>NC_090338.1:7307178-9807178 GCF_035084215.1 Heptranchias perlo | reverse complement strand
TTGAAAAGATCCTTTCCACATAAAGTATTTATCTCCCTTTGTCACCCTTTTGAATGAAAAAAGAAAGCCTTTTTTTCTATGAGCAGGGCTTCTGTGATAATTCTTTATCCACAGTATTTGGAAGACAGGGACATGATGAGAACAGATGTGCTCAATTGATGTCATCACTTGGTCGGTCAGGGAGCATCTCTTCAGGGAATTGTGGATTTTTCCCATCTTTGTCATTTTCTCATGCTAATCGAGAGCAGTAATTAGGACCATTAACCAAGTGTTGCTCCCATTACCAACAGCACATCACTGACAGTACCGCTTCATGAAACGAGTTACAGGCGTTCATTGCCGTGGAATTTTCTTCTGGATGCTAATCTTCATATTGCTTGGTGAGCCTTTTCACTAACTATGTCCATGGCTGATGTCAGCTAGTTGCCTCCCCTGTCATGGAGTGCCGCCGGTCTCCTCTGGCGTGTTGGCTGTTGTTGTTCCCATAGTTCGAGTTGGCAGAGAGTGACTGATTACCTGCGTTTACATTGCTAAAACCGCCTTTCTGATCCCTGTGGCAGAATCGTGGACCCAAGTCTTGTCATCAGGATCAGGGAGCCTGATTCTGCAACATAAGTGCCGGGAACTAACACATGGACATTGCTCTCCTGTGACACAAACTACAGAAAAAATGTAAAATCACCTTTTCACTAAGAGTTATCTTTGCAATAAAGATTTGACCCATGTGAAACATGAGGGAGCAAATATTTTACACTTTTCCCTATAGACCTATTCCTTTCATTCCATGGATAACATTTTGAGCTGGCAATAGGTCAACAAAAATATTCCATGCACTTCCATCCACAATTGTGAATCTGGACCTAGTTCATCTTTTCAGATGAGTTTGTATCTGTCGTTAAACAAGTCTATATTTTTGCCAATCTCTATCTTCACATTTATATATCTACTTAACAATGCAATCTCCAGTGACTCAGTGTAAATTCAGCACATGGTATGTTACTAAGACATTCAAACCAAGAAGGTTCCATGTTGAATCCCTAATCTGTGCTGAGTTGGTCAATCTTAGCCTGGCTGGGGACGGTACAGTTTCTTTTCGTACACTTGGGCTTGGTAAGGTAGGTCAATGAAGTTTTCCACCCCTGCGTGCTGTCCAGTGATTGCTGTGGGGACACGTGTGCGCAAGTGTTAGTGTGTGATAGAACTGAGCTATAGTGTCCACCATCATCAAATCGCCGTCAGCCGCTCACTTTCTAAATTCACAGATGACGAATACAGGCAGGGTGAAGTGCTTGGAGGGCTGGTTGCACCTCTTGAACCTAAGAACTTTTACACTGAGTGTAAAGAAATGGTCATCTAGTTTGTTTTAATCTTTTTATAAGGTAGGTGGATATGTAGTCTTAATTACAGGTATGTGGTAAGTATCCTATATATTGAGAACTTTGCTAAAATATACTTTAAAGTACATAGAGTTTGTAAAGAACGGTTACGATTTTACTTCAGCATTTAATACTAAGCCACCTGACTGTCTGTAAAGCAAATGAGGTTCTGGTGACATTACAATTCTGAGTTGTTTTGGAGATGGCTGATATGACTTGCATGCTGCTCCTGAGCAATCTGAAACTGCGTTGGAGTAGATGATAAAGGCAAACTGAAAGTATTCCTACATTATTAATATTCTTTGTGAGGCTGGATGATGCTAACTTGAAATTTTGGCTCAGTTCAGCGCTGCTGCAGACAGCGCTGAGGGTTCAAATAATGCTTGGAGAAGAATAATGTTTTCACCTCTCTGCACCTGTCTAGACTGTTTAGAAAAATGTGCAATGATTCCCTTTAACTGTTGTGAATAATGGGGATTGCATGAGGGGAAAAAAAACTGACAGCATTGTTTTTTGTTGCTGTACTTGATTTTCCAGTGAAATAGGCTGAAAAGCCATTAAGTGACGTGATTTTTATTAATGTGTTCAGTTGAAGTGAAGTACTCATACTTTGAATGCTGCTGTTCGGCTGTGGGTTCTTTTTGTGCCCCAAATGCTGCTCTGAAATCTTTATGCTGTTGCAAAACAGGGCATGGTGCCAATCTGGTCTTTGAAGAATCGGTATGAGATTACCTCCAAGTGGTCATCTGGCATTGGTTTTGTTTCCCCCCAACTGCTACGTAATAGCAGCTGTGGAGCTTACCTTTTATCTACTTTTTAAAGAAAACGTTTATTAGTTACTGAGTGAAAAGAGCCAGCAATCTCTTCAACTTAATAAAATCAGTAGAAAGTTCGCCTGCAATGGGTGGCCGATAAATCAGGTGTGCTTTTTGTGTAAGCTCCCCCCGTCCCCCCCACTTTTCCCTCCCAAATAGTTGTACAACTAAAGGCTTTTACTGCTGCTAAATCAGTGAAAAAGACCTGCATTTATATAGCGCCTTTCATGACCTCTGGATGTCCCAAAGTGCTTTACAGCCAATGAAGCGCAGTGACTGTTGTAATGTAGGAAATGCGGTAACCAATTTGCACCCACCAAGCTCCCACAAACAGCAAGTGATAATGACCAGACAGTGTTTCAGTGATGTTGGTTGAGGGATAAATATTGGCCAGGACACCGGGGAGAACTCCCCTGCTCTTCTTCGAAATAATACTATGGGATCTTTTATGCCCACCTGAGAGGGCAGACGGGGCCTCGGTTTAATGTCTCATCCGAAGGATGGCACCCCCGACAGTGCAGCACTCCCTCAGTCCTGCACTGGAGTGTCCTAAATGATGAGCTGCAGCTTCTGGCGTGGGGCTTGAACCCACAACCTTTTGACTCGGGCGAGTATCAACAGTATTGGATTATTTTGTCCAATAACATAGCTGCCTGTGCAAAGGCACTAAAGTAGAATTTGAAGAACGGAATTGCCTGCTAGATGCTCTACTTAATGCAATTCCCATCACTTACTTTCTTATTCTCAATTTCATTATTAGGGATATCAGAGTCAGGTTATTTTGAAGACCTGAATAAATTTTGTAGCAGATGTAAAAAGTAAAATGATATTTTGAGCTATTGTAACTTGCAAAGTTCGCATTTATATTAGGATTTTCATTTCTCACCAGCTGCCTGTTTTATCACCAGCCACCATCCTGCTAAACTTTCAGTTTGTGACTGACACTTTGAGCATCATGTGCAAGTGGATGTCTCATCTTGGAGTGTGTGGGTTAAAAAGGATAACGGACATGACGTGTTTGATTCTGCAGCTAGCATATGCCCCTGTTGATTTCTCGAGGGCAATTAGGGATGGGCAATAAATGCTGGCCTCGCCAGCGACGCCCACATCCCGTGAACGAATTTAAAAAAAATTTAAATATTGAGTGTGTTTACAGCAAAGTGGTTAAAAACCATAATCTGGAGACATTCTGTCCTTGTCAGACCTTTCCTACGTCAAATGCCATGATTGTTATTGAGGAAAATGTAATTTCTAGCGCTGACCTACAAGGTCCCAGTCTGCTCTTGGTTAGTTGATCTCTGTTAGTTGATCTCTGTTGGGGTGTTGATTAGAACTTCAGTGTCCCTGGTCCTGCTCCTTATTGTTATCCAGTAACTCCTGCTGCAACAGTCTCACGTGCAGACATCTGGTGAAATAGCCTGGTTGCGTTCAAGTGTCTAGGTTGAATTATAGACCCATCGGGTGAGTTACCAGAGAGAATTTGTGAATCTGTTCCTCAGCATGGATCAGCACCTTCGAGAGGGGAGGAGAAAAGGAGAGCGTAATCAGCCCCAGTAAAGGTCAAATTTCTTGAGGCGAGAAATGCTGAAATGCTCGCGACTGTTGCTCCCTGCAAGTTTGTCATTGTAGTTGCAAACTCAGAAGGTCATTTGTATCACCTTTAAGCCGAATTCAGTTACGTAGAGGCAGCAGCCCAAGAGAGAGGGAAGGGAAGCTCAGTTTTTAATTTGAATTAAAGATGGACTGTGATCCTGGGGATGAAGCTTGCAGCAGCTGCATGGCCGCAAGCTGTCAAAATAGTAGACGACTACTTTTCAAACAGTAGAGATGTTGTTTGCTGCCATTTACCCTTGTAAGAAAGCCTCTCTGTCCCAGAAAATGTCTGCTTCAATCTCCGCTCAAGAAAAGCACACATTGAGCCCAATTCACTAGTCCTATTTAATGCTTCATTTTTCCAGGTTTTTTTCAGGAAAGAGAAAGCAGGTTTTTCCTTCCAGCACAACACAAGAAAAGATATTTTCAACTATAGCAAAATCAATATGGAATTCACCGCTTCGGGAAATATTGAATGCCCAAAATGCAAAGAAAATCCTGGAAGTATAGAACAGGCCAGTCAGCATCTGAAAGAAAAAGCCAGGTTAATGTTTCAGGCGAGACCCTTCAGGAGTTCTGATGAAGGGTTGCACCTGAAATTTAAGCTGTCCCTTCAATTTCAGATACTGACTGACGGTCTGTGTAGTTCCAGTAATTTTTTTTTGTTATTTCAGATTCCTGGCATTTATTAATCTCTTCCCCTCAGCAGAATCAAATTTTCAGAACCTCAAACTGTACTTCCAATGATAACGTGTATTTCAAATGGGTAACTTCACCCCCACCCCTGCCCCCGCCTCCGCCTCCTGTGGACAATTCATATGCAACTGATTTAGAGCAGACCTGATCTGTCAAATGGAGTAAACCATCTTTTGACTTGAGCTGGCTCTCAAGGCAGTCAGCAATTAGAGTGCCCACTTAAAACAATCCCCCAGTGACTTACATCGCTGTATCTGCAGATGAGCTCAGGCTAATCTTGACTCTTGTAAGGTTTTTAATTTTTAAATAAATTAAAATTAAAAATACAGCACTGCCTTCAGTAACAGCCAATCTGTGCCCATGTACACGGCCTTCACTGAACCCCACTGTTGTCATTAAGCAGACTAACCATATTTTTACATTTATTTCTAATATATTATTCAAGTTTGCTCTCAATAATATATTGCCGACTGTGAGCTACCCTACTTTGAGATGATGATTTCTGTTTTAGTGAAATATCGTAGAATCATATAGTGCCAGAAGGGGGCCATTTGGCCCACCGTGCCTGTGCTGGCTCTTTGAAAGAGCTGTCCAATTAGTCCCACTCCCCTGCTCTTTCCCCACAGCCCTCCAAGTTTTTCCTTTTCAAGTATATGTCCAATTCCCTTTTGAAAGTCGAGTAATCTCCTGGGAGAGGCAAGAAAAGGAGAAAGAAACTAATTTAAGAAAAACACTCTGGCCCCAAAGGCAACCAAGAAAGCTCCAGGAACCGCAGTAACTTGTATCAGTAATTGCCGCTACCTCTCACTTATCTTTTTATTTGAGAGATTCTCAACTCTCAGGAACAAATTATCAAAAGGTAAGGAGAGAGTGTGGCAGGTGCTCGTTTTCTAGTGTCTAAACAGTGAGTCGAGGCTAACCTATGTTGCTGGGGCGTGTAGAATGGAGCAGATCTAAAATAGCAAAACTATTGTTGTTTTAGCTACTTAATTCCCGGTGATATTTTTCATTACAAGTATGTCATCTCAGATAGAATGATACAGCACAGGAGGAGGCCATTCATCCCATCGTGCCTGTGCTGTCTCTTTGAAAGAGCTGTTCAATTAGTTCCCCATAGCCCTGCAAATTTTCCCCTTTCAAGTTTTTATCCAATTCCCTTTAGAAGATTATTATTGAATCTGCTTCCATCGCCCTTTCAGGCAGTGCATTCCAGATCATAACAACTCACTGCATTAAAAAAAAATTCTCCTCATCTGGCCTCTTTTGCCATTTACCTGAAATCCGTGTCCTTGGGTTGCTGACACTCCCGCCAATGGTAAAAGTTTCTCCTTATTTACTCTATCAAAACCCTTTGTGATTTTGAAAATTATCTGAAATATGTTACTAAGTAGCAAATTTACTCTGTTTCCTTCTCCTTTCCTCTCTCTCCTGTGGATCACTGTGATCCTATTTGCAGTCTCTTTGTTTGGCTAAGCTGTTCCAAAGCCCTGCTCTTCAAATTGGCTGAGAGATAATCAATTGATGCCTGCAAGTATATAAAGTCAATTGTGGGTCTACTTTTGATGTTTCAGCTTTCAGAATGTCTTTAGTATTTCGGAAATGAATCATTGCTGCTACATTTTCTATAAATCCCTCAATATGCGAGTTTTCTCGGTGTCGATATACTCCATGACTCCGTATTCGAAATGGAAACCGATTATTAATTAACTTTGTTATATCCATGATTGCCCACAGGTCTTGCATTAGCCTTAAGTTTCTGCACATTGATTAAAAATTAACTACTCAAATTAGATGACTATTGTAGTATTCCTTTTGTGGGACTTCAATTTAAAAAAAACGTAAGTTTACAATGCTGACTTACATACATGTTTCCTGAAAGATGACCTGGGAGGAGTTCTATGGCCAGGTTTTAGTCAAGGTTCTTGCCCATAGCGATACTACCGATCTCAGGTTGTGGAACTTAGGGAGTAGGACTGGGATCTAAAACAATAGCATGGAGTCAACAACAATAACTTGCATTTATATAGTGACTTTAATGGAGAAAATGTCTAGAGGCATTTTACATAGAATTTGCGGCACAGAAACAGGCCACTCGGCACAACAGATCCATGCCAGTGTTTATGCTCCACACGAGCCTCCTCCCTCCCTGCTTGATCTAACCCTATCAGCATATCTTTTTATTCCTTTTTTCCTGATGTCTTTATCTAGCTTCCCCTTAAATGCATCTATGCTAGTCATAGAATCAAAGAATGGTTACAGCACAGAAGGAGGCCATTCAGCCCATCGAGTCTATGTCACCTCTCTGCAAGAGCAATCCAGCTAGTCCCACTCCCCTGCCCTTTCCCCATAGCCCTGCAAATTTTTTCCCTTCAAATACTTATCCAATTCCCTTCTGAAAGCCACGATTGAATCTGCCTCCACCACCCCCTCAGGCAGTGCATTCCAGATCTTAACCACTCACTGCCTAAAAAAGTTTTTCCTCATGTCACCTTTGGTTCTTTTGCCAGTCACCTTAAATCTATGTCCTCTGGTTCTTGACCCTTCCGCCAATGGGAGCAGTTTCTCTCTATCCACACTGTCTAGACCCTTCATGATTTTGAATACCTTTATCAAATCTCCTCTCAACCTTCTCTGCTCTAAAGAGTACAACCCCAGCTTCTTCAGTCTATCCACGTAACTGAAGTCCTTCATCCCTGGAATCATTCTAGTAAATCTCATCTGCACTTCTCTAAGGCCTTCATATCCTTCCTAAAGTGCAGTGCCCAGAACTGAACACAATACTCTCGTGGCTGAACCAGTGTTTTATAAAGGTTTATCGTAAGTTCCTTGCTTTTGTACTTTATGCCTCTATTTATAAAGCCCAGGATCCCATATGCCTTTTTAACCGCTTTCTCAACCTACCCTGCCACCTTCAACAATTTGTGCACATATACCCCCAGATCTCTCTACCACTCAACTACTCCTTGTGATAGTGAGTTCTACATTCTAACCACTCTCTGGATAAAGACATTTCTCTTAAATTCCCCATTGGATTTATTAGTGACAATCTTATATTTATGGCCCGTAGTTCTGGTCTCCCCTGCAAGTGGAAACATCTTCTCCATGTCTACACTATCAAAGCCTTTCATAATTTTCAAGACTCCTATCAGGTCACCGCTCAGTCTTTTTTCTAGAGAAAAGAGCCCCAGCCCGTTCAGACATTTTTTTATTCATTCATGGAATGTGGGCGTCGCTGGCAAGGACAGCATTTATTGCCCATCCCTAATTGCCCTTGAGAAGGTGGTGATGAGCTACCTTCTTGAACCGCTGCAGTGCGTGTGGTGACGGCTCTCCCACAGTGCTGTTAGGAAGGGAGTTCCAGGGTTTTGACTCAGTGACGATGAAGGAACGGCGATATATTTCCAAGTCGGGATGGTGTGTGACTTGGAGGGGAACGTGCAGGTGGTGTTGTTCCCATGTGCCTACTGCCCTTGTCCTTCTAGGTGGTAGAGGTCGCGGGTTTGGGAGGTGCTGTCGAAGAAGCCTTGGCGAGTTGCTGCAGTGCATCCTGTAGATGGTACACACTGCAGCCACCATGCGTCAGTGGTGAAGGGAGTGAATGTTTAGGGTGATGGTTGGGGTGCCAATAAAGCGGACTGCTTCATCCTTGAAGGTGTCCAGCTTCTTGAGTGGTGTTGGAGCTGCACTCATCCAGGCAAGTGGAGAGTTTTCCGTCACACTCCTGACTTGTGTCTTGTCGATGGTGGAAAGGCTTTGGGGAGTCAGAAGGTGAGTCACTCGCCGCACAATACCCAGCCTCTGACCTGCTCTTGTAACCCAGTATTTATGTGGCTGGTCTAGTTAAGGTTCTCGTCAATGGTGACCCCCAGAATGTTGACTGTGGGGGATTTGGCAATGGTAATGCCGTTGAATGTCATGGGGAGGTGGTTAGAATCTCTCTTGTTGGTGATGGTCATTGCCTGGCACTTGTCTGGCGCGAATGTTACTTGCCACTTATCATCCCAAGCCTGGATGTTGTTCAGGTCTTGCTGCATGTGGGCATGGACTGCTTCATTATCTGAGGGGTTGCGAATGGAACTGAACACTGTGCAATCATCAGCGAAGATCCCCATTTCTGACATTATGTTGGAGGGAAGGTCATTGATGAAGCAGCTGAAGATGGTTGGGCCAAGGACATTGCCCTGAGGAACTCCTGCAGTGATGTCTTGGGGCTGAGGTGATTGGCCTCCAACAGCCACTACCATCTTCCTTTCTGCTAGGTATGACTCAGCAGGAAGTTTCCTTGTCCACGTTTGACCTGATTCCATGAGATTTCATGGGGTCCGGAGTTAATGTTGAGGACTCCCAAGGCCACACCCTCCTGACTGTATATTGCTGGAGGGTCTGTCCTGCCAGTGGGACAGGACATACCCAGGGATGGTAATAGAAGAGTCTGGGATGTTGGCTGAAAGGTATGGTTCTGAGAGTATGGCTATGTCAGGCTGTTGCTTGACTAGTCTGTGGGACAGGTACAACCCCTCAGCTCTGGTATCATCCTAGTAAATCTTTCTGCACCTTCTCCAGTGCCTCTACATCCTTTTTATAAAATGGAGACCAGAACTATTCACAGTACTCAAGTGTGGTCTAACCAAGGTTCTATACAAGTTTAACATAACTTTTCTGCTTTCCAATTCTATCCCTCTAGAAATGAGCCCCAGTGCTTGGTTTGCTTTTTTTATAGCCTTATTAACCTACCACTTTTAGTGACTTGTTTATCTGTACCCCCAGATCCCTCTGCTCCTCTAAACCATTTAGACTCTTATTATTCAAGTAGTGTTGGCCCCCATATTCTTCCTACCAAAATGTAATACCTCACACTTATTTATATTGAAATTGATTTGCCAATTACAGGTCCATTCTGCAAGTTTATTAATGTCTTCCTGTATTTTGTCGCCATCCTCCTCAGTATTAACTATACCCCCAATTTGGTGGTGTCCGTAAATTTTGAAATTGTACTCCGATTCCCGAGTCCAAATCGTTTATGTAAATGGTGAACAACAGTGTCCTAGCACGGATCCTTGTGGAACACCACTTCCCACCTTTTGCCAGTCTGAGTAACTACCTTTAACCCCTACTCTCTGTTTTCTGTTTTGTAGCCAGCTTGCTATCCATTCTGCTACTTGTCCCCAGACTCCACGTGCTCTGACTTTAGTCGAGTCTACTATGTGGTACCTTGCCGAAGGCCTTTTGAAAATCCAAATACATTACATCTATTGCATTATCTTTGTCTACTCTTTCTGTTACTACTTCAAAGAATTCAATAAGGTTGGTCAAGCATGACTTTCCCTTTTGAAATCTGTGCTGACTATTCTTTATTATATTTTCAGCTGCTGGATGTTTTTCTATGAGGTGGGCGGAGGGAGGAAAAGAAGAAAAAAATTGATAAAAGGAGTAAAGGAGCACGATGCCTTGACGAGGGCGCAGATGAGATTTGCCAGAAAGGTTCCAGGGATGAGCGACTTCAGTTATGGTCAGAGACTAGAAAAGCTGGGATTGTTCTCAGTGCAGGCAAGGTTAAGGGGCGATTTAATAGAGGTGTTCAAAATTATCAGGGGTTTTGAGAGAGTAAATAAGGAGTAACTCTTTCTACTGGCGGGTGGGTCAGTAACCAGAGGACAGAAATTTAAGATAATTGGTTTTTTACACAGCCAGTTTTTTTACACAGCCAGTTTTTTTACACAGCCAGTTGTTATGATCTGGAATGCACTGCCTGAATGGATGGTGGAAGCAGATTTTCAGAGAGGAATTGGATAAATAGGAGAAATTTGCAGGGCTATGGGGTAAGAGCAGTGGGGTGGGACTAATTGGATAGCTCTTTCAAAGAGCCGGCACAGGCACGATGGGCCAAATGACCACCTTGTGTGCTGTATGATTCTATGCCGAGCCACAGGGTGAGACTTAAAGCTTTGTCAGAAAGATGGGTTTTGAGAAGACTTTTAAAGGTGAAGAGAGAAGTGGAGAGGTGAAGGGTATAGGCAGCGAGCTGCATAGAGTAGGGCCACGGTGACTGAAGGCTCTGCTACTGGGGGCGGGTGGTGTGGATGGTCATGAATATGGATGGTGGAGCAGTGGAATCAAACGAGGGTTGCTGTGGCCGATTTGGGTGAAATTGGCTAACTCAGGAAAAATTGGGACACAAAATGGGATCTTCTGGCTGAGTTCCATGTTGGACATTACATCTAGCAACTGAGCAGTTGGGTAAAGCTTGGTCCATCATGTGTTTAGGCCACAGTTTGTACAATGCTGCACAAATTACGTACCACAGTTTCAGCTACTACATCAAATTTGCATTTTGTCAGGAATGAAGGGCAAAATATTTAATTTTGTGCAATGGGAGTGACAATACAACTAATATTTCATTCAGTGCCCTCACAGAGCTGGGTGTGTGGAAAGACTTGTGTAGTATCTGTTGCAAATTTGTGTAATGTGTCCATATTCAGGGAAGAATGTTTACTTAAAGGTTAAGCCTCTTGGCTAATTTTTCCCTTTTTGAAACGTACAGCATTGAACCAAGTAAGATTATAGATTCAAGCAAACATGAGAGAAACGGATTGTGACTTTGTATTGAATTGCTTGCAGTGCTTCATCATAGTTGCCAATGGCAACATTGATTGATACGGTGTGTAAATCAAAATTGTTCAGGTGCAATTTTTCAGATGAATTTTGATAAGTAGAGTCCAGTTATTTCCTTATACAGCTGACATTGTTCAGTTGTAGCATTAAGTTGTGAATAATTTACAAAATTGAGTGAGTTGAACTTTAATCAAATGTCCCAGTTTTAGTTAAGTGAAAAATGCAAATTTTTTTTTTAAATCACGTGTTTAAATATTAAAGACTAAAGAGATTTGGAGAAGAATATTTAACTTCAAATATTCTAGTTAAGAGGAGTTGGTTTTGTTCTATCAGCTTATCATGGTCTCGGCCCTAAGCTCTGGAATTCCCTCCCTAAACCCTTCCGTCTCCCCACCTCTCTCTCCTCTAAGATGCTCCTTTAAAACCAACCTCTGACCAAGTTTTAAGTCATAATATATGTTTATGTGGTTCAGTGTCAAATTTTGTGTGATAACGCTCCTGTGAAGTGCTTTGGATGTTTTATTACATTAAAGGCCAGCATTTAATGTTATTTTGCAACTGCGATCACTTCCGGGCCACCCCCACCACTACTTACTTTAGTGCCGGGGACAGTTCCCTTGGCTCCCCGGTGGCGGCCTCCTGCCATGTGAAATCCTGCTCCTACCCGCTGGCCTTCTTGTCATTCCCACCGGGGCGGGCATCTGTCCTGGAAGATGGTAGATGGGCCGGGAGATAAAATAACCTGGACCTCAGACCAACACCATCATTGTCATCTCCCGCCCACCCCATCCCCGAACACCTCACTCACGCCCCAAGTTAAATCGGGGCTCTAGTTTCAAATCATTGTGAGGCTCATTTGGTGGCCAGTTATACAGTTTATACTGGTGCATTGTGGTTTTGGTTTAAGTCGGTGCAACTTCTGCATTATAATTTGAGTGCGAAGTTACCCAAATGGCATTTACGCAAGTGGTGTGAGACCACCTCCAGGCGATGGAATCTGACTGCAGTGTAAGTGGAGTCTTCCACTTGTAATCATTATCATCAGGGAGATCCCATGCACATAGTTTTGTCAAGTTGACCTCCAAATTTCCTTGTTTGTGAGAGCGAAAGTGCTTCATCTCCTCCTCCTCCCCCTGTCCCTGAGGTATCCCATTTTTTTTTTATTTGTTCATGGGATGTGGGCGTCGCTGGCAAGGCCAGCATTTATTGCCCATCCCTAATTGCCCTTGAGAAGGTGGTGATGAGCTGCCTTCTTGAACCGCTGCAGTCCGTGTGGTGAAGGTTCTCCCAATATTGCAATGAAGTAAGGCACCATTCCCAAGCATGAGGGAGTGGACAAGTGAATTGCGCCGAATCAGGCTTCAACCAATGGCACTTTTTCACTGAGGATTTGGAGCAGCATGAATGCGGCTGACCAGTCGGTGGCTCAGTTGGTTGCACTCTCGCCTCTGATTCAGAAGGTTGTGGTTCAAGTCCCACTCCAGAGACCTGAGCACAAAATCTAGGCTGACGCTCCAGCACAGTACTGAGGGAGTGCTGCGCTATTGGAGATGCCGTCTTTCGGATGAGACGTTAAATCGAGGCCCCCTCTGCCCTCTCAGATGGACGTAAAAGATCCCATGGCACTATTTCAAAGCAGAGTTCTCCCCGGTGTCCTGGCCAATATTTATCCCTCAACCACCACACCTAAAACAGATTATCTGGTCGTTTATCACATTGCTGTCTGTGGGACCTTGCTGTGCGCAAATTGGCTGCTGCTTTTCAGACATCACAACAGTGGCTACGCTTCAAAAGTACTGAGGTCATGAAAGGTGCTATATAAATGCAAACCTTTCTTTTGCTGCAGGGATGTGCTTTACATCTAATTGCTGCCTATTCTTGACGGTGAGGCCATGAATCTGCCATAAGACTAGTGGTGGGCATGAATCGTTCCATGATTAAGAGTAGTAACTATACCGCGCCATGATAAAATAAATAAACTTAATAAGGGAGGTCTTTACTCTTTCAGTTTAACTTAAGTTAACTAAGTGTACTGCTGTTAGTTTTACGGTACACTGGGAAATGAATCTATTAATTGTTTTCAACGTCAAAAGCTTTGCTAGACAGCTCAATTTTCTACTGTGTCTTCCGCCTACCCTTGTTCCCATTCTGCTGTTGGCTGAAATTTGCTATACTTCCTCACAGCTAACATACACCTACTCTCAACCAGTTCAATAAGCAATTACTCAGTCCATTCTAAATGGTAAATTTGTACAATAATCCATCAAGTCTTGGTGCCTTGCCTTTCTCCGTGCAATCAATTGCATTGTTCCAACATCAGTAGTTTATAAAGAAAGTAGTCTACCGTTTAATTTTAAGGGATATGCATTTTTCTTTGGTGGCAGGTTTTCAGCCTTAAAATAAAGAAGCTGAATTCTTTACTAATATATTTTGCACTGCATTCAAAAAAAAGAGCCTGGATTTCTGAAGAGAGATTTAATGAAACCATTCTAGATGGAGAGGGAAAATAAAAGCCACAAATAATGGAAATCTAAAATAAAGATCAGCAAGGTCCATCTACATCTGAAAGATAAAAGGGGGGTTTAATGTTTTGTGTACGATCCTGTACTAAAAGTAGTCATACGTGAAGATTAACATATCTTTCTCTTGCAGAAAGCATTTTTACTATTGAACTGGGTGATAATTTCAGGGCAACTGCATTTGATATAGTATTCTTCATCCATACGTAATATGTGTACGAAAATAATTTCTGAAGCATGAAGTTGTGCATTACTAAATGTCTATTAAGGTGCTGAATATGCAGCAGGCACCTAATGCATCAGTTTGATATTGAGGTAAATTAGAAACAACATGGGACTTGATAAAATAGCTGTTTATTTCCAACTTCCCTCCATGTGCATTTTATTTTATAATCAGTAGCACAAAGTACAATTTTCCTGGCTGCTGTATTAAATTACCTGCCTCTGGTAGTGTGGTGGTTACGTTACTGGGATTAGTAATCCAGAGGCTTATACTAATAATTCAGAGAAGTTGAGTTCAAATCCTGTCATGGCAGTTCGAGAATTTAAATTCAGTTTTTAAAAAAAAATCTTGAAATGAAAAATTAGTTTATGAAGAAGGTAAAGTCATGGTTTAAAAACAAAGTTACCACAAAGCTGTCAGATTGTTGTAAAAACCCAACTAGTTGACTAATGTCATTTCGGGAAGGAAACCTGTCATCCTTACCCAGTCTGGAATATATGTGACTCCAGTCACACGTCAACGTGATTGACTCTTAACTGCCCTCTGACGTGCCCAAGCAAACCACACTTGCATCAAATCAGGGCAACTCAGGATGGGCAATAAATGCTGGCCTTGCCAGGGTGCCTATATCCTGAGAATGAATTAAGAGAAGGGAAAGATTTTTCTGCTACTTTCACCTCATCTTTTGAAAAGTAACTTTATTTTGGTTCATACATTGTACTGCAGTCCTTGGGGGAAAAAAACTTGGTTTTGTGTGTGTGTGTTTTAAAAATAAAGCCAATGTAGTCATTTTCTTGTGCTATAACTTTCTTCAACAATTTTGCATTTTTTTTTTGAAGTTTGTGCTCATGAATTTTAGCAAGAACGCCTGCAGTTTCATTGCTCTTTCCCAGCACATGAAGCTCTTAGTGAAAGATTTAAACTGCTGTCTACTGTCAGTGTCTCACCAAATCAAAAAGATGTGAAATATCTGACAAAGCTCGATTGTTTAGTGGCTAACAACCACAGTGTTTGAGCATGTAATTCTCACAATCGTTGACAGTACCTATTTTGTCCTTCACTCAAATCATTCTGTATCATTGTACTTTCTGAAAAAAAAGGTCAGATTAGTTTCTGTCAGGCAAATTGAAACTTCAGGTTTGAGAATAAAAGATGTAAATAATTGATGGCTCTTAGAATGAAACATGTTTCTTTTACCCTGGTCGCTTTGCCCTGATAAATTTTTAAGCCTTAAAAGTTTTAGCAGATGAATTTTCAAGGAGTGGTCACAGTTCAGTGACTCTCTGGTTTTATCCATTAAATGATGTTAGATGGTTCTTGTTGGATCTTTCTCTTTCATATGTTGACTGACCTATGTATTCACAGTTTTGACTTTTACTACACCAACTTATATTGTTCCTTCAACAAAGCAGATCATCCCAAGGTACTTCACAGTTCGGGAAAAGATTCGAACAGGAGTAGGAGGGAAACTTTAGGGGAGTTGTGTGTAATCGACTCACACCTACTTAGGTACTGCTTGTGAATTGCCCAGAGTTATTTCACACAAAAGCCTTAGCAGTTGGCAAAGAGAGATCTTCATCCTGTCAATGGTGATGCCAAAGTTTCTGAGGTGAAAGGACAGTGAGCTGGCCCACTCCACTGTCCAGTTCCCTTTCATCCTGCCCCTTTGAATACTGATTCTAAGAACTGTAATATGAAATTCAGAGTTTCTATTGATGCCAGACATGCATACCTCATTGGTTTCTTAATTCAGAACATCAGATGTTGAGGTAAAGACATCTAATGGGAGCTGGTTGAATTTATCAATTTGAAATGTTTGCAAACCAAATCAGTAAGACTAATAAAGACTGCATTTTGTATTCATGGGCTGAAATTGTTTGATATAAAATTAATCACATGGTGCAGCAACATCTTTTTCTGAACTGTTGCTTTACCTTGGGAATATAGGTGAAAAGAGATTGCAACAACATGATGCCCATGCAATTCTCATTGCTGTAGAGCCATCCCACGTTAGAAACAGTTCTCTATTAGCTTTCCAGATGGCTTAGTGAATAAATATACTACCCAATCTGGTACTAAGCCATACAATCCAGGAAGGACCCAGGCTTGATCCTTGAGGATATGTGCTGAGTTTGTTGCTCTCAGCCAGGACTGCAATTGGAATTGGTGTCTTTGGCTGATTTTTCCTCTTCCAAGCCAATGTGTGTCTGCTCCTAATGGCTGTCCTGTGAGTCTTGCAGGAAAATGAATCTGGTGGTCAATTGAGGAGTGGGATTGAAAAAGAAAGAATTTGCATTTATATAGTGCCTTTCACAACCTCAGGACGTCCCAAAGTGCTTTACAGCCACTGAGGTACTTTTGAAGTGTAGTCACTGTTGTTCTTAAATGTTGCCCCATTCAATGCTTGAATACCCTGCGGACAATCACTGTCTAAGCTCATACATGAAGAATGTGTACCTAGTGAGGAACTGGAGGACAGACAGCACCTGTAAACACATGAGTCAGTGACTGGGGTTGATAGTCTTTATTATGCTTGTGTTGGGCAGCTTAAAGGCATTTTTATGTGAGTATACTTTAATCATATACAGGGTTATTTTTTAGGGAGTGGGGTTCTGTGGGTATGCTCCTCTCCCCCCGAGAATACTGATTTTTTTTTTTATTTGATGCATAATTCCTGCATTCTGGAATAGATGTTTTATCTATGTATGTAATCTATTAACAAAACAAACGACCAACTTGTTGACCCTTGCTTCCTGCTATATCACTGTTTTTTGAGCCAAGAAATGACTATTAAAGGTATTATAATGATATTCGTCTGCGGGCATTAACCCATTTATTTTAAACAAGTTAACACCTCCGTAAAATAGACAAAGGGATGCCGTATGAATATATCAAGTGTGTGTCTGCTCGTAACACCAACAATAATTCTAGGCTTTGGTCTCCAAGTGAATTACTGATAATATAATAGTATGGTATAAAAATAGCTCTTCATTACAGGAACTGCCTTACCATCTGCATCAGCTTGACCTTGTATTGTTTTCAATCCTCTGCTTTCGGAGCCAAGGCCTTAGCCTCCAAAATTGTTTTTTTTAAAGTGGATATACTCTCTATTTACATGCTGCCAAAAAGTGAGCATGCTCTTGCCTGCAAAAATAAAAAGTGGGTACACTCAGTATGCTCTCCACTATCTATGCAAGTCATGTGGGTTGTGTGATCCTGTTTTTTTTTATTCATTCATGGGATGTGGGCATCATTGGCGAGGCCAACATTTATTGCACATCCCTAATTGCCCTTGAGAAGTTGGTGCTGAGCCGCCGTCTTGAACCGCTGCAGTCTGTGTGGTGAAGGTATTCCCAAGGTGCTGTTAGGAAGGGAGTTCCAGGATTTTGACCCAGTGATGATGAAGGAACGGCGATTATATTTCCAAGTCAGGATGGAGTGTGACTTGAAGGGGAATGTGCAGGTGGTGTTGCCATGCACCTGCTGCCCTTGTCCTTCTAGGTGGTAGAGGTTGTGGGTTTGGGAGGTGATGACGAAGAAGCCTTGGCAAGTTGCTGCAGTGCATTTTGTAGATGGTACACATGCAGCCACAGTGCGCTGGTGGTGGAGGGAGTGAAGGTTAAAGGTGGTGGATGGGGTGCTAATCGAGCGGGCTGCTTTGTCCTGGATGGTGTCGAGCTTCTTGAGTGTTGTTGGAGCTGCACTTATCCAGGCAAGTGGAGAGTATTCGATTACATTCCTGACTTGTGCCTTGTAGATGGTGGAAAGGCTTTGGAGAGTTGGGAGGTGAGTCACTCGCTGCAGAATACCCAGCCTCTGACCTGCTCTTGTAGCCACAGTATTTATATGGCTGGTCCAATTAAGTTTCTGGTCAATGGTGACGCCCAGGATGTTGATGGTGGGGGATTTGGCGATGGTAATGACGTTGAATGTCGAGGGGAGGTGGTTAGACTCTCTCATTGGAGATGGTCGTTGCCTGGCACTTGTCTGGTGCGAATGTTATTTGCCACTTATGAGCCCAAGTCTGGATGTTGTCCAGGTCTTGCTGCATGCGGGCATGGGCTGCTTCATTATCTGAGGGGTCGCGAATGGAACTGAACACTGTGCAATCATCAGCGAACATCCCCACTTTTGACCTTATGATAGGGGGAGGGTTATTGATGAAGCAGCTGAAGGTGGTTGGGCCAAGGACACTGCCCTGAGGAACTCCTGCAGCGATATGCAAGTAGTTCTCCTCCTTCTCAGGAGTCTGTTATTCATCAGTATTGTGGTGATGCAGCATTCAAAAGAAATGTATCATCGTGGATTTGTCCCTCACTGCTGCCCGCCTGATTTTGGTCATAGTGCTGTTGTAGCACTTAGAGCATTTTCACAGGGCAGCTTTAGTATGCCAGCTGAAGAGCAGCATTACTGAAGAAGCAGGTCACTTATTCTTTTAGCCAAATGAAGTGCAAGCGTATAGTTCTTTCAGAGAGCTGGCACAGGCCAATGTGTCGAATGGTCTTCTATGCCCTTCACCGATATCATCTGAAGACGTCAGCTTCCACACGTACACAGACGACACTCAGATCTACCTCACGACCACCTCTCTCGACCCCCTCCACTGCCTCTGTGTTGCTGGACTGCTTGCCTGACATCCAGCCCTGGATAAGCCGCAATTGCCTCCAGTTAAGCGTTGGGAAGACCAAAGTCATTGTCTTCAGCCTCCACCACAAACTCCGTTCCCTCGCCACCAATTCATCTCCCCTCCCTGGCCACTGTCTCAGGCTGAACCAGATTGTTTGCAACCTTGGCTCCTATTTGACCTTGAAGCTAAGCTTCTGACCCCATATCTGCTTCATCACCAAGACTGCCGACTTTCATCTCTGTAACATCACATGTCTCCTTCCCTTCCTCAGTTTATCTGCTGCTGAAACCTTCATCCATGCTTTACCTCCAGAATCGACTATTCCAATGCTCTCCTGGCCAGCCTCCCATATTCCATCCTCCATGATCTTGAGCTCATCCAAAACTTTGCTGCCCATATCCTAACCAGCACTAATTCCTGCTCACCCAGGAGAGCATTGGAATAGTTGAATCTGGAGGTAAAGCATGGATGAAGCCTTGCATTTAAAAAATGATAAAAATGTCCCATTGAGGAATAAAGTGAATGGAAAAACTGGATCTATCTTTTGGGTTCTCATGTTGCCTAGTTATGTTCATGTTCATGTTCATCAAATGAAGTAAAGCTGGGTTATTTTTGATATTTTGATAACAAAAAGTCAATTTTCTACAATCCTTAATAAAAACTTCTCACAGCAATTTTTATTCAAGCGAGTTTATCAAATAGACAACGCTTTGAGCATTAGCTCCCTCCCAACTGTAATTTGGGTCAGTAAAAGACAAGAGCCAGTGAATCAAGGTATGCATCTAGTTTAATGCACTGTAGCTTTAATTGTTTCCATGATTTCTCTGTTTTTGTTCAGAATGCAGGCTGATGAAGTCTCTTGAGTGGTTTTTACACAATAATGAAATCTCATTGTGAGGCTCCATGCTGTTTGGTTCCCTGGCAGCGAGCATTCATCTTACAGTGCCTAATAGCACAAAGCATTATTTTAAATGCCAGCGACCCTACTGGGTAAGAGCTTCTGTAGCAGAAAACCCATTTGTTTTGATGAAAGAACATTGTATTTGCTTGTAGCTTGTTTTGGCTAGTAAAAATAGTTTTTCATAATACTCTTTTATTTGATTCTCATCCGCCTTTGAATCAAAGAGGATATAACCTATTGAGGACCGGCATCCTTTGATTCAGACCTTGCTTTGATAGAATATTTGGTTTCTTGTTTTGTCCAGAAATAAGTTGCCATCTGTACTGAAATACCTGCAGCGTATTGCTGATCTGGAGCTGAAAATATGCGGACCAGGGAGGTCCAAGGTTCGAGTTAGCTGATCTGAGCCAGGAGTATTGCAGGCGAATTTAGTGTCACTGGGTGAGGGAGGGTGAATCAGCCAGGATTTACACTTTCTTTTCCAAACCAATGACACTTGTTGAAAAATGCACATAGAATTTACAGCACAGAAACAGGCCATTCGGCCCAACTGGTCTATGCTGGTGTTTATACTTCACATGAGCCTCCCTGACTTCATTTCACCCTATCGGCATATCCTTCTATTCCTTTCTCCCTCATGTACTTACCTAGCTTCTCCTTAAATGCATCAATGCTATTTGCCTGAACTACTCCATGTGGTAGCAAGTGCCACATTCTAACCACTCTCTGGGTAAAGAGGTTTCTCCTGAATTCCCTATTGGATTTATTAGTGACTATCTTATGCAGACATGTGCAGATATCAGATGAGGTTAGGATTGGGTTTAGCTGTAACTCTTCTTCCCCATGCTCCCCTCCACCTAACACACAGATTCAAGTCAGCTGCCAATACTTGTCAAAATCTCATGATGAGTGGCCTCTTGGGCGAGCAACAGATGACTGCTGGCCCTTGAAACTGCATCCCAAGTGTAGTTGGTGCCTTCAAGAGGGGAAGAAAACTTGTGGGGGTGGGAGAATTAAAATAAATCGTGTAATATTGGTCTCGCTGTACTCAACCTCTATAAAGGCATTGGAGAAGGTGCAAAAAAGATTCACGAGGATATACCTAACAGGAAAGACTAAACATTCTGCGGCTGTTTTCTCTGGAAAAGAGAAAGCTGAGGGGTGTCCTGATCGAGGTCTTTTAAGATAATGAAAGGGTTTGATAGGGTAGACGTAGAGAAAATGTTTCCACTTGTGGGGGAGTCCAAAACTAGAGGTGATCAATATAAGATAGTCACTAAAAAATCCGATAGAGAATTCAGGAGAAATGTCTTTACCCAAAGAGTGGTTAGAATGTGGAACTCGCTATCTCAAGGAGTAGTTGAGGCAAATAGCATGGATTTAAATAGCATAAATAGTATTTAAGAGGAAGCTAGATGAGCATACAAAGGAGAAAGGAATAGTAGGGTATGCTGATAGGGATAGATGAAGTAGGGAGGGAGGAGGCTCATGTGGAGCAGAAACACCGGCATAGACCAGTTGGGCCAAATGGCCTGTTTCTGTGCTGTAGACTCAGTGTAACTCAATGTAACCCAGAAAATTGTATATTTAAGTCCTTGGATACTGCAGGTAGGATGAAGCTCAGGAGAAGTCCAGGCTGAAGGTCATGAAAATCTGGATAAAGGCGTTAGCAACGGTGGGGGGGGGGGATGATGAGGTGGAACCGTGATGAGACAACCATCTTCAGTTAGAAGTGCTGAGTGAGTGATCCATCTCAGCCTCCACCCGATATCCCCACCATCACAGAAGCCAGTCTTCAGCCAATTCGATTCACTCCACGTGATATCAAGAAACGGCTGAGTGCACTAGATACAGCAAAGGCTTTGGGCCCCTGCAACATCCCGACTGTAGTGCTGAAGACTTGTGTTTTAGAACTAGCTGTGCCTCTAGCCAAGCAGTTTCAGTAGAGCTACAACACTGGCATCTACCCGACAAAGTGGAAAATTGCCCAATTATGTCCTGTCCACAAAGAGCAGGACAAATGTAATCCGGCCAATTACCGCCCCATCAATGTACTCTCAATCAGCAGCAAAGTGATGGAAGGTGTCATCGACAGTGCTATCAAGCGTCACTTACTCACCGATAACCTCCTCACCGATGCTTTGTTTGGGTTCCGCCAGGACCACTCTGCTCCAGACCTCATTACAGCCTTGGTCCAAACATGGACAAAAGAGCTGAATTCCACAAGTGAGGTGAGAGTAACTGCCCTTGACATCAAGGCAGCATTTCACCAAGTGTGGCATTAAGGAGCCCCAGTAAGATTGAAGTTAATAGGAATCGGGGAAAAACTCTCCAGTGGCTGTAGTGGTACCTAGCACAAAGGAAGATGGTAGTGATTGTTGGAGGCCAATCATCTCAGTCCCAGGACATCGCTGCTGGAGTTCCTCAGGGCAGTGCCCTTGGCCCAACCATCTTCAGCTGCTTCATCAATGACCTTCCCTCTATCACAAGATCAGAAGTGAGGATGTTCGCTGATGATTGCACATTGTTCAGTTCCATTCGCGACCCCTCAGATAATAAAGCAGTCCATGCCCGCATGCAGCAAGACCTGGACAACATCCAGGCTTGGGCTGCTAAGTGGCAAGTAACATTCATGCCAGGCAATAACCATCTCCAACAAGAGAGAGCCTAACCACCTCCCTTTGACATTCAATGGCTTTACCATCACCGAATCCCCCACCATCAACATCCTGATCACCATTGACCAGAAACTTAACTGGATCAGCCACATAAATACTGTGGCTACAAGAGCAGGTCAGAGACTGGATACTCTGCGACGAGTGACTCACCTCCTGACTCCCCAAAGCCTTTCCACCATCTACAAGGCACAAGTCAGGAGTGTGATGGAATACTCTCCACTTGCCTGGATGTGTGCAGCTCAATAACATTCAAGAAACTTGACACCATCCAGGACAAAGCAGCCCGCTTGATTGGCAACCCACCCACCCCCTTAAACATTCACTCCCTCCACCACAGGCGCACCGTGGCTGCAGTGTGTACCATCTACAGGATGCACTGCAGCAACTCGCCAAGAATTCTTCGATAGCACTTCCCAAACCCGCAACCTCTACCACCTAGAAGGACAAGGGCAGCAGGTGCATGGGGACATCACCACATGCACATTCGCCTCCAAGTTGCACACCATCCTGACTTGGAAATATATCGCGGTTTGTTCATTGTCGCTGGGTCAAAATCCTGGAACTCCCTACCTAACTGCACTGTGGGAGGACCTTCTCCACATGGACTGCAGCGGTTCAAGATGGCGGCTCACCACCATCTTCTCAAGGGCAATTAGGAATGGACAATAAATGCTGACCTTGCCAGCAATGCCCATATCTCATGAATAAATATAAAAGGAAGCAGCCTTGCTGATGGATACAAAATGAGATATTCTATCCACCCTTTCAGAGTTGAACATTGCCTCTGCCAAGGCTAAGACCTATATCTACTACCGCAAGCATTCAATTTAGTATCAGCGGGATAAATACTTAATTGGAGGAGGGCCAATTTCAGTGGGTTGAGAACTGATCTGGCCCGGCTAAATTGGAATCAAAGATTGGCAGGCAAAACTGTAATTGAACAATGGGCGGCCTTTAAAGAGATGGTTCGGGTACAATCTAGGTACATTCCCACGAAGGGGAAAGGTAGGGCAACCAAAGTCCGCGCTCCACGAATGGCGAAAGAGATCGAGAGTAAGATGAAGCAAAAAAAGGGGGCGTATGACAGATGTCAGGTTGATAATACAAGTAGGAACCAGGCTGAATATAGAAAGTACGGAGGAGACGTGAAAAAGGAAATAAGAGGGGCGAAGATGGAGTGTGAGAATAGACTGGCGGCTCACATAAATGGGAATCCAAAAGTCTTCTATCGGCATATAAATAGTAAACGGGTCGTAAGAGAAGGGTGGGGCCAATTCGGAACCAAAAAGGAGATCTACTCGTGAAGGCAGAGGGCATGGCTGAGGCACTAGATGAGTACTTTACATCTGTCTTTACCAAAGAAGAAGATGCTGCCAAAGTCACAGTAAAAGGGGAGGTAGTTGAGATACTGGATGGGGTGAAAATTGATAGAGGAGGTACTAGAAAGGCTGGCTGTGCTTAAAGTGGATCACCCAGTCCGGATGGGATGCATCCTAGGTTGCTAAGGGAAGTATGGTGCTGGTCATAAAGGATAAACCTGGAAACTACAGGCCAGTCGGTTTAACCTCGATGATGGGGAAGCTTTTAGAAATGATAATCTCTGACAAAATTAACAGTCACTTGGACAAGTATGGATTAATAACGAAAAGCCGGCACGGATTTGTTAAAGGCAAATCGTGTTTAACTAACCTGATAGAGTTTTTTGATGAGGTAACAGAGAGGGTTGATGAGAGCAGTTGATGTTGTGTATATGGACTTTCAAAAGGCTTTTGATAAAATGCCACATAATAGGCTTGTCCGCAAAATTGAAGCCCATGGAATAAGAGGGGCGGTGGCAGCATGGATACGAAATTGGCCAAGTGACAGAAAACAGAGAATAACGGTGAACAGTTGTTTTTCGGACTGGAGGAAGCTGTAAAGTGGTGTTCCCTAGGTATCGGTACTAGGACTGCTGCTTTTCTTGATATATACTAATGACTTGGACTTGGGAATACAGGGCACAATTTCAAAATTTGCAGATGACACAAAATTTGGAAGTGTAGTAAACAGTGAGGAGGATGATAATAGACTTCAAGAGGGCATAGACAGGCTGGTGGAATGGGTGGACACTGGCAGATAAAATTTAAATGCAGAGAAGTGCAAAGTGATACATTTTGGCAGAAAGAACGAGAGGCAATATAAACTAAATGGTGCAATTCTGAAGGGGGTGCAGGAACAGAGAGACCGGGGGCGTATGTGCATAAATCTTTGAAGATGGCAGGACAGGCTGAGAAAGCAGTTAAAAAAGCCATCCAGGACCCTGGGCTTTATAAATAGAGGCTCAGAGTACAAAAGCAAGGAAGTTATGTAGAACCTTTATAAAACATTGGTTCGGCCACAACTGGAGTATTGTATCCAATTCTGGGCACTGCACTTTAGGAAGAATGTGAAGGCTTTAGAGAGGGTGCAGAAAAGATTTACTAGAATGGTTCCAGGGATGAGGGATGTCAGTTGAGTGGATAGACGGGAGAAGCTGGGGTTATTCTCCTTAGAGCAGAGAAGGTTGAGAGGAGATTTACTAGAGTTGTTCAAAATCATAACTGGTTTAGCTAAAGTAAATAAAGAGAAACTGTTCCCATTGGCGAAAGGCTTGATAAACAGATGACATAGATTTAAGGTGATTGGCAAAAGAACCAAAGGCGACGTGAGGAAAATCTTTTTTACGCAGCGAGTAGTTAT
This sequence comes from Heptranchias perlo, assembly GCF_035084215.1. Taxonomy (NCBI): domain Eukaryota; kingdom Metazoa; phylum Chordata; class Chondrichthyes; order Hexanchiformes; family Hexanchidae; genus Heptranchias; species Heptranchias perlo. The sequence continues at coordinate 9,782,420 of NC_090338.1, read as the reverse complement.
GATCTGGAATGCGCTGCCTGAAAGGGTGGTAGAAGTAGATTCAATCGTGGCTTTCAAAAAGGAATTGGATAAATATTTGATGAGAAAAAATTTACAGGGCTAAGGGGAAAGAGCGGGAGAATGGGACAAACTGGATTGCTCGTACAAAAAGCCGACACAGGCTCGATGGGTTGAATGGCCTCCTGTGATGTAACGATTCTATGATTCTTTTCTAAATACCGGTTCGAGCAGTGATGTACAAGCTCTGCTGGAATTTAGAATGTGCCAAGCAGTGTAAGCCCCCTTTTTGGAGACCCGTACAACAAGGCCTGCCTCACGACCCTCACAAATTACCCATGCAGCAGGAGGAACAGGCTGATCTGTGAGTGAAGGTGGGAGCATACCCCTACCTGTTGCAGGTGCCCCAATAATAGCGACCCAACCCAATGACAACTCCACAAAAGGTAGGACCAAATCGGTAGATAAGCTTCTGTGTGCCCCTGCCCAATTGCCTCTTGCCAGATAACTGCACCAGTATGTAAACCAAGGTGTATTTTTGTTCTACAATATGAAAGAAATAAAAATCAACCCCCTTATGTTGGTATACTTATGCAGATTTAGAAGTAAGAGTGCAAACAAATCAATTCTATAGTAGAGGCGGGTACAATTTTGTCTTTTAAAAAGCATTTGGACAGTTACATGGGTAAGATGGGTATAGAGGGATATGGGCCAAGTGCAGGCAATTGGGACTAGCTTAGTGGTATAAACTGGGCGACATGGACATGTTGGGCCGAAGGGCCTGTTTCCATGTTGTAACTTCTATGATTCTATGATTCTATAATTCCAGCAAGAAGGTAATAATAGAATTCATAACAGGCTTTACTGTTTGTGTTAAATAAAGAGAGGCAAAAAATAGAGAAACAAAATGCTGGAAATCAAGAGCAGGTAGATCTGTCAGCATCTGGCGGAGAATGCTGGGTTCGTGTTTCAGGTGGCAATCTTTCGTCAGTTGTTACTGGTAACTTGTCCTTCTCTTACAGGAGCTGACTAACCTGGCCACTGTGAATCTGTTGTTTCAAATTTCCAGCACTCCTGGATTTTTCTTTTCATTTCTACTAAAAGAATACAGAGATTGAGAGAATGTCAGTGGTGGTAATTAACACGAGTACTCGAACAGAATAATGAACCAAAATCCAACACCTATGGTGTTCACTGAAGGAGTTTGGGGTGTTGGTCGGAATATCTAAGTGTTTGAACTGGTCATCCATCCCCTCTTTGGGGTGTGTTTCACTTTCTAAAAGGTGCTCAATCCTTTCCCAGATATGAACTAAACCTGCTGTGCATGGTTGGGTGATCTGTGCAGCCGGATGAAAGCTGCCTTCCATTGAAAGCTGCCTTCCATCTCCTGTTAATGGATGCATTAATTGAACACACATGTAGCAGCCCTGCTGTGGAGCACTTCCATCCTAAAAAAAATGATATCAATTGGGATTTATATGCCAGAGTGCTGTTCTTTAATAGGTTTTTACAAGGTTTAATGGAACTGTCTGTTCGGTTTCTGAAGATGGACAGTGATTTTTTTTTGAGTTTTTTTTAAAACTCTACTTTGGGACAGTTCTTGGTTACTTGGTGCAACCATCACCAGATATGTTAACTCTTGTATGGCACTTTTGGAGTGGTGGGGAAAATCAGAGAAAACTTTTTGAAAATTATTCAGCAACCAGGTATCTAAGGGCACTTCAATTCTCTGGTTCAGTTAACATTACAAAACTTGTATTTAATGTTCTATGAAGCATTGACTACAGCTTGTTAGTGTTTTATTTGTTTAATTCAAATGTTGAGCAAGTTTCAGGGAGCTTAGGACCAGAACATATTCCAAGCAAAGAGAAAAACCATTAGACAAGCAAGCTTCTCCCTTTTTGGTAGATCAGCCTTACCATATGCCTCTCTGTCTGCCTACCTATCTAATCTCTCACTCTCACTCCTAACTTTCTCATTTCAAAATAAAAAGCAAAATGCTGTAAATCTGAAACAAAAACAGGAAAAGCTGTAAACACCCAGCAGGTCAGTCAGCATCTGTGGGGAGAATAGTCAGTCAACATTTGGGTTTGTACCCTTCAGAACTTTAAAAAAAAACAGACGGGCAAGCTTATTAATAGAATCAGAGAAAGGAACGGAGAAAGAAGAAAACAAAAACCAAGCAGACAAATGCAGAGAGGAAGTACAGTGGAATGATTGAATCATGGAATCTTATAGCACAGAAGGAAGTCAATCGGGCCATCGTGCCTGTGCCGGCTCTTTGAAAGAGCTATCCAATTAGTCCCACTCCTCTGCTCTTTCCCCATAGCCCTGCAAATCTTTCCTTTTCAAATATATGTCCGATTGCTGGATGATGATTTTGATTTTAACCTCTGACCCCTAGTAATACACTTTATTACTTTTCTTAGTGCAACCGACTAATTGTCAAATCATTTAGGTACGGTAGCCTAGTGATTTTGGTACTGGACTCGCGACCTGGAGGTTGAGAGTTCGAATCCCACTTTGACAAGTTGTGAAATGAATTTAATAAATCATGTAATGTGTGGGCTAGCAGCAGAAAAATAACCATGGACACTTCCGGATGGCCATAAAACCCTAAGTGGTTCACTAATGCCCTTCAGGGAAGGAAACCGGTCACCTGCTAATCAACCTGTGCCATTCAAGCATTTTGTTTTTATCCCAGGGTGCAGTTTTCTCTTTAGCAGCTGCAGAAATACCATAGTTGGATCACATGGAAGTATAATTTTCATTATTCCTGTAAAATCCATCTAACTATAAATCCAACAGCAAAAAAACCCCAACACGTAACATTTTAAAATCTACGTCAAAGTGCGGACAGCACTTTTAAATGTTTGCTGCGACGCTGAAATGTAGACTTCAGCCCCTTCCTCCCACCAGCCCCCCCCCATCTCCCCCCGCCCCTTCACTCCGAGGAACTAAATAAAATGGCTGGCTGTCTTTTTCACAGAAATACAATCGAGATGCATCCAGCAATCCCCCTCTGGAACTGCAGTGAGAGCTGTGACCTACAATAATGCTGGCCGGCTATGTGGACCCATCTGTTGCTTAAGCCTGTTGTATACCAGTAAAATTCTAATCTCCAGACAGTCAGGAGGAGAGTAAACCCATTAGAAACTAGTAAATTTGATGCTATCTAAAAGTATTGAGGATTAATAATAAAAAGAAAATTGCAGATGTCTGGTGTTGCATTTTTGCGTTTTATTCAGACTTTGTATTGATGGGGTTCTTGTGGATGTGAGTACAGTTGCAATACTTCGATTTTCCACAGATAGCCTAGAAATTTGCTGTAGATTGCCAATTATTTAGTTTGTTTGAAATTTCTGTAACTCTGAGCAGCTGAAAGTGAACTTAGAAGGCTGAACTGGCTGAGAGCAGTTTCACCCTTTGCAAATGTAAATTTCACTGCTGCGAGACCCCGTGTGCTTTTACTCTGTTTTGTTGTCATCTTTGTGGTACACACAGCTGAAAAATTATTGAAATGTAATTTTCCCTTAGTTTGAAGTCTTTTAGTGTTGCTCTATTCATTTTGAAAAGGCATGTACCTGCACTGAGAAAACCACTGCTGAAATTTATGATGGATTGTGCTCCATTTCGCATTTGTTTTCTGGCTCCAAATAAAATCGTGACCTGGACTGGCCATTTGTAATTATATCAAGCAGGAATCCATGGTGTGGCATTGAGCATCGACCCACTAATGCTCAGTGCCATGGAGTGATGGATACAGCTTCAAGTCGCTATCCACTTGGCGTCTGAACTGAGCCACGTCGGGCAGGGAGATGGCACATGGAGGCTGCATTGTCTTCCAGCAAGAGGTGGGGGGGGGGGCGGGGGGAATTGGAAGAAGGTACCTGGTGCCAGCTACAGTGGCAGCACCCTGAGAGTCCACAGGCCCCTCATTAGGCAAGGCATGTTTTTTTTTAAAAAAGGATTAAAAATACATTTTTAAGAAGAAATAACAGGGTTTGAATGGAATCAACAGCAACAAAACGTGCTGAGGCTGCCTTTTCCTCATCCTCTGAAACGCTACTCTCTCGGCACCACTTCTAATTCCTGCTTCCTCTTCTGGTGAAAGAAGAATTGGGTTAATGTTGCTGGAGATGTTCAGAATAAGTAAATGAGTCTATTCTCCTGTGTACTTGTCCTAAGGATGATGGGGAAAGCTGTGCTTGCTACGGCATTAATCTGATCTTGCAAAAGGGAAATGGGGGTTGGAGGGGGGGTAAAGGTTGGGAGGAAGAAGTGAATACATCAAGCAAAAACAGGAAAATCAGACTGTCATCTTATGTTTAGTGGCACTTTTAGTAATCTTTCTATTCACGCTCTTCCCTCCCACCCCCCCCCCCCCCCCAAACCATCGTTTTGTCAATCTGGAGCTGCACACTAGTTGAAGTTGATGAAATGGGAAAATCAGATTGGAACATGTCAGGGTGTAAGGGGGTTGAATTATTAGGTAGCTCAGAGATGGTATCGAAGTCTGTGGGTATTTCACTTTACATGAAACAGTTCTATTAATACTCTTGCAAACAATGGGAGATGGAGAACTCATGTTGTCTCAATCTTAGTCAAGTCTGTGTCACTGTTATGAAGACAGAGTGTTAAAGATTATGATACCTGGTTTCAGCCAATGTGGCATTGGGGATCTCAACAAGTGGTCTCATTGTCCCTTATCCGAAGAGGTAGGGTTCCTGCTCCGTTGCTATCTAATACTTCCTTCTGGAAAGTGCACATGTAGAAATCGGGTAAGGACAGGATCGGTTCGGCTGTGATGCACCCTAAAGTCAAAGAGCCTGCTAACACACTCTGTCATGGCACACATATGAAGAATGACCATTTGACAAGGTACCAAAAGGATCCTGCAACCCCGCCCCCCCCCCCCCCCCCCCCCCCGGCCCACCATGGAAACATATGCCATCAAGAATCGGTATGTTCAGAAGGAAAAGAGAGAAAATTGGGAGTCGGGAGGGAGAAAGCATAGAATATATACCATTTGTAATTGAGCAAAAAGATCTCTAAATTCAACAACAAATAATTTGTTAGCTTTAAGTCCAAGACTGAATCGAGTGCTGCAAATATTCTTAGCCGTAAGAATTTATAGGCAGCAATTTGTGAGCACGATGGAAAAAACAAAAAGTCTATATTTTGAACCCTGTGAGAAACATTTGCTCTCAAAAGGCTGAAGTGGGGAATTTGTAGCTGCGATTTAATTGTGCTATTTTTAAAAATTATTTTCATTTCCAATAGTTTAGAAATGCCAATGTCCTATAAATTGCAGGCACAAAGTATACGTTAAAGGAAATTTAAAAAAAATAGAGCAGCTGAACTAACTCATTTCAAAATGTGATTATTTTGATTACTTTAAACTAATAAGCTTTCAAGGCACACCAAGTGGTCACAGCAAAGGGCACAATCTTAATCATTTCTCCATGGGAACCCAGGTTCTCTTTGAGGACGTTAAATGTCCTTTGTACTTTGCATAAAGTCTTAAAGGGGCGCTATCTACGTCGAAACAAAGTACTTGGCCAAACATGTTTTCATTTATAAACACGACACAATGCAGATTGCGTCAAAAAAGCATTACCTCACTTGCGTGTGACCAAAGTGACACATAGCCCTTGCTGAGTTTTCTCTCCTTAAACAAAAAAGGTTTATCAGAATGTTTTTACATGAAGTGGTGCCCTCTTTAAGAGCCTTTCTTTGATGTCTTTGTTATCTTTCACAATTTATTGATCATTTGGGATTATATACTTAGTTGTAAATATATAAAAAATATTACATTGAAGTTGTGGCTTTGGAGGTGGAGAAGAGAGCAACTGGCAAGATCTTATAAAATGTATAACATTTTCTGAAGTTTCTGTAAGGTTGTGAGGCGCAAGAGAACAAGGAATAGGAATGGAACCAATCTGACTCATCTTGTAGAATGTGAATAACCGAGAAAAAATGCAATTTGTGCCACAGTAGCTGCAGGATTACAGGGGTAGCATTATTAAAGCTTTCAAGGCCAGCCAACTAACTGATTAGACAGCCTTTCTGTGGTGCAATCAGTTCCAAGACTTCATACACAGTTAGCCCTTGTATTGATTTTCTTCTGCAGATTGTCCTTGCTACAGCATGTTGTAGAAGAGGATATTAAAAAAAATTCTATTGTACGGGCGTCGTATCCTATCTAAATAACTACTGTCCTGGAAAACAAATGTTGTACCCTTTCATTTTGAAACCCAGAGAGCCTTTCCTTCAGTGCAATAATCTCAACATCCTTTCCAAAAAATTACATTGTACGTAATGTAAAGTTTGCTGCTTGAAGTAATTTTTGGAAAAAAAAAATTCCCCTGTGTTCCCCATGTCTTGAAAATGGTGATTCTTGTTTAGAGTATGGTTCCACCAGGACCAACAGCTCCCTGGCACCCCACCCAATTGGTTGTGCTATATTTGTGAGTCTAGATGCTGATTGATTGGCTGTTCTTCTGTAGAAGGCATCACATCCAATCCCAGTCCTTTCCACCAGTGGTCAATGGATAGCAATCAGAAGTGGAAATGCTGGATGATTTTTTTTAATATACCTTCTTTAACCCATGGGCACTGAGGAGGCATTAATTTTTTAAAAAATCAATGAAATGATCATTTAATTCTGCAGGTTAATCAGCTATTAAGTTTACTAACTTTTGGAACTCTAGATGATGAAGCATAACTTTATTCTGTTAAACAATGAATTGGAGTTGTAAAGATATATGATCTTTGTTCAAAATGTGCATTTTTGTGACTGAAAAGTTCTAAACAGCAAGGTAGAAATGACAGAAGTTCTTCTTGATGTTGAGGTATGTGTCACGTTTTTGGAACTCTCTTCCGCAAACGGCAATTGATGCTAGCTCAGTTGCTAAATTTAAATCTGAGATAGATAGCTTTTTGGCAACCAAAGGTATTAAGGGGTATGGGCCAAAGGCAGGTATATGGAGTAAGATCACAGATCAGCCATGATCTTATCAAATGGCAGAGTAGGCTCGAGGGGCTGAATGGCCTACTCCTGTTCCTATGTTCCTATTTTTGTCCATTTATCCACAGAAAGGATTTGCAAAAGGAGTTGCATTTAAATGTTGGGTTTTCAAAGCAAGATATATTCGCACAAGTTTTTTTTTGAAAAGCACTAAGATGAATGATGGTTAATGGACTAGGCATTGAAGTTCTTTCCTTAAGGATTGAAGCAAATAATCAAAATAACTTCTAACAACTCTCCCGCATTCTAATCTTCTGAGTCTGGTGAGAGAATGGCCTTGCAGCTTTCACAGCAGTTTGTTAGCTTGTCTTAGTAATTGATAAACACCTCACCACCCTTTGTGTTGGGAAATAGGTCTCTGTTCCTGTTGCTCGGCCAGGATTATCTGCTTTACGTCCTCCCCTCTGGTTGTGAACACAGGGAGATTAAAAAAAAACGGAGATAGAAACACACAGATTTTTGAACAGAAAGCTGTGAGGCTGTGCTCTCGAGGCTCAGAAGGTTAGAATGCAGGATGGTTGTTGCAAGTTATTTCGTTTAAGTCAAGCAAGACAACTCACTGATATGGGGAAGCATGTCACCTTTATTATTTTGTGTTATTATGTAAAGAAAAATTGTGCTGATTGAATTAGTGAGTCCTGCCACAATTGTTGCTGTGTATGTTCACTTTGCTTTGAATAAAGCAGCTTTATGATTTATGATTGGTCTTCTCGATCCGCCTTTGAAAAGATTGGAGGGGCGTATATGGGGGCACATGTGAAAAACATGAATATCGAGTTCAGATCAGAAGGAGCTACCATTCTTGCACCTCTGGATTACATTATTGTACAGTTAGTTATTGAGCAGCAGGGACAGTCCCCCTAAACATCAGACACTCTGATTGCTTACATGGGGTGACGAGCACAACTGTACATGAGAGAAGACCCTAAACTTGTAACAGCGTGTCTGCAAATATATTCTAATGAGAAACCTGTCAGATTGCAGTCGTGTTAACTTTCCCTTATGAAAATTGATCATCTTTAATGCAGATGAAACATAGGCTCAGGTACTCGTAATCCTATAAAAATGAGTTAGAAAGATTCTAAAAAGTAAAGGTTGCAGCACAGAATTCCCATTGCACCCTTTGAGGTAATTACCATATGGCATTTAATCAGTTAGGGAGTTGATTGTAATGCACATTGCTGAAAAATTGAAGTTATTGCTTAAAGAGAAAAGAAAACCTCCAGATTTTTCAACGTTGAGCTGAAGGGGGAATAGGGGTATTGATAAATTAAAATGTTTTACCCAAATGAACACTGCAAATAGCAGGTCTCCTCACCCCAGTGACCTTAAGGGCAGTGATGAGTGCTAGAGCTGCTTTATTATCACAATGGTGGCTACAGCTTTGGAGTGGCTTAAGATTAGATCTGCAGTCGTCAGACCCCAAGAGCTACCATCTGGGTGTGTGATTTCTGATATTTTCCTTCCCCCTTTAAATATGTGTGGAATTTTGTTTAAAGATTTAATTTGTTGAGGACATCTCACCCAAAGTAGTCTAAATACATATTTACATTGACTAGGGCCAAGGGCCCCCACATTGGTCATCATTTCACTCTACTACCAAAGGTATGAACTTAAATACAGGGCACAAGTTGGAAACATGCGGTTTACAGAAGCAACTACTTACATTTATATAGCACGTTTCATGTGGTAAAATGCCTCAAGGTGATTACAGGGAGAATGGTAGATACTGATCAGGAAGTAGGACAGAAGTTAAGCTCAGTGACCGAAGACTCTGTTAAAGAGGTAATTTTTTTGTTTAGGTGGCTATTACGGTTGAGAGGCAGCAAAGGTCAAGGTGTTTAGGAAGAGAATTCTGAAGTACAGGAGTTAATTGGCTCTATCATCAGTGGTGGGGTGCAGGAAAAGGGGCACATGGTAAGCCCAAGAATAATCCACCAAGTGGTACTGAGTACGTAAAATGTGAGTGAGTTATTTCGATCACAACGTGAACCACTAGCGCCTTATATATTGTGTTCGTAGAGTTGGTTGGAGCTTAAACGGTACTGTTAAAATAGTTTTAATCTTATTTTGTTAATATGGGTCCAAGTTACTGGTGTAGCTGCAGTGCGAGGCTGCGGGGTGATTTGCAGTAAGTTGTGTGATATGATCCAAAACTGGCACAAAACAAGTGGAAAATAAATTATTGTACCATGTTTAGAAAAAAAAATGAAGCGATTAAATGGAACACCCATCGGGAGCAAGTTATTTACGAAAAATTAAATCACTCCTGTCCTGCCAATTTGAAAGCATTTCCAGCAGTGTCTCAGCGGATGTGCACACGGAGCCAGCAAGTGTGCATATTTCTCCCATTCCATAGCCTTCAATTAGTATTTACCCACTTTGGCATGAGCTAGATGATTCTGTTGGGCCTGGGGCAGGGAGAAAGAATGGTGCCCATTCAAAAGAAGTTACGAAAAGTCACCGACTTTCATATAGAACAAAAGAAATTTATGGCACAGGAGGACATCCGGGGGAGTTCTTTTTGTTCAAAATGACTCCGTGCCTATGTAAAAATATATATATATTTATAGTAGAATCCTGTTATATTTACCTTTTAAAACTATAGAACTTCACAGCATAGAAGGAGGCCACTCGCCTCCTTTGTGCCTGCTAGAACAATTTAAAATGAATCCCACTGCCCTGTGCTTCCCCCTTCCTCCCCCCCCCCCCCCCCACCTCCCCACAGCCCTGTATCATCATCTGTTTCAAATGTTTATCCAATTATCCTTTAACTGATGTATTGGCCTCTGATTCAACTATTCCCTGTGGCAAAGCATTCCATGCTGCCACAACTGCGTGAAGAAATTTCTCCGAACCTCTCTCCTCGCTCTCTTTAAATTGATGAGCCCTCGCCGCTGCCTCCCCAACCAGTGAAAATAATCTTTCCCTACCATCTTACCAAAACCCTTCATGATTTTAGAGACATCTATTAAATTTCCTTTGTAACACTGGATTTAGTCCCTGTATCTCAAGCCTCCCCTCATAGAAAATATTTCTCATCCCCGTTTTCAAATTGAAATGTTCGGCAGTGTTGAACCTGACAGTTTAGGGTTTGCTTATAGCCGGGCTGCAAAGTATACACTCGCTTAAGTGTGTGTGATTGGCTTCTTTAAACCAACCGCATACACTTAAGCCATGGCTCAGTAGTAGCACACTTGCCTCTGAGTCAGCAGGTTATGGGTGCAAGCCCCACTCCAGAGACTTGAGCACAAAATCTAGGCTGACACTCCAGTGCAGTACTGAGGGAGTGCTGCACTGTCAAAGGTGCCACCTTTCAGATGAGACGTTAAACCGAGTCCCCATCTGCCTTCTCGGATGGATGTGAAAGAACCCATGACGCTATTTCGAAGAAGAGCAGGGGAGTTCTTCTTCAACCAACTTAACTGGACCAGCCATATAAATACTGTGGCTACAAGAGCAGGTCAGAGGCTGGGTATTCTGCGGCGAGTGACTCACCTCCTGACTCCCCAAAGCCTTTCCAACATCTACAAGACACAAGTCAGGAGTGTGATGGAATACTCTCCACTTGCTTGGATGAGTGCAGCTCCAACAACACTCAAGAAGCTCGACACCATTCAGGACAAAGCAGCTTGCTTGATTGGCACCCTATCCACCACCCTAAACATTCACTCCCTTCACCACCGGCGCACTGTGGCCGCAGTGTGTACCATCCACAGGATGCACTGCAGCAACTCGCTAAGGCTTCTTCGACAGCACCTCCCAAACCCGCGGCCTCTACCACCTAGAAGGACAAGAGCAGCAGGTACATGGGAACAACACCACCTGCACATTCCCCTCCAAGTCACACACACCATCCCGACTTGGAAATATATCGCCGTTCCTTCATCGTCGCTGGGTCAAAATCCTGGAACTCCCTTCCTAACAGCACTGTGGGAGAACCTTCACCACACGGACTGCAGCGGTTCAAGAAGGCGGCTCACCACCACCTTTTAAAGGGCAATTAGGGATGGGCAATAAATGCTGGCCTTGCCAGTGACGCCCACATCCCATGAACGAATTTTTTAAAAAAACCAACACCACTGAAACAGATTATCTGGTCATTACCTTATTGCTGTTTGTGGGACCTTGCTGTATGCAAATTGACTGCCGCATTTCCTGCATTACAACAGTGACTTCACTTCAAAAAGTACTTAATTGGCTGAAAAGCGCTTTGGGACGTCCTGAGGTCGTAGAAGGCACTATATAACTGCAAGTTCTTTTTTTTGTACGTGAAGTTACGTGATTTGGCCTTGGTTTGGGGAGGGAGGAAATGTTGGTGTCAGTAAGACTGTAATTCAGCATGAATCCGTAATCGAAGGTGAGAAGAAGAACCTTTAGCCAGATAGAATCCACATTTTTAAAATGCAACCTTGATGTGCCATGAACAAAGTTTACCAAAATATTCTTTAGCCTTCAGGAAGGGTCATTCAGATTGAATCTGTTTCCACAGCTGGGATGTGTTTCACCTCATTACTGCTGGACTTCTAAGACAAGTACCTCACAATATGTTGTACCTCAGGGAGCAGCAGTGTTGACATTAACTGTTTAATCTTGTTTGTGCTTCCTGAAAATTGGGCCAAATGCTGCCCTGAGTTGCCCTCCCAGCCAGAGGAGGTCACACAAAGTTAGGAGTCCTTGTGTGTGGAGACTGCAGGGGGTAGGCAAGACGTAAAAGATACTACAGAGTTTTAGTATAACGGATACCTGGAAGTGATTACAAGGCTTTGCTGTTATTAAGGGGCTCAGAGGTTACAAAGTGAGAGAGCAAAGTGCAGGCAATTTATAACGGTTGCCTGATCCCCCGAGACAAAACTGCTGCCTTGAAAGTTCATGGGGTGGGTAATTCTGTTTCAAGTACTTTTGTTTATTGTTGTTGGTGGGAGCTCAGTGATGTGCTTAGTTTGGTAGCCGTGTGATGTCCTTACTGATGGATGGATAACTGTGATGGAATCACTAAAAGTTTACTTACTGTCAATGATACATGATTACTGGCCCTGTTTTTTTTAGGTGTACAATAGAATATTGCTTTCTCAGATGTTCACAGAATGGATTCAACATACCATTTAGTTCCAACAATCATTGCAGGAAATGTTGAAATAAATTTTCTGTTCAGTCCACAAAAAAAACTCTAGCCTTTCTCACTGGGCTCTTTCCTACAGTTTGCTGGTTATTACTATTGCCCTACAAAGTGAGTAGTACTGTATTAAGGTAATATAGATGTATTCTTGCATTCAGTATAGCTATGGACTGCGAGGCTTTCCAAGATCACAAGATAGATTCGTATTTCCTACACTATACACTGTTTCCTACATTACAACAGTGACTACAGTTCAAAAGTACTTCATTGGCTGTAAAGCGCTTTGGGACGTCCTGAGGTTATGAAAGGTGCTGTATAAATGCAAGTTCTTCTTTCTTTGTAGATATAAATAAAACAGGCATTCAGCCCTTCCAAGCTCATTCATCCAGGAAAATCTAGGGTCCCCCCACCTCATCACAGCATCCAACTGTGTCTTAAATGATTCCTGGACTTTTGTTTCCACTATCCTACCCTTCCTTTCTGACAAGTCCACTCCATGTGTTGATTACTGTCTGTGAAGAAGGAACTTCCAAAATCCTGAATTTGATTTCCACCAGTTTCAACCGCGTTCCTTGTCCCAATGTCACACTTTACTATGTGTTAAGTTTATTTGAGATCTTCCCCATTGAGCAGGTAGCCTACTGCTTTTCCTTGCTTAATTGGCTGCCCAGACTTTACTGCTGTCTTTGACAAATAAGATTGTAGGTGTATGGCAGGATATAAAGGGCAGGCATGCATTGTACAAAGTTACACTCTCATGGTCCTCCCATAGGCCACTGTACTTGCTAATGTTATAATGAATTGGTGAATGGTTTAAATGTTCAAAAGTATCATTTTGAATTGACAACTCTAGCTTTAATAAACCCAAATTTACTTAATTGGGAGATCGTAGAATTATACAGCGCAGAAGGAGGCCATTCAGCCCATTGTGCCTGTGCCAGCTCTCTGAAAACGCTATCCAATTAGTCCAACTACCCTGCTCTTTCCCCATAGCCCTTCAATTTTTTTCCTTTTTATTTGTGGTCTGTTTGCCTTAATCTTGAATTTTTAGGAAACATTCCCTACTGATACGCCTACTGGGTGTGCTGTCTGGTCTTGAGTTTGATTCTATTCAACACTCCCTAATAGATCCCAGTCAGCTAAACCTACTTTCTGCCATTTCCTGGTCCCACTCCCTCGCACCCATTCCTTGTTCTCTTCCTCTTTGCATGCTGTTTCATTTCTCCGACTCCTGCATTCATTAGATTCACACTACCATCTGATAGAAATTGAGAGGATCAAAGGCCTGGAGGGAACAGTAACAGGCAAGATAGTAACAATGGAGCAGCTTCAAGGGAAGCCATAACTGATCCGGGACTGTCAGTGTCATCTTGCCCAATGGAACCCCAGGTAAATGCTATAATCAGGCCTTGACTCTGTGTGCCAGTGAGTAAATTGCTATAATGCATAGGAATGTGATGCCACTGAGATCATGCAGTCAACTTATTCCCCCGCAGTATAGATTTTATACCCGTGCTAAAGCTGTCTCATGACAAATGAGCTTACTTTCTCAGATGGACAAGGTTAATGGTTTCCTGCACTTTTATTTAAAAAGAAAAGAAAAAAAAATTGAAGTAAACCTGTCCCCTAAGTATAATATTGGTAAATTTAGTGGCCACTGTGGAACTACAATGTCTTAACTTCGAACCTTGGTCTGCACTGGGTTAATTGACTTTGGCTGGTGCAAGCAATGTGGTGCACCAATTGACCACTCAACTCCAGGCCTGACAGCGAGAGATCTGCCTGAGTTCCTGGCCCTGATTGCAGCGACCCATGCTGAAAAGTGCATGTGTGTGGATATGGGTGAAAGAAAGAGCCAGCTTTTAAGCTATAACGTCTCCTCTTTCCCCCTGCAATGATTGAACATCCTGCAAACAGTCATTATCTTGACACACATGGAGGAGGAGGAGCAGAGGGCTGGTGCTACCATGGAATGATGCCCCCTTCCCCCCTCCCCCCCCCCCCCCCCCCCCCCCCCACCCACCGCAGCAGAGATGGGAGAAACTTGGGCAAGAAGTACACGCCATTTAAAATTTTGTCCTTAAAATTTAGTTCAGTGTCACTAAATCAGCTGGATTTAAAATACTTCTATCTCATCTATACTTAATTTCTAGAATGTCACAGAGATGTGCACTGTCTGTGATTTGACCAGAACTGACATTTTGTTAAATCTGTAATGTGTTTTTCTGAACTTCAGAAAATAATTTTTTTTTTGCTGATTTGGTGCTAGAGCTCTCAATCCGTGTAATTTTAAATTTGTTTTTCAAATGTCAATTTGCAATGTCTGTCTTGGCTGACATTTCCAAGTGATATTCTCATTACTCAGTGCCTGCAGATAGTTGATAAGGACTCAGCCTTGTGTAAATTGATGAAATGAGTACACAGGAAGACGTGGAGAGAACCTTTTTGGTTTTTAGGTTGGGGGGGTGTGGAAGCTTTCCAGTTCTTTCTCAACTTCTCAGCCCTAATTGTTCTGCCTCCGTGCATCTTTCTCTAGCGAGGAGAGCATGATGAAGCAAATTGAAACGTTTCAGACGAGCACCATGACCACTCCAGCTATAAATTCAGCTAATCTGTGGCATGTCTTCAGGATAAAGTCAACTACTTCCTTCCTCAAAGGTTTGCTGTTCTGAGTGAAGTGCCTCATTTGTGTCATGGTTTTTAATAAAACGCCGTGCCCAGTGTCTTTGTGAGGTAATGATCTGCCCAGTATGGTGCTGAATGACATAGACAGAAAGGGATAAAGCCCGGGGCCTGTGTTTTACCCCCACCAGAGCTACATGATCTCAGCCAAGTTTCATTGACACTCTTGGGCTGGGGTGGGGGGGGGCGGGGGTGCGGGGCGGGGGTGCGAGAGGGAGAAATCATCAGGTTTCTTGCTCCTGACTGTTATCCAGTGACCCATGATGAAATATGTGTACACCAGGTGGGGACATAAGAACATAAGAATTAGGAGCAGGAGTAGGCCGTACGGCCCCTCGAGCCTGCTCTGCCATTCAATCAGATCATGGGTGATCTTCGACCTCAACTCCACTTTCCTGCTCGATCCCCATATCCCTTGCTTCCCCTAGACCCCAAAATTCTATCTATCTCAACCTTGAATATACTGAACGACTCAGCATCCACAACCCTTTGGGGAATAGCCTCCCAACAATCACTCTTAAGGCTGACATATGAAGAATGGTCACTTAGTGAGGTATTGGATGGCTGTTAGTCTGCATAGAACTTTGTCCCAACATGAGTCTCTGGGGGTAATTTTGACTTTGGGTGATAGTTTAAAAAGAACGATATTGATTATACATCTCTCCAGTTTTTTCATTTCCATTGATGGGCGACTGAATCGATATCACCAAAAGTCAAAATGACCCCCTCTGTTTTCAGGAGAAAAAGGGGGAAATAACCCAACATCTCATCACACGCAGTTGATGGATTAGTGGAGCAGTGAACAGATGGCAGACTCCACTCCTAATTCAGTGCTTCAGAATAAAGGAGCTGGTTCATGGGCTTCACTTCATGCATTCCATCTTTAGGCAACCTCAAGCACGAATGAATGTCAAGAATTGTTCCTAAAATATACATTACAATCACTGGATTAAGAAGTCATTGTGTTTGAGGAACTCCATAGGTGCTGTTACAAGCAGTACAGAATTGTCTGGACCCCAGGCACCCTTTCTTCTGTTAGCCTAACGGATTGCAATTTTACACCTCGATTAGTGCCTGGCAGTGCTGTGGATCAACTCAGTCATGTAAAATGAAGCATCTTAACCTGAGCACTATTAGACTGCTCACGAAAAGCCAGATTTTATTTTTGAGATTGACTTGTCACCATGAGTTTTGATGTGCTTTCAGTCCTTGTGCAGCTGCTGGATTGGTATTAAAGGAAGGAAAACGTAACCCATATTGTTTCTTGAATGATAACTCTGAAAAGAAAGTGGCACTGTTTTTATTCATGATTTTGAAGTGAGCATTGCAGTGTACTTTGGCCAACAAAGAAGTCCTGCTAAATCTGCTGTCCAGAAAGAGATTTAAAAATTCAGCAATTGTGTCTATAAGGAGTCTTTGTACGAAAACGCCACCTATTGCAACAAAAAAAAAATCTGATCTAGAGGGGTGTGGGACCTGGGGGCGCAACACCGTTCTTGGACAAATTATTTTAGACTGTGTATTTATGTCTGACGGGGAGAAAACTCAATTTTTTCATGATGCAGCCTTAAATTTGTCTTTTTTTTTAAACCTGAAAGTAACAATTTGTTCTTGGGAGTGGCTTTTGAAACTCCTGACTGTCTATTCTGCTTATGTATCTCTCTTTTTCTCATGCGCGCTCGCTCTCTCTCTCTCTCTCTCTCTCTCTCTCTCTCTCTCCTCCCCCTTTCTCTTTTTCTCTTTCCATTTCTCTCTCCTCTCTCGCTTTCCCACTCCTATATTTTCTCTCTCCTTTGTTGCTTCTGTCTTCTTCCTCTTTGCACCAACCCATCGTCCCCAGGTCTCCAAGCTTCTACATGCAAATCTTGGCCTGGTAAAGTGACTCCTACTGGAAAGTGTGTGTGTATGTTTGGAAGGATAGCTTTGGGCGCAGCTGTCATGTCTTCCACAGTGAAGTGGGGCTCATTCATGGTCATTCGGAGCAGATACTGGAAGGGTGCTGCACCTGGGAAACTGAACGCCGGCTTGATTCACCACAGTCAGAACAGGGGAATAAAAACAAGTCTGGCTAACAGAATCTCCGTTTAGCATCAGAGGGTAATCACATCTCAAAAATCCAATTTCTAAAAAAAACTTGCCAACTCCTCAAACCATAAATACACTTATTGACCAACTAAAGGTGTCCCCAGGGCGACTATTGTCATTTTTAATCATTTAAACACCTGCACTATTGTCATTTTTGCGGTTTAATATTAATGAAAGAATAAATTTAAAATGGATCTAAATTATGAATTTTTCCAGTCCAAATGGTTCAAGTGATACATAATGCAAAATAGTACTTTTATTGACATTAGAATGCGCACACTTTTTAATAGAATATAGTGGGATTGTTATAATTTACATGCTCATTGTTATATAGTTTTTATATTGATTGTTGACATTTTGCATATTAATTGAACAGTATAACTGTAAAGGGAAAAAAAAGTATTTCCATTCAATATAGCACCATATCACATCCCCAGGACGTCCCGAAGCTCTTTATAACCGATGGATTACTTGTGAAGAGTCCTCTTTTGAAGGCCTCTTTCAAGAGCCCTTTGTTTGTACTCCTTATAGACACAATTGCTGAATTTTTAAACCTCTTTTTAGACAGCAACAAAATCGTGGTTTATTGTTTTTACTCCCTACCCCCCCCACCCCTGTTTTTCTCTTCTCTCCTCAGCTCCTTCCCCCTCTCTTTCCTCCCCCCACCCCCCAGGCATGGCTCTACAGTGCGGGTCACCCTCTGGTGCCTAGGATGCCATTCTTCATGTGTAACCCTAGAAAGTGTCAGCAGGATGTTTGACCACAAGTGCCACAGCCGAGGCTGGTACTTGCCTGCAATCCACACACTCGTACCTTTTGAGCAGAAGTTAGTTGATAACATTCAAGTGCGAGCACCCTGGCAAATTTCTCCTCCTCCCCATCCTTCTCTGAATAGTGAGTTTACTTGGGAGATATTTAAAAGCAATTGTTACATTTTATTTATTTAATGTAGTTTTTATTATGAGTTATTAATGTTGTCTGTGATCTGTATTACCATAGAATCTTGTTGCAGATTAAACAACTCGGGAAGAGAGAGAAATGTTTTGGGGTTTGATATTCATAGTGGTGTATTAATGTGTGAAATATATTTCACATTAAATAGCTCGAGGACACAATCGTTTAGTGACACAAAAAAGACCAAGAATTCATGCCCATTGCTAAGGTTTTCCATTCTTTCGAAGATAACAGCAAGCCATCATTCTAACATCTTTCAAATTAATCCCAAACTGCTGCAGAACCATTAAGTAGTGAATAATGATTTTCATTTTTTTTAATCATGCTCTCTGAAGTGAAACTGTCTGTCATTCCAAATGAATTAAGAGCCCTATCCTTTCTCCATCTCTATCACCCACTCGGTGAATTGATTTTAGGACCGTGGTATCCGATGTAATGTATCTTGAGACACTGAATTGTGCCAGCAACAAATCCATTCGGAAAGGTCATAAAAGGAACAAAATCTACCAGCCATTTTATCTTGTGCTCTTTGGAGGTGGCAGAGCCCTGGAGTGTGTGGATTGGCTTGAGGCTACTTCTGTACATTGTCACCATGACTGCCAAAAGGGGCATAGCCGAGATGATAAAAATTAAAGGCTAATTTTGTGGATCGTAATTATCACACTGCTCCAACCTATTTGCTCTCGCTTTCTTTTTCTTCCCTATTCCGATGCACTGACTTGTTGGGAGTACAGTTCCATGTGAGTCTAATATTGACAGGCTGTTCGATAAAGCGGGACTTTGTAGCTGAGCCCAATCCTATCCTTACTTGGCCTCTGCACACAAGCACTTTCTAGAAGATGTCAAATAATATCTGGCAGAAGTGGGAACCTTGACACACCCGTTTTTTTTTTGATATATATACAACCTGTCCGCCTACCCTAAAATTCCCTGATCCAGTACACTGAGGCCAATTGTAGCCTCCCAATTGTTTATAGCAAAGATCAGTTAACACAGTACAGATAAAACCTGCGACCTTGACAGTCCAAATTTAGCTGTGCTGTTATGAACTCAACTATCAGACTGTTCTCTGGGCTCATACTTGCACATCAAGTTTGGCTGGGAGGAGAGAAGTTAGCAGCTCTGTGGATAGCCATTTCTCATTACTGTGGCAGAAAATTGCTAGTCTTTTCAGTGGAAATGTAACTCAGCACTCAAGAGGAAATCTAATTTCCTTGTGGTTGATGACTTGAGATAAAACACACATTCTTTTGAAATCTGGTATTTTTTTTAATGTGGAGGTATGATTGAAATCCTGCTATCTCCCTTTGGGAGTATTAAGTCCAGATCCCTTGGAAGATCTAAATTGAGCAGTCTTATGTAAGATAGGTGATGATTTTTGATTTTGAGTTTTAATTAATCCAATTTCAGGATACAACCTGGAGCAGGATCACTAGTTGTAATGTAAGCTGATGTGCTTTGCAAGCAGTGAAGAATTGGTGCAACACCACATCAAATCAGGAAACGTACAGAGTGTTTTACATTTTCCATATTAAAAAGGCTTTTTTTTAAAAGATGTATTTTTAAACCATAAAACTGTAAATCTATTGCTTTTATTTTGCAACTAATTTTCTCCCCTCCTCTCAAGGTGCTGATTGGTGCCTGGAGTAGGGTTCCCACCATTGCTAAACGCACACACGCACCTGCAATGTGTGTCCAATGTGAAAACCGCAATAGTAATGCAAATGAGACCTTAAACCGCGGCCCCGTCTGCCCCCTCAGGTGAACGTGAAGGAGCCCATCACATATGTATCTCTCATCCAATAGCTAGAACGGATTATCTGGTCATTATCACATTGCTGTTTGTGCGACCTTTCTATGCACGATTTGGCTACCGTGTTTCCGACATTACAATAGCGACCACACTTTCAAAATAGTACTTAATTAGCTGTAAAACACTTTGGGAAGTCGTGAAAGGTGCTATATAAATGCAAGTCTTGTTTCAATTTGTTGTGTGTGAGCCTACATTTTCGGGCTTTTCACCTTGAATGGCATCGTAGCCATGCACAACCTTGTCCCTGCATGTACCGTTCCCAGAGGGGTCAGTGGAGAATGGATTTTTTTTTCACCATTAGAAGGCCAAGGGCACAGAGACTAATCATGGTAGCCCAACACTAGCTAACTCATTACTGATTGCGGATGAGATCTGGAACCTGACCTTCCTAATCTCATTGCTTCAGTACTCCATCCCCTGTTGCACTTAACCACCAACTCATCAGGGGAATGGAAAATGACTAATGGTGGTCATTTGTTTGGTATTGAGTCTGTGTAATCCTGTGATTCACAGCACAATGGTTTTTATTATGAGGTAATGCCAGATATCATCCTCCTCAATGGACTTCTTTGCTGCTGATCTCCAGTATAACTTCTTGAACTCTTATAGCCCCCTCCACAATAAAGCCATATATTGTATCGCAAGATCCGTCGGCCCCATGTTGGTTAACCAAGCAGCAACATGCCCTTGAGACACAGGACGGCAGGGTCAGTATAATATAGGTTTGTGTCTGTGTTTCCAGTTTAGGTTCTGATAAGGGTCTTTTCAAATTGATGACCAGTTAGTTTGCTGATTCCTAGAGTGTGGAGAATATTTCAGATTGGAACCTTTTAATAATCTGTCAGGAGTAAAATTATTGTTTCAAACCAGCAAAATTAGCAGTTACATTACCGTTTACTCCAAGTAACAAAGCTCTTCGGGGCTTAAACCTGCGGTTTCTGTCCATCCAGCTGCTTAATTCTTCCTCTTGTCCTGACTGGTGGCCACGGTACTTTAAGTAATAGATTGGGTTGCCATGACTACTAAAAGCTGAGGTTGTAAGGGCCAACACTTAATAACTGGAAGCTGTTCTCATGCTTTGCGATCTTAAAATATTCTTTTATTTAATGTATATTCATAAATATTGATTTTTGTTTCTGACTTAATGTGGTAAATCATTGCTTTGAGAATTGTGGGCATGACAACAAATATGTTCCAATAGCCAAGCAAAAACATTTCTGTGGATATAGGGAACAAAATAAATAGCTAAAATATGGAGTGTAATAGAATTTTTTTTACAGTTGGTATTTCTGTTTCGCTAACTCAATGACTATATATCTATGAATCCTTTTAGTACTTTGTAGTGGTCATAAAATGGTTATGATTTTGTCAAATAACCTGCAAAAATTTAATGTAGTTCTCTTTTCAGTTTATTTTTTCTTGGGATAAGGGTTTCCGCATTCATTGCCCGTCCCTGTTTGCCCTGAGAACGTGGTGGTGGGCCTTCTCCTTGAACTGCTGCAGTCTTTCTTGTGATGGTGTTCTCACGATGGTGTTAGGTAGGCAATTCTGGGACATTGAAGGAATGGCAGTACGTGTCCGAGTCAGGATGGTATGTGACTTGGAGGGGAACTGGGCGATGAAGGTGTTTGCATGATGTGGAAGATCAACCATGATCTTATTAAATGGTGGAGCAGGCTCGAGGAGCCTTATGGCCTACTCCTGCTCCTATTTCTTATTTTCTTATGTTACTGCTCTTGTCCTATTCAATGATCGAGGTAGCAGGGGACAGAGGTTCTGCCAGAATAAGCTTGGCAAGTTGTTGCAGTGTATCTTTATAGATGTAAATAGCGCGGTGGTGGTGGAGGGAGTCGATACTGAGCTCTGTTTCTGTATGCTCTGACGTGTGCTGGTATAATTGTGGATTCCAAGGATTCTCTTGTGCAATATTCTTAGGAAGAGCAAAATATGGTAGCCTTTTGTTTATCTGTCAATTTGTTCTGTGTAAACTCATTGGCTCTTGGTAAATCTGCATTCTGGTCATGAATATCCTCTTCAGGTTGGTTGCTTCTTAAGATGTGCTTAGCATAGCTCTGGTCCAAGTGCTTCCATCCTTGCCCTCTTCAATTCGCCCCAAGCCCTTGGGTCCATCAACCCTGAATATTTGCTTCAAGTGCTCCCAGGCCCAACCAGCCCACTATGTTTTACAGGCTACATGTCATGTGCAAGCATGACTGCTGGTACGAATTAAATCTGGAACAAATTGTGACTTTGGGAAATTGAATGCCAGAGACTTGCTTATATTAAATTTATGTGTGGATTTCACTACACTAACACACTTTTTTGTTTTTAATTGGAGTTTGGGAAGACAGAAACTAATTTTATTTTTGTCTGTAGGCATCGCAATGGGAGATAATTAAGTAAAGGGTATAAATAATTAGGATTTTACTGCAACAAAATGCCTCTGGACAGGACTGACCTACATTCAGTTTGCAATGCTCTAGTGTTTTTTTCTGAAGTCAGTAATATTCTTGCATTTATGTTCAATGTATTCACGTCAATCAGATCCGATTCAATAAATATTTTTTCATTTCCAATTTTCTCCCCGCTCCTCTCCTGAAGGAGTTGACTCCAAATGAAATGCAGAAATTCTAATCTGTCTGGCAACTCCCAAAGGATTCACATCTGTGAGTAGCACTTAATAGTTAGCAATAGTGTAGGTGGTAAACTGACATTAAATACTGCATCTTATAGTGAAATGCTGTCTGAGCCAAATCTGCCTCCAACCAGCCTTTCAATATAAACGAGGCAGCATCAGTCTTGACCAACCCCACTTTAAGCGATGGTTTCTTCCTCTGCTAGGAGCAAAGATGTGCTCCCATTTGATTTTTGCCCTGAACAGCCTGACCTTACTGCCTGCCGAGCTGTATGGACCTTCCCCTCATTATAGAAGTACCGTGGGCACAACACATCAAATTGAGAACACCACTTGGAAGCAACTGCTTGTGCACAGGATTGTGCGTGTACAGTTATTTTCAGGTCACTTTCACAAGCTTTCAACAAATACACAGGTGTGACCTTGTACGTGCCGAGTTGCTTTAATGGTACAACTGATACTTCAAATTCCACCCTGCAATGAAAGCAGGGCAAATTCAGAGCACTGGCAAAATTAACAGCACCGGGATTAAACATGGCATAGGTGGTCATCTCTTGATTAACAAAACTTCTCACTGAATGATCACAAATTCCACATCTTTCCTGAACTTTTGACACCTTACAACAGATTGCCTCTCGTTCTGAAGATATTACCAGATGAAAACCAAAAATTCAGCCACCATCTATTAACTGCAGTGTGAGTCAGCGGGAAACAGATCTGTTATAATGATGACAAAGCTGGGTGTGCATTTATCTTTAGTATTTTCATTTGTAGTTGACTTTTTTTTAACTAACATTTTACTTATGAATTCCTTGTGAGTAATAAGAAGATCTCATAGGAAACCACATAGGATTACGTGATTATTTTCACACAATATAAAGACAGAAAATTAAGACTTAAAAAAAAGCCTTAACTATATGGTTAGGATCTTAAACCACATGTTATAGTGAAGTTTTCTGTCATTTTATTTGCAAGATGATAATTATTTGAACTTTAATGCAGTAAGATATAGAAACGACACTCTTTGTGAAAGCATTTTGAATTGGAGTGTCTCCATCTGTGCGCTTTAAACAGCAGATGGAGCTAATGGGAACTAGTCACAGATTGAAGTGCTAAATGGAAGCTGAATGACATTTTAACCCTTTGACTATCCAAAGTCCTTTGTTGCTTTGTGTATGTGCAACAAAGAGCTGAAAATTTGTTTCTGTATTAAGTTGCTAATGTAATGAAGCTGCAAAAGCATTTCACAGCATTATCTGAAGTAAAAAGTGAAGTCATTCATGAGTTGACATCTGGTGCGCTCACTGTTCATTGGTTAAACCTTCTCCAATTTGATCCTTAATCTGTTTTATTTGGACCTTAGTTCTCTTATTTGTAAAATGTTACATTTCTTTAAAAAGTCATGTTCATGGGGACTGTGAATATTGTTCAGTAGATTTGTGATAAATTAATTGTGAATTTTTGCATCCAAATATGGCACCAGAAATTTTATCTCAAACCAGGGTTGGGGAATGTATATCTTGTGTTTTTCATATATGGGATTTAATTTGTTGCAGGAATACTATCACTGTCCTGTAAGGGTTGAAAGGCAGGATAGCTGTGGAATGTCACATAGTACATTTTGAATATCTTCTGCAGTTAGATAGCAGAACTTCAAAACAAAAGTAGCTCATAAAGCAAACTGTTGGTTTTGAAGGGAAGATCAAAGCGACATGTTAAAGTTATTGCAGAACACAGAGCAAACAAAGAACTAGAAAGAGCTCGTAGGGCTTGAAGGCTCACTGACTTCCTATTGAAACCAGATGTTTGTAAGTTGGTTTCCTTTCCCCTCCTCCCCACTATAAAGAACACAAGGAATATCAAAAAGAGCAATGTTATATATAGTGTGTAACATGCAGCTGCACTGTGATAGTATTCCTGCAACAAATTAAAACCCATATATGAAAAACACAAGATATGTAGAGATCAACCGTGGTTTGAGATATAATTTCTAAATATTTGTAGCAGTAAACTACTGCCAATGGTAAAATGTGTAATACTTAAACAGTAACTTAAAGCACAAAGGGTAATGGAAATCTGGAACTCTCTTCCCCCAAAAAGTTGTTGAGCTGGGGGTCAATTGAAAATTTCAAAACTGAGATTGTTAGGCAAGGGTAATAAGGATTACGGAACCAAGGCTGGTGGATGGAGTTAAGATACAGATCAGCCACGATCTAATTGAATGGCAGAACAGGCTCGAGGAGCTGAATGGCCTACTCCTGTTCCTATGTTACCAAGGACTGTAAGATGTGCCTACCATCTCAAAGTCCTGTAGCACTTTTTAGTCATCCTCATCTAAACATCTCTGGGCACAGTCCTAGGCTGAGCACCACATTACTGAGAGCAGTTTTATGGACCAAGAATTGCATTACTGAGAGGGACCACTGTAGATTGAAGTGCTCAGTTGTAATTTCCATTGCACATGCTGTAATTTATTGACGTTTTTAGGTTAGGCAGTTTAATCTTTAGGGATTTCAGCAGCACATCTGTGCAAGGCAGGAAAAGCAGTAGCTTCACAGTGACTGCTTTCAGTGCTGGTGTGATCAGATTTGAAAATGAAACATTTTGCAGTCTTTAATAGTCACACTACTTTCCTTTGGTACAAATGTCAAGCAAATGTAGTAAGCAACTTTGCCAAACTAATTATTTCTGGTAGATAGGCACTTGATATACAGGGAATATCAATCAACAATCAACACACTTCACATGGGTGCAATGCATTTTTCTGTTGAAAGGGGTCAGTATGAGCTTGCATGTTGATGTGTGCTGTTTTCATTTTGTTGCCACGGTTGGTGTGTGAATCTGGGCTGCTCAACATGGAGGGAGTTGAGACCCATCAGCCCCGTTTCCTTTCGAATGAGAGAGTTTTTTGATGCAATCAGCAAAGGATGATGCACATTCTTGCTTGCTTGTGCATTATTTTATGTTCACCCTATCCATTTATTATTTTATGTTCATCCCTTATGCCTTCTACATGCAAGAACGTAGGAACAGGAGTCGGCCATTCAACCCCTCGAACCTGTTCTGCCTTTCAATTAGATCATGGCTGATCTGTATCTACCATCTCCATCTACCTGCTTTGGTTCTGTAACCCTTAATACCCTTCCATAACAAAAATCTATCAATCTCCGTTTTTAAATTTTCAATTGACCCCCATCCTCAACAGCTTTTTGGGGGAGAGAATTCCAGATTTCCACTACCCTTTGTGTGAAGAAGTGCTTCCTAGCATCACCCCAGAATGGCCTAGCTCTAATTTTAAGATTATTCCCCCTTGTTCTGGACACCTCCAGAAGAAATAGTTTCTCTCTAGAGAGGGTGCAGAGAAGATTTACTAGAATGGTTCCAGCAATGAAGGACTTCAATTACATGGATAGATTGGAGAAACTGGGGTTGTTCTCCTTAGAGCAGAGAAGGTTGAGAGGAGATTTGATAGAGTTATTCAAAATCATGAAGGGTCTAGACAGAGTAGATAGAGAGAAACTGTTCCCATTGGCGGAAGGGTCAAGAACCAGAGGACATAGATTTAAAGTGATTGGCAAAAGAACCAAGGGCGACATGAGGAAAAAATTTTTTACACAGCGAGTGGTTATGATCTGGAATGCATGTCTAAGGGGGTGGTTGAGGCAGACTCAATCATGGCTTTCAAAGGGGAATTGAACAAGCTCTTGAAGGGAAAAAATCTGCAGGGCTATGGGGAAAAGGTAGGGGAGTGGGACTAGCTGGATTGCTCTTGCAGAGAGCCGGCGCAGACTCGACGGGCTGAATGGCCTCCTGTGCTATAACCATTCTATGATTCTATCTACCCTATCAATTCCTTTAATCATTTTAAATACCTCAATTAGATCACCCCATAATCTTCTATTGTCAAGACAATACAAGCCTAGACTATGCAACCTGTCCTTACAATTTAACCCTTTGAGCCCCGTTAGCTGAGTTAACTTATCACGGCCAGGACAGCAGGTTGGCCTAGCGAGTGGAAAAGTCTGTCTTGATTCTCACACCCCTGGCATATTGATTTCTGCTCTGGCGTGAGAGGTGGCAGAGGGCAAGCAGATGCTGAGGCACTTACCCATGGGGCAGAATTGGAACTGAAGATTTTTTAGAAATGGGAAATGTTACTTTTTTTAGCCTACTGACCAGTCTTCTCAATCTATCCCTCACTGCCTGCTCCAGAAATGCATCTGATTGCCTTTTGGACCTATGGACCGTAAAACCTACCTCTTTGACGAAACGTTTGGTCACCTGTCCTAATATCATCTTAGGTGGCTCGGTGTCAAATTTTGTTTGATAACAAAATTTATCAAATTTCCTGTGAAGTGGGATGTTTTACTACATTAAAGGCGCTATATAAATGCAAGTTGTTGTTGTATAAAGCTGATTTCAATGGCCATCCTTGTTACTTCATCCAACAACTTTATTACCCTTTGAGTTGAAAATTCAGCCTGACTCCTCTTATTCCCTCTTCTGTTCCCTGGTATTTGAATCCAGTGGTTTGCCTGGATTCTCTAAAGCATACTGCTTACTGTGTTTTAATTATACAGTACATGAGTTCATGACAGATCGAAGGGTAAATAAACCACGAAATAACTAAATGCCTGTCATTTGCAAATGTAACTGTGGATGTGGAATTTAGCTTACCATAAAGGGACAATGATACAGCCTGATATTGAAGACGCACACTTGAGAACAGAGGTTTGCAATTTTGCCTGCCAAGTGTAGATTAAGTATTAGTTTTATGGCATCATCTCATCTTGATTTAAAAAAAAATATTTTCTTGGTATGTGGGCAATACTGGCAAGGCCACAGTTATTAGTGGTAACTCAGTGACTTCATAGGTAGGGTTGCTAACCCTCCACGATTATCCTGGAGTCTTCAGGAATTAAAGATTAATCTCCAGGACCCTGATGCAAACAACTCGGGAGAAAAATTCATAGGGGTCTTAAAAAAAAAAATGGTGTGCTTTTTTTCATTTTTTTTTGAGCACTTTTCTTTATTAGTTATAAAAATACTGGCGATGGAGGAGAAAAAAAAACCCTTATGCAGTTTGACTGATGGCCAAGAATCATCCAAATCAGGTAACAAAGAGTCTGTTTGCTTACTAATTGGCTTGGGGAGGCAGTGCAGCGCGAGGATGGATGTGTCAGGCGACCAATGGCGGGCACGTGGGGGCGGGGTGGTGGGAGGTCATGTGACGAAACCTCTCGGAATACGACCAACCAGAGTTGGCGACCTATTCCTAGGCCACCCTGGAGGACATTAAAAGTCAACCTTGTAATGAGGGCTGGAGTCGTGTGTAGACCAGATGAGGTTGGCAGGTTGTCTTCCCTGAAGGACATTAATGAATCAGTTGGGCTATAGTTGTATTTGAACTCTTAACCTCTAGGTTGCTATTCCTGTGCCGTAACCACTATATTACCATAGAAGTAGTTTCAGCAAGGAGTCAGTTACCTAGTGTGAAAAAATGTTATGGATGGGCGGGAGGAGAACAATTCCTTTAATAATTCTGTTCTGAAATAGTTCAGATGCAAGCCCATTCTGAAGGAGGCGGAGTAATTTCTTTTGTGATACTATCGAAATTGGAGTTTTTCTTTTCATGTATACCAGCTACGACCTGAGAAACACTGGTTTATTTCTCTGCCTGGCCTGTTGTAATTATCTTGACATGGGCCTCCTGGTGCTGCTGTGCAGATGTTTCCTTATCATTTCCAGAACCACTGCTGGTCTTGGATACATTTATCCTCTGCACTGCTCTTCACACCTGCAACTTTTGTTCACCTCTCTACAAAACTCTTACGTTTTTGCTGCTGAAATACAAAAAAACAATCTGCCAACTTCTAATTAGAACATAAGAACATAAGAACATAAGAAATAGGAGCAGGAGTAGGCCAATCGGCCCCTCGAGCCTGCTCCGCCATTCAATAAGATCATGGCTGATCTGATCCTAACCTCAAATCTAAATTCATGTCCAATTTCCTGCCCGCTCCCCGTAACCCCTAATTCCCTTTACTTCTAGGAAACTGTCTATTTCTGTTTTAAATTTATTTAATGATGTATCTTCCACAGCTTCCTGGGGCAGCAAATTCCACAGACCTACTACCCTCTGAGTGAAGAAGTTTCTCCTCATCTCAGTTTTGAAAGAGCAGCCCCTTATTCTAAAATTATGCCCCCTAGTTCTAGTTTCACCCATCCTTGGGAACATCCTCACCGCATCCGCCCGATCAAGCCCCTTCACAATCTTATATGTTTCAATAAGATGGGCCGAAGGGCCTCTATCCGTGCTGTATAACTCTAAGATCGCCTCTCATTCTTCTGAACTCCAATGAGTAGAGTCCCAATCTACTCAACCTCTCCTCATATGTCCACCCCCTCATCCCCGGGATTAACCGAGTGAACCTTCTTTGTACTGCCTCGAGAGCAAGTATGTCTTTTCTAAATTAGGATGACAATAAAGCCATGCAAGCCAGTTACAGCACACATTTTGCATTGGTGTAAAGTGGGTTTTGCCTTCACATCAAATAACTGAGCGACTCAAATGTGAAGCCACCCGAATCGAATTTAAGCGAGTGGAGCAAGACCACCTTGGAGAAGTAGTTGTACTAGCTGTAGTCCAACAGCAATCTGTGCAAAATTAACTTTCTAAAGTCTCCGTTCTATAATTTTTTTTACATTAGTGAAAAACTGACTGTATAGTAACCGCACATGCACAGAGCTAGTGTGATGTGGTGTCTGCAGTTTAAGTCTGATCTTCCAGCCTGATCTCTCTCTAGGTAGGTACCAGCCTCAAACCAGTACCTGTAATATAACTTTGCATTTATATCGTAGTATCATAGTAGATACAGCACAAGAGGAGGCCATTCGGCCCATCGTTCCCGTGCCGGCGTTTTGGTAGAGCTATCCTTTTCTTTATTCGTTCATGGGATGTGGGTGTCGCTGGCGAGGCCGGCATTTATTGCCCATCCCTAATTGCCCTTGAGAAGGTGGTGGTGAGCCGCCTTCTTGAACCGCTGCAGTCCGTGTGGTGAAGGTTCTCCCACAGTGCTGTTAGGAAGGGAGTTCCGGGATTTTGACCCAGCGACGATGAAGGAACGGCGATATATTTCCAAGTTGGGATGGTGTGTGACTTGGAGGGGAACGTGCAGGTGATGGTGTTCCCATATACCTGCTGCTCTTGTCCTTCTAGGTGGTAGAGGTCACGGGTTTGGGAGTGCTGTCGAAGAAGCCTTGGCGAATTGCTGCAGTGCATCCTGTGGATGGCACACACTGCAGCCACAGTGCGCCGGTGGTGAAGGGAGTGAATGTTTAGGGTGCTGGATGGGGTGCCAATCCAATTAGTCCCACTCCCCTGCTCTGTCCCCATAGCCCTGCAAACGTTTTCCCTTCAAGTATTTATTCAATTCCCTTTTGAAAGTTAGGGTGGTGGAAGCAGATTCAATACTATCAGGCAGTGCAATCCAGATCATTACAACTCTGCGTTAAAAAGAAATGTTACCTCGTGTCATCTCTGAATCTTTTGCCAATAACCTTAAATCTGTGTCCTCTGGTTACTGACCCCTCTGCCACTGGAAACAGTTTCTCCTTATTTACTCTATCAAAACTGTTCATGATTTTGAACACCTCTTTCAAACCTTCCCTTCACCTTTTCTGTTCTAAGAACAACCCCAGCTTCTCCAATCTCTCCGCATAATTGAAGTCCCTCACCCCTGGTACCATTCTAGTCTGCACCCTCTCTAAGGCCTTGACATCCTTCCTAAAGTGTGGTGCCCAGAATTGGACACAATACTCCAGCTGAGGCCTAACCAGTGTTTTATTAAGATTTCGCATAACTTCCTTGCTTTTGTACTTTATGCCTCTATTAATAAAGCCCAGGATCCAATATGCTTTTTTAACAGCCTTCTCAACTTGCCAAAGGCATGGCCGCCAGTGGTGGGGCGAAGTGAGTTGGGGATGCACAAGAGACGAAGGTTCTCGGCGGGTTGTAGGGCCGGAGGAGGTTACAGAGATGGAGTGATTTGAAAATAAGGATGAGAATTTTTAAATTGAGACGTTCGGGGACTGGCAGCCAGTGTAGGTCAGCGAGCACAGGGTGATGGGTGAACGGGACTTGGTGCGAGTTAGGATACGGGCAGCAGAGTTTTGGATGAGCTCAAGTTTATGGAGGTTGGAAGATTGGAGGCCGGCCAGGAAAGCATTGAAATAGTCGAGTCCAGAGGTAACAAAAGCATGGAAGAGGGTTTCAGCAGCAGATGTGCTGAGGCAGGAGTGGAGATGGGTAATATTGCAGAGGTGGAAATAGGCGGCCTTAGCGATAGAGAAGATATGGGATCGGAAACTCAGAATGTAGTTGTTGAGGGTGTAGGTCATTCCACACTTGTCACCTAAACACCTTAACAGGAAAGCATGCTGCAATTTATAATTTTCTTGCAGGCCAGTGGATTTTCCCTGATTTTGCCCATGGAAAGTCAAGGCAAAACAAATTTCTATTGTGTGCATTAGGGATATGGGATCTTCAGTTTCTGGAACTGATGGAAATCCCATCTGACGATAGAAGTGTGCAGCTGCAAGTGTGAGTGTGTGTCACAGAATGCTGATGCCCAAATAAATAGTGTATGACATACATGGCAAATGTAATATATTAGCGAGATCCGGCTCACTCTGCTGAAAGTGGGTGGTTAATGCCGGCTGTGGAAAAGTCTATACTACAGGCCAGTCCTTTCACCCTCTCAATTAAAGATAGCTATCTCGCAGCACAGAGCTAATTAAGTGAAAGCATCTGGGGGGAAAAGCTAAAGCAAAAAAAATTCAGGTTAAACTTTACAAGGAGTCTTACTGTGCTCAACATAAAATAGATTTACTTCAGTAAGAAGCTGGATTTTATGTAAGTTTTTGTTAGCCTTCTGTATAATTATTCTGGCCTACTTGTCTGAAAGATTAATTATGGAAAGAATTAAAATTCTTGGGTCTCCTGCACCCAGTCTTGTTCTAATGTAGTGGATTGATTGGTTTTTGCTTTGATGAAGATAACAGTCTTCCTCCCCCGAGCTGTAGACATGTTTATAAATTTTCTTGTGCATGGACTAATGAATGAGAAATAGCAATCAACTAAAATCTTATTTTCTGACCTGTGTGATCCGAGTAAATTACCATTCTGAATAGCTGCTGTGCCTTTAGTTTAATTAAAAGGAGGAAAGGAAGAAAAAAAGCATCTGTGGGGCCAGATTAGACACTCGCTAATACTTGCACTGAAGTACTTTCTGAGGTTTTTTTTTTGATCTTTGGTAAATTGCATATTATCTATTCCTAAAATGCTGCCCATACACACAGATAAATTCCCTTTTGAAATAGATGAAAGGGTGCCTTTTCATTTGTTGTCCTTGGCCTTCTTTTAATATCCAGGCATATTTAAATCCTAAGAAAGAGCATCCACAAATTACTGGCCCAGATCTCAAGTTCTCTTTAGTTCAGGAGTGGTTGAGAAAAGAAGGGAAATTTATATTTAGTACCTCATCACGCCTCTCTCAAACATCTCAGATGCTCCAGATACGATGAATTGTGTTGAAGTGCAGTGGCTGTTGCTATGTCGGCAAGTACAGCAGCCATTTTGCACAAAGCAAGATCCCACAAACAGCAATCAGATCGGTTTAACATCAGATCTGAAGAACGGCTCCTCTGAAGATGCAGTTGTGCACGATGGTGTCAACCCAGATTTTGAAATTCATTCCTGGAATGGGGCTTGGACCCATCACCTTCCACCTCAGAAGTAAGAATGGTGTTAATTGAACCACTGACACAACAGTAAGTGAACAGTGGGATCATTGCTGCGCCCAGTCGCACTTCAGCCAGGGTAGCAGTCAAGCGGCTACAATAATCTTCAGTGACCTGGGCTATGGATGCTGGACGGAGGGTTGGGGGTGTGGGGAAATCAAACCAAGTTTTTTTGCTTCTGATCGATATCTAGTTCCCCCATATTGAAACATGTCCTGTAAGGACGTTTGGTGAGGACAGGATTGTGCTTGGCTGCAGTTAGTCTCTCGACACATGCTGATTTGGCTCACACACTGAGAATGGCTGTTTATGCAAAGTACTAAAGGTCGGGTGGCATTCATGGAACTGTACCCAGACAAGAATCATCCCTTTTAGGAGTAAAAGGGGCGAAAGTTGGAACAAAAAGGAGAAAACTCAAGTCATGCTACGAAAGCTGCTTTTTTAAAGGTGCCGAGCTCTTTTGAGGTTTCTGTGATTTTTTTTTCAACAGCAGTAACTAAATCCAGCAGTAGCCAAAGTGGTGGCAGGCTAACTGCGCCATTTGTTCTTAAGTAACACATCTGTTTTTTTTTTATTATGGTTTAAACTTTTGAAATCCAGGACTTTCAAACCTGGCGAAAGCAGTTCTGGCTTGTACTTCCTGTTGCTTGATCATGGAACGACCTGGTCAGGGGTCATAGAGAAGGTCACATTCCAGAATTTCCTGCCGCCTGTGTTGAAGGAGGAATTCTGTCAGACGGAGGCAGTCAGCGGCAAAAGAGAAATAGAACTTGCATTTATATTGTGCTCTCTTAAGTCCTCAAAACACTTCACAACCAGCAAATTACTTTTAAGTGCATTATTGTTGTTAAAACTCCAGTGAGGTGAATGACTAATTAGTCTTTTTTATTTTTGGTTATGCTTGTGTTAGAAATGTTGGCCAGGACACCAGGAGAAATCCCTGCTCTTCTTCAAATAGTGCAGTGGGATCTTTCACGTCTACCTGAACAGACAGACTTGGCCTCGGTTTAACATTTCATTTGAAAGATGGCACTTCCACCGAGGCAGCTCTCCTGTGTCACAGCACTGAAGTGTTAGCAGTGATCATGTGCTCAAGTTCCAGAGTGGGGCTTGAACGACTTTTGCCTTGGGGGCAAGAGTTCTGTTAACTCAGCCAAGCTCACAAACACCGTGTGAGCTAAAATGCATGAGGTGATAGTTAATATATAAGAATAAGAGATGTCATTGGAACTGCCCTAATAACTTTCCAATAAACATGAAACAGAGAGCGTAAAGTTCAAGAGCTTTGTGGACATCAGTGGAACCACGAAATTAAATGAAGTTAAGGATGCAGTTATACTACTTGAGACTGCTAGTTGATTAGAGTAATGCAGATCTGGCAGGTTCAAGTAACCTTTTTCCTCACTGTTCTCGGGTCACCAGCATCCAAAAGCTGGTTACATTTTAAAAGTGAACAGTAAAGCAGACTCTTTACAAACATTAAAAGTAGAGAAAAATTACTGTTTTTAAAAGTTTCCTGGTCTTGCACCAATTGTCCAAATTCATTTGACATATTTTCTGTCAGATGCGCAGTCGAAACAGGTTCGAACCTATCAAAACGCCATGGACCAGATTTTGCCATGAGCGGTGAGCCAACGGCACCAGCTGTTCGTTAGACTTGCACTTTCCCATAGACTTTCTATGAACTTTTGCACGGCAAATTACTGTAAGTTCGAGGTCCATTCAGTGCGGCCCCCGCTACGGGGCATCTGGGATCTGTGTGAACAGGGCAAGCAACTGTGCATCCCCATAACCAATCAGATTGAAGAATCATTCATGAACAGCACAAGGACTGAACCAGGAAGTATAAATTAGAATAGTGAATTCAATGTCTGAATCAGGTACAGTAAGTGAAATAAAGAGAGGGAAAGAAAGATTGGATTTAGAGACAGAGATAAAAAAAGACAAAGAAAAAGAAAGAAAAAAACATTTTATTTTAAAAAAATGTTAAATGCTGAACACTAATTAAAAGCTTGAAGGAATGAGGCTCTACACTTGTAAAAGTTAATTTTCAGTGCCAGAGAGGTTGATTGGCAATAATTAAGACTTACCATGCCGTTAATATCAATGATTTGAATGTAACATTTCCAAGTTTGCAGACGACACAAAGCTGGGGTGGAATGTGAGCTGTGAGGAGGATACAAAGAGGCTCCAATGTGATTTAGACAAGTTGGGTGAGTGGGCAAGAACATGGCAGATGCAGTATAACATGGATAAATGTGAGGTTATCCACTTTGGTTGTAAAAACAGAAAGGCAGATTGTTATCTGAATGGTGATAGATTGGGAAAAGGGGAGGTGCAACGAGACCTGGGTGTCTTTGTTCACTTTCAGCGACTGGTGTACATTCAGGTGCAGCAAGGCGAATTATATGTTGGCGTTCATTGCAAGAGGATTTGAGTATAAGAACAGGGATGTCTTACTGCAGTTGTGAGCCTTGGTGAGACCACATCTAGAGTATTGTGTGCAGTTTTCATCTCCTTATCTGAGGAAGGATGTCCTTGCCATGGAGGGAGTGCTACGAAGGTTTACCAGACTGATTCCTGGGATGGCAGGACTGATGTATGAGGAGAGATTGGGTCAACTAGGCCTATCTTCACTAGAGTTCAGAAGAATGAGTGGTGATCTCATCGAAACATATAAAATTCTAACAAGACTAGACAGACTAGATACAGGGGAGATGTTCCCGATGGATGGGGAATCCATAACCAGGGGTCACAATCTCAGGATACGGAGTATGCCACTTGGAACCGAGATGAGGAGAAATTTCTTCACTCAGAGGGTGAAGGCCAAGTCATTGAATATATTCAAGAAGGAGATAGATATATTTCTTAATGCTAAAGGAATATGGGGAAAAAGCAGGAACAGAGTACTGAGTTTGACGATCAGCCATGATCAGTTTGAATGGCGGAACAGGCCCGAAGGGCCGAATGGCCTACTCTTGCTCCTATTTTCTATGATTCCTATGAAAAGGGCGCATAGACTGGAATGGACAAACCCTAACTTTTTGTGTTGAGTTTAGTCCATATCTCTGACGTCAATACAGGAACTTCACGCCGTTCAGTGTGTTTGAATGGTGAGTCAGACGGCGAGATGCCATTTTTCGAGCAGCTTTTGTAGGAGCATCGCATCCCAGACAGCAACTTCCGGATTTCCACGTTTAACTGCGCATCACTGCTCGCCAGAAGTTGCTGTCCGATTTGCGCATAAATGATGGTGAGCTGCCTCGCCGTTACTTTTACAGCAAAATCTGGCCCATCGTGTTGTAGAACTGGTCGATATGTGGACTAACTTCCAAAGTTCCTTAGAGATCACACTTGTTTCTGCTTTGCAAAAGTATACAAGTAGAGAAAGGAAAGAGCTTCTCTTCCCCTCCCTCTAAGTCACCTGCAGACATATAGCTAGACTTTGAAATCTTGATTATTTAATTTTTCAACAGATCTGAATAACTATTTTAGATGTTCCCTTTTCCATTTGCGACATGTTAGGATGTAACCACCTGGTTCTAGCCTGCAAATTACCAGATTTATTGCTTGCTTCAGAAACTTGCCATGATGGGATCTGAACGACCTGTGGGTTGCTGGTCCAGTACCATAAACACTAGGCTAGCGAGGGGCTATAGCATCAGTAGTGCTCACAGTGAAATCTATTGTCCAGGCTATCTCTCCTTTATATATTAAGAAGCAGCGAATTGATGTGTCCAGGTTATTTACAGTTTGGCTCTTGTGGGGACTGGCTGGGGTCTTGAATATATTTTCCCTCTTCAAGATTGTCTATCAGAGGGTATTTTGCTGTAAAATGTGCCATATGGTACTATTAAGACATGCATTGTTTAAAAAAAACATAAGGCTCCAAATGAAATGCATTCCTGATGCAATCGTAAAGTGCCATTGTGCAAAACCACTTTAGATTATTTATACCTTTTGTGTGGAGTTTCTGATGCAGGCATAATGTTTAAACATATAATCCCGATTCGGAATGCTATGAATGCTTCCTATTATTTATGGCTTCTTCTCTTGCTCATTGACGATTCAGTCCAGCACCTCCAAGATCCCTTACATAGTACATTACGAGAGTTATATTTTTTGTTCATTTCAACCTGAGTAATTTTAAGTGGTTTGGAATGGAATATTACAATATAGGCTTTGCTAGTTGATTCTCTGGTCATGCTTGCAGGTAGTCAGGACCAAATACTGTCTTCAGGTCAAGCAGGATTAGAGGACGAGGGGATGATTGGACCAAGGCAGGGGAAGGGAGGAAGATGCGAGGAGGAGGGGAGGGAAAAGAAGAGAGCGGGAAGCATGGAAACTACCTCAGCAGAGGGGTGCAGGAACTTACCCCAATATGAGGGTGAGGAGTGACGTGGGTCAGGAAACTATCAGAGCTGGGTGGGTGGGGAGGCAGGACATCACCTCAGTGGGGTGTGTGGGAGGCTCCCTTGACCGGGAGTTGGGGTGGAAAATTACATCAGCGGTGTTGGCGGAAGGACCGGATGGGGCAATGAAAAACCACGTCAGTGGTGTGGGAGAGGGCGGGTATTGTATTGTTAATTTAAATTGCCATTTTTCAATGATCATGTTTTACTGGTTCTGAATTTTCACCATTTTAAATGCATCCAGTTTTTCTTTTCTATTCTTATTCTTCCCGATTTATCCCACCATTTGGAGGGGAGGGAGCAGGGGAAGGGGATGAGGGAAACAGGGAAACTACATCAGCAGAGGTGGGGGCGGGGGGGGGGGCGGAAGGAATTAAGAAACTACCTTATTGGAGAGGAACTCAGGAAACTACCGGGGAAGGGAAATGTGTGGGAAATTCCTTCGATGGGAGGGGTCGTGGGGCAAAGGCTGGGAGCTACCTTAGTTGGAGGTTGTGGAGACAGGTCACAGTACTATCTCAACATGTTGGGGGGGGTGGGGGGGGGGGGGGGAGTCTCCAAGGGAGAGTGGGGGGGGGGGGGGGAGATCAGTGAAGAGGGGATAGGGTAGACTCCCTTAGAGGGTGAAGGGTTGAGATACTACTTAAGCCAGGGGATGTGTTTAGAGAAGGGCTAGATCTGCAGGGAGAGAGGCTTCTTGATATGTTTAGCGATGGGGAGGGGGTTTCCAGGGTACCATCTTTTCTGATTTGTACAGGACCCAATTCACCTGTGTTAATCCAGGTCCTGATTTTTAAACAGTTTTAAGTGAGTCCCAATTCATCAAAATTAGTCGAAGTGGTTTATGTGCTCCCGAATTGAACAGAAAGCATTCAGATGCTTTCAGATTTTTTTTTTTCCCTCTGATATTTTTCTGCACTTCCTCTCTCCTGAAAATGCCGATTCTCAATAGGATATCATTCTAAAGACACTAACTGATATCTAGTATTTTGCCCAATTGCCATTCCTGACTTGAGCGTGCATAGTGAGCTTTTGCAGACATCAAAATAGAGAGAAGGGGGAGTGGGTGGGGGGATTTACACATCCACAAAACTGCATTTTCCTGCAGGACTCTGATCACAATCTAGAGCAGGAACCCTGTGTTTTTTTCATATTTCACTTCAGCTTGTTTCTAGTCCAAGAGCTCTGAGACCAATTATAATATCCCCACGAGCACTGTGGCTGATGAGATCAGCTAATTAAGCACAGACTGAAGCTTGAAGGTGGGACCCTCCCTGCTTCATATGGCTCAACACCATACTAGATAAGGTGTCAGCTGTGGCTCAGTGGGTAGCATTCTCACCTCTGAGTCAGAAGATTGCGGGTTCAAGTCCCACTCCAGAGACTTGAGCACAAAATCTAGGTTGACACTCCCAGTGCACTACTAAGGGACCGCTACATAGTCAAATGTGTGCAGTCTTTCGGATGAGACATAAAACTGTGACCCTCTCAGCTGGACATAAAATATCCCGTGGCACTATTTTGAAGAAGAGCAGGGGAGTTCTTCGTGGTGTCCTGGCCAACATTTATCCCTCAACCAACATCACTAAAACAGATTACCTGGCCATCATCTCATTGCTGACTGTGGGACCTTGCTGTGCACAAATTGGCTCACGTTTCCTACATTAACATAGTGACTTCACTTCAAAAGTATTTCATTGGATGTAAAGCGCTTTGGGACGTCCTGAGGTTGTGTAAGGTGCTATATATATGCAAGTCTTTCTTCTTATTATACCCAATGAGCCATTGGAGCAGGTCCTTTCAGATTCTTAAAATGTTCACAGGTTACAGGATAACTCACAATTCCTGAATGGTGATAAATGGGATAAAGCTGAAATATCAGGCTCCTGGCTTTTATGGCTGGGTTAACTAATAGTCCATCTTACAATTATAGTATAATAGTATGATACAGCACAGAAGGCGGCCATTCGGCCCATCATGCCTGTGCCAGCTCTTTGGTAGAGCCATCCAATTAGTCCCACTCCCCCTGCTCTTTCCCCATAGCCCTGTAATTTTTTTCCCTTCAAGTATACATCCAATTCCCTTTTGAAAGTTACTATTGAATCTGCTTCCACCATCCTTTCAGGCAGTGCATTCCATTTCATTACAACTCACTGTGTTAAAAAAAAAAATGTTTCCTCATGTTGCCTCTGGTTCTTTTGCCAATCACCTTTAACCTGTGTCCTCTGGTTACTGACCCTTCTGCCACTGGGAACAGTTTCTCTTATTTACTCTATCAAAACCGGTCATGATTTTAAATAACTCTGTCCAATCTCCTCTTAACCGTCTCTGCTCTAAGGAGAACAACCTCAGCTTCTCCAGTCTATCCACATAACTGAAGTCCCTCATCCCAGGTACCATTCTAGTAAATCTCTTCTGCACGCTCTTTAAGGCCTTGACATCCTTCCTAAAGTGTGGTGCCCAGAATTGAACACAGTACTCCAGCTGAGGCCTAACCATTGTTTTATAAAGGTTTAGCATAACTTCCTTGCTTTTGTACTCAAAGCCTCTATTTATAAAGCCCAGGATCCCATATGCTTTTTTAACAGCTTCCTTAACTTGTCCTGCCACCTTCAAAGATTTGTGTACATACACCCCCAGGTCTCTCTGTTCCTGCACCCCCTTTAAAATTGTACCATTTCGTTTATATTGCCTCTCCTCATTTTTCCTATCAAAATGTATCACTTCACAGTTTTCTGCTTTAAATTGCATCTGCCATGTATCTGCCCATTTCACCAGTCTGTCTATGTCCTCCTGAAGCCTGTTACTATCCTCCTCATTGTTTATTTCATTTCTGTGTTTCGTGTCATCTGCAAACTTTGAAATTGCACCCTCTATACCCATGTCATTAATATATATCAAAACATTTTATATAAAATTGCTGGATTTTTAAAAAATTGTTTATATATTTCCTGGGCACTGAAATAACAAGAAAACTCATGCACTGCATTGCAGTGCTGCAGATAATTGCAGTGCCTGGAATCTGTTTCCATAATTGTGCTGCTATATAATTCAAGTGCAGGCTCAGTCCTGCATGGCTGAGTGCCCATTTGACCTTGGGCCTTCTCTGGAAAAACTAGGTTTGCTTCTATATATAAAAAAAGAGAAACTGTGATTTAGTTCCTGATAAAGCTCATTCAATTCTCCTTCAGTGATGTGCAGTGAACTGAATCTTCAGTAATGAACCAAGTGGAATACAGTAGTTGAATATGTCAGCTTTTCAAGGCTGTAGTGAGTGTCTATTTGTACCAGGTGCCTGGTGATAGTTTAGAAAGAAAATTACTGAGGTCAGCCAGTTATGTGATGTGGTCAGTAATTCTAGAATATTTTTAGAATTGGTGTTTAAAATCTGATCATTATTTTTATTTCATGTTATGCTATATAGATGGTCGATATCAGTTAATTGATTCAACTATTACTTTCACTCAATCTTTTGAACCTGTGCGTGTGTGTTGTGAAGCAGTACTTGTCTTTACATAGAAATAACAACATGGGAACAGGCCATTCAGTTAACAGACTATCTGATCAGCTGCTATATCTTAGCCAATTTGCGCACAGCAAAGTCTGCCATGTTTTCCCTACATTACAACAGTGACTACCTTTCAAACAATACTTAATTGGCTATGAAGTGCTTTGGCACATCTGGAGGTTGTGAAAGGCATTATATAAATGCAGATTCCATTTTTGTTTTCTTTCTAACCAGCTTTTATTTTACCAATGTAAGGAATCTTACAACACCAGGTTATAGTCCAACAATTTTATTTTAAAATCACAAGCTTTCGGAGATTATCCCCTTCGTCAGGTGAATGAGTGGAAAGTTCTCAAATCGCATATCTTATATTAGGCTGGGACAGCATCACACCAATCAAAAGGTGTCGTTGTTGTTCAAACAGGCCAGTCACGGAGAACAGCA
Source organism: Heptranchias perlo (assembly GCF_035084215.1). Classification (NCBI taxonomy): domain Eukaryota; kingdom Metazoa; phylum Chordata; class Chondrichthyes; order Hexanchiformes; family Hexanchidae; genus Heptranchias; species Heptranchias perlo. The sequence goes on along the minus strand of NC_090338.1, from coordinate 9,741,940 downwards.
CGTCCCAGTACACTGGATATACATTGTGTCAATTAAACAGACAGAAAGAAAGAGACCCAAATGGCAGAGAGAGAGAGAGAGAATATTAAAACACATAACTTTTTTTTCCCCTTTTTGCTGATGGGGTTACGTGTAGCGTGACATGAACCCAAGATCCCGGTTGATATTTTGTTTTACCAGTCCTAGTTATCTAATGAAGATCAGTTGGTTGTGAATCACAATTTGTTCTTCATGATTTGTGGTGCTGCACCATGCTAAAATGCATTTAGATAAGTGTCTTCCACACAAAAATAGGATGAGAGAATGTTGAATCCTGAGATGTGTGGTGATTTAAAACCGTCTGTTTTCAATGTCATATGGAGAACACTAAGATTATTAATTGCCCCAGCTGCTCCAGATCATTACTCAACATGAGAAAGGGAAAACTGAACCGCAGTGCACCTGACTAGTTTATTCTCCTTCGTTCCTCCCTTGACTGTTGGCTCCTATCTCAAACTTTAGGCCCATGTTGTGAAGCGTCCTTCATCAACGTTTCATTCCAGCTCTTCTTTGACTGAGCTAGTTGACAATTAGCTCCTTTTTTTTAGTCTTGATGAGGTGTCAGTGTAGGGATATTACCAGTGAGAAAGCAGAGAAAGAAAGAAAGAACTTGCATTTCTTTAGCGCTTTTCATGACCTCAGGACATCCCAAAGAACTTTACAGCCAATGAAGTACTTTGGAAGTATATAGTAGCCGTGATGTGGAGATGCCGGTGATGGACTGGGGTGGACAAATGTAAGCAATCTTACAACACCAGGTTATAGTCCAACAGTTTTATGCTATGCGATTTTAGAACCTCACTCACCTGACGAAGGAGGTAAGCTCCGAAAGCTTGTGATTTTCAAATAAAACTGTTGGACTATAACCTGGTGTTGTAAGATTGCTTACATTTGGAAGTATAGTCACTGTTGTAATGTAGGAAAGGCAGCAGCACACAGCAAGGTCCCACAAACAGCAATGTAATAATGACCAGTTAATCTGTTTTAGTGATATTGGTTGAGGGATAAATATTGGTCAGGGGAGAACTCCCCTGCTCTTCTTCAAAATAGTGCAATGGGATCTTTTGAGAGGGCAGACATGACCTCAGTTTAACATCTCATCCGAAAGATGGCACCTCCAGCAGTGCAGCACTCCCTCAGTACTGTACCTGGAGTGTCGGCCTGAATTATGTGCTCAAATCTCTGGAATGGGGCATGAACCCACAACCTTCTGACTCAGTGCTACCACCTGAGGCACAGCTGACACCAGAGCCTCGAAGATGGGAGTTGGGAGAAGCAGGATGCACACAAAATATTAGAAAATGTAATTTTCCTGCTTCCTCTTTGTGCCTCTAGCTACTTTACTTCCTTATCATGTCATCAATGAGTTTTTGTGCTTCAAAATTTTGTTACAGGCCCCAATTTCTTCAAACCTGTTGTGTTTCCCCATATCAGTTTGTGTTCCCTCTTAACTCTGAAGACAGCTTCGGGTGGAATTTACATTCCAAAATAAAAAAATATTACAGCCTTATAATTCATATAATTTTTTCTTTTGTTAAGTTTTAACTGTTGAACTTCAAATCCAAGTAATGTTGCATATTATTATACACAGCTAAGAAGGAACAACAAGACATGGATGACAGGAAAACAACGCAGAAGAAAAAAGTTAAAGAACTAAAAGTGTTGGATGGGAAAACAGCTCAGAATCTGTGTAAGTACATGGAGCGAATGCTGAAGTATTTATTAGTATGCAGTGATATGGATGAGCCTAATCCCACCTTTTGTCTCAGAATACCGTAAGTAGCTTTTATTCAGTGACAAAACAAAATAATCAAAGGTAGATAATTTTACCAAAATGACCTATTGAAATTGTCATTTGTGATGATTAAACAGATAGAAATGTGTCCTATGTAGACCTGTTTGCACTGATCAATTTTTTTCTCTTTAATATGTTTTGGCCTAAATGCATATGTAAATTGTACTGTACGTAGGCGTAATCTGTTTTATTTTGTAGCCATCCTCTTGGGCTCTTTCCGATTGCCATATGATCAAATCAAAAAAGTGATTCTTGAGGTGGATGAAAAGGTTCTGACAGAATCCCTGATCCAGGTAAGTCTCCGAGTTTGTCCTTTTATCTTGTTTTACCACAAGTATCAAGAGTGGGATGCAAAGCATTTAACTATATTTATATTTATTTTCACTAAAATGTGTTCAATATTTTACATAATTTAGCTCCCCAATGACTTAGTGGGTAATTGCTGTACACATTGCATTATTGAACCATGTAGATCAGGAAGATCGCAGGTTTGTTCCTCGTCTGCAATTAGCTAACTGACCAATGGCAAGTACTACTCTGTTCAGGTCATATGGCAACAACCATCAACTAATCAAATACTTGTCCTTTATAAAGATAACCATAAAACAGGCAAAAGAAACAGCACAAATCTAAGGCATAGGAACAATATTGGAGTTTTGCAGTTAGCGCAGAGAGGGGTGTGCCCCTAACTGAACTGTTGTCTTCTGGTACACCTGTCCGCATTGACCCCTACAATTCGCTGCCTGTCTCAAAACAAACTTAAGTGCCTCCACAATTAGGACAAAAAATTAGGACTAAAATGTGCCAAAGGCTTCAAGTACTCTGCAAAACATAATGGTCCATGTGCGATTGTTGATGGGCACAATTAATGAATAAAATGGTTGTCACCAAAACACCATACTGCTGTGTACTTCACCTAGCTTAGGTGCTCCTTTTGTATCAGTAAAGAGTTTCTCCTGGATATGAAGGTTTCAGTGCATGTTTCGTCTGTTCGTCTGATCCAATATGTAGTGAAGAATGAAAGATACCACCAGTGTGGTTCTCAGATTCACTGGCAATGAGCAGGGACTGGATCCCCTGGCCTGCAGGAACATAGGAGAGATCTCTTTCGGATGGGGATAGGAGTCAAATGTACATTTTGGACTTGAGAGACTAGTTGGTTGTTTCAGTTTAGCCTCAGGTCAGAATGAACTGATGTATTAGTACCGTTCCTGGAGCTTTATACATACAGGTCAAGAACAACTTGCTGCACCGCCTATCTGCAATGTCGTGAAATTTCTATTTTCTCAAGCTAGGCTTTATTTGTACAGTGTGTATAAGGTGCATATGATTTGAAGAATGAAGGCCTTATAAGGTAGGTAGTCTGTGTTGACTGCTTGTGAGCCCAGCAATCATTCCAATATAGAGCTTCTGGAGAAATATAAAGATATAGTAGCGCTACCAAGAAAGGCAAATGAGGTATATAGTTGCAGTAATTTACTAACCATTTTTAAATGATCCCTTTGATGGTCTTGTTGCAACTCCATGCTCCCTTTCCTTGTCTCTTCACTTCCTGCTCCATTTAATAGCTAGAGGAGCAGCAGACGCTGTGAGCAGCAAATACAAGGGACAGCTGACAGAGGCTGGGAAGTCACCAACAGTGGGACTACATAGAATTTTTAGTTTATACACGTGACAGTGGAAGATAAACTCCCAGAGGTACTATGCAAGAAAATGACTTTGATATCACCAGTCAGCTGAAAGATGTCCTGGATGAGTCAATACGTTTTTAAAAATTTAATTTAGCAGCCATTGCACTGCAAATGAGCCTGAAAACACCTCAAGATCATTTCTGGGATAAACCTTAACCATTGAGTTGTTATTGGCTGTTATAATGATTGTAGTTATTGTCATGTACCAGTGGTCATATGCTGGTCAACTGATCATTTTTAATGTAGTGCAGTATAAGATTTTATGCTTGTGTACTACTGGAACTACATAAAATAACATGAATTCATCTTCTCTTCAGAACCTCATTAAACAGCTTCCTCAGCAGGAACAGTTGAATGCATTAGCTGAACTGAAAGAAGAATACAATGATCTCTCAGAACCAGAGCAGTTTGGAGTAGTGGTATGTATTCGGAGTTGCTAACACCAGGACAACAGAACGAACAGGAAAAATATTGTCTTCAATTAGCCATCTTAGGGTAGTTATGCTGTACGTATCATTCTTGAATTGGCACCTGTTGAGTGCCATATGGAATTGGGAGACCCCAATTAACCTAGCAGCCCTTGTATCGCTTTCAACCAGCGACAATATTTTAACTTTTACTCAAAATTTTGTTTAAACGTACCTTTGCACTCAGCTGCAATTATACTGCAGTCAACAACAACTTGCATTTATATAGCACCTTTAACGTAGTAAAGCACTTCACAGGACCGTTATCAAATAAAATTTGACACCGAGCCACATAAGGAGATGTTAGGACAGCTGCTTATTCCAAGTGGTAGGTTTTAAGGAGCGTCTTAAAGGAGGATAGAGAGGCAGAGAGGTTTAGGGTTGGAATTCCAGAGCTTAGGGCCTAGGCAGCTGAAGGCACAGCCACCAATGGTAGAGCGATTAAAATCAGGGATGCATAAGAGACCCAGAACTGGAGGAGTGCCGAGATCTCGGTGGGTTGTAGGGCTGGAGGAGGTTACAGAGGTAGGGAGGGGCGAGGCCATGGAGCAATTTGAAAACAAGGATGAGGTCAGCATGAAACACACTAGTTAATTAAATTACTTCTCGTAGTGTCACGTCTCTTGCCTTTAGTGAGACTTACACTCTGGATACTAACCTAACTCCTGAGTCATAGTACCGGTTCTGCGTTGACGCGCATCCAAAGCCGCTCTCAACTGACGCTAAAGTGGTAGTGAAACTAGCCCATGAGCTGTCGGTAAATGCTAAAAGAGGCTTCCTACGTGAACTACGACTGTTACAAGGAAGTGGATGGAATTAAATGCACTTCACGATGTCACAGAAGGATGATATTCACTGATTATGCTAATAGAGAATTGCTTCCCACCTCCCCTTCTGCTACTGTTTGGATCACATCCAGCGGAACTGGTAATGAACTGTGACATTAGGTGCTATGCAGCACATTGGGACTCGGCTTCCAGCTGATCACCTTTTATTGCGTGCCTCTTATCATCAAACTAACATTACTGGCAGTACAGTAATATTGTAAATGGCAATCCCTCCAACAGATATGCCCTTTCATTGTGGGAAAGTTTAATTCCACACAAAGAAAGAACTTTGCGAAAACTCTGGGTGTTTTTGGATTTCCACCCAGGTTCCGCAGTGGAAATATTTGAGCAAATGTATTTAATTTCTTCTTCATTGAGTGCTTTTGAATCATGTGGTTCATAAACAACCAATACTTTGCTGTAATTCAGCCATGCTTGTCATCATGCTCCGCTCTGTGCAAAAGAAAATACCATTTCTTTTAATTTTTTTTACAGACATTTTGTGTCACAATTTGGGCTTTGCATCAATGCAAACTGTGGAGTAACTTAAGTGTGAAGTTGCTGACACTGCTTGAGATTTGCATTGGTATTGTAATTACAGCTAATACAAAATGAAGTTTATAACTAAATTTTAAACTTTTTTTTAGTGTTAACAAAGAGCTGGTTTCTAACCGTATTCCCATGTTGAGAGGGGAGCTTTGCCAAATGTGTGCACAGCTGTTTTAGCCCTGGCCAAGGAGCACCAATGCAGCAGTTAGGGATATTCAGGAATGTTGGTTCCCTCGTTGCTCTTTTTAAAAAAAAAAGTACTGGTTTCAAACAGGTGAAGTTACGGCAGCGGAGCGGGACTAGATCCAAGGAAATTCACAGCTATTATCTCTGAACCATATCAACGTCCTAGTCTGTCCTGAGTTCATTCATCTCAGTTGGAAACTTAGTAAGGGCTCTAAAATTTGCCTCTGCTTTAGGGAGAGGAATATCGGCCCTCGATAATTAATAAGTGACACCCATTGGAATTGTGCGGATGTAGACACCTAGTGAGAACGGTTTCTGCCTAGGCTAAAATGTTGTCCACAGTGGTGAGTTTGCAGACACTTGGACGAGGTATCAGTGGATACTCATGAGAATTGAAGGATTCACTGGCTTTAGGAGAGACAGGAAAAGTGAAAATTAAAGAGGAAAATTCTGACAGCTGTCAGAATAACTTAATTTTAAACTTTTTTTTAGTGTTAACAAAGAGCTGATCTCTAACCGTATTCCCATGTTAAGAGCGGAGCTTTGCCAAATGTGTGCACAGCTGTTTTAGCCCTGGCCAAAGAGCACCAATGCAGCAGTTAGGGATACTCAGGAATGTTGGTTCCCCCGTTGCTCTTAAAAAAAAAAGTACTGGTTTCAAACAGGTGCAAGCATTATAATGCCTCTTCTTCACTGCTGTAATCCTTTTTTTTTAAATTTCCTCAATTTCATTTGTTTTGAGTTCATTTTTCAGAGCTGTGGTCACCAGCTGTCATTGTTCATTCTTGGATTGCTTAATGCTGCGGTGTGATGTGCGATGACGAGTGCTTATAGGGAAGGGAAGTGAAGTCTAGGGAGAATACCTTGCCAATAGCTAGCTCTCCTTAGGGAGGGAATTCCAGGTGGCTCTCTGGTAAGCCAGAAGTTGCCACCCCCACTGCAGCCAATGGCGTCACTCAGAGTCACCCCCTGTCATTGAATTGACAAACCTAGTAGGAAAGAGGAAGCCTGACCTGGTGGGTCTCTGCAGGTAAACATTTGTTACATCGCAAAATATCAGTCGAAAAATACTTTGCGGAAAGTAAAGTTTTCCAGCACGAAATGAGGAAGGATTGTGGATAAAAGTGTCCAGTTAGATATTCATCCTTTCGATACTTCATCCAAATAGCCAGTTTTCTTATGTGAGTCTAGACACTAAGTGCTTGTCGGCTCTCAGACCGCAAAGGGCATCACAGCTGAACCCAGTCTTGCTCTCGCCCAACATCCATGTACTTTCCAGTAAGGATCCAGTAGGATCTTTGGATAGAAACAAGTGGATACTGTGGCTGATTTGCTACCCTTATGAGACCTTTATCACTGCTTTTTAAAAATAGAGAAAGAATGAAAGAGAGAACTTGCAGTTATACAGCACCTTTCATGACCTCAGGACATCCCAAAGTGCTTTACAGCTAATGAAGTACTCTTGAAATGTAGTCACTGTTGTAATGTAGGAAACATGGCAGCCAATATGCGCACAGCAAGGTCCCGAAAACAGCAATGTGATAGTGACCAGATAATCTGTTTTTTCAGTGTTGGTTAAGGAATTAAATATTGGCTAGGACACCAGGAAGAACTCCCCAGCTCCTCTTCAAAATAGTGCAATAGGTCTTTTACGTTCCCTTGAGAGGGCAGACGGGGCCTCAGTTTAATGTCTAATCCGAAAGACGGCGCCTCCGACAGTGCAGCACTCACTTAGTACTGCACTGGGAATGTCAGCTTAGATTATGTGCTCAAGTCTTGGGATCGCAACTGCTTCAATCTGTCACAAAGATGTAGTATTACTGTATTCCCATGTCTTCCTTTCTGAGTCACAATTAACCATTTTGCTCATTTCTATTGTAGATCAGTTCTGTGACCCGTCTGAGGCCCCGACTGAACGCAATTCTGTTTCAGCTCCAGTTGGAAGAGCAGGTTAATAACATTAAACCAGACATTGTATCAGTGAAAGCAGCCTGTGAGGAAGTGAGGAGCAGTGAAAATTTTGCCAAGTTGATGGAAATCGTCCTGTTGGTGGGGAACTTCATGAACGCAGGATCACGGAATGCCGGAGCGTTTGGGTTCAGCATTAGTTTCCTTTGTAAAGTAAGTGCTACACTCAAAATTTAACCACCGCACATTTAGTTTCGTCAAAATGGATTGCTTGAAAAGAGTTTGGTACTAATAAGAAAGGAAGAAAGACTTGTGTTAATGTAGCCCCTTTCAGAACCTCGGGAAGTCTCAAAGCACTTTTACGGCCAATGAAGTGCTTATGAAATGTAGTCACTGATGCGAGACACCAACGTTTTTCTCCCGCACCTTTCATTAAACCGATGCCTGTGTACGACATTCAGAGTAACAGATACTGCTCTGTGCAGTGCTTTAAAACGGAGAGAAAATGGCAGGTTTTGTGGAGACAGTTAACTATGCAAAAAAAAAACATCCTGCCAGAGCCAAAATGCATTTGTACTTCCCTTTGCAGGATAAAGGGTAAAAGTGCCAAGTGGACAAGCTGGAATTAAACAAAAGGGCAAACCAAAAAATGAAAGAAACATTCTGAAACCAGTTTTTAAAAGAGAAATCAAAACAAAAAGTGTGTAGTTTGATGCACACAGTACAATATATATTGACACACAACACAGTATGCATTCATAGTTTGACACGCACTATGTTTATAATTTTGATAATATTTCCATTTATTATAATGTATTTTCCTTGACAAAACAAAAATGGTGGAAAATCTGAGAGGGTACAACTAACGATCTGGAAAGACTGATCAAGTTGGGGCTCTTTTCTCAAGAAAAGTGAAAACTGAGAGGTGACCTGATAACGGTCTTTAAAATTATGAAAGACGTAGAGATGTTTTCACTTGTGGGAGAGTCCACAGCTAGGGGTCATAAATTTAAGACAATCACTAATAAATCCAGTAAGGAATTCAGGAGAAACTTCTTTACTCCGTGGTGAGAATGTGGCACTTGCCACCACATGGAGTGGTTGAGGCGAATAGCATAGATACATTTAAAGGGAAGCTAGATAAGTACATGAAGAAGAAAGGAATAAAAGGATATGTTGATAGGACGAGAGGGTTGATAGGATAAGGTGGGAGGAGGCTTGTGTGGAGCATAAACACTGGCAGAGACCGGTTGGGCCGAATGGCCTGTTTCTGTGTTATAAATTCTATGTAATTCTATATGAGACTATATGAAACTATATGCTGTGTGATGGCCCCTGCCCAGAATGCACCAAAGAGGAGAGAAGCGGTGGAGCTATACAAGTGCAGTGTTTAAATGTGGAAAATCTCTAACTCAGCAGCACATGTTTACACATTGTAAAATTAAGCAAAGTTTGGAAACATTGCATCTTCCAACTTCTTTTGCCTATACCAAAATGTGAACTTTTAATGGGAGACAGAAGCATTTTAATCTCCTCTGATGTAGACAAAGCCTTTTAATAATGTATCTGTAAATTAAACTTAAAAATACATATTTTTAAAGATTTGAATTAACAGGTAATGACTTATCAACGTCATTATATGTATATAATAATCTAATCTAGCTTCAGCCCCTAAAGGTAAGCTCAGTTGTACCAAGGCATCCCTTAATTATTTTATACTATAGTATTAGAAAAGTTCCACTCGGTAGAGATAATCTTCTGTCAGATTTCAGCAGATTTGCCAGCATAAGGGCTTCCTAGTAATAGCTTCACAGAACTGTCTTGATGCCTCAATGGATAAATGCACCATCGATGTGGTACTTTTATTATTGGGAAACTTAGATCAAAGGCGAAGGGCCAAAATTCAGGATCATGAAGCTTGAAAAGAATAGAAGACCAGATAAATCCAGCAGTGATTAAGTGATACCAAGCTATGACTTAAAAGCTTATGGATTGTAGGAGACACTGAACCATACAGACTGTGCGCATCCCACGTTTGATCCCTGATCTATACTGAGTTAGCTGATCTTAACCATCTCCCCTGGACATTCAACGACATTGCCATCACCGAGTTCCCTGCCATCAACATCCTGGGGGCCACCATTGACCTGAAACTTAACTGGACCAGTCACATAAATACTGTGGCTATAACAGCAGGTCAGAGGCTGGGTATTCTGCGGCGAGTGACTCACCTCCTGACTCCCCAAAGCCTTTCCACCATCTACAAGGCACAAGTCAGGAGTGTGATTGAATACTCTCCACTTGCCTGGATGAGTGCAGCTCCAACAACACTCAAGAAGCGCGACAACATCCAGGGCAAAGCAGCCTGCTTGATTGGCACCCCATCCACCACCTTAAACATTCACTCCCTCTATCACCGGCGCACCGTGGCTGCAGTGTGTACCATCTACAAGATGCACTGCAGTAACTCGCCAAGGCTTCTTCGACAGTACCTTCCAAACCCATGACCTCTACCACCTAGAAGAACAGGGGCAGCAGGCGCATAGGAACACCACCACCTGCACCTTCCCCTCAAGTCACACACTGACTTGAAAATATATCGCCATTCCTTCATCGTCGCTGGGTCAAAATCCTGGAACTCCCTACCTAACAGCACTGTGGGAGAACCTTCACACGGACTGCAGCGGTTCAAGAAGGCGGCTCATCACCACCTTCTCAAAGGCCATTAAGGATGGGCAATAAATGCTGGCCTCGCCAGCGACGCCCACACCCCATGAAAGAATGAATAAAAAAGAACAGTGGAGGGTATAATTGACATCAATGTATCCAGGTCTAAGCAAAGGTGTTGTCTTTCCGCCCCCCCCCCCCCCCCCCGCCTCCCCGATCACATACCAGTGACTGCTGCTGGAATGTGCTTCTGTGTGGTCGTCACACGGGGATAGGATTGGCTTCTGTTGCGATGCCTTGCATGATTGAAGGGTCTGCTGATGCTCACCGCCAAGACTTGCACCTGGAGTACAGGTGGGCTCCTGGCAACTGAGAAACTGTGTATCCTGTGTGAGTCAGAACTTGAGGAAAAATAGGAAGAGGATAGATTCACTAGTTTTTTTTTTAACTCTTAATGTCTGGAGTTTGATTTACACTATGTAATGTTCTCTGAGCAAATTACTAGCGTTTTCTCCCTTGTGTGAGAGAGTGCACAAGGTGAAATCCGTAATTTTGCATCTCCCAATGATACTTATCTGTTGTTATTTATTAAATCTCTACTCGAATGTGCTCTATGTTTACTAGTTTAGCCTACTTTCCCATTCTGTCCATGCAGTGCAGGTGTTTTTTTTTGCTTCTGTGAGTTTCCTTCTTTTAAATCACAAGGTATAAAATAACAGCAGGTCAGAAATTGATCAGTAACATGATTGTTATTAGGACTTCCGTTTGTACTCGTGACCAAACCAGTTCTGTAAAGAACACCAAACCTGATGGAAACAGCTTTCATCTCTGGAAACTCATCCCCAGTAATCAATAGTCTTTTTGTAGCAGAACGAATAAGATCATTGAATCCAATCTGATGTTCTGGAAAGTGAAGGTCCTGTAGAACAACAGAATAAAATAAAACTTTCAATGAAGGAAAGAAAGACTTGCATTTACACAGCACCTTTCGTGACCTCAGGACATCCCAAAGTGCTTTACAGCCAAAGAAATAGTGTGCCATCTAAATTTTTAAAAACACATATAAGAATGAAAGATCCCCAGCACAGGGCACCACAGTTACCCCTTTATTATTAAAGGACCCCCCCCCAATTTAGCACAGATGTTTTAGGTAAGTTGTCATTTTGTTTGAATTCTTAGGCGGAGTCCATTCCTGGAGCCTTACATAGAATGTACAGCACAGAAACAGGCCATTTGGCCCAACTGGTCTATGCCAGTGTTTATGCACCACACAAGCCTCCTGCCACCCTTTTTCATCTAACCCTATTTAACATATCCTTCTATTCCCTTTTCCCTCAAATACTTATCTAGTTTCCTCTTAAATACATCTATGCCATTTGCCTCAACTACTCAGTGTGGTAGCGAGTTCCACATTCTAACCACTCTCTGGATAACGAAGTTTCTCCTGAATTCCCTATTGGATTTATTAGTGACTATCTTATAATTATGGCCCCTAATTTTGGTCTCCCTCACAAGTGGAAACATCTTCTATCCGTCGACCCTATCAAACCCCTTCATAATTTTAAAGACCTCCATCAGGTCACCCCTCAGCCTTCTCTTTTCTACCGAAACTTTGCTGCAGTTGGCACCATGTTGGTTACAGGAGAAAATTGACAGCACAGTGAACAGTTACAGTACAGGCCTCTTACAACAACTTTTCTCATGTAAACAACTTGATGACCATTTCCTTAAGCAGACTACATCTATTATGAACTGAATCCTGCATTCTTTACTCTCTGCCATACTGAGATGGCATAACTCTGGACTAACCACAATCACAGTGAATTGCTTATAGGAGAGCACCTGTATTGTCCACAATGTCTCCTGTCAATATGGAAGGTAAGAAATATCAAGACTAGACCACCTTGTTCAGGCTAAAATTACTGATCAGATTTATTGACACTTAATGATTCATTGAAGAGAAGATGTAGACTGAGTACTACACTGCACAAATGGTAATTCACAATGCATATAGCTGAGCTTTACAGGAAACTTGTTCTCCCAACTCATTCTACAATCCTCTTGAAATAACAGCCTCTTGCTGTGACTTCTAAGCCACCTCTTAAGGAGCCTGTTGCACCTGACCATCTACCCACACTGTGACTGAACTGTTGAGCAGTGATGATTCCCCTTGAAGCCAAAAGCAACTACTTTGAACGTTGTAAGGCATACAGAATCTTTTCAACCTAACATTGTAATAAACAGTAGGATGATGATTTGGGAATTTTGTCTTACGGATTTACCTACAGCTCCACTAGATAATCAAATTACATATTAGTCTGCAGAATGTTGCATTCATTTCAGTCTCACTGCCTTTATTTTAGCTAATTCATGAAGGACCATTTCTTTCCTATGAGACCAACAAATTGTTTCTAGGCAGCCATTCAAGAAAGCACGTACAACCTATATTAGAAACTTTTTTGCTACTCCTTTTAAAGGACATGCAATCCCAATAGGTCAAAAGCTCTTATTTTGTTTTTACCAGAGTATTAATATTTGCTGAATATGTTCTGCCAGATGCTATTAGAGATGTAATGACATCAGGTACACCACGTGTACCAAAATCCTACACCCGTTAACAAGAAGTGGGGGGGGGGGGGGGGCGGTGGGCGGAGAGTTATAACTAATTTGGCAGGGAGATGGGCACCAGAGTTAGCATTAGAAAGGAGAAAAAAGGTGCGGAAAGGATTGGGAGAGACAGATAACACTAGAGTAAGAAACAGTACAGCATTAGGTGGGATCAGACAATACGAGAAGATCTAAGATAGGTTTAGAGTGCATTTGTGTAAATGCACAATGCGTGGTAAATAAGGTTGGTGAGCTGCAGGTGCAAATAGCCACATGGGGATATGATGTGACGATAATGGAGACCTGGCTCAAAAAAGGGCAAGGGTTGGGTACTAAATATTCCTGGATACAAGGAGTGCCAATTAGGGACCAAAAAGGAGATTTACGCATGGAGGCAGAAGGCATGGCTGAGGTACTAAATCAGTACTTTGCATCTGTCTTTACCAAGGAAGAAGATGTTGCCAAAGTCACAGTAAAAGGGGAGATAGCTGAGATGCTGGATGGGGTGAAATTGATAAAGAGGAGGTACTAGAAAGGCTGGCTGTACTTAAAGTAGATAAGTCACCCGGTCCAGATGGGATGCATTCTAGGTGGCTGAGAAAAGTAAGGGTGTAAATTGCAGAGTGCTGGCCATAACCTTTGAATCCTGCTCAGATACAGGGGGGGTGGTGCCAGAGGACTGGAGAATTGCAAATGTTACACTCTTGTTCAAAAAAGGGTGTAAGGATAAAGTCAGCACCTACAGGCCAGTCAGTTTAACTTTGGTGGTGGAAAACCTTTTAGAAACGATGATCCGGAACAAAATTAATAGTCACTTGGACAAGTGTGGATTAATAAAGGAAAGCCAGCATGGATTTATTAAAGGCAAATCGTGTTTAACAAACTTGATTGAGTTTTTTGATGAGGGAACAGGGAGAGTTGATGAGGGCAATGTGGTTGATGTGTATGGACTTTCAAAAGTTTGATAAAGTGCCACATAATAGGCTTGTCAGCAAAATTGAAGCCCATGGAATAAAAGGGGCAGTGGCAGCATGGATACAAAATTGGCAAAGTGACAGGAAACAGTGAGAAGGATAGTAATAGACTTCAAGAGGACATAGACAGGCTGGTGGAATGGGCGGACACATGACAGATTTACGGCGATTGGCAAAAGAACCAAAGACGACATGAGGATAAACTTTTTTACGCAGTGAGTAGCTATGATCTCGAATGCGCTGCCTGAAAGGGTCGTGGAAGCATATTCAGTCGTGGTTTTCAAAAAAGAATTAGATAAATATTTGAAGGGAAAAAATTTGCAGGGCTACAGGGAAAGAGCGGGGGCATGGGACTAACTGGATAGCTCTTACAAAGAGCCAGCATGGGCTCGATGGGCCGTATGGCCTCCTCCTGTGCTGTAACCATTGTATCATCAACAAATTCTGTGGAAACAATTTCTGTGATTTTCATACATTGCGCACAGAGAAAATATTTCTCACATCTACAATTGTGCTTTGTTTGTAATATTCAGATATGATACAGGAATATAATAGCAGCGCACAGCCCAGTAATCCAAAATGTATTGCAGTAGTCCTAGTCAGCAGATGTGCCCAGGAAATATGCAAGGAACCAATAATGCTAATGGTTTTTGCAATACTTTCTCTCATAATTTATTGATCAGATGAGTCTATCAAGGTTTGTTGAAATAGCAGCTGCTCCTGTTCCCCCCACGCACTCATACCTCTACACAAGTAAGAAAAGAATCCTGGGAGCAGATCCGTAGCCTTCGTGACATCTCGATCACGAATGATGCATAATTTGATCAACTTAAAAAGGGTGAAAATGATGGCAGTTGTCTAAACATGTGATTCTGAAGTTTTTCGAAGTGTTTCAAATCTTTTTTTCCCCCCCTCACTTTTCTTTGCCATTTTTCACCTCCTTTCTCGTGGTTTTAACTTATTGCTGAAGTGCAGTTACATGGGCACCAGTTATCCCTCATTGTGCGCCTAGACAGTGAGCGTCGGCAAGCTGTTGGAACGCAGGGTGAGGGAAGGTCATTACAACCAAACTCAATCTTGTCCTCACCCAGTCATCAAACACGCATACCTCCAACAACAGTGTCTGAATAGTGATCAGAAGTACGAACACAGGGCTATTTTCCCTCCCTAACCCAAAGTGCTGAGGTCAATAGTACCCCCACCCCCACTGCTCAGCTGCTCAATGCCATAAGCCTTTGGGACAGTATCGCATGGGAGTTCTGCTGTACATTGCAGTCAAATCTCCTGTAGGTCCTTCAGAAAAAGTCATCATTTTTGTGCTTATTATTGGGAGAGTTGTACTACACTAGTGTTCTAAAATAACCATAGTAAATTTCTGAGTTAGCAGAGCAGCTGTTGACTAGGGGTGGCGGTGTGTTTTTAAAGTCTTTGTTCAGAAGTGGCTACACTTTTAAATTACAACATATATATATATATATAGCTTCACCTCATGACTCAGTTGATACTGTGCACTGTGTTGAACTGAGCCATACAGACCAGGAAGGTCCCAGGATCAGTGTCTAATCTGGGCTGAGCTAGCTGATTTCAATCGGGGTGCTGATAAGAATGCTACAATTGGACTCGGTACCTCTGAGCCGGGGAGGAGAAAAACAGCTAGATTCCCGCCTTTGCTCTCCTATCTAATGCCGCTTGTGGGAAGGCACTTAAATGTCAGGTAGAATCCTTCTCAGCTCTGATTTTTATCGAGTGTCACTGTGAAGAACGGGCAATTGAGCAAGGCACTTGAGGGAATGCACCACCTTTGGAACTGCGGTCCCAGCCAGAGTTCAGTGCCACTGGGGAGAAGGACATTTTTATTTAACCCAAAATAATAAAGTGCAACCTTGACAGACAAAAATTACATTAGCTTATCCTGACTGTTTCTTTTTATACCATAACCCATGTTACAAGCCTCCTTTTTTTTCTTCTTTTTCTTAATAGTTAAAAGATACAAAATCAGCCGATCAGAAGATGACACTCATGCACTTTTTAGCAGAAATGTGTGAAGAACAATACCCCGAGGTCATTCACTTCACAGAAGAGCTAAACCACGTGGAAAAAGCAAGCCGAGGTGAGGGATGTGTAAGGCTTTTAAATAAAGAAAGAGTGACCTAGATGCACAAATATTCCTCTCACCATCCATTAATGCTCTCTGCATAGTGCGTAGCCATTGATCAGAGCTGGTACAGCAGTCATCTCTGCCGCTGACCTACTTAGCATTGAAAGCTCTGCCTCCAGCATTCATTTTGTGTTACAAGCACAGGCATTGCACAATGATTTCTGTTTTCTCTGATGTGTTCATACATTTTAGCATACATTAAAAGGAACAAATAGCTTGAGACTGATACAAACCCACTGATGTCAGAGGTGGAGATGTCGTCTGTCTGGAGATGTACACCCACAGGGATTTATACGCACTTCAATTAGTAATCAGAGCACTGGCTTTAAAATTTACCCCTTTCGTAGTAAAGATTATCATCGCTAGGGCACACTGTGGTTCCATCAAAAGCTCTCTCTGCTTCAGGATGCAGTGTTTGCCTTAACACTTTTGAAGCACTTATTTTTTGACTGAAGGCATAAAATAATTCTTCAGATAAAAATGAAAAAAAATAAGATGCTAGAATTGCAAATGTACAAAAATGATGGGCAGGGAAAAGGCCATCTGTTCATCAAGCCTGCCCTACCCGGTCGTGATGCCTAAAGCATTGTGATTAGACACTCCCCCCTACCTACCAGCGGCCATGTAATCTCCTGGGAGAGGCAAAAACCAGGGCCAATAAGGATCAAAAAATACTCTGGAAGATTCCTCTCCGCCCCCTCAGGCGATCGAAACCAGTCCAGGAGATCTCACGGACAAAATGTTAGCTATAAAGACACTTACCTTCTATATGATGCGATCTCAGCCCCAGTCAGGAACCGGTACTCTTGAAGGCAAACAGAGAGTCAGCACCCACTACACCAGCCGGCAACGTATATCAGAGGCTCACAATTCGCTGGGCAAAGAAGAATCACCTTACATCCAGTCTATTCCTACCCATGCATAGTTTAAACACGTGTTCCCTGGTCCTCCCCAGTCCGTTAAACTGGAATAATCTATCAATAGGGACGCTATCCAGCCCTTTAATTAGTTTATAGACCTCTTACCAGGTCACTTCCAAGTCTACACTGCTCTGAAGTAAACAGGCCAAGGTCCTTGAGCCTATCTGAGTAGCTGAGGTTGTTTAAGCTGGGAATCATTCTTGTAGCTCTTCTCTGTACCTTTTCCAAGGCCACTATATCACCCACCATGTTGGGGGGACCAAAACTGGGCACAGTACTCTAGATGCGGTCTGACCAGCGACCTGTATAGTGTCAAATTGTGTTCTTTGATTTATACTGACTGGCTCTATTAATACAACCAATACCCTATTAGCTTTAGCTACAGTTTCTCTACATTGGTTATGAACCTTTAGGGATCTGTGCACAATAACACCAAGATCTTTTTCTCTCTTACCCTCTTTCAGTATTGTTCCCTGCAAATGATACGTGTGTTCCATATTGGCCCTACCAACATGCATGACACTTCATTTATCTAAATTAAACGCCAATTGCCAATGTGTGGTCCACTCCCCTAACACATCTAAATCCTTTTGAATTTGATTGCACTCCTCAACTATCTTAACCCTTGCACGGATTTTGGTGTCATCTGCAAAGTAACTTACCGTAATCCCAACACCGCTGTCCAGGTTGTTACAAAAGACCGTGAAGAGTAAATATTTTGCATGGAAACTGGGTTCTGATGAAACATTAACTCTTTCTGGTGCCAGTTGACCTGCTGTGTGTTTCTAACATTTAATGTATTTATTTACCCACTCGCTTCACCCTCCTCACACCCACACTGCCAGGCTGGGGAAAGGATAGATCAGCCACTCCTGATCGCTGTCCAGCGACTTGCACGGCGTGTATGTAGACATTGGTCAGGAGTGCGATCGTTCTCAGATGTGATGCTTCCTGCGGTTTGTTTCCACGGAAGCTTGAAAGCGCTATGGTGCTGCACCCAAATGGCTATTCTTCATGTGTGAGCCCTGAGCAGTCACGGTCGACTAGCTATTCCATCATGGAGGGCAGCACAGCTGAATCTGACTGATCCTTTCCTCATGCAACCTGTACACTTACACTGTTTCCATGCAAGCATCACTGGATGGCAATTGGGACCCTTGGCTGATTTCCTTCTTGCAGCAGTGCCTCAGATCACCTAGCTCAGCACAGACCATCTCTGTTCCTGTAATTCCACACAATGCATATTTAAGAAGCTGTGAAGCAAATAATGCTCAGATAGTTAACGTATGTCGTCTTTACAGTTTCTGCAGAAATGCTGCAGAAGAATCTGGAACAAATGGGGAAACAGATTGCCACATTGGAAAAAGATATCAACAGCTTCCCACAATCCAGCGATGATCAAGACAAGTTTGTAGAGAAGATGACAATATCCTTTCGCTTTGTTTAATGCAATGATTTGATTTATATTGATATTAGCCATTGCCTGCTTGCCTTTGCTTCATAGGTTTAACAAAAAATAGAATTTGGGAAGGATCCAAATGAAATGGGCCTAGATTTTCCGTTCAGCGTTCACACTAGCAATAACATCGTACATTAGTTAACGCCAGCATTGCAACGCTGATCGGAAAATCTAGATTATATTGATTAGTATTAATTGTTCTTTTACTTAGATTTAATAAATAAAGAGTTCCAGTACGTTAGCTAAATAGGTGGAGTAGTGACCATGTGCAGTGTGCAAAAAAAAACCTGAAATTAGAACACTTACTGTCGAGGTTTTGTGAACTCTGAGATATAAAGTATTCATTCTATGGAGTTTGGAAGGCTGAGGGGTAATCTAATCAAGACCTTTAAAATGATAAAGGGATTTGATAGGATAGATACAGAGAAACTATTTCCTCTGTTGGAGGAATCCAGAGCAACAGTTGCATTTATATAGCACCTTTAACATAATAAAACAACCCAAGGAGCTTCACAGGAGCGTTATCAGACAAAATTTCATACTGAGCCACATGAGGAGATATTAGGACAGGTGTCCAAAAACTTGGGCAAAGAGGTGGGTTTTAAGGAGTGTCTTAAAGGAGGAGAGAGAGGCGGAGAGAATTCCAGAGCCTTGGGCCTAGACAGCTGAAGAGGGCATAATCTTAAAAATAGAGCTAGGCCATGTAGGAGTGAAATCAGGAAGGACTTTTTCACACAAAGGGTAGTAGAAATCTGAAACTTTCTCCCCAAAAGGCTGTGTATGCTGGGACAATTGAAATTTTTAAGACTGTGATGGATAGATTTTTGTTTGGGTAAGGGTATCAAGGGAAATGCAAAGGCATGTAATGGAGTTGAGGTACAAATTAGCCATGATCTAATCGAAAGGCGGAACAGGCCTCCTCCTGTTCCTATGTTCCATTCATGGAACTTGTCAGCAGACAGTACAATCAAATAATTAACTGGTTCCAAGACCTACCTTTTGGAAGTTGGCAAGGATCACATTGATCCTGCTATCTCTAATTTTTCAATGCTGTACTGGCCTAGGGTCATCATAATCTGAATAGTGCATATCCGAGAAAGAATTAGCTATGAATGAAATAGTAGAGATAAAAATAAGGTGCAAATACTGGAAATGTCAAAAACAAATGAAAAATGTTGGAATTATCCAATGGGATCTGTCAGCATCTGCAAAGATAAGTCAACAGTTTGGGCACAGATCCTCTCCTGAAGGTAGAAAGTAACTTGAAGAGTAAGAAACTACAAATTGTTCCTTGTTTAAAAAGAGGAGAAAAAAAAAACTTGGATAGATTTGTACTTGCTAATAAGATTTGTCAGTTCAAAGACTAACTTGCATATTCTACACAGCACGGATTAGACTAGTGTGGATAAAGCTTTTAGCACTTATCCCTTACTGAAGATGAAGAAGCCAAGAATAGAGGCAGTGAGCTGGATTAATGAAGCAGTGAAAAATGTATTGCTAAATAAGCGAAAGCTTTGTTTCCAGCAGGGATGTAAATGATGCAAAGCATTATTACCCAGAAAATTATTACCTTGTTTAAACTGACAATTTTGTACCACAGTTTCTCTAATATGAACATCGCCCCAGAGCAGACTTATTGGACCCCTTACCGCAGGCATAGGAGCTACTCCTTCAACTGTGGATTCCATACAATGGCACAGTTGAAATGGCGACTGACACAAGTAATGTGCATCTTGTGACCTTCACTGTGTCCACACAGATAATGTGGTGATTTAAAATTAATGCATTAACCCATTCAACCATGCCTGTGCAGTGTTTTTTTTTCTCTTACAGATCCCGTGTAAAATTTTCAGATCGCATGTACCTAGAGTGAAACTGATGGAGTTGCTCGATGTAACAGTGTAAATATGAGGTGTTCTTAAAAAAAAAAATACTGTAAAGTTTTGAGTGACCAGCAATAAATCATACGGATTGTAGGATTTTTGCTTTTTGCTGTTTCTCCCACCTTTACAGAATGCTTTGACATTTGTTAGGATACCATTCCAATGACATTGGATATCCTTCGTGTGTCGGCAGGTTAGTTAACCCAACCAAGCCCAATCCTGTCCTCAACTAACATGCGCACTACTCTTTGCAGTAGGGGTCATTGCATCAATGTCCCAACCCCAGGGGCAGTGGGGCCAGTAGACTGCTTGGAGTCCTGATAGTCGGAATCAAAACTGGGACATTCTAGGACCATGGACTGAGTGACGGCAAACCCACCGTAGCATCAGGGAGCTCCGGATTTTTTTTAAAACTTAAAATCGGGATGCGTAGGGGTTATACTGAGCATAAAGATGATGCCCCGAACACAGCATGGTTATCAGTCGAATTGAGAACACAGTAAGAGATTTACTGGACAAACTCCTCAGTGTTTTAGTGAACTGGAGAAGATCCATTCCTGGCGGGTCCTTTTAAAAAGTAAAATAACAGTAGCTCATTCATTTTCACAACTGTTTTCTGTGAAGCGGCTCCCTTCAGCTTTTTAAACACTACGTCTTCAGTTTGGCAATCTCTTTGGCTGCTGGAGAAATACAAAGATTCAACACATACTGTAGTTTAATTGGTTGTCTCCAGAGCAAGAAGCGATGCCCTAAAATTCAGAGCGCGACCCCAAAGGAGAAAGCCTTGATTTGCATGATGTGGTTCTCAGGCGCCACCATTATTCAGGCTTTGAAGTCCAACACAATGTAGGTTTTTGGTGTCTCATATGCCAGATCAAATGACCCCAGGAACAATTGTGATTTTTAAGGTCATGCAGATATTGACGTAATTTAAGGAAGATAAAAAATGCTTTTAGTGATAGCATGTAGCGTGTGAAATTACAAATTTGGTCAATCACGAGTATTTGAGCAGAATACCCAGAAATAGATTATGCTTTCCCAATGGTTATCTTCACTTGATTCTAAAGTAGTTTGAATGTCCTATTAAAAACCACCTTAAGCATTAAGGCAGTGTGATATTTATTTGAGAATAAAAGGACAACCATGAATCTTTGTAATAAGCAACATAAGAAATAGGAGCAGGAGTAGGCCGTGCGGCCCCACGAGCCTGCTCCGCCATTCAATAAGATCATGGCTGATCTTCGACCTCAACTACACGTTCCCGCCCGATCTCCATATCCCTTGATTCCCCTAAAGTACAAAAATCTATCTCTCTCAGCCTTGAATGTACTCAATAACTCAGCATCCACAGCCCTCTGGGGTAGAGAATTCCAAAGATTCACAATCCTCTGAGTGAAGAAATTCCTCCTCATTTCAGTCTTAAATGGCCGACCTCTTATCCTGCGACTCTGCCCCCTAGTTTTAGACTCTCCAGCCAGGGGAAACAACTTCTCAACATCTACCCTGTCAAGCCCCCTCAGAATCTTGTGTTTCAATTAGATCACCTCTCATTCTTTTAAACTCCAGAGAGTATAGGCCCTTTCTACTCGATTTCTTCTCAAAGGACAACCCTCTCGTCTCAGGAATCAATCTAGTGAACCTTGGTTGCACCGCCTCCAAGGCAAGTATATCCGTCCTTAGATAAGGTGACCAGTACTCCAGGTGAGGTCTCACCAAAGCCCTGTACAATTGTAGTAAGACTTCCTTATTCTTGTACACCAACCCCCTTGCATTAAATGGCCTTTCTAATTGCTTGCTGTATGTGCATGCTAACTTTTTGTGTCTCTTGTACGAGGACACCCAAATCTCTCTCAACGCCAACATTTAATAGTTTCTCACCATTTAAAAAATATTCTGTTTCTCTATTCTTCCTCCCAAAGTGAATAACCTCACATTTCCCCTCATTATACTCCATCTGCTACCTTCTTGCCTACTCACTTAACCTGTCTACATCCCTTTGCAGACTCTTTGTGTCCTCCTCACAACTTACTTTCCCACCTATTTTTGTATCATCAGCAAACTTGGATACATTACACTCGGTCCCTTCATCTAAGTCATTGATATAGATTGTAAATAGCTGAGGCCCAAGCTCTGATCCTTGCGCCACCCCAACCTGAAAATGACCCGTTTATTCCTGCTCTCTGTTTTCTATCTATTAACCAATCCTCTATCCATGTTAGTATATTACCCCCAACCCCATGAGCCCTTATCTTGTTTAACAACCTTTTATGTGGCACTTTATCGAATGCCTTTTGGAAATCCAAATATACTAAATCCACTGGGTCCCCTTTATCTACCCTGCTAGTTACATCCTCAAAAAACTCTAATGAATTTGTCAAATAAGATTTCCTTTTCATAAAACCATGTTAACTCTGCCTAATCATGATATGTTTTTCTAAGTGCCCTTTTACCACTTCCTTAATAATGGATTCCAGCATTTTCCTGATGACTGATGTCAGGCTAACTGGTCTATAGTTCCCTGTTTTCTCTCTCCCTCCTTTCTTGAATAGCAGGTTTACATTTGCTACCTTCCAATCCAAGGGGACCGTTCTAGAATCTAGGGAACTTTGGAAGATCATAACCAATGCATCCACGATCTCTGCAGCCACCTCTTTTAGAACCCTAGGATGTAACCATAGAAGTACGGCACAGAAGGAGGCCATTCGGCCCATCGTGTCCATGCGACCGAAAAAGAGCTATCCAGCTTAATCCCAGTTGCCAGCTCTTGGCCTGTGGCTCTGTAGGTTATGGTACTTCAAGTGCTCATCCAAGTACTTTTTAAGTGAGTTGAGGGTTTCTGCCTCTACTGCCTTTTAGGCAATGAGTTCCAAATCCCCATCATCCTCTGGGTGAAAAAATTTCTCTTCAGCTCCCATCTAATCCTTCTACCAATGACTTTAAATCTATGCCCCCGGTCACTGACCCCTCTGCTAAGAGAAATGGGTCCTCCCTATCCACTCTATTTAGTCCCGTCATAATTTTATATACCTCAATTAAATCTCCCCTCAGCCTCCTTTGTTTCAAAGAAAACAACCACAGCTTATCCAATCTTTTCTCATAGCTAAAATTCTCCAGTCCTGGCAACAGCCTCGTAAATCTCCTCTGTACCCTCTCCAGTGCAATCAAATCTTTCCTGTATTGTGGTGACCAGAACTGTATGCAATACTCTAGCTGTGGTCTAAGCATTATTTTGTACAATTCTAGCATAACTTCCCTGCTGTTATATTCTATGCCTCGGCTAATAAAGGAAAGTATCCCGTATGCCTTTTTAACCACCTTATCTTACCTGTCCTGCTACCTTCAGGGATCTGTGGACATGCACTCTAAGGTCCCTTTGTTCCTCTACACCTCTCAGAATACTCCCATTTATTGTGTACTCCCTTTCCTTGTTTGCCCTCCCCAAATGCATTACCTCACACTTCTCTGGATTGAATTCCATTTGCCACTTTTCTGCCCACCTGACCAGTCCATTGATATCTTCCTGCAGTCGACAGCTTTCCTCCTCACTATCAAGCACATGGCTAATTTTTGTATCATCTGCAAACTTCTTGATCAAGCCCCCCACATTCAAGTCCAAATCATTAATATGTACCACAAAAAGCAAGGGACTAGTACTGAGCCTTGCGGGACCCCACTGGAAACAGCCTTCCAGTCGCAAAAACACACGTCAACCCTTACCCTTTGCTTCCTGCCACTGAACCAATTTTAGATCCAACTTGCCACTTTCACTTGGATCCCATGGGCTTTTATTTTTTTGATCAGTCTACCATGTGGGACCTTGTCAAAAGCCTTGCTAAAATCCATATACACTTTATGAAACGCATTACCCTCATCAACCCTCCTTGTTACCTACTTTAAAAATTCAATCAAGTCAGTCAGACGTGACCTTCCCTTAACAAATCCATGCTGACTGTCCTTGATTAAGCCGTGCCTTTCTAAATGACTATTTATGCTGTCCCTCAGAATCGATTCCAATAATTTGCCCACCACCGAGGTTAGACTGACTGGCCTATAATTACTCTGTCTATCTCTTTCTCCCATTTTAAACAACGGTACAACGTTAGCAGTCCTCCAATCCTCCAGCACCATGCCTGTAGCCAGAGAGGATTGGAAAATGATGGCCAGAGCCTCTGCTATTTCCTCACTTGCTTTTCTTAACAGCCTGGGATACATTTCATCCGGGCCTGGCGATTTATCTACTTTCAAAGATGCTAATCCACTCAATACTTCCTAATTTCCTTTTTAATTTCACCCCTGCACTTTCTATACTCCTCTAAGCTTTCTGCAGTATTGCATTATCTTACCCTGTATGCTCCGTCCCACCCTTTTTCTTTGTGGGAACATGTTTACTCTGAACCCCTTGAATCTCCCCCTTGAATGACTCCCACTGCTCTGACACAGATTTACCTTCAAGTAGCTGTTTCCAGTCCACTTTTGCTCAATCACTTAGCTTAGTAAAATTGGCCTTTCCCCAGTTTGGAACTTTTACTCCTGTTCTGTCTGTCCTTTTCCATAACTATACTAAATCTAACTGAATTATGATCACTGCCAGCAAAATGCTCTGCCACTAATACTCCTTCCACCTGCCCAGCTTCATTCCCTAAAACTAAATCCAGAACTGCCTCCCGGTCTTGTTGGGCTTGCTACGTACTGGCTTTAAAAAAAGTTCTCCTGAATGCAATTTAAGAATTCTGCATCCTCTATATCTTTTGCACTGATTGTATCCCAGTTAATATTAGGGTAGTTGAAATCCCCTACTATTACTGCCTGACTGTTTTTGCACTTCACAGAAATTTGCCTAAGTATTTGCTCTTCTATCTCCCTCTGACTGTTTGGGGGTCTATAGTAGTAGTGTGACTGCCCCTTTTTTGTTCTTTAGCTCAACCTATATGGCCTCATTTGATGATCCTTCTAACACATCAACCCTCCTCACAGCCGTAATTGTTTCTGTAACCAATATTGCCACACCTCCCCTCCCCCCCCTCCTTTTTTATCCCTCTCTCTATCTCGTCAGAAAACCCTGTGACCAGGAATGCTGAGCTGCCATTCCTGCCCCTGTTTAAGCCATGCTTCTGTAATAGCTAAGATAGCATACTTTCACGTGTCTATCTGTGCCCTTAGCTCATCTGCCTTATTCACTATACTCCTTGCATTAAGGTATATACCATTAAGCACTGCCAAATCCTTTGTTGTCTAGTTTCTAACCTTTGTTTCCTCTGCCTTCCAAACTCACTCACTAATTTTCTGCCTTCCATTTCCAGCTCTGCTTCTCTCCCTCCTGAACCTACGATTGAGGAGGTTCCCATCCCCCTGCCAAGCCAGTTTAAACCCTCCCCCCACAGCACTAGCAAACCTCCCCGCGAGGATATTGGCCCCGGCCCTGTTGAGGTGCAACCCGTCCGGCTTGTACAGGTCCCACCTCCCCCAGAACCGGTCTCAATGCCCCAGGAATCTAAAGCCCTCCCTCCTGCACCATCTCTCCAGCCACACATGCATCTCTATTCTCCTATTTCTATACTCGCTAGCGCGTGGCACTGGGAGTAATCCGGAGATTACTACCTTTTGAGGTCTTGCTTATTAATCTCTTTCCTAACTCCTTAAAATCTGCCTGCAGGACCTCATCCTTCTTTCTACCTATGTCGTTGGTACCAATATGAACCACAACCTCCGGCTGTTCACCCTCCACCTCCAGATAGGTCCAGGGGATTTATCGGCTTTTAGTCCCATTAGTTTCTCCAGTACTTTTTCTATAGTAGTAGTGTGACTGCCCCTTTTTTGTTCTTTAGCTCAACCTATATGGCCTCATTTGATGATCCTTCTAACATATCATCCCTCCTCACAGCCGTAATTGTTTCTGTAACCAATATTGCCACACCTCCCCCCCCTCCTTTTTTATCCCTCTCTCTATAATATCAGTAATATCAGATTACTGATATTAATTACTTAAAGTAATTAATATCAGTAATCTGACTGTACAATAGGGAAGTCAGCATCTGAAAGAGAAATGAATATAGAATATGCTGGAAACACTCAGCGAAACAGAGTTGACGTTTCAGGTCAATGACCTTTCATCAAATCAGAAATATTGGCTCTCCTTCAGAGCCGGGTCCTGTGAGAGTTCTGGTGAAGGTCGCTGTCCAAAATGTTAACCTGTCAGATGCGAACTGTGCATTTCTGGAATGACCTGTTCTTGTTCCATATAATATGGAATTTGACATTGTGCTAATTTTTTACTTTTAAATTAATGTGTTTCATACAGTGCAAAGGGAAACTTTAACCCAGCAACAGCAAGAATAGCAAGACAAACGACCAGTAGTAACAAAGGAAGATAATCTAGGAGCTTAGGCAAATATGGTAAAGGCATCTTGTGGTGGATAGCTTCCCACCCAGTGCTGGGGATGGTATGCTCTCCATATATAGGTCAGGAACACCAGCAATTCTGAATCTGAAACAACTTGATTAATATACAAGGGGATTTATGAAACCCGTCATAAGCAATCACACAGCTGCCAGAAATAGATAGGAACTGGGGATTGTATTATTTCTAAAACAGGAATTCAGCATTGATACAGGGCAATGATTTAATCTCCACATTGCTAATTCTTTGTTCCATCAGCCTTGTGTGTGCTGATGCATCATTCTATGCTTTCACTGTTTGAGTTTCTCAAATGGTTTCGAATATTGCAAAATGGTAATTATTTATTCTAAACATATAGATTTGAGTATCCCCAAAAACATAGTTTGTCTAACACTATCAGCACTGGTAACAGATATAAGCAAAACTGATCCCAACAGGAAATAGATTTATAGCTTGTGTTGCCCTCATGATTTTATTATTTATTGACTTTTGCATGATTTGTTTCAGAGCATGCAATTCACTGGCATACACAGGAGGGAGAAATTTTCTGTCTCCCTTCTGGCCCTGTGAATCATGCATTGTAAAACAATAATGCAATCTGAATTATCATTAAAAATGCGACTATTGACAACACTATAGATTGTTCAGACTTTTCGGTGCTTCATTAAATCACATAGTTGTTGGGAAATGTACTCTGAAGTTACAGTATTTGAGGTCAGGCTTTGTAAGAAAATTACATTTGTATTCATGCTGCGACACATCACTGGTCTCTTTTGTTGTCAAGTTCAATGAAACAGTTGGTGAGCAATAAATTTCTCTTTTTCAGTCCTTTTAGTTGCAAGGAGTTTTAAACTTGCTGACCCTGTTAATTTGGTAATTGAAGATTTAGTGAGGGAAAATAATGAAATGAGGAAAAGGATCAGAGTGAAGTCGAGACCGAATTAGTAACATCCTCTGTGTTGTATGTGATTTTCAATTCTGCGCTGAAGAACATTTTATAGAATTAATTGAGGTCACAGCATTAGAACTGCCTGAAGGATAGAGTCTAACATTCAAAATGAATGCTGTAAGCTTTTAGACCAAAGTACAGTATCGGCATTTTTAAGAGTGAAATCCTTCTTTTGTTTTTTGCTGCTGTGCAATTCAAAAAAAAAGGTGCTCTGGAATTTTTCAAAGACCAGCCAAATTGAGAGTTTTTAAGAAGATTGCCTTTCAGTTTTTTGAAAATGCTTTGATGATCAAGTAAATTGACTGATTTTTAAATAGATCATTGGTATAAAATACACAAGGCTCAGTGCAGTTTATGAGGTGATGAAGAAGGGTGATCAAAAGTCCATTTATTTTTGGGTTTTGATTGGTTCCCTTGACTGTTGTTCAGAATTACATAGAACGTACAGCACAGAAACAGGCCATTCGGCCCAACAGGTCCATGCCGGTGTTTATGCTCCACACGAGCCTCCTCCCTCCCTACTTCATCTAGCCCTATCAATAAATCCTTCTATTCCTTTTTCCTTCGTGTTTATCTAGCTTTCCCTTAAATGCATCTATGCTAGTCGCCTCAACTACTCCAGAGAACTGCAGCAGTGTACAAAAACAATCAAAATGATACAACAACCCAATTTGTTAAACTTTCCAGGGGCCTTTTTTTAATATCTCGGCTATATCCATCAGTTTCTGTAAAAAGAAAAGATAACTTTAATGTTTCAAATATAGACCGCCTCCTGAGCTCTCTGATTAGTTTATAGTCTTGAAATTACTCTCTGCCATCATGGGACTGAACCATGCAGAGCAGAAAAGCTCCAGATTCAACTCCTATTCTGTGCTGAGTTCACTGATCTTAGCTTGGGTTGGTAATGGAGGTGCTACAATTGGCTAAATCAGGGTACTACTTCTGCTGTGTTGTCTAATGTGCCCCCCCCACCTCTGCCCTTGTTGAACAGTGCATGTGAGTACATGTGATGTTTCTGTCCTTCGTGGTTGGATAGTGTGATAACACTCACTGTCCAGACTGCTCTATGAGGAATGGCATTTGGGAATGGTACTAATGGACAGCAATCAAGAGCAGGACCCTATGGCTGACAAAATTTTGTTCTCTTTGTCATGGTTTTTGTTTATCTATTGAGCTCTGATGAAGTTTCCCACTTGAAACATTAACTTATTTTTCTCTTGTAGGCACTGACTGACCCATGTATTTCCAGCATTTATTATTTTTTTAATGTTTAATTCATAGTTTTTTTTCATATAAAAGAAGGCAGATGGGAAAAATACAGTGATTAAACTGGCACATTGTCATTAATTTAGTGTAACATCCCAAGATGCTTTACAAAAGAAAAGCATTGGGCAGCGAGAAAGAATTGGGAGAAGAATTAGGATCAAAGATCTGGCTGAAGAATTATATTTTAAGGAGGCTTTTGAAAGTGAGGGGAGATGAGGCCAGACAGAGCTTAGGGAGAGAATTCCAGAATGCAAGGCCATAATGGCTGAGGGCTCTGGGGAGGGGGGAGTGAACAGACTCAGAAGAGTAGAGGGTGCAAGCTGGGAAGAAGGGCTGGAGGAGGTTGCAGAGATGGGGATGGAACAATACCATAGGTGAGGTCAAGGTTTTTCAAATCAATTGTTTGGGAGAGGAAGCCAATGGAGGTTAGCAGGGAGGGTCAGGGGTGATAGATGAGTGGGCCTTAGAAAGCAACATGATTTAGGCAGTGGATTTCTGCATGAGCTGGAGTTTTTGTAAGGTGGCATCTAGCGAGAAGAGTGTGAGAGAAAGCAAGCCTGGGGGGGGGGGGTGGTGGGGTGCAAAGATATGGGTGCAGGTTTCAACAGCAGTGGAATGAGTTGGAATGTAGGCAGGCGATATTGTGGAGGTGGCATTTTCAGTCTCCTGAATTGACTGTAAAATAGGGTTTAAGTTCAACTTGGTCAAACAGTTGTCCACTGTCACGTTTAGCCTGTACAACCAATGGGTTGGGGAATGGATTTGAGGACTAGGGTACAGAGTTTTAGGCAAGAACCGAACAGGATAGCTTTGCTCTTGCCCTTGTTTTGTTTTAAGAGATTCAGGCTCATCCGTGGCTTTCTCAGACAGATAGTGATTGTGACAGTCGTGGGAATGGGGCTGGTTTGGTGGGGTAAAGCTCTGTGTGGTCAGTGTGCTTATGGAAGCTGAGTGCATG
This sequence comes from Heptranchias perlo, assembly GCF_035084215.1. Taxonomy (NCBI): domain Eukaryota; kingdom Metazoa; phylum Chordata; class Chondrichthyes; order Hexanchiformes; family Hexanchidae; genus Heptranchias; species Heptranchias perlo. Next base: position 9,712,240 of record NC_090338.1, on the reverse strand, counting down.
CTTACTTATGTCTCCAGAAGGAAAACACCATGTATGTTAGGAATAGTGAGGGGGCTAAGAATAGAACCTTGGAGCACATCGGAGGTGCCTGTGGAGGTATGGGAAGAGAAGGCACTGCAGGAGAAGCGTTGGTCAGGAAACCAGACTTAAGGCACTGGAGCAAGGAGTATGGGAGAAGTGGGCAGGGTGTTGGGCTCAAAGACCTTAGATAGTTAGAGGATGTTGGAAATTAGGTGTTAATTAGAGATGATCAAGGGATTGAGGGTGGAGGTGTTAATAGTGAAGTAAGGGGATGAGAGCCATGTAATTCTGCCCTTTGTGTTTGGACTCACTCAGTATGGCTAAATATAAATAATGCAAACGCTGCAGCATTAAAATATGTGCACCAGAGTCAGTCGGCTTGGCGACTTTGTCATTGTTAGTAAGGTTACAATATTTTTTTCTAAAAACAAAAACCATGATTACTGGAAATTGGAATTTTAAAAGAAAATGTTGGAAATGTGTGCAGGTCAGTCAGCAGATGTAACCAAAAGATCAGTTAAAGTTTTGAGTGAGCCCCTCCACCAGGCTGGAGAAAATAGAGCAGGAGAACACAATTTTATTTAGCCACATGCCATCCCCCATACAGAAAAGGACCCGTTTCCATTGATACGAAGGGTTTCAAAACTTTCCTTAAAGTTTTTTTCTATCGCACAATTTATAGCCATTTTTACACTGTATGAGTGCGGAAGACAAAGGGGGACCCAGTCTGTCCTGCACAACCGCGCTACATAGCCACAAGGCCAGTTTCCTTATCCTGACAGAATTGTGGGTCTCTAAATCTGCTGTCAGGAAGCGGGATTAGTTGTGTAAGTGCAGGGAGCCGGTCTTGCCTTTTTGCTGCCCGTGGGACTTTGTGTACAAGTGGAACTCGGTGCACCTACTGAGACCTGGTCTCCTATTTGAGTCTAAAAACAGGGCACAATGTCACACTCCTTAAGCTGCATGAAATACAATGTACAAAGATAAAGGCACTTTACATAATATTACATAGAAATTACAACAGAGAAACAGGCCATTTGGTGTAACCAGTCCAAATCATTGATGTACATAATGAATAGAAGCAGTCCCAGAACAGAACTCTGTGGGACACGATTACCCATTTCCAATCACTGAGAAATTACCCGTAACTCTGACTCTGTTTTCTCTCTTCTAATCCCTTTTAACCAAATTTGCTGCCCTTGTTTCCATACCTATTAATAGTCCTCTGTGTGATACGTTGTCAAAGGCTTTCTGAAAGTCCATGTGCACCATGTCTACTATATTTCCTCCATCCACCATATCTGTCGCCCCCTGAAAGAATTCTATTAGGTTTGTCAAGGATAATCTTCTCGGCTATCCGTCTTGGCTGCTTCTAATTATTTTTTCTTCATCTAGATAGTTAGTCATTTCATGCTTCATTAAAGAGTCCAAAATTCTCCCTACCACAGATATTAAACTAACTGGCCTGTAATTACCTGGGTTAGGTCTGTAATGTAAACTAAGGCAGTCGTTTTCACAATTTTCTGTGCAGAGGACCGTCTGCAAAAATTGCCGAACTCCTGGATTTCCCCATACTAACTTCTGATTGCCATCTACTCAAAGGAAAAGTGCTATAATTAGAGAGAAGTAAGCATATAGTAATAGAAATAACGTGCTAGTGGGTCAGTAAGTATAGAAATAAAATATTGAATACAGAATTTTTGAGATTCTAGATTTTCCAATGAGTTACGCACATATCACTCAAAAGCTTCAGAATAATCGTTTCAAGATGCTGGCAGATATGTATTGTGTATCCAGCAATATTAGTTTTTATTTCAGATTTTCCAGGATTTGTTTTCGTTAAATAAGTATGCTAGCCGCTTTCTTGGAGGTAGCTAATGGGTTTAGTTTCCTGCAAATAGGCCTTGATATGATGGAAAGAGATGTAAAGGTCTGCATACTTTAAGAAGACCCTCACAGTCGAGCATTTGGGATTGCATGTAAATCCAGTGCAGTGGAAGAGTCTGGCAGGAAAATCAGAAAAAATTGTTTGACGTCAATTGAGCTTTGTTCTTTCTCCGAGCTAGCAGTTTTTTTCAGCATGCTCACGAGAATATACAGTATAACTCACCATCAATGATAACTAAATAAAATTGCCTCAGAGTTAAAGTTTCTATGTCAGTGAAAATTAAAACACTGACCTGTGAAGTTTGAGAAATCGTGCTATATATGAGTAATATGTGGTCTATGTTGTACATCAAGATAATTTTTCCTTAATGAAAGTCTTGGCACAGTTTTGTACAGGTTGCAAGGGAACAGTTTGACAAGTTATCAGGGATGCATAAAACCATGGAGGAGGAGTTCGAAGATCTTGGACAATACTTCGTCTTTGATACCAAGAAAATATCTGTTGAGGAATTCTTCGGTGATCTTAGTAACTTCAAGAGTATGTTTTCGGTAAGTGCTTAATTACATACAGATAAAGCAATGTGATAACGACGTAGACACCTATATGATTTGGTACAGGGCATCATCCTGCAATCTCTCCCAATTGTTGATTCATATCGGAACCTGGTGGATGCCACCTTCATCCTAGACACTTTCCATTAGGACAGTTCTAAGAAGAGGGGAAGGATATTTCATCTTTTCTATTTGCTTCAATGACAGCAAACTCCCAATGTAAGTTAAGCTTATGGCAAAAAATGACATGCCCAGTTCTCCTTCATGGTTCAGAATTCTTAGGTATGCAAAAAAGGGACTTCCTCTGGTTCATGCGTGAGATCCAGGACCAAGCTGGAAGGTGGATTTGTGGCAAAAAAAAGAAATGGTTGGTAGGAGGAAGGGCTCTAGTCTACACAGATCTGAGACTCAATCCCCTGGAGGGGAGCATGCTTCATGAGGGCATGCTTCTTCGACAAAGACTTTCGCATGAGGAACTGGATATTTGTTTAGCAATGAGTAACCCTGATACACGACACTGGAGCTAGGTAGCTTGCACATCAGGTGATGTCCTTTGGGTGACATATGTCCTTCGTCTAGCTGATGATGAAGTTCTAAGATTGAGACAACTGCAGCTGGAAGGCATTATCAGGAGGCTGGGCATGAGAACGTCTGCTTCATATATCCAGGGCTCAGTACTTACCACGATTGAGTTGCACAGGGTAAGCAGCTGCTACCGAAACTCCACACCGCCAACGGTTTCTGGCAGCTCTGGGTCATCTCCGAGTTATGGGAGTTTTAAACACTAGTAGAGCCTTGCAGCTTCTCTGGCCCAATGGATACAGGAACTTACTGGTGCATTGCTACACCATTACAAACCAGACAGTCCTTCCTTCCCCAGTCCCTTACCCAGTTAGTCATTCTTAATGTGTGATCCTCGTAGTGAGATTTTGGAGGCTGTTCAACTGTGGGGAGCCTCACCATTGGAGCTTCACCATAAGACCATAAGAGATAGGAGCACGAGTAGGCCATTTAGCCCTTCGAGCCTGCTCCGCCATTCAATGAGATCATGGCAGATCTGATTTTTACCTCAACTCCACTTTCCCGCCTTTTCCCCATATCATTTGACTCCCTTGCTGATCAAAAATGTGTCTAACTCAGCCTCGAATGTATTCAATGACTCAGCCTCCACAGCTTTTTGGGGTTAGGAATTCCAAAGATTCATGACCCTCTGGGAGAAGAAATTCCACCTCATTTCCATCTTAAACGGGCGACCCCTTATTCTGAGACTATGCCCCCTAGTTTTAGATTCCCCCATGAGGGGTAACATCCTCTCAGCATCTACCCTATCGAGTCCCCTCAGAATCTTGTATGTTTCAATAAGATCTTCTCTCTTTCTTCTAAACTCCAATGAGTATTGACCCAACTTGTTCAATCTTTCCTCATAAGACAACCCTTCCATACCTGGAATCAACCCAGTGAACCTTCTCTGAATTGCCTCCAATGCAAGTATGTCCTTCCTTAAACAAGGGCACCAGAACTGTACATAGTACTCTAGGTGTGGTCTCACCAGCACCATGTACAGTTGTAGTATGACTTCCCTGCTTTTATACTCCATCCCCCTAGAAATAAAGGCCAATATTCCGTTTGCCTTCCGGATTACCTGCTGCACCTGTATGTTGACTTTTGTGTTTCATGTACGAGGATACCCAGATCCCTCTGTACCGCAGCATTTTCTGGTATTTCTCCATTCAAATAATATTTTGCTTTTTTATTTTTCCTCCCAAAGTGGATGACTTCACATTTTCCCACATTATATTCCATCGGCCAAATTTTTGCCCGTTCACTTAACCTGTCAATATCCCTTTGCAGACACTTTGTGTCCTCATTGCAACTTGCTTTTCCACCTATCTTTGTATCATCAGCAAATTTGGCCACAAGACACTCTGTTCCTTCATCCAAGTCATTGATATATATTGTAAATAGTTGAGGCCCCAGCACTGAGCCCTGCGGCACCCCACTAGTTACAGATTGCCATTTTGAAAATGACCCTTTTAATCCTGACTTTGTTTTCTGTTAGTTAGCCAATCCTCTATCCATGCCGGTATATTACCCCAACACCATGAGCTCTTATCTTGTGCAGTAATCTTTCATGTGGCACCTTATCGAATGCCTTTTGGAAATCCAAATATACTGCATCCATTGGTTCCCCTTTATCCACCCTGCCCGTTACTTCCTCAAAGAACTCTAATAAATTTGTCAGACACGATTTCCCCTTCATAAAACCATGTTGACTCTCCGTGATTGTATTATGAGTATCCAAATGTCCTGCTACTACTTCCTTAATAATGGATTCTAGCATTTTCCCAATGACAGATGTTAGGCTAACTGGTCTATAGTTACCTGCTTTCTGTCTCACCCCTTTCTTGAATAGGGGTGTTACGTTTGCGGTTTTCCAATCCGCTGGGACCTTTCCAGAATCTAGTGAATTCTGGAAGATGACAACCAATGCATCCACTATCTCTGTAGTCACTTCCTTTAAGACCCTCGGATGCAAGCCATCAGGTCCAGGGGAATTGTCAGCCTTTAGACCCATTAGTTTACCTAGTACTTTTTTTCTAGTGATGGTGATTGTTTTTAGTTCCTCCCTCCCCTTTGCCCCTTGATTTTCTACTATTATTGGTATATTACTAGTGTCTTCTACTGTGAAGACAGATACAAAATATCTGTTCAATTCCTCTGCCATTTCCATGTTTTCCATTATTATTTCCCCAGTCTCATCCTCTAAGGGACCAATGTTTACTTTAGCTACCCTCTTCCTTTTTATATACTTGTAGAAGCTTTTACTGTCAGTTTTTATATTTCTTACTAGTTTATTCTCATCATTTATTTTCTCCCTCTTTATTGTTCTTTAAAGTTTTCCTAATCTTTGGGCTTACCAGTAATGTTTGCCATGTTGTAGGCTTTTTCTTTTAACCTGATACCATCCTTTACTTCCTTAGTTAGCCATGGTTGGTTCACCCTTTTTGTGGAGTCTTTCCTCCTAACGGATATATTTTTGTTGCGAGTCATAAAATATCTTTTTTAATGTTTGCCACTGCTTATCCACCCTCATACCACTTGTGCAATGTCTAACAGGAATCACTGGATAATGATGAGGAATGGGAACCCTGATTTCCTTTCCCTAACCCAGAAGCACTGAAGCTACGTGTATCATTCCAGTTGTTGCCTGGCTGAGATCAGTTAATTCAGCGTAGGCCAGGAATCAAACCTAGGATCCTCTGGTTCATGTGGCTCAGTTCAGACCATGCAATGTATTTACGTACTGATTCATCAAGGGGAGCTCTAAGATTGGAACTTTACAATCTACAAAATTATGGTAAACCTGCAACTATTAGCAACTCCTGGACTACTGAACCCACAGAAGCTTAAATAATTAGCATTGTATCCACTTATATTTGAACCTGGGACTTTGAGTCAGAAGGCTGTGGGTTCAAGTCCCACGGCAGACACTTTAGCACAAAATCCAGGCTGACACTCTAGTATCGTACTGAGGAAGTACTGCACTGTCAGAGGTACCGTCTTTCAGATGAGATGTTAAACCGAGGCCCCATCCGCCCCCTCGGGTGGACGTAAAAGATCCCATGGCACTATTTGAAAGAAGAGCAGGAGAGTTCTCCCCGGTGTCCTGGTCAATATTTCATCCCTCAACCAACACCAAAAAAACAGATTATCTGCTCGTTATCACATTGTTGTTTGTGGGACCTTGCTGTGCACGAATTGGCTGCCGTGTTTCCTACATTACAATAGTGACTACGCTTCAAAAGTACTTCTTGGCTGTAAAGCGCTTTGGGATGTCCTGAGGTCCTGAAAGGTGCCATATAAATGCAGTTTTTTTCTTTTTTTTTAATTCTTTCATGGGATGTGGGCGTCGCTGGCAAGGCCGGCATTTATTTCCCATCCCTAATTGCCCTCGAGAAGGTGGTGGTGAGCCGCCGCCTTGAACCGCTGCAGTCCGTCTGGTAAAGGTTCTCCCACAGTACTGTTAGGAAGGGAGTTCCAGGATTTTGACCCAGTGATGATGAAGGAACGGTGATATATTTCCAAGTCAGGATGGTGTGTGACTTGGAGGGGAACGTGCAGGTGGTGTTGTTCCCATGTGCCTGCTGCTCTTGTCCTTCTAGGTGGTAGAGGTCGCGGGTTTGGGAGGTGCTGTCAAAGAAGCCTTGGCGAGTTGCTGCAGTGCATCCTGTGGATGGTACACACTGCAGCCACTGTGCGCCGGTGGTGAAGGGAGTGAATGTTTAGGGTGGTGGATGGGGTGCCAATCAAGCGAGCTGCTTTATCTTGGATGGTGTCGAGCTTCTTGAGTGTTGTTGGAGCTGCACTCATCCAAGCAAGTGGAGAGTATTCCATCACACTCCTGACATGTGCTTTGTATATGGTGGAAAGGCTTTGGGGAGTCAGGAGGTGAGTCACTCGCCACAGAATACCCAGCCTCTGACCTGCTCTCGTAGCCACAGTATTTATATGGCTGGTCCAGTTAAGTTTCTGGTCAATGGTGACCCCCAGGATGTTGATGGTGGGGGATTCGGCGATGGTAATGCCGTTGAATGTCAAGGGGAGGTGGTTAAATGCTTTTATATCTTCCTCAGCAATCAGTAGCGGAGAACAAGAAACGGAAAGAAGCCGAAGAGAAAATCAAAAGAGCCAAACTTGCCAAAGAGAAAGCGGAAAAGGAAAGACTGGAGAAACAGAAGAAGAATGCGATCATCGACATGAATGCAGGTAGGAGATTTTCCATTGTTCTTCCTTGTAGGTTTTTGTTGCAATCTGATTTCAATTCTGCACTTAGTTTTGTTGCCAAGTCACCAAAATGATTGGTTTGGTAACAGACCTATGCTGCATGGTAACGGTTTTAAGTCAGTGCCTAAGGGATACATATGCATAGGATTCCAAGATACCAGAAGCTACAGAACACTATTGGGTACACTTTAACCCCCAAGAACGGGTGGGTTGGGGGCGGGTGGGAGTAAAAATCCTCCGTTTTCAGAGAGGGACCGCATTCTGGCTCCAACGCACCTACTTCTGGCTTTAACCCAGGCAGGTTTGTCTGTGTGTGGAGAGCAGATACCAGGAAGTCCTGACCCCACATAAAGCCGGCGGGCCGATACTTAAAAGGGCAATGTACCTCATTGAGATACTTGAGGTACTTAGTATTTTGTGTATTGGAATAATAAGATGAATTTAACCTTACCTATTCGGTTTTTCCATCGCTTCCCATTCACGTCAGGTGAAAGCAGGCAGGAAGGGCCGGATTCATGAGGTGAGTGCCTTTATTGCACTGTTGGTGGGCCCGAAGGAGCAGGAGTGCTTCATCCAGGCTCGACAGGACCCCGCGATCGGCGGGCCGACCCCCTCCCTCCCCCACCCCCCCAACCCCCACCAACCCCGGATGATGGACCTCCACCTACCTCCGACTCTTCGCCCGACCTCCAGTGACGTCCGAACTCCAAGTCCCAGCCCATAATACCTCCCTCCCTCCGATCCTCAGCCGTGGCCTGCTGCCACAGGCCTTTCCGCCCCACAACCTTCCAACCTGTCAATCGGGCTGGCTGCCAGGTGCGAAACCAGGCTGTGAAATTGCCTCATTAAGTGATCGGGACCCACCCCCTTACCCTCCGGGTTTCGTACCCGAAGATCTTTCCACTCCCGCCACCCCCCCAAGCTCCCTTTCTGGCTTCATGCTAAAATTTACTCCTATCTGTCAGATCTTTCCTATCAGATTATAGAGGGAGTAGTGCTGCCTGTAGAAAAGCTGAGTTATGCAGATAGGAGAGGGCTTTACTGTACATCTCACCAATTTGTACCTGGCTTGGCAGTGCTTAATATCAACACTGAATACCTAATGCAGCAAGTGTTCAATTCACCAGCGTTAACCTCCTTCATTATAGTCAAAGTAATAATTGAGGCTGTTGAAAATCTGCAGTAAAAACTTTAAATGCTGAATTTAGACTGCAAGTCTGTCAGCATCCGAAAATAGAAAAGACAGGTCAACCGTTGAGATCTGATGAAGGATCCTGCTCGGAATATTAACCTGTCTTCTCTTCAGATGCTGATAGACCTGCTGTTTGTAATAAATTCCTTCAACTTGATCAGCACAAAAGAATAGCTTTTTAAAAAAAATAGGGAAAAATACAGATAAATTATATTTTTGAAAAACAATCAACAGAAACGTATTGGAAATCATTGTTATAGAAGCTGTGTCACAAAACAGCTACTTATTTTGAGCAGTAAAAGAATATTGGGATTGTTTGCTACTTAGATTTAGGATCGTAGATTGTAGGTAATAGAAATGGTGAGTTGTTACACCAGATGGCACTGTGCTTACACTGGGGTTGAAGCAGGGAGGGAAGGGGGCGTACTGCAGAATACTGATTGACACCATCCTTGAACTGGGAGTGTTCAATGCCGTCACCAGCTGCAGATCAGGAAAACAAAATGTTCTGCTTCTCCTCTCCCCTCACCCACCCCCCCCCCCCAACTTGTGCTTTATAATCTGCATGTGCACAGAAACAATACAGTATGCATCTAAATAAGAATTATTCACAGTCAAGGACGTGTGCCTTTAAGCTATCCCTTTACTCATTTGCAGTGTTTAGCACATTCAGTTCAGGATGCAGGTTTAAGGTAGAGGGAGGGTGAGAGCATTTGGTGTCTCTCACTGTGTTTAATTTGGCGATGTCCCCCCCTCCCTCTTCTACCACTGTGAACCTGATACAGAATGGCAGGAAAGCAATAAGATTAAGGATGCTGTGATTATCACCATTGCACAGATTGTACTGCTGAGTGCTAAACATGTGACGCAGGCTGCAGTTAAAGCTGTGGAGGAAGTGAAAATCCCCCCCAGTGTCAGCAAAAAAAAAAGACCTTGGAAAGGGGGGGTGGAGCAAGAGTTAAGGTCAGGGAAAGAGATATCGAGGCTGCGGCACTTTATTATGCTGACAAGCCCGCACAGATCAAGCTCCGTGGAGCGTATGGCTGACTGGTTTCAGTGGAAACCCAGAATTCTTTTAGTAATTTAAAAGCTTACCCTTAAAGCTGCAATACAGTGAAACCCCAGTCATTTTTATTTTTTTTAATGTATTTTTATTTTTTTAAATAATTTATCAATCCTATATAATGCCGCTTTTGATATATTTTGAAAGATGTAGTTTTTTTGTTCCTGAGGGTGGCAGCACTAGTTTACACTATTGAATGCTGTACTGCTGAACCAGTTTTTTTTAATAAATTGGGATGTGCCACTTCAGGTGACGTAGCAACATTAAAGTGAGGTTCTGTTTATTTTGGGACAGTATAATTTAACAGCAAACAAACACTGTGCAAAACATGTTAGTGTATATTATAGAATTGTAGATCACCCAAATATTTCTCATTTGCAGAGATCTGCCTTTAAGGCCCCCTGGACTGTATTTGTGGCCCCTTGTTTTTTTTAATGATTATTGTTGTTTCTGTTCCTTTCCCACGAGATGTCACAAGCTTTTAAAGCAGAGTGAGAGAGCTGCTCAGCCTGTGATATTTCCTGCACCATCTTTTTTGCCAGAAGGTGGCCCACTTCTATTCACTTCCCTGCCCCCACCACCAGACTAATCATGGCCTTAAAACCATCTTCCTGCCACTCCCATGAAAGATATTCCATTGTGCTGTAACATCTTATATTATGATTCATAAAATGTAATTTTTTTTTAATCTTAAGTGTTGTGTGCAGTTTAACATCAAAGTGCCTGTAAACATGTTACACATAATGTTACCAGTTAAAATGCATTTTTAATATACAGTGTTAGCAGCCAGTAATGATGAATTCTAACACTAGAGAAGACAGTTTACGCTGAAATGATTTGAAGCAGATGATGCATAATAAATTATTAAGAATATTTAAATAGGAGTTTATGCAGCAGTTGAAATTTACTGTTGATTGCCCATCAGCTGGGTTGCAGAATGTAAAAATGCTGAGGTTAGGATTCTGCAAAGGTGCACAACCCTTCCCAGCGCCCCCCATCCCCCAGTGGCTCAGTGGACCATACCATGGCTTTCAGAGGGATGTGACAGTAAAATACAAGGGGGCCATATATTCTTAACTGAACAGTCTTTGAAAACAAAATAGGAGCAAACTGTTTCTGTTAAGTTGTCATTGTTGGATAACAGCTTTAATATTTAGACTTTTTAAAAATCCTAGATGATTTAGAACATTCCCAAACTATCCATCTTGGAATAGTCTGCCAGGCTTTCATTTAACTCCTTAAGGACTATGACCCAATTTTATGCAGCATTAAAAATATATAGCAGCATTCCATCTGTGTAATTCTCTGTGAATATGAACAATGAGTAATCTTCCTATGTTTATTTTTTCTTTTGCCATTACTGTAATATGTAAAATGAATGGAGGATTTTTAACAGATGTATAATAGAAAACAGCTGTGTTTGGAAAAACAGCCTTTCTCGTGTTTCCTGATACGACCAGTCCATGGAATATTTTATCTCTTAATTCACGGACACTGTGCCCTGAAATGTTAATGTAATATAAATTTACAGTTTCAGCTGTGAAATCCTTTCAGAGCTCAGGATGTTAATCAATAAATGGGCATCCTGTTGCAAGGCGAATGAAGGTCAGCTGTTAAGAATGCTCACAATAACGTCACCAGGCTGTTTTACTCGTCCCCGCCCAAATGCTGTTTTCAGCTTTCAAAAAGGGCACATTTGTTACATAGTGCTGTGCAAAAATGCAATTCTGGTAACACTGATGTTGCAAAATATAGTGTAGATTTAAGCAAACACAAGCTGCTCAATGGGGATAAGTTTAACTTTTGGCAATGGTGTGAAATAGGCAATATGGGATCGGCCACCCGTTATACATCACTCCCGATTTTCCTTTTCATTGACTTCACTGGAAAGGAAAATAAGGAGGTGTACAACGGGCGGCTGATCTGATATCATCCGATCTCCACTATCACCAAAAGTTAAAATTATCTTCAATGTGTCTTTGTTAGGATTCTCGGTGTAATCAGAAATATTGTTAAAAACACCATTGCTCTGCCTAGTTTTGAGCAGACCTGTCTAACATCACCTCCAGAGATAGGGCGTGTTGTTATTTTCCATTGCCCCGCTAACAATAACCAGTCAGATCCTGTTTGACACTGCAATCCTTGATTTGCAAAACCCTCTGGTCTGCATGTGTTTTTGCAGTGTCAGCTAGCAATGTATGATGAACATATGGTACATTTCATTGGGACTACAGGGCAAAGCTGCATTCTTGGCAAATTAAAGTTTTTGTAAGTTTTAAGCAATCGTAACCTAAACTAGCTGATGTTTGGGGAAAAAAATAAGGTTTTATTTACTCCTGGAGAAATTCAAATCTGAAAATAACACGACTCACTGGACCTTTAGGCTTTGACACTGATTACGTGACTGTGATGAGATCAGTTCATTTTTAAATTCTATATTTTAGATTTATATGCATCACATCTTTCCCAGAATGTTGTAGATTAAGAATACTTTTAACATTGGGCAATTAAAATAAAGAACATGCATTTATATAATGCCTTTCAGGACCTCACGACATCCCAAGCGCTTTACGGTCAATGAAGTACTTTTGAAGTGTAGTCACTGTTTGAATGTAGGAAACGCGGCAGCCAATTTGCACAATCTACACCAGGAGCGACAAACATGGAACATAGGAATTGCTAGACAAAAAGGGACCATGGTCCATCTACTTCACCTTCTACCATCCTGGCGGTCGCATGATACAACAATAACGTGGAGTTGTTTACTAATCAAAACAATCAGTCTCTATCAATTAGTGTACAATAGACCCAGACGTGAGGTGAGGAAAGCCTCCAGTGGTGGAGAGCTTTGAGAACCATAGGTCCAAAGTCACCTGTTCCTCCCAAGCCTGCTACACAGATCATATGTCATGTTTCAAATTATTTTCCATTCTTCCAATGGCTGCGTAATCTTTGACGGTCCATTTGATTGTATGTGATTATAAGGCTTCTAAACTATAAAACTGACTCTTTGTCCTTTAGTCCTTGCTTATCGCTTGCCCTTTCCAGTTTGTCCATCACGTGGTCTCTCCTTTCATGGTCAGGGCAGTCAGAGGAATTATGAGCGGAGGAGCTTACTCCTTCCTGTAAAGGAAATTCTTACAGTACATAACCAAGTGGCCTGCTTTGAAAAATACATAATGGAAAGCAGGCCTATGGTGTGCGGTAAGTTGATCTGCCAACACAATGTGCTGTAAAGTATTAGGATGTGGTCTTACTTCCACAGTTAATCCCCACAGCAAGTTTCTAATTTTAGCTAAGTTGTTACGGGTGACATGCTTGCATGGGCAAGGATAGTAAAGGATGGACATCTGTGCCCTTACTACATGCCATCTAGAATCTGGATAGAATAGCAGAGACCGGAGACGGGGTTTGAGTTGCAAGAAGTGACCAGGAGGATTCCAGGAGTTGGGGCTGCAAGTTATGAAGCAAGACTCAGAGAACTGAACTTGTTTTCATTAGAGAAAAGAGGAAATGCGATTTGAGTTTATAGATTGATGAAAGATGGCCATTTAAATGTTATGATGTGGAGATGCCGGTGATGGACTGGGGTTGACAATTGTAAACAATTTTACAACACCAAGTTATAGTCCAACGATTTTATTTGAAATTTACAAGTTTTCGGAGGCTTCCTCCTTCCTCAGGTAAATGTACCTGAGGAAGGAGGAAGCCTCCGAAAGCTTGTAAATTTCAAATAAAATCGTTGGACTATAACTTGGTGTTGTAAAATTGTTTACATTTCAATGTTGGCAGGGTAGTTAACTTGGACTGTAGGTGTAGAGTTAGAGAAAGATATAAAATTAACAAAACTGAAGCAAGACTCGAGATTAGAAGGAATTTCCTCTCTATATTGTGTTCTGGATATACAGACTGACAGGTAAAGTAGTTAAGGCTGTCCTTGTCAATTAACACTCTTAACAAAGAGCTGGTTGAGTATCTGGTTAGGAACAGATCTGAGAGCTATATAAAGATAAATAGCGGATAGCATCAACTGAATGCTGTGTGCAACATGATGGTTCTTGAGCCGTTGGCATCATGGAAGTGTCACGCCAAGGAAGGCCATTTGTGGGAATTCAAGATTAGACAGTAATTCTGTGGTTTTGTTTGATTCATCCTTGGGAGAGGACGAACAGTTTGCAGAGATTAAATGGGTTGAGTTGAATCCAAGCTAGAGCCTACTTTGATTAAACAAGGCTCATTGTTGACTTCTTTTTGAGTACTTGTCCTTCAGACCAAAATGACTGGCTTACTTGCCTGTTGTTTTTTTGTGCTTGCAAAGCATTGCAGCAATGCAGTAGGCATGGAGGTCCAAAGACTCATTTTCATGGATAAACACAGAATGTTATTTCCTCCCCTCCCCCCAAAAAATTAAAATCCCATGTAATAAAAAGACAATTCAACTTATTCAGTCATCATAAATCAGTCGACTTTATTATGGGTAAGGCTGCTGCTTTTTTTGTAGTTTGAAAAAACTGTTGAAATCATGGAAGGTGATTCCCAAAACTGGTTTTAAAAAAAAATCCTGACATTCTATTTACTAAAAACTTAAAAGAAAAACACATAAAATGCTGCAGTGAAAAACAAGGAAAGGGTTGCACACAAAAAGAACTCCAAAATGGAAGGCACTGAAGTGGAAGTTGGTGGGAGAAACTGGCAAGAAAATGAGGGAGCTAGCAAGGCCTGCAGTTGCCGAAGTAAGTGCTGCAGAGTAGCCAGGTTGGAACAACGTAGAAAGCGCAGGCCAAAAAGATAGGAAGGAGAGTTGAAGTAGTAAGCCAAGAGGCAGATCAGGATCACACTTCACAAGTTAATTGAGATAAGGCAGGCCATTTGTTTCATCTTATTTCGTTAATCCAAAAAGACCCTGAAGTCCCCCATTGCAGTATCCAATTGTTTACTAAATCAGTGCAGGGTTTTTGCCTTTATTACCAGATCTAGAAATCCATTCCATTCATTGCTCACTCTTTGTGTGAAGAAGAATTTCCTGATATCCATCTTAAATCTGTTAATTGGAACCTGTGAACCCTTGTTCTACTCTTGCAATTTATTTTAAAGTAATAGTACAGATTTACCTTTTCCATTCCCCTAACTATCTTGTGTAACTCTAAGATCACCTCTCAGATACCACCTTTCCAGGCTGAAAAGCCCAAGTCTTTCCAGTCTTTCCTCATAACTCAGCCCTTTGACCCTAAGTATCAGTCTTCTGGCTTTTCTCTGCACTTGGGGGACCGAACGGAGATGTTCGGCAAAGCAGTCACTCAAATTGCGTTCAGTCTCCCCACGGTAAGGACACTGCATCATGAGAAATAAATACGGTGTAATAGGTTGGAAGAATTATTAGCAAATTGATGTCTCACAGATGGAATTTTTTGGATCCTGGCGAATGGTGTTAGAAGAGGTGATTGAGCAAGTGCTGCAGCTGCAGTGATTGCATGGGAAACTACCTGAGGAAAGATGATTAAAGATATTCTGGAGGGAACAGCACCTTCAGAAAGCAGAGAGGGGACGTGATTGGTGGTGGATCATGTTGTAGGTGGCAGAAATGGTAAGAGATGATGCAGAGACTAGTGGGGTAGAAGGTCAGGACAAGGGGTACCCAGTTGTCGAACGAAAGTGAAGGCACAGGAAATGGGGCAGATCAAGGCACAACTTAACCTGGGGAAAAGGACATTTTGAAAGCTCGGTGAAGAAAGCGCAATTATCAGAACCAATACAAAGAAGAAACTGGGAGAATAGAATAATGTCGTCAAGGGGAGCAGGGTGAGAAGATGCATGATCCAGGTAATTATAAGAGCCTGTAGGCTTCTAATAGCCATCTGTGGAAAACCCATTGTCCGAGCTGGCTGAGAGAGAAGATTCCGGGAAGGGAAGAATCAGCAGTGGACCATGTGCAGTCTATACAATTATCCAGTTCAGAGAGAAAGTAGAAAGCAAAGTCATTAATGTAGTGGTGAAAGATCAAAAAAGAAGCCTGAGTAGGATTGGAACAAAGAAGACTAGATTTTTAAATTGGTATTATTTTAACAGCGGGGGTAACCCGTTTTATTTTAAATGGGCTACTGCCAGCGTCAAAATAAAGCCAGTCGGAAAATCTAGGCTATTGTTACATTTATCTGACAAATAAGTATCTAAAACCTGAATTTGACTTAGGCTGAGTCACCAGTTTAAAGTAAATCAAAAGCAAAATACTGCGGATGCTGGAAATCTAAAATAAGAACAGAAAATGCTGGAAATACTCAGCAAGTCAGGCTGCAGCTGTGGAGAAAGAAACAGAGTTAACGTTTCAAGTCGATGTCCCTTCGTCAGGGTTCTGGCGAAGGGTCAGCGACCTGAAACGTTAACTCTATTTCTTTCTGCACAGATGCTGCCTGACTTGCTGAGTATTTCCAGCATTTTCTGTTTTTACACCAGTTTAAAGTGACTGACTGTGATATACACTGAGCGACTTGAAGTCACTGACTTTCAATATAGATCAGTCTAAAAATAAAAAGTAATGTTATGCAACATTGAATATGTAAACAACTTTACATTTAATTTATGAATCCTAAAGATAAAACTTGCCATCTGTCATCTCCGGTTTATTGGTGATTGCTAAGGAAGGGTTTGCTGCAACTTGATATTTCTGGATCAAATATTGGACTGCAGTTGTTTTGCTGAGGCAGTTTGGATCCATTTTCTACATTTTGTTTTTGTAAGTTTGAGCTATGTGTCATTGAGCCTGATTACTTAATTGGCATCTGAACTTAGAATTTGCTGTCAACTTCAGAAGCCATACGGAGCAAAAACTTTTTCACAACTCTCTTAACTCTTACACTTGTATTTGTTTTATACTGACTTCATTCTGGAGAGCATTAACCTGTTCAGTGTCTCTATTTGCACTGCTGCATTTTTGATCGTCATGCAGTTTTACTTGTTTGTTTTATTAATCTTCTCTAGTTTTCAGCCCTCACTCATCCTCTCATCAAAGTGACAACTCATCTAGAGGTACAATTCCTTGTCTGCTGCCTACCCTCTGATACCTTAACACAAGTGGTCATTCTCCATGTGTGAGCTTCACCCTGTCCTTGGTTGGTGTCCATATACAACAGCAGCTAAAGGCAGACTTAATCTTAGTAGTGGCTCCTCCTTTCTGTTCCTTATGATTGCTGGATAATGGCCTTAAGTTCAAAACCTGTCCTTTTCATAAACCCCTTTTCCCTCCTAACCTGAGTACACCAAAGCCAATTGCATGTCCCCAGTGCCATCTTGGTTGCGATCAGCTAAGTGATCACAGACCAGGTGTTTTTTCATTCTCAAGTTGTGGGCGTTTATTGCCCATTCTTAGTTGCCCTGAGAAGGTGGTGGTGGGCCTATTTCTTGACGCGCTTGACAAGTTGTTGATATCATTTTCTGACAAGTATTTCCTAAAACATATACAGCAGCAGAAATGCAACTTGGCAATCAATATACTCTATCTACCTCAGCTCAACAGTCACCTTTTGAACAGAAACATTTAGATACAACTGAGTGGCTTGCTAGGCCATTTTAGAGGGCTTGTTAGAGTCAACCACGTTGGTGTGGAACTGGAGTGACAATAGGCCAATTCTGGGATCATCCTGGTCTGTACAGCTCAGTGTTACACCATACAACACCTTTAGCAACTAAGCCAGTGGTGGGAATTCTAACTAATAGTGCTTGTTCAACGTTCAAAAACAACTTCACAGCAATAGAGCTTAATGGTGTTCTTTGACCTAAAGTAGAGGTATTATTGAAAGGCATTCTACCATCTGGAACTAATAGGATTTTAAGTCTAAATGTTAGCCCTTTTATTGAAATAGTTGACTGTTTTATCCTGAGGAAGAAGACCCAATATTTTACTCCCCACCATTCAGTATTCTCCTCATATAAATAGCGATATTTTCCTTTTAATGTTTAGGGAGGGGTTGTTTCAAGATTTTCTTTCTGGAAGTGTACAGTATTTTGCAATGATGGGGTTTTATTTTGGTTTCTTGGAGGAGTTGCAACATTCACATTTTCTTGTACAAATATATGATTTCAATTACATAGCTGTCATGTCAAGCGACATTCATAGCCGTAGAAACTTCTAGAAAGCAACATCTGTACAGTCCCCATCTTCAGAGCACTAATTATCCCAGCAGGCATTCGAATACTTTGTTTACCAAGTAGCGCTGTATTTTAATTCTTCATTGAGTAGAGGAGAATATTTTTCTTTTATAAAAGTTTTTTCAAAATTAAGTCTTTGGAGGGAAAGAAAATGTAGTCACTTTAAATCTACAGATTGATAACTTGAGATAATGCTTACAATTTAAATCTAGGTTCTGTTCATGGGTGAGTGTTGAGCTGAGGTAGGTACATTGGTTGCCAAGTTGCAGGCCCACTGCTGTATATGTTTTAGGGAGTATTTGGCAGAAAATAGTAGGATTATGGAATGTGAAACATCCAGTGAATGGGAACGAGTGGTGCTGGTTGCATACACAGAGCAGGTAGTTTTCCATAATAGACTACTATTCCAGTGTCTAATTAGCTAATGTCCAATTGTCTTTGTTTTTGCTTTTTTTTGTGAGGTTTGGTGGTTTTATAGTGGACAAAGCTTCAAGTAATGGGATGATTTTGTGTTTTTGATGCCACCAGTTATGGTGTCTATCAAATGCACATTAATCATATGCCAATGGATCTTCATGCCACAGCTTACGTTCTGATACTGGTGTTTCTCTTCCCCTCCCTCCTGCCTTGTTTGGGGTGTACCTTTAGCAGGATGTGGCTTTCACCTACCCCCAAGATGCCCCCCCCAACAAGAGCCCATCCATGTTTCTGGCCTCCAAGTCATTTACAAATGGAGGGCGAGTTCCACAGCCTCCACCAATGGAGTGGCTCCAGTCTGGGGGCAAAGACTTGCTGTGACAGATTCCGGGGGCTGCTGCAGCATGAGAAAGAAATGGCCAGCCAGTTGCCTGTTGTGAATTTTGATTTTAATCTCGGGAGAATTTTTAATTTCACTGGCCGTGCTCTGAGATCACTTTGAAAAGCCTCTCTTCAAAAGCCCCCTCCACCGAACTCTGAATGCTGACTATGGGGTCTAATGGGCGAGCCGTATGTCCTGCATTCGAAGAGTCCAAATGGCGAGAAACACAATGGAGGCCGCATTTCGCCCATTTTGCATCTATTTATCAGTTTCTCCCACCGGGAAGGCCACGTCAGCAAAGTTACTTTCTGCCTCTGCCCACCCCAGCCCCACAGAAGAACTGGTGGGGTGGGGGGGGGGGAGGTAGCAGCAGAGAGGGGGGGCCAGTATATAGGCCTAATATATTAGGAGTTTCATTACACACTGAGGATTATTTGAGATCTGCCTGTCTATTCATGCTACAATTATGTTCCTTTAAGACATTACTTTTCTTGGCAGACTAATTTCTCCTCAGGATTCAATTTTATTGTGGCTATTAAAAGATTACTCAGGCTGGTATTGATTTGTCTGGTCCCGTTCTGTGTCAAACTTGGATTATGAAAGGATAGAGCCATAGATCTCCTGTCTGTTTGTTTAAGGCTTTCACCCGCTTTAAGGGTCTGTATAGGTCTCCTTGTTGTAAAACGTGTTTAAGCAAAGTGAAGAAACGTGTTTAAGCAAATTGAAGAAACGTGCCTTCCATTAAGGAATGTGCTTTTTGGCATTACTCTCTCAATTCTTTTCATCATATTTTCCATTGCCCCTTCTGTTTAGTTTACAGTCATTAATGGCATGGGATTAACCGTCACCCCACCCTTGTGCTTGTGTTAAATGTTCTGATGTGTCTAGAAGAACATCAGAAAAGATTCATTGACGTCCAAGTGTGCAAAGGCACCATCCAATTTAGCACTGTGTCACGTAGATCAGAAGTTCCCAAGTTCAATTGCTGATCTCTGTGCTGGATTAGCAGGGGGCGCAGTTGAGTCATCGCAAGCGCCCTCTGTGACCTTGGGCTCGGGAGGAGAAAAACCAACCACATCTCACTCCCGATCACGACCCAGTGACCACTGATGGAAATTGCTCGTGCAGACTTGGCTGTGATGCGCAACGCCGTTGAATGACCGACTGACCACACTCGCTGCCCAAGCTGACACATGAAGAATGGTCACTTGAAAGCGGTACCATAGTTGGCCAGGCCCCATGTGAAACAACTCCCCAGCAGAAATCTGTATCTTTAGGAGGGGGTGGAAGGGATAGGGTGTGAAGACAAATTTCTCAAAGAATGATGCAATATCGCAAGTTAACACAAAATGGGGAAACTGCAGCTGTGAAGTGCACAGGAAGTGTGGGGTTTATTACATAGTTATCACCCAGTCATTTCTAATTTCCTGAATAATTAAAGTCCTGCTGCACAGTACAATTCAAACTTGGGAATCATTTCATTTTTGACCTACAAGAATGCTGCTCTGGCAGTCACTTGCTGCAGTTCTGTTTCTGTGCCAAGAAATAAGTTGCCACAACAACGAATCAGAAATTAAAATGAAAACCCCCGAATGCTGGAGACATTAAATTAAAAAAAATGCTGGAAAAGCATTTGAAAGAGAAAAATAGATTCCCAAAAGATTATTTTGTTCAGAGAATATAAGAAAGCCCCAGCACTAAACTGATGGGACCTGTGGGTGTTCAGATAATTAACTGTTTATTATAATTAATTATTGCATATAGTATCATTTCCTTCCATTGTGTAATGTGCTATATATCATGGATGTGGTCCTCGTATCATTTGAATGCAGTGTCCGATATTCCATTAGTATGTGATTAATGTGCAGGATATGACCTCAATTAAACTTGTCAGTCTTTACTTACTTTCCCTTTGTTTTCAGCATTCCCTTGTTAAGCTGCAGTTATTAAGAAAGTTCAAACAGTATCAACACTGCAAAAAAAAAATCAATTAGTTTACTCACTAAATCATTTAGAATGCCTTTCTTTCTAAAGTACTGACTCTCAGCCGCTCAGTGTTGCCTGTATTGCTCCTCCTCACTAAGAATATTGCAGCCCCTGATCCAGTGAAATTAGTCTGTGTCCTGATCAATTTGAGATTTTCTTCCCATCCCAGCGCAATCTCTCCATTTCCATGATCCCTCATTGTGACCAGTGAAATTAGTTGTCAATGCAATCCGCTTTACTTGCTCTTTGGAGTCGTTTGATACTCTTTTTTTAAAAAAAAAAGTCACTGGGTTGTCCTCACCAATGATTTGCTTTGCTGCTTTCTCCTTCAGCTAGGAAGACCAGATAGTCTGATCATGAGTTGTTGAACAGTTGCCATCAGTGGTACAAGTTGTGTATTGTTTTTCTTTCTTTGGCTCAGTGGGTAGCATTCTTGCCTCTGGCTCCTGAGACTTGAGCAAAAAATCTAGGCTGACACTCCAGTGTAGTACTGAGGGAGTTCTGCACTGCGGAGGTACCATCTTTCAGATGAGACGTTAAACCGAAGCCCCGTCTGCCCTCACAGGTGGATGTAAAAGATACCATGTCACTATTTCGAAGAAGAGCAATGGAGTTCTCCCTGGTGTCCTGGCCAATATTTATCCCTCAACCAACATCACTAATATAGATTATCTGGTCATTATCACATTGCAGTTTGTGAGATCTTGCTATGTGCAAATTGGCTGCCACGTTTCCTACATTACAACAATGACTTCAAAAGTACTTGATTGGCTGTAAAGCACCTTGGGACATCCTGAGGTCGTGAAAGGCACTATATAAATGCAAGGCTTTTTTACTTTCTCCAGTAATGCACAGCACCTTTCAGACCTAGTGGGCTGGCTGTGTGTAGATCAACTTAGTGGGTAGGAGAGTTTGGGTATAATTTTACAGTTTGCTTGGGGTTACAGTGGCATTGGATAGTGTCGACAAGTTTAAGAGGGAGCTGGATTGTTTACGAAAGAAGAGTTGGTGGGCGGAGTATGAGAGACTTCTGAATTGGCAGACGGTCTGGAATAATTGTTTCTGATACTTGACATTCCTATGCACCAAACTGATGCAAATATTTGAACTTAAGTTTAAAACGTAAAAGTCCGTTACATAGAATTACATGGAAATTACAGCACAGAAACAGGCCATTCAGTCCAACTGGTCTGTGCCAGTGTTTATGCTCTACATGAGCCTCCTCCCAACCTACTACATCTTATCCTACCAGCATATCGTACTATTCCTTCTTCATGTACTTATCTAGCATCCCCTTTAATACATCTGTGCTTTTGGCCTTAACTACTCCATATGGTAGCAAGTTCCACATTCTAACCACTCTCTGGGTAAAGAAGTTTCTCCTGAATTCATAGAATGATACAGCACAGAAGGATGCCATTCAGCCCATCGAGCCTGTGCCAGCTTTTTGAAAGAGCTATCCAATTAGTCCCACACCCCGGCTCCCCATAGCTTTGCAAAGTTTTCCCCTTCAAGTATATATCATAAGAACGTAAGAAATAGGAGCAGGAGTGGGCCATCTGGCCCCTCGAGTCTGCTCCGCCATTCAACAAGATCATGGCTGATCTTCTACCTCAATGACATTTTCTTGCACCATCCCCATGTCCCTTGATGCTTTAATATCTAGAAATCTATCGATCTCTGTTTTGAATGTACTCAATGACTGAGCCTCCACAGCCCTCTGGGATAGAGAATTCCAAAGATTCCCCACCCTCTGAGTGAAGAAATTTTTCCTCATCTCAGTCCTAAATGGCCTACCCCTTATTCTGAGACTGTGACCCCTGGTTCTAGACTCCCCAGCCAGGGGAAACATCCTCCTTGTATCTACTCTGTCGAACCCTGTAAGGATTTTGTATGTTTCAATGAGATCACCTCTCATTCTTCAAAACTCGAGAGAATACAGGCCTACTCTACTCAATCTCTCCTCATACAATAATCCCGCCATCCCAGGAATCAGTCTGGTGGACCTTCGTTACACTCCCTCTATGGCAAGTATGTCCTTAGGTAAGGAGACCAAAATTGCACACAATACTCCAGGTGCGGTCTCACCAAGGCCCTATATAATTGCAGTAAGACATCTTTACTCCTGTACTCAAATCCTCTTGTAATAAAGGCCAGCATACCATTTGCCTTACTAATTGCTTGCTGCACCTGCATGTTAGCTTTCAGTGACTCATGTACAAGGACACCCTTTGAACATCAACATTTCCCAATCTCTCACCATTTAAAAAAAATACTCTGCATTTCTATTTTTCCTACCAAAGTGGATAACTTCACATTTTTCCACATTACATGTTCTTGCCCACTCACTTAGCCTGTCTTTATCCCCTTGAAGCCTCTTTGCATCCTCCTCACAACTCACATTCCCACCTAGTTTTGTGTCATCAGCAAACTTGGAAATATTACATTTGATCCCCTCATCCAAATCATTGATATAGATTGTGAAGAGCTGGGGCCCAAGCACCAATCCCTGCGGTACCCCACTAGTCACAGTCTGCCAACCTGAAAAAGACCCATTTATTCCTTTTTTTTTTATTCATTCATGGGATGTGGGCTTCGCTGGCAAGGCCAGCATTTATTGCCCTACTCTCTGTTTTCTGTCTGTTAACCAATTCTCAATCCATGTCAGTATATTACCCCCAATCCCATATGCTCTAACTTTGTTCACCAACCTCCTGTGTGGGACCTTATTGAAAGCCTTCTGAAAATCCAAATATACCACAACCACTGGTTCCCCCTTATCTATTCTACTGGTTACATCCTCAAAGAACTATAGATTTGTCAAACATGATTTCCCTTTCATAAATCCATGTTGACTCTGCCAAATCCTATTATTATTTTCTAAGTGTCCTGTTATCACATCCTTTATAATAGATTCCAGCATTTTCCCTACTACTGATGTCAGGCTAACAGGTCGGTAGTTTCCTGTTTTCTCTCTCCCTCCTTTCTTAAATAGTGGGGTTACATTTGCTACCCTCCAATCTGCAGGAACCGTTCCAGAATCTATAGAATTTTAGAAGATGACAACCAATGCATCCACGATCTCTTATAGCCACCTTTTACTCTTTACATTTTGAAAGTTGCCATTGAATCTGCTTCGACTGCCCTTCCAGATTTAATTTAACAAATCCATGCTGGCTTTCACTTATTAACCCATACTTTTCCAAGTGCCAATTAATTTTGTCCTGGATTGTTGTCTCTAAAAGTTTCCCCACCACCTATGTTAGGCTGACTGGCCAATAGTTGCCGGGTTTAGCCTCTTCCCATTTTTGAACAGGGGTGTAACATTTGCAATCCTCTAGTCCTCCAGCACCACTCCCATATCTAATGAGGATTGGAAAATTGTGGCCAGAGCCCCTGCAATTTCCATCCTCACTTCCCTCAGCAATCTAGTCTGCATCCCATCCAGACTGGTGACATAGGAACAGGAGTAGGCCATTCAGCCCCTCGTGCCTGCTCTGTCATTTGATAAGATCATGGCTGATCTGTGATCTAACTCCATATACCCGCCTTTGGCCCATATCCCTTAATACCTTTGATTGCCAAAAAGCTATCTATCTCAGATTTAAATTTAGCAATTGAGCTAGTATCAATTGCCGTTTGCGGAAGAGAGTTCCAAACTTCTACCACCCTTTGTGTGTAGAAATGTTTTCTAATCTCGCTCCTGAAAGGTCTGGCTCTAATTTTTAGACTGTGCCCCCTACTCCTAAAATCCCCAACCAGCGGAAATAGTTTCTCTCTATCCACCCTATCCGTTCCCCTTAATATCTTATAAACTTTGATCAGATCACCCCTTAACCTTCGAAACTCCAGAGAATACAACCCCAACTTGTGTAATCTCTCCTCGTAACTTAACCCTTGAAGTCCGGGTATCATTCTAGTAAACCTACGCTGCACTCCCTCCAAGGCCAATATGTCCTTCCGAAGGTGTGGTGCCCAGAACTGCTCACAGTACTCCAGGTGCGGTCTAACCAGGGTTTTGTATAGCTGCAGCATATCTTCTGCCCCCTTGTACTCTAGTCCTCTAGATATAAAGGCCAGCATTCCATTAGCCTTATTGATTATTTTCTGCACCTGTTCATGACACTTCAATGACCTATGTACCTGAACCCCTAAGTCCCTAAGTCTACTTTGATTACCGTCAACCTTTTAAGTACGTCCTCTTTATCTATTTTTATCCTATCCAATATCTCTACTACCTCTTTTACTGTGACATTGGCTGCATCCTCTCTTTCGTGAAGACAGATGCAAAGTACTCATTTCATACCTCAGCCATGCCTTCTGCCTCTAAAAGAAGATCTCCTTTTTGGTCCCTAATCGGTCCTACCCTTTTACTATTTATATGTTTATAAAAGACTTTTGTTATCCCTTTTATGTTATCCGCTTATCTATTCTCATACTCTCCCTTTGACCCTTTTATTTCCTTTTTCAGATCTCCTCTGTACTTTTTGTATTCAGCCTGGTTCTCTACTGTATTATGAACCTTACATTTGTCATAAGCCTCCTTTTTCTGTTTTATTTTAATTTCTATATCTTTTATCATCCAGGAAACTCTAGCTTTGGATGCCCTTCCTTTCCCCCTTGTGGGAATGTGTCTAGCCTGTACCCGAACTATCTCCTCTTTGAAGGCCTCCCATTGCTCAATTACTCTTTTGCCTGCCAAGCTTTGATTCTATCCCAGTCGATATTGGCATAACTGAAGTTCCCCCCCCCCCCCCCCCTTATCACTACTCTATAGTTCTTGCATCTTTCTGCAATTTGCTTGCAAACTTGCTCCTCTACCTCCTTCTTGCTATTTGGTAGGCTGTAGTATACGCCCAGTAGTGTAATAGCTCCTCTATTCCTTAATTCTAACCAAATAGGTTATATCTTTGACCACTTCAACTACTTGATCCCTTTCCAGTGCTGTAATAGTCTCTTTGATCAATACTGCTACGCCCCCTTCTTTTTGCTCTTTTGAGATGACCGGAATTGAAACTCTCTGTGCGAGGACTCAGAAGATCTCTTGTTAGACCACTCTTGTCATGTTGCATCTCAGTACTACATCCTTCGAATGAGATGTTAAACTGAAACTTTGATGTCCCCTTGTTCCTGTGGTTCCGGCAAACATCAATTCTTTGAAGAAAAGCAAAGAGTTGTACCCACGTCCTGACCAATATTCCACCATCAAAAAAAATTACCTGGTCATTCATCCAGTTGCAGTTTGTGGGATCTTGCCATGTGCAACATAACATGGGTCTCTGTACGTCAAAGTAATTCATTATATGTGAAATGCTTTGAGATGATTCTGACAAATGTGATGAAATGCAATATATATACAAGTTTTTTTTACATTGCATCATCGGACTGCTGATTTTCTTTTCTTACCTTCAAATTATATTTCCATATTTGGATATCCATTGCTGAAAGAGTCAGAATTCCCATGTTGCTGAATTCCATTCTTGTGCATACACTATTCATTGCTCATACACTTGCATCTGTATGCCTCTCAGAGTTTGGAAGCAGCAAAAGACAATATTTATGGAGTTTGTGTTTCAGTGACTGAGATTAATGACCATTCTTCCACAATATGACAAACACATAAAACCAAGATAGTTTGTTCAGTGCTGGAGTCTTACTATACCACAGTATATACAGAATTCTTTTCTGTGACTTGCATTTGTAAGGATCTAAGTATGATATCAGAATAGCATTGATAACTATTGATGAAGTACGAACTTGATCACTGGGGAGGGAGAACAGCAGAGAACCTGTTTCACCCAAGTGATGGGTTCATCGGTTTTTATAAACACAATGGCACGTTTCAACATCAATAGTAGTAGTGTTTGTCAAATACAGAAGAAAAAGTTTATCAAACATTTTTCAACAAAATTTTTCAACTCTTTGAAGACTTGCAGGAGCCAAGTGCTCAGAATATGACCAGTTCTGTCCAGCTGTCAAAAATTAAAAGCAACTGGACCATTCTTAAAAATTGCACCTGTCTCTAATCGGCTAGACAGGGTATTTATTTCCATACAGTATCATGTATAGTCTGGAAATAATCCTATAGGAGTTATCGCAAGTGCTGTTTTGAACAAGTATATAATGGTTATGATTTCCTTAATCTCAAACGAATAGCACGATATTTGCAGATGCCAGTTGCAGAAATGCATTCTATATACTGTAGTATTATTGAAAATTAAGCATGGTTTATGTCTGAGGATTCTGAGTGAAGCTGAGGAAGAAATATCAGAGGCGCTGACTATAATTTTGCAGTTGTTGGTAAACTACGAAAGCCGATAATAATGAGGTGAAATTACTAAACACTTGGGGAAACAATCATGGCCAATCAGCACATATTTCTAAAAGGCAGGATGTGTTTGATCAACTTTCTAAAATTCTTTGAAGAAATAATAGCAAGGATAGATAAAGGAAATGCAGTGAATGTATTTTTTATTGGTTTTCACAGAAGTATTTGATAGGATACTACACAAGAGACTTAAGGCTATGAAATGGCACATGGAATCAAGGGCAGATGGGTGGAAGGGAGGAAGCAAAGTAATGGTGAAAGGAAGTTTCTCAGCCTGGAATGATGTGATTAATATTCCACAGGGATCTCAGTGTTGGGCCTTTCTTATTTACTACGTACACAAACTATCAAGACTAAGGAATTGAGGGATCAATATTGAAATGTCCTGGTTACACCAAATTGGGGGTTGTGGCAAATTGTGACAAAGACTGTGAAAGACAGCAGGAGGTCATAAATAGACTAATAAAATGGGCAGATGGATAACTGATTCAGTTCAATTAAGAAAAAATATGAAATAATACATTTTGGAAGTAAGAACAAGGAAAGCAAATACACCTTAAATGGTAAGATGGAAACAAAACCCTGGTTAGATCGCACCTGGAGTACTGTGAGCAGTTCTGGGCACTGCACCTTCGGAAGGACATATTGGCCTTGGAGGGAGTGCAGCGTAGGTTTACTAGAATGATACCCGGACTTCAAGGATTAAGTTACGAGGAGAGATTACACAAATTGGGGTTGTATTCTCTGGAGTTTTGAAGGTTATGGGGTGATCTGATCGAAGTTTATAAGATATTAAGGGGAACAGATAGGGTGGATAGAGAGAAACTATTTCCGCTGGTTGGGGATTCTAGGAGTAGGGGGCACAGTCTAAAAATTAGAGCCAGACCTTTCAGGAGCGAGATCAAAGAAAACATTTCTACGCACAAAGGGTGGTAGAAGTTTGGAACTCTCTTCCGCAAACGGCAATTGATACTAGCTCAATTGCTAAATTTAAATCTGAGATGGATAGCTTTTTGGCAACCAAAGGTATTAAGGGATATGGGCCAAAGGCAGGTATATGGAGTTAGATCACAGATCAGCCATGATCTTATCAAATGGCGGAGCAGGCACAAGGGGCTGAATGGCCTACTCCTGTTCCTATGTTTCCTATGGAATAGAAAAGCAGAGACACTTTGTAAATACACAGGTCATTAAAGATGACTGCACAAGTTGATCAGGCCATCAAAAAGTATCGTCGGCTTTGTATCCAGAGACAGAATACAAAACCAAGGAGGTAATGTTGACATTGTACAAGATCTTAGTTAGGCTGCAGTTGGAACATTGTGTACAGTTTTGAGCAGTGTGTCCATTTACAAGATGCACTGCAGCAACTCGCCAAGGCTTTCCAACAGCACCTCCAAAACACACGACTTCTACCACTTAGAAGGACAAGGACAGCAGGCGCATGGAAACACCACCACCTGCACGTTCCCCTCCAAGTCACACATCATCCTGACTTGGAAATATATCGCCATTCCTTCATCGTCGCTGGGTCAAAATCCTGGAACTCCCTACCACACGGACTGCAGCGGTTCAAGAAGGCGGCTCACCACCACCTTCTCAAAGGCAATTGTAAACAATTTTACAACACCAAGTTATAGTCCAGCAATTTTATTTTAAATTCACAAGCTTTCGGAGGCTTCCTCCTTCGTCAGGTGAACGATGTGAAAATGAAATCCTCGAAATGAAATCGCATTTATAATTCACAGAACAATGCTTGGTGAGTACAGACAGTTTTTTCAGCTGCCCGTTGCCAAGGCAATCAGTGTGCAGACAGACAGGTGTTACCTGCCAGGTCTCACAGAATATACAAATCACCAAAAAAAAACAACAAACAAAAAAAAAACAGAGATAGAGAGGTAGAAACATAGAAAAGACAGCAACTGACCCGTTATATTAAAAACAGATAACATTTGTTCGCTGGTGGGGTAACGTGTAGCGTGACATGAACCCAAGATCCCGGTTGAGGCCATCCTCATGGGTGCGGAACTTGGCTATCAATTTCTGCTCGACGATTTTGCATTGTCGTGTGTCTCGAAGGCCGCCTTGGAGTACGCTTACCCGAAGGTCGGTGGATGAATGTCCATGACTGCTGAAGTGTTCCCCGACTGGGAGGGAACCCTCCTGTTTGGCGATTGTTGCGCGGTGTCCGTTCATCCGTTGTCGCAGCGTCTGCATGGTCTCGCCAATGTACCATGCTCTGGGGCATCCTTTCCTGCAACGTTTGAGGTAGACAACATTGGCCGAGTCACAGGAGTATGAACCATGCACCTGGTGGGTGGTGTCCTCTCGTGTGATGGTGGTATCTGTGTCGATGATCTGGCATGTCTTGCAGAGGTTACCGTGGCAGGGTTGTGTGGTGTCGTGGACGCTGTTCTCTTGAAAGCTAGGTAATTTGCTGCGAACGATGGTCTGTTTGAGGTTGGGTGGCTGTTTAAAGGCGAGTAGTGGAGGTGTGGGGATGGCCATAGCGAGGTGTTTGTCCTCATTGATGACATGTTGAAGGCTGCGGAGAACATGGCGTAGTTTCTCCGCTCCGGGGAAGTACTGGACGACAAAGGGTACTCTGTTGGTTGCGTCCCGTGTTAGTCTCCTGAGGAGGTCTATGCGATTTTTTGCTGTGGCCCGTCGGAACTGTCGATCGATGAGTCGAGCGTCATATCCCGTTCTTACTAGGGCATCTTTCAGCGTCTGTAGGTGTCCATCGCGTTCCTCCTCGTCTGAGCAGACCCTGTGTATTCGCAGGGCCTGTCCATAGGGGATGGCCTCTTTGACGTGGTTAGGGTGGAAGCTGGAAAAGTGGAGCATCGTGAGGTTGTCCGTGGGCTTGCGGTAGAGTGAGGTGCTGAGGTGCCCGTCTTTGATGGAGATTCGTGTGTCCAAGAAAGAAACTGATTCTGAGGAGTAGTCCATGGTGAGCTTGATGGTGGGATGGAACTTGTTGATGTTATCGTGTAGTCTCTTTAGTGATTCCTTGCCGTGGGTCCATAGAAAGAAAATGTCGTCGATGTATCTGGTATATAGTGTTGGTTGGAGGTCTTGTGCAGTGAAGAAGTCCTGCTCGAACTTGTGCATGAAAATGTTGGCGTATTGGGGTGCGAATTTGGTCCCCATGGCTGTTCCGTGTGTTTGGGTAAAGAACTGGTTATCGAAGGTGAAGACATTGTGATCCAGGATGAAGCGGATGAGTTGTAGGATGGCGTCCGGAGATTGGCTGTTGTTGGTGTTGAGTATTGATGCTGTCGCAGCGATGCCGTCATCGTGGGGGATACTGGTGTAGAGTGCCGAGACGTCCATCGTGGTGAGAAGTGTTCCTGGTTCAACTGGTCCGTGGGTACTGAGTTTTTGTAGGAAGTCTGTAGTGTCGCGACAGAAGCTGGGGGTTCCCTGTACGATGGGTTTCAGGATGCCCTCGATGTATCCAGAGAGGTTCTCACACAGGGTTCCGTTGCCTGATACGATAGGACGTCCGGGTGTGTTGGCTTTGTGTATCTTTGGGAGGCAGTAGAAGTCTCCCACGCGGGGAGTACGTGGGATGAGAGTGCGTAGGATGTTTTGAAGGTCTGGATCGAAGGTCTTGATCAGTTTGTTGAGCTGGTGGGTGTGTTCTTTGGTCGGATCTGCGGGTAACCGTCTGTAGTGTTCCTGGTTGTCCAGTTGTCGGTATGCTTCTTTGCAATAGTCCGTTCTGTTCTGTATGACTATGGCTCTTCCTTTGTCCGCTGGTTTGATGACGATGTTGCGGTTGGTCTTGAGAGCGTCGATGGCGTTGCGTTGTGCTCGGGTGACATTCTGGACTGTCTTCTGAGTGCGGCTGATGAATCTGGCATTGACGCATTTCCTGACAGCTTGAGCATACATGTCCAGCTGAGGGCAGCGACCCTCCGGAGGAGTCCAGTTTGACTCTTTCCTCTTCGGTTGCTGTACCGCGGATCCCTCTGTCTGCTGTTCCGGATCGTCGATTGTCTCATTGGGTTTGCTGCTGAAATCTTGGGGTTTGTGGTAGAATTCCCGGAGCCTCATTCTCCTGATGAATTCCTCTGTGTCCGCCGCGAGACTAGTGGGGTCCATTTTGGTAGTGGGGCAGAAATTGAGCCCTCGGCTGAGAACTTCGATTTCGTCTGGTTGAAGGGTGTGGTCGGACAAATTGACAATAGACTTCCCTGTGGTTGCAACCGTGGTACCAGGGGAAGCTTGGTCGATGCTGGTGGTGATGCCGAGTTTCTCAAGCTTCCTGCTCTTGGTTTTCATGTAGGCAGCATAGTTCCGTTGCCTCGTCTGTTTGGCGGTATAACGTGTCTCTGAGGCAATTAGGGATGGGCAATAAATGCTGGCCTTGCCAGCGACGCCCATTTCCCATGAATGAATTTTAAAACAAGTCATTATAGGAAAGGTATAAAAGCAATGAAAAAGGTGCAGTGTAGATCATTGGGATGCACCACTGATTTGGAGTTACAGTTGTTTGGAGAGACTTGAGAAGTTAGGGCTTTGTCATTAAGTTCAAATAGGTTAGTAGTGACCTGATGGAGGTCTTCAAGATCATGAAAGGTTATGATCAGGTAACTCTGGGAGGTTGTTTCCACTGGCCAGCAAGATGGTAGCGAGAGGGCAAAAATGTAAGATGATTACAAAAGCAATTAAAGGAAAGATTAGAAAAAAAAAATATGCAAATGGATATAAACATTGTAGAATTCTCTGTTGCAAACCATTGTTGAAGCAGAGCCCATCAATTCTTTTAAGAGAATTACCTAATTACTTAAAAAGGAATAAAATTAACAGGTATTGGAATGGAATAAAATGATGCCAAATGGCACATTTCTGTTGTAACATTCAATAATTCTGTTACTTCATGCATTTTCTCACTAAGACTTTACACCTGAAATTAGTGAATGACGGTGGACATCTTTACTGTATGCAGCAGCTCCTCTCCCTTATCAGCAATAGAAAGCACTGAGCTGTGGCCTATTATTTTTTTTCGACATGCCATTAACTGTGTCATGTGCCCCGCCCGACACAGCCAAGATTGGCACCTGAGGGAATCATGAGTTGGTTCTCCCAGAAGACTAACGCATTGTAAGCTGCCCTCCCCTACACCTGCTGCAAAGTTTTGAAGTAGACGGGGGGTGAAAGGACATTTTCAAACAGTAGCAAGTGCTTCAGAGTACCGTGCAACAGCGAGAATCTTACTATTTATTTCAAAGGCAGCCAGCCATGATTTCAACATTAATCCCCTAAACATTCAATCCATTCTAGTTTTCTCACCACAGCTGCAGCAGTTTAGTGAATTCAGCAGGAAATAGGTCATTATTCAGATGGGTTCATTGCTGCTATTTGTAGAGAAAATGGTGAGCCCTTTAAACGCTGAGTCTAATTTCAAGGACATTTTTTTTACATGACAAATGTAAATCCTTAAAAAAATTGATTATTCCCACACATGCTCTATATATACCATTGCTGCAGACTGTCTAGACAGCACACAGCACCATATTGACGCATGTGGGTATTCTTCAAGTGGATTGAAGCAGTAAGTGCTTTCTGTCAGATTTATGTGGCATTGTGATAAATTATTCTAGTGATTTTTACTGCAAATACCGTAGATCCACCCTCCCGCCCCTATAATTTTGAAGCCATGCAAAAGTTTGTGCATTAGCAGTGGATGTGTTGGGAGATTTATGGTATTGGCGACTGGATTGAACCTCCAATCCTCTCAATACTCGAAAATTGCAGAAGTGTCTTCTGATCAGACACAAAATTCTTTTCACAATTGCGCACACATTCTGGGTATTCACATGGATGCGTGATATTCCTGTATGCGGTCAATACCCTTTGTAAATAACAGTTACAGAGATCATTAAAGCCTTTTCTTTTGATTGTGTCTGCTGATTTTGTTTCTGAATATTTTATGTTTGAACAATCGATGATCTCATCAGAAGTGCCTGGAAGAAAGCTACTGAGCCCCAGCTTTGTGTGAGCTGAATTAGTACGAGTGGAGATACTGTCATTAGCCCACTGTGCTCCAGCATCAGCAGGCTTTGTTGCATCAGCTTTCTCACATTGCCTGATTCGGTAATTCCAAGCCATTTTCCTGATGAGGTCACCAATGTTTAAATATAAATATTATAAACAAATTAGACAAAGCAATGTGATATAATCCTTTAAATTGATTTTTAAAAGTGAGTCCAGCTGGGGGCACTCTTTAAACATACTTTTCTAGATGTTACTCAAATATTGTGTGCCCTTCCCTCCTCAGCCACTGAGTTATTTTTTTCAAACTTGGCACGTTGTGAACAGCCCATGTCCCTGCCCTCCGACCTTAATGCAGTTCCTCAATTGCTTTAAAATTCAATTTTCCATTTTGAATGTTGACCAATGATGCTTCTCCCCTTCCCATTTCTCTATTCTTGGCCTTGCCCATCCCTACCCCTTCCCCCTTGGTCCGGTCCCTACTACTTTGTCCTGACCTCTCCCCTTTTCTCCATCCTCCCTTTCCCCTCCCCTCTCTCCTCTCCTTGCCCCTCCTCTCTTCCCTCTGCTCGCCTCTACTCTCCTCTTTTCCCTCTCTTCTCTCTTTTCCCTGTTTCTTCACTTCATCTCCTCCTCTCCTCTCCCTTCTCTCACCTCTCCTCTTTTCCCTCCCCTTACCTTTCTTTTCCCATCTCTCTCTCCTCACCTCCTTCCCTCTCTCCTCTCTTCCCTCTCCTTGCCTCTTCCCTCTTTCTCTTTGCCTCTCCTCTTCCCCCTCTCTCGTTGCCTCCTATCTTCCCTCACTTTCTCTCTTCCCTCTCTCTTCACCTCTGCTCTCTTCCCTCTCTCCTCACCTCTGCTCTCCCCTTTATCCTCGCCCCTCTGTTTTCTCCTCACCCCCCTCTAATCACAATACCAAATTCATTTGTTTTTAAAACATTGATCTGATCTCAGTGTTAGATTAGCTTATAATCAAACTTAGAATTTACTTTTCTTTTTCCTTAAACGTTATATTTCACAATTTAGCATGAAGCAACATGACTCAAAGGTGCACAGAGACATGATTCATGTCTTTGCTTTTACATGCCCCAAATTACACGCTCCATTATGAGCTGTTGCCTACAGCGAGGCAGAGAAAATTGGAGGAAAATATATTTCTGATTCACAGTTCTACATCGGCTAGTGATAAATGGGAAGATTCAGACATTCACTGGCGCTGATTGTACTGTGTTTGGGGGGGTTGAGGCATGTTGGGGGTTACGATGTGTTGCTGAGCCACGCAGATGGAACTTTACCTGACTTTACAATATCTGACCAGGGAATGTTTGATGTTGAAACTGGATGGCTTAAATGGAAGTTGTTAAATTTCCTAGCAGTAACGTCCAGTACATAAAGTTATAAAGGATTAAAGCAGTTTCACTAATATAGTAGTTCTGAAAATCAAGCTGTGATGTTCATGGTGACTGTTTATTTTCTTATATTTTGACTAATTTTGATTTACACAACCTTTTTCATCCTCTTTTGAAGGGGGATTTCTTGATTGATGTGAGCATTTGTATTTTTTTCACCAGTGGGACAGCCATAGGTCAGAGACGGTGCAATAAGAGAGTATTGCAGTGAGAACTGCATATAGAACATTCAGTACAGAGAGAGCAGTCCTGAGAGACTGCAGGAGTATAGTATTCCCACTTCAATTTAAATTGTTCAGTTGAGAGGGTTCAATCATAAATATGACGGTAAAGGTGACCTCTGTCAGAAGTCAAATATTTTGCAAGTCAGGATCATGAGCCTGTACACGTCTATGGTTATGAATTCGGAGTTCCTTAGGTCTTATTTTCACAACCACTAGAGTTGCAGAATATCAATGGGCTGCTATTCAACAGTAAAGATGGTGGGACTAAAGCTAAAGCTGTTATGGTCAGGTTAAGGTGTCAGCCATGGCTCAATGGTAGCACTATCACCTCTGAGTCAGAAGGTTGTGGGTTTGAGTCCCACTCCAATGACTCGAGCACATAATCCAGGCTGACACTTGAGTGCAGTACCGAGGGACTACTGCACTGTCAGAGGTGCCGTCTTTCAGATGAAACGTTAAACCGAGGCTCCATTTGCCCCCTCAGGTGGATGTAAAAGATCCAATGGCACTATTTCGAAGAAGAGCAGGGGGTTCTCCTTGGTGTCCTGGCCAACATTTATCTTTCAACCAACATCACTAAAACAGATTACCTAGTGATGTGCAAATTAGTTGCCGTGTTTTCTACATTACAACAGTGACTGCACTTTAAAATTATTTAATTGGCTATAAAGCGCTTTGGGATGTCCTGAGGTCATGAAAGGCGCTATATAAATGCAAGTCTTTTTCTTTAATGCCTCTTCTTTTCAAACAACCATCTAATTCCCTTTTAAAGAAATTATAGACTCTGGTTCAACAATGGTTAGTGGCAGAGAATTTTTATCTGACTCCCCCTTAGTACTTTTTTATGATCATCCTGCCCTCTCGATACCTTCTTTCCAAGCAGTGGGAACAATCTATTACCATTTACCTTATCGTAACCCTTCATAATCTTAAAGATCACTAACAGCAACTCCCCCACCCTTATTCTTCTTAGCTCTAGGGAAAAAGTCCTAACATCCCAAGCCTCTCTTCATAACTGTAACCCCTCATCCCTGATAACATCCTAGTGAATCTACAGTGCATCCCTTTTCATTGTTTCTAAATCCTTGTGATAATGTGTTGATGTAAAAATTGCAGTTTTAGACATGTGCGAGCTAACTAAGGTCTCGTACAAGTTCTTTCACCTACTTCTTTATACTTCTCTTTCTATCTTGACGCCTTTCCAATTTTGCCGTGGGTGAATCTAAAGAACTTGTCGGTGATTGATAATGTGCATACTGAAACAGGTCTGGGCCAACACTGTAATGATTTGTCTAAATAGGATTGACAGAATATTTATCATTTCAATTTCCACCCTGTTAATCCAGTTGATTATGCAATGGCATCCTACTATTAGATTTACAGCCAAAACAAGTCAAATCTATATTATTTAGCATACTTGCATTAGAAACATTGGAAGGGAGAAAAATACAAGCCCTGGACATATAAATTAATGAACTACGAGAACATTACTGTCTGTATGTTAGCTTAATAAGTGAGAGATTTTTCCATCAATCAGTTCGCACAACTCTTAAAACTTCAGGTAGATAAAAGCAAATCAGAAAGGTTGCCAACTGCAAAAGTTTCAGAATCAAAATGACAGTTGGCCGAAACAAAAGCAAACATTTGTTACTTAACCTAACGATGGAACTTAGGTAGGCAACTAGAGGCTTATTAACCTGTTAATAGCAGATAAAATACAAGAAACCATTCTAAGGAATAGGCTGGAGGAGCGCCTATAAAACAATTGCTTAATAAGTAACAGCCATTGCAGATTTGCAACGGGAAGATCTACTTGAGGTCTTGATTTTTTTTGGACATTGCAAATGAAGTGGAACTCCCCATGATATTGTTTATCTCACAAAGTCCCATGTGACAGACTATGGGAGCTAATGAAACTAAAACCATGGGTATCCAGGCCAGAATATTGGGCTTGATAAGAAGTTGAATAAAAAATAGAAAATGCTGAGTACTCGTGAAAGGTGTAGCATCAGTTGGGGGAAGGGGTTGAGGGAAAGTACCCCAGGGATCATTGCTTGGACCTCTGTAGTTTCTCACCTACATAAATAACCTGAATACAGAAACCAGTGGCAGGCTTGTTAAATTTGCAGACAGCACTAAAGTCAGGAGAGTGGGAAGGATGGAGGATACCATTAACTATGTACAGGATTTAAATCAGTTAAGCAATTAGGCAGACAAATATAAAGTATTGCATGTAAATATAAAACGAAGGAATGGAATTAGCATAGGAGGGTTTAGAAAGGAACCTTGGAGGAATACTTTCAATATTGAGAATATGGCAAAGCAATTAAAAACATTAATAGGATCCATTCAGCTGGTTAAACCCCAGCAATACCCACTGTGCATGAGTCCCCAGGTCTTGGCCCTGCCAACTTTCACCCCAGCTCTCTAGGTTTGGATAAGTGGGACATGACCCTAGTGGGATGAGTATGCACTCGAGCCTGGGTAAATAGAAACCTCAAAGGTGGATGTAAGTTTCTCAGTAACTTGATTTGGAGGCTCTTAAACAGGGTGCTGGGTTTCTGCACATCAGATATACGGCTGAGCAAAGGGAATCCCACACGTGTATTGAAAGTTTCAAAGAACCTCCCCCTCCCAAGGAAAATAACTGTCACTGCCTAAGCTCATCTGTTGCTGAAACCCTCATCCATGCCTTTGTTACCTCCAGACTGGACTATTCAAATGCTCTCCAGGTTGGCCTTCCATCTTCCACCCTCCATAAACTTGAGCTCATCCAAAACTCTGCTGCCTGTATCCTAACTCGCACCAAGTCCCATTCTCCCATCACTCATGTGCTCACTGACCTACCTTGGCTCCCGGTCCAGGAACGCCTCGATTTTAAAATTCTCATCCTTGTTTTCAAATCCCTCCATGACCTCGCCCCTCCTTATCTCTGTAACCTCCTACAGCCCTCCGCGATCTCTGCGCTCCTCCAATTCTGGCCTCTTGTGCATCCCCGATTTTAATTGCTCCACCATTGACAGTCATGCCTTCAGCTGCCTAGGTCCTATTCTCTGGAATTCCCTTCCTAAACCTCTCTCTCCTCCTTTAAGATGCTCCTTAAAACCTACCTCTTTGACCAAGCTTTTGGCCACCTATCCTAATATCTCCTTATGTGTCTCAGTGTCAAATTTTGTTTGATAATCGCTCCTGTGAAACGCCTTGGGACGTTTTACTACGTTAAAGGATCTGTATAAATGCAAGTTGTTGTTATTGTAACTTTGGTGCTTGACTTAACCTATTTTTTGTTACCTGTTATAATGAGCACAAATGAGCATTCAGGGTTATCGGGTGGGGTAAAAATTTCACATTTTTGATTGAATTTTAGCTGAAAAAGTGCATTAAAGAGGTGGGTAATCAGGAGAGATGTGCAGCGTAATAGGGGAGCTGAATGGCCGGTTAGGATTGAGGGGAGGCGCACAACATAGGATAGATGATGAGCTCAAGGCCAGTGATGGGGATGAAAGGTGCTCAGCAGGAAACAGTGCAATCTGGTCTGATTAGGTTATGGTCTTTTTCAGTTTTTTTTTTACAACTCAGAATAATTTAACTCTGGCATTTTCTCCCCCTAATTGCATAGTTGGTAAGTGCACTCTTTCGTGGTACTGAGCCATATGGACCGAGGTGGTCCCAGGTTTCATGTCTGGTCTGTGCTAGGTTAGCTGATTGGAGCTGGGATATAATGGCAAGTGGCACTCAGTTCCACGGTAGAAGAAAAGGGCTCCCACTCCTCGTCATTCTCCAGTGACACCAGCTGGAAAGTGTATGTGTGTCAGGCGCAGACAACTTCGGGCTTGGCTACAACACCTTCCCACGGTCAAATAGACTGCTGGCACTGTCTGTCTAGGCTCACTCGTGAAGAAAGACCACTTTGGCAAGCAAGCTCCCATGGAACCAACAGTTGGCATCGGGAGAGAAGGGAAGGGGAAAAAAGAATCAAGCTGTACTCTGAAGGCCTTAGTGTAGCAAAAACAAAAACCAGGCTTCCCTCTAACCTGGCACTGAGCCATAATCCATCATGTAATCCTGCTGCGGATTGGCCATAAGGAGTACACTGTTAAAGGGTTGACTGCGACATCTCTAAGGAGGGCTCTGTGAACTTTAATAAGCGTTTGTTGCAGACACTCTCCCTTTAACAGCACTGCCTTTGCTGCCCCTGGTACAGAGACTAACGCACTCCACTGCTAAAGACTGTTGCTAAGTAACAGTCTCCCTGAGCCTGTGGAAGGAGCTTGGCTGCTGCCTGCGTCAACTGGGAAAATGACTTGCTCTGCACATATAAAGTACGGGGGAGTACGGAATCATCAACCAGATTCATCAAAGGCGTGCTGGATTTTTCTTTTGCTGATTAGCTAGCTGGCCACAATTTCTCTGACATACCTCGCTAATGTAACCCACATCTACAGGATTTATCTGTTTTGAAAATAAATCGTTAGTAAAATCTGTGTAAGAAAAGATTCCTGACACCAAAAGTAATTGCATGCATTTTTACTATGGTCGTACATCACACATAAACAGACTTGCAATCATTGCAGCCATTTTACCTCCTACGCCTACTATCTGATAATTGTATATAAACATACAGTTCCTGTATCAGCAGCAGCCAACTTGCTAACTGCACAGTTACTGTGCCTTTTCAGAAATCTCTATTAAACATGAGAGGGGATTGCTGAGATGTTGTTGGATAGCTTTAGTAGGTAGAGCAGAGTTCAGAGTAGAAAAACATAATTCATTTTTTTAAGTTTACACCAGAACAGCACATTATCAAACACTCAGAGGCTTCAAAAGCTGTTAGTGAAGAGTTTAAAACAGGAAATTTTGAATCACTGCAGCTGCTTTTATGCACATAAATGCCATATGGATTCCAGATATCGAATGGCTGCTGTCAGATAATTTCCATGTTGGAAGAAATTAATCTGAAGGAAATTTCTGATGGTTTTGAGATGGTTTAAATTACAATTAAGAAGGACTGAAGATGATGAGATTACCTTAATTAATTATGCAGTTTATTATATTTGTTCTTTTAACACTTTAAGGAATAATTGACTTTTAATTCTGTGGAAGAAACCTGCAGTGCATAGATTGGTAAAACCACAAAGTGAAGTGTGGTTGGTTCCCTTTAAAACAAAACTGAAATTCAATCTGTTTCTTTCATCTTACTATGGCTGCAACCAAACAGCCAAAGGAGAGGTTCTTGTCCCATGTGATAGGGCACAACATGGGTATGGTAGCATAGTCGTTATGTTACTGGACTAGTAATCCAAAGGCCTGGACGAATAATCCGGAGTCATGAGTTCAAATCCCGCCATGGCTGCTGGGGAATTTAAATTGAATTAATTAAATGAAATCTGGAATAAAAAAAACTAGTACCATGAAACTACTGGATTGTCGTAAAAACCCGTCTGGTTCACTAATGTCCTGTCCCTGTCTGACTCCAGACCCACAGCAATGTGGTTGATTCTTAATCGGCCTCTGAAATGGCCTAGCAAGCCACTCAGTTGTACAATCTTGCTACAGAAAGTCACAACAACAATAAAACAGATGGACCACCCGGCATCGGACCTCGAGGCACCAGACACGACCAAGGCAAGGCAAACCAAGCCCAGTTGACCCTGCAAAGTCCTCCTCACTAACATCTGGGGACTTGTGCCAAAATTAGGAGAGCTGTCCCACAGACTAGTCAAGCAGCAGCCTGACATAGCCATACTCACAGAAACATACCTTTCAGCCCATGTCCAAGACTCTTCCATCACCATCCCTGGGTATGTCCTGTCCCACCGGCAGGACAGACCCACCAGAGGTGGCGGCACAGTGGTATACTGTCAGGAGGGAGTGGCCCTGGGAGTCCTCAACATTGACTCTGGACCCCGTGAAATCTTATGGCATCACATCAAACATGGGCAAGGAAACCCCCTGCTGATTACCACCTACCGTCCTCCCTCAGCTGATGAATCAGTCCTCCTCCATTTTGACCACCACTTGGAGGACGCACTGAGGGTGGCAAGGGCACAGAATGTACTCTGGGTGGGGGACTTCAATATCCATCACCAAGAGTGGCTCGGTAGCACCACTACTGGTCAAGTCCTGAAGGACATAGTTGACAGAGTGGGCCTGCGGCAGGTGGTGAGCGAACCAACACGAGGGAAAAACCTACTTGACCTCGTCCTCACCAATCTACCTGTCGCAGATGCATCTGTCCATGACAGTATTGGTAGGAGTGACCACCGCACAGTCCTTGTGGAGACCGAGTCCCGTCTTCACACTGAGGACACCATCCAACGTGTTGTGTGGCACGACCACAGTACTAAATGGGAGAGATTCAAGACAGAGCTAGCTGCTCAAAACTGGGCATCCATGAGGCGCTGTGAGTCATCAGCAGCAGCAGAATTGTAT
This sequence comes from Heptranchias perlo, assembly GCF_035084215.1. Classification (NCBI taxonomy): domain Eukaryota; kingdom Metazoa; phylum Chordata; class Chondrichthyes; order Hexanchiformes; family Hexanchidae; genus Heptranchias; species Heptranchias perlo. Next base: position 9,671,417 of record NC_090338.1, on the reverse strand, counting down.
TCCAGCACAATCTGTAACCTCATGGTCCGGCATATCTCTCACACTACCATTACCAACAAGCCAGGGGATCAACCCTGGTTCAGTGAGGAGTGTAGAAGAGCATACCAGGAGCAGCACCAGGCGTACCTAAAAATGAAGTGCCAACCCGGTGAAGCTACAACACAGGACTTACATGCATGCTAAACAGTGAAAGCAACATGCTATAGACAGAGCTAAGCAATTCCACAAACAATGGATCAGATCAAAGCTACCATATCCAGTCGTGACTGGTGGTGGACAATTAAACAACTAACGGGAGGAGGAGGCTCCGTGAACATCCCTATCCTCAATGATGGAAGAGTCCAGCATGTGAGTGCAAAAGACAAGGCTGAAGCTTTTGCAACCATCTTCAGCCAGAAGTGCCGAGTGCCTCCTCCAGATATCCCCACCATCACAGAAGCCAGTCTGCAGCCAATTCGATTCACTCCACGTGACATCAAGAAACGGCTGTGTGTACTGGATACAGCAAAGGCTATGGGTCCCGACAATATCCCTGCTGTAGTGCTTAAGACTTGTGCTCCAGATCTAGCCGTGCCTCTAGCCAAGCTGTTCCAGTACAGCTACAACACTGGCATCTACCCGACAATGTGGAAAGTTGCCCAGGTATGTCCTGTCCACAAAAAGCAGGACAAATCCAATCCGGCCAATTACCGCCCCATCGGTCTACTTTCAATCATCAGCAAAGTGATGGAAGGTGTCGTCGACAGTGCTATCAAGCGGCACTTACTCACCAATAACCTGCTCAACGATGCTCGGTTTAGGTTCCACCAGAACCACTCTGCTCCAGACCTCATTACAGCCGTGGTCCAAATAGGGACAAAAGAGCTGAATTCCAGAGGTGAGGTGAGAGTGACTGCCCTTGACATCAAGGCAGCATTTGATCGATTGTGGCACCAAGGAGCCCTAATAAAATTGAAGTCATTGGGAATGAGGGGGAAAACTCTCCAGTGGCTGGAGTCATACCTAGCACAAAGGAAGATGGGTAGTGGTTGTTGGAGGCCAAACATCTGAGCCCCAGGATGTTGCTGCAGAAGTTCATCAGGGCAGTGTCCTAGGCCCAACCATCTTCAGCTGCTTCATCAATAACCTTCCCTCCATCATAAGGTCAGAAATTGGGATGCGCGCTGATGATTGCACAGTGTTCAGTTCCATTCACAATCCCTCAGATAATGAAGCAGTCCGTGCCTGCATGCAGCAAGACCTGGACAACATCCAGGCTTGGGCTGATAAGTGGCAAGTAACATTTGTGCCACACAAGTGCCATGCAATGACCATCTCCAACAAGAGAGAGTCTAACACCCTCCCCTTGACATTCAACGGCATTACCATCGCCGAATCCCCCACCATCAACATCCTTGGGGTCACCATTGACCAGAAACTTAACTGGACCAGCCACATAAATACTGTGGCTTCAAGAGCAGGTCAGAGGCTGGGTATTCATTCTAGTGACTCACCTCCTGACCCCCTTTCCACCATCTACAAGGCACAAGTCAGGAGTGTGATGGAATACTCTCCACCTGCCTGGATGAGTGCAGCTCCAACAACACTCAAGAAGCTCAACACCATCCAAGACAAAGCAGCCCGCTTGATTGGCATCCTATCCACCACCTAAACATTCACTCCCTTGACCAACGGCACACCGTGGCTGCAACGTGTACCATCCACAGGATGCACTGCAGCAACTCACCAAGGCTTCTTTGACAGCACTTCCCAAACCCGCGACCTCTACCAGCTAGAAGGACAAGGGCAGCAGGCACATGGGAACAACACCACCTGCACGTTCCCCTCCAAGTCACACACCATCCCAATTTGGAAATATATCGCCGTTCCTTCATCGCTGGGTCAAAATCCTGGCACTGTGGGAGAACCTTCACCACACGGACTGCAGCGGTTCAAGAATTTGGCTCACCACCACCTTCTCAAGGGCAATTAGGGATGGCCAATAATGCTGGCCTTGCCACATCCCATGAACGAATTTTTTTTTAAAAATGTGGAGGGAAGTGTTAGCGATTTGTCAGTGCAGTACATCAAACAAAAATAGTGTTTTTAAAAAAAAGTATTTTTTGCCCTTCAAGTTTTTTCCTCTCCTCTCTTGAAAGTGCTATCATATAGTAGCCTAGGTACAGTTACCCTCAGTATCCAACCAGGTGCTATGGCTTCATGTGTAAGCCTAACCAGTAAGATTTGGAAGGATATTCGCCCATGGGAGTTGGCACCAACAGAAATGAGCCTGATTTTGCCCTCAACTTGTGTTGGGCTTGTGCATGTACCAGCAAGAGTTGTGGATTAGCGATCAAGAGCAAGAACCGTAGGTAACATTTTTTTCCCCCTCCCTTAGCCAATTGCAGCAACTCTACTATTCACAACAAGAGATCATCTAATTCAGTACAGGCAATTGATTGTCTGGCACCTTTCTGGTCTCGGATCCACACTCGGCACGCTTAACCAGAAAAAACTACTCTTGAGCAAACTTGAAGAATGTTTTCCCATGTAGAATCCATTTGAAGCAGCTTAAGCTAAAAGTTCCAAAATTGAGATTTCTTTAAATTGGACATATGCCATGATTAACAGAATTTGTGTAATGGTAAAATGAAATCTAACACCCTGTAGGAATGGAGGCCAGCTGCTTTAATTTGCTTTTTCTTTTCACCCTCCGGTCTCTAAATAGTCTCTTGTATATTACTGGATTATGGGGACAATCCTTAATTGCAGCGCACCCTGTAATTACAGATTAATTGGCCATTATTTCCACGACGCCCGCAAAGTAGAGAAAGGGGCACCGGACAGATGGATGGAACCCTTGAGGGCTGTCTGGGCGATCCTCGGGGGGGAGGACAGTCTCAGGTTCCTGTTATCCGCTCTCATCAAAAATGTGATCGTAATATGATAGTTTAATAAGTAAAAGACATATGGAGCATTTCTTTATTCACAGTAAATCCTTCTCTAACCTTTTAGTACTTTTGGGTCATGTTGTAGGAATGCTCATGTAGCCTTCAAATATAAAAAGGAGGGGAAATCATTATTGAAGAAGTCAGTTCCCCAAGAGGAAATACATTCTTAAACCCTTTTTAAAAATATATAAACTCATTTGAATCGGGAGAATCAGGACTCAAGTGTTATTCTCTGACCCTCGCTCACATCCTGCAAAGTTCCACACCAGGAGTGCAGCCTGGTTGAATTTGCCTTTGTGTGTAAGTGAGCAGTGTGCGATAGTGTGGAAAAGCGAGGGAAAGTAACTGAGTTAGGGGATGTAATGGGAATAGACAATTTTTATGTTCACCTTCACTAGTGAAGGTACATGCTTCCAGTGTTATGTAAAGTTTTGTTTCAGACTGTACGAGACCCTATTAATTTCTGTGCCTTTATGATGAAGTAAAATAGTTTGCTAGTCATCTCTAGAGGCAAAAATCAAATCTGAAACAAAAAAACAGGAAGTGCTAGGAATACACTGGAAGTCGATCAACGTCCGACAGAGAAAAGGTTAACTGAGTTCTGACGAAAGGTCACGTTAAACTTTTTCTTTCAAATGCCGATCGACCTGCTTTGAATTTCCAGCATTTTCTGTGATTTGTCAGTGGGTTTTTTTTCTGTCTTTTCTGATTGATTTAATTTCCCTGAAGGGAGAAGATCTGTGATACTAAGGATAGTTCTGGCAGTACAGATGGTCAGATATGCTGTTACTGTTGAATTAGATTTGTACTTGAGTTTGCTTGGAGTCCATAAATCTCCATGAGTCCAAGTAATCTTATTTGATTTAGCTTTGTTTCCAGATACAGTCTTTGAGAAATGTTCACGAATATTGTAGCAATTTTCTCAAAACAGTGCACCCTTTTTAAGTCAAAGGAAATAGTCTCATGATGAGCCTGCTTAAAGCATTATGTCCTTCCCCCGATACTCAGTGGGTAAATTCTCTGCTCTGTATATTACTAGGTCATAAAGACCAGGAAGGTCTTTATGCTCAAAATCATCCAGAAAGAGCAATTTGGATCAATCCATTTTATTATTAACCTTGCAGTGTTTCAGACTTAGAATATTAAATCAATATACCAGTAAATTCTTTACATTTTTCAGCCTGTGCTGAATTATCTGATCGTATTGGAGGCACTACAATTTTTTTATTCGTTCATGGGATGTAGGCGTCATTGGCAAGGCCAGCATTTATTGCCCATCCCTAATTGCCCTCGAGAAGGTGGTGGTGAGCCACAGTGCTGTTAGGTAGGGAGTTCCAGGATTTTGACCCAGCGACGATGAAGGAACAGCGATATATTTCCAAGTCGGGATGGTGTGTGACTTGGAGGGGAACGTGCAGGTGGTGTTGTTCCCATGTGCCTGCTGCTCTTGTCCTTCTAGGTGGTAGAGGTCGCGGGTTTGGGAGGTGCTGTCGAAGAAGCCTTGGCGAGTTGCTGCAGTGCATCCTGTGGATGGTACACACTGCAGCCACTGTGCGCCAGTGGTGGATGGAGTGAATGTTTAGGGTGGTGGATGGGATGCCAATCAAGCGGGCTTTGTTTGCCCTCAACAAACCTGAACCTGGAAGGAGAAAGAATCTGCCATAGTTCCCACCCCTGTTCGCTATTCAGTCATTTCAAGCGGAAAGTGAACCTGTGTATGTGTTGGGTGACAACAGGAACAAGCTCTGCTATGATGCGCCCCCAAATCAAACAGCTCACGGACACTCACTGCCTAGGTTTGCACATTAAAAATTGCCATTTGGGTGAGATACCAGGGCAGCTGGCACCAATGGAGTCATATTCTAGCAAGACTCTGTGCCTAAGAAAGAAGGGGAGCATGGATATGAAAAATGGGTAGGGTTGTGTGAAAGTATTGAAATATTTAGATTACTGATGTTATAAACTGGATAGCCAGGTGGTGAAGGATAGAATACGAGAGCCTGGCCTTTAGTTGCTTCAAGCCTTTATTCATAGATATCCACATTACACCCAACACCACATCCTAGATCAGCTCTCTTATAAATGAATACAAGAGAGTTCCCAGTTGATATGCACCACCTGAATACAATTAACACTAATTGATATAAATCACATGGATACAATTAACAACTGACTCGGATATAAGTAACTTGTTGAAAGGCATTGTCATTTTCTATGTTTTGTATTGTAGAAATATATGTGGAATCACGCATTTATTAACTTACTCAGTGCATCGATGCATGTTGTTGTTGTGCTTTAATTCTATTGATTTTGCAGTTCAAAAGGGTCAGTTCGGTAACATGTGTTCATGATCCAAGACCATAGTAATTCCTGAATCAGTTTGCTCAACTGTGATTTCTGAATGTTTGTCTCATGGTTTAGCTGCATCAATTGTTGCCTGACTTCTGTTTCTTGTCTTTGTTCCGTACACAGAGGGTGATGAGACAGGGGTGATGGACAGCCTGATGGAGGCCCTTCAGTCAGGAGCCGCCTTCAGGAGAAAGCGAGGTCCACGGCAAGCTGGTAAGTACTAAACTCGCACAAATTTCCGATTATTATTAACCACAATAGAACATCGGTTTCTGCACTCTTAGAATTTAAACCATAATTGATTAATTGTAAAATGGTGGTTTGAAGAGATGCCAGTGAAATTTCACTGAGCTTTATTGACAAACTATGACTTTCCAGCAGTGTTGTGACAGGAGGATGGGAAAAGCTTGCTGACCTGGGCGTGGACCACTTGATTCACTTCTTCTACACGCTTTACCTGTGTATAAACATGATCTTTTCATCTGAGGTTTCTGTAGGGTATTTCAAAATCACGTTGTATTCTGGACTCGAATCTTGGATCATTTAACCAGGCAATTGCAAATTGCTTACAATTTTTCAGAAATAATGTGGAAAGGCTAGACAAGAAAGCAAGAAAAAAATTAATTTAGTGTCCTGGGAAATATCCAATTTTGCTTCATGTTTAATAATAGGAACAGGAAGAGGCCATTCGGAGCCTTGAGCCTGTTCCGCCATTCAATTAGTTCGTGGTTGATCTGTATCTTTACTCCATCCACCAAGGGTTCCATAACCCTTAATACCCTTACCTAACAAAAATTCTATCAATCTCAGTTTTGAAATTTTCAAGTGACCCCCAGCCTCAACAGCTTTTGGGGGGAGAGAATTCCAGATTTCCACTACCCTTTGTGTGAAGAAGTGCTTCCTGACATCACCTCTGAACGGCCTAGTTCTAATTTTAAGGTTATGCTTCCTTGTTCTGGACTCCCCCGCCAGAGGAAATAGGGTAGATAGAGAGAAACTATCAAATCCTTTAATCATCTTAAACACCTCAATTAGATCACCCCTTAATCTTCAGTACAATAGTAATATTGTACATATTTGAAGACAGTAAGTTCTGTATTTCCCTTTTCTAAATATTTTTGCTGTTCCCATGGAAATCCACCATGGAAAATAAATTAGAGGACAGTTCCTAGTTACGGACTCAAAAATAGCAATTCTGTAAGTAGTGTCACCTCACACCCTCTTGATTTTAGGAAGGAAACCCAAAATATGATTAATTGTACCTTTCTAATTATATATTTATTTACCCACAATTTACAGATTCAGGTGTAACCCAGTTTATTTTCCAGCAACACAATTTCAGACTTGACTCCAAAACTATCACAAAAAGAGTTGGGTTTAGAGGTTCCAGATGACTGCCAATCAACTTGAATTAGATCAATAACTCTTTGAATGATCACAGATGTTTAATTCATTTGTATTTCGGCATAGCCGTGAGGCGTATGTTATACTGCAGTCCATCTCTGGAACAAGGCTGTACGTTGTTGGTTACTTGTTTTCTTTCTTTCTTTCTTTCTCAAAGATGATGTATTTTTCTTAAAGCACATATCTAACATAAGTGTCAGCCCTGGATCAGTGGTAGCACTCTTGCCTTTGAGTCAGGAGGTTGTGGGTTCAAGTCTCACTCCGGACACTTGAGTACATAATCCAGTGCATTACTGAGGGAGTGCTGCACTGTTGGAGGTGCTGTCTTTTGAATGAGATGTTAAACCGAGGCCCCGTCTGCCCTCTCAGGTGGACGTAAAAGAACCCGTGGCACTATTTGAAGAAGAGCAGAAGAGTTCTCCCTGATGTCCTGGCCAATATTTATCTCCCAACCAACATCACTAATACAGATTATTTGGTCATCATCACACTGCTGTTTGTGGGACCTTGGTGTGTGCAAATTGTCTGCTGTGTTTCCTACATTACAACAGTGACTACACTTTATAAATACTTAATTGGCTGTAAAGCGCTTTGGAACGTCCTGAGGTTGTGAAAGGCATTTTATAAATGAATGTTATTTTATTTCTAACCTTCAAATTGATGAGAAGTTGATTACAGCACTCATCAACTTTTTAAACTTGCTACAAAGCCAGTTACTGGAAGATTGCATTTAGAAGTCTGCTTCTATGATACAAATATTTACTTCTTGGTCAATACATCATACTAATAGCTCTGGATAACCCCAAACTATGACTACTTCTCTTGTAGTAAACTGCATAGTAAGTTGCTGCTTTTCTAAGTTACTAAATATGCATAAATATTTCATAATGTAGCAATTCAATGCAACAGAATAGGGTTTGTCAGGACAGCTCTTTGGTATCTCATCCAAGTGAGTATGAACAGGCTGCTCAGTCATGGAAGGGTATCCTAGCTGACCTCGATCCTGGTTATTTTTGTGATGTAGGAGAGGATGGTTCCCATGAAAAAGTTAGCTGATGTTTGCACAGCTGTGAGGCCATTTCAAAGGGCGTTAAGAATCAACTGCTGAGAGTGACCTAGAGACTGGGTGGCAGGTTTCCTCCTCTGAAGGAAATTAGTGAACCAGTTGGGTTTTTACAATTGTCCTAGCTCACAGATTACCAGTTCAATTTCATAAGTTGCCATGGTGGGATTTGAACTCTCAACTTTAAGTCCAGTACACGACCAAACCCTTCTGTACATGTGCACTTTTTTTTTTTAGCAGGGATCACTAGTGAACGGAAGCTTCCCTTGGTCAAATTGGCTAACTCTGCACACACATCTGGAATTAAGCCTAGGACCACCTGCTCTGTCCGGCTCAGTAACACCCTAAGTGGTGACTTTAAAGCTACCAGTTTTGAAATATATAATATGATGATTATGGGGTGACTAAGATGCACTGATAGACAACTCTTGACAATGCAGTAAAATCTATTTGTCCTTAATGCTCACATTAATTCCAAAAAAATAAACTAGGACATTTTTTAAGATAGAGAAAACATTAGGGTATACTTGAATAGCAATATTGGATTATACATGCACTTGTTTGCCAAATTGAGAATGGGCTGAAAGACTAATATTCATTCATTCATTCTGTCTTCATGTTGGCAAGACAGTGTAACCCATTATTTCTTAATATAGTCTTTCCTGAATCAATGCAAAATGATGGGTTGAAAGGGTGTTCTGGACACTTAGACTGGCAGCTGACTCAATAGACTATTGTGTTGTTACAATGTACTGAAACTGGATAAAGGCAGCTGGATCACGAGCAAGTTTAAAAAGTATGATAAAAAAATTAAAGGCTTTCAGGGAACAGTTAAGTAAGTAATACTGATGGATTTGCGTGTCTGCCTTCTGACATTGAGAATAAGATGAAAGGTTTTCAGTCTCGGATTCAGCTGCACGACCATTACCCAAATCAGATTTTCTGAGTGAGGGCCGCATGCAGTGGATGAGTTTTGGCTGAATTAGTAACATTATAGGAAACGACTGGTGACGTTCTAATAGCATTAAGTGATGGAGCTGTACTTCTGAATATACTGCTGGTAAATATCTGCTGCATCAGCCTATCAGTAGACTTATTTACTGACAATACGCTATCGCAGGGGGAATACTGCACTTAAGCCAGTTTGCTTCAATGTTGTGTGACGGGTTCATACAAATCTCTTAATTCATCTCCTCAAGCTACTCCCATCATCAATGATAGGCCCGTAACTACCTTAACTTCACTCTAGTGTTAGGTGGCTCAAGAAGCTCTCTACAAACATAACCCAAGTTTGGAAGGGGTTGAGTTGCTGGGTGTTTCACAAGTGGATGTAGAGTGAAAGTTTAATGTACATACCATTGCACTTTAACAAAATCTCAGTGACAACAATACTGTATAGAGAGCACTACAGTTTTTTTACTCTTATATTCATTTACAAAGTATCCACTAATACTCATAGCCTAGGGCTCCTCCAAATTTGTCCTTGGCTATTTCGGTATCTTTCAGAGTACACGTGCTGCTGCTTTTTTCTTCCTATGTGCAGTACTTTGCCTACACATTTAAATTTAATTTCTTTTTTCCCCTTTACATCTTTTATCCAATTCATCCTCCAGTTTCTGAGCTGCCTCCTCTGGCTCCATAGCCCCTCCTAGCTTGGTATCATAGAATGGTTACAGCACGGAAGGAGGCCATTCGGCCCATCGAGCCCGTGTCGGCTCTCTGCAAGAGCAATCCAGCTAGCCCCACCGCCCCCCCCCCCCCCCCCGCCCTTTCCCCGTAGCCCTGCAAATTTTTTTCCTTCAAGTACTTATCCAATTCCCTTTTGAAAGCAACGATTGAATCTGCCTCCACCACCCTTTCAGGCAGTATCATCATCCACACAAATTTAGCCACTTCACATTGAGTTTCTGAAACCAAGTGATTTATGCAGAATTAAATAGTAACGGTCCCAACATCGAGCTCCCCACTCAGTACTCCCCTAATGAATACTTGTTATTGTCTGTCCATCAGCCAATTTCTTTCCTTTCCTGAAGGTACTGACTATTAATGGGGTGGGTTGAATGGCACCAGTAGCCTTTCAGTGCCTCGGCCAAATAGCTCTGTGCCGTGAGTTAAGTGGGGATTTGATTGTGTGGTATCGCAGCTGAGCCCTGTCCTGTCCTCAATCAACAAGTACAGATAGTGATCAGGAGAAGGAACCCTGGCCGATTAATTTTTTTTCATCCCATGAGTACCCAGACCCCACTTTCCGGCTCCATCCACAACCAGCTAAGTCAGCACAGAGCAAGGATCAAACCTTGGAACTTTCCCACTGCTCACAGTTGAGTGCCGTACCGGACAGTTCACTTAACAACTGAGCAATCCGGGAACCTTCCCAATTCTGTTTTTGATTAATTTACTTTCTTGCAGAAATGGTTTTGCTGTCCTCAAAGGTCCCTGCAGTATAATTCAGATATTTTTTTTAAAACATGAAAGTGATGTGGGTGAAATAAATACTGCAATTCAAAGAGGAGATTTCTTTTGTTTGATATTTCCAGTACAGGCTTGTTTAAAAAGTCCTGGCGACTTTACATCAACTTTAAATCACAAATCGGACGACATAAAAGTTTAGGCTTAAACAATTAAACAAAGCCTGTTAGTTTTCTTGAAGACTACTGGAACACTATTTGGCTTAAGATCTGTTACACCATTACTCTTTGGCTGTTTAAGGCATTCTGCGAGCTGTGTTCCAAAATGAAAACAGATATCCACCTAAAGCTAGAAGGTCACCGTTTGATTCCTGTTCTGTCGTTAGTTAGCTGATCTAAACTGGGACCGCAGTTTGGGCCTCAATGCATCCAGTCTAGGGAGGGGAAGCATCAACCACGATTCCTTCTCTTGATCATTATCTAATGAAACCTATCAGAAAGTGCACTTGTATGGCGATTGATCAGGACCTGATTCAGCTGTGGTTCTCCCCCCCCCCCCCCCCCCCACCCCACAATAGAACAGCCTGTTGACACTCACTGTCTAGGCTTAAACATTAAGTTGGCCAAGGTACCAGAGAGCTAATGATACATGTGAAGCTCTACCCTAGTACAACTTCATCAGCAAGGACCGTTCCTTATCGTCACTGGGTCAAAATCCTGGAACTCCCTTCCTAACAGCACTGTGGGAGAACCGTCACCACACGGACTGCAGCGGTTCAAGAAGGTGGATCACCACCACCTTCTCAAGGGCAATTAGGGATGGGCAATAAATGCCGGCCTCGCCAGCGACGCCCACATCCCATGAACGAATAAAGAAAAAAGATGATTTGTTTTTAGTCATGTTGGTTAAGAGATAAATATTGGCCAGGACACCGGAGAGAACTCCCTTGCCCTTCCTATAGTGGCCATGGGATCTTTTACGTCCACTTGTGAAGGCAGACGGGGCCTCAAGACTGTACTGCACTGGAGTGTCAGTCTGGATTGTGTGCTCAAGTCTCTGGTGTAGGGTTTGAACTCATGACCTTCTGACAGAAGTGAGAGTGCTACCCACTGAGCCACAGCTGACGCCCTTGCCGGAGTATTCAAACCTGCCAGTTTAAGTAGAGTAATAGAGAACAAAATAATTTGTGTTGAACCCGGAAAAGTGCGAGGTGATGCACTTTGGAGGGACTAACAAGGCAAGGGAATACACAATGAATGGGAGGACCCTAGGCAAGACAGAGGGTCAGAGGGATCTTGGTGTGCAAGTTCACAGATCCCTGAAGGCGGCGGAACAGGTAGATAAGGTGGTAAAGAAGGCATATGGGATACTTGCCTTTATTAGCCGAGGCATAGAATATAAGAGCAAGGAGGTTATGATGGAGCTGTATAAAACACTGGTTAGGCCACAGCTGGAGTACTGTGTGCAGTTCTGGTCGCCACACTACAGGAAGGATGTGATCGCTTTGGAGAGGGTGCAGAGGAGATTCACCAGGATGTTACCAGGGCTGGAGCGCTTCAGCTATGAAGAGAGACTGGGAAGATTGGGTTTGTTTTCCTTGGAGCAGAGGAGGCTGAGGGGGGACATGATTGAGGTGTACAAAATTATGAGGGGCACAGATAGGATGGATACTAAGGAGCTTTTTCCCTTCGTTGAGGGTTCTATAACAAGGGGGCATAGATTCAAGGTAAAAGGCGGGAGGTTTAGAGGGGATTTGAGAAAGAACTTTTTCACCCAGAGGGTGGTTGGAGTCTGGAACTCACTGTCTGAAAGGGTTGTGGAGGCAGGAATCCTCACAACATTCAAGAAGCATTTGGATGAGCACTTGAAATGCCATAGCATACAAGGCTACGGACCAAATGCTGGAATATGGGATTAGAGTAGACAGGGCTGATGACCGGCGCGGACACGATGGGCCGAAGGGCCTCTATCCGTGCTGTATAACTCTATGACTCTATGACTACATGTCTCTGTGGAGGAGAAGATTTACAGAAAAAGGAGGAAGAAAAAAAATACACATTCTGATTTTTTTTCAATAGAAGTTGCTCGGTATAAACGTCCTCCTTACCACCACAAAGTGACTTTATCTGGACATGGTTCACTAAGGGCGCTGTTGCACTTAGCAATTTGCTACAGTACTTGTCTGGAGCAATTTATGGTCAGTGGAACTGAGCTACATTACCAGCTCTGCGTAACCCTATGGTCAGGGAAACCAGAGCTCTGCTCGTGCAAACTGGTAAGAATTGGCCTATTTTTGTTATCCACCCTCCAGCTGCTCCTTAGTTTCATTACCTCCACATGTGTAAATTCACTTGAGGGGATAAGGCCACATCTAGTTCTTCACTGTCAGACTTAAGTCCTAAAGTCCTTAGCGCAGCATTTGTAACAGCATATGTTTGGACTTCTATATATGCTGATGGATCTTCCATGGTGTCACTCGAGGTTTGGGGGTGTGGGGTCGGTGAGCAAGAAGGCCGTGTGTCAGTCCTAGAAGGGAACAGCGGTGGGCAGCGCACAGTGTTGGACGGCGCAGTGTTGGCAGGCCCAGCGCTACAAAGGTGGGGGGAATGGTGATTCAACAGTGAGGGAACGATAAGCAGACAGTATTCAATATAAATACTAATCATAGCCTTGAACAATGTTATAATCTACGTGTCCATAGCAGCAAGGAATGCTGAACTCACAACAGCTGTATCGCTTAGAAATTCTTTTTTGAAATGTATTCGGTCATTTATTTGACTGAACTAATTGAATCAGAAACTATCCGATAAGTCAACAATCACCAACAGGACAGAGCTGAACCAATCGAAAGAAAAGACATGACCACCAATCAGAGAGCGTCTCCAGGAGAATCCAGACAATAAGGATGTCTACACAGCATAACCTTGATTGTAATGCACCACGTGGTATTACAGTGCGCTTCTGATTATACATATAACACGAATTGAGTCTCCTTAAAAGCAGCCTCCACTAAACCACCATTAGAGTTCAATCAATATAATCTAATTCAGTTTCTGCGCAAGTAACACATAGTTACCATAAATCAGAAAGAGCTGAATACACTGAAAATCCCTAATGACTACACTCCATTATACACTAAAGCTGCTTCAGACACACAGGAAGACACAGTCATTCAGGACAAAAGAGAACATGTTGGGCTGATGCCTTTGCTTCAAGATTCAAATGACATTTTAAAAAGTTAGCAACTCCCCCTTGCACTTTTGTGTTAATCTTTTGTTCTGCTAGAAACGCAGTTTTTACTTTGCTGATACATTTACTGCGTTAGATGCCTGGAAGTGAGTCGTGGGACTGTAACCTAATCAAAGGGCTTAAGATGAAATAAATCATGAGAAGCTGAGACTTGATTACAGGCTTTGATGCTGCATTTACCATACAGTATAGCCAGTGTGTTTTTATTCGCTATACTTTTTAATAACTTTCAATAGAATTAGAGAAATTTGCCGGAAAGGTTTTGATTTTATCTGCAGTTCACTGCAAATTGCCAGTCTGTTTTCTCAAATCACCACTGCCATGTCCCCAATTGTTTAATTGTTTAGTAAGCAGCTTCCAGTTTTTCTTACACCCTTGCAATAATATGGTTTCAATATGCTGTATTGTGAATAAGGTGATTCATGAATGTCACCACAGCACTCCGAGTTAATATACTGGGGTCTGCAAATCACACTACTGCTATTTAGACCTTTCATGCGGTCTCTTTTTTCTTTGCCCGTCAGCATGTCCCAACAATCTGTCGCATTAATCCCTTGCTGCAGCACTATATTTCACTGTGCGACCTCGATGTAGCTGTGTGCAGCTTGACATTGCTGCAGTACACACCCATACTATCAGGTGTGATTCGGCTATTGATGCTAGGGCTGTGCTCTGTCTGCAGATTGTCTACTGCAGTACACACCCACTATTAACAAAAAAAAACCCCGACAGGAAATGAAGTTTACACTTGGGTTAAAAAGGCGCATGTTTTTGTCAGAGAACAGATTTACAGTGCAATCATTGTGAGCACTGAACCAATTCGCACTGAATAATTTATTTTCAGGGAGCTCATTTCAGAAAGCAGAGAGAGAGAGACAACCATATGGAGTTAAGCACTGTTGTAGGTAGTAATTTTGCCCAGTTAGTTAAAATATTAACCACAAAATAGATGTTTGTCTCTGCCGAGTGATCTTTCAGTTTACTTGTGGCTGCGATCAGGGTCAATGACACAGGCGTACGAGGCAAGGGCCATTTTCCTACACTTTAATACATAAAAAGGCTTATATGTGCTACTTGTATTTTAACTCTTGAGCACCAAAGCCCACCATATTTTTTTTTACAATGTGGTTTTGGCCTTGCATCAATACAAACTGTGTATTCGGGTGCAAAAGTCACACAAAGTGCATTTGGGCGGATAATCTTGCTTCGACTTCACTTCCATTGCAGTCTGACTGCAACCGATACAAAGTGCTGTTTAAACAAGGTCACAAGCAGTCCATTGGACCTCCTGGCAATTTTCAGTTTAGCTTGAATCGTCTTTTTAAAAAAATGCTAGCTGGGAGAAAATGGGATCAACTGTTCTTTACTGATATTAAAAATTTAACAGACATTAGATTCCATTGGGCGCAACTCCATTTTCCCCCGAGTAGAATCTCAAACCATTGTGTGTAGTACATTAATGCTCTTATCTCATCTTTGTCTTATTCTTTAAAGAAATTAGACTAGCTCTATGCTTAAGAATGAGCCAGATTAAGGACAACCCTCTGATTCCATTTTCACATAGTTAAAAAAGAAAGATCTTGCATTTATATAGCGCCTTTCATGACCTCAGGACATCTCAAAGCACTTTACAACCAATTAAGTACTTTTGAAGTGTAGTTACTGTTGTAATATAGGAAACGCGGCAACCAGTTTATGCACAGCAAGGTCCCACAAACAGCACTGAGGTAATGACCAGATAATCTGTTTTAGTGGTGTTGGTTGAGAAATAAATATTGGCCAGGTCACTGGGAAAACTCCCTAGCTCTTCTTCGAAATAGTGCCATGGGATCTTTACTGCGAGGGCAGATGGAGCCTCGGTTTAACGTCGCATCCGAAAGACGACACCTCCGACAGTGCAGTACTCCCTCAGTAACGCATTGGAAAGCCAGCTTAAATTTTGTGTTCAGGCCTACTCATGCTCCTATTTCTTATGTTCTTATGTCTCTGGAGTGGGACTTGAGCCCACAACCTTCTGACTCTGAGGCGACACCTTGAGAGAGCTCTTCACACATTGCATTATTTATTTTCCTTTTCCCTATTGATAGCATTTATCATTAAAGTGGAGTGCACTCAAAGTAAGCAGCTGATTTTCTGCAATTTGTTAAGCTAGGCCAGCAGGCGCACTTAAGAATTGCATAAAGGTTATTGGAGTAAAAAATTAAAAACTGTGAGTGACACCATAATTTTCAGATAGTTTGGAGATTTGACGAGAGATTTGAGTAATTGCTGAAAATTGAGTGTGAAAGGATCCCACCTTAGGTGATAAGCAAGGTGTAGTTAACTGTGACTGAATAAATCAATTTCAGTTTTTATTCTGGGATTTATACTGCTGTTGGGGATCATATTCTATTCATTTTTCTGTGAAAATTGAAAACCAGTAGCCTTTCATACAATGTACAAAAAAAGCTGCAGTTCCCTCCAATCAGGCCCAATGGCTTATGGTGACTAAATAAGTCAAATTCCATTTTTATGGCATGGGATCCCAGGGCACAAGGATCAGATTCCATGATTCTGTTTTTCTCAAAGCCGAGAAGCAGTGGCCTTTGTTTTAGGCTAGCTTGCACACATGAGGGAGTGGAGCCTTTAATTTGCTGCAGAACCGTGCCTTATGTGTGTGCTCCACAAAGCATGCACTTAAAGGAGTACTCTAGGGAAAGCTCACTAAAGTCACATTTTGTTCGGATAAGAAAGATTAATTTTACACTTCATTTCTCAATTCACAAATCAATGTCCCACGTCCTGAGTTTATTGCGAGTGTTCTGTTCTTCCTCCCTTTGCTCGTCTTTGGGATATTCGAATGGTTGAAGGAGAAGTAGAAATGTCTAGTGCTCAGTCCCCACTCTCCCTGACTTCAGTTCTGAGCCTGCTAACGAACTGTACTACAATCTTATGATACAATGAATTGCCCTCCCAGCAGACATGAGATGCACACTTTTTACCCACAGTAAGGTCCCCAGGTTTCACTCACCCCTTTATTCACTGCTCCTCTCTCGACATCACTCCCACTCACCATGTTCTTGCTGCTACTCCCAACTCTGCCCGACTTATCCCACCCCGTTCCTCTCTTCCCCACCCCCATTCCTCTCTTCCCCACCCCCATTCCCCAGTCTCCCTCTTATCAGGTCGCATCTAAGTCTACGCTGCTCTAAAGTAAATAGATCCAGCTCTTATCTAAGTAATTAAGGTTCTTTAAGCTTGGAATTATTCTTGTAGCTCTCCTTTGAACCTTTTCCAAGGCCACTATATCACCCACCATGTGAGGGACCAAAACTGGCTGCAGTACTCCAGATGTGGTCCAATCAGCGACCTTTATAAAGACAGAAGGGGGTCCTTTGATTTGTACTGAGTGGTCCTATTAATACAACGCAATACTGTTAGCTTTAGCTATAGTTTCTCTACGTTGGTCATGAACCTTCAGTGATCTGTGCACAATAACACCTAGATCTTTTTCTCTCTCAACCTCTTTCAGTATTATTCCCTGTAAATGATGGCGTATTCTGCGTTGGTCCAACCAACATGCATGACACTACATTTATGTTTTGTTTGCCATTTTGGCGTTTAGTGGCAGGCAGGCCTTCATGGGAGCTTCACTAGGGTCGTAGGCCATTCAAAGGTGCACCTGCTGCTCCCGAGGTGCCCTTCCACACCAAGCATTGCAGCAGGCTGAGTCCCCAGGCATGATGGTGATCGATGACTACAGGCCATGAGGGTGAGTTTGAGGGGGGATAGTGCACCACGGCAACAGTGAGTTCCTTGTAACTTGTTGGAAGTGAGGGGTATGTAGGGGCAAGTTTATGGAAATGATTGATGGTGCAGTAAAGAAGTGGAGGGTTATCATTGCTCTCCAGGATGACCCTGGAGTAGTAGGTGGACTTGGCAGAGGAGGGTGAGGCCTGAAAGTGCTTGTTGTTGTCCATCCTGATATGGTGATGGATGGTTAAGCATGTTGTGCTCTGGATAGGCCCAAGCCTGTGCCCCTTGGCCTTGCAGGAGTGAAGATGGTGGCCATACCAGGGGAAGGAAGGAAAGAAAGAAATGAAGGAACTAAAACACAGCAGCCAATTTGCACACGGCAAGGTCCCACAAACGGCATGAGATGATGTTGGTGAAGTGCCAGGGTGGGACTTATGCCTGTCCATGAAATCCTGCCAGCAGCTACTCGCAATGTGGAGGCCTTACTCTCCCAGCAGACAGGAGAGTTTCGTCAGAGTTTTTACAGATCATGCTGATAGATTTTGACAAGGTCCCACATAAGATATTGTTAACAAAAATGAGAGCACATGGAATTGGAGGCTTGGATAGGGAATTGGTTAGTAGGTAGGAGACAAAGAGTAGGGATAATGGGTATGTACTCAAATTGGCAGGTTGTGACTAGTGGTGTCCCCCAGTGATGTGTACTGGGGCTACAGCTTTTCACTATATTTAGAAATGACTTGGATGAAGGAATAGGGAGCCGTATATCTAAGTTTGCTGATGACACTAAGTTAGATGGGAGCAGGAAGTTGCAAAGGGACATTGATAGATTAAGTGAGTGGGTAAAACTGGCAGATGGAGTTTAATGTGGGAAAGTGAGGTCATCCACGTTGGACCTAAGAAAGATAGATTACAGTATTTTCTGAATGCCGAGAAGCTAGGAACTGGATGAGCGGAGAGATTTAGGGGTCCAAGTACAGAAATCACAAAAAGCTAGTGGACAGATACAAAAAATAATTTAAAAGGCTAATGGAATGTTGACCTTTATCTCAAGGAGGCTGGAATACAAAGAGGAGGAAGTTACATTGCAACTGTACAGAGCTCTGCTTAGACCCTATTTAGAGTACTGCATTCAGTTCTGGGCACCACACCTCAGGAAGGATATATTGGCCTTGGAGGGGGTGCAGCACAGACTCACTAAAATGATACCCCAGCTAAAAGGGTTAAATTATAAGGACAGGTTGCACAGACTAGGCTTGTCTTCCCTTGAGCATAGAAGATTAAAGGGTGATCTAATTGAGGCGTTTAAGAAGGATTTGATAGTTTCTCTCTATCTAACCTATTTCCTCTGGTGGGAGTCCAGAGCAAAGGGGCATAACCTTAAAATTAGAGCCAGGCCGTTCAGGGGTGATGTCAGAAAGCACTTCTTCACACAAAAGGTAGTAGAAATCTGGATCTCTTGCCCCAAAAAGCTGTTGAGGCTGGGCAATTTCAAAACTGAGATTGGTAGAATTTTGTTAGGCAAGGATGTTAAGGGTTACGGAACCAAGGCGGATAAATGAAGTCAACATACAGATCAACCATGGCGGAACAGGCTCGGGGGGCTCAATGGCCTACTCCTGTTCCTATGTTCCTGTGGCAGTCCAGGAGATCAATGTGGTCGCCAGCTAAATATTAGGAGGCAGGTAGTGGCAACAGTTGCTGCTTGAATTTAGCAACCCTCCCCCGTTCATTTGATTCCGGTGGGTGCGCTGCCAGCAGAATGATCAGGGCCACAGTGGGGTCTTGGGAGGGAAATCATAGCAGACATCAAGGCGGCCAGTTCTGTGGTGGAATTTACTCTGAGGGGCTCTGCCCCACTCCACTTGACAGACCACCACCCAGAAGTGGGTGGTTTTCATAAGAAAAGTCCAGGCCTTTATGTCAGAGGAAGTTGTGAAGAATCTGCTGCTCAGACCACACCATGACTCCCACGTCCAGTGCTGGTCACTGAGGCACAAGGGAGGTACTGATGTGTCGTGGCCAGTGCAGAGAAAAGCCACAAGAAGGATCGCTAGTATAGGAGAAAACAACATGGATTCAAATGTAGGAATGATATCAAGAAATCATTCTTCACACAAAGAGGGATCAACACTTGATTCAAGGTGAGCCAAATGGCCTTGCTTATCTATAGTTACCTTATGATCTCTTTTTCTTGAATAAAGAAGTGAAGGAGTAACAGAAGGAGGATGAGCAGCATTCGTAGATACATATAACCCAACTGGCAGTGTAGCTGTAGGAGTGAAGAGGAGGCACTGTGCAGTTTCTGTTTCCTGCAATTCCCAACAGCTATCGCCTGTATTCCAAAAGACACTGTGTTGTCTGCAGCTGTGGAGTAGAAGGCAATGCTGCTCTCCATTGGCCCCATATCTGTCTGTCATCTTTCCCACAACTCCATGTTTCCAATCAGGTTTCGGTCTTAATCAAAGTCAAAAGTGACATCCTCTGTGACTTTGGCCGTGATGCACTATCCCTCCTCATCTTTATTTCAGTAGTTTTTAAACACGGTTAACCACACCATCCTTCTCCAACGCCTCTCCTCCATTGTCCAGCTGTGTGGGAACGCCCTTGCTTTGTTCCACTATTACCTATCCGGTCATAGCCAGAGAATCCCTGCAATGGCTTCTCTTCCCACCCCCGCCCCGTTACCTCTGGAGTCCCCCATGGATCTATCCTTGGCCCCATCCTATTTCTCATCTACATGCTGCCCCTTGGCGACATCTTCTGAAGACATGACGTCAGGTTCCACAAGTATACTGACGATACCCAGCTCTACCTCACCACCACCACCTCTCTTGACCCCTCCATTGCCTCTGTGTTGTCAGACTGCTTGTCCAACACCCAGTCCAGGATGAACTGCAAATTCCTCCAATTAAACATCGGGACGACCAAAGACATCGTTTTCGATCCCTGGCACAAACTCCATTCTCTCGCTACAAAGACTACCTACTTCAACCTCCACAACATTGCCCGTCTCAGCCCCTGCCTCAGTCCATCTGCTGCTGATAGTCTCATCCATGACTTTGTTACCTCCAGACTCCACTGTTGCAATGCTCTCCTGGCCAACCTCCCATCTTCCACCCTCAATATACTTAAGCTCATCCAAAACTCTACTCATATCCTAACTTGCAGCAAGTCTCGTTCATCATCCCTGTGCTCGCTGACCTCCCGGTCTATCAACACTTTGATTTTAAAATTCTCATCCTCATGTTGAAATCCCTCCCTGGCCTCACACCTTCCTATCTGAACTCGGTAGTGTTAGGCCGTGCGTTCTTTGAACTAGGCAGTACTAGCACTGTGTTTTCTCTGAACTCAGTAGTCTTAACGTTGTGTGTTCTCTGAATTCAGTAGTGTTAGCACTGTGTCTTGTCTGAACTCTGTAGCCTGCCTGACAATGACTGGATCAAATTGCACATTGCAGAGAACTTGAATTACTCTGCAACAGACTGGATCAAATTACACATTCCAGACAAAGTGATGGGTGAGTATTGTCCTCCCACTTCCTGTCATTGACAACAGCAGATTATGTTACTGCCACTATAGTGGTGGTAATAGATGTGATCCAAATATACAGCAGTTGCACTGTCCTAGTCCTAAATAGTCTCCTCTATCCTGGAAATTCACTCGACTGATTTGACATTTTTAGTACTTATAAATTACATTTGAGCACACAGTATAATCTGTGTTTAAGCTCTTAATTTCTTGTCTCTGTCGTGTGGGATTCATCAGTTTAATAATGCAACGATTTTTACTAATTGCCCTGAGTACTATATTTAATTTGTGGCAGAGGTCAGAAAGTAGAGTATGTTGAAATATCATCATTAACTCAAAGTATGGTCAAAGCTGAAATCCACTTAGAATCATCTCATTTCTTGGTGTATGAAATACTGTTTTCTCATAATCAGGTAATTATGTTGCTTAATTTTTTAAAAATTAATTCTTGGGATATAGGCGTCGCTGGCAAGGCCGACATTTATTGCCTATCCCTGGTTGCCCTGAGAAGGTGGTGGTGGGCTGTCTCCTTAACACAACTGAGTGGCTTGTTAGTCCACTTCAGAGGATAGTTAAGAGTCAACCACATTGGGTTGGGACTGGAGTCACATAGAGACCAGATGAAGTAAGGACGGCAGGTTTCCTTCTTTAAAGGGCATTAGTGAACCAGCTGGGTTTTATGACAATCCAACAACTTCATGATCACTTCTACTGATACCAGCTTTTTATTTCCAGATTTTTAAAAGTGAATTAAAATTCTCAAACTGTCACAGTGGGATTGAGCTCATGTCCTATGGATTATTAGTCCAGCTCTCTGGATTACTAGTCCAGTACATAACCACTACACTACCTTTAAAGAGAGACAATTTAAAGCAGTGCTGTTCATATTATGGCGCAGCAGGTTCATCTCCCCTTCACCTGCATCCCTTGGAAGACCTGCTGCTTCATGTGTCTCTAGGCTTGCGTTTGCAACCTGCCTGGTTTTGGGTTGTTGCCAAACTGGGATTCAGTGTTGTCAAGCAAGAGAAAGCTACTGGAAGAGAAGAATTTATGTAGCAACTCACCATGTCATCTCCCTTATGTCTAATGTACGAGAGAGGCTGCAGTCCCCTATAATCAGGCCTACAAGCTTGTGATGACTAAATGGAATGCAAGGATATGCTGATAGGGTTAGATGAAGTACGGTGGGAGGAGGCTCGTGTGGAACATAAACGTCGGCATAGACCAGTTGGGCCGAATGGTCTGTTTCTGTGCTGTAAACTCTCTGTAACTATGTAACCCATCTCAAAGTACTTCACACCATGAATTACTTTGAAGTCCAATGAGTGTTATGTAGGTAAACACAACAACTGCTCTGCACCAGCGACATTCCACTAATAGGAATGAGATGCAATACCAGTTAATCTGTTTTTGGTGGGATTGGTTCAGGGGTGAATGTTGGCCAGGGCACTGGGAGAGGTCTATGCTCCTCTTCCAATACTGTAGTTGGATCTTTAACGTCCATTTGGACAGGCAGACAGGAATTTGATTGGATGTCCCTTCTGCAGCATGATATCTCCGACAATGCAGCACTGCCACAGTACATAGATGGTTAGCTCAAGTCCTGATGTGGGTTTGAACCAACCCGCAATCTTCTGATCAAGAAGCAAGAGTTGCTACCAACTGAACTAATTGACAAAGTAAACATAGTTGGAGAATGTGGCAGGTGATAGGATTGTCCCAGCAGCAGTGTAGATGTACAGGCTGTAGTAAATCTATCAATCCTATATACACATCTGGCCTTAAGATGCCCTTCCTGATCCCTAATTACTTTATGATCAAGTCTTATTGTGGGACTTGACCACACAACGTACTGACCCAGCAGGAGTGTTAGTAACGGATCCATGACACCACCAGGTCCTTGGCAATCTGATAATCTGAAGTGCTATTTAGTTTAATATTTTATAGCAAATGTATTTCTTGTTTGGAGAGAATGACTCTTTTCCTTCAGGTCAAGGCAGGCACTATATCCAAAGAAGGCCAACAGACCCTATCTAACCCTATATCTGTCAGCAGGATGTCTTATTGATCCACCCTCCAGGGAAGCATCCTTTACTCGGTACTTTTCCCGACTGCCTAGCCTGAGATCAAGTCTAGGTATCATCCTAGTATTCCGTAGCATGGAAATTAGAAACCAGCAGGTTCTGTATTTTTATTTGGACTCACACTTGGTATAAAGATTAAATCAACTACATCATAAGGCGAGTATGCCACTGTCTTGACCCCTTGTTAAAAATCACGTCTAATTGCAGGTACTGAGGCAAACAAAATAAGAAGTTCTAGGTTTGGTCTCTTAAGTTGGTTGATCTCAAGCTGGGTGATGCCAGGGGCACCACATTAGACCTCAGCAACTTTGGGCTTAAGAGGAGACAATTCAGTCAGGGTTGTTGCCCTTGAAGAGTGCAGATATGTGGCTATCAGATGAAGACAAGATTAGGCTCTGATGTGATGCCTTTAAATGTTGAATAGCCTGCTGACACCGGCTGTGTACGCTGACAAAATGGTGATTGGCTGAGGGACCAGAGAGCTGCTTGCACCCATTAGAACCGTACTTCAGAAAAGGAGAAAAATGTACTTGTGTCCTGCGCAACCAACTTGATCAGTTCGTTAACAATTCCTAGTCAGGATACAGTTAATATATAGCAGTCTGATTCAGGAGCTGGCATGATTTTTCAGCTCACTCTCACATTCTCAGAATGCAATTCACATTTCCGCACAGTGCCATGAACATCTGGATCTACTCAATGATACAGCATATGATCAGGGTAATTCTGTGCTGGAATATTGGACCATTTGATTAAAATCCTTTACTCTAAAATAAGACCAGCATAGTTGCAATCTTTTGGAAAATTATCACATTTTCTTAGGAGCTTCTAAGTAAAAGTGATTGAAGTAATTTAAAATAAATCCAGTTTAAAATTACTAGCAGATATTGCATGGTGTTGCTCACATATGGTCTGAAAGAAAGAAAGAACTTGCATTATATATCATCTTTCATGACCTCAGGCATCTCAAAGTTCTTTACAGCCAATGAAATACTTTTGAAATGTAGTCAAATGTTGTAATGTAGGAAATAATGCAGCCAATTTGCACACAGCAAGGACCCACAGACAGCAATGAAATAAATGACTAGATCATCTGTTTCTCTGAGGGGTGAGGGGAAAAAAATCCAATTCACGGCGCTCACCACGAGATGCTCCGCTCCAGCAATTTCTGGGCCTCCCTGTTAACTTTTCGTTCCCTTTCTGGGCCTCCAAGGCTGAGTTTCATGTCAGGTTCATAAATCACATCATTAACAGGATCCTTACAACATGATCTAGCAGCCCTAGGTGTCTGCGAAAAGATTCATTCGTAGTCACGGCACAAATCTAGCAATTTCTTGACATTTGCGGGGAGGTTGACGACAAGCTCCTGTTTTCGCGGAGGTCAATCACCTTACGTTAAATATAACAAATATACAAATACCTCACAGGTGTTAATATTTGTCAAGCTCAAAATGCTTGCTACTTCAATGAATAGCAGGCAAACCAAAGCCACTCAGCAACATTAGTCAATCAGCAGGTCCTCGTCCTCTTCTTCTTCAAGTAGGTTGGCTGGTGCATCCAAATGGCGTATCCTAAGACCTTCCTGGTGGAGCGCCGTAAATCGTTCAGCAATTTGTGGCACAAATTGACGGGTTTTTTATGCATTAATAATGGCGGGAGCTTAGAACACTGCATATTTACATTTTTTTTTTCCTAATCCTATATTTATCTAGGCAAAGTGATTGTGTTTCTAAGTGTTGTTTAGCAATTTCCAACTAACTGACTTGATGGTTGATATGAACAGCTTCTACTTTGTAATTAAGCTAAATTTAAATAAGAACGAGAACGATTCTATAAATAGAATAGATAGATTTCTTTTTCCCCGTGAAGCCTCAAAATTCCATCCAATTAATTTGTCAACTTAAGATAAGAAAATTATAAAATGACATCTGTGACTTTGTTCCAATACTACATTAGCAATAATTTCTTCTGACTCATGTTTTTTTTTATTTACGGGAATATTTTACTCATCAGGGCAAGGAATAGAATTATTTCCCTGCTTATTGTGCTCTATGCATGAATCAATCATAGATGACACACAGAGTAAAGCTCCCCTTAAATCTCCAAAAATGTCCTTTAAACCAAACTTCAGACAGCTATCCTGAGGCAGCAGTGGAACATTTAAATTCCCATTCCTGCTATCACTGTGGCCTTTAAGTGATACCACACATTTGGTAGCTATTCTTGATGAATTACCAGTAGTTATGTGCTGTTTGTTTATTTGGTCATTCATTCCCCACTGAGATTTAGGTTAAGGCTTCTTGGTTTTAAGGGTCTAAAGTTCATTAGAGGAGAATTCAGTTCCACCAGTCTGGGATCTATTCAAACTCAGATTCCCAAATACTGAACGCAAAGCCACTGGGAGCATTCAGCTTTGTTGAACTGTATTTGGTGAATATTTATTGAAATCATTTAATTATTCATTTTCCATTCTAACGTGGGCTCTAAATTTGTGCACTGCATTCATGCCAGCTACAGCGTATAAGTTTGAGTGCAATCGAGAAACAATCAGTTTTGCTGTTTGGTGTCTGCATTTCAAAGCACAACAGAAGATTTATTTGCTGAGTTATTACTGCAAATTGTTCTAACTCTTTTTAGCCACTGAACTAAATATTTTTGATACTTCACCAACTAAAGCACTTGTCTTTGGGGGGAAATCAAGGGATATGGGGATCGGGTGGGAAAGTGGACTTGAGGTCGAAGATCAGCCATGATCTGACTGAATGGCGGAGCAGGCTCGAGGGGCCGTATGGCCTACTCTTACTCCTATTTCTTATGAACACAAGGGAAAACTGTTTTAATGTCATCCTTACCAAGAATATTCTAGAAACGTTTCCAATGTTTTATGTTTTATTGGGTAGGATATATCCTTGCTCATGGGTTAGTCAGCATTTAGCTATAGACCAGGCAATTCCCAAGTTTAATGTTCACATATAATAAGTTAGGTGATCCTGGCCAGGTACGCAATTGTGACACTACAGTTGGTCTCAGTGTCTCTGGCCTGGTAAAGGGGAAACTCAGGCAGTGTTCCCACTCTTCTTCATTGTCCAGTGAATACTGGTGGATGTTAGGTGAAGACAGCCACGCCCTGTCTGGGCTACAGATTGGATACTTCACCAACTTTCTGGAGACTAGCCTGCACCTGTGGAACTGTAGTTCAACAAGTTGGCACCTTCTGGGGAGGAAGGAAGAAAATTAGGCGGGGGAAAAAAGGGAGGTCAAGAGTGACACAGCACAAACAGAATATCCAAAGTATACCTAAAAGGTTGTTATTCCTTTTGCTGAATCTGACAAAATTTGAATTATCTCCATCAGAAAGTAGTCAGTGTTTGACTAATTTAAAATCATTCGTATCTGCTCACGGGTACGGTCGGGTTGTGTTTGTGTATATGTTGCATCATGTAATACAAATGGTATTTTTGGCTTCCAGCCTACATATCCATTTAAATGATTTAACGATATGAACCACATTTGAGAAAAAGATGGCTCGCACTACAGGGTTTGATTTGGTCATTTGGATGCCATTGTTATTGCCTACTTAGAATTAATGGCGGTTGATACTTTCATCTCCCCTTCTCCTCCCCTCTCATGTCTCCAGGCAAAACAGAAATATTCTGGAAGTTCATTTACTTCAGTGCCTGTTGCAAATTATCTGCACAGTTAACGTTTTCTCTTTATTTCCTTTAGACTCAATGTTGTCTCTCTCTGATATCAGTGACGACAGTGACCTGGTAACAAAAAATGAAAATGTTTTCTTGCTTGTTCCGAATCCCTACCCCATAATCTTAACCCTTTCAGTAATGCTGGGAAATCCATTTCTGGGTAACATCATTGGAGCAAAGAGTGAAATATTCTACATACGTAACCTGTCATATTAACATTTTGCAAAGAGAAAAAATTGTTAGCAGCAAATACAGAGCATAGTTCACCAAAGTTTTCCACTTCTGTAAGATTTTTCATCCTTTCATTTTAATGGGAGAAAGGTTGCAGGCTGGCGAGCAGAGAGTCGGAAAGGCCTGGCCTAGAAGTTTAGTTTCTGAGATGATGTTACTAAAAGTTACACATCCAATCACAAGTTTGCTCACATCCCACTTCTTCAATCGCGGTCCGCAGCGCTCTGGCGATGTAGCTCCAATCTGATCTCCCATCCCTCGGTTTAAGTGCTTTCGGTAAGTGTAGAATTTCATGGGATTTGCTCTACCTATCAGTTGATACTTATGTTCTGTTGTTAGCATCAAGTATTTCTGATGGGTACGAAGAATAGGAAGTGCAAGCTGGACAGTTCTTAATATAGTTGATAACTTAATGAGATAATGTAAATAATGCAAAATCCATGTTCCGTAAAAGAGGGAAAATCTACATAAGTTGGTAAGGGCTGGACATTATTTTTAAATTGAGTGAAAAGGATTGAGGGGGATGGCATATTTTTAAGTTCTAAAAAGTTGATGAAACAGCAAAAGCCTGAAGAGTATTCAAGTTCGTTTAGTGCCAAAAAAGTAACACCCAATAGGACCAAAGTGGCACCGTCTGGGCAGATAAAGTTCTGCAGGCACAAACCAAAACAAGTTATCTACTCAAAGATTTTTTGAGCCAATGGGGTTAATTTTCAACTTCGCCTGGGCAGTAATCTGGCCCTTTACAGACTCTGTCCATTGATTTGAATAGAATGAAAGTTCCACTGTGCCAGGTTACTGCTCAGGCAGTGAAGTTCAAATTACCCTCAATGTCTTCTGAAAATACAATTCTTGGTTTTAAAAAAAAAGTAGTAGTTATGGTAACTGGTAAACAAGTATTGGGATGCCTGGCACTTTCATCACAATGTGTTTCCAATTTTGACCTACCGTTGTGGGTGGGAAGATCGCAGATGTGGAACTGCATTGCCAGAGGGTTGGGAATTGGTCGCGTGCCCACTCTTGGCTGAATGACCAAGCTCAGATGATATTAAAGAAGGGTGTGCATTATTTTTTTATAGTAGTGTGTTGGGGGCAAACTGCTGATAAGCTAAGCAAAGGAAAAATATTGGTGTATTGAATTGAGCTATTTCCTGTTAAACTTCTATTATGATTTATTTTTCCACTCTAAATATCGCCAGTCGAGACAGGCTGGCTATAAACGACTGCTTCCCTTCAGTCCGACAATAACTGAAAGCTGCCGTAAGAGTTCAGCACTCAATGGAGACCACTTGGTCACACCCAAAGATGTTTGTTGTAGAGTCTGTCTCATTGTATTGTAGTGTTTGGGTGTTCATTTTTTTTTTCCAGATTTACCACCCTCCTCTCCTAAGAATGCTGAATCTTGCTGGGGTACAATTGCATGGACATCAGCAGTTCTTTAATACCTTACCCACATGGCTGTCCTTCATGTGTGAGCCTAGACGGTGTCAGTTCACCATTTGTCTGTGGACGGTCCAATTCTCTTCATCTGAGGTGCACATGTGGGCTCTTTCCAGCAGGCGTCACTAAAAAGCAATAAGCAAGAATCCTGGGTAATTTCTTTTCTCCTACCCCGGCCAATGAGTCCAATTAAGCCCTGCTGGTGTCACCAGGAATGACAACCTAAATTCCAATTAGTGCAAATGTAGGTAAAGGAGATGGATATAATTTCCTAAGTACCCCCATAATTGCATTCTTAAACAAGGGTCTTGACTGTAATTTTAAGCAGTTAATTAGCACTACTTGCATGCTACCAGTTCCATTGATCATGTTAGTGGGTGGTTGCTTAATCCAGGGGTGGCTCCCTCTCCACTTTTGACAAAGCTTCTCTAAGGATGACAGGTTGAATGTTTGGCTATCCTGGTCTTATGATGTTCAGCAAATTCTTCCCAGCCTTACTGCAGATTGGTTTGTTCCTCCTCCTTGCATTGTTCCTAATCCCCTGCTCAATCCCTTGAGTGCTAATGGTGAATCCCCACCACAAAGCCCAGTCCTGAAGGATGAAGGTTGCTTTTTACTGTATTATTAGAAGCTCTGCATCTTTGGAAAAAGTAAGGGGAGTAAATTTGCAAGTTGCTTTCTTCCCTCAACTCCTTTACGTAACAGCTGGATTGGTTGAAGTATCCCTAGATAATACATAAATGTCGCTCTGGATTGAAGAGCATAAAATGACCCAATATAAAGAGGCTTGTTCTAAAACTTAAATTTTATTTAAAACTTCATACAAATAACAATTGTGTATATATAGTGTACCAATTAAACAATTGCTCACCTAATTACCCCTACCAGTGGCAGACCTGTAACCACCAGTATTTTAATCTACCACTACCAGTGGCAGACCTGTAACCACCAGTACTTTAACCTATCACTACCAGTGGCAGACCTGTAACCACCAGTACTTTAACCTATCACTACCAGTGGCAGACCTGTATTTACCAATAGTTTACCCTACCACTACCATTGGCAGACAGTAACCACCGATAGTGTCGAGCTCAAGTGCTGTCTGCAGACATAGCCCAGGTTCACCAAGCCTGAGCCTATTATAGTATGACTGGGTGTACTTCAGAGTTTACATGGGCATATTATGAACATTTCACAGACCTGCCATTATTACACTTTAGTGAAATTCCAGTGATAGCTCTTCCTCTGAAGTCTTTGGGTGGCAGTTAGCCCAATGAGAGGAATCTCTGATGAGTCAATCACTGCAGTGGGACAAGCTCCTGCTGACAATTTGTATATCTGCAGTGCTGACTTTAAGAAATTCTGCATGTCATTATCAGGTGGTGTGCTATCAGTTTCTTCATTCCTCCTGCCTTGCTGCCAAGTTCAGTGGTGCTCACACAGGAACGTTATTGATTTTATTGGTATTATGTTAAAGATTTATTGTCATGTTTCCAGTTTAGGAAACAAGGCAGTTCTGCACCAAGATGAAGGTCAATCAATATATAACTTGAGTGATGACGTTATTGATGACAGTGCATAGATGTTTATTTTCTTTTATATTGGTTTCCATTTTTTTAAACTTCTCACTGGGGTAAGATTCCACATTGTGGAGGGCGAGCGGAGAGGGAAGAGAGTGAGAAATTACAGATTAATCTACAGTCCCTCCCCAAATAATCATTCTTCATGTGTGACTCACTGCCTGAAAGGGTTGTGGAGGCAGGAACCCTCACAACATTCAAGAAGCATTTGGATGAGCACTTGAAATGCCATAGCATACAAGGCTACGGACCAAATGCTGGAATATGGGATTAGAGTAGACAGGGCTGATGGCCGGCGCGGACACGATGGGCCGAAGGGCCTCTATCCGTGCTGTATAACTCTATGACTCTATGACCCAAGACGGTATGTGTCATCAGAATATTTCACCCTTGGGAGCACCCAAGCTAACCATGAGTTTGTCCTCCCTGACATGCACGCAAACATACTTTACAGTAAGGGTTACTAGATAGCAATCAACCGCAAGATAGCTGGCCAATTTCCTCCAACCCTGCTAGCCTGCGGCATTAAGGACAATTTTATGTCCTCTTCTGCTGCCCCGTCTGAGATCAGCTAACTGACGTCAGACCGGGGCTTAGCCTGGATATCTCAGTTACACACTGGGTGGAATACTTTTCCATTAATCCTTCAGGGGTGCCTTTCCGGTTCTTTTTAATGCACATAATTTATTTATTTTTCTCTTCTACGTCATAGTTCTCATCTACACACAGCAGTTGGAAGGGCAGACAAAACATTATGTAGGCTTCTTAGGCATTCTGTTGCCTCTACTGCTTATCTCTGGCTACTATTTTGCCCAGTTCTCCCTCTTGAGGAAACACCTCCCTCCCACCCCCCCCCCCCCCCACACCAATCTGAGGCCCAAATCTATGACAAAATGAAACGCAGAGATCATCCTAATCACTCTGCATTAGAGTACTCATATTAATCCCCATCTTTCTTACCTTTAGACTAGCATCCTGTTATCCATATTATTCCAGTCGAGACAGCAGGACATTCTGGACTGTGGACTATCTCATGACCAGTCTGTGATCAGCCTTCAACAGAAATGCAGTACCGAGAGCTAGTTTTAATATGCAGAAATCCTTGACTGGAAATTGGAATCCCACCCTTGTCAAGTGCGTCTCTTGTGCTTAGTTAACTGGTGCTGTAATTTCTATGAGGCTTGGTGGCCTCCACTAGTGTCCTCTCCTTCCCCTTTTCCAAAGGTGCAGAGTTCCATCACCATGTAATAGTCTCTGTTTTCACAAACTGGTGAAGCTCACCACATTTTTTATGGGTACACTTCAGTCTCAATGAGCTCTGGAATTTATGTTTATCGACTGTGAAATAATACAATTTTACACATGAGGATCCTACCTGCGTGTTATTTCAAAGATAATAAGCATAGTAATTATCAGAACCCTCCACTTTGCCCTTTCCGTTCTCCAGGAGAAAATGCCTCAGTAATGATTAAATGTGAAGAGAAAGATGAAGAAAATAGAGTTTAAACAAAATCAAGAGCCTTTGATTTGAATATGTATGATATTATTTGACAGTTATCTTTTGGCTCACTTGACATTGTGACTTTATTAGATTTATTCTACAAGTCAGGACCGGTGAGAAGTTTATCCAAAACAGCGTGCCGTGCATTTGTGTGGTTTCACTAATCTTTTTTTAAAATTCAAGTTGTTCCCCCTCCCCCTTCCCCTTTCCTCTCCTCTCCTCCAAGCATGCTTTACTGACAGTGACTCTTAACCGTTTGATAATGAATGCATGTTATTTCAAAGGTACTAAGCATAGTGATTATCAGAAACCTCCATTTATGTCGACAGAAGATAACCATTAACTTGACAGGCCTAGTCAGAGAAAGGAATAATCTCATCTCTGGCCTGTTCCCAGATGTGAAACTATCTTCAAGCAAGCAATGGTGACAAAAAGCTTACCCACTCCAGAACAGCACCAATTAAATTGCAGCCATTCCAAGTGCAAGTATGTGCAAAGATTGGACTGAGGCAAGGTCGACACATACCTGGCGTGACTCCCCAATTGTTCACGTGATAGCACCAGGGATATATCGTATGTAAATATAATTGCCCACTTTAATTTACAGTAATTAAAGACAGTGAGTTGTCATTGTGGCCAGGTGGGCTGTAGTCTTTTGGTGGCCTGTTGTTATTTTATGGTTGTCCGTACTGTCACTGAGTTTTACTTTTTTCTGTCACGTGCTTGTTATGGATTCTAGTGTCACATCTGAAATGTTGGGATCTTCACAGATTCAGGAGTCTGATCTCCATTAGCTAAACGTGTAGAGTATCATTTTGCAACGTGATAGAAAGGCTGATGCCCTTGTTTTTCTCTCTTCCCCAGCTAATCGAAGAGGCAATGCTATGACTTCTATTCTAGCCAAAGAACTTACCAAGGACGATGCCATCGGTCAAACTGTAAGTAAGAAGCAGAAAGTAAGTAAAGAGGACAAGAAAGTCGCGACGCCGATGGAACAAGACGAGATGTTGGAGGACATTCTTACGCGCTCCAGTTAAACCCGTAGGCCGCACCTGGAATTTGAAATCCTGTGCCATAAATCCAATTTTTTTTGGTTTGATGCTTTTTATACTCTGAACCTGAATGTGTTACAGTTGGATTTTTTTGGACTAATTTTATCTCATCTGAAAATGGTGGTCCTACCCTGATGGTGTACAGGTGGCTTCTTGTGGGGGTTGGGAGGGTGGGACAGGTCAGCTGGTATTTCAATGCATAATACTGTTCTCCGATATCAATCTCGGCAATGCTGCAGTGCAGATTTTGTCTCATGTAGGCAACCCTCTTGTATTTTGGGTGCCTTTGCTTATTTTTCTCAAGTTTTAAACATATCTGCTGATTTCCATCTTTGGGTTTTACTTCTAACTCACAAGTTACTGTGATAAAGATAAACATGTTTGCACAACAACTTCATAGGCCACTTAAAATAAATTAGTCGGTGATGCTGTTCACTTCACATGGGAGTATTTCAAATTCGTTCTTAATAATATTGTAGAGTATTTGAAGGAGGGGAAAGGGGGTGGAATTCTTATTGGACCATTGATCAAACACGCTAAGTAGGTGACAATTAATATCCTACACAGGATAAAAGCTGACAATACAACTAACTGCAACACAGGTTAAACACAGATGATATAGAGGTTATAGTGTAAATTAGTCAGGGGGGGGGGGGGTTTACATACTGTAAAGCTAAATGGCTGAAAATTAAATATTATTAATGATGGTTCCATATGTTACACTGTCAGGGAGGTAGAAATCAGGTCAGTTTTAGCAACTTTCAAAATATGCCATGACAGCCTCCATTTTTAGTATTACTGCCTCTTTGCTAATGCCTCACTTTATCGCTCTCCCCACTCAAACTTTGGTGCACTGGGGCTGGCAGTCCACACGTCAGAATTGTTTCTTGCGTTTGCTCTTTGACGCACAAGGAAGTGCTCATCACACACCTTACAGAGATAATTTCTACTATGCCAAGGATCACAAGTTCGAACTGTCACTATTAAAGGATTGTAAACAATTTTACAACACCAAGTTATAGTCCAACGATTTTATTTTTAATCCCACAAGCTTTCGGGGGCTTTCCCCTTCCTCAGGCGGTGTGGAACTTCCACACCGCCTGAGGAAGGGGAAAGCCCCCGAAAGCTTGTGGGATTAAAAATAAAATCGTTGGACTATAACTTGGTGTTGTAAAATTGTTTACAATTGTTAACCCCAGTCCATCACCGGCATCTCCACATCACTATTAAAGGAGGAATGGATAACAAATTAGTCACTGCCAACTGGTCAGACACTACTTTGCAATCTATGGTTAAATCATTTTTACTTATTTTGAACCCACCACTAAATTAGTTTGGACCACCTCCAGAAGTGTTTCCTGTCAACCTATTCACATAAAGCTTAGGATAATGTTCTAAGCACTTGGCTGGACCAGTCCTCACAGGTTATTTTT
Organism: Heptranchias perlo; assembly: GCF_035084215.1. Taxonomy (NCBI): domain Eukaryota; kingdom Metazoa; phylum Chordata; class Chondrichthyes; order Hexanchiformes; family Hexanchidae; genus Heptranchias; species Heptranchias perlo. The sequence goes on along the minus strand of NC_090338.1, from coordinate 9,637,725 downwards.
CTCCAAATTTCACTTTTAAGTCGCACTTTATGCCTGCTGATGAAATCCTGAAGAGTAATATTCCCTCACCCCAACTGTGACTGTCATGCATCTATGTTCATCCTTGGTCAGCACCATCCAAAGGAAAACTTCAGTAGCAGATGAGCTTTCCGCTGTATTGCAGGATTTATTACCTGCTCTATGTTGTAGTCTGTGAAAACATTTTGCCCCTTTAAAATTTTCCAGGTTTGAAAATGTTCATATAGACAGTGTTATGTATAGTAAAGGATTTTGTCCATATATTACGCATATAACTTTAATATAGCATCCGTTACTAAGTCACAATTACACATGTTAATCTGAACAGCCTGAGAAAATATTATTTATGCCTTCAAAGTCCATCCAATTATGTTTCCTTCCACTGACAAAATCTTAAATCCACACTGCATGAGGTTCCTGGTCAAGAGAGGAAATGAAGAAACAAAATGACTTCCCAATTTGAAAACAAAACTCTGCTACTTTCTCACAAGTTGAAGTCAGAGAGGAAATGAGAACAGGAGGGAAATGTGCCCCTAAGGTGCCTTCCATTATTTAACTAAAGTACTACCACTACTGGGGTGTTTTTTGAGAATGTGCTCATTTAAATCCTTCCCAATTAGGACTGATTTTTTAACCCCTGTTAAGTGAATGCATGGTCGTAATGAGTGATCAACTGTTAATTTATTTTAGGTGGCTCTCCCGTACTAATTCAGGTGATGTACTGCTGTATTTATTTAGGATTGATCCGCGCTGAGACCCGTTAGCTGCATTAAGTGACGGGAGTTGCCTTCGGGTTCATAGGATTTTACTACTGTACATGTAGACAAACTCTGGAGTATGTGTTGGACATTTTCACATCCATTTGATCAACAGCTGCCCTTGCAATTTGTAACTGCTGTGCTAGCTTTTTTTTGTTTGTTTGGAAAGTTTTCCCGTATGGCATTCCCTAGTTTTGAAAATATCTAGTGATCTTGATGCAAACTCATCTCACTGAAACTGTCAAGCGAGTTTTACCACCGACTAACAAAGCCGCACTTTGCAAGTGAAATTCTTACATAATTTATTTTTAAAAATTAAAGCAAGAACTTGTTTGACTAACAGAATCTTCCTGTAGTTTAAAGGATTATGCGCACTCGAGCTGTTCTGACCGAGGATAAAACGTTGGTTATTTTGCTGAGGAATTACATTCCAGCAAGCAACCACTAACCCCGGACTACACTGGTGTCTGATTAATTCCCCTTCACGATTATTTGCTGGCTTCCAGATATCGGGTGGATCAGGCTATTGTAACCCTTTCACCAGCATAAACCTGTGTGTACCAGTTTGAACAAAATCCCTCCAGGTAGCAGAAACCTGTATTTGCACTTTTATGAAAATTGATAGATTTGAAACATTCTGTGAATCATTTTTTAAAGATTTCTAAAGAGTGTTCGAAATGTTCCACTGAAAATTTTTCACAGTAACAGACAACTGAAAGCTAATTTTACATCAGCCCTGATTGGGCCGATGCAGCAAACAGGTTTCTCAATTTGCTGTCCAAGGACTACAGATTTGCGTTAAGAGCCCCAGGGGCATTGAAAAAGCCTGTTTCTGAGCAATAACAAATCACTTGCCTCAGCAGCGATGTGCGTTTAGGTTATGATGCTGTGAGTCAAGTCTGACTTGAGCAATTTTAATTGTCTACCTGGTAAAATTCCAGAATTAAATCCTGATTGAAGTATCAGTCTAAGGGCAATTGGAGTTTCCTTCCTTTCTCTTTAATCAGGTCTGTGTGCCAAGTAATTTTGTTCTAACAAAGCATATGTGTTGTCCTGCACCATAATTGGAATTGAAACACCTTGGCTATTGCTCCTTGATCCTCTTTCATGTACTAGTCCACGAGGAGACATTCTTACTCTATAACGCATGACTGGTACTTGACATAAACATTTAGTAGGTTGGGTATAATGTACTGGTGAAGGGTTAAATGGATCTGGTGAACCAGGTATTGGTTGACAGTATTTTCCAGTGTATTCTGACTTTTGTTTTATTGCTTCTCTTCCCTCACCCCCTGGCCAAACTCTGCCTCTCACATCTGGCCGTTCTGTGCTGCTCCCAGTGCAATTGCAGGTTTTATGTCAGGATAGCTTGGACCTCTTCGGCCCAGTACTGCATCTGACAGCCTGGTTAGGACTGGTGACCGAGCAGCCAATAGATGTGCAGGTTCGTATAGTACCGTGAGGTGGGGTTTAAACGTGGGCCTGTCCGTTCATTAATGCACTCCACCAGTGCTGACAGTGGGCCTTTCATCAATAATACTGTTACCAAACAAAAATCCACACATGGATTTCTGGTGTTGTAAAGTCCAGTGCATATACTGGACACGTTTTATCTTCAGATCTGAGCACAGTGATCTGTGCACCAGTACTGTCAGTATTTTGGCAAGGAGCAACAGAGTATAATTGTCAAAGATGTGACCGATACACTGGTTTTTATGTTAACTAGATTCATTGAGCTCTGACATAATTACCTCATAACTGTGCAAATGGTATTGCACTGACTTCTGTCTTTAGAAAGAATCTGGGTCCTTATGCACACAGCATTTTGGGGGGAGGGATTATTTTTCTGGATGTGTTTAACTCCAATGCAAGTTACACAAAGGAAAGTTTCCTTTCTCTTCCAATTGATCCTACTCCGCTCTGGAAGGCGCTGAAACATGCTTGGGGTACATTTCCCTGGGCGCTGGCAGCCCTTCTGGTACTTTACCCAAGTGGCCATTCTTTCATACACGAGCCTAAACAGCGAGTGATTGCCAGCAATTAAACCATGGAGAGCATCACAACCGAGCCGATTCCCTAAGGGCTCTACATACCCAACACGGGATGCTCCAGAGTTATGTTAAAAAGCTGCACTGAGTGATAGAAAAGTCCTGCAGGAATGATTTTTTTTTACTGTAAATAGGGCTACGGTTGATTTAAGTTATTGGAAATGCCAGAATACCCCTGAAACTAAAAAAAATGTAAGCACTTTGAGGACACGGATGAGGTAATCATAAGAAACAGTGGTATCAAAATAAGGGTACCTCTAAATGAACGCACGTATTTTGTGGGCAAGGGCCTCAGATATCTTCTTAATCATACTGATTGTTGCTTTTTGAAAGATCAGAGCTTATGTGTGTTCCATTTAAATCTGAATCCTGTAGGTTTACACATTTAGTTAAGTCACTGTAGACCTGTATTTTAATTTAGAATGTAGGTAATTTCACATCATGGTTATGGTACTTTTGAAAGAGTGGTGCCAGGGATAGAATTTTTTTTTGCATTTAAGAATATGCAAAGACTGCAAAATTTATTTTCCTTGATGCATAGAAAATATTGGAAAATTGTAAATTGTTGTGTTACTTTCTGCATTTATTTCATATATATATATATATTTGTGATCCTGCTTATTCACAGTCCTGTTTCTGAATATGCCTGAGTTAGAAAAGGTTGCTGGTCAGCTGATTGAGTTTTTGATGCCCTCTAGCAGGAATGTCACACCCACATCCAGTTTATTACAATATTATAAATACCGGATCTCCACAGTAATGTCGGTGTTATTTTACCCAGTCTTGGCATTTTATGGAATGCTGGAATCATGATTCACACAATAGAATGGGAAATGGGACCTCTGTAGAACGAGGTATCCAAAAGTGTCTGTTTCCAGGGAAATGACCAGATTGATGGTAGCATTCCTCGGCACCGTAATTATCTAACGCTTCGGATTACAAATTCGAGAGCAGTTTTATGAAAAATGCACCAAGTGACCTTGATCCACGTAACTGACCGGGAAGATGGGGGGGGTGGGTGGAGAGCTCATGAGTTATACTTCCTTTATACAATAACTGTTTTTATTTTTTCCCTAACCATTTAACCCACCTGTTTCATGCGTCTTTTTAACAAATATAAAAGTATATAATATAGAATTTCTAGATATTTTCAGAGGATTGGGATGGTTGCTATGTAAGGCACACAGCAGTGGTGACTGGTTGATGTATTGTACGCTGCTTAAGAAGCATTTTCTAGAAATCGCTGCTGAAATGAACCTATACCACAGCATAACTGTATACTTTAAAATGTAATAAACTGCAGGGTGCCATCAAAACTGCCTGTAATATCCTTAATTTTCAAGTAGGTCCAATTGAAAAGCAAATCCAACAGTTTTACCAGGCATGAAGTAATGCAAGAGTTGCAAGTATGGCAAGTCCTGTCTACTTCCTCTAATACTTGCCCAAGGGTAACATGTCCAGATTGATGATAGTCATTCAGTGTTGTGTTACTCAGGGACTTTTTTTTTAAGCATTTGTCAAACCACTTTTTTTAATTAAAATAATACATCTACTTTCTTTACCTTTTGTAGTCAGAATGTTGTCTTCATGTTGAATTACCTATAGTGGAGGACGGGGTGGGAGGAAATTTCCATAAAGTAACGGTGTTTTCATCAGTAATAGGGCAAGTTCCTTTTTTTATAGCTTAACAATGTCATTGGAGCTGTAAGGGTTAAATGAGTGTTATTCGTCCTTACCAATGTCAATGGAACTGTATGTTAAATGAGTATCAGTGTAACTTTTGTCCTCTGTTTTTAAAACCACTTCAGTGTAATGAAAATACTTGTTCAGAAAGTGAGAAACCTAACACCTGAGGTATTTGCGTCTTGTGACTGTTTAATCAGAGGCAGGTAGTCATTTCATCTCACTTCAGTGTGCGGGCACAGAGATTTAAATTGACCAAAGCTGAGACTTTGGTGTTAGGATTATTTTGAAAGAGAAATAAAATACTTTACAACAAAACGTAAAGTAGAATTTTTTTTCAAAGATTTTGTTTTTTCATAGAAATTTGTTTTTTTGCTTTGGAATTTGAACATATCAGATTTCTGATTTGAATTGTAAATAAAAAAAAATATTTTATCAAACGGCATCATTGTTTTGTGGTTCTTTAACCAGTGGTATCTTAGCGCTATTATTATCAGGTTTCCAACTGTTTTTGTGTTGTTCTTCAATATGACTGACTTTGTCAGATGCTGAGAGGTGATTTCCCCTGGCTGGAGAGTCTAGAACTAGAGGGCATAGGCTCGGGATAAGGGGTCGGCCATTTAAGACTGAGATGAGGAGGAATTTCTTCACTCAGAGGGTTATGAATCTTTGGAATTCTCTACCCCAGAGGGCTGTGGATGCTGAGTCATTGAGTATATTCAAGGCTGAGATCGATAGATTTCTGGATTCTAGGGAACCAAGGGATCTGGGGATTGGGCAGGAAAGTGGACTTGAGGTTGAAAATCAGCCACGATCTGTTTGAATGGCGGAGCAGGCTTGAGAGGCCATATGGCCGACTCCTGCTCCTATTTTTTTTAATGTTTTGCTAACGCCAGAGTGAGGGAGCACGGAGTAGCAGCTATCGATGGAGGCTGGTTTCGACAGAGTCTGTAATTGGGAATTTGGTGAGTGAGGGGATTTTTAAGGGTTGATCTTTATCTAAAATTTGACTAAGTTTGGCATCAAGCATTTAACTTAACTTGCAGTTTTCAGTTAGTGGTGAACAAGCAGCCTGAAGTGGCAGTTGGGCACCTAGTTAATTAGGTGACTGGTGAGAACTGGTAATCTACTGTCAGCTGAGGCTGACTCAGGTGATTGGCATTCTAGCTGGCATAAATTCAGAAGGGTTTTGCTAATGCACGGAGTGAGGGAGCACGGAGTAGCAGCTATCGACGGAGTCTGGAATTGGGAATTTGGTGAGTGAGGGGATTCAGTGCAGTCAGGGGTGAGGTGCTTTTGTTTAGACGGCAGAGCGGAGCGTACCGAGAGCGGGTCACAGCAACAACAAAACCAAACTGCAGTGTGACGTCGCAGGTAAAGCAGGTATGTGGTTGGTGGTGAGTATCTCTTCTGTTTTCTTCTTTCTTAAGACTGTGTGCAAAGTGACATAGCATAAAACTACATTTTTAAAAAAAAAACTAAATTTAATTTAATAAATTAAACAAGGCCAGTACTTGATTCAACCTAAAAATAATTTGATTGGCATTGTAGTAATCAATTAAATAAATAAAATAGTTATGACAAGGCAGGAGATGTGTTGCAGCTGCAATATGTGGGAGCTACTGGACAGTTTTGTCCCGGGCGACTACATCTGCGGTAAGTGTCTGCAGCTCGAGGAACTTTGGCTCCAAGTTGAGGAGCTGGAATCCAAGCTGCAGACATTGTGAGGCATCAGGGAGGGAGAAAGTTACCTGGACACTTTGATCCAGGAGGCAGTCACGCCCCTTAGACTAAATACTGTAGAATTGGCACGTGGTCAGGGACAGGAGGGTGTGACTGCGAGTGAGGCAGGTATGGGGATCCAGGAGGTAGCACTGCAGGACCCTCAGCCTCTGCACTTGTCCAATAGATACGAGGTTCTTGCAGCCCTTGTTGACTAGTGCAGGGAGGATGAGCAAACTGGCCACGGCACCGTGATTCAGGGGGCCATTCAAGTGGGGGGAGTAAAAAGGAATGTGGTTGTAGTAGGCGACAGTATAGTTAGAGGGATAGATACTGTTCTCAGCAGCCAAGAGTGACAGTCCCGAAGGCTGTGTTGCCTACCCAGTGCCAGAGTTAAGGACATCTCCTCAGGGCTGGACAGAAACTTGGAGTGGGAGGGGGAGGATCCAGTTGTCGTGGTCCAAGTAGGTACCAACGACATAGGTAGGACAAAGAAAGAGGTTCTGCTGAGGGAGTTTGAGCAGCTAGGGACTAAATTAAAAAGCAGAACCACAAGCAGGATTATTACCTGAGCCACGAGCAAATTGGCACAGAGTAAATCAGATCAGAGAGATGAATGCATGGCTCAAAGATTGGTGTGGGAGAAGTGGGTTTCGATTCATGGGGCACTGGCACCGGTACTGGGGAAAGAGGGAGCTGTTCCGTTGGGACAGGCTTCACCTGAACCATGCTGGAACCAGTGTTCTGGCAAACCGAATAACTAGGGCGGTAGAGAAGGCTTTAAACTAAATAAAGGGGGGGAGGGCTCAGGTGGGGCGAAGTTTAGATTGATAAAGAGAAAAGACAAGGAAGTAGCTCAGGAAAGTGATGGGGATATTGATAAACAGAGTGTGTCAGGAAGGGACAGAGCGTACAAACCTAAGAGTGCAGTAGCAAATGGGGCCAGGGTAGGAAAGAATGGTAAAAAGACAAAATTAAAGGTTCTTTATCTGAATGCGTGCAGCATTCATAATAAGATAGATGAATTGACGGCACAAATAGAAACAAATGGGTATGATCTTGTGGCCATTACAGAGACGTGGTTGGGAGCTAAATATTCAGGGTTATTTAACATTTTGGAAGGATAGGAAAAAAGGTAAAGGTGGTGGGGTAGCTCTGTTAATAAAGGATGAAATTGGTATAATGAGAAATGATCTTGGCTCAGAAGATCAAGATGTTGAATCAATTTGGGTGTAGGTAAGAAATAGCAAGGGAAAGAAATCACTGGTGGGAGTAGTATATAGGCCCCCTAACAGTAGCTACACTGTAGGGCAAAATATTAATCAGGAAATAAGGGGGGCTTGTAAGAAAGGTAATGCAATAATTCTGGGCTATTTTAACTTCCACATAGATTGGACAAATCAAATTGGCAAAAATCGCCATGGGGAGGAGTTCATAGAGTATATTAGGGACTGTTTCTTAGACCAATATGTTGGAGAACCAACCAGGGATCGGGCCATTTTGGATCTGGTAACGGGTAACAAAACAGGATTAATTAATGATCTCAAAGTAAAGGATCCCTTGGGAAGCAGTGATTATAACATGATAGAATTTCACATCCAGTTTGAGAGTGAGGATCTTGGGTCTGAAACTACTGCATTAAACTTAAATAAGGGCAATTATAAAGGAATGAGGGAGGAATTGGCTAAAGTGGACTGGGTAAACAGATTAGATGGTATGATGGTGGATAAGCAGTGGCAAATACATAAAAAGATATTTTGTTACTCACAACAAAAATATATCCCTGTGAGGAGGAAAGACTCCACAAAAAGGGTGAACCAACCATGGCTAACTAAGGAAGTCAAGGATGGTATAGGTTAAAAGAAAAAGCATACAACATGGCAAAGATTACTGGTAAGCCCGAAGATTGGGAAAACTTTAAAAACCAGCAAAGGATGACTAAAAGAACAATAAAGAGGGAGAAAATAAGTTATGAGAGTAAACTAGCAAGAAATATAAAAACTGACAGTAAAAGCTTCTACAAGTATATAAAAAGGAAAAGGGTAGCTAAAGTAAACATTGGTCCCTTAGAGGATGAGACTGGGGAAATAATAATGGAAAACAAGGAAATGGCAGAGGAATTGAACAGATATTTTGGGCCCGATTTTAGCACCCGCTATCGGGTGCGTTCTCGGCGGGGGGCCCTCGAAAATTGCGAAATCCAGGATCCCGACCGGATCCTGCCTCGATCCCGCCCACTTCCGGGTTCCCCGCTGACGCGCCGGCGTGCGCGCGCAGCCCCAGCTGGTGGGAATCCCGCAGGCAATTAAAGCCAGCGGGATGCCACTTGACAGTATTTACTTAGCTATTTCAGGTCATTGACTGACCTGATTAAGGGACTGTGTGTGATTTTGGATCAACATGGGACTGTTTCCCACACTGGGGGAAACGCTCCCAGATCGAATGGACGTGTGGCAGCTGCAAAGGTCCATTTGACAGGTGCGGTGGGGGAGACCCTCACCCATTGCAGGAGGCCACTCTGTCACTTGGGACAAAGTTTGGCCTCCACCACCCTCCTCCTGACGGTCAAAGTCACCAACCTGCACACTTACCCCGGGGTCCGGAGACATGTACATACCTTGCGGATGGGGGCCGCCGTAGCTGCAGTCATGACCTCCTCGGAGGGCGAACAGCATCACCAGCCTCGCCATCCACGCCGTCCACCTCTGACACGTGGAGCTCCACAACAGAGTGCTGTGACACATCCACCTGTACAGCAGGGGGGAGGGCTACCGCAGAGAGAGATGCGTCGCAGAGGGCATTACCCTCGCCACAGGGTCCACAGACCGAGGCTCAGCCTCCTGGACCTCTCTGAACAGTAGTGCACACGGAGGCTCAGAGTCACTCGACATGTAGCCGTGGACATCTGCAGCCTCTTTCATGCCGAACTGCTCCTGGCTGGCCCGTGCACCATCTTCCTACCTGTCGCTGTCAAAGTCACCACTGCCCTCCCGAACTTCTCCTCCACAGCCTTCCAGGGTGCAACCGGGCACATCGCCGATGTCTCTCAGTCGTCTGCGCAGAAGAGCCCTGCAAATACACCTACACCCACTCTGCATTGACACAATGGGTGGCATCAGTGGTGGGTCCTCATAGTGATACCCAGGAGCGGGCATTATTGCACAAACCGGACCGGATTGGCGAAGACATGGCAGTAGTGGTGCCAATATAATGTGTGATGTGAGTTGTTCTGAAATTCAATATAAGTAATAACCATGACAAACCCTCAAACACCCTTGTGCATCCCCTTCATGCTCACGACACGTTTGCCTTACGCTGCCTATTGCACATATGTGATGCATGCCCTGTGGCTGCAGCACAGGTGGTGGCAGGTTGAGTGAGGCTGGCCGTGAGGGAGATGCACGAGAGGGTGAGTATGGGATAGAGCCATGAGATTGTATGAGGATTGGGTTGCGTGGTAGTGGCGGGGTGAGTACTGGCGAGGTGAGTAGGTGCAGGTAAGATGAGGATGGGGTTTGAGTTGGTATATGAGGGGTGATGTGACAGAGTAGTGTTGGCAGTGCCGAAGGAGATGTGGGGTGGGGGCAGTGATGTGGCAGACGGAGTGTAGGGGAAAGACTACGTGTACTCACTGTGGCTGACCTACTGAGGTCATTGGACCGCCTCCTGCACTGTGTGCAGGTGGGCGATATGTTGGTGGCGCAGGTGACCCTCTCTGCCACCTCGAGCCAGGCCTTCCTGGTGGCGGAGGCGGGCCGCTTCCTCCCGCCTGCCGGGTGGAAGATCTCTGTCCTCCCCCTCCTCCTCACCCCATGTATTGATACCTGGGGTGAGGCATCATTAAACTGGGAGCAGCCTTCACCCTGGGCTGCTCCATGCAGTCATCTTTGCTATTGGTTGCAGCATCTGTCAGTGGAGGACTGCCCCTTTAAATAGAGCGCCTCCAGCTGACAGATCTTACTGCGCATGCGCAGCCCGCCCGACGCGCAGATCAGCAGCGGGGAACCCAGAGGAGCAGGTAAGTGAATCCAATTAGTGGTTTGCCTGCTACGATCGCGCGGGAAACCCACTAATTTAACGCGCCCGCTTGCCCACCCGCCGGGAACCCGCACCCCTGGTAAAATCGGGCCCTTTGTATCTGTCTTCACAGTAGAAGACACTAATAATATACCAATAATAGTAGAAAATCAAGGGGCAAAGGGGAGGGAGAAACTAAAAACAATCACTATCACTAGAGAAAAAGTACGAGGTAAACTAATGCGTCTAAAGGCTGACAAGTCCCCTGGACCTGATGGCTTGCATCCGAGGATCTTAATGGAAGTGGCTACAGAAATAGTGGATGCATTGGTTGTAATCTTCCAGAATTCACTGGATTCTGGAGGGGTCTCAGCGGATTGGAAAACTGCAAGCTTAGCACCCCTATTCGGGAAGGGAGTGAGATGGGGCAGGCAGCTATAGACCTAGCATCAGTCGTTGGGAGGGTGCTGGAGTCCATTGTTGGGGAGGTGGTAGCAGGACATTTGGAGACTCATAATACAATGAAGGAGAGTCAACGTTTTGTGGGGGAGGGGGAGTCGTGTCTGGCAAATTTATTGGAGTTCTTTGGGGAGGTGGCGGGCGGGGTGGATGGTGGGGCGCCAGTGGGTGCAATGTGTTTGGATTTCCAGAGTGCATTCGATGGGGTGCCACATAGAAGATTACTGCACAGGATGGGAGCTCATGATGTTGGGGGCAGTGTACTGGTGTGGATGGAGGATTGGCTGGCTAGCAGGAGGCAGGGAGTCGGGATAAAAGGGTCATTTTCAAAATGGCAGTCTGTGGCTGGAGGGGTGCCGCGGGACTCGATGCTGGGGCCTCAACTGTTTACAGTGTGTGTCGATTACTTGGATGAGGGAACAGAGTGTCTTGTGGCCGGGTTTGCTGATGATACAGAGATGGGTGGAAAAGCGGGTTGTGATGAGGACGCAAGGTGTCTGCAAGGTGATGTTGACTGGTTGGGTGAGCGGGCAAAAATTTGGCAGATGGAATGTAGTGTGGGGAGGTGTGAATTCGTCCGCTTTGTGGGAGGAAGGGGAAGGCAAAGGCAGAGTGTTGTTTGAATGGAGAAATACTACAAAATGCTGCGATACAGAGGGATCTGGGTGTCCTCGTACATGAAACACAAAAAGTCAACATTCAGGTGCAGCAGGGGATGGAGTATAAAAGCAGGGAAGTCATGCTGCAACTGTACAGGGTGCTGGTGAGACCACACCTGGAGTACTGCGTACAGTTCTGGTGCCCTTATTTAAGGAAGGACATACTTGAATCGGAGGCAGTTCAGAGAAGGTTCACTAGGTTGATTCTGGGTATGGAAGGGTTGTCTTATGAGGAGAGATTGAACAGGTTGGGTCTATGCTCATTGGAGTTTAGAAGAATGAGAGAAGATCTTATTGAAACATACAAGATTCTGAGGAGACTCGATAGGGTAGATGCTGAGAGGATGTTACCCCTCATGGGGGAATCTAAAACTAGGGGGCATAGTCTCAGAATAAGGGGTTGCCCGTTTAAGACTGAAATGAGGAATTTCTTCTCCCAGAAGGTCATGAATCTTTGGAATTCTTTACCCCAAAAAGCTGTGGAGGCTGAGTTATTGAATACATTCAAGGCTCAGTTAGACAAATTTTTGATCAGCAAGGGAGTCAAGGATATGGGGAAAGGGCGGGAAAGTTGAGTTGAGGTAAAAATCAGATCAGCCTTCAGCAGGCTCGAGGGGCCGAAAGGTCGACTTCTGCTCCTATATCTTTTGGTCTTATGTTGTTAACAACAACAACTTGCATTTATATAGCGCCTTTTTGTCGTAAAACATCCCAAGGCGCTTCACAGGAGTGTTATCAAAAAAAATTGAGACAGAACCACATAAGGAGATATTAAGGCAGGTGACCAAAAGCTTAGTCAAAGAGGTAGGTTTTAAGGAAGGAGGGAGGAGAGAGGCGGAGAAGTTTAGGGAGGCAGTTCTAGAGATGAGGGCCAAGGCAGCTGAAGGCACGGCCACCAATGGTGGAGCGATTAAAATCTGGGATGCGCAAGAGGCCAGAATTGGAGGAGTGCAGAGATCTCGGAGAGTTGTATGGCTGGAGGAGGTCACAGAGATGGGGAGAAGCAAGACCATGGAGGGATTTGAAAACAAGGATGAGAATTTTAAAATCGAGGCGTTGCTGGACCAGAAGCCAATGTAGGTCATTGAGTACAGGAGTGATGGGTGAACGGGACTTGGTGCAAGTTAGGATACAGGCAGCAGAGTTTTGAATGAGCTCAAGTTTATGGAGGGTGGAAGATGGAAGGCCGGCCAGGAGAGCATTGGAATAGTCAAGTCTGGAGGTAACAAAGGCACGGATGAGGGTTTCAGCAGCGCATGAGCTTCGGCATGGGCTGAGTACCGATCACAGCACTAGCACCGCCACCCCCCCCCCCCCCCCACTCCTGCATGGTTTCAACATCCCCACACCAAATCTTCTGTTCTTTTGGTTGCTGCCAATAAGGTTTACACTTCAAAAGTAATTTATTGGTTATAAAGCGCTTTGGGACATCCCAAGGACATGAAAGGTGCTATTTAAATGCAAATTCTTTACCGTTTTCTGAAAAACACAGGAGACGCTCAAACAAGTCTTGGAGCTCATGGTGATGTAAAAGTAAGTTCAAGATGACCACTTTTCCAGAGGTCAAATAAGTAATGCAGCCTCAATTGATCTGCAAGAGGTATGCTTCAACATTGGGAACAGGGAAACCTACACGGAATAAATCCATTCAACATCGGCAGGATATGATAGAAGTAGAATCCTGCACCAATTGGAGTTACCCGCTTCACTGGAATTTGTCCTTTGACCTTTAAAGTAAATCTTGCTCGCAGCTTGTTAATTTTATACTCGCATCCTCAGGTTCTATACTCGCTGTCCAAGTTGAATAATCTGCTTGCATTACTGTTCCTTATCAACATTTCCAAAAACCTCAATCACATTTCCTGTCTCTCCTCATAGCCTAGAGCTCTATATCCTGAATACTTCTTACTTTTCTTCTTTAAACCCACTCCAGTGTCTTTGAATATATGATACTCAAATTGTACAGTGTTCCATATAAGGCCTCACAAATGAGGGACCTTTACGTGTCAGACTAGCATATTTTGACTTACTGTAAAATACCCTTGAGAATCATCTTAGCCCGGTTGCTAATTGCATCACACTGGCTGAATATTAACTTATTCAATGAAGGGGGCAGTTGTGAGATGGCTGACTGCTTTGCTACTGATGGTTGATTGCAGTGAGTGGGATACATACAGTAGACCAGAGGATGTGAGCTGGGATGTAGGGCTGGAGAAGGTTGCAGAGATAGGGCCATAGAGGGATTTTGCAAGGAGGACAGGGATTTTGAAAACAATGCAATATGGGGAAGAGAAATCAATGGAGGTGAATTAGGATGGGGTGATAAATGAGTGGGGCTTAATAAGGGATAGGATGCCAAAAGTCAAATTCTGGATAAGTTGCAGATTATGCAGGGTGGAGCTTGAGAGCCTGACCAGAAGAGTGTTGGAGAAGTCAAACCTGGAGGTGATGAAGGCATGGATGAGAGTTTGAGTAAGTGGGGATAGAGGAAGACAATATTCCCACGGTGGTCTTGGTGATTGACAACATGCAGGATTGGAAGTTCAACTCGAGTTGAAAACAGGTTACTGTGATTGCGAACCATTGAATTTAGTCAAAGCAGACAGTCAAGAACAGGGATGGAATTGGGGACAGGGGAGGGGAGTGGGGGGAAGGTATAGTGTGAAGTTTCTGGTAAGAAACAAACAAGGTGGCTTTGGTCTTGCTGATATTGAGCCAGAAAAAGTTCCAACTTGATGTCAGACAGGCAGTCAGTCAGCATAGCATCAGCTGTACAATTGGTGGTGCTGGAGAAAAGTAAAGAACATAAGAAATAGGAGCAGGAGTAGGCCAATCGGCCCCTCGAGCCTGCTCCGCCATTCAATAAGATCATGGCTGATCTGGTCCTAACCTCAAATCTAAAATCATGTCCAATTTCCTGCCCGCTCCCCGTAACCCCTAATTCCCTATATTTCTAGGAAACTGTCGATTTCCGTTTTAAATTTATTTAATGATGTAGCTTCCACAGCTTCCTGGGGCAGCAAATTCCACAGACCTACTACCCTCTGAGTGAAGAAGTTTCTCCTCATCTCAGTTTTGAAAGAGCAGCCCCTTATTCTAAGATTATGCCCCCCTCGTTCTAGTTTCACCCATCCTTGGGAACATCCTTACCGCATCCACCCGATCAAGCCCCTTCACAATCTTATATGTTTCAATAAGATCGCCTCTCATTCTTCTGAACTCCAATGAGTAGAGTCCCAATCTACTCAACCTCTCCTCATATGTCCGCCCCCTCATCCCCGGGATTAACTGAGTGAACCTTCTTTGTACTACCTCGAGAGCAAGTATGTCTTTTCTTAAGTATGGACACCAAAACTGTATGCAGTATTCCAGGTGCGGTCTCACTAATACCTTGTATAACTGCAGCAATACCTCCCTGTTTTTATATTCTATCCCCCTAGCAATAAACGCCAACATTCCGTTGGCCTTCTTGATCACCTGCTGCACCTGCATACTAACCTTTTGATTTTCTTGCACTAGGACCCCCAGATCCCTTTGTACTGCAGTACTTTCCAGTTTCTCGCCATTGAGATAATAACTTGCTCTCCGATTTTTCCTGCCAAAGTGCATAACCTCACATTTTCCAACATTGTATTGCATCTGCCAAATCTCCGCCCACTCACCCAGCCTGTCTATATCCCCATGTAGGTTTTTTATGTCCTCCTCACTCTCTACTTTCCTTCCCATCTTTGTATCATCTGCAAACTTTGATATGTTACACTTGGTCCCCTCCTCCAAATCGTTAATATAGATTGTAAAGAGTTGGGGACCCAGCACCGACCCCTGCGGAACACCACTGGCTACTGGTTGCCAGTCCGAGAATGTACCATTTATCCCAACTCTCTGCTTCCTGTTAGATAACCAATCCTCCACCCATGCCAGAATATTACCCCCTAAAGCTAGGTATTCCCTCTGTACATGTGGAAGCTGACCCAGGAGGGTTCGAACCTGGTGGCTGTTTTGATTGGTATGTTCTCACCTAGGTTTTGCAATCTCGCAATGCCCTTTTTAAATGTCAGCACACCCATGGAGGTAAGAATCAGTAGAATCAACACAGTAATGGACCCCCCAAACAGTTATGTTCAGACCTATCAGACACTCAGTATCTATATTTTATTGATCCTTCCGTAGTCATGACTTCTCTGCATTTCCTTCTCTCCTTCCTCCTAAGCTCCAAATACACACTTTCTGCTTTCTGCTCCCTGCATCCTCACTATGTTAAATCAGACCTCACCACACCATCTCCTACATCAATTTATTCTTTCCCAGGATCTTAACTCCTTACCTCCCTCAAATCTTCCCTTCCTGCTTTAATTGTCAGCCTTTTAAATCCCTAAGCTTAGTAACAGGAGAAGGCTATTCAGCCCCTCGAGCCTGTTCCGCCATTCAATTAGATCATGGCTGATCTGCATCTTAACTCCATCTACCTGCCTTGGTTCCATTACCCTTAATAGCCTCGCCTAACAAAAATCTATCAATCACAATTTTGATATTTTCAATTGACCCCCAGCCTCAACAACTTTCTGGTGGAGAGAGTTCCAGATTTCCACTACCCTTTGTGCCACTTAAGCACTAATTCTTGACTTGCCTCATCTTCACTCCTACTCTTTTCAGTTGGTCATATCCGACAATGTGTGCTTAATTATATCGACACTGCAGCTGTCTTAGATTAGTCTGCCACAGTGAAATTTGGAGAGAAATTTTTTTTAAATCCTATTTCTGTAGTTCTTACATTGTGTCATTGTAAATGTATTCACTCTGATTCTCTTCTCCAGTAATCAGCAAGGAACAGGAAATGCTCTTTGCTTGACCCAGAAAATATCTGAATTATTTAAAATTTGAAACTATTTTTGAGACTTTTCAGCCAAAAAGCTCATGTCTTCTTAGATTTAACCTAGGTGCTTTCTACTGTGTAACAAGACATATTGTGTCTGTTGCCAAGTGCACTCAGAATTTCTCTGTATTGTAACCTATATCTCGGGTGCCAAAATGGCAGCCTGTGGGCCACGACGACCTGATCCCTGGTAAGTCTGGCTTTTGAAGCCCAGGCAATTCAGTCCTGCTTGTGTTCATCTTTCTTGGCTATAGCTCAGTGTTAGCACTCTCGCCCGAGTCAGAATTACCATTACCAACAAGCCAGGGGATCAACCCTGGTTCAATGAGGAGCATAGAAGAGCATGCCAGGAGCAGCACCAGGCGTACCTAAAAAATTAGGTGCCAACCTGGTGAAGCTACAACTCAGGACTACATGCATGCTAAACAGCGGAAGCAACATTCTATAGACAGAGCTAAGCGATTCCACAACCAACGGATCAGATCAAAGCTCCACATCCCTGCCACATCCAGTCGTGAATGGTGGTGGACAATTAAACAACAGGAGGAGGAGGCTCTGTAAACATCCCCATCGTCAATGATGGCGGAGTCCAGCACGTGAGTGCAAAAGACAAGGCTGAAGCGTTTGCAACCATCTTCAGCCAGAAGTGCCGAGTGGATGATCTATCTTGGCCTCCTCCCGATATCCCCACCATCACAGAAGCCAGTCTTCAGCCAATTCGATTCATGTGATATCAAGAAACGGCTGAGTGCACTGGATACAGCAAAGGCTATGGGCCCTGACAACATTCCCGGCTGTAGTACTGAAGACTTGTGCTCCAGAACTAGCCGCGCCTTGAGCCAAACTGTTCAAGTACAGCTACAACACTGGCATCTACCCGACAATGTGGAAAATTGCCCACGTATGTCCTGTCCACAAAAAGCAGGAGAAATCCAATCCGGCCAATTACCGCCCCATCAACCTACTCTCAATCATCAGCAAAGTAATGGAAGGTGTCGTCGACAGTACTATTAAGCAGCACTTACCAATAACCTGCTCTCTGATGCTCGATTTGGGTTCCGCCAGGTCCACTCGGCTCCAGACCTCATTACAGCCCTGGTCCAAACATGGAAAAAAGAGCTGTATTCCAGAGATGAGGTGAGGTGAGAGTGACTGCCCTTGACATCAAGGCAGCATTTGACCGAGTGTGGCACCAAGGAGCCCGAGTGAAATTAAAGTCAATGGAAATCAGGGGGAAAACTCTCCAGTGGCTGGAATCATACCTAGCACAAAGGAAGATGGTAGTGGTTGTTGGAGGCCAATCATCTCAGCCCCAGGACATTGCTGCAGGAGTTCCTCAGGGCAGTGTCCTAGGCCCAACCATCTTCAGCTGCTTCATCAATGACCTTCCCTCCATCATAAGGTCAGAAATGGGGATGTTCGCTGATGATTGCACAGTTTGTTCAGTTCCATTCGCAACCCCTCAGATAATGAAGCAGTCCGAGCCCGCATGCAGCAAGACCTGGACAACACCCAGGCTTGGGCTGATAAGTGGCAAGTAACATTCGCGCCAGACAAGTGCCAGGCAATGACCATCTCCAACAAAGGAGAGTCCAACCACCTCCCCTTGACATTCCACGGCATTACCATCGCCGAATCCCCCACCATCAACATCCTGGGGGTCACCATTGACCAGACACTTAACTGGACCAGCCATATAAATACTGTGGCTACAAGAGTGGGTCAGAGGCTGGGTATTCTGCGGCGAGTGACTCACCTCCTGACTCCCCAAAGCCTTTCCACCATCTACAAGGCACAAGTCAGGAGTGTGATGGAATACTCTCCACTTGCCTGGATGAGTGCAGCTCCAACAACACTCAAGAAGCTTGACACCATCCAGGACAAAGCAGCCTGCTTGATTGGCACCCCATCCACCATCCTAAATATTCACTCCCTTCACCACCGGCGCACTGTGGCTGCAGTGTGTACCATCCACAGGGTGCACTGCAGCAACTCGCCAAGGCTTCTTCGACAGCACCTCCCAAACCCGTGACCTCCACCACCTAGAAGGACAAGTGCAGTAGGCACATGGGAACAACACCACCTGCACGTTCCCCTCCAAGTCACACACCATCCCGACTTGGAAATATATCGCCGTTCCTTCATCGTCGCTGTGTCAAAATCCTGGAACTCCCTTCCTAACAGCAGTGTGGGAGAACCTTCACCACATGGTCTGCAGCGGTTCAAGAAGGCGGCTCACCACCACCTTCTCAAGGGCAATTAGGGATGGGCAATAATTGCTGGCCTCACCAGCGACGCCCACATCCCATGAACGACTATATAAAAAGAAGGTGGTGGGTTCAAGCCGCACTCCAGAGACTTGAGCACATAATCTGGACCGACACTCCCAGTGCAGTACTGAGGGAGCGCTGCACTGTCGGAGGTGCTGTCTTTCGGATGAGATGTTGAACCAAGGCCCCTTCTGCCCTCTTAGCTTGATGTAAAAGATCCCATGGCACTATTTGAAGAAAAGCAGAGGAGTTCTAGTGTCCTTGCCAATATTTACCCTTCAACCAACACCACTAAAAACAGACTGTTTTTACTGTTCGCAAATTGGCTGCTGTGTTTTTTTACATTACAACAGTGACTACACCTCAAAAGTAATGCATTAGTTGTGAAGCGCTTTGGGACGTCCTGAGATTGTGAAAGGCGCTGTATTTTATTTTCTGGTTCATCCTGTTTAATTTTCTGGGCTTGGAGATTCGGAAAGGCCCATTCTTAGCGCTATTGCCTCATTGGTAGAGAAATCCTCCATCAGCACACCAAGGTACGCTAGCATCATCAACTGAAGATATATGCAAATTAATGGGAATTCAGATTTAAAACTTTATACAAAGTTAAAAAGCATGGACATCCCAGTTATAACTGCGTATTCACTTTTACAAATTAAAATAACATTTTCAAGATTGTTTATTTCCTGAATCCTTTTTTTAACAAAATAGATGAAACTCAGGTCACAAATGCAGCACATGGATTGGCAGTAAGGAAGGTCTCATCCGTTTTCTCCTACAGTCTGCAGACTTTTTAAAAGAAGAATTGTCATCACGAAATTGCAACTTCTTGGTTCCCAACCTTGGTGGTGGATTTCGTTATGGTATGGGCCTTGGGTTTCATTTAGATTTCTCAATTGAAAGAGGATTAATGCCATGTTGATCTTAGCAAAGACGTCAATAAGAAAGTTTTCAATCAGCCATAGGTTTTCTGCCCACTTCTCTGCACTCACTGACAGATGTTTTCCTTTTATCTGAACAATTTAGAAATATGGTGAACAGAATCATCAGGGCTGAAACATGATAATTAAGCTAACCAAATGAGGACCGACAGAGACCACCTACCCTCAGCTGTCAACAAAAGCAAGGAGTAACACTTTTGCAGTGTCCTTCATGTCTCTTAGCACTTTACAGAAAGGTGGACAGTATAGAAAAGGGATACAAGGTAGGCAGTATAGAAAAAGTTGATCTCGAACACTACGTCAGATGATACTGACAGGACAAAGGGACGCAGGTTCAAGCTAGCAAAAGGCAAATTCAAGATGACGTTAATTCAAGAAAGTTTTTCACACATAATGATCATGTGAAATGGACTTCTGGTTAGAGCAGTGGAGGCAAAAGCCCTGAAATCAGTTAAGAAACAATTGTTGGGGAGGATGGTAGGACCTTTCTGGATGGATGAGCTAACATAGTCTAATTGCCTTCTTCATCTGTATCTATATTATGGGAGAGGGAAACAGGACCAGGGACGGTGTAATAAATGCAAGTTATGGGCAACACAGGAAACGAGGTGGAGATGTCAGGACCTTGTGCAACAGGTAGGTGTGGAAGATGGCGATCTACAGGAGATGAGAGCGCGACTGCAGGTGAGACAATAGTGGAGAAGATCGAAGGAGGTGTTGATGTCATGGCCAGTTGCAGCTCCCAGAGAAGAGAGAGATTGGAGTTTGAGAGGTTGTCAAAGAGGATGCCTTCAGTTGAACAATCACATGATCAAGAGACTGTGGTGGGATTGAAAACGTAGCTACCATGTGAAAAGTAGCCTTTTTGTTCATGGGAGACATGGGAAGTCAAAATGGGCTCGGTGTTCCAAGGCTACCAAGGGCAAAGTCAGCCAGGGATCCCAGAGATGATTGTTATTCAGAGAACTCTGCTAGCAGTGTATATGATGAGACATTAGATGAGGACAGGATGGGACTTGGCTGTGATGATCCACATGGAACATATCCCACTAATGATCACTGTCCTGGCTCACTCATGGAGAAGGCAGAGAAGAGCTGCTGGAGTATGTGAAACTACTCCAATGTGAGGGGACTCTACCTCGGGTGAAAGAGGGGTTGGCGGAAGGAATGGGAAGAATAATATTTTTTTAAAAACTAAAATCATTAGAAATTATTAGAATAATAATAATCCTGCTACTTTGTCTTGTAATTTTCCTCAAATGTGATGCCCACTCCTGTGGAATATGGCAAATATAGTATTGAAATATTTGCCTGGATAATCTGATCTATAGTCTGAAAATTGGAAGCATCTATAGTGTTAATTCTGATGAGGACTCTTGCCAACGAAATAAGCTGATACCAATTGATAGCTGCTGACTCCTGCAACTGGGGCAGCCAAGTAATCTGTAACCTGCATATTTTTCCCTTTGTGCTAAATGTAACTTGTCCCAGATCCTGTTGGAACAATTCAGCATAATTATCAGACAGTGAAGGTTAGCAACATGAGATCACATCATACTTCCTCAAGATATCCTCAGCAACGGCAGATAGTTACAGCAGTTTCTAGGCAAGGTGCTGAGTGCGTCAGCAGATTAAACATCTTGGGCTTATCACTGCAAACATTACTTTGTGCAGTGTTGAAAGCTGTACTCGTTCACAGAATCATACATTATTCCATCAAAGCTCCCTGGATGGCTCAGCGAGTAAATGCACAAGGCCAGTTTGGTGACAAGAAATAGACCAGGAAGTTCCTGGGATCGATTGCTTGCTCTTTATTGAGCTGCCTGATCTCAGCAGGGGGAGTAGTAGTGGTGCTACCATACTCCTGGGCTTGGAAGGGGCAAATTCACCAACCCGATTGCTAGCTCATGATCCCTGCCCCAAAGTGCATGTGGGCGGAAGTAACGTAAGGGCTGGATTGGGGTTGGTGTGATGCCCCGTGTAGCCAAATAGCTTGCTGCCACTCACTATCTAGACTCGCACATGAAGAATGGGTGAGGCACCTATGAAACCATTCCCCAGCACAAGTCAGCCCTTGAAAGGGGGAGGGGGGGGGAAATGTGGAGTGGGAGGGGGGAAAAAAATCAATCTAAAAAAATTCTTTAAATCTTTTACAGATTATTTCTGGTGGACATTTCCAGTATTTTTTCTATTTCAGTATTCATCATTCATGGTTTTTGTTTTTATCTCTATGTTTTTTTGTTTGGCTTAGAAAATTTTAGAGGCCACACTTAGTGTAGGAGGTATTCTTTATTTTGAGCATGTCGGAAGTGAACAATGTCAGAGGTTTTTTTTTTGAAGAGCTCACTGGTCAGCAATGGAAAATAGTTGGCAATGGCAGCGACTATTTGTTTCCAGCAGTAGGACTTCGACACTTGCTCACTGCAAAAACCAGTCCAAGGTTAAATCCAAGGGCGACTCTGCTTACATTGTGGAGGATAATTCATCTCCATCACACTCATGGATTCAACAGCCCCTCCCAGCCAATTCTACCAGGGTGACATTAGCTTTTGCTGTTTAGAAAAAAAGAAAGAACGAACTTGCATTTATATAGCACCTTTCACGACCTCAGGACGTCCAAAAACGCAGCAGCTAATTTGCACACAGAAAGGCCCCACAAACAGCAATGTGATGATGACCAGATAATCTGTTTTTAGTGATGTTGGTCAAATGATAAATATCGCCAGGACACCGGGGCAAACTCCCCTGCTCTTCTTCGAAATAGTGCCACGGGATTCTTTACATCCACCTGGGAAGGCAGATGGGGCCTCGGTTTAATGTTTCATCCGAAAGACAGCACCTCCAACAGTGCAGCACTGTTTATGCAAAAAATATTCAAGGAAATTAACTATGACAAAATTAAAAGGATCTTTATTTTAGAGTTAATTCCTTATGACTGCTTTGGTTTCTAAAATGGGTCTGAATGGTGACTCACACTTCATGTCTTTGTCGTGTTGGGGCCCACGCACAGGATTACATTAGATTGGCTTGGCTGAGTATGAATTAAACCAAGATGACTCTTCGCAGCAGTCATTCCATTGTGTGCTTGCTGATTTGGATATTTGTATACAGAAGAGCACGGCATCTACAGAAAATGTAAAATAATAGCAAGATCAGTTCAATAAACAAGAGATAATTTATTCTCAAACCTCATTGCTGTCATTACAGGGATAATCGGTGTTTAACAATCTGGACATTTCAGCCTATAAACAATGCCTGGGGCACAGCCTGAGAAAACTGCTGCAGCCTAAAAATAGCTGCAGCTGCATCCACACAGGAACTGCAGGTGGTGAGGCTGGAACTATTTTAGCTCCAAGTACAGGATACGTAAAACGGAACAATGGGCGACAAAAATAAATCAAGTGACATTGGAACACATGATCTTGAACATTGATGAATGAACTACACTATATATGGTATAGTTTTCGTGAAGCCCTCACATCCTGTAATGCATAGGTGTCAGCTGTGGATCAGTGGTAGCACTCTCACCTCTGAGTCACAAGGTTGTGGGTTTGAGTCCCCAATTCCAGAGACTTGAGCACAAAACCTAGGCTGGCACTCCATGCAGCACTGAAAGAGTACTGCACTGTCGGAGGTGCTGTCTTTTGGACGAGAGGTTAAACCGAGGCCCCGTCTGCCCTCCCAGGTGAACGTAAAAGATCCCATGGCATTTTTGCAAAGAAGAGCAGGGGAGTTCTCCCCGGTGTCCTGGCCAATATTTATCCTCTCAACCAACATCACTAAAAAACACATTATCTGGTCATTATCACATAGCTGTTTGTGGGACCTTGCTGTGTGCAAACTGGTTCCTGCTTTTCCTACATTATAACAGTGACTACACTTCAAAAGTACTTCATTGGCTGTAAAGCACTTTGGGAGGTCGTGAAAGGTGCTATATAAATGCAAGTGTTTTTTTTTGTATATGTTTACAAGAGATTTACTCCCATTTGATCCCTTTCCAACTGGGGTACAGCTCCAGGGACACTGGCAGATCTCTAGTACCTCACCAAAGCAACCATTCTTCGTCGTTTTGATCCTGGACAGTGAGTGTTGGAAAGATTATTCACCAGAGGAAGGCAGCACAGCTGAGTCTGATCTGTTCTCATTCGGTGCCCACGCAAATGCATTTCACAGCAGACCATCACTGAGTAGTGATCGGGAAGTCTAGCCCAGGGTGACTGACCCAGTTGTAGCATGCCAGCTGCTGCCCCAATTGATATCACAGTACTCCACACAAACTAGTGGGTCATCCCTGGAACCTTCTCAGTAACAGAGCAGGGAACTGTGCAATTGGAACCTCCTAACCATTTCTTTTAATAGGCTATGCACTTTGCAAAAACAAAAATTACTAACTTGCAGAATGAAGTGAGGTGGAACTAGTGTCTGTGATCAGTGCAATGCTTGGGCTGATGCCAGGAGCTCATTGTTCCAATTACGGCAGATGGAGGCTATAAGTTAGCATCCCAGGCCGGAACCGCCCCAGACATTGTATAAATAAAGAGAAGATATGTGATTATGGTTTGGGGAAAAAAAATAGTTGTTTAAAGGAAATAGTACTGTGGAAGGAAGCACTATCAAAGCAAAGTACTTCCCTTTTTTTAACTTGAGAACATAATTTAAACAAAAGGCTCCTTCCTGTGAGGAGAGATTTTTTTTCTGGAGCTCAGCACCAACGCCCCGAGAGAGGACCTGACATTTTGGGCCTGTTGGGGGCACTGAATCCCAACGAATTGAGTTCATTGTGGAAGAGTCGGTCTTGGATTAGAAGAATGGGCCAACCAATTTGCTCAACATTCAGAAAGGAAAATTTGTCATTCCAGTTCAGATGCTCGCTAACAACGCTCAACTCTCATTCGCCAGAATGCAAATGATTGGTCAGATTCAAAAAAACTAGATAATTACAGAGGAGGAAGGCCATTTGTCCCATCTTGATTAATCCATCTGGAAGAATCCCAATGTTCCCCCAATGCAGCATCAAACTATTTCTTAAATGATTGCATGGTTTTCGGCCTCCACTGGTCTATCTGGATATTGGGTCTCCACAGAGGCAAAGAGCTGGGCTCACTTAAATCTTTACCTCCCTCCTCCTATGGAACCATAGAAAAGATACAGCACAGAAGGGGCCCATCCTGTCCGCGCCAGCTTGAAGAACAACCAGGTGCCCATTCTAATCCCACCTTCCAGCATCCGATCCGCAGCCCTGCAGCTTACAGCACTTTAGGTGCAGGTCCAGGTACTTTTTAAAAGAGTTGAGGGTCCCTGCCTCTACCACCAATTCGGGCAGCAAATTCCATACACCCACCACCCTCTGGGTAAAAAAGTTTTTCCTCATGTCCCCTCTAATCCTTCCGCCAATCAGCTTAAATCTATGTCTTCTAGTTCTTGAACTCTCCGCTAGGGGAAACAGGTACTTCCTGTCTACTCTATCTGGGCCCCTCATAATTTTGTAAACCTCAATCAAGTCTCCCCTCAGCCTTCTCTGCTCCAAAGAAAACAACCCCAGCCTATCCAATCTCTCCTCGTAGCTGCAATTTTCAAGGCCTGGCAACATTCTTGTAAATCTTCTCTGCACTCTCTCCAGAGCAATTACATCCTTCCTGTAATGTGGTGACCAGAACTGTGCACAATACTCCAGCTGTGACCTTACCAGCATTTTATACAGTTCCATCATTACATCCCTTGGTGTATGCCCCTCCTTTCATTAAAGTGGTGACTCATGCTGGCCTGGTGCACTCCTGTACCTCACCCCAAATAGCCATTCTTCATAGGCGAGTGTCAGAAGACTATTCAACCTTGGTGGGAATCATAGCCGAGCCTGACCCATTCCAGCAGGTCAGTGGTTAACAATCAGGAGAGGGAATGTTGCCACTCTGATACTAACACCCGAGTTGCAATCAGCTAACTCAGCACAGGCTGGGGATGCAATCTGGGTCCCTTATGGTCTGTATGACTCACCCCAGCTGGGGAGTCCAGAACTAGGGGTCACAGTCTCAGAATACGGGGTATGCCATTTAGAACCGAGATGAGGAGAAATTTCTTCACTCAGAGGGTGGTGAACCTGTGAATTCTCTACCACAGAAGGCAGTGGAGGCCAAGTCATTAGATGTATTCAAGAAGCAGGTAGATATATCCCTTAATGCTCAAGGGATCAAGGGATATGGGGAAAAAGTGGGAACAGGGTACTGAGTTAGACGATCAGCCATGATCATTTGAATGGCGGAGCAGGCCGGAAGGGCCGAATGGCCTACTCATGCTCCTATTTTCTATGTTTCTATACCCCCACATTGGGCAATGGATTTATCAAGGGTGCTATTTTTTAGAGATATATTTTCTTTAAGTGCACACTTTGCTTTAACAAGCCTAAAAGACATAATTTTGCTGTGTGTATACTTTGCTGGTGGAAGTTACAGCATTAGCTGGTAGCTTATTCCCTGAGAAGTATACATTCAAATTGCTGTCACTGGGTGGAAATTGGAATGTAAAGAAAATGTTTTTTCCCTCCTTGCCCCTACTCTCTCCACCCCCCTCCCAATTTGACTGCTTGCTGATGTCACTGGCTCATGCTCAGATAAAGTCCCATGGATGCCAATCGCCCTTGGGTACCTCCCACAAGAGGAGGGTTTTTTTCAATATACGCGAGCCTGGATTATTTGTCAGTTCCAAGTCACTGAACAGCGATGTTTACTTATGAAGTAGCCGCTTCATTGGATCCTGATGGAGTGAAACAGAAGCAAAGTTTAGCATTGTACAGAAGGAGTACATCACTGTGCTGGGCTGTTTAAGGAGCTCTGTGCTCCACTCTATGCATCGCTACACCAACCGTGACAGCATGTATCGGAAAGCTTGAACTGAGTCTGTGTCCTCGGCTGCAGCTCCGTCACGTGTACCTAAGCATCAAGAGGAGGCTGAGCATTCCATGTGATAGGTGGGCACAGCTCACCCTCATGGATTATTGACATTGAAAGTGAAAAGGAGCAGGTGGAAGAGACGGCTGTGTGTCAAAATAAATCCAAGTAAAAGGAGAAGTAGAGCATCTGCATTCTTTGATTAATCTTCTCATTCTTTCTCACCAAACCTATTTGTGTTCGTAACAAAAGTAGTGCTATCATCTGCCCTTCCCGCTTACTTCTCCCAGTTTTCCCTGTCTCCTCATCGCCTCTTGCCCTTTCTCCTCATTTGCTGCGGTGCTGAATTTTTAATGAGCTCAGCCCAGAGAAGCCTTTAAGCAGATGAAGTGTTCTTAGCCTGTCGTTTTCAATTTTCCTTTGCAGTCTGGACGTGTGGAATCAATGTGGAACGCAGTTTACTGTTGTGTCTTCCGTTTTAGGACCCGATGCATTATGGAATTATGATTGGAGGAAGGAAACACATGAAGGAGACAACTCGAATGGAGGCCAGGAAGGGGAGTTAATTATGGAGGGAATCAAGAGGGCAAAAAGTAGGTTTTATAGATGAGATGGGTTTGGAGAAGGTGGTGGGGGAGAAACTGCAAAGTGCAGGATTAGAACGAATAGGAAACTGGGTAGAGGTTAGCGACTGGCGGGAGGAAAGAGGGGCAGGAAATGACGGAGGCAGCTGTGTGGATGGTCTCAATATTAGAGATGAAAAGAATCAATGAGCTCCTCACACAATGTATAAAAGGAGGGCAGAGGGGGTATTGGAGAGGGGTTTAAGAGGGGAGTTGGTCATGGAAAAAAGGAGCCTGGGCTAATCTTTACCCAACAGGATGATCGTGGAGTAACGGGCAATATTGAATGAAAAGATTAGATAATTGATAACTAGGACACTTGTGTCTCACAAATGTGCAAGTTTGCATCTCTTTGACTTAAGGGAGTGGAGGCAGGTGTTGTATCAAGGAATGGTTTGTCTATAAATGGCTACCCTTGATGATCATTAATAAAATTCTGGTGCATTATGTGCTCCCTTCCCCTATCACTCGAGACGAGGAAGCAGCCTTAAGCTGCATTCTCTACATTTTGTCCACTGATATAATGAATTCGGATACCTCATGAACTCAAATCCCAGGCACCTGAATGCAGGGCAGGCCTCCAGGGGAAATATTATTGGGGAGATTTCAAAAACAGAAAATGTAACTGATCTGGTAATTTGAATGCTTTTCTTGCCAATTATGTAATTTTTTTCATGAGTTTATTACTTTGTAATCCTGATGAAAGGTCATTGTCCTGAAACATTAACTCTACCCTCCTCTCTCCGCAGATGCTGCCTGACCTGCTGAGTGTTTCCAGCATTTTCTGCTTTAATTTCAGATTTCCAGCATCTGCATGTATTTTGCTTTTTCTAAAACCACAGCCCATCTGGCATTATTTCAATCAGTGTAGGTGATCAGTGCAGTCCATTTTTACTGATCACTTTAGTGGCAGTTTGCCGTTGCTAAGAGGCAATTGCCTTATTTGTGACGTTTGCAATCTGCCCAATCTGACAAAAGAATTTTTCTTTTGATCAGCTGGATGTCTGACAAGGCAAAACTCATCACCGTGTTAAAGATACTCCAGTTAAACCTACTGGGTCATCTACATCCTTCCCTCGGTTGGTTGCACCTCTTGAGTCAGCAGGTTGTGGGTTCAAACCCCACTCCAGAGACTTGCTGACACTTCTGTGCAGTATTGAGGCATTATTCGAAGAAGAGCAGTGGAGTTCTCCCGGGTGTCCTGACCAACATTTATCCCTCAACCAACAGCTAAAACAGGTGATCTGGTCATTTATTTCATTGCTGTTTGTGGGAGCTTGATTTGTGCAAAATTCCTACATTACCACAGTGACTATGGGTCCGATATTAAGAGGGCAGCGGGTTGCCAACGGGGGGGTCCACTGGGCGCGTGGGTAACCCGCCCAGTAAAATCGGTGCTTTCCCCACGCGATCGTAAGTAAATTTAAGCCACTTACCTTTGCTTCCGGGTTTCGTGCTGGAAAGCTGCGCAGCGGGCGGACTGTGCACCCGCATCATAGGCTGTCAGCTGGAGGAGCCCTATTTAAAGGGGCAGTCCTCCACTGACTGATGCTGCAGAAAGGAGCCAAAATTACAGCATGGAGCAGCCCAAGGGAAGGCTGCTCCCAGGTTTAATGATGCCTCACTCCAGGTCCTACTGGATGGGGTGAGGAGGAGAGGGAGGACAGAGATCTTCTCCCCGGCGGATGGGAGGAAGTGGCCTGCCTCTGCCACCGGAAAGGCCTGGCTCGAGGTGGCAGAGGAGGTCACCAGCACCACAAACATATCACGCACCTGCATACAGTGCAGGAGGCGCTGCAATGACCTAAGTAGGTCAGCGAAGTGAGTACACTTACTCATTCTCCTACACTCCCTCTGCCACATCACCGCCCCCACCCCACATCTCCTTCTGCACTGCCAACACTACTCTGTCACATCACCCCTCACACCCACTCAAAGCTCATCCTCATCTTACCTGCACTTACTCATCTTGCCAGTACTCATCCCACCATTACCACTCAACCCAATCCTCATACAATCTCATGGCTCCGTCTCATACTCACCCTCTCATGCATCTCTTTCACGGTCAGCCTCACCCAACCTGCCACTACCTGTGCTGCAGCCACAGGGCATGCATCACATATGTGTAGTAGGAAATGTAAGGCAAATGTATCGTGAGCATGAAGGGGATGCACAAGGGTGTTTGAGGGTTTGTCATGGTTTTTACTTGTATTTAATTTCTGATCAACTCACATTACATATTATATTGTCACCACTACTGCCATGTCTTGGCCGTTCTTGACTGGCTTGTGCAATAATGCCCTTTCATGAGGTTCTCCATGAACACCCTTGATGCCACCCATTGGGTCACCCTACAGTGGGTGTACGTGTAGTTGCACGACTACTTTGTGCAGGTGCCTGTTGCGCAGCACTGTGTTGTGTAGCTCCACATGGCGGAGGTGGACGGCGTGCCTGGGGAGGCTGGTGATGTTGCTCGTCCTTCAATGGAGTGATGAATGCAGCAATGGATCTTCCCCCACCCCCTATCCTGACAGTGTGAATGTGAGGGGGTCCACAAAGTAGTAAATGTGTTTGGACAGCAGAGTTTAGGGTATGATGTAATAATTTTGAGTGTGGAGACAACAGTGTGCCAGGCAAAACTTTGTCTGAGGTGACAGAGTGCCCTGCTGCGATGAATGAGGGTTTACCCCGCACCTGTTAAATGAACCTTTGCAGCTGCCACTGGCTGCTGGCTGCAACACGTCTGATTAAACAGGGAGTGTTTCCCCCAGCATGGGACACACACTCTCGGTAGTCCAAAATCTGAATCCTCCTAAACTCTCCAACTAATGAGGTCTGTAAACGACCTCAAGTACCCAGATAATGATCTCAAGTGGGATCCTGCCAGCTTTGATTGCCAGTGGGAGTCCCGCATGCGGGGGCTGTGCGCACACCGATTCGCGTCATTGGGGAACCCGGGAGTGAGCAGGTTGGAGCCTGGCTCCGGACCTGCTCTGGGAATCCCCAATTTTAGAAGCCCCCCCCCGTCATGAACGTACCTGCTCGGGCATCCAAAAATTGACCCCTATGCTTCAAAAAAGTACTTCATTGGCTTTAAAGCTCTGGGAGACTTCTTTAGGTTGTGAAAGGTGCTGTATAAATGCAAATCTTTCCCTGTAGGGTTTTTGTTTGCTCAATATGGAGCATTTCATTGGGGCACATCCCACTTACCTAAGTCCAGTGAGCTCAGGTGCAGGTTGGCAGATGCAAGGCTTGGAGACCTAGTCAACATAATTTTGAAAAGGGAGCATCCAGCCAAGCAGCAGTGACATCAGGAGAGCAGCTCTGAGGAGAGGGAGATGCATAATGACAGATCTCCAGTGAGGCAGGATGTTGACCTTTTTAAAACATTAACAAATGTTTTTATAATTAAATTAATTTTGCATCAAAAAAGTACTCTCCTGACCTCCTTCCCTTTTAAGGGCGTGTGTGCGTTTTCTGTGTTATTAAGCTGTTATCTGCAATGTTGTTTCCTCATATTTAATCCAGAAAGATAATGTCATATATTATTCTTTTCCATTTAGAAAAAAGAACAGAGAGGCAACAGCCCTTCCTCTTTGATATGTTCAATGTTCTTCATGTGTTTGTTACTTTGAAAACCAAGGGTTCTGATGAAAGGTCATTGTCCTGAAACATTAATCCTACCTTGAGCAATTGAGCCAGAGGGTTTGTGGTATGTCATGTCCTTTCCTCTACGATGACCTAGTTTTTTTTTTAAGAAGATGTTTGGCTACATGTCGGGTGGAATCGGCTTAACATTGCATCTGGCTCTGTATCTAACTCGCGAGATAGCACCAGAACTGTAATATTGAGAGTGCAGGGCTCCAAACACAAATGTAGGAAGAGTAATTGAATTAAAAAAAATATGGTCTGAATTTGATTGAAAACATTTTCTATTTGAAAGAAATGCAGCTCCTTTAAAAGCTGAGCTTTAACGAGCCCACAGTGAACCAGTTGCTGCCGAGATGTCCCTGTTGCTAGGCTGCAGACTGCTTTTACATTTATGATGAATGGGCTGATGTGGGTAAAGGTGAGATGGCAGTTATAATCAGAAGCTTCTTAGTCTTTGAATAATTAACCCTTTCAGGGGTACCTTTGCTTTCATAAACTTACATAGAATTACAGCGAGCTTTCTACCACCCCTCTTCATCTAATCCTATCAGATGTAAGGAATCTTACAACACCAGGTTATAGTTCAACAGTTTTATTTTAAAATAAAACAGTTGGACTGTAACCTGGTGTTGTAAGATTCCCTACATTTGTCCACCCCAGTCCATCACCGGCATCTCCACATCATCCTATCAGGATAACCTTCTATTCCTTTCTCCCTTCCATTTTTATCCATCTTCCCCTAAAAGGCATCATAGAGGTACCTCAATTGGTAAGATTATTAACAAGAGGAACAGAAATATGAGCAGTTACATAGATCTCTAAAGGTGGGGGTGCAGATAGAAAAAGCCATAATAGGCAAACGGGATTCTGGGTTTTATATATAGGGACATTGGATATAAAAGTAAAGAAGTGATGTTGAATTTGTTTAAGACATTGGTTAGATCATAGTTGAAGTACTGCTTACAGTTCTGTGCACCCCATTAGAGAAATGATATAGAGCCATGGAAAGGATACAGTGAAGATTCACTAGAATAATGCCAAGAATGAGAGATTATAATTATGAAGAAAGTCTCAAAAATTGGTGCATTTTCTTTGGAACAAGGAAGGATCTATCAGATTTTCGAAATTAAGAAAGATTTTGATAGGGTCAATAGTGAAAGATTCCGTTGTTTGACAAATTGGTGACAAGAGGCATAGACTCAGGATTATCACTAGAAGAATAGAGAGAGAAAGTGAAGACATTTTTAACATAGAATATGGAATGGTTTACCACAAGTGGCTACTGAGGCAGAGACTATAACATGATTTAAAAGGGAATTAGATAAGAAAAAAGATGTGGAGATAAGTCAGGGACATTGAACTGGAGTACATAATTCAGCGTTGAAGAGAATAGCCTCATTCTGTGCTGTAATTTCCATGATTCCTGCAAGGTTCATAGAATAACAATCAGAAAGGGAAACATGACTGATATCTCCCCCCCTCCCCCACCTCTGAAGCCCAGGGGCACTGAAGTCACTTGTTCCAACCCTATCCCTATATTAACCCCCCCCCCCAACTGAGTTAAGCTAACTCAGTATAAACTAGGGATTGCACCTGAGTCCTTCTGGTCTGTATAATTCAGTACTGCGCAATACTGTGGCATCCAGGAGCACCATTTCCATCTATATTCCACTCCACAAATCCTCTGCACAAGCATTTGATTGGTTATTTTGCAGAAAGCAACAAATTGAAATCAGAAATTTTCAGATAATCTTCTCAATTGGCATGTCAGGTCTCACTAGGCTATTCGCCGCTATGATTTCTTCATTGCAGTCACACATTTCATCCCATTTGTAATGCTATCAAATGATTTGCTATGGATCAAATTGTCTTTGTGATTAACACTAGGTGCAGCAAGTAGCTATTGTACCAAAGCACCATGTTCACTGTTACTGACACCGGATTCAATTTCCCATCATTAAATTACAGTTAATTGTGCCCAAGTGTAATTAATTAATAAATGATGCATAGAACTGTGGTCATTTCAATCATGTTCTGTTAATTTCCATTGGGAAAATGTTGGCAAAATTACAAAAAAATACGGAAGTTTGTGTTTGCAGTGAAGGATATACACACAGAACTATATTATAATTGGTACAGTGATGTGGTGATCATGTTACTGGACTAGTAATCCATAGACCTGGACTAATAATCGAGAGAACGTGAGATAAAATATCACCATGGCAGCTTGAGAATTTAAATTCACTTTACAAATCTGGAAATAAAAAGCTGGTATCAGTAAAAATGACCATGAAGCTGTCAGATTGTCATAAAGACCCAACTGGTCTACAAACGTCCTTTAGGGAAGAAAACCTGCCGACCTTATCCGGTCTGGGTTTGTATATGACTCCAATCCCACACCAATGTGGTTGACTCTTAACTGCCCTCAGAAGTGGCCTAGCAAGCCACTCATGGGCCCACCACCAGCTTCTGAGGACAACTTGGGATGGGCAATAAATGCCAGCCTTGCCAGCAAAGGCCACATGCTGGAAATAAATATATAAATAATTGAGGCCTATATTCCAATGCCTAGTGGTTATTGCCTTATCAGAATAGTGTGCAAAGAGCTCCTTTAATGATTTAGTGGGTAAATCATTAGTGGTTGAGTTATAGTGACCTTATTTACATCCATGGTCTGAGCTAAATCAGCTGATTGTGGCTGGGCGAGCAGTTGGAGGTATTACAGTTGCCTTAGTTCCACAGGGGTAGGAGATTGAAAAATAGCCAGTGTTCCTGCTCCTAATATATATAAGAAAGATCTTACATTTATATAGCACCTTTCATGTCCGCAGGATGTCTCAATGCGCTATACAGTCAATGAAGTACTTTTGAAGTATAGTTACAGTTGTAATGTAGGGGAATGCAGCAGCTAATTTGTGCACAGAACGGTCCCACAAACAACAATGAGATAATGATGAGACAATCTGTTTTAGTGATGTTGGTTGAGGGATAAATATTGGCCAGGACACCGGGGAGAACTCCCCTGCTCTTCTTCAAAAAATGCCATGGGATCTTTTACGTCCACCTGAGAGGGCAGACGGGAACTGGGTTTCATCTGAAAGATGGCACCTCCGACAGTGCAGCGCTCCCTCAGTGCTGCACTGCAGTGTCAGCCTGCATTATGTGCTCAAGTCTTACTTGGCTTGAACCCACAACCTTCCAGTGACTTCTCCTGGAAAGTGCATCTGCATTGGGTGAAGATAGGATTGAGCTTGGCGGTGATATCCCCCATGGTTCAATAGCCTGTCAACACCTCATGCCTGAAGAAAGGACACTTGGGCAAGGAGCCTGAGCAAGTCTGGCACCCTTGGAATCAAACCCCAGAAAAGTCAGGAGGGATTCAATTATGGACATAAGAGGAGTAGTTGAATATAAAACCACGTTTTATAATACAGTTGTGGTGTTGGCGGATTAAGTGTCATCTTGGACAACACAATTAAAGCTTTAAAGCTCATGAGATGAAAACAACATACTGGTGGGTGGTTCTACGATGGATTTGTGTGTCCTTTCTGGATTCAAAGGCAGTATATTTAATATTATCTCTGTAATCTCCGAGACCAGTGTTTGCAAGTAAGATCGTACCCACTTCAACATTATTTCAGGACACCAGCCAAAAAGTCAGAAATTAAAGAACTCTGTTCAGTGCTAAAAATGGCACATCTTAATAACTTATTCAGTAATACAATCCACTCCCATAATGTGCTGACCTTGTGCAGGGAAATTCCACTATGATTAGTTCCATTTTCATCGCAAGGGTGGCGACATTGCTCTATCCTTATGTTTGCTCTATCCTTATCTTTTGTTTTACGGTGAATGCGGCATTAAACTCGCATTTGTGTAACATCTCATCACGTCCCTTAGAAACATCCCAAATCGCTTCATACTCAAGTGCAGTGATTGTTGTTATGTAGGTAAATATGACAGCCATTTTGCACACAAGAAAGACAGACTTGCATTTATGTAGCATTTCACGACCTCAGGATGTCCCAAAGCGCTTTACAGACAATGAAGTACTTTTTGCAGTGCAGTCACTGTTGTGATGTAGGAAACGTGGCAGCCAATTTACATCCACCTGAGGGGGTAGACGGGGCCTCGGTTTAACGTCTCATCCAAAAGGCGGCACCTCCGACAGTGCAGCACTCCAGTGAAGTGTCGGCCTAGACTTTGTGCTCAAGCCCCTGGAGTGGGACTTGAACCCACAATGTTCTAACTCAGAGGCGAGAGTGCTACCACTGAGCCACAGCTGACACAAACAGCAATGACCAGTTAATCTATTTATGGTGATGTTGGTAACGTTTTTGCCTCTGAGGCAGAAGGTTGGGTGTGTGAGCCCCAAACCTATGGTTTGAGCTCATAATGTAGGCTGGCATCCGGTGCAGTACTGAGGGAGTGCTGCATTGTTGGAAGTGTCACCTTGCCTGTTCTGGAGGTTCAAGTAGACATTAAAAATTC
Organism: Heptranchias perlo; assembly: GCF_035084215.1. Taxonomy (NCBI): domain Eukaryota; kingdom Metazoa; phylum Chordata; class Chondrichthyes; order Hexanchiformes; family Hexanchidae; genus Heptranchias; species Heptranchias perlo. The sequence goes on along the minus strand of NC_090338.1, from coordinate 9,602,628 downwards.
CATTGACGATTGTCATCTCATCTTGGCCAACATTCCTCCCTCAACCAGCACCATAAAAAGTAGATTTGGTCATTCATTGTTATTTGTAGGATCTTTGTACAAAATATGTACCTATGGGACAGTCATTGCATTATAAAGTAATTCATTAAGTGTGAAGTGCTTTGAGACATTTTGGAGAAATGTGATAAGAGCCCAATCAACTCTCTGTTTAAAATACAGCCATTCTTTTGAACTCCCCTCCCCCCCCTTATCTTTATAAGGGGTTTTGTTCTTGTACTCCTGCTTATGCTTTCTATATATTTGTCTATTTTAATTTAGATTTCTACATTGTTTTGTTTTTCCATTACTCTACGTGCTCCTGAACTGTACAACTTTTCAATTGGCCTATGCTCAATGACTTCAGATGCTAGAAGGGTTGAGACCTGGAACAGTCTTCTGCCAAATGACATGGCTACCATATTGAACATCAGAATTTTGCACATTAGGTGTGGTAAATGACCTGTACTTTCCTATGTTCCTGTATATTTGAGGGAGTGGACAATTAAAAGGCATTAGTTTTGGGGAGGTCAGATGAGCTGCATTGTCTTCCCCGTCCTGTGCTTTCCTATGTTTATATAAGTCACGAATTGGGCAACAAAGAGGCAAGTAATTTTCTTTATTGGCCATGACAATTTTTATAGAGTGCATTTGACCTCTCAAATATTTTCTTGGGGTTGCATTTAATTGAGTTTCGGCTGCCGATAGTATTGTTCCTTCCCAGACACTGGCTAGTGATCAGGAGTCTTGCAGTACAACAGTGATTTCACTTCAGAAAGTATTTCATTCGCTGTAAGGCGCTTTCAGACATCCTGAAGTCATTTCTTTTTCTTTTCTGACATTTATTTCTCTCCTCCTCTGGGGACAATTGTAACTACAGCGATTCTGAGATCAATCAACTCAGCACAGACCAGGGATTAAACCTGAGACCTTCCTGATCTGTATTAGTCAATATAACACCTGGTGGAACATTACCTACAGAAACAAAGGGTGTTTATTTTCTCATCAGTTTAAAATTATAACTGTGTGACTGATTGGAAATTATTTTGTTCTTTTTCAGAATAAAGGAAATAAAGAGCACATACTTGTGCCCTTGTTAATGATATCTGTTCTACATCATTATACACACAGTGACCTTACCAGAATTACTAAATATAAAATTAGATTGGAGAATCATTACTGTGACCTTTATAAAACTATCATAAATGCATCATGATATCTAATCATAAAATATACAGGAGGACGTACAGTTAGGCTAATGCAGTAGAATCCCACTCTAAGGCCCTAATTGATAGAATTACTGATTGTAAAGATATAAAAATATTGCATTCTATACTGACAATAAATTTTCAAGTTCTTCGTTCAACTGCAGACGGTCTAAATGATGGAATAAAAGTTCAAGATCTCAAACTAATGCTGTACCGTATTCAACCTGCTGCTGCTAAGTGCATATTAAATTTATTCAATGACAATTGATTACTCATTAAAGTGATGATTCACGAGTAGGAAAAATGATACTGATGTGAATCATAATTCTTGTCTCGGTTAGCAGCTGTACTCAGTATTCCAGAATTATTTAAAAGTTTGTCTAAAGAATATTTTGTGCTTCAATGTGGGGGAGGAGGATAATGAAGCCTTCAATTCATATTTTTTTTAAACTTACATATTACATATATTACATAGAATCTACAGCACAGAAACAGGCCATTTGGTCCAACTGGTCCATGCCAGTGTTTATGCTCCACACTAGACTCCTCCCACCCCTCTTCATCTCACCATATCAGCATGTCCTTCTATTCTTTTTTCCCTCATGTGCTTATCTAACTTCCCCTTAATTACATCTATGCTATTAGCCTCAACTAGTGGTAACGAGTTGTAGTGGTAAGGTTGCTTTCAGAGGAATGTTAGAGCTGGACAATACAACAGCCTTCATGTTAGGCATTCAGTGTCAGCATGAAGCACTTACAGGTGAGATACAGAATTAAACGCCCTTGCTCTGCTCCAATCTCAGTCTGACATTTAGAATCATAGAATAGTAGAAATTTACAGCACTGTAGGAGGCCATTCTGCCCATCGTGTCTGTGCCGGCCGAAAAAGGGCTATCCAGCCTAATCCCACTTTCCAGCTCTTGGTCCATAGCCTTGTAGGTTGTGGCATTTCAAGAGCATATCCAAGTGCTTTTTAAATGCGATGAGGGTTTCTGCCTCTGCCACCGTTTCAGGCAGTGAGTTCCAGACCCCTGCTACCCTCTGGGTGAAAAATTTCTCCTCAACACCCCTCTAATACTTCTACCAATTACTTTAAATCTACGGCCCCTGGTTATTGACCTCTCTGTTAAAGGAAACAGGTCCTTCCTATCCACTCTATCTAGGCCCCTCATAATTTTAAACACCTCAATTAAATCACCCCTCAGCCTCCTCCGTTCCAAAGAAAACAACCCTAGTCTAACCAATCTTTCCTCATAGCTAAAACTCTGCAGTCCTGGCAACATCCTCGGAAATCTCCCTTGTACCCTCTCTAGTGCAGTCACATCTTTCCTGTGATGTGGTGACCAGAACTGGACGCAGTACTCTAGCTGTGGCCTAACTAGTGTTTTATACAGTTCTAGCATAACCTCCCTGCTCTTATATTCTATGCCTCGGCTAATAAAGGAAAATATCCCGTGTGCCTTCTTAACCACCTTATCTACCTGTTCTGCTACCTTCAGGGATCTATGGACATGCACTCCAAGGTCCTTCTGTTCCTCTACACTTTTCAGTATTCTCTCATTTGCTGTGTATTCCCTTGCCTTATTTGCCATCCCCAAATGCATTACCTCACACTTCTCCAGATTGAGTTCCATTTGCCAGTTTTCTGCCCACCTGACCAGTCCATTGATATTTTCCTGCAGTCTACAGTTTTCTTCCTCACTATCAATCTCACAGCCAATTTTTATATTTGTCCCATGCCAGTTAGATTGCCCAGTTGGTGTCGTAATGGGGTAGATATGGCAATGGCCCATATGAACTAATAACAGGGTTCAGACTGCACAATCCTATTTAATAAATGATACTTAAAGATTTAATTTTGGATGAGGAACGATAAAAAATAAAATTCTAGTTTAGGGAATGTGGTATCATCAGTTGGGAAAAGCCAAGAATGTTAAAACCAAAAGCACTTTATTTTGAGGGTAAGAAATCCCCTTATTTTTCTACTTGGATGTGCTCTTGAAGTGCTGTAACCTACAGGGCTACGGACCAAGTGCTAGAAAGTGCGATTAAGCTGGATAGCTCTTTTTCGACTGGCACAGATACGATGGGCCGAATGGCCTCCTTCTGTGCTGTAACTTTCTATGATTCTATGATACCCTTCCCTTCATCTCTAGAACAGATTGTGTTGGGCCTAGCACATTCCGCAGCAGAGAGGGCAGGCCTCCACCAATACCAATCTTCATCAGTCCACTAGGAGGCGTATGACACCAGCTAGGTAACAGTGTCACCTCCACTTATCACCTACTGAACATCATGTGCGCTGACTATGGGATGAAACCTCCGTCTCTACACTCCATGGCCCTGTACATTCGTACTCCAACAAGCTGCACTGCCATTCCTTTTACCTCACCCATTCTACCCCATTTTGAATAAGTTCAGTGTCTCAATGACTTTAATGCAAGCAGTTCAATGATCTGCAAGCAACTGGATGAATCCACTGGCCAAAATAAACTCGGGTTGAAGCAGGATGTGATTTGGTTCTGGCCTCACTGGGTACTTTAAGCAATGCTTCTTGATTTTCTCTTGAGATTTTTAAAGTCAGCTTTTTTCATTAGCTGTTGGATCTCATGAGATTAGGAAATGTTTTTTGAGCTTCATTCCTGGTTCTTCAGACTTACAGGCACAGACTCCCAGACTGGCCCGTTACTATAAAGGTAAGTTTACTCTGCTTTGCTCTGGGATCAGGTAACAAGCTAACACTTGCTTTGCTGTCCCCGAGGAAGCTGCGGTGGAGACGAGACCGTCACCCATCTCCTTCTAGAATGTGCCTTTGCAAGGAAGGCCTGGAGAGAGATGCAGTGGTATCTGTCCAAGTTCGTCCCGAGCAGTTCCGTAACACAGGACTCTGTGCTCTACGGGCTGTTCCCGGGGACACACACCGAGACAGACATCAACTGCTGCTGGAAGACCATTAACTCGGTGAAAGACGCCCTTTGGTCTGCCCGAAACTTGCTGGTCTTCCAGTGCAAGGAGCTGTCCTCGACCGAGTGTTGCAGACTGGCACATTCCAAGGTCCAGGACTACGTGCTCAGGAATGCACTGAGGCTGGGTGCGGCCACCGCAAAGGCTCTATGGGGAAAGGCAACCATTTAGAGCCTTCCTGCCATTGTATACCGAGGGGCTGCAATCAGGGAAACCCCCCCCCCCGGGCAGAATGTAAAATTCAAATTGATGTAATGTACCTGTAATGAATCTATAATCAATAATCTGTATTGAGTGTAATCCAATGAGGCACCCCCGAGTGTCATGAACTGTAATTATGTACAATGTGTTCATTGAACTGCACTTGATGTAACCTGCAAATTGTATAATCTGTCTTGTGTACTTTTGGAATGTGATATGACAACTGTATTGTATGTATTGCTGCAAATTTTATGAATAAAGTATATTTTATGAAAAAATAAACTTGCTTTGTTAACACTACAAGTGGTGCAAAGCAATACTCTGAGATAGTGCTAGTGCCTGTGGAGGAGCTGACAGCCACTTCCATGAATGTTGTTTTAAGGCATCTCAGGAGTGCTAAATCACGAATGAAAATTGAATATATTTTATACTGTCAGTGCCACCTATATTTTCTGGGTATAGGTGGCTCAGTGCTCAACCTACCAATACAGGAAAGCACTGAGGTTTCCTCAACCACTGAAACAAAAGATGAAAATTATTTTGTATGCAGTGAATTGTTATGATCTGCAATGCACTGCCTAAAAGCAGATTCAATAGTAACTTTCAAAAGGGAATTATATATACTTGATAAGCAAAATATTGCAGGACTATGGGGAAAGAGCAGGGGAGTGGGACTAATTGGATAACTCTTTCAAAGAGCTGGCACAGACACGATGGGCCGAAAGGCTTCTTTCTGTGCTGTAGGATTCCATGTTGCAGCCAATGCTGTGGAATCCGGCCTACATGTAGTAAGAGCAGATTCTACAGCATGGGAAGCTCCACAATATTTCACAACCATTTCTCTTTGAAGGTTTGCAATATAAAAGGGACAAAGATGACCATTATAGCTCACAGGACAGAAGGTTAAAGATTTGAACCCTGATCTGTGCTGAATTAGCAGATCTTAGCTGTTTGAAGTACTACAAATGACCTCAAACCCGTCCCTTGAGATAGGGAAGGGGGAAAGATCCAGATCCGGCTCCTGATGGTGATACTGTGTGGACACTGGATGAGGACAGGACCAAGCTTGGTTCCGATGCCCCCCAAAAATAAAATTCATTGGACAGTGAACTCCTAATATAAAAATTTGCTGCATGTATCATTCTTCTTAAAAAGGCTTAACTGAATTTAGCTCATATAGAACAAGAAATTAGGACAAAGAGGACATGAATAATTAAATTTAAAATGGGTATCAGGGAGACCGTCTTTAAAAGATAGACTTGAAAGACTTACATTTATCTAGCGCCTTTCACAACCTCAGGACGTCCCAAAGTGCTTTACAGCCAATGAACTACTTTTTGAAGTGTAGTCACTGTTATATTGTAGGAAACGTGGCAGCCATTTTGCGCACAGCAAGGTCCCACAAACAGCAATTTGATAATGACCAGATATCCTGTTTTGAGTGATGTTGGTTGAGGGATACATATTGGTCAGGACACCGGAGAGAACTCCCCTGCTCTTCAAAATAGTGCCATGGGATCTTTTACGTCCACCTGAGAGGACAGACAGAGCCTCAGTTTTATGAGTCATCTGAAAGACGGCACCTCCAACAGTCCAGCACTCCTTCAGTACTGCACTGGAGTGTCAGCTTAGATTATGTACTGAAGTCTCTGGAGTGGGACTTAAACCCATGACCTATTGATTCAGAGGTGAGAGTGCCACCAACTGAGCCACAGCTGACAGCTACAGAGTGAGAAATGTTTGGAATGATTTCCCAGACAGGGTAGTAGAGACAAAACACAAGGGTTGTTCAAGATACAGTTGGCTGTTGTTTTGGGAAAATTCGAGTACCAAAGTAAAGAATTTAAACTGGATGAATAGCATTTCCTCAACCTGAATCTCCTTGTATTCTTTTACAAGCCTTCAATTATATGATAACACAGCCCAGTAACATAAAACAAAATTGAATTCATCATTCCTATTGAAGAACAATCTCTGAATATCAAAACACGGACACACTGGTTGGATTAAAGGAACAATTTTACTGGAAAGACTGAATTTAGAGCAAAACATTACTAATATAATCTAATGTAATTAAAGGAAAGAAAGATTGTTAATTACACTACAATTACAGCAATTTAGTTTAGAAGAAAAGTACAGGGCACAATATACTCACTCAGTGTCATACAAGCTATTATACTGATGTCGGCAATTGCAAGCAAACCTCAGAAAGAGACATGTACATCGTAAGAAAGGATCTACCATCATGATGTTTGACTAATGTAGGATTATTGTACGTAAAAAGCTGTGTATAGAATTCTACAACACCACACAATATAATTGTAATAAAACAAGTTTTAGCAAAAAACATCAAGAAACTACAAAGAGATTCACAATGTCTCCAGATCTAATTCAGTCTTTTATTTTTCTAAGAAATAGGACAGATATTTGTATATGGATATATTCATATTCAATACTCACAGAACACATTCAGCATGCCTAAATATTAAAACAGCTACAGACCACTCTCTTACACTGGTTGCCAAGGCTTTATTTTCAAAGCCATGGCTGATTGATCCAGTTTTAGAGAAAATATGTTATAGGGTTATCGCTAGTATTTAAATAAAGTTAAATGACAGGACTTAAAGTCTCTAAATAGTTCAAGTCCCTGTTCCACAAAACTTTAGCCTCATTCATGGTTGCTACCCATCTAGGATTGAACTGGATGACCCATTTTTTTTTCTCTCCTCCTAATTTTATTTTGCCCCTGGTTTTCTCCTCTCCTGAAGGCACTGACTCCAACTTTACGGGTCCACGGGCTCAGGCAGCCCTCCTGTACTTTGCCCCAGTGACTGCTCGTCACACGGACTTTCAAGCAGTGGTTGCTGGATAGCAGGCAGGAGCAGGAAGCCTAGCTGATTGTTCCCCACCGAGCTTAGGGTACTGAGGAAAGTTGTAGAACCCTATTTACTGCCAGTGCTGAGGTCAGCTGACAGTAAAGACCAGATTTTGCACGGTCATGTAAAATGGGTGACAGCGAGTCGACAGCCTGTTTCACATCTCTCCCCATTTTTACTTCCAGTGACTTGAACAGAAATTTTAAAAAATCAGGAGAGACGTAAAACAGGCTGCCGATTCACTGTGGCCCATTTTACACTTTCGCACAAAGTTGCGATCTACTCCGAGGAGTCAGTCTGGAAATTTTCCGAAGTGTAGACCAGACACTAAAAGCCTGTTTTTTGTTTTTTGAATAACAGCCTCCTTTACCCCCACGTACTTCCATGTCTCATGAGATGGAGACATTAGGTTTTTGATGAATTTTCATCTTCAGCAAAATACACCTTAGAACTCAAGCCAGCATCCCACCCTGCGCTCTGATCCCACTCTCCTGTCCAGTTTTGGGTCCTTCAGAAAATGGCAACCCTATTCCCATTTATAACATTTTTTTTGGTATATTATTAAACTCTTCTTTCCTCCTTCCTTATTGCACATTCGTTCCCTCTAAAAGGTCTTGTGCCATCATGTGTTCTATTTCAGGCAGGATAGCAGGGCACTCGAAGCCATGACCTTGTGAATGTTCAGAGTCATCATCACTGCCATCCTAGGATCAGCTGGCATGAGACACAACTCCAAAGGAGTGAGATGGACAATGTCAGGGATTTTTTTTCTTGGCCAGATACTGTTTCTAGTTAATGCTCCATCTGCCATTTCTGGCTGATATCTGACACAACTCTGCTAATGGAGGAAAGCAGGCTTCAATTCTTATTTCACTTGCTTGTTTCTTTTTTCTCTTTTCTGATCTGTCACACCCCTCCTAAAGCTAAATATGGGGTGTCAAACAGTGAATAAATTACAGAAAATGTAATGCAAGCGATAACCCTCAGTGTGGCCAACATGCACAATGAGAAAATGGACTCTTAAAATGTTCCTTAATCTATGTTAAGGCTGCGTGACATTTTTGGACTGAATAAATGGAGACACGATACAATGAATGGTTGACTGAATTAAAATTGTGGCTGCCAGCATTTGTATAACAGCTGTTTGAAGAAGGGAATGGGTTTTCTTGAAATGCATTCCTTAGTTTCCCTCCGTCATGGAGGAGATTGAACTTTCATGGGACCTATCTGCAGGAAAGGCACAATTTCTCTGTGACTTAAATTGGAATAGTTATCTCATCTCAGCTGACAGTTCATTTGTGATTAGAGCAAGGTGGTCTATGCCAGTGGTCCTCATAGGACCATTTGTGGCCTATCTCCTCCTCATCTGAAAACCTCAGAAAACTTGCTGTCTTTCTGTCTCTCGGCTTCTGATCATGGCCATCTCAGATGCTGATGGGATTCAGCACATTTCCTCACCTCTTGCTCTTCAGACACAGACAGCAAAGGAATGCTATTTGGAGGCAATGCTAGCCAAGAGTCCATCAGTCACTAGTGCAGAACTGAAACTCGGAGCTTACCATGTGAGGAATCATGATGAGAGGTGGGTTGGGGGGGGAGGGGAGGTTAATTAGGTCCCAGCAGTCCACAGTACAGCATGTTGGAGCATTCCTGAAAGGAGCCCTTGATCAAGCCACTGCTTGGGACTGTACCCCTTGACAAAAAGTTTATGAGTAACACTAGTCTAATACCAATTTTATTCCTTCCCTGACGTTTTTGAGAAGAGATACATTCCTGGCAAGTTTCATGTGGCAATGATACTCAGAGACACAACCACACTGGTTGCAAGTCTGGAGCAAGTTGCCTTAATCTCTGGGTTGCCAGGGGGAATAACTGTCTGTTTAACACCTTTAAGCACATAGACCATCTTAATCAACTGAGCATGTGCTGTTGGCACACTTTGTCATGCCTCTTTCTCTGTATTACTGTATTACAATGTGATGAGTACTGAAGCATTTCGAACATGCTCATTGGAAATGCAAAAAAAAAACTTCATTCCCTTTCAAACTAATACTTAGTGCAGCAAAGGACCTGCTTTGGCCCAGTGTTTGTGTTTTTTTTAAGTGACATTTAGTAAGTTATTTAAAAAAAAAACGTGCTTCAGTCATGCAGCTCCATTTTATAATTCTCACTATTATATTCAATTCCGTTCTGCTCCCTCTCCGCTTTATTTACCGCTCTTTTTCTTCTTCCCAAAAGTAATGAAGGATTTCTTCCCTTCGCGCTCAGTTGTTGACTTCCCGGAGAGCGTGGTCGTGGTCCCGGGAATGTAGACGTTGTGAAGATAGTCGGTGGCCTGGTGGTGAGCGGGGAATTTCACTGCCAGCCTGGGGGTCCAGCTCTGCTCTCCGGTCGCCCGAACCGGTGATGCCTCTATGATCTCTGAAAATGAGGTTTTGAGTTAAACATCAGTTATTATCCCCAGCGCTAAATATTAACGTATGATTGCTTTTGCACCATGCAGCCCCAGGTTCATTTTCTGTTGCTCTTCAATTTGTCGCTGTGGGAAGTGTTCGCCCCTTCCTATGCTACTAAGCCTGCGATTGGAAAGCCAGTGTGTGAGTATTTGCAGGGACGAGTATATTCCCACCATTCTACAGTGCCCCTTAGTTCATAAAATAATAGAATGATACAGCACAGAAGGAAGGGACTTGGCCCATTGTGCCTGTGCCCGCTCTTTGGGTAGAGTTATCCAATTAGTCTCACTCCCCTGCTCGTTCCCCACAGCCCTGCAAATTTTTCCACTCCAAGTATTTATCCAATTCCCTTTTGAAAGTTATTAGTGAATCTGCTTCCACCGCCCTTTCAAGCTTGGCATTCCATGCAATTTCTTTTTACGTTTTTGCATGGGTAGAATTTTGCAGGTAAATCTGCCTCTTTTTTGGTGTAATTCTTCTCCCCTTTTTTTCTTCATCAACCTGCGTCAGCACCTGGTAGCTTAGAGAGTGATGGGGATCTAACCGCTACCAGTGTCCCCTGTAAACTGCCTCAGAATAAGCCTGACTTCCTTAGTATTCCCATATAATTTGGGTACTTGATACCTGGAACCATCTTGGTTATCTCTTTATCTTTTCACCTATGACATTTTGAGGCCAGAATTAGCTTCCTAAATATTATTTAAAAATTATTTACTTTATAAGTAGATGTTTTACTCTCCTAACAAAAAATATGTAAGAAGGGAAGACTTGCATTTATATGGTGCCTTTCACCACTTCAGGGCGTCCCAAAGTACTTTACAACCAATGAATTTGAAATGTAGTCACTATTGTAATGTAGGAAACGTGGCAGCTAATTTTGAGCACAGCAAGGTTCCACAAACAGCAATGAGATAATGGCCAGATAATCTGTTTTAGTGATGTTGGTTGAGGGATAAATATTAGCCAGGGTACTGGGGAGAACTCCCCTGCTCATCTTCGTATAGTGTCATGGGATCTTTTACGTCCATCTGAGAGGGCAGACGGGGCCTCGGTTTAATGTCTCATTTGAAAGGCGGGTATGATTACTGCGAAGTAATGTCTTGTTAGTGACAATACCTCGTCTTCAAATCTGATGCAATTGAAAGAAAAGTCATTCCCATAAAGGGTTAGAGAAGCCCAAACTGTTCATGCAACCCTACTCAGGCCATAACATAGAGCTACAGTCACCATGACTTCAAGATGGTACACAGGTCCAAGGACGCACTATAAAGCATTAAGCACTGTTCTTTTTATCACAGTCTGAAAGCATTCTCTAAACCAGCAGTGCACACCACAACATATTCCTGATTCCACCAGACATTCTATACTGATTTGCCAAAGCTTTCAAAAAAAATTGGTAATTACCAGTCGTACAATTTTAACAATGAAAACAGTTTACCTAGCTCTAACAAGGAGGCATGCTCCAGCTATTGAAGAGCAAACCTGGGCACAATGTCCGGGAATTTCCTCGGAACTAATCACGCTCCGACACCATAACTTTGCCGGGCCTGTGGCAGTTACCCCGTCTACGGGCATAAATGGTTTCCACCACACTCCTGGTGAAATTCTGGCGACGGACCATGGAATTGACTTTGATATAGGGTAGTGGAGGCAAGGCCTCTCAATCGTTGGATGCTGTGATGGGGAGGGGGGTTGGGGGAGAGAGGGGCTGTAGGCTCTTTGCGGATGGATGTATTATGAGAGGCCAAATGACCTTTCTTATCTGTCTTAATCTTGGGGTCCTAATAGCTAAGAGGCAAGATCACAATCAAGCTCCCAGCTTGGTTTTGCTTCAATGCAACTTTTCTTTTCCCAATTAAGAAAATTATATCAATGCCTCTAACTGGTATGTGTATGGGAACTGGATTGCTTGATATTCCAATGCTCAATTGATAACACAAATATTCCAGATGATATTTCTTAAATGAAAGGATTACTAACTCATCAATTCTGCAAGAGACCATAGATAGCTTTGCTCAATATTAACCTACTTAGCATTACATTCTCCTAGATTAACATATCTTCTCCACAGTAAATTAAAGTGTAAAACATATTTTCTGCAAGTTTGGATTATGTGAAAGATTTGGCTCAACAGGTACAAGTTGCGAACCAGTGCACTGCTGCTAGATATTTATTCACAGCACAGTAGCTGCTCATTAGTGAACACACTTCTGTCAATTGGAAGACACATGCAGAAATAAAGGAAAGAAGTTACACATAAGGGTTTTCTGGTTAGTTCTTGTTGAGTGGATTTGGCAGGAAGAGTCAGGGTCCTTCATCTGTTGCGTGGTCTTCAGCAGCATAAGAAGAAATGTTTTAGAAAACAATGCATCTGGCATACAGACAAGGAAGGCCCTAGGTTTGATCCCTGGCTTTGGGCTGAGTTGGATGATTTCAACCAAGGTGGCAATAGAGGTGCTCGTGACCCTGTGTAAGGGATGGGGTAAAAGGATCAACCAAAGCCTCTGCTCCTGATCAATATGGAGTGACTCCTGCTGGAAAGTGCGTTTGCCTTGATGTTGCAAGGACAGGATCGGGCTCAGATATGATATCCGCGATAGACAAATAGCCTGTCAGCACTCCCTGTCAAGACTTATGCATGAATGCCGGTCATTTGGGTGAGATACCAAGGACAGCTTGAAACATCCACCAATAAAAATCAGTGACTTCAGCAGAGGCACTCGGAGATTCACAAAAAAATACAACGTGTCATATAGTGGGACACTGACAGGGATGGGTTTCTGACTACAAGGAAATATACACTGGTACCCCAATCCATTAATTATTAAGTGCTCTGATGGAATGCACAGGAACAAAGTTCCAACTTCTCAGAGACTTTAATGCACATTTTGCAGCCCCTACATTTTAATGAGAGTTTACATTCCTTAACATTCTTTTTGGTTAAACCAGCAACTAAACATTGCATTTAATGTTGTCCAAAATGAGATGGTGAGGATTTTTGAAGACTTACTTAAACATAGAACAAACGGCTGGATATATAAAGCATAAATAACAATTTCCAGGAGATGTGGAGCTATTTTCTACCCCATACTTTTTTTTTGTTGCAATCATTTTGTCCCTTCAGCTTTCTCCACTCTTAATCTTCATCTTCATCTCCTAAAGGCAGTGACTCATGCTCCCTTGGTGCTGACTGCCCTTCAGTGCCTCCTCCAAACTGCCAGTCATTGAGTGTTGACAGGCCATTTACCAGTGGGGGCATCACCAAAGAGGCTACTCCTGTCCTCATCTGACATCCACATGTAAGCACACTTCCAGCAGGAGAAGCACCAGCAATGAGAAACCCAATTGAAAAGATTTACTAGGATGCTACCGGGACTTGATGGTTTGACTTATAGGGAGAGGTTAGATAGATTGGGACTTTTTTTCCCTGGAGAGTAGGAGGTTAAGGGGTGATCTTATAGAAGTCTATAAAATAATGAGGGGCATAGATAAGGTAGATAGTCAAAATCTTTTCCCAAAGGTAGGGGAGTCTATAACGAGGGGACATAGATTTAAGGTGAGAGGGGAGAGATACAAAAGGGTCCAGAGGGGCAATTTTTTCACTCAAAGGGTGGTGAGTGTCTGGAACGAGCTGCCAGAGGCAGTAGTAGAGGCGGGTACAATTTTGTCTTTTAAAAAGCATTTGGACAGTTACATGGGTAAGATGGGTATAGAGGGATATGGGCCAAGTGCAGGCAATTGGGACTAGCTTAGTGGTATAAACTGGGCGACATGGACATGTTGGGCCGAAGGGCCTGTTTCCATGTTGTAAACTTCTATGATTCTATGATTCTATTTTCTCCCCTATAGCTCATGGTCAATGAAGTAAGTGTAGCATCTCTCCTGCCACCTCAGGCGACTCAGTACAGACCAGCGATTGGATCTGGGATCTTTCTTGTCCGTGTCACCTAATTGCACACTGGATAGTACATTTACCAACTGAGCCATTGGAGTTTAGTCCCATTTATCTCATCCTGGCATAAGGACCTTTAGCCTGGCTCCTTACCTCAAAGACTCCCTAGGTGTTAGTGAATAACTTCAAAATGAATAATAAATTAATATTTAACACAGATGCCTATAGGAAAAGCAGTCTTCACTATTCCTGCCTCTGATGGCACCTTCCGAAGCATTTGGGAACCAAAAAGTGATAATGGGTGCAACTATCTCCCCATATATATACTTCAAAATCTCTTTGGCCTTGAAATTATGTACTGTGTATGAACACTTAATGAAATTGCACTATTTTAATAGAAACCTTAACCTATTTATTTCAAATGGATTAACGCCTCTGTTAATAGATAAAGGAACGGGTTAGGCAGTAACACATAGGTTAATGTAACGGGTTAATGTAATGATTTTGTGCTCCCAGCACAGGTGGAAGCGCATATCAGGAATTCAAGTGTAGTGGTTACCGTGTGTGATTTGCAGCCCAGGGACCATGCAGGCTGCCAATAATGGGCGCACTGAGCTCCACGCTTGAATTCCTGATACATGCTCCTGTTGTAGGAAGCTCTGTAAAAAAGATAACAGAAGATATGTAAAATTAAAGCTTCACAGGTGTTACAAATGTGTATTACTTTGTACTTTAAAAATCAATGTTTGGGAGTATGTTCAACATACTCACCAATTCAAACTTTAGTGACAAGGCTCATGACACAACAACAACAGCAGCAACAGCTACAACAACACCACCAACAGCTACTTACGTTTACATAACATTTCAACATAAAAAATGTCCCAAGACACTTCACAGATAGAGGTAGGTAAGGGAATGAATGCCCAGCAACAACGGGAGAGATTAGGAGGAATGACCAAAAGACTGATTGAAAAGAAGGGTTTTGAAAATCTGATTAAAGGTGAAGTGAGAAGTGAAGAGGCAGAGGATCTAGAGTGGAGGATCAAGGTATCTGAAGGCTCATCCACCAATGATGGGCAAGTGGGACGGGGGATGGTGGGGGGGGTCACATGAGACCAGAGTGTGAGTAAAGGGTGTGCGAGGGGATAAAGTGCTTGAGATTAGATGGGTCAAGGCCAAGGAAGGATCTACAGATAAAAACAAGGGTGACAACCACAGGAACTTGTATAATGCCTTTAAAAAAGAGCGTCCCAACATCACAGATTGGGATAAAGAAAATGGATGCCGAGTCAGAAGAGACAGGTAAGGAGAGGTGACTGAAGACTTGGTCAAAGAGATGGGCTTTGGAAAAGTTTTTAAAGGAGGTGAAGTGATGAAGAAGTTTGGGGAGGGAATTCCAGAAAATGGGACCAAGGTGGCTGAAGGCTCTGCAGCCAATGGTGGGACAAAGGAAAGAGGGAATCTGCAATAGGTTGGTGTCAGAGGAATGAAGTGTTCACTGGGAGGAGATATAAGACTGGAGAAGATTGGGGAGATAGAGTGAGGTGAGACAATGGAGGAATGAGGATTTTAAATTCAATGTGTTAGGAGTCGAAAGGGGCTCAGTGAGGACAGGAGTGATGGGTGAGCAACAACAGCAGCTTGCATTTATATAGCGCCTTTAACGCAATAAAATGTCTAGGACTTGTGTGTGTAGGGATACATGTGGCAGATTTTTGCACATGTTGGATTTTATTGAGGATAAAGGAAGAGAGGTCAGCAATGAGCATGTTGGAGTAGTCAAGGCAGTTTCAATGGCAAAGGGCAGAGGTAGAAGCAGAGGCAAGCAATGTTGCGGAGCTAGAAGTAAATGTTTTTGTGATGGGATCTGAAGCTAAACTCAAGGTTGAACAAGAGACCAAGGGTGTAAATGATCTGTTGGAATCCGAGACAGTGTCCAGGGAGGGGGAAGGAGTTAATGGCAAGAGAGCAGAGTTTGTGATGGGGGTACTGACGACATTGTCTTTAGTATTTACCATTCAATTAGATCATGGATGATCTGTAACTTAACTGCATCTACCCGCCTTGGTAACAATGATTGTGTTTTATATATATATAATTCACAACACATACATGATCTGAGACACTTTGTGAAATGTGGTTCTGTGTGACTAATATAAACAATGATACGTTTGATTATTTTTCTTATTATCTTTCTTTTGATCCTTCCAATTTTTCCCCTCCTCCCTTGAAGATGTGGACATAAGAATTGCTCTGGTCGTTAGGTGTAGTGACATTATAAATGCATTCATGAGGATTTACTCTGGTATTTGTAATGGAATCCAAACCACGTTGGGGTATATTTTCTGTTCTTTTATGAATGGTCAATGCCTGTGTTAAAAAAAATGGCACAGATTTAGCATGAGTGCATTAAACATTTGTATGAGAACAGCATCAGTCAGATAATTTATCCCATTTTGTTATAATGCGATATGACTTCACCAGAGAGGAAATCTTCACAAACACATTTAGAATGTAGCTTCACAAAGAAACTGGAGGAATTCTGAGTTCCATAGTACCTGAAGGAAATAGCAGAAAAAAAATAATAAATAATGGAAATCAAAACAAAAAAAACATTCCTTTCACAAAATAGAGACAAATTGATTGCACAACATAGTTACAGAGACATGAAATCTTCGTAGCTCAGGCACACTGGAGATGCTGATGTAATTTGGGATATTTTATATAAGCTGCCACTGTCAAGTGCTCTCAAACAATGAATGGCAGCATCTTGAGATATTTCAAAGGAATTGCATGAGCGCACTCCTTGGCATCTCGGTGCTGGAAAGACACCAAATGAAGCAATCCATCAAAGTGATTAAGGACAAGGCCATTAGTAACATCATCTATGACAAGCAGCTGAAGTGCGCAGGTCATCTATGCATACTGATGGAGCTCGTGCCATAGTGAAGAAAAATCTTGTGAATACACATGCGACAAGACAGAGGATCAGATAGGAGAGCAGGAATCAGGTAGCCGTATCTAGTGAAAGATGATGCGTGAACGGCCGATGCGTCTAACTAAGCTAACTCGTCTAAATACAAACCATGGGAGAAAGTGCCAACAGATTCATGCACCACACCAAACCATTCCTTTACCCTTTAGTGCTGTGTACATGTCTGATCAGATAATGGGTTGTCGTTGGACACCATCCATGAGCCTAGGCATTTGCCAGAATGGGAATACCTGCACATCATAGTTTTCCTCAGTGGGTTAGTGGGTAAATATACTGCCAAAAGTGCACTGAATCATACAGAGCAGAAGATCTCTGGGCTCTGCTGAATTAGCTGATTTCAGCCAGAGCAGCAGTTGAGGTTCTACATTTCGCCTCAGCGCTCCTATGCTAGGGAAAGAAAAAGAAAGAACTTCCAGTTATAAAGTACCTTATCACATCTCTCACAAGCATTGCAAAGCAAACATTGAATTACAATCACTGTTGTTATGTAGGCAAATGGGGCAGCCATTTTGCACACAGCAATGTCCCACAAATAGCAATGAGATGAATGACCTGATAATCTATATTTTTGTGGGGTGGTGGTTGAGGGAGCAATGTTTGGCTCAAACAGCTGGAGAACTCTGTGCCTTTCTTGAAATAGTGCCGCATAATCTTTAA
This sequence comes from Heptranchias perlo, assembly GCF_035084215.1. Lineage (NCBI taxonomy): Eukaryota > Metazoa > Chordata > Chondrichthyes > Hexanchiformes > Hexanchidae > Heptranchias > Heptranchias perlo. Next base: position 9,585,340 of record NC_090338.1, on the reverse strand, counting down.
TGTCTACCTGAACCACTAGGCCAGGCCTCAGTTTAATATCTTATCTGAAGAATGGCACCTCCAGCAATGTAGTACTCCCTGAGCACCGCACTGGACTGTCAACATAAATTGTGTGCTCAGTTCCTTGAGTGGGGCTTGAGCCCAAAACCATCTGACTCAGAGGTGAGAGTGCTAGCAACTGAGCCAAGCTGACACTTGCCTCTGAGTCAGAGGAGCCTGAAAGAGGAGAAAAAACAATCATGGATTCCTCTCCTGCTTGCTACCCTTGACCACTTTTGAAAAGTGTATCATCCATGTGGACATTGAGAGGAGACATTGAACAATGCTTAGAAATAGTATTTACTGAGATGTAGCGGATGACCTTTCACTAGTTCTGAGCTTTCTCCTTTGTTGGAATGTTGAGAACCTCCATCAACCAAAGGAGTAGATAGCATTATGTTCTACTCTCTCTTACCCCTCTTTGTTTTCTGGTGCATGTCCTGGCTTGTCCTAGTTAGTCCTATAAAAGGGGCTTCTCCACAGTGACCTCACAGTTGTGTTGAAGGGTCACGTCCTATCTTTCCTTTCAGACGATGACTGACCTGCAGCGCAATGCCAGAATGTTCTATTTTTTAGGGCTATTGTTTTGTTTGATTAATCTCCTTATTCTATCTTTTGGGCATTATTGAACTCTATTTACACAATTTTAAAAATTTAACAATGTTCAGATTTTTGGGTTTGGTGAAAGAATATTATCCCTAAAGAAACATTCATGATGCTGAAATAAAGAACAGAAAATGCTGGAAACACTCAGCAGGTGAGGCAGCATCTGTGGAGGGAGAAAGGTAGGGTTAACGTTTCAGGTCAATGACTTTTTGTCAGAACTTTTTTGACCTATGATGCTTTGTTGATTCTGATTGCATTTTTAAAAAACTGAATATCATTACCACATATGTTGTATAATATAAGACAGCGTTGTGTTCTGCACTGTACCAATCAATACTCAACGAGTTAAGTTAACTTGGCACAGACTATGTTTTTGATAGTGATGTGTTTTTCAAAATGTTAATGTATAGCTAATTGACTCTATTTATTTATTATACTCCCATTGTAACCCTGTGGGAAATTCAGTGCACTGAGCAGCTGCCAGAGATGAAACAGCCTATTTGTCTGAACTAGATGCAAATCAGGACCAAGAAGTTTTAACTTTTCTTGTCCCTCAATACTGTTCTGTCCATTGATCCTCTGAACATTTATCTCTTGTTTTTCCAAATACCCCATCCTTTCTGCCTGCATCCTTTTTATATTGGAACCAAAACTCATCACATCCTCTTCCTACTCTAATTTGTTCCTTTTCAGGACCTCCACATTATTTCACTCGGTTTCTCTTTGCTCCTACAAAATTGCAGGTTTATAAAATCTAAGCATTCAAGTCACTCAAACTCCATTCTTAATTTACCTTGTCTTTTTTTCCTGCTTTGCTCAGCCTAGTTCCTAAAGTACAACAGTGTAACCTGTACTTGTACGGTTAATTACTGGGTCCAATATGTCTTTACTTTCTGTGTACATGCTGCTGATATGTCAGCTGGTTTAGTGGTTAAGTCAGCTGATATCATTCAGTGCACACGTCAATTAATGTCTTTTAGTTTTATTGCACTCTGGATGTTCCCCATGCATGATTGGCCTTACGATTCTCTGTAGTCTTTAGTCCCTTATCTCTTCTGATCTTTATTGCAAAAAGGGACATTCTGTAGCCATCATGGTGTCCTTTAATCACCCTCACCCCTACTGTGCTGATTAGCCTATCTGACACATCTGTGTTTCTGTCTGAAATGTGTTTTAACTTAACGGACCCCTACTGTACTTCAGCTATAATTCTATACAATGCCAACTAGCTTATTATATTTAATAATCTGTATGTGCCTATCCTTACAATCCTCCCCTTAGCCTTGGTCTCTCAGTAAAATCAAAAGAACTGACTGCATCCCACTGTCTCAAGATGTAGCTTTCATCGTTGTGTTCACTAATTAGAAAGTTTCGGAAAAGTGATATGTTGCTCTTTTAAGTGAGAATGAAATTAGTGGGACAGATTAGTGATAAAAGACTTAACTACGTGAGATGAATGAATGTGCTTAAACTACATAAATTAAGCAGTCCAGGCCATTAACGTTATCCTAATATACATAAGCATTGTCATACAACTTATAATTTAGAAATAAAATATTTATAGGCACCTAGCCTGCGTCATTGAGCTGCCTGAAATGTAAATGTGGTAGCAACACATGGGATGCATCGTTTCCCTTTGCTTATTAATTTTATATCAGTTATCATATTAACATGATGAATTTGAAGTGCTGCCTGACAATTAGTATGCTTGCAATTTTTTGAAAAAATGAACTAATCTAAGTCAGTCTGGGAGGTCTAATGATAGAATATTGTACTGTGACGGGGGTGAAATGTAAGGAAAACTGAACGCTAAAAAAAAAATGAATAATGCTGGAAATCTGAAGTAAAAAGCTAAAATGCTATAAATGGGCAGCAGTTCAAACAGCATCGGGAGGATAAGGAAAGGTTGATACTTTACGCATGATCGAAAGAGGCCATTGTTGGCCTGCCTCTCTCATATGCTGAGTGACCTGCTACGCATTTATGGCAATTTCTGTTGTTAGACTTCTGATACTGGGATTCAACTCAGGCTGAGATGTCTTGCTAGTCCAAAATCAGAAAGGGAGAGCGGGTTTGAATGGGCCCATTTAAATACATACAGAGCATTTTTATTAAATGCAGGGCTCGAGAAACAGACTTATAGGGGGTGAAACTGGTCAACGTCAGTAGCGCAAAACGGGCAATAGACAATTAACGACTGCTTTATATCGTGCCTGATTTCCCTTTCCATTAAAATCAATGGAGGAGGAAATCGGGCCCAGTGTAAAAGGGCTGTCGATTCAGTGTAAAAACGGGTTGTCGATTCGGTGTGAAAGGGACTGTCGATTTGGTGTAAAAGGGACTGTCGATTCGGTGTGATAGGGGCTGTCGATTCGGTGTGAAAGGGACTGTCGATTCGGTGTGATAGGGGCTGTCGATTCGGTGTAAAAGGGGCAGTCGATTCGGTGTGAAAGGGACTGTCGATTCGGTGTGAAAGGGGCTGTCGATTCGGTGTGAAAGGGACTGTCGATTCGGTGTGAAAGGGGCAGTCGATTCGGTGTAAAAGGGGCAGTCGATTCGGTGTGAAAGGGACTGTCGATTCGGTGTGAAAGGGGCTGTCGATTCGGTGTGAAAGGGACTGTCGATTCGGTGTGAAAGGGACTGTCGATTCGGTGTGAAAGGGACTGTCGATTCGGTGTGAAAGGGACTGTCGATTCGGTGTGAAAGGGACTGTCGATTTGGTGTGAAAGGGACTGTCGATTCGGTGTGAAAGGGACTGTCGATTCGGTGTGAAAGGGGCAGTCGATTCGGTGTGAAAGGGACTGTCGATTTGGTGTGAAAGGGGCTGTCGATTCGGTGTGAAAGGGACTGTCGATTCGGTGTGAAAGGGACTGTCGATTCAGTGTGAAAGGGACTGTCGATTTGGTGTGAAAGGGGCTGTCGATTCGGTGTGAAAGGGACTGTCGATTCGGTGTGAAAGGGACTGTCGATTCGGTGTGAAAGGGGCAGTCGATTCGGTGTGAAAGGGACTGTCGATTCGGTGTGAAAGGGACTGTCGATTCGGTGTAAAAGGGGCAGTCGATTCGGTGTGAAAGGGACTGTTGATTCGGTGTGAAAGGGACTGTCGATTCGGTGTGAAAGGGACTGTCGATTCGGTGTAAAAGGGGCAGTCGATTCGGTGTGAAAGGGACTGTCGATTCGGTGTGAAAGGGACTGTCGATTCGGTGTGAAAGGGACTGTCGATTCGGTGTAAAAGGGGCAGTCGATTCGGTGTGAAAGGGGCAGTCGATTCGGTGTGAAAGGGACTGTCGATTCGGTGTGAAAGGGACTGTCGATTCGGTGTGAAAGGGACTGTCGATTCGGTGTGAAAGGGACTGTCGATTCGGTGTGAAAGGGACTGTCGATTTGGTGTGAAAGGGGCAGTCGATTCGGTGTAAAAGGGGCAGTCGATTCGGTGTGAAAGGGACTGTCGATTCGGTGTGAAAGGGGCTGTCGATTCGGTGTAAAAGGGACTGTCGATTCAGTGTGAAAGGGGCTGTCGATTCGGTGTAAAAGGGACTGTCGATTCGGTGTAAAAGGGGCTGTCGATTCTGTGTGAAAGGGGCTGTCGATTCGGTGTAAAAGGGACTGTCGATTCTGTGTGAAAGGGACTGTCGATTCGGTGTAAAAGGGGCTGTCGATTCGGTGTAAAATGGACTGTCGATTCAGTGTGAAAGGGACTGTCGATTCGGTGTAAAAGGGACTGTCAATTTGGTGTGAAAGGGGCTGTCGATTCGGTGTAAAAGGGACTGTCAATTTGGTGTGAAAGGGGCTGTCGATTCGGTGTAAAAGGGACTGTCGATTCAGTGTGAAAGGGGCTGTCGATTCGGTGTAAAAGGGACTGTCGATTCGGTGTAAAAGGGGCTGTCGATTCTGTGTGAAAGGGGCTGTCGATTCGGTGTAAAAGGGGCTGTCGATTCTGTGTGAAAGGGACTGTCGATTCGGTGTAAAAGGGGCTGTCGATTCTGTGTGAAAGGGACTGTCGATTCGCTGTGAAAGGGACTGTCGATTCGGTGTAAAAGGGACTGTCGATTCGGTGTGAAAGGGACTGTCGATTCGGTGTGAAAGGGACTGTCGATTCGGTGTGAAAGGGACTGTCGATTCGGTGTGAAAGGGACTGTCGATTTGGTGTGAAAGGGGCAGTCGATTCGGTGTAAAAGGGGCTGTCGATTCGGTGTGAAAGGGACTGTCGATTTGGTGTGAAAGGGACTGTCAATTTGGTGTGAAAGGGACTGTCGATTTGGTGTGAAAGGGGCAGTCGATTCGGTGTGAAAGGGACTGTCGATTTGGTGTGAAAGGGGCAGTCGATTCGGTGTAAAAGGGGCTGTCGATTCGGTGTAAAAGGGGCTGTCGATTCGGTGTGAAAGGGACTGTCGATTCGGTGTGAAAGGGACTGTCGATTTGGTGTGAAAGGAGCTGTCGATTCGGTGTGAAAGGGGCTGTCGATTTGGTGTGAAAGGGACTGTCGATTCGGTGTGAAAGGGACTGTCGATTTGGTGTGAAAGGGACTGTCGATTCGGTGTGAAAGGGACTGTCGATTCGGTGTGAAAGGGACTGTCGATTCGGTGTGAAAGGGGCTGTCGATTTGGTGTGAAAGGGACTGTCGATTCGCTGTGAAAGGGACTGTCGATTTGGTGTGAAAGGGACTGTCGATTCGGTGTGAAAGGGACTGTCGATTCGCTGTGAAAGGGACTGTCGATTCGGTGTGAAAGGAGCTGTCGATTCGGTGTGAAAGGGGCTGTCGATTTGGTGTGAAAGGGACTGTCGATTCGGTGTGAAAGGGACTGTCGATTTGGTGTGAAAGGAGCTGTCGATTCGGTGTGAAAGGGACTGTCGATTCGGTGTGAAAGGGACTGTCGATTCGCTGTGAAAGGGACTGTCGATTTGATGTGAAAGGGACTGTCGATTCGGTGTGAAAGGGACTGTCGATTCGGTGTGAAAGGGACTGTCGATTCGGTGTGAAAGGGACTGTCGATTCGGTGTGAAAGGGACTGTCGATTCGGTGTGAAAGGGACTGTCGATTCGGTGTGAAAGGGACTGTCGATTCAGTGTGAAAGGGACTGTCGATTCGGTGTGAAAGGGACTGTCGATTCGGTGTGAAAGGAGCTGTCGATTCAGTGTGAAAGGGACTGTCGATTCGGTGTGAAAGGGACTGTCGATTCGGTGTGAAAGGGACTGTCGATTCGCTGTGAAAGGGACTGTCGATTTGGTGTGAAAGGAGCTGTCGATTCAGTGTGAAAGGGACTGTCGATTCGGTGTGAAAGGGACTGTCGATTCGGTGTGAAAGGGACTGTCGATTTGGTGTGAAAGGGACTGTCGATTCGCTGTGAAAGGGACTGTCGATTCGGTGTGAAAGGAGCTGTCGATTCAGTGTGAAAGGGACTGTCGATTCGGTGTGAAAGGGACTGTCGATTTGGTGTGAAAGGGACTGTCGATTCGGTGTGAAAGGGACTGTCGATTCGGTGTGAAAGGAGCTGTCGATTCAGTGTGAAAGGGACTGTCGATTCGGTGTGAAAGGGACTGTCGATTCGGTGTGAAAGGGACTGTCGATTCGCTGTGAAAGGGACTGTCGATTTGGTGTGAAAGGGACTGTCGATTCGGTGTGAAAGGGACTGTCGATTCGGTGTGAAAGGGACTGTCGATTTGGTGTGAAAGGGACTGTCGATTCGGTGTGAAAGGGACTGTCGATTCGGTGTGAAAGGGACTGTCGATTCGGTGTGAAAGGGACTGTCGATTCGCTGTGAAAGGGACTGTCGATTCGCTGTGAAAGGGACTGTCGATTCGGTGTGAAAGGGACTGTCGATTCGGTGTGAAAGGGACTGTCGATTCGGTGTGAAAGGGACTGTCGATTCGGTGTGAAAGGGGCTGTCGATTCGGTGTGAAAGGGACTGTCTATTCGGTGTGAAAGGGACTGTCGATTCGGTGTGAAAGGGACTGTCGATTCGGTGTGAAAGGGGCTGTCGATTCCGTGTGAAAGGGACTGTCGATTCGGTGTGAAAGGGACTGTCTATTCGGTGTGAAAGGGACTGTCGATTCGGTGTGAAAGGGACTGTGGATTCGGTGTGAAAGGGACTGTGGATTCGGTGTGAAAGGGACTGTCGATTCGCTGTGAAAGGGACTGTCGATTCGGTGTGAAAGGGACTGTCGAATCGCTGTGAAAGGGACTGTCTATTCGGTGTGAAAGGGACTGTCGATTCGGTGTGAAAGGGACTGTCGATTCGGTGTGAAAGGGTCTGTCGATTCCGTGTGAAAGGGACTGTCGATTCGGTGTGAAAGGGACTGTCGATTCGGTGTGAAAGGGACTGTCGATTCAGTGTGAAAGGGACTGTCGATTCGGTGTGAAAGGGACTGTCGATTCGGTGTGAAAGGGACTGTCGATTCGGTGTGAAAGGGACTGTCGATTTGGTGTGAAAGGGGCTGTCGATTCGGTGTGAAAGGGACTGTCCATTCGGTGTGAAAGGGACTGTCGATTCGGTGTGAAAGGGACTGTCGATTCGGTGTGAAAGGGACTGTGGATTCGGTGTGAAAGGGACTGTCGATTCGCTGTGAAAGGGACTGTCGATTCGGTGTGAAAGGGACTGTCGATTCGGTGTGAAAGGGACTGTCGATTCGGTGTGAAAGGGACTGTGGATTCGGTGTGAAAGGGACTGTGGATTCGGTGTGAAAGGGACTGTCGATTCGGTGTGAAAGGGACTGTCGATTCGCTGTGAAAGGGACTGTCGATTCGGTGTGAAAGGGACTGTCGATTCGGTGTGAAAGGGACTGTCGATTCGGTGTGAAAGGGTCTGTCGATTCCGTGTGAAAGGGACTGTCGATTCGGTGTGAAAGGGACTGTCGATTCGGTGTGAAAGGGACTGTCGATTCGGTGTGAAAGGGGCTGTCGATTCAGTGTGAAAGGGACTGTCGATTCGGTGTGAAAGGGACTGTCGATTCGGTGTGAAAGGGACTGTCGATTTGGTGTGAAAGGGGCTGTCGATTCGGTGTGAAAGGGACTGTCCATTCGGTGTGAAAGGGACTGTCGATTCGGTGTGAAAGGGACTGTCGATTCGGTGTGAAAGGGACTGTCGATTTGTTGTGAAAGGGACTGTCGATTCGGTGTGAAAGGGACTGTCGATTTGGTGTGAAAGGGACTGTCGATTCGCTGTGAAAGGGACTGTCGATTCGGTGTGAAAGGGACTGTCGATTCGGTGTGAAAGGGACTGTCGATTTGGTGTGAAAGGGGCTGTCGATTCGGTGTGAAAGGGACTGTCCATTCGGTGTGAAAGGGACTGTGGATTCGGTGTGAAAGGGACTGTCGATTCGCTGTGAAAGGGATTGTCGATTCGGTGTGAAAGGGACTGTCGATTCGGTGTGAAAGGGACTGTTGATTTGGTGTGAAAGGGACTGTCGATTCGGTGTGAAAGGGACTGTCGATTTGGTGTGAAAGGGACTGTCGATTCGCTGTGAAAGGGACTGTCGATTCGGTGTGAAAGGGACTGTCGATTCGGTGTGAAAGGGACTGTCGATTTGGTGTGAAAGGGACTGTCGATTCGGTGTGAAAGGGACTGTCGATTTGGTGTGAAAGGGACTGTGGATTCGGTGTGAAAGGGACTGTCGATTCGCTGTGAAAGGGACTGTCGATTCGGTGTGAAAGGGACTGTCGATTCGGTGTGAAAGGGACTGTCGATTCGGTGTGAAAGGGACTGTCGATTCGGTGTGAAAGGGACTGTCGATTCGCTGTGAAAGGGACTGTCGATTCGGTGTGAAAGGGACTGTCGATTCGGTCTGAAAGGGACTGTCGATTCGGTGTGAAAGGGACTGTGGATTGGGTGTGAAAGGGACTGTCGATTCGGTGTGAAAGGGACTGTCGATTCGGTGTGAAAGGGACTGTCGATTCGCTGTGAAAGGGACTGTCGATTCGCTGTGAAAGGGACTGTCGATTCGGTGTGAAAGGGACTGTCGATTTGGTGTGAAAGGGACTGTCGATTCGGTGTGAAAGGGACTGTCGATTCGGTGTGAAAGGAGCTGTCGATTCGGTGTGACAGGGACTGTCGATTCGGTGTGAAAGGGACTGTCGATTCGGTGTGAAAGGGACTGTCGATTCGGTGTGAAAGGGACTGTCGATTCGGTGTGAAAGGAGCTGTCGATTTGGTGTGAAAGGGACTGTCGATTCGGTGTGAAAGGGACTGTCGATTTGGTGTGAAAGGGACTGTCGATTCAGTGTAAAAGGGACTGTCGATTCGGTGTGAAAGGGACTGTCGATTCGGTGTGAAAGGGACTGTCGATTCGGTGTGAAAGGGACTGTCGATTCGGTGTGAAAGGGACTGTCGATTCCGTGTGAAAGGGACTGTCGATTCGGTGTGAAAGGGACTGTTGATTCGGTGTGAAAGGGACTGTCGATTCCGTGTGAAAGGGACTGTCGATTCAGTGTGAAAGGGACTGTGGATTCGGTGTGAAAGGGACTGTGGATTCGGTGTGAAAGGGACTGTCGATTCGGTGTGAAAGGGACTGTCGATTCGGTGTGAAAGGGACTGTCGATTTGGTGTGAAAGGGACTGTCGATTTGGTGTGAAAGGGACTGTGGATTCGGTGTGAAAGGGACTGTCGATTCGCTGTGAAAGGGACTGTCGATTCGGTGTGAAAGGGGCTGTCGATTCGGTGTGAAAGGGACTGTCGATTCGGTGTGAAACGGACTGTCGATTCAGTGTGAAAGGGACTGTCGATTCGGTGTGAAAGGGACTGTCGATTCAGTGTGAAAGGGACTGTCGATTCGGTGTGAAAGGGACTGTCGATTTGGTGTGAAAGGGACTGTCGATTCGTTGTGAAAGGAGCTGTCGATTCGGTGTGAAAGGGACTGTCGATTCGTTGTGAAAGGAGCTGTCGATTTGGTGTGAAAGGGACTGTCGATTCGGTGTGAAAGGGACTGTCGATTTGGTGTGAAAGGGACTGTCGATTTGGTGTGAAAGGGACTGTGGATTCGGTGTGAAAGGGACTGTCGATTCGCTGTGAAAGGGACTGTCGATTCGGTGTGAAAGGGGCTGTCGATTCGGTGTGAAAGGGACTGTCGATTCGGTGTGAAAGGGACTGTCGATTCAGTGTGAAAGGGACTGTCGATTCGGTGTGAAAGGGACTGTCGATTCAGTGTGAAAGCGACTGTCGATTCGGTGTGAAAGGGACTGTCGATTCGGTGTGAAAGGGACTGTCGATTCGTTGTGAAAGGAGCTGTCGATTCGGTGTGAAAGGGACTGTCGATTCGTTGTGAAAGGAGCTGTCGATTTGGTGTGAAAGGGACTGTCGATTCGGTGTGAAAGGAGCTGTCGATTCGGTGTGAAAGGGACTGTCGATTCGTTGTGAAAGGAGCTGTCGATTTGGTGTGAAAGGGACTGTCGATTCGGTGTGAAAGGGACTGTCGATTCGGTGTGAAAGGGACTGTCGATTCGGTGTGAAAGAGACTGTCGATTCGGTGTGAAAGGGACTGTGGATTCGGTGTGAAAGGAGCTGTCGATTCAGTGTGAAAGGGACTGTCGATTCGGTGTGAAAGGGACTGTCGATTCAGTGTGAAAGGGACTGTCGATTCGGTGTGAAAGGAGCTGTCGATTCGGTGTGAAAGGGACTGTCGATTCGTTGTGAAAGGAGCTGTCGATTTGGTGTGAAAGGGACTGTCGATTCGGTGTGAAAGAGACTGTCGATTCGGTGTGAAAGGGACTGTGGATTCGGTGTGAAAGGAGCTGTCGATTCGGTGTGAAAGGGACTGTCGATTTGGTGTGAAAGGGACTGTCGATTCGGTGTGAAAGGGGCTGTCGATTCGGTGTGAAAGGGACTGTGGATTCGGTGTGAAAGGAGCTGTCGATTCGGTGTGAAAGGGGCTGTCGATTCGGTGTGAAAGGGACTGTGGATTCGGTGTGAAAGGGACTGTCGATTCGGTGTGAAAGGAGCTGTCGATTTGGTGTGAAAGGGACTGTCGATTTGGTGTGAAAGGGACTGTGGATTCAGTGTGAAAGGGACTGTCGATTCGGTGTGAAAGGAGCTGTCGATTTGGTGTGAAAGGGACTGTCGATTTGGTGTGAAAGGGACTGTCGATTCAGTGTGAAAGGGACTGTCGATTCAGTGTGAAAGGGACTGTCGATTCGGTGTGAAAGGGACTGTCGATTCGGTGTGAAAGGAGCTGTCGATTTGGTGTGAAAGGGACTGTCGATTCGGTGTGAAAGGGACTGTCGATTCGGTGTGAAAGGGACTGTCGATTTGGTGTGAAAGGGGCTGTGGATTCGGTGTGAAAGGGGCTGTCGATTCGGTGTGAAAGGGGCTGTCGATTCGGTCTGAAAGGGACTGTCGATTCGCTGTGAAAGGGACTGTCAATTCGGTGTGAAAGGGACTGTCGATTTGGTGTGAAAGGGACTGTGGATTCGGTGTGAAAGGGACTGTCGATTCGGTGTGAAAGGGGCTGTCGATTCGGTGTGAAAGGGACTGTCGATTCGGTGTGAAAGGGACTGTCGATTCGGTGTGAAAGGGGCTGTCGATTTGGTGTGAAAGGGACTGTCGATTCGGTGTGAAAGGGGCTGTCGATTCGCTGTGAAAGGGACTGTCGATTCGGTGTGAAAGGGACTGTCGATTCGGTGTGAAAGGGGCTGTCGATTTGGTGTGAAAGGGACTGTCGATTCGCTGTGAAAGGGACTGTCGATTCGGTGTGAAAGGGACTGTCGATTCGGTGTGAAAGGGACTGTCGATTCGGTGTGAAAGGGACTGTCGATTCGGTGTGAAAGGGACTGTCGATTCGGTGTGAAAGGGGCAGTCGATTCGCTGTGAAAGGGACTGTGGATTTGGTGTGAAAGGGGCTGTCGATTTGGTGTGAAAGGGGCTGTCGATTTGGTGTGAAAGGGGCTGTCGATTTGGTGTGAAAGGGACTGTCGATTCGCTGTGAAAGGGACTGTGGATTTGATGTGAAAGGGGCTGTCGATTTGGTGTGAAAGGGGCTGTCGATTTGGTGTGAAAGGGACTGTCGATTCGGTGTGAAAGGGACTGTCGATTCGGTGTGAAAGGGACTGTCGATTCGGTGTGAAAGGGGCAGTCGATTCGGTGTGAAAGGGACTGTCGATTCGGTGTGAAAGGGACTGTCGATTCGGTGTGAAAGGGACTGTCGATTCGGTGTGAAAGGGACTGTCGATTCGGTGTGAAAGGGACTGTCGATTCGGTGTGAAAGGGGCAGTCGATTCGCTGTGAAAGGGACTGTGGATTTGGTGTGAAAGGGGCTGTCGATTTGGTGTGAAAGGGGCTGTCGATTTGGTGTGAAAGGGGCTGTCGATTTGGTGTGAAAGGGACTGTCGATTCGCTGTGAAAGGGACTGTGGATTTGGTGTGAAAGGGGCTGTCGATTTGGTGTGAAAGGGGCTGTCGATTTGGTGTGAAAGGGACTGTCGATTTGGTGTGAAAGGGGCTGTCGATTTGGTGTGAAAGGGGCTGTCGATTTGGTGTGAAAGGGACTGTCGATTCGCTGTGAAAGGGACTGTGGATTTGGTGTGAAAGGGGCTGTCGATTTGGTGTGAAAGGGACTGTCGATTCGGTGTGAAAGGGACTGTCGATTCGCTGTGAAAGGGACTGTCGATTTGGTGTGAAAGGGGCTGTCGATTTGGTGTGAAAGGGACTGTCGATTCGGTGTAAAAGGGACTGTCGATTTGGTGTGAAAGGGGCTGTCGATTTGGTGTGAAAGGGACTGTCGATTTGGTGTGAAAGGGACTGTCGATTCGGTGTGAAAGGGGCTGTCGATTTGGTGTGAAAGGGACTGTCGATTCGGTGTAAAAGGGACTGTCGAATCGGTGTGAAAGGGACTGTCGATTCGGTGTGAAAGGGACTGTCGATTTGGTGTGAAAGGGACTGTCGATTCGGTGTGAAAGGGACTGTCGATTCGCTGTGAAAGGGACTGTCGATTTGGTGTGAAAGGGGCTGTCGATTTGGTGTGAAAGGGACTGTCGATTCGGTGTAAAAGGGACTGTCGATTTGGTGTGAAAGGGGCTGTCGATTTGGTGTGAAAGGGACTGTCGATTCGGTGTGAAAGGGACTGTCGATTCGGTGTGAAAGGGACTGTCGATTCGCTGTGAAAGGGACTGTGGATTCGCTGTGAAAGGGACTGTCGATTCGGTGTGAAAGGGACTGTCGATTCGGTGTGAAAGGGAATGTCGATTCGGTGTGAAAGGGACTGTCGATTCGGTGTGAAAGGGACTGTCGATTCGGTGTGAAAGGGACTGTCGATTTGGTGTGAAAGGGACTGTCGATTTGGTGTGAAAGGGACTGTCGATTCGGTGTGAAAGGGACTGTCGATTCGCTGTGAAAGGGACTGTGGATTCGCTGTGAAAGGGACTGTCGATTCGGTGTGAAAGGGACTGTCGATTCGGTGTGAAAGGGAATGTCGATTCGGTGTGAAAGGGACTGTCGATTCGGTGTGAAAGGGACTGTCGATTCGGTGTGAAAGGAGCTGTCGATTCGCTGTGAAAGGGACTGTCGATTCGCTGTGAAAGGGACTGTCGATTCGCTGTGAAAGGGACTGTCGATTCGCTGTGAAAGGGACTGTCGATTCGGTGTGAAAGGGACTGTCGATTTGGTGTGAAAGGGACTGTCGATTCGGTGTGAAAGGGACTGTCGATTTGGTGTGAAAGGGACTGTCGATTCAGTGTGAAAGGGACTGTCGATTCGGTGTGAAAGGGACTGTCGATTCGGTGTGAAAGGGACTGTCGATTCGGTGTGAAAGGGACTGTCGATTCGCTGTGAAAGGGGCAGTCGATTCGGTGTGAAAGGGACTGTCGATTCGGTGTGAAAGGGGCTGTCGATTCGCTGTGAAAGGGACTGTCGATTCGGTGTGAAAGGGGCTGTCGATTCGCTGTGAAAGGGACTGTCGATTCGGTGTGAAAGGGGCTGTCGATTCGGTGTGAAAGGGACTGTCGATTTGGTGTGAAAGGGACTGTCGATTCGGTGTGAAAGGGACTGTCGATTCGCTGTGAAAGGGACTGTCGATTCGGTGTGAAAGGGGCAGTCGATTTGGTGTGAAAGGGACTGTCGATTCGGTGTGAAAGGGACTGTCGATTCGGTGTGAAAGGGACTGTCGATTCGCTGGGAAAGGGACTGTCGATTCGCTGTGAAAGGGACTGTCGATTCGCTGTGAAAGGGACTGTCGATTCGCTGTGAAAGGGACTGTCGATTCGGTGTGAAAGGGACTGTCGATTCGGTGTGAAAGGGACTGTCGATTCGGTGTGAAATGGACTGTCGATTCGCTGTGAAAGGGACTGTCGATTCGCTGTGAAAGGGACTGTCGATTCGCTGTGAAATGGACTGTCGATTCGCTGTGAAAGGGACTGTCGATTCGGTGTGAAAGGGGCTGTCGATTTGGTGTGAAAGGGGCTGTCGATTTGGTGTGAAAGGGACTGTCGATTCGCTGTGAAAGGGACTGTGGATTTGGTGTGAAAGGGGCTGTCGATTTGGTGTGAAAGGGACTGTCGATTCGGTGTGAAAGGGACTGTCGATTCGCTGTGAAAGGGACTGTCGATTTGGTGTGAAAGGGGCTGTCGATTTGGTGTGAAAGGGACTGTCGATTCGGTGTAAAAGGGACTGTCGATTTGGTGTGAAAGGGGCTGTCGATTTGGTGTGAAAGGGACTGTCGATTTGGTGTGAAAGGGACTGTCGATTCGGTGTGAAAGGGGCTGTCGATTTGGTGTGAAAGGGACTGTCGATTCGGTGTAAAAGGGACTGTCGATTTGGTGTGAAAGGGACTGTCGATTCGGTGTGAAAGGGACTGTCGATTTGGTGTGAAAGGGACTGTCGATTCGGTGTGAAAGGGACTGTCGATTCGCTGCGAAAGGGACTGTCGATTTGGTGTGAAAGGGGCTGTCGATTTGGTGTGAAAGGGACTGTCGATTCGGTGTAAAAGGGACTGTCGATTTGGTGTGAAAGGGGCTGTCGATTCGGTGTGAAAGGGACTGTCGATTCGGTGTGAAAGGGACTGTCGATTCGGTGTGAAAGGGACTGTCGATTCGCTGTGAAAGGGACTGTGGATTCGCTGTGAAAGGGACTGTCGATTCGGTGTGAAAGGGACTGTCGATTCGGTGTGAAAGGGAATGTCGATTCGGTGTGAAAGGGACTGTCGATTCGGTGTGAAAGGGACTGTCGATTCGGTGTGAAAGGGACTGTCGATTTGGTGTGAAAGGGACTGTCGATTTGGTGTGAAAGGGACTGTCGATTCGGTGTGAAAGGGACTGTCGATTCGCTGTGAAAGGGACTGTGGATTCGCTGTGAAAGGGACTGTCGATTCGGTGTGAAAGGGACTGTCGATTCGGTGTGAAAGGGAATGTCGATTCGGTGTGAAAGGGACTGTCGATTCGGTGTGAAAGGGACTGTCGATTCGGTGTGAAAGGAGCTGTCGATTCGCTGTGAAAGGGACTGTCGATTCGCTGTGAAAGGGACTGTCGATTCGCTGTGAAAGGGACTGTCGATTCAGTGTGAAAGGGACTGTCGATTCGGTGTGAAAGGGACTGTCGATTTGGTGTGAAAGGGACTGTCGATTCGGTGTGAAAGGGACTGTCGATTTGTTGTGAAAGGGACTGTCGATTCAGTGTGAAAGGGACTGTCGATTCGGTGTGAAAGGGACTGTCGATTCGGTGTGAAAGGGACTGTCGATTCGGTGTGAAAGGGACTGTCGATTCGCTGTGAAAGGGGCAGTCGATTCGGTGTGAAAGGGACTGTCGATTCGGTGTGAAAGGGGCTGTCGATTCGCTGTGAAAGGGACTGTCGATTCGGTGTGAAAGGGGCAGTCGATTCGCTGTGAAAGGGACTGTCGATTCGGTGTGAAAGGGGCTGTCGATTCGCTGTGAAAGGGACTGTCGATTCGGTGTGAAAGGGACTGTCGATTTGGTGTGAAAGGGACTGTCGATTCGGTGTGAAAGGGACTGTCGATTCGCTGTGAAAGGGACTGTCGATTCGGTGTGAAAGGGGCAGTCGATTTGGTGTGAAAGGGACTGTCGATTCGGTGTGAAAGGGACTGTCGATTCGGTGTGAAAGGGACTGTCGATTCGCTGGGAAAGGGACTGTCGATTCGCTGTGAAAGGGACTGTCGATTCGCTGTGAAAGGGACTGTCGATTCGCTGTGAAAGGGACTGTCGATTCGGTGTGAAAGGGACTGTCGATTCGGTGTGAAAGGGACTGTCGATTCGGTGTGAAATGGACTGTCGATTCGCTGTGAAAGGGACTGTCGATTCGCTGTGAAAGGGACTGTCGATTCGCTGTGAAATGGACTGTCGATTCGCTGTGAAAGGGACTGTCGATTCGGTGTGAAAGGGGCTGTCGATTCGGTGTGAAAGGGACTGTCTATTCGGTGTGAAAGGGACTGTCGATTCGGTGTGAAAGGGACTGTCGATTCGCTGTGAAAGGGACTGTCGATTCGGTGTGAAAGGGGCTGTCGATTCGGTGTGAAAGGGACTGTCTATTCGGTGTGAAAGGGACTGTCGATTCGGCGTGAAAGGGGCTGTCGATTCGGTGTGAAAGGGACTGTCTATTCGGTGTGAAAGGGACTGTCGATTCGGTGTGAAAGGGACTGTCTATTCGGTGTGAAAGGGACTGTCGATTTGGTGTGAAAGGGACTGTCGATTCGGTGTGAAAGGGACTGTCGATTCGGTGTGAAAGGGACTGTCGATTCGCTGTGAAATGGACTGTCGATTTGGTGTGAAAGGGGCTGTCGATTCGGTGTGAAAGGGACTGTCGATTCGGTGTGAAAGGGGCAGTCGATTCGGTGTGAAAGGGACTGTCGATTCGCTGTGAAAGGGACTGTCGATTCGGTGTGAAAGGGACTGTCGATTCGGTGTGAAAGGGACTGTCGATTCGGTGTGAAAGGGACTGTCGATTCGCTGTGAAAGGGACTGTGGATTCGCTGTGAAAGGGACTGTCGATTCGGTGTGAAAGGGACTGTCGATTCGGTGTGAAAGGGAATGTCGATTCGGTGTGAAAGGGACTGTCGATTCGGTGTGAAAGGGACTGTCGATTCGGTGTGAAAGGGACTGTCGATTTGGTGTGAAAGGGACTGTCGATTTGGTGTGAAAGGGACTGTCGATTCGGTGTGAAAGGGAATGTCGATTCGGTGTGAAAGGGACTGTCGATTCGGTGTGAAATGGACTGTCGATTCGCTGTGAAAGGGACTGTGGATTCGGTGTGAAAGGGACTGTGGATTCGGTGTGAAAGGGACTGTCGATTCGGTGTGAAAGGGACTGTCGATTCGGTGTGAAAGGGACTGTCGATTCGGTGTGAAAGGGACTGTCGATTCGCTGTGAAAGGGACTGTCGATTCGATGTGAAAGGGACTGTCGATTCGGTGTGAAAGGGACTGTCGATTCGGTGTGAAAGGGACTGTCGATTCGGTGTGAAAGGGACTGTCGATTCGCTGTGAAAGGGACTGTCGATTCGCTGTGAAAGGGACTGTCGATTTGGTGTGAAAGGGACTGTCGATTTGGTGTGAAAGGGACTGTCGATTCGGTGTGAAAGGGACTGTCGATTCGGTGTGAAAGGGACTGTCGATTCGGTGTGAAAGGGACTGTCGATTCGGTGTGAAAGGGACTGTCGATTCGCTGTGAAAGGGACTGTCGATTTGGTGTGAAAGGGACTGTCGATTCGGTGTGAAAGGAGCTGTCGATTCGGTGTGAAAGGGACTGTCGATTTGGTGTGAAAGGGACTGTCGATTCGCTGTGAAAGGGACTGTCGATTCGGTGTGAAAGGGACTGTCGATTTGGTGTGAAAGGGACTGTCGATTCGGTGTGAAAGGGACTGTCGATTCGGTGTGAAAGGGACTGTCGATTTGGTGTGAAAGGGACTGTCGATTTGGTGTGAAAGGGGCTGTGGATTCGGTGTGAAAGGGACTGTCGATTCGGTGTGAAAGGAGCTGTCGATTCGGTGTGAAAGGGACTGTCGATTTGGTGTGAAAGGGACTGTCGATTCGGTGTGAAAGGGACTGTCGATTTGGTGTGAAAGGGACTGTCGATTCGGTGTGAAAGGGACTGTCGATTCGGTGTGAAAGGGACTGTCGATTCGCTGTGAAAGGGACTGTCGATTCGGCGTGAAAGGGACTGTCGATTCGGTGTGAAAGGGACTGTCGATTCGGTGTGAAAGGGACTGTCGATTCGCTGTGAAAGGGACTGTCGATTCAGTGTGAAAGGGACTGTCGATTTGGTGTGAAAGGGACTGTCGATTCGGTGTGAAAGGGACTGTCGATTTGGTGTGAAAGGGACTGTCGATTCAGTGTGAAAGGGACTGTCGATTCGGTGTGAAAGGGACTGTCGATTCGGTGTGAAAGGGACTGTCGATTCAGTGTGAAAGGGACTGTCGATTTGGTGTGAAAGGGACTGTCTATTCGGTGTGAAAGGGACTGTCGATTCGGTGTGAAAGGGGCTGTCGATTCGGTGTGAAAGGGACTGTCTATTCGGTGTGAAAGGGACTGTCGATTCGGTGTGAAAGGAGCTGTCGATTCGGTGTGAAAGGGACTGTCGATTTGGTGTGAAAGGGACTGTCGATTCAGTGTGAAAGGGACTGTCGATTCAGTGTGAAAGGGACTGTCGATTCAGTGTGAAAGGGACTGTCGATTCGGTGTGAAAGGGGCTGTCGATTCGGTGTGAAAGGGACTGTCGATTTGGTGTGAAAGGAGCTGTCGATTCAGTGTGAAAGTAGCTGTCGATTCGGTGTGAAAGGGACTGTCGATTTGGTGTGAAAGGAGCTGTCGATTTGGTGTGAAAGGGGCTGTCGATTCAGTGTGAAAAGGGCTGTCGATTCGGTGTGAAAGGGACTGTCGATTTGGTGTGAAAGGGACTGTCGATTCGGTGTGAAACGGACTGTCGATTTGGTGTGAAAGGGACTGTCGATTAGGTGTGAAAGGGGCTGTCGATTTGGTGTGAAAGGAGCTGTCGATTCAGTGTGAAAGGAGCTGTCAATTCGGTGTGAAAGGGGCTGTCGATTTGGTGTGAAAGGAGCTGTCGATTTGGTGTGAAAGTGGCTGTTGATTCAGTGTGAAAGGGGCTGTCGATTCGGTGTGAAAGGGACTGTCGATTCGGTGTGAAAGGAGCTGTCGATTCGGTGTGAAAGGAGCTGTCGATTCAGTGTGAAAGGAGCTGTCGATTCAGTGTGAAAGGGGCTGTCGATTCGGTGTGAAAGGGACTGTCGATTCGGTGTGAAAGGAGCTGTCGATTCAGTGTGAAAGGAGCTGTCGATTCGGTGTGAAAGGAGCTGTCGATTCAGTGTGAAAGGGCCTGTCGATTCGGTGTGAAAGGAGCTGTCGATTCAGTGTGAAAGGGACTGTCGATTCGGTGTGAAAGGGACTGTCGATTCAGTGTGAAAGGAGCTGTCGATTCGGTGTGAAAGGAGCTGTCGATTCAGTGTGAAAGGGGCTGTCGATTCGGTGTGAAAGGGACTGTCGATTCGGTGTGAAAGGGACTGTCGATTCAGTGTGAAAGGAGCTGTCGATTCGGTGTGAAAGGAGCTGTCGATTCGGTGTGAAAGGGACTGTCGATTCGGTGTGAAAGGAGCTGTCGATTTGGTGTAAAAGGGACTGTCGATTCAGTGTGAAAGGAGCTGTCGATTTGGTGTGAAAGGGACTGTCGATTCGGTGTGAAAGGGACTGTCGATTCGGTGTGAAAGGGACTGTCGATTCAGTGTGAAAGGAGCTGTCGATTTGGTGTGAAAGGGACTGTCGATTCGGTGTGAAAGGGACTGTCGATTCGGTGTGAAAGGAGCTGTCGATTCGGTGTGAAAGGGACTGTCGATTTGGTGTGAAAGGAGCTGTCGATTTGGTGTGAAAGGGGCTGTCGATTCCGTGTGAAAGGGACTGTCGATTCGGTGTGAAAGGGACTGTTGATTCGGTGTGAAAGGGACTGTCGATTCGGTGTGAAAGGAGCTGTCGATTCGGTGTGAAAGGGACTGTCGATTCGGTGTGAAAGGGACTGTCGATTCGGTGTGAAAGGGGCTGTCGATTCGGTGTGAAAGGAGCTGTCGATTCGGTGTGAAAGGGGCTGTCGATTTGGTGTGAAAGGGACTGTCGATTCGGTGTGAAAGGGACTGTCGATTCGGTGTGAAAGGGGCTGTCGATTCGGTGTGAAAGGGACTGTCGATTCGGTGTGAAAGGAGCTGTCGATTCGGTGTGAAAGGGACTGTCGATTCGGTGTGAAAGGGACTGTCGATTCGGTGTGAAAGGAGCTGTCGATTCGGTGTGAAAGGGACTGTCGATTCGGTGTGAAAGGGACTGTCGATTCGGTGTGAAAGGAGCTGTCGATTTGGTGTGAAAGGGGCTGTCGATTCAGTGTGAAAGGGGCTGTCGATTCGGTGTGAAAGGGACTGTCGATTCGGTGTGAAAGGGACTGTCGATTCAGTGTGAAAGGAGCTGTCGATTCGGTGTGAAAGGGACTGTCGATTCGGTGTGAAAGGGACTGTCGATTCGGTGTGAAAGGGGCTGTCGATTCGGTGTGAAAGGGACTGTCGATTCAGTGTGAAAGGAGCTGTCGATTCGGTGTGAAAGGGACTGTCGATTCGGTGTGAAAGGGGCTGTCGATTCGGTGTAAAAGGGACTGTCGATTCGGTGTGAAAGGGACTGTCGATTCGGTGTGAAAGGGACTGTCGATTTGGTGTGAAAGGAGCTGTCGATTCGGTGTGAAAGGGACTGTCGATTCGGTGTGAAAGGGACTGTCGATTCGGTGTGAAAGGAGCTGTCGATTCGGTGTGAAAGGGACTGTCGATTCGGTGTGAAAGGGACTGTCGATTCGGTGTGAAAGGAGCTGTCGATTCGGTGTGAAAGGGACTGTCGATTCGGTGTGAAAGGGACTGTCGATTCGGTGTGAAAGGGACTGTCGATTCGGTGTGAAAGGGACTGTCGATTCGGTGTGAAAGGGACTGTCGATTTGGTGTGAAAGGAGCTGTCGTTTAGGTGTGAAAGGGGCTGTCGATTCAGTGTGAAAGGGGCTGTCGATTCGGTGTGAAAGGGACTGTCGATTTGGTGTGAAAGGGACTGTCGATTCGGTGTGAAAGGGACTGTCGATTCAGTGTGAAAGGGACTGTCGATTCGGTGTGAAAGGGACTGTCGATTCAGTGTGAAAGGGGCTGTCGATTCTGTGTGAAAGGGACTGTCGATTCGGTGTGAAAGGGACTGTCGATTCGGTGTGAAAGGGACTGTCGATTCGGTGTGAAAGGGACTGTCGATTCGGTGTGAAAGGGACTGTCGATTCGGTGTGAAAGGGACTGTCGATTCCGTGTGAAAGGGACTGTCGATTCGGTGTGAAAGGGGCTGTCGATTCGGTGTGAAAGACTGTCGATTTGGTGTGAAAGGGGCTGTCGATTTGGTGTGAAAGGGACTGTCGATTCAGTGTGAAAGGAGCTGTCGATTCGGTGTGAAAGGGACTGTCGATTCGGTGTGAAAGGGACTGTCGATTCAGTGTGAAAGGAGCTGTCGATTCGGTGTGAAAGGGACTGTCGATTCGGTGTGAAAGGAGCTGTCGATTCGGTGTGAAAGGGACTGTCGATTCGGTGTGAAAGGGACTGTCGATTCGGTGTGAAAGGGACTGTCGATTCAGTGTGAAAGGGGCTGTCGATTCGGTGTGAAAGGGACTGTCGATTCAGTGTGAAAGGGGCTGTCGATTCGGTGTGAAAGGGACTGTCGATTTGGTGTGAAAGAGACTGTCGATTCGGTGTGAAAGGGACTGTCGATTTGGTGTGAAAGGGGCTGTCGATTCGGTGTGAAAGAGACTGTCGATTCAGTGTGAAAGGGGCTGTCGATTCGGTGTGAAAGGGACTGTCGATTCGGTGTGAAAGGGACTGTCGATTCGGTGTGAAAGGGGCTGTCGATTCGGTGTGAAAGAGACTGTCGATTCGGTGTGAAAGGGGCTGTCGATTCGGTGTGAAAGGGGCTGTCGATTCGGTGTGAAAGGAGCTGTCGATTCGGTGTGAAAGGGACTGTCAATTCAGTGTGAAAGGGGCTGTCGATTCGGTGTGAAAGGGACTGTCGATTTGGTGTGAAAGA
Source organism: Heptranchias perlo (assembly GCF_035084215.1). NCBI lineage: Eukaryota > Metazoa > Chordata > Chondrichthyes > Hexanchiformes > Hexanchidae > Heptranchias > Heptranchias perlo. The sequence continues at coordinate 9,563,682 of NC_090338.1, read as the reverse complement.
GACTGTCGATTCGGTGTGAAAGGGACTGTCGATTTGGTGTGAAAGGGGCTGTCGATTCGGTGTGAAAGAGACTGTCGATTCAGTGTGAAAGGGGCTGTCGATTCGGTGTGAAAGGGACTGTCGATTCGGTGTGAAAGGGACTGTCGATTCGGTGTGAAAGGGGCTGTCGATTCAGTGTGAAAGGGGCTGTCGATTCGGTGTGAAAGGGACTGTCGATTCAGTGTGAAAGGGGCTGTCGATTCAGTGTGAAAGGGGCTGTCGATTCGGTGTGAAAGGGACTGTCGATTTGGTGTGAAAGAGACTGTCGATTCGGTGTGAAAGGGACTGTCGATTTGGTGTGAAAGGGGCTGTCGATTCGGTGTGAAAGAGACTGTCGATTCAGTGTGAAAGGGGCTGTCGATTCGGTGTGAAAGTGACTGTCGATTCGGTGTGAAAGGGACTGTCGATTCTGTGTGAAAGGGGCTGTCGATTCTGTGTGAAAGGGGCTGTCGATTCGGTGTGAAAGAGACTGTCGATTCCGTGTGAAAGGGGCTGTCGATTCGGTGTGAAAGGGGCTGTCGATTCGGTGTGAAAGGAGCTGTCGATTCGGTGTGAAAGGGACTGTCGATTCGGTGTGAAAGGGACTGTCGATTCGGTGTGAAAGGGACTGTCGATTCGGTGTGAAAGGAGCTGTTGATTCGGTGTGAAAGGGACTGTCGATTCAGTGTGAAAGGAGCTGTCGATTTGGTGTGAAAGGGGCTGTCGATTTGGTGTGAAAGGGACTGTCGATTCGGTGTGAAAGGGACTGTCGATTCGGTGTGAAAGGGACTGTCGATTCGGTGTGAAAGGGGCTGTCGATTCAGTGTGAAAGGGGCTGTCGATTTGGTGTGAAAGGGACTGTCGATTCGGTGTGAAAGAGACTGTCGATTCGGTGTGAAAGGGACTGTCGATTCGGTGTGAAAGGGACTGTCGATTTGGTGTGAAAGGGACTGTCGATTCGGTGTGAAAGGGACTGTCGATTTGGTGTGAAAGGAGCTGTCGATTTGGTGTGAAAGGGGCTGTCGATTTGGTGTGAAAGGGGCTGTCGATTCAGTGTGAAAGGGACTGTCGATTCGGTGTGAAAGGGACTGTCGATTTGGTGTGAAAGGGACTGTCGATTCGGTGTGAAAGAGACTGTCGATTCGGTGTGAAAGGGACTGTCGATTCGGTGTGAAAGGGACTGTCGATTTGGTGTGAAAGGGACTGTCGATTCGGTGTGAAAGGAGCTGTCGATTCGGTGTGAAAGGGGCTGTCGATTCGGTGTGAAAGGGACTGTCGATTCGGTGTGAAAGAGACTGTCGATTCGGTGTGAAAGGGACTGTCGATTCGGTGTGAAAGGGGCTGTCGATTTGGTGTGAAAGGGTCTGTCGATTCAGTGTGAAAGGGACAGTCGATTTGGTGTGAAAGGGGCTGTCGATTTGGTGTGAAAGGGACTGTCGATTCGGTGTGAAAGGGGCTGTCGATTCGGTGTGAAAGGGACTGTCGATTCAGTGTGAAAGGGACTGTCGATTCGGTGTGAAAGGGACTGTCGATTCGGTGTGAAAGGGACTGTCGATTTGGTGTGAAAGGGACTGTCGATTCGGTGTGAAAGGAGCTGTCGATTTGGTGTGAAAGGGGCTGTCGATTTGGTGTGAAAGGGACTGTCGATTCGGTGTGAAAGGGACTGTCGATTCGGTGTGAAAGGGGCTGTCGATTCGGTGTGAAAGAGACTGTCGATTCGGTGTGAAAGGGGCTGTCGATTTGGTGTGAAAGGGACTGTCGATTCAGTGTGAAAGGGACTGTCGATTCGGTGTGAAAGGAGCTGTCGATTCGGTGTGAAAGGGACTGTCGATTCGGTGTGAAAGGGACTGTCGATTCGGTGTGAAAGGGACTGTCGATTCGGTGTGAAAGGGGCTGTCGATTCGGTGTGAAAGGGACTGTCGATTTGGTGTGAAAGGATCTGTCGATTTGGTGTGAAAGGAGCTGTCGATTTGGTGTGAAAGGGGCTGTCGATTCAGTGTGAAAGGGACTGTCGATTTGGTGTGAAAGGAGCTGTCGATTTGGTGTGAAAGGGGCTGTCGATTTGGTGTGAAAGGGACTGTCGATTCAGTGTGAAAGGGACTGTCGATTTGGTGTGAAAGGGGCTGTCGATTTGGTGTGAAAGGGACTGTCGATTCGGTGTGAAAGGGGCTGTCGATTCGGTGTGAAAGGGACTGTCGATTCAGTGTGAAAGGGACTGTCGATTCGGTGTGAAAGGGACTGTCGATTCGGTGTGAAAGGGACTGTCGATTTGGTGTGAAAGGGACTGTCGATTCGGTGTGAAAGGAGCTGTCGATTTGGTGTGAAAGGGGCTGTCGATTCGGTGTGAAAGGGACTGTCGATTCGGTGTGAAAGGGACTGTCGATTCGGTGTGAAAGGGGCTGTCGATTCGGTGTGAAAGAGACTGTCGATTCGGTGTGAAAGGGGCTGTCGATTTGGTGTGAAAGGGACTGTCGATTCAGTGTGAAAGTGACTGTCGATTCGGTGTGAAAGGAGCTGTCGATTCGGTGTGAAAGGGACTGTCGATTCGGTGTGAAAGGGACTGTCGATTCGGTGTGAAAGGGACTGTCGATTCGGTGTGAAAGGGGCTGTCGATTCGGTGTGAAAGGGACTGTCGATTTGGTGTGAAAGGAGCTGTCGATTTGGTGTGAAAGGAGCTGTCGATTTGGTGTGAAAGGGGCTGTCGATTCAGTGTGAAAGGGACTGTCGATTTGGTGTGAAAGGAGCTGTCGATTTGGTGTGAAAGGGGCTGTCGATTTGGTGTGAAAGGGACTGTCGATTCGGTGTGAAAGGGACTGTCGATTCGGTGTGAAAGGGACTGTCGATTCCGTGTGAAAGGGACTGTCGATTCGGTGTGAAAGGGACTGTCGATTTGGTGTGAAAGGAGCTGTCGATTTGGTGTGTAAGGAGCTGTCGATTTGGTGTGAAAGGGACTGTCGATTTGGTGTGAAAGGAGCTGTCGATTTGGTGTGAAAGGAGCTGTCGATTTGGTGTGAAAGGGACTGTCGATTCGGTGTGAAAGGAGCTGTCGATTCAGTGTGAAAGGGACTGTCGATTCGGTGTGAAAGGGACTGTCGATTTGGTGTGAAAGGAGCTGTCGATTTGGTGTGAAAGGGGCTGTCGATTTGGTGTGAAAGGGACTGTCGATTTGGTGTGAAAGGAGCTGTCGATTTGGTGTGAAAGGAGCTGTCGATTTGGTGTGAAAGGAGCTGTCGATTCAGTGTGAAAGGGGCTGTCGATTTGGTGTGAAAGGGACTGTCGATTCGCTGTGAAAGGGACTGTCGATTTGGTGTGAAAGGGACTGTGGATTCGGTGTGAAAGGGACTGTCGATTTGGTGTGAAAGGGACTGTCGATTCGCTGTGAAAGGGACTGTCGATTCAGTGTGAAAGGGACTGTCGATTCAGTGTGAAAGGGACTGTCGATTCGGTGTGAAAGGGACTGTCGATTTGGTGTGAAAGGGACTGTCGATTCGGTGTGAAAGGAGCTGTCGATTCGGTGTGAAAGGAGCTGTCGATTCGGTGTGAAAGGAGCTGTCGATTCGGTGTGAAAGGAGCTGTCGATTCGGTGTGAAAGGGGCTGTCGATTCGGTGTAAAAGGGACTGTCGATTCGGTGTGAAAGGGACTGTCGATTCGGTGTGAAAGGGGCTGTCGATTCGGTGTGAAAGGGACTGTCGATTCGGTGTGAAAGGGACTGTCGATTCGGTGTGAAAGGGACTGTCGATTCAGTGTGAAAGGGACTGTCGATTCGGTGTGAAAGGGACTGTCGATTCGGTGTGAAAGGGGCTGTCGATTTGGTGTGAAAGGGACTGTCGATTCGCTGTGAAAGGGACTGTCGATTCGGTGTGAAAGGGACTGTCGATTTGGTGTGAAAGGGGCTGTCGATTCGGTGTGAAAGGGACTGTCGATTCGGTGTGAAAGGGACTGTCGATTCGGTGTGAAAGGGACTGTCGATTCGGTGTGAAAGGGACTGTCGATTCGGTGTGAAAGGGACTGTCGATTCGGTGTGAAAGGGACTGTCGATTCGGTGTAAAAGGGACTGTCGATTCGGTGTGAAAGGGACTGTCGATTCGGTGTGAAAGGGACTGTCGATTCGGTGTGAAAGGGACTGTCGATTCGGTGTGAAAGGGACTGTCGATTCGGTGTAAAAGGGACTGTCGATTCGGTGTGAAAGGGACTGTCGATTCGGTGTGAAAGGGACTGTCGATTCGCTGTGAAAGGAGCTGTCGATTTGGTGTGAAAGGGACTGTCGATTCGGTGTGAAAGGGACTGTCGATTCGGTGTGAAAGGGGCTGTCGATTCGGTGTGAAAGGGACTGTCGATTCGGTGTGAAAGGGACTGTCGATTCGGTGTGAAAGGGACTGTCGATTCGGTGTGAAAGGGACTGTCGATTCGCTGTGAAAGGGACTGTCGATTCGGTGTGAAAGGGACTGTCGATTTGGTGTGAAAGGGGCTGTCGATTCGGTGTGAAAGGGACTGTCGATTCAGTGTGAAAGGGACTGTCGATTTGGTGTGAAAGGGACTGTCTATTCGGTGTGAAAGGGACTGTCGATTCGGTGTGAAAGGGGCTGTCGATTCGGTGTGAAAGGGACTGTCTATTCGGTGTGAAAGGGACTGTCGATTCGGTGTGAAAGGAGCTGTCGATTCGGTGTGAAAGGGACTGTCGATTTGGTGTGAAAGGGACTGTCGATTCAGTGTGAAAGGGACTGTCGATTCAGTGTGAAAGGGACTGTCGATTCAGTGTGAAAGGGACTGTCGATTCGGTGTGAAAGGGGCTGTCGATTCGGTGTGAAAGGGACTGTCGATTTGGTGTGAAAGGAGCTGTCGATTCAGTGTGAAAGTAGCTGTCGATTCGGTGTGAAAGGGACTGTCGATTTGGTGTGAAAGGAGCTGTCGATTTGGTGTGAAAGGGGCTGTCGATTCAGTGTGAAAAGGGCTGTCGATTCGGTGTGAAAGGGACTGTCGATTTGGTGTGAAAGGGACTGTCGATTCGGTGTGAAACGGACTGTCGATTTGGTGTGAAAGGGACTGTCGATTAGGTGTGAAAGGGGCTGTCGATTTGGTGTGAAAGGAGCTGTCGATTCAGTGTGAAAGGAGCTGTCAATTCGGTGTGAAAGGGGCTGTCGATTTGGTGTGAAAGGAGCTGTCGATTTGGTGTGAAAGTGGCTGTTGATTCAGTGTGAAAGGGGCTGTCGATTCGGTGTGAAAGGGACTGTCGATTCGGTGTGAAAGGAGCTGTCGATTCGGTGTGAAAGGAGCTGTCGATTCAGTGTGAAAGGAGCTGTCGATTCAGTGTGAAAGGGGCTGTCGATTCGGTGTGAAAGGGACTGTCGATTCGGTGTGAAAGGAGCTGTCGATTCAGTGTGAAAGGAGCTGTCGATTCGGTGTGAAAGGAGCTGTCGATTCAGTGTGAAAGGGCCTGTCGATTCGGTGTGAAAGGAGCTGTCGATTCAGTGTGAAAGGGACTGTCGATTCGGTGTGAAAGGAGCTGTCGATTCGGTGTGAAAGGAGCTGTCGATTCAGTGTGAAAGGGGCTGTCGATTCGGTGTGAAAGGGACTGTCGATTCGGTGTGAAAGGGACTGTCGATTCAGTGTGAAAGGAGCTGTCGATTCGGTGTGAAAGGAGCTGTCGATTCGGTGTGAAAGGAGCTGTCGATTCAGTGTGAAAGGGGCTGTCGATTCGGTGTGAAAGGGACTGTCGATTCGGTGTGAAAGGGACTGTCGATTCAGTGTGAAAGGAGCTGTCGATTCGGTGTGAAAGGAGCTGTCGATTCGGTGTGAAAGGGACTGTCGATTCGGTGTGAAAGGAGCTGTCGATTTGGTGTAAAAGGGACTGTCGATTCAGTGTGAAAGGAGCTGTCGATTTGGTGTGAAAGGGACTGTCGATTCGGTGTGAAAGGGACTGTCGATTCGGTGTGAAAGGGACTGTCGATTCAGTGTGAAAGGAGCTGTCGATTTGGTGTGAAAGGGACTGTCGATTCGGTGTGAAAGGGACTGTCGATTCGGTGTGAAAGGAGCTGTCGATTCGGTGTGAAAGGGACTGTCGATTTGGTGTGAAAGGAGCTGTCGATTTGGTGTGAAAGGGGCTGTCGATTCCGTGTGAAAGGGACTGTCGATTCGGTGTGAAAGGGACTGTTGATTCGGTGTGAAAGGGACTGTCGATTCGGTGTGAAAGGAGCTGTCGATTCGGTGTGAAAGGGACTGTCGATTCGGTGTGAAAGGGACTGTCGATTCGGTGTGAAAGGGGCTGTCGATTCGGTGTGAAAGGAGCTGTCGATTCGGTGTGAAAGGGGCTGTCGATTTGGTGTGAAAGGGACTGTCGATTCGGTGTGAAAGGGACTGTCGATTCGGTGTGAAAGGGGCTGTCGATTCGGTGTGAAAGGGACTGTCGATTCGGTGTGAAAGGAGCTGTCGATTCGGTGTGAAAGGGACTGTCGATTCGGTGTGAAAGGGACTGTCGATTCGGTGTGAAAGGAGCTGTCGATTCGGTGTGAAAGGGACTGTCGATTCGGTGTGAAAGGGACTGTCGATTCGGTGTGAAAGGAGCTGTCGATTTGGTGTGAAAGGGGCTGTCGATTCAGTGTGAAAGGGGCTGTCGATTCGGTGTGAAAGGGACTGTCGATTCGGTGTGAAAGGGACTGTCGATTCAGTGTGAAAGGAGCTGTCGATTCGGTGTGAAAGGGACTGTCGATTCGGTGTGAAAGGGACTGTCGATTCGGTGTGAAAGGGGCTGTCGATTCGGTGTGAAAGGGACTGTCGATTCAGTGTGAAAGGAGCTGTCGATTCGGTGTGAAAGGGACTGTCGATTCGGTGTGAAAGGGGCTGTCGATTCGGTGTAAAAGGGACTGTCGATTCGGTGTGAAAGGGACTGTCGATTCGGTGTGAAAGGGACTGTCGATTTGGTGTGAAAGGAGCTGTCGATTCGGTGTGAAAGGGACTGTCGATTCGGTGTGAAAGGGACTGTCGATTCGGTGTGAAAGGAGCTGTCGATTCGGTGTGAAAGGGACTGTCGATTCGGTGTGAAAGGGACTGTCGATTCGGTGTGAAAGGAGCTGTCGATTCGGTGTGAAAGGGACTGTCGATTCGGTGTGAAAGGGACTGTCGATTCGGTGTGAAAGGGACTGTCGATTCGGTGTGAAAGGGACTGTCGATTCGGTGTGAAAGGGACTGTCGATTTGGTGTGAAAGGAGCTGTCGTTTAGGTGTGAAAGGGGCTGTCGATTCAGTGTGAAAGGGGCTGTCGATTCGGTGTGAAAGGGACTGTCGATTTGGTGTGAAAGGGACTGTCGATTCGGTGTGAAAGGGACTGTCGATTCAGTGTGAAAGGGACTGTCGATTCGGTGTGAAAGGGACTGTCGATTCAGTGTGAAAGGGGCTGTCGATTCTGTGTGAAAGGGACTGTCGATTCGGTGTGAAAGGGACTGTCGATTCGGTGTGAAAGGGACTGTCGATTCGGTGTGAAAGGGACTGTCGATTCGGTGTGAAAGGGACTGTCGATTCGGTGTGAAAGGGACTGTCGATTCCGTGTGAAAGGGACTGTCGATTCGGTGTGAAAGGGGCTGTCGATTCGGTGTGAAAGACTGTCGATTTGGTGTGAAAGGGGCTGTCGATTTGGTGTGAAAGGGACTGTCGATTCAGTGTGAAAGGAGCTGTCGATTCGGTGTGAAAGGGACTGTCGATTCGGTGTGAAAGGGACTGTCGATTCAGTGTGAAAGGAGCTGTCGATTCGGTGTGAAAGGGACTGTCGATTCGGTGTGAAAGGAGCTGTCGATTCGGTGTGAAAGGGACTGTCGATTCGGTGTGAAAGGGACTGTCGATTCGGTGTGAAAGGGACTGTCGATTCAGTGTGAAAGGGGCTGTCGATTCGGTGTGAAAGGGACTGTCGATTCAGTGTGAAAGGGGCTGTCGATTCGGTGTGAAAGGGACTGTCGATTTGGTGTGAAAGAGACTGTCGATTCGGTGTGAAAGGGACTGTCGATTTGGTGTGAAAGGGGCTGTCGATTCGGTGTGAAAGAGACTGTCGATTCAGTGTGAAAGGGGCTGTCGATTCGGTGTGAAAGGGACTGTCGATTCGGTGTGAAAGGGACTGTCGATTCGGTGTGAAAGGGGCTGTCGATTCGGTGTGAAAGAGACTGTCGATTCGGTGTGAAAGGGGCTGTCGATTCGGTGTGAAAGGGGCTGTCGATTCGGTGTGAAAGGAGCTGTCGATTCGGTGTGAAAGGGACTGTCAATTCAGTGTGAAAGGGGCTGTCGATTCGGTGTGAAAGGGACTGTCGATTTGGTGTGAAAGAGACTGTCGATTCGGTGTGAAAGGGACTGTCGATTTGGTGTGAAAGGGGCTGTCGATTCGGTGTGAAAGAGACTGTCGATTCAGTGTGAAAGGGGCTGTCGATTCGGTGTGAAAGGGACTGTCGATTCGGTGTGAAAGGGACTGTCGATTCGGTGTGAAAGGGGCTGTCGATTCAGTGTGAAAGGGGCTGTCGATTCGGTGTGAAAGGGACTGTCGATTCAGTGTGAAAGGGGCTGTCGATTCAGTGTGAAAGGGGCTGTCGATTCGGTGTGAAAGGGACTGTCGATTTGGTGTGAAAGAGACTGTCGATTCGGTGTGAAAGGGACTGTCGATTTGGTGTGAAAGGGGCTGTCGATTCGGTGTGAAAGAGACTGTCGATTCAGTGTGAAAGGGGCTGTCGATTCTGTGTGAAAGGGGCTGTCGATTCGGTGTGAAAGAGACTGTCGATTCCGTGTGAAAGGGGCTGTCGATTCGGTGTGAAAGGGGCTGTCGATTCGGTGTGAAAGGGGCTGTCGATTCGGTGTGAAAGGAGCTGTCGATTCGGTGTGAAAGGGACTGTCGATTCGGTGTGAAAGGGACTGTCGATTCGGTGTGAAAGGGACTGTCGATTCGGTGTGAAAGGAGCTGTCGATTCGGTGTGAAAGGGACTGTCGATTCGGTGTGAAAGGGACTGTCGATTCGGTGTGAAAGGGACTGTCGATTCGGTGTGAAAGGAGCTGTTGATTCGGTGTGAAAGGGACTGTCGATTCAGTGTGAAAGGAGCTGTCGATTTGGTGTGAAAGGGGCTGTCGATTTGGTGTGAAAGGGACTGTCGATTCGGTGTGAAAGGGACTGTCGATTCGGTGTGAAAGGGACTGTCGATTCGGTGTGAAAGGGGCTGTCGATTCAGTGTGAAAGGGGCTGTCGATTTGGTGTGAAAGGGACTGTCGATTCGGTGTGAAAGAGACTGTCGATTCGGTGTGAAAGGGACTGTCGATTCGGTGTGAAAGGGACTGTCGATTTGGTGTGAAAGGGACTGTCGATTCGGTGTGAAAGGGACTGTCGATTTGGTGTGAAAGGAGCTGTCGATTTGGTGTGAAAGGGGCTGTCGATTTGGTGTGAAAGGGGCTGTCGATTCAGTGTGAAAGGGACTGTCGATTCGGTGTGAAAGGGACTGTCGATTTGGTGTGAAAGGGACTGTCGATTCGGTGTGAAAGAGACTGTCGATTCGGTGTGAAAGGGACTGTCGATTCGGTGTGAAAGGGACTGTCGATTTGGTGTGAAAGGGACTGTCGATTCGGTGTGAAAGGAGCTGTCGATTCGGTGTGAAAGGGGCTGTCGATTCGGTGTGAAAGGGACTGTCGATTCGGTGTGAAAGAGACTGTCGATTCGGTGTGAAAGGGACTGTCGATTCGGTGTGAAAGGGGCTGTCGATTTGGTGTGAAAGGGTCTGTCGATTCAGTGTGAAAGGGACAGTCGATTTGGTGTGAAAGGGGCTGTCGATTTGGTGTGAAAGGGACTGTCGATTCGGTGTGAAAGGGGCTGTCGATTCGGTGTGAAAGGGACTGTCGATTCAGTGTGAAAGGGACTGTCGATTCGGTGTGAAAGGGACTGTCGATTCGGTGTGAAAGGGACTGTCGATTTGGTGTGAAAGGGACTGTCGATTCGGTGTGAAAGGAGCTGTCGATTTGGTGTGAAAGGGGCTGTCGATTTGGTGTGAAAGGGACTGTCGATTCGGTGTGAAAGGGACTGTCGATTCGGTGTGAAAGGGGCTGTCGATTCGGTGTGAAAGAGACTGTCGATTCGGTGTGAAAGGGGCTGTCGATTTGGTGTGAAAGGGACTGTCGATTCAGTGTGAAAGGGACTGTCGATTCGGTGTGAAAGGAGCTGTCGATTCGGTGTGAAAGGGACTGTCGATTCGGTGTGAAAGGGACTGTCGATTCGGTGTGAAAGGGACTGTCGATTCGGTGTGAAAGGGGCTGTCGATTCGGTGTGAAAGGGACTGTCGATTTGGTGTGAAAGGATCTGTCGATTTGGTGTGAAAGGAGCTGTCGATTTGGTGTGAAAGGGGCTGTCGATTCAGTGTGAAAGGGACTGTCGATTTGGTGTGAAAGGAGCTGTCGATTTGGTGTGAAAGGGGCTGTCGATTTGGTGTGAAAGGGACTGTCGATTCAGTGTGAAAGGGACTGTCGATTTGGTGTGAAAGGGGCTGTCGATTTGGTGTGAAAGGGACTGTCGATTCGGTGTGAAAGGGGCTGTCGATTCGGTGTGAAAGGGACTGTCGATTCAGTGTGAAAGGGACTGTCGATTCGGTGTGAAAGGGACTGTCGATTCGGTGTGAAAGGGACTGTCGATTTGGTGTGAAAGGGACTGTCGATTCGGTGTGAAAGGAGCTGTCGATTTGGTGTGAAAGGGGCTGTCGATTCGGTGTGAAAGGGACTGTCGATTCGGTGTGAAAGGGACTGTCGATTCGGTGTGAAAGGGGCTGTCGATTCGGTGTGAAAGAGACTGTCGATTCGGTGTGAAAGGGGCTGTCGATTTGGTGTGAAAGGGACTGTCGATTCAGTGTGAAAGTGACTGTCGATTCGGTGTGAAAGGAGCTGTCGATTCGGTGTGAAAGGGACTGTCGATTCGGTGTGAAAGGGACTGTCGATTCGGTGTGAAAGGGACTGTCGATTCGGTGTGAAAGGGGCTGTCGATTCGGTGTGAAAGGGACTGTCGATTTGGTGTGAAAGGAGCTGTCGATTTGGTGTGAAAGGAGCTGTCGATTTGGTGTGAAAGGGGCTGTCGATTCAGTGTGAAAGGGACTGTCGATTTGGTGTGAAAGGAGCTGTCGATTTGGTGTGAAAGGGGCTGTCGATTTGGTGTGAAAGGGACTGTCGATTCGGTGTGAAAGGGACTGTCGATTCGGTGTGAAAGGGACTGTCGATTCCGTGTGAAAGGGACTGTCGATTCGGTGTGAAAGGGACTGTCGATTTGGTGTGAAAGGAGCTGTCGATTTGGTGTGTAAGGAGCTGTCGATTTGGTGTGAAAGGGACTGTCGATTTGGTGTGAAAGGAGCTGTCGATTTGGTGTGAAAGGAGCTGTCGATTTGGTGTGAAAGGGACTGTCGATTCGGTGTGAAAGGAGCTGTCGATTCAGTGTGAAAGGGACTGTCGATTCGGTGTGAAAGGGACTGTCGATTTGGTGTGAAAGGAGCTGTCGATTTGGTGTGAAAGGGGCTGTCGATTTGGTGTGAAAGGGACTGTCGATTTGGTGTGAAAGGAGCTGTCGATTTGGTGTGAAAGGAGCTGTCGATTTGGTGTGAAAGGAGCTGTCGATTCAGTGTGAAAGGGGCTGTCGATTTGGTGTGAAAGGGACTGTCGATTCGCTGTGAAAGGGACTGTCGATTTGGTGTGAAAGGGACTGTGGATTCGGTGTGAAAGGGACTGTCGATTTGGTGTGAAAGGGACTGTCGATTCGCTGTGAAAGGGACTGTCGATTCAGTGTGAAAGGGACTGTCGATTCAGTGTGAAAGGGACTGTCGATTCGGTGTGAAAGGGACTGTCGATTTGGTGTGAAAGGGACTGTCGATTCGGTGTGAAAGGAGCTGTCGATTCGGTGTGAAAGGAGCTGTCGATTCGGTGTGAAAGGAGCTGTCGATTCGGTGTGAAAGGAGCTGTCGATTCGGTGTGAAAGGGGCTGTCGATTCGGTGTAAAAGGGACTGTCGATTCGGTGTGAAAGGGACTGTCGATTCGGTGTGAAAGGGGCTGTCGATTCGGTGTGAAAGGGACTGTCGATTCGGTGTGAAAGGGACTGTCGATTCGGTGTGAAAGGGACTGTCGATTCAGTGTGAAAGGGACTGTCGATTCGGTGTGAAAGGGACTGTCGATTCGGTGTGAAAGGGGCTGTCGATTTGGTGTGAAAGGGACTGTCGATTCGCTGTGAAAGGGACTGTCGATTCGGTGTGAAAGGGACTGTCGATTTGGTGTGAAAGGGGCTGTCGATTCGGTGTGAAAGGGACTGTCGATTCGGTGTGAAAGGGACTGTCGATTCGGTGTGAAAGGGACTGTCGATTCGGTGTGAAAGGGACTGTCGATTCGGTGTGAAAGGGACTGTCGATTCGGTGTGAAAGGGACTGTCGATTCGGTGTAAAAGGGACTGTCGATTCGGTGTGAAAGGGACTGTCGATTCGGTGTGAAAGGGACTGTCGATTCGGTGTGAAAGGGACTGTCGATTCGGTGTGAAAGGGACTGTCGATTCGGTGTAAAAGGGACTGTCGATTCGGTGTGAAAGGGACTGTCGATTCGGTGTGAAAGGGACTGTCGATTCGCTGTGAAAGGAGCTGTCGATTTGGTGTGAAAGGGACTGTCGATTCGGTGTGAAAGGGACTGTCGATTCGGTGTGAAAGGGGCTGTCGATTCGGTGTGAAAGGGACTGTCGATTCGGTGTGAAAGGGACTGTCGATTCGGTGTGAAAGGGACTGTCGATTCGGTGTGAAAGGGACTGTCGATTCGCTGTGAAAGGGACTGTCGATTCGGTGTGAAAGGGACTGTCGATTTGGTGTGAAAGGGGCTGTCGATTCGGTGTGAAAGGGACTGTCGATTCGGTGTGAAAGGGGCTGTCGATTTGGTGTGAAAGGGACTGTCGATTCGCTATTAGCCCATGTTGCGCTACTGCCATTGACCAATTTCACCCACTTACTATTAAGTTTCCAGCTCTGAAACTTACTGTCTGGTCACCTCCCAAACCTTGAGTGCTTGCTGTTCTAGTTTTGAACCTTATTCTCGAACGACATTCAACCTTTGCAGTTCCCCATGGGCTCAGTTCAGTGTTTCACAGCTGGAGGGCTGGGTTTAACACTTCAATGCTGCAGAGTTTCATCATAGGGGAAAGGTTGCAGGAAATCACCAAGGACCAGAGAACCTACTCTTCCTGTTGAGGCATAATTTGCGTAATGATGTTATAAAGGTAGAATTATGAACAAATCTGTGGCCTGGACTATATTGCTGTTCAGCTGAAGTAGGTCAGTGAGACGATGGAAAGGCACGGGACAAAGACACAAAAAGGAGGAAAACGCCACACGATCACAAGTAAAAGTAAAGACGTTCCTCGGTGGCTCAGTACACTATCCAGTGTGATACTGAGCCATAGAGAACAGAAAAGTCACAGGTTCAGTCCCCAGTTTGTGTGGAGTAAGCTGATCTCAGCTGGGGTGGTTGTAGGGATACTACAATCGCCCTCAGTGTCATTGGACGAGTAAGGGGAAAAAGATCAGTCAGGATTAACATCCCTGATTGTCATTTCTGTTGGACAGTCCCTGAGCACGGACTCCAGGTGAGGACAATAACCAACTGGGCTGGGTGCCTACTGAAGTCGAATAGCCTACTGACTCTCATTGTCGAAGTTCACAAATGAAGAGTAGCCATGAGGGTGAGGCTCAGGAAGGCTGCCATCAAGGAATGGCATCTTCAGGAGGATGGGGAGAAAAAGAAAATTGGCAAATAATAAAACGGAGAAATGTTTGTGCAGCAGCAGCCATAAAAAGCTCCGTGGTCAGCAAGAGCAGCCTTGTACACTGAACACATTGACGGTTAGGTTCTTGATCGCAGAATGCAACAGTCAGAGCAATGACTGCAGACCTAATGAAAACGTACTAGAAGATCATGTGCAAAAGCCAGCGTTAGTAATCATCAGTAACAACTTTCGAGAACCACCGAGTAAGATAATGCAAAGCGAAGGGAAGTCCCGGTGACGAGCCTTCACCAAGTCTCAGCTGAGGGGCTCACCTCGGGGGAGAAGATACTGACTTCTCAAGGTTCCTGGTACGTGAGCGCCTAGCGTCATCTGCAATTGCGTTCGCGGAGCTGTCCGTGGTATTGTCCAACCTTCTCTACCGGCTGATGGAGGGTACATGGAGGCGGGAAACGTTGTGGGGAGAAATATTAAAAAAAATCAGGGAAATAAATGCAAAAATAAGTAACTCATGAAATCATGCACCTGCTGCAGAACGGGATCATGATAATTGAACAAAAATAACCTTGAATGAGCATAGCAAATTTAGGGAGAAAAGTGCATTTAACACAAAAAAGAAAGTGAAAAGGTTTAAGCAATAAAGTGAACATAATGCACGTGATAATAAATAACCCATTGAGTGATGTTCTGGTGTGTTTTGCCTTCTAAAGAGAGTCGAATCAGCCTACCTCTGTCGGGTAGGTTTGATCAATCCTTGACCATATCCTGGATGAGCACCACAACAAGGTAAGGCACTGTCATTTGTCGAAGAAAGGCAGACCTTTTCCATTCCACCCCACTGGAACTGCTCCTCTGGCCAACTGATCACAGAGTCTCATTAATGGTCATTGCAGAAATACAATGATGAACCATTGATGTTACCACATATACCACGAGATAGGTTCGGATGAAGATGGTTCTTTGGTCCATTTGATCTCATCCTCCCAGAACACCAACTCTACCATCTTCTCATTTACAGCATCTAGCCTTCTCTTAAATGAGTCCATCCTGATCTGACAACCTGTTTCAGCAGCTGATCGCTCTCAGTGTAAAGAGTAACCTTCTAGAATCCGTCCTAACTGACTATGAACCTGTAATCCTCTTGCCCTGCCACCAAAGTATATTTTAAAGCATTGTCCCAGGTTTATTTTCTCTATCATTCAAGTATCATACTTGTAATATATGCTTATCGTAAAGCAGCTGTATTAATATAGGAGACGTGCAGAGTTTTACAGGAGATTTACGTTCTTTATACGGTTGCAGTGCCGATCTGAGATGAAACAAATAAATTCCTGCTCTCAATTATGACATCTTGTCCTTTTTGCAACACACACATGAAGGAATTGATGCTGAGATATAATGGGGGTGATTTCAACTGCTTCTCACCTGAAAAATGGGCAGTCGGCAGTTGAAAATCGGGGGTGAGGGGACTTCACTGGCACCCAAGGCCCATCTGATGCAATTTTCAGGCGGGTCTGTAAATGGGTGAGTAGCCAGCCCGCCTGAAACGACATAAGGCTACTTCATTCTGCAAATCATGGTCCGACGCTAGTTGTAGGAGTCCGATTGCAATTTTAAGGTACAAATGGGTGCAGTGTGCCCATTTATACCAGGAATCGAGCGGTCTAACCAGCGGTCCTTAGAGAAGCTTGAGACTGTTCAGAAAATGGCCCAGAATTTTTTAAAATTTATTTATGTGGGCCCAGGGAGGAGCAAGATTGCTCTACTGCTGGCATGTTTGAGGCCCCTTCCCTCCTGCGATTGCTTCCCCTCCCCTGCCCAGACCTGCCAGGCAGCCCAGCGTTGGACCTAGCCGATTTCCCGCCCTCCAAATCTGCCTGCTTGGTGCCTGCAGCTCACCGCCGGCATTTAAATGCGGCTCGACCCTGAATATGGTTCGGGCCTCCTGACGCCAGGTTTGGCCACTCCACTGACTTGTTGCTCATTTTGGGCGGAAGATAAATTTCCCACCCAATAAATCCCATGCTATCACTATCATTGGCTCTATATGTAGCCCAGTGCAGTCAGTGTAACACAGAAAGTTAACATGCAAGCAATTAGGAAGGCAAATGGTATATTGGCCTTTGTTGCAAGGGGGTTGGAGTACAAGAGTAAGGAAGGCTTGCTACAATTATACACGGCTTTGGTGAGACCAGACCTAGAGAACTGTGTACAGAATTGTTCTCCTTATCTAAGGAAGGATATACTTGCCTTAGAGGGGGTGCAACATAGGTTCATTAGATTGATTCCTAGGATGAGAGGGTTGTCCTATGAGGCGAGATTGAGCAAGATGGGCCTATATTTTCTGTCGTTTAGAAGAATGAGAGGTGACCTCATTGAAACGTATAAAATTCTTAGAGGGCTTGACAGAGTAGATGCTGAGAAGTTGTTTTCCTCTGGCTGGACAGCCTAGAACTAGGGGGCATAGTCTCAGGATAAGGGGTTGGACATTTTTGACTGAGATGAGGAGGAATTTCTTCACTCAGAGGGTGGTGAATCTTTGGAATTCTCTACTTCAGAGGGCTGTGGCTACTCAGTCATTAAGTATATTTAAGGCTGAGATTGATAGATTTTTGGACTCCCAAGGGAATCAAGGGATATGTGGATCAGGCGAGAAAGTGGAGTTGAGATTGATGATCAAACATTATCTTATTGAATGGCGGAGCAGGTTCAAGGGGACATACGGCCTACCCCTGGTCCTATTTCGTATGTTCTTATGTTCTAACTGCAGCCATTGTAAAGCCAACTTTTTAAACTCTGGTTTTAAGGCGCCAGTGAGCAGAGCTCTTGCTTGTCTGAGGGGAGGGCAGTGCGAGGTAGGCAGTATATCTCGGTGCTGTCCATTCACACCAATCAAACAGCAAGAGCTTTTGTCAAACCGATACCTTCAGTATAACGCAATATATTTTATTAATTCCAATATGAGCAGCTTTATGCTTCAGTGCTTTTACAGGACCTTTATTGGTCTCACAAAATAGGACTTAAATTTTTTTTAACATATGCTGCAAGTGGGAATTTACACTGACGTCAACCATATCTTAGTGTTGTAGACATGGTATCAACACTGCCTACAATTGTCATTTATCACAAGTCTTTGCTGAATTAAATCTATTTTTATAAAGTTCATTCATGGAATATTTCAGTTGTATGATGTCTTTGTTGGCTTCTCAATGAAAGGAAGTCAGCTGTGTGTCGGCCTATAAATACAGCAAGATGCTATCTTGGAACCAGAATGCTTCAGACTGTGGGCCTGTGCCAGGAAGCAAGTTGAGAACTCAGTCGTACCATGATGACCCACATGCTTTAAAAAAGTATCTCCCGCCTCCAACCCCTCACCCACTTCCAGGTTTGGCCCTTCTTCTCCCGAAGGTGTTGACTCATGTTGGGACGCAGTCCCACAAGTGATGGACCGCATCCAACATGGCCATTGTTTATCTATGAGCCTAGGCAGTGAGTTCTGGCAAGCTACTCAACCACAGAGGGCACAACAGTCAAGCCTGATTCCATCTCTCCCCACGTGCACATACACTTGTTATTCCAGCAGGGATCACTGGGTAGCAATCAGCAGCTTGGGGACCTGGCTATTTTTTTTTCCTTTTCCATCCCTAGTCCATCGAGGCTAACTTTAGAATGCCAACTGCTGCTCTGACTGAGGGCAGCCAACTCAGCACAGACTGGCGTTAGGTTAGCTGATCTGGGACCTTCGTGCGGTGTACAGCTCAGCTGCAGACTGCCTTTAGCAACTGAGGAATCAGGGAGTGGATAAAAGTAGTTTAAGCACGGTGAAAAATTGTTTAAAAAAAACACGCATACCATAATGTTCAATTTGAACTTTAAACAAACTGTAGTGACTCAAATGTGGAACTTGCTATCACAAGGAGTAGTTTGGGTGACCAGTATAGATGCATTGAAGGGGAAGCTAGATAAACACATGAGGGAGGAAGGAATGGAAGAATATGCTGATAGGGTTAGATGAAGAAGAGTGGGCGGGGGCTCGTGTGGAGCATTAGCACCGGCATGAACCTGTTGGGCCGAATGGCCAGTTTCTGTGTTATATGCTCTATGTAATCCTATGTAAAATTGGTAAATTCACTGGTAATGTGGAGATGAGCAATATAGAACAGGAAAGAAAGAAAGACTTGCATTTATATAGCACCTTTCACGGCCTCAGGATGTCCTAAAGCACTTTACAGCCAATGAAGTGCAGTCACTGTTGTAACGTAGAAAATGTGACAGCCAATTTGCACACAGCAAGGTCCGACAAACAGCACTGTGATAATGACGATATAATCTGTTTTAGGGATGTTGGTTGAGGGATAAATGTTGGCTCGGACACTGGAGAGAACTCCCCTGCTGTTCTTTGAAATAGCGCCATGGGATCTTTTATATCCACCTGAGAGGGCAGATAGGGCCACGGTTTAACGTATCATCTGGAAGACAACACCATTGACAGTGCAGCACTCCCTCAGTACTGTAGTGTCAGCTTAGGTTTTGTGCTCAAGTCTCATGGAGTAGGGGCTTGAACTCACAACCTTCTGATTTAAGCAGGCGAGAGTGCTACCTACTGAACCATGATTAACACCTAAGCAAAATCCCACCTCCAGCCCTGGGTCTGTGCTGAATTAGCTGATTGAGGCCATTTGTACCACTTTACCCATGTGCCAGCTGACGTCAGCAAATGAATACCGTCCTTTGGCTTTTCTGGTTTGTATGGCTAAGTACCACAACTTGTTGTGCATTTACAAAGGTGTTTTTAAATTCATAAGGAATATGTAGTGCACAAACAGCATAAGTTAATATTAGCTTCCGCAGTTCCACCCAATACCTTAATAATCATTGAGGTGACAAAATGCAAAGCAAGTCATGAAAATCAGGTTTAAAAACTTGAGTCTGGATCTTGGCCTAAATGAAGGGAACAAGTGCCAATTAATGTGAAATATGTGGGCTGTAAGAGTGTTCACATAGACTAATCTCAGACTGGGGAATCTGGAGATAGGGTGTGAAGCTAATTGTCTTAACTGGAGCTTGACAAAGAACAAAGTAGCATTAAAACATATTTTACGAGCTGCTGCAGCATATCCTTTGGTACAGGATACTGAGCCTGTTTATATTCTGCCAATGATTATATTGGGTTATACAGACATGCTACGCCTGTCTAAATAATCAGCAAGTCACTGCTACATCAATTCAATCAGGGCTTCCTGGCACATTGCCCTGACCTTGCCAGTTAATTCAATTGGGCAGTAAAGCAATCTGGATATTGCAGAACCATTTGATTTCCTTTCTTCACCCAGATTCCCAACAGCATAGGTACTGATACCTGATTGCTGTGTCACACTGACATTTTGCTTTGGTTGATATTTATGAGTAAATGGCTGATTTACTATTTTAAATATCCTGATTTTTTAAAAAAACCCTACTTCCCGTAAGTACTAAAATATTTGGTTGAGAAAATTTTATCTGCAATAACAAGCAGATAGTTATTCTGCTATAATTTAATTTTGTACTTTAATTTAATATCTACATAACTAAAACAGTTACATGTACTGATACACCAACAGAGTTGTCTTATGAATTTGCCTGAAGAATATTCAATAAGGATAATATATAAGGCTGAAAATGACCATATTGTCATACAAATACTTAATGCATTTGTATTAGATTCCTCTGTCAATACTTTTAACAGAGATGTTAACACATTATGTGTTCATATGATGATGAACAATGTAATTTCCAGGTTATAATCACTTCCTGCAGTGAAGAAACATTCTTTTCTACCATATTGGAATTTGCACTCGTTGTTTCATTTTCACCACACATCTTGAAAGAGATTACCCAACATTCCACCTTAGCCATCGTTTCCATCCTCCTCCCCGGCCATTGTCTCAGGTTGAACCAGACTGTTTGCAATCTCACCATTCTCTTTCAGCCCGAGCTGAGCTTCTGAGCCCATATCCTCTTCATCACAAAGATCGCCTACTTCCATCTCCCTAACATCGCCCGCCTTCATCCCTGCCTCAGCCCATCTGCTGCTGAAATCCTCATCCATGGCTTTGTCACCTCCAGGCTCGACGATTCCAATGCCCTCTGGCTAGCCTCCCATCTTCCACCCTCCACAAACTCAAGCTCATCCAAAACTCTGCTGTCTCTCTCCTAACCCGTGCCAAATCCCACTCACCTGTTAACCCCTGTCCTTGCTGATCTACATTGAATCCCAATCCCCCAATGCCACAGATTTAAAATGTTCTTCCTTGTGTTTAAATCCCTTCAGGGCCTTGCCCCTCTCCATCCCAGTAACCTTCTCCAATTCAACAACCACACCTCCCGATCTCTAACTGACATTTTTTAGCATCCCCCCCACTCCTTGGCCCACCTTTAATGGCTAAGCCGTCAGCCACCTAGGCCTGATGCTGTGGAATTCCCTCCCAAAACTCATCCACTTCTGCACCTTCTTCTCCTGTTTTAAGGCCCTCATTAAATCCCACCTCTTTGGCCAAGCTTTTGGTCACTCTTCCTAATATCTTCTTCTTTGTATCGGTGTCCATTTTTGTCAGATTACACCTCTGTGAAGCACCTTGGGTTGTTTTTCTATGTTCAAGGCGTTACATAAATGCAAGTTGTTGTTGTAAAATGTATATTTTCTTTCAAACTCACATATACTTCCATCAGCAGTGGAATAATAAAATATAGATTTTTTGCAATAGGCTGCCCTTCAGAAAACTTGTTCACGTACTTGAATGCCTCAGTACAACAAATTATGTTCTATGGGAGATGAGAAGCTTTCTGAGGGATGTAGGTGGACATCTGTACTATTTGAAGATTCATATGATTCAATATTGAATAATGTATAACTAATAGAAAATGTAAACAGAGTGGTATTATATTTTTCATTTTGAAGTGACAGAACTATCTTGCACACTTAATAGCATTCAGAAGTGATTCTCAATGAAGAGTTAATGACTTGGATTTCTTCACAGCCAGCAAAGACATAATTTTCCAGTGGGTGTTAGAAGCTTGCTACAGGTAAACAGATAAGTTAACTGCCAAAGGCCCCTTTCACTGCCAAAGCTAGGCCCCTGATTTGCATAGTTACATAGGAATTTTTAATGTCAAGAAAAGGCCTTCTTTTGGTAGATCTTAGCCTCACCTTCTTCACCATATCCCTCAATTCCTCTCTCTCTAGATACGGATCTGATTGCTTCTTGATCACATTGATGCTGTCGGCTTTAATGACCTTCCCTGGTAATGTATTCTATGAGATTTTGAGTAAAAATGTTCTGCCTGATTTCACAGAGTGTATATTCCCCTTCTTTATTGCTCCTCCCAAAATGTATTTTTAGCAGCTTTATTTTTAACAGTGATAGTGAAACTCATCGTTCAATGTGAAGATGCTGTATCGATCTGCAATACTGTGTACAAATGCTTAACAGTCATATGACAGTAACTTGTCTGCTGCTTTAGTGGAGGGATTAACCCATTATTTCACAGGGGTCAATGTCTCCACTAAAATAGCAGCGAAAGAAAGGTCATAGCAATAAATTCAGCGTTCTGACACTAATATTACTAATAGCAATGTTTAGGCTTATTTTCAGTGTGCTTTGCAGGTATGTTATTCTCCTGTAAAATGCATTGAAATGAAACCCGGATTTACTGAATCCGGGTTTCATTATGTGGGACAGAAGTACTTCAGTTCAAATCCTGAGACTCAGTCACGGAACCCTCCAGCTATTTGTTACAACATCTGTTGCCTTCAAAAGCAAGACTTTATAAATGGAATAACGATCTCCCAATGGATCAGTTTGCAATTGCACCACATGTATAGTCCTGAGCCATGCACACCAGAGACTCCACATCTGATCCCCAGTCTGTACAGAGTAAGCTGACCTCGTCAGTGACAGTATTTGGGGAACTACATTTGGCCTCAACGTTCCTGAGCTTGGGCAGGGAAATTAATAGCCAGGGTTTCCTGGTCCTGATCATTACCCAGTGATCCCTGCTGGGAACTGCCTCTGTGTGGATGTTGGGCAATCAGCTCTGATCGAATTGAATGGCGGAGCAGCCCGAGGGGCTGAATGGCCTACTCCTGTTCCTGTGAAAACAGGGTCAGGGGTCAGCTGTCATGTGCTGCACAGTAGAACAGTCTGCCAACACTCACAGTCTGAAGAATGACTACTTGAGCAAGGCTGCTTTTACCCGCAGAAACATATCCCAACAAGAGTCACTGCATTTAGGACAGGAGGGAAGAAAAGCAGAAAGAATCAGGGGAAATAGATTGGGACCAGAAACTCCAGTTGTATGCACTCTAATGAATGTGCTTCAAGGATGTTACGCATCACCGGAGCTTTGCAATCATAGTTTGTGATATCATCGGAGTCCCATGATGTGTAAATGCCTTCTGACATGCTCCAGCCCAGTGGCTGTCCTATATATGCACCAATAAAGTAGCAGATTGTTATATGGGTGTCAGTTGGCTCAACTGATAGCATTCTCAGCTCTGAGTTGAAGGTTGTGAGTTCAAGGGCTTGAGAATGCAATTTAAGCTGATGCTCCAGTGCAGTGCTGCGGAAATGCTAAATTATCAGGTGAGATATTAAACCAAGGGCTTGCCTGGCCTTTTCAGTAATTCAATTACATGTTAAAGATGCTATTCAAAGAACAGTAGGAAGCTTTTCAAGTGACCAAACCTACATTCCTCTCTCAGTTAAAACTATTTATCTCATTGCTGTTTGTGGGATCTTTCTGTGTGTAAGACGGTTGCTGTGTTTGCCTGATTATCACAGCACTCAAAAAATTATTCCTTTATGTGAAGTGTTTTAGGATATTTCTGAGAGATGCAAGGCACTATTATCACCGCAAATCTATCTTACTATAATATTTCCATTTGTCATTTTCACTGTTCAATGAGAATTGCTAAACCAGTTAATCTCAGATTCAAAACTTTAGGCAAGAGTTACATTGACAGGTAATTTGGGATGGAAATCTGATTGTTACGAATGTAAGAGGATAAGAATTTTTAGGAAAAGGAAAAGGTAATTAAGGCCAACAAGCCAGTTCCCTTTTTGATGGAACATAACTGCATCACATTTGTCTTCTTATCATACCTCTCAATCATTTTTTTCTCCATAAACGCAATTAATTACCTCTTGAAATTATTTACACTATTCACTTCGGTGCTTTCCTGTTAACATATCGATCAAGCTTTTTCCCTTTAGTCTAATGTTGGTCTAATATCATCTAATGAGGGACGTAGTTAATACAATAAAAAAAATTATACTGTGACTGGATATCATAATGGAATCCAAATGTAAGGGGATCTGGACAGCCCAGTATCTGAAAAATTAACATAAGAACTCATAACACAGATATTTCGTGTTTTCTACCCCTCCTCCCTCCGTGTCGCACTAACCTTTCCCACCATTAATTCAATTCTGTCCTCCTTTCCCGTGTTTCCATGGCAACCTGCTTATTCTGCTCCTTTCCTGCATTCTAGATCTGGCCCATAGCTCCCGTGTGTTTCTCTATTAATCTCTCCTTTTAATACCTTTTTTTGTCTGGCTTTTGTGGGCAGTTATTTTAACTAGTTGTTAACATGGTTTCTGATACAGAAGATCACATCTCTATTTGTAATAATTTGTTTAACACGCTTAACCGCATTAACTCTTTAAGTACTGAATACAAATGCTTCTTGCAGCCTTCAAAATTCACATACGCTTTTTATTAATTAGACATAATCTTAAAATTAGACAAGGTCTTAAAATTAGAACCAAGCCATTCAGGCATGAAATCAGTAAGCGCTTTTTCACACAGTAGAAATCTGGAACTCTCTCCCCCAAAAGGCTGTGGATGCTGGAGGACAATTAGAGCTTTCAAGACTGAGGTCGATAGATTTTTGTTAGGTAGGGGTGTCAAGGGATATGGGGTTAAAGGCGGGTAAATGGAGTTGAAGTGCAGATCTGTCATAATCTAATTAAATGGCAGAACAGGCTCGAGGGGTTGAATAGCCTGCTCCTGTTTCTACGAACATACGAATTAACAGCAGGAGTAGGCCATTCGGCCCCTCGAGCCTGCATTGCCATTTGATAAGATCATGGCTGATCTGATTGTGACCTCAACCCTGCTTTCCGGTCTACCTACTGTAACCTTTGACTCCCTTGTTAATCAGGAATCTATCTACCTCAGCCTTCAAAATATTCAATGACCCTGCCTCCGCTGCTCTCTGGGGAAGGGAGTTCCACAGACTCACGGCCCTCTGAGAGAAAAAATTTCTCCTCATCTCCGTCTTAAATAGGAGACCCCTTATTTTTAAACTGTGGCCCCTAGTTCTAGTCTCTCCCACAGGGGGAAATATCCTTTCAGCATCTACCCCTTCTAGGTTCTATTAAGCTCTACAAAAATAAATTTATATCTACCTGGAATACTGAATTTTATAAACTAGAATTGTAAATTGGACCGAGCCATTTCTTGAGTCACAGTATAGTCTGAGTACACATTCTCTTTTTCATCTACTCCAGTTTCTGCCCACTTTTCCTGAACACCCAGGTCCACAGTTGCCCCTCAACCTTTAGCCCTTCCCTCAAGTGGTCATTCTTCATGTGTGAGCCTGGATACTGAATGTCGGCAGGCTGTTTGGCCATGGAAACCATCACAGCCAAGTTCACTCTTACTTTCACCTAACGTCCAGGCTGAATCACCAGATACGATTAACAGAGGAAAGTCTCGGTAATTGTCCCCTCCCCACCCCAGGGGCAGCCCTACTGTTTTTGTGCCTGAGATCAGCTAACTTAGTGTAGACCACAGATCGAACCCCTAGACCTTCCTGGCCTTTATGACTTAGTAACACGTCATGCAAACATACATCTGCCCCCTGAACATGAGGATAAGTAGCAGATTTGTTCTCAAGCTGCTCCTGGTGTCAGCTATAGCTTGGTGGGTGGCTCTCTTACCTCTGAAGTTAGAAGGTTGTGGGTTCAGGTCCCACTCCAGTGACTTGAACTCACAATCTAGACTGACACTCCAATGCAGTACTGAGGGAGTGCTACACTGTCAGAGGTGCTGTCTTTTGGATGAAAAGTTAAACCGAGGCTCCATCTGCCCCCTCAAATAAAATATCCCACGGCGCTATTTCGAAGATGGACAGGGGAGTTCTCCCAGTGTCTTGGCTACTATTTATCCCTCAAACAACACCACTAAAATCAAATTATTTAGTCATTATCACCTTGCTGTTTGTGGGACTTTGCTGTGCGCAAATTGGCTGCCGCGTTTCCTACATTATAACAATTACTACACTTCAACAGTTAATTAGCTTTGGGACATCCTGAGGTCATGAAAGGCACTTTATAAATACAAGTCTTTCTTTCTTTCTCTGCAACCGGCTAGGGATATTCTGGACTGACTTGGGGACTGATGTCCCCTGAGCTCAGTGCCTCTCCGTGGACATGGATTTGAGAACGCAAACCACACCCTGTGGAGAATTGGTAATCACAAACTCACAGGGTGCACTCTGCTTTATGTTTCCGGTACGAACAGATACTGCCGACAGTATCACTGCTTTAAAAGAATACAAGATGGATTCTACTAGTTCCCCTGGTGATTCCAGGGTTGAACGCACTGCTCAATGTGATTTAAGCCATACACCTAGAGCTGAATCTTGCCCTTGAAGCAAGCACGTCTATTCCATTTCAAATATTTGCTCCTGAGGTTTAGAAAGACACTGAAGTATTGCTTGAGAGCCTTGTTTCTTCATTTGTGGGATTCAGGAACAAATGCGCCCCAAGTGTTTTCTGAAGCCAGGTGATGAGCTGTGTTAAATTCTTGTTGCTATTCTTCACTGGTCTCTTGCAGAAATTACATTCGCTATAACTGTGATTAGAAATACAGGCTACTCTACAGAAGAAAAAAGTAAATCACTGGAAAGTAATTTTCATTTAAGACATATTTAACCTATGTGCAAGTTTCTGGGCCAACTAGCCACTCTGGAAGGAGAATGGTCTCGAGACAGTACCTTCAGCTTCCTTTGCTCCTTCGAGGCATTAATCGTTGGCTCATGCTGCAACGTTCCCAGAAAGCCGATGATTCATTCTGCAGTACAGAGTTAGTCAGATACTCTATAATGATGACAGCGTCTCCATGGTGACTCTTGTTACATTTCTCCAAGGTACCGTGAAGCAGGAAACTTCCTTAACGTTTGATTACTGGATTTTTTTTCCTGGAAGGGGGGGGTGGGGGTGGTGCAGAGAGTGCGGTGAGAAAGGAGAGTTCTGGAAAATCAGATTGAAAATAAATGCTGATTGAAACCTTGCACTTTTTCCTCGCTTCCTCTCATGAGGGCCTTGGTCAGTGCTGGGGGACAGTTCCACAGACACCGGATATCCTTGCCCAAAATGGCCATTCTTCACGTGCGAGCCTTGGCAGTGAGATTTGGCAGGCTATTCGAGCCTGGAGGACATCACAGCTGAGCTCAACACCCGATAGCCATACACATGCAATTTCCAGCATGGTTCACAATCCTAAAGAAGAACCTGGGTTAACGTTGCCCTCCCTAGTCCAATGGCACTGAGGTCAATTGCAAGACCCGCTATGACCATCAAGGCTAAGATTACTATCTCAAGTCAGACCAGGGATCGAGCCCAAGATCTTCCTGCTCTGTATAGCTTGGTAGCACATAGCACAGTGCATTTACCAACCAGGCCACTGGGATCCCATAAAACACACATTTGAAGACAACAAGCTCACATAGAATTGTCACTCTTGCCTACATTGAAATGATCCAAAGGAATGTGCACAAAGAACTAACGGAGGTCATTCAAATTATGAAAGGGTTCGATAGGGTAGATGTAGAGAAAATGCTTGTGGGGAGAATCCAAAACTAGGGGTTATAAATATAATATAAATAAATCCAATAAGGAATTCAGGAGAAACTTCTTTACCCACAGAATGGTGAGAATGTGAAACTCGCTACCATAAGGGGTAGTTGAGGTGAATAGCATAGATGCATTTAAGGAGAAGCTAGAGAAGTACATGAAGGAGAAAGAAATAGAAGGATATCCTGATAGGGTTAGATGAAGTAGGGAGGGAGGAGGCTCGTGTGGAGCATAAACACCGATACAGACCAGTTGGGCCAAAGGACCTGTTTCTGTGCTTTAAATTCTATTTAATTCGATGTAAGGTTTAAAAAAAATAGGGAAATGCTGGCGATATATAGTAGTTCGGTCAATATCTAAAAGAAGAGCATGGATTAATGCTTTGGATGGGATGCTTCATCAGAATCCAACTGATGAAGGGTCCCATTGCACCTACCTTTCTCTTGCAGATACTGACCAGCCTACTAAGTATTTTGGTCAATGTAGAAAATGTTTGTTTTTTTACTTATAATATAATGTACATCCTCAGCATCCTACATTAGGTTCAATCAAAATCTTGACATTTAAAATAAACAGCACAGGAGATAATTATGTAAGTGCAGTAAAATATAAAATGGATGGGTTCTGTTGAAGTCAGGTAGGAGGGATCTTTACAGAACACATCTGCTGAGCAGCTTTGAGACCCATACAGTCGTTCTGATTTGAAGCGAGGGTTTATTTTTAGACCTGCACTTGGGATCCTGACAGATAGCATGTGGAACAGGAAGACGAGTGAGGGAGTGCATTCGTCTTTACTGTGCTCAGCCTTCTGAGCAATGATGTGACTGGACGTTTTCATATGTTAAGGTCAGCAGATAAGCTGGTAGAAAGGCAGGAAGCTTCCTATATGTAGGCTTAAGAGTTTCAGCAGTGTTGATATGCTCAGGAATCTAAAGTCAGTTCGTGTCTTGTGTGATGAGTTACAAGTTGTGAATGTATGTGCCAGCCGTGGCTCAGTGTAGAACTTTTGCTTCTGAGTCTGAAGGTCATGGGTTCACAGACCCACTCCTGAGACTTAAACACAAAGGGGGCAGTTTTAGGATGGCCGAGCGGGTGCGTTCGTGGCGGGAGGGCTCCTAAAATTGGGGAATCCCGGAGCGGGTCCGGAGCCAGGCTCCAACCCGCCCACTTCCGGGTTCCCCGATGACGCGAATCGGTGCGCGCGCAGCCCCCGCATGCGGGACTCCCACCGGCAATTAAAGCCGGCTGGATGACGGTTTAGATAGTTAGGGAGGTACTTGAGGTCGTTGACAGACCTCATTGGGAAGAGATTTTAGCAGGGATATGATTTTGGACTCTCCTCAGCGTGTTTCCCATGCTGTGGGAAACACTCCCTGTTGTTGCAGACGTGTTTCACTCAGCAGCCATTGGGAGATGCAGAGGATTCCTTGACAGTTGGGGGGAATACCTCATTCATTGCAGCAGGGCACTCTGTCACCTCAGACAGAGTTTTGTCTGCCACACTGTTGTCTCCACACTCAAAATTATTACATCATACCCTAAACTCTGCTGTTCAAACACATTTACTACTTTGTGGACCCCCTCACACTCACACCGTCAGGATGAGGGGGTGGGGGGGCGGTGTTCCATAGCTGCATTCATCACTCCATTGGAGGACGAGCAACATCACCAGGCTCGCCAGGCACACCGTCCACCTCCGCCAAGTGGAGCTACACAACACAGTGCTGCGCAACAGGCACCTGCACAAAGTAGTCGTGCAACTACATATACACCCACTGTAGGGTGACCCAATGGGTGGCATCAAGGGCATTCATGGAGAACCTCATGAAAGGGCCTTATTGCATAAGCCAGTCAAGAATGGCCAAGACGTGACAGTAGTGGTGACAATATAATATGTAATGTGAGTTGATCAGAAATCAGGTATAAGTAAAAACTATGACAAACCCTCAAATACCCTTGTGCATCCCCTTCATGCTCACGACATGTTTGCCTTACGCTTCCGACTACACATATGTGATGCATGCCCTGTAGCTGCAGCACAGGTAGTGGCAGGTGGGGTGAGGCTGACCGTAAAATCGATGCATGAGAGGGTGAGTATTAGATAGAGCCATGAGATTGTATGAGGATTGGGTTGAGTGGTAGTGGTGGAATGAGTACTGGGGAGGTGAGTAAGTGCAGGTAAGATGAGGATGAGGGTTCAGTGGGTGTGAGGAGTGATGTGATAGAGTAGTGTTGGCAGTGCAGAAGGAGATGTGGGATGGAGGCGCTGATGTGGCAGATGGAGTGTAGGGGAATGAGTAAGAGTACTCACTTCGGCTGACCTGGTTAGGTCATTGCAGCGCCTCCTGCACTGTATGCAGGTGCGTGATATGTTGGTGGTGCTGGTGACCTCCTCTGCCACCTCGAGCCAGGCCTTCGCGGTGACTGGGGCAGGCCGCTTCCTCCCGTCCGCCGGGTGGAAGATCCCCCTCCTCCTCCTCCTCCTCCTCACCCCATCCAGTAAGACCTGGAGTGAGGCATCATTAAACCTAGGAGCAGCTTTCCCCTGGGCTGCTCCATGCTGTAATTTTGGCTCCTTTCTGCAGCATCAGTCAGTGGAGGACTGCCCCTTTAAATAGGGCTCCTCCAGCTGACAGCTTACGATGCGGGTGCGCAGTCTGCCCGTTGTGCAGCTTTCCAGTGCGAAACCCGGAAGCCAAGGTAAGTGGTTTCAATTTACTTACGAGCCAAACCCACCGATTTCACTGGGTGCGTTACCCACTACTGAGGGACTGCTGCACTGTCAGAGGTGCTGTCTTTCAAATGAAACAATAAACTGAGGCCCTGTCTGTCCACTCAGGTGGATGTAAAGGATCCCATGGCACTATTTGATAGAAAAGCAGGGGAGTTCTCCCTGGTGTCCAGGCTAACATTTACCCCTTAAGCAACATCACTCAAACAGATTAACTGGTCATTATTACATTGCTGTTTGTGGAACCTTGCAGTATGCAAATTGGCTGCAACAGTGACTACACTTCAAAACTACTTCATTGGTTGTAAAATGCTTTGGGTTGTCCTGAGGCTGTGAAAGGTGTTATATAAATGCAAGTTCTTTCAGTCTGTGCTGCATGAGAGGCTCGGCCTCCATTTTGTAGTAGCTGAGCTTGCACTCTGGGAGTTTGCTGAGCTCACAGATGTATTGGGGAGTGAGTTGGGAAAGGGTGACATCTTGTTAGTCCCTCCAGCCTGTATTCAATGGATGTCAGTGCTTGTTCTAATGCGTATTGCCAGGGATTCTATGATCAGAGCAGGGAGGCGAGGCTATCTTATTACGGTGGTGATATGGGGGAACTGCGGCAGTTGCTCCACACTGTAGCTGTAAGATAGGAGAATTAAATTTGGATCCAATTCATTCAAGATCATTAATTACATTATGTTGAGAACAGGTCAAATACTTTTTTTGCTTCCAATGAGAGTATTAAAGACTGTTGGTTCTATTGCTCTGACGTATCACACAGTCTAGCTGTCTGGTGTTGTCCCTTGAGTGTCAGCCCTGTATAAATCATTTGGTTTGTGTAGCCTAGACAGAGATAACTTTGTCTAGTCTGCAGACCAGAATCTTCAACAATACTGTATAGTTAGTTTTGAGGAATGATACGGAAACTGGAGTCTCCTTAACAACCTTCCTTCTCCCTGTCGTGATAGACCCCACTTTAGGTCAAGAGATGTTACCAGGGGTGAGGGACTTCAGTTCTGTGGAGAGATTGGAGAAGCTGGGGTTGGTCTCCTTAGAACAGAGAAGGTTAAGAGGAGATTTGATAGAGGTGTTCAAAATCATGAACGGTTTTGATAGAGTAAATAAGGAGAAACTATTTCCAGTGGCAGAAGGATCGGTAACCAAAGGACACAGATTTAAGGTGATCGGCAAAAGAGCCAGAGGTGACATGAGGAAACATTTTTTTTACGCAGCGAGTTGTTATGATCTGGAATGCGCTGCCTGAAAGGGTGGTGGAAGCAGATTCAATAGTAACTTCCAAAAGCGAATTGGATAAATACTTCAAGGGAAAACATTTACAGGGCTATGGGGAAAGGGCAGGGGAATAGGACTAATTGGATAGCTCTTGCACAGGCACGATGGGCAGAATGGCCTCCTCCTGAGCTGAACCTACTATGATTCTGTTAGCGTGGATTTTGGACTGTTGAATTAATGGCAACGATGAAGTGACTAATGGGTACATGACAGTGGTATTTACCCTAAAACCACACTGAAATGCGCTTTGTGTAGATTAGACTAACCCCCCTGCTACCAGTCTCCATCTATCAGCTCTGTCAGAATATAATGTAGCACCAATAGCACGAGGGGGCACTAATGCGCGGCCAACAGCGCAGTATAAACCTTTTACCCCGGGAGAAAGACAACAAATAATGGCATCCCTAGGTAAACTACAACCGAGGAGCACTAACACAAAATTTTGGGCGGAATTAGATACGGTCTGGGTAGGACATCAATTGCACTTAAGAGATATACACCAGTTAGTCAGAGCCGCATGCCCAGCTGATAGATGGAGACTGGTAGCAGGGGGACCCGCTGTCCTCGCCGCACTGGACTATAATGGGGGGCGCTGGACCCATGCGGTACCCTTGACGGCAGAAATGGATGTCCAACAGACACCATTCGTTTTATTTAAAACAGAAATACAAAGAGTGTTAGGGAACGCCCCTACCAATTGGAGTAAAATTACGACCACTAAACAACAAAAGGCGGAGGACGTCTCTGAATATGGGGAACGCTTGTTCCAGATATATCAGGAGTGTTCAGGGCATGACAACCCGGTCCGTGGAGACCGAGCCTTTATCCAGGCTTTTAAGGATGGACTCTCCAGCGGTCACCAAAATATCCTAAAAATGGGAGTGATCCTCTCCCAAGATTATGATGAACTAATAGAATGGGCTAGTGGTGTACAAGGAAACAGAGAGGAGAAAACCAACCCCAGAATAAAGCAGGAAAGAGTAGCTGCATACGGAAGTGGGGATACAACCAACCCACCTTTGGCCTGCTATAATTGTGGCCGATACGGACACCTGTTGAAAGAGTGTAGGAGCCACGCCAAAGGAAACAACTATAGAAAACTCTGTACTTACTGTCATAAATATGGGCACATGGAAGAGAGATGCTGGAGCAAGCATGGTAAGCCCCCATCTCAACCTATGTTCAGAGCTGAACCGGAGGAACATGGGAACCTCCGAGGTCAGCAAAACTGACCGTCGGCAGCCCCCACCAGTAAGGGTAAGAAAGAGGGAAGAATTTAAGTGTCAGCACTAGTAGGGGGCAGACAGTGTGAAATGCTAGTAGACACCGGAGCGTCCATATCCATTACCGACCTCCCCTTACCAATTACGGAAAAGATGATTTATTTAACAGGAATTGGGGGAAGCAAAACACCTGCTTATCTAAGTGAGACCACTTTAGTGGAGACAAATAATTTGTACATTCCCATGAAGTTTTACGTATGTAAAAACAATGAAGGCACCATAATGGGTAATGATCTGATGAAAGAGTATGAAATTTTAGTAGACTGCGGAAAGGGAGAATTGATCTGGCCTAAACAGGACGGTCGAAAAACAGGCCAGTTACCGTAAGAGGGGTTAGAAAGGTGTTGGGACTATTTAATTACAGCAGAAGCTTTATCCCAGAATTCGCAAAATTGGCAGAACCTATACAACGACTAATAAAAGGCGGGAAACCAGCCTTACATTCCATAGAATGGGGACCTGAACAAAATGAAGCTTATAGCAAGTTAAAGGCAGAACTAATGGCAGCCCCTGGATTAGGACTGCCAGACTCCAATAAAGATTTCCACATATATTGTAATAATGAAGGGGGATTTTACTCTGCCGTCGTGACACAGCATCACGGCGACAAACGGAGACCTATAGGCTACTATTCGACAGCGGAAGGGCCGGTAGTAACCGGACTACCCAGATGTATAGCTGCTTTAGACTGTGCCGCCTGGGCAGTAAGAGTTAGTGAACCAATTGTAATGACAGGAAACATCATTCTTCATACTAAACACACTTTAGTGGAAATGTTAAACACAGGAAAATTGAGATCAGTTTCAAATATGAGAAGGGCCAAATGGGAAGCTGTTCTCCTACCTCCCAACAAATCAGTCATAATAGTACATGATACGGGGCAAAACCCAGCAGAAGGAATTTTAGAGACAGGTGAACCACACGACTGTGGAAATGTAGACATGGAACAGGAAGAGAGTGAAATAAAAGATGTACCTTTAGCCACGGCTGAAGAAACATTCTTTGTAGATGGCTCACGCAAATACATACAGGGCTCACCCCGGACGGGTTGGGCAGTAGTGAATGATCAGCATGACAACCATTTTAAAGTTGAGAAGGTATATGCGTACATTGCGGAATGTCCAGCCTTCTCCCAAAGTACTTTGTCCAATAAACTGCATGTTGAATCTTTAAGTCTGACTCCGAGTGGTGATTTTTTCCCACAACAATACTATGATATTGGGCTCGATATTGCCAGGGCTGCGGGTTCGCGGCGGGGGGGCTATTGGGCGCGTGGCGAAATCAGTCTGCCCCGCGCGCGATCGCAGCCTAATTGGATCCACTTACCTGGTCTTCCGGGTTCCCCGCTGCTGATCTGCGCGTCGGGCGGACTGCGCATGGGCAGTAAACTCTATCAGCTGGAAGAGCTCTATTTAAAGGGGCAGTCCTCCACTGACTGATGCTGCAACAAATAGGAAAAATTACAGCATAGAGCAGCCCAGGGGGAAGGCTGCTCCCAGTTTAATGATGCCTCACCTCCAGGTATCATTAGATGGGGTGAGGAGGAGGGGGAGGACAGAGATCTTCCCCCCGGCGGGCGGGAGGAAGCGGCCTGCCTCTGCCACCAGGAAGGCCTGGCTCGAGGTGGCAGAGGAGGTCACCTGCACCACCAACATATCGCCCACCTGCATACAGTGCAGGAGGCGCTCCAATGCCCTAAGTAGGTCAGCCAAAGTGAGTACACTTACTCATTCCCCTACACTCCGTCTGCCACATCACCGCCCCCACCCCACATCTCCTTCTGCACTGCCAACACTACTCTGTCACATCACCCCTCACACCCACTCAAAGCTCATCCTCATCTTACCTGCACTTACTCACCTTGCCAGTACTCATCCCGCCACTACCACTCAACCCAATACTCATACAATCTCATGGCTCTATCTCATGCTCACCCTCTGATGCATCTCTTTCACGGTCAGCCTCACTCAACCTGCCACTACCTGTGCTGCAGCCACAGGGCATGCATCACATATGTGCAGTCGGAAGCGTAAGGCAAACGTGTTGTCAGCATGAAGGGGATGCACAAGGGTGTTTGAGAGTTTGTCATGGTTTTTACTTATATTTAATATCTGACCAACTCACATCACATATTATATTGGCACCACTACTGCCACATCTTTGTGAATCTTGTCTGGTTTGTGCAATAATGCCCTTTCCTGAGGATCACAATGAAAACCCACACCTGATGCCACCCATTGTGTCACTGCAAACTGGGTGTAGGTGTATTTGCAGGGCTCTTTTGTGCAGACGACTGAGAGATGTCGGCGATGTCCCCGGTGGCACCCTGGGAGGATGCGGAGGAGAAGTTGTTGAGGGCAGTGGTGACGTTGACAGTGACAGGTAAGAAGATGGTGCTCGGGCCAGCCGGAAGCAGCTCGGCATGAAGGAGGCTGCAGATGTCCACGACTACATGTCGAGTGACTCTGAGCCTCCGTATGCACTGCTGCTCAGAGAGGTCCAGGAAG
This sequence comes from Heptranchias perlo, assembly GCF_035084215.1. NCBI lineage: Eukaryota > Metazoa > Chordata > Chondrichthyes > Hexanchiformes > Hexanchidae > Heptranchias > Heptranchias perlo. The sequence goes on along the minus strand of NC_090338.1, from coordinate 9,529,227 downwards.
CTGAGCCTTGGTCTGTGGACCCTGTGGCGAGGTTAGTGCCCCCTGTGACGCATCTCTCTCTGCGGTTGCCCTCCCTCCTGCTGTGCAGGTGGATGTGTCACAGCACTGTGTTGTGGAGCTCCACGTGTCAGAGGTGGACGGCTTGGCCGGCGAGGCTGGTGATGCTGTTCGCCCTCCGAGGAGGTCATGACTGCAGCTACGGCGGCCCCCATCTGGAAGATGTACATCTGAGGGGGTCCGCAAGGTAGGTACATGTCTCTGGACCCCGGGGTAAGTGTGCAAGTTGGTGAATTTTCTTGTCAGGAGGAGGGTGGTGGAGGCCATACTTTGTCCCAAGTGACAGAGTGGCCTCCTGCAATGAGTGAGGGTCTCCCCCCACCATCTGTCAAATGGACCTTTGCAGTAGCCACAGGCTGACAGCTGCAACACGTCCATTTCAACTGGGAGTGTTTCCCCCAGTATGGGAAACTGTCCCAGTTGTTTCTAAAATCCCACCCCTCCTGACATATTCCCTAATCAGGTCTGTTAATGACCTGAAATGACAAGATAAATACTCTCAAGTGGCACCCCGCCGGCTTTAATTGCCTGCGAGAGTCCCACATGCGGGGGCTGCGCGCGCACCTCGGCACGTGTGTGGGGAACTCGGAAGTGGGTGAGTTGGAGCCAGGCTCCCGACCCGTTCCGGGATTCCCCGATTTTCGGAGCCCCCCCGCCAGGTACGCACCCGATAGCAGGTGCTAAAATGGAGCCCATTATGTCCAAAAAGACCTCATAGTAACGCTATCGATGTCAGTCTGGAGGATGGCCAATGCCCTGGGTCTGCTGCCCTTTCTTCCCTCAGGCAGAATGGGGTGCCCCCAGGAACATTTGTCCCAAGACCATTTGTTCCAAGTGGATTCAGAGAGTGGATGCAGTGAGCCAGATTATGTCCTTACAACTGTTAGCTGACAAGTTCTAACTCAGCTCCTCGACAAATACTTAGGGTCCATAAGCTTGATCATAACTCACCACCATTGCTAGTGATTTCCATCAAATACATTCCCACTGTGTGTATTAAGTTCACCTCCATGACAATTGACAACAGAAAGTCTGAACAGGCCTTACAACAAGATCTAGATCACTAGATAATGAGGAACATGGAAACAAACCTTCACAACTATTATATGCAGCAAGATATGTGAAACATAGGAACACAGAAACTAGGAGCGGGAGTAGGCCATGTGGCCCTTTGAGCCTGCTCCGCCATTCAATATGATCATGGCTGATCCTCTATCTCAATACCATATTCCCGCTCTCTCTCCATTAGCTCAAGATATGCCGAGAACATACTGAACCTGAACATGTATAAACTCTACAAAGTGGAGGCAGAAGTGAAGCTGGGTTGTTCTCCTTACAGCAGAGAAAGTTAAGGGAAGATTTAATAGAGGTGTTCAAAATTATGAAGGGTTTTGATGGAGAGTAAATAAGGAGAAATTGTGTCCACTGGCAGGAGGGTTGGTAACCAGAGGACACAGATTTAAGATAATTGGCAAAAGAACCAGAGGGTAGGTGAGGAGAAATTTTTTTTATGCAGCAAGTTGTTATGATCTGGAGTGCACTGTCTGAAAGGGTGGTGAAAGCAGATTCAATAGTTACTTTCGAAAGGGAATTGGATATACTTAAAAAGGGAACATTTGTAGGGTTATGGGGAAAGAACTGGGGAGTGGGTCTAATTGGAAGGATCTTTCAAAGAGCCGGCACAGGCAAGATGGGCTGAATGGTCTCTTTATCTGCTGTATGATTCCATGATTGTATGAAATTCGACCTCTCTCTAAAGGATGGCTGCCAGACAGCAGTGACCAGAAAGGCAAACTCCTGCATTCATCCATTCCAGACAATAGTCTGAGATGTCACTAAACAATTGTAAGGAATCTTACAACACCAGGTTATAGTGTTGTAACCTGGTGTTGTAAGACTCCTTACATTTGTCCACCCCAGTCCATCACCGGCATCTCCACATCATCACTAAACAATGAAAGACCTTTAATTTTTTTCAGGCTTAGTCTATATTTACTGGGACTAGTCACTGGAGAGCAGGACCACTCCTGCTATCACTGCTCTGGATGTGCCTCTTTAAAGTTTGCAAAGCTAATTTCAGAGAAAAGATGGTGAAATCGGTTTTCGTCGGTAGTGCAAAATGAGTGATAAGGAATCGGCAGCCATTTTACACCGGAACAGATTTTCTTTTCCATTGCGGTTTGTTTCGCTCGATCACCACAGACCAACTTCATCTCCAAAGTCTCACAGTTTGTGACATAATGTCCTCTACAATTTGGCACATGTAATTTGTGAATTAGTGACCCACACTGGCTTATTCTTTTACTTGCCCCAGGGATTCTTCCCTTTTCTCCCCTCCCCTCTTCTTCAGAAGGCATTGAATCACGCTGGGTTATGAGGGGAGATGTTCCCCTTCAGCGCTCCTGTCACATATCAGGTAATCGGTCACCTTCCGTAGCGCAAAACATGTTCACAGTGAATCGGCAGCCCGTTTTACACCATGTCTGGTTTCCATCTCCATTCATTTCAATGAGCTCAGTGTGAAACGGGCTGCCGACTCGCCATCAGCCCATTTTGCTATTGCCGTGGACCAATTTCATCCCCCATCGGTGCGGCAGGCCCTCTGGTACCTCACCCAAGTGTTAACTTTCCATGTGGGCTTCTAGGCAGGAGAGTCAGCGGGCTATCCAACCACAGAGGGCATCACTCCAAACCTGATTCTTGACATCCACGTATGCAAAATGTTCACTTGGGTGAGGTATGGGGGCAACTGTTAGCTGTGGAACCATATCCCAACATGAATTAGTGCCTTCGGGAGGGGGAAAAAATAATCAAAAAGTGGATTTGCCATTTTTCAATAACAAAATATTTAATTTGTCTGACTCCAGCCTCCTGTCACCCCCATCCGCCTTTGCGCACGATTGGTAGCCGTGCCTTCAGCCTTCTCGTTCTCACCCGCTGCGATTCAACTACTTAGACCATAAGAGATAGGAGCAGGAGTAGGCCATTCGGCCCCTCGAGGCTGCTCCACCATTCAATGAGATCATGGCTGATCTGATACTTAAACCTCCATCTCTCCAACTTTAATACCCCCTTAAAACCTATCTTTCTGACCAAGCTGTTTGGTCGCCCCTCTTAATTGCTCGCTCTTTGGCTCGGCAGACATTTTTCTCACCCCTTTATAAAGCGTGCTGGGATGTTCTTTATACGTTAAAGGTGCTATATAAATGCAAGTCCTTTTCGATGTAGTTAAATGCCATACTTTAACTGGCTGGCCTGGCTTCCGGAAAACTCAGTGAACTTAGTATCTCATGTCAGTGCCAGTAAGTCTAAGTAAACACTCCAAATGTCTTCAGCAAGACTGGAAAAAAAACTACTCATGATTGTAAAACTGAAATTGCCTTCCAATTGAAGCAGAAAACAAAAGCTGATTTTGCAATAGCAGCTTTCGGCTTGTCTAATGGAAAAGGTTTAGTCATCCCCAATAACTGCCCTTTTAAATTGCCTTTTATCCTATTCCAAGTTGATTAAGCTTTGGCAGCTTTTCATACAATGAATCATATTTTACATTGAAGTGGTTTACTTTGTCCGAGCTATCAAAGACAGACCCATGAAAATGGTAATAAAAAAGATTTTTAAGAGGTCAAACCGCAAACAAGATATGTCGACAATTTTATGGATCCAAGATCACCACGTTACAGCATGATGTGGTACTGTGAGAACATTGCACTGTTTTTTGATGCTTTTTATATTCTGGATTCGTATATAGTATCGAAAAAAGATGTGAAAAAAAGAGGTTTCAAACTGCGTAGACACAACAAATGGAATCAATGCATCACAACCTTGTATGCAGCACTGCCATTACATACAAATACTTGGGGGGAGGATGAGCAGCCAAAAGAAATTTTAACCCTTTATCTGCAAAATAAACATGAATCTGCAGTTACAGTAACACAAAAAGTGCTGCAATTACTGCTTTAAGGGTTAACATTTGAAGTAGCTATCAGATATTTTCAGGGAAGGCCGATGTTTGTGTTTTATTATAATTGGCAAAGTCACTTAGAAGGAAAATACGTTTTTCAAATCAGCAAAGACACATGAATTGTAATAAGCAAATTGCAGCTAATTTATCTAGAATGTCGCAGCACAGGCAAGTCCCAGATTCAGACTGCCTCTCGTAGGCTGTCAATTCTGCCCTGATTTAACGTGTATGGGAGCTGAATGAAAACATTCATACACAAGCTGTCAGTTCCTAATGAAACACTGATGAGGTCCAGACTGGTTCACATCCTGCAGTCAGAACTGATGAGTGATCCTTGGAGGCCAAAGGAACAGGAAGGAAACTGAATCCCTTTCTTTTTTCCCTTTCATGCTGGCCCACATTCAGCTGTAAGATTTATAATTAGGTTCTGCGCTACAGTCTCCTGCTGCGATATCTCCTCCATCGGCAGAACTGGCAGTTTTGTCTGGGCCATGGTCGAGGGGTTGCTAACTCTGGTTGGACATATTCCTGGAGGTGACATCACATGACCTCCTGCCTCCAATCACCCCATCCCCCCACACTCCCGCCATTGGTCACCCAACACGCCCAAAGCTATAGTGCCTTCCCACGGCCAATCAGAAAGCGAAAAGACTCTTCGTTGCCCAATTGGATGATCCTTGACTATCAGTCAAACAGCCTTTTTTCCCATGTCCATAATTTTTATAGTAAGCAAAAGCGTTCAAAGAACACTTTGATTTTTCTCCTGGGTTGCTCATAGCAGTGTCCTGGAGACTAGTTTTTAATTCCTGGAGACTCCAGGGCAATCCTGGAGGATTGGCAACCATACTATGGACAAACTGGTCAACAAGGTGGGCCCTTCTGTGAGATAAGATAGTTCAGTGTTTCTTTGCTCTGAGATGCAGTTCTCCACAACCTGGCAGTGCTTCATCTAGGTTGTGCAAGTCAAATATGAGGATTTTAACTTGTCATAGTCAGATAACACAGCTAAGCTTGGGAGATAATGCTTGACTATCAAAAGAGGTCATCAGCTACAACCCAAATAAACAAGCACTCTAGCCCTAAGCTACATCAGTGCCCCCTTCCCTGACTAACAATCCTAACAAATGCACATGTGGCTCAGTTGGTAGCACTCTCGCCTCTGCGTCGGATGATGGGCCAGATTTTACTGTCAAAATAACGGTGAAGCTAACAGCGTTCACTGTTATTTATGCGCAAATCAGACAGCAACTTCCGGCAAGGGGGCATGCGCAGTTAAACGCGGAAATCTGGAAGTTGCTGTCCGCGATGCGCCGCTCCTCCATAAGCTGCGCGAAAACGGCATCTCGCCATCTGGTTCCCCAGTCGTAGATATGGACGAAACTCACCACAAAATATTAGGCCTCGTCCATTCCAGTCTAAGTACCCTTTTAATGGCATGATAAGTGTCCTTTAGAGAAGGAAACCTGCCGTCCTTACCCGGTCTGGCCTATATGTGACTCCAGATCCACAGCAATGTGGTTGATTCTTAATTGCCCTCTGAAATGGCCTAGCAAGCCACACAGTTGTAAAATATCGCTAAAAAAAGTCATAATAAGAATCAAACCGGACGGACCACCCGGCATCGGACCACTAGGCACCGGACACGACAAAGGCAGACCAAGCCCAGTCGAACCTGCAAAGTCCTGCTCACAAACATCTGGGGACTTGTGCCAAAATTGGGAGAGCTGTCCCACAGACTATTCAAGCAACAGCCTGACATAGCCATACTCACAGAATCATACCTTTCAGCCAACGTCCCAGACCCTTCCATCACCATCCCTGGGTATGTCCTGTCCCACTGGCAGGACAGACCCACCAGAGGTGGCGGTACAGTGATATACATTCAGGAGGGAGTGGCCCTGGGAGCCCTCAACAATGACTCTGGACCCCATGAAATCTCATAGCATCAGGTCAAACATGGGCAAGGAAACCTCCTGCAGATTACCACCCACCACCCTCCCTCAGCTGATGAATCAGTCCTCCTCCATGTTGAACACGACTTGGAGGAAGCACTGAGGGTAGCAAGGGCACAGAATGTACTCTGGGTGGGGGACTTCAATGTCCATCACCAAGAGTGGCTCGGTAGCACCACTACTGACCGAGCTGGCCGTGTCCTGAAGGACATAACTGCCAGACTGGGCCTGCGGCAGGTGGTGAGCGAACCAACACGAGGGAAAAACTTACTTGACCTCGTCCTCACCAATCTACCTGTCGCAAATGCATCTGTCCATGACAGTATTGGTAGGAGTGACCACCGCACAGTCCTCGTGGAGACGAAGTCCCGTCTTCGCACTGAGGACACTATCCAACGTGTTGTGTGGCACTACCACCGTTCCAAATGGGATAGATTCAGAATAGATCGAGCAGTTCAAAACTGGGCATCCATGAGGCACTGTGGGCCATCAGCAGCAGCAGAATTGTATTCCAGCACAATCTGTAACCTCATGGCCCGGCATATTCCTCACTCTACCATTACCAACAAGCCAAGGGATCAACCCTGGTTCAATGAGGAGTGTAGAAGAGCATGCCAGCAGCAGCACCAGGCGTACCTAAAAATGAGGTAACAACCTGGTGAAGCTACAACTCAGGACTACATGCATGCTAAACAGCGGAAGCAACATGCTATATACAGAGCTAAGCGATTCCACAACCAACGGATCAGATCAAAGCTCTGCAGTCCTGCCACATCCAGTCGTGAATGGTGGTGGACAATTAAACAACGAACGGGAGGAGGAGGCTCTGTAAACATCCCCATCCTCAATGATGGCGGAGTCCAGCACGAGAGTGCAAAAGACAAGGCTGAAGCGTTTGCAACCACCTTCAGCCAGAAGTGCCGAGTGGATGATCCATCTTGGCCTCCTCCCGATATCCCCACCATCACAGAAGCCAGTCTTCAGCCAATTCGATTCACTCCACGTGATATCAAGAAACAACTGAGTGCACTGGATACAGCAAAGGCTATGGGCCCCGGCAACATCCCAGCTGTAGTGCTGAAGACTTGTGCTCCAGAACTAGCTGCGCCTCTAGCCAAGCTGTTCCAGTAGAGCTACAACAATGGCATCTACCCGACAATGTGGAAAATTGCCGAGGTATGTCCTATCCACAAAAAGCAGGACAAATCCAATCCGGCCAATTACCGCCCCATCAGTCTACTCTCAATCATCAGCAAAGTGATGGAAGGTGTCATCGACAGTGCTATCAAGTGGCACTTACTCACCAATAACCTGCTCACCGATGCTCAGTTTGGGTTCCGCCAGGAACCCTCTGCTCCAGACCTCATTACAGCCTTGGTCCAAAAATGGACAAAAGAGCTGAATTCCAGAGGTGAGGTGAGAGTGACTGCCCTTGACATCAAAGCAGCATTTGACCGAGTGTGGCACCAAGGAGCCCTAGTAAAATTGAAGTCAATGTGAATCAGGGGGAAAACTCTCCAGTGGCTGGAGTCATACCTAGCACAAAGGAAGATGGCAGTGGTTGTTGGAGGCCAATCATCTCATCCCCAGGGCATTGCTGCAGGAGTTCCTCACGGCAGTGTCCTAGGCCCAACCATCTTCAGCTGCTTCATCAATGACCTTCCCTCCATCGTAAGGTCAGAAATGGGGATGTTCGCTGATGATTGCACAGTGTTCAGTTCCATTCGCAACCCCTCAAATAATGAAACAGTCCGAGCCCGCTTGATTGGCACCCCATCCACTACCCTAAACATTCACTCCCTTCACCACCGGCGCACAGTGGCTGCAGTGTGTACCATCCACAGGATGTACTGCAGCAACTCGCCAAGGCTTCTTCGACAGCACCTCCCAAACCCGTGACCCCTACCACCTAGAAGGACAAGGGCAGCAGGCACATGAGAACAACACCACCTGCACGTTCCCCTCCAAGTCACACACCATCCCGACTTGGAAATATATCGCCGTTCCTTCATCGTCGCTAGGTCAAAATCCTGGAACTCCCTACCTAACAGCACTGTGGGAGAACCTTTACCAGACGGACTGCAGCGGTTCAAGAAGGCGGCTCATCACCACCTTCTCAAGAGCAATTAGGGATGGGCAATAAATGCTGGCCTCGCCAGCGACGCCAACATCCCATGAACGAATAAAAAAAATGTCTTAATTATTGCCAAACAACCTCTGGCACTGAAAGTTAAGGATGACAAGTGTGGAGTCTCATTCCTTCAGTTTTTAATTGTCTTTGGACATTTAAAAAACAATGATTACATTTTTTTTTTACTTTTTCTTTCTGCCTCTTTTATCACTCTCTCTCTTTATTTCGCTTCCTGTGCCTGATTTGACATTGAATTCACTGTTCTACCTTACACTTCCTGGTTCAGATTCTGCGCTGCTCATTAATGATTCTTCAATCTGATTGGTTAAGTTGATCCACAGTTGCTTCCCCTGTTCACACAGGTCCCAGATGCCCTGTGGAGGGGGCCGAGCTGTTTGGCTGTCCCGCTGACAACAACGTAGCGTGCGAAACTCCACAGAAAGCCTGTGGGCATGTGCAAGTCTAACAAACAGCAGGCGCCATTCGTTCGCCGCTCAGAGCAAAATCTGGCCCTCGTTTCAAGCTACAAGCTAATTATACATTTTTTGGGGGGCGGGGGGAGGGTTGTCATAATTGTTGAACTGGCCACATAAATAGTGTTCACACCAGAATTGTTATTATACTCCTCGTGCAAATTAAACTTTACCCACAGTGCTTTTGTGCTAATTTAAATTCTGTAGCGAGGCCCTACAACTGTTTAGAACGTTAAAGGTGATTTCTCTCACTGCTGGATCAGGAAAATCCCAGGTCTGATTTCTGGGCTGTGCTGAGTTAACAAAGCTATTTGGGGCTCGGGATAGGAAAAAGCATCCCAGGTCCTCAACAACAACAACAACAAGAACTTGCATTTATATAGTGCCTTTAACGTAGTAAAACGTCCCAAGGCGCTTCACAGGAGCGTTATCATATAAAATTTGACACCCAAGCTACATAAGGAGATATTAAGACAGGTTGATCAAAGCAGCAGGTTTTAAGGAGCGTGTTAAAGGAGAAGAGAGAGGTGGAGAGGCGGAGAGGTATAGGGAGGGAATTCCAGAGCTTAGGGGCTAGGACGCTGAAGGCACGGCCGCCAATGGTGGGGTGATGAAAATCGGGGATGCACAAGAGGCCAGAATTGAAGGAGCGCAAAGATCTCGAAGGGTTGTAGGGCTGGAGCAGGTTATAGAGATAGGGATGGGCGATGCCATGGAGGGATTTGAAAACAATGATGAGAATTTTAAAATCGAGGTGTTGCCAGACCGGGAGCCAATGTAGATCATTGAGCACACAGATGATGGGTGAACGGAACTTGGTGCGAGTTAGGATACAGGCAGCGGAGTTTTGGATGAGCTCAAGTTTCTGGAGGATGCAAGGTGGTAGGCTGGCCAGGAGAGCATTGGAATAGTCGTGCCTCGAGGTAACAAAGGCTCCCAATCGCTATGCAGTGACCCCTGGTGGAACGCTCGTGTATCATGATGATGGGTGAGGGTGAGGTTTGGTTTCTGATGCTCCCCACGGTGAATAGCCCGCTGACACTGTTCTGACCCCACCATGAAGAATGGCTACTATGGCAAGGAACTAGTGGGGGGCTGATTCTTGCTGTGGATTTATACCACAGCGAGAATCAGCACCTTTTAGAAAACAGGGGGGGAAAATGGTGGAAAAAAAAATTAAGAGTGAACAAACAAAACAAAAGCAATTTCTCAACACATAGTTTTTCATTCGATTATAATTTTCTACTACAGCAATATTGAAGAAATTGTGGGATCTTGTAAGATGGAATTTTTTTTTATATATATAAAATTGTAATCAGGCTTTTGAAAGTGAATGCTTATGAACTGGTGTCAGTTTTTCCATTTTTCTCATGCTGGGAACAGTTCTATGGGCATAATATTCTTGTGGTACCTTACCCAAGTGGCCATTCATTAAGCATGAGCTTCCACAATGCTTAACAAACAGACTATTCAACTGTGTAGGGCATCACCGCCACGTCTGAAACTGTCCTGACTCAACATCCACAAACACACACACGGTCTCTGAATAAGAGATAGTAACCCTGGTTGTCTTTTCCTTTCCTAGACCACAGATCCTGAGGCTATTTTTAGTGTCCCTATCACTAGTCTTTCTGAGCTCAGCTAACTCAGAACAGACCTGCTGTCTTCCTGTCTTTACCTCTCAGTACCACACAATGTGATTCAGCTACTCAAGTGACCATATGCCCATATTTCTTGACTTTAAACTATACAAATCGTTGCGCCGGCTAACCAGAGAATCCCACACCCAAAAATAAAATTAAGTGAGCTACTTCATAGAGAAAGTAAAGAACTTGCATTTATAGAGTGCCTTTCACAACCTCAGGATGTCCCAAAGAGCTTTACAGCCAATTACATACTTTTGAAATATGGTAACTGTTGTAATGTGAGGAAACACGGCAGCCAAAATTGCACACAGCAAGATCCCACAAACAGCAATGTGATAACCAATCAGATAATCTATTTTTTAGTAATGCTGGTTGAGGGATAAATATTGAGCAGGACACCGGAAGAAACTCCCCTGCTCTTCTTCGAAATAGTGCCGTGGGATCTTTTACATCCATCTGAGAGGGCAGACGAGGCCTCGGTTTAATGTCTTATTGGAAAGGCGACACCTCCGACAGTGCTGCACTCCCTCAGCACTGCACTGCGGTGTGAGCCTAGATTATGTGCTCAACTCTCTGAAGTGGGGCTTAAACCTAGGACCTACTGACTCAACTACCTACTGAGCCAGGGCTGACACTTAAAAACCAGGAACTAAAACTTTGCTCGCACCATCTGTGTTCCCCTTCTCCCTAGTGATGCTACTTAGAAAAAAAAAGTTGTCAATGACACAATCGTGAGGGCTAGGAAGAGGTTGCCGCTGATAACTGTATCAAAATATAATCAACACCAGATTGCCGAGGCAGAAAAATCCAAGAAATAGGGCCTTTTAAATTGAAAATCCAAAGAGTGATGCATGAGAATAATTAAATGAAGAGCTCATCTTCATATATCACCGATCATGTTCAACATAAAATTGCCTTCAACATAATAGGCTCAAAATGTCACATTAAGAGACCAGTGATCTTATCAGAGATAATTCGTTAGTTTAAAATACAGTACTAAACTCTACCTTTGCCCACATGTTACATTAAAAAAGAAAACCGGAACGTACTCAAAAATTCCTCCTGAAATGGTCCTGCAATGCTGATGGATGGATTTAGTGTCTGAACATTTAAACGGTTCATCCTCCAGCTTCACCCATCCCCCACTCAGAGATGAGGGAAAACACCCACTGCACAGCTCCCTAAAGCAGCTGCAGACAGTTTCAACCATTCACACAGATTCCAGGTTCTCATTTCTAAAGACTTGTTAGCTGAAACAACACTTTAATATACAAGCTGTTTAAAAAAACGAGGTAGAATAATACACAAAAGCAATTTGGTTTAATTCAAAATTTGTAAAATTTCTGCGAGATACTGTAATACTAGCGCAGGCTTTATTCTCTGCTGTGGGCCTTTAATCTTCTGTGAATTTTAAAGCTATTTTGTTTCGTGATTGTTTCATTGTAAAAATAAAAAATCTAAAACCAAACTAAAAATGTGTCACAGCAATTGGTGGAGCTTATTAAGTGGGACAGAATCCAATGAGATGCAGATAGGTCAGGTAGCAGGTTCGAGAGAGATGAGTGTGTTTATAAATAGGGATGGGGGAGGGGGACTCCTGAGAAGAAAGGGGAGTCTGGCCTACCCTGTTTTATATATATATATATATATATATATATATATATAAAAATATACACACACATATATATATCTGGGGGAGGTTTAGAATCTCTTTCATCCTGAGGTAACATTTTCCCTACCTTTCCTTCATCTCCAACAGTGCATTTATCCTGCAAGTTTAATGTCGGTTAGAACTGATTTCAACTTTGCACCGATGCTAAACTTGTGAGGGCCGATTTTAACTCCCTTCCAGCCAGTGTAAATGGGGTGGTGGCGGCCTGAAAATGGCATTGGGTCGCTTACTGTACCATTTACACTGGCGCTCGGGCCGCCGCCATCTTGGGTAGGTTCCTGGGATGGGCGGCTGGAACGCACGCCTGTTTCAGGCGGAAGGCTATTTGTGATATGCAAATCGGGGTCCTATGACGTACCTAATTGCAATTTTGAGGTATAAATGGGTGGACTGTATGTGTCGCACACACTCTGCCCATTTGCACCAGGCAGTGAGCAGACAAATCAGTGGTCCTTAAAGGAACCGCTGGAGGCCGCTCACAAAATGGCCCAATAAGTGTTACATTTTTTTTTGGTGTGACCAGGAGGAGCAGGAGTGTTGCTGGTCTGTCTGAGACCACTATTCCCCCCGCTATCCCCCAGGCTCTGACTGTCAGCCTGCTCAGCTTTGGAGCTGACTGATCTCCCGCCCTCCCACAACCAGCGAGCTGCATTAGGGCGCCGGTGTTATGTACATGGCTCAGGCTTTATGTCAGCTTCGCTAGCCGCCCACCCATTCTCCGCCAGTAGTTAAAATTGTCCTTGTTGAATGTAAATTGAGTGTCAAGGCCCAAATTGGTGCCAAAATGAAGCACCTCCTGCAGGGAGTCTCTCCCCCTTTGCTCCAGTGTTAGATCAGTCCCTGACTCTGAATTGAAGGTGCATTTATACTATAATTGCAGTGTTGTTACTAAGTGAATGCATTTTTCACCAACACTACAGCTGTGGTGTGAATGCATGCTGAGAGGTTGGTTATATTACAGGTATCAATCTCCAACACAGTATGTGTGGAGTATCCCACAGAGCTGCAAGACCTGAGTTAAGCTGCCAGTTCTCATGTTGCTTTTTGCCCAGTGATAGTAGAGCTCTGCATCTGCCTGTTTGCCCATATGTGAAGAGTTCTTCTCACCAGCTTCCAAATGCCAGTTAATCTTTAATGAAAGTACTGAGCTGACACACATCTCCACACTCTCCAAATATTAAAAAATACCAAAATCAAGTTTTGGTAATTTCCCGGAAGTCCAACGAATTTCTTGGGACATTTTTTAAATTTGCCTGTGCACTTTAGTTATACTGCAGCCTGTGAAACTCGCACATCGCCTTTCGTGCAGTCAGATCCCTGATCTGATTCCTGAGTTATACTCACTGTTTTGCATAAACAGCATCCAAAGCCGCTTTGGCTCATCTTAAAGATTGTATGTCTGGACCATGAGTGGCATGTGTCACTCATGGCCACAATGTCAGGTAACCCCCTCCCACGCCTCCAACGTTGCTGCTTTGAAACTGCCCACTAGAAATTGCTTGAGAACCCCCAGTGTTTGACTGCCTCCAGTTTCCTTCATCTCCACCCAACCGGCTGTGGATGTGATGTTTAGACTCTATCACTCCGTTTCCTCAGTGGCATGACTGACGTTGATAACATCATTTATGGGGAGATTATGGGCACAACATCCTGTGGCACATCATATTAGTTCTGTATCATGCTAATGTACACTGGTACTCTGAGTTTTAAAGGAAAACTCAGCAGCCATTGTGTTTGAGACCATTTTTGCCAAACCCATGTTAGATCGACCTACCATCATGAGTCTATCAACTCAAGGTAGAGAGAGATGTAGGTGTTGGATTCATGCCACTAAGTAGGTTGGTTTCAATGCACACAATCATACTATGACAGATGATGTTCGCTATTAAACTGGAACGGACACAACCTGGTGCACCATTCAACTCAGTACAAGCATAATTTTGGTATAAACATCCAAGCATGACAACAAGCAATGGAACCAGCAAAGAGAGAGACTCGTCGCATCAATCCGGCCTAATTTTCAGCCTATGTTCCAGACTGTACGAGACAGTGCTATAACTCACTAAACCATTTTTTTTGGTCATTTTTATACAAATATGCCATTAATCAAACTCACTTCTAGAGTACAGTTTTCTACAGTTCCTTTTCCTTAGGACATTGCTACAGGTTAGTTATTGATTTAGCTGATTTCTATACCCCTCTCTTCTAGGATAGCATAGTTTTGCTTCTTAACCTTTGGGGAATCAGGGAGTATTTATGCAGCATTTTTCCCCCAGGAGATTAAATAGGCATGCTGCATCGGGTCGATTGTAGAAGGACATTGCTAGATGGACTGAATAACCTGTTCCGATTCTATACTTCATGTTCATAAGCAAAATTGCTGGAGATCTTCTAATTCAGAGAATGCAAGCACTGGGTTAGCTCTACAATGTGATATGTACTCAGACCCGGAAACTTACATTTACAACAATGTCAGCTTGTGTCCCTGCTCACTCCTGCCAAGGAGAGAAATGAGTCTGGGAGTAACAAAATTGACACAGTTCATATGACTTAATATACAGAGCAAACACCCTTACTCTGGCCCCTGAATGGTTCCATCTGAGATTCAGACTAATCTCCAGATGTGGAAATGCAGCATGTGTTTCTATTTTGTCCTTGCAGGATGCTGTAATCTTAAATTACTCTGGAGTTCATTGTGTTCTTAGTTATTTCCAAAAATAGCACACAAAGGTTGATGAATTTAATCTCTGCCCTATTTGGAAAATATTGAGCAAGTCTAACTTTACAGAGTTGAAGACACAGTGATTTGTATGTCTTTTGCTTTTACCTGCTTGCTAACAGGGTATCATTGGATCTATCTTATTTACCCTGGAAGAATATTTGGAATGAAGCCAGACTCCTCTTATATCCTGTCAATTCTTTTGAAGGAACAAGCCTCTTTCTCAAAGCAAAAAAGCCCCTGCAGTGACATACCAGTGTACAAATGTTTAACATGTTTATTACCATTTTAGCGAAGGCGATACACTGTCTCCACTAAAAGAGCAGAGGGAGGAATTTGAGATGAAGGCATTAAGTATTTGTACTTTAGTGTCTCACTAATTCCAGGGGCCAAAGTGGATTTTGTTTTGGTTGAAGGGTCCCATCCTTTCTTTATCTGATGCTCATTGACACAATATATTTCCAGTATTTCGATGATAAAATTGCTGTCAGTGAACTTTGTAATGCATTTTTTAATCTGTCGATGATGAATGGGTTAACAAATGCATTAAAGTAATACACAGGAATTTTGTAAAAAACACAGTAATGCTTTCATTACAAATATTGCTGACAGCGATTTCACTCTCTTTACTCCAAAGTTAAGTAGACAATGACTGCCACATTTTGTGGGCTATAATACCAACATGACAATAGGACTATAGGCTAGTCAAACAGATAGATATGCCTTAGATTGGTGCACACTCTACATACAGAACTTGCAACTGCCTGTATTGCTTCTAGGTTAGGAGGCCTGACGTCAGAATATGGTTCGTTTGCCGCACAATTATTATTTTACTAAGCATGGCACAATTTACTCCAGGTGTTCTCAATTTAGTTTCACTTTCCCAACTTTCCTTATTTTTGCTGGAGTTTCTTCACAAGCCACATGAACTGAAATTTCCTTATACAACTAAGGCCTTGAAATTATACTGTTCAAGTACCAGTGTACAAAATCACTTTGTCTACTATGTTAACAGAAACGCTAATGGTTTATTTTAAATGTTTCAACACCTCTGTTAAGATGGTGGAGAAAAGGGTTTTAGGCAAACAGGTCAACAGTTTTTATGCTAATATTTGCACAGCATAATTTCCAGGCCTGTATGTCCAACACTGGTCACCAATTGCTCAATATTCTATGTTCTGCACACTCATGACAAGTCATGCAATAACCTTGTGTTTTTGTCATGACTGTAAAAAGTAAAAGGCTTGAGAAAGATTACTTTTGACCTAACTGAAAGTTAGTCTCCAATATATATGTTGTGATTTGTCCAGCACTGACCAGGGATGGGGGCGGGCTTCGCACACATCGATTTCCTCGGTCCTCCGGGGTCTTTTTCGACAGCACGCTGTACATTGCACTGCACGTCACGCTGAAGGTCACGCTGAACGTTACGTGGCACATCACGCGGCACGTCACGCGGTACGTCACGCTGCACGTCACGTTGCACGTCACGTTGGACTTCACGCTGGACTTCACGCTGTATATCACGCTGCACACCTTCCTCCTCCAGGTACTGGGAACTGCAGAAACAACAGTCACACGATCACTGGACATGCTGAGAAATGTGTGAAAAACAGAAAGTGAGAGAAGCAGCATCTGAGCTGACCCATAACACGAGTATCATTTCCTAAGATAAATTCTGCTTACACCATCCATTCAAATCAAGCAAATTTTGCCAAATTTTCTTCCCTTTCCCAAATTTTCTCCGCTCCTTTCCTGAAGGTCCTGGCTTTCCATCGCCCCATCATTGGCAGCCAAGGCTTCAACTACCTAGGCCCTAAGTTCTGGAATTCCTTCCCTAAACCTCTCCCCCTCTCTACCGCTCTCTCTTCCTTTAAGGCGCTCCTTAAAACCTACCTCTTTGACCAAGTTTTTGGTCATCTGTCCCACTATCTCTTTATATGACTCTGTGTCAAATTTTGTTTGATTACACTCCTGCGAAGTGCCATGGGATGTTTTACTACGTGAAAGGCGCTATATAAATGTAAATTGTTTTTGCTAGGATGGAGCAAGGTTCCACAGACAACCTCAGATGTTTGGTGACAGGAAAATTGAGAATGGTTGTAATAACCTCAAATTTGAAGGTGGCATGTCAAGTTGATAAAGCTGTTAAAAATAGGCATACGGGATCCTGGGCTTTTTAAATAGAGGCATCGAGTATAATGGCAAAGAAGTTATGGTAAACTTTTATAGATCACTGGTTAGGCCTCAGCTGTAGTATTATGTCCAGTTCTGGGCAGCTCATTTTAGGAAGGATGTCAAGGCCTCGGAGAGGGGGCTGTGGAGATTTAACAGAATGGTACTAGGGATGAGGGTCTTCAGTTATGTGGGGTGATTAGAAAAGCTGGGATTGTTCTCCTTAGAGCAAGGTTAAGGGGAGATTTAATAGAAGTGTTCAAAATTATGCAGGGTTCTGATAGAGTAAATAAGGAGGGGCTGTTTCCACTGGCAGAAGGGTCAGTAACCAGAGGACACCAATTTAAGATAATTGGCAAAAGAACTAGAGGAGAGATGGAGATTTTTTTTTAATGCAGCAAGTTGTTTTGATCTGGAATACACTGTCTGAAAGGGTGGTGGAAGCAGATTCAATAGTAGCTTTCAAAAGGGAATTGGATAAATACTTGAAAAGGAAAACTATGCGGGGCTATGGGGAAAGAGCAGGGGAGTGGGACTAATTGGATAGCTCTTTCAAAGAGGCGGCATAGGCACAAAGGGCGGAAGGGCCTCCTTCTGTGCTGTATGGTTCTATGATTCTATCACCCCTCGGTCTCCTGCGTACCAGGCTGATAAGCCCAAGTTTCTCCAGCCTTTTCCTGTACCTCAGACCCTCGACACTAGTGATCAGCCATGTGGCACTGAGGTGTTTATTGATGTCATTGATGTCATTGTTACTTGAGGAAGGAGGAAGCCTCCGAAAGCTTGTGAATTTAAAATAAAATTGCTGGACTATAACTTGGTGTTGTAAAATTGTTTACAATTGTCAACCCCAGTCCATCACCGGCATCTCCACATCATGTTTATTGATGTCATTGCTCTCACCGAGATGTGATTGCTTGCTTAGTTGGTGGTTTGATTTCTATGTTTTTTTCTTCTGTTGTGTCTTGGAACTCATTTGCAGTATTGATTTGTATTTGGCAGATTTCCCTGCGCTTCAGTCTCACATTTGGCATGTGGTGTTTGCTACATATTCTCTGGTTTGAGATTTGTTTCATGTAACATGTTATTTGTGTGTGGGGAGAACTTCTCTCCCATTTTCTCTGTCTGTTAATTTTTTTTCTCATAAGCTATGTGAATTCCTTCTTTAGCGATGTACATCTCCTGAGCTCTATGTTTTTTTTTAAAAACAGTATTTTTTTTACCTTCTCCAAAATATTCATCTCCCATGTACAACATTTATGTACTTACACTTCATGTGCAAACCTAGACAGCAAGTGTCAACAGACTATTTGGCTTTGGGAAGCATCAACACCAAGCCCAATGCAGCAACTATTAGGTAGCAATCACAAGTGGGATTTTTTCCTCTCTCTAACTTAGGGCTGCTAAGGCCAATTCGAGTATTCCTGCTCCTACCCTAGATGTGATCAACCAACTCAGCACAAATGGGAAATCAGTCCCTGGTCCTTCTTGGCTTAAATGGCTGAATACCACATTGCACGCTGCTTCTACACATTACACCACTGAGGGGGAGGGAGCGAGTTGTTGATGTGTTAAGATAGCAGCCAAATGTCCTGAAGAAATCACCGAGGCTTACAAAAACATTGAAGACAAGATCATGTGGAATGTTTGATGTGGTCCGTTTGCCAATGAGAACGTTGGAACAATATTCACAAACATGGAATAGACTGAATGGATACAAAGCAAACACCAGCAAATCAAAAAAAAAACACTAACAAGTACCTGTTTAGTTCAGCTCTATGAGTCTGTGAGAAACGCCAGTCAGTATTCGGTTGTTTCACCTACAAAAAAACGAAGACACTGGTTAAGTTGTATGATATTTTACTTAAGCTTTAAATGTCATATACCACTTTGATCCCATTAGGAAAGCTTCTCTTAAAGAGGAAGTATAGTCTAGGGACTGTTCTTTCTGTTCAAAGCACTTCCAAAATGCTTATATGAAAATAAAATCTGAAAATACACCTTCAGAAATATACATAGAAGTTACAACATGGAAACAGGCCATTCAGCCCAAACAGTCCATATCGGTATTTAACCTCTATGTGGGCAAATAGTTCTAATCACATTTACCCACCCTGTTCCCAGATTTAATACAGGCTCATCTTTACCTCTTGGTTTTTACATTTTACTCCTCTAATAATCATATTTTCCTGATCTAAGAAGTTTTGATTTTGCAATTTAAAAAAAAATTCGTTCATGGGATGTGGGCATTGCTGGCAAGGCCGGCATTTATTGCCCATCCCTAATTGCCCTTGAGAAGGTGGTGGTGAGCCGCCTTCTTGGACCGCTGCAGTCCATGTGGCGAAGGTTCTCCCACAGTGCTGTTAGGAAGGGAGTTCCAGGATTTTGACCCAGCGACGATGAAGGAACGGTGATATATTTCCAAGTCGGGATGGTGTGTGACTTGGAGGGGAACATGCAGGTGGTGTTGTTCCCATGTGCCTGTTGCCCTTGTCCTTCTAGGTGGTAGAGGTCGCGGGTTTGGGAGGTGCTGTCGAAGAAGCCTTGACGAGTTGCTGCAGTGCATCCTGTGGACGGTACACACTGCAGCCATAGTGTGCCGGTGGTAAAGGGAATGAATGTTTAGGGTGGTGGATGGGGTGCCAATCAAGCGGGCTGCTTTGTCCTGGATGGTGTCAAGCTTCTTGAGTGTTGTTGGAGCTGCACTCATCCAGGCAAGTGGAGAGTATTCCATCACACTCCTGACTTGTGCCTTGTAGATGGTGGAAAGGCTTTGGGGAGTCAGGAGGTGAGTCACTCACCACAGAATACCCAGCCTCTGACCTGCTTTTGTAGCCACAGTATTTATGTGGCTGATTCAGTTAAGTTTCTGGTCAATGGTGACCCCCAGGATGTCGATGGTGGGGAATTCGGTGATGGTAATGCCGTGGAATGTCAAAGGGAAGTGGTTAGACTCTCTCTTTGCAAAACTACCTACTTAATATAATTGGAAGGTAGAGATAATTATTTTTGGAACAATGTCTCTATCAGAAATGTCATAATTGGAATGTCCATTTGCACACTGGGTTTCTTAGAAAAATAGAACTTAGGACCAAATCAGAGATTGCCCATGTGTTGTATTTCCAATTATTGCTGGAGGTCTGCAGAGATGTTTTTCCATTTTGAGAAGGAGAGAAAATTAGGCTGGAGAGTTCACACATCCCACTTTCTAGATATAGATCTGATGATGTGGAGATGCCAGTGATGGACTGGGGTTGACAATTGTAAACAATTTTACAACACCAAGTTATAGTCCAACAATTTTATTTTTAATCCCACAAGCTTTCGGAGGCTTCCTCCTTCCTCAGGTGGTAGCCTCTTCCTCTTCCTCCACACCACCTGAGGAAGGAGGAAGCCTCCGAAAGCTTGTGGGATTAAAAATAAAATTGTTGGACTGTAACTTGGTGTTGTAAAATTGTTTACAATAGATATAGATCACCATTGGTAGTGGCTGTTGAGACAATTGGGTGTGAGATACATTGATCAAAATCTGCTTCTGTTCCCTACTGGCAGAGGATGATAATTAATAATGAAGTTGAGTTGTTTTGTAGCAGACAATCTTTCAAATAAATCACTAATTAATGCTGCCTAAAAAAACAAACAGCCCAATTTCAAGTGGAGTTATTAAGAACAATGTAATGTTGACAGTGGTCTGCAGTTATATATGCAGTATTTAAATAGGTTATTGACACTGCTATTGAAACAGAGGATGCATTTTCTTAATTTACACTAGGTATCATCAGAAACACTTACAACAAAAACAAAGTAGAAAATCTGTTCTGTAAAAATGCTTGTACATTGTTAGGGCAAAGGGACGAGGAATTGGCTAGCAGCCAGAAACATCCCAGCTGATGGGAAACTGCAGAGCTCTGAATAAAAATAAGTAGCTTCCAGCATTAGGTGGGAAGAGATCAACAATCGGTTGATGCTATTACACCACAATGTACCAGACATTCCCTCTGTGTACTTTGAAAGTCAAACCACAGAAGGTCATGCTCACATTATAATCTGAGACCTGTAGTTCGGGTGTGAAATCACCAGCTTGAGCTGCTGCAGTGTGATTCACTCTCTGTCCAGCCTAGGTGTCACAGCAAGGGTGCTGTGTATATGCATACTAATGGTGCCCCGCATTTAATGTAGGTGTGAAGCCAAAATCACTTTGCCCTGATGCTAAACTCAGATTGTAAATCAAGTGTGAAGGCCTGATTTGAATGCAACATGAAAAAGAGTGAGAATCCTTCCAGAGGCTCTCACTCTGCTTCAATATGGTGTCAGATGAGGCACAGACACAGGATTAAAACTGTATTTACATTATAACTGCTGCAACAGTGCAAAACAAAATTGCTGTACAATAACTCTACAGTTGTAGTATAGAAGCGCTCTGAGACTCCAGGAGGT
Organism: Heptranchias perlo; assembly: GCF_035084215.1. NCBI lineage: Eukaryota > Metazoa > Chordata > Chondrichthyes > Hexanchiformes > Hexanchidae > Heptranchias > Heptranchias perlo. The sequence continues at coordinate 9,508,004 of NC_090338.1, read as the reverse complement.
GTTGCCAACATTCCCACCAAAACTCAATTTAGACAACTTCACGCCAGAGTTATTCTACATATTTTACACTGAAGCAAAAAAGGAAAAATGTGTAGTATAACTGATCTACAATATACAATAATGACATTATTCAGTGAACTAACTGTACCTAATATCACTTTAAAGAAACAGAAACCCAGCATTGCACTACTCGATGAATATGAAATAAAAGCACATCCTAAATATGCTAAAATTATTCTCACATTGTGTGAAGTCCAAGATTCAGTTAAAAAAATGTCTGCATCCACTAAAAAAGTTAAATTTGTGATTTACTGGTGTACTTTGGACCCTCCAACAGACCTGCTGCTTAGGAACAGCTTTGTGCAGCATGTTACCTGAGCTTTGACATCACCAACACTAGTTCTAATGATTTAGCTTATGTATCATTCCATTATTCAATGTAACTACTTTCTTCAGGCTTGAGAACCCATTCCTTTATTAATCCAGTTTATAGGCAAACATTTTTAATGCTAATTCTGATTAAAAGTTAAAACCTTAAAAGTTAACTATTTCTCTCTCCACAGTTGCTGCCTGATCTGTTGAGTGCTTCCAGCATTTTCTATTTTTATTTTTTAATACTACATCATTTTGCAGAAAGACATCAATTTTAAAAGAACAAAGAGGATACAATTTTTTAAACTAAATTATTGTGAAAGAATGACACAGCATTAGATTAAATTGTATGAAATTGAATATTTAAATGAAGGGATGAATTGGGGCCTGGTCTTATGGTCAGAAATCTCCTCAATTCCGTAAAGAGATATTTTCTTACTTATTATTTTCCTTACTACACAGTTTGAATTCATTTGAAATGGTTTGAGCTTTGCGTTGATACAAACTATGTAAACTGAGGTATGAGTTAACCCAAAGTGCAGTTAGAATGTATAGTCCAGTCAAGCAGTCCCAAGTCATACTGTGGAGAATGATGCACACTCTGCACACCAGGAAAGTGCCATATTTTATGCAGCTATTGTTTAATGTTAGGATAAAGTTAGCACCACTGTCTGTTTTTTCATATCATTAAAAAGACGTAACATTACATTTATCAACAGATTGCCTGAGCACTTTTTAAACTGGCTTCTGGCTGGATTGGGGTTATACCCTGCTCAATGCAAACTCAAAGTGGAGTGGGACAGCCTCCTAGGCAACCTTCTCTCAAACTGCTTTGCTTTAGTGCATTCAAGAGTCAGATTCAGATCTGACTCTTATATTATAGTGCCTCTTTGCTTTAATGCAAAACTGGCGGTATCACTTCAGCATTTGTTGTGAGTGCCTCTCCAGGGGCTAGTATCAAATCATTTTGGCTTCATATGAGTTGCAATATGACTGCTAATATAGCCTGGAAAGTAATCAAACTTAATGTTTCATGATTTAATCTTAACTCTTGGCCAATTGGAATGGGGCTCTCTTGTGACATTAAAATTTACCCAGAATTCAGATGCCGGTGAACGGAACTTAGTGCATGTCTAAAAGCACCATATATCTGCACGCAATGTTGACCTGAAAGTATAGCTTGGGTCTTCTGGATCCCTAGCATAGGCAATGGACAGGTACCTGTAGTATACGAACATCCTTTCCCGAACCAGAACAAGGACTGCCTATATATCTATATCAGCTGAAATCTATATCAGTTCTAGGGATTATGACTTGACCTTCATTAGAATAGCAAAAACAAACTTCTGAGTGAGGGAAATCAGCCTATAAGTTACTGTGGGGCACAGTTGATAAAAATCTCGGTGATGGACTGGGGTTGACAATTGTAAACAATTTTACAACACCAAGTTATAGTCCAGCAATTTTATTTTAAATTCACAAGCTTTCGGAGGCTTCCTCCTTCGTCAGGTGAACGATGTGAAAATGAAATCCTCGAAATGAAATCGCATTTATAATTCACAGAACAATGCTTGGTGATTACAGACAGTTTTTTCAACTGCCCGTTGCCAAGGCAATCATTGTGCAGACAGACAGGTGTTACCTGCCAGGTCTCAGAATATACAAATCACCAAAAAAAACAACAAACAAAAAAAAACAGAGATAGAGAGGTAGAAACATAGAAAAGACAGCAACTGACCCGTTATATTAAAAACAGATAACATTTGTTCGCTGGTGGGGTAACGTGTAGCGTGACATGAACCCAAGATCCCGGTTGAGGCCGTCCTCATGGGTGCGGAACTTGGCTATCAATTTCTGCTCGACGATTTTGCGGTGTCCGTTTGGCGATTGTTGCTCGGACACCGCGCAACAATTGCCAAACAGGAGGGTTCCCTCCCAGTCGGGGAACACTTCAGCAGTCATGGACATTCATCCACCGACCTTCGGGTAAGCGTACTCCAAGGCGGCCTTCGAGACACACGACAACGCAAAATCGTCGAGCAGAAATTGATAGCCAAGTTCCGCACCCATGAGGACGGCCTCAACCGGGATCTTGGGTTCATGTCACGCTACACGTTACCCCACCAGCGAACAAATGTTATCTGTTTTTAATATAACGGGTCAGTTGCTGTCTTTTCTATGTTTCTACCTCTCTATCTCTGTTTTTTTTTGTTTGTTGTTTTTTTTGGTGATTTGTATATTCTGAGACCTGGCAGGTAACACCTGTCTGTCTGCACACTGATTGCCTTGGCAACGGGCAGTTGAAAAAACTGTCTGTAATCACCAAGCATTGTTCTTTGAATTATAAATGCGATTTCATTTCGAGGATTTCATTTTCACATCGTTCACCTGACGAAGGAGGAAGCCTCCGAAAGCTTGTGAATTTAAAATAAAATTGCTGGACTATAACTTGGTGTTGTAAAATTGTTTACAAAAGATAAAAATCTCAGCTGTCAAAAATTAATAAATCTCCTAATACAGACCAAACATTGCTGTGCAACTTAAATTTATAATGTTTGAGGTCAGCGGCTAAACCATTAAATCTCTTTTAAATTTACATCAGTTTTGACATTTTAATGTTATTTATCTACCTTGTAATGTGTTCAATAAAGAGCTGAGTTGAACTAAATTAAATTAGATAACTTAAGTTTTCAACATATAGCAAAATAGAACAAACAAAAACCACCATGACCAATCCACTAAGGGCAAAACTATCCAAGAGATCTATCTGAATGCATTAAATGGAATAAGGTAAAAGGAGTAACATGTAACTCATTGTAGTATTGAGAAGATGTTCTCCTGCACACACAATTTTTGGCATCTCAAACCATTATCAAACCCTAGATGTATCAAGGCCTTACAACACACATCAACCTATTTGCTTACATTGCTGCTAATGGTGAGATTCCAGCAACCTGGGCTTCAGCTCCAATCAGTATACTTTTGATTTATTTTAATCAAAAGAAGGGAGCAGGTAGGTGTTCCCATTGCATGAGTTGGCCTAGAGACAGGGCAATGTAAAGGTGCCTCCACTAATTAGCTGTACAGAATGGAGCAGTAGAACATATATTCTGCGAGAAAAGTCATGGAGCATATATATGCTGACATTCTCCAGCATATAGACTATATATAAAGACTACTTAATACGTTGTATGTTGCCATTCGCACCTGAAATCTGCACCAGGCTGGTTAAATTAGTAGAGCAAGCAATCCGTGTTTTCTTGATAATGGGGAGTATATTCTACTGTGAACCGTGTCACAGCCCAAAATCCATTTGGAGGCCAGTATGTAAAAGATGAGTTCAATTTCAAGAGGAGTTTTACAACGATCAATCTACCAGGTTCCCAAGAATCTTTACAGTTGGAATGGTGTTCAGTTATCCACTTGGGTCACTGTTCAGAGAAGCCTGTTCCTGATGTAGTAGACCAACAAATTCAGCAGTCTCAGAGGTACTTCATCTCATGGAAAACTAGAATAATTTATAATTTACATCCAAGACACCTTCTTCAATTGTTTGTAATTCTCGTGGAATTTCAAGGACGGCTTCTGGATTAAATACAGAGTTCGCGCCTCTATCTTTTTATTCACAAATAGAACTTTGTCCTCCAAACTGCTCGCCAAATAGAACTTCTTGTTGTCAGGGGTGACCAGTTGCCCTCAGCAGTCAACGTTCTAACATAGAGAATTTTCTAATAATCCGAAAAAACTACCCTGATTTAGTCCTTCTGAAACATCAGATATCTTTCCCAGGAATTGCATCCCAAGATAGGGACAAAGAGAACCCCATATGCCCCCAAATTTATCTTTGGACATTTCTTAGCCAGAACAATGAGACCTATGAATATCATAACCTGGGAGGAGTTGGCGATACATAATGTAAGCTTTGAAGTCCAAATGCACGTCATTCCATAAATTTGTCGGAGAATTATAATCTGTGCAAAAGCGCACCCAACACATTCTAACGGCATTTTATACATGCTGCAGTTCCACGATTCCCCTCAATCAAAACTCTTTTGCCTGTTGTTGTTTATTACCTCGTTTTTCTATGTTTCTATTTCAGCAAAGACCATTCTAAACATATTTAATTACACTTCAAATCGATTCATTAACGTCTATCCGTTTAAACTTAGTTATATTACGAATATGTATTGACTGTCTAATCCACTTTTCTCCAAAAGAATCAAGTTCTTGGCGTGATTCTTACACGAGTGACCTTAATCGCTCAACCAATCCTAAACTTTACTTTAAAATGAAAATAAACTCCAAAGACTTAAAAACACATTTCAAGTGTTTGATATGATTTAGTAATCGTAGGTAGGGCTAAGAAGCTAAAAGCAATGCCTTGAGTCTTTAGACTAGGATAGGACAGTCGAGAGTTCTGATTGAAATTATTCATCATGTATAGTTCAGGTCACAATTTATTTATATTTGTGTGGCATTCCAGCTTATGCATCTTTCATTTGCAAAAAAAAACTGGCACTGCCTCGATTCCGTGAGGATGCGTGCCGATACATACGCTTTTGCCAAATTAAATATTACAAAATAACTTGCACTTGGGGAACAGCCAAAATAGAAGAGCGGGAAACTTTCTTTGGGGGCAAGTATTTTAACTACACTACACACACAGGACCAATATATTCTGTCAATTAATAGTCGACATTGAGAGAATCAGAGGACATGTACAGATCAAATGACCGGGCTGGAGAATCACCGTGTTTCTGCACGATGTATCTCACCTCATTGGATAAAGTGGTCCTATTATTTACAGCATTTGAAGTCTGAACATATCTTTTTGTCACATTAATGCAATTTGGGACGCGTCTGCCCGTTGCGGTTGGACTTTGAATCTTGGGAAATGTGTTGCCACTTTTATTTTCATCCAATGTGGAACATACCTCGTAACAAAAATTCTGAGACAATGGATCACGACCAAACACTTCAACATAATTCGGGGGGATCTGAAGGTTTGCACTGGCTTTTTGTATTCCATTAAGAGAATGTGTTGGTCGCAAGCAGCAACACGTGTCCAGAGGGCAGCTGTGATGGTTGAAAACGTTCCTACTTCTGTGGACCTTAACAGCTAGGATAACCAAAACCACCAGAAAAATGGACGAGATTGTTCCCAAAGCTATGACTAAGTAAAGGCTTACATCTGAAGGGAATCCGAGATCTTCGGTCAGACTACTCACTTCAGTGAGCATTTCTGTATCACTGTTCGCAAATGTTAAGATGATATTAATTGTGGCTGTAAGTGGTGGGATCCCGTTGTCTTTTACCAGGATAACCAAGCGTTGCTTAGTTGCATCTTTGTCCATAACGCGGCGGATTGTCCAGATCTCTCCCGTGTCTGAGGCAATAGTGAAAAGACCAGGGTCAGTAGCCTGGGCCAGTTGATAAGACAGCCTTGCATTCGGGCCTGAATCAGCATCAACAGCTGATACCTTGGTCACCAGGTAACCCGGCTCCGCTGATCTAGACATTGTCTCCACTGCTGTCGATCCATACTCTGGTCTTGGGGATACAATGACTGGGGCGTTGTCATTCTGATCTAGGATGACCACATCAATTGACACATTACTGCTCAGCGGTGGAACCCCGGCGTCCTTTGCCTGGACCTGGATCTGAAACTTTTTCAGTTCTTCGTAGTCAAAAGAACGCTGAGCAGATATTATGCCACTGGCTGAATTTATAGAGACGTAATCAGGTACCGCAACATCATCGGCTTGAGTCTTTAGAATGGAATAGGACAGTCTAGAGTTCTGATTTAAATCTGCATCAAAAGCCGGTACCGAGTAGATAGAACTACCAATGGCATTGTTCTCTGTCACATAGGCTGTGTATAAAGTCTGGGAGAAACGTGGGGGGCTGTCATTTATATCTGAGATCTTTAGCTGAATGGTTTTGTTAGTGGTGAGCACGGGCGAACCCGCATCCCTGCAGGTAATGGTGATGCCATATTGCGATACCATTTCTCGATCTAGTAAATCTTTGGTGAGTAATCGATAGTAGTTCTTAAATGATGAATCTAGTTTGAAAGGAAGGCCACTTGGGATCTGGCAGTGGACTTTTCCATTCTCTCCCTCATCTGAATCGGTTACACTGATTAAGGCTATCACAGTCCCGGGCACGACATCTTCAGGGACTGAACTAGACAAACTCGTCACTGTTACCTCCGGCGCATTATCATTCACATCAACGATGTCCACGAGTACATCGCAATGTACAGGTACAGAAAGGGAACCCTTATCCACAGCTTGCACACTAATCTCCAACACTTTGGCTGTTTCAAAATCCAAATGTCCTTTAACTCTAATCTCTCCCGTTTTGGGGTCCACACTGAACAATTCCCGCACTTTAACAGAAGCGTGGCTACCAAAAGAATAAAGTATTTCTCCATTGGAACCTTCATCCAGATCAGTAGCGTTCACTTTGATCACCAACGTTCCTATGGGCACATTTTCTAACAAACTGACTCTGTAAACCGGCTGGCTAAAAGTAGGCATGTTGTCGTTGGCATCCAGTACATGGATGATAACCTGTGCAGTGCCCGACCTCTCGGGAATGCCCCCGTCAATGGCCGTCAGCAGCAACTGCAGGGTCGGCTGCTGTTCCCTGTCGAGAGGCCTCTCCATTACGAGAACTGGGAGTTTACCGTCCTCACTGCGAGTCTGTACATCCAGGTCAAAATATTGGTTAGCAGCCAGTTGGTAGGTTTGCAAGGAATTGGTGCCTACATCCGGATCGTACGCGGACTCCAGTGGGAAACGAACTCCAGGAGCCGCCACCTCGGATATTTCCAAGCGGAATTGTCTCTTTGGGAAGTGGGGAGCGTTGTCGTTTATATCCAGAATCTCCACCTCGACATGATACACGTTCAGAGGTTCGTCAATCACAGCCTCCAAAGTCAATGCACAAGCGAGACTTGATCCACAGATCTGTTCTCTGTCAATTTTCTCTTTAACAAGTAAAATCCCATTTTCTAAATTTACGCCGAAATACTGCTTCCTGGGACCGGCCACAATCCGAAAATTCCGAGCCGAGAGCTGCTTTACATCTAAACCCAAATCAGCTGCGATATTCCCAACAAAGGCTCCCAGTTGCAGTTCTTCAGGAATCGAATACCGAATCTGTCCAGAAACCAGATTCCAGGAGGAGAACACTAAAGACAACAGTTGCCATTTTAACAACCAATATATTTTATAAAATCCCATTTCCAGCACAAAGCATTCCAATTGCTTCAGCACGTCACCGCGCTGTTCAATTATTCCTTGGGATAAAATGATTATGTATCATTATTTTATCCAAAATAAAGAGCTACATTGTACAAAAATACCTGCTGTTGTGATAATTCTCCGAGATTATTTCTGACAAATCTTCTCAATTCTTCTAAAATCACGAATAGTTGGAGATACAGAACCTGATATAATGTCACGCAGCTCGCTATCCAATTCCACACTGTATCTGATCATATGTGATGGCGGATAGGAAGGGAAAGGGGCAGTCGGGATCTCCAGTCACAATTCAGCTTCTGATTGGTGAATGGAGCCACATTCGCCTTCAGCCAATCACGGTAGACAGCATTTCTTAAAGCTGGAACGCTTTCGTCAGCCTTACAAAATGAACATTTATTGCTGCGCAATCAAAATTTCAGCCAGCCTCCCTTATCATTATTTTAGAAATTTAATTCTCTCTGCTAAACTATTTTCAAGAAAAGTCTCAAGATGGAGAACTTAAGGATCACCACACCATATATTCCCTACAAAATACACATTTCGATACATGCTTCCTTAACTAGATACGACGATGCTTTAGCCAGAAACCCGAATTGAGCTATTTCAGACCTCTGCTAAATACACCAGATTCGGTTGTCTTATTCTTGCACGTAGTTTTGATACTCTATTTGACCTCTGAACCATGATGTCAACATAGGCATTTCATCAACCAATAAAATATAACGAAGTACGATTGTTACAAATTTTCCCAGGTCAATTCTGAATTCAACACTACATTATACGCAATATTTAACTGGAGTAATGCAAGAAAGGGAATAGTATTACAGCGGATGCTGGAAATCTGAAATAAAAACAGAAAATGCTGGAAATACTCAGCAGGTCAGGCAGCATCTATGGAGAGAGAAACAGAGTTAACGTTTCGTCAGAACTGGAAGAAGTTCGAGGTTTGACAGTTTTTAAGCAAGTACAGAGCCGGGAAAGGGGGGTGGAGGAAAGAGCGAAGGGGAAGGCAGGAATCATTAAATGACAAAAGGGTTGATGGTGCAAGGCAAAAGGAGGTGGCAATGGGACAAGTAAAGATACAAAAGATGGGTCTAGAGGAGCTGTAAATGGCAACAGCAGAACTATTTCCAGCACCTGTTGTGGGAGAAAATGGGAGTGGTGGTTATGATCTGAAGTTGTTGAAATCATTGTTGAGTCCAGAAGTTGTAAAGTGTCTAATCGAAAGATGAGGTGCTGTTCCTCAAGTTCCTCGGTTGAGCTTCATTGGAACAATGTAGGAGGCTGAGGACAGAGAGGTCAGAGTGCGAGTGGGATGGAGAATTAAAATGGCAAGCGACCAGAAGGTCAGGGTCACGCTTGTGGACTGAACGGAGTTGGTCAACAAAGCAATCACCCAAACTGCGTTTGGTCTCCCCAGTGTAGAGGAGACCACACTGTGAGCAGCGAATACAGTATACTAGATTGAAGGAAGTACAAGTAAATCGCTGTGTCACCTGGAAGGAATGGTTGGGGCCTTGGATGGTGGAAAGGGAGGAGGTGAAAGGGCAGGTGTTGCAGCTCCTGCGCTTATATGGGAAGGTGCCGTGGGAAGGGGAGTAGGTGTTGGGAGTGATGGAAGAGTGGACCAGGGTGTCAGGGAACGGTCCCTTCAGAATGCTGAAAGGGGAGGGGAGGGGAAGATATGTTTGGTGGTGGTGAGTTCTGACGAAAGGTCATCCACCTGAAACGTTTACTCTGTTTCTCTCTCCACAGATGCTGCCTGGCCTGCTGAACATTTCCATCATTTTCTAAAAGTATTTTGAAGATGTTTTCTCATTTCTCAGTTAAAAATGTAACTGATTTTTCATTTTATTTCTCTTACAACATTATTATTTTTCTGCGTGATTCACATTGTAACGACAATGAGCATACTTTTCAATTGGGAGAAATATCCTTCAACCATTACAATGCCTTAATAGTAAATAAAGGCGAACGCACCCCAGGAGATATCACTACAGAATATTTTACTAGTTTCAAAGGTACAAAGAAATAACAAAGGGCACTGAGATTGTGACTTTTGGGCATCATATTCAACTTCATATTTCCACACAGAAATAGTCAGCTATGTGCTGGAATTCTCCATTGGTGCAACTAAATCAAACTCGTGAGGTATCTATTTTTCCCCTTTCTAAGAAACACCTCACCTCACTATTTACAGTGTTTCTATAATTTGCAGAAGGTGATGTTTGCGGATTTTTTTCTTTCTCCATATATTCACCCCTGACGTTATATTTCAGTGCAGATGAACTGCACATGTTGGGAAAGGCGGATTCTCTCTTCGTCGATTCTAAAGTTGAACATGTTTCGTAGCGGAAACTTTGAGAAAGTGGATCGCCTCCGAATACCTCCACATAATTCGGAGGTATCTGAATGTTCCTGCTGGCTTTTTGAATCCCATTGAGCGAATTTCTTGATTTACAACAGCAGCCGGCGTCCAGACCACAGCTGTAAACACCAAATCCATTTCTGCTTTTATGGACCTTGGCAGCGAGGATAATTAAAACCACAAGAAAAATGGACGAAATTATCCCTAAAGTTATCACCAAGTAAAAGCTCAAACCGGAAGTGAACCCGGAATCTTCAGTTAAATTGCTGATATCAGAAAGCAACTGTGTGTCCCCATCGATCACCGATAAACTGATGGTCATTGAAGCTGAAAGCGGCGGTGTTCCGTTGTCTTTTACAACTATTGCTAACCTTTGCTTCATTGCGTCTTTATCCACAATGTCACGGATTGTCCAGATTTCTCCTGTGTCCGGTGAAATAGTGAAAAGTCCAGGGTCAGTAGCCTGAAGGATCTGGTAAGAGAGGCGAGCATTCTGGCCGGAGTCAGCGTCGATGGCAGACACCTTGGTAACCAGGTAACCTGGTTCTGCGAAGCGGGACATTGTCTCTATTACTGTTGACCCATATTCAGGTAGTGGATGCAGGATCACTGGGGCATTATCATTCTGGTCAAGGATGACAACATCCACCGAAACGTTGCTGGTGAGTGACGGGACCCCAGAGTCCTGGACCTGAACCTGGATCTGAAAGCTTTTGAGCTCCTCGTAATCAAAAGTTCTCTGAGAAAATATGATTCCATTCTCCGAATTGACATACACGTAGCTGGTCACTGACTCGCCCTGGATCTGGTTCCTCAGAATGGAATAAGATAATCGAGCATTCTCGTTAAAATCCGGATCAGATGCTGTCACCGAGAAGATAGAGGTTCCGATAACGTTGTTCTCCATCACATAGGCTGTGTATGAAGACTGTCTAAAGCGTGGTGCGTTGTCATTTACATCTGAGACCTCCACCTGCACGGTTTTCTTGGAAGTGAGAGGAATCAACCCTGAATCACTACAGAGTATAGTGACGTCGTACTTGGAGGTATTTTCGCGGTCCAGTTGTTCCCTGGTTAGCAATTTGTAATAGTTCTTTAAAGGTGAATTCAATTTAAAGGGAAGGTTACTTGGGATTTGACAATGAACTTGTCCACTTTCTCCTGAGTCTTTGTCCGTTGTACTAATCAGGGCTATTACAGTCCCGGGCACAGAGTCTTCACGAACTGGATTGAACATCGAAGTTACTATCACCTCAGGTGGGTTGTCATTCACATCAGTAATATCCACGTGTACATGACAGTACACAAGAGCCGCATAAGGCCCCTTATCCATTGCTTGAACGTTGATCTCAAAAGCACCGTTTTCTTCATAGTCCAAATTCCCTTTCACTCTGATTACCCCAGTATTGGAATCCAGACTAAACAGTTCACGCACTGCCGCTGAGGTATGACTAGTAAAAGAATACTCTATCTCCCCGTTAGATCCATCATCTAAGTCAGTTGCGTTAAGTTTTATCACCAATGTTCCCTTGGGCACGTTTTCCTTCAGGCTGACCCTATAAACCGACTGGGAGAACACAGGCGAGTTGTCGTTGGCGTCCTGTACCAGGATTATTATTTGGGCAGTGCTGGACCTCGGAGGGACCCCGCCGTCCTCGGCAATTAGCTCTAACCTGTGGGTTGATTCTTTCTCTCTATCCAATGGCCTTTCTAACATTAACACTGGAAGCTTCTCGTCCCCACTGCGGGACTCAATGTCTAGTGCGAAGTACTGGTTTCCAACCAGCCGATAGTTTTGTAAGGAGTTGGTTCCAACGTCCGGATCGTGCGCGCACTCGAGGGGGAAGCGCGCTCCCGGCGCCGCCACTTCAGAGATTTCAAGGCGGAACTGGCTCTTTGGAAAACTGGGAGCATTGTCATTTATATCCATAATCTCCACTTCAACTCGGTACACATTCAGAGGATTTTCGATCACAGCCTCCAAAGACAATATGCAAGTGAGGCTCGGCCCACAGAGCTGTTCTCTGTCAATTTTTTCCTTCACAAACAAAATCCCATTGTCTAAATTTACATCCAAATACCCTTTCCTGGGACCGGGCACAATCCGAAAATTTCGAGCTGAGAGCTCTTTCACATTCAGACCCAAATCGTCTGCGATATTCCCAACAAAGGCGCCCAGTTGCAATTCTTCAGGACTCGAATAACGAATCTGTCCCGAAACCAGCACCCAGAAGGAGGACACACAGTATAATAGTTGCCATTTTATCAACCAATATATTCTATAATCTCCCATTTCCAGCGAAAAACATTTCAAATGCTTCAGCGCAGCACTGCTCCGTTCGCTAATTCGTTTCAATAAACTTCTTTATGTATCATTTTAAGAGAGCTATAATTTGAAAAAATACCTGTACTGTTTGAAAATCCTGACATTATTTGTGACAAATGTTCTTATTTCTTCTAAAATCATCCATAGGTGCATGCTCAAATGCTAATATAGCGTAACGCAGCTTGCTGTGCATTTTTACACTGTAGCTGATGTTACTGCGATGGTGGATGGGAAGGGAAGGGGGATCTCCAGGCAACTTCTAGCTTCTGATTGGTGAACGTAGGCATGTTCACATTCAACCAATCACTGCCACAAGCATTGCTTAAAGCTAGAACGGCCTTTGTGAACCTCTGCGCAAAAGTAAGATTTATTGTTGTACAATCAAAAATATTTCTATGCCATTCCTTCAATGTTTTGAATTTATTTTCTCTTTCAAACAATTTTTAAGACCACGGGGCAGAACTTGCTGTCAAAATAAAGGCAAGGTTAATGGAGCTGGCCGTTATTTATGCGTAACCGGTACAGCACCTTCAGGCGTGGAGCTGATGCGCGTTTAATGTGGATATGTTAACCGTATGCCACTTATGCAGGGCCCCATACAAAACACACTTGTATCGATTGTTTGATAGACAGTTACAGTGATTCAGACAGCGAGCTATAATTTCTACTGTCATAAGTTATTGATGTTTTTATCTGTAATAGTGGATTTCATTGTAATCTATCTTATGTGCCAATTCATTTTAAATAATTTTATGCAGTACAGCAACTAGAACTATAAACATAACAGACTGATTATAAAGGAAAGGTTAACGAAGCCTCTGGCATTGAGCCTGGCCCAGAGATGATGACCAAGAATTTAAATAGCGAGGAATATTGATAGCCTACGTAGGTATCTCCTCATCTTCACGTGTTGAAATCCTTAATTCGATATGGGTACATCCGAATCAAACATATTAGGTGTTCAACCCCCCCCCCCCTTTAGACGGGCGTCTCACCTCACTATTTACAGTGTTTCTACAATTTGCAGAATTCGATGCCGGTGGGGTTTCTTCCTTCCCATTGATGTTATTCTTGCCTGTAGGTGAACTATACATGTTGCGAAACATGAAGTCTTTCTTGATCGCACCTGAAGTGGAACACGTCTCGTAGCGGAAACTCTGAGAAAGTGGATCACCCCCAAACACCTCAACATAGTTCGGAGGTATGTGAATGCTCCTACTTGTCTTTTGAATTCCATTCAGCGAGTTTCTTGCCTCAAAGCAGCAACACGTGCCCAGGCAAGAGTTACGGTCACCAAAGCCGTGTCTGTTTTTGTGAACCGTAACGGCGAGGATAACTAAAATCACTAGAAAAATTACCGAAATTAGCCCCAACGATATGACTAAATAAAAGCTTGTATTCGAAGCAAATACGGGCTCTTCAGATAAACTGTCCACCTCGGATAGCAATTCTGTTTCACTTTGTTCCACTGATATGATGATGGTCATTGTAGCTGAAAGGGGTGGTGTCCCGTTGTCTTTTACTGCAATGACCAACCTTTGCTTACTGAGATCCCTGTCCAGGATACCACGAATGGTCCATATTTCCCCTGAGTCCGATGAAATAGTAAAAAGTCCAGGGTCGGTAGCCTGAAAAATCTGGTAAGAGAGGCGAGCATTTTGGCCAGAGTCAGCATCGGTTGCAGATACTTTAGCAACCAGGTACCCTGGCTCGGCGAACTTTGATACAGTCTCCATCACCGTGGAACCATAATCTGGTAATGGATGTATGATGACTGGGACATTGTCATTTTGATCAAGGATAATAATGTCTACTGAAACGTTGCTGGTGAGTGGTACAGTCCCAGAGTCCTGTGCTCGTATCTGGATCTGAAAGTTTTTGAGTTGCTCGTAGTCAAATGTTCTCTGAGAATATATGACACCAGTCTCTGAATTAATACGCACGTAAGCGGATATTGGCAAGTCCTGATCCCGAGTTTCCAGGATGGAGTAGGATACTCGAGAGTTCTGGTTTAAATCTGGATCAAAAGCTGTCACTGAGAAGATGGAAGACCCAATAATGTTGTTCTCCATCACGTAGGCTGTGTACGAAGACTGCGTAAAGCGTGGCACGTTATCATTTATATCGGAAACCTCCACCCGGATGGTTTTCTTGGATGTGAGAGGAGGGGTTCCTCTGTCACTGCAAACGATAGTAACGCCGTGCTTGGAGGTATTTTCGCGATCGAGCGGCTGCTGAGTAAGCAATCTGTAATAGTTCTTCAAAGAAGAATCTAGTCTGAAAGGAGAGCCACTTGCAATTTGACATTGAACCTGCCCATTATCTCCCGAGTCTTTGTCTTCCACATTGAACAGGGCCACCACGGTCCCAGGCGGGGAGTCTTCACTAACAGGACTAAACATAGAAGTCAAAGTCACCTCAGGTACATTATCATTGACATCAGTAACGTTCACCAGCACATCACAGTACACAGGGGTTGCGTCTGGACCCTTGTCCATCGCCTGGACGTTAATCTCAAAAACGTTGCTTTCTTCATAATCCAAATTTCCTATGACCCTAATTTCCCCAGTTCTGGAATCCACATTAAACAATTCACGGACTCTGACAGAGGTATGGCTACTGAAAGAGTACGCAATCTCCCCATTGGGACCATTGTCCAAGTCAGTAGCGTTTAGTTTGATTACCAGAGTTCCTTTGGGTGCATTTTCCAGCAGCCTCACCCTATATACTGACTGGGGGAACACGGGCGCGTTGTCGTTAGCATCCTGTACTACGATAATTATCTGAGCAGTTCCAGATTTTTCAGGGAGCCCTCCGTCCTTGGCAATTAGCACTAACCTGTGGAGCGTTTGCTTTTCTCTGTCCAGGGGCCTTTGCAATACTAACACTGGCAACTTGCCATCTCCACTGCGTGACTGAATGTCTATGATGAAATATTCGTTAGCGACCAGCTGGTAGGTTTGTAAGGAGTTGATTCCAACGTCCGGATCCTGCGCCGACTCGAGGGCAAAGCGCGCTCCTTGCACGGCCACCTCTGAGATTTCTAGACGAAATTGGCTTTTTGGGAAACTGGGAGCGTTGTCATTTACATCCAGAATCTCTACTTGAAAATGATACACGTTCAAGGGATTTTCGATCACGGCCTCTACCGACAATATGCAAGTGAAGCTCGACCCACAGAGCTGTTCTCTGTCAATTTTTTCCTTCACAAACAAAATCCCATCGTCTAAATTTACATCCAGATACTGTTTCCTGGGACCAGACACAATCCGAAAACTGCGAGCTTTGAGCTCTTTCACGTCTAAACCCAAATCGCCTGCGATATTCCCAACAAAGGCACCCAGTTGCAGCTCTTCAGGAATTGAATAGCGAATCTGTCCCGAAACCAGAACCCAGGAGGATAACACACAGTACAAAAGTGACCATTTTAACAGCCAATGTATTTTAGAATATCCCATTTCCCGTACAAAGCATTCCAATTGCTTCAGCGCGACACACCATTCAATAATTCCTTGGAACAAGATTCCTTATAAGCCATTTTAACGAGAAAATGGGGCTATATTACATAAAGATACCTGGAGTTTTCAAATATCACTGAGATTTCGTTCCAATCTTCTTATTTCTTTTAAAATTAAAAACATGTATACGAGTACAAAACCCGATACAGCGCGACGCAGCTCGCTATGCGGTTTTTACATTGTATCTGATCGTACGTAATGGTGGATGGGGAGGGAAGGGGGCAGTCAAGATCTCCAGACACATTTCAGCTTCTCATTGGTGAACTGGCATTCAACCAATCACCGGACAGAACATTTCTTAAAGCTGGAATGTCTCTGTAAACCTTTGTGGAATATTTACATTTATTATTGTGCAATCTAAATTTCTCCCAACTTCTCCTGCATTATTTTGGAGATTTCTTTCTCTCGGCCAAACTAGTCTTTACTAGATTTTCTAAGGATCACTTCTTCGGAACCCATTTTAAAACGGAAACTTATGTTACCTCTTCACTTATGAGGCATGATATGATTTGACTCAAGCCTCAGAGCACCCTATATCATGCCTCCATTCAATACAAATTACCACGATCTTATTTTGGTAATTTGTAAGGTTTAATCCCTACTGAGAGCTTATATTCAGTTGACTAATTGATGATTTGATTATTTCCCTGAGAAAAAATGCGATTTTATAATTCTCAATAAAAATGTGAATCCAACATTATAACTCATGGCAACAATATGGAGTACCATCAGCAGGGTACTGACGCTTGATTTTTTTAACCACAGTGACCCCGGCGAAATACCAGCGTAAGCAATCTTTCCGTTTTTTCCTACTAAATGATAGAGGATAGCACATTGAAGGTGTTGCATCTGGTCTGTACGATTGTGCTTTCTTCACACATACTTAATGGTAACATTCTCTAACTGCTACCATTAACTTAATGTTAAAAGAATGTGAACGCAAGGAAGGACAAATTATTGAATAGCACAGGAGCTGGTCCAAGAATAGCGTCTGGGAATTCAGACAGCGAAGCAAATTGAAAGGACTAACTCTTAGGTATCTCCTTACTCCGATTTCCATGATCGATATGTTTTCAGTGAACAGTTGCACTTGCAAATTAAACCCATGAGGTGTTCTTTTCGCCTTCGAATAAGAACCTCACCTCATCATTTACAGTGTCCCTGTAATGCGCAGAGTTTGGTGTTCGCGTGGTATCTCCATTCCCTAAAGTGTCACTCGGGACGTTATTCTTACGCGTGGATGTACTGCACCTGTTGGGAAACGTGAAGTCTCTCTTAGTGGAATGTGAAGTTGAGCATGTATCGTAGCGGAAACTCTGAGAAAGTGGATCACCCCCAAACACTTCAACGTAGTTCGGTGGTATCTGAAGGTTTCTGTTGCCTCTCTGAATTCCATGCAGCGAATTTCTTGCTGTAAAACAGCCACACGTGTCTAGAGAAGAGCCTTTGTGGACCTTAATAGCAAGGATAATCAAAATCACCAGGAAAATGGACGAGATGATCCCTAAAGTTATGACTAAGTAAAAACTGGCATCAGAAACGAATCCGGGATCTTCAGACAAACTACTCACATCGGACAGCATTTGTTTATCGGTCCCCGCCACAGACAAGATGAATGTTATTGTGGCTGAAAGTGGCGGTGATCCGTTGTCTTTTACACCAATGACCAATCTTTGCTTAGCGGCATCATTGCTCATAATACCGCGGATTGTCCAGATTTCTCCTGTATTTGGTGAAATAGTAAAGAGGCCAGCGTCAGTAGCTTGGAGAATCTGGTAGGTAAGACGAGCATTCTGGCCAGTGTCAGCATCGGTAGCCGAAACTTTGGCAACCAGGTAGCCTGGTTCTGCGAACCGGGATACCGTCTCCAATACCGTGGAGCCGAACTCGGGTGATGGATGCACGATCACGGGAGCATTGTCATTTTGATCAAGGATAATAATATCCACTGAAGTGTTGCCAGCGAGTGGTGAGGCTCCAGAGTCCCGTGCCTGAACTTGGATCTGAAAGTTTTTGAGATGCTCGTAATCGAAAGTTCTCTGAGAAAATATGACACCGCTCTCCGAGTTAATAGAGACGTAAGTGGACACTGACTTGCCCTGAATCAGGGTCTCCAAGATAAAGTAGGACAGGAGAGCGTTCTGATTTAAATCTGCATCGAAAGCAGTCACCGAGAATATGGACGCGCCAATAGCGTTGTTCTCCATTACGTATGCTGTATATAAAGGCTGTGTAAACTGTGGTGAGTGGTCATTTATATCTGAAACTTCCACCAGGATGGTTATGTTGGATGTGAGTGTTGGGATTCCAGCATCACTGCACACGATAGTCACACTGTAGTTTGATACATGCTCGCGATCTAGTGCCTCCCGGGTAACTAGTCTGTAATAGTTATTTAAGGATGAATCTAGTTTAAAAGGAAGTTCATTTGAGATTTGACAATGCACATGCCCGTTTTCTCCCGAGTCTTTGTCTGTTGAACTGATCAGAGCCACTACAGTCCCGGGGAGGGAGTCTTCACCGACAGGACTGAACAACGAAGTTAGTGTCATCTCAGGTGCGTTGTCATTCACATCAATTATATTAACCACCACGTGACAGTAGACGGGGGTTGCGTTAGGCCCTTTGTCCTTTGCTTGTACGTTAATCTCAAAAACACTGTTTCCTTCATAGTCCAAATTCTTCTTAATTCTGATTTCACCAGTTTTAGAATCCAGCCCAAACAGTTCACGGACTCTAATCGAAGTATGACTGCTAAACGAATACACTACCTGCCCATTGAGACCATCATCCAGATCAGAAGCGTCTAGTTTGATCACCAAAGTTCCTTTGGGTACATTTTCCATTAAGCTGACCCTATAGACCGACTGGGGAAAAATAGGTGCGTTGTCGTTGGCATCTTCTACCACGATCATTATTTGAGCTGTGCCAGATCTCTCAGGGACCCCTCCGTCCTTAGCAATTAACACTAACCTGTGGGTATTTTCCTTTTCCCTGTCCAGAGGCCTTTCCAAAACTAAAACCGGTAACTTTCCGTCCCCACCGCGCGTCTCGACATCGAGGGCGAAATATCCGTTGGCCACCAGCTGATAGCTTTGTACGGAGTTGGATCCAACGTCCGGATCGTGTGCGCACTCCAGAGCAAAGCGCGTTCCTGGGGCAGCCACCTCTGAGATTTCCAGACGGAACTGGCTCTCTGGGAAACTGGGAGCGTTGTCATTTACATCCAGAATCTCCACTTGAAAATGGTACACATTCAGGGGATTTTCGATCACGGCTTCCAAGGACAATGTGCAAGTCAGGGTCGGCCCACAGAGCTGTTCTCTGTCAATTTTTTCCTTCACAAACAAAATCCCATTGTCTACATTTACGTCCAAATACTGCTTACTGGGACCAGACACAATCTGAAAGCTGCGAGCCGATAGCTCTTTTATATCCAAACTCAAATCGTCTGCGATATTCCCAACAAAGGCGCCCATAGTCAGTTCTTCAGGAATCGAATAACGTATCTGTCCAGAAACTAGTTCCCAGGAAGAGATGATGCAATATAAAAGTTGCCATTTCAATAACCAATATATTTTATGATATTCCATTTCCAGCACAAAGCATTTCAAATGATTGAGCACAACGCAGCGCCGTTGAATCATTCCTGGGAAAAGAATCAATTATGTGTTCATTTTGACTAAAACAGCTAGATTGCGTGAAAAACAAGCGTACTTTTAAAAAATCTGCGTAATTATTTCTGACAAACCTTCTTATTTCTTCTAAAATCGCCAATGGGTGAATGTAGAGAACCTAATGTAACGACACGCAGCTCTATCCAATGTTACACCGTATCTGGTCGTACATAATGGCGGAAGGGGAGGGGAGGGCAGCAAGGATCTCCAGTCACATTACAGCTTCTCATTGGTGAAAAAAGGCAGACTTACATTCAACCAATCACTGCACTAAGCATTTCTTAAAGCTGGACTGCCTTCCTAAACCTTTGCGCAATATTTACATTTATTGTTGTGCAATGTAAAATCAAACTAACCCTTTCTTTCACTATTTAGGAGTTGCCTTCACTCTGTTACATTAATTATTACACTTTGAAGTGGTTTTGACACTTAATTGACGCTTAACCAGAACCCTGAACAAACGACATACTTCACTGAATGCTTCATTGATGATTAATTGGTTTGATTCACCACAAAGCTCAGGTTTTCTGATTCATTTCTTCATTAAACATGTCTAATTCACTTGAACCTTACTGGTAATTATATTCGACAATGCTCCATAATGTCAATATCTGATGACTAAAATACAACTGAGAAGAAAAAGGAAGTGTGAATTTTAATGAGCTCTCCCTGAAAAAAAAAGTGAATCCATTTCCACTTGTAGTCCTCATCGAGTTGAACCAGGGTGTTTGCAACCCTGATAGTACCCCACAGTATGGACCTTGGATTCTCAACTGAAAAGTGTAAACAAAAATGAACTACCTAGGATGTGCTGTTAAACACAATTACCTAGACTACGGTGATCTTTCATATTTAGTCTTATAATCTACTGATGTTTTCTCTGCAATAGTAAAGTACTCAATCTAGTTCATGTGTTAATTACAGTGACAGCAACAGCATCTATTTAATTGCAAACGAACGTTAAAGCACTCAATTGATACCGCACATCAGGGCCGGTCTGTGAATGATGATAAAGAATTGCATAACACATAAAACACGAGTTTAACTCCCTGATACCATTGCCATCTGCACGTATTCGCTTAAGATCGACTTTTCTTTCCAATCAGGCGCCTCACCTCACTATGTACAGAGTTCTCATGTTTTTCACAATTAGAGATCGATGCCTTTCCTCCGTTTGCAATAATTTCACTCCTGGCGTTATTCTTGCCTGTAGACGAACTGCACGTGTTGGGGAATAGGAAGTCTCTCTTTATCGAACGTGACGTTGAACACGCCTCGTAGCGGAAACTTTGGGAAAGTGGGTCGCCCCCAAATACTTCAACATAGTTGGGAGGTATCTGAAGGTTGCGGCTGGCTTTCTGAATTCCATTCAGCGAATGCCTTGATTCAAAGCAACAACACGGGCCCAAAGCACAGTTGTGGCCACCAAAAGCATTTCTGCTTTTATGAACTTTTACAGCTAGAATAATTAAAACCACAAGAAAAATGGACGAGATTATTCCTAAAGATACAACTAAGTAAAGGCTTGTATCAGAAGCGAAGTCAGGGGTTTCAGACAAACTGCTTCTGTCCGATAGCATTTCTGCATCGCCATCTACCACTGACAAAATGATAGTCATTGTAGCAGAAAGTGGTGGTGTTCCATTGTCATTTACCAGGATGACCAACCTTTGCTTGGTTGCATCTGTTTTTGCAATATCACGGGTTGTCCATATTTCGCCCGTGTCCGTTGACATAGTAAAAAGTCTCAGGTTAGTAGCGTGGGAGATCTGGTAGGAGAGACGAGCATTTTGGCCAGAGTCGGCATCAGTGGCCGTCACCTTGGCAACCAGATACCCTGGTTCTGCAAATCGGGATATCGTCTCTGTTGTTGTTGACCCATGCTCGATTAATGGATACACGATCACGGGGGCATTATCATTTTGGTCAAGGATAATGATGTCCACGGAAACGTTGCTAGCGAGTGGTGGGACTCCACGGTCATGTGCCTGAACTTGGATTTTAAAGTTTTTCAATTGTTCGTAGTCAAAAGATCTATAGGAATATATAATGCCATTCTGTGAATTAATATAGATGTAATTGCTTACAGATTCGCCCTGAACCTGGCTGTCCAGGATAGCGTAAGATAGTCGAGCATTCTGCTCTATGTCCGGATCAAATGCTGTCACTGAAAAGATGGACTCACCAATATTATTGTTTTCCATCACGTATGCTGTAAGTAAAGGTTGCGCAAACCGTGGTGCGTTGTCATTTCTGTCTGAAACCTGCACCAGGATGGTTTTGTTGGATGTGAGAGGCGGGGTTCCTCCGTCACTGCAGGTGATAGTAACGTCGTACGTGGAGACGTATTCTCGGTCTAGGGGGTCCCGTGTGAGCAATCTTAAATACTTCCTCGAGGATGAATCCAGCGTGAAAGGAAGATTATTTCCGATCTGGCATTCAAGCTGCCCATTCTCACCGGAATCTCTGTCTGACGCACTGATCAGAGCCACTACAGTCCCAGGCAGTGAGTCTTCAGGAACTGGGCTAGATAAAGAAGTCAGTGTCACCTCAGGCGCATTATCATTTACGTCAATAATGTTCAATATAACATGACAGTACACTGGGTTGGCGTTAAGTCCCTTGTCTTTTGCTTGTACAATAACCTCAAAAACACTATTCTCCTCATAGTCCAAATTCGCTTTAACTCTTATTTCACCAGTTTTGGAATCCAAACCAAACAGTTCTCGGACTCTGACAGATGTATGGCTACTGAAAGTGTACACAATCTCTCCATTGGAACCCTCATCCAAATCAGTGGCATTTAACTGCAGTACCAAGGACCCTTTGGCCACGTTTTCTGATAGGTTGATCCTGTAAACCGATTGAGGGAAAACCGGCGCGTTATCGTTGGCATCTTCCAGTATGATGTTGATCTGAGCAGTGCCAGACTTTTCAGGGACCCCGCCGTCTTTGGCTATCAGCAGTAATCTGTGGGTCGATTGCTTCTCTCTGTCCAGGGGCTTTTCCAGCACTAACACTGGTAATTTCCCATCTCCAATTCCTGCCTCAATACTTAGCACGAAATATTCATTTGCAACCAGTCGGTAGGTTTGTACGGAATTGGTTCCAACATCGGGATCGTACGCGTACTCGAGGGCGAAGCGCGCTCCTGGCGCAGCCACCTCGGAGATTTCAAGGCGGAACTGGCTCTTTGGAAAACTGGGAGCGTTGTCATTTATATCCAGAATCTCCACTTCGATTTGGTACAGATTCAGAGGATTTTCAACCACGACCTCCAAAGACAAGACGCAAGCGAGGCTCGGCCCACAGAGCTGTTCTCTGTCAATTTTTTCCTTTACAAACAAAATCCCATTGTCTAAATTTACTTCCAAATACTGCTTTCTTGGACCTGACACAAGCCGAAAATTCCGAGCCGAGAGCTGCTTTACATCTAAACCCAAATCGTCTGCAATATTCCCAACAAAGGCGCCCAGTTGCAATTCTTCAGGAATAGAATAACGAATCTCTCCTGAAACTACATCCCAGGAGATAAACATGCAATATAGCAGTTCCCATTTTAAAAAACAAAATATGTTATAACATCTCATTGCCAGTGTTAAACATTCCAATTCCTTCAGCGCGGATCTGTGGCGTTCGGTTTTTCCTTAGATTAAAATTACGTATACATCATTTCTTCACTAGATAGGCTGCAATGTAGAAAAATACCTTTACTTGTTAAGAAATCGTCGAGATTGTTTCAGAAAAGTCTCCATTTCGTTGCTAAAATCCCCAATAGATGCATCCGCGAAAACTGCTGTAACCCTACGTAGCTCGCTATCCAATTTCACATTGTTTCGGGTCGTATGTGATGGTGGACGGGAAGGGAAGAGGCAGTCAGGATCTCCAGTCACATACTGACTTCTGATTGGCAAATTCATATTCAGCCAATCAGAATACTGTTCATGTCTTAAAGCTAGAATGTCCTGCTAAAGCGTTTAATATTTACATTTATGGTTGCGCAACCAAAAATGTAACGAACCTTTTCTTTTAATGTTTTGCATGTTTTGATCTCTCTGCAAAACCATTTTGTAGAGCTGTTTTACAATGAATATATTAAAAGTCACCCTATTCAGAGACCACGATATGAAACACATTTTCATGGGTACTTCATTTCTGAGACACTAAGGGCACTCAGCTAAACCCTAAACTCTCTGATGTTATTGTTCCTTAAATAGATTTAATTGGCTTGATCTTGTCTTTGGTAATTTGTAGTCTAATGAGAAGTCCGTACTGCTGATGACATTTGAGATTCTGGAAAGCATGAACACTCCTCTGGATTAGCACTGACTTTTAAAAAAACTTTTGAGACATGGGTCCTAGTCCTGTGTAAACTGATAAGGTGTAGGTCTGGTTGCTGTATGGGAACTACATGCAATAAGTTTAAGCAGCGTCAACCCAGTTCCTAATGGAGCTAAGGTTCAAGCACTGGGCCGAGAAGATCATACAGACATACAGCACAGAAGGAGGCCATTCCATCCATCATGCCTGTGCCTGCTCTTTGAAAGAGCTACCCAACTGGTCCCACTCCACCGCTTTTTTGCCATATCCCTGCAAATTATTGCTTTTCAAGTATATACCCAATTCGTCTTTGAAAGTGGCCATCGAATTTGCTTCCACCACCCTTTCAGGCAGTGCATTCCAGATCATAACAACTCCCTGCTTAAAAAAAATCTCATCTCCCCTTTGGTCCTTTTGCCCAGATATAGCTTCACTGTACAGGTAATTAGGAGTGTTTGATACTAACACTGGGTTGTTTAAATTCAATGTTGATCTGGTCCCTAGTACTAAAGTCGCTCAGAGGAACATAAGAAATTTTAGGAAGATTAAATGGCTACTTAGCACAATAGGAATGTTCATCTTCATACGTCAACACCACCCTTTCGCCATATCTTTCAAACCCTTCTCTTTCTGCACCGAATTGCCTCTTGAATCTATTCGTGTATCTGCTTTATTGTCCATTCCTGGTGATATAACTACAACTCCCCTACCATTTGCCTGACTTTCCTACTTCCAACAACACTGTTTTTTTAACACGAGTGCCCTGTTATTTGAAACTATCGTCATAATAACAATTTATCTGGATTATGTTTGTCAAGTTCCTTCACAACCTTGAAAGCTTCAGTGAGATCACCTTATAATCTTTTAATTTCCAAAAGTAACACAATTAAATTCATTAGCCTTTCCTTATAACTTCATCTCCTGATGCCCAAAATTATCTCGTTTGATGACTCTGCACTGTCCTAAAGGCAATAGTATCCTTCCTAGAATCAGGTGACCACAACTACGCACGGTAGTCCAGATATTCATTTACCCCAATAATGCAACTTTTTTTCGTTTCCACTATATTTCTCTGCTTATGCAACCCAATACATTTTTGCATTTTTAAACTGAAGCTAGGCTGATAGTTCATAGATTTATTTATCATTATACCCCGGTCATTTTTTCTGATCAGCGCATAGTAGTACAGTTTCAGTTAGCACATACTCCTTTTGATTCCTTGTTCCTATTATAATTATTTTACACTTATCCACATTGAACTGCACCTTGGTCTTAATCCTTCTGAATACACTTGCATCGCCGTTCATTATTTGCCTTGCCTTCTATTTAGGCATCATGCGCATATCTTACTTTGATGTCAACACACCTTCACCAAAAGTAATTTAAACTAATCAAAACTATTTAGCATTCCTTATAACAGCACATCTTATTAAGCTGTTAGTTATGGTTTGTCATCCATCAAACATAGATCAGCAAAATCAGAGGGTTTAAACTAATTTGGCAGGGGGATGGGCATCAGGATTTTTTTTATTCGTTCTTGGGATGTGGGCGTCGCTGGCGAGGCCAACATTTATTGTCCATCCCTAATGATGAAGCATTAGAGTGGAGAAACAAGAGGAGTGGGAGAGACAAATAGCTCTAGTGTAAAGAATAGTTCGGAAACAGGAAGGATCAGACAGGGCAAATGCGAGGCAATCTAAAATCAGCCTGGAGTGCATGCGTATAAATGCACGTATGGTAAATAATGTTAGTGAGCTGCAGGCACAAGTCTCCACATTGGACTATGATATAATTGCATCTATCATCATCGCTGGGTTAAAATCCTGGAACTCCCTACTTAACAGAACCATGGGAGAACCTTCACCAGACGGACTGCAGCAGTTCAAGAAGGTGGCTCGCCATCACCTTCTCAAGGGCAATTAGGGATGGGCAATAAATGCTGGGCTCGCCAGCGACGCCCACATCCCATGAATGAATAAAAAAAATAAAGGTAACCTGGCTCAAAGAAGGGGAGGATTGCTTACTTAATATTCCAGCTTACAATGTATTCAGGAAAGGTAGGGGAGAAAAGAAAGGGGTAATATTGATCAAATGAGCTATTAAAGCACTGGAAAGAGATGATGTAGTTGACGGGTCACAATCAGAATCTATTTGGTTAGAATTAAGGAACAATAGAGGAGCTATTACGCTACTGGGTGTATATTATAGGGCAGCAAATAGTGGGAAGGAGATAGAGGAGCAAATTTGGAGGCAAATTACAGAAACATGCAAGAAGTATAATGCGGTGATAATGGAGGACTTCAATTATCCCAATATAGATTTGGATTATAACAGTGTAATGGTCAAAGAGGAGGAGGAATTCCTGAAATGAGTACTTTCTTGATCAGTGCGTTTCAAGCCCAACGAGGAAGGAAACAATGCTGTTCTAGGGAATGAAATGGGGTAGATGGAGCATGTTTCAGTGGGGGAGCATTTGGGGAACTGTGATCATAATATCTTTGGATTTAGAATAGTTATGGAAAAGGACAAGGAAGAACCAAGCATAAAAAATACTTAACTGGAGGAGGACCAATTTCAGTGAGTTAAAAAGGGATCTTGCCCAGGTGGATTGGAATCATAAATTGATAGGCAAAACAATAATTGAACAATGGGAGGCCTTCAAGGAGGAGATAGTTCAGGTACAGAGTAGACACATTCCCACGAGGGGGAAAGGAAGGACATCTAAAGCTAGAGCTCCCTGGATGACTAAAGATGTGGAGATTAAAATGAAACAGAAAAAGGTATATAACAAATGTAAAGTTGATAATACAGTAGAGAACCAAGCAGCATATAGAAAGTAAAAAGGAGATCTAAAAAGGGGAATAAGAGGGGCAAAGAGAATATGAAAATAGGTTAGTGGCTAATATAAAAGGGAACCCAAAAGTATTTTATAAACGTACAAATAGTAAAAGTGTAGTCAAAGGTAGGGTAGGGTTGATTAGGGACAAAAAAAGAGATCTTCTTGTGGAGGCAGTGGGCATGGCTGAGGTACTACATGAATATTTTGCATCGGTTTTCACTGGAGAGGAGGATGTTGCCAATGTAGCAATAAAGGAGGAGGTAGTAGAGATATTGGATAGGATAAAAATAGATAAAGAGGAGGTACTTAAACTGTTGGCAGTACTCAAAGTGGAAAAGTCACCTGGTACAGATGGGATTACTGTGGGAAGTAAGGGTGGAAATTATGGAGGCCCTGGCCACAATCTTGCAATCCACCTTAGATATGGGAGCAGTGCTAGAGGACTGGAGGATTGCAAATGTTACACCCCTGTTCAAAACAGGGGAAAGGTATAAACCTGGCAACTGCAGGCCAGTCAGCCCAACGCCAGTGGTGGGGAAACTTTTATTTGGCACTTGGAAAAGTATGGGCTAATAAATGAAAGTTGGCATGGATATGTTAAAGAAAAGTCTTGTTTGGCTAACTTGATTGAGTTCTTTGATGAAGTAGTGGAGAGGGTTGATGAGGATAATGTAGTTGATGCATCTATGGACTTTCAAGAGTCATTTGATAAAATACCACATAATTGATTTGTTAGCAAAATTGAAGCCCATGGGATTAAAGGGAAAGTGGCAGCTTGGATACAAAATTGGCTATGGGACAGAAAACAGAGAGTAATGGTGAAGGGTTGTTTTTCAGACTGGAGTGAAGTTTACAGTGGTGTTCCCCAGGGGTCGGTATTAGGACCACTGCTCTTTTTGATATATATTAATGACCTGGTATACAGGATATAATTTCAAAGTTTGCAGATGACACAAAACTTGGAAAAGTAGTGATCAATGTGGAGGATAGTTACAGACTTCAGGATGACATAGACAGACTGGTTAACTGGGCAGACACGTGGCAAATGAAATTTAACGCAGGTAAGTGTGGAGTGATACATTTTGGTAGGAAGAACGAGGAGCTGAAATATAAACTAAATGCTACAATTTTAAAGGGAGTGCTGGAACAGAGAGACCTAGGGGTGTATGTACACAAATCTTTGAAGGTGGCAGGATAAATAGAGAAGGCCGTTAAAAAAGCATATGGGATCCTGGGCTTTATTAATAGAGGCCTAGAGTACATAAGCAAGGAAATTATTCTAAATCACTGGTTAGGCTTCAGCTGGAGTACTGTGTTCAATTCTGGGCACCACACTTTCGGAAGGATGTCAAGACCTTAGAAAGGGTGCAGAAGATATTTACTAGAATGGTACCAGGGACGAGGGACTTCAGTTATGTGGAGAGACTGGAGAAGCTGGGATTGTTTGCCTTCGAGCAGAGAGGTTAAGAGCAGATTTGATAGTGGTTCAAAATCATAAACAGTTTTGATTGAGTAAATAAGGTAACACTGTTTCCAGTAGCACAAGGGTCAGTAACCAAAAGACACAGATTTAAGCTGATTGCCAAAAGAACCAGCGGCGACACGAGAAAACATTTTTTCATGCAGCGAGTTTTTATGATCTGGATTGCACTGCCTGAAGGGGCGGTGTAAACAGATTAAATAGTAACTTTCGAAAGGGAATTGGATAAATACTTGAAGGGAAAACATTTACAGGACTATGGGGAAAGAGCAGGGAAGTGGGACTAATTGGGTAGCTCTTTCAAAGAGGCGGCAGAGGCACGACGGGCCGAATGGCCTCATTCTGTGCTGTACTATACTATAATACTATGAATATATGTGACATCATGTTCAAGTCTGACCAGTAAACAGCCGCTGGTTGGACACCTACCCTCTGTCTGACAGGAGTGCACCGTTATCTGACATTTACATCGAATTGGTGTCACGTGTAGGGGTACAATGCACAGTGACCAATTAGTGGGAGCTCTAACGGTGAGGCAATGTACGGAAGAGCCACAATTAGTTAACCTTACGGGAACGCGGATGCATTCTGATGGATGCCACACAATACGTATGGAGTTTGGTCTGCGCATGTTTAGGACCCAAAATAGCAAAGTAAGATTTAAGAAGTTTGCATATCTTTTGCAACTCAGCGTCACCACAGAAACAGACAGAACCCCTCGTCGAAATTAACAGTGGATATTTGTAGACCAAGATATAACCAATGAAGTTATATTACAGCTGTCTCACCTCACTAACGTTCCTACAATTGGTAGAATATGATGCTTGTGGCTTTTCGTTATTCCCTGTAGTTTCATTGCCGACAATATTCTTGCCGGTAGATGTACTGCACCTGTTGGAGAACAAAAACTCTCCCTTGGTGGAATTTGAAGTTGAACACGTGCCGTAGCGGAAACTTTGGGAAAGTGGATCTCCCCCAAATACCTCAACATAGTTCGGAGGTATCTGGATGTTTCTACTGGCTTTCTGAATCCCATTTAGCGAGTTCCTTGCTCGAAAGCAACAGCAAATATCCAAGGCACCGGTGTAGCCACCAAAACCATTCCTGTTTTTGTGGACTGTAATAGCAAGAACAATTAAAACGACAAGAAAAATGGACGAGAGTATCCCTAAAGATATAACTAAGTAAAAGCTTATGTCATTCGTCAACCGGGGCTCTTCAGATGAATTGCTCACATCAGAGAGCATTTCTGTGTCCCCCTCCACCACTGACAAGGTGAGCGTCATTGTAGCAGAAAGCATTGGTGCCCCATTATCTTTTACCACGACAACCAGCCTTTGCTTAATTGCATCTTTGCCCGCGAAGCCACGGATTGTCCAGATTTCTCCGGTATCGGATGAGATGGTGAAAAGTCCAGGGTCAGTAGACTGGGCAATCTGGTAAGACAGCCGAGCATTCTGGCCCGAGTCAGCATCGGTGGCCGTTACCTTGGTAACCAGGTAGCCTGGCTCTGCGAACCTGGATACTGTTTCCAACGCTGTTGAGCCGTATTCCGTCAAAGGATGTATTATCACCGGGGCATTGTCATTCTGGTCTAGGATAATTACATCCACCGAAGTATTGCTGATGAGTGGTGGGACTCCAGAGTCCCGTGCCTGAACTTGGATCTGAAAGTTTTTGAGTTGCTCGTAATCAAAAGTTCTCTGAGAAAATATGACACCATTTTCGGAATTGATATTGACGTACGTGGACACCGGCTCG
This sequence comes from Heptranchias perlo, assembly GCF_035084215.1. Taxonomy (NCBI): domain Eukaryota; kingdom Metazoa; phylum Chordata; class Chondrichthyes; order Hexanchiformes; family Hexanchidae; genus Heptranchias; species Heptranchias perlo. The sequence continues at coordinate 9,478,072 of NC_090338.1, read as the reverse complement.
CTCTCAATCTGGTTCTCGATGATAGAGTAGAATATTCGTGAGTTCTGGTTCAAATCTGGATCAAGAGCCGTCACTGCGAAAATTGAAGTCCCAATGACATTGTTCTCCATTACGTAGGCTGTATAGGAAGGCTGCGTAAAGCGTGGCGCGTTGTCATTTATATCCGAGATTTGCACTGGAATGGTTTTCCTGGTTGTGAGAGGAGGAGACCCGAAATCACTGCAGACGACAGAAATGTCATACTTTGAGATATTTTCTCGATCCAACCGCTGCTGAGTAAGCAATCTGTAGTAGTTCCTTAATGACAAATCTAGCCTGAAAGGCAGCTTATTTGCGATTTCACATTCTACCTGACCATTCTCTCCCGAATCTTTGTCCGATACACTGATCAGAGCAACCACAGTCCCGGGAGTGGAGACTTCACTAACAGGACTGAACAAAGAAGTTAGTATCACCTCAGGTGCATTGTCATTAACATCGATAATGTTAACCAGAATGTGACAGTATCCTGGAATTGGATTAAGTCCCTTGTCCAGCGCCTGCATGTTAATCTCAAATACACTGTCTTCTTCATAGTCCAAACTTCCTTTAACTCTGATTTCCCCAGTTTTGGAATCCACACTAAACAGTTCACGGACTCTAACAGAGGTATGACTACTGAATGAGTACATTATCTCTGCATTGGGACCATCATCTAAATCAGTGGCGTTTAATTTGATAACCAAGGTTCCTTCGGGTGCGTTTTCTGACAGACTAATTTTGTAAACTGAATTTGGGAAGACGGGCGCGTTATCATTTGCATCCTGCACTACAATTATTATTTCCGCAGTGCCTGACTTTGCAGGAATCCCGCCGTCCTTGGCAATTAGTCTTAACCTGTGGGTCGATTGCTGTTCTCTATCCAAGGGTCGTTCCAGCACCAATACTGGTAACTTACCGTCCCCACCGCGCGACTCAATATTTAATGCGAAATATTCGTTTGCAACCAGCTGGTAGGTTTGCAGGGAGTTGGTTCCAACGTCCGGATCGTGCGCGCACTCCAGGGCGAAGCGCGCTCCCGGGGCAGCAAGCTCGGAGATTTTAAGGTGAAACTGGCTGTTCGGAAAACTGGGAGTATTGTCGTTTACATCGAGAATCTCCACTTCAATGTGATACACAGTCAGGGGATTTTCGATCACGGCCTCCAAAGACAACATGCAAGTGAGGCCCGACCCACAGAGCTGTTCCCTGTCAATTTTTTCTTTCACAAACAAAATCCCATTGTCTAAATTTACCTCCAAATACTGCTTCCTGGGATCAGGCACAATACGAAAATTGCGAGCCGAGAGCTGCTTTGCACGTAATCCCAGATCGTCTGCGATATTTCCAACAAAGGCGCCCAGTTGCAGCTCTTCAGGAATCGAGTAACGAATCTGTCCAGAAACCATAACCCAGAAGAGGATCATACAGAACAACAGTTGCCAGTTTAGCCACCAATATATTTGATAATATCCCATCGCCAGCACAAAGCATTCCAATTGCTTCAACGCTACACGGCGCCGTTGATTAAATCCTGTAAATTAAGTTCTTTGTATATCATTTTCTTGGAGAAGAGGAGCGACAATGCACAAAAATACCTACACGTTTTGTGCTACGATGAGATTATTTCCGACATATCTTCTTATTTTTCTGAACATTCTCAATAGGCGCATAAACCTAACATACGTTAGACAGTTCGCCATTCAGTTTCGCACTGTATCTGATCGTGTGTGATGGTGGATGGAGAGGGAAGGGGGCAGTCAAGATCTCCAGTCACAGTTCAGCTTCTGATTGGTTAACGGAGTACTCTCACGTTCAACCAATCACTGTACCGAGCATTTCTTAAAGCTAGAATGTCTTGGCAAACCGTTCGGTTAAAATTTATTTTTGTCCAATTAAAAATCTGGTCATCTTTGTCCTTAATAATTTTAATTCTCTATGCTAAAGTACTTCTTGAGAAACGTTTGACAGTGAATATCCCTAGAAGCACTTTCCCTGTCCCTCTGCAAAACACATTTCTTCGGACCCGTTACTTGTTATGTGAAGCCCTAATTTTTCTGCTTTATTCTCCATCAAATACAATTAATTCAATTTAACCTTACTCATGCCAACAAAAAGTATTTATTGTATACTCACCCACAGTGGCAACATCTTATGACTTAATAATGGGATTTCCTTGAGAAAAGAAAATGCTGAGAAGTATGATTTCAGTGATTGATCCCAGACCAATGCAGATCTTGGGCGGCACTGTATACGCTACGGGGAGAGAGGTGGGCTAGTTAGAAAATGTACTGTGCACCGTTTGAGAGTGCATGGTGTAACTGCGCTGTCGTTTTTGTTATTACTTGGGACATAGGCAACAGTGGAATGTACCAAAAGGACCTGCATTTATATAGAACCTTATCAAGTTTCTAAGAAACGCCTCAATGTACTTCATACACTATGAATTACTTCCGGGTATAGTGACTGCTTTTATGTAGGCAAAAAGGTAACGTATTTTTATGCATAGGAGGATCCCACAACCATCAATGCGATCAGTTAATTTGTTTTGTTTTCAGAAAATAATGATGGACGGGGGAATGTTAATCAGAGTCCCCAGACACCTCCTGATCTTATTTTGATGGCGCTACTCCTGGTCCAGCTATTAAATAAATAGTTTACAAGCCATGGTTGGAATTCCAATTCTGATGCCAAGTAAAGTGCTCTGGACTTGCTTGGTTACATACATACTCAGAGTTCCTCTCCAAATAGTTAAAATATAAATGGTTGGAGAGTGTGGGACAACATCTGCATTTCCTATACTTTTAAATAAACCCCAGTGGGTTTAAATAGTATCTATGGAATCCTGTGAACCTCCAGGGCACTTGTTAAACCCGGTTTGACATTGCGCTAGAGTTACATATAGTTGCAAAGCAACGTAAACACACCCTGGGAGACACCAGTATATAGCAATGACATAGGGATGACTGGAAATAGAAATAGTGCAGAAAACTGGGAATTTTGCCTTTAAGATATCAATAGTTGTCCCATTCATTTACATTTGCTTGATTTTCCATAATCTATAGATTTCTAAAATCCTCCGCCTCTCTTCCAAATGGATGTCCATTCAGCCACCTTATAAATGTAGTCTTTGACCTCAAATCAACTAATTTCTCTGTGCCACGCAAGCACTAACTTGTGAAAAAAATGTTTGTTTTCTCATCTCTAACCTTGCTTGATTATCGAGAACTTTATATTTACGTCGCCTAGTCTTACACTTAGTGTTCAAGTTAACTAACTTGTTATCTTCAATTTTATCAATAGCTTTCAATATTTTAAAGGCTTGCATGCACATACCCCTCGATCCTTTTTTCTAAAGTGAAAATAAATGCAGATCCCAAAGCCTTTAGTCAAAACTTAAGCCCGAAGGCCTAAAATCATCATAGCCACCTCTTTCTAATGCAGGTATAATCTTTTTGACCAAAACTACAGGCCATACCCTAAAACTGGCCATAAGATGAATTTGTACAATGTCAGTATAACTTGTCATGACTTGAAAACCAGTACCTTACACATACTTCTCCATTCTAGATATGCCTTATTGCTAACCGTTTCATATTGACCAGATGCTTCCAGGATACAATCTATAATCACTCCCATATCGTTTTTACCCTTTTTCAGCCCATGCCAGTGGAGAATGTTTCCTGTTGTACACAGGCTTAATGATGCCTGTTCATATACGTGTGATCTTATTTTTATCCACATTAAAATGCATATTTCATAGCTCAAAGCAATTTTTATAATTGGTACAAGTCACTCTGATAATAATCAAGATTCTTTCAACTCACTACGTTCTCCCATACCTTTGTGTCACTGGGAAAAATAATACCACGACTGCAAACTATCCATACGATTTACAAAGAATGTGAACAGTAGAGATCCAAGAAAAGATCCTTGCAGTATACACTGGGAAATAGTAATAATCGACCTCAGTCTTCTGGTACTAAGTAATTCTTATTCCATCTAGACGATGTGCCATCTATTCCACGAGCATCAATCTCCCTCCCCGACCAGTCTCACTTGCAGACTGTTGTCAAACGTCCATTGAAAATCTTACTAAACTAAATCTACAGATTTACCCTAGTTTAGTTACTTCTCGGAGAATTCCATTATATTTGTAAGGTGCAGCCTATCATTTCTATAACCTTCTTAGGCCTCTAGCCTATCATTTCTATACCTGTGCTTCTGACTGTTGTTTGTAGCATCCTGCAAATAGTTCTTGTATGTTTTCTCATTTTGGATGTTAGGTGAGCTGGTGTGTTATTAATAGAATTGTGCTTTACTGCTTTTTTGAATATATTGAAATTGTATTAGTTGTCCTTAGGACTCTAAGTGCTCTATTTACAGAACTCGAAAAAATATTAACAGGTCTCAGTGAATATTTCATTGTGACACGTTGTGATGAGTTAGCTAAACCTACAATTTCTTTTTATATTTGCACACTTTGATTTTATTTGTGCAAACGTTCGACCATTCTGTCAATGTGTGCTGATTACAATTCAAATCCTGGAGAGAAGGTTGGTACATTGTAACATCACACTGCACTTTTTGCCCTTGAGCATGGGCTTGAATTCCAGCCAGACTAATTGGATGAAATTATCATCTCTCTTTTTGCTGCCAAGGGCCAGATATTACAGGTATCGTATCTTTAGACTACGCTGGTGTGTGAGGGGAGTGACTGGAGTTGCATTGTTTCCCTGCAGTGTCTCCAGAAACAGTGAGATTTATTGTACATGCTTATGCATATGGACAGAAATCCATTTATTGGTATCTAAATATCAGTTAGAAGAGATCTGAGGAGTCCACCGATTCTCTGTTGACACTAAAAAATTTCAAAGTGAATAATTTTTTAAAAATTGCCTGATCTGAACTCAGTTTTTCTGCAACTTGGGAAATGCCCAATGGTACAAGAAGAACTGAACAATTTAGGATGATCTGGAACTCAGAAAGCTCCTCATATTAATTAGTTAGAACTACCGGGCTGGGACTGGGACAACTAAAAAGTAACCTGTTTACAGTAGCTGGCTAGAACTCCAATTCCGCTGCTAAGGAACATGTTCTGTAATTGCACGGTTACATGGCTTCTCTCAGTTCCTCTCCTGATAGTTAAAATTTAAATATTTAGAGAGTGTGGCAAAACTTCAACACTTCCTATACATTTAAATAAACACCAGTGGGTTTAAAAGGTGTCAATGGAACCCTATGGACCTCCAGGACACTTGTTAAACTTGGTTGGACAATGCCTGGAATTATACACTCACAAAGCAACGTAAACACAACCTGGGAGGCACTGCTACATAGCAATGACACAGGGATGCTGACTGGGAATAGAAATAGCACAGAAAACTTAGAATTTTGCCTTTAAGATACAACTGTTATCCTATTAAATTGCATGTGTTTGATTTTTCTAAAGTTATCTGTACATCCAAATCAAATCTGTGAGGATTTCCTTCTCTTATTAGAAGCGCCTCACCTCATTGTTTACAGTATTGCTGTAATTTTCAGAATTCCTCATCCCTGCGTTTTCTTTCCCAATAGATTCATTCCGGACATAATTCTTGCCTGTAGATGATTTGCATGTGTTGGAGGTCATGAAGTCTCTCTTAGTCGGCTGCAGTGTTGAACATGACTCATAGCGGAAACTCTGAGAAAGTGGATCACCCCCGAATACCTCAACATAGTTCGGTGGTATCTCAAGGCTTCTACTGGCTTTTTGAATTCCATTCAGTGAATTTCTTGTTTCAAAGCAGCAACAAACACCCAGGGAACAGTGCTGGCCACCCAAACCATTTCTGCTTTTATGAACCTTACAAGCAAGGATAATTAAAATCACTAGAAAGATGATAGAAATTATCCCTAAGGCTATGACCAAGGAAAGGCTCATATCAGGAATGAACTCAGGATCTTCAGACACACCACTGACATTGGAGAACGTTTCAGTATCACGGCCTACCACAGATAAGATGATAGTCACTGTGGCAGATAGTGATGGTGTTCCATTATCTTTTACCACAATCACCAACCTTTGTTTAGGGGTATCTTTATTCGCAATACGACGGATGGTCCAAATTTCTCCACTATCTGGTGAAATAGTAAAAAGGTTATGATGAGTTGCCTGAAAAATCTGATAAGAAAGACGAGCATTTTGACCAGCGTCAGCATCAGTGGCCGATACCTTGGCAACCAAATAGCCTGGTTCTGCAAACCTGGATATTGTCTCTATTGCTGTTGACCCATACTCGGGTAATGGATGCACGATCACTGGAACATTGTCATTCTGATCAAGGATAATAACATCCACTGAAACGTTACTGATGAGGGGTGGGACTCCAGAGTCCTGGACCTGGACTTGGATCTGAAAGTTTTTCAATTGCTCGTAGTCAAAAGATCTCTGGGAAAATATGACACCACTCTGTGAGTTAATGGAGACGTAATTGGCTACTGAGTCGCCCTGAACTTGAGTTTCCAGGATAGAGTAGTTTAGTTGAGCGTTCTGTCCTACATCTGGATCAAAAGCTGTCACGGAGAATATAGAAGTCCCAATAACGTTGTTCTCCATTACATTTGCTGTGTATAAAGGCTGAGTAAACTGTGGTGCGTTGTCATTTATGTCCAAAACCTTTACCCGAATAGTTTTCTTGGATGTGAGAGGAGGGTTTCCTGCATCCGTGCATGTTATAGCAACGTCATACTTGGAGATATTTTCGCGATCCAGTCTTTGCTGAATAAGCAGCCTATAATAGTTCTTCAAAGATGAATCGAGTTTAAAGGGGAGATTATTTGAAATTTGACATTGTACCTCCCCATTTTGTCCCGAATCTTTGTCTGCTGCACTGAACAAAGCCACCACAGTCCCAAGCGGAGCACCTTCTGAAACTGTACTGGACAAAGACGTCAAGGTCACCTCAGGTGCGTTATCATTCACATCAATAATGTCCACCAACACATCACAGTGCACGGGTATTGCATATGGACCCTTGTCCATTGCTTGAACGTTGATCTCAAAGGCACTGTTTTCTTCATAGTCCAAATTCCCTTTCACTCGGATTTCACATGTTTTGAAATCAATATCAAATAGTTCACGGACTCTAGCGGAAGTATAGCTACTAAGCGAGTACATTATCTCTCCATTGGCTCCATCATCCAAGTCAGTGGCATTTAGTGTGATTATTAGGGTTCCTTTGGGTGCAGTTTCCAACAGACTGACCCTATAAACCGACTGGGGGAAGACAGGCGCGTTGTCGTTTGCATCCTTTACTGTGATTGTGATCTGTACAGTGCCTGACCTTAAAGGGACCCCGCCGTCTTTGGCTATTAGCGTTAACCTGTGGTTGGATTCAGTTTCTCTATCCAAGGACCTTTGCAACACCAATACTGGTAACTTTCCTTCCCCACTGCGCATTTGTACATCGAGAACGAAATAATCGTTAGGAAGGAGCTCGTAGGTTTGTACGGAGTTGTTTCCAATGTCCGGATCGTGCGCGGACTCGAGGGGGAAGCGCGCTCCCGGCGCAGCCAGCTCTAAAATTTCAAGGCGAAACTGGCTCTTTGGAAAACTGGGAGCATTGTCATTTACATCCAGAATCTCCACTTCAACCTTGTACAGATTGAGGGGATTTTCAAGCACAACATCCAAGGATAACTCACAAGTGAGGCTCGGCCCGCAAAGCTGTTCTCTGTCAATTTTTTCCTTCACAAATAAAATCCCATTGTCTAAATTTACGTCCACATACTGTTTTTTGGGACCGGCCACAATCCGCAAACTGCGAGATGAGAGCTGCTTTACATCTAAACCCAGATCGGCTCCGATGTTCCCAACAAAGGCGCCCAGTTGCAGTTCTTCAGGAATGGAATAACGAATCTGCCCAGAAACTAGATCCCACGAGGAGAACACACAATACAACAGTTGGCATTTTAGCAAGCAATATATTTTATATCTCATTTCCAGCGTAAAACATTCCAATTGTTTCAGCACGAGACGGCAACATTCATTACCCTTTTAACAGTTATTTGGATATTTTCTGAAAAAACTTCGAACAACTACGATGTACCAAATACCTGTACGTTTTGCGAATCGCTCGGATTCCCTCATTTAAATCTTCGCTTTTTGTTTAAAATTGTAGTGGATTCGTGTACAAAACCTAAGCAGCAGCTCGCTATCCAATTTTACACTGCGTCTGATCTTACGTGATGGTGGATGGGAAGTGAAGGGGGCAGTCCAGATCACCAATCACATCTCAGCTTCTGATTGGTGCACACAGGCACATTGAAATTCAACCAATCAGAATACCCTTCGTTTCTTAAAGCTGGAAGGTCTTAAACTAGCTCTGAATACTTATATTTATTGTTGCACAATTAAAATTGAATTAAGCTGTTCTTTCACCATTGTGGATATTTGTGTGTGTTAAAAAAAAAACTCGAGAAAAGAATTGCAACGAAAATCTTAAAGATCAGCTATGAAGAATCTGCATGAAAGAAATAAAAACATAAGAACGCCAGGCGCCAGCAGAACACATCGGGTCCATCAATTCAATTCCATTTACGGTCCATGTACGATTATTCCATCATGGTTTTCCCAACCCCCACCAACTGTTGATTCCTACTTAAGGAAGACTGAATTATTTACCCGGCCTCCCACAAAAACAATCAATCCGTACAATTAAGATTTCTGCAATCCTCCGCCTCTCTTTCAAACGGTTATCTATTCAGCCGCCTTCGAAAGTGTTATTTGACCTTGTATCAACTTCCTTCTCTGTGCCACGCATCCGCTAAACTTTGGTTTCTATTCTCTCACCGTGCTCGATTATTGAGAATTTTATGCTTATCTCTCTTGTCTTATACGCAATGTCCAAGATAAGTATCTTGTAACCTTCAATTTCGCTTATAGCTTTCAATACTTTAAAGCCTTGTATGCATATACTCCTCTATCTTATTTGATAAATTGAAAATAAATGTAATTCCCTAAGCCTTTTGTGAAAACATAACCCCTGAAGATCTAACATCACAATGGCTACCCTTCAAACTCTTTGCAATGCAGGTATGATCTTTTGGGTAGAGGGCGACCAAAACTGCAGACTGTACTCCAGAATTGGTCATAAGATTAAGTTGTAAAATGTCAGCATAACTCGTTATGACTTGAAAACCCAATACCTTCAGGAACTTCCCCATTAACAAATTGCCTTATTACTAAATCTTTCACATTGCCCAGATGCTTTAAGGGTATGACCAATGATCACTCTCATACCTATTTTTTTTGTTGTTATACATTGATGAGGCAGTCCGAGCCCGCATGCAGCAAGGCCTGGACAACATCCAGGCTTGGGCTGATAAGTGGCAAGTAACATTCGCGCCAGACAAGTGCCAGGCATTGACCATCTCCAACAAGAGAGCATCTAACCACCTCCCCTTGACATTCAACGGCATTACCATCGCCGAATCCCCCGCCATCAACATCCTGGGGGTAACCATTGACCAGAAACTTAACTGAATCAGCCATATAAATACTGTGGCTACAAGAGCAGGTCAGAGGCTGGGTATTCTGTGGCGAGTGACTCACCTTCTAACTCCCCAAAGCCTTTCCACTATCTACAAGGCACAAGTCAGGAGTGTGATGAAATACTCTCCACTTGCCTGGATGAGTGCAGCTCCAACAACATTCAAGAAGCTCGACACCATCCAGGACAAATCTGCCTGCTTGATTGGCACCCCATCCACCACCTTAAACATTCACTCCCTTCACCACCGGTGCACAGTGGCTGCAGTGTGTACCATCCACAGGATGCACTGTAGCAACTCGCCAAGGCTTCTTCGACAGCACCTCCCAAACCTGCGACTTCTACCACTTAGAAGGACAAGAGCAGCAGGCACATGGGAACAACAGCACCTGCATGCTCCCCTCCAAGTCATACACCATCCCGACTTGGAAATATATCACCGTTCCTTCATCATCGCTGGGTCAAAATCCTGGAACTCCCTTTCTAACAGCACTGTGGGAGAACCTTCACCAGACGGACTGCAGCGGTTCAAGAAGGCGGCTCACCACCACCTTCTCAAGGGCGATTAGGGATGGGCAATAAATGCTGGCCTCGCCAGCGACGTCCACATCCCATGAACGAATTAAAAAAAATCGGCTTACTGATACTGTTTATATAGGTATTATCTTATTTTGATCCACATCTTTCATACTTCAAAATCATTTTAAAAATTGGTACAAGTCTGTCTGAAAATAATCTAGTTTATTTCAATTACATGCCCACATACCTTTGTGTCACTGGGGATATTAGTAACACTACTACACTCTGTCCATTTAATTTTCAAACATTGTGAAGAGTAGTGATCCAAGAAAAGATCCTTGAGGAATAAGCCAGGAAATGTTAACCATCGACCTCTGTTTTCTGGTACGAAGCCAATTCTCAATCCATCTAGATAATGTACCATCTATCCCGTGATCCTTAAACGCCCCTAAGATTCTCAAATGCGTACAATTATCTAACGTCTATTGAAAATCTAAATAAACTACATCTACTGATTTATCCTAGCCCGGTTACCTCTCTAAGAAAATATTTGTAAGGTGCAGCCTATCATTTCTATGATACTTGTTTCTATCATTTCTATGATACTTGTGCTCCTCGGCTTTCATTTGCAGCATCCTACAAAAAGGTTCTCAAATATTTTCCCACTTTGGACATCGGGATAACTGGTGTGCTGTTACCAGTAAGGCGCTTTATTTCTTTTTTGTGTATTGATACCACATTAGATGTCCTTATGTCCCCAGGTGCTGTATTTATAGAACTTTGAAAAATATTAACTGTTCTCAATGAATATGCCATTGCGACATGTTTTGGTGATTCAGCTAAACCTACAATTTCTTCTTGTAATTATTCACTTTGATTTTATTCGTGCAAAAGTTCGGCCGTATTGTCATCCTGTGGTGATTAAAATTCCAGTCCTGGAGAGACGATTGGTACATTGCGTTAGCAAACTGTCTTTTTTGCCCTTGGGCATGGGCTTGAATTACACCCCAACTAATTGGATAAAATCTCTCTTTTGGCTGTCAGGGCCAGATATCACTGGTACCAGTCTCCTACTATATCGGTAGAGCGCGATGAGGTGCGAAGGATTGACTGGAGTTGCATTGTGATATCCCGTGTACGCTCTCCAGAAACAACGAGATTTTCTGCAGATATGATTACGCATATGGACAGAATTTCATTCACTGGTTTAAAAAAACACCAGTTAGAAAAGATCCGTTGAGGTCACCGATTCTCTGTTGACACTAAAAACATTAAAAATGAAGAATTTAAAGAAATTACTTGGCCTGAACTCAATTTTTCTGCAATTTGTGTGAACCCCGATGATCCAAAACGACCTGATCAATTTCGGATACTCTGGAACTCAGAAACCGCCTGCTCTTATTTTGTTGACCCTACCAGGCTGAGACCGGTACTTAGCTGAAACTCCAAATCTGCCGCCAAAGAAAGTTCTGCATTTGCACGGTTACATGAATGCGCATAGTTCCCCTCCAGATAGTTAAAATGTAAATATTTATGGAGTAAGGGATAACGTCTGCACGTCCTATGCTTTTGGAATGAGCTCCACTGGGTTTAAAAAGTGTCCACGGTATTCTCTGGACTTCCGGGACACATGTTAAACCTGGTTGGACAATGCATCCGAGTTATTTATAATTACAAAGGAACGTAAACACACCCTTTGAGATACCACTACATAACAATGACACGGGGATGCTAACTGGAAATAGAAATAGCGCAGAAAGCTGAGAATTTTGCATTGAACGTATTATTTCCATCACATTAATTTACAAGTGCTGGGTTTAACCAACGATATCTGTAAATCCAATTCAATCCTGTGAGGATTTTCTTCGGGGTTTTGAAGCGCCTCACCTCATTGATTACGGTGTTCCTGTAATTTTCAGAGTTGATTATCCCTGGATTTTCGTTCCAAATAGATTCATTCCGGACAAAATTCGTGCCTGGAGATGATTTGCATTTGTTGGTTGGCGTGACCTCTCTCTTATTCGACTGCAGTGTTGAACATGACTCGTAGCGGAAACTCTGAGAAAGTGGATCACCCCCGAATACCTCAACATAGTTCGGTGGTATCTGAAGGTTTCTACTGGCCTTTTGAATTCCATTCAGAGAATTTCTTGTTTCAAAGCAGCAACAAACACCCAGGGAACAGTGCTGGCCACCCAAACCATTTCTGCTTTTATGAACCTTACAAGCAAGGATAATTAAAATCACTAGAAAGATGATAGAAATTATCCCTAAGGCTATGACCAAGGAAAGGCTCATATCAGGAATGAACTCAGGATCTTCAGACACACCACTGACATTGGAGAATGTTTCAGTATCACGGCCTACCACAGATAAGATGATAGTCACTGTGGCAGATAGTGATGGTGTTCCATTATCTTTTACCATAATCACCAACCTTTGCTTGGAGGCATCTTTATTCGCAATACGACGGACGGTCCAAATTTCTCCACTATCTCGTGAAATGGTAAAAAGGTTATGCTGGGTAGCCTGAAAAATCTGATAAGAAAGACGAGCATTCTGACCAGCGTCCGCATCAGTGGCCGATACCTTGACAACCAAATAGCCTGGTTCTGCAAACCTGGATATTTTCTCTATTGCTGTTGACCCATACTCGGGTAATGGATGCACGATCACTGGAACATTGTCATTCTGATCAAGGATAATCACATCGACTGAAACGTTACTGATGAGGGGTGGGACTCCAGAGTCCTGGACCTGGACTTGGATCTGAAAGTTTTTCAATTGTTCGTAGTCAAAAGATCTCTGGGAAAATATGACACCACTCTGTGAGTTAATAGAGACGTAAGTGACTACGGAGACGCCCCTAACTTGAGTCTCCAGGATAGAATAGTTCAGCCGAGCATTCTGACCTACATCTGCATCAAAGGCTGTCACGGAGAATATAGAAGATCCAATAACGTTGTTTTCCATCACGTTTGCCGTGTATAAAGGCTGCGTAAACCGTGGTGCGTTGTCATTTATATCCAAAACGTCTACGCGAATAGTTTTCTTGGATGTGAGAGGAGGGTTTCCTGCATCCGTGCATGTTATAGCAACGTCATACTTGGAGACATTTTCGCGATCCAGTCTTTGCTGAATAAGCAGCCTATAGTAATTCTTCAAAGAAGAATCGAGTTTAAAGGGCAGGTTATTTGAAATTTGACATTGTACCTGACCATTTTGTCCCGAATCTTTGTCTGCTGCACTGAACAGAGCCACCACAGTCCCAAGCGGAGCATTTTCTGAAACTGTACTTGACAAAGACATCAAGGTCACCTCAGGTGCGTTATCATTCACATCAATAATGTCCACCAACACATCACAGTGCACGGGTATTGCGTCAGAACCCTTGTCCATTGCTTGCACGTTAATCTCAAAGGCACTGCTTTTTTCATAGTCTAAATTCCCTTTCACTCTGATTTCACCTGTTTTGGAATCCACATCAACAAGTTCACGGACTCCAGCAGAAGAATGGCTACTGAGCGAGTACATTATCTCTCCGTTGGAACCATCGTCCAAGTCAGTGGCATTTAATGTGATTATCAGGGTTCCTTTGGGTGCAGTTTCCAACAGACTGACCCTATAAACCGATTGGGGGAAAACAGGCGCGTTGTCATTTGTATCCTTTACTGTGATTGTGACCTGAACAGAGCCTGACCTTAAAGGGACCCCGCCATCCTTCGCTATTAGAACTAACCTGTGAGCGGATTCCTTTTCTCTATCCAAGGATCTTTGCAACACCAATACTGGTAACTTTCTTTCCCCGCTGTGCAATTGTACATCGAGAATAAAATAATCATTCTGGAGGAGCTGGTACGTTTGTACGGAGTTGGTTCCAATATCCGGATCGTGCGCCGACTCGAGGGGAAATCGTACTCCCGGCACAGCCACCTCTGAGATTTCAAGGCGGAACTGGCTCTTTCGAAAACTGGGAGCATTGTCATTTACATCCAGAATCTCCACCTCAACCTGGTACAGATTGAGGGGATTTTCAAGCATAACATCCAAGGTCAGCAAACATGTGAGGCTCGGCCCGCAAAGCTGTTCTCTGTCAATTATTTCCTTCACAAATAAAATGCCATTGTCTAAATGTACGTCCACATACTGTTTCCAGGGACCGGCCACTATCCGCAAACTGCGAGCTGAGAGCTGTTTCACATCTAAGCCAAAATCGGCCGCGATATTTCCAACAAAGGCGCCCAGTTGCAGTTCTTCAGGAATGGAATAACGAATCTGCCCAGAAACTAGATTCCACGAGGAGAACACACAATACAACAGTTGGCATTTTAGCAACCAATATATTTTATATCTCATTTCCAGTGTAAAACATTCCAATTGATTCAGCACGAGACGGCACCATTCATTACCCTTTTAACAGATATTTGGATATATTTTTTAAAAACTCGAAGAACTACAATGTACCAAATACCTGTACATTTTGAGAATCGCTCAGATTCTTTCATTTAAATCTTCTCATTTTGTCTAAAATTACCAGCGGATTCGTGTACAAAACCTACGGAGCAGCTCGCTATCCAATTTTACACTGCGTCTGATCTTACGTGATGGTGGATGAGAAGTGAAGGGGGCAGTCCGGATCACCAATCACATCTCAACTTCTGATTGGTGCACACAGGCACATTGATATTCAACCAATCAGAACACTCTTCATTTCTTAAAGCTGAAACTAGCGCCGAATAGATGCATTTATTGTTGCACAATTAAAATTGAATTGAGATTTTTTTTCACCACCGTGGATATTTCTGTTGTTGCGAAAAAATAACTCCAGAACAGAATTACAACTATATCTTAAAGATCAACTACTAAGATTCTGCAATAAATAAAAACATAAGAACGTAAGGAGCCAGCATAACTCATTGGGTCCATCAGTTCAATTCCATTTATGGTCCAGGTACGATTATTCCCACCACCTGTTGATTGATAATTAAGGAAGTCTGAATTATTTATCCGGACTCCCACAAAAACAATCAATCGGTACTTTTAAGATTTCTATATCCCCCCGCCTCTTTTCCAAAAGTTATCCATTCAGCCGCTTTAGAAATGTGTTACTTGATATTGAATCAACTCCCTTCTCTGTGCCACGCATCCACTAAGCTGTGAAAAAAATGGTTTCTAATCTCTAACTTTGCTCGATTATTGAGAATTTTATGCCTCCCTCCCTTATGTTACACCCCGTGTCCAACCTAAGTACCTTGTTATCTTCAATTTTGCTTATAGCTTTCAATATTTTAAAGGCTTGCAAGCGTGCACCCATCTATCTTATTTTCTAAAGTGAAAATAAATGCAGTTCTCTAAGCCCATGGCCAAAACGTTATCCCCGAAGACCTAAACTCACCATGGTCATCCTTCAAACTCCTTTTAATGCAGTTATGATCCCTTTGACGCAGGGTGACCAAATCCGTTTGTAGTACTCCATAAGTGGTCATTTTGTACAATTTGTACAATGTCAGCATAACTCATTACGACTTGAAAACTAAGACTTTCCAGGTACTTCTCCATTCTCAATTTGCCTTATTACTAACTCTTTCACATTGCCTAGATGCTTTCATGGTATGACCAATGATCACTCCCATATGTATTTTTTGTTGTTTATAGGCTTACTGATACTGTTCAAATAGGTATTATCTTATTTTGATCCACATCTTCCATACTTCAAACCCATTTTTAAAATTGGTACAAGTCTGTCTGAAAATAATCTAGTTTCTTTCAGCTCAGTACCTTACCACATATCGTTGTGTCATTGGGAACATTAATATCACGACTACACTCTGCCCACATGATTTAAAAACATTGTGAAGTAGGGATACAAAAAAAAATCCTTGAGGAATAAGGCAGATAATAGTAACCACCAACCACTGTCTTCTGGTACGAAGCCAATTCTCATTCCCTGTAGTTCATGTACCATCTATTCCAAGATCCTTATATTCCCCTAAGAGTCTCACTTGTATACGATTGTCAAACGTCCAATGAAAATCTAAATAAACTACATCTATGATTTACACTAGCCTAGTTACCTCTCTAAGAATTTATTTGTAAGTTGCAGCCTATCATTTCTAAAACCTTCTTATGAAAGCATGATACTTATGCTTCTCAGCTGTCATTTAAAGCATCCTACAAAAAGGTTCTCAAGTGTTTACCCACTTTGGACGTTAGGTTAACTGATGTGTAGTTAACAATATGACGTATTGTTTCTTTTTTGAACATTGAAGCTACATTGACCTCAGATCCCTGGGTGCTATACTTATAGAACTTTGAAAAATATTAACAGGTCTCAATGAGTATGCCATTTTGACATGTTGTGGTGATTCATCTAAACCTAAATTGCTTGTTGTAATTGCCCATTTTGATTTTACTTGTGCAAACGTTCGACCGTATTGTCATCGTGTACTGATTAAAATTCCAGTCCCGGAGAGACAGTTGATGCATTGTATTAGCGAAATGTCTTTTCGCCTTTGGGCATGGGCTTTAAGTAAGCCCAGACTAATTGGACGAAATTATTATCTCTCATTTGGCTGTCTGGGCGAGCTATTACAGGTACTAGTCTCCCACCGTATGGTTAGAGTGTGTTGGGATGTGAGGGAGTGACTGGAGTTGCATTGTGGTGTCCTGTGCACTCCTTGAGTACAGAAATTGGAGGATGGTGTAGATTAATGTGTGGTTGGAGAGGCTGTGCAGGAGGGAGGGCTTGAGATTCCTGGGGCATTGGGAGCGGTTCTGTGTGGAGTTGGGACTTGTACAAGCTGGATGGGTTGCACCTCAAAAGGGACGGCACCAATATCGTCGTGGGGAAGTTTGCTAGTGCGGTTGGGGAGGATTTAAACAAGATTGGCGGGGGATGGGAATTTGAGCGTAGATTCAGAAGGGAGAAAAGTAGAGATGGAAATGGGAGGCAGAAAATTAGTAACAAGTTTGGGAGGCAGACGAAATAATGGCTAGAAAATAGACAACAAAGGAGTTTGGCAGTGCTTAATGTTATATACTTCAATCCAAGAAATCCAGTGAATAAGGCAGATGAGCTGAGGGTACAGATAGACACGTGTATGATTTTTAAAATTCATTCATGGGATGTCGATATTGCTGGCAAGGCAAGCATTTATTGCCCATCCCCAATTGCCCTTGAGAAGGTGGTGGTGACAACTGAGTGGCTTGCTAGGCCATTTCAGAGGGCAGTTAAGAATCAACCTCATTGCTGTGGGTTTGGAGTCACATTTAGGCCAGACCTGGTAGGAAGGCAGGTTTCCTTCCCTAAAGGACATTAGTGAACCAGATGGGTTTTCACGACAATCCAGTAGTTTTATGGTCACCATTACTGAAACTAGCTTTTTGTTCCAGATTTTTTATTTTAATTAACTGAATTCCCCATTTGAACGCATGTCTCTGGATTATTAGTCTAGGCCTCTAGAATACCAGTCCAGTAACATAACCACTAAGCTACCGTACCCGTGTACCACTTGATTTTTTTTGGTTTACCCGTGATATCATAGCTATTAATGAAACATGGCTTAAAGCAGGGCAGGAATGGCAGCTCAACATCCCTGGTTACGGGGCTTTCAGACCAGATAGAGAGAGGGTAAAAAGTAGGGTGAGGGTCGTAATATTAGTTAAAGAAACAATTACAGCTTTGAGGAGGGATGATATGTTGGAAGGGTCATCAAATGAGGTCATTTGAGTTGAACTGAAGAACAAAAAAGGAACAATCTCACTGCTGGGAGTGAACTGTTGACCCCCAAACAGTCAGACTGAGATAGAAGAGCAAATATGTAGGCAAATTTCTGAGAAGTGCAAAAACAATAGGGCAGTAATAGTAGGGGATTTTAACTACCCTAATATTAACTGGGATAGAATCAATGAAATAGGTATAGAGGGCGCAGAATTCTTAAAATGCATTTAGGAGAATTTTTTTAGTTATGGAAAAGGACAAAGATAGACCAGGAGTAAAAGTTCTCAATTGGGAAAAGGCCAATTTTACTAAGCTGAGATGTGATTTAGCAAAAGTGGACTGGAATCAGCTACTTGTATGTAAATCAGTGTCAGAGCAGTGGGAGGCTTTCAATGAGGAGATAGTGAGGGTTCAGAGCAAATATATTTCCACAAAGAAAGAGGGTGAGACCCCCAAATCTATAGCCTCCTTGATGTCTAGGAGTATACAGGGTAGGATAAGGCAAAAAAGAGAAGCTTATGTCAAATACCAAGAGTTCAATGCTGCAGAAAACCTAGGGGAGTATAGAAAGTTCAGGGGTGAAATTAAAAACGAAATTACAAAAGCAAAGAGAGGGCATGAAAAAATATTGGCAAATAAAATCAAGATGTTTTATAAATAAATAAAGCACAAGAGGATAACGAAGGGCCTATTAGAGACCAAAAAGTTAACCTGTGTGTGGAGGCGGAAGACGTGGGTATGTTTCTTAATGAATATTTTGCATCTGTCTTCACAAAGGAGAGGGATGATACAGGGATTGAAGTTAAGGAGGAGGAGTGTGAAATATTGGATGGGATAAACATAGCGAGAGAGGAAATATTAAGGGGTTTAGCATCCACGAAAGTAGACAAATTGCCAGGCCCGGATGAAATGTATCCCAGTCTGTTATAGGAAGCAAGGGAGGCGATAGCGCAGGCTCTGATCATCATTTTCCAATCCTTTCTGGCTACAGATGTGGTGCTGGAGGACTGGAGGACTGCTAATGTTGTACCATTGTTTAAAAAGGGAGAAAGGGATAGACCGAATAATTACAGGCTAGTCAGCCTAACCTCGATGCTGGGCAAATTATTGGAAAAAATTCTAAGGGACAGTATTAATCGTCATTTAGAAAGGCACAGATTAATCAAGGACAGTTAGCATGGATTTGTTAAGGGAAGGTCGTGTCTGACTAAGTTGATTGAATTTTTTGAGGAGGTAACAAGGAGGGTCAATGAGGGAAGTGTATTTGATGTAGTCTACATGGATTTTAGCAAGGCTTTTGACAAGGTCCCACATGGCTGACTGGTCAGAAAAGTGAAAGCCCATGGGATCCAAGGGAAAGTGGCAAGTTGGATCCAGAATTGGTTCAGTGGCATGAAGCAAAGGGTAATGGTTGACGGATGTTTTTGTGACTGGAAGGCTGTTTCCAGTGGGGTTCCACAGGGCTCAGAATTAGGTCCCTTGTTTTTTGTGGTATACATCAATGATTTAGACTTAAATGTAGGGGGCTTGATTAAGAATTTTGCAGAGGATACAAAAGTTGTCTGTGTGGTTGATAGTGAGGAGAAAAGCTCTAGACTGCAGGAAGATATCAATGGACTGGTCAAGTGGCCAGAAAAGTAGCAAATGGAATTCAATCCGGAGAAGTGTGATGTAATGCATTTGGGAAGAGCAAACAAGGCAAGGGAATACACAGTAAATAGTAGGATATTGAGAAGTGTAGAGGAAGAGAGGGACCTTGGAGCGCATGTCCGCAGATCCCTGAAGGTAGCAGGACAGGTAGATAAGGTGGTTAAGAAGGCATACGGGATACTTTCCTTTATTAGCCAAGGCATAGAATATGAGAGGTGAGGTTATGCTAGAACTGTATAAAACACTAGTCAGGCCACAGCTAGAGTACAGCGTACAGTTCTGGTCACCACATTATAGGAAAGATGTGATTGCACTAGGGACGTAACAGAGGAGATTTACGAGGATGTGGCCAGGACTGGTGAATTTTAGCTACGAGGAAAGATTGGATAGGCTGGGGTTGTTTTCTTTGGAACAGAGGAGGCAGAGGAGTTTTAATTGAGGTGTATAAAATTATGTGGGGCCGAAATAGAGCGGATAGGAAGGACCTATTTCCCCTGACAGAGAGGTCAATAATCAGGCGGCATAGATTAAAAGTAATTAGTAGAAGGATTAGAGGGGAGTTGAGAACAATTGTTTTAACCTAGAGGTTGGTGGGCATCTGGAACTCACTGCCTGTAAGTGTGGTAGAGGCAGAAACCTTTATCACATTTAAAAAGTACTTGGACATGCACTTGAATTACCGTAAGCTACATGGATACGGACCAAGAGCTGGAAAGTGGGATTAGGCTGGAAAGCTCTTTATCGGCTGGCACAGACACGATGGGCCGAATGGCCCCCTTCTCTAGCGTAAATTTCCATGATTCTATGATTCTCTCCAGAAACATCGAGATTACGCCTAAGAACTGAACTCAATTCTCTTGTTTTTAAAAACCAGTTAGAAGAAATCTGACTCGGCCACCAATTCTCTCACCAAAAACATTCAAAATGAAGAATTTTTAAAAAAGGACCTGACCTGAACTCAGTTTTTCTGCAACTTGTGTGAAGCCCGCTGATACAGGACGACCTGATCAAATAAGGATGCTTTTGAACTTAGAAACCTCCCGCTCTCATTTTGTTGGAACTACCGGGCTGAGACTGGATCCATCTATGCAGTTACCTGTTTACACTACTTAGATGGAACTCCAATTCTGCTGCCAAGGAAAGTGTTCTGTATTTCCACGGTTACATGCATGCTGAGAGTTCCTCTCCAAATCGTTAAAATGTAAATGTTTAGAGAGTGTAGATCAATGTCTGCACTTCCTATACATTTCAATAATCTCCAGTGGGTTTAAAAGTGTCCACATAATCCTCTGGACCTCCAGGACACTTGTTAAACCCGGTTGGAAAATTCATTGGAGTTATGTATAATTACAAAGGAACGTAAACACTTCCTGAGAGAAATCAGTATGTAACAATGACACCGGGATGTTGACTGGAAATTGATAAAGCACAGAAAGCTGACAATTTTGAATTTAAGACATCACGTCCATCCCATCTATTTACATGTGTTGGATTGACCCAAAGATATCTATAAATCCAAATCAAACCTGTGAGGATTTTCTTCTCTTTTTAGAAGCGCCTCACCTCATTTACAGTGTTGTTATAATTTTCAGAATTCATTATCCCTGGGTTTTCGTTCCCGATAGATTGATTCCGGACATAATTGCTGCCTGTAGATGACTTGCACATGTCGGGAGTCACGAAGTCTCTCTTATTCGACTGCAGTGTTGAACATGACTCGTAGCGGAAACTCTGAGAAAGTGGATCACCCCCGAATACCTCAACATAGTTCGGTGGTATCTGAAGGTTTCTACTGGCCTTTTGAGTTCCATTTAGAGAATTTCTTGTTTCAAAGCAGCAACAAACACCCAGGGAACAGTGCTGGCCACCCAAACCATTTCTGCTTTTATGAACCTTACAAGCAAGAATAATTAAAATCACTAGAAAGATGATAGAAATTATCCCTAAGGCTATGACCAAGGAAAGGCTCATATCAGGAATGAACTCAGGATCTTCAGTCGAACCATTGACACTGGAGAACGTTTCAGTATCATGGCCTACCACAGATAAGATGATAGTCATTGTGGCAGATAGTGATGGTGTTCCATTATCTTTTACTACAATCACCAATCTTTGCTTAGAGGCATCTTTATTCGCAATACGACGGATGGTCCATATTTCCCCAGTGTCTGATGAAATAGTAAAAAGGTTATGATGAGTTGCCTGAAAAATCTGATAAGAAAGACGAGCATTCTGACCAGCGTCCGCATCAGTGGCCGATACTTTGGCAACCAAATAGCCTGGTTCTGCAAACCTGGATATTGTCTCTATTGCTGTTGTCCCATACTCGGGTAATGGATGCACGATCACTGGAACATTGTCATTCTGATCAAGGATAATCACATCCACTGAAACGTTGCTGAAGAGTGGTGGGATTCCAGAGTCCTGGACCTGAACTTGGATCTGAAAGTTTTTCAATTGCTCGTAGTCAAAAGATCTCTGAGAAAATATGTCACCGTTCTCCGAGTTAATAGAAACGTATGTGGATACCAAGGCGTCCTGAACTCGAGTTTCCAGGATAGAGTAGTTTAGTTGAGCGTTCTGTCCTACATCTGGATCAAAGGCTGTCACGGAGAAAATAGAAGACCCGATAACGTTGTTCTCCTTCACATTTGCTGTGTATAAAGGCTGCGTAAACCGTGGTGGGTTGTCATTTATGTCCAAAACCTTTACCCGAATAGTTTTCTTGGATGTGAGAGGAGGGTTTCCTGCATCCCGGCATGTTATAGCAACGTCATACTTGGAGATATTTTCGCGATCCAGTATTTGCTGAATAAGCAGCCTATAATAGTTCTTCAAAGATGAATCGAGTTTAAAGGGGAGATTATTTGAAATTTGACATTGTACCTCCCCATTTTGTCCCGAATCTTTGTCTGCTGCACTGAACAGAGCCACCACAGTCCCAAGCGGAGCATCTTCTGAAACTGTACTTGACAAAGACGTCAAGGTCACCTCAGGTGCGTTATCATTCACATCAATAATGTCCACCAACACATCACAGTGCACGGGTATTGCGTCAGAACCCTTGTCCATTGCTTGTATGTTAATCTCAAAGGCACTGCTTTCTTCATAGTCCAAAATCCCTTTCACTCTGATTTCACCAGTTTTAGAATCAACATTAAATAGCTCACGGCCTCTTGCTGAACTATGACTACTGAAAGAATACATTATCTCTCCGTTAGAACCATCGTCCAGGTCAGTGGCATTTAAAGTGATTATCAGTGTTCCCTTGGGCGCAGTTTCCAACAGGTTAACCCTATAGAGCGACTGGGGGAAAACAGGCGCATTGTCGTTTATATCCTTAACTATGATTGTGATCTGTACAGTGCCTGACCTTACCGGGACCCCGCCGTCCTTGGCTATTAGCACTAACCTGTTCGTCGATTCTATTTCTCTATCCAAGGACTTTTGCAACACCAGTACTGGTAACTTTCCTTCCCTGCTGCGCATTTGTACATCGAGAATAAAATAATCGTTCGGAAGGAGCTGGTAGATTTGCAAGGAATTAGTTCCAACGTCCGGATCGTGCGCCGACTCGAGGGCGAAGCGAGTTCCTGGCGCAGCCACTTCTGATATTTGAATACGAAACTGGCTCTTTGGAAAACTGGGTGCATTGTCATTTACGTCGAGAATCTCCACTTCAACCGGATACACATTGAGGGGATTTTCAAGCACAGCATCCAAGGATAACACACAAGTGAGGCTCGGCCCGCAAAGCTGTTCTCTGTCAATTTTTTCCTTCACAAATAAAATCCCATTGTTTAAATTTACGTCCACATACTGTTCCCTGGGACCGGGCACAATCCGCAAACTGCGAGCTGAGAGCTGTTTCACATCTAAACCCAAATCGGCAGCGATATTCCCAACAAAGGAGCCCAGTTGCAGTTCTTCAGGAATCGAATAACGAATCTGCCCAGAAACTAGATTCCACGAGGAGAACACACAGTACAACAGTTGGCATTTTAGCAACCAATATATTTTATATCTCATTTCCAGCGAAAAGCATTACAATGGTTTCAGCTTGAGACGGCACCATTCATTAAATTGTTAACATTTATTATGACTATTTGAAACTCGAAGAACTACGTTGTACAAAATATCTCTGCGTTTTGCGAATCGGTCGGATTATTTCATTTAAATCTTCCTAATTTTGTCTAAAATTACCAGCGGATTCGTGTACAAAACCTAAGCAGCAGCTCGCTATCCAATTTTACACTGCGTCTGATCTTACGTGATGGTGGATGGGAAGTGAAGGGGGCAGTCCGGATCACCAATCACATCTCAGTTTCTGATTGGTGAACAGAGGCACCAATCAGAACACGCTTAGTTTCTTAAAGCTGGAAGGTCTTAACCCAGTGCCGAATGGTTAGATTTATAGTTGCACAATTAAAATTGAAATAAGCTTTCCTTTCATCATTGTGGATATTTCTGCCCGTTGCGAAAAAATTATCTCCAGAGCAGAATTACAACGAATATCTTAAAGATCCGCTATGAGGAATCTGCGATAGAAGAAATAAAAACATAAGAACTTAAGGAGCCAAAATAACTCATTGGGCCCATCAATTCAATTCCATTTAAAGTTCATGTATGATTATTCCATCATGGTTTTATAACCCCCACTACCAGTTGATTGCTACTTAAGCAAGATTAAATTATTTCCCCGTCCTCCCATGGAAACAGTCCATCGGTACTATTAGGATTTCTATAATCGTCCCCCTCTCTTCCAAACGGATATCCATTCAGCCGCTTTATAAAGGAGTTATCTGATCTCCAATCAATTCCCTTCTCTGTGTCACGCATCAAGTAACCTGCGGAAAAGTCTTTTGTTTTCTAATCTCTAACATTGTTTGATTATTGAGAATGTTATGCTTGCATACCGTAGTCTTACACCCAGTGTCCAAGTAAAGTAGCGTGTTACCTTCAACTTTGTTTATAGCTTTCAATATTTTAAAACCTTGCATGCATATACCCCTCAACCTTCTTTTCTAGCGTGAAAATAAATGCAGTACCTTAAGCCTTTAGTCAAAATTTAATCCATGAAGACCTAAAATCACCAGGTCCACCCTTCAAACTCTTTGTAAGGCATGTATGGTCTTTTTGAGGTAGGGGGATCAAAACTGCAGGCTATACTCCAGAACTGGTCATTAGATTAATTTTACAATGTCAGCAAAACTTATTATGACTTGAAGACCAGTACCTTCCAGGTACTTCCCCATTCTCAATTTGCCCTACTACTAACTCTTTCACATTGCCTAAATGCTTTCAGGATATGATCAATATTCACTCCCACATTTATTTTTTCTTGTTGCACATAGGTTTACTGATATCTGTTCATATATATTATCTATATATATCATATATATATCTGTTCTTATGTATTATCTTGTTTTGATCCACACCTTTCATATTTCAAACCCAATTTTAAAATTGGTACAAATCTCTCTGAAAATCGGCAAGTCTTTTGCCACTCACTACCTGCCCACATACCTTTGTGTCACTGGGAACATTGATAATACTCGTACACTCTACGCATATTATTTAAAAACATTGTGAGCAGTAGGAGTCGAAGAAAGGATCCTTGTGGAATACACCTGTCAAAAGTCAGCAACGACTTTTATCTTCTGATAATATGACAATTCTCATTCCATCTATAAAATGTGCCATCTATTCCATGAGCCTTAAACTCCCCAGCACTCTCACTTGCGGACTGTCGTCAAACGTCCATTGTAAATAAACGACATCTACTGATTTTAGATACCTCTCAAAGAATTCCATTATATTTGTATACTGTAGCCTATCATTTCTAAAACTTTCTTAGAGCACCCGTGCACCTCGCTGTCATTTGTAGCAACCTATTAAAGGTTCTCAAGTGTTTTCCAACTCTGGGCTTTAGACTAACTGGTGTGTTATTATTAGTTCGACGCTTTACTTCTTTTTTGAATATTGAAACTGCATTTGTTGTCCTTATGTCCCTAGGTACTCTGATTATAGATGGTCAATGGAACTCTAACAAATATTAACTGGTCTCATTGAATTTCCCACTGTGACACATTATGGTGCTTCACCTAAGTCTACAATCCCCTGTTGTAATTGCTCACTTTTCTTTATTTTCTATGTGTAAACGTTCGATCGTTGTTTCAACTTCTGCTGATTAAAATTCAAATCCCGGAGAGAAGTTTGGCACATTGCATTATCACACTGTCCTTTTGAACATGGGCATGGGTTTGAATTGCGCCCACACTAATTGGATGGGATTATCACCAATCTTTTTGCTGTCAGAGGCCAGATACTACGGGTACCAGTCTGCTATTGTATCACACGAGTGCGATGCGGTGTGAGGGAGCGACTGGAGTTGCACCGTGGTCTCCCGTGCACTCTCCGCAGAAGCGGCGAGATTTTTGCACGTGTTTACGCATGTGGAGAGAACTCCATTCACTGATTTCTAAAGTCCAGTTAGAAGTGATTTGCCGAGGTCATCGATTCTCTGTTGACACTAAGAAGATTCAAAATGAACAACTTTTATAATTTGACGTGACACCTCAACTCAGTTTTTCTGCAACTTGTGTGAAGCCCGATGATACAAGACGACCTGTTCCGGTTCGGGGGCTCTGCAATCAACTCACCCACCGATATTCGGTGCTTTACTATTAGCTTCCTGTTGACGCATTTCCAAAACTGCTTTTGATCGCAACCAAAACGATAATTTAATTCGTTCATATCAATCTCAGCACAGTTCCTTAGTGGGCTTCCGTGGTCTCACATGCAAAACTGTCCCCGTGTTGGTCCGAGGTTGAGGTAAGATTGGATCTTTGTACATTGCACGTTTTGGATTTTATATCTTGAAATTACATTGAACTGCATGCCAATCACAACACGAAACAGGCCGTTCAGCCCATTCAATCCATTTTGAATAAGGGGTGATCTCACTTCATTAAGGATTTACAGGGGTTGCGAAAGAACTTCAACTGGCGCCTACCCAATTTAAGTACGCATCTTATTTTTTTACTATTAGTCGCGGACTCTCCGCTAACTTTAAAATTGAAGCAACTATTGGCCACAAGTCACTGAGAATTGTACCTGGGTGTAAACACCTACACCTTTTCCTGAAAACACAGCAACATGGAACTGGCAACACATCTGCTCGATACATCTCACTATAAGGAGGCGACTGTTAGAAATCAGTACCTGCAGTATGACTGGTCCATTTCACTGTGCTACACGTGAGTTGGCAAAGCATGTTGAAGGTATTACGTCCCTAAAATGCCGGCCTCTCTTTGATGACCACTGAATAAGATGGATCTAAATAACTTAAAACAGTTCCAGTTAGTAATTACAACCCCCCTCCCCCCACTAACATCACCGCCACCACTTATTAGAAATAACACAGGCAGTTCGTCAATAAATAAAATATTACTCAACATTTTCGAACTCTCCCACATTAATTATGGATACTTTACCGCAACTTATTTAAATCGAAATTCGACTTGAGTTCAGTTCGAGTAGGATCAATAAGTAGTTGGCACCTGGAAATCTATCCTAACATACACATTCTCCGAGATGATGATTTATGTTTCGATTTTACGCTTAGCAACGTAATGGTGTTATTGCACGTAATAGTGGAACGCGCCGTGTGAACTCAGATGAGTGGGGTGGAGGAGGAAAGGGTGGGTTGTGGGGGTTGGGGTAGGGGGCGAATTACTAATCTACAAAGCTGCAATTATTAACTGTACAACAGATTGAGCGCATTCTGAAACGCGGCTGAGAGGCTGGATTGGACACGTTAATTAAAAAAACAAAATGAAAAATAAAATGGCTTACAAATCCACAAAGGGAGCAAATAATCTTGTGCTGGCTACCTGTGGACCCAAAACAAACACGTGAGTTTTTCATTATCAGTACCTCACCTCACTATTTACAGGGTTCCTATTGTTTGCAGACTTTGTTTTCAGTGGGTTTTCTCCCTTCCCCATTACTTGGCTATTGATGCAATTGTTGTCCGTCGATGAAGTGTACAGTTTGGGGAACACGGCATCCCTCTGGGAGGAATTTAAAGTTGAACACGTCTCGTAGCGGAAACTTTGGGAAAGTGGATCTCCTCCAAATACTTCAACGTAGTTAGGAGGTATCTGAATGTTTCGGCTTGCTTTCTGAATTCCATTCAGCGAATTCCTTGCTTCAAAGCAGCAGCACATCTCCACATAACAACTGTGATCAACGAAACCGTGTCTGCTCTTATGGACCTTAACAGCGAGGATAATTAAAACCATGAGAAAAACCGACGAGATTATCCCTAAAGATATGACTAAATAAAGGCTTATGTCGGAAGTTAACCCAGAACCTTCAGATAAACTACTTGCATCAGATAACATTTCTGAATCGCCCTCTACGACTGATAAGATGATAGTCACTGTAGCGGATAGGGATGGTGCTCCGTTATCCTTTACCAAGATGAGCAACTTTTGCTTTCTGCTATCATTGTTCACCATACGACGGGTTGTCCAGATTTCGCCAGTCTCGGTTGAAATAGTAAAAAGGCCAGGATCTGTACCTTGCCGAATCTGATAAGAAAGCTGTGCGTTTCGCCCAGTGTCCGCGTCAGTGGCCGATACCTTAGCGACTAAATACCCTGGTTCAGCGAAGCGGGAAACGGTCTCCATTACTGTTGAGCCAAACTCGGGTACTGGATGCACGATCACGGGGGCATTGTCATTCTGATCAAGAATAATAATCTCCACTGAAACGTTGCTGGTGAGTGGCGGGACTCCAGAATCCTGTGCTTGAACCTGGATCTGAAAGTTTTTGAGTTGCTCGTAGTCAAAAGATCTCTGAGAAAATATGACACCACTGTCTGAGTTGATGTAGACATAAGAGGACGTTAGTGGGCCCTGAATCTGAGTCCCTGGGATAGAATAGGATAGTCGAGCATTCTGGTTTGAATCTGCATCGAAAGCTGTCACTTGGAAAATAGAAGTCCCAATAACATTGTTCTCCATTACATAAGCGGTGTACAAAGGCTGGGTAAAGCGTGGCGCGTTGTCATTTATATCGGAAACCTCCACCAGGATTGTTTTGTTGGAACTCAGCGGAGGGGTTCCTGCGTCCTTGCAAGTAATAGTAACGTCGTACTTAGAGGCATTTTCACGATCCAGCAGCCGCTGAGTAAGCAATCTATAATAGCTCTTTAAAGATAAGTCCAGCTTGAAGGGAAGATTATTTGCGATTTCACATTTTACTTGCCCATTTTCTCCTGAATCTTTGTCTGCTGCGCTGATCAGAGCAACGACGGTGCCTGGCGGAGCATCTTCACGAATTGGACTGGACAAGGAAGTCAAAGTCACTTCGGGATAGTTATCATTCACATCAATAATGTTCACCACAACATCACAATACACGGGGATTGCCAAAACACCTTTGTCAACCGCTTGCACGTTAATAGCAAATACATTGATTTCTTCATAGTCCAGATGTCCTTTGACTGTGATTTCACCAGTTTTCGAATTTAGACCAAACAGCTGAGGCACACTAACTGCTGTCCGGCTGCTGAAAGAGTACTCTATCTCTCCATTAGAACCAGCATCCAAGTCAGTGGCGTTTAACCTGATTACCAGAGTTCCTTTCGGTGCATTTTCTAACAGTGTGACCCTATAAACAGACTGGGGAAAAATAGGCGCGTTGTCATTTGCATCCTGTACCAAGACTGTGACCTGAGCAGTGCCTGACCTTTCAGGAGATCCGCCGTCTTTAGCTATTAGCACTAACCTGTGGGCAGATTGCTTTTCTCTATCCAGGGATCTTTCCAACACCAGAACTGGAAACGTTCCCACTCCACTGCGTGTCTGTACATCGAGAGTAAAATAATCGTTCGCGAGGAGCTGGTAGGTTTGTACGGAGTTGGTTCCAACGTCCGGGTCGTGCGCGGACTCGAAGGGGAAGCGCGTTCCCGGCGCCGCCACCTCTGAGATTTCAAGGCGGAACTGGCTTTTTGGAAATCTAGGAGCGTTGTCATTTACATCCAGAATCTCCACCTCAACATGGTACAAGTTGAGGGGATTTTGAATCACGGCTTCCAAGGATAGCACGCAAGTGAGGCTCGGCCCACAGAGCTGTTCTCTGTCTATTTTTTCCCTCACAAAGAAAATCCCATTGTCTAAATTTACCTCCAAATACTGTTTCCTGGCACCGGCCGCAATCCGCAAACTGCGAGCTGAGAGCTCGTTTACATCTAAACCCAAATCGCCCGCGATATTCCCAACAAAGGCGCCCAGTTGCAGCTCTTCAGGAATCGAATAACGAATCTGCCCAGAAACTAGATCCCATGAAGAGAATATATAGAACAATAGTTGCCATTTTAGGAACCAAATTATTTTATATCTCATTTCCACACTGAATCATTCCAATTGTTTCAGCACGAGACGGCACAGTTCATAATCCCTGTAAGAGTCATTTCAATATCGTTTCTTAACTCGAAGGAGCTTATTGTACAACAGTACCTGTGCGTATTTTGAGAATCGCCGAGATTATTTCATTTAAATCGTCTCATTTCGCCTAAAATCACCGATGAAACATTGCGCAGCAGCTCGCCATCCAGTCTTACACTGTATCTGATGTTACGAAATGGAGGATGGGAAGGGAAGGGGGCTGTCCGGATCACCAATCACATTTTAGCTTCTGATTGGTCAACAGTCGAACATTCGTATTCAACCAATCAGAATACTGCTCACTTCTTAAAGCTAGGATGTCTTCTTATTCCCTTTGCAGCATATTTACATTTATTATTGTACAACCGAAAATTAGTAGAAGTATATCATTTGGTACTATGGTCATTTTTTTCACTCTTTGTTAAAAACAAATCTATACTACTGTTTCACAACAGATCTTAAGAGCCTGCTGTCCAAAACCTTCGATAAAATGCACATCTCAGTGAATGTGTCGTTATGGGACTGTTCAGGGATTCTGCCAAGCTTCCAATTACCTGTTGAATCTGTAATTTTTTTAAAAGGAAGTAATTTTTTTCATTTAACGTGTGACTAAATAAATAAATCAAATCCCGTGGAGACTAGGTGGTGCAACGGGTTAACACACCGTCTTTCGGTTCCTGGCCAGGGATTTGAATTCAGCCTATGCTGATTAGGTGTAAGGCACCAATCATACGAGAGTTGTCAGACTTATGCCATACATTTAGAGTGTAATGGGAGGGGGAAACAATAGATCATAGCTGCATTCTCAGCTCCCTTATTGCTCTGGCCCAGCAGTATCATAGTTCTGTGTATCCCTGAATGCACATTTGAGTAGAACGCTACTCATTGGTCTCTCAATAATTGTTAAACTTAGGAGGGATCCCTCGAGGCCTCTCTGTTAATGTTAGAAGGATTCAAAATCACGTTTGAAATTTGTCTTGGTACCGGAAAACAGTTTTTCAGCAGTCTAAATGAAGCTTAATAGTGGGGGGTACCTCTTTCTTTTAGTGTGGTTTGTAGTAACTCGAGCCGCTGACTTCAGCGTTTTACTCTGGGTTTTCTCTAGATGTACACCTGAAGCTGCGTCTCATTAAGGCATATAACGGGCCTACCTGAGATAAATGTGAGCATTTTCAGATTAGTATATGTGGACCCTCAGACAAAACAGGACCCAATTCTGCGCTTGGGATCTTCTGAGATTACATACCTACATATGAAAAGGGTGGAAAAAGATCATCAGGCCCATTAATGTTCAACATATGAAACAAGCCCATGTATCATCCTCCCCAATCGCTACTAATGTCAACTCACGGAGGATGGAAAACAGAGGCAAAATCGTGCGGCATTTTAAAAAATGCTTAAAAAAAATCTTTCAGTTCTGATGAAAGGTCATCGACCTGAAATGCTAACTCTGTTTCTCGCTCCACAAATCCTGCCTGATCAGCTGATTGTTTCCAGTATTTTCTATTTTTATTTCAGATTTCCAGCATCCGCAGTATTTTGCTTTTGGGAAATTTCTCCTGGACTCCCTTGGAGCAATTGAGCAATCTTCAGGAAACCGAGTACACCTCTGTCACATCACAAAATGCGCTTCCATTTATTTCCCAATGTCCTTACGAACATAAGAACATAAGACCGTGAAGAACTAGTAAAACGCATTTTCATGCATCTCGCCCATCCTGGAGGCCACAGTCTCCATGCTCCATTTTATCTCTCATATCCTTCAATAGGCCAGTCTGTCAAAAATGTATCCATCACCCTCTTGAAATTTGTAAGATCCTGTGCTTTTGCGTCTTATTATATTCACAACACGAAGTAGTTATATCTTAACTGGGCCTTTGCCTTTTCCAGTCTAAACTTGAATCCAAGTACCATTATCCTGGAGCTTGCAATAATATTGAGTATATTTCTGTGATCCAGTTTATTTACTCCCTTTAATATATTACAAACTGCAATAAGATTATGCCTTAGCCATTTCGACGCGATGTAAGCAGCCTTGGAACCCATAAACGAATCAAATTTATTAACCTAGTTGGCCTGTTTGTACTCTCTCCATGGCCAGAATGAACCCTCCAGCCAACACCGCGCCGGACCGTTTCACAACTGTATACAATAGTCAAGAAAGGCTAGACCAGTGCTTTGTATAAGCTAATCATCACTTTCTGGGACTGTAAATCCTAAAGTCCTGTTTGTCTTTTCTTCATCACCCTACACTTTCTTCAAGGAGGTGGTCTCAAAGCGCTTCGATTTCAGAAGGCAGCAACTGCGCCGAGGCAAGTTAAAAATCTTATCAGGCAGCGTGGGAGATGTATATGCACGTTAGCAAACATACACAGATATCCTCTTTCTATCAGGGAGTAACAACGCTGAGCTGGGAGATAAGATTGCACTTGCTGGTCTCGTGGTATACCTGCATCTTTATTCTGCTGCCAACTGTGCGTAGACTGGCTTGAGAGTACATGATTATAACACTGGTTACCTCAAATGGAAAAGGGAACCAATCCTGAGGGAGAACATACATCGTCCTGATGACCACAAACATGGATAACAAACTAAAATAAGTATCAGCTGGCAATTTCTAGATAAATGAAAAATCGTGAAACTCACATTTATGGATCATTACACAATAACCGTGAAGCTGGCGCCGCATTGCCTTGCACATGAAAGCTAGTTCGAGCAGATTCAGTAACTAGTGGGTACTTGGAAATATAGAACATAGAAACATAGAAAATTTACGGCACAGAAGGAGGCCATTCGGCCCATCGTGTCTGCGCCAGTCGAAATAGAGCTCCCCAGCCTAATCCCACTTTTCAGCACTTGGTCCGTAGCCTTGTAGGTTACGGCACTTCAAGTGCATATCCAAGTATTTTTGAAATGTGATGAGGGTTCCTGTCTCTACCACCCTTTCAGGCAGTGAGTTCCAGACCCCCACCACCCTCTGGGTGAAATTTTGTTTTCTTCAGCTCCCCTCAAACCCTTCTACCATTTACTTTAAATCTATGCACCCAGGTTTTTGACCTCTCTGCTAAGAGAAATAAGTCCTTCCTGTCCACTCTATCTAGGTTCCTCATAATTTTATACACCACAATTAAATCACCCCTCACTCTCCTCTGTTCCAATGAAAACAACCCCAGCCTATCCAATCTTTCCTCATAGTTAAAATTCACCAGTCCTGGCAACAGCCTCGTAAATCTCCTCTGTACCCTCTCTAGTGCAATTACATCCTTCCTGTAATGTGGTGACCAAAACTGTAAGCAGTTCTCTAGCTGTGGCCTAACTAGTGCTTTAATCAGTTCTAGCATAACCGCCCTGCTCTTATATTCTATGCCTCGGCTAATAAAGAAAAGTATCCTGTATGCTTTAACAACCTTATCTACCTGTCCTGCTACCTTCAGGGATCTGTGGACATGCACCCCAAGGTTCCTCTCTTCCTCTACATCTCTCAGTATCCTCCCATTTATTGTGTACTCCATTGCTTTGTTTGACCTCCCCAAATGCATCACCTCACACTTCTCCTGATTGAATTCCATTTGCCACTTTTTTGCCCACCTGACCAGTTCATTGATATCTTCCTGCAGTTTACAGCTTTCCTCCTCACCATCAACCACACGGCCAATTTTTGTATCATCTGCAAACTTCTTAATCATGCCCCTTACAGTTAAGTCTAAATCATTAATATATACCACAAAAAGCAAATATATCATGACATACCCTTCCTATGACCTAGGATTAACTTTTCAATTCACAGTTTAACCAAATAATTACTTTTAATAATGGACTGTACATTGACCAGCTCGTGTGGCTTCTAATGATTGAGGATAAAACACTTGAAGAGTTGTTATAATTTAACAGTACAATGACGTGTACGCATTCTAAGGGATATTACTTTGCATATAGGCAATCCTGGGCAAGTCAGTAACCACATTGGAGGTAATTTGAGCTCTGCTGCGTTCAGTTAACTCTTACAATTGTACACCACCAGAAAGAAACAGACAGAATCTAACTTCGAAATTAATGTGGAATCAAATCAACACGTGATTTTTAAAAAACTGTCACCTCACCTCGCTACTTGCAGTGTTATTATACTTTGCATAACTTGAAGTTAGCGGATGTTTATTTTTCTCAATCATTTCGCCCCTGGCGTTAATCTTATCTGTAGATGAATCGCACGTGTTGGGAAACATCAAGTCTCTCTTGTTGGAATTTAAAGTTGAACAAGTCCCGTAGCGGTAACTTTGGGAAAGTGGATCGCCCCCAAATACTTCAACATAGTTTGGAGCTATGTGAATACTCCGGCTGGCTTTTTGAATCCCATTTAACGAATTCCTTGTTTCGAAGCAGCAACAGGTGTCCATGGCCCAGGAATGAAAATCAAAGCCAGTTCTGTTTTTATGGACTTTGAAGGCGAGGACAATTAAAACCAGTAGAAAAATCGATGAGATTATCCCTAAAGATATAACTAAGTAAAGACTTATGTCAGAAGTTAATCCAGGATCTTCAGCCAGGTTACTCGCATCAGGAAGCATCTCGGTATTGGCCTCGACTACAGTTAATATTATAGTCATTGTAGCTGAAAGAGATGGCGTTCCATTGTCTGCTACCACAATGAGCAACCGTTGCTTCTTGGAGTCTTTGTTCACAAGGCGACGGATTGTCCAGATTTCGCCAGTTGCGGTTGAAATTGTAAAGAGGCCAGGGTCTGTACTTTGCCTAATCTGGTAAGAAAGTTGGCCATTTGCACCAGCATCAGCGTCGGTGGCCGATACCTTCGCGACTAAGCATCCTGGTTCAGCGAAGCGGGACACTGTCTCCATTACTGTTGACCCAAACTCGGGTATTGGATGCAGGATCACTGGGGCATTGTCATTCTGGTCAAGGATAATTACGTTCACCGAGGCATTACTAGTAAGTGCGGGGACTCCAGAGTCCTGTGCTTGAACCTGGATCTGAAAATGTTTTAGTTGTTCATAGTCAAAATATCTCTGAGAAAGTATGATACCACTCTCTGAATTAATGTCGACGTAAGCAAACACTAACTCCTCCTGAACCCGAGTTTCCAAGATAGAATAGGATAGTCGAGAATTCTGTCTTAAATCCGGATCAAAAGCAGTTACTTGGAAGATAGAAGCCCCCATAATATTGTTCTCCATCACGTAAGCAGTATATAAAGGCTGCGTAAACTGTGGTGAGTTGTCATTTATGTCTGAAATCTCCACCCGGATGGTTTTCTTGGATGAAAGAGGAGGGTTTCCCGCATCTCTGCATGTGATAATAACGTCATACTTGGATATATTTTCGCGGTCTAGTGGATGATGGGTAAGCAGTCTATAATAGTTCTTTAAGGATAAATCTAGGATGAAAAAAAGATTGTCTGCGACTTGACATTCTATCTTTCCATTTTCTCCTGAATCTTTGTCTGTTGCGCTGATCAGAGCAACTACGGTGCCCGGCGGAGCACCTTCACTAACTGGACTGGACAAGGAAGTCAAAGTCACTTTAGGTGCGTTATCATTCACATCAATAATGTCCACCAGCACATCGCAGTACACGGGCTTGGGGTAACGACCCTTATCTATTGCTTGCACGTTGATCTCAAATGCTCTGTTTTCTTCATAATCCAAAATCCCCTTCACTCTGATTTCACCAGTTTTGGAATCTATAGCAAATAGCTCGGGCACTCCTGCAATGGTATGACTGCTGAAAGAGTATATTATGTCTCCATTGGAACCATCATCCAAGTCAGTGGCATTTAATTTAATTACCAGGGTTCCTTTGGGAGCATTTTCCAACAGACTGACCCTATAGACTGACTGATCGAAAATGGGCTCGTTGTCGTTTACATCTCCTACTATAATCAGTACTTGAGCAGTGCCTGACCGTTCAGGGACCCCTTTGTCTTTAGCAATTAGCACTAACCGGTGGACCGATTCCTTTTCTCTGTCCAGAGGCTTTTGCAACACCAACAATGGCAGTTTACCATCGCCACTGCGAGTCTGTACTTCCAGAGCGAAATAATCGTCGGCCAGGAGCTCGTAGGTTCCCAGGGAGTTGGTTCCAACGTCTGCATCACGCGCACGCTCGAGGGGGAAGCGCGCTCCCAGTGCCGAGGCCTCTGAGATTTCCAGGCGGAATTGGCTCTTTGAAAATCTGGGAGCGTTATCATTTACATCTAAAATCTCCACTTCAGCGTGGTACAAATTGAGGGGGGTTGCAAGCACAGCCTCCAGGGATACCGTACAAGTGCGGCTCGGTCCACAGAGTTGTTCTCTGTCAATTTTTTCCTTTACGAACAGGATTCCATTGTTTAAATTTACATCGAAATACTGCTTCCTTGAACCAGATACAATCCGCAAACTGCGAGCTGAGAGCTGTTGCACATCTAAACCCAAATCGGCTGCGATATTCCCAACAAAGGAGCCCGGTTGCAGCTCTTCAGGAATTGAATAACGAATCTGTCCAGAAACTATGTGCCACGAGGAGAATATACAGTATAACAGTTGCCATTTTATAAAATAATATATTTTATATCTCATGACCAGCACAAAGCATTCTAATTGTTTCAGCGCGACGCGGTACTGCTCAATAATTCCTTGGAATAAAGTTGTTTAGATATCATTTCTTAACTGGATGAACTAAATTGCACAAAATACCTTTACTTCTTAAAAATCGCCGAGATTGTTCCTGAAAAATCTTCTAATTTCTTTTAAAATCGCCAATGAACAAAACCTGGTATAACCAAACGCAGCTCGCTATCCAGTTTTACGCTCTATCTGATCGTACGCGATGGGGTGGATAGGAAGGGGCCAGTCAAGATCACCAGTCACATCTCAGCTTCTGATTGGTGCACAATGGCACACACGTATTTAACCAATCAGAATACTCCTGATTTCTTAAAGCGAGAATGTCTTCTTAAAGCTTCGTCGATTTTTTTTACATTTATTGGTGCGCAATTAAAAATTGAATGAAACCTTTCTTTCTCTATTCTCGATATTTTCTTCTTTCTGGAAAATTATTTGTACGGAACAGTTTTACAATGGATATTTTAAGAGGCAGTTATTAAGAACCTCCTGATAACACACAAGTCTGAATGAAGGCTTTATTTTGGGACATTGTGGTAATTTTGCTACTCTTCTATATTGAAGTAAGGCAATTCACTTTAATTATATTCTGGGCTTTTTCTTACAATGAACTGTGTGGCAAAGTATGCAGATTCAAATTAACATACCGTAGAGGCTCTGTAGTGGAAAGGGTTAACATATTGTCGCTTCCCCTCTGAGAGTAAAGGGTCCATTCACGATGACAGGTATACAGCAGGTATCGGTATTACACCAGTACCTGTAGGGTTTCATGAGGGCCAGCAGACTCCAGTTATACTGCCAAGTGTTGTCTCGACCTCACCCAGTGACTGCATATCTCTTTTCAATGGTTCCAGAAATTGTAATACTGGGCGAGAGTTGACTAGATCTCTCTCTCCCTCTCCCTCCCTCTCGCTCTCTCTGATGTGATTAAACGATTCATAGTGAGGTTACATAAGTTCCAGAGAACTTTTAAAACTTTTCTTATCATCCAACTGCAGTTGCACTGTGGTCAGTGTGAAACAACAGCGAGATCAGCACTTGACTCAGCAGTAATACTGCCGATTTTTTACAGATGCATATCGGAAATCAATTTTTGCGAGTATAATTACAACATAGGAATCGCATATTAAACGAATTGGGAAATTCTAACCTAGTTCCTGCTTTATATTGGTCGGCATAACCAAAATCTTCTGAATTTTGCAAATTTGTTTTTCTGAGGTTGTAGCTAAAGTACAATTGCTGGTGCATAGTCAAGTTATACCACACAGTTTAGATTGATGCCAAGTACTTTTAGTTTTGCACGAATGCAAAATCTATTGCACGACTCAGATGTGGAGACATAGGAACTGAATACAAGCAAATT
Source organism: Heptranchias perlo (assembly GCF_035084215.1). NCBI lineage: Eukaryota > Metazoa > Chordata > Chondrichthyes > Hexanchiformes > Hexanchidae > Heptranchias > Heptranchias perlo. The sequence continues at coordinate 9,440,195 of NC_090338.1, read as the reverse complement.
GTGTGGGACTCCGACCAGTGAAGGTTTAGAAAAAGCTGCAATACAACCATTTGAAAACAAACTTCATAAACATCATTTGACCTGCTTCTATTAAAATGTAACCTTCATTTGCCTGCATACACAGAGCTTATCTTTCCTTGACTAGAGAACGACATGGAGCTGGTTGTGAAATTTAGTCCGGCAGGCTCCATCTCACTGTAAGTTGCTACCAATCGCAAATCCTTGCTTGTGGTATAATTGCACTCCTTGAAGGGTCAAACCTGAACAATTCAAGAGTAGGGATGTCTCAAGGTGCATTTACGTTAGAGCTATCAAGCCAAAAGCAGCAGTTTCCATTACAGCCAGACAATGCATTCTTAACTTTACTTTGATGGAACTCTGATTCTTCTGCTTAGGAGAGGACTCTGCATCAGAATATCATAATATCATAGCATGTTACAACACAGAAGGAGGCCATTTAGCCCATCGTGTCTGTGCCGGTTCTTTGAAAGAGCTATCTAATTAGTTCCATTCCCCTGCTCTTTCTCCATAGCCCTGTACTTTTTCCCTTCAAGTATTTATTCAACTCCCCTTTGAAAGTTATTATTGAATTTGCTTCCACCGCCCTTTTGGGGAGTGTATTCCATATCATAACTACTCTTTTGCATAAAAAAGTTTTTCCTCATGTCCTCTCTGTTTTTTTTGCCAATCAACTTAACACTGTATCCTCTGCTTACTGACCCTTCTGCCACTGGAAATAGTTTTTCCTTATTTACTCGATCAAACCCGTTCATGATTTTGAACAACTCTATTAAATTTTCTCTTAACCTTCTCTGCTCTAACGAGAACAACCCCAGCTTTTCCAGTCTCTCCACGCTCATGTCTGACAACACTCTAGTAAATCTCTTTTGCACCCTCTCTAAGGCCTTGACTTCCTTCCTAAAGTGTGGTGTCCAGAATTGAACAGAATATTCCAGCTGAGGCCTAACCAGTGTTTTATAAAGGTTTAGCATAACTTCCTTGCTTTTATATTCCATGCCTCTATTAATAAAGCCTAGGATCCCATATGCTTTTTTAACAACCATCTCAGCTTGTCCTGCCACCTTCAAAGATTTGTGTACATACATCCCCAGGTCTCTCTGTTCCTGTACACCCTTTAAAATTGTACCATTTATTTTATATTGCCTCTCGTCATTCTTCCTAACAAAATGTATCACTTCACACTTCTCTGCATTAAATTTCATCTGCTATATGTCTGCCCATTTCACCAGTCTGTCTATGCCCTCCTAAAGTCTGTTACTATCCTCCATATTGTTTACTACATTCCCGTGTTTTGTGTCATCTGCAAACTTTGAAATTACACCCTATGTACCCAAGTCCAGGTCATCAGTATATATCAAAAAGGACAATGGTCCTAATACTGACATTTGGGGAACACCACTGTATACTTCCATCAGTCTGAAAAATAACCGTTCACCACTACTCTCTACTTCCTGTCCCTTAGCCAATTTTGTATCCCTGCCATCATTGTCCCTTTAATCCCATGGGCTTTAATTTTGCTAACAAGCCTATTATGTGGCACTCTATCAAATGCCCTTTGAAAGTGCACATGCACAATATCAACCAACTACCCTCATCAACCCTCTCCATTACATCATTAAAGTACTCAATCAATTTAGTCAAACACGATTTTCTTTTAACACATCCATGTTGACTTTCATTTATTAGCCCAAACGTTTTCCAAGTGCCAATTAATTTTGTCCCGGATTATTGTCGCTAAAAGTTTCCCCACCACCGACGTTAGGCTAACTGGCCTGTAATTATCTCTCTCTCCTTTATTGAACAGGGGTTAACATTTGCAATCCTCCAGTCCTCTGGCACTGTTCCCATGTGCAAGGAGGGTTGGAATATTGTAGCCAGAGCCTCTGCAATTTCTACCCTTACTTCTCTCTGTAACTTACGATGCAACCCATCTGGATCGGATGACTTTTCTACTTTGAGTACTGTCAACCCCTTAAGTACCTCCTCTTTATCTGTTGTACATGCATGATTACCTGCACCTGTGAAGCTCTTCCCCAACCGTTAAATTTCAAATGTTTCGACAGCCTTTGGATTGAATAAGTATTTAAATTGCTCACAACATAATTTTTTTAAAGTGCCCCGGAGATGCAGGGAATCCGGTAGGCAATTCTGTAAACTGGTTGACACTTTCCACGGCGATGTCTCACTCCTGCTCTCTGGGGAGGTGGGGGTGGGGGGGGGGGGCGGGTGAGAGACACCAGTCAACCCTCGCCCAATATTACAATTTCTGGAGAAATTGAGAGGAGTTTGCATGGCACAAGCACTGAAATTGTTATATAAATACACCCTCACTGTACTTTTCTCCAGACGTAGGTTGGAAACTAATTCAGTCAGATGCTTCTGATCTGGTTTCATATCCAGCCCTGACTCTGGGTATATACTGCAGCTTAGTCGATAGGAAGTGGAAACCGTTTTCCAATTATACTAATGTCACTGTACAAATGCACCCTAAGGTATGGAGAGTCCCTTTCGGGTTTGACTCCCAAGTCATACTGCCACTTTTACATCGACTCTTATTCTAAACTTCAAGGACAGTTATGGCGACCAAAATCATTTCTGTTTTTGAATACCTTAACGACGAAGATAATTTAAGCCATAAGAAAATGGAGTAGATTATCCCTAAAGACAAGTAGAAGCTTATATCAGAATCCAAGCTGGGATCTTCCAAAAAATAGCTTAATCGGAGAACATTTCTGTTACGATATAGTCGATATTCTTTGTAGCTGGTCACGTGGTGTTCCGTTATTTTTTTAACGCGGTGACTAACGTTTGTTTATTGAAAACTTTGGTCACAATACCACGAATTGTCCAGATTTCGTCTGTGTCGGGTAAAATAGTAAAAAGTCCAGGATCAGTAGTCCGGAGAATGAAGTAAGAAAAGCGAACAATTTGGCATTTTCGCATCATGTGTCGGCACCTTGGCCACTCGGCAGCCTGGTGCTGCGAAGGGGGAAATTCCTGCTATTATTATTGACCCTTATTCAGGTACTGGATGCACAATCACTGACACATTATAGTTCTCATCAAGTATCATTATAATCCACCGAAACGTTGCTTGTGAGAGGTGGGATCCCAGAGTCTGGTGCTTGAACAAGCATCCCAAAGTTTTCTCGTAGTCAAAAGGACGCTATGAAAATATGAATTAATATAGGCATATGTGGATACTAACCGTCCATGGACCGGAATCTCCAAGACACAGTAAGGCAGTCGAGCATTCTGGTTTAAATCTGGATCAGAAGCTGTCACTGAGTAGCTATAAGTCCCAATAGCATTATTCTTCATCACGTAGCGTGCATAGAAAGGCTGTGTAAAACGTAGTGGCTTTCATTTATATCCGAATTCTCCACCGGGATTGTTTACTTTGATGTACGAGGAGGGGTTCCCAAATTATCGCAAATGATAATAACTTGGTGAGGTTTTCGCGATCTAATATGTACTGGGCAAGCAATACATTATCGTTCTTTAAAGACGAATCTAATTTAAAAGGAAGATTGCTTGTGATTTTATATTGTAACTGGCCATTTCCTCTCGAATCCTTGTCTGTTGCATTGATCAGAGTCACCACAGCCCCACGATGGACGTCTTCAGGAATTGGACCGGATACAGAAGACAGTCACATCAGGTGCGTTATCATTCACATTATTGCTAATGTTCACCAGCACTTCACAATGCATAGGTGCAGAGTGAGCTGCGTTATCCATTGACTGGACGTTGATCTCAAAAACACTATTTTTCTTCATAGTCCAAATCAACTTTAATTGTGATTTCACCTGTTTTGTAATCCACACCAAACAGCTCACGCATTCCAGCAGATGTATGGCTTCTGAAAGAATACACTATCTCTTCATTGGAGCCATCGCTCAAGCGTTTAGTTTGATTTACATAGTTCCTTTGGGTGAGTCTTCCAACCGGATGACCGTCTCAACTGATTGGAGAAACGTGGGCGCCTTGTCGTTGGCATTCTGTACTACGATTATTATCTAAGCAGTTCCTGAATTTTTAGGGACCGTATCATCTTTGGTGATTAGTACTAACTTGTGGGTTGATTGGTTTTCTGTAATAATCGTTCGGGACACGTTCGTAGGTTTGTAGGGAGTTGCTTCCAACGTCCGGAACTTGCGTGTACTCAAGGCCGAAGCCCTTGGCTCAACATCCTCTGAGTTTTCCAGATATAACTGACTCTTTGGAAAACTCGGAGCATTGCCATCTAAATCTAGAATTTCCACATTAATTCGGGCGAGACTGACGGGGTTTTCATTCGCACCCCCAAAACATATTATGGAAATGATGTTCTGCCCACAAAGCTATTCTCTGTCGTTGTTTTGCCTTCACAAAGAAAATACCATTGTATAAAAATTTACGTCCAAATGCTGCTTTCTCCGACCGGACACAATCCGAAACCACGAGCTGAGGGCTGCCTCACATCTAAACCCAGTCGACTGCAATATTCACAACAAAGGCACCAGTAGTTCTTCGCCAATTTAATAACAAATTTGTGCATAAAATAAGTACCATCAATGTAGCAGTTGCCAATTTAGCAATGCATTTATTTTAAAATATTTAAATTTCCAACAAAAGCCTTCCAAATGCTTCAGTGCGGTAGACGCAGTTCAGCAATTCCATCGAATAAAGTTTATCACGTCATAATTTATCCAGCAGAGCTTCGTTGCTTAAAATACCTGTACATTTTGAACACCGAAACGATTTTTCCTGGTATCTTTTGCAAAGTGACATTAGATTCATACATAAAACTGTAACGTTGCGCAGTTCACCATTTAGTTTTACAAATGTATCTGGTAGTATGTAATGGCAAAATCTGGTTGTCAGGTTCTCTACTCACATTTCAGCTTCTCATTGGTGATAAGATAAATTCTCAGATTTAACCAATGACGATTCTCAGCATCTCTTAAAGCTAGAGCGTCTTCGCAATCCTTTGTCCAAAGTTATTGTTGTGCAATCAAAATTCCAAGCAACATTTTATTTTATAATTTTGGAGCCTTCCTTTCATGTATTAAGCCGTCCTTCAAGAATAGTCTTACAGTCAATTTTCTGAAAGTCATCATGAATGAACCCACTGCAATCAGACATCTTAAAGATACACATTAATTCTACATTTATCAGTCATTGTGATGATACAGCTATCCCAACCAATTCTTTTCGTTAATGCTCCGCTGAGTACATCTAAAGGTACTTTAATATTATGCATGGTATCATAGTTGCTCTGCGATAGTGAACCTTGTGCCACTGTCTGCTGCGGATGATGTCAATATTCGGGAATATTTGGCGCCTTGGATTAGTATGTTCACTTTTAGGACATAGATGCTAATCTAACAGAAATCGTTGGGACAAAGTGTTTTCTCTCCAGATGTAAAAGCACTATGTGAGATGAGTTTGGGGAGACTAAGCACAGCTACTAGTGGGCGTGGTCCCACTGCACAATGCTGCCTCCAATTTGACACTCAGTTGACAACCTTACTCAGATGGACCAAGGCTAGTATGTTAATGTGAAATAACATACTGAGGCTATGGACCAGCCTTCTGCATTTGATGTTGAGGCACATTATTGAAACAAACAAGAGGAGCTTCACTGTGTATTTAAACTGTGCTATGTCTGGCCTATGACTGCATCACAATGGCGTTGCTTGAAATGCAAATCTGTTCAATTGTCTAATGCTAACATCGCTGTGCCCCCAGGACATACATTCACCAATAAAGTTCAAATTAATTAATCATACAGTGAATTTTCCACAAGTCACCATGAAAGAGCCCACTGCCAACATAAACTTTAAAAATACGCATCTTAATTAATTCTACATTTATCAGTCAATTCAATTATTTTCGTTAGTGCATTGCTAAAGTCATTTTAATATTATGGTTGGTATCATAGTTGTTCTCCGACCGTGAATAGTTGGATCACTGTCTGATGCTGATGACACCAATGTTAGCGAATAGAGAGCACCGTTATTTAGCGCATTGCCTTTTAGGACGCAGATGCTAACCCAAACGAGATTGTTGACATGAATGACTTTTCTCTTTTCTGGATGGAAGAGTTCTATGTGAAGTGAGTTCGAGCAGATTAAGCACAGTTACCAATGGGCGCAATCCCACTGCACAAGGCTGCCCCTAATTTGGCACTCAGTTGACAGCCTCATTCAGAGGGACCGAGGCTGGTGTTAAATATGAAATATCGCACTGGTGCTAAAGACCAGTCGTCTGAAGTTGAGGTTGAGGCACATTATTGAAATAAACAAGATGAGCTTCATTGTGCATTTAAACTGTGCCATGTCCGATCTGTAACTGCTTCACAATTGCATTGCTTGAAATAGAAAAGTGATCCATTCTCCAATGTGAACATCACTCTGCTCCGAGAAGACAAATTCACCAATAAGTTTCAAATTAAATAGTATTATTTGTATTTCTTCCAGAATGCAACACAAACATTAGGAGAAATATTTGTTCGAACTCCTGCTTACATCAAATGTGAATCCAATGCTGCACTATGCACCGATTAGAATCAGCAATTTACTAATACTTGTAAATCCATTCTGAGCTATGCTTCTGAGGCAGTTATGCATTTATTCACTATTTTTCTCTTACTTCTTGACTTTTTCTTTAGTAGTGTAACAAAATACAGCTAGCTCGTGTGTGGACACGTCCTTAGGGTGCAGATAAGCCACTTAATGAATTCGAAATATTTAATTGTGAATGAATACAAACACATTCTTAGGGACAACACAATATTCATCCCCAAAAGCCTGTTGTCTGATCGGGAATCGTTCTCTTACTACAGACTTAAATCTAACTTCTCTCTAAGTTCATCACAACCCTTCTATCAACCTTATCCGTAGTACTATGCTTATTTCAGTGCTCTGATTTTTTTCTTGCTTCTCCTAAACTCCAAGTATGTATCTACTCTCTCGTTCTCCTTCCCGAATTCAGATCAATTACATCGTCTTCTATTCTAACTCATCCTCATGCAGGACTACAAACGTTTGAAATGTCTTGATTCTTTCAGTCTCTTTGCTATCGGGATCTGCGATAACGCAATTTTGGCGTCTTCTAGCCAATATTTGACTGGTCTCATCTTTTCACCTATTCTTTTCACATTGTTGCTATTCTGCACTATGACCTTTTACCTCGACTTCTGAATTTCTATCTCGTACGATGCCTTGTTTAGGGATAAATATCAGGGACAGAAATAGTAAAAGAAGTTCAGATGTGCAACTTTTACCCATATCTGCAACTTTTACCCATATCTGCAACTTTTACCCATATCTGCCATTGCTCTGCCAGCAACGAGACAAAGATGGAACCTTGTGCTCCTATACTTCAGAGGATGCCTGTACACCCAAATCAAACATAGAAGTGCTTTTTTCATAAGCTCCTCACCTCACTGTTTACAGTGCTCTTGAAGTTTGAATTCCGGAGAATTTCTTCATTGCCACTCGTGATGTCAATCTTGCCTGCAGATGAACTGCACATTTTGGCCGTACCTGAAGTCGAACACGTCCCATAGCGGAAGCTTTGCGAAAGTGGATCGCCCCCAAATACATCCACATAGTTCGGAAGTATTTCAAGATTCCTGCTTGCTTTCTGAATTCCATTCAGCGAATCTCGTGCTTCGAAGCAACAACACATTTCCAGAGAGCCATTATGGGCAACAAACCGGTTTCTGTTTTTATGGACCTTAACGGCGAGGATAATTAAAATGACGAGAAAAATAGATGAGGTTATCCCTAACGATATGACTAAGTAAAGGCTAATGTCACCAACGGACCCAGGAACTTCAGACAAACTACTCACGTCAGAAAGCATTTCTGTATCGCCGTCTGTCAGTGATAAGATGATTGTCATTGTAGCTGAAAGCGGCGGTGAACCATTGTCCTTTGCCCCGATAACCAACCTTTGCTTCGTGCCATCTTTGCTCGTAATCCCACGGATTGTCCAGATTTCGCCTGTATCAGGTGAAATCGTAAAAAGTCCAGGGTCAGCAGTCTGGAGAATCTGGTAAGAGAGGCGAGCATTCTGGCCAGAATCGGCATCAGTGGCCGACACCAGGGCAACGAGATAGCCCGGTTCTGCGAATCGAGATACTGTCTCTGTTACTGTAGATCCATAATCGGGTATTGGATGCACGATCACCGGAGCATTGTCATTCTGATCAAGGATAATTACCTCCACTGAGACGTTGCTGGAGAGTGGTGGGACTCCAGAGTCCTGGACCTGAACTTGGATCTGGAAGTTTTTGAGTCTCTCGTAGTCAAAAGATTTTTGCGAACATATTATTCCTTTTTCTGATTGGATGTAGACGTAATTGAGCACTGACTCGCCCTGAACCTGAGTCGTCGTGATAGAATAGTTTAGCCGAGAGTTCTGGTTTAAATCTGGATCAAAAGCTGTCACTGAAAAGATAGACGTCCCAATAACGTTGTTCTCCATCACGTAAGCTGTATATAACGGCTGTGCAAAGCGTGGTACGTTGTCATTTATATCGGAAACCTCAACCAGGATGACTTTTTTGGATGTGAGAGGAGGAGACCCTGAATCACTGCAGAGGACAGTGACTTCGTACCTCGAAATATTTTCACGATCAAGTGCCTGTTGTGTACGCAATGTTAAGTATTTCTTGGAGGATGAATCCAATTGAAAAGGAAGGTTATTTGTGACTTGACACTCCACCTGCCCATTTTCTTCTGAATCTTTGTCTGTTGCACTGATTAGAGCCACCACCTTCCCGGGCACAGAGTCTTCGGGAACCGGACTGAACAGGGTAGAAACCGTCACCTCAGGGGCGTTATCATTTATATCCTCAATCTGAACCAGCACATGACAATACGCAGGAATCGCGTAAGGTCCCTTGTCCATTGCTTGTACATTTATCTCAAAGACACTGTTCTCTTCATAGTCTAAATGTCCCTTGACACTGATTTCACCAGATTTGATATCCACACTAAACAGCTCACGGACTCTAACAGAGGTGTGGCGACTGAAAGAGTACACAATCTCCCCATTGGAACCATCATCTAAATCAGTGGCATTTAGCTTGATCACCAATGTTCCTTTGGGTAGATTTTCCAACAGACTGACCCTATAAACTGACTGGGGGAACACAGGCGCGTTATCGTTTACATCCTGTACAATAATTATTATTTGTGCAGTTCCAGAACGCTCAGGGACCCCGCCGTCCTTGGCAATTAGCATTAATCTGTGACTAGGTATCTTTTCTCTATCCAGTGGCCTTTCCAAAACCAAGACTGGCATGTCTGCATTCTCAATTCGGCTCTCAACTTTTAAAGCGAAATATTCGTTTGGAACTAACTGGTACGATTGCAGGGAGTTGATTCCTACGTCTGGGTCGTGCGCGCACTCAAGGGGATTACTCGTTCCCGGTGCGGCCATCTCTGAGATTTCGAGGCGGAACTGACTTTTTGGAAAAGTAGGAGCATTGTCATTTACATCCAGAATCTCCACTTCAGCATCGTACAGGCTGAAAGGATTTTCGATCACTGTTTCTAAAGATAACACACACGTCGCGCTCGGCCCACAGAGCTGTTCCCTGTCAATCTTTTCCTTTACAAATAAATTACCATTGTTCAGATTTACGTCGAAATACTGCTTCCTGGGACTAGCCACAATCCGAAAGCTGCGAGCTTTGAGCTCTTTCACATCTAACCCCAAATCGTCAGCGATATTCCCAACAAAGGCACCTAGTTGCAGCTCTTCAGGAATTGAATAGCGAATTTGTCCGGATATTAGATCCCAGAAGGAGAACACGGAGTACAACAGAGACCATTTTAACAGCCAGTGTCGTCTATAATATCTCATTTCCAGCACAAAACATCCCAATTGTTTTAGCGCGACAGCTTGGTTCGATAATTCCTTCGAATTAAGTTATTTATATTAAAAATAATCCCTGATGGAGGTGGCAGATTAAACACAAATACCTGTGGGTTTAAAAATCTTGAGACTACTTCTGACGGACCGTCTTATTTCTGCGAAAAATCACCATTGGATTCGAATGCAAAACCGCTTACGATGCTGTGCGGCCCGCTGTTCAACACTGAACTGTGGCTGAACGTGCGCAATGGTGGATGGGAAGGGAAGGGGGGCAGGCAGGATCTCCAGTCACATTGCAGTTTCTGATTGGTGGATGGAGACATAATCACATACAACCAATCAGGCTTCTGAGCATTTCTTAAAGCTGGACTGTCTTGGAAAATCACTGCGTCGATTTCACATTTATGGTTGTTCAATCAAAAATGCAACAAAAGAATGTATTCAAAATTTATGTAGATGATATTTCTTTGCTGATATATTCCGTAATATCAGCATATAGCGTATATCATTAGGTTAAGCCACCCAAAAAATCCTAAAATACACTTCATTTAGTGCTTCAAAGGTGAGGAGTTGTTAAAACCTTAAATGTGCTGCTGAAAGCTAGAATCAAATACGTCAACTCCAATTTCATGCTATTGTTGGCAATTTCACTGCACTCCGTAGTAATCGTCGTACTAACGTCCTCTTATTGGAACCGTTATTCATATTTCTTGCATAATTAAAATATTAAGAATTGTTTTTTTTAATGACGATCTCCCTACACCCAATAATAATAACGAGGTGGAACAGCACCCTAAGGGACTGGTACAATTAATGCTTACGTGAACAGAATCTTAAAATGAAAGCTAGGCCATTTAGAAGGGAAATCAAGAATCACTTTTTCACACAAAGAATAGTACAAATCTAAAATTCTTCCTCCAAAAGGCTGCGGATGCTGGGTCAATTGTAGCTTTTAACCCTGATGCCGATAGATTTCAGTTGGGTAAGGGCATCAAGGGATGTGGAGATAAGGCGGGTAATTGCAGTTGAGCTACAGATCAGCCAAGATCTAATTAAATGGCGGAGCAGGTTAGAGGGACTGAACGGCTTATTTGCGTTCCTATGTTGCTAGCTTACACTCTCTAGCAAATGTATGGCTGCTGAAAAAAATACACTACCTCTCGATTCGAACCATCGCCCAAGTCAGGAGCGTTTAGTTTGATTACTAGTTGGGTAGGCCTTCCAGCTGACTTGTAAACACACTCGGGAAACATTGGCGCCCTGTTGTTGGCGTCATGTACTACGACTGTTATCTAAGCTGTTCCAGATCTTTTAGAGATTCCACAATCTGTGGCGATTGGACTAACTTGTGGGTATATTATCTTTGTCTAAGCAGTTTTCGAGCACAAGGACAGGAATCCTCCCATCGTCACTCCGGTTTGTGTCTCTAGAATGAAATAATCGTTCAGAACAAGCTCGCAGGGAGTTGCTTCCAACGTCCGGAACTTGCACACAAAGTTAAGGGCGAAGCGCGCCTCTGGTGCAACTAACTGTGAGATTTCCAGATGGAACTAACTCTTTAGGAAACTCTGAGGGGCTTTTCATTCACACTCCTTTAATACAATATGCAAGTGATGCTATGCCCACAAAGCAATTATTTCACAAACAATATTTCATTATTTACATGTAGGTCCAAATAATGTTTTCCCGGACCAGACACAATCCGAAAAATGCGAGCTGATAGCTATCACGCATTTAAATCCAAATCGAACGAAATATTCGCAACAGCGGCAGCCAGTTGTAGTTCTTCAGGAATCGAATAACGAATCTGTCCATAAACCAAGATGTAGCAAAGATGCACGAACCATATATTTTTAATAATGCACATATTAAAATATTCAATTTCCAACAAAATGCCTTTCAAACGCTTCCGTGCGGTAGCCACCATTCAATTATCTTTCTTTCGTATTTCAGCTAGCAAAGCAACATTAAATGTAGACGTTCCAGTTCGTCATACACTCTATGGTCTCCGATGATACGCATATTTTCACGCGCCTTCTTCCTGAGGAAGGACCTTAGTGAGCAATGGTTCCCAACGTACGCCATTGTTTTGGGTAGTCTCTCCACAGACGCACATCAGGGTAGTCTTCGTTTTCTATTTATGTAGCAGATGGTTGCAGATTCCATATCAAGTTCCGCTGCAGTTAGGATTGATCCATATTTTACGTGACAAGGTGAAGCCAGGTGGTTGGTCCACAGGGTTCATGATCAGCTCCTGATTCTTGATGGTACTGGTTTCCCGCATCCACCGCCACTTGTGTTTAGATGAGAGCGCTTTGAGTTTGACAGTTGCGGCCGTTAACCAAAAGGAGTTCTTGGACTTAAGGTAGCAACTCGAGACTTTCTGGAAAACGTCATTAATAGGCAGCTCTGAAATTGCTAGGGCCCGGTTGTATTCTCTGATTATTGTTGTTTCTTTTCTGAGAGGCGGTGGCAAGTTATGTTCGAGGATATGGAGCCAGACTGTCGGTTTTGGTGTGATGTATCAAAGCTATGTTCAGTTGCCAGGCAACAAGATTTGTCCTGCCTATTCCAGCTTCTGAAATTCCTTGGAATAAAGTTCATGTTAGAACTTTGTCCAGAAGAGCTGCCGGGTTTAAAATACCTGTACGTTTTTAATGCTGAAATGATTATTACTGTCATTTTCCCCAAGGCATCAGATTCATACACCAAAAACCTAATGTGACATTGCGCACCTCGCCATTTAGTTTTGCAATGTATCTGCTAGCGCGTAATGGCAAAATCGGGTTCTCATGATCTTTAGTCACATTTCAGCTTCTCATTGGTGAAAAGAATAACTCTCAGATTTAAACAATTACGATGTTCTGCATCTCTTAAAGCTCGAGCGTCTCTGCAATACTTTGTCCAAATTTATTGTTGTGTATTCAAAAATTGAAGCATTATTGCATTTTGTTACACTTGAGTTTTCAATTCCTGCACTAAGCTATTCTTCAAGAATACTCGCAGTACATTTTCCAAAAACCTAATGTGACATTTCGCACCTCGCCATTTAGTTTTGCAATGTATCTGTTAGCGCGTAATGGCAAAATCGGGTTCTCGTGAAAGAACCCACTGCAAACAGATACTTTAAAAATATGCATCTTAATTCATTCTACACTTATCAGCCAACCCAATTCTTTTCGTTAGTGCTCCGCTGATTACATATAAAATCATTTTAATATTATGCGTTGTTCTGCGACAGTGAACAGCTGTGCCACTGTCTGCTGCTGATGACAACAACATTAGGGAATAGATGGCGCTCTGAATTGTAAATTAGCACAATGCCTTTTAGGAAATAGATAATAATCCAACCGATTGTTGGGATGAATGCCTTTTCTCTCTTCCGAATGTAAAAGTTCCATGTTCAATGAGTTTGGGCAAACGAAGCACAGGTTGCAATGCGCGTGGTCTTACTCCACAATGCTGCCTTTAAATTGGCAACCTCACTCAGAGGGACCAAGGCTAGTATGTTAATGTGAAATATCACACTGGTGCTATGGAACAGTGCTTTGAAGACGTGGTTGAGGCACCCATTGAAACAAACAAGAGGAGCTTCACTGTGCATTTAAATTGTGCTATGTCTGACCTGGGACTGCTTCACAATGGCATTGTTTGAAATGGAAAAGTGTTTAATTCTCCAATGCAAACATCACTCTGCTCCTAGCACGCAAATTCACCAATAAATTTCAAATTAAATAGTATTATTTGTATTTCTTTCAGAATTCAAACAAAGCATCAGGAGAAATATTTGTTGCCTTTCCTGCCAACATCAAATATGAATCCAGTACTGCACTATACAACCGAGTAGAATCAGCAACGAACCAATACGAACATACGAATTAAGAGCAGAAGTAGGCCATTCTGCCCCTCGAGCCTGCTCTGCCATTTGATAAGATCATGGCTGATCTGATTGTGACTTCAACCCTACTTTCCCGTCTACCTACTATAACCTTTGACTCCCTCGATAATCAGGAATCAATCTAACTCAGCCTTAAAAATATTCAATGACCCTGCCTCCACCGCTCTCTGGGGAAGGGAGTTCCACAGACTCACGACCCTCTGAGAGAAAAAAAATCTCCTCATCTCCGTCTTAAATGGGAGACCCCTTATTTTTAAACAGTGGCCCCTGGTTCTAGTCTTTCCCACAAGGGGAAACATCCTCTCAGCATCTACCCCTTCTAATCCCCTCAGGATCTTATATGTTTCAATTAGATCACCTCTCATTCTTCTAAACTCCAGTATATTCAGGCCCAACTTGTTCAACCTTTCCTCATAAGATAACCGCCTCATCCAGGAATCAGTCGAGTGAACCTTCTCTGAACCGCCTCCAAAGCAATTAGGTCCTTTCTTAAATAAGGAGACCAAAACTGCATACAGTATTCTAGATGTGGTCTCACCAATGCCCTGTACAACTGTAGCAAAACATCTCTACTTTTATATTCCATTCCCCTTACAATAAATGACAACATTCCATTTGCAATCCTAATCACTTGCTGTACCTGCATACTAACTTTTTGTGATTCATGTACTAGGATACCCAGATCCCTCTGTACCTCAGAGTTCTGCAATCTCTCTCCATTTAAATAATATACTGCTTTTCTATTCATCCTGCCAAAGTGGACAAGTTCACATTTTCCCATATTATATTCCCTCTGCCAAATTTCTGCCCACTCGCTTAACCTATTTATATCCCTTTGCAGACTCCTTATGTCCTCTTCACATCTTACTTTCCTACCTATCTTTGTGTCATCAGCAAATTTAGCAACCACACATTCGGTCCCTTCATCCAAGTCATTGATATAGATTGTAAATAGTTGAGGCCCAAGCACTGATCATTGTGGCACTCCACTCATTACATCTTGCCAACCTGAAAATGACCCATTTATGCCAACTCGTTGTTTCCTGTTAGCTAACCAATCCTTTATTCATGCTAATATATTACCCCCTACACCATGAGCTCTTATTTTGTGTAGTAGCCTTTGATGTGGCACCTTGTCAAAAGCCTCCTGGAAATCCAAGTACATCACATCCACAGGATCCCCTTTATCCACATTGCTTGTTACTTCCTCAAAGAACTTTAATAAATTAGTCAATACGTAATAGAAAAACATCTAGAAACTGAAAATATAATAAAGAATAATCAGGACGGATTCCAAAAGGTCAGGTCATGCGGGCAAATCCATCCTTTCCTATGCTTTTGCGGCAGCTATGCATTAATCACTATTTTTCTCTCTTATTTCCTGAATTTTTATTTGTAGTAGTGTACCAAAATACAGTCAGCTCGTGTGAGTGCACGTTTCTATGATGCAGATAAGCTACTTAAATATTTCGATAAAAATAATTGTGAATGAATACTTAGGGACAACATAATATTCATCCCAAAAAGCTGGTAGGTGATCCTTCTCTCACGACTGGCCTCAAACCTTTCTTCCTCTCTTTATAGTCTCTCTATAGACATTAAGTTAGGTGGCACAGTAAATAATGTAATAAAAATAGAAAATGCTGGAAAAGCTCAGCAAGTGAGGCAGCATCTGTGGAGAAAGAAACAGAGTTAATGTTTCAGGTCGAAGTCCCGTCAGAACTCGAGTTCTGACGAAAGGTCTTCGACCTGAAACATTAACTCTGTTTCTTTCTCCACAGATGCTGCCTCACTTGCTGAGCTTTACCAGCATTTTCTGTTTTTGTTTCAGATTTCTCGCATCCACAGTATTTTGCTTTTGAGCAAATAATGTAGGTGGGAGCAGAAAGTTGCAAAGAGACATTGATAGATTAACTGAGTCGGCAAAACTGTGGCACATGCAGTTCATAGAATTGCATAGATAACATAGAATGTACAGCATAGAAACAGAGCTCAATGTGAGAAAATGTGAGGTCATCCACTTTGGACCTAAGAAAGATAGATCGAAGTATTTTCTAAATGGCGAGAAGCTGGGAACTGTGGATGAGCAGAGAGATTTAGGGGTCCAAGTACAGAAATCACTAAAAGCTAGTGGACAGGTACCAAAAATAATTTAAAAGGCTAATGGAATGTTGACCCTTATCTTAAGAGGGCTGGAATACAAAGGAGTGGAAGTTATGTTACAGCTGTAAAGAGCTCTGGTTAAACCCTATCTGGTATATTGTATTCAAATCTGGGCAGCGGACCTCAGGAAATATATATTGGCCTTGGAGAGGGTGCAGCGCAGATTGACCAGAATGCTACCGGGGCTAAAATAGTTAACATATGGGAATAGGTTGCACAGGATAGGCTGGTATTCCCTTGGATATAGAAGATTAAGGGATGGTCGAATTGAAGTACTAAAGATGATTAAAAGGATTGAAAGGGTAGATAGAGAGAAACTATTTCCTCTGGTGGGAGAGTCCAGAACAAGGGGGCATAACCTAAAATTAGAGCTAGGCCGTTCAGGGGTAATGTCAGATAGCACTTCTTCACACAAAGGATCGTGGAAATCTGGAATTCTCTCCCCAAAAAAGCTGTTGAGGCTAGGTCAATTGAAAATTTCAAAACTGAGATTGATAGATTTTTGTTCACCAAGGGCATTAAGGGCTACGGAACCAAGGCGGGTAAATGAAGATAAGATACAGATCAGCCATGATCTAATTGAATGGCGGAACAGGGTCAAGCGGCTGAATGGCCTTCTCCTGTTCCTATGTTCCTATGTTTCAATGTTCATCACAACTTTTCTATCAACCTTATCCATAGTACAGTGCTTATTTTAGTGCTGTGAAATTTTCTTGCTTCTCCTAAACATCAAGTATGAATCTACCCATTCGTTTTTCTCCCCGAATTCAGAATAATTTCACCGCCTCCTATTCTATCTCATTCACCGTAGAACTTCAAATTTGTGGAATGTCTTATTTCAGTCTCTTTGCTGTTGCAATCTACAATAACCCAATCTTCATGTCTTTTAGCCAATATTTGAATTATCTCTTCATTTCAACTATACTTTGCACATGGTTACTATTCTGCACGATGATCATGAAACTTCCCCTAGTCTTGTCAATTTAAAACTCGAAAGGTGCCTCGTTTAGGCATAAATGTTAGGGACAGAAATAGCAAAATAAGTTCAGATGTGGGAATTTTACTCATACCTGCATGCTTCTGCCATCAACTAGCCAAACATGAAAACATGAGCCCCGATATGTCAGAGGATGTCTGTACATCCAATTCAAACTCAAAAGTGCTTTTGTTTCCAAAAGCGCCTCACCTCACTGTTGACAGTGCAATTGGAATTCCGGAGAATTTCTTCATTCCCTCTCGTGACGTTATTCTTGTGTGAAGATGAACTGTACAAGTTAGGGAACATAGCGTCTCTCTTCGCAGTACCCGCAGTGGAACACGTCTCATAGCGGAAACTTTGAGACAGTGGATCGCCCCCAAATACATCCACATAGTTCGGAACTATTTCAAGGTTTTTGCTGGCTTTTTGAATTCCATTCAACGAATTTTGTGCTTCGAAGCAACAACACGTGTCCAGATAACCAAAGCGGTTTCTGTTTTTATGAACCTTAATGGCGAACATAATTAAAACGATGAAAAAGATAGATGAGGTGATCCCTAACGATATGACTAAGTAAAGGCTAATGTCACCAAAGGTCTTAGGATCCTCAGACAAACTACTCACGTCAGAAAGTAATTCTGTATCACCGTCTGTCAGTGATAAGATGATTGTCATTGTAGCTGAAAGCGGCGGTGAACCATTGTCCTTTGCTCCGATAATCAATCTTTGCTTCGTGCTATCTTTCCTCCTAATCCCTCGGATTGTCCAGATTTCGCCAGTATCCACTGAAATAGTAAAAAGTCCAGGGTCAGTAGACTTCAGAATCTGGTAGGAGAGGCGAGCATTCTGGCCAGAATCGGCATCAGTAGCCGACACCAGGGCAACTAGATAGCCCGGTTCTGCGAATCGAGATACTGTCTCTGTTACTGTAGATCCATACTCGGGCGTTGGATGCACGATCACCGGAGCATTGTCATTCTGATCAAGGATAATTACCTCCACTGAGACGTTACTGGAGAGTGGTGGGACTCCAGAGTCCTGGACCTTAACTTGGATCTGAAAGTTTTTGAGTCTCTCGTAGTCAAAGGATCTTTGGGAAAATATGATTCCCTTTTCTGATTGGATGTAGACATAATTGAACACTGACTCGCCCTGAACCTGAGCGGTCGTGATAGAATAGTTTAGCCGCGAGTTCTGGTTTAAATCTGGATCAAAAGCTGTCATTGAAAAGATTGACGCTCCAATAGCATTGTTCTCCATCACGTAAGCTGTATATAAAGGCTGTGCAAAGCGCGGCGCGTTATCATTTATATCCGAAATCTCAACCAGGATGACTTTTTTGGATATAAGAGGAGGAGACCCTGAATCACTGCAGAGGACAGTGACTTCGTAGCTCGAAATATTTTCACGATCAAGTACCTGTTGTGTACGCAATGTTAAGTATTTCTTGGAGGATGAATCCAATTGAAAAGGAAGGTTATTTGTCACATGACATTCGACCAGCCCATTTTCTCCTGAATCTTTGTCTGTTGCACTGATTAGAGCCACCACCGTCCCGGGCACAGAGTCTTCGGGAACCGGACTGAACAGGGTAGAAACCTTCACCTCAGGGGCGTTATCATTTATATCCTCAATCTGAACCAGCACATGACAATAAGCAGGAATTGCAGAAGGTCCCTTGTCCATTGCTTGTACATTTATCTCAACAACACTGTTCTCTTCATAATCTAAATTTCCCTTGACTCTGATTTCACCAGTTTTGGAATCCAGACCAAACAGCTCACGGACTCTAACGGAAGTATGACTACTGAAAGTGTACACAATCTCTCCATTGGAACTATCATCCAAATCAGTGGCATTTAGCTTGATCACCAATGTTCCTTTGGCTGTATTTTCCATCACATTGACCCTATAAACTGACTGGGCGAACACAGGCCTGTTGTCATTGGCATCTTGTACTCTGATTATTATCTGAGCTGTTCCGGACCGCTCAGGGACCCCGCCGTCTTTGGCAATTAGCACTAATCTGTGACTAGATGCCTTTTCTCTATCCAGTGGCCTTTCCAAAACTAATACTGGCATGTCTGCATTCCCATTTCGGCTCTCAACATTTAAAGCGAAGTATTCGTTTGCAACTAACTGGTACGATTGCAGGGAGTTGGTTCCTACGTCTGGGTCGTGCGCGCACTCAAGAGCATAGCGGGTTCCTTGTGCGGCCACCTCTGAGATTTCAAGGCGGAACTGGCTTTCTGGAAAAGTAGGAGCATTGTCATTTACATCCAGAATCTCCACTTCAGCATCGTACAGGCTAAAAGGATTCTCGATCACTGTTTCTAAAGGTAACACACACGTCGCACTCGGCCCACAGAGCTGTTCCCTGTCAAGCTTTTCCTTTAGAAATAAATTGCCATTGTTGAAATTCACGTCGAAATACTGCGTTGAGGGACCAGGCACAATCCGAAAACTGCGAGCTTTGAGCTCCTTCACGTCTAAACCCAAATCCTCAGCGATATTCCCAACAAAGGCACCTAGTTGCAGCTCTTCAGGAATTGAATAACGAATCTGTCCAGAAATTAGATCCCAAAACGAGAACACGGAGTACAACAGAGACCATTTTAACAGCCAGTGTCGTTTATAATATCTCATTTCCAGCACAAAGCATCCCAATGTTTTTCAGCGCGAGAGCTTGGTTCGATAATTCCTTCGAATTAAGTTATTAATATATTTTCCCTATTAGAAGTGGCAGACAAACAAAAGTACCTGTGGGTTTAAAAATCTTGAGATTATTTCTGACGGACCTTCTTATTTCTGCGAAAAATCACCATTGGGTTCGAATGCAAAACCGCTTACGATGCTGTGCGGCCCGCTGTTCAACACTGAACTGTGGCTGAACGTGCGCAATGGTGGATGGGAAGGGAAGGGGCCAGTCAGGATCTCCAGTCACATTGCAGCTTCTGATTGGTGGATGGAGACAGAATCACATTCAACCAATCAGGCTTCTGAGCATTTCTTAAAGCTAGAATGTCTTGGAAAATCACTGCGTCGATTTCACATTTTTGGTTGTTCAATCAAAAATGCAAC
Source organism: Heptranchias perlo (assembly GCF_035084215.1). Classification (NCBI taxonomy): domain Eukaryota; kingdom Metazoa; phylum Chordata; class Chondrichthyes; order Hexanchiformes; family Hexanchidae; genus Heptranchias; species Heptranchias perlo. The sequence continues at coordinate 9,420,177 of NC_090338.1, read as the reverse complement.
TCAAGAATGTTTTTAAAATTTGAGTGGATGATATTTCTTCGTTAATATATTCTGTAATATCAGCACAAAGCGTATATCATTCGGTTAAACTATCCACAAAATCCTAAAATACACTTCATTTCGTGCTTCATAAGTTAGGACTTGATAAAACCTTAAATGTGCTGCTGAAAGTTAGAATCAGATACATCAACTCCAATTTAATGCTATTGTTGACAACTTCACTGCACTTCGCAGTAATCGTAATATTAACGCTCACTTATTGGAACCGTTATTAATATTTCTTGCATGATTAAAATATTAACTGTTATTGTTATGACGATCTCCCTTCACCCAATAATAGTAACTAGGTGGAACAAGACCGCTAAGGGACTAGTACAACTTATGCTAACGTGTACAGAATCTTAAAATGAAAGCTAGGCCATTTAGAAGGGAAATCTAGAATCACTTTTTCAAATAAACGGTCGTACAAATCTGGAATTCCCTCCCCAAAAGGCTGTGGATGCTGGGACAATTGTAGCTTTTAATCCTGGTGCCAATAAATTTCAGTTGGGTAAGGGTATCAAAGGATGTGGAGCTCAGTCGGGTATTTGGAGTTGAGTTACAGATCAGCCATGATCTAATTGAATGACGGAGCAGGTTAGAGGGACTGAACGGCTTATTTATGTCCCTATGTTGCTAGCTCACACTCTCTAGCAGATGTATGGCTGCAGAAGAAGTACACTACCTCTCGATTGGAACCATCGCCCAAGTCAGGAGCGTTTAGTTTGATTACCAGTTGGGTGAGTCGTCTAACGAGCCGACCGTGTAAACGGACTCAGGAAACAAAGGCGCCTTGTTTTTGACGTCATGTAATACGACTGTTATCTAAGCTGTTCCAGATCTTTTAGGGACTCCACAGTCTGTGGTGATTAGGACTAACTTGTGGTTCTACTATCTTTCTCTTTCGAAGGAGTTTTCTAGCACAAAGGCAGAAAACTTCCCATCGGCACTCCGGGTTTGTGTCTTTGGAATGAAATAATCGTTCAGAACAAGCTCGTAGGGAATTGCTTCCAACGTCCGGAACTTGCACACAAAGTTAAGGGTGAAGCGCGCCTCTGGTGCAACTAACTGTGAGATTTCCAGATAGAACTGGCTCTTTGGGAAAGTCGGAGAATTGTCAATTACATGTAGAATATCCACATTGGTTCATCAGGGACTGAGGGGCTTTTCATTCACATTCTTTTAATGCAATATGCAAGTGATGCTCTGCCCACAAAGCAATTACTTCACAAACAGCATTCCATTGTTTAAATTTGCATCCAGATGATGTTTTCCCGGATAATACACAATCCGAAAAATGCGAGCTGAGAGCTATCATGCATCTAAACCCAAATTGTCCGCAATATTCCCAACAAAGGCACCCAGTTGTATTTTTTCAGGAATCGAATAACGAATCTGTACGTAAACCAACTTGCGGCAAATCTGCATAAACCATGGCAGTTTTCATTTTGGTAATGTACTTATTTTAAAATATTCCATTTCCAACTAACAGGCTTTCAAATGCTTCGGTATGGTAACCACCATTCAATCTTATTCCTTTCGTATTTCAGCTGGTAAAGCAACATTAAATATCGACGTTCCAGTTCGCCATACAATCTATGGCCTATCGTGATCTGAATCTATTCCTACGAGGAAGCATCTTAGTGAGCAATGGCTCGCAAGATACGCCATTGTTTATGATGGTCTCTCGACAGTGGAACATCAGCTATTTATAAAGAAGATGGTTTTAGAGTCCACATGAAGTTCCGAAGCAGTTCGGAGTGATCCATATTTTACGTGACAAGGTGAAGCCAGGTTGTTGATCCACACGGTTCATGGTCAGCTCCTAATTCTTGACCCAGCTGGCTCCGCACATCCTCCGCCACACGTATTTAGGTAAGAGTTCTGAAGCATTGAGTGTTTCAGCCGCTAAGCAAAAGGGATGCTTGGACTTAAGGTGGCAAGTCCAGACCTTCATTAATAGGCAGCTTTGACTTTGCTAGGTCCCGATTGTATTCTCTAGTTATTGCTGTTTCTTTTCTGAGAGGTGATGGCGAGCTATGTAGGAGGATATGGAGCTAGACCGTCGGTGTTGGTGTGGCAAGTCTCATAGCGATGCTCAGTTGCACGCCAACATGATTTGTATGTGCACTTGCTGCCCATTACAGATTTCTGAAATTTCTTGGAATAAAGTTCATGTCTAAATTTTGTTCAGAAGAGCGACTTGGTTTGAATATACCTGTACGTTTTGATTGTTGAAATCATTATTTCTTTCATTTTCTCCGAGACTTTAGATTCATACACAAAAAAACTAACAACATTGTGCAACTCGCCATTTAGTTTTGCAATGTATCTGCTAGTGGCATAACCGGGTTGTCATGGACATAAGAACATAAGAACATAAGAAATATGAGCAGGAGTAGGCCAATCGGCCCCTCGAGCCTGCTCCGCCATTCAATAAGATCATGGCTGATCTGATCCTAACCTCAAATCTAAATTAATGTCCAATTTCCTGCCCGCTCCCCGTAACCCCTAATTCCCTATATTTCTAGGAAACTGTCGATTTCCGTTTTAAATTTATTTAATGATGTAGCTTCCACAGCTTCCTGGGGCAGCAAATTCCACAGACCTACTACCCTCTGAGTGAAGAAGTTTCTCCTCATCTCAGTTTTGAAAGAGCAGCCCCTTATTCTAAGATTATGCCCCCCTCGTTCTAGTTTCACCCATCCTTGGGAACATCCTTACCGCATCCACCCGATCAAGCCCCTTCACAATCTTATATGTTTCAATAAGATCGCCTCTCATTCTTCTGAACTCCAATGAGTAGAGTCCCAATCTACTCAACCTCTCCTCATATGTCCGCCCTCTCATCCCCGGGATTAACCGAGTGAACCTTCTTTGTACTGCCTCGAGAGCAAGTATGTCTTTTCTTTAGTATGGAGACCAAAACTGTATGCAGTTTTCCAGGTGCAATCTCACCAATACCTTATATAACTGCAGCAATACCTCCCTGTTTTTATATTCTATCCCCCTAGCAATAAAAGCCAACATTCCGTTGGCCTTCTTGATCACCTGCTGCACCTGCATACTAACTTTTTGATCTTCTTGCACTAGGACCCCCAGATCCCTTTGTACTGCAGTACTTTCCAGTTTCTAGCCTTTAAGATAATAACTTGCTCTCTGATTTTTCCTGCCAAAGTGCATAACCTCACATTTTCCAATATTATATTGCATCTGCCAAATCTCCGCCCACTCACCCAGCCTGTCTATATCCCCCTGTAGGTTTTTTATGTCCTCCTCACTCTCCACTTTCCCTCCCATCTTTGTATCATCTGCAAACTTTGATATGTTACACTCGGTCCCCTCCTCCAAATCGTTAATATAGATTGTAAAGAGTTGGGGACCCAGCACCAATCCCTGCGGAACACCACTGGCTACTGGTTGCCAGTCCGAGAATGAACCGTTTATGCCAACTCTCTGCTTCCTGTTAGATAACCAATCCTCCACCCATGCCAGAATATTACCCCCAATCCAGTGATTCTTTATCTTGAGCAATAATCTTTTATGTGGCACCTTGTCGAATGCCTTCGGGAAGTCTAAATACACTACGTCCACTGGTTCCCCTTTATCCACCCTGCACGTTATGTCCTCAAAGAACTCAAGCAAATTTGTCAGACATGACTTCCCCTTCGTAAAGCCATGCTGACTTTGTCCTATTAAATTATGTTTATCCAAATGTTCCGCTACTGTCTCCTTGATAATAGATTCCAAAATTTTACCCACCACAGATGTTAGGCTAACTGGTCTATAATTTCCAGCCTTCTGCCTACTACCCTTTTTAAATAAGGGTGTTACATTAGCAGTTTTCCAATCTGCCGGGACCTTTGCCGAGTCCAGAGAATTTTGGAAAATTATTACCAAAGCATCCACAATCCCTACTGCCACTTCCCTCAAGACCCTAGGATGTAAGCCATCAGGTCCAGGGGATTTATCCGCCTTGAGTCCCATTATTTTACTGAGTACCAATTCCTTTGTGATTTTAATCGTATTTAGCTCCTCCCCGCCTAGAGCCCCCTGTTTGTCCAGTGTTTGTCCAAACTCCAGTCACATTTCAGCTTCTGATTGAGAAACATAATACCTCAAATTGAACCAATGACGATACTTTGCATCTCTTATAGCTATAACGTCTTTGCATTCCTTTGTCCACATTTATTGTTGTCTAATCAAAAATTCAAGCAATCTTTTATTTTATTACTTTGGACTTTCCTATCCTGTACTCAGCTATTCTTCAAGTATAGTATCAGAGTAAATTTTCCAAAATTCACCATGAAAGAACACACTGCAAACAGACATTTTAAAATTACACGTCTTAATTCAGTCAACCCATTTCATTTCGTGTGTGCTCCGCAGATTACATCTAAAATCGTGTTAATATTATGCTTGGCATCATTGTTGTTCCGCGACAGTGAACAGTTGTGCCACTGTTGGCTGCCGATGACACCAACATTAGGGAATAGATGGCACCGTGTATTTAACACTTTGCCTTTTAGGGCATAGATGATAGTCCAATCGAGATTGTTGGGATGAATGTCTTTTCTCTCTTCCGGATGTAAGAGTTCTATGTTAAATGAGTTTGGGCAGACTAAGCTCAGTTAGCAGTGGGCGTGGTCCCACTCCACAATGCTGCCTCTAATTTGTCACTCATTTGACAAGCTCACTCAGATGGACCAAGCCTAGTTTGTTAATGTGAAACATCGTACTGGTGCTACGGAACAGTGCATTGACGACGAGGTTGAGTCACGTTTTGAAACAAACAAGAGGAGCTTCACTGTGCATTTAAATTGTGCTATGTCTGACCTGGGACTGCTCCACAATAGCTTTGCTTGCAATGGAAAACTGTTCAATTATCCAATGCTAACATCACTCTGCTCCCAGCACGCAAATCACCAATAAAGTTCAAATCAATAGCATTATTTGTACTTCTTTCAGAATTCAATACAAATGATTAGGAGAAATGTTTGATACAATTTCTGCCAACATCGAATATGAATCTAGTTCTCACTATACGTTGAGTAAAATCAGCAATGAACTAATACGTAATAGAAAATATATAGAAACCGAAAATATAATAAAGAATCGTCAGCACGGATTCCAAAAGGGAAGGTCATGCTTGACCAGCCTTATTGAATTCTATGAAGAAGTAACATAAACTGTAGACAAGGGTATTGCGGTAGATGTAATATATTTGGATTTTGAAAAGGCTATTGATAATGTACCGCAAGATAGACTCATGGCTAAGGCCAGATCATGTGGAGTCAGAGGACAGGTAGCAGAATGGATAGCAGGCTGGCTACAAAACAGAAAAGAGAGTATGGGTTAAAGGTAGTTATTCAGGCTGGCAAAAGGTGGGAAGTGGTGTTCCACAAGGATCAGTGCTGTGACCACTGTTGTTCACCATTTACATAAATGATTTGAAATTAGGAATTAGAAGTACAATTTCAAAATTTGCAGACAACACAAAATTTGGAAGTATGGTTAGTACCAAGGAGCACTGCGACAAAATACTGGAAGATATTAATAAGCTTGCAGAATGAGCATGTAATTAGCAGATGAATTTCAATATAGATAAGTGTGAGGTATTACATTTTGGTAGGAAGAATAAGGGGGCCACATACTGCTTGGCTAAGAAGAGTCTAAATGGGGTAGAGGAGCAGAGGGATCTGGGGGTACAGACACACAGATCACTAAAAGTAGTGTAGTAGGTTAACAAGGCCATTAAAAAAGCCAACCAAGCTCTGGGGTTCATTTCTAGAGGGATAGAACTGAAAAGCAGAGAAGTTATGTTAAACTTGTATATAACCCTGGTTAGACTCCACTTGGAGTACTGTGAACAGTTATGGTCTCCATGTTATAAAAGGATATAGAGGGACTGGAGAAGGTGCAAAAAAGTTTACTAGGATGATACTAGAACTGAGCAGTTATACCTGTCAGGAAAGATTGAGCAGGCTGGGGTTCTTTTTCTAGAAAAGAGAAGACTGAGCGGTGACCTGATATAGGTCTTGAAGATTATGGAAGGGTTTGATAGTTTCGCTGTAGAGAAGATGTTTCCACTTGAGGGGGAGACCAGAACTAGCGGCCATAAATATAAGATCGTTACTAATAAATCCAATATGGAATTCAGGAGAAAGTTCTTTACCCAGAGAGTGGTTAGAATGTGGAACTCGCTACCACACTGAGTAGTTGTGGTGACTAGTGTGGACGCATTTAAGCGGAAGCTAAATAAACATACGAGGGAGAAAGGAATTGAAGGATATGCTGATAGGGTTAGAATAAGTAGGGAGGGAGGAGGCTCGTATGGAGCATGAAAAAACGCCTTCACGGACCTGTTGGGCGAAAGGGCCTGTTTCTGTGCTGCACATTCTATGCAATTCTATATAAATCCATCCTTAACTATGCTTTTGTGGCAGTAATGCATTTAATCACTATTTTCCTCCATTACTTCCTGACTTTTTATATGTAGTAGTGCAACAAAATACTGCCAGATCGTGTGTGGGCACGTTCGCATGGTGCTGAGAAGCTACTTAAAGAATTCAAAAAAAAATAATTGTGAATGAATAAAAACGCATCCTCAGGGACAACTCAATATTCATCGCAAAAAGCTGATTGGTGATCCTTCTCTCACTACTTGCCTCAAACCGTTCTTCTTCTCTCTATAATCTCTATAGACACTAAGTTAGGTGGCACAGCAGTGTAGATGGGAGCAGAAAGTTGCAAATGGACACTGAATGGACAAAACTGTGGCAGATGGAGTTCAATGTGAGAAAGTATGAGTTCATCCACGTTGGAACTAAGATAGATCAGAGTATTTTCTAAATGGTGAGAAGCTAGAAACAGTAGATGAGCAGAGAGATTCAGGGAGTACAAGTACAGAAATCACCAAAGGCTAGTGGACAGGTTCACAAAATAATTAAAAAGGCTAATGGAATGTTGGCCTTTATTTCAAGAGGGCTGGAATAGAAAGGGGTGGAAGCTAAGTTACAGCTGTTCAGAGTTCTGGTTAGTCCCCATCTGGAGTATTGCATTCTGTTTTGGGCACTGCACCTCGGGAAGGATCTACTGGCATTGGAGGGAGTGCAGTGCAGATTGACCAGAATACTGGGGCGAACATGGTTAAATTACGAAGACAGGTTCCATAGACTAAGCTTGTATTTCCTTGAATATAGAAGTTCAAGGGGTCATCTAATTGAAGTGTTTAAGATGATTGAAAGATTTGAAAGGGTACACAGAGAGAAACTATTTCCCCTGGTGGGAGAGGCCAGAACATGGGGGCATAACATTAAAGTTAGAGTTAGGCCGTTCAGGGGTGATGTCAGAAAGCACTTATTCACACAAAGGATAGTGGAAATCTGCAACTCTCTCCCCCAAAAACCTGTTGAGGCTAGGTCAATTGAAAATTTAAAAGCTAATATTGATATAATTTTGTTTGGCAAAGTATATTACGCGGCAGATAGATGAAGTTAAGATTCAGCTCAGCCATGATCTAATTGAAAGGCGGAATAGGCAAAGGGGTGGTGGGTGGGGAGGGGGGGGGGTGCAGGACCTTGAATGGCCTCCTGTTCCTATTTTCCAATGTTTTATGTTCATCACAACTCTTCAATTAACCGTATCCATAGTACTGTCCTTATTTTAGTGCTCAGATTGTTTTCTTGCTTCTCCTTAACTTGAAGTATGTATCTACCCATTCGTTTTCTCCCCGAATAAAGGCCAATCGCACCCTCTCCTATTCTGCCTCATTCTGCCGTAGAACTTCAAAAGTGCGGAATGCCTTGATTTTTTTCAGCCTCTTTGCTATTGTAATCTACGATAACCCAAACTTGGCGTCCTTTAGCCAATACTTAACATATCTCATCTTTTCACCTATACTTTTCACATTGTTGCTATTCTGCACAATGAACCTTGGCACTTCAACTAAGTTCAGATGTGGGACTTTTAATTATATCTATGATTTCTCGGCCATCACTAGACAAAGACGGAACCTTGTGTTCCAATACTTCAGCGGATGTCTGTACATCTAAATCAAACTCAAAAGTGTTTTTGTTTTCAGAAGCACCTCACCTCACTGTTTACAGTGTTCTGGCAGTTCGAATTCCGGAGAATTTCTTCATTCCCTCTTGTGACGTTTTTCTTGCGTGTAGATGAACTGTACATGTTAGGAAACATAGCGTCTCTCTTGGCCGTACCCGAAGTCGAACACGTCCCATAGCGGAAGCTTTGAGAAAGTGGATCGCCTCCAAATACTTCGACGTAGTTCGGAACTATTTCAAGATTTTTACTGGCTTTTTGAATTCCGTTCAAAGAATTTCGTGCTTCGAAGCAACAACATGAGCTCAGATAACCATTATTGGCAACAAAGCGGTTTCTGTTATTATGAACCTTAACGGCGAGGATAATTAAAACTATGAGAAAAATAGATGAGGTTATCCCTAATGATATGACTAAGTAAAGGCTAATGTCACCAACGGATCCAGGAACGTCAGACAAACTACTCACGTCAGAAAGCATTTCTGTATCGCCGTCTGTCAGTGATAAGATGATTGTCATTGTAGCTGAAAGCGGCGGTGAACCATTGTCCTTTGCCCCGATAACCAACCTTTGCTTCGTGCCATCTTTGCTCCTAATCCCACGGATTGTCCAGATTTCGCCTGTATCAGGTGAAATCGTAAAAAGTCCAGGGTCAGCAGTCTGGAGCATTTGGTAAGAGAGGCGAGCATTCTGGCCAGAGTCGGCATCAGTGGCCGACACCTTGGCAACTAGATAGCCCGGTTCTGCGAATCGAGATACTGTCTCTGTTACTGTAGATCCATACTCTGGTGTTGGATGCACGATCACCGGAGCATTGTCATTCTGATCAAGGATAATTACCTCCACTGAGACGTTGCTGGAGAGTGGTGGGACTCCATAGTCCTGGACCTTAACTTGGATCTGAAAGTTTTTCAGTGTCTCGTAGTCAAAAGATCTTTGAGAAAATATGACTCCCTTTTCTGATTGGATGTCGATATAGTTGAGCACTGACTCGCCCTGAACCTGAGTCGTCGTGATAGAATAGTTTAGCCGAGAGTTCTGGTTTAAATCTGGATCAAAAGCTGTCATTGAAAAGATAGACGCTCCAATAGCATTGTTCTCCATCACGTAAGCTGTATATAACGGCTGTGCAAAGCGGGGCGCGTTGTCATTTATATCCGAAATCTCCACCAGGATGACTTTTTTGGATGTGAGAGGAGGAGACCCTGAATCACTGCAGAGGACAGTGACTTCGTACCTCGAGATATTTTCACGGTCAAGTGCCTGTTGTGTACGCAATGTTAAGTATTTCTTGGAGGATGAATCCAGTTGAAAAGGAATGTTATTTGCGACATGACATTCGACCAGCCCATTTTCTCCTGAATCTTTGTCTGTTGCACTGATTAGAGCCACCACCGTCCCGGGCGCAGAGTCTTCGGGAATTGGACTGAAAAGGGTGGAAACCGTCACCTCAGGGGCGTTATCATTTATATCCTCAATCTGAACCAGCACATGACAATACGCAGGAATTGCGTGAGCTCCCTTGTCCATTGCTTGTACATTTATCTCAAAAACACTGTTCTCTTCATAATCTAAGTTTCCCTTGACTCTGATTTCACCAGTTTTGGAATCCAGACCAAAGAGCTCACGGACTCTAACAGAGGTATGACTAGTAAAAGAATAAATAATCTCTCCATTGGAACCATCATCCAAATCAGTGGCATTTAGCTTCATTACCAATGTTCCTTTGGGCATATTTTCTAACAGACTTACCCTATAAACTGACTGGGGGAACATAGGCGAGTTGTCGTTGGCATCTTGTACTCTGATTATTATCTGAGCTGTTCCGGACCGCTCAGGGACCCCGCCGTCTTTGGCAATTAGCACTAATCTGTGACTAGATGTCTTTTCTCTATCCAGTGGCCTTTCCAAAACTAACACTGGCATGTCTGCATTCCCATTTCGGCTCTCAACATTTAAAGCGAAGTATTCGTTTGCAACGAGCTGGTACGATTGCAGTGAATTGGTTCCTACGTCTGGGTCGTGCGCGCACTCAAGGGGATAGCGTCTTCCCGGTGCGGCCATCTCTGAGATTTCAAGGTGGAACTGGCTTTTTGGAAAAGTAGGAGCATTGTCATTTACATCCAGAATCTCCACTTCAGTATCGTACAGGCTGAAAGGGTTTTCGATCACTGTTTCTAAAGATAACACACACGTCGCACTCGGCCCACAGAACTGTTCCCTGTCAATCTTTTCCTTTACAAGTAAATTACCATTGTTCAGATTTACGTCGAAATACTGCTTCCTGGGACCAGGCACAATTCGAAAACTGCGAGCTTTGAGCTCCTTCACGTCTAAACCCAAATCCTCAGCGATATTCCCAACAAAGGCACCTAGTTGCAGCTCTTCAGGAATTGAATAGCGAATCTGTCCAGAAATTAGATCCCAAAAGGAGAACACGCCGCACAGCAGAGACCATTTTAACAGCCAGTGTCGTTTATAATATCTCATTTCCAGCACAAAGCATCCCAATTGTTTCAACGCGACAGCTTGGTTCAATAATTCCTTCGATTTAAGTTATTTATATTTTTAAAAATTCCCAAGTGGAAGTGGCAGATTACACAAAAATACCTGTAGGTTTAAAAGTCTTGTGATTATTTGTGTGCCGACCTTCTTATTTCTGCTGAAAATCACCATTGGATTCGAATGCAAAACCGCTTACGATGCTGTGCGGCCCGCTGTTCCAACACTGAACTGTGGCTGAACGTGCGCAATGGTGGATGGGAAGGGAAGGGGCCAGTCAGGATCTCCAGTCACATTGCAGCTTCTGATTGGTGGATGGAGACATAATCACATTCAACCAATCAGGCTTCTGAGTATTTCTTAAAGCTGGAATGTCTTGGAAAATCACTGCGTCCATTTCACATTTATGGTTGTTCAATCAAAAATGCAACGATACAATGTTTTCAAAATTTGCAGTGATAATATTTCTCTGCTAACATATCCTTTAATAGCAGTATATAGCCCATATCATTCGGTTAAGCTAGCCAAAAAATCCTAAAATACACCTAATTTAGTGCTTCATAGTGAGGAGTTGTTTACCTTAAATGTGCTGCTGAAAGCTAGAATCAATTACATTAACTCCAGTTTAATGCTGTTGTTGGCAACTCCACTCCACCCCACAGTAATCGTAGTATTAACACTCACTAATTGGAACCTTTATTTCTTATATAATTAAATTAAATTATTAAGAACTGTCATTGTTTTGACGATGTCTCTTTAACCACTAATAATAGAGGTGGAACAGCACTGGTAAGGGACTGGTACAATAACGCCTACGTGTACCGAATCTTAAAATTAGAGCTAGGCCATTTAGAAGGGAAATCAAGAAGTACATTTTCACACAAAGGGTAGTACAAATCTGGATTTCTCTCCCCCAATCGGCCGTGGATGCTGGGACAATTGTAGCCCTCAATCCTGAGATGGATTTCGGTTAGGTAAGGGTTCCAGGGGATGTGGAACTAAGGTGGGTAAATGGAGTTTAGCTACAGATCAGCCACTATCTAACTGAATGGCGGAGCAGGATCGAGGGATTGAATGAATTACTTATGTTCCTATATTGCTAGCTCACACTCTCTAGCAGATGTACGGCTGTCATTTATTTAATTCGCTCATGGGATGTGGATATCGCTGGCAAGGCCTGGATTTATTTCCCATCTCTAATTGCCCTTGAGAAGGTGGTGGTGAGCCGCGTTCTTGAACCGCTGGAGTCCGTGTGGTGAAGGTTCACCCGCAGTGCTGTTAGGTAGGGAGTTCCAGGATTTTCACCCAGCGACGATGAAGCAACAGCGATATATTTCCAAGTTGCAGGTGGTGTTGTTCCCATGTGCCTGCTGCCCTAGTCCTTCTAGGTGGTCGAGGTTGTCGAAGAAGCCTTGGTGAGTTGCTGCATTGCTTCCTGTAGATGGTACACACTGCAGCTACCATGCGCCAGTGGTGAATGGAGTGAATGTTTAAGGTGGTGGATGGGGTGCCAATCAAGCAGGCTGCTTTGTCCTGGATGGTGTTGAGCTTCTTGAGTCTGTCTAAAAAGTACACCATCTCTCGATTGGAACCATCGCCCAATCAGGAGCGTTTGGTTTGGTTACCATTGGGTGAGTCTTCTAACGAGCTGACTTTGTAAATTGACTTGGTAAAGGTATGCGCCGTACTGTGGGCACCCTGTACTACAACTGTTATCTAAGCAGTTGCAGATCTTTTAGGGACTCCACCATCTTTAGCGATTAGGACACACTTGTGTGTCAATTATCTTCCTCTGTCCAAGGAGTTTTCTCGAACAAACACACGAAACTTCCCATCACCACTCCGGATTTGTATCTTTGGAATGAAATAATCGTTCAGAACAAGCTCGTAGGGATTTGCTTCCAACGTCCGGAACTTGCACACAAAGTTAAGGGTGAAGCTCGCCTCTGGTACAACTACCTGTGAGATTTCCAGATAGAACTGACTCTTTAGGAAAGTCGGAGAATTGTCATTTACATCTAGAATATCCACATTAGTTCGGCAGGGATTGAGGGGCTTTTCATTCACATTCTTTTAATGCAATATGCAAGTGATGCTGTGCCCAAAAAGCAATTACTTCACAAACAACATTCCATTGTTTAAATTTACGTCCAAATGATGTTTTCCCGGACAATACTCAACCGGAAAAATGCGAGCTGAGAGTTATCATGCATCTAAACCCAAATCGACCGCAATATTCCCAACACAGGCACCCAGTTGCAGTTCTTCAGGAATTGAATAACGAATCTGTCCGTAAACCAAATTGCAGCAAAGGAACATAAACCATAACAGTTGTCAATTTAGTGACGCACTTATTTTAAAATATTCCATTTCCAACAAACAGCCTTTCAAATGTTTCGGAACGGTAGCCACCATTCAGTCTTCTTTCTTTCGTATTTCAGCTTGTAAAGCAACATTAAATGTCGACGCTCCAGTTCTTCGTGCACTCTGTGGACTCTGGTGATATGAATATATTCTTCCGAGGAGAGATCTTAGTGAGCAATAGTTCACATTGTTTTGGGTAGTCTCTGCACAGTTGCACAAACGGCTATCCTTCTTCTATTTATGTAGAAGGTGGTTGCAGAGTCTATATGAAGTTCTGATACAGATCGGAGTGATCCATATTTTACATGGCATGGTGAAGCCACGGGGTTCATAATCAGCTCCTGATTCTTGACCTCGCTGGTTTCCCACATCCTCCGGTGTGATTTCTGAGGTGTTGAACGTTTCAGCCGCTGACCAAAAGGGGTTCTTGTACTAAATGTGGCATCTCGAGACATTCTGGAGATCTTCATTAATAAGCAGCTCTGACTTTGCTAGGCCCCGATTGTATTCTCTGGTGATTGCTGTTTCTCTTCTGAGAGGTGATGGCAAGCTATGTAGGAGGATATGAAGCTGGACCTTCGGTGTTGGTATTAAAAGTCTCATAGCGATGTTCAGTTGCACGCCAACAAAATTTGTATGTTCACATCCTGCCCATTACAGAGTTCTGAAATTCCTTGGAATAAAGTTCATGTCTGAATTTTGTCCACCAGAAGAGCTACCTAGTTTAAAATCCCTGTACATTTTGAATGCTGAAATGATTATCTCTGCCATTTTCTGCAAGACATTCACAGAAAACCTAACAACATTGCACAGCTCGCCATTTAGTTTTGCAATGTATCGGCTAGTGCGTAATGGCAGAAGCGGGTTGTCATGATCTCCAGTCACATTTCAGCTTCTCATTGGTGAAAATATTAACTCTGAAATTTAACTAATGACGATACTCTGCATCTCTTAAAGTTACAGCGTCTTTGCAATCCTTTGTCCAAATTTATTGTTGTCTACTCAAAAATTCATGCAATCTTTTATTTTATTACTTTGGATCTTTCCTTTACTGTACTAAGCTGTTCTTCAAGAATAGACTTATAGTCAATCTTCTAAAGTCACCGTGAAAGAACACATGCAAACCGACATTTCTAAAATACACATTTTAATTCATTGTACGCGTATGAGTCAACCCAATTATTTCCGTTAGTGCTTCGCTGACTACATCTAAAATCATTTTACATCTTATGATTAGTATCATAGTTGTTCTGCGACGGTGAACAATTGGACCACTGTCTGCTGTTGATGACACCAATATTAGGGAATAGATGGCACCGTGGATTAGCATATTGTCTTTTAAGGCATTTGGACTAATCCAACCAAGATTGTTGGGATGAATGTCTTCTCTCTCTTCCGGATATAAGAGTTCTATGTGGAACAGTTACCAGTGGGCATAGTCCCGCTGCACAATGCTGCCTCTAATTTAGCACCCATTTGACATCCTCACTCAAAGGGACCAAGGCTGGTGTATTAATGTGAAATATCAAACTGAGTCTATCGACCAGGGATCTGAAGTTGAGTTTGAGGCACATATTGAAACAAACAAGAGGAGATTCACTGTGCATTTAAATTGTGCTATGCCTGACCTGAGACTGTTCCACAATGGCAATGCTTGAAATGGGAAACTGTTCAATTATCCAATGCCAACATCACTCTGTTCCTAACACACAAATTCTCCAATAAAGTTCAAATTAAATAGTATTATTTTTATTTATTCCAGAAGTCAAACAAAACATTAGGAGAAATATTTGTTTCAATTTCTGCCAACATCAAATATGAATCCAGTACTCCACTAAACATAGAGTAGAATCAGCAATGAACTAATACTTGCAAATCCACCCTTACCTATGCTTTTATGGCAGTTATGCATTTAGTCACGATTTTTCTCCGTTACTTCCTGACTTTTGATATGTAGTAGTGTGACAAAACATAGCTAGCTCGTGTGAGGGCACGTTCTTATGGTGTACATAAGCCACTTAAAGAATTCGAAAAAAATAACAGCGAATGAATACAAGCGCATCCTTATGGTCAACATAATATTAAGCTCAAAAAGCCTGTTGTCTGATAGATGATCCTTTTCTCACTACTGACATCAAACGTTTCTCCCTCTCTCTACAGTCTCTCGATAGACACTAAGTTAGGTGGCACAGTAAATAGTGTAGATGGGAGCAGAAAGTTGCAAAGGGACATTGATAGATTAAGTGGGCAAAACTGTGGCAGATGGAGTTCAATGTGGGAAAGTGTGAGTTCATCCACTTTGGATGTAAGAAAGATAAATCAGAGTATTTTCTAAATGGCGAGAAGCTAGGAACTGTGGATAAGCAGAGAGATTTAGGGGTCCAAGTACAGAAATCACTAAAAGCTAGTGGTCAGGTACAAACGATAATTTAAAAGGCTAATGGAATGTAGGCCTTTATCTCAAGAGGGTTGGAATACATAAGAACATAGGAACAGGAATAGGCTATTCAACCCGTCGAGCCTGTTCGGCCATTCACTGAGATCATGGCTGATCTGTATCCTAACCCCATCCACCCGCCTTGGCTCCATATCCCTTATTACCCTCGGCTCGCAAAAATCTATTGATCTCAGATTTAAAATTTGAAGTGTTTTCTAACTTCTCTCCTTAATCGCCTGGCTATGATTATAAGCTTATGTGCCCTTGTCCTAGACTCCTTCACGATTAAAACGTTTCTCTCCATCCATCTTATCAATTTCTTTCACAATCCTAAACATCTCAATCAAACCATCCCTTAACATTCGATAGTCCAGGGAATACAAGCCTAGTTTATGTAATCTCTCCTGATAATCTAACCCTTAGAGCCCTGGTAACATGCTGATGAACCTGCACTGCACTCTTTCCAAGGTCAATATGTCATTTCTAAGTTGCGATGCCCAAAACTGTACGCAGTTCTCCAGATGTGGTCTAACCAGGACGTTGTACTGCTGTAGCAAAACTTGCTCCCCTTTATATTCTAGCCCTTTGGTTATAAAGGCTAACATTCCATTAGCCTTGTTGATTATTTTTTGTACCTGACTACTACATTTTAATGATCCGTGTACATGGACCCCTAAATCCCTTTGTACCCCCCTGTTCCTAGCTTTTCATCATTTAAAACATGCACGGATCATCTTTCTGTTCCAAAATGGATGAGCTCATACATACCTGTGTTGAAATCCATCTGCCACAGTTTTGCCCACTCATTTAATCTATCAATGTATCTTTGTAATTTTATGTTCCCGTGTACACTACTTACTACGCCACCAATCGTTGTGCCATCGAAAAACCTGTCTCTCTATTGTGGTATCCATGTCATTAATAAATATAGTAAATAGTTGAGGTCCCAGCACAGACCTTTGTGGGTCACCACTAGTCAATTCCTTCCAATTCGAGTACATACCAAGTAACCCTACTCTCTGCCTTCTACCGCCAAACCAATCTCCTAACCAAATCAATACAAAGGGATGGAAGTTATCTCACAGCTGCACAGAGCCCTGTTTAGACCCCATCTGGAGTACTGCATGCAGTTCTGGGTAACGCACCTCAGGAAGGATATACTGGCCTTGGAGAGTGTGCAGCGTAGAATTACCAGGTTAAATAATGAGGACAGGTTGCATAGACCAGGCTTGCATTTCCCTATAGAAGGTTAAGGGCCAATTTAATGAACTGTTTAAGATGATTAAAGGTTTTGATAGGGTAGACAAAGAGAAACTATTTACACGTGTGGGTGAGTCCAGAATAAGGGGCATAACCTTAAAATTAGAGCTAGGCCGTTCAGGGGTGATATCAGCAAACATTTCTTCGCACAAAGGGTAGTAGAAATCTGGAACTCTCTCCCACAAAAAGCTATTGAGACTGGGTCAGTTGAAAATTTAAAAACTGAAATTGATATATTTTCGTTCAGCAAGCGTATTAAGGGCTACGAAACCAAGACGAGTAGATGGATTTAAGATACAGACCAGTCATGATCTAATTGAATAGTGATACAGGCTCGAGGGTGCTGAATGGCCTGCTCCTGTTCCTATGTTTCTATGTACATCACAACTTTTCTATCAGCCTTATCCATAGTACTGTGCCTATTTTAGTGCTCTCATTTTTTTTCTTGCTTCTCCTAAACTTCAAGAATATATCTACCACTCGTCCTTCTCCCCGAATTCAGGCCAATCTCACCGTCTCCTATTCTACCTCATTATCACGCAGAACCTCAAAAGTGTGGAATATCTTGATTCTTTCAGTCTCCTTGATGATGCAAAATACGATAAACCAATCTTGGTGTCTTTTAGCCAATATTTGACGGATCTCGTCTTTTCACCTATACTTTGCACATTGTTGCTATTCTGCACAATGGCCCATGACACACCACCTAGACGTAGCAATTTAAAACTTGAATGGTGCCTTGTTTAGGCATAAATATTAGGGACAGAAATAGCAAAACAAGTTCAGATGTGGGAATTTTACTCATACCTGCCGTTGCTCTGTCATCAACTAGACAAAGACAGAACCATGCGCTTCAATACTTTAGCGGATATCTTTACATCCAAATCAAACTCAAAAGTGTTTTTATTTTCAGAAGCACCTCACCTCGCTATTTAGAGCGTTCTTGCAGTTTGAATTCCGGATAATTTCTTCATTCTCTCTCGTGGCGTTATTCTTCGATGTAGATGAACTGTACATGTTAGGAAACATAGCGTCTGTCTTGGTCGTACCTGAAGTCGAACACGTCCCATAGCGGAAGCTTTGAGAAAGTGGATCGCCCCCAAATACATCCACATAGTTCGGAACTATTTCAAGATTTCTGCTGGCTTTTTGAATTTCGTTCAACGAATTTCGTGTTTCGAAGCAACAACACGTGTCCAGAGAGTCATTATGGGCACCAAACCGGTTTCTGTTTTTATGTACCTTAATGACGAGGATAATTAAAACCACGAGAAAAATAGATGAGGTTATCCCTAACGATATGACTAAATAAAGGCTAATGTCACCAAAGGACCCAGGCTCTTTAGAGAAATTGCTCACGTCAGAAAACATTTCTGTATCACCGTCTGTCAGTGATAAGATGATTGTCATTGTAGTTGAAAGCGGCGGTGAACCATTGTCTTTTGCTCCGATGACCAACCTTTGCTTCGTGCCATCTTTGCTCGTAATCCCACGGATTGTCCAGATTTCGCCTGTGTCCACTGAAATAGTAAAAAGTCCAGGGTCAGTAGTCTGGAGAATCTGGTAAGAGAGGCGAGCATTCTGGCCAGAGTCGGCATCAGTGGCCGACACCTTGGCAACTAGATAGCCTGGTTCTGCGAATCGAGATACTGTCTCTGTTACTGCAGATCCATACTCGGGCGTTGGATGCACGATCACCGGAGCATTGTCATTCTGATCAAGGATAATTACCTCCACTGAGACGTTGCTGGAGAGTGGTGGGACACCAGAGTCCTGGACCTGAACTTGGATCTGGAAGTTTTTGAGTATCTCGTAGTCATAAGATCTTTGAGAAAATATGACTCCCTTTTCTGATTGGATGTAGACGTAATTGAGCACTGACTCGCCCTGAACCTGAGTCGTCGTGATAGAATAGTTTAACCGCGAGTTCTGATTTAAATCTGGATCAAAAGCTGTCACTGAAAAGATAGACGTCCCAATAACATTGTTCTCCATCACGTAAGCTGTATATAAAGGCTGTGCAAAACGTGGAGCGTTGTCATTTATATCCGAAACCTCAACCAGGATGACTTTTTTGGATGTGAGAGGTGGAGACCCTGAATCACTGCAGAGGACAGTAACTTCGTACCTCGAGATATTTTCACGATCAAGTACCTGTTGTGTACGCAATGTTAAGTATTTCTTGGAGGATGAGTCCAATTGAAAAGAAAGGTTATTTGTAACTTGACATTCTACCAGCCCATTTTCTCCTGAATCTTTGTCTGTTGCACTGATTAGAGCCACCACCGTCCCGGGCACAGAGTGTTCTGGAATTGGACTGAACAGGGTAGAAACCGTCACCTCAGGGGCGTTATCATTTATATCCTCAATCTGAACTAACACGTGACAATAAGCAGGAATTGCATAAGGTCCTTTGTCCATTGCTTGTATATTTATCTCAAAGACACTGTTCTCTTCATAGTTTAAATTTTCCTTGACTCTGATTTCACCAGTTTTGGAATCCAAGGCAAACAGCTCACGGACTCTAACAGAGGTATGACTACTGAAAGAGTACACAATCTCTCCGTTAGAACTATCATCCAAATCAGTGGCATTTAGCTTGATCACCAATGTTGTTTTAGGTATATTTTCCAACAGACTTACCCTATAAACTGGCTGAGGGAACAAAGGTGTGTTGTCGTTGGCATCTTGTACTCTGATTATTATCTGAGCAGTACCAGACCGCTCAGGGACCCCGCCGTCTTTGGCAATTAGCACTAATCTGTGACTAGATGTCTTTTCTCTATCCAGGGGCTTTTCCAAAACTAACACTGGCATGTCTTCATTCCCATTTCGGCTCTCAACATTTAAAGCGAAGTATTCGTTTGCAACGAGCTGGTACGATTGCAGTGAGTTGGTTCCTACGTCTGGGTCGTGCGCGCACTCAAGGGGATAGCGTCTTCCCGGTGCGGCCATCTCTGAGATTTCGAGGTGGAACAGATTTTTTGGAAAAGTAGGAGCATTGTCATTCACATCCAGAATCTCCACTTCAATATCGTACAGGCTGAAAGGATTTTCGATCACTGTTTCTAAGGATAACACACACGTCGCGCTCGGCCCACAGAGCTGCTCCCTGTCAATCTTTTCCTTTACAAATAAATTACCATTGTTCAAATTCACGTCGAAATACTGCCTTGAGGGACCAGGCACAACCCGAAAACTGCGAGCTGAGAGTTCCTTCACGTCTAAACCCAAATCCTCAGCGATATTCCCAACAAAAGCACCTAGCTGCAGCTCTTCAGGAATTGAATAGCGAATCTGTCCAGAAATTAGATCCCAGAAGGAGAACACGCAGTACAACAGAGACCATTTTAACAGCCAGTGTCGTTTATAATATCTCATTTCCAGCACAAAGCATCCCAATTGTTTCAGCGCGACAGCTTGGTTCGATAGTGCAAGTAGCAGATTACACAAAAATACCCGTGGGTTTAAAAATCTTACGATTACTTCTGACGGACCTTCTTATTTCTGAGAAAATCACCATTGGATGCGAATGCAAAACCGCTTACAAAGATGCGCGGCGCGAGGTTTAACACTGAACTGTGGCTGATCTGCGCAATGGTGGATGGGAAGGGAAGGGGCATTCAGGATCTCCAGTCACATTGCAGCTTCTGATTGGTGATGGAAACATAAACACATGCAACCAATCAGGCTTCTGAGCATTTCTTAAAGCTGAAATGCCTTCGAAAAAAATCACTAAGTTAATTTCACATTTATGGTTGTGCAACAAAAATGCAACCAACGAATGTTTTCAAAATTTGCGTAGTTTATAGTTCTCTGCTTATCTATTATTTGATAACATCATTATAGTAGCATAATAAGTACAGCACTGGAGGGGGCCAATCAGCCCATCGTGCCTGTGACGGGTCTTTGAAAGAGCTATCCAATTTGTCCCGTTCCCCTGCTCTTTCCCCATAGCCCTGTAAATTTTTCCCCTTCGAGTATTTATTCAATTCCCTTTTGAAAATTACTAGTGAATCTGCTTTCATCACCCTTTCAGGCAGTGCATTCCAGATCATTACAACTGGCTGCGTAAATAAAATGTTTCCTCATGTCGCCTATCTATGAGTATATAGCTTACATCATTAGGATAAGATATCCAGAAAATCCTGAAAAGCACTTGTTTTCGTGCTTCATGGGCGAGGAGTTATGCACTATCCTTTGTAAGTTCGGTGTAGGAAACCGTAAACAACGTTTGCACTGAACCGGTTTGTAATTTCGCTGCCCGAACTCACGGAATAAATCTCCCTCCCCCCATGAATATTGAGTTAAAACCTTAAATGTGCTGCTGAAAACTAGAATGAGACACATCGGCTCTAATTTAATCTTCTTGTTGGTAACCCCATTCCACTCGATGTAATCGTAATATTAACGTCTACTGATTGAAACCGATATCAAACTTCTTGCATAATTAAAATATTAAGCAATGTTATTGTTATGACGATCTCCCATTACCAAATAAGAATGATTAGATGGAACAGCAATGGTAAGGAATTGGCTCAACCAATTCTTACATAACCGTTATAAAACACTGTAGAAGCGAGTGTGGGATGTTGTCTTATGAGATATAGATGCTATTAACTATACCAATAATTTATACCATACGTAGATTGCGCATTTTCTTTGGAGAATGTACTATTGGTATCCAGCTTAATCGTTAAGCAATGAGTGAATGCAACCTGGGGTTCTACAACATAAAGGAGTGGCCCCTGAAATAATTCTGGAAATAAAGCAACAACACAAACTCAGAATTCTGACTATTGGGTATCTCCCCCATCTCCCAATTTTCATGTATGGTAATCCAAATAGAACTCATGAAGATTCTTTTTAGAATCGCCTCACCTCGCTATTTAAAGCGTTCGTATAATCTGCAGGACGTGACATCAGCGGGTTTGCTTCTTTCCCAACAGACTCATCGCTGACGTTATTCTTGCGTTCAGATGAACTGCGCACGTTGGGAAACAAGAAATCTCTCTTGGTCGAATCTGAAGCGGAGTACGTATCATAGCGGAATCTTTGAGAAAGTGGATCGCCCCCAAACACTTCAACATAGTTCGGAGCTAGTTGAAGATTTCTGCTTGCATTTTGAATTCCATTCAACGAACTCATTGATTCAAAGCAGCAGCACGTGTCCAGAGAATAATTGGGGTCACCGAAACCATTTCTGTTTTTGTAGACCCTAAAAGCGAGAATAATTAAAACCACAAAAAATATGGAGGAGATTACCCCTAGAGATATGACTAAGTAGAGGCTTGTATCGGAAGCGAGCAGTGGATTTTCAGCCAGACCACTAATGTCAGAGAGCATTTCTGTATCACCGTCTACTACTGATAAGACAATAGTTAATGTAGCTGAGAGGGGTGGTGTTCCATTGTCTTTTACCCCGATGACCAACCTTTGGTTACTGAGATCCTTGTCCAGAATAACACGGATTGTCCAGATTTCACCCGTGTCGGATGAAATAGTAAAAAGACCAGGGTCAGTAGCCTGCAGAATCTGGTAAGAGAGGCGAGCATTCTGTCCAGAGTCTGCATCAATCCCAGACACCTTGGTGACTAGATAGCCTGGTTCTGCGAAGCGGGACACAGTCTCTAATGTTGTCAATCCATACTCAGGTAATGGATGCACGATCACTGGGGCGTTGTCATTCTGATCAAGGATAATAATATCCACCGAAACATTGCTGGTGAGTGACGGGACTCCGGAGTCCTGTGCCTGAACTTGTACCTGAAATTGTTTTAATTGCTCGTAGTCAAATGACCTTTGGGAGCATAGGGCACCACTGTCTGAATTAATATGGACGTAAGTGTACACTGACTCGCCCAGAACCTGATTCTCTAGGATAGAGTATGTCAGTCGAGCGTTCTGATTTAAATCACGATCAGAAGCAGTGACGGAGAATATAGAAACCCCAATAACGTTGTTCTCCATCACGTACGCTGTATATAAAGGCTGGGCAAACTGCGGTGCATTGTCGTTTATATCCGAAAGCTCCACCCGAATGATTTTGCTGGAGGTGAGAGGTGGTCTTCCCGAGTCACTGCATGTGATAGTAACCTCGTATTTAGAGGTTGTTTCACGATCAAGTAGCTGCTTAGTGAGTAATCTCGCGTACTTCTTTGATGATGAATCAAGCCTGAAGGGGAGGCTATTTGCGAGTTGACATTGCACTTGTCCATTTTCTCCAGAATCTTTGTCTGCTACGCTGATTAGAGCAACGACAGCCCCAGGCGGAGCGTCTTCACCAACCGGACTGAATAAAGTATTTAGTGTCACCTCAGGTGGATGGTTATTCACATCAATGATGTTCAACACCACATCACAGTATACGGGTATTGCGGAAGAGCCCTTGTCCTTGGCCTGCACATTAATCTCAAAAACACTATGCTCCCCATAGTCCAAACCCCCATTTACTCTGATTTTGCCAGTTTTAGAATCTATACTAAACAGTTCACGGACTCTAATCGAAGTATGGCTGCTGAAAGAATACACTATCTCTGCATTGGACCCTTCATCTAAGTCTGTGGCATTTAGATTAATTACCAAGGTCCCTTTCGGTACATTTTCCAACAAGTTAACTTTATAAACTGACTGCGGGAAAACAGGTAGGTTGTCGTTTGCATCCTCAACGATTACCAGTATTTGAGCAGTGACAGATCTTTCAGGGTCTCCGCCATCCTTGGCAATTAGCAGTAATCTGTGACTCGATAGCTTTTCTCTGTCCAGTGGCCTTTCCAGCACGAGCACTGGTAATTTTCCATCTCCACTGCGCGACTGAACATTTAGAGTGAAATATTCATTTGCGACCAGCTGGTAGGTTTGTACCGAGTTCGTTCCAACATCTGGATCGTGTGCGGACTCGAGGGGGAAGCGCGCACCCGGGGCCGCAAGCTCTGAGATTTCAAGGCGGAACTGACCTTTTGGAAAACTGGGAGCGTTGTCATTTACATCCAGAATCTCCACTTCGAAATCGTGTAGATTGACAGGATTCTCGAGCACAGTCTCGACAGATAGCGTGCACGCGAGGCTGGGCCCACAGAGTTGTTCCCTGTCAATCTTTTCCTTTACAAATAAAATCCCATTGTCTAATTTTACGTCCAAATACTGCTTCCTGGAACGGCCCACGACCCGAAAGCGGCGAGCTGAGAGCTGTTTCACATCTAATCCTAAATCGGCTGCTATATTCCCAACAAAGGCACCCACTTGTAATTCTTCAGGAATCGAATATCGAATCTGTCCATAAACTAGATTCCAGAACAGAAGCATAAAGTACAACTGTCGCCATTTCAACAACCAATATATTGTGTAATATTGCATTTCCAGCACAAAACATTCGCACGGTTTCAGCACGACACAAAGCCGTTCGACAATCCTTTCGAATGGAGTTAAAAACTGTATGATTTTTCAACCAAATAAAGAGGTACATGCTACAAAATACCTGTACGCTTTAAAATGCGTTGAGAGTGCTGAAAGAAAATCTTCATATTTTGTTCAAAATTCCCAATGGATGCGTTTAGACGACGTTATTAATCCTAAGGCAGTTCCTTCAGTTCGCAGTGCTGATTGTCTGTAATGGTGGCTGGGAAGGAAAGGGGGCAGTGAAGATCTCCAGACATGATTCAGCTTTTCATTGGTGAATGGAGTCATGCCCTAATTCAACCAATTACGTTGCGGAACATTTCTTAAAGCTGTAATGCCCTTGTACGTCTATGCGTAAAAGTGGCATTTATAGTTGTGCAATGAAAAATATAAGTGACCAGTTTTTTTTTACTATTTTGTAGATTTTCTTTCTTTTTCTATAATGTTCTTCAACAACAGCTTTACACTCGATGCAACAGCTAACTGGGACCTCCGAAATAGAAGTTCCTCCAAGGATACCGTGTTGCTGAGTCTCTATTGTGATTGAGCCAAACCCATTCATCTTCTTCTGCATTTCTGTATTACATGCATATAATTCACTTGCAATTTATGTAATTCACTTTCCGTATTGTTATTGATAGTTTTCACTTTTTTTCTAAACGCAATGTAGAACAAATATGCATTGATTATAATAGTGGTTATTATTTCGGCGAGAAATATTTTGTGATAAGTGATTATTATCACGTTTTCCAATTCACATGCGAATCCAACATTATGTTATGGGGGATTTGGCGAGGGTAATGCCATTGAATGTCACGGGGAGGTGGTTAGACTCTCTCTTGTTGGAGGTGGTCATTAGCTGGTAATTGTTTGGTGCAAATGTTACTTGCCACTTATCAGCTCAAGCCTGGATGTTGTCGAGGTCTTGATGCATGCGGGCTCGGACTGCTTCATTATCTGAAGGGTTGCGAATGGAACTGAACACTGTGCAATCATCAGCTAACATCCCAATTTCTGACCTTATGGTGGAGGGAAGGTCATTGATGAAGCAGCTGAAGATGGTTGGGCCTAGGACACTGCCCTGAGGAACTCCTGCAGCAATGTCCTGGGGCTGAGAAGATTAACCTCCAACAACCACTACCATCTTCCTTTGTGCTAGGTATGACTCCAGCCACTGGAGAGTTTTCCCCCTGATTCCCATTGACTTCAATTTTACCAGGGCTCCTTGGTGCCACACTAGGTCAAATTGATGTCAAGGGCAGTCACTCTCGCCTCACCTGGAAAGTGCCCTCTTTCGGTTGTAATGTTAAACTGAGTCTATGTCACCCTTCTCAGGTGTACATAGAGATCCCATGAGACTATTCAAGAAGAACAAGGAAGTTGTCTCGGCCAACATTTATCCATCAACCAATATCATTACAACAGGTTATCTGATCATTTATCTCATTGCTGTTTGTGGGACCTTGCTGTGCACAAATTGGCTGCTGCCTTTCCCTACATTACACGAGTGCCAATACTCCATTGGTTGGGTAGCGCTTTGCGACGCCCTGAGGTTCGTTAAAGACGCTATATAATTGAAAGTTCTTTCTTTAGTTCACATGCAGGTAGACACCATTATATGCATCTATGCCCACTATGCAGATTGCGTCTACTGCGACAATACTCCTGCCTCGGTAGTATTGGCCTGAGTGCAATCTCACCATCCTACTAGCCTATCTCAAAATAGGCGCGTTCCATCTTCTAAGTTGTATTGGGTGAGAAGATGCGACGTCTTCGTGATTGTTCTGTTCCTGATCTGGCTAATTCTCCCACCCACAAAACCCACGGTGTGAAAGATTGTTGGGCAAAGATCCTCTTACTGTTCACTCGTGTTTCGAACTTTAGCTCACCCCTAGTTAACCTTAGAACTCCAAAACAGTATCCAACAGTTCACTGGTCCCCGTAACTGATGGGAACTAATGGAATACTTGTTTTAAGTCATTGAATTAATTCCCTGTTTTTTTGTTTTAATAACAGTTTGGGTGGGTCACTCCCTGGCTTGAGTTTTAGTGGTGTCTTCCTGCAAGGAGATACATCTGATAATGTTTACCTGTGGGTTTAAACTTATAAATCTCACAGTCCACAAGCCCGTGTAAAGCAAATTCTTTAATTGTACACCTAATTTGTAGAGACAACTGAGCGGACATCCCCTGATGGGTCTGGCCTAGGTAAGTCTACCCCCACTGGCGCAATGTTTCAAAATCACTGGGAAAGGTTCAGCTGACTGCTTTCATATGTTTTGAGTTTTAGCTCACACTTGCTTAACCTTTCAGGGCCAACTTGCAGTGTCTACTGGACCACTGGGATATCGACTATGTCCATTGAGCAGCGTCCGTTACCTTGTATTTTTGGCCACGATTGTACAGTTTTAATTTTTTTTAGTCCCTTCTGATTTGTTAAAATAGTTTACGTCGACCAACTCCTGACTGAATTAATAGTGGAGTCTTCCCTATAAGCTGCAAAATCTGTTAAAACTATCTCAGTGGGATTCGATGCTTCCAATTCCAGAACTCGTGAGTCTATTTCGAAACATTACTTTTTCATCATGTGTACATAGAAGTTTACAACATGGAAACAGGCCCTTCGGCCCAACATGTCCATGTCGCCCAGTTTATACCACTAAGCTAGTCCCAATTGCCTGCACTTGGCCCATATCCCTCTATACACATCTTACCCATGTAACTGTCCAAATGCTTTTTAAAAGACAAAATTGTACCCGCCTCTACTACTGCCTCTGGCAGCTCGTTCCAGACACTCACCACCCTTTGAGTGAAAAAATTGCCCCTCTGGACCCTTTTGTATCTCTCCCCTCTCACCTTAAATCTATGCCCCCTCGTTATAGACTCCCCTACCTTTGGGAAAAGATTTTGACTATCTACCTTATCTATGCCCCTCATTATTTTACAAGTTTATTATGTTCTACTTCATATGAATTATTTTATCTAATCCTTGCCCGAACTGCTAGTTGGAAAACATATATTTTGAATCTAAGATAACATGCAACAAAAAATACTATCTAGTGTACTCTTTCCAGAGAATATAAAGAATGAATCCTATGATGGATTCTACCCAGAATTTAATCTCCTGTGGGAATGCCTTGCATAAATACTCCATGAATTCCCACGGTTATCAGGCTGAGCTCCATACTATGTATCCATATGGACTTGTTCATTATTCAGTTCTGGCCTATTGTCTCCACAGACAACATCACTCGCGCACCAGCGACATAATGCCTTATTCATCATAGAATCATAGAAACATAGAAAATAGAAGCAGGAGTAGGCCATTCGGCCCTTCCAGCCTGCTCCGCCATTCAATATGATCATGGCTGATCCTCCATCTCAATACCATATTCTCGCTCTCTCCCCATCATTTCATCATTTCAGTCTACAGCTATTGCAGTATATCTCCAAAGGCATTACTAGCCAATAATATATCCAATTCCTCTTGGAAGGGCTTAATTGATTCAACCTAAACTGCTTCTGCTCAGAATCTGTTCAATCTGTTGATTATCTTAGTTGAGGATTGTTAATTTTAACCATGCTCTCTCTCGTTTAGTGCCAATATTCTGGACTGCCTGCGTCGATATCATTTCTATCTCTCAGCATTTTAAAGGGTTCACTGTTATGAAAAGTGACTTGAGAAGTTAGCAATTTTTCACTAGAGCTGAGAAATTTAAGAGGTGATCTGATATAGGTCACAACATTTTGAAGAGTTATGACAAGTTGAATTGTGAAAGATTGTTTACACAGTTGAGGCGACTAGCATAGATGCATTTAAGGGAAAGCTGGATAAGACACGAGGGAGAAAGGAATAGAAGGATTTGCAGATAGGTTTAGATGAAGTAGAGAGGGAGGAGGCTCGTGTGGAGCATAAACACCGGCATGGACCTGTTGGGCAGAATGGCCGGTTTCTCTGCTGTACGTTCTATGTAATTCTATCGTTGGCACAAGTTTTAAGACAATTATAAAACTAAAAGGAATGGTTTGAATAAAAATTCTACAAAAAGGGTGGCTAGAATTTGGAATGTGGAGCTTTGTCATACATACGTATAACAATAGAAAACATTTGACAAAGTTCCACAGATAAGAACACCGTGTGATTGATGCCTGTCGCAATGTATTGATAGAATTGTTGAACGCACTGCAACTAGCTTGCGAAAATGAAAGTTTATGAGGGAAAGTGCATTAATAATTATAATCATGTCACTCTAATGAAACGTTAGCACGCACGGAGGGGCATAGCATGGGGCTCTGACTGGAGTAATGGACATACTAAAGAAAATTAATATTTTCTCATATTTTGAGAAATATGTCCTATTTCATATTTTGTTGGGTTGTAACGTTCTAAGGGAAGTAGGCGCATCCAAAAGTAACCCGTAGGTGCTTTCTTTCCTGTTTAGAAGCTTCTCACCTCACTATAATTTGCGGAATTCGATATCCCAGGGTTGTTTTCTTTCCCAATAGTTTCACTCCGCACGATATTCTGCATTGTGGATGGACTGCGCCTGTTGTAAAACATTTCTACGTCTGAAACGGAACACGTCTCGTAGCGGAAACTTTGGGAAAGCGGATCACCTCCAAATACTTCAACATAATTCGGAGGTATCTGAAGATTTCTACTGGCTTTCTGGATACCATTCAGCGAAGTCTTAGTTTGAGAGCAGCAACAAACGCCGAAAGAACAGTTCCGCTCATCAAAACCATTTCTGTTTTTGTGGATCTTAACAGCAAGGGTGATTAAAATCAGAAGAAACATGGAAGAGATTATACCCAAAGATATAACCAAGTAAAGGCTCATATCGTACGTGAGTCCGGGTTCCTCGGAGATACCGCTGCGATCAGCGAGTATTTCTGTATCACCGTCTACCAGTGATAGGACCATGGTCATTGTAGCTGAAAGCGGTGGTGTTCCACTGTCTTTTACCACAATGACTAATTTTTGCTTATTGACGTCCTTGCCCACGATGCCGCGGGTTGCCCAGATTTCCCCCGTGTCGGGTGAAATCGTAAAAAGTTCAGAATTAGCAGCCTGAAGAATTTGATAATTGAGCCGAGAATTCTGACCGGAGTCAGAGTCAATTGCTGACACCTTGGCCACGAGGTAGCCAGGTCCTGCGTGCCGGGACACTGTCTCTGTTGCTGTGGAGCCGAACTCGGATAATGGATGCAAGATGATTGGAGCGTTATCATTCTGATCAAGGACAATAATATCCAGTGATACGTTGCTGGCGAGCGGTACGAGTCCAGAGTCCTGCGCCTGAATATGGACCTGAAAGTTTTTGAGCTGCTCGTAGTCGAAAGATCTCTGGGAATATATGACACCACTCTTTGAATTTATACGAACATAATTGAATACCGATGCGCCCTGAACCTCACTGTCCAGTACACAGTAGGATAGTCGACCGTTCTGGTTTATATCTGGGTCAACA
The DNA here is from genome assembly GCF_035084215.1 of Heptranchias perlo. NCBI lineage: Eukaryota > Metazoa > Chordata > Chondrichthyes > Hexanchiformes > Hexanchidae > Heptranchias > Heptranchias perlo. The sequence continues at coordinate 9,390,646 of NC_090338.1, read as the reverse complement.
GCTGTCATTGAGAAGATTGAAATCCCTATAGCGTTGTTTTCTGATACATATGCTGTATATAATGGCTCCATAAACCGTGGTGCGTTATCACTTCCACACGAATTGTTTTGTTAGAGACTAAAGAAGGTTTTCCATTATCACTGCACATGACAGTAAACTCGTATTTCCCGATACTTTCGCGATCCAGTAGCGCCTGGGTAAGCAATCTGTAGTAATCCTGTAATGACGAATCCAGTTTGAAGGGAATATTATTTTCAATTTGACATCGTATCTGTCCATTTTCTCCGGAATCTTTATCTGTTGTGCTGATCAGAGCCACCATAGTACCAGGCGGAGCATCTTCAGGGACTGAACTGATCAAAGAAGTGAGAATCATCTCAGGTGCATTGTCATTCATATCGACAATATCGATCAGCACACGACAGTACCCCGGGGTTGCATTTGGTCCCCTGTCCAATGCTTTAATATTTAGCTCGAATAACTTGCTTTCTTCATAATCCACTTTCCCTTTAACTCTGATTTCACCAGTTCTGGAATCAAGATCGAACAGTTCGCGGACTATAGCTGAATTGTGACTACTGAAAGAGTACACTATTTCTCCATTGGAACCGTCATCCATGTCAGTCGCATTTAGTTTTAGAATCAATGTTCCTTTAGGTACGTTTTCTAAAAGACTGCGTCTGTAAGACGCCTGCGAGAAAACAGGCGAGTTGTCGTTTGCATCCACCACCAAGACCATAATCTGAGCAGTGCCAGATCTTGTAGGAACACCCCCGTCTTTGGCAATTAGCATTAAGTTGAGGGTTGATTGTTTTTCCCTGTCTAAGGCCTTGTCCAACACTAACACGGGCAATTTTCCCACCACACTAGTCGTCTCAATATTTAGGGTAAAATATTCGTTTGCAGCTAGCTGATACGTTTGTAGTGAGTTACTCCCGACGTCTGGGTCGTGCGCGCACTCCAAGGGAAAGCGCGCTCCCGGGGCAGCAACCTCTGAGATTTCCAGGCGGAACTGGCTCTTTGGGAAAATCGGACCGTTGTCATTTACATCCAGAATCTCCACTTTTATACGATACAGGTTGAAAGGATTTTCAGTCACGGCCTCCAACGATAATATGCAACTGAGTGCCGACCCACAGAGCTGTTCTCTATCAATTTGTTCTTTCAGAAACAAAATCCCATTGTCTACATTTACGTCCAAATACTGCTTCCAGGGACCGGTCAGAATCCGAAAACTGTGAGCTGAGAGCTGATTTACATCTAAACCCAAATCGTCTGCGATATTCCCAACAAAGGCACCCAGTTGTAACCCTTCTGGAACCGAATAACGAAGCTCTCCATACACTAGATACCAGCAGAGGAACAAATAGTACAATTGTCGATTTAAAAACCAATGTATTTTATAACATCTCATTGCGGCCGTAGACCATTCGAATTATTTCAACGCGTCTCAGTAGCGTTCATTCACTTCCCCAGGATACAGATAGTTACAAAGCATCGTGTACACGGAGGAACTGACAGATCGCGCAATGGTACCTGCACTTTTGAAAAATCCTCGTCATGATTTCTGACAAATGTCCTTATTTCTTCCAGAATCACAAAGGGATGCGTTTACAAAAACATAATTCAACCTTGCGTCACTAGCTGTCCAGTTTTCCCCCCAGTCTGGTCGAATGTGACGACAGATGAAGAGGGAAGGGGGCAGTGAGGATCTCCAGCCACATTTCAGCCTCTGATTGGTGAATGGGGACGCACTCGCACGCAACCAATCAGAACACTTTTCATTTCTTAAAGCTGAACTGTCTTTGTTAATTGTGCGAAAAATCATTTATTGTTGCGTAGTCATAATGCCAACATGCCTTTCTTGCCATGTGGATATTTGCTGCTCTATTATAAACTATTCTGTAAGATTACTTTGAAAATAGGCATCCTAAGGATTACTTGTCCAGAAACCCGTGCAAAACAAGAAAAAAAATATTAAAATCATAATAAGTTACTGGGATTTTGCTAAATCCTCAAATTATTTGTTTCATTCCTGTATACCTAGTTCACGAGCTTTTTTCTTGGCGATTTATTTTTATCACTGATCTATAGCGTCGCTGATTGTTAAAATGCTTCAAAGAACATTTCAAGGGATATTTGAAAGTTTGATTCTACGCAGCAATTGAGGCAACGGTGTAAATGACCTTTAATTTTATTTTGCGTAATCGTGGAGCCCACTATAACTAGCTTGAGTGACCTGTGTTTTCATGAGGTGGACAAAGTAAAATCATTTTATATAAGCAATTCATTAATTATAAAGAAAAGTAAAGTACCATGGACGATACTAGAAAATTGCACGGCCCTGACCCACGGTTTTTTTCTAGAAAATGAAATAGCAAACACAATTGAAACCTCTGATTTTTACTCCATATCTTAATTGCTGGCGTTCTCCAGTGAACCACTCCACACTCGTGCCACAGCCGCGAGGTTATTCCCCTTACATTTAGCATTGCCTCACCTCATTATTTAGAATATCCAGATTTTGATATTCCAGGGTCCTATTCTTTCCTAATAGATTCACCTCTGCTGGAAGATGCATGAGACACATTGGGAAACACAAAGCCTCTCGCAGTCGAATTTGAAGTGGGACATGTCTCACAGCGTAAACTTTGGAAAGTAGATCTTTAACAAACACTTCAACATAGTAGTGAAAGGGTGACGGAATCAGATTCCACGGGAACTTTCAAAGACAATTGGACATGTACTTGACGAGGACACATTTGCAGGGTGAAGGAGGAAAAAGCTGGATTGCAGCACTAATTTGGACAGCTCTTTCGAAGAGCCGGCACAGCACGACGGGCCGAATGGCCTCCCTATGTGCTGCAAGATTCTATGATTCTATAATAGTTGGGAGGTATCTGAATCTTTCTACCGGCTTTTCAAATTTAATTCAGCGAATTCCTTGACATGTCCTGACAACGGGTATGGTCAGCGAAACAACATTTCTGTTTTTGTGGACTTCACCGCCAGGAAAATTAAAATTATCTGAAAAATAGACAAGAATATTCCTAAAGTTATGACTAAGTGCAGCTTGTGTTATAATCGAATCCGGAAGCTACAGACGCATCGCTGAGGTGAGAGAATAGCTCTGTATCACGACTTTCCAGTGATAAGAGGATTGGCATCGTAGCTGAAAGGGGAGGTGATCCATTGTCTGTAACCTCGATGACCAACCGTTGCTTCGTGCCACCTTTGCTCACAATGCCATGGATTGTCCAGATTTCGTCTGAATCAGGTGAAATCCTAATAAGTCCAGGGTCAGTAGTCTGGAGAATTTGGTAAGAGTGGGGAGCATTCTGGCCAGAATCAGCATCAGTGGCCGACACCTTGGCAACTAGATAGCCTGGTTCTGCGAATCGAGACACTGTCTCTATTGCTGTACGCCCATACTTGGGTAATGGATGCACAATAACTGAGGTACTGTCATTCTGATCAACAATAATACCTACTGAAACTCCACTGGACCTCGGTGGGACTCCAAAGTACTGAAAGACGCCAAAAGGATTGGGAACTAAATATACCAGGTTATAAGGTCTACGGGAGAGATAGGGAACATGGAAGAAGTGGAGGAATAGCCTTAGTGATTAGAGGTGAAATCACTTCATCGATAAAGGAGGATATAACGAGAGGTAAGTAGCCAACAGAGACCTTATGGATTGAATTGAGAAATAGGAAAGGATCTAAGACTATTGTGGGAGTTGTGTATAGGACCCCTGGCAGCAGCTCTGAAGTGCTAGATTGTATAAATGCAGAGATTAACAAGCGTGTAACAAAGGCATAGTGGTCTTAATGGGGGACTTAAACCTTCACAGAGATTGGGAAAAGCAGACTAGCAACTGTCAGAAAGGTAGTGAATTTCTTGAGTGTGTCCGGGACAGTTTTCTAAAGCAGTATATCCTAGAGACAACAAGGGGGCAAGCCATACTAGATTTAGTAATGAGTAATGAACCAGATTTAGTTAACAGCTTAACTGTGCGTGAACAACTATCCAATAGCGATCATAACATGATCGAGTTCAAGGTAGTGTTTGAAAGGGAAAAAAGTGAATCAGCTGCTAAATTCTAGACTCGGGTAATGCCGACTTCAATGGGATGAGACAGAGACTGTCCATAGAATGCTGGGCAAATCTGTTAATGGGCTAAACGACTGATGATCAGTGGGAAATGTTTAAAGAAACATTTAACGTGATACAGAACTGGTTTATACCCCTGAACTAAAGTGGTAAGGGACAGTATAATAAATAAGGAAAGGGCATACAAAAAGGCAAAAATTGGCACAGATCCTAGCGAATGGGAAAGATACAAAGATCAACAAAGGGTCACAAAACAGATAGTAAGAGCTACAAAAAGAGAGTATGTAAAGAAACTTGCAAGGGATACCAAAACCAATAGGAAGAACTTTTATAGTTATATTAAGAAAAAGAGGGTTGTCAGGAGCAATGTTGGCCCCTTGAAAACTGAAAGTGGGGATATTGTCATTGACAATGGGGAAATGGGGTACATGTTGAATAATTACTTTGCGTCAGTATTTACAGTAGAAAAAGAGGATAGCATGCCGGAAATCCCAAGAAAACTAATATTGAATCGGGGACAGGGACTCAATAAAATTAACGTAAGTAAAACAACAGTAATGAAGAAAATAATAGCACTAAAGAGTGACAAATCACCGGGACCAGATGGTTTTCATCCCAGGATTTTACAGGAAGTAGGTGAGCACATTGCAGATGCCCTAACTATAATCTTTCAAAGCTCTCTAGATTTTGGAATCGTCCCTCTGGATTGGAAAATTGCACCTGTTTCTCTGCTTTTAAGAAAGGAGAGAAAGGGAAACCAGGGAATTATAGACCAGTTAGCCTAACATTTGTTGTGGGGAAAATGCTGGAATCTATAATTAAGAATAGGAAACATAGAAAACATAGGAACATAGGAACAGGAGTCGGCCATTCAGCCCCTCGTGCCTGCTCCGCCATTTGATAAGATCATGGCTGATCTGTGATCTAACTCCATATACCCGCCTTTGGCCCATATCCCTTAATACCTTTGGTTGCCAAAAAGTTATCTATCTCAGATTTAAATTTAGCAATTGAGCTAGTATCAATTGCCTTTTGCAGACAAGAGTTCCAAACTTCTACCACCCTTTGTGTGTAGAAATGTTTTCTAATCTCGCTCCTGAAAGGTCTGGCTCTAATTTTTAGACTGTGTTCCCTATTCCTAGAATCCCCAACCAGCGGAAATAGTTTCTCTCTATCCACCCTATCCGTTCCCCTTAATATCTTATAAACTTCGATCAGATCACCCCTTAACCTTCGAAACACTAGAGAATACAACCCCAATTTGTGTAATCGCTCCTCGTAACTTAACCCTTGAAGTCATGGTATCATTCTAGTAAACCTACGCTGCACTCCCTCCAAGGCCAATATGTCCTTCCGAAGGTGCGGTGCCCAGAACTGCTCACAGTACTCCAGGTGCGGTCTAACCAGGGTTTTGTATAGCTGGAGCATAACTTCTGCCCCATGTACTCTAGTCCTCTAGATATAAAGGCCAACATTCCATTTGCCTCCTTGATTATTTTCTGCACCTGTTCGTGACACTTCAATGATCTGTGTACCAGAACCCCTAAGTCCCTTTGGACATCCACTGTTTTTAACTTTTTACCATTTAGAAAGTACCCTGTTCTATCCTTTTTTGATCCAAAGTGGATGACCTCACATTTCTCTATATTGAATTCCATTTGCCACAATTGTGCCCATTCACCTAATCTATCAATAACCCTTTGTAATTTTATGTTTTCATCTACACTGCTTACAATGCCACCAATCTTTGTGTCATCGGCAAATGTAGATGTGAGACTTTCTATGCCTTCATCTAAGTCGTTAATAAATATTGTGAATAATTGAGGCCCCAAGACAGATCCCTGCGGGACTCTACTAGTCATATCCTGCCAATGTGAGTACCTTCCCATTATCCCTACTCTCTGTCGCCTTTCGCTCAGCCAACTTCCTAACCAAGTCCATACTTTTCCCTCGATTCTATCTTAGCTAACAGTCTCTTATGTGGGACCTTATCAAATGCCTTCTGGGAGTCCATATAAATAACATCCATTGACATTCCCCTGCCCACTACTTTAGTCACCTCTTCAAAAAATTCAATCAGGTTTGTCAGGCACGACCTACCTTTCACAAATCCATGCTGGCTCTCTCTGATTAACTGAAAATTCTCGAGGTGTTCAGTCACCCTATCCTTAATTATAGGAAAAAGTACGGACTTGGTTAGGAAGGTGACTGAGCGAAAGGTGACAGAGAGTAGGGATAATGGGTCGGTAATCACATTAGCAGGATGTGACTAGTGGAGTCCCGCAGGGATCTGTCTTGGGGCCTCAATTATTCACAATATTTATTAACGACTTAGATGAAGGCATAGAAAGTCTCATATCTAAGTTTGCCGATGACATAAAAATTGGTGGCATTGTAAGCAGTGTAGATGAAAACATAAAATTACACAGGGTTATTGATAGATTAGGTGAATGGGCAAAATTGTGGCAAATGGAATTCAATGTAGACAAATGTGAGGTCATCCACTTTGGATCAAAAAAGGATAGAACAGGGTACTTTCTAAATGGTAAAAAGTTAAAAGCAGTGGATATCCAAAGGGACTTAGGAGTTCAGGCAAATAGATCATTGAAGTGTCATGAACAGGTGCAGAAAATAATCAATAAATCTAATGGAATGCTGGCCTTCATATCTGGAGGACCAGAGTACAAGGGGGCAGAAGTTATGTTGCAGCTATACAAAACCCTGGTTAGACCGCACCTGGAGTACTGTGAGCATTTCTGGGCACTGCACCATCGGAAAGACATATTGGCCTTGGAGGGAGTGCAGCATAGGTTTACTAGAATGATACCCGGACGTCAAGGGTTAAGTTACGTGGAGAGATTACACAAATTGGGGTTGTATTGTCTAGAGTTTAGAAGGTTAAGGGGTGATCTGATCGAATTTTATAAGATATTAAGGGGAACGGATAGGGTGGATGGAGAGAAACTATTTCCGCTGGTTGGGGATTCTAGGAGTAGGGGGCACAGTCTAAAAATTAGTGCCAGACCTTTCAGGAGTGAGATTAGAAAACACTTCTACACACAAAGGATGGTAGAAGTTTGGAACTCTCTTCCGCAAATGGCAATTGATGCTAGTTCAATTGCTAATTTTAAATGTGAGATAGATAGGTTTTGCCAACCAAAGGAATTAATGGATATGGGCCAAAGGAAGGTATATGGAGTTGGATCACAGATCAGCCATGATCTTATCAAATGACGGAGTGGGCTCGAGGGGCTGAAAGGCCTACCCCTGTTCCTATATTCCTATGTTCCTATGTGCCTAAACTTGGATCTGGAAGTTGTTGAGCTGCTCATAGTCAAACAATCTCTGAGAAAATTTGATGGCATTCTCCGAATTAATATAAACATAATTGGTCACTGACATGTTCTGATCCTCGATGTCGAGGATAGATTAAGAAAGCCGACAATTCTGACTTTAATCCGTATCAAAATCTGTCACAGAGATGGATAGAGTTCCTAATAATGTTGTTTCCTATCATGTAGCATGTTCATGAAAACTGCGTAAACTGTGGTACCTTTATCATTTATATCAAAATACATCCATCTGGATGGTTTTGTATGAGGTGAGAGGACATTTTACAGCATCACTGCCTGAGGTAATTACATCGTACTTCGATACACTTTAACGATCCAGTTGCCTCTGGGTGATCAGCCTATAAAAATCTTTCAAAGAGGAGTCCAATTTGAAAGGAAAGTTATTTGCGATTCGACATTGTACTTGTCCAATTTCTCCGGAATATTTATCTGTTGCGCTGATTAGAGACATCATAGTACACGACAGAGCATCTTCTGGAGTTGACGTCGTGCACTATGATGCTAGTTCCAGAAATTTCAGGCACTCCTCTGTCCTTAGTAATTACCAGTGACCTATGGGTCGCTTGCTTTTCTCTGTTCAGGGGCCTCTCCAACACTCACACTGGCAACTTTCCATCCACCATGGGTTTCTCTATACTTAGGGTAAAGTAATCGTTAGCAACGATTCCAACGTCTGGATCATGCGTGCACCAACCAGAGCACTGGGAGATTTCCGTACGTAACTGGCTCTTTGTGAAGCTTGGTGCATTGTCATTTGAATTTAGAATTTTCACTGCAAAACCTTATAGATTGAAGGGATTTTCAATCCTTTATAAATCACTGGTTATGCCTCAGCTGGAGTATTGTATCCAGTTCTCGGAACCACACTTTCGGAATGACACCAAGATCCTGGAGATGGTACAGAGGAGATCTACCAGGATGATACCAGGGATGGGGGACTTCAGTTACGTAGAGAGACTAACGATGTTGGCATTGTTCTCCTTAGAACAAAGAAGGTTAAGGGGATTTTATTAGAGGTGTTCAACATTGTGAGAGGTTTTGAAAGAGTAAATAAGGATTAACTGCAGTATTTCCTTGGCAGGAGGTTCGGTAACGAGAGGACACCGATTTAAGGTAATTGGCAAAAGAACCAATGGGGAGATTAGGAGTATTTTCTTATCAGGAGAGTTTATGATCTGGAGTTCACTGCCTGAAAGGATGGTGGAAGCAGATTCAATAGTAGCTTTCAAAAGGGAATTGGATAAATACTTGAAAAGGAAAACAATTGCAGGGCCATAGGGAAAGAGTACGGGAGTGAGACTAATTTGATAGCTCTTTCAAAGAGCCGAAACAGGTAAGGTGGGACGAATGACCTCCTTCTGCACTGTGATCCAATCACTGCCTCCAAAGCGCGGCTCCACCCAAAATATTTTTCTCCGTCAATTTTTTCCTTTAACGACATCATCCATAGTCACACATAATTGTCTAAATTTATGTCCAAATACTGCTTCCTGGAGCCGGTCACACTCTCAAAATTCCGAGCTAGGAGTTGTTTTACATCTAAATTCAAATCGTCTGCGATATTCCCAACAAAGAAAACCAGTTGCAGTTCTTTAAGAATCCAATACTGAATCTGCCCAGAAACTAGATTCCAGAAGGGGAACATACAATACAATTAATTCCCATTTAAACAAGCAATATGTTTTACAATATATAACTTCAAGCGTAAGATATTCAAATTGCTTTATCACGACACAGCATCAGCCCAAAACTTAATTGGAATAAAGTCAATAGGATTTTTTTTCCCTGGATGTGGAGCTACATTTTTGAAAAATAATGATTGTACTGGTTAAAAATCGTTGTATTGTTTTACATAATCTTCTATTTTCTTCTAAAACCATCAACGGATGCGCATTAGGAACCTGCTATGAAGTTACGCATCTCGCTATCATAATTTACACTGCGTCTGATAGTACGTGATGGCAGGTGGAAAGGGAGGGGGCAAGATCTCCAGTCACATTTCAGCTTTTCATTGGCTTTTCATTTCATATCGTAAAGCTGGAATACTTTTGATGGTTCAAGTCCCACTCCACAGATTTGAGCATAAAATGTAAGCTGACACTCCACTACGGTACTGAGGGAGTGCTGCACCCTCCCAGCCTTTGCTATGAGACGTTAAACCAAGGCCCCGTCTGCCCTCTCTGGTGGACATAAATGACCCCATGGCACTATTCGAAGAAGTGTAGAGGATTTTTTTTCTCGTGTCTTGGCCTACATTTATCCCTCAACCAATACCGAAACAACAGATCATCTCGTAATTATCACATTGCTGTTTGTGGGACCTTGCTGTGCGTAAATTGGCTGCCACGTTTCCTAATTTACAACAGTGCCTACGCTCCAAAAAGTACTTAATTGGCTATCAAGTGCGTTGTGTTGTCCTGCGGCCGTGAAATGTGCTACATAAATGCAAGCCTTTATTTTTCTTTTCAACTGTGTAAAATTCATATTTAGTGTTTCACAATCATAAATACAGTTGCACCCACTGCAGGGTTGTGCATTCAAAAATACTACAACTTTATATCCCAACTCTTTAGTTTAATTTATATTTTATGATTATTTTGCAATGAGTCTCCTCACGAGCACTTATCCTACAAAGACCTAAGAAAAAAAAATGCTATTAATGAATCATGAGACAAAATTGGATTTAGCTGAATCACGAAATGCTCTTTTGTAGTCCAGTTATAAATATATCTAATGCACTTTGACTTTATTCACGGTACCTATTTGTTTTTTTAAGCTTTGTTGTGTGATTAGTACAGAGCGACCAAACAGCATTACCAGCTCCTCCCAGATCAAATATACCGCATCCAGACTAAGCTGCTTTCACAACTGACCAAGCAATGTAACTTTTTGCGCTTTCTCAAGCGGGAAGGATTCTTCCTGGGTCTGACACCAAAGTGTTAGTATAAATCCGGAGCCGAATGCACAAGGATTTCCTGCACACTAAAGTTAATTTAAATGGTTAGAAAGTACGGAAACTGTCACCCGTACTCTCTAAGCAATTACAGTTTAAATACTGGGAGAGGAGTTTTGCCATCTATGGGCAGAGCTCTGCTCTGGGAGTAAGAATCCTTTCTCCAATCAGGCATAGTCTGGCTGGAATGCATACGATAAACATCATGATTTAAAACTAGCAGTTGCAATAAAAATAGGAAAATAGGAACATCGGAACAGGAGTACCAGTAGTATCAGTAATGGTGGCCATGAAACTACCGGATTGTCGTAAAAACCCATCTGGTTCACTAATGTCCTTCAGGGAAGGAAACCTGCCGTCCTTACCCGGTCTGGCCTATATGTGACTCCAGACCAACAGCAATGTGATTGATTCTTAATTGCCCTCTGAAATAGCCTAGCAAGCCACTCAGTTGTAAAATCTCGCTAAAAAAGTCACAATAAGAATAAAACCTGACGGACCACCCGGTATCGGACCAATAGGCACCGGACACGACAAAGGCAAACCAAGCCCAGTCGACCCTGCAAAGTCCTCCTCACTAACATCTGGGGACTTGTGCCAAAATTGGGAGAGCTGTCCCACAGACTAGTCAAGCAACAGCCTGACATAGCCATACTCACAGAATCATACCTTTCAGCCAATGTCCCAGACTCTTCCATCACCATCCCTGGGTATGTCCTGACCCACCGGCAGGACAGACCCACCATAGGTGGCGGTACAGTGATATACAGTCAGGAGGGAGTGGCCCTGGGAGTCCTCAACATTGACTCTGAACCCCATGAAATCTCATGGCATCAGGTCAAACATGGGCAAGGAAACCTCCTGCTGATTACCACCTACCGCCCTCCAGCAGCTGAAGAATCAGTCCTCCTCCATATTGAACACCACTTGGAGGAAGCACTGAGGGTAGCAAGGGCACAGAATGTACACTGGGTGGGGGACTTCAAAGACCATCACCAAGAGTGGCTCGGTAGCACCACTACTGACTGAGTTGGCGGAGTTCTGAAGGACATAGCTGCCAGACTGGGCCTGTGGCAGATGGTGAGTGAACTAACACGAGGGAAAAACTTACTTGACCTCGTCCTCACCAACCTACCTGTCGCAAATGCATCTGTCCATGACAGTATTGGTAGGAGTGACCACCGCACAATCCTCATGGAGATGAAGTCCCTTCTTCGCACTGAGGACACCATCCAACGTGTTGTGTGCCACTACCACCGTGCGAAATGGGATACATTCAGAACAGATCTAGCAGCACAAAACAGGGCATCCATGAGGCGCTGTGGGCCATCAGCAGCAGCAGAATTGTATTCCAGCACAATCTGTATCCTCATGGCCCGGCGTATTCCTCAATCTACCATGACTGACAAGCCAGGGGATCAACCCTGGATCAATAGGAGTGTAGAAGAGCATGCCAGGAGCGGCACCAGGCATACCTAAAAATGAGGTGCCAACCTGGTGAAGCTACAACTCAGCACTTCATGCATGCTAAACAGCGGAAGCAACATGCTCTAGACAGAGCTAAGCGATTCCACAACCAACGGATCAGATCAAAGCTCTGCAGTCTTGCCACATTCAGTCGTGAATGATGGTGGACAATGAAACAACTCTTGGTAGGAGGAGGGTCTGTGAACATCGCCATACTCAATGACGGCAGAGTGCAGCATGTGAGTGCAAAAGACAGAAGTGCCGAGTGGATGATCCATCTCGGCCTCCTCCCGATAGCCCCACCATCACAGAAGCCAATCTTCAGCCAATTCGATTCACTCCACGTGATATCAAGAAACGGCTGAGTGCACTGGATACAGCAAAGGCTATGGGCCCCGACAACATCTCGGCTGCAGTGCTGAAGACTTGTGCTCCAGAACTAGTTGCGCCTCTAGCCAAGCTGTTCCAGTACAGCTACAACACTGGCATCTCCCCGACAATGTGGAAATTGCCCAGGTATGTCCTATCCACAAAAAGCAGGATAAATCCAATCTGGCCAATTACCACCCCATCAGTCCACTCTCAATCATCAGCAAAGTGATGGAAGGTGTCGTCGACAGTGCTATCAAGTGGCACTTACTCACCAATAACCTGCTCACTGATGCTCAGTTTGGGTTCTGCCAGGACCACTCAGCTCCAGACCTCATTACAGCCTTGGTCCAAACATGGACAAAAGAGCTGAATTCCAGAGGTGAGGTGAGAGTGACTGCCCTTGACATCAATGCAGCATTTGACCGAGTGTGGCACCAAGGAGCCCTAGTAAAATTGAAATAAATGGGAATCAGGGGGAAAACTCTCCAGTGGCTGGAGTAATACCTAGCACAAAGGAAGATGGTAGTGGTTGTTGGAGGCCAATCATCTCAGCCCCAGGACATTGTTGCAGGAGTTCCTCACAGCAGTGTCCTAGGCCCAACCATTTTCAGCTGCTTCATCAATGACCTTCCCTCCATCATAAGGTCAGAAATGGGCACGGTCGCACATGATTGCACAGTGTTCAGTTCCATTCGCAACCCCTCAGATAATGAAGCAGTCCGAGCCTGCATGCAGTAAGATGTGGACAACATCCAGGCTTGGGCTCATAAGTGGCAAGTAACATTCGCACCAGACAAGTGCCAGGCAATGACCATCTCCAACAAAAGAGAGTCTAACCACCTCCCCTTGACATTCCACGGCATTACCATCGCCGAATCCCCCACCATCAACATCCTGGGGCTCACAATTGACCAAAAACCTAACTGGACCAGCCATATAAATATTGTGGCTACAAGAGCAGGTCAGAGGCTGGGTATTCTGCGGCGAGTGACTCACCTCCTGACTCCCCAAAGCCTTTCCTCCATCTACAAGGCACAAGTCATGAGTGTGATTGAATACTCTCCACTTGCCTGGATGAATGCAGCTCCAACAACACTCAAGAAGCTCGACACCATCCATGACAAAGCAGCCTGCTTGATTGGCACCCCATCTCCCACCCTAAACATTCACTCCCTTCACCATCGGTGCACAGTGGCTGCAGTGTGTACCATCCACAAGATGCACTGCAGCAACTCGCCAAGGCTTCTTTGACAGCACCTCCCAAACCCGCGACCTCTACCACCTAGAAGGACAAGAGCAGCAGGTACATGGGAACAACACCACCTGCACATTCCCCTCCAAGTCACACGCCATCCCAAATTGGAAATATATCGCCGTTCCTTCATCGTCGGGGGTCAAAATCCAGGAACTCCTTTCCTAACAGCACTGTGGGAGAACCTTCACCACACGGACTGCAGCGGTTCAAGAAGGCGGCTCACCACCACCTTCTCAAGGGCAATTAGTGATGGGCAATAAATGTCGCCCTTGCCAGCGACGCCCACATCCCAAGAACGAATAAAAAAAATGTAGGCCATTCAGCCCCTCGATCCCGCTCCGCCATTTGATAAGATCATGGCTGATCTGTGATCTAACTCCATATACTGCCTGTGGCCCATATCCCTTAATACCTTTGGTTGCTAAAAAGCTATCTATCTCACATTTAAAATTAGCAATTGAGCGAGCATCAATTGCTGTTTGCGGAAGAGAGTTCCAAACTTCTACCACCCTTTGTGTGTAGAAGTGTTTTCTAATCTCACTCCTGAAAGGTCTGGTTCTAATTTTTAGACTGTGCCCCCTACTCCTAGAATCCATAACCAGCGGAAACAGTTTCTCTCTATCCACCCTATCTGTTCCCCTTATATCTTATAAACTTCAATCAGATCACCCCTTAACCTTCTAAACTCTAGAGAATACAACCTCAATTTGTGTAATCTCTCCTCGTAACTTAACCCTTGAAGTCCGGGTATCATTCTCGTATACCTACGCTGCACTTCCTCCGAGGCCAATATGTCCTTCTGAAGGTGAAGTGCCCAGAACTGCTCACAGTACTCCAGGTGCGGTCTAACCAGGGTTTGATATAGCTGTAGCATAACCTCTCCCCCCTTGTACTTTAGTCCTCTAGATATAAAGGCCAGCATTCCATTAGCCTTATTGATTATTTTCTGCACCTGTTCATGACACTTTAATGGTCTATGAACCTGAACCCCTAAGTCCCTTTGGATATGCACTATTTTTAACTTTTTATCATTTAGAAAGTACCCTGTTCTATCCTTTTTTTGGTCCAAAGTGGATGACCTCACATTTGCCCAAATCGAACTCCATTTGCCAGTTTTGCTCATTCACCTAATCTATCAATATCCCTTTGTAATTTTATGTTTTCATGTACACTGCTTACAATGCTACCAATCTTTGTGTCGTCGGCAAACGTAGATATGAGACTTTCTATGCCTTCATCTAAGTTGTTAATAAATATTGTTAATAATTGAGGCCCCTGCGGGACTCCACTAGTCACACCCTGCCAATTTGAATACCTACCCATTATTCCTACTCTCTGTCGCCTTTCGCTCAGCGAACTTCCTAACCAAGTCCGTAATTATCAAAATCAGTGTAAATCTCAGGAGAATAGCCTTTACTGCACTAGTAGTGATAATGGCTGCTGATTAAAGTGCTAATTATTTCAGATGAACTCCAGTTTTAGGGAATTTAGTCTGCATTTTTGTCCAGGCAAATGTTGATTCTAGTACAACATTTTACACCGAGGTCGACGCGAAGGGGGTAAAATAACTATTGCTTGGTATTTAGCGAATTCTGAGTTGCCATTTCTGAGAGGACGACATACCTGGCATTTCAAATTTTTTTTGCAACATATTTATTTTCAAGCGGAACGGAGGAGCGCAATGCAACTGGATTGTACGAACATGAGATTTTATGGGACTGGCTGTGATCCCGACTGTTTAAGTGCAAAACGATATGTATGTAACCTGCGGTAAACCATAATGTTTTCCGGTCTCTACTGAAGGGACATGTTTGTTAATTGAAATAATGCAGAAAATTGAGAATTCTAATTTGTATTTATGTCCCGTATGGCTCACCTCGCTATTTACAATATTTGCAGGATTGGACGTCCTAGAATGGTCTTCATTGCCCATCGTTTCAGTTCTGACATTAAGCTTGGCTCCAGATGAATGACACGACTTGGGAAACATGAAGTCTCTCTTGGTCGAATCTAAAGTCGAACTCGTCTCGTAGCGGAAACTTTGCGAAAGTGGATCACCCCCAAACACTTCAACATAGTTCGGAAGTATCTGAAGATTTCGACTGGCTTTTTGAGTTCCATTCAATGAATTTCTTGCCTCAAAGCAACGGCAAGCGCCCAGGACACAGTTACGATCACCAAACCCATTCCTGTTCTTGTGCACTTTAACAGAGAGGATAATTAAAACCACGAAGAAAATGGTAGATATTGCCCCTAAAGAGATGACTAAGAAAAAGCTCGTATCGGAAGCAAACTTGGGATCTTCAGATAAATTGCTCGCATCAGAGTGCATTTCCGTATCGGCCTCCATCACTGACAGGATGATGGTCATTGTAACAGAAAGTGATGGTGTTCCATTGTCTTTTACCAAAATAACCAATCTTTGTTTAATGGTATCTTTGCCCCCAAAACTACGTATTGTCCAGATTTCCCCTGTATCTGGAGAAACAGTGAAAATACCTGGGTCAGTAGCCTGGATAATTTGATAAGAAAGACGAGCATTCTTTCCTGAGTCAGCATCAATGGCCGACACCTTGGCAACCAGATAGCCTGGTTCTGCGGACCGGGATATTGTTTCTAATACGGTTGAGCCGAACTCGGGCAATGGGTGCACGATCACGGGGGCGTTGTCGTTCTGATCAAGGATAGTAATATCTACCGTAACGTTTGCGGTGAGTGGTGGGACTCCAGAGTCCTGGGCCTGAACTTGGATCTGAAAGTTTTTCAATTCCTCGTAGTCAAAAGATCTCCGAGTAAATATGGCACCACTCTCTGAGTTAATAGAGACGTAAGTGGTTACTGAGGCTCCCTGGATTTGAGTCTCCAGGACAGAATATAACAGCCGACCGTTTTTATTTAAATCTGAGTCCACGGCTGTCATTGAGGATATAGAAGACCCAATAGCGTTGTTCTCCATAACGTGAACAGTATACAGCGGCTTCATGAACCTTGGTGCGTTGTCATTTATATCTGAAATCTCCACCTGGATAGTTTTCTTGGATACCAAAGGAGGGTCTCCTGCATCACTGCATGTGATAGTGATGTCGTATTTCGCGATACTTTCGCGGTCCAGTTGCTGCTCAGTAAGCAATCTATAATAGTTCTTCATGGAAGAATCTAATTTGAAAGGGAGGTTATTTGGTATATGACATCTCACCTGTCCACTTTCTCCATCATCTTGGTCTGCAGCACTGATCAGCGCCACCGCAGTCCCAGCGGGAGCGTCCTCGCCAATTGAACTGGACAAAGAAGTCAGTGTCACTTCAGGCGCGTGATCGTTTACATCAATAATTTTCACCAACACATCGCAGTACGCGGGTGTTGCATAAGGGCCCTTGTCCATTGCTTGCACTTTGATCTTAAATAAGCTGCTTTCTTCATAGTCCAGATTGCCTTTAACCCTGATGTCACCAGTCCTGGAATCCACGTCAAACAGTTCACGGGCTCTAACAGAAGCAAGACTGTTAAACGAGTATACTATCTCTCCGTTGGGACCATCATCTAAATCAGTGGCATTTAGTTTGATTACCAAGGTTCCTTTCGGTACATTTTCTAATAGGCTGACCCTATAAAGTGACTGGGGAAACACAGGTGGGTTGTCGTTGGCATCCCCTACTAGGATTATTATTTGAGCTGTACTGGACCTCGGAGGGACCCCCCCGTCCTTGGCAATTAGCAATAGCTGATGGGTCAATAGATCTTCTCTGTCCAGAGGCTTTTCCAGCATTAAGAACGGAATTTGGCCTTCTTCGATGCGTGTCTGCACGTCGAGAATGAAATAATCGTTCGGAATGAGCTCATAAGTTTGAAGGGAGTTGGTCCCGACGTCTGGGTCGTGCGCGGACTCGAGCTGGAAGCGCGCTCCCGGCGCAGCAACCTCCACGATTTCAAGGCGGAACGGGGCCTTTGGGAAACTGGGAGCATTGTCGTTTACATCCAGAATTTGCACTTCAACATGGTACAAATTCAGGGGACTTTCAATCACGGCCTCTAAAGATAACACACACGTGGGGCTTGACTCACAGAGCTGTTCTCTGTCGATTCTTTCTTTCACAAACAAAATCCCACTGCCTTGATTTATGTCCAAATACTGTTTCCTGGCACCAGACACAATCCGAAAACTGCGAGCCGAGAGCTGCTTTACATCTAAACCCAAATCGTCCGCGATATTTCCAACAAAGGAACCCGGTTGCAGCTCTTCTGGAATCGAATAATAAATTTGCCCAGAAACTAAGTCCCAAAAGGGAAATGCAAAATACAGCAGCTGCCATTTTAACACCCAAAATATTTTATAACATCGCATTTCATGTACGAAACACTTAAATTTCTTCAATTCGATGCAACACGGTCCAACAATCCCTTCGAGTAGGGCTAGTTGTTCTTCATTGATTACCTGGAAGAAGAGATGGAGTGTACGTAAAGATCCGTTCGTTTTAAATTCATTGAGATGATTTGGTAAATCTTGTAATTTCGATTGGAATTACCAATAGGTGCAAAACTTAACACAACGCCAAGCAGCTCGCTGCTCAGTCTTCATTGTGTCTGCTCGTATGCCACGGCAGACGGGAAGGAAAAAAGGGTCAGCCAGGATCTTCAGTGACATTTCAGCCTCTCATTGGTGAACGGAAGCATATTCACACTCAACCAATTAGAATGCTGTTGATTTCTTAAAGCTAGAATGTCATCCAGGCGTCTGCAGCGTGCATTTATAGTTGTGCAGTCAAAAATGTATTTAATCGCTTTTCAGTATTTTGGAGAGTTAGAACTTCTTCTACAAATGTAAAATATAAGAGATTCCTAGCATCTGTGCAGTTTTGGGAAAATAGTAAAATGTCGTAATTACGTACCCTGGAAAATCTGGTAAGAAAGGCGGGTTCCGGCCAGTATCAGCCTCAATGGCCGATATCATGTCCACAAGTTTCCCTGGTCCTGCGAACCTGGATACGATCTCTATTGTCATTGAGCCATAAAGGTGCAATGTCAACACGATGATAGGGGAATTGTAATTCTGAACATGGTCAATGATACCTGCTGAAACGTGGGACCCCACTGTCCTGCGCTTGAACTTGGAGCTGAAAGTTTTCACTGCTCCAAGTCAAGACTTCTCCAAGAAAATGATGATGCTCTTCTCTGCATTAATATACACGCAACGGCGCACAGTCACGCCTCGATCTTGGCTCTCCGGAAACATTTTGTTGCACGTTCTGCTTTAAATCTGTATCAAAAGCGATCACTGAAAAGATAGAAGTCGCAATAAAGAAAATTCTCTCCAATGCATGCTGTCCATAAACGACGTTTAACCTTGGTGGATCAACAACAACAACAACAAAAACGTGTGTTTATGTAAAACAAATCCGTCCCAAGGCTATTTCATCATTTAGGGTGCGTTTACACTATTTCTCTACTGGAGGCATTATTCAAATCAGTTGCATTTAGCTTGATGACTGAGCTTCCTTTGCGTGCGCATTCTACCAAGCTGACGGTAAAGAGTGACTGGAGGAATATAGGCACGTCGTCATTAAACTTCTGCTTTTTCACTTATTTGAATGTTGCAAACATTTCATGAACGGGCCTCGTCAATTAGCAATAACCTGAGCGTCGATTATTTTTCTCTGTCAAAGGATTTTTCCAATATTAATGATGAAACCTTCCATGCACACTGGGTGCCTCAGTATTTAGTCTGAGCTGTTCATTAGCAACCAGATGCTAAGTAAGGTGTTGCGTCCCAAGTCTGCATCGTGCGCGCGCTGAAGTGGGAACCACATTCCTGTCTCATATCTCTTGAGATTTCAAGAAACCTTGAATTCCTCCCCAGGTTGTGCACGTTCCCCCGACAACGTTTGAAAGGATTGTTGCAGATGAAAACATAAAATTACAAAGCGATATTGATCGATTAGGCGAATGGGCAAAACTATGGCAAATGGAATTCAATGTACACAAATGTGAGGCCATCCACTTTGGATCAAAAAAGGATAGACCAGGGTACTTTCTAAATGGTAAAAAGTTAAAATCAGTGGATGTCCAAAGGGACCTAGGGGTTCAGGTACATAGATCATTGAAGTGTCATGAACAGGTGCAGAAAATAATCAATAAGGTTAATGGAATCCTGGCCTTTCTATCTAGAGGACTAGAGTACAAGGGGGCAAAAATTATGCTGCAGCTATGCAAAACCCTGGTTAGGCCGCACCTGGAGTACTGTGAGCAGTTCTGGGCACCGCACCTTCGGAAGGACAAATTGGGCTTGGAGGGAGTGCAGCGTCGGTTCACTAGAATGATACCCGGACTTCAAGGGTTAAGTTACGAGGTGAGATTACACAAATTGGGGTTGTATTCTCTGGAGTTTCGAAGGTTAAGGGGTGATCTGATCGAAGTTTATAAGATATTAAGGGGAACAGATAGGGTGGATAGAGAGAAACTATTTCCACTGGTTGGGGATTCTAGGAGTAGGGGGCACAGTCTAAAAATTGGAGCTAGACCTTTCAGGAGCGAGATTAGAAAACATTTCTACACAGAAATGGTGGTAGAATTTTGGAACTCTCTTCCGCAAATGGCGATTGATACTAGCTCAATTGCTGAGATAGATAGCTTTTTGGCAACCAAATGTATTAAGGGATATGGACCATCGGCGGGTATATGGAGTTAGATCACAGATCAGCCATGATCTTATTAAATGGCGGAGCAGGCACGAGGGGCTGAATGGCCTACTCCTGTTCCTATGTTCCTATTATCAACCAAGAGTTATAAAGACAATACGTAAATCTGGATACTCCGACAAAGTTGCTTTCTTTCATTTCTTCCTTTTAGATATAAAATCCCATTGATTCAGTTTACGTCCTGGGACTCGTTGCAATCCGAAATCTGCTAGAGGAGAAGTACTTTATGTCTAATCCTAAATCCTCTGCAATATGCGCAACAATGGCATCCAGTTGTAGGTCTAAAAGAATCAAGCAGCTAAACTACTCGGAAACTATATCCCAGTGGCCATTGTATAGTGTAACATTTGCAATTTTAACCGCAAATATATTGTACAATATACCACATCAGAAATGATGTAATGCAATTATTTCAGTACGTCATAGCATCGTCTAAAGGTCCATTGATATAAAGTAAATTACACCATATTTAGTTTACTTGGTTAAATAGTTGTATTCTACGACAAAAACATTACTTGTTAAATTTTTGGGATATTTCAGATAAATCTTTAAAAAAAAAAAAAATTGCTACATAGACATTCAGCGCGCACATTGCATCTGACCTGGCACAGGGGAAGGGAAAACGGCCGTCAGGATTCAGTGACGTTTCAGGCTAGTTTTGGTGAACGGAGGCACTCCCAGACTCTACCAATCAGAATACTGATCATTTCTCAAAGCTTGAATATCTTGGTAAATGTCTGTATAAAATATGAATTTAATGCTGTGTAACGAAAGTGTAACTAACATTTTTCTGTTAAGAATTCTTTTCTGTTATAAGATTATTTTGCGGTTGTTATCGTCAGGGTCGCTGCTTTCGCTAAAAACCTACCCAATTGCCACTCGAACTTGTTGACAATATCCACTTCCGCTGTCTCCCTCGGTAGCCTGTTCTACATCATCACCACCCTCTGTCTGGAGCAGTTAGGTTTCAAATGTTCACCTAGTCTCTCGGTTTTAAGTCCATGCACCTTGATTACAGAAGCTGTCAAACAATTTCTTAAGGTTCAGTTTATCCATTCTTTTTAGAACCATAAAAATGTATTAATAGTCTCTGCTTAGCCTTCTTTTACTGCTGCGCAAAAAAATCACAGCTTTCCTACTCATAGGATCATAGATGGGTTACAGCGCGGAAGGAGGCAATTCGGCCCATCGAGTCCGTGCCGGCTCCATGCACGAGCAATCCAGCTATTCCCACTCCCCCGCCCTATCCCCATAGCCCTGCATTTTTTTTCCTTTCAAGTACTTATCTAGTTCCCTTTTGAAACCCACGATTGAATCTGCTTTCACCATCCCTCCTGCCAGTGCATTCCAGATCCTAACCACTCGCTGCATAATAAAGCTTTTCCTCACATCACCTTTGGTTCTTTTGCCAATCACCTTAAATCTATGTCCTCTGGTTCTTACAATGGGAACAGTTTCTCTCTATCTATTCTGTCTAGACCCTTCATGATTTTAAATACCTCTATCAAATCTCCTCTCAACCTTCTCTGTTCCAAGGAGAAGAACCCCAGCTTCTCCAGTCTATCCACGTAACTAAAGTCCCTCATCCCTGGAACCATTCTAGTAAATCTTTTCTGCACCCTCTCTAAGGCCTTCACAACTTTTCTAAAGCGAAGTACGCAAAACTGGACACAATATTCCAGTTGTGGTCGAACCAATGGTTTTATAAAGGTTCATCATGACTTCCTTGCTTTTGTACCCCATGCCTCTATTTACAAAGCCCAGGATCCCGTATGCTACTTTAACCACTTTCTCAACCTGCCCTGCCACTTTCAACGATTTGTGCACATATATCCCCAGATCTCTCTGTTCCTGTACCCCTTTTAGAATTGTGCCCAATAGTTTATATTGTCTTTCCTCGTTCTTCCTACCAAAATGTATTACTTCACATTTTTCTGCGTTAAATTTCATCTGCCACGTGTCCATCCTTGCCACCAGCCTGTCTACGTTCTCTTGAAGTCTATCACTATCCTCACTGTTCACTACCCTTCCAAGTTTTGTCTCATCTGCAAATTTTGAAATTGTGCCCTGTACACCCAAGTCCAAGTCATTAATATATATCAAGAAAAGCAGTGGTCCTAGTACCGACCCCTAGGGAACCCACAGTACATCTCCCTCCAGTCCGAAAAACAACCGTTCACCACTAATTTCTGCTTCCTGTTACTTAGCCAATTTCGTATCCATGCTGCTACTGCCCCTTTTATTCCATGGGCTTCAAACTTGATGACAAGCCTATTATGCGGCATTTTATCAAACGCCTTTTGAAAGTCCGTATACACCGCATCAACCGCATTGCCCTCAACGACCCTCTCTGTTACCTTATCAAAAAACTCTATCAAGTTAGTTAAACACGATTTGCCTTTAACAAATCCGTACTGGCTTTCTCTAATCAATCCACACTT
This sequence comes from Heptranchias perlo, assembly GCF_035084215.1. NCBI lineage: Eukaryota > Metazoa > Chordata > Chondrichthyes > Hexanchiformes > Hexanchidae > Heptranchias > Heptranchias perlo. The sequence goes on along the minus strand of NC_090338.1, from coordinate 9,367,999 downwards.
GACCAAGTGACTGCTAATTCAGTCCCAGGTTATTGTTTCTAAAAGGTTTCCCCACCACCGAGGTTAAACTGACTGGCCTGTAGTTGCTGGGTTTATCCTTACGCTCTTTTTTGAACAAGGATGTAACATTTGCAACTCTCCAGTCCTCTGGCACCGCCCCCATATCTAAGGACGTTTGGAAGATTATGGCCAGTACCGCCACAATTTCCACACCTATTTCCCTCAGCAACAGAGGATGCAACCCATCAGGACCAGGTGACTTATCTACTATAAATACAGTTAGCCTTTATAGTACCTCCTTTTTATCAATTATTAGCCCATCTAGTATTTCAACTACATCTTCCCTCACTGAGACTCTGGCAGCATATTTTTCCTTGATAAAGACAAATGCAAAGTACTCATTTAATACGTTGGCCATGCCCTCTGCCTTCATGAGTAGATCTTCTTTTTGGTCCCCGAATGGCCCCACCCCTCCTCTTACTAGTCGTTTACTGTTTACATGCCTATAGGTGACTTTTGGATTCCCTTTTATGTTTGCCGCCAGTATATTCTCAAACTCTCTCTTTGCCCCTCTTATTTCCTTTTTCACTTCCTCTCTGAACTTTCTATATTCAGCCTGGTTCTCACTTGTGTTATCAACCTGACATCTGTCGTATGCTCCTTTTTTCTGCTTCATGTCATATGCCCCTTTTTTCTGCTTCATTCCTCATAGCACATATACCGAATGCATGTCTTCCTCTGTTCTCACACCAATCGCCCCTCCAATGTTCTACTTACTACATATGTCATGCTCACTGCCCTGCATTCCCAAGGTTATCCATAAGTCTCCGATTATCAATTGGAATTAGATTCCTTTAACCCCAGAATCACTCATCCAGAAACTGCTCCTAGAAAGAAAATAGCTCGATTAAAGCTTCCTTCATGAAATTGCATGAGGAGATATCTAAATCTTCAAATGATATTGTTTATTTATGCTTCAAATATAGATCGTCCACGTTAATCCTGCCCTTGGCGTTATTTGTTTATTTATTTATTTCCTTAACATTTTTTGTATAATTCCACGTGCTCATTAAGTTGATGGCTCTTGGTTCTGAAAACAGGCATTAACGTTGCCACCTATTTGGGCACCCATTCCAGCATGAAGTAGTCCCAGACAAGGTATAATACGGCACGATTCGTTGTAAAGCTATTCCATTCTGAATGACTCAACAATGTGCATAAAGTGTAAACATCACAAGGGCAGTCCCCAATGACCAAGTGTGACATATTCACCATTCTTACCTGCATACCCATTTACTTTTATCCTGTTAACTTATTTTAGCACTGGACTGTGCTGGCAATGTTTGGTAGTTACAAATATTTCCTCAATAAATTACTACTCGGAGGTTTGCTTATTTTGAACTTTTCTCAGCGAAAATGCAACTTCAGCATTGCATTTTACCTGAGGTGGGACCAATAGGAAATTGGCACATGGAATTTGATTAATTTTTCTTTACATTTTCCATGACAATTGTGCAACTATCACTTCGTTTCCTATTTTACAACATGTTTATTTATAGGGTATAGGGATGGATAGGCAGATTACAGCTACAACTACTAAATTGTAAAGGAATGGGACGATAACGTGACGGAACCACAACGCAATGCAGTGGGGCACAATCTAGCATGTTACCTGGGAAGTGAAATAGTGCAGAAAACCGAGAACTCTGGATTTTAGATATCCCCTTCATCTGCCCACCTCGTAGTAATGGAATCATCAAGTGAGTAGCTGCATAGCCAGATAAAAACCGGAGTGTTTTTGCTTTAGAAGCGCCTCACCTCATTATTTACAGTGCTCCGAAAATATTCAGGATTTGATGAGCCAGAGTTGTTTTCGGTGTCCATCGTTTCAGTTCTGACATTAATTTTTCCTGCAGATGAATTACACATCTTGGGGAACATGAAGTCTCTCGCCTTTGAATTTGAAGTGGAACATGTCTCGTAGCGGTAACTTTGTGAAAGTGGATCACCCCCAAATACTTCAACGTAGTTCGGAGGTATCTGAAGATTTCGACTGGCTTTTTGAATTCCATTCAGCGAATTCCTTGCTTCAAAGCAACAGCAAGTGCTCAGGACACAGTTGTGATCACCAAAACCATTCCTGTTCTTGTGGACTTTAAAAGAGAGGGTAATTAAAACCACGAACAAAATAGTAGATATTACCCCTAAAGAGATGACTAAGAAAATGCTTGTATCGTAAGCAAACTCAGGATCCTCAGATAAATTGCTTGCAACAGAAAGAATTTCCGTATGATCTTCAATCACTGACAAGATGATGGTCATTGTAGCAGAAAGTGGTCGTGTTCCACAGTCTTTGACCACAATAACCAACCGTTGCTTGGTGGCATCTTTGTTCACGATACTACGAATTGCCCATATTTCACCCGTGTCTGGTGAAATAGTGAAAAGTCGAGGGTCAGTAGCTTGGAGAATCTGGTAAGAAAGGCGAGCATTCTGGCCAGAGTCAGCATCGATGGCCGATACTTTGGTAACTAGATAACCTGGTTCAGCAAACCTGGACATTGTCTCTATCGCTGTAGAACCGAACTCGGGTAATGGCTGCACGATCAATGGAACATTGTCATTCTGATCAAGGATAATAATATCCACCGAAGTGTTGCTGGTGAGTGATGGGGTTCCACAGTCCTGGACCTGAACTTCCACCTGAAAGTGTTTTAGTTTCTCGTAATCAAAAGATCTCTGAGAAAATATGACACCACTCTCTGATTTGATGGAGATGTAACCGGCTACAGAGGCGCCATGAACCCGAGTCTCCAGAATAGAATAGTTTAGTCGAGCGTTCTGTCCTCCATCTGGATCAAAGGCTGTCACGGAGAATATAGAAGTCCCAATCGCATTATTCTCCATCACATACGTTGTATATAAAGGCTGCGTAAATCGTGGTGCGTTGTCATTTATATCTGAAACTTCCACCATGATAGTTTTCTTGGATATCAGAGGAGGGGTCCCTGAATCACTGCATGTGATGATGATCTCATATTTGGAGATGTGTTCACGATCCAGTGGCTTTTGTGTAAGCACTCTATAATAGTTCTTCAAAGAAAAATCTAACGTGAAAGGAAGCTTTTCTGGGATATGGCATTTCACTTGCCCATTTTCCCCAGAATCTTTGTCTGCTGCACTAAAGAGAGCCACCACAGTCCCTGCAAGGGCATCTTCGCGCACTGAGCTGGACACAGAAGTCAGTGCCACCTCAGGTACGTGGTCGTTTACATCAATAATGTTCACTAGCACGTCACAATACACCGGGGTTGCATGAGGACCCTTGTCCATTGCTTGCACGTTGATCTTAAAACTACTATTTTCCTCAAAGTCCAGATTACCTTTAACCCTTATTTCACCAGTTCGGGAATCCAGATTAAACAGTTCACGGACTCCAACAGGGGTATGACTGCTAAAAGAGTACACTATTTCTCCATTGGAACTAGCATCCAAGTCAGTAGCATTTAGTTTGATTACTATGGCTCCTTTGGGTACATTTTCTAATAGGCTAACCCTATAAACTGATTGGGGAAAAACAGGTGCGTTGTCGTTGGCATCCTGTACTAGGATAATTATTTGTGCGGTACTGAACCTCGGAGGAACCCCGCCGTCCTTTGCAAATAGCACCAACCTGTGAGTCGATTGCTTTTCCCTGTCCAAGGTCTTTTCCAGCACTAAGAATGGCAATTTTTCGTCTTCACTGCTTGTCTGCACGTCGAGAATAAAATAATCATTTTGACTAAGCTGGTAGGTTTGCACGGAGTTGGTCCCGACGTCTGGGTCGTGCGCAGACTCGAGACGGAAGCGCGCTCCCGGTGCCGCAACCTCTGAAATTTCAAGGCGGAACTGATTGTTTGGAAACCTTGGAGAATTATCGTTTACGTCCAGAATCTCCACTTCGATATGGTAGAGATTCAAGGGGTTTTCAATCACGGCTTCCAAGGGCAACACACAACTGAGGCTTGGCCCGCAAAACTGATCCCTGTCAATTCGTTCGTTTACGAATAGGACTCCATTTTCTAAATTCACCTTCAAATATTGCTTCCTTGCACCAGACACAATCCGAAAATTGCGAGCTGAGAGCTGTTTTACATCCGATCCTAAATCGTCTGCGATCTTCCCAACAAAGGCGCCGAGTTGTAGTTCTTCGAGAATCGAATACCGAATGTGCCCAGAAGCTAGTTCCCAGAAGGAAAAAAGGAAGAATGTTTGCCACTTAAACAGCCGATATATTTTAAAAAGGACCATCGCCACCGTCCAGAATTATAATTATTTCAGCAGGACACGCCGAGTCTTCAATATCTCCCAGGAATGAAGCCGATGCACATTCCTTTGTTATCGGAGGAAGATCGAGGTTATACGAAAATAATTACGTGATTAATCGAGTCGCCATTACCATTTTTAAAATATCTACGTGGTTTTCAGAGTATCATCTCTGGCTGCATATCCAGAATTCGCAAAGCGTTACGCAGCCTGCTTTCTGATTTTAGACTCTGCCTGCGAATGTTGGTGAAGGGGGTTGTATGGATTACCAGTCATAGTTGGACGCTGTCATTGGCGGATATAAGCCTATAGAGGCACAACCAATCAAGGAGTAGCACATTTCTTAAAGCTGAGAAATCTTTCCAAATCGATGTGGATTGACTGCATTTTTAGTTGCGCAACTGAAATTATATTTCCATCTTTTTGGAATTTTTTTCTTCACTGTGATAGATTAAGCATTGAATCTATTTACTATACCCACACAGAGGTATCAGAGTAGGTACAGGTACAGCACAGGAGGAGGCCATTCAGTCCATCATGCTTGTGTCGGCTCCTTGAAAGAGCTATCCAATTATTCCTATTCCCCTGTTCTTTCCCCATGGCCCTGTAAATGATTTCCCTTCAATTATTTATCTAATTCTCTTTTGAAAGTTACTATTGAATCTGCTTCCACCACCCTTTCAGGCAGTACATTCCAAATCTTTACAACTCACTGTGTAAAAAATATTTCCTCATGTCGCCTCTGGCTTTTATGCTGATCACTTTAAATCTGTGTCCCCTGGTTATGGACACTTCTGGAAACAGATTTTCCTTATTTACTCCATCAAAGCCGTTCATGATTTCGAACACCTCTATCAAATCTCCCCGTAACCTTCTCTGTTCTAAGCAGAACAACCCCAGATTCTCCAGATTCTCCACATAACTGAAGTCTCTCATCCCTGGTACCATTCTAGTAAATCTCTTCCGCACCTTGACATCCTTCCTAAAGTGTGGTGCCCCGATTGGAACACAATATTACAGCTGAGGCCTAACCAATGTTTTATAAAAGTTTAACATAACAGTATTTAACATACACACACACACACATATATATATATATATATATTTCACCCTTAATCTAAGGTCACCTGAACAGCAATGATTATGTTCCAAGCATATTATGAATTTATTTTTCCTTATGAATGGTCATCTTGAATAGAAACTTGCAATGAATACGTTTCACCTCTATTATTCCCCGGGAAATAAAGTACTGGGAAATGTGAGGGAAGAAATATTTCTCAGATCCTTTCTGAAATAATTACTGCTATAAACATGATAAAAAATTTGATAGTTTGGGACAATTTTTTTGATTGATATGCACACGGTTAATTCATATATTTTTAAAATCAATTGATAAAGCTGTTCCTTTAAATTATATCTGTTTATTCAAAACGTACTTTATATGTATAATTTTCTAAATAAACTTTCTGTAATGTTTTTATTATTATAAATTCCTATTCACATTGATAAAGGAAAATGTCTCTGTAAACTTTTCACGGTGCAATTACATCATACCGCCGGTAGAGGCGCTGTAGCGCTACCATTGGTGGTAAGGTGTGATAACAGTGCGAATGTTTAAAGAGCAATTTTCCGTATAAATATGGATATAGTTGTTAACAATGGGACTATGTAATAATACAGCATGCAAGGCTTTAAAATTAGAAATGAACTACATCTGCGCACCCTGCTCCAGTTATCTGCCACCCGACAACAACGCCTCACTTAAAGACTGCACTTTGTCTTTAAACGACGTGTGCAATGTCACGGAAGATGGATTAGTATCTATTGATTTCGTAAAGGTGTCTGACTATCAGTTGTATCATCCCTTCAAACACGTGGTTTAAAACATATTTCACCTAGTTTATGCACACTGTCTGCCACTGGATGAGTGGTAATGTTGTCCCATTTGACATCCCGTAAAATAATATCGTGGGTGGTGGTGAGTGTGGGGCGCAGTATGTTTACTCGGAAATATGGGGACAATTGTGAACAGCTCCACATTAGAAGGAAAAATATAAAGGAACCGAAACATTATCCAGGAAACCTTGCCAAGTTCATACTGCACCAAGAGTCACTGAAAACAAAATTACAGAGACTGTGCATGGGAAGATCCAAATCAGGTTATTCTAAATTCATAGCAGAAGACTATAATTTACATTTTTTATTCGTTCATGGGATGGGGGCGTCGCTGGCAAGGCCAGCATTTATTGCCTATTCCTAATTGCCCTTGAGAAGATGGTGGTGAGCCACCTTCTTGAACCACTGCAGTCCGTGTGGTGAAGGTTCTCCCACAGTGCTGTTAGGGAGGGAGTTCCAGGATTTTGACCCAGCGACGATGAAGGAATGGCGATATATTTCCAAATCGGGATGTTGCGTGACTTGGAGGGGAATGTGCAGGTGGTGTTGTTCCCATGTGCCTGCTGCCCTTGTCCCTCTAGGTGGTAGAGGTCGAGGGTTTGGGAGGTGCTTTCGACGAAGCCTTGGCGAGTTGCTGCAGTGCATCCTGTAGATGGTGCACGCTGCAGCCTCGGTGTGCTGGTGATGATGGGAGCGAATGTTTATGGTGGTGGATGGAGTAAAAAGCAAGTGGGCTGTTTTGTCCTGGATGGTGTTGAACTTCTGGAGTGTTGTTGGAGCTGTAATCATTCAGGTCAGTAGAGAGTATTCCATCACACTCCTGACTTGTGCCTTGTAGATGGCGAAAAGGATTTGGGGAGTCAGGAGGTGAGTCACTCGCCGCAGAATACCCAGCCCAGGTATGTCCTGTCCACAAAAAGTAGGACAAATCCAATCCAGCCATTACCACCCCATCAGTCTACTCTCAATCATCAGCAAAGTGATGGAAGTTGTCGTCGACAGTGCTATCAAGCGGCACTTGCTCACCAATAACCTGCTCACCGATGCTCAGTTTGGGTTCCACCAGGACCACTCTGCTCCAGACCTCATTACAGCCTTGGTCCAAACATGGACAGAAAGAGCTGAATTCCAGAGGTGAGGTGAGAGTGACTGCCCTTGACATCAAGGCAGCATTTGACCGAGTGTGGCAACAAGGAGCCCGAGTAAAATTGAAGTCAATGGGAATCAGGGGGAAAATTCTCCAGTGGCTGGAGTCATACCTAGCACAAAGGATGATGGTAGGGGTTGTTGGAGGCCAATCATCTCAGGCCCAGGACATTGCTGCAGGAGTTCCTCAGGACAGTGTCCTCGGACCAACCATCTTCAGCTGCTTCATCAATGACCTTCCCTCCATCATAAGGTCAGAAATGGGGATATTCGCTGATGATTGCAGAGTGTTCAGTTCCATTCGCAACCCCTCAGATAATGAAGCAGTCCGAGCCCGCATGCAGCAAGACCTGGACAACATCCAGGATTGGGCTGATAAGTGGCAAGTAACATTCGCGCCAGACAAATGCCAGGCAAAGACCATCTCCAACAAGAGAGAGTCTAACCACCTCCCCTTGATATTCAAAAGCTTTACCATCGCCTAACCCCCCACCATCAACATCCTGGGGGTCACCATTGACCAGAAACTTAACTGGACCAGCCACTTAAATACTGTGGCGACAAGAGCAGGTCAGAGGCTGGGTATTCTGTGGCGAGTGACTCACCTCCTGACTCCACAAAGCCTTTCCACCATCTAAAAGGCACAAGTCAGGAGTGTGATGGAATACTCTCCACTTGCTTGGATGAGTGCAGCTCCAACAACACTCAAGAAGCTCGACACCATCCAAGACAAAGCAGCCCTCTTGATTGGCACCCCATCTACCACGCTAAACATTCACTCCCTTCACCACCGGCGCACTGTGGCTGCAGTGTGTGCCATCCACAGGATGCACTGCAGCAGCTCACTAAGGCTTCTTCGACAGCACTTCCCAAACTCGCGACCTCTACCACCTAGAAGGACAAGAGCAGCAGGCACATGGGAACAACACCACCTGCACGTTCCCCTCCAAGTCACACACCATTCTGACTTGGAAATATATCGCCGTTCATTCATTGTTGCTGGGTCAAAATCCTGGAACTCCCTTCCTAACAGCACTGTGGGAGAACCTTCACCACACGGACTGCAGCAGTTCAAGGAGGCGGCTCACCACCACCTTCTCAAGGGCAATTAGCGATGGACAATAAATGCTGCCTTGCCAGTGACGCCCACATCCCATGAATGAATAAAAAAAATAATGGACAGATGCATCTGCGACAGATAGATTGGTGAGGACCAGGTCAAGTAAGTTTTTCCCTCGTGTTGGTTCACTCACCACCTTCTGCAGGCCCAATCGGGCAGCTACATCCTTCAGTGCTCGGCCAGTTCGGTAAGTAGTTGTGCTACCGAGCCACTCTTGGTGATATACATTGATGTCCCCCACGTAGAGTACATTGCTACCGTCAGTGCTTCCTCCAAGTGGCGCTCAACATGGAGCAGGACTGATTCATCAGTTGAGGGAGGGCGGTACTTGGTAATCAGCAGGAAGTTTCCTTTCCCATGTTTGACCCAATGCCATGAGATTTCATGGGGTCCAGAGTCAATGTTGAGGACTCCCAGGGCCACTCCCTCCTGACTGTATACCACTGTACTGCCACCTCTTTTGCCACCAGTGATGGTGATGGAAGAGTCTGGGACGTTGGCTGAAAGGTATGAGTCTGTGAGTATGGCTATGTCAGGTTGTTGCTCGACTGGCCTGTGGGACAGGTCTCCCAATTTTGCCACAAGTCCCCAGATGTTAGTGAGGAGGTCTTTGCAGGGTCGAATGGGCTTGACTTGCCTTTGTCATGTCCGGTGCCTGGTGGCCCGATGCCGGGTGGTCCGTCCGGTTTTATTCTTATAGTTTAATGCCTGGAGTTTTCCTTTCACCACTAAGGTTTCACCTTTCGGGTCTTTCCTCGATGTTGATGAATTGTATGTGTTGGACAACAGGAGGTCACTCTTGCTGGAACCTGTATTAGAATAGTTGTTGTATCGGAAATGTTAAGAATATAGTTGGAAGTAATCTGGACAGTACTGCTGGACTATACTGTAAGGGAATTTGATGGTTTCCAGCAGCATCAGTTGTCCAGAAAACATCCATGCTGGTTAAAATCGGTCCTGTTCCTGTGTACCTTAAAAGCACGATCAACCGGAGCCAGCTGGAAAACAGACCAGGTTGCCGCTAGGCATATGAATACATACAGGCTTAAATCAGAAACAAACCTGGAATCTTCAGACAAGCCATCGACATCTGAGAGCATTTGTCTATTCATGGCAATATGTTAAAGGATTAAAGTCAGCAACATATGTGCTGGTTTTACAAGAATAATCAACCTTTGTCTATTGCCACCTTTTTCAGCAATTTTCCGGAATGTCCAGATTTCGCCGTGTCACGTGCAGTAGTCATAAATCTTCCAACGTTATTCGCTTGCAGAATCTGGTACGAAAGCCGTGCATTGAGGCCAGTATTAGAATCCGTGGCAGACATCGTCGGTGCCAGATAGCCCCACTCAGCGAAACGCGATCTGTCTCCATCACTGTTGAGCTGTACTCGGGTCTGGGATTCACGATAATGGGAGCATTGTCATTCTGATCCAGAATAATTACATCCACTGAGGCTTTGCTGGCAAGCAGACAAACTCCAAGCCTTTTGCCTCCATAGTACATCTAATCAAACAGAACGGCAGTAGATATATGTGTGACACTCAGAGGAATTGCCTTATTTGTCATCGCAGGGAAGACCATTGCTAGGTTTATCCTAATGTGTTACATCGAGCATATCGCTTAAGAACTTCTTCCTTAATAGCCAGAAAAGGCAGAGGTACCATGTCTTTACTGCCAGACAACTTCAGGAAAAGTACTGTGAATAAAACTTGATCCTTTACTGTGTATTTGTTGATCTCATAAAGGCCTTCGATACAATCTGCAGAGAGAAACGACTGAGCAACGTTTCCATATGATCCACCAGTTTCATGATGGCATGATGGCTAGAATCATGGAAGAGAGTGCAGGTTCCAACCTCTTCCCTATCTCCAATGGAGTCAATCAGGGTTGTGTTCCAGTTCACACTTTGTTTAGTACCATGTTTGCTTCTATGCTTAGCTAATATCCTACATTACAACAGTGACTACACTTCAAAAGTATTTCTTTAGCTGTAAAGAGCGTTGGGACGTCCTGATGTCGTGAAAGTCGTTTTATAAATGCAAGTCTTTCTTTTTTCTTTCGCATGCCTTCAGGAACTTGGATAAAACAGTATATATCCGCTTCAGGACGGATGGCAAATTGTACAATCGCTGCCGCCTGTATCCCAAAAGCTAAGATCTCTGCAGAACTTGTTAAGGAGCTCTTGTTTGTTGATTGTTTGTGCCCTTGTTACCAACACAGCAGAGGACCTCCAAGTCATCATGGACCATATCTCGGATACTTGTAAGAAATTTGGTCTAACTGTCAGTCTGAAGCACACAAAAGTTTAATCTAAGACAGCTCCTAGAAAATTGTACGTGTCACCCAAAATTACAATCGAAGGGAACACGCTCTATGCAGTGTATAGCTTCCCTTACCTAAGAAGCACCATGAAACGTGATGTATGCCTAGATGATGAAGTGAACCATAGGTTGTTTACAGTCAGTAATTCTTTTGGAAGGCGCCGTGTGGAGTTACGAGATGAAAGGGGAATCAAACTGGCGACAAAACGTAAGATCTACCAGACTATGCACAACCGACCCTGGACCCACATAACTGTTCTCTATCATTTTTTTCCTTTGCATACAAATCTCCATGGTTTACATTTACCTCCAGATATCATCTCCTTAGACATGACCATATCCGGAAAGCGTGGGTTAACAGTTCTTTCACAACTAATTTCAAATCCGCTGCAATACTCCCAATAAAAGCACCAATTTGCAGTTGCTCACGAACAGAATAACGAATCTGCCCACCAGCACGAAATCAAGAGTGGGGCGTATTGTACAACAGTTGCCATTTTAACAGCCAGTATCTTTTAAATTGAGATATTTCCAAATCCAAATTTGCTGCAGCTTGACGCGCAGTACCGTTCAGTAATCCCGACGAATGCAATTAGTTCACATTTTTTCGCTACCAAAAGAAATATATTGAGCAAAAGTGCGTTAATTTGAATCATGATTTGTTCCATAAATTAGCTTTTCTTTCTCATGGAATCCCCTCTGCAGCATATCGAAAGATAATGTAGCGTCACGTAGTTTACATTCTTGTTGCATTGTAACTGATTGAACGCGAGGAGAGGACAGCATGGACCCCAGTCACATTTCAGTTTCTGATTGGTGGATGCAAGCAGGACCAGCCTCAACCAATCACGATACAGACATTTCTTAAAGGTAAGACGTCTGGTCAGTATATTTACTATTGTTCAACCAAAATGTTTTCGACCTCTTCTAGTATTTTGCCTTTTTTCCCTTTGATAAATCATGAATTCAATTTTACTTTCATAGATCTCTTTTTACAATTTGCTCATGAAAGGCATATCCGTACGGAAAATATTCCAGTTATGGAACTATATGACTTAGGCCGAGTTACACTGCACTGCCGGTCAGAAACCAATATTTGTGGAGGGCTAAGGTAAGTTGGCAACAATTAATTTTAATAATGTGGACCATTGCTGATGGTGAATCAAACTTGCCGAGTAGGACAAAGGCCGGTTCATGATGTTCTGTGCTCCCCCAGGCACTTTTTGAACATTAGTGGAGCACAGGCCCATTAACGAGGCCCGGTAATAAAAAAAATAACCTTTGTTTGTAAAGCCTTATCACATCCTCAGGACGTTACAAAACACTTTAGAGCCGATGGGTTACTGCTATTGGAAGTGCTGCTTTAATGGAGGCAACACGCAAACAATTTGCGCACAGCAAATGAATGAGCAGACAACCTGGTTCGGTGGTTTTGGTCGAGGGAGAAACTAATGGCAATGCTATTCCTCAAAAAGTGTAATTGGATCTTTTACATCCATTAAGGAAGTAGGGCAGGCCTCCTTTTAACACCTGAAATGCAATACCTCCAACAATGCCGCACTCCCTCAGTACTGCACCGAACTGTCAGCCTAGTGTATGTGCTCAATATTTAATGGGCCATGAACCCACATTCCATTGACTCAGGGGGAAAAGTGTCATTAACTTAGCCAGATTGACACTTTATAAATGTAAAATATTCTCGGGAGATCTAACAGATACTCCAGGCACTTTTTCGACCCAGCTTCACATCGCAGTCATTTTATACTCTCCACAGTGCCAATCCCCACTTGCAAGAGATAAACTGTTGAATATGTAAATTTGCTTCAATGTGTTGCAGAGTCGTGTCAGGACCTAACTCTAGAGTTATGCTGTACACCTTCAATAGTTTTTAATCGAGAGTGAAATGGGACAATAACTTTAGTTACTCGAAACTCAGGTACAGTCTACCCCCAGTTTTCCGACCAGCGCTGCCACGAATGCCTTTCTGAGTGGAAAGCACCAGACTTTGTAATCACCGCTAGAATAGAGTAGTGAACATACCTGACTCACTCATTGACAGTTTTCAAAAAACGTGTAACCTGTATTTATGAACAACTCTATGCAAATTTCCAATTACTCTTCCGAAAATCTAGAATTTCGCCAGCAGCGGCTCCCAGTACCTCGTTCAAGCGGTCATTCTTCATACGTGAACTTAGGTAATGAGTGTCACCAGGTTATTGGTATGAGAGTCAAATCGTGCCCACATTCAGGGTCTATATAGACTTCAGCCAATTGTCGTGCTGCAACTGCCTGGCTTGACAAGAGCTAAGGTAACACTAACTATTGAACCTGGTGCCTTTCTAGTCTAGCTAGGCTACGGGGATAGAGCGGGGGAGTGGGACTAGCTGGATTGCACTTGTATATAGCCGGCTCGGACTAGATGGGCCGAGTGGCCTCCATCCGTGCTGTAACCTTTCTATGATTCTATGATTCTAGCTGATCTCCACACTGGACAATGCAATTACAACGGAAGCATAAGAGATCTGCTGCAATTTGTCTTTAAGGATATTGATCACCAAACTAGTTTTGATGAAATATGCTAGGTAAGATACTTCTTAAGAGCATTTTGAGGAAGCATGCAACTAGAAAAAGTAGTATTGGCCATCAAAATCACTCTTACTCTTGAATATTTACAACAGACGCTATCCTGAAGAAAGGGCTTGCATAAATAATCCCTGATCCGCAAAGATAACAATACATATGTTCACAATATTCATCCGATATTCATTCTTGGCCTGCTACCCTCCTCCGACAATATCGTTACGCCACACAACTTTGGGATATCTTGACCCAAATATGGGTTAGGGTTAGGCTCAGCAACAAAATAGCTGCATTTATAAATCACTGTGGAACACGATCAAAAAATGATGAGAAAGTGTTCCACAAATCTCTGCTTATTTCTCATAGTCGGTAAAGAAATTAATATTACATTTCTGGCCAAATCTAGTTATAAGCAACTGTTCTGGCTAACTTGATACAACCTGCTTTTACCTTCCATAATATCTAAATTAAATCAGTGCTTATCTTTCCATTTTATTAAATAGGAAACTGAATAGCGGAGCAGGTATGCGCACTCGTCTCTCGTCTTTGAGACTTGGGTTCTAGTCCTTCTTAAATTGATGGCACGGGAGTCCTCTGCGCTTTTGCCAAATGGGCACAATGTGAAATTAACTTTGAGCAGTATCAACCAATTTATGGTCAATTAAGAACTAATTGTCATTAAATTGACAATATCACCTAAAGAAGCCACAGGAAGTTTGATGTGGGAAATCAAATATGTCCATCTGGTGCATTAGCACTCTTTTAAGGATGGGGCTGAGGTAGGTTGTTAATATTGACATAAAATGGTCTAGATGTGTATAGCGCACTGTATTTAAAAATGTTAGTACTTGGTGGCAGAGAGGGGCATTCTGGTGATGGAACATAACAATAATGGTACTATCAGTCAATTGTACAGGCGCACAACAGAACCTATTAATATTGTGATGTGGTGATGCCGGTGATGGACTGGGTGGACAAATGTACGGAGTCGTACAACACCAGGTTATAGTCCAACAGCTTTATTTGAAATCACAAGCTTTCGGAGCTTTGCTCCTTCGTCAGGTGAAGTGAGGAGGAGTTGCATAAAGGTACGGCATATATAGTCAGAGAACAATGCCTGGTGATTACAGATAATCTTTCTAACTGCCCTTTATCACAACTCGGCAGACAGATAATCACAGCAATCCAAGGAGTGTTCAAACAGGTTAGTCAGGGAAACATTACATCCAAGAATACTGATGTGGGGTCACCGGGGGTCAAACGTAGCAGATGCTGGGGTTTGTATTAAAAACAGATAACTTTCTTTTGCTGGAAATCGCAGCAGGTCTGGCCACATCTGTATATGGAGAACAAGCCAACTACGACTTGAGTCAGCAAAAAAAAGTTATCTGTTTTTAATACAAACCACAGCATCTGCTACCTTTGACCCCTGGTGACCCCACCTCAGTATTCTTGGATGTAATGTTTCCCTGACTAACCTTTTTGAGCACTCCTTGGATTGCTGTGATTATCTGTCTGCCGAGGTGTGATAAAGGGCAGTTAGAAAGATTATCTGTAATCACCAGGCATTGTTCTCTGACTATATATGCTGTGCCTTTATGCAACTCCTCCTCACTTCACCTGATGAAGGAGCAAAGCTCCGAAAGCTTGTGATTTCAAATAAAGCTGTTGGACTATAACCTGGTGTTGAGCGACTCCTTACATTTATTAATATTGTAATAGACCAGTGAATATTTGTGACGTAAATCTTTCAGCTATGTGCCACGTGTCTCACCTCCTTAGTTCTGTTGACGCAATTCGCCGTTTTCACGTTCCCTTCAGTCACACAGATTTCACCCTTGACGGCATTCTGATTTGTTGTTAAATTGGATGTTTTGGCAAATGTAAAGTCTCTGCTGGTGGAACCTAAAGTCGAGTAGGACTCATAGCGAAAACGTTGAGACAGAGGATCACCTCCAAATACTTCGACATAATTCGCAGGAATGTGTAAATTTCTATTGTCTTTTTGTAATCCATCTAGTGAATTCCTTGGTTCGAAACAGCAAAAGGTACAGTTATGGCTGATGCATCCAATTCTGTGTCTGTACACTTTAGCGGCGAGAATAATTACAACCACAAAAAATATTGACGACGTTGCTGCCAAGGATATAACCATGTAAAGACTTAAATCAGAAGAAAAACCGGGATCTTCAGACAAACCAGAGACATCAGTAAGCCTTTCTGTAGCAACATCGGTCACTGTTAAGAGGAGGGCCATTGTGGCCGAAAGTGATGGTTTACCGTTGTCCTTCACCAGGATAACCAACCGTTGCTTATTCGAATCATTGCCGTTAATACTGCGGATTGTCCAGATTTCCCCCGTGTCTGTCGCAATAGTAAAAAGACCCGGATTGGTAGATTGCAACAGCTGATAAGAGAGGTGGGCATTCTGGCCAGTATCAGCATCGACAGCGGTCACCTTAGCTACTAGATATCCTGATTCTGCGGAGCCCGAGATCGTCTCAACTACTGTTGATCCATATTCGGGTTGTGGGGACACGATCACTGGACTATTATCATTCTGATCCAGAATAATCACATCCACCGTCACATTGGCTTTTAGCGGTGGTGATCCAGTGTCCTGGGCTTGGACTCGGATCTGAAAAGTTTTGAGCTGCTCGAAATCAAAAGAGCGCTTAGAGACTATGATCCCATCATCAGAATTTATATAAACATAATTGGAAACCGGAGAACCTTGAACCAGGGTCTCTAAGATAGAATAGAACAGGCGAGAGTTTTGATCCAGATCCTGAGCTGTTACTGAACATATGGATGTGCCAATGACGTTGTTCTCCGACACATAGGTTGTATATAAAGACTGCGTAAAACGTGGTGCGTTATCATTTATGTCTGAAATCTGTACCATGATGTATTCGTGGGTGGAGAGAGGACGAGTTCCCGCGTCACTGCATAAGATTGTAACATTATACTCCGAGACTGCTTCGCGATCGAGCAGCTGGTCAGTAACCAATCTGTAGTAGTTGTCAAAGGAGGAGTCTAGTTTGAAGGGAACGTTATTTGCAACATGGCAGCGATGCTTCCCATAATCTCCAGAATCGGCATCCGTTACAGCGATCAGGGCAATCACAGTCCCTGTTGGGGTATCTTCGCGGACGGGACTTGACAAAGATGTCACTATTACTTCAGGGGCGTTGTCATTGACATCCACCATCTCTACCAGAATATCGCAGTACGCAGGCACTGCCACGGGACCCTGGTCCACAGCTTGCACATTTATCTCATAAACAGTCGCTTCTTCGTAATTTAAATTTCCTTTAACTCTGATTTCTCCCTGTTTGGAATCTATAGTAAACAGCTCACGGACTCTAACAGAAGCACGGCTGCTAAAAGAGTACACGATCTCTCCATTTGAACCTTCATCCAAGTCAGAAGCATTTAGTTTGATTACCAATGTCCCTATCGGTGCATTTTCTAACAAGCGCACCCTATAAACCGACTGAGTAAAAGTAGGCACATTGTCGTTGACATCATTTACTATGATTATAATATCAGCAGTACCAGACCTCTGCGGGACACCGCCGTCTTTGGCAATTAGGACTAATCTGTGAGTCGCCTGTTTCTCTCTGTCTAGTGAGCCGTGCAGCACCAGAACTGGAAGTTTGCTATCTCCACCACGCGTCTGTACATCAAGGATAAAATGCCCTTCTGGAACCAGCTGGTAGGTTTGCAATGAGTTAGTTCCAACGTCGGGATCGTGCGCGCTCTCGAGCGGGAAGCGCGAGCCTGGAGCCGCCAGCTCAGATATTTCCAAGCGGAACTGCCGTTGTGGAAAACTGGGCGCATTATCATTCATGTCTAGGATCTCCACTTCCACATGGTACAAATTAAGTGGATTTTCAATCACACCCTGTAAAGGTAGTATGCAAGTGATGCTCGACCCACAAAGCTGTTCCCTGTCAATGTTGTCGTTCACGTATAAAATACCTTTATCTAGATTCACGTCCAAATATTGCTTCCTAGCGCTCGATACAATTCGAAAACTGCGAGCAGACAGCTGTCTTACTTCTAACCCCAAATCGCTAGCGATATTTCCGACAAAGGCACCGAGGCGCAGTTCCTCGGGAACAGAATAACGAATCTGTCCGGAAATTATGCCCCACGACGATATTATGAAGTACAATTGTTGCCATTTCATCCACAAATTCCTTTTAACAAAGACCATTTTAACAACGACCAATTCCATTTACAGCAGCGCGACCCTGTATTGTTCAGTGATTTTCAGGGATAAGTTCTTTACCCTTTTCTTTCACCAGAAGAAGATAGACATTTTAAATATACGTAGTATGTTCACTTGAATCGCTGAGATGATTTCCGAAATACATGCTTATTTCTCGTAGAATAATCCTCGTTTCCACGCGTAACACTAACACAGCGTTCTACGGCGGCCATTCTGATTCTACACTGTGTCTGATGGTGACGATGGAGGGCGGTAGTTGGATCTCCAGGCACATTTCAGTCTTTGATTGGTGGATGGAAGCACAGAGACATTTAACCAATCACCATTTCGTTTTTCTTAAAGCTGACTTGTTTATTTTACATATATGGTTGTGCAATCAAAAATTATATCGGACTGTTCATTTGACAAATTTGGAATTTTTAATCACTTCATCAAAAATTTCCGTTAGTATTTGATTTACTATTAACTTAATCCGATCGACATCTATCGATTTTCATACGGAGAGCATAGAACAAATGTTTTACTACGAAACCGATTAAATGAATTCGAAGTAAAAATATATTTCATCCTCATTTAATAAAGGCAGTGTAATTCCGCCCCGCGCCCCCGTAGAATGTAATTTATACCGTCATATCGACACTAGTCTCTACTGTATCGTTAAAGATATTCCATTAATCCAGGAGAATCTATTTCAGGGATTCAAAGCAAGATTAGTAAAAACAATGATAATCTATTATCTTGCATTTATCGATACAGATTAAATTGGTATGGCTGTACTTTTTCGTCCATTGTATCATTAAGGGTCGAATTATTATTGGAAGCGGAACATAACAAATGAAATACCTTTACTTTCATTTGCTCTTGGAATGTGAGTGACGCTGGCAAGGCCGCATTTATTGCCCCTCCCTACTTGCCCTAATAGGCATTAAGAATCAACCGTGTAGCATTGGCCTGAAGAGACTTGAAGGCCCGATTGGATAGGAGTAGCACATTCCCTTTCATGAAAGATGTTAATTGCTTAACCATTTGGGTTTTTACAATAATCTAGCAGACCTCACGGTGTTTTTTGGCGCTAGCCCACAAAGAATCAGATTTATTGAATTCGGTTTCCTAACTTGCTATGGTGGAATTTGAACTCAGGACTGCTGCGTTTTTATTCCAGTACCATAACCACTACACAACGGTACTCGCTTAAGCAACATGGAACAGTTAGAAAGAAATGAGAAAAGCACAAGATGTCACCTCTAAACACAATAGATGAAGACTTCATGGAATAATATTACGGAATTTGTAAATCTATAATTTTTCATAAAAACAACATATGGTTCAAGAATAAACTAATTAATAACATCAGATTCAAATGAAATACTGTCGTTTCTGTAATGCATATTTCATTTCACTAGATTTTGGTTTAAATGCTGTGTGGAATTTGTTATTTATATGTTTTCATCCGACGCAAAGACCTCATTCTGAATATTATTCATATTAATGGCTGAAATGAACTGCGTAGATATTGCCCGGCATGCTGGGATAATTGTGGCTTTTGAGTACTTAATCTAGATCAAGGGACGAACATTTTTACGGCTGTGCGGATCAAAAAGACCAGGGATAGGAAGGAGCCGCCAACAGAATCCTTAATCATTACAACTTTGGGTTTGCGAAATTTTAACGCATTATCACCATATGATACCGAGGTTTTGGTGGAAAGACACATTCCTAACACCGTTGCTGTAATAGCAATATCACTCCAGGAGAAAAATTCATGATCCAGTCTTCCATCTACGACCAGTCAAGTTTAATATGGGGGCATGACCGTGCGTTTCTCTGTTTTCTGCATGGATCAGAATCAGAGGAACGGCCGTCCACAGCTTGTTAGAACACATCATAAAACAGACCTGGACGAATTTGTATTATTTTATTCTCGGTCTTCTCTCTTTTAGTATTCATACTAAATATCCCACATAATCTAGCAGATTACTATATTTGGGATTTTCAGCGCCGGAACCTTCAAATTCATTAGTAAAGTTGAGTTTGAATTAAAACTCATTTGACGAATTTTGCAATTGACTTATTTTGTAGACGTTACTGATGAGTTAGTGTGTTGTCGGAATACTTCTTCAAATATACGTTATTTCACCCGAGGAAATAGATATATAAACGGGACTGATGGTGGAATTAAATATGACTTAACCTGAAAAAGTTAGATTTTAAAATCACGTTTCCAAGTAAAATACTATGAAGCGGTCAACCTAAAAGTCTTGTTTCTTCTTTACCTTTAATCAATCATTTTTTCTCTCTCTTCTACGTCGACTTATGCTTGGGCGTCAAGCATTCTTCTATATTTCGAAATATAAAAATGGTTATTTGATGTAGTATTTGATGTCTACTGAAACATTTAGCTTTAGGGTTTCAGGAAACTCGTTCATTTTTTAAATCAAATTACACTTCTTGGTTGAGAATGTCAGTGTTGGAGAATGGAACTTTTAAAAGCCGTTTTGCGCACAACATCAACTACTCTCATTCGGATTTAACACAGGTTTGGTACCAATTAATGCTATCTTTATATTGTATAAATAATCAGCGTCACAATATAAAAACAAAATTAAGCACTCCACTAGTGTTGACGTTTCGTTCCCTGTATTCGAGTGTCAATTAGAGAATAAAGAAAGTGCATTTACGTAGCATCTTATCACGTACCCAGGACATAATTATTGACTTCTGTACTGTGTAATCTCATTGATTAGAAAGAGGACTCAGACTGGACAATACTATTTCACCTAGAGCTCTCACATCCATCGTGTAGAGGAGACTTACATACTACTGCTGCGGAATACATGATAATCCAAGTGCCAATTGAGAAAGGCCATATTTAATTTACTGCATAACCCAATTTCCCCAATGTTGTTAAGTTATAATTTATTTATTTATTTAATTTTATAGATTGCATCTGATGAAGAGCTGTGTGGGGTAAATTATATTTCCAGATATTGTCTCAGTACAAATGTCGAAGTTCTGTTAAATGGGACTTCTGGATTTTTTTTAAGGCAACGGAGTGCATTCCCTCTGTGGAGGAATTAGAAAGTTTATTTAACACACCTAATCGTCTTCAGTGACCGCAGGAGGATAAGGGCAAGCGAGATTTGATGGTTTGACTTATAGGGAGAGGTTGGATAGACTGAGACTTTTTTCCCTGGAGAGTAGGAGGTTTAGGGGTGATCTTATAGAAGTCTATAAAATAATGAGGGGCATAGATAAGGTCGATAGTCAAAATCTTTTCCCAAAGGTAGGGGAGTCTATAACGAGGGGGCATAGATTTAAGGTGAGAGGGGAGAGATATAAAAGGGTCCAGAGGGGCAATTTTTTCACTCAAAGGGTGGTGAGTGTCTGGAACGAGCTGCCAGAGGCAGTAGTGGAGGCGGGTACAATTTTATCTTTTAAAAAGCATTTGGACAGTTACATGGGTAAGATGGGTATAGAGGGATATGGGCCAAGTGCAGGCAATTAGGACTAGCTTAGTGGTATAAACTGGGCGCCATGGACATGCTGGGCCGAAGGGCCTGTTTCCATGTTGTAAACCTCTATGATTCTATTCTATGAGATGCATGCTTGTATAAATTCAGGAAGCTATTTTGGGGAAATCTGGAGTGCATGGATATCCTATCTGCAAATTGTAACAGAATCTGTTTTTCTCTTTAATTCCGGGTACCTAGTAGAAAATGCATAGCAATATAGGGTGCAACGAATAGAATGAGGTGAGCTGTGGGTCCCTTGATAGGCAAGATAAATTTAGTACAATTAGCAACTTACGGGACTGTTTTTCTATCAAAGTGCAATTTATAAAATGCTGGCAAATTCAATCGCTAATAACGTTAGTAAATCTATGTCTCACATGCATATCCGGAGGAAGATTGGTTTACTGTTGGTTTAATTTTAAACATTTATCTTCGATTCAATTCAACAATTTGGCCTTGATCCTTATTTTTAATTTGCATCTGCCGTCCACATTAAACCCTCTGCATTAGATATTACGATGTGGAGATGCCGGTGATGGACTGGGGTGGACAAACGTAAGGAGTCGTGCAACACCAGGTTATAGTCCAACAGCTTTATTTGAAATCACAAGCTCACAAGCACGACTCCTTAAATTAGATATTACGAACCGTCAGTTCACTTTTACATTCTATCTGCAATGATACTCGTAACAGAAATGCTTTAATCACTTCTGATGCTTCTTCCAGTCCTAGAACTATAATGGGAGACCATCTGATTCAAGGAAGCATTGAGGTACAACATTATTATACAATTATTTTGCATGTGGACAGTAATCTTCTACAAATCCTACTTGCTGAATGTTGATGCGTCTTAATCTACTAGTTTCCATCTGAAAGCTTTGCAGTTATATGGTGAACTTACATTAATGTAAACGGATTGTGCAGATTTTAATTAGCCACCTTCCCATTAAGCAAATGAAAACTGCCATTAATGGAGGAGGATTATTTATCCCCAAGAATCAAATAAGATGGCAGCTGCGAATGTGAACGGTTATTCACTCATAGATGCTTCCTCTATGCAGAAAATCATATGTTCAAGCAACGTTGTAAAATCTCACTGCCACACTAACTAATTGATGCCATTTCCAGTGTCTGATATGTCGTCCTGAATTCTGCAAAACTCAGTTTTCGTTAATACCCAAGACAGGTAGAATGCAAAGTTAATGATCCACAAAGATAAAAGGTGCATTAATCTCTACAACATATCGTGCAGCCTAACCGGACAGATAATTGGCATTGAGGCTATGTCTGGACAACTATTTCTTTGATTTCAATTTGGAGTGAAAGAGGAACAAAGGAACGTAGGAACAGGAGTAGGCCATTGACCCTTGAGGCTGCTCCGCCATTTAATTAGATCGTGCCTGATATATGTAATCAAAAGCAAAATACTACGGATGCTAGAAATCTGAAATAAAAACAGAAAATGCTGGAAATACTCAACAAGTCAGGCAGCATCTGTGGGGAAAGAAGCAAAGTTAACGTTTCAGGTCAGTTCTGACTTTTCATCAGAACTGGAATAAGTCGAAGATTTAACAAATTTTAAGCATGCACAGATCCAGGCAAGCGTCGGGTTGGGCGGGGGGGGGGGGGGGGGGGTGGGGGTGGGTGGGTGGTTGGGGAGACAAAAGTGAAAGTCTCGGATAGGGTGGTGGACAGGAGTGATTAAATAACAAAAGGGATGATGGTGCAAGGCAAGGAGGGTGGCAATGGGACAAGAAAAGAAACAAAATCTGGAAATGGCAACAGCAGAACCATTGCCAGCACCTGCTGACCGAAAAAAATAGGAGCATTGGTTATGATCTGAAGTTATTGAACTCAATGTTGAGTCTGAAAGATTGTAAAGTGCTAAATCGAAAGATGAGGTGCTGTTCCTCAAGCTTCGGTTGAGCTTCATTGGAACACTGTAAGAGGCGGAGGACGAGAGGTCAGAGTGGGAGTGGGACGAAAAAAATAAAATGGCAAGCCACCGGGTCAAGCTTGTGGACCGAGCAAAGGTGTTCAGTGAAATAATTATCCAATCTCCTTTCGTCTCCCCAGTGTAGAGGTGCCCGCATGGTGAGCAGCGAATATAGTAAACTAAATTGAAAGAAGTACAAGTAAATCGCTGCTTCATCCGGAAGGAGTGTATGTGGCCCTGGATGGTGGAAAGGGAGGAGGTAAAAATGCAAGTGTTGCATCTCCGGCACTCGCAACACCCGCCTTTTCACTTTCTCCCTTCGCACCGTCCAGGCCCAAAACAATCACAGCATCAGAATTAATATCAGTGGTTGTGTCCACCACGGATGCATTTATCGTAACTGGTACTGAAAGTGATAGCTGACCGTTGTCCTTCACTAGAATTAGCAATCATTGTTTATTGATACCTTTTACATTAAACTGGTGAGTGGTCCATATTTCTCCCGTGTCTGTGGTGTTACGGTGAAAAAGCCGTGGCCAGTGGCTTGGAGAATATGGTCGGAGAGTTGCCTGTTGTTTCCAGAATTAGCAGCAACAGTAGCTATCTTTGTCACGAAGTAGCCCGGACCTGCTGATCTTCTCCAGTGCAAAATATGGCGCTTTATCGGTTTGGTCCCGAATAATGAAATTTAGAGCGTGTTTTTTTATTCGGTCATGGGAAGTGGGCTTCGCTGGCAAGGCCAGCATTGATAGCCCATCCCTTTTGCCCTTGAGAAGGTGGTGGTGAGCCATCTTCTTGAAACGCTGCAGTCCGTGTGGTGAAGGTTCTCCCACAGTGCTGTTAGGAAGGGAGTTTCAGGATTTTGACCCAGCCATGATGAAGGAACGGCGATATATTTCCAAGTCGGGATGGTGTGTGACTTGGAGGGGAGCGTGCAGGTGGTGTTGTTCCCATGTGCCTGCTGCCCTTGTTCTTCCAGGTGGTGGAGGTCAGGAGTTTGGGAGGTGCTGTCGAAGAAGCCTTGGCGAGTTGCTGCAGTGCATCCTGTGAATGTACACACTGTAGCCACGGTGCGCTGTTGGTGAATGGAGTGAATGTTTAGGATAGTGGATGGGGTGCCAATCAAGCGGGCTGATTTGCCCTAGATGGTGTCGAGCTTCTTGAGTATCGCTGGAGCTGCACTCATCCATGCAAGTGGAGAGTATTCCATCACACTCCTGACTTGTGCCTTTTAGATGGTGGAAAGGCTTTGGGGAGTCAGGAGATGAATCACTCGCTGCAGAATACCCAGACTCTGACCTGCTCTTGTAGCCACAGTATTTATGTGGCTGGTTCAGTTAAATTTCTGGTCAATGGTGACCCCCAGGATATTGACGGTGGGGAATTTGGCGATGGTAATGCCGTTGAATGTCAAGGAGAGGTGGTTAGACTCTCTCTCGTTGGAGAATGTCATTGCCTGGCAATTGACTGTCGCGAATGTTACTTGCCACTTATCAGCCCAAGCCTGGATGTTGTCCTGATCTTGCTGCATACGGGCACGGACTGCTTCATTATCTGAGGGGTTGTGACTGGAACTGAACACTGATATCATCAGCGAACATCCCGATTTCTGACCTTATGATGGAGGGATGTTCATTGATGAAGCAGCTGAAGATGGTTGGGCTTAGGGTACTGCCCTGAGGAACTCCTGCAGCAATGTCCTGGGGCTGAGATGATTGGCCTCCAACAACCACTAACATCTTCCTTTGTGCTAGCTATGACTCCAGCTATTAGAAAGTTTTCCCCCTGATACCCATTGACTTCAATTTTACCAGGGCTCCTTGGTGCCACTCTCGGTCAAATGCTGCCTTGAAGTCAAGGGCAGTCACTCTTACTTCACCTCTGTAATTTAGATCTTTTGTTCATGCTTGGACCAATGCTGTAATAAGGTCTGGAGCTGAGTGGCCCTGGTGGAACCCAAACTGAGCATTGGTGAGCTGGTTATTAGTGAGTAAGTGCCGCTTAATAGCACTGTCGACGGCACCTTCCATCACTTTGCTGATGATTGAAAGTAGACTGATGGGGTGGGAATTGTTCTGATTGGATTCGTCGTGCTCTTTGAGGACAGGACATAAGTGGGCAATTTTCCACATTGTCGGGTAGATGCCATTGTTGTAGCTGTACTGGAAAAGTTTGGCTAAATGCGTGGCTAGTTCTGGAACACAAGTCTTCAACACTACAGCCGGGATGTTTTCAGGGCCCACAGCCTTCGTTGTATCCTCTGCACTCAGCCGTTTCTTAATATCACTTGGAGTGAATCGAATTGGCTGAAGACTGGATTCTGTGATGATGGGGATATCGGGAGGAGGCCGAGATGGATCATCCACTCGACATTTCTGGCTGAAGAAGGTTGCAAACGCTTCAGCCATGTCATTTGCACTCACGTGCTGGACTCTGCCATTATTCAGGATGGGAATGTTCACACAGCTTCCTCCTCCCGTTAGTTGTTTAATTGTCTGCCAGCATATGGCAGCATTGCAGAGCTTTGAGCTAATCCATTGTTTGTGGAATCGCTTAGTTCTGTCTAGAGCATGTTGCTTCCGCTCTTTAGCATGCATGTCGTCCTGAGTTGCAGCTTCACCAGTTTGCCACCTCATTTTTAGGTACGCCTGGTGCTGCTCCTGGCATGCTCTTCTACACTCCTCATTGAACCAGGGTTGATTCCCTGGCTTGTTGGTAATGGTAGAGTGAGGAATATGCCGGGCCATGAGGTTGCAGATTATGCTGGAATACAATTCTGCTGCTGCTGATGGCCCACGGTTCCTCATGGATGCCCAGTTTTTAGCTGCTAGATCTGTTCTGAATCTATCCCATTTAGAATGGTGGTCGTGCCACACAATGCGTTGGATGGTGCTATCAGTTGCACATGGGACTTCGTCTCCACAAGGACTATGCGGTGTTTGCTCCTACCAATACTGTCATGGACAGATAGATTGGTGAGGACGAGGTCAAGTAGGTTTTTCCCTCGTGCTGGTTCACTTACCACCTGCCGCAGGCCCAATCTGGCTGCTATGTCCTGCAGGACTCGGCCAGTTCGGTCAGTAGTGGTGCTACCGAGCCACTCTTGGTGATGGACATTGAAATCCCCCACCCAGAGTACATTCTGTGCCCTTGCTGCCCTCAGTGCTTCCTCCAAGTGGGGCTCAACATGGAGGAAGACTGATTCATCAGCTGAGGAAGGGCGGTAAGTGCTAATCAACGGGCGGTTTCCTTGCCCATGTTTGACCTGATGCCATGAGATTTCTTGGGGTCCGGAGTCAATGTTGAGGACTCCAAGGGCCACATCCTCCTAACTGTATATCACTGTACCGCCACCTCTGTTGGGTCTGTCCTGCTGGTGGGACAGGACATACCCAGTGATGGTGATGGAAGAGTCTGGGACGTTGGCTGAAATTTATGATTCTGTGAGTATGGCTATGTCAGTCTGTTGCTTGACTAGTCTGTGGGACAGCTCTCCCAATTTTGGCACAAGTCCCCAGATGGATATCCATCATACTGAACTTGAAACTTGACCGTTTTGATTCGCTCATCAACAAATGATCTCTGTGCGTAAATATTGCTACTTTCAGAGTTGATAGAGAAATATGGTGACAAAGAGATGGTCCTGAACGTGGCTATCAATAATGAAATAAGATATCTGGCCATTTTCTTCGGAATCTGCATCAGAAGCCATTGAGTTAAGGATGGACGCTCCAGGTAGGTAATTTTCCGACACATGCACGGTATACAGAGATTGATGAAATCGTGGCTGACTTTAATTTACATCTGACATTTTCACGACGGTCTTGTTGTTCGAGAGAGGAGGATTTCCTCGATCGCTCGCCATGATAACTATCTCATGCTCGGACACCATTTCACGCTCCAGTAAACCATCAATGATCAACATATAGTAGTTCTTGCATCATGATTCAAGTTTAAAAGGAAAGTTCCTTCTATTACTCCAGAGTCCCGGTCTGTGATTCTGATCAGAGCTACTAGCGTGCTGGGAGGAGCATCTTCACGGACTGGGCTCATTAGAGAGATCACTTTTCGGTCGGGGGCGTTATCATTCACATCAATGATCTCTACCATTGCATCGGAGTACACAGGCACTGAGTTTGGACCTTTGTCTGTAGCCTCTATGCTAACTTCATTTACACTACTTTCTTCAAAATCCAGTTAATATTTATTCCTGATCTCTCCTGTATTGGTACCTGCAATGAAAAGTTTATGAACTCTAACTGGAGCATGATTACTAATGGAAAACATTACTTCTCCATTGCAACCTTCATTTAAATCAGTGGCATTGAGTTTCATCACGAGTGTTCTCTTTGGTACGTTTTCAAACAACTTAAATTTGTAGACTGCTTGGTCAAAGATGGGTTTATTGTCATTAGCGTCTCCTACAGTTATACGTGTAGTCCCAGATCTCAGTGGGATCCCTCCATCAATAGCCGTCAAGATTAACTGATGAGTAGGCTGGCGTTTTCTTTCCAAGGACTTTCCCATTACAAGCACTGGGAATTTATTACCATCGTTGCGAGCCTGAATATCCAGCCCAAAATAGTCATTAGTACTGAGTTGATACGTCTGGATGGAGTTGGTGACTACGTCAGGGTCGTGAGCGCTCTCGAGAGGGAAGCCCTCAGCAGGGTGAAAGGACTCCAGAATATCTAAACGAAGGTCGGGTATAGGAAACATGGGGGAGTTAACATTTACATCCGCAATCTCAATATCAAATTGGTAACGCTTAAGAGGATTTTCAACCCTGACGGACAACATGCATGTCAAGCTTGAGCCACAAAGCATTTCTCTGTCCAATTTATGACTTGCAAACAAAATGGCATTTTCTAAATTTACGCCGAAATACTGTTTGCTGGCTGCCGACACCACATGCAGCTGGCGAGAAGATATTTTCTCCATATCTAAGCCCATATCTGCAGCGATATTCCCAACTGAGACCTCCAGTGCAGAGTTTGTACACAGAGACTATACAAAACTTATTACTTTGTAATTTACATCTGAAACTTCAATTTTCATTTGTGGATAGTTAAGGGAACTGCAGCATCGCTGGTTATGACAACGTTCAGTTTCCTAAGGAGTCACATTTATTTGGAAATATCCAAACCACTTCCATTATGAAAACACTTCAGGCTTCAGAGTTAGACAGGTTTTGAAATATAACACGTCTCTCTCTAATATTTAAACTCAGTCCAAGTGGACACTCTTCTTTAAGTGCAATCTCGGAATGCACAGATGACAATTGCACTTTGCGTCCATGGGGCAAAATTTGCTGGCAACATGTCCTCAGCTTCGTTCCCGAGGTCAAGTCATCTGAGGCATCTGATTAGGTTTCCTGCGCCCCTTAGGGCAATTGAAACGCAACAGCAGAACCCAGAAATCCTAATGGGCATCTGGGGAAATTTATTGACCACTTACAGGGAATATTGGGTAAAAATTAAATCAGTATTTAAAAAGGTTGACAGCCTTTCTAAGGATTGTATTGGTGGTGGTGGGGGTGGCGGTGGGGTTGGGTGGGGGGGGGGGGGGTAGTGGTGGTGGTGGCGTGCAAAGAACAAGGCAAGGTAAACCTAATGGCGAGCAATGAAATGGAATAGGTGGGTCAGTGATCTCGCTGCACAGAACCCAACCTCCTGTTTGATGGCTAGTGAAGCGGACATGTTATTGCATTAGGTGGTTTTATGGCACGTTTGCCCTGTTTGGTATTTCCAGTATCAACCTAACAAGAAAGTGGCACTGCATTCTGCTTGACAGGAGGTGGTGCCAGCTGAACACTGTGCCAGACCTGCAAGACCGATGAACAGATACAAGAGATGACAGCATACTTCCCAGATCCTGGCAAGGCAAGGCTAACATAAGGTACTATGTCCCAAGTAGATAACCCAAAACTCCATGTTACAAAATGTTACCTGCCAACCCATTCCATATTTACTGCTCACCCATGCCAAAACTTCATACAAACTTATAGTCTTTCAGCTGCATCTAATGCAGACTCTTACCACAGCATACATACAGTCAAGCTGTACCTTGAAGTTTTGTCACATTAAGGTTTTCCAAGGGCTTCATATATCAGAGCATTGAAACGCAAACAACGTGATTCACTGATATCCAGGAAGGGCTTCAGGTTGGACATTTGGCTCTCATCATTGTCCCCCACTAATTTTGTAAATGCATCAGCTAAGTTAAGTTTGGTGGCTGTGTGATGGTATTCAGTGGGAAAGGAGTTAAAAATGTTTGTTATGCTGATCACATAACGGTCACCTACTTGATGCACATTTGAGCAGCACATTAGCTGATATCACAATGCTAATTTGGAATATAATAGAAGCATAACGGTTAAGGACAGTGGTAACCTTGCAAATAACAATTAATGACATCCCTATCTTCCAAGTTAATATCCTTGGTGCGGATGGTAACTGACGCCCTACTGACACAGGGTAAAGTAGGCAGATGTCCTCAATCGTGGGTAGGTAGGGTCAGATCTTAGCCTGCTGAAAGTGAATAATCACGCCCGTTATTTCGCAACATGCCGTTCCAATGGGTGAAGCAGCAGGAAGACACAATCAGAAAAAAATGCCTGATGAATTCCTAGTATTAATATTGGGTTAATAGCTTTAACCTTCAAAGAAGTGCATGTGCCAAACAATAAACGAATGAAGGAATAAACGAATTAAGAAATACTCCTAAAATCGTGGGTAAAATAAGCATTAAAGATCTTTTCAAATTTTGGGACTGCATAAAATGCCAAAGGTTGGTGGACATTCGCATAAGGGAACTCATAAGCAGCCACATAAAGGAACTCAAGTCGCTGAATAATTGCTAAAGAGAATATATCTTTTGAAGTAATCGTTACGTTTAGTGAATATATAATAGGGATGCACTTAACTTCTGAATGCCTATGGTTGCAGCCTTTCTTTTATGAAAATTTTGAGTCAGTCTTTAACTTGATACTTCTTTCCTTGCTCTATCGACCTTTTCAATAGATATCCAATATTAATCAAGAAAATACTTATTTTGCCGTTGCCAACAGCTACACTGCTCACAGATTCAGATGATGGTTATCCCACTTTGCAGTTTTACTCTATGTTTGCATAACAAAACCAGAATATGATCATAATTCATCAGTGCCTTATTTCAAGTATGTTTACATAAACAGTCGAACGAATACAATTTTTAGTATAATTTTTATCTTCCTTGAAAATAAATAGCAAAAGAAAGTACAACATTTAAGTATTCGAAACCAAGGCACCTACATCATTTGCCGGAAAGTAAGTTATCTTGACCACCATTGTGGTTTACATTGCAGGCGGGGTGATGGATCGCCACCAACATTTCAGCACTTCAATAGTAGACAGCGCCCTAAAGAGACGCAACCAGTCACAACAGCAAATTCTTAAACCAAGACGATATCCATTATATCTTCACAATCACGTAAATGCCTGAGGATATGTAAATTGGGGAGTTCCGCGTCAGAGATGAATACACTCCATCATAGAAAATACCCACATCACTGACATTCATATTATGCTGGACCAACATTGAAGTCCATTGTGGAAAGAATCTTTAATAGCATTGAGACGTGCAACCTTTGTGTCCCGAGTGACGTGATTTAAATTGCTCAGTCATTGTCTCACATTCTCTTGTGTACACTATGCAATGATCCCTGATGTTATTTTCCAACAGTTTGGAGAGAGGATGTCAGCAAAAAAAAAGACGCTCGTTAACGTAATTCGGGGGGAGATGGGAAGGCCGGGGGAGGGAATAAGTGTTTAGCCATCACGGTCCGGGCATCATGGTGTGGGGCAGGCGTGATGGACCTGCTGGACTTTTCCTGACCGTCAATTTCGTATGCTCATAGCCTTGTGGAAGTCCAGTTTTATATACTCAGAGAAATAAATGCCAGCCATAAACAGATGGCAGCCATCACTGGACTAAGCATGTGAACTCAAGGGTGTAAATTTCTTCGTTATTTGAGTATCCTATTGGTGATGTTAAAACGCCCTGCACTCTTAGCTGAAAGATTCAAACCGAAAGTGTGGAATCAACTAAAGTAACGTTTTAAAACATTCTTCACGTGGATATTCTACTATCAAGGAGTGCCACTTCTCCCTTTACCAGAGCCGAAGGAAATGTAAAATTTGCATGTGGAACAGCTACCTTCAATCAGTTATAATGCTACCAGAAGAAAGTATAGTTGGCAGAATAATGGGAACATAGTTACAGGGCGTGAGGAAATGGACCGGTTTTAGTTGGGATGCCCAAGATGTCCACCAGAGATGCGCGTTCGTACAACGTCTTTGCCATCGTTTCCTCTGCCAAGTACACTTCCAATTTCAGGATAAGGACAACAGCACAATTAGATATTGGGGACGATTGCTTGTTTAACTCCTGGAAAAGACAAGTTTCAATGTGGCAGATAAGCATCTCTATTTAATTATTTTTGTTCAAATGTATGGTTTAGAGAAGACTGGCCTAGGATAAAATAATCATGTACATATATTTTCACATTGTACAAAAGCAAATTCAGTAACTGTGCACGAGAGACTGTCTGCAGATTAATTTAGTGGGTCGACTGTGGATGATTTTTATTTCCACAAGAGTGCACATTGTTCCATAGAAAACCCTCAATACGGCAACGGTAGCGTAAATTACTTCTGTCTGTAAAACTATTTGTCTGCTCTTTTGTGGAGACCGCTGACGTTGCAGGTCATATGGAACAGTTTATCAGTCATCACCTGTATCCAAATGGACATAATTATTTCACCAATGACGTTTAAATCATTCCTATGCGATTGGGATGCGTTGGTAGTGAAACAATTCAAGCAGCTCTGGGCGAACGGTTCCAATTACGGGTGACACTCAACACTTGCATTGTAAAGCTTCACGAATGGCATCCCGAGGCAGTCTCAAAATTCTTGGAGACCACTTTTTGCTTAGGTATGGCATTTTGGATCTGTAGACTTTCTCTCTCGGTCAGACTATCTGCTAAGTGTCATGCAGCACTTGCACTACCACCATCCCATTCCCACTGGCCTTCCTTGGATGGAGTTTTGGCAGCCACCACAGGAGCAAAAGCCATGTTGCTGTATTCTCGCTCGGTCAGGCGAAATGTTCATCCTGATAGCACCAAATTTAACCCTGCTTGTGTGCACACGCTTTAAATGTTTGAAAACTGCAATGCAGTTCGATTTGATTAGATCTATCTAACAATCAGGGAAAGAAACTTTTGATTCATATAAGTAACTACGCACAATGCCACCAGCACGCTTGATGAAAAACACATCCAACTAACGAAAATACTATTAAAAAAAACCTTACCACATCATGAAAGAAGGCTATCTGGTGATCAAGGAGAAAACAATGACGTAGTTCAGACACCTTTAGTTCAGTGATAGCTTCATGTATTTCTAGAACGGTTGTTGAATGCAATCCGCATAAATAATAGGAGCAATCTCGAATTGCATGAAAATTGTTACATTTGTACCCATCTAGGTGGGTGATGAGCGTTGTAGGTGGTGGAGGATTGCAGGATCGGGAGGGGAACCATACAGCACTGAGTAGTGCTGCCTGCCAGGAGTGCCTGCCCTGCTCTTGTAACCAATATATTTTTAATGCAGGTCCAGTTAAGCTTCTAGTAAAAATAATAATGATAAGTGATTAGTTATAGTGGTGCCAGTAAAGATCGGAGAGTGGAGGATGGGCTTTTTCTTCTTGATGATACTCATTGCCTTCCATTTATGTAGTTCAAATGTTACCTGTCATTTATTAGCTCACGTCTGGATGTTGTTCACATGCTACTGTAGTCCAGCACGGGCTGCTCATTATCGAAACAGTTATGCACGAAGCTGAACACGTGAATATAGAATCAACACACTAGAAGTTAACACCTGCATCCCAAAGAAGGAAGGAAATTGACTCAATCAAGACACACATAAGGCAAAGTTGGCATAAGCACTAAACCATTGTTAGCCACAAGTGTCTAGACAATAATCTGTCCAATAAAGTGGCAATCCAAAGATGCCGACTTTCAGCTAGCTATGGATTTAACCCTAACTTCACCAATTGCAAAATCCCAGACTCTGATCACTGTTATAATTAATACTCAGCTTCAATTAATGCTGCTACACTGAATTGGCTGGGTAGCCCAGCCTACTCAGTTTGGGAAGTAATCGTCCATTAATGATTTGCTATTCAAACTGATAAATAATGCTCACTGCATTTATTCATATCTATTAAGTGTTTATGCATCCGACTTTATCCTTACGTTGTGATATTGTAACCAATAAGTAGTCTTATATTGTATGACCGGTCGTCCGACTCTGTCTTTGATGAGTTGGCAAGAAAGTAGCTTATGGATCTCATAATTGAAGGCTGAAAACTAAAACTTAAATTTAATCCAAACTTAATCTAAGGGCAATTCGGTGAGAGGACTCAGTTATCACTGACTCCAAAACATAAAACTGGGCAATAATACCACAGATGGTTCTTTAGTGGTGCGAAAGGCAAGGAGATTAAGGATTCGCCTGTTTCCTTGGCATACATTTGTCGGGAAACCGAATCCATCGTTCTTACAAATTTCGCCATCATATTACTGGGATCAGCTGTTTTCGTATAATTTCTTCAACTGCTGGACCTTTCTTAAGCAAGAAAGATACGATCACAGGGGATTTAATGTTCTGGTCATGGACAATTATATTAACTGTAGCGTTGTTACCCAGTGATGGTAGCCCTAAAACAGTGCACTTTCACATGCTCGTAATCAAAAGAACGTTGTGCGTAAATATTACTATTGACGTAGTTAATTGAAGCAAATATGAGTATGGGCTCCTGTAGGTTGAATTTATCCAAAGCTGAATAGGATAGAAGAGCATTTTGATGCGAATTGGGGTCAAAAACACTCACGGTGGAGATGAAGGCATCGATAATCTTCTTACCCGTCATGTGGACTGTTTATGAAGGCTGCTCAATTCTTGGTGCGTTGTCATCAATGTCAGAATCCTGCACCAATACGATTTTGTGACCAGAGAGAGGACAAAACCCTATTTTCCACACTGTGATTGTGGCGTCGTACTCAGAGACAAATTCATGATCCAATATATTATCAGTAATCAATTGATAATTGTTATTCATAGTAGAGGTAAGATTAAAATGAATATTTCTGGTGACGTCGCAGCATACCCGAATCACGATCACTTATGCTGAGTAGACCTATCACAGTGCCTAGTAGTGCATTTGCTGGTAAAATTGTAATCATTGAGGTCAGTATCACCGGTGTAGATCTTGACTTTGAGCTTCAGTGTAAAACGAGTGTTGGCGAGTCGGCAGTCCGTTTTAAATCTCTCCTCATTTTTACTTCAATTGACTTCAAGTGAAATAAATTCCTGAGTTGATGGTCGTTCTAAGAGTACCGAGGAGAACTAAAGTCTCAATGTGAATACATTGAAATGATTGTTGCTGCAAACTCATATTGAACAATAGCACCTAGAGACATATAATGCAGAGGGACACCATGATTTAAATGTTGATCTGAAACTGATAAAGTACCAAGAAGCCTCCAGTAACCTCATATCAGTTACTTCTTTAGTATGCGATGATTTCGTAAATCATGCCACATAGAAACATAGAAAATAGGAGCAGGAGTAGGCCATTCGTCCCTTCGAGCCTGCTCAGCCATTCAATATGATCATGGCTGATTCTCTATCTCAATAACATATTCCTGCTCTCTCCCCATACCCCTTGATGCCTTTTGTGTCTAGAAAGCTATCTAGCTCCTTCTTAATATATTCAGTGACATGGCCTCCACAGCCTTCTGTGGTAGAGAATTCCACAGGTTCACCACCCTCTGAGTGAAGAAATTTCTCCTCATCTCAGTCCTAAATGTCCTACCCGTTTCCTGAGACTGTGACCCCTCGTTCTGGACCCCCCAGCCAGGGAAAACATCCTCCCTGCATCCAGTCTGTCTAGCCCAGTCAGGATTTTTTATGTTTCAATGAGATCCCCTTGCGTTCTTCTAAACTCGAGTGAATACAGGCCCAGTCGACCCAATCTCTCTCATATGACAGTCCCACCATCCCAGGAATCAGCCTGGTGAACCTCCGCTGCACTCCCTCTATGGCAAGTATATCCTTTCTTAGGTAAGGAGACCAATACTGCACACA
Organism: Heptranchias perlo; assembly: GCF_035084215.1. Taxonomy (NCBI): domain Eukaryota; kingdom Metazoa; phylum Chordata; class Chondrichthyes; order Hexanchiformes; family Hexanchidae; genus Heptranchias; species Heptranchias perlo. Next base: position 9,332,746 of record NC_090338.1, on the reverse strand, counting down.
ATACTCCAGGTGTGGTCTCACCACGGCCCTGTATAACTGCAGGAAGACATCCTTGCTCCTATACTCAAATCCTCTTGCAATGAAGGCCAACATACCATTTGCCTTCCTAACTGCTTGCTGCACCTGCATGTTTGCTTTCATTGACTGGTGTACGAGGATACCCAGGTCTCTTTATATATCAACATTTCTCAATCTATCACCATTTAAATAATACTCTGCCTTTCTGTTTTTCCTTCCAAAGTGGATAACTTCACATTTATCCACATTATACTGCATCTGCCGTGTATTTTCCCACTCACTCAACTTGTCTAAATCGCCTTGAAATCTCTTTGCAACTTCACAACTCACGATCCCACCTAGTTTTGTGATGTCAGCAAGCTTGGAAATATTCAATTTGGCTCTCTCATCTAAATCATTGATATATGTCGTGAATAGCTGGGGCCCAAGCACGGATCCCTGCGGTATCCCACTAGTCACTGCCGGCCACCCCGAAAAAGATCCATTTAATCCTACTCTGTTTCCTGGCAGTTAACCAATTTTCAATCCATGCCCGTATACTATTCTCCAATCCCACGTGCTTTAATTTTGCACACTAACCTCATATGTGGGACTTTATCAAAGGCCCACTGAAAATCCAAATAAACCACATCCACTGGTTCTCCCTTATCTATTCTACGAGTTACATCCCCCAAAATCTCCAGTAGGTTTATCAAACACGATTTCCCTTTCATAAATCCATGTTGACTTTGTCTAATCCCATTGATATTGTCTGAGTGTCCTGTTATCACATCCTTTATAATAGACTCTAGCATTTTCCCTACTACTGATGTTAGGCTAACCAGTCTGTAGTTCCCTGTTTTCTCTCTCCCTCCTTTTTTAAATAGTGGGGTTACATTTGCTACCCTTCAATCTGCAGGAACTGTTCCATAATCTATAGAATTTTGTCATCAATAACTGTAATCCCTCTTGGATTAGTGCACAGCTATCCCCTGTGCCTCTCTCCTCATTTGCAGAAGTTCCTATCAACGCATTTGTCGCTGCCTCCTTACACGCAGAACACCCAACTATCAATCCTCTTCTCTCGCCAAACTTCCCGCCCAACGTGCTGACTGCGAGCTCATCTTACCAGCCATATTTGTGTCGTACTTACCCCACCCACCAGTGAGCCCTTGAACTCTACCAGCAGATTACCAATCTATGCTATTCTCCAGATCTCCCTGTCACCTGTCCTAATATCACTGTATGTGGCTCGGTGTCAAATTCTGTTTGATAATGCTCATGTGAAGCGCCTTGGGACGTTTTACTACATTAAAGGTGCTATATAAATGCAATTGTTGTTGTTGTTAAGCACCTCACCATGTTACATCTCGCTTGCCTCTTATTTAAAATCTTCGTTCTCTACTGCCCACCTAAGCTCCACTCCAAGTTTGTCCCTGAGATATCCTTATTCCTTTCTTCCCTCAGCCTCTGCACTGAGTGAGTCCTCTACCTCGATGATTTGAAACTTCATCTCACTCACCTTGCTCTCGCTCCTCCGCGTGCACTTTCCTCCTGCCCTCCCTTAACGTTTCCCTTCATATAAACTCCTACCAATATTCATGGCCACCCCTTGAACCTTGCCTTCTCACATGGCCTCTTTAATACCATTGGCTCAATCACAGACAAAGGTACAGTAGCATAGTGGTTATATTACTGGACTAGTAATCCAGAGGCCTGGACTAACAATCTGGAGTCATCAGTTTAAATCCCCCCACGGCAACTGGGGAATTTAAATTCAATTAATTAAATAAAATCTGGACTTAAAAAAAAAACTAGTATCACTAATAGTGGCCATGAAACTACCGGATTGTTGTAAATACCCATCTGGTTCACTAATGTACTTTAGGGAAGGAAACCTGCCGTCCTCACCCGGCCTGGCCTATATGTGACTCCAGATCCACAGCAATGTGGTTGATTTTTAATCGCCCTCTGAAATGGCCTAGTAAGCCATTCAGTTTTCCAGAAGGTGGCTCGCCACCACCTTCTCAAGGGCAATTAAGGGATTGGCAATAAATGCTGGCCTTGCCAGTGACGCCCACATCCCATGAACGAACAAAAAAAAGACAAGGCCAAATCTGATCAATTCAATGTATCCCTTAAAATTCATATTCCCCTTCTAACCTCACCCTTCTGCATTTTGCCTTGGAAAACGCTGACCCCCCACATCATTTACCACTGCACTTTCAAACGCCCACCTGTCTAGTCGTTGGCCCTCCGTTCTCCATGATACATCTGCAGCTGTTGATCTGTTCAAACACACCCTCACGTTTGCCTTTGATTTTCTTGTATTCAATTAAAGCCTTACTCTCTCTCTCACCCGCGATCGTTCATCCTGGTGCGGTCCACATCTTCACTCCCTCGAGTACAAGGGTCATAGACAGTAAAAGGTTTTTAAAATGTACAGAAACGTAATTTTATTAGACCTGTGAGAATTAATTTTTTTCGAATTTGCCAACACAACGAGCCTTTTGGCATTTATTCGTGTGATGGTTAATTTAGTATCCTTTATGCGAAATCATGAGAACTTTGGTAATAGGCGTAAGGTACCTATTATAAATTGAGCTGAAATTCCTTCAAACTCAATTCAAGAAACCGACACATGGAGTCGAGAGTCTTTTCATGAAATTCGCTTCCAACACTGGTGCTGGACGTGAACTAACAGTGCTATAATTTACAGTGCGACGCATTATTTTGTCAGCAAACAACTATATTTGTTTCAGATTAATGTTTATCCATTCATATGTACGCAAGGTTGGACTTTTATTAACTGGGTGTAGGTCATATTTCACACTATTGGTGCTAGGGTTTTTTATACAATTAAATGGCGATAAATTCCGTCTATCTCAATTACTACAATTAAATGTATTGCCTTAACAAAGCGAAGTCCGCATTTTCAAACACATTCACAAATAGAAAGGAGAATTAATTTGTTGTCATATCCTGTTGCCATGTTGTAGTACCGGCTTTAATGGAGCGACTATACAAGAAGTCCGATTTCTCTGAACCAGAAGTGTTTATTTAGGTAAAGTAGATTCACGAACATCAAGATATACTTTTCAGAACATTGACAGTGCTACTTGCACCTTCGAAAGGCTCCTACACATATTGAGTAAAATAAGTAACATAGAAAGCTTATTGGACATAACACCAACCAATTAACAGCTTGAAATGGGTAGCTAAAAACGGATTTCAATGCTCAAGCCTGTCAATAGCAGCATTTGAAGTCTCTAATACAGTCCCAAAGTCCTTCCTAATCGTCCACTGTTGTTCTTCGGTTGCATTCCAGAAGGGCGTTTGTAACTGTTTCCATTTCCGGGCGGTATGGGCAATACGCTTTGCCTATTATCACATTTGCCCGTGCTTCAGCCATCGTCTTCATTCAGTTCTATTCCATTCATCCAGAACTACTTCTATGTGCAGAGATGAGTACTGAAGGATGAAGAATCCGCCGGAAAATAGGAGTCATGTTTTATTTTTTAAAAGTGCAGAATCTTCTACCAGAAAACTGAAAAAAACTATCAGTTATAGTGGGGTTAGCAACAATCCTGTCCAGAATTGCATCAAATATTCGAATCGGCTTGTAATTTCAGAATACGAGGCATGTCAGGTAAATTAGGCAGGTGACACACTTCCCACTCAACATCCAGGAGCATAGTGGAGACGTCTATTTATCTGCGGAAGCATATCATGAGAAATGCCCACGATTCAAGTCTATTCGTAGACTACGATATTTCTGACGCACACTTACGTTTCTCATTTGGAAAACATGCAATTGGACTATACAGATTTGAAGCATCCTGATACACACCGAGGTGTTACTTGCATTACATTATATTATTCAGTTAAGTTGGGCAGAGTACGCAGAGCAGATAGACTCTTTTGTCAACCTGCTCATCACATTGATGGAAAATCACTACTTCGATCCGTTATGTATCCATTCAGAGCTCCTATAAGGCGTGCGAATGTATTTCCACGACCCTCCTGGGGTCAGGTTCCACTTCGCTTTTAACCGAAGTGACCAACCCTCCCCCGTATTGTCCCGAAGAGCATCTTTCAATTGAGGAGTGCTCCAAATCCCACTGCCGGTTTCCGTATATCTGAAAATAGAAACGAGAAACCAATTTTAGACATTTCTTTTATCATATACAGCTATTCTAGGTATCAGTGTGACATTACTGTGCGAATAACACGGGTTGTTTTCACACATATCAGCACATATTTACATTGGCACAGCAAACGTTGCACTAAAGCATCTTTAATTATTTCATATAAGTCATCTACTAGATTTCAAAATTTGCCTCAAATTGCATTGGACATAACTAAACAATTGTATCTTGCATTTCTACTTAACAATATTTTATTTACCTGCATTTTTTCTAGTTGTTGAAAACCTGGTTCATTGGTAGATGGGAACAATTCAGCACCGCAGCTGTTCATCTTTCTGGATAGAACTGTAACTGGTTATGAAATGTTCAATCTGATTTGACCCTGTTGCCTTATGTGGTTTTGACCATTTATATATTCATATGGAGGGTTACCTCCTGGTATCAATTCCCCAATCGTATTTACTTTGTTCAACTTCGTTCCCCTCATATTTTTCACGCACGCATACACTGTTATGTACTGATGTAATGCAATGCGCAGAGTTCATTGCAGAGATGCAGTGTGCAAAATGTTTTTGATATTCTTACGCATTGATGGGTAATACTTCACATGCATCAGTACTGTATAATTTTCCATTCTCACGCGCGAATTCTCAATGGAAACAGTTTTGCTCATTGTTTTTTACTGCTGAAGTAAAGATAACTTTTCGTTCGTGTATACCTTATACTTTATCGTCCATGGATGATACAACTAATAAAATGAGAAAAATCCAATATTGCTAACGCGAATTGTTTCTTCATGCCCCAATAATTGGTTATATTGAAGTTTTTAATCCATTGATATCAAAGATTTACTAGCCTACCTCCCATATATGGCAACATTAAATCCATGCCTACCCGTTGCTGAATTGATACTTCCTGACTGGTAGCTTTTTCGCGCAGCAGCTGTAGCTTTTATATACATTCGACTAGAAAAATGATTATTCATGGTGCAAAAAAACTAAAACATTCTCTTTTATGGGGCAGTAGGGTCTTGGCGCAAATGTGATGCCCCCTCCCAAACTGCAACATGAACGACTTCAAGTCGAGTATATAACAGGTTATCAAAACTCCCAGAAGTATACGTTTTCTTGACCCGCCCGGTGTCTGGCAGGTCTGCAGTCACAAATACCGGGACCAAGACTTTGTAATAGTCAATATTCCAGCGGATAAGCACCTTGGTCCAATCAGTCATAGCATAAAGGGCATCTGTGACTGTGGCTTGGCAGTAATAATTTGTGGAACTCCCCACCTAACACCACTGTCGGGGTACCTTCACCACATGGACTGCAGCAGTTGAAGAAGAAGGCTATTCTCCACCTTCTCAACTAGGGATTGACAATCAATGCTGGCCTTGCCCATATCCAGAGAATGAATAAAAGGAATATGGATTTTTTATTCTAATATCTTCTGAGTTCACCGTTTGGAGTCAACTTGTTTTTTTGTTTCAATATCGTTTTTTGTGGACCAGACGCTCCGCTAATTTTGGTCGTGATGCCTCTTTTAAGGGGAAGCGCCTATATGAAGCTCAGTGCGGTTAGACTCTTCAATTCAACTGGCCTACTAAAATAGGATCCGTTCTTGTTATAGCTCGCATGATGGCTTGGTAGTTCAATAAGACATCAGGTTTGGTTCCGAGCCCGATACAATAGGACAATCTCAAATGCAATGCTTGGTTTCTGCTGAGCCAGCATATCTTAGTTAGGTTGGCAGTCGAGGCACAACGTGGGCTGAACTGCCTCTGCACCAAACAAGAGTGTGACAAATATAGGCTACAATAACAACTTGAATTTATGCAGCGCATTTAACGTAGCAAAACGTCCCAAGACTCTTCACAGGACCGTTAACAAACACAATTTGACACCGAGCCACATAAGGTGATATTACGACAGGTGACCAAAAGCTTGATCAAATAGGTAAGTTTTAAGGAGTCTATTGAAGGAGGTAGAGAGGCTGAGAGGGTTACGAGGTAATTTTAGAGTTTAGCGTCGAGGCAGCTCAAGGTAGGGCAGCCAATGGTGGAGCGATGGAAATCGGGGAAGTGCAAGAGGCCAGAATTGGAGGAGGGCATAGATCTCGAAGAGTTGTAGGGATAGAGGATTGCAGAAATAGGGAGGGGTGGGGCCAATGAGGGTTTTGAAAACAAGGATGAGAATTATAAAATCTAAGCATTGCCGGACTGGGAGCAAATATAGGTCAGCGAGCACAGGGGTGTTTAACATAGGAACCTTCAATTTGCCACTTTTCAGGTTAACTGGTTAATTGGCGTAAATTCCTCTCAATAGTATTAATCTCTTTTCTTCTGTAAGCAGCCAATAAACGTAATGTTCTCAGCAAATGTAATAATATTGTCAGTAGTATTATTCTCCACAGCTTTCACAAGCTATGGAGGAGAATACTTGTAGCACTATCGTAATTATTGGAAAAATAGGCGTTTCAGGAAAGATCACTGATTCATGTTTCTCAAGCAGAGATTTTTTCCCCATTTACCAATATCATCAATTGCAATACCAATTGTTAGCCTATCTGGATAAGGCACACGTTATACCATGAGCTGCAATCTTCTCTAACAGCCTCACACAAGGAATGTCATCAAAGTGGTTCGTCTTTTCTGATTGAATGTAAGGTTTTTTTGTTGTAACAAAGCGGAGAGAGTTTAATTCTACATCTGGCTGTCGTAGAGCTAATGTGGGACTGCCTGGTGTACTGGGGCTAATATGAAAGTATTATTTCTTTCTCCAGCATCACCATCCCTCAACTTGATGAGTCAGCCAATTTATCCAAAACTGTACAATTAAGACAAAGTATACAGTACGCAATGCTGATTTTATCAGGAGGTTAAACACAACCGCTAACAATGAATAGGATCCGCATTCATCAATGCTTTAATACTAATAGAATGCTCAGTTTGGGTTCCGTCAGGACCACTCGGCTCCAGACCTCATTACAGCCTTGGTACAAAAACGGGCAAAAGAGCTGAATTCCAGAAGTGAGGTGAGAGTGAATGCCCTTGACATCAAGGCAGCATTTGACCGAGTGTGGCGCCAAGGAGCCCGAGTAAAATTGAAGTCAATGGGAATCAGGGGGAAAACTCTTCAGTGGCTGGAGTCATACCTAGCACAAAGAAAGATGTTAGTGGTTGTTGGAGGTCAATCATCTCAGCCCCAGGACATTGCTGCAGTAGTTCCTCAGGACAGTGTACTAGGCCCAACCAACTTCAGTTGCTTCATTAATGACCTTTCCTCCATCATAAGTTCAGAAATGGGGATGTTCGCTGATGATTGCACAGTGTTCAGTTCCATTCGCATCCCCTCAGATAATGAAGCAGTGCATGCCCGCATGCAGCAAGACCTGGACAACATCCAGGCTTGGGCTGATAAGTGGCAAGTAATATTTGCGCCAGACATGTGCTGGGCAATGACCATCTCCAGCAAGAGAGAGTCTAACCACCTCCCCTTGACATTCAACGGCAATACCACCGCTGAATCCCCCACCATCAACATCTTGGGGGTCACCATTGACCAGAAACTTAACTGCACCAGCCACATATAAATACTGTGGCTACAAGAGCATGTCAGAGGCTGGGTATTCTGCGGCGAGTGACTCACCTCCTGACTCCTAAAAGCCTTTCCACCATCTACAAGGCACAAGTCAGGAGTGTGATGAAATACTCTCCACTTGCCTGGATGAATGCAGCTCTAACAACACTCAAGAAGTGGAGATGCCGGTGATGGACTGGGGTTGACAATTGTAAACAATTTTACAACACCAAGTTATAGTCCAGCAATTTTATTTTAAATTCACAAGCTTTCGGAGACTTCCTCCTTCCTCAGGTAAACATTTACCTGAGGAAGGAGGAAGTCTCCGAAAGCTTGTGAATTTAAAATAAAATTGCTGGACTATAACTTGGTGTTGTAAAATTGTTTACAACACTCAAGAAGCTCGACACCATCCAGCACAAAGCAGCTGTCTTGATTGGCACCCCATCCACCAACCTAAACATTCACTCCCTTCACCACGGGCGCACCATGGCTGCTGTGTGGACCATCCACAGGATGCACTGCAGCAACTCGCCAAGGCTTCTTCGACAGCACCTCCCAAATCCGCGACCTCTACCACCTAGAATGTTAAGGACAGCTGGCACATGGGATGAACACCACCTGCACGTTCCCCTCCAAGTCACACATCATCCTGACGTGGAAATATATCGCCGTTCCTTCATCGTCACTGGGTTAAAATCCTGGAACTCCCTACCTAACAGCACTGTGGGAGATCCTTCACCACACAGACTGCAGCGGTTCAAGAAGGCAGCTCACCACCACCTTCTCAAAGGTAGTTAGGGATGACAATAAATGGTGGCCTCGCCAGCGATGACCACATCCCATGAACGAATAAAAACAAAATACCTAGCCAGTTAGAACCATTGAAGTCGACACCTGTTATTTTATGGGTTATACTACACCGGTTAGACCAAACCTGCAGTGATACGTGAAATATTATTCAAGACACTAGAATAAAATGATGTGTATGCTTTAGGGTTTGCATTAGGTTAGGTATCATCGTCGCTTGGTCAAAATCCTGGAACTCCCTATCTAACAGCAATGTGGGAGTACCTTAACCACACAGACTGCAGCGGCTCAAGACGACGGTCACCACCACATTCTCAAAGGCAATAAGGGATGGCCTTGCCAGCGACGCCCACATTCCATTAATGAATAATTAAATAGGATCATAGAATCTTAGAAATATATGGCATAGAAGGAGGCCATTCAGCCCATCATATCTGTGCCGGCCGAAAAAGAGCTATCCAGCCTAAACCTACTTTCCAGCCCTTGGTCCGTAGCCTTGTAGGTTACAGAACTTCAAGTGCATATCCAAGTAGTTTTTAAATGTGATGAGGTTTTCTGCCTGTGCCACCCTTTCAGGCAATGAGTTCCAGACCCCACCACCCTCTGGGTGAAACAAATTCTCCTCAGCTCGCCTCTAATCCTTCTACCAATTACTTTAAATCCATGCCCCCGAGTTATTGACCTCTCAGCTGAGGGAAATAGGTCCTTCCTATCCACTCTAACTAGGCCCCTCATAATTTTATACACCTCAATTAAATCTCCCCTCAACCTCGTCTGTTCCAACGAAAACATCCCTAGCCTATCCAATCTTTCCACATAGCTAAAATTAGGAGGCAACATGCTCATAAATTTCCTCTGTTCCCTCGCTAGTGCATTCACATCTTTTCTGTAATGTGGTGACCAGAACTATACGCAGTTCGCTAGCTGCAGCCTAATTAGTGTTTTATACAATTCTAGCATAACCTCCCTGCTCTTATATTCTATGCCTCGGCTAATAAAGGACAATATCCCGTATGTCTTCTTAACCACGTTATCTACCTGTCCTGCGACCTTCAGGTTGCTGTGGACATGCACACCAAGATCCCTCTGTTCCTCCCATTTATTGTGTATTCCCTTGCCTTGTTTGCCCTCCGCAAATGCATTACCTCACACTTCTCCGGATTGAATTCTATTTGCCACTTTTCTGCCCACCTGACCAGTCCATTGCTATCTTCCTGCAGTCAAGAGTTTTCCTCCTCACCATCAACCACACGGCCATTTTTGTATCATCTGCAAACTTCTTGATCTTGCCCCCTACATTTAAGTCTAAATCATTAAAATAAACCACAAAAAACAAGGGACCTAGTACTGAGCCCTGTAGAACTCCACTGGAAATAGCCTTCCAGTCATAAAAACGTTGACCATTACCCTTTCCTTCCTGCCACTGAGGCAATTTTGGATCAATTTGCCACTTTCCCTTGGATCCCATGGGCTTTTACTTTTCTGACCAGTCTGCCATGTGGGACCTTGCAAAAAACCTTAAAATCTATGTGGACTGCAACAAATGCGCTACCCTCATTAACCGTCCGTGTTACCTCCTCAAAAGGTCAATCAAGTTAGTCAGACACGACCTTCCCTTAACAAATCCATGCTGACTGTCCTTGGTTAATCTGTGTTTTTCTAAATGATGATTAATATTGTCCCTCAGAATTGTTTCCAATAATTTGCACACCACCGAAGTTAGGCTGACAGGCCTGTAATTACTCGGTCTATCCCTTTCTCTCTTTTTAAACAACAGTACAATGTTAGCAGTCCTCCGGCACCACACCTGCAGCCAGAGATTATTGGAAAATTATGGTCAGAACCTTTGCTATTTCCTGCTTTCATCTCTTAACAGCCTGGGATATATTTCACCTTACCCTAGCGATTTATCTACTTTCAAAGATGCTAATCCTCTTAATGTTTCCTCCCTCACTATCTCACTATGTTTATCCTATCCAATAATTCTCACTCCTCCTCCTTAACTACAATGTCTGCATCGTCCCCATCGTTTGTGAAGACAGAAGCAAAGTATTCATTAAGAACGATACTCATGTCTTCTCTCTTCACACACAGGTTACCTTTTTGGTCTCTAATAGGTCCCACTCTTTCCTCAGTTATCCTCTTGCTCTTTATGTATTTATAAAACATCTTTGGGTTTTCCTTGATTTTACTTGCCAATATTTATTCATGCCCTCGTTTTGCTTTCCTAATTTCTTTAAAAAAAAATTCACCCCTGCACTTACTATACTCCTCTAGGCCGCATTGAACTCTCGGTATCTGACATAAGCTTCCCTTTTTGCCTTATCCTACCCTTTATATGCCTTGACATCCAGGTGGCTCTAGATTTGGGAGTCCCACCCTTTTTCTTTATTGGAACATATTTGCTCTGAATCCTCCCTGTCTGCTCCTTGAATGCCTCCCACTGTTCTGACACTGATTTACCTTCAAGTAGCTGTTTCCCGTCTACTTTTGCTAAATCACATCTCAGCTTCTTAAAATTGGTCTTTCCCCAATTGAGAATTTTTACTCCTTTTCTACCTTTGTCCTTTTTCAAAGCTACACTAAATCTAACTGAATTATGATCACTGCCACCAAAATGCTCTCCCACTGATATTCCTTCCACCTGCCCAGCTTCATTTCCTAAAACTAAATCCAGAACTGCCTAAAATTAAGTCCAGAAGAGACATTCTATTTGTAAAGAGGATGAGCTACATTAGAATGCTCCCACGGATTAAAGGTTGTGGTTAGGATGAGAGATTGAACAAGTTGGGGTATTTTGAGCTTGAATGGGGTAGAGTATCCCGGGGATGATGCAATCAAAGTGTTCAAGATTGAGAAGGGTCATGATAAGGTAAATAGTACTGATTGTTTCTACTAGGAGGGAGATCATATTAAGAGCACACAAACGTAAGATAATGGCAGTAAGAATTTAAAAGTAGTTAGAAATTATTTAATTGCATACGATGGTTAGAATATGTAATTACAATCAAAGAATTATTGAATGATGCAGCACAGATGGATGTCATTCGGCCCATCGTGCCTGTTGCCAGCTCTTTGAAAGAGCTATCCAATTAGTCCCATTCTCCTGCTCTTTCCCCATAGTCCTGCAAATTTTTCCACTTCAACAATTTATCCAATTCCCTTTTGAAAGTTATTATTGAATCTGCTTCCACCATCCCTTCCGGCAGTGCATTCCAGATCATAACAACTCGTTGTGTAGTAATATATTTCCTCATGTCGCCTTTGTCAATTACTTTAAATTTGTGTCCTTTGGCTACTGACCCTTATGCCACTGGAAACAGTTCCTCCTTATTTACTCCAACAAAACCCTTCATGATTTTGAACACCTCTCTCGCATCTTCCCTTCTCTGCTCTAAGGTGAAGAAGCCAAGATTCTCTAGTATCTCCAAGTAACTGAAGTCTTTCATCCCTGGTACCATACTAGTAAATCTTTGCTGCACCCTCTTAGAGGCCTTGATAACCTACCTAAAGTGTGGTGCCCGGAATTGGACGCAATACTTCATCTGTGGTCTAACCAGAGTTTTATAGAGGTTCAGCATAACTTCCTTGCTTTTGTACTCTATGCTTCCATTTATAAAGCCAAGGATGCCACATGTCTTTCTAACAGCCTTCTCAACTTGTCCTGCCACCTTCAATAACTTGTGTATGTACACTCCCAGGTCTCTCTGTTTCTGTACCCCCTTTAAAATTATACCATTTAGTTTATGTTGCCTCGCCTCATTCTTCCTGCCAAAATTGAACCACTTCACACTTCTCTGCGTCATATTTCATCTGCCATGTGTCTGCCCATTTCACCAGTCTTTGTCCTCCTGAACTCTGTGACTATCCTCCTCACTGTTTACTACATTTCCGACTTCCGTGTCATCTACAAAGGTTCAACTTATGCCCTGTATACTTAAATCCAGGTCATCAATATATATCAAGAAGAACAGTGGTCCCAACGCCGACCCCTGGGGGACACCGATGTACACTTCCCTCCAGTCTGAAAAACAACCGTTCATTACTGCACTTTGCTATCTACCCCTTAGCCAATTTCGTGTCCATGCAGCAACTGCCTCTTTAATCCCATGGGATTCGAGTTTGCTAACAAGTCTATTATATGGTACTTTATCAAACGCCTTTTGAAATTCCATATAGACAACATACTCTGCAACAGGCGATTGGTGAAGTAGAGTGGTGAAGTAGAGTGCACACTATTTTAAAGAGAATTACATATTTGCTTGTAAAACTGAAATATTATAGAGTATAGATAGCGAGAAAAATAGTGAGTTCATATTAGGTAGCTCATCTGAAGAAAGCACCAGCACAGACTTGAGTCAAATGACCTGTTGCTGTGCTGTAATGTTCTTTGATTCCGTCAACGCACTGGGATATATTAGAAAAGCTTAAGCTCAGCAGCCAAGAGAGAAAGTTTAGGAGAACATCACCAAGGTGTATAAAATGTTAAATTGTACACATGTAACAAACTTAGAATATTATCCGAGAATAATTCATATTAACAGGACAATGATCTAAATTTAAATTAGTGAAGCGTTAAGTTAGAACAGAGATTAGAACTTGTTTTTACCCAAAGAATAATAAATGTTTGTAATAGGCTACTTATCAAAGATATCGAGGTAAAAAAAATTAGGGAAGTTTAAATTACTTTTGAATGTTGGTTGGAGAGCTAGAATACCACAACGATGAGCGTAATGGGCCGATTGACTTTTTATACTATTTATTTGTTATTAGGTTGCACTTTATGTTGCGTTTCATTTCTATTGTAGAATAGGTTAAATGTATACAGACCAATTTGACCACTGCTTGTGTTAGTATAATTTCCACACAACCTACTGCATTTATTTATCAGTTCTGGATTTTCCTTAACCCTCTTTACCTAAAAATAATGTACTGAGCATTTTCAATTTTCTAAAACAGTTTTACTAACCATTATAAAAACATGATGTGGAGATGCCGGTGATGGACTGGGGTTAACAATTGTAAACAATTTTACAACACCAAGTTATAGTCCAACGATTTTATTTTTAATCCCATAAGCTTTCGGGGGCTTTCCCCTTCCACACCGCCTGAGGAAGGGGAAAGCCCCCGAAAGCTTGTGGGATTAAAAATAAAATCGTTGGACTATAACTTGGTGTTGTAAAATTGTTTACAATTCTAAAAACAGAGCAGGCTTCAATAAGTTTGTGACTATTTTGTTGCCAATTCATATAAATTGCAATGTACAAGATGAATTGCATAAATATTTCACAACAAGCAGAAAATTAAGCTTCAAATGAAACTTCTTTGTTGTTGTTAACCTCTTCTGTTTGTCGTTTATATTACATGGGCTCCGGAAGACTGGTTAACATAATAGAGCAGTTCAAATTTAAATGATGAAATTTATAATAATAAAATGTTATTCACTGATGGTAAAAGAGTACATAAAAATCTAGGTCTGTAGCTTTTTTGTAAATAAAAATATTTTGGGTTGTATTTTCTTAATTTAAACTGCACTATAAATCTTTGGCTGTCACGACTTATTTGAACAATACAATCTGAAGCTTTTCAATAAGATCGCCATCATTGCCTGTTTATTAGTACGAATACGATCATGGATTCTGAAATGTTTGGAAACACGTCTCACCTCAGCGGATTCAATATTACCCTTAATTGGTGTCTTCAGTGTATTTCCATTTTCTTGCGGGACGCACGATCCTGTCTTGATATTAATCATCGGTGCAGACGAGCCATGCAATTTTAGAAACATAAAATCTTTCATGGTTGGATCTGGATTCACTTCATAACCAAATGGTGGAGGGAGGGTGTCGCTTTCGTACAACCCTGTAAAATGTGGTGCTGACTGAAGATTCACACCAGCCTTATGAATCCCATGCCTCGATTCCTTCTGCAGTGAAGCAGGCCAAGAATAACTGCAATCATTCATCCCATTCCTGCCTTTGTGGACCTTAATTGCGAGGATTATAATAGCCATTAGAAAAACTAACGAGATGGCAGCAAAAGATATAATTAAATAACGTCTCAAATCGGACGCCCACGGTTCGGAATCCCCCAACATGCCGGTAGTGGATGCAATTTCAATATTACTATCCAACACTGATAAGGTGATGCTGACTGTTGAGGAAAGGGATGGCTTTCCACCGTCCCTGACCAAAATCACGAGTTTTTGTCTGGGTGAATCTTTGAATCCAAAACGTCGGATAGTCCAGAGTTCTCCGGTCTCTGGAGATACAGTAAACAGGCTTTCATCGGTAGGCCGAAGAAGTTGATAGAAAAGGTGCGCGTTCTGCCCAGAATCAGCATCGGTGGCCGTGACCTTAGCGACTAAATAACCCGGATCAGCAGATCTCGGCATTGTCTCCTCTGCTCCAGAACCTCTATTTGACACGGGCGATAGGATCACAGGGGCATTATCATTCTGATCCACGATGATCACATCCACAGTTGCATTGCCGCTGAGAGAAGGGGATCCAGCATCCTTTACTTGAACAGAAAGCTGAACATGTTTCAGTTGTTCGTAATCAAACGAGCGGTGAGCAAACATCACACCGTTGGCTGAATTCATTGAGACGAAAGTGGACGCAGGCAAACCATGTATCAGGCTATCCAAAATGGAAAAAGACAGATTGGCATTTTCACTGAAATCTGGATCAAAGGCTGACACTGAACCAATAGAACCACCAATACGGTTATTTTCCGTCACATACATAGCAAACGAAGGCTGCGTAAAGCGTGGCGGGTTGTCATTTACATCGGAGACTTGAACTCGGATAGTTTTCTCATTTGTTAGCGGAGGAGAACCTCCGTCCCTGCATGTGATTGTAATGTTGTACTCAGGTACTTTTTCTCGGTCTATGTGATCAGCAAGCACCACTGTGTAGTAGTTATTAAAAGAGTTGTCAAGATTAAAGGGAACGTTTTTGGCGATATAACAGAGAACGTTACCCCTCTCTTCAGTATCCCGATCTGTTATTTTTAAAAGAGCTACCGGAGTTCCTAAAGGAGCATCCTCTGCGATCGGACTGGAATTCGAAGTTACAGTTATTTCAGGAGCGTTATCATTAACATCAGTAACCTTTATTAGGAGGGTGCTGTAAACTGGCACTGCATGTGGACCTCTATCCATAGCTTGCACCGAAATTTCATAATCCTTTGCCTCTTCAAAGTCCACAATGCCAACGACTCTGATTTCCCCGTTTTGGGAGTTTACCCTAAATAGGCGACGCACTCTATCTGGAGTTCGGTCACCGAGAGAATACGTTATCTCACCGTTTATGCCTTCGTCTATATCAATGGCATTTATTGTCGCTATTAAAGAACCGTTCGGTACGTTTTCTGCGATGGTGATCTCGTACACGGCCTGTTCGAAAACAGGAGCATTGTCGTTCACATCAGACACACTGATAATAATTTGGGTGGTGCCGGATTTTTCAAGGGTCCCTCCGTCAATTGCAGTCAGCGTTAACCGATGAGTTGCTTGCTGCTCTCGGTCGAGAGGCCTTTGAAGTAATAACTCTGGGGTAACAGTATGTTTATTATCCGTTTTTAGTTCTAAAATAAAGTGCTCATTTTCGCTCAGTTGGTAGGTCCGGACACCATTGGTTCCCACGTCCGGGTCCCGTGCGCTCTGGAGTTGGAAGCGCGCTCCGGCCGACACATATTCGGAGATTTCGAAGTGGAACTCGTTGCTCTGGAAGACGGGTGGATTGTCATTTGTGTCGAGAACCTCAACTTCCACACGATACAGCTTTAACGGATTTTCAACCACAGCCTCCAACGTCAGTACACACGTTAGGCTTTGTTCACAGAGCTGTTCCCTGTCTAATTTATATTTTACGAACAATACTCCGGTGTTTAAATCCACGTCTAGATATTGCCTTTTGTACTCCGATACAATCCGAAACCGGCGAGCGGAAAGCTGCCTCACAACTAAACTCAGGTCCTTAGCAATGTTTCCAACAAAGGCACCAAGCTCTAATTCTTCAGGAATTGAGTAACGGATGTTCCCACAAACTGAATCCGAGACATATACCAGTATCAAATAAAGAACGCGCCACTGTGACAGACCGTGGTTTAGCGTGTAGGCCATTTATGGACGAACGTATTGTAAATCTAACTGCCCGATTCTCCGATTAATTGTACGGCCTTTATGTTTAGAAGGTATTTGTTCATTACCCTGGTTTTTCAGTTGAAGAATTTTGTTTTGCGTGCGGCGCCGAGATGGATTTCTTTGGCAAAATCGGTGAGAATATTTGTACAAATACCTTATAATTTCGCGGACCCTTAGAGGTGAAGGAAGACCGTGGATTGACGAGTGCTGTTTCCTCGACACTGCGCAGCGTTTGGTTTTGGGGGAGTGGTGCTGGATCTCCAGCCACATTGCTTCACCTCATTGGTAGACAGCGACACAAAGAGACTCGGCCAATAATAACAGCAAACACTCTTAAAGTAACAGTGCCTCTACTGAACACCGGAAGAATTGCTTTGTACATTTAACACTGTGCAACTTTAATTGATGTTGCTGTTCTATTTCCTAATTTCCGAATTTATTAATTCGGTGCCGTTATTGTAGGCTCATATAACTTACCATGAATTTGACTGGGAACTTCTACACATAGTTCCTTGTTGAAAAAAAATCATGGTGTATATTCTTCACCTAATTGCAGGGAGGTCCTCGAGAACAAAGTAATTTATTCCGCAAAAATAGTGTTATTTGCGTTGATAAGTTGTTAAGATGCTTTTATAATGTATTTATATTTCTGGTGATTAAAGCACCTGCAGTCAATGTTATACCTGTAACAACGATCATGTGAAATATTTTCCAGACCTAAGTGGATGCTTAACCAACAATAAATACTGTTTCATGTATTCGTTTGGAATAATTAGGAGAAGTATTGTTCAGTAATGGCACACATTTTTTGCCTTGCTTTATAAGGTATCCGAAAGAACGGTACATTCTATGATGTATGTTTATTGTAAGTTTCCACAGTTACGCCGAACGTCATCTGGAACAGGATACTTCTCCTGCAATGTAGTATTCCCAATCAGAACAAAACACACACCTATTGTGTATAATATTCCTATTTGATATGGGTTAATGATCAAGCATTAAAGAATTGTATTTAATGGGTAGTTGCCTCCAACTTCCGATATAAATAAATTCAGAAAATATAATTCATTGTTTTTTTTTCCCGAAAAGGGAAAACTTTCTGAGACCACACACATTTCTCACCAATAAATCTTGGAATTTAGATTAAGGGTTACTCGACACTACGGTCAGACACAAATAATTGAATAAAGCATTTAAAACGAGCTAATCATCTGAACATTTATTCTGAACGTCGGGCCATCACAGGGCCAGCATCAATGGATGTGGCGTGTTTTTCATTAGTAGGCAGGATTAGGGATTCTTTTGGTACAATGCTTTTGATTCTTACACTGAAAAATAAATATGGGCAGGGGTCAGTTCCAACAATGTATATATCTTTTGAGCCCGATTTTACGGCATTTGACAAGAACACGACCGAAAACAAAATTCACACCGTGTCAAACTACATCTTTCGTTGTTGTCGTTTATATAACCTGACTCCAGGTAATATCATAGAGACAAAAAAACATTATTTGAGGAAGAAAAGCCGGTTCTGGCCTATTTCATAGATCAATCCCACACAGCAACCATCTTCAGCCAGAAGTGCCAAGTAGATGCATCATATCGGCCTCCTCCCGATATCCCCAACATCACAGAAGCCAGTCTTCAGCCAATTCAATTCACTCCACATGATATCAAGAAACGGTTGATGGAAATGGATACAACAAAGGTTATGGGCCCCGAAAACATCCCGGCTGTAGTGCTGAAGACTTGTGCTCCAGAACTTGCTGTGCCTCTGGCTAAACTGTTCCAGTACAGCATCTACCCGACAATGTGGATAATTGCCCAGGTATGTCCTGTCCACAAAAAGCAGGACAAATCCAATCCGGCCAATTACCGCCCCATCAGTCTACTCTCAATCATCAGCAAAGAGAGGGAAGGTGTCATCGACAGTGCTATCATGCGGCACTTACACACCAATAACCTGATGACCGAGGTTCAGTTTGGGTCCAGCCAGGACCACTCGGCTCCAGACCTCATTACAGCCTTGGTCGAAACATGGACAGAAGAGCTGAATTCCAGAGGTGAAGTGAGAGTGACTGCCCTTGACATCAAGGCAGCATTTGACCAAGTGTGACATCAAGGAGTCCTTGTAAAATTAAAGTGAATGGGAATCAGAGGGAAAACTCTCCAGTGGCTGGAGTCATACCGCGCACAAAGGAAGATGATAGTGGATGTTGAAGGCCAATCATCTCAGCCCCAGGACATTGTTGCAGGAGTTCCTCAGGGCAGTGTCCTAGGCCCAACCATATTCAGCTACGTCATCAATGAACTTCCCTCCATCATAATGTCAGAAATGGGCATGTTCGCTGAAGATTTCACAGTATTCAGTTCCATTCGCAACCCCCAGATCATGAAGCAGTCCGTGCCCACATGCAGCAAGACCTGGACAACATCCAGGCTTGGGCTGATAAGTGGCAAATAACATTCACGCCAGACATGTGTCAGACAATGACCATCTCCAACAAGAGAGAGTCTAACCACCTCCCCTTGACATTCAACGGCATTACCATCGCCGAATCCCCCACCATCAACCTCCTGGGGGTCACCATTGACCAGAAACTTAACTGGACCAGCCACATAAATACTGTGGCTACAAGAGCAGGTGAGAGGCTGGGTACTCTGCGGCGAGTGACTCACCTTCAGACTCCCCAAAGCCTTTCCACCATCTACAAGGCACAAGTCAGGAGTGTGATGGAATACTCTCCACTTGCCTGGATGAGTGCAGCTCCAACAACACTCAAGAAGCTCGACAACTTCCAGGACAAAGCAGCCCGCTTGATTGGACCCCATTTACCACCCTAAACATTCACTTCTTCCACCACTGGCACACCGTGGCTTCAGTGTGTACCATCCACATGATGCACTGCAGCAGCTCGCCAAGGCTTCTTCGACAGCACCTCCCAAACCAAGGACCTCTACCACCTAGAAGGGCAAGGGCAGCAGGCACATGGGAACAACACCACCTGCACGTTCCCCTCCACGTTATACACCATCCTGACTTGGAAATATATCGCCGTTCCTTCATCGTCGCTGGGTCAAAATCCTGGAACTCCCTACCTAACAGCACTGTGGGAGAACCTTCACCACACGGACTGCAGCGGTACAAGAAGGCGACTCCCCACCACCTTCTCAAGGGCAATTAGTGATGACAATAAATGCTGGCCTTACCAGCGACGCCCACATCCCATGAACGAATTTTTTAAAAAGCAGCCATTTTTCTATTTCTTTAATTACTTCTCTTTCCAGAAAGGTACCGAATTGTTTCTTGGTCTCTATTGTTTTTGCTTAACTGGCGTTCAGGAAATGTATTCCACAACTCTATTGGTGACAGCAGTTTATTTTATTTCCCTCCTCACTCCACACTTCCTAATTATTAAGCTGCATTCCCTGGTCTGCGAAACCTTTACTATGGCAAATAATTGCCTCAATTACATATGCCAATTCCCTTCATAAACTTCAAAACGTCAATCTGATCATCCCAAATGATCCTCTTTTCCAAAAAAAAATTATGAACTTCCTGGCCACAATATTCTGTTCTGACATCTCTCCTTTATTGTACAATTCCGTGGGGCTGTATTCACTTAGTTCCATTCTAACGTATCGGATTAGAAAAAGGATCTCTCGCAAGGATTCTCTTCCCATCCCCACACCGTCAAGTCTGAAGTCTTCCAGAGAAAATTATTTGCCCACCTTTCTCTTCCTGATCTTCTTGGTGCCCCTTGGTGACATCATCCACAAACCTGCAGTCAGCTTTTCCATGTGCACCAATGACACCCAGCGCTACCTTTCCACTACCTGCCTCAATCCATCCACTGCTTCTGGGCGGTCAGGCTGCTTGTCCGACATTCAGTCTTCGATGAGCTATAACTTCTTCCCTTGAAATTCTGGGAAGACTAAAGCAATTGTGTTCAGCTCCCTTCTTAACCACTATATTCTTAGCACTAACTTCATCCCTCTTTCTGATCACTGTCTCAAATCGTTTGCATCATCACTGTCCAGTTTGACCCTGAGACTAGCTTCTGACTCCCTATCTTATCCATCACAAAGACCATCTGCTTCCAACTCTGTAACAGCACCCACTCCCGCATAGATTTTCTTCAGTTGAAACATTAAAATGCACCTTCTTCACTGCTGAACTCGACTATTCCAATTTCCAATGCTGACCAACCTCTCATCGTCCACCCACCATGAGCTTCAGCTCATTCAAGACTCTTCCACTCATAGTCTATCCTGCACTAAGTTCCCTACATTGGGGGGACTTACATTGGGTTTCAGTCGCGGAACTTAAAGTCAACGTCTTTGTGTTTAAAGTTCGGCAAGGTTTTGTTCATCTTTATTTCTGATCTCCTCTACACCTTCCCAAAATCTCGGTTCTTCTAATTCCAGCCTCTTGTTCGTCCTAACCTACGTTTGTCCGACAATTTGTGGTCGTGCCTTCAGCCACCCAGGTCTCAGTCTCTGAAATTCCTTTCCCAACTTATCCACCTAGGCACCTCTCTCTGCGAGGCCACACTCAAATCCACGTCACTGACCAAGCTTTCGGTCAATCCTCCTAATCTCTCTTTTTTGGTTCAGCATCCATCCACCCCCCGACCTTCTGTGAATTGCCATTACATGTATGCAAGTTCTTGTTGTTTCTTCATAACTTCAATTATTCATAGTCAGTATTATTCTTGATAATAGGCTCAGAAACCTAGCCTTTTATAGTGAAATAATGCAATGGCATTGACCTCTTTGTAGAATTTCATGATCATCGCATATGTAATAATGACAGGATCATTGTTTCCGAAGTGATCTTCTACTTCCAACAAAAATGATTACTGCTTAAGATTAGATTCAGAATAATCAAGTTACCTACTGTAGAAACCGATAATGGACGCAATTATATACCATATCTAGAAACCTACAATTCTCTTTAGTTTTATAATTAAATGCCAGATGTTGAGATGAAAGTAGATGCTTTGAGATTCGACCGAGTATGGCACCAAGGAGCCCTCCCAAAACTGAAGTCAATGGCAGCGGGGGGGGGGGGGGGGGGGGGTGTCAACTGTCCTGTACCTAGATTAATACCTAACAGAAAGGAAGATGGTTGTGGGATGTCAGAGGTCATTAGTCATAGCCCCAGAACACTACTGCAGACGTTCCTCGGGAAAGCTCTTTGGTTTAACCATCTTCAGCTGCTTCATCAATCACTTTCCTTCTGCCTCGAGGTTAGAAGGGGGCTGTTAACTAATTATCCCACAGTCTTCCGCTCCACTAACAAAGCAGTACATGCAGCTTACAGCAGGATCTGGATAACACAAAGGCCTGGGCTCGGAAGTGTCACGCCACATACGGGCTGAGTAATAACGATATTAAGGAGCAGAAATCCCTGACAACTCCCCTTGACCTTCCTTGGCGTCACCATCGTAGAATCTCTCGCCATCAATATCTTGGAGAATTACCATTGAACAGAAGCTTAACTGGGCCAACCATATCAATACCGTGGCTACAACAGCAGGGAAGAGGCTAGCTTCTGCGCGTTAAATGGCACACCTCCGGAGCACTCAAAGCCTGAACACAACTTATAATGCTTAAGGTAGGATGGGTACAGCCGCAACAATTTTCAAGAATCTCAGCACAGTCCACAACCGAGCAATTGACTTGATCAATCCTCGTGCTACCAGGCCCAAAAGCTACTTCCACTATCAACGGCACTCTGGCTGTATGAAGCAGGTACGGTCCACAGGATGTACTGTGACAACTCACCAATCTTACTTCGAGAATCCCTCGCTCCATTTTGAGCTTTATCACCAAGAAGGACAAGAGCAGCAATGTCGTGGGCAACTATCGCCTCCGAATTCCCCTCCTAGAAACAGAGCTCTACGACTTGGACATATGTCATTGTTCCCTAATCATTGCTGAGTTGATATCGTACAAGTCCCTATCTAACACCACAGTGGAAGCATCATTCCCACAAGAAGTTCAATTGTTCAAGCAGAAGGTACACATCTACTCTCTAAGGGCAACAAGGGTGTGCAATAAATGCGGCTATGCCTGCACCTGACCTGCTGAGTGTTTCCAACATTTTAAGAAAAAATAACCTTTCCTCTGATTTTTTCCCAAACACAAGCTGGGTAATTGGGGTATACATGTAAGTGTTTTCTATGGATTCATTGTTGGCTTTTCCCTCTATTAACATTGTTTCACCCACTTCTTTATTCATTTTTTCTCTGCAGGCTCTATTAGGTGGGATTGGAACTTCCCATTCATTGTCCCAGTTTCAATGGGTCCATGCTATCCATATTGCTTGCACAATTTTCCAAAACATTAATTCCATTCCCCAAACTGCTTTGATACAATTCTGATATTAGTTTTCAATCGTTTTTCTTATTTATTGATTTTTTTATTTATTTTGCCCATTGTTTATTTCTCACCTTGATTTGTAATCAACCCTTCTGATTTTATCAGATTAAACCGGATAATTACTCCTCAGCTTTAATACCAATACCAGGGTTAAACATAACATTAGGAAACAGCAAGCATGGCATACTATAGTTATGATATTCTAGTATCATTGCAGTGCAGCACAGGAGGAGGCCATTCGGCCCATCGTACTTGTGCCAGCTCTTTGAAAGACCTATCCACTTAGTCCCATTTCCCTGATCTTTCCGCATAGCCCTGTAATTTTTTTCCTTCAATTGTTTATCTAATTCACTTTTGAAAGTTACTACTGAATCTGCTTCCACCTTTCAGACAAGTGCATTCCAGATCATAACAACTCGCTGTGTAAATAAAAACGTTTCCTCATGTCACCTCTGGCTCTTTTGCAGATCACCTTAAATCTGTGTCCTCTGGTTACCCACCCTTCTGCAACAGGAAACAGTTTCTCCTTACGAACTCCATCAAAACTGTTCATGATTTTGAACACCTCTATAAAATTTCCCCTTCACCTTCTCATTTCTGAGGAGATCAAGCCCAGCTTCTCCAATCTTTCCACATAACTGAAGTCCCTCATCCTTGGTACCACTCTACTAAATCTCTTCTGCACCCTCTCTAATGCCTTGGCATTCTTCCCAAATTTTGGTGCCCAAAATTGAATGCAATACTCCAGCTGAGGCCGAACCAGTGTTTTATTAACGTTTAGCATAACTTCCTTGCTTTTGTATTCTATGCCTCTTTTAATAAAACCCAGGATCCCATATGCTTTTTAAACAGTCTTCTCAACTTCTTCTGGCACCTTCAAAGATTAGTGTATGTGCACCTCTGTTCCTGCACCCCATTTAAAGAAGTATCATTTAGATTATATTGCCTCTCCTCATACTTCCGATCAAAATGTATCACTTCACCCTTCTCTGCATTAAATTTCATCTGCCGTGTGTCTGCCCATTTAATCAGTCTGTCTATGTCCTCCTGAAGTCTGTTACTATCCTTCTCATTGTTTATTACATTTCCAAATTTCATGACATATCCAAACTTTGAAATTATACCCTCGATACCTAAGTCTAGGTCATTACTATATACCAAAAAGAGCCGAATACTGACCCCTGGGGAACCACACTGTATACTTCCCTCCAGACTGAAAAACAACTGTTCACCGCTACTAGAATCATAGAATCATAGAATCATAGAATCATAGAAGTTACAACATGGAAACAGGCCCTTCGGCCCAACATGTCCATGTCGCCCAGTTTATACCACGAAGCTAGTCCCAATTCCCTGCACTTGGCCCATATCCCTCGATACCCATCTTCCCCATGTAACTGTCCAAATGCTTTTTAAAAGACAAAATTGTACCCGCCTCTACTACTGCCTCTGGCAGCTCGTTCCAGACACTCACCACCCTTTGAGTGAAAAAATTGCCCCTCTGGATCCTTTTGTATCTCTCCCCTCTCACCTTAAATCTGTGCCCCCTCGTTATAGACTCCCCTACCTTTGGGAAAAGATTTTGACTATCGACCTTATCTATGCCCCTCATTATTTTATAGACTTCTATAAGATCACCCCTTAACCTCCTACTCTCCAGGGAATAAAGTCCCAGTCTGTCTAACCTCTCCCTGTAAGTCAAACCATCAAGTCCCGGTAGCATCCTAGTAAATCTTTTCTGCACTCTTTCTAGTTTAATAATATCCTTTCTATAATAGGGTGACCAGAACAGTACACAGTACTCCAAGTGTGGCCTCACCAATGCCCTGTACAACTTCAACAAGACATCCCAACTCCTGCATTCAATGTTCTGACCAATGAAACCAAGCATGCTGAATGCCTTCTTCACCACCCTATCCACCTGTGACTCCACTTTCAAGGAGCTATGAATCTGTACTCCTAGATCTCTTTGTTCTATAACTCTCCCCAACGCCCTACCATTAACGGAGTAGGTCCTGGCCCGATTCGATCTACCAAAATGCATCACCTCACATTTATCTAAATTAAACTCCATCTGCCATTCATCGGCCCACTGGCCCAATTTATCAAGATCCCGTTGCAATCCTAGATAACCTTCTTCACTGTCCACAATGCCACCAATCTTGGTGTCATCTGCAAACTTACTAACCATGCCTCCTAAATTCTCATCCAAATCATTAATATAAATAACAAATAACAGCGGACCCAGCACCGATCCCTGAGGCACACCGCTGGACACAGGCATCCAGTTTGAAAAACAACCCTCGACAACCACCCTCTGTCTTCTGTCGTCAAGCCAATTTTGTATCCAATTGGCTACCTCACCTTGGATCCCATGAGATTTAACCTTATGTAACAACCTACCATGCGGTACCTTGTCAAATGCTTTGCTGAAGTCCATGTAGACCACGTCTACTGCACAGCCCTCATCTATCTTCTTGGTTACCCCTTCAAAAAACTCAATCAAATTCGTGAGACATGATTTTCCTCTCACAAAACCATGCTGACTGTTCCTAATTAGTCCCTGCCTCTCCAAATGCCTGTAGATCCTGTCCCTCAGAATACCCTCTAACAACTTACCCACTACAGATGTCAGGCTCACTGGTCTGTAGTTCCCAGGCTTTTCCCTGCCGCCCTTCTTAAACAAGGGCACAACATTTGCTACCCTCCAATCTTCAGGCACCTCACCTGTAGCGGTGGATGATTCAAATATCTCTGCTAGGGGACCCGCAATTTCCTCCCTAACCTCCCATAACGTCCTGGGATACATTTCACCAGGTCCCGGAGATTTATCTACCTTGATGCGCGTTAAGACTTCCAGCACCTCCCTCTCTGTAATATGTACACTCCTCAAGACATCACTATTTATTTCCCCAAGTTCCCTAACATCCATGCCTTTCTCAACCGTAAATACCGATGTGAAATATTCATTCAGGATCTCACCCATCTCTTGTGGTTCCGCACTTAGATGACCTTGTTGATCCTTAAGAGGCCCTACTCTCTCCCTAGTTACCCTTTTGCCCTTTATGTATTTGTAGAAGCTCTTTGGATTCACCTTTGCCTGATCTGCCAAAGCAATCTCATATCCCCTTTTTGCCCTCCTGATTTCTCTCTTAACTCTACTCCGGCAATCTCTATACTCTTCAAGGGATCCACTTGATCCCAGCTGCCTATGCATGTCATATGCCTCCTTCTTATTTTTGACTAGTGCCTCAATCTCCCGAGTCATCCAAGGTTCCCTACTTCTACCAGCCTTGCCCTTCACTTTATAAGGAATGTGCTTACCCTGAACCCTGGTTAACACACTTTTGAAAGCCTCCCACTTACCAGACGTCCCTTTGCCTGCCAACAGACTCTCCCAATCAACTTCTGAAAGTTCCTGTCTAATACCATCAAAATTGGCCTTTCCCCAATTTAGAATTTTAACTTTTGGGCCAGACCTATCCTTCTCCATAGCTATCTTAAAACTAATGGAATTATGATCACTGGTCCCAAAGTGATCCCTCACTAACACTTCTGTCACCTGCCCTTCCTTATTTCCCAAGAGGAGGTCAAGTTTTGCCCCCTCTCTAGTCGGGCCATCCACATACTGAATGAGAAATTCCTCCTGAATACACTCAACAAATTTCTCTCCATCCAAGCCCCTAATGCTATGGCTGTCCCAGTCAATGTTGGGAAAGTTAAAGTCCCCTACTATTACCACCCTATTTTTCTTGCAGCTGTCTGTAATCTCCTTACATATTTGCTCCTCAATTTCCCGTTGACTATTTGGGGGTCTGTAGTACAATCCTATCAAAGTGATCTCTCCCTTCTTATTTTTCAGTTCTACCCATATAGACTCAGTGGGCGAACCCTCGGATATATCCCCTCTCACTACTGCCGTGATGTTCTCCCTAATCAAGAACGCAACTCCCCCTCCTCTCTTACCTCCTGCTCTATCTTTCCTATAGCATCTGTACCCTGGAACATTGAGCTGCCAGTCCTGCCCCTCCCTTAGCCATGTTTCAGTAATAGCTATAACATCCCAGTCCCATGTACCCATCCATGCCCTGAGTTCATCTGCCTTGCCCATCAGACTTCTTGCATTGAAATAAATGCAGTTTAATCTAGACTTCCCTTGGTCTTTGCCCTGCTTTCTCAGACCATCTGTCCGGTCATGTTCTGTACACTCTCCCTTACTGCCTTTTGTTTCTGTCACCACTTTATTTCCCACTGACTTCCTGCATCGGTTCCCATCCCCCTGCCACATTAGTTTAAACCCTCCCCAACAGCACTGGCAAACACTCCCCCTAGGACATTGGTTCCAGTCCTGCCCAGATGCAGACCGTCCAATTTGTACTGGTCCCACCTCCCCCAGAACCGGTTCCAATGGCCCAGGAATTTGAATCCCTCCAGCTTGCACCATCTCTCAAGCCACGTATTCATCTTAGCTATCCTGTCATTCCTACTCTGACTAACCCGTGGCACTGGTAGCAATCCTGAGATTACTACCTTTGAGGTCCTACTCTTTAGTTTAACTCCTAACTCCCTAAATTCAGCTTGTAGGACCTCATCCTGTTTTTTACCTATATCGTTGGTGCCTATATGCACCACGACAACTGGCTGTTCACCCTCCCCCTCCAAAATGTCCTGCAGCCGCTCCGAGACATCCTTGACCCTTGCACCAGGGAGGCAACATACCATCCTGGAGTCTCGGTTGCGTCCGCAGAAACGCCTGTCTATTCCCCTTACAATCGAGTCCCCTATCACTATAGCTCTGCCACTCTTTTTCCTGCCCTCCTGTGCAGCAGAGCCAGCCACGGTGCCATGAACCTGGCCACTGCCACCTTCCCCTGGTGAGTCATCTCCGCCAACAGTATCCAAAACGGTATACCTGTTTTGGAGGGAGATGACCGCAGGGGACCCCTGCACTGCCTTCCTACTCTTCCTCTGTCTGTTGGTCACCCATTCACTATCTCCCTCAGTAATTTTTATCTGCGGTGTGACCAACTCACTGAACGTGCTATCCACGACTTTCTCAGCATCGCGGATGCTCCAAATGGAGTCCATCCGCAGCTCCAGAGCCGTCAAGCGGTCAAACAATAGCTGCAGCTGGACACACTTCCCGCAGGTGAAGGAATCAGGGATACAGGAAGGAGCCCTGAATTCCCACATCCCACAAGAGGAACATGACACGGCGCTGGGATCTCCTGCCATGACTTAACCCTTAAATTAGCTTAAGAACAACTACAATGTCAAGAGAAAAAAAAAGGAAAGAAAAACTACTTACCACTCCCTTTAAGGAGTTTACTCCTTTAAATTGTTCTCAATTTAGAGAATGTTAACTACACTGGGGACCTTGATTCACTAAAAAATAAACGCTACTTCCTATAAGACCTGCAGACCTTCCCTTTCCTTTTACTTCAGTTACTGTAGATCAGGAGAAATACTCACCTGAACCGACTCACCAATCAGGTGCCTCCCCTGTGTCGCGTCCCGATCTGATTCCTGACGTCACTTCGAACTCGGTCGCAGCTCCGCTCGGCTCGGCTCCTCTCAGCGCTCTGAAATCCCGCCTTTTATCGGACGCTCCCTCCGCTCGGCTCGGCTCCTCTCAGCTGTTCTCAGCGCTCTGAAATCCCGCCTTTTATCGGACGCTCCCTCCGCTCGGCTCGGCTCCTCTCAGCTGTTCTCAGCGCTCTGAAATCCCGCCTTTTATCGGACGCTCCCTCCGCTCGGCTCGGCTCCTCTCAGCTGTTCTCAGCGCTCTGAAATCCCGCCTTTTATCGGACGCTCCCTCCGCTCGGCTCGGCTCCTCTCAGCGCTCTGAAATCCCGCCTTTTATCGGACGCTCCCTCCGCTCGGCTCGGCTCCTCTCAGCTGTTCTCAGCGCTCTGAAATCCCGCCTTTTATCGGACGCTCCCTCCGCTCGGCTCGGCTCCTCTCAGCGCTCTGAAATCCCGCCTTTTATCGGACGCTCCCTCCGCTCGGCTCGGCTCTGATTTCTGTCCTTTAGCCAATTTTGTAACCATGCTGCCACTATCTCTTTAATCCTATGGGATTTAGTTCTGCTAACAATTCTATTATGTGGTGCTTTATCAAATACCTTTTGAAAGTCCATATACACATCAACCGCTCAAACCTCAACAAACCTCTCTGTTACTTTATGATTGAACTCAATTAAGTTCGTCAAACACGATTTTCCTTTAACAAATCAGTGCTGACTTTCATTTATTAGCTCAGACTTTTCAAAGTGCCTATTAATTTAGTCCCGGATTATTGTCTCCACCATAGATATTAGGCAGACTGGCCTGTAATTGATGGGTTTATCCCTCTCCCCTCTTGATAACTTCAGGAGGACATAGACAGATTGGTGAAATGGGCAGACACATGGCAGATGAAATTTAACGCAGGGAAGTGTGAAGTAATGCGTTATGGTAGGAAGAATGAGGAGAGGCAATAAAAACGAAATGGTACAATTTTAAAGGGGGTGCAGGAAGAGAAAGAACTGGAGGTCCACATACAAAATCTATGAAGGTGGCCGGACAAATTGAGAAGGTTATTAAAAAAGCAACTGCAATTCTGATCATTATTAATAGAGGTATAGAGTACAAAAGCAGGGAAGTTATGCTAAACGTTAATAAAACACTGTTTAGGCCTCAGCTGGAGTATTGTGTTGAATTCTGCATACCACAATTTAGGACGGGTGTTAAGGCCTTAGAGATGGTGCAGAAGAGATTTACTAGAATGGTATCAGGGTTGAGAAACTTCAGTTATGTGGAGAGATTGGAGACGCTAGGGTTGTTCTCCTTATAACATACGAGTTTAAGGTGAGGTTTGGTAGAAGTGTTCAAAGTCATGAACAGTTATGACAGAGTAAGGAGGGAGCAACTGCCTCTTTAACCCCATGGGATTCAATTTTGCTAACAAGTCTATTATATGGTACGTTATCAAACGCCTTTTGAAATTCCATATAGACAACATACTCTGCAACAGCCGATTGGTGAAGTAGAGTGGTGAAGTAAAGTGCGCACTAGATTGGTGAAGTAGAGTGTACACTATTTTAAAGAGAATTACATATTTGCTTGTAAAACTGAAATATTATAGAGTATAGATAGCGAGAAAAACAGTGAGTTCATATTAGGTAGCTCATCTGAAGAAAACACCAGCACAGACTTGAGTCAAGTGACCTGTTTCTGTGCTGTAATGTTCTTTGATTCCGTCAACGCACTGGGATATATTAGAAATGCTTAAGCTCAGCAGCCAAGAGAGAAAGTTTAGGAGAACATCACCAAGGTGTATAAAATGTTAAATTGTACACATGTAACAAACTTAGAATATTATCCGAGAATAATTCATATTAACAGGACAATGATATGAATTTAAATTAGTGAAGCGTAAAGTTAGAACAGAGATTAGAACTTGTTTTTACCCAAAGAACAATAAATGTTTGTAATAGTCTACTTGTCAAAGATTTCGAGATAAAAAATTAGGGAAGTTTAAATTACTTTTGAATGTTGGTTGGAGAGCGAGAATACCACAACGATGAGCGTAATGGGCCGATTGACTTTTTATACTATTTATTTGTTATTAGGTTGCACTTTATCTTGCGTCTCATTTCTATTGCAGAATGGATTAAATGTATACAGACCAATTTGACCATTGCCTGTGTTAGTATAATTTCCACACAACCTACTGCATTTATTTATCAGTTCTGGATTTTCCTTAACCCTCTTTACCTAAAAATAATGTACTGAGCATTTTCAATTTTCTAAAACAGTTTTACTAATCATTATAAAAACAGAGCAGGCTTCAATAAGTTTATGACTATTTTGTTGCCAATTCATATAAATTGCAATGTACAAGATGAATTGCATAAATATTTCACAACAAGCAGAAAATTAAGCTTCAAATGAAACTTCTTTGTTGTTGTTAACCTCTTCTGTTTGTCGTTTATATTACATGGGCTCCGGAAGACTGGTTAACATAATAGAGCAGTTCAAATTTAAATGATGAAATTTATAATAATAAAATGTTATTCACTGATGGTAAAAAAGTACATAAAAATCTAGGTCTGTAGCTTTTTTGTAAATAAAAATATTTTGGGTTGTATTTTCTTAATTTAAACTGCACTATAAATCTTTGGTTGTCACGACTTATTTGAACAATACAATCTGAAGCTTTTCAATAAGATCGCCATCATTGCCTGTTTATTAGTACGAATACGATCATGGATTCTGAAATGTTTGGAAACACGTCTCACCTCAGCGGATTCAATATTACCCTTAATTGGTGTCTTCGGTGTATTTCCATTTTCTTGCGGGACGCACGATCCTGTCTTGATATTAATCATCGGTGCAGACGAGCCATGCAATTTTAGAAACATAAAATCATTCATGGTTGGATCTGGATTCACTTCATAACCAAATGGTTGAGGGAGGGTGTCGCTTTCGTACAACCCTGTAAAATGTGGTGCTGACTGAAGATTCACACCAGCCTTATGAATCCCATGCCTCGATTCCTTCTGCAGTGAAGCAGGCCAAGAATAACTGCAATCATTCATCCCATTCCTGCCTTTGTGGACCTTAATTGCGAGGATTATAATAGCCATTAGAAAAACTAACGAGATGGCAGCAAAAGATATAATTAAATAACGTCTTAAATCGGACGCCCACGGTTCGGAATCCCCCAACATGCCGGTAGTGGATGCACTTTCAATATTGCTATCCAACACTGATAAGGTGATGCTAACTGTTGAGGAAAGGGATGGCTTTCCACCGTCCCTGACCAAAATCACGAGTTTTTGTCTGGGTGAATCTTTGAATCCAAAACGTCGGATAGTCCAGAGTTCTCCGGTCTCTGGAGAAACAGTAAACAGGCTTTCATCGGTAGGTCGAAGAAGTTGATAGAAAAGGTGCGCGTTCTGCCCAGAATCAGCATCGGTGGCCGTGACCTTAGCGACTAAATAACCCGGATCAGCAGATCTCGGCATTGCCTCCTCTGCTCCAGAACCTCTATTTGACACGGGCGACAGGATCACAGGGGCATTATCATTCTGATCCACGATGATCACATCCACAGTTGCATTGCCGCTGAGAGGAGGGGATCCAGCATCCTTTACTTGAACAGAAAGCTGAATATGTTTCAGTTGTTCGTAATCAAACGAGCGGTGAGCAAACATCACACCGTTGGCTGAATTCATTGAGACGAAAGTGGACGCAGGCAAACCATGTATCAGGCTATCCAAAATGGAATAAGACAGATTGGCATTTTCACTGAAATCTGGATCAAAGGCTGACACTGAACCAATAGAACCACCAATACGGTTATTTTCTGTCACATACATAGCAAACGAAGGCTGCGTAAAGCGTGGCGGGTTGTCATTTACATCGGAGACTTGAACTCGGATAGTTTTCTCATTTGTTAGCGGAGGAGAACCTCCATCCCTGCATGTGATTGTAATGTTGTACTCAGGTACTTTTTCTCGGTCTATGAGGTCAGCAAGCACCACTGTGTAGTAGTTATTAAAAGAGTTGTCAAGATTAAAGGGAACGTTTTTAGCGATATAACAGAGAACGTTACCCCTCTCTTCAGAATCCCGATCTGTTATTTTTAAAAGAGCTACCGGAGTTCCCAAAGGAGCATCCTCTGGGATCGGACTGGAATTCGAAGTTACAGTTATTTCAGGAGCGTTATCATTAACATCAGTAACCTTTATTAGGAGGGTGCTGTAAACTGGCACTGCATGTGGACCTCTATCCATAGCTTGTACCGAAATTTCATAATCCTTTGCCTCTTCAAAGTCCACAATGCCAACGACTCTGATTTCCCCGTTTTGGGAGTTTGCTCTAAATAGGCGACGCACTCTTTCTGGAGTTCGGTCACTGAGAGAATACATTATCTCACCGTTTATGCCTTCGTCTATATCAATGGCATTTATTGTCGCTATTAAAGAACCGTTCGGTACGTTTTCAGCGATACTGATCTCGTACACGGCCTGTTCGAAAACGGGAGTATTGTCGTTCACATCAGACACACTGATAATAATTTGGGTGGTGCCGGATTGTTCAGGGATCCCTCCGTCAATTGCAGTCAGCGTTAACCGATGAGTTGCTTGCTGCTCTCGGTCGAGAGGCCTTTGAAGTACTAACTCTGGGGTAACAGTATGTTTATTATCTGTTTTCAGTTCTAAAATAAAGTGCTCATTTTCGCTCAGTTGGTAGGTCCGGACACCATTGGTTCCAGCGTCTGGGTCGCGTGCACTCTGGAGTTGGAAGCGCGCTCCGGCCGGCACCAATTCCGCGATTTCGAAGTGGAACTCGTTCCTCTGGAAGACGGGTGGATTGTCATTTGTGTCGAGAACCTCAACTTCCACACGATACAGTTTTAACGGATTTTCAACCACAGCCTCCAACGTCAGTACACACGTTAGGCTTTGTTCACAGAGCTGTTCCCTGTCCAATTTCTCTTTTACGAACAATATTCCGGTGTTTAAATCCACGTCTAGATATTGCCTTTTGTACTCCGAAACAATCCGAAACCGGCGAGCGGAAAGCTGCCTCACAACTAAACCCAGGTCCTTAGCAATGTTTCCAACAAATGCACCAAGCTCTAATTCTTCAGGAATTGAGTAACGGATGTTCCCACAAACTGAATCCGAGACATATACCAGTATCAAATAAAGAACGCGCCACTGTGACAGGCGGTGGTTTAGCGTGTAGGCCATTTATGGAGGAACGTACTGTAAATCTAACTGCCCGATTCTCCGATTAATTGTACGGCCTTTATGTTTAGAAGGTATTTTTTCATTACCCTGGTTTTTCAGTTGAAGAATTATGTTTTGCGTGCGGCGCCGAGATGGTTTTCTTTGGCAAAATCGGTGAGAATATTTGTACAAATACCTTATAATTTCGCGGACCCTTAGAGGTGAAGGAAGACCGTGGATTGACGAGTGCTGTTTCCTCGACACTGCGCAGCGTTTGGTTTTGGGGGAGTGGTGCTGGATCTCCAGCCACATTGCTTCACCTCATTGGTCGACAGCGACACAAAGAGACTCGGCCAATAATAACAGCAAACACTCTTAAAGCAACAGTGCCTCTACTGAACACCGGAAGAATTGCTTTGTACATTTAACACTATGCAACTTTAATTGATGTTGCTGTTCTATTTCCTAATTTCCTAATTTATTAATTCGGTGCCGTTATTGTAGGCTCATATAACTTACCATGTATTTGACTGGGATCTTCTACACATAGTTCCTTGTTGAAAAAAAATCATGGTGTATATTCTTCACCTAATTGCAGGGAGGTCCTCGAGAACAAAGTAATTTCTTCCCCAAAAAAGGTATTATTTGCGTTGATAAGTTGTTAAGATGCTTTAATATTGTATTTATATTTCTGGTGATTAAAGCACCTGCAGTCAATGTTATACCTGTAACAACGATACGTGAAATATTTTCCAGACCTAAGTGGATGCTTAACCAACAATAAATACTGTTTCATGTATTCGTTTGGAATAATTAGGTGAAGTATTGTTCAGTAATGGCACACATTTTTTGCCTTGCTTTATAAGGTATCCGAAAGAACGGTACATTCTATGATGTATGTTTATTGTAAGTTTCCACAGTTATGCCGAACGTCATCTGGAACAGGATACTTCTCCTGCAATGTAGTATTCCCAATCAGAACAAAACACACACCTATTGAGTATAATATTCTAATTTGATATGGGTTAATGATCAAACATAACAGAGTGGTATTTAATGGGTAGTTGCTTCCAACTTTCGATATAAATAAATTCAGGAAATTTAATTCATTGCTTTTTTTCCATAAAAGGGAAAACTTTCTGAGACCACACACATTCCCACCAATAAACCTTGGAATTTAGATTAAGGGTTACTCTACACTACAGTCAGATACAAATAATCGAATAAAGCATTTAAAACGAGTTAATGATCTGAACATTTATTCTGAACGTCGGGCCATCACAGGGCCAGCATCAATGGAAGTGGCGTGTTTTTCATTAATGGGCAGGATTAGGGATTCTTTTGGTACAATGCTTTTGATTCTTACACTTAAATATAAATATGGGCAGGGGTCAGTTCCAACTATATATATATCTTTTGAGCCCGATTTTACGGCATTTGTCAATAACACTACCGAAAACAAAAAAAAACAAATCTTGTCAAACTACGTCTTTCGTTGTTGCCTTTTATATAACTTGACTCCAAGTAATATCATAGAGACAATTTTGAGGAAGAAAAGGCGGTTCTGGCCTATTTCATAGATCAATCCCACTTAGCTGCCGGTTTTCTATTTCTTTAATTACTTCTATTTCCAGATATGCACCAATTGTTTCTGTTTTTTATTCGTTCATGGGATGTGTGCGTCGCTGGCAAGGCCGGCATTTATTGCCCATCACTAATTGCCCTTGTGTTGGTGGTGAGCCGCCTTCTTGAACTGCTCCAGTTCGTGTGGTGACGGTTCTCCGACAGTGCTGTTAGGAAGGGAGTTCCAGGATTTTGACCCAGCGACGATGAAGGAACGGCGATATATTTCCAAGTCGGGATCGTGTGCGGCTTGGAGGGGAACGTGCAGGTGGTGTTGTTCCCATGTGCCTACTGCTCTTGTCCTTCTAGGTGGTAGAGGTCGCGGGTTTGGGAGGTGCTGTCGAAGAAGCCTTGGCGAGTTGATGCAGTGCATCCTGTGGATGGTAAACACTGCAGCAACTGTGCGCAGGTGGTGAAGGGAGTGAATGTTTAGGGTGGTGGATGGGGTGCCAATCAAGCGGGCTGCTTTATCTTGGATGGTGTCGAGCTTCTTGAGTGTTGTTGGAGCTGCACTCATCCAAGCAAGTGGAGTGTATTCCATCACACTCCTGACTTGTGCCTTGTCGATGGTGGAAAGGCTTTGGGGAGTCAGGAGGTGAGTCACTCGCCGCAGAATACCCAGCCTCTGACCTGCTCTCGTAGCCACAGTATTTATATGGCTTGTCTAGTTAAGTTTCTTGTCAATGGTGACCCCCAGGATGTTGATGGTGGGGGATTCGGCGATGGTAATGCCGTTGAATGTCAAGGTGAGGTGGTTAGACTCTCTCTTGTTGGAGATGGTCATTGCCTGGCACTTATCTGGCGCGAATGTCACTTGCCATTTATCAGCCCAAGCCTGGATGTTGTCCAGGTCTTCCTGTATGTGGGCTCGGACTGCTTCATTATTTGAGGGGTTGCGAATGGAACTGAACACTGTGCAATCATCAGCAAACATCCCCATTTCTGACCTTATGATGGAGGGAAGGTCATTGATGAAGCAGCTGAAGATGGTTGGGCCGAGGACACTGCCCTGAGGAATTCCTGCAGCGATGTCCTGGGGCTGAGATGATTGGCCTCCAACAACCACGACCATCTTCCTTTGTGCTAGGTATGATTCCAACCACTGGAGAGTTTTCCCCCTGATTCCCATGGACTTCAATTTTACTCGGGCTCCTTGGTGCCACACTTGGTCAAATGCTGCCTTGATGTCAAGGGCAGCCACTCTCACCTCACCTCCGGAATTCAGCTCTTTTGTCCATGTGTGGACCAAGGCTGTAATGAGGTCTGGAGCCGAGTGGTCCTGGCGGAACCCAAACTGAGCATCACTGAGCAGGTTATTGGTGAGTAAGTGCCGCTTGATAGCACTGTTGACGACACCTTCCATCGCTTTGCTGATGATTGAGAGGAGACTGATGGGGTGGTAATTGGCCGGATTGGATTTGTCCTGCTTTTTGTGGACAGGACATACCTGGGAAATTTTCCACATTGTCGGGTAGATGCCAGTGTTGTAGCTGCACTGGAACAGCTTGGCTAGAGGTGCAGCTAGTTCTGGAGCACAAGTCTTCAGCACTACAGCTGGGATGTTGTCGGGGCCCATTGCCTTTGCTGTATCCAGTGCGCACAGCCGTTTCTTGATGTCACGTGGAGTGAATCGAATTGGCTGAAGACTGGCTTCTGTGATGGTGGGGATATCGGGAAGAGGCCGAGATGGATCATCCACTCGGCACGTCTGGCTGAAGATGGTTGCAAACGCTTCAGCCTTGTCTTTTGCACTCACGTGCTGGACTCTGCCATCATTGAGGATGGGGACGTTTGCAGAGGCTCCTCCTCCCGTTAGATGTTTAATCGTCCACCGCCATTCACGACTGGATGTGGCAGGACTGCAGAGCTTTGATCTGATCCGTTGGTTGTGGAATCGCTTTGTTCTGTCTATAGCATGCTGCTCCCGCTGTTTAGCATGCATGCAGTCCTGAGTTGTAGCTTCACCAGGTTGGCACCTCATTTTTAGGTACGCCTGGTGCTGCTCCTGGCATGCTCTTCTACACTCCGCATTGAACTAGGGTTGATCCCCTGGCTTGTTGGTAATAGTAGAGTGAGGAATTTGCCGGGCCATGAGGTTACAGATTGTGCTGGAATACAATTCTGCTGCTGCTGATGGCCCACAGCGCCTCATGGATGCCCAGTTTTGAGCTGCTAGATCTGTTCTGAATCTATCCCATTTAGCACGGTGGTAGTGTCACTCAACACATTGGATGGTGTCCTCAGTGCGAAGACGGGACTTCATCTCCACGAGGACTGTGCGGTGGTCACTCCTACCAATATTTTCATGGACAGATGCATTTGCGACAGGTAGATTGGTGAGGACGAGGTCAAGTAAGTTTTTCCATCGTGTTGGTTCGCTCACCACCTGCCGCAGGCCCAGTCTGGCAGCTGTGTCCTTCAGGACTTGGCCAGCTCGGTCTGTAGTGGTGCTACCGAGCCACTCTTGGTGATGGACATTGAAGTCCCCCACCCAGAGTTCATTTTGTGCCCTTGCTACCCTCAGTGCTTCCTCCAAGTGGTGCTCAACATGGAGGAGGACTGATTCCTCAGCTGAGGGAGGGCGGTAGGTGGTAATCAGCAGGAGGTTTCCTTGCCCATGTTTGACCTGGTGCCATGAGATTTCATGGGGTCCAGAGTCAATGTTAAGGACTCCAAGGGCCACTCCCTCCTGACTGTATATCACTGTACCACCACCCCTGTTGGGTCTGTCCTGCCAATGGGACAGGACATACCCAGGGATGGTGATGGAAGAATCTGGGATGTTGGCTGAAAGGTATGATTCTGTGAGTATGGCTATGTCAGGCTGTTGCTTGACTAGTCTGTGGGACAGCTCTCCCAATTTTTGCACAAGTCCCCAGATGTTAGTGAGGAGGACTTTGTAGGGTCTCATCCATTGTTTTTGCTTAACTGGCGTTCTAAGGAAATGTATTCCACAACTCTATTGGTGACAGCAATTCATTTAATTTCCTATCTCACTCCACACTTCCTAATTATTAAGCTGCATTCCCTGGTATGCGAAACCTTTAATACGACAAATAATTGCCTCAATAACATATTCCAATTCCCTTCATAAACTTCAAAACGTCAATCCGAACATCCCAAATGATCCTCTTTCCCAAAAAAAAATCACTTACTGGCCACAATATTCTGTACAGATATCTCTCCTTTATTGTGCATTTCCGTCGAACTATACTCACTTAGTTCCGCTATAGCCTATCGTAAGACAAAAAGGATCTCTAGCAATGCATTCTCTTCCCAACTGTACACCGTCAACTCTGCAAATATCTTTGCCCACCTTTCTCTTCCTGATCTGCTTGCTGCCCCTTGGTGATATCATCCACAAACCTGCAGTCAGCTTTTCCACGTACACCAATGACACCCAGCGCTACCTCTCCACTACCTGCCTCAATCCCTCCATTGCTTCTGGGCGGTCAGGCTGTTTGTCCGACATTAAGTCTTGGATGAGCTATAACTTCCTCCTTTGAAACTTTGGCATGGCTAAAGCAATTGTGTTCATCTCCCTTCTTAACCACGATATTCTTAGCACTAACTTCATCCCTCTTTCTGATCACTGTCTCAGGCTGAACCAGGTCTTTTGCGTCATCACTGGCCAGTTAGACCCTGAGGTGAGCTTCAAACTCCCTATGTTATCCATCACAAAGACCATCTGCTTCCAACTCTGTAACAGCACCCAATTCCGCCTGGACTATCTGCAGTTGAAACCTTCATACGCACTCTTTTCACCGCTGAACTCGACTATTAAAATTTCCAATTCTGACCAACCTCTCATCGTGAGATTCAGCTCATTCAATTCCTTTCCCAACTTACCCAACTTGGCACTTCTCGCTGCTGGACCCCACTCAAATCCACGGCACTGACTAAGCCTTTGGTCAATCCTCCTAATATCTTATTGAAATATACAAGATTCGGAGGGGATTCGATAGAATAGATGCTGAGAGGATGTTACCCCTCATGGGGGAATCTAAAACGAGGGGGCATAGTCTCAGAATAACGGGTCGACCGTTTGAGACAGAAATGAGGAGGAATTTCTTCTCCCAGATTGTCCTGAATCTTTGGAATTCTTTAACCCGGAATGCTGTGGAGGCTGAGTCATTGAATACATTCAAGGCTGAGTTAGACAATTTTTTGATCAGCAAGGGAGTCAAAAGATATGGGGAAATGGCGGGAAAGTGGAGTTGAGGTAAAAATCAGATCAGCCATGATCTCATTAGATGGCTGAGCAGGCTCGAGGGGCCGAATGGCCTACTCCTGCTCCTATCTCTTATGGTCATCTCTTATGGTCTTATGGTCTCTATTTTTTGGTTCAGCATCCAGCAACCCCCCCTCCCGCCATCACCTTCTGTGAATTGCCTTGGGACTTTAACTATGTTAAAGCATTACGTTTATGCAAGTTCTTGTTGTTTCTTCATAACTTCAATTATTCATCGTCAGTATTATCTTTGTTAATAGGCTCAGTAACCTAGCCTTTTACAGTGCAATAATGCAATGGCATTGAATCTTTGCAGAGTTCATGATCATTTCATATGTAATAATGACATGATCACTGTTTCCGAAGTGGTCCTCTAGTTCCGACAAAAATGATTACTGCTAACGATTAGATTGAGAATAACCATGTTCTCTACTGTAGAAACAGATAATGGACGCAATTATGTACCATATCTAGAAACCTACAATGCTCTTCAATTTTATAATCAAATGCCGGATGTAGAGGTGAGAGAAGCTGCCTTGAGATTCAAGCGAGTATGGCTCCAAGGAGCCCTACCAAAACTGAAGTCAATGTGGGGGCGGGGGGGGGGGGGTGCGGTGGGGTGTCAACGCTCCGGTAGCTAGATTAATACCTGACAGAAAGGAAGCTGGTTGTGGATGTCAGAGATCCTTAGTCATAGCCCAAGGGCATTACTCCAGGCGTTCCTCGGGAAC
The DNA here is from genome assembly GCF_035084215.1 of Heptranchias perlo. Taxonomy (NCBI): domain Eukaryota; kingdom Metazoa; phylum Chordata; class Chondrichthyes; order Hexanchiformes; family Hexanchidae; genus Heptranchias; species Heptranchias perlo. The sequence goes on along the minus strand of NC_090338.1, from coordinate 9,292,372 downwards.
GCTCTTTGGTTTAACCATCTTCAGCTGCTTCATCAAACACTTTCCTTCCGCCACGACGCTAGAAGTGGGCTGCTAACTAATGATGCTACAATGTTCAGCTCCACTAACAAAGCAGTACACGCAGTTAACAGCAGGATCTAGATAACACAAAGGCGTGAGCTCAGAAGTGCCAGGTAACGCTCACGCCACATATGGGCTATGTAATAACGATATTAAGCAGCAAAAATCCCTGCCAACTCCCCTTGACCTTCATTGGCATCACTATCGTGGAATCTCTCACCATCAATGTATTGGAGAATTACCATTGAACAGAAGCTTAACTGGGCCAACCACATCAACACCGTGGCTACAACAGCAGGGAAGGGTCTAGCTCCTCCTTGTTAAGTGGCTCACCTCCTGAGTACTGAAAGCCTCAACACAACTTACAATGCATAAGACAAGAATTTCAGCACCATCCACGACCGAGCAATTGACTTGATCAGTCCTCGTGCTACCAGGCCTAAATGGCACCTCCACTATCAATGGTACTCTGGCTGTATGAAGCATGTACGGTCTACAGGATGTACTGTGATAACTCACCAAGGTTACTTCGAGAATCCCTCGCTCCATTTTGAGCTTTATCACCAAGAAGGACAAGAGCAGCAATGTCGTGGGAAACTATCACCTCCGAATTGCCCTCCTAGACACAGAACACTACGGCTTGGACATATGTCATTGGTCCCTAATCATTGTTGAGTTGATATCCTACAAGTCCCTATCTAACACCATGGTGGGAGCATCTTTCCCACACTAAGTTCAGTAGTTCAAGTAGAAGGTACACACCTACTCTCTAAGGGCAACGAAGGGTGTACAATAAATGTGGCTATGCCAACATCATGGGCAACCCGAAAACAAATAAGAAAAAATAAGAACAAAATACTGCGGATGCTGGATATTTGAAATAAAAACAGAAAATGCTGGAAACGCTCAGCAGTTCAGGCAACATCTGTGGAGAGAGAAAGAATGTTAGCGTTTCAGGTCGATGACATTAACTCTGTTTCTTCCTCCACAGGTGCTACTTGACCTGCTGAGTGTTTCCAACATTTTAAGAAAAAATAAACTTTCCTCTGATGTTTTCCCAAACACAAGCTGGGTAATTGGCATATACATATAAATACTTCTTATGAATTCATTGTTGGCTTTTCCCTCTATTAACATTAATTCACCCGCTTCTTTATGCTTTTTTTTATCTGCAGGCTCCAATAGGTGGGATTGAAACATCCCATTCATTGTCCCAGTTTAAAGTGTCTATGCTATCCATATTACTTGCACAATTTTCCAAAACATTAATTCCATTCCCCAAACTGCTTTGATATAATTCTGATATTAGTATATAATCGTTTTCCTTATTTATTTATTTATTTTGCTCATTCTTTATTTTTCTCACCTTGGTTTGTAAACAACACTTCTGATTTTATCAGATTAAACCGGATAATTACCGCCACAGCTTTAATACCAATACCAGGGTTAAACATAACATTAGGAATCATCAAGCATGGCATACTATGGTTATGATATTATAGTTTCATAGTAGGTGTAGCACTGGAGGAGGCCATTCGGCCCATCGGACACGTGCCAGCTCTTTGAAAGAGCTATCCAATTGGTTCCATTTTCCTGATTTTTCCGCATAGCCCTGTAATTTTTTCCCTTCAAGTGTTTATCTAATTCACTTTTGAAAGTTACTACTGAATCTGCTTCCACCACCCTTTCAGGCAGTGCATTACAGATCATAACAACTCGCTGTGTAAAAAATGTTTCCTCATGTCGCCTCTGGCTCTTTTGCCAATCACCTTAAATCTGTGTCCTCTAGTTACCGAACCTTCTGCCACAGGAAACAGTTTCTCCCTACTTACTCTATCAAAACTGTTCATGATTTTGAACACCTCTATCAAATCCCCCCTTCACCTTCTCTGTTCTAAGGAGAACAAACCCAGCTTCTCCAATCTCTCCACATAACTGAAGTCCCTCATCCTTGGTACCATTCTAGTAAATCTCTTCTGCACCCTCTGAAAGGCCTTGACATCCTTCCTAAATTGTGGTGCCCAAAATTGAACGCAATACTCCAGCTGAGGCCTAACCAGTGTTTTATTAACGTTTAGCATAACTTCCTTGCTTTTGTACTCTATGCCTCTTTTAATAAAACCCAGGGTTCCATATAATTTTTAAAGAACCTTCTCAACTTCTTCTGCCATCTTCAAAGATGAGTGTATGTGCATCTCTGTTCCTGCACCCCAGTTAAAGATGTACACTTTAGTTTATTTTGCCTCTCCTCATTCTTCCAATCAAAATGTATCACTTAACCCTTCTCTGCATTAAATTTCATCTGCCATGTGTCTGTCAATTTCATCAGTCTGTCTAAGTCCTCCTGATGTCTGTTACTATTCTTCAAATTGTTTATTACATTTCCAAGTTTCATGTCATCTGCAAACTTTGAAATTATACCCTCAATACCCAAGTCTAGATCATTAATATATATCAAAAAGAGCAGTAGTCCTAATACTGACCCCTGGGGAACAGCACTGTAAACTTCCCTCCAGTTCACCGCTACTCTCTGCTTTCTGTCCTTTAGCCAATTTTGTAACCATGCTGCCACTATCTCTTTAATCCCATGGGATTTAGTTCTGCTAAGAAGTCTATTATGTGGTATTTTATCAACTACCTTTTGAATGTCCATATACACATCAACTGCAAAACCCTCATCAACTCTCTCTGTTACTTTATCGAAAAACTCAAAAAGTTAGTCAAACACGATTTTCCTTTTACAGATCCGTGCTGACTTTCATTTATTAGCCCATACTTTTCCAAGTGCGTATTAATTTACTCCTGGATTATTGTCTCTAAAGGTTTCCCTACCATAGGTATTCGGCAGACTGGCCTGTAACTGATGGGTTTATCCCTCCCCCCTTTTTTATAACTTCAGGAGGACATAGACAGATTGATGAAAAGGGTAAAAACATGGCAGATGAATTTTAACGCAGAGAAGTGTGAAGTGATGCATTTTGGTAGGAAGAATGAGAAGAGGCAATAAAAACTAAATGGTACAATTTTAAAGGGGGCGCAGGAACAAGAAGAACTGGGTGTCCACATACACCATCTATGAAGGTAGCCGGACAAATTGAGAAGGCTGTTAAAAAAGCATCTGCGATTCTGAGCTTTATTAATAGAGGCATAGAGTACAAAAGCAAGGAAGTTATGCTAAACCTTAATAAAACGCTGTTTAGGTCAGCTGGAGCATTGCGTTGAATTCTGCGCACCACAATTTAGGACGGGTGTCAAGGCCTTAGAGATGGTGCAGAAGAGATTTACTAGAATGGTATCAGGGATGAGAAACTTCAGTTATGTGGAGAGATTGGAGACGCTGGGTTGTTCTCCTCAGAACATAAGAGGTTAAGGTGAGGTTTGGTAGAGGTGTTCAAAGTCATGAACAGTTTTGATAGAGTAAGTAGGGAGAAACTGTTTCCAGTGGCAGAAGAGTCAGCAACCAGAGGACACAGATTCAAGATGATTGGCAAAAGAGCCAGAGGCGACATTTTAAAATTATTTTTACGCAGCGAGTTGTTATGATCTGGAATACACTGCCTGAAAGGGTGGTGAAAACAGATTCAATAGTAACTTTCAAAAGGGAATTAGATAAATACTTGATGGAAAAAATTTACTGGTGCTATGTGGAAAGAGCAGGGTAATGGGACTAATTGGATTGCTCTTTCCAAGAGCTGGTGCAGGCACGATGGGCCGATTGGCCTCCTCCTGTGCTGTACCTACCAAGACACAATCATACTATGTAAACAATTATTCAGTTCAAGCTTCAAGCTGCCTAACCTCTGATAGTAGAATATATAAGATTATGTTCCGAAATATATTCTCTAAATACACAGCAGGTTGATCAGCATCTGAAAGCAACATAAATTTAGATTGCCTATGCAATCATTCATCACGATTGTGGGGGAGAGGTGTTAAATTGAAAATGTAAACCATCATTCTTTTTCATATCCTTATTGACCCTTGGTACATTTCAAATTGTTCCTCTTTTCCCTCCAGATTTCCAACATTCGCCCGATGCCTATCTCCTTCAAAATAAAAGGGCTATTTACGACGGCCCAAAATTTGTGCACTATTATTGCAATCTGTTCCTAAAATAATATTGTGCTGAGCAATGAAACTCTTGATTTAGATTAAGCAATGGACAGTTTCAATTTCCGTTATATTTACTTGGGTGTTACATGTTTCGCTATTCAATCGATTACAGTTACTATCGTAAATAGAATTAACAAGTGGATTACAAGTAACTGAACCTAACAAAGATCATAACATATAACTCACCTGATGGGATTTAATGGTTTCCTTATTCGTACAGTGTGACGCCGTCCCATTCTCCTCCACTACACATGTGCCACTTTTGATATTAATCATGGGTGTGGCAGGACCGTGTAACTTTAGAAACATGAAATCATTCATAGCTGAATCTGAACTTGGATACATTTCATAGCGAAATGATTGAGGGAGGGTCTCGTTTTCGTACACTTCCATATAATTAGGCGGTATCTGAAGGTTCACACTGGACTTTTCAGTTCCATCTCGCGTGTTCTCAGAGCAACAGTTACTCTTAATTTCACTTCCACCTTTATGGACCTTAATAGCAAGGAATACAATAGCAATAAACAAAAAGAATGAGATTATTCCAAAAGATATGATTAAATAAAGTCTTAAATCGGATGTCGATGGTCCAGTGTTCCCCAATATGCTGACATTAGATGCAGTCTCTGCGTCATCATTCAGAACCGATAAGTTGATACTGACTGTGGATGAAAGTGAAGGTTTTCCATCATCCCTCACCAAAATTACAAGTTTCTGCTTGAGTGAATCCTTGGCCCCAAAGCGGCGAATAGTCCAGATTTCTCCGGTCTCAGAAGCCACAGTAAACAGACTTCCATCAGTGGGCTGAAGAAGTTGATAAGAAAGCCGAGCGTTCTGTGCAGAATCGGCATCCGTGGCTGTCACCTTAGTAACTAAGTAACCTGGATCGGCAGATCTGGGCATTGTCTCCTCCGCTGTTGAGCCTTTACTTGACAAGGGCGATCGGATCACAGGAGCATTATCATTCTGATCCACGATGACCACATTCACAGTTACGTTGCTGCTAAGCGGAGGGGATCCAGTATCCCTTACTTGCACAGAAACACGAAAATTACTGAGCTGTTCGTAATCGAAAGAGCGCTGCGCAAACATCACACCGCTGGCTGAATTGATTGAGATGAACGCGGAAGCAGGCAAGGCATGAATGAGTTTATCCATAATGGAATAAGAAAGAATGGCATTTTGACTAAAATCTGGGTCAAACGCTGATACAGAACCAATAGGAACACCAACAGCGTTATTTTCTGTCACATACACGATGAATGAAGGCTCCCTAAAACGTGGCGCGTTGTCATTTATATCTGAGACCTGAACTCGGATGGTTTTGTTGGCAGAGAGAGGAGGAGAGCCTGTATCCGTACACGTAATGGTAATATTGTACTCCGGCACTTTTTCACGATCTATATGACGACCAGTGACCACTGTGTAGTAGTTATTAAAAGAAGTATCAAGTTTAAAGGGGATGTCGTTGGTAATGTGACAATAAACATTTCCAATTTCTTCAGAATCTCGGTCTGTAACTCTTAACAGAGCTACTATTGTTTCCGGAGGAGCGTCCTCTGGAATCGAACTCGGTGCCGACGTTATCAGGATATCAGGAGCGTTATCGTTAACATCAGTAACCTTTAACAGAATTTTACAGTATACTGGCACTCCATGTGGACCTTTGTCCTTAGCTTGTACAGAAATCTGATAGCTCTCTGCGTCCTCAAAGTCCACGATGCCAGTTACTCTGATTTCTCCGTTTGTTGAATTCAAGCTAAACAATTTACGGACTCTATCGGGAGTCTGATCGCTGAAAGAATAGGTTACCTCACCGTTTAGGCCTTCGTCCATATCCAGCGCAGTTACTTTTAAAATCAAAGTGTTTTGGGGTACATTTTCTGCAGTGGTGATTTGATAGACGTCCTGTTCGCAAACCGGGGCATTGTCGTTCACATCAAACACAGTAATTATAATCTCGGTGGTTCCGAATTTCTGCGGGTTCCCTCCATCAAACGCCGCCAGTGTTAACCGATGAACCGCTTGTTGCTCTCGGTCCAGGGGCCGTTCCAGCACGAGTTCTGGGATGCCAATGTGTTCGCTGTCTGATTGTGATTTCAAAGTGAAATGCTCGTTTTGGCTCAATTGGTAGGAGCGAACACTGTTTGTTCCAGCGTCCGTGTCAAGCGCGCTGTTGAGTGGGAAACGCACTCCAGTCGAAGCCTTTTCTGAGATTTCTAAGCGGTACTCGTTTTTTTGAAATACGGGCGCGTTATCATTTATGTCCAGAATTTCAACTTCAACACGATTTACCTTTAGGGGTTCTTCAATCACAGCCTCCAACACGAGTAAACACGAGAGGCTTTGTTCACAAAGCTGCTCCCTGTCTATCTTCTCTTCTATGAACAAAATGCCGTCGTTTAAATTCACGTCCAGATATTGCTTTTTTCGTCCAGATAGAATACGAAACCTGCGCGCTAATAGTTGCCTCACATCTAACCCCAGGTCCTTTGCAATGTTTCCAACAAAGGCACCCGGCTCTAATTCTTCAGGGATCGAATAATTAATGTCTCCACAAACGGAATCCCAAACAAGTATGAGTATCAAATAAGGAAAACTCCGCTGTGACACACGACAATTTAGCAAGTAGGCCATTCTGGGAGAAAATGCTGCGGATATAAATGTTCGTTTCTCCGAATTCACGGCCTTTACAGTTGCATCAAGAACGTAATTGCACGTTACCTTGGTTTTGAAAATGAAGATCTACGTTGTGCGTACAACGCCGATATGTGGTTTTGTTAAGATCGCCGCGATTACTGTACAAATATCCGTAGAATGTCTCCGACCTCTTCTTAGATGTGAATAGAGAACATCGATTGACGAGTGTGTTAGTTTTTTTGAGATTGCGCAGTGTTTGGTGTCGGGGGAGTGGTGCTGGATCTCCAGACACATTTCTTCATCTCATTGGTAGACAGCGACACAAAGAGACTCGGCCAATAATAACAGTAAATACTCTTAAAGCAACAGTGCCTCTGCTGAGCACCGGAGTAAATGCTTTGTGTATTTAACATTGCGCAACTTTAATTGAAATATTTCGGTTCTATATTTCTTATATTCCTCATTTCGTTTCCTCGTTGACGTGCATACGAATTAGCATTATTCTAGGTTTTTCTGAACATCACTTCTTATAAGTCATGAACTTATGCAGTATTTTCTTCACGGAGTCTCAGGTAGTTCAATGAAAAATCTTGTGAAATAAAGCATCTATTCGACTAGCTTTGACAGATTGTTTAGATGCCTATTTGATTTAGTTACCAGTCTATTTATTAAATGCAAATATCCAGTTATATATGATGGCAATGGAAAATATATGCTAGTCCTGACTGATTGTTCAGCCAGGTTTAAATGGAATGCCATGGATTTATTTGGAATATATGAGAAAATTACCATTCAGTAAAATTTCATAGAATTATATAGAATGTACAGTATAGAATCAGGCCATTTGGCCCAACTGGTCCATGCCGGTGTTTATGTTCCCCATGAACCATCTCCCATCCTTTTTCATCTAACCCCATCAACATATTCCTTCTATTTCGTTCTCCCTCATGCGTTTATCTAACTTCCCCTTAAATGCATCTATCCTAGTAGCCTCAACTACTCCTTGTAGTAGAGAGTTCCATATTGTAACCAATCTCTGGGTAAAGAAGATTCTCCTGAATTCCCTGTTGGATTTATTGGTGACTATCTTATATTTATGGCCCCTAGTTCTGGTCTGCCCCACGAGCGGAAACATCTTCTACGCACCTACGCTATCAAATCCTTTCATAATCTTAAAGACCTCCATCAGGTCACCCCTCGGTCTTCTTTCTAGAGAAAAGAGCCCTCGCCTTTTCAATCAGAACTGATAGATATAACCTCTCAGTTCTGGTATCATCCTGGTAAATCTTTTTTGCACCTTCTCCAGTGCCTCTCTATCCTTTTTATAATATGGAGAGCAGAACTGTTCACAGTCCTCCAAGTGTGGTCTAACCAAGGTTCTACACAAGCTTAACATAAGTTCTTTGCTTTTCAATGCAGTCCCTCTACAAATGAATCCCAGTGCTTTGTTTGCTTTTTATGGCATTCATAAACATGCAGAATGGGCGTGCATACCTACTTTCAGTGATTTGTGTATCTGTATCCCCAAATCCTTCTGCTCCTCTACCCTATTTAGATTCTTATTATCCAAGGAGTATGTGAACTCCTTATTCTTGTTACCAAAATGTACCATCTCACACTTACCTATATTGAAATTAATTTGTTAATTACATGCCCATTCTGCAAGTTTATGAAAGCCTTCCTGTATTCTGTTGCAGTCCTCCTCAGTATTAACTATACCTCTCAATTTGGTGTCACTCGCAAATTTTGAAATTGTGCTTCTGATTCCCAACTCCAAATCGTTTATGTATATGTTGAACAACAATGGTCCCAGCACTGATCCTTGTGGAACACCACTTCCCACCGTTTGCCAGCCTGAGTAACTTCCTTTAATCCGTACTCTCTGTTTTTTGTTTGAAGTCAGCTTGCTATCCATTCTGCTACTTGCCCCCTGACTCTATATGCTCCGACCTTAGTCATGAGTCTACTATGTGGTACCTTATCGGAGGCCTTTTGAAAATCCAAATATATTACATCTACTACATTACCCTTGTCCACTCTTTCTGTTACGTCTTCAAAGAATTTAATAAGGTTGGTCAAGCATGAATTTTCCCTTTTGAAATCCATGCTTAGTATTCATTACTATATTTTCAGTTTCTAGATGTTTTTCTATTACATCTTTGAGTTAGGATACCGTTATCTTTCCTAACACTGATGTTTAGCTAATTGGTCTATCGTTCCCTGGACTTGTTCAATCCCCTTTTTAAATATAGAAATCATATTAGTTGCCCGTCAGTCATCTGACACTAGTCCCTTCTCTAATGATTTTATATATATAGGTAATAGTGCCTCTGCTATCTCTTCCCTAACATCTTTTAATATGCACGGATGCAATCCATCCAGATCCAGGGTTTTATCCTCTCTAATTTTGGCTAGGTTATCAATTATCTCCCCCTTTCTATCTGAAATGTCTTTATAAAATTTTGATCTGTTCGTCTAATGCAATACCCTGTCTCCCTGTTAAATACTGAAGCAAAGTAATTATTTGATATTTCTGCCCATTTTACTGTCACTACCTGTGAGTTTATCGTGCGTATCCCTTAGTGGCCCTATTCTTATCCTGATTTTTGCTTTGTTATGTGTGGTTCCATTGTTGTCGGGAGGGGGAGGCGGATTAATAAATGGACAAAGACCCTTCGCAACACACTGTACGGATTGGGGGAGGGGGGTAGGTGGGGGTTGGAATCGTTGGTTTTGGTCTGCTTTTCTTCTTTTTGGGGGCCAGCAAACTGCTCCTTATTTGAGCAGACTCCAATGTTCTATTTTCTGAGTTTATAGATGAGCTTTCATTCTATATTCTCATCTCTTCCTTGGCTTGCCTCTCACTACATTTGCTTTCTACACCTTCTTTGTTTCCATTACTGACCATTTCAATGCTCTGCTGGCCGGCCTCCCATCTTCCAACCTCCATAAACTTCAGCTAATCCAAAATTCTACTGCCCATATCCTAACTCACAACCAGCCCCGTTCACCCATCACCCCAGTGCTCGCTGACACTCATTGTCTCCCGGTCCACAAACACGTCAATTTAAAAATTCTCACCTTTGAGTACAAACTCCTCCATGACCTCATCCCTCCCTATCTCTCTAACCTTCACCAGCCCTGCAACCCTCCGAAAACTCGGTATTCCTTCAACTCTGGACTCCTGTGCATCCCCCACTTCCTACTCACCATCCATTGGCGGCCGTGCCTTTAGCTGTCTAGGCCCTAAGCTCTGGCGTTCCTCCACTCAACCTCTCCGCCTTTCACTCCCCTTCGAAGAAGCTTCTTAAAACCAAGCTTTTAGTCACCTGTGGTAATATTTCCTCTTTAGCTCGGTTTCGATTTTTGTCTGATTATGCTCATCTGAAATGTCATAGGATTTTTTACTACGTTAAAGGCGCTATATAAATGCAAGTTGTTGTTGTTGTTTCTCGATTACATTTACTATCTAGCTCTTGTCTTGTGTAAAGATCATTTCAGTCATTTATCGATCTCCTTTTTATAAAGAAAATTAGTAATAATTCCACCGGAACCTCCTCTCCCTGCAAAATATTACAATTTTTACAATCATTCACTTTTTCAGTTTTGATGAAACTTACATCTCAAAACATGAACTGATCTGCTGCTCCCATTACACATGCTGAATGATCTGTTGTGTGTTTCCAGCATATTCTACTTTTTTTTTCAAATTCAGACTGCATTCACACTGTAACTGAAAAATCCCTGTCGAGCCAAACTGCTTTGCAACATTGCAGTGTAAATTATTGGTAACATTACAGTTGTATAAGGCAGGCCGAAGAAAAAAAAAATCCAATTTTCTCCCTTCTTCTGAAGTCCCTTCTTCTGAAGTCCCTGACTCGTGTGGGTAAGGATTTAACGGAACTGCATACTCTTCTGCTAAATTACCCAAGTGACATTCTTTAATTTGGAATCTATATTTGGCAGGGTAGTCGAGCATTTATTTAATCAAATATTAGCCCTGGATCCACAAATTCTCCAGCATCAGTCACTAAATAGCAGACGGAATGGAAAGTTCTGGGCTGGTTTCCCCCTATCCAGTGAGACCTGTTGTAGCATATGGATACGATTGGGTAACACAGGAGCGATTGGGAATGGAAATAAGAACCCTTTCGTTTATATCGTTGTTATATGTTGACTTCGACAGCACCTCCCAAACCCGCGACCTCTACCACCTAGAAGGACAAGGGCAGCAGGTGCATGGGAACAACACCACCTGCACGTTCACCTCCAAGTCACACACCATCCCGACTTGGAAATATATCGCCGTTCCTTCATCGTCGCTGGGTCAAAATCCTGGAACTCCCTTCCTAACAGCATTGTGGGAGAACCTTCAACACAGGACTGCAGCGTTTCAAGAAGGCGACTCACCACCACCTTCTCAAGGGCAATTAGGGATGGGCAATAAATGCTGGCCTTGCCAGCGACGCCCACATCCCATGAATGAATAAAAAGAACTACAGCTGCTCAGCCATTTGACGCTGCCAACCAATATACAAACAAACTAGTTGCTGTCCGGATAAGCTGTATAACATTAACTAATCAGAAGTAGGCTCAAGAAATTAAATATCTTGCCAGCTGCAAGATAATTACTTGCATGATTTGAATGGAAACCGAGTCTCACGGATGAACAAAAATTTTAACTAAACTTGCAGGTTCGTAGTGACACACCATTGGTTGGTTGATTGGGAACAAATAACAATTAATTTGCAATACGTTGGTGTTTTAGATTCAGTGCCATGGAACAGGAATGGATACCCTCTGAAATAGTACTACTCCATGGGCGTTCTGAAGCGCGTAGACTAGAGGCTCATCAAGGTAGACTATTCTGGGAGCTGAGAGTCACGCTTGCATACTTTATGTTTCTTTCTAGTGAATGGCTACATCACGCATGAAAGGTAGCGCTGGAAACGTTAGTGCGCATTTCCTGGGGGCTGCAGATGCCTCGCAGAGTCAAAAGATCATTTTAGATTGGGTATGGATGACATGAGTAGTTACAGTATTCCATTGCCTAGCACTGACATTCCTCAACTTACTGATTACAAAATATCACCCAGAAATATAAATCATAGAAGAAAACTCACTGGGGTCCAAAAATCCCCAAAACCAAATCGTGATGCAGACGCAGCACCTTACTTACAAATTACAACTGTAGATTTCAACTATTCATTTTGTTCCTTCCAGCTACTATTAACCAAAAGGCAAAAGGAGCTGCATTCCACAACATTCTGTAGAACCAAATAAAGGTTCCCCACCTTAATAAAATATGCCTGCCAGTTTTTGGGTGGGTTTTGGGCAGATGGAGGCAGAAAGTAAGCTGGGAGCGCGCACCACTGCGTATCCATCTCTCTCACTGTTTTGCGCGGTGGTTCCAACTGCGCCTTCGGGAAAAGACTCCACCACAGCGTTTTCCTCGGTGGGCATTGCAGGAAACTTGGTCGCCTGGATCTCCCGTTAGGGCCCGGTGTCCAGTGTGAAAAGCGTGGCGGAAGGGGCAGCCGGACAGAATTGGAAGCGGAGCTTGGCCATGCACTTTTAGCAAACTGCCATGCGCAGAACCCACTAAAGTCACTGCAAATTAAACAGGTAATAACATATTTCTGAGCACAGCTAGAGCATTGAGTCCTTTCTTCTTCCCACTGTGGCAGGTCCCAGTATGTTTCGAACTCCAGGCTGATGCCACTCTGCGGAGGAGGGCGGGGAATTCAGCTCACTTATGGCAATAACTTTGAAGCCAAAAAGATGGCCGGGTGCATGAGAGCATTGGTGGTGGTGTGGGGGGGGGGGGGGGGGGGGCGGGGTGCAAGTGTCCCCTCGCCTCACGAATACTCCTATAAAGTCCGACTGAAAAGCCCATGCGACTATGTATGTATTGGTATAATTCTTTTCTATGATTCTGTAATCTCTATAGAGTCTAATTCATTGTTTGCCATATGTATTTATACACAATAATAAACTATATTGATATTGCAAAGTAGTTTTTTGCTAATAAAAATTATCCTACATCGTAGAGACAAAGTCTAGATTCGTTTACATGGTGCAAAGATTTTTTTAACCAGCTCGTGGAAATTATAAACGGCAAGGTGCACAAACATAAGTAGTCATGGTAGGAAAAGTATTATTACAATGAATGACCACTCTTGAGTAAAGCGTGTCCCCTTCTTATAAACAAACCAACACAATTGGAATGTTTGATTAGAAAACTTCAAATTCTTAATTTTATGTCGATTATACTGCAGTGGTCATCTAATGCAGATTGAAACCTAAAATATTACACTATCTAATATGCCAGAAATTATTTTGGATAAAACAGGGGGCGAATGTTTAAAACACACATAATTCATAACATGATGTAGTATACATGGATTTTAGCAAGGCTTTTGACAAAGTCCCACATGGCAGTCTGGTCAAAAAAGTGAAAGCCCATGGGATCCAAGGGAAAGTGGCTAGTTGGATCCAAAATTGGTTCTCAAGGAAAGGGTAACGGTTGACGGGTGTTTTTGCGACTGGAAGGCTGTTTCCAGTGGGGTCTCTCAAGGTTCAGTACTAGGTCCCTTGCTTTTTGTGGTATATATTAATGATTTGGACTTGAATGTGGGGGCTTGATCAAGAAGGTTGCAGATGATACAAAAATTGGCTGTGCGGTTGATAGTGACGAGGAAAGCTGTAGACTGCAGGAAGATATCAATGGACTGTTCAGGTGGGCAGAAAAGTGACAAATTGTATTCAATTCAGAGAAGTGTGAGGTAATGCATTTGGGAAGGCCAAGCAAGGAAAGGCAGCACACAATCAATGGGAGGATACTGAGAGGTGTAGAGGAACAAAAGGACCTGGGAGTGCATGTTCACAGATCCCTGAAGGTAGCAGGACAGGTAGATAAGGTCGTTAAAAAGGCATACAGGATACTTTCCTTTATTAGCCGAGGCATGGAATATAAGAGCATGGAGGTTATGCTACACTGCATGAAACATTGGTTAGGCCACAGCTTGAGTACTGTGTACAGTTCTGGTCACTACATTACAGGAAAGATGTGATTGCAATAGAGAGAGTACAGAGGAAGATGTTTCCAGGGTTGGAGAATTTTAGCTATGAGAAAAGATTGAATAGGCTGGGGTTGTTTTCTTTAGAACAAAGGAGGCTGAGGGGAGATTTAATTGAGGTGTCTAAAATTATGACGGGACTTGATAGAGTGGATAGGGAGGACCCATTTCCCTTAGCAGAGGGGTCAGTGACCAGGGGACATAGATTTAAAGCAATTGGTAGAAGGAAAAGATGGGAGCTGAGGAAATATGTTTTCACCCAGAGGGTAGTGGGGGTCTGGAACTCACTGCCTGAAAGGGTGGTAGAGGCAGAAACCCTCTACTCATTTAAAAAGTACTTGGATATGCACTTGATTTGCCGTAACCTACAGAGCTATGGACCAAGTACTGGAAAGTAGGATTAAGCTGGATAGCTCTTTTTATGATTCTGTGATTCATTCACTTAACATTCTATTTTAATCCAATCATTATTGGTTTAATTTCAATAGGTTAACATATTTGTTTAAACAGTGAACAGAGGAATGATATACAAATGCACTAACATTATGGTGTTCTCAGACATGTTTAATTGTATTTGGTAAATATAGCACTGTAAGCAAAAATACCCCGTTCCTAGCGAAACTCGTTTGTTGTCATATGCCTCTCGCCTTTCACATTACTTCTTCTTCTTGCAGTTTATATCTGCCAAATGATTAGAGACCCCTCGTTAATTATAAACTCCATCCAGACAGACTCTGTCTGAGCACCTTCATTAATAAGTCAAAAAGCTTACCCTTTATGTCTGGAATTGTCTTTTAATTAATAAGGCAACTGTCCCTCATCTTTTGCGCCTTTATGTTTCATCAACATTTTATAGCCATACATATTTAGTTCACAGTCTTTCTGTCAAAGCCAAGATTCTGTCAAGTCTGCAATTCTAATTAATGCATGGAGTTCCCCAACGTTTTGCCTAATGCTTTGCACATGAATATAAATACGTTCAATGCTGACAATTTTTAATCATCAGTAGGTTTCCATTTTACTTTTTGGGTCCCTATGTTCTTAACGTTTCCCCTACCTGACTGAGACAAATATCTCCACACCCCTCCCCTTTACTTTAGATTTTCTCTTTGCAATACTTGTTCTGAATCAATCTGTTATATACGCCAAGATTCCGTGCCTTATTATTCCTTCCTCACTGCGATTTTAATTTTCCTTCCTTGCTGCCAATACAATTGGACTGTCGAATAAATATGTAACTTTATTGAAAGCGCTGAAAAGATGTTAGTGTCACTAATTACATTATAAATTCAAACGATCCCATGCACAGATTTAGTTTGGTTTTATTTAGTTGCATCGTTCAGACATACCTATTTAGTCCGGTCACCAAATAACCAGTACCAAGTTAAGGGTGGTAGATTGTATATGCTTAGTGAATCTGAAAAGTTATGGTATTTATACGAGTTATTCCTATTGATACAATGTCGTACCTTCCCCGTAATGTCTCCCCTTCAATTGCTTTGTTACTTTTTCCAGTGATGGAAGCAATAAATGTATAGATTTAACTAGGTCTTCTTTATTTTTAGCAGATTCTACATTTTATCCAGACTCTGTCTCAGCACGATCACCTATTATTAAAGAAAACTTGCCTGAAATTGTGTTTTAATTAATAAGGCAAGCTTGCCCTCCTCCATTACGTCTTGATACATCCTCAACATTTTATTTCCACGAACATTTACCACGCAGTCTCTCTGACAAAACCAAATTTAGTAAGGCGCAGCTCTCACCTCGTGAAATTCGGTGGTACCTTTGCTCATACAGTTTGATGCCTTTCCATATTCTGCAGCGACACATGTGCCATTCTTGATATTAATCATAGGTGCGGCCGCACCATGTAACTTTAGAAACATGAAATCATTCATAGCTGGATCTGGACATACGTCATAGCGAAATGGTTGTGGGGAGGTCTCGCTTTCATTCGCCTCTGTATAATTGGGTGGTATTTGAAGGTTCGCACTGGCCTTTTGAATTCCATATAGCGAATTGCTCCGGGAAAAATATGACGTGTCCCAACAGCAAGAATAACTATTAATTTCATTTCTACTTCTGTGCACCTTAATACCGAGCAATACAATAGCCATAAGTAAAAGGAATGAGGTTGTGCCAAAGAAAATCATTAGATAAAATTTTATGTCAAATTTCCATGGTCCAGATGTCTCCAACCTGCTGATATTTGATGCATTTTCTGTGGTATCATCCTGCACTGATACATTGATGGTGACTGTAGATGAAAGGGATGGGGTTCCATTGTCCCTCACCAAAATTACGATATTTTGTCTGAAGGAATCTTTATGCGTAAGGCGGCGAATAGTCCAGATTTCTCCAGTTTCAGGAGCCACAGTAAACAGACTTTCATCAGTGGGCTGACGAAGTTGGTAGGAAAGTTGAGCGTTCTGTCCAGAATCGGCATCAGTGGCTGTCACCTTTGCAACCAAGTAACCCGAATCGGCAGATTTTGGGATTGTCTCCTCTGCTGCCGACCCTTTACTTGGCAAAGGTGACACGATCACAGGGGCATTATCATTCTGATCTTCGATGATCACATTCACGGTTACGTTACTGTTGAGCGGAGGGGATCCACCATCCCGTACTTGCACATGAACTTGAAACGTTTTAAGTTGTTCATAATCAAAGGAGCGATGAGCAAACATCACACCGTTGGCTGAGTTTATTGAGACGAGAGTGGAAGCAGGCAAACCGTGTATCAGGCTATCCAAAATGGAATATGACAGTTGGGCATTTTGATTGGAATCTGGATCAAAGGCTAATACAGAACCAATAGAATTACCAATAACATTATTTTCTGTCACGTAGATGGCGAAGAAAGGCTGCGTAAAACGTGGCGCATTGTCATTTATATCTGAGACTTGAACTCGGATGGTTTTGTTGGTCGAGAGGGGAGGGAAACCGGCATCTGTACATGTAATGGTAACGTTGTATTCTGGCACTTTTTCACGATCTATACCACCATGAGTGATTAATGTGTAATAGTTATTAGAAGAACTATTAAGCTTAAAGGGGATATCTCTGGCGATCCGACAATAAACATCTGCTCTAGTTCCGGAATCTCGGTCTGTAACTCTTAATAGAGCAACTGCAGTGTTCGGAGAAGCGTCTTCTGGGATCGTGCTCGACGTAGACGTTGTTATTATTTCAGGATAATTATCATTAACATCAGTAACCTTTACCAAAATCTTACAGTATACTGGCACCGGGTGTGTACCTCTATCCTTAGCTTGCACCGAAATCTGATAATTGTCTGCTTCTTCAAAGTCCACGATGCCAATTACTCTGATTTCTCCGTTCGTTGAATCCAAGCTAAACACTTCGCGTACTTTATCAGGAGTGTGATCGCTGAAAGAATAGATAACCTCACCGTTTAGGCCTTGGTCCATATCTACCGCAGTTACTTTCACTATCAAATTATTTGTGGGCACGTTTTCTGCTGTGGTGATTTGATAAACGTTCTGTTCGCAAACTGGGGCATTGTCGTTCACATCAAGCACGGTAATTTTAATTTGGGTGGTCCCGAATTTCTCCGGGTTCCCTCCATCAAACGCCGTCAGTGTTAAGCGATGAGCCGCTTGTTGCTCTCGGTCCAGGGGTCGTTCCAGCACGAGTTCTGGGATGCCAATTTGTTCGCTGTCTGATTGCGGTTTCAAAGTGAAATGCTCGTTTGGGCTCAGTTGATAGGAGCGAACACTGTTGGTTCCAGTGTCCGGGTCAAGCGCACTCTGGAGCGGGAAAGTCGTTCCAGCCAGCACCAATTCTGAGATTTCAAGGTTAACGTCCCTCCTCTGGAACACGTGCGCATTATCATTTACGTCAAGAATCTCAATTTCTACACGATTTAGTTTTAGCGGATTTTCAATCACAGCCTCTAACATCAAGATGCATGTGGGGCCCTGCTCACAAAGCTGCTCTCTGTCTATTTTTTCTTTTGTGAACAAGATTCCAGTGTTTAAATTCACGTCTAGATATTGCTTTTTGTTCTCAGACACAATCCGAAAACTGCGCGGCAATAGCTGTTTTACATCTAACCCCAGATCCGCCGCAATATTTCCAACAAAGGCACCAAGCTCCAATTCTTCAGGAATTGAGTAGCGAATGTTCTCACATATTGAATTCGAAATGTAGATGATTATAACATAAAGAATGGACCATTGCCACGCTCGGCTGTTTAGAAAGTAGGCCATTCTGGATCAAATACGGCATTTATAACTGCCGGATTCTCCGATGAATTATACGCTCCTTGATGTAACGTGGAGAACGTAATTTTTTATTACCTTGCTTATCGAGATGAAACACTGTATTTTGCGTGCAGCACCAAGAGGTTTTGTCCCAATCGCAAAGATTATTTGTACAAATGACCTTAGATTTTCTCGGGCCTTTTCTTCGATGCGAATGGAGAGCGTGGAACGACGAATGCTGTTCGTTTCTTCGATACTGCGCAGTGTTTGGTGCTGGGGGAGTGGTGCTGGATCACCAGGCACATTTATTCCCCTCATTGGTAGACAGCGACACAAAGAGACTCCTCCAATAATAACAGCATGCACTCTTAAAGCAATAGTGCCTCTACTGAAAACCTGAAGAATTGCTTTATGTATTTAACGTTGTGCAACTTTAATTAACTTTGCTGTTCTATATTTCTGATATGATTTATTCCATTACTCTTTGACGTGTTATCTAATTATCATTATATTACATGTGTCTGAACACCATTCCTTTTGACTAATGTGCTCATTTTTCATCAAACCATGGGTATTACAAAAAAAATCTAGTGAATTAAACTATCTATTCGAGTTGCTTTGATAGCTTATTTGGAAGCTTGTTCGACGCGTGAGGACGATAACGTTAATTGTTTCTCAGCCCTGATTGGCAGCTTTATCTGGTTTACCAGTTTCATGTGCAATAACTAAGAGAATTTTACTTCAGTAAAAACATATATATTTTCTTTTGCCAGTCCTCACTTGCAATAAAAGTGCATCTACCACGAGGATTGCAGAGTTTCAAGGAGCAGGCCCACCACCACCTTACCAGGGCAACTGTTGGTGGGCAGTAAATGCGGCCTTGCTTGCATCGCCCACAACCCTAGAACAAATAATATTGATAACGATTTACAACCAATATAATTATGTTACAAAAACATTAAGATTTTGTAACAGGAGTTCGTTACGTATATTTGTTGCAAGTTTTCACAGTCCAATGCTCTATTCGGTGTCAGCTGATGAAGTCTGCATCTCCATTAATGCAACGCTCCCAACCTAGAACCAAACACCCATCCACTATGCATAATATACAGAACTGATTCTGGATAATGCACAAATATAAAATAATAATTCTGAATACAAAATCATCCATGGCAATGGCTACCTAAACTGATATATTTTTATTAACATTCTGGATTAGGCGCCTGCTTGGCTCTATAAGATTGAACATGTCGCTTTCACCATGCATGTCTTCAGAAGTTGTTTATAGGTCTATGAAAAAGGAACCGGAGGCCGGTTACTGTTAGCATATGATACTTAAGAATGTTCGGTCCAACGCAGAGTCAGCAAATGGAATATCTTGCCAGCTGAAGATACATACTTGAAATGTGTTTAGGCAGTATGAGACTTCACAACTGCTGATAAATAGCAACTCCAGCGCAATTTCAAAGTGGAAAATCATATGGTAAATAAAGACAACTATATTGAGGTGCAACGGCAGCTTACATTCATTGTCCTGGAACGCAAGTACAAACATCTTGGAACACCAATCGACGCCTTTTCCCGGGTAGTTTCCAAATTAGTTCTCCTTCATAATTCATTCATGGTCATCCATTGCTACAGCGTACCCATCCTCTCTCCCACTACTTACACCCCTTGCATTGTTCTATTGTTTTCCCTGCGCTCTTTTCGAGGACTAGGACTCAGTTTTCATTTGATTTCCTGGACTCCTCCGCCATCAAGACAGCGCGGGTCTGCTCGTCTCAACCGTCAGCCTCGGTTGCCATGAATTGGCTCTATCACCACGTCTCTTCAAGAACCCACAGGGATACTGAACTGCACTCCTGTGCACTACTGACTTTTCAGGTATACAATGCTGCTGTATTGGGTCTTGGACAGAAAATCGTTTACTACTGTTGTGAATCATATTTCTCTGCTAGCATCTGGGATTTACTGGAACTCTACTTTCGCCACTGATTTATATTAAGTCTATTATTGTAAACAATTTTACAACACCAAGTTATAGTCCAGCAATTTTATTTTAAATTCACAAGCTTTCGGAGATTTTCTCCTTCCTCAGGCAAATGTTTCAAGATCTCCTTGAAGCCTACGCATTTATACATATTGAACAATAATACATGGTGTTTACAGACTGCCCCTGCAACTGCCCGTTGCCAAGGCAATCACCGTGTTCAGACAGAGAGGTGTTACCTGCAGAACCTCCGAATACACATTCAACAAAAAAACAAACAGGGAAAAAAAACAGAGAAAAAAAAACACAGAGAGAGGCAGAAACATCCGGAAGGCAGAGAGAGCCAGCAAATGACCCATTATATTAAAAACAGATAACATTTGTTCGCTGGTGGGGTAACGTGTAGCGTGACATGAACCCAAGATCCCGGTTGAGGCCGTCCTCATGGGTGCGGAACTTGGCTATCAATTTCTGCTCGACGATTTTGCGTTGTCGTGTGTCTCGAAGGCCGCCTTGGAGTACGCTTACCCGAAGGTCGGTGGATGAATGTCCATGACTGCTGAAGTGTTCCCCGACTGGGAGGGAACCCTCCTGTTTGGCGATTGTTGCGCGGTGTCCGTTCATCCGTTGTCGCAGCGTCTGCATGGTCTCGCCAATGTACCATGCTCTGGGGCATCCTTTCCTGCAACGTATGAGGTAGACAACGTTGGCTGAGTCACAGGAGTATGAACCATGCACCTGGTGGGTGGTGTCATCTCGTGTGATGGTGGTATCTGTGTCGATGATCTGGCATGTCTTGCAGAGGTTACCGTGGCAGGGTTGTGTGGCGTCGTGGACGCTGTTCTCTTGAAAGCTAGGTAGTTTGCTGCGAACGATGGTCTGTTTGAGGTTGGGTGGCTGTTTAAAGGCGAGTAGTGGAGGTGTGGGGATGGCCATAGCGAGGTGTTTGTCCTCATTGATGACATGTTGAAGGCTGCGGAGAACATGGCGTAGTTTCTCCGCTCCGGGGAAGTACTGGACGACAAAGGGTACTCTGTTGGTTGCGTCCCGTGTTAGTCTCCTGAGGAGGTCTATGCGATTTTTTGCTGTGGCCCGTCGGAACTGTCGATCGATGAGTCGAGCGTCATATCCCGTTCTTACTAGGGCGTCTTTCAGCGTCTGTAGGTGTCCATCGCGTTCCTCCTCGTCTGAGCAGACCCTGTGTATTCGCAGGGCCTGTCCATAGGGGATGGCCTCTTTGACGTGGTTAGGGTGGAAGCTGGAAAAGTGGAGCATCGTGAGGTTGTCCGTGGGCTTGCGGTAGAGTGAGGTGCTGAGGTGCCCGTCTTTGATGGAGATTCGTGTGTCCAAGAAAGAAACTGATTCTGAGGAGTAGTCCATGGTGAGCTTGATGGTGGGATGGAACTTGTTGATGTTATCGTGTAGTCTCTTTAGTGATTCCTTGCCGTGGGTCCATAGAAAGAAAATGTCGTCGATGTATCTGGTGTATAGTGTTGGTTGGAGGTCTTGTGCAGTGAAGAAGTCCTGCTCGAACTTGTGCATGAAAATGTTGGCGTATTGGGGTGCGAATTTGGTCCCCATGGCTGTTCCGTGTGTTTGGGTAAAGAACTGGTTATCGAAGGTGAAGACATTGTGATCCAGGATGAAGCGGATGAGTTGTAGGATGGCTTCCGGAGATTGGCTGTTGTTGGTGTTGAGTATTGATGCTGTCGCAGCGATGCCGTCATTGTGGGGGATACTGGTGTATAGTGCCGAGACGTCCATCGTGGTGAGAAGTGTTCCTGGTTCAACTGGTCCGTGGGTACTGAGTTTTTGTAGGAAGTCTGTAGTGTCACGACAGAAGCTGGGGGTTCCCTGTACGATGGGTTTCAGGATGCCCTCGATGTATCCAGAGAGGTTCTCACACAGGGTTCCGTTGCCTGATACGATGGGACGTCCGGGTGTGTTGGCTTTGTGTATCTTTGGGAGGCAGTAGAAGTCTCCCACGCGGGGATTACGTGGGATGAGAATGCGTAGGATGCTTTGAAGGTCTGGATCGAAGGTCTTGATCAGTTTGTTGAGCTGGTGGGTGTGTTCTTTGGTCGGATCTGCGGGTAACCGTCTGTAGTGTTCCTGGTTGTCCAGTTGTCGGTATGCTTCTTTGCAATAGTCTGTTCTGTTCTGTATGACTATGGCTCCTCCTTTGTCCGCTGGTTTGATGACGATGTTGCGGTTGGTCTTGAGAGCGTTGATGGCGTTGCGTTGTGCTCGGGTGACATTCTGGACTGTCTTCTGAGTGCGGCTGATGAATCTGGCATTGACGCATTTCCTGACAGCTTGAGCATACATGTCCAGCTGAGGGCAGCGACCCTCCGGAGGAGTCCAGTTTGACTCTTTCCTCTTCGGTTGCTGTACCGCGGATCCCTCTGTCTGCTGTTCCGGATCGTCGATTGTCTCATTGGGTTCGCTGCTGAAATCTTGGGGTTTGTGGTAGAATTCCCGGAGCCTCATTCTCCTGATGAATTCCTCTGTGTCCGCCGCGAGACTAGTGGGGTCCATTTTGGTAGTGGGGCAGAAATTGAGCCCTCGGCTGAGAACTTCGATTTCGTCTGGTTGAAGGGTGTGGTCGGATAAATTGACAATAGACTTCCCTGTGGTTGCAACCGTGGTACCAGGGGAAGCTTGGTCGTTGCTGGTGGTGATGCCGAGTTTCTCAAGCTTCCTGCTCTTGGTTTTCATGTAGGCAGCGTAGTTCCGTTGCCTCGTCTGTTTGGCGGTATAACGTAGCTGGTCTGCTGTGTCCTGAGTACAGGTTGAGAGTATGGACTCTATCTTGGTTTCGAGAAGACAGTCCAGAATGTCACCCGAGCACAACGCAACGCCATCAACGCTCTCAAGACCAACCGCAACATCGTCATCAAACCAGCGGACAAAGGAGGAGCCATAGTCATACAGAACAGAACAGACTATTGCAAAGAAGCATACCGACAACTGGACAACCAGGAACACTACAGACGGTTACCCGCA
The DNA here is from genome assembly GCF_035084215.1 of Heptranchias perlo. Taxonomy (NCBI): domain Eukaryota; kingdom Metazoa; phylum Chordata; class Chondrichthyes; order Hexanchiformes; family Hexanchidae; genus Heptranchias; species Heptranchias perlo. Next base: position 9,269,255 of record NC_090338.1, on the reverse strand, counting down.
GATCCGACCAAAGAACACACCCACCAGCTCAACAAACTGATCAAGACCTTCGATCCAGACCTTCAAAGCATCCTACGCATTCTCATCCCACGTAATCCCCGCGTGGGAGACTTCTACTGCCTCCCAAAGATACACAAAGCCAACACACCCGGACGTCCCATCGTATCAGGCAACAGAACCCTGTGTGAGAACCTCTCTGGATACATCGAGGGCATCCTGAAACCCATCGTACAGGGAACCCCCAGCTTCTGTCGTGACACTACAGACTTCCTACAAAAACTCAGTACCCACGGACCAGTTGAACCAGGAACACTTCTCACCATGATGGACGTCTCGGCACTATACACCAGTATCCCCCACGATGACGGCATCGCTGCGACAGCATCAATACTCAACACCAACAACAGCCAATCTCCGGAAGCCATCCTACAACTCATCCGCTTCATCCTGGATCACAATGTCTTCACCTTCGATAACCAGTTCTTTACCCAAACACACGGAACAGCCATGGGGACCAAATTCGCACCCCAATACGCCAACATTTTCATGCACAAGTTCGAGCAGGACTTCTTCACTGCACAAGACCTCCAACCAACACTATACACCAGATACATCGACGACATTTTCTTTCTATGGACCCACGGCAAGGAATCACTAAAGAGACTACACGATAACATCAACAAGTTCCATCCCACCATCAAGCTCACCATGGACTACTCCTCAGAATCAGTTTCTTTCTTGGACACACGAATCTCCATCAAAGACGGGCACCTCAGCACCTCACTCTACCGCAAGCCCACGGACAACCTCACGATGCTCCACTTTTCCAGCTTCCACCCTAACCACGTCAAAGAGGCCATCCCCTATGGACAGGCCCTGCGAATACACAGGGTCTGCTCAGACGAGGAGGAACGCGATGGACACCTACAGACGCTGAAAGACGCCCTAGTAAGAACGGGATATGACGCTCGACTCATCGATCGACAGTTCCGACGGGCCACAGCAAAAAATCGCATAGACCTCCTCAGGAGACTAACACGGGACGCAACCAACAGAGTACCCTTTGTCGTCCAGTACTTCCCCGGAGCGGAGAAACTACGCCATGTTCTCCGCAGCCTTCAACATGTCATCAATGAGGACAAACACCTCGCTATGGCCATCCCCACACCTCCACTACTCGCCTTTAAACAGCCACCCAACCTCAAACAGACCATCGTTCGCAGCAAACTACCTAGCTTTCAAGAGAACAGCGTCCACGACGCCACACAACCCTGCCACGGTAACCTCTGCAAGACATGCCAGATCATCGACACAGATACCACCATCACACGAGATGACACCACCCACCAGGTGCATGGTTCATACTCCTGTGACTCAGCCAACGTTGTCTACCTCATACGTTGCAGGAAAGGATGCCCCAGAGCATGGTACATTGGCGAGACCATGCAGACGCTGCGACAACGGATGAACGGACACCGCGCAACAATCGCCAAACAGGAGGGTTCCCTCCCAGTCGGGGAACACTTCAGCAGTCATGGACATTCATCCACCGACCTTCGGGTAAGCGTACTCCAAGGCGGCCTTCGAGACACACGACAACGCAAAATCGTCGAGCAGAAATTGATAGCCAAGTTCCGCACCCATGAGGACGGCCTCAACCGGGATCTTGGGTTCATGTCACGCTACACGTTACCCCACCAGCGAACAAATGTTATCTGTTTTTAATATAATGGGTCATTTGCTGGCTCTCTCTGCCTTCCGAATGTTTCTGCCTCTCTCTGTGTTTTTTTTTCTCTGTTTTTTTTCCCTGTTTGTTTTTTTGTTGAATGTGTATTCGGAGGTTCTGCAGGTAACACCTCTCTGTCTGAACACGGTGATTGCCTTGGCAACGGGCAGTTGCAGGGGCAGTCTGTAAACACCATGTATTATTGTTCAATATGTATAAATGCGTAGGCTTCAAGGAGATCTTGAAACATTTGCCTGAGGAAGGAGAAAATCTCCGAAAGCTTGTGAATTTAAAATAAAATTGCTGGACTATAACTTGGTGTTGTAAAATTGTTTACAATTGTCAACCCCAGTCCATCACCGGCATCTCCACATCATAAGTCTATTATCTACTGGATTGTCTCTATTCCACTGCCTGGTCTGCTTCTGAGCGCTCAATTTCTGCTCCTCTGCTGAGATGTTTCACTGTACACTGGGTGAGCTCTAATCTGGGTCTGCTGGTTCTGTTTTTGATGCTGCTCCCATCTCTACTTTTCTGCTATCTGCTTGCTTCCCGAGACTACGGTCTGTGTTCCGTTCCACTTGCAGGTTAGAACGCCTCCAGCAGTCTTCACTGAACTGCTTTGAATCAGCTCCTTAAGCTTCTACTGCTGATGCCGAACATCAATGCTCCTGCCACCGTCTCAGGCTTGAATACTTCTTGTTGCGTTAAGTTCATATATTCTCTCTCTGCCTCTTGACATTCTCTGCAGCGCCCTTCAAGGCACCAGCCATTGCCTTTCTAAAAGCAGAAATTACAACCAGCCTACCTTTCTCTCTCTCTCTCTGCCATTTCTTACCAGTGTGCCGCTGGGGACGAACCTCACCAGCTTTGTTTGCTACTCGCACACCACACCCACCATGCCCACTTGGTGTCTGTTGGTGGTCCTTATAGCCAAATCATAAGTTGGCCTTTTCCACTACTTCTCTGACCTCTTCTCAGCGTCTGCAATAAGTGAATCAACATCCATCATTTTCCAATGGTCTCTTGTTAAAGGCATGGTGCAGGAGGAATGGAGGACTGCTAACGTTGTATTGTTGCTTAAGAAGGGAAAAGGGGATAGACCGAGTAATTACAGGCCACTCAGCCTAATCTCGGTGGTGGACAAATTATTGGAAAAAATTCTGAGGGACAGTATTAATCGTCATTTAGAAAGGCACGGATTAATCAAGGACAGTCAGCATGGATTTGTTAAGGAAAGTTCGTGTCTGACTAACTTGAATGAATTTTTTGAGGCAGCAACAAGGAGGGTCGATGAGAGTAGCGCGTTTGATGTAGTCTACATGGATTTTAGCAAGGCTTTTGACAAGGTCCCACATGGCAGACGGATCAGGAAAGTAAAAACCCATGGGATCTAAGGGCAAGTGGCAAGTTGCATCCAAAATTGGCACAGTGGCATGGAGCAAAGGGTAGTGGTTGAAGGCGGTTTCCAGTGGAGTTCTGCAGTGCTCAGTAATAGGACCCTTGCTTTTTGTGGTATATATCAATGATTTAGACTTAAAAGTAGGGGGCATGATTAAAAAGTTTGCAGATGATACAAAAATTGGCCATGTGATTGATAGTGAGGAAGAAAGCTGTAGACTGCAGGAAGTTATCAATGGACTGGTCAGGTGGGCAGAAAAGCGCCAAATGTTATTGAATCCGGAGAAGTGTGAGGTAATGCAATTGGGGAGGGCAAACAAGGCAAGGCAATATACAGTAATGGTAGGATACTGAGAAGTGTAGAGGAACCGAAGGACCTTGGAGCGCATGTCCACAGATCCCTGAAGGTAGCAGGACAGGTCCATAAGTTGGTTAAGAAGGCATACGGGATACTTGTCTTTATTAGTTCAGGCATAGAATATAGCCAAGTTCCGCACCCAAGAGGGCGGCCTCAACCGGGATCTTGGGTTCATGTCACGCTACACGTAACCCCACCAGCGAACAAAAGTTAACTGTTTTTAATATAACGGGTCAATTGCTGTCTTTTCCTTCCGGATGTTTCTATGTTTCTGTCTCTCTCTCTCTGTTTTTTTTTGTTCTGGCCGTTTGTATATTCGGTGGCCCTGTAGGTAACACCTATCTGTCTGAACACTTTGGTTGCCTTGGCAACGGGCAGTTGAAAAGACTTTCTGTAATCACCAGGTATTGTTCTGTGATTTATAAATGCGAGAGGTTCGAGGATTTCTTGACATTCACCTGAGGAAGGAGGAAGCCTCCGAAAGCTTGTGAATTTTAAAATAAAATTGTTGGACTATAACTTGGTGTTGTAAAATTGTTTACAATAGAATATAAGAGCTGGGAGGTTATGCTAGCACTGTATAAAACACTTGTTAGGCCAAAGCTAGAGTACTGTGTACAGGTCTGGCCACCACATTACAGGAAAGATGTGATTGCATGAGAAAGGGTACAGAGGAGATTTACGAGCATGTTGACAGGACTGGAGAATTTTAGCTATGAAGAAAGATGGGATAGGCTGGGGTTGTCTTCTTTGGAACAAAGGAGGCTAAGGGGAGATTTAATTGATGTGTATAAAATTATGAGGGGCCTAGATAGAGTGGTTAGACAGGACCTATTTCCCTTAGCAGAGTGGTCAATAACCAGGGGGCATAGATTTAATGTAATTGGTAGAAGGATTAGAGGGTAGTTGAGGAGAATTTTTTTCACGCAGAGAGTGGTCGGGGTCTGGAACTCACTGTCTGAAAGGGTGGCAGAAGCAGAAACCCAAGTACTTTTTATATGAAAAGTACTTGGATATGCACTTGAAGGGCCGTTACCTGCAAGGCTACAGACCAAGAGCTGGAAAGTGAGATTAGGCTTGATAGCTCGTTTTTGGTTGGCACAGACACGATTGGCCGAATGGTCCCCTTCTGTGGCATAAATTTCTATGATTCTATTATTCTATCTGAGAGAGTCCAATCTCCATCTTAGCCCCGCTTGCCCTCTCCCCTCTGAATTCACTATCCTTATGTCCTCCTTATAAATTCTTCTATTCATATTCATGACTACTACCTCGACCTCGCTACCTGACATGCCCATGACTCCCATGGTCTTGATCATTGACAAGACCAACTCCAAACATTTACTTGTATCCTTCATCACCCACATCCCCCTATCTCCTTTGAACCCCACCAGACATGGATGGAACATATCAAGGCCTACTAGGCCTCAATTTGCTCTGCGAAAATTGATTTGGAGTGTGAAGATAATCCAAGGTTACTTTTCTCAACTCTCAACTACCTCGTTATGCCTCTGCTACTTGACTCTCCACGCTCACCTCTAACAATAAATGCGAGAAGATGGTGGGTTTTGTTAAATTAGTTACATAGAGACGATCCAATTAGCTGCCTCTGCTGCTTCTTCCTTTACTACCTCCTATGAAATCAATGCTTCCCTAGACTCCCCCCCCACCCCCCTCACCACTATCTTAAACGTCTGCCTGTCTAGTTTTTCTCCTATCTCCTCCCAAGGTCCATAAAAGCTCATGTACTTCGAGACCCACCTCCTACTCGTTCGACCCCATTACAACTAAACTGAAGGCCACAGAACTTCCTGGCTCTTATGCTAGCTGACATTGTGAGCGGTTCTTTCGCCACAAGCACTGTGCCTCTCTCTTTTAAAACCAATAGCATCGGTCCTCCCTAAAAAAACCCGCTCTGAACCTTCTATTCTTTCAAACTGCCACACAATCTCCAATCACCCTCTCACTTCCAAAGTATTGTTAGTTCCCAGACCCATGATTCCTTCCAAACAGCATTCCACCCCTCCCACAATATCGAACAGCCCTATTCAAAATCTTGAAATACCTTCGCTATGATTATTTCCATGCTGTTAATACCTCTCTGAAGCTTTTGACATGATTGACCACTTAATTTCCGACAGCAACTTGCATTTATATCGCGCCTTATATGTAGTAAACCGTCTCAAGGCTCTTAGTTACGATGCCTTTCCTTCCTTGCCGAGCTCGATGGGACTGCCTTTGTTTGATTCCACTCTTAACTAGCTAATTACAGCCAGAGTACCTCTATTATTGACTTCTCTAACCATTGCATACTGTCACCTGCGGAGGCCCCCCGAGGATTCATTATTGCCCCCTCCTCTTCCGTAGCTATAAGGTTTCCCTTTCAATATCATCCAAAACTATGAATTCTGTTACCACTTATGCTGATGACAGCCATCTCCATCTTGCCACCATCAATCTCCACCCTTCCACTGTCTATGCTGTCTGAATGCTTGTCTGAGAGTTACTCTTGGATGAGCCGAACTTTCGTTCAGCTAAACACTGGCAAGACCAAGGTTGTAAGTATAGGTGTACCCATGTAGAATAGGCATAGTAAGCTTTTAAAATATACCTCCACATATTAGTGCTCATTCTGTAATGGCAATACAATGTCAGGTCTGGAGTATGGGATATATTACCTCATTAATCATCCATGAGAAGATACAAGATATATATTAGGTATATAGTAAATTAGTGAATGAGGATGAAGGGAAGTAATCTGGTATGACTAGGGGTGTGTTAGGGAATAGGGATGTACTGGGAAGAAATGAGACATCGAATGCTACAGGAAACTGATGAGCACTCATATGTGGAATGTTTAAATAATTATAAACTATTTAAGACATCAAAGGAATGCACAACAAATGCTGTTGGCTAAACTTAACATTACAGGAGCTTACGTGGCAAGAGCATACACACAGAACATGATGACATTTGGTACCCACATTTGTCCTAAGTAGTTAAACCTATTAAAGTTGCAACACACTTAGGAACTTCAATCGAGTCTTGCTGAGGCTAGCATAAGCAGTAAAGGCGGCACGCTTGCGACTTCCCGATGAAGAGTCCTTTGCATCTGAGTTATAATCAATACCGATCTCATATGCACTGTATGTAAAGGGTTGTGTTATTATTAATCTAATTGACTTGGTTTGATAAATAGTATTAATCAGACGTTTCAGTGCTTCCTAATCTTAGTTTTATTGGAGGTAAAGGATTATGACAATATCCTGTAATCACTCCAAGTAAGTGCAATAGAAATATATGGCAATATCTTGAATAAACCCAAAAAAGACCATTCTCTTCGGCCCCACTACGTACCTCGTGCACTGACCATGAACCCTGTCCCCTTTCCACGTCCACTGGCTCAGGCTGCAATAGCTTGTTCACTGGCTCAGTGTCCTGAGTATTTGTCCCCAAAGTGAGCTTTTTTCACATATCTTCTCCATCACAAAGACGTCATACTTCCAACAGCATTGCATTTCCCATCTCCACCATACACCGCACACCTGCTGCTTAACCACACATTCACGCCCTTTGCCATCTGCAGGCTGAACTAATCCAATGCTCTCCTTGCCAGCCGCCCATCCTTCAGCCTAACCTTCAAATTATCCCAAACTCTGCTCTCTAGATCCTATCCCATTTCAAGTGCAGCTGGCTCATAATATCTGTACTCACTGTCCTACGTTGACTCCCAGTCAGCTGGCCTTAAATTTTCCTTTGACTCTGGACACCTCTGCATTTCCCCTCCCTTCACCCCACTAGTTGCTGTCAAGTACCTTCAGCCGCCTAGGAGCCACGCTCTGGAAACTTCTCCCTGAAAACCTCCGAGGCTCTAGCTCCATCTTGTTCTATAATGCCCCCATAAAACCCACTTCTTGTAACAACATTTTATATCTACTAACATCTTCTTTGCACCAGCGTCCATTTCCTACCTTTTGCCTTTTTGAAGCGCCTTGGGGTGTTTTCCTAAATTAAGGAATATATATAAATGAAAATGTTGTTGTTGATTGGTGTTAATACTGGATGATAACATTAGACATGATGTTCCATTCATCCAGTAGCAATATTCTTCAACTTGATGATGACAAAATTTCAGCCACAAATGAAAATGTTTGAGGAAAACTCCCTGGGATCTAAATACCATCAAAAAATTCGTGATGCCTATGCAATATCACAGTTGCAAACGTCACCTCCTATATTTTAGATTTTAACCTTTCCTTATGTTCAATCTAGCAACTAATGATGACTAGGAGCTGTACTTCACAATGTTTCTTTGAATAAATTACATTTTCACACGCCAATTGACAATATATATTAATCCTACTATAAATATTTTCGCAGGCTTTCTAATCTCCCAAAAGAATGTTACCTGATGAATTCCCTTTGATAATCCTCTTTCTACAAAACAATAATTATATTTCATTTTCCAAAACAGACCTTTGTTAATATCATTTAACTTTACGTCGTGGAGGCAGAATTTATGTTGCTTAATAGAATTAAATTAGAATTTCTTTAAAAGATCTCTTCGAAATGATAATTGACAAATCAATGAATGTGCATAAACATATCTAGTTATGATAGTTAAACTATTAATGAAATCGAACTTATCAATGACCACTGTTTGCAGAAATGACTTGTTTGTCGCCAAAGATGAGCACAGCAGGCTTGCAGTACTTCGAAAATGCAACAGTAACTGAAATCTCAGAGAGAGGAAAGTGGATCAAATTAGTTAAGAACCCTCACCTATTACCCACAGCGAAATATCGAGATCATAGCTAGATCAGGCAATTTAAGGGAAGGAAAAGTGGACTCCAGCGTTTTTCTACATTAACTCCACATATCCAGCTTTTCTGAATTCTCTGGATTTCCTCTTTCCATAAAGGCATCAATTTGTTCTTTAACCGCACAGAAGATGTTTGCTTCATTAGCCTTCTCGAAGAACTTATTCTAGAACCGAATTAAAATTTGTGTGAAAATATTTTGCCTGAATTAATTTCTCGCTCTAAATTTCCCATTTATTAATTGCAGTTCCATGAAATATTTGCTGCAGTGAACAATTTGCTTACATTAACTTTGATAATTCCTTCATAAACAAAAAAACATTTTTATCTCATCTTTTTCAACCAAGGAACAGTTTCGTTAAAATTTACTCATAACTTATATTCCTGCTGCTCTGTATCTGCTTTTTTGCTGTCATCCGTATTTTGCACTTCAATGTGCAATTTTGCCTAACTTCATAAATGTCTCGGTCACATTGATAATATAACCACTAAACTCCAGGTTTAATCCTGTTTTATATACCATAATTGCATTATTACTATAGATTAATTCTACAGCAGCCACTGACCATTATGGTTGTTGTAGGAATTGAGTAAGGAAGTAATTCTGTGCCACGTATAGAATATGCATTTGAAAGGTATTCCTCTGCTGTTTAACTTCATTAAGTACCTAGGTGATTGAAAGCCCCAACATGAATAACGTTTTGTTTTTTTCCTCAGAATTGCCTAATCTTTAGAAACATTTTCCTGACTATACTCCCTTCCTGCACACAAATTCTATAACAAAATAACAACAGTGCGAAATGCATATTTTCCTTTTAAACCCTTAACCTCAGTGCACAATTCCTCTGATGCATCAGACAAGGCAGTTACATGAATTTTCCTTTGGATAGAATGCCACACCTTCAACTGCTTTTTTTTGTTCTGTTTTGGAATCTGCCAATTCATTAATGTAACCAGGTCTTTCATATTTTTAGTACATTGCATTCTTCAATCAATTCTTTTTTCCCCAGCATTTGGGAGTCTTTAGTCTACTCCTTAGTTCTGATCTCAACCAGGTTACTTGTCTATGCACCATATCCACAGGACAAAATCATGCATTTCGTGAATATTGAAAAATAAAGAGGGGAGATGGGAATTTTTTTTACACAGCGGATTGTTATGATCCGCCATTTCAGCCACTTCCTGCGCAATTCCACCACCAAGCACATATTCCCTTCCCCTCCCCTTTTAACAGTCCGAAGGGACCGCTCCATCCACGATACCCTGGTCAACTCTTCCATCGCACCCAATACCTGCTCTCCTCCCTACGGCATCCTCCCGTGCAAGCGCAGGATATGCAACACCTGCACTTTACCCTTCTCGCTTCCCACTGTCCAGGGCCCCAAACACTCCTTCTAGGTGAAACAGCGGTTTATTATACTTCTTTCATTTTAGTGCGCTGTATTCGCTGCTCATAATGCGGCCTCCTCTACAATGGGGAGACCAAACGCAGATTGGGTGATCGCTTTGCTGAACACCGCCGTTCTGTCCACAAGTGTGACCCCTACTTGCCAGTTGCTTGCCATTTTAATTCTACATCCCACTCCCACTCTGACCTTTCTGTTCTCGGCCTGTTTTCCAACGAAGCTCAACGTTAGCTCAAGGAACAGCATCTCATCTTTCATTTAGGCACTTTACAACCTTCCGGACTCAAAACTGATTTCAATAACTTCGGACCATAGCCAATTTAAAAAAAAAAATATTTATTGTACTGCAGCTGCTGGTAATGTTTCTGCTGTTGCCATTTACTGCTACTCTAGACCGCTCTTTTATTTCATAACTTGTCCCATTATCACCCTCCTTGCCTTGCACCATCATCCCTTTGGTCATTTAATCACTATTGCCCTCTATCCTATTACAAACCTTCCACTTTGTTCTTTCCTTCCCTCCCCTCCCTCCCCCTTTCCCTGGCTCTGTACCCGCGTAAATTCTTTGGACCTTTAACAGCTTCCAGTTGTGATGAATGGTCTTCAACCTGAAATGTTAACTCTGTGTCTTTCTCCACAGATGCTGCCTCACTTGCAGAGCTTTTCCAGCATTTTCTGTTTTAATTTCAGATTTTCAGCCTCTGCAATATTTTGCTTTTAATTTATTAATGTAGTCAGGTCTCCCATATCCATAGTACATTGCACCCTTCAATCAATTCTATTTTCCCCAGCATTTGGGAGTTTCCAATCTACTCCCTAGCTCTTAATTCTATACAGACTACCTGTCTAAGCACCATTATCCATAAGACAAAATCTCACGTTTAGTGAATATTGGTAAAAGATCCAGAGGGGAGATAAGGAGTCCTTTTTTTCACAGCGAGTTGTTATGATCCGCAGCGTACTGCCTGAAAGGGTGGTGGATGCAGATTCAATAGTAACTTTCAAAAGGGAATTGGTTAAATACATGAAAAGGAAAAAACATGCTGGGCTATTGGCAAGAGCAGGGAAGTGGGACAATTGGATAGCTATTTCAAAGGGTCGGCATAGGCACGATGGGCTGAACGGTCTCCTTCTGCACTGCATAATTCTATGATTCTAAGGTCACCCCGCCTTCCCATTTTGCTTCCCTATCACGCCCCATAATTTATAGCAGTGAATATTTAGTTTCCATGGTCTCTCCACAAGAAGCCAATTTTCTTTCAAGGCTGCCAAACCATGTCCCTCCATTCTAACTAATGTCACTAAAACTCAACTTCGCCTGTGATGCTTCGCACATGCGTATAAACGCAACAATGCTGACAGATTTATACTCGTAAACAGATATGGCCTTCTCCTTTCCATTTTTATTATCATTTCGTCCGCTACGCTGTCCTCCACCTTTTTTAGATATCTCTATGTATATTCGCCTTGCTAATTTAAATTTCTCTCATTCGTGCTCTGAAATGACCTTTTCCTGATTGACCAGTGTAATTCTTTCCAAGTTTTAATGCAATTACACTCCAGGTTCAAACTATGTATTTGGTAGATTTAGCAGTATCCTTCAGCCAGATAGTCCAGACTGAACTATTTAGTTAGATCAGTAAGTTCAATAAATAATATATATGTTTTGATGTCATGAAACTTTCAAGACTGAGGTCAATAGATATTTGTTAGGTAAGGGTATCAAGGGATATGGATCAAAGGCGGGTGAATGGGGTTGAGGTTCAGATCAGTCATGATCTAATTGAATATTGGAACAAGTTCGAGGGGATGGATGCCCTACTCCTGTTCCAATGTTTCTTTCCCCGGTTGCCGTGATTGAGTGGCTTGCTCGACCACGTCAGTGTGACAGTTAAATGTCAACGTTGCTGCAGGACAGGAGTAATATATACGCCATATCCGGAAAGGACAATAAGTTTCCTCCCCTGAATGACATTAATGTCATTAATATCCAAATGTTTTCTTACGACATTCCGACAGCTTGATGGTCAAACTTGCTGAAAGTAGATTTATATTAATTTCCATTTTATGTTAAATAAAATCAAATGTTAAAAGTGACAGTGTGGGATTTAAACTCACGTTCTCTCGTTTATTATTCCAGAGCTCTGAATTACTAGTGCAGTAACATAATTAATAGACGCCCATGCCCCTTAAAATGCTAAGTGAAGCTTAACGTTTTAACAACTCTCACCTCGTGAAATTCAGTGTTATCCTTGATCGTAGAACTTGATGCCTTTCCACGTTCAGCAGCGACACATGTTCCAGTCTTGATATTAATCATGGGCGCGGCCGCACCATTTAACTTTAGAAACATGAAATCATTCATGGCTGAATCTGGACACACGTCATAGCGAAATGGTTGTGGAAGGGCTTCGCTTTCATACACCTCCGTATAATTGGGTGGTATTTGAAGATTCACACTAGCCTTTTGCATTCCATGGAGCGAATCACTCCGGGCAGAGTACGACGTGTTCCAACAGCAACTGTTAATTTCATTTCTACCTCTGTGCACCTTAATACCGAGGATTATGATCGCCAGAAATAAAACGAGCGACGTTGTGCCAAACGAAATCATCAAGTAAAATTTTAAATCGGCTTTCCATGGTCCAGAGGTCCCCAACCTGTCGACATTCGATGCATTTTCTGTAGTATCATCCTGCACTGATACATTGACGGTGACTGTAGATGAAAGGGATGGGGTTCCATTGTCCCTCACCAATATTACGATTTTTTGTCTGAGGGAATCTTTATGCGTAAGGCGGCGAATAGTCCAGATTTCTCCTGTTTCCGGAGCCACAGTAAACAGACTTTCATCAGTGGGCTGACGAAGTTGGTAGGAAAGTTGAGCGTTCTGTCCAGAATCGGCATCAGTGGCTGTCACCTTTGCAACCAAGTAACCCGAATCAGCAGATCTTGGTATTGTGTCCTCTGCTGCCGACCCTTTACTTGGCAAAGGTGACACGATCACAGGGGCATTATCATTCTGATCTTCGATGACCACATTCACGGTTACGTTACTGTTGAGCGGAGGGGATCCACCATCCCGTGCTTGCACGTGAACTTGAAACGTTTTAAGTTGTTCATAATCAAAGGAGCGATGAGAAAACATCACACCGTTGGCTGAGTTTATTGAGACGAGAGTGGAAGCAGGCAAACCGTGTATGAGGCTATCCAAAATGGAATATGACAGCTGGGCATTTTGATTGGAATCTGGATCAAAGGCTGATACAGAACCAATAGAAGCACCAATAACATTATTTTCTGTCACGTAGATGGTGACGAAAGGCTGCGTAAAGCGTGGCGCGTTGTCATTTATATCTGAGACTTGAACTCGGATGGTTTTGTTGGTCGAGAGAGGAGGGGAACCGGCATCCGTACATGTAATGGTAATGTTGTACTCTGGCACCTTTTCACGGTCTATATCACCATGAGTGATTAAGGTGTAATAGTTATTAAAAGAGCTACTAAGTTTAAAGGGGATATCTCTGGGGGCCTGGCAATAAACATCCCCCAGGTTTTTAGAATCTCGGTCCGTAACTCTTAGAACAGCTACTGTAGTGTCCGGAGAAGCGTCTTCTGGGATCGTGCTCGACGTAGACGTTGTTATTATTTCAGGGAAGTTATCATTAATATCAGTAACCTTTACCAAAACTTTACAGTATACTGGCACCGGCTGTGGACCTTTGTCCTTAGCTTGTACCGAAATCTGATAACTGTCTGTGCCCTCAAAGTCCACGATGCCAGTTACTCTGATTTCTCCGTTTACTGAGTCCAAGCTAAATACCTCGCGCACTTTATCAGGAGTGTGATCGCCGAAAGAATAGATTACCTCACCGTTCGGGCCTTCGTCCATATCCACCGCAGTTACTTTCATAATCAAAGTATCTTTGGGTACGTTTTCTACAGTGGTGACTTGATAGACGTTCTGTTCACAAACCGGGGCATTATCGTTAACATCAAGCACAATAATATTAATGTGGGTGGTTCCGAATTTCTCCGGGTTCCCTCCATCAAACGCGGTCAGTGTTAATCGATGAGTCGGTTGTTGCTCTCGGTCTAGGGGTCGTTCCAGTACGAATTCTGGGATGTCAGTTTCTTCGCTGTGTGATTGTGATTTCAAAGTGAAATGTTCGTTTTGGCTCAGTTGGTAGGAGCGAACACTGTTAGTTCCAGCGTCCGGGTCAAGCGCGCTCTGGAGCGGGAAACTCGTTCCGGTCGGCGTCAATTCTGAGATTTCTAGGTTAACCTCTCTTCTCTGGAATACGGGCGCATTGTCATTTACGTCGAGAATATCAACTTCAATACGATATATCTTAAGCGGATTCTCAATCACTGCCTCTAACATCAATACGCAGATGAGGCCTTGTTCACAAAGCTGCTCTCTGTCTATTTTTTCCTTTATGAATAAAATTCCAGTGTTTAAATTCACGTCTAGATATTGCTTCTTGTTTTCAGATACAATTCTAAACCTGCGCTCGAGTAACTGTTTAACATCTAACCCGAGGTCCGTAGCAATATTTCCAACAAAGGCACCAAGCTCTAATTCTTCTGGAATTGAATAGCGAATGTTCCCACGTACTGAATCCGAAAGATGTATGAGTATCACATAAAGGACGGGCCATTGCCACATTCTGGTTCAAACTACTGCAAATGTAACTGCCAGGTTCTCGGTTGAATTATACGCCGCTTAATGTAAAGTCGAGAATGTAATGGTTCATTACCTTGGGTATCTAGATGAAAAGCTATATTTTCCTACAACACCGAGAGGTCTTTCGCACGATCGCCAAGATTATTTGTAAAAATTCCCTTAGATTTTCTCGGTCCCTTTCTTAGATGCGAATGGAGAGCGTGGAACGACGAATGCTGTTCGTTTCTTCGATACTGCACAGTGTTTGGTGCTGGGGGAGTGGTGCTGGATCACCAGCAACATTTATTCACCTCATTGGTAGACAGCGACACAAAGAGACTCCGCCAATAATAACAGCAAATGCTCTTAAAGCAATACTGCCTCTACCGAACACCGGAAGAATTGCTGTGTATATTTAACGTTGTGCAACTTTAATTGACGTTGCTGTGCAATATTTATTATATGATTTATTTGATTTCCACATTGACGTGTAACCTAATTAGCATAATATTTCATGATTCTGAACACCATTCCTTTTGACTGATGTCATTCATCAAAACTTTGTTATCTCAACGAAAAACAATCTAGTGAATGAAACCGTCTATTCGAGTTGCGTTCGCAGATTGTTTACACGTTTGTTTGATTGTTTTATCTGTCACCTACTAAAGGTAATAACTTTAACATCCGTCTGAACAAGGGAGGACATGGAATGATTTAAGATGTTTCTCAGCCCTGACTGGCTGCTGTACCAAGTTTAAATAAAATGTCGTGAACCTATTCACCATAATAGAAAAATACACGCAGTGAAATTCTGTTACTAAAACAACATTAAGATTGTACGTTCTAAACGGAAATTATTTCCCTATATTTATTGTAAATTTTCACAGTTCAGTGTTTTACTCGGTGTCAGCTGCTAAAATCTGCATCTCCCTTAATACAACGTTCCCAAACTATTCCATTGTAAATAATATTCAGACCTGACATGGGATAATGCTCAAATATAAAATAATATTTCATCCTACACTGAGATAGGCATTGCTGCATAACCCCATTATATCTAGATATCCATCGACACATTAATTCTAAACGTAGACTCACCCCTGGCATTAGGGGTCTGCTTGGCTCTATAAGGTTGGTGTGGTAAATCAAGACAACCACATTGGCGTACCACTGCATCTTAAATTCAATGTCGTGCAACACAGATGGATACAACTTGGAGCAGCGTGCGACTCCATACTCGTTCTCAATTTAGGTAGAGGAGAGGTTTTGTTTTTTAACCAAGAGCGAGAGTTACCCCGAGCAGTCCTTGTTTCTTCCTAGGGCGAGGCTATACGGAGGATGAAAGGTAGCACTTGAACGTGTATATACATATATATATATATATATAATTGAATTTAAGATGCGTAGTTTGCAGTTTGTGCACAGAGCGTTTTCTGCAGGAGGACTTGGAGCGTGTGTGATACACCAGATCTCGGAATAACATTTTGATTGTCGAGGTGCCTCTCGGGCAGGCAGGTTCCTACAGAGTTCTCCTTCGCAACTCCGTTCATGGCCATCCATTGCCATTTCCCTCCCACGACCCCTCTCTCCCATTATATAGACGTCTTTCTCCTCTTAGTGGGCATACGTTAGCCCAAGCTGTAAGTTAACGCTACCTGTACACCGCATATTGCCCAACCCTACTGTTTGCTCTGTGTTTTTAACTTTGCTCTCTTCGACGATTGGAACACTGCTTTCATTTAATTTCCTGGACTCCTCCATCATTAAGTTTGCGCTGGTCTGTTGGTCTTAACGTTAAGCATCAGTTGCCATGCATCTGCTCGCTCACTTCAAGAACCTATTTGGGTCCTGAACTGCTTTCCAGTGGACTGCTGGCTTTTCAGTTATGAAGTGCTGGATGTTGCGTCCTGGCCAGTTGTTTTCTCCTGAGCTGGATCTTATTTCTTCGCTCGCTACTGGAATATATTGAGACCTTCACTTTTGCCATTGATTTCTACCGAGATTGTATTACTTGCTGGATTGCCTCTATTCCATTACCAGGTCTGCTTCTGCATGCTCATTTTTCGATCTTGTGCTGGGATTCTTTACTCTACACTGCGATAGCTCTAATCTGCTCCTATTGGTTCTACTCTTGATGTTGCTCCCATATCTGCTTTTCTGCCATCTTCTTGCTTCCTATGGGCACTGATTGTTTTCTGTTGCACTTGTCGTTTCCAACGCCCCCGGTGGTCGTCACTTAGTTAGCTGAACCAACTCTTCAAGCTCTTGCTGCTGGTCCCGATCTTGGGTGCTCCTGTCACCGTCTCAGCCTTGCAAGACCCTTGTATAAGCTAATGAATACTTTCTGTGCCTGACGATATTCTCTGAGGGACCCATCAAAGCACCTGCCACTGGCTCCTTAAATGCAACAATTACAAACTACCCTATCTTCGTCTCTCATCTTTCTTACTCCCCAGGGTGCCCGCTGTGGATGAACCTCACCAATGTCCTTCACAGCACGCTCGCCTTACCCACCATGCTCCCTAATATTGTCGGTGGATCAATAATCGCAACTGCCATCGGCTTTTGCCTCCACAATGTCTGTTTACTTACGAACAAGGCCCTTGCCAGTCATACCATATTGTAGATTACTATACTGCCGTTCTAGCTTTGATTGAAACTTGGCCATGGGGGACGATCCTTTACCAAAAGCTCCTTATCAGATATACGTTTTACCAACGGTCCTACTCAAACTTCCATGATGGTGGTATGGTCCTTATCGCCAATTTATACTTATGTGTTATCCCCTACTTCTCTGGCATCATCTCAGCCTCTGCAACAAGCGAATACGCATACTGAGTGCTTCCACTCTCCATCTCAGCTCCCCATGCTCTCTCCCCTCTGAATTTACTGGCCTCATGTCCTCCCTAAAATTCTCCTAACCACACGCATGACCTCTACCTCGAAATCGCCACCTGCCGTGGCCCCTCTGCTTCCATTGTCTTGATCACTGACCAGGCCATCTCCAACACCTTCTTTGTATCCCTTATCATCTACATCCTCCTACCCTCTCCATCGCCACTTAATTATTCATATGTCATTTACAACTGCATTTGTACAGTCCCAACTGCCTCGCCTTTGGCTCCCCATTCACTAGGTTACTTCCGCAGCTGATGATTGGCTCAACCACTCCCTTACCTCCACTTTTGATGCTCTTGTCCCCTGACAAACATTCGCTGCCTTCCATGGCAGTCGTTCGCTGGGATATAGCCCCAATCTTTGCTCCCACAAGTCCAAGGGATGAAAACCTGAGCATGCGTGACGCACATCTGGATTAGCAAAACATCACCAGATCTGACTGGAACATTTGAACCCTCAATCTCCTCTTCCAAAACAACACAATAATTTGGAATAATCTTTGAAGACAAACACTGTCCCTGCTTCCTTTTCCCAATTCTCAACCACCTCCTTAAGCCTCTCTTCTATGCCACACCACGCTTATAACTAATTACAAGTGCCAAGAGCTCGTGGATATTTTGATTAACAAGACAGAGACAATCCATTCAGCAGTCTTCTGTGCTTCCTCAACACCCCTGCATGTGAAACCAAACCTTCCACAACATCCCCACACCACTGTAGTAAACTTTTGCCTCTGTCTAGTTTCTCCCTCATTTACACCCAAGCCTCCTGAAAGCGCATTTACTTCGAGACCCATCTCTTGGTTCTTTGAAGCCATTCGATCGCATTATCAGTAAACGGGTGACCACTGAACTTCTCATGCTAGCTGGCATTATGAATGCTTCATCTCTCCACAAGCGCTATGTTTCTCCCTTTTAAAAACACCAGTATCGCCCCACTCCTTAAAAAATCCAGCCAAGGAACCCCTGTTCTAGCAAATTACCATCTCATCTCAAATGTCCCTCTCGTCTCAAAGTATTGTTGTCTCCTAAATCCATAAGTCATTTAGGAGTCGGCTCCACTCTTAACCTTGCAATTGCAGCCAAATTACTTCTATTAACGGTTTCTCCACCCACCCATACTGTCATATCTGGAGCCCCGTGAGGATCCACCATTGACCTCCTCCTCCTCTTTCTGTACATGCTTTCCCTTGGCAACATCAGCCGCAACTATGAATTCAGTAAGTATGCTGATGCATTCATATCCACATCTCCGCTATCTCTATCCACCCCTTCACTGCCTACGCTACTAGACTGCTTGCCTGAGGTTCAGTTTTGGATGAGCCACAGTTTCCGTCAGCTAAACACTGGCAAGACCAAATCCATTCTCTTAGCCTCACGAGAAACCCCATACCCTGGCCACTTAATCTGACCTCCTCTCCACATCCACTAGCACAGCCTGCACCAGCTTGTTCACAACCTCAGTGTCCAATTTGGACCCGAAGTGAGCTTCTGACCACATATCTTCTCCATCACAAAGACTACTTACTGCACCTGTGTAACATTGTCCACCTCCACCCACAGCTTATCCTTCGGCTGCTGAATTTCTCATTCATGCCTTTGCTATATGAAGACTGAACTAATCCAATGGTTTCCTTGCCTGCATCTCATTCTTCAGCCTCTTTAAACTTCAGCTTACACAAAATACTCCTGTCTGTATCCTATCCAACACCGAATGTCGCTAGCCCATGGCTTCTGTTCTCAGTGATCGACATTGCCCATTTCCGGCTCTCCGTTCCTCTGACTCTGGCATCCTCTGCATTTGCCTGACCCCACTATTGCCTGCCGTTCCTTCAGCCCCAAGGCCCTACGCACTGGACATCCCCCCTTAAAATCTCCGAATCTCCTTCATGAGCATCCTTAAAACCCTCCTCTTGCACCAAACGTTTGGTCCCCTCCTAATAGCTTCTTCTTTGTCTCGGTGTCCATTTTCTTCCTTGCGCCTTACTGCGTTTTTCTACGTTAAAGGCTTTATATAAATACATGCATATCTCGTTATGATAGTTAAACTATTAATGCAATGAAACTTATCTATGACCACTGTTTTCAGCGGTTGTCGCTAAAGACAAGCACAAGAAGTTAGCGGTATAAGTTAGCGGCACAATATTAACTGAAACATCAGAATGGAAACTCGAACAAACTCAATAAGAATTCATAGACCAATGTCAAGACCATGGCAACGTCAGACATTTTAAGAGAATGAAAGGTAGACGCGACGGTTTTTAGGCATTAACTCCAGCTTCTTGAATTTTCTGAATTTCGTCTCTTTATAAAGGCGTTTAAGCTGTCTGCTTCATTTGCCTTCCATGAGAACTTATTCTAGAACTGCATCAACGTTTGGGAGAAAATATTCTGCCTGAATTCGATTCTGACTCTAAATCTCCCAATTATTAACTGTAGATCAATTATGTTCTGCAGTGAACAATTTGCCGACATCAATTTGTCCATTGCTCCATTGAAAAAAACGTCATCTTTACCTAAGTTTTTCAACATAACATAAATTCCTGACACTCAGTATCTTCGTTGTTGCTGTCCTTCATACGTTGATATTGAATATGCAATGTTTTCTGTCACTGTCCTTTTTGCATAACGTCATAAATATCTCAGTTGCATTGATAATATGTTCACTAAAACTTAAGTTATCTTCTGCTTTACGTAGCATAACTGGATTATTACTATAGTTTTCTGGAGCAATATTTTCTAGAAACAACAAGAGGGCAAGCCATACTAGTATTAGGAGTGAGTAATGAGCCAGACTTAGTTAATAATCTCACATTTATCCAACAGTGATCATAATATGATCGAGTTCAAAGTTAGGTTTGAAAAGGAGAAACGTAGCACAGTTACTAAGATTCTTGATTTTTGTAAGGCTAACTTTTATAGGATAAGACAGAGACTGATGAACGAAAACTGATTAAAACTGTTATTAGGTAAAACTACATACAGATAAACAGTGGGAGTTGTTCAAAAACGAATTTAGCCTAATGCAGGACCAGTAAATACCCCGAAGTGATAGGAGCTCTACCTACCAAATAGAAGAGCCATGTTGACGAAAGATGTGAGGGAAAATAGTGTAGATCCAGGGGATTGGGAGATATAAAGTAGAGCAAAGGAAGACAAAAATATAGTAAGAGCTGCAAAAAGAGAATATGAAACGAAACTTTGAAGAAAAAGAGAAATGAAATGTAATGTGGGCCCTTTTAAAATGAAAATAAGAAAATGGTTGACTTGTTGAATAATTACTTTTTGTCAGTCTTCACAATGGAGGAAGACGATAATATACCTGGCCTTCTAAAGTAACCAATAATGAATCAAGGAAGTAAATCACTAAAGTTAACTTTATCAGAAAAAAATAATGGCACTAAAGTCCTGCATTGAACTCGATCCATGTTGAACACCACTGAGGGTAGCAATGGCACAGAATATACTCTGGGTGGAGGACTTCAATGTCCATCACCAAGAGTGGTTCGGTAGCACCACTACTGACCGAGCTGGGCGAGCCCTGAAGGACATAGCTGCCAGACTGGGCCTGCGGCAGGTGGTGAGCGAACCAACACGAGGGAAAAACTTACTTAACCTCGTCCTCACCAATCTACCTGTCGCAAATGCATCTGTCCATGACAGTATTGGTAGGAGTTTTCACCACACAGTCCTCGTGGAGACGAAGTCACGTCTTTGCACCGAGGACAGCATCTTGTGTTGTGTGGCACTACCACTGTGCGAAATGGGATAGATTCAGAACAGATCTAGCAGCTCAAAACTGGGCATCCATGAGGCGCTGTGGGCCATCAGCAGCAGCAGAATTGTATTCTAGCACAATCGATAACCTCATGGCCCGGCATATTCCTCACTCTACCATTACCAACAAGCCAGGGGATCAACCCTGGTTCAATGAGGAGTGGAGAAGAGCATGCCAGGAGCAGCACCAGGCGTACCTAAAAATGAGGTGCCAACCTGGGGAAGCTACAACTCAGGACTACATGCATGCTAAACAGCGGAAGCAACATGCTATAGACAGAGCTAAGCGATTCCACAACCAAAGGATCAGATCAAAGCTCTGCAGTCCTGCCACATTCAGTCGTGAATGGTGGTGGACAATTACACAACTAACGGGAGGAGGAGGCTCTGCAAACATCCCCATCCTCAATGATGGCGGAGTCCAGCACGTGAGTACAAAAGACAAGGCTGAAGCGTTTGCAACCATCTTCAGCCAGAAGCGCCGAGTAGATGATCCATCTCGACCTCCTTCCGATATCACCAACAACACGGAAGCCACTCTTCAGCCAATTCGATTCACTCCACGTGATATCAAGAAACGGCTGAGTGCACTGGATACAGCAAAGGCTATGGGCCCCGACAATATCCCGGCTGTAGTGCTGAAGACTTGTGCTCCAGAACTAGCTGCGCCTCGAGCCAAGATGTTCCAGTGCAGCTACAACATTGGCATCTACCCGACAATGTGGAAAATTGCCCAGGTATGTCCTGTCCACAAAAAGCAGGACAAATCCATCAGTCTAATCACAATCATCAGCAAAGTGATGGAAGGTGTCATCGACAGTGCTATCAAGCGGCACTTACTCACCAATAACCTGCTCACCGATGCTCAGTTTGGGATCCGCCAGGACCACTCGGCGCCTGACCTCATTACAGCCTTGGTCCGAACATGGACAAAAGAGCTGAATTCCAGAGGTGAGGTGAGAGTGACTGCCCTTGACACCAAGGCAGCATTTGACCGAGTGTGGGACCAAGGAGCCCTAGTAAAATTGAAGTCAATGGGAATCAGGGGGAAAACTCTCCAGTGGCTGGAGTCATACCTAGCACAAAGGAAGATGGTAGTGGTTGTTGGAGGCCAATCATCTCAGCCCCAGGGCATTGCTGCAGGAGTTCCTCAGGGCAGTGTCCTAGGCCCAACCATCTTCAGCTGCTTCATCAATGAACTTCCCTCCATCATAAGGTCAGAAATGGGGATGTTCACTGATCATTGCACAGTATTCAGTTCCATTCGCAACCCCTCAGATAATGAAGCAGTCCGAGGCCACATGCAGCAAGAACTGGACAACATCCAGGCTTGGGCTGATAAGTGGCAAGTAACATTCACGCCAGACAAGTGCCAGGCAATGAACATCTCCAACAAGAGAGAGTGTAACCTCCTCCCCTTGACATTCAACGGCATTACCATCGCCGAATCCCCCACCATCAACATCCTGGGGGTCACCATTGACCAGAAACCTAACTGGACCAGCCATGTAAATACTGTGGCTACAAGAGCAGGTCAGAGGCTGGGTGTTCTGTGGCGAGTGACTCACCTCCTGACTCCCCAAAGCCTTTCCACCATCTACAAGGCACAAGTCAGGAGTGTGATGGAATACTCTCCACTTGCCTGGATGAGTGCAGCTCCAACAACACTCAAGAAGCTCGACACCATCCAGGACAAAGCAGCCCGCTTGATTGGCACCCCATCCACCACCCTAAACATTCACTCCCTTCACCACCGGCGCACAGTGGCTGCAGTATGTACCATCCACAGGATGCACTACAGCAACTCGCCAAGGCTTCTTCGACAGTACCTCCCAAACCCACGACCTCTACCACCTAGAAGGACAAGAGCAGCAGTCACATGGGAACAACACCACCTGCACGTTCCCCTTCAAGTCACACACCATCCCGACTTGGAAATATATCGCCGTTCCTTCATCGTCGCTGGGTCAAAATTCTGGAACTCCTTTCCTAACAGCACTGTGGGCGAACCTTCACCACACGGACTGCAGCGGTTCAAGGAGGTGGCTCACCACCACCTCAACGGCAATTAGGGATGGGCAATAAATGCCGGCCTCGCCAGCGACGCACGCATTCCATGAACGAATAAAAAAAAATTAGCGGCGAACATAAAACGGAACCAAATGTCTTAATAAACATATAAATAGTAGAAGTAGAGTCAAAGAAAGGGTGGGAACAATCAAGGACAAAAAGGAAAACTTCTTGTGGAGGCAGAGAGCATGGCTGAGGCACTAAATGAATACTTTGCATCCGTCTTCACTAGAGAAGAGGATGCTGCCATTATAGCAGTAAAGGAGGAGGTAGTAGCAATACTGGACAGCGTAAAACAGATAAAGAGGAGGCACTTAAAAGATTGGCCTTACTTAAAGTAGAAAAGTCATCCGGTCCAGATGCGATGCATCCTAGGTGGGGAAGATTTATGAGACAATAATCCGGGACAAAATTAATTGGGACTTGGAAAAACATGGTCTAATAAATGAAAGTCAGTACGGATTTGTTAAAGGAAAATCGTATTTGACTAACTTGATTGAGTTCTTGACGAAGTAATGGGGAGGTATGATGAGGGTAGTGCGGTGGATGTTGTGTATATGGACTTTCAAAACACATTTGGTAGCGTACACACATAATAGACTTGTTATCAAAATTAAAACCTAGAGCATTAAAGGGACAGTGGCAGCATTGATGCAAAATTGGCTAAGGAACAGAAAGAAGAAAGTCATGGTGAATTGTTGTTTTCAGATTGGAGGGAAGTATACAATGGTTTTGCCCAGGAGCCAGTATTAGGACCACTGCTCTTTTTGATATATATTAATGACTTGCACTTGGGTCAACAAGGTATAATTTCAATGTTTGTAGATGACAAAACACTGATAAATGTAGTAAAGAATGTAAATGTTAGTAACCGGCTTACGATTGACATAGACAGACTGGTGAAAATGGCAGACACATAGCAGATGAAATTTAATGCAGAGAAGTGAGAACTGATACATTTCAATCAGAAGAATGAAGAGAGGCAATAGAAACTAAATGATACAATTTTAACGGGAGTGCAGGAACAAAGAAACCTAATGGTGTATGTAAACAAATCTTTGAAGATGGCAGGACAAGTTGAGGAGGCTGTTAAAAAAGCATGTGGGATCCTGGGTTTTATAAATAGAGGCATAGAGTACAAAAGTAAGGAAGTTATGCTAAACCTTTATATAACTCTGGCTGGACTGCAACTGGGGCATTGTGTTCAATTCTGGGCACCACAATTTAGGAAGGAGGTCAAAGCCTTCGAGCGGGTCCAGAAGATTTTTGCTAGAGTGGTACCAGGGATGAGGGACTTCAGATATGTGGAGAGACTCTAGAAGCTGGGGTTGTTCTCCTTAGAACAGAGAAGTTTAAGGGAGATTTGATAGAGAAGTTCAAAATCATGAGCAGCTTTGATAGAGTAAAGAAGGATAAACTGTTTCTAATGGCAAAAGGTTCAGTGACCAGAGGACACGGATCTAAGGTGATAAGCAAAAGAGCCAGAGGCGACATGAGGAAATATTTTTTTTTATGCTGCGAGTTGCAATGATCTGGAATGCATTGCCTGAAAGGGTGGTGGAATCAGTTTCAATAGTAACTTTCAAAGGGAATTAGATAAGTACTTGAAGGGAAAACAATTACAGAGCTATGGGCAAAGCATAGGAGAATGGGACTAATTGGCAAGCTCTGTCAACGAGCCATCACAGGCACGATGGGCCGAATGGCCTCCTCCTGTACTGTACATTCTATGATACTATGATCCAGGAATTATCTCTTTGGATTGGAAAATTGCAAATGTAACTCCATTTTTTAAAAAAGGCATGAGACAGAAACCAAGAAATTATAGACCTATTAATCTAACAGCTGATGTGGGGAAATTATTGGAATCTATAAATAAGGACAGGGTGACTGAACACTTAGAGAATTTTGAGCAGATTAGAGGGAGCCAACGTGGATTTGTAAAGGGTAGGACATGTCTAACAAACCTAATTGAATGTTTTGAGGCAGCAACTAAAGAAGTAGACAGTGGAATGTCTATGGATGTAGTTTATATGGACTTCCAGAAGGCATTCGATAGGGTTCGACATAAGAGACTATTAGGTAATATTAAAACTTATGGAATTGAAGGCAAATTATTGACCTGATTAGGAGATTGGTTAGGCAGTAAAAGGCAGAGAGTAGGGATAATGGGTTTGTAATCGAATTGGAAGGAATTGACTCGTGGTGTCCCACAGGATCTGTGCTGGGGCCCCAACTATTCACTATATTTATTAATTACTTAGATCACACAATAGGGAACAATATATCAAAATTTGCCAATAATACAAAGATTGGCGGCAGAATAGTGTAGATTGGTGTAAAAATTACGAAGAGACATTGCTGGATTAAGTGAGTGGGAAAACAAACTGTGGAAGATGTCTTTGGACGCAGGTAAATGTAAGGTCATTCATTTTGGATGAAAATAGTATAGATCCGAGAACTTTTTAAATGGTGAAAAGCTAGGAACAGTGGAGATCCAAAGAGATTTAGGGGTTCACGTACACAGATCGATAAAATATAGTAGTCAGCTACAAAAAATAATCAAAAAGGATAATGGAATGTTAGCCTTTATATCTAGATGGCTGGAATATAAAGAGGAGAAAGTTTTGCTACAGCTATACAAGGCCCGGGTTAGACGACATCTGAAGTACTATGTACAGTTCAAGGCACTGGAACTTAGAAAGGATATAGTGGCCTTGGAAGGAGTGCAGTGCAGTTTCACCAGAATGTTATTACAGCTCCAAAGGTTAGATAATGAGGATAGATTACATAAATTAGGCTTGTAATTGGGGGTAATATTCTGGCATGGGTGGAGGGTTGGTTATCTAACAGGAAGCAGAGAGTTGGGATAAATGGTTCATTCTCGGACTGGCAACCAGTAGCCAGTGGTGTTCCGCAGGGGTCGGTGCTGGGTCCCCAACTCTTTACAATCTATATTAACGATTTGGAGGAGGGGACCGAGTGTAACATATCGAAATTTGCAGATGATACAAAGATGGGAGGGAAAGTAGAGAGTTACGAGGACATACAAAACCTTATGGCGAGAAACTGGAAAGTACTGCAGTACAAAGGGATCTGGGAGTCCTAGTGCAAGAAAATCAAAAGGTTAGTATGCAGGTGCAGCAGGTGATCAAGAAAGCCAACGGAATGTTGGCTTTTATTGCTATGGGGATAGAATATAAAAACAGGAAGGTATTGCTGCAGTTATATAAGGTATTGGTGAGACCGCACCTGGAATACTGCATACAGTTTTGGTCTCCATACTTAAGAAAAGACATACTTGCTCTCGAGGCAGTACAAAGAAGGTTCACTCGGTTAATCCCGGGGATGAGGGGGTGGACATATGAGGAGAGGTTGAGTAGATTGGGACTCTACTCATTGGAGTTCAGAAGAATAAGATGCGATCTTATTGAAACATATAAGATTGTGAAGGGGCTTGATCGGGTGGATGCGGTAAGGATGTTCCCAAGGATGGGTGAAACTAGAACTAGGGGGCATAATCTTAGAATAAGGGGCTGCTCTTTCAAAACTCAGATGAGGAGAAACTTCTTCACTCAGAGGGTATTAGGTCTGTGGAATTTGCTGCCCCAGGAAGCTGTGGAAGCTACATCATTAAATAAATTTAAAACAGAAATAGACAGTTTCCTAGAAGTAAAGGGAATTAGGGGTTACGGGGAGCGGGCAGGAAATTGGACATGAATTTAGATTTGAGGTTAGGATCAGATCAGCCATGATCTTATTGAATGGCGGAGCAGGCACGAGGGGCCGATTGGCCTACTCCTGCTCCTATTTCTTATGTTCTTATGTTCTTGTATTCCCTGGCGTATAAAAAGTTAAGGGGTGATTAATTCTACAGCAACCACTGCCCATATTGGCTGTTGTAGAAACTGAGCAAAAAAGCAATTCTGTGCCATGTATGGAATATGCATTTGAAAGGTATTCCTCTACTGTCGTTCGTCAATAAAATCTAGGTGCTTGGAAGCCTTAATGAATAACACTTTCGTTTTTTCACAGAACCTCTGATTTTCAAAAACATTTCCTGACTATGCTCCCTTGCTGCACATAAATTCAACAACAAAATAACAACATGTTATCCTTTTATACTGTTAACCTCAGTGCACACTACCTCTAATGGATCAGAAAAGCCATTATATAATAATTCTTATGTCAAAAATGCCACTCCTTCAATTACTTTTTTTTTGTTTTGAGATTTAAACAGCCAATACAGCAACTTAACCAGGTCTCCCATTTCCCTATTACCTTGCACCTTTAATCCAATTAAATTTCTTTCCCGGCATTTCGGAGTCTCTAATCTACTGCTCTTATATGTTTTTAACACTATCCAGACTACTTGTCTAAGCATAAGAACATAAGCATAAGAACATAAGCAATAGAAGCAGGAGTAGGCCATATGGTCCCTCGAGCTTGCTCTGCCATTCAATAAGATCATCATTGATCTTCGACCTCAACTAAAACTCTCTTGCCCGATCTCCATATCCCTTGATTCCCCTCGAATCCAAAAATCTACCTATCTCAGCCTTGAATGTATTCAACAATTCAGCATCCATAGCCCTCTGGGGTAGAGAATTCCAAAGATTCACAACCCTCTCTATGAAGAAATTCCTCCTCATGTCAGTCTTAAATGGCCGGCCCCTTATCCTGCGACTATGCCCCCTAGTTCTAGACTGTCCAGCCAGGGGAAACAACCTCTCATCTTCTACCCTGTCAAGCCATGTTTCAATGAGATCACCTCTCATTCTTCTAAACTCCAGAGAGTATATGTCCATTCTGCTAAATCGCTCGTCATAGGACAATCCTCTCATCCCAGGAAGTAAGCTAGTGAACCTTTGTTGCACCGCAGCAAAGGCAAGTATATCTTTCCTTGGATTAGGAAACCAAAACTGTACACAGTACTCCGGATGAGGTCTCACCAAAGCCCTGTACAATTGCAGTAAGACTTCCTTACTCTTGTACTCCAACCCCATTGCAATATAGGCCATCATGCCATTTGCCTTCCTAACTGCTTGCTGTACCTGCGTGCTAACTTCTTGTGTTTCTTGTATTTCTTGTACGAGGACCAACATCCATAACACAAATTTACCTTGCTATCGCTGGAATGGTGTGTCTAGTTAATAAGGTCAATTCGACTCCAAATTTGATATCTGTGAATATGTGGTTTCCATACTCTCTACAGAAGAAGCCAAGTTTCTTTCAAGGCTGCAATGTCCCTCCAATCTAGTTAGTATCACAAAAACCCAACTTTATTTGTAAACACAACGTTGACAGATTTATTCTTGATAAACGCATTTTCCCTTCCATTTTTATTATTATTTTGTAGATTACCTTCTCCTTAGCCTGTCCCCTATCTTCCCGATGTAACTAGTCATAGTCGTCTGCTAACCGTGCTAATTTACATTTCTCTTCTCTTCACTATATTCTTATCCCATCTCTCATCTGCACTAAGATTTGACCCTTTCCTGACTTAGCAGTGTAATTGCTTCCATGCTCTACTTTCCCTTTCTCAGTGGTACTAGAATGCTTGATCAATCCTAAAGAATCGGCAGTGTGTCCTTTTATTGTAATTATACTTCAGGTTCAATCTATATAATCCCCAAATGTAGCTATTTCCTTCAGATAGATAGTCCAGGCTGAACTATTTATTTAGATCAACAAGTTCAGCAGATGATGCATGTGTTTTAACGTCTTGAACCTTTCAAGTCTGAGGTCGATAGATTTGTGTTAGTTAAGGGCATCAAAGGATATGAATGAAAAGCGGGTAAATGGGTCGGAGTTACAGATGAGCCATTGTCTGATAAAATGGCGAAACAAGCTGGAGGGGCTAAATGGCCTATACTGTCCCTATGCCGAGTTGTCCTGACAGCGTGACTGTTAAGAGTCAACCACATTGTTGTAGGACTGGAGGTACATATAGGCCATAACAGGTAAGGGCAGCAGGTTTCATTCCCTGAATGATATAAGTGGCATTAATGATCAGTTAGGTTTTTACAACATTCCGACAGCTTCATGGTCACGTTTACTGAAAGTAGATTTCATTTATTTCGAAGTTTATTTTAAGTGAAATCAACTTCTCAAACTGCCATTATGGGATATGAACTCACGTACGCTTGATTATTAGTTCAGCCCTCTTGATTACTAGTCCAGTAACATAACTACACACTTCCTACCTTCAAACGTGCTAGGTAAACCTTAACTTCTTAACAAAGCAGCTCTCACCTCTTGAAATTCTGCGCTTTCCTTGTTCGTAGACTTTGATGCTTTATGATGTTCTGCAGGGACACATGTCCCAGTCTTGATATTAATCATAGGTGCGGCCGCACTATGTAACTTTAGAAACATGAAATCATTCATAGTTGAATCTGGGCATACTTCATAGAAGAGTCTCGCTTTCACACACCTCTGTATAATTGGGCGGTATTTGAAGATTCACACCAGCTTTTTGAATTCGATGTAACGAATCCCTTCCGGAAAAGTATGACGGATTCGAACAGCAACAGTAACTAGTAATTTCATCTCTATCTCTGTGCACATTGACACTTTAATAGTTACTGAAAGTGGATTTTCATTCATTTCCAATTTATGTTAAATTAACTCAAATTTTAAAACTGCCATTGTGGGATTTAATCTCACACGTCTCTCAATTATTAGTCTCTCAATTATTAGTCCAGGCCTTTAGATTACTTGCCCAATGGCATAACTACTAAAATACCGTGCCCCCTAAAATGCTAAGTGAAACTTAGCATTTTAGAAACGCAGCTCTTACCTCGTGAAATCCAATGTTATCCTTCCTCGGAGAGTTTGATGACATTCCAAGTTCCGCAGTGAAACATGTTCCAGTCTTGATATTAATCACGGGCGCGGCCATACCATTTAACTTTAGAAACATGAAATCGTCCATGGCTGAATCTGGGCACACGTCATAACCAAATGGTTGTGGGAGAGTCTCGCTTTCATACACTCCCGTATAATCGGGTGCTATTTGAAGATTCACACTAGCCTTTTGAATTTCATGCAGCGAAACTCTCCGTGGAAAGGTCCAACAACAACAATAACTATTAATTTCATTTCTACCTCTGTGCACCTTTATAACAAGGACTACGATAGCCACAAGTAATAGCAATGAAGTTGTACCAAAAGAAATCATTAAATACAATTTTAAATCGGATTTCCATGGTCCAGAGGCCCCTAACATGCCGATATTAGAAGCATTTTCTGTATCATCATCCAGCATTGATACATTGATGGTGACTGTAGATGAAAGGGATGGGGTCCCATTGTCCCTCACCAAAATTACGATTGCTTGCCTGCGCGAATCTTTACGCTTAAGGCGGCGAATAGTCCAGATTTCCCCTGTTTCCGGAGCCACAGTAAACAGACTTTCATCAGTGGGCTGACGAAGTTGGTAGGAAAGTTGAGCGTTCTGTCCAGAATCGGCATCAGCGGCTGTCACTTTTGCAACCAAGTAACCTGAATCGGCAGATATTGGGATTGTCTCCTCTGCTGCCGACCCTTGACTTGGCAAAGGTGACACAATCACAGGGGCATTATCATTCTGATCTTCGATGATCACATTCACGGTTACGTTACTGCTGAGCGAAGCGGATCCAGCATCCTTCACTTGCACAAGGACTTGAAACGTTTTAAGTTGTTCATAATCAAAAGAGCGTTGAGCAAGTATATCACCGTTGGCTGAGTTTATTGAGACGAGAGTGGAAGCAGGCGAACCGTGTATGAGGCTATCCAAAATGGAATATGACAGTTGGGCATTTTGATTGGAATCTGGATCAAAGGCTGATACAGAACCAATAGAATTACCAATAACATTATTTTCTGTCACGTAGATGGTGCCGAAAGGCTGCGTAAAGTGTGGCGCGTTGTCATTTATATCTGAGATTTGAACTCGGATGGTTTTGTTGGTCGAGAGGGGAGGGGAACCAGCATCCGTACATGTAATCGTAATGTTGTACTCTGGCACCTTTTCACGATCTATATCACCATGAGTGATTAATGTGTAATAGTTATTAAAAGAACTGTTAAGCTTAAAGGGGATATCTCTGGCGATCCGACAATAAACATCTGCTCTATTTCCAGAATCTCGGTCTGTAACTCGTAAAAGAGCAACTGCAGTGTTCGGAGAAGCGTCTTCTGGGATCGTGCTCGAAGTAGAAGTTGTTATTATTTCAGGATAATTATCATTAACATCAGTAACCTTTACTAAAATCTTACAGTATACTGGCACCGGATGTGTACCTCTATCCTTAGCTTGAACCGAAATCTGATAATTCTCTGCTTCTTCAAAGTCCACGATGCCAATTACTCTGATTTCCCCGTTTGTTGAATCCAAGCTAAAGAGTTCACGCACTCTATTTGGAGTGTGATCGCTGAAAGAATAGATTACCTCACCGTTTAGGCCTTCGTCCATATCCACCGCATTTACCTTCACAATCAAAGTATTTGTGGGCACGTTTTCTGCTGTGGTGATTTGATAAACGTTCTGTTCACAAACCGGTGCATTGTCGTTAACATCAAGCACAATAATATTAATGTGGGTGGTTCCGAATTTCTCCGGGTTCCCTCCATCAAACGCCGTCAGTGTTAACCGATGAGCCGCTTGTTGCTCTCGGTCTAAGGGTCGTTCCAGTACGAGTTCTGGGATGCCAGTTTGTTCGCTGTCTGATTGTGATTTCAAAGTGAAATGCTCGTTTGGGCTCAGTTGATAGGAGCGAACACTGTTCTTTCCAACGTCCGGGTCAAGCGCGCTCAGGAGCGGGAAGGTTGTTCCGGCCGGCATCAATTCTGGGATTTCTATGTTAATTTCCCG
The DNA here is from genome assembly GCF_035084215.1 of Heptranchias perlo. NCBI lineage: Eukaryota > Metazoa > Chordata > Chondrichthyes > Hexanchiformes > Hexanchidae > Heptranchias > Heptranchias perlo. The sequence goes on along the minus strand of NC_090338.1, from coordinate 9,237,274 downwards.
TCTCTGGAATACCGGCGCATTGTCATTTACGTCTAGAATCTCAACAGCTACACGATTTAGCTTTAGCGGATTTTCGATCACAGCCTCTAACATCAATACGCATGTGGGGCCCTGTTCACAAAACTGCTCTCTGTCTATTTTTTCTTTTACAAACAAGATTCCAGTGTTTAAATTCACGTCTAGATACTGCTTTTTGTTTTCAGATGCAATCCGAAACCTGCGCGCGGACAACTGATTTGCATCTAACCCCAGGTCCGTAGCAATATTTCCAACAAAGGCACCAAGCTCTAATTCTTCAGGAATTGAATAGCGAATGATCCCACACACTGAATCCAAAGAATATATGATAATTAAATAAAAAACGGGCCAATGTGACACGCCGCAATTGCGGAAGCGGGCCATCTGGATCAAAGTATTAAAAATATAACTGCCAGTTTCTCCGATAAATTATACGGCCCTTGGAGTAACGCGGGGAACGTAATTGTTCATTACCTTCGTTATTCAGATGCAAAGCTGTATTTTCCTACAACACCGAGAGGTCTTTCTCACGACCGCCAAGATTATTTGTACAAATTCCCTTAGATTTTCTCGGTCGCTTTCTTACATGCGAATGAAAAGCGTAGAACGACGAATGCTGTTCCTTTCTTCGATACTGCACAGTGTTTGGTGCTGGGGGAGTGGTGCTGGATCACTAGCCACACTTCTTAACCTCATTGGTAGACAGCGACACAAAGAGACTCGGCCAATAATAACAGCAAATACTCTTAAAGCAACAGTGCCTCTACCGAACACCGGAAGTATTGCTTTGTGCATTTAAAGTTGTGCAACTTTAATTGACGTTGGTGGGCAATTTTTATCATATGATTTATTTGATTACTTATTGACGTGTAACCTAATTAGCATTATATTCCATGCGTCTGAGCAACATTCCTTGTGACTATTGTACTCATTTCTTCATCAAATCATGGGTATCAGAACGAAAAACAATTTAGTGAATGAAATCATCTATTCAAGTTGCTTTGGCAAATTGTTTACACGCTTGTTTGGTTTATTTATTTGTCACCCACTAAAGGTAGTGGCTTTAACATCCGTCTTTACATATGAGGACGATAATGTGAAACATTTCTCTGCCCTGACTGGCTGCTTTACTAGGTTTAAATAAAATTCCGTGGACATATTCGCAATAAGTCGGAGAATTATTCATCAGTAAACACCTATTTATTTTTCCTTTTCCCAGTCTTTACTTGCAATACAAGAAACGGCGCCACGAGGACAGCAGAGCTTGAAGGGGAGGACCAATCACCACCTTACCAGGGCAACGGGATGGACAATAAAAGCGATCTTTGCCCGCGTTGCCGAAACCCCAAGAACAAACTAATAGAAAAATACACGCAGCGAAACCCTGTTACAAAAGCAACATTAAGACGGTGCGTTCTGTAACAGAATTTATTTACTAATTTTTTACAAGTTTCCACGGTGCATTGTTTTGTTCGGTGTCAGCTGCTAAAGTCTGCATTTCCTTCATACTAAGTTCCTGAATTAGAACGATACACTCATGCACTATGTATAATAATCAGAGCTGGCACTAGATAACGTTCAAACATATTCATCAGCGTTTGTCTCAGGCCTGTGATTCAGTCTTATTTGTGCGAGTCATACCTGAAGTAATAAGACCGACCTAAGTTTCTTCAAGTAAAATGGAGTTAGGGCAAGATTGTATCCTACACTGAGATACGCATTGTTGAATAATCCCATTGTAACAATCTGACCATTTTTAATTCTGAATGTAGAATCAACCATGACCTAAACTGATGCATTTCATTTACATTGCGCTTTAGGCATCTGGTTGACTCTATAAGATTGAACATATCGCTTTCACCCACCAAGCCATCTGACGTTCTGTATCGGTCTATAAAGAAGGAACCAGAGGCCGGTTACTGCTCGCTTATGATGCACAAGAGTATTCGGCCCAACGTGGTCAGGAAATTGAATATCTTGCCAACTGCAGGTTACTACCTGAAATGTATTTAGATAGTATGGGACTGCACAGCTGCTGAGAAATAGTTATTTTAACTGCATTATCACAGAGAAAAACCATATAGGTTGGTGTGGTAAATCAAGACAACCATATTTATGCACAATGGCAGCTTAAATTCTTTGTCCTGGAACGCAAATGGACACAACTTGTAACACCGATCGACGCCATTACCGCGCAGCTTCCAAATTATTTCTCCTTCATAACTCCATTCATGGCCATCCATTGCCAATCCCCCGTCCCCCTTCGTCTTCTCTCCCCCACGACTTAGACTCCTTGCTCCTAATAGCACATTGTTCAACCCGACTATGTTTGTTCCGTGCTTTTCCCTGAGCTTTTTTCGAGAACTAGGGCCCTGCTTCAATTTGATTTCCTGGACTTCTCCGCCACCGGGGCAGCGCTGGTCTGTTGGTCTCAACCTTCAGCCTCGGTTGCCATGGATCCACTCTGTCATTTCATCTCTTCAAGAACCCACAGGAATGCTAAACTGCAGACCAGTGCACTAATGTCTTTTCAGCTATTCAGTGCTGCTGTGTTGGGTCTTGGGCAGAAAATCGTTTACAATTGTTCTGAATCACATTTCCCCGCTGGTATCTAGGATTTACTGCGCATTCTATTTTCGCCACTACTTTATGTGAAGTTTATTATCAACTGGATTGCCTTTATTCCAATACCTGGTCTGCTTCTGCGCGCCCAATTTCTGCTCCTCTGCTTAGATGTTTTCACTGTACATTGGGATAGCTCTAATCTTCGTCTGCTGGTGCTGCTATTAATGCTGCCCTCATCTCTGCTTTTCTGCTAGCTGCTTGCTTCCCGTGACCACTCCCTGTGCTCTGCTCCACTTGTAGGTTACAACGCCTCCAGAAGTCTTCATTGAACTGCTTTGAATCAGCTTCTCTAGCTCCTGCTGCTGATCCCGAGCATCCGTGCTCCTGCCATCGTCTCAAGCTTGAATTCCTCTTGTATAAGTAGATGACTCGGCATTCTTTGAAGGGCCCTTCAAGGCACCAGTCATTGCCTTCCTAGAACAGAAATTACAACTACCCTATCTTTCTCTCTCTCTGACATTTCTTACCAGGGTGCCCGCTGAGGACTAACCTCACCAGCTTTGTTCGCAGCTTGCTTACCACACTCACCATGTACCCCTTTATCTCTATCAGTATAACTTATTGCAAATTTATAAGCTGATAGTGAATTTCTTGAGTATATTCAGGACAGCTTTCTAAAACAATATGTCCTAGAACCAGCAAGGGGGCAGTCCATATTAGAGTTAATAATGCGTGATGAGCCAGATTTAGTTAACAGCCTAACGGTGTGTGAACATTCATCTAATAGCGATCATAATATGAATGAGTTCAATGTTGTGTTTGAAAGGGAGAAACCCATATCAGCTACTAAGATTCTAAACTTACATAAGGCACCCTTCAATTGGATGAGACAGAGACTGTCCACGGTAAACTGGGCAAATCTGTTAATGGGTAAAACGACAGAAGATCAGTGGGAGGTGTTCAAAAAAGAATTTAATGTGATACAGAACCAATTTATACCCCTAAGGGACAAGAGCTCTAGATGCCATAAACAGCCATGGATGACAAAAGAGGTAAGGGACAACATAAAACTAAAAGAAAAGGCATCTAAAAGTGCAAAAATTAACACAGATCCTGGCGACTGGGAGAGATACAAAGAACAGCAATGGGTGACAAAACAGATAGCAAAAGCTACAAAAAGGGAGCATGAAAAGAAATTGCAAAGGAAATCAAAATCAACACAAATATTTTTTACAATTATATTGGGAAAAAGAGACTGGGCAAGAGCAATATAGGCTCCTTAAAAACTGATAATTGTGATATTGTAAATGGAAATAAGGAAATGGCGTTCATGTTAAATAATTACTTTGTGTCAGTATTTACAGTAGAGGAAGAGGGTGGCATGCCGGACACCCCAATGAAACTAATTTTGAATCAGGGACAGGAACTCGTTATAATTAACATAAGAAAATTAACAGTAAGGAAGAAAATTAACAGTAATGGCACTAAAGAGTGACAATTCCCCAGGACCAGATGGTTTCCTTCCCAGGCTTTTAAAGGAAGTAGATGAGAACATTGTAGAAGCCTTAACTATAATCTTCCAAAGTTGTCTCGAATCAGGAACCATTCCTTTAGATTGGAAAATTGCACATGTCACTCCGCCATTGAAGAAAAATGAGAGCGGAAACCAGGGAATTATAGATCAGTTAGCCTAACACTGTTGTCTGGAAATTATTAGAGTCTATAATTAAGGATAGAATGACTGAACACCTTGAAATTTTTTAGCTGATCAGAGAGAGCCAGCATGGATTTGTAGAGGGTAGGTCATGCCTGACGAACCTGATTGAATTTTTTGAAGAGGCGACTAAAGAAGTGGACAGGGAAATGTCTATGGATGTTATTTATATGGAATTTCAGAAGGCATTCCATTAAGTCCTGCATAAGAGACTGTTAGCTAAAGTTGAAGCTCATGAAATTGAGGGCAAATTGTTGACCTGGTTAAGAAATTTGGTGAGCAGCAGGAGACAGAGAGTAGGGATAATGGGCAGGTACTCAAATTGGCAGGATATGGCTAGTGGTTTTCCACAGGGATCTGTGTTGGGGTTTCAACTATTCACTGTATTTATTAACGACTTAGATGATATCCAAGTTTGTCAATTACACAAAAAAGGCAGCACTGTAAGTAGTGTAGATGAAAGCATAAAATTAAAGAGAGATATTAATAGATTAATTGAATGGGCAAAACATTGGCAAATGGATTTGAACGTAGGCAAGTGTGAGGTCATCCACTTTGGACCTAAATAGGAGAGATCAGATTACTGTCTAAATGGTGAAAAGCTCAAAACAGTGGAGGCCCAAAGAGACTTATGGGTTCATGTACATAGATCATTAAAACATGAGGAACAGATACAGAAAATAATCAAAAACTATAATGGAATGCTGGCCTTTATATCTAGAGGAGTAGAATACAAGGGGGTAGAGGTTATGCTACAGCTATACAAAGCCCTGGTTAGACTACACCTGGAGTACTGTGTTCAGTTCTGGACACAGCCCCTTCGGAAGGATATATTGGCCTTGGAGGGAGTGCAGCGCAGATTACTAAAATGATTCCTTGCCTCCAAGGGTTAAATTACGAGGAGAGATGACACAAACTCGGGTTATATTCCCTGGAATTTAGAAGATTAAGGGATGATTTGATCTAAGTTTTCAAGATATTAAGGGGAACTGATAGGGTAGATAGAGAGAATCTAGTTCCACTGGTTGGGGAGACTAGGACGAGAGGACATAGCCTAAAAAATAGAGCCAGGACTTTCAGGATTGAAGTGGTAGAAGTTTGGAACTCTCTTCTGGAAACAACAGTTGATGCTAGCTTAATTGTTAATTTTAAACCTGAGATTGATAGATTTTTATTTAGGTATTAAGGGATATGGAGCTAAGGTGGCTATATCGAGTTAGCTCACAGATCAGCCATGATCTCATTGAATGGTAGAACAGGCTCAAGGACCTAAATGGCCTACCCCTGTTTCTATGTTCCTATGTTTATGTTCCGATCTCTCGCCACCCTTCCACTGCCTATGTTGTCAGAATTCATGTCTGAGATTTAGTCTTGGAGGAGCCGCAATTTTGTCCACCTCAGCAGTAGCAAGACCAAAGCTGTAATTATAGGTATACCATGTAGAGTAGGCACAATAACCTTTAAAATATATATCTACATATTAGTGTTCATTCTGCAATGACAGTGCAAGGTCAGGCCTGGAGTACTGGAGACATTACCTCATTAACCATCACTGAGAAGATAAAAGAAATATAATAGGTATGTAGTAAATTAGTGAAGGAAAATGTATGTAAGTAATCTGGGTGACTAGGGATTGCATTATATGTGTACTGGGAAGAGATAAGACATCGAATGGTACAGAGTGCTCGAATGCTTAGAGAACTAATGAGCACTCATGTGTGGAATGTTTGGAGTGTAATAAACAGCCCAAGATATCAAAGGCATGCACAACAAATGGTATTATTTAAACTTGCCACTAAACCAGTCTATATGTCAAGAGCATACACACAGAACGTGATGACATTTGTTACCCACATTTGTCCTACGTAATTAAACCTATAAAAGATCCAACACACTGGAGCTCCTGGGGAACTTCAATCTATTCTTTGCTGGGGGTAGTGTAAGCAGTCAAGACGACACGCTTGCGATTTCCCGATGAAGGGTCGTTTGCATGTGAGTTATAATTAATTCCGATCTCACATGCAGTTTATGCAAGGGGTTGTGCATTTTTTAAAATCTCATTGACTTGATTTAATAAATAGTATTAACCAGACGTTGCAGTGTTTCCTAGTAGTCTAACTTTAATTGGTGGTAAAGGATGGAAGGCAACATCCTCTAATACCTCCAAATATGGCAATAGAGATATGCGACATTATCCTATATAAACTCAAAAAGGCCATTCTCTTCGACCCCACTACGAACCTCATACACTGACCACTGACTCTGTCCCCTCTCCACATCCACGGGCTCAGGCTGCAGCAGCTTGTTCACTAGCTCAGAGTCCCATTTGGCCCCGAAGTGAACTTCTGGCCACATTTATTCACCATCACAAATATCACATACTTCCACCAGCGTAGCATTTCCCACCTCAATCCATACATCGCACAACTGCTGCTGAACCCTCATTCACGATTTTAACATCTGCAGTCTTAATTAATCCAATGCTCGCCTTGCCAGCGCCCATCCTTCAGCCTAAACTTCAACTTATCCCAAACTCTGCTGTCTGGATCCTATCCCATATCAAGTGCAGCTAGCTCATAATGTGTGTACTCGCTGTCCTACATTGACGCCCAGTCACCTAACCTCAAATTGTCCTCTGACTCTGGACACCTCTTCATTTCCCTACCTTTCACCCCACTAGTGGCTGTCAAATATCTTCAGCCACCTAGGTGCCACGCTCTGAAAATCTCTCCCTGAAAACCTCTGAGTCTCCAGTTCCTTCTTGTCCTTTAATATTCTCCTTAAAACCCACTTCTTGGAACAAACTTTTATATCTATTAATACATTTTTGGATCAGCGTCCATTTTCATCCTTGTCCCTTTATGAAGCGCCTTGGGAGGTTTTCCGACATTAAAGAATATTTATAAATGAAAATTTTGTTGTTGATTGCTGTTAATACTGGTTGACAACATTGACCATGGTGTTCCATTCACTCTGTAACAATATTCTTCAACTTGATGATGACAAATTGACACCAAAAATGAAAATGATTGAGGAAAACGCCCTCGGATCTAAATACCATCTAAAAAGTCGTGTTGCCTATGTAATATCACAGTTGCAAACGTCATCTCCTGATTTTAGATTTTATCCATTCCTTATATTATTTATAGCAATTAATGTTGACTTGGAGATGTACTTCACAATTTTCGTAGAATCAAATACATTTTCACACGCAAGTTGACAATATATATTTTCCCTAGTATAAATTTTTCTCAGGATTTGTAATCCCCCAAAATAATGTTACCTGATTAAGTACTTTACATAATCCTCTTTATGCAAAATAAAAAATATTTTTCATTTTCCAAAACAGGCCCTTGGCTACTAAAATTTAACTTTACATCGTTGAGGCAGAATTTATGTTGCTCAATAAAATGGAATTAGAATTTCCTTTAAAACAATTATAATTGATAAAATCAATGGATTTGCATGAACGTATCTAGCTATGATAGTTAACCCATTAATGAAATCAAACTTATCAATGACCACTCTTTTCAGTAATGACTAGGTTGTCGCTAAACATGAGCACAACAGGTTTGCAGTACCATGAAAATGTAATATTAACTGAGAGAGGAATGTCGAAAAAATCGGGAAGAATCCCTTCCTATTACCAAAAGCGAAATTTCGAGATCATAGCAAGATCAGACAACTTAAGGGAAGGAAAGGTGGATTCCAGCGTTTTTCTACATTAACTCCACATATCCAGCTGTTGTGAATTCTCTGAATGTCCTCTATCCATAAAAGCATCTATTTGTTCTTTAATCGCGCTGAAGATGTTTGCTTCATTAGCCTTCTCTGAGAACTTATTCCAGAACTGAATCAAAATGTGGGTGAAAATATTCTGCCTGAATTAATTTCTCACTCTAAATTTCCCATTTATTAATTGCAGTTCCATGAAATATATGCTGCAGTGAACAATTTGCTTACATTAATTTTGATAAATGCTTCATAAACAAAAAAAATCTTTATCTCATCTTTTTCAACCAAGCAACAGTTCCATTAAAATTTACTCATAACTTACATTCCTGCTGCTCCGTATCTGGTTTTTATGCTTTCCTCCGTATTTTGCACTTCAATGTGCAATTTTTGTCACTGTCCTTTTTGCCTAGCTTCATAAATATCTCAGTCACATTGATAACATAACCACTAAACTCCAGGTTTCCTCCTGTTTCTACCATAATTACATTATTACAATAGATTAATTCTACAGCAGCCTCTGACCATTATGGCTGTTGTAGAAATTGAGTAAGGAAGCAATTCTGTGTCACGTATAGCATGTGCTTTTGAAAGATATTCCTCTGCTGTTTACCCTCATTAAGAACCTAAAATGAATAACTTTGTGTTTTTTTCTCAGGATTCCCTCATCTTCAGAAACATTTTCCTGACTATGCTCCCTTCCTGCATGTAAATTCTATAACAAAATAAAAACAGTGCGGAATGCATATTTTCGTTTTAAACCCTTAACCTCAGTGCACAATTCCTCTGATGCATCAGGCAAGGCAGTTATATGATTTTTCCTTTGGATAGAATGCCACTCCTTCAACTGCTTGTTTTTTTTTGTTCTGTGATGGAATAAGTCAATTTATTAATATAACCAAGTCCCCCATATGTTTAGTACATTGCGCCCTTCAATCAATTCTGTTTCCCCCAGCATTTGGAAGTCTTTGGTCTACTCCTTAGTTCTTCACTCTATCCAGGCTACCTGTCTATGCACCATTATCCACAAGGCAAAATCGCACATTTCGTGAATATTGGCAAAAAAAAAGTGGGGAGATGAGAATTTTTTTTTCACGGAGCGAGTTGTTATGATTTGCAATGCACTGCCTGATAGGGTGGTGGAAGCAGATTCAATAGTAACTTTCAAAAGCGAACTGGATAAAAACTTGAAAAGGAAATATTTGCAGGACGAAAGGGTACAGCAGGGGAGTGGAACTAATTGGATAGCTCTTTCAAATAGCCGGCAAAGGCACGATGGGCCAAATGGCCTCGTTCCCTGTTGTATGATTCTAAGGTCTCCTCTCCTTCCCATTTTGCTTCCCTGTCTCGCCTCATAACTTTATAGCAGTGAATATTTAGTTTCCATGCTTTCTCCACAAGATGCCAATTTTCTTTTAAGGCTGCAAAATCATGTCCCTCTATTCTAATTATTGTCACTAAACCCCCACTTCAGCCGTGATGCATCGCACATGTGTGTAAACACAGCAATGAACATAGATTCATACTTGTAAACAGAAATAGCCTGTTCCCTTCCATTTTAGTTATTCTTTTGTTCGCTACGCTTTTCATTAACCAGTCATCTATCTTTTCTAGCCACATCTATTCATATTCGTCTGCTTATCTTGCTAATTTAATTTTCTCTTCACTTCGCTATACTTATCCTTATACCATCTCTCATACGTGCTAAGAATTGACCCTTTCCTGACTTACCAGTATAATTCTTTTCCAGTTTTAATACAATTACACTCCAGGTTCAAACTATATTCTTGCCAGATTTAGCAGTATTCTTCAGCCAGATAATCCAGACTGAACTATTTAGTTAGATTAGCAAGTTGAAAAGTCGATGATATATATTTTTTAATGTCATGAAACTTTCAAGACTGAGGTCGATAGATATTTGTTAGGTAAGGGTATCAAGGGATATAGATCAAAGGCGGTTGAATGGGGTTGCGGTTCAGATCAGCCATAATCTAATTGAAACGTGGAACTAGTTCGAGGGGCTGAATTGCCTACTTTTTTCGCTATGTTCCTATCTCCCGTTGCCCTAATTGATCGGCTTGCTAGTCCAGATCAGCGTGACAGTTAAGAGTCAACCACCTAGTTGTAGAATTGGTGTCAGATATAGGCCATAGCGGGTAGGGACAGCAGGTTTCCTTCCCCGAATATCATTACTGACCTTAATAAACAATTGTATTTTTATGACATTCCGACAGGTTACGTTTACTGACAGTAGATTTTTACTCATTTCCAGTTTATGTTAATTCAAATCAAATTTTAAAACTTACATTGTAGGATTTGAACTCTGGTTCTCTAGATTATTAGTGCAGGCCTCTGGATTACTAGTCCAGTTCCATAAATACCACAATACTCTGCACCCTTAAATGATAAGTGAAGCTTAACGTTTTAACAACGCAGCTCTCACCTTGTGAAATTCAGTGTTATTCTTGCTCATAGAGTTTGATGTCTTTCCATGTTCTGCAGCGACACATGTTCCAGTCTTGATATTAATCATGGGCGCGGCCGCACCATTTAACTTCAGAAACATGAAATCATTCATGGCTGAATCTGGACACACGTCATAGCGAAATGTTTGTGGGAGGATTTCGCTTTCATACACCTCCGTATAATTGGGTGGTATTTGAAGATTCACACTAGCCTTTTGAATTCCATGGAGCGAATCCCTCCGGGGAAAGTACGGCGTGTTCCAACAGCAACAGCAACTGTTAATTTCATTTCTACCTCTGTGCACCTTAATACCGAGGATTATGATCGCCAGAAGTAAAACGAACGAGGTTGTGCCAAAAGAAATCATTAAGTAAAATTTTAAATCTGATTTCCATGGCCCAGAGGTCCCCAACCTGTCGATATTCGATGCATTTTCTGTGGCATCATCCTGCACTGATACATTGATGGTGACTGTAGATGAAAGGGATGGGGTCCCATTGTCCCTCAACAAAATTACGATTTTTTGCATGAGTGAATCTTTATGCGTAAGGCGGCGAATAATCCAGATTTCTCCTGTTTCAGGAGCCACAGTAAACAAACTTTCATCAGTGGGCTGACGAAGTTGATAGGAAAGTTGACCGTTCTGCCCAGAATCGGCATCGGTGGCTGTCACTTTTGCAACCAAGTATCCCGAATCGGCAGATCTTGGTATTGTGTACTCTGCTGCGGACCCTTTATTTGGCAATGGTGACACGATCACAGGGGCATTATCATTCTGATCTACGATGATCACATTCACGGTTACATTACTGCTGAGCGGAGGGGATCCAGCATCCTGCACTTGCACGTGGACGTGAAAATTTTTGAGTTGTTCAAAATCAAAAGAGCGGCGTGCAATCATCGCGCCATTGGCTGAGTTTATTGAGACGAAAGTGGATGCAGGGAAGCCATGAATCAGGATATCCAAAATATCAAATGTTATTTTGGCATTTTGATTGAAATCTGTATCAAAGGCTGACACAGAACCAATTGAACCACCAATAACATTATTTTCTGCCACATACATGGTGAACGAAGGCTGCGTAAAGCGTGGCGCGTTGTCATTTATATCTGAGACTTGAACCCGGATGGTTTTGTTGGTCGAGAGGAGAGGAGAACCAGCATCCGTACATGTAATGGTAATGTTGTACTCAGGCACTTTTTCACGGTCTATATCTCCATGAGTAACTAATGTGTAGTAGTTATTAAAAGAACTGTTAAGCTTAAAGGGGATATCTTTGGCGATCCGACAATAAACATCTGCTCTATTTCCAGAATCTCGGTCTGTAACTCTTAAAAGAGCAACTGCAGTGTTCGGAGAAGCGTCTTCTGGGATTATGCTCGAAGTAGAAGTTGTTATTATTTCAGGATAGTTATCATTAACATCAGTAACTTTTATCAAAACTTTACAGTATACTAGCAGTGGGTGTGGACTTCTGTCCTTAGCTTGTACGGAAATCTGATAATTCTCTGCTTCTTCAAAGTCCAAGATGCCAGTTACTCTGATTTCTCCGTTTACTGAGTCTAAGCTAAACACTTCGCGCACTCTATCAGAAGTGTGATCGCCGAAAGAATAGATTACCTCACCGTTTAGGCCTTCGTCAATATCTACTGCAGTTACTTTCACAATCAAAGTATTTTTAAGCGCGTTTTCTGCAGTGGTGATTTGATAGATATTCTGTTCGCAAACCGGGGCATTGTCGTTAACATCGAGCACAGTAATTTTAATCTGGGTGGTTCCGAATTTCTGCGGAGATCCTCCATCTAACGCCGTAAGTGTTAACTGATGAGTCGGCTGTTGCTCTCGGTCCAGGGGTCGTTCCAGCACGAGTTCTGGGATGTCAGTTTGTTCGCTGTCTGATTGTGATTTCAAAGTGAAATGCTCGTTTGGGCTCAGTCGGTAGGAGCGAACACTGTTGGTTCCAGCGTCTGGGTCAAGCGCGCTCTGGAGCGGGAAAGTCGTTCCGGCTGGCATCAATTCTGAGATTTCTAGGTTAACCTCCTTTCCCTGGAACACGGGCGCGTTGTCATTTACATCGAGAATTTCAACTTGAACGCGGTATAGCTTTGGCGGATTCTCAATCACAGCCTCTAATATTAATACGCACGTGAGGCCTTGTTCACAAAGCTGCTCTCTGTCTATTTTTTCTTTTATGAACAAAATTCCAGTGTTTAAATTCACGTCTAGATATTGTTTTTTGTTCTCAGATACAATCCGAAACCTGCGCGTGAATAACTGTTTAACATCTAAACCTAGGTCCGTAGCAATATTTCCAACAAAGGCACCAAGCTCTAATTCTTCGGGAATTGAATAGCGAATGTTCCCACAGACTGAATCCGAAACATATATGAATATCACACAAAGAACGCGCCATTGCGACGATACTCGGCTGTTTAGCAAACAGCCCATTCTGGATCAAAGTGCTGCAAATATAACTGCCAGATTTTCCGATGAATTATATGCTCCTTGATGTAACGTCGAGTATGTAATTGTTCATTACCTTGGTTTTCGAGATCAAAAGCTTTATTTTGCGTATAACGCCGCGAAGTCTTCGGCACAGCCGCCAAGATTATTTGTACAAATACACATTTTCTCGGGTCTTTACTTGGATGCGGATGAAGAGGGTGGAATACTGCGTGTTGCTCGCTTCTTCGAAACTGCGCAGTGTTTGGTGTCGGGTGAGTGGTGCTCGATCTCCAGCCACATTTCCTCATCTCATTGGTAGACAGCGACACAAAGAGACTCCGCCAATAATAACATCAAGTACTCTTAAAGCAATAGTGCCTCCACTGAACACCGCAAGAATTGCTTTTTGTGTTTAACGTTGTGCAACTTTAATGACGTCGTTGTTCCACATTTATTATATAGTTTATTACATTACCTCATTGACGAATAAGATAATATAACAAATAAGGTAACCTAACAAATAAGGTAACCTCATTCCTTTTAACTAATGTAATTATTGCTTCATCAAACCTTGGATATCTCTACGAAAAACAATCTATTGAATGAAACCATCTATTTGAGTTACTTTGGCAGATTGTTTAGACGCGCGTTTATTATTTGTCACTTCTTAAAAGTAATAATTATAACATTCGTGTGTACACATGAGGAAAATTATGGAAAATGTTTCAAAGCCTCGTTGCTTTATCAGATTTAAATAAAATGACGTGGACTTATTTGTAATAACTAAGATAATTAATAATCAGTAAAAAGATATATTTTCCTTTTGCAGGGCTCTACTTGCAATAAATCGCCATTGTGGAAGCATTGCCTTCACGAGGACTACAGTGTTTCAAAGAGATGGTCCACCACCATCATGCCAGGGCAACTGGACATGGTCAATAAATGCCGCCTTGCTCGCATTTCCAAATCCAAATAACGAATACTATTAATAGCAAAATGCACGCAGTTGAACCTTTTTACAAAAACTGCATTAAGATGGTGAATTATGTGACTGAAGTTGTTTACGTATGTTTATTGGAGCTGTTCAAATTCCAGCGTTCTATGGGGTGTCAGCTGCTGAAGTTGCATTTCTCTTAATACAGTTCCCAAACTAGACCCAAACACGCAACCACTATCTATAATATCCAGAGCTGATACTGGATATTGCTGAAATATAAAATGATAATATTTCATCGGCGTTTTTTCTCCAGGCTGTGATGTAATGGGACTCAGTCTTACTTTGCGCTGTTCATATGTGAAATAATGATCTCTGAGATCCACCGAAGATTCTTCAACTAAAAATGAAATTGCTACATGATTATTGTGGCCAACACTCAGACGCGCATTGTTCAACAATCCCATTATACTTATCTAACAGTCTCGAGATTAATTATGAATGTAGAATCATCCATTGCAAACTTTCCGCATTAGGCGTCCGCTTGGATCTATAAGATTGATCATATCACTTTCACCAACTAGGCCATTGCACGTTGTTTATCGGTCTATAAAAAAGCAACCGGAGGCATTAGGTGGCTGTTGATCGCAAATTACGCACAGGAACACTCAATCCAACGCAGAGTCGGGAAATAGAATACCTTGCCAGCTGCGGAAACGTGTTTATTCAGGCTATATGGAGAATGAAAGGTCGCGCTGGAACAGAGAATCTAATATCCTTTCGGCTGCAGAGGTCAAGTGGATGCAAAGAGAAACAACGTTGCTTTTCCAAAAATAAATGCTACCGAGCAAAGCAAGGTAAAAAAAAAACTATATATATATATATATACACATAGATATGGATAGAGCATTTTATGCATCAGGTTGTGCGATTCTGATACACCTGGTCTGGGAATATATTTTGAGTATCGAGTTGATTCCTGGGCTCGCAGCTTCCTGCGTTCTCCTTCGCAATTTGATTCATGGCTATCCATTGACATTTCGGCCTCCCCGTCCCTCTCCCCCACTACTTAGACCGCTTGCTCCTAATAGTGGTCATATTTTAGCTCAATCTATAAGTTAATACTAAAAGTGAAGACTATCTGTACAGAGTACATTACTCTGTTTAATCTGTATTTTTCCAGTGCTCTCTTCGAGGCCGAGGACTCCGATTCTATTTGATTTCCTGGACCCCTCCACCATAAGGATTGCGTTGGTCTGCTGGGCTTAACCGTAAGCTTCGGTTGTCATGAATCTGCTCCGTTACTTCATCTCTTCAAGAACCTAGCGGGCATCTTAACTGTACTCCAGTGCACAGCTGTCTTTTCAGCTATACAGTGCTGCAGTGTTTGGTCCTGGGCAGAAGATTGTTCTCTCCTGTGCTGTTCCCCATTTCTCCGCTGGCTTTTGGGTTTTACTGCAACTTCTACTTTCGGCACTGCTTTCTACTGAGACTGTTTCTCCTCCTCTGCTGTCTTCAATTAATTGCTTTTAACCAGCTCTTCAAGCTACTTTGGCTGTTCCCGATCTTGAGTGCTTTGGCCAGCGTCACAGGCTTGAATCCCACCTGTGTAAGGTAATGGGCACCTTCTGTGCTTCTCAGCATTCTCCAAAGTGCCCATCAAGGTGTGTTCATAAAAGCAGCATAATACCTGCTCCACTTCTCTCACCGAGCTTCCATCCCAGCGTGCCCGTTGAGGACGAACCTCACCAAACACCTTCGAAGGCCGCTCAGCTGATCCACCATATCCTCTTGGACTCTGTTGGTGGATTAATGATCACTGCCCCCTCGGCATTTATCTGCGCAATGTCTGTTTACGAACAAAGCCCTGGCTATTCATAACGTATTGTAGATGATTATATTGATATCCTAGCTTTGACAGCAATTTGACTTAAGCGTGCCGATACTTTACACCTTACCAAAAGCTCCTTATCGGGTTTAACGGTGCACTAACTGACTCACCCAAACTACCATAATGGTCGAGCATCACTTATCGCCAATTCATACTTTGGTCTTTTCCCCAACATCTCTGGGATCTTCTTAACCTCAGCAATAATTGAATCCACACGCTGAGTGATTCTAATCTCCATTTCAACTCCCCTTGCCCATTCTTCTCTGAACTCACTGTGCTCGAGCCCTCCCTATAAATACTCGTACCTATATTCATGACCAACTGCCTTGAACTTGCCACCTGACGTGGCCTCTCAACTCCTATCGTCTTGATCACTGACAAGGCCGTCTTCAACCACTTCTTTGTATCAACCACATCCCCTACCCCTTTCAATCCCACCTTGTGCATCTTTTTGCAGCTGCTGAATTGCTCCTTTACCTCCACTTCATATGCCATTGACCCCAGAAAAACCTTCACTGCCTCCCATGGCGGTCGTTCCTACAGATACAGCACCAATCTTGCTCCCACAAGTACAAGGGGTGCAAACCAAAGAGTGTTTGGCGGACACCTGGATTAGCCAAACATCACCAGTTATGGCTGGAATATATCAAGACCTACCATAACAAACCACTAGTCCATGATCATCACGGAGTGTGAAGAAAGCCCTTGGTTCCTTTTCTCAAATCTGAACCACATACTTAAGCCTCCCTTGCTTGACTCTTCACACTCACGGCGAACAACATGCCATGAGCTCAACCAAGATAGAGCCCATCCAATTCGCTGTCTCTGCTGTTTCCCCAATACCACTGCTTATGAAACCAATCCTTCCCCACCCCTCTCAACACTGCCTATATTCCTACCCTGTCTAGTTTTTTCTCGCATTTTTACCCAAGCCCCGTGAAAGCTCATCTACTTTGAGACCTACCTCCTGCTCCCTTGACCCCAATCAACCCCATTGCCACTAAAATGCTGGCCACTGAACTTCTGCTTCGGCTGTTATCTGACATTGTGAATGGTACCCTTACTACAAGCACTGGGTCCCTCTCTTATAAAACTACCAGCATCGCCCCCTCCTTAAAACTGTGGGACCTCTATTCTTACAAACTGCCATGCCATCTCCAATCGCTCCATCCTCTGAAAAGGTGTTGTTATCGCCCAAACCCATGAGTTGTCTCTCTTGCAACTTTCTGTTTTACTCCCTCCAGTCGGGTTTTCATCCTTCCCACAACATAGAAATAGCCCTAATAAAAATCTTCAAAGACATTCTCTGTGATTCTTACAATCTGTCAATATTCTCATAAACGTCTATGCAGCTGTTGACCACTTCATTCTCCCTCTGCTTCATTGTCGAGCTTGATGGGACTGCCTTTGCTTGGTTCCACTCTTAATTATCCAATTTCAGCCAATGTACCTCTATTAATGGCTACTCTATCCGCCCAATACTCTCGCCTCCGGAGGTCCTTGCCCCCTTCTCTTCCTTATGTACATGCTTTCCAAAAGTATGAATTCAGTTTCCACAATTAAGCTACTGACATTAGTCTCTGCTTTTCCACCATTTCTCTCCACCCCACCACCGCCTGTGAGAAAGCTTATCTGAGATTAAACACTACCAAGGCCAAAGTCCCTCTCTTTGACTACACTACAAACCTTATAACCTCACTATGGACTCTGTCCCCTCTCCACGTCCACTGGCATGGGCAGGAACAGCTTGTTCGCAAACTCAGCGCCCCATTTTGCCCCGAATTGAGCTTTTGACCACATATTTTCGCTATTACAAAGAGCACGTACGTCCACCAGCGTAACATTGATCACCTCCACCCATACATTGCCCATCTGTTGCTGTATCCCTATTTCATGCCATTGCTATCTGCAGACTGATCAAATCAAAGCTTCCCTTGTCAGCCTGCCATCCTTCAGGCTCTTTAAGCTTAGCCAAAACAATGCTGCCTGTATCCTATCCCACACCAAGTCCAGCTAGTTTATGACGTCTGTCCTCTTTAACCTATATTGTCTCCCAATCACCCAACCTCAATTTTAATATTCTCATCCTTGTGTTTAGTCCGTCCATGGCATCGCCCATCCCTATATTGTAGCACGCGCCGCCCACGAACTATCCATTCCACTGACTCTGGTCTCCTTTGCATTTCGTATTTTCACCCGCCAGGCGTCACGCTCTGGGAATCTCTCCCTGAAAACTTCCTAGTCTCTCGCTCCATCTTTTCCTTTAAGACCCTTCTTAAAATCCACTTCTTACCACAACATTATATATCTTCTAAAATCTTCTTTGGATCAGCGTCCATTTTCTTCCTTGAATCTTTATGAAGCGCCTTGGAGGATTTTTTCTACTTTAAAGAATACATATAAATACATGTTTTGTTGTTGATTAGCGTTAATACTGGATGATAACATTACATATGGTGTGTCATTCTCCAGCAGCGATATTCTTTAACGTGATACTGACAAAATTTCAGCCAAAAATGTGAATAATTGAGCTCAATAACTCAATTGTAAGTCTGAGATTGAGAGGCTTTTGTTAACCAAAGTATTAAGGGATATGTGTTTAAGGCGGATAAATGGCTTTAGGTCACAGATCTACCATCATCTCAATGAATGGCGAAACAACCTGGAGGGTTTAAATGGCCCAACTTCTGTTCCTATGTTTCGAGAAAAACTGAAGTTGAAATATCATCGAAAAAGCTGCGATGACTATGCAATACCACGGTTACAAACGTCATTGCCTAGATTTTAGATATTAACCACTCTTTTGTTAATTCTGGCGACTAATAAGGACTAGGAGGTGTACTCCGCAAAGTTTCGTAGAGTGAATTACATTTCCACACGCTAATTGACAACATATGTTTATCCGAGTGTAAATATTTTCTAAGATTTCATAACCCAAAACAACCAAATATTACCTGATTAATTCCCTTACATTATACACTTTATGAAAAACATTAATTATTTTCATTTTCCAAAGAAGGACCCAGCCAGTACAATTTAACTTTCCACTGTGAAGGCAGAATTCAGGTCAATTAATTGAATGGAATTAGAATTTCTTTGAAAACAATTGTTGGACATGATAATTGACAAAATTAATGGATGTGCACAAATATATCCAGTATGATAGTTAAACTATTGATGCAATGAAACTTATCTATTGACCACTGCTTTCAGAAATGACTAGGTTGTCACCAAACACGAACACGACATGTTTGATCTACCATGAAAATGAAATCTTAACTGAAATGTAAGAGAGACGAAAGTTAAGGTGTCCACTTCATTAGCATTATCTGCGAACTAATTATAGAACTGCGTCAACCTATGGGTGAAAATATTCCACTTGAATTCTTTTCTCACTCTAAATTTCCCAATAATTAACTTCAGTTCCTCGAAGTATCAATTATTTGCTACACTGAACAATTTGCTGACATTAATTTTGTTAATTCCATCATCAATAGAAGAGTCATCTTCTATCTCATATTTTTCAATGAAGTAACAGTTTCTTTAAAATGTATTCTTAACTAAAATTCCTGATACTTAATATTTTTGTTGTTGTTGCCATCCACACTTTGCTCTTGAATAGGCAACATTTTATGTGACTCTCTTTTTTGAATAACCTCATAAATATCTCACTTGGATCTCTTATTGCAGTTATACAGGGCCTTGGTGAGACCACACCTGGAGTATTGTGTGCAGTTTTGGTCTCCTTACCTCAGAAAGGATATACTTGCCATAGAGGGAGTGCAGCAAACGTTCACCAGACTGATGCCTGTGAAAGCAGGACTGTCGTATGAGGAGAGATTGGGTTGCCTCGGCCTGTATTCAATCGAATTTAGAAGAATGAGAGGGGATCTCATTGAAACATATAAAATCCTGACAGGGCTAGACAGACTGGATGCAGGGAGCATGTTTCCCCTGGCTGAGGGGACCAGAACGAGGGGTCCCATTCTCAAGAATACGGGGTAGGTCATTTAGGATTGGGATTAGGAGAAATTTCTTCACTCAGAGGGTGGTGAACGTGTGGAATTCTCTACCACAGATGGCTGTGGAGGCCAAGTCACTGAATATGTTTAAGAAGGAGCTAGATAGATTTCCAGACACAAAAGGCAACAAGCGATATGGGGAGAGAGTGGGAATATGATATTGAGATAGAGGATCAGCCATGATCGTATTGAATGGCGGAGCAGGCTTGAAGAGCCGAATGGCCTCCTCCTGCTCCTATTTTCTATGTTTCTATGTTCACTTGCTTTGGTAATATGATCATTAAACCCTAGGTTATCTTCTGTTTTATCTACCATAACTGGGTTATTACTCTAAATTAATTCTACACAGACACTATCCATGTTGGCTGTTGTAGAAACTGAAAAAGGAAGCAAATCTGTGTCACGTGTAGAATATGCATTTGAAAGGCATTGCTCTGATATTTTTCTTCAATTGAATCTAGGTGATTTAAAGCCTCAATGAATAACATTTTGGTTTTCTCACCGACTCAGCTTCAGAAATATTTTCCTGCCTATGCACCCTTGCTGCACGTACATTCTATAACAAAATAAAAATTGTAAATGCATGTTTTCGTTTTATACCCTTAACCTCAGTGCACAATACGTCTGATGCATAAGCCAAACCATTTGATAATTTATGTGGATAAGATGCCATTCCTTTACCTATTTTTTTTGTTCTGGGATGGAATAAACCAATGTATTAACTTGACCAGGTCTCCCATATCCCAACTGCATTCTACCCTTCATTCAATTCAATTTCTCCCCCAGCATTTGGGATTCCCAAATCTACTCCTCTTAGTGCTTAACTCTATCCAGAGGACCTGTCGAAGCACCGACACCCTTACGACGAATTTACCTTGTTGTCCATAAAATAGTGCATTCTGTTAATAAGGTTACCTCTCCTTCCCATTTTCTTCACTATCTCGCCTCAAAATTTTATATCTGTGAATATTTGGTTTCCATGCTCTCTCCAGAAGAAGCCGAGTTTCTTTCAAGGCTGCAAAATTATGCCCCTGAATTCTAATTATTGTCAATAAAACCCAACTTCACTTGTGATGCTTTGCACATCCGTGTAAACACAGCAACTTTGTCAAATTTATACTCGACAAAATGCTCTTCCATTCCACTTTTATTGTTCTTTTGGCTATCTGTTCCTTAACCTGCTCCTTATCTTTCTTAGGTACCTCTATTCATGTTCGTCGGCTTACCTTGCTAACTTACATTTCTCGCCCCTTCACTGAATTTATTCTTAACACATTTGCCATCCGCGCTAAAATGTGATATTTCCCTGACTTAGCAGTGTGATTAATTCCCTGCCCTATTTAACCTTTCTTATTGGTAATAAAATGCTTTATCAATCTTAAAGAATCGGTAGTGTGTAGTTATAATGTAATTATACTTCAGGCTCAATCTATACAATCGTCAGATCTAGCTGTTTCCTCCAGCCTGAGCTGTTTAGTTAGATCAACAAGTTTAGCAGAGTATATATGTTTTTTAATGTTTTGAAACTTTTATGACTGATGTCGATAGGTTTTTTGTTAGGTAAGTATATCAAGGGATATAGATCAAAGGCGAGTAAGCATGGTTGATGTACAGATCAGCCATGACGTGCTTAAATGGCGGAACAGTTTCGAGGGGTGAATGGCTTACTCCTGCTCCTATGTTCCTATCCCCAGTTGCCCTAACTGAGAGGCTTGCTAGTTCATGTCAACAAGACAGTTGAGAGTCAAACACGTTTTTATAGGAATTAAATTTCATATAGGCGATACCGCGTAAGGACAGCAGGTTTCCATCCCTAAATTACATTGGCGACATTAATGATCAGTTGGATTTTTACGAACTTCCGATAGCTTGATGGTCACGTTTACTGAAAGTAGGTTTTGTTTTTATCTCCAGACTTATTTAAAGTTAAATCAACTTCTCAAACTGCCATGTTGGATTTGAACTCACGTTCTCTCGATTATTATTCCAGGCCTCGGAAATACTAGTCCAGTAACATAACTACTACACAACCATACCCCTATAATGCTAAGTGAAGCTTATCATTTTAACGCAGCTCTCACCTCATGAAATTCAGTGGTTTCCTTGCTCGTAGAGTTTGATGCCTTTCGATATTCTGCCCCGACACATGAGCCGGTCTTGATATTAATCATAGGTGCGGCTGCACCATGTAACTTTAGAAACATGAAATCATTCATGGCTGAATCTGGACACACTTCATAGCGAAATGGCGGTGGGAGGGTCTCGCTTTCATACACCTCTGTAAAATTGGGTGGTATTTGATGATTCACAGTCGTCTTTTGAGTTCCATAGAACGAATCCTTCCTGGAAAGATAGGACGTATTCCAACAGCAGAAGTAACCGTTAGTTGTATTTCTACCTCTGTGCACCTTAATTCCGAGGATTACAATAGCCACAAGTAGTAGGAAAGAGCTTGTGCCAAAAGAAATAATTAAATACAATTTTAAATCGGATTTCCATATCCCAGAGATGCCCAACCGGCTGATATTGGCTGCATTTTCTGTATCATCATCCTGTACTGATATATTGATGGCCGCTGTGACTGAAAGGGATGGGGTTCCATTGTCCCTCACCAAAATTACGATTTTTTGCATGAGTGAATCTTTATAACCAAAGCGGCGAATAATCCAGATTTCTCCTGTTTCAGAAGCCGTAGTAAACAAACTTTCATCAGTGGGCTGACGAAGTTCGTAAGAAAGTTGAGCGTTCTGTCCAGAATCAGCATCTGTGGCTGTCACTTTAGCAACCAAGTAACCTGAATCGGCAGATCTTGGTATTGTTTCCTCTGCTATCGACCCTTTACTTGGCAAAGGTGACACGATCACAGGGGCATTATCATTCTGATCTACGATGATCACATTCACAGTAACGTTACTACTGAGCGGAGGGGATCCAGCATCCCGTACTTGCACATGGACTTTAAATGTTTTGATTTGTTCATAATCAAAAGAGCGTCGTGCAATCATCGCGCCATTGGCAGAGTTTATTGAGACGAAAGTGGAAGCTGGCAAGCCATGTATCAAGTTATCCAAAATATCAAAAGTTATTTGGGCATTTTGATTGGAATCTGGATCAAAGGCTTTCACAGAGCCAATTGAATAACCAATAACATTATTTTCTGTCACATACATGGTGAACGATGGCTGCGTAAACTGTGGCGTATTGTCATTTATATCTGAGACTTGAACTCGGATGGTTTTGTTGGTAGAGAGAGGAGGGGAACCTGTATCTGTACATAGAATGGTAATGTTGTATTCAGAAACGTTTTCACGATCTATATCACCATGAAGGACTAACGTGTAGTAATTATTAAAAGAGCCGTTAAGCTTAAAGGGGCTACCTCTGGGGATCCGGCAGTAAACGTCAGCTGTATTTTCAGAATCTCGGTCCGTCACTCTGAAAAGAGCAACTGCAGTGTCCAGAGAAGCGTCTTCTGGGATCGTGCTCGACGTAGAGGTTGTTATTATTTCAGGAGGGTTATCATTAATATCAGTAACCTTTACCAAAACTTTACAGTATGCTGGCACTGGATATGGGCCTCTGTCTTTAGCTTGAACCGAAATCTGATAATTCTCTGCTTCTTCAAAGTCCACGATGCCAGTTACTCTGATTTCTCCGTTTGTTGAATCCAAGCTAAAGAGTTCACGCACTCTATGAGGAGTGTGATCGCTGAAAGAATAGATTACCTCACCGTTTAGGCCTTCATCCATATCCACCGCATTTACTTTCACTATCAAAGTATTTGTGGGTACGTTTTCTGCAGTGGTAACTTGATAGATGTTCTGTTCGTAAACCGGGATATTGTCATTCACATCGAGCACAGTAATTATAATCTGGGTGGTTCCGAATTTCTCCGGGTTCCCTCCATCAAACGCCGTCAGTGTTAACTGATGAGCCGCTTGGTGCTCGCGGTCCAGGGGTCGTTCCAGCACGAGTTCTGGGATGCCAGTTTGTTCGCTGCCTGTCTGTGATTTCAAAGTGAAATGCTCGTTTGGGCTCAGTTGGTAGGAGCGTACACTATTCGTTCCAATGTCCGGGTCAAGCGCGCTCAGTAATGGGAAGGTCGTTCCAGCCGGAGTCGCTTCTGGGATTTCTAGGTGTACCTCCGTTCTCTGGAATACGGGCGCATTGTCATTTACGTCGAGAATCTGAATTTCTACACGATTTAGCTTTAGCGGATTTTCAATCACAGCCTCTAACATTAATACGCATGTGGGGCCCTGTTCACAAAGCTGCTCTCTGTCTATTTTTGCTTTTGTAAACAAGATTCCAGTGTTTAAATTCACGTCTAGAAATTGCTTTTTGTTTTCAGATACAATCCGGAACCTGCGCGCGAGCAACTGTTTCATATCTAACCCCAGGTCCGTAGCAATATTTCCAACAAAGGCACCAAGCTCTAATTCTTCAGGTATTGAGTAGCGAATGTTCCCACATATTGTATTCGAAACATATATGATTATCACATAAAGAACGGGCCATTGCGACACTCGGCTATTTAGCAAGTAGGCCATTCTGGACCAAAGCACTGCAAATATAACTGCCAAATTCTCGGATGTATTATACGCCCCTTGATACAACGTCGAGAACGTAATTTTTCATTACCTTGGTTATCGAGATGAAAAGCTTTATTTTGCGTGCAACAGCGAGAAGTCTTTGTCGCTATCTCCAAGATTACTTGTACAAATGGCCTTAGATTGACTCGGGCCGTTTCTTAGATGGGAATGAGGAGCGTGGAATGCTGAGTGTTGTTCGTTTCACCGACTCTGCGCAGTGTTTGGTTTTGGGGGAGTGGTGCTGGATCACCAGTCACATTTCTTCACCTCATTGGTAGACAGCGACACAAAGAGACTGGTCCAATAATAACATCAAATACTCTTAAAGCAATGGTGCCTCTAGTGAACGCCTCAAGCATCGCTTTTTGATTTAACGTTGTGCAACTTTAATTGATATTGTTGTTCTGCCCTTATTATTTCATTTATTTGATTACTTATTGACTTGTAACCTAATTACCGGTATAAATCATGGATCTGAGCACCATTCCTTTTAACTAATGCACTAATTCCTTTATCAACACCACGGGCATCTCGACGAAAAACAATCTATCAAATGAGACCATCTATTGAAATTGAGTAGCGAATGTTCCCACATACTGGATCCGAAACATATATGAGTAGCACATAAAGAACGGGTCATTGCGACATTCGGCTATTTAGCAAATAGGCTATTCTGGATCAAAGTACTGCAAATATAACTGCGAGATTCTCCGATGGATTATACGCCCCGTGATGTAACGTCGAGAACGTAATTGTTCATTACCTTGGCGATCCAGAGGAAAAACTGTATTTTGAGTACAACACTGAGACGTCTTTGTTAGTAACACCATGTTTATGCACAAATTGCCTTAGAATTTTTCGGGCCTTTCTTGGATAAGAATGGAGCACGTGGATTGACGAATGCTGCTCGTTTCTTCGACACTGCGCAGTGTTTGGTGCTGGGGGAGTGGTGCTGGATCTCCAGCCACATTTCTTCACCTCATTGGATGCAGCGACAGAAAGAGATTCGGCCAATAATAACAGCAAACACCCTTCAAGCAATACTGCCTCTACTGAACACCGGAAGGATAGCTTTGGGTATTTAACGTTGTGCAACTTTAATTGACGTTGCTGTGCAATATTTATTATATGATTTATTTGAATACCTCATGTGCTTGTAACCTAATTAACAACACTATTCCTTTTCACTAATGTACTCATTTCTTCATCAAACTTGAGTATCTCAATGAAAAACAATTTAGTGAATTAAGTCATCTCTTCGAGTTGCTTTTGCAGATTGCTTACACACTTGTTTTATTTCTTTATTTGATACCTACTAAAGTTAATGACTAAAACATTCGTCTTTACACGTGAGGGCGATAATGTGAAATGTTTCTCAGCCCTGATTGTCTTCTTTACCAAGTTTAAATAAAATGATGTGCAAAATTAATTGCAATAATTCGGAGAATTACTCATCAGTAAAAGCCTATCTTATCCTTTTTCCCAGTGTTTACTTCATGGGTTGTAAAGCGCTTTGGGACGTCTTGAGGTCGTGAAAGGCGCATTATAAAGGCAAGTCTTTCTTTTACTTGCAATAAAAGCACCTGAACCACGGTGACTGCAGAGTTTCAAGGAAAGGGCCCACCAGCACCTTACCAGGGCAACGGGATGGACAATAAAAGCGGCTTTGCCCGCGTAGCCTACATCCCAAGAACAAATAATAATAGAAAAATACATGCAATTAAATTCCGTCACAAAGACAACATTAAGATAGTGCGTTCTGTAATAGAATTTCTTTACGTATATTTGTTTCAAGTTTCGACAGTGCAGTGTTCTGTTCGATGTCACCTGCCAAAGCATGCATCTCCCTTAATACAACTTTCCCAAACTAGGCCTATACACTCATCCAGTATGTATAATAAGCAGAGCTGACACTGGATAATGTTCAAAGATATTCATCGGCGTTTACACCACAGGGCTGTGGTGTAATGGGACTCAGTCTTAGTTTGCGCGGTTCATACCTGAAGTAAAATAAGACCGACTGACAAATCTGCAAGTTTAAATGGAATTAGGGCAAGATTGTATCCTGCACTGAGATACGCATTGTTGAATAATCCTCAAACTAACTGACCATCTAAACATTAATTCTGACTGTAGAATCAACCATTACAATGGCTATCTAAACCGATGCATTTTCATGAACATTCCGCATTAGGCGTCCGCTTGGCTTTATAAGATTGATCAAGTCGCTTTAACCAAGCAAGCCATCAGCAGTTGTTTATAGGTCTATAAAAAAAGGAACAGGAGGCTGGTTACTAATCGCATATGACAGACAAGAATATTCGGTGCAACGCAGAGTCAGGAAATTGAATATCTTGTCAGCTGCAGATACTTACCTGAAATGAATTTAGACAGAATGAGACTTCACAAGAGAAATAGTAACTCTATCTGCAATTTCACAGAGGAAAACCAAATGGAAAGTTGGCGTGGTAAATCAAGACAACTATATTGGGGTACCACGACAGCTTAAATTCTTTGTCCCTGGGACGCAAATGGATACAACTTGTAGCACCACTCGTTGGCAACTTCCAAATTAGTTCTCCTTCGCAACACCATTCATGGTCATCTATTTCTAGCCCCCACGATCTCCTCTCCCCCACTACATACACCTCTTGCTCCTAATAGCGCATTGCCCGACCAGACTATGTTCCTTCTGTGTTTTTCCCTGTGCTCTTTTCGAGAACGATAACTCTGCTTCCATTTGATTTATTGGACTCCTTTGTCACCAGGACAGCGCTGGTCTTCTGGTCTCAACCGTCAACCTCGGTTGCTATGAACCTGCTCTGTCACTTCATCTCTTCAAGAACCCACATGAATGCTGAATTGTATTCCAGTGCACTATCGTCTTTTCAGCTATACAGTGCTGCTGTGTTAGGTCGTGGACAGAAAATCGTTCACTGCTGTTCTGAATCACATTTCTCCGCTGGTATCTGGGATTTACTGCGAGCTCTACTTTCGCCACTGCTTTATATTAAGACTATTACCTAGTGGATTGCCGGTATTCCACTACCTGGTCTGCTTCTGCACGCTTAATTTTTGCTCATCTACTGGATTTTTCACTGTACACGGGGTCTGCTGCTTCTGCTCTTGATGCTGCTCTCATCTCTGCTTTTCTGCTATCTGCTTGCTTCCCGTAGCCACGGTTTGTGTTCTGCTCCACATGTAGGTTAGAACTCCTCCAGAAGTCTTCACTGAAATGTTTTGAATCAGCTCCTCTGAATCTCCCTGCTGTCTCGAGCATCAGTCCTCCTGTCACCGTCTTAGGCTTGAATTCCCCTTGCATAAATTGATGCATACTCTCCGTGCCTCTCGGCATTCTCCGCAGGGCCCTTCAAGGCACCAGCCATAGCTTTCTTAAAGGCAGAAATGACATCTATCTTCCTCTCTGCCATTTCTTACAAGGTTGCCCGCCGGGGACTAACCTCACCAGCTTTGTTCGCAGCTCACTCACCGCACCCACCATGCCCCCTTGGCCTCTGTCGGTGGTCCTTATTGGTAATTCATAAGTTGGTCTTTTCGACTACATCTCTGACCTTTTCTCAGCCTTTTCTCAGCCTCTGCAATAAGCGAATCCAAATCCTGAGTGATTCAATTCTCCATCTCAACTCTACTTGACCTCTCCCCTCTGAATTATCTATCCGTATTTCCTCCCTTTAAATTCTTCTGCTCATATTCACACTTACTACCTCGACTTCGCTATCTGCCGTGGCACCACGGCTACCATGGTCTTGATCACTGACAAGACCATCTGCAACAATTTCTTGTATCATTCATCATCGGTATACCCCTATCCCCTTTGAACCCAACCAGATCTACTAGGCCTCAATTTATCCTGACAAAAGGAGTATCTTCGAGAGTAAAGACAATATATGGTTGCTTTTCTCAACTCCCAATTACCTCATCGTGTCTCTGCTCCATGACTCTCCACGCTCACATCAACCAACAAATGCGAAGAGATCGTGGATTTTCTAAATTAGCAATATAGAGACCACCCAATTAAATTCCTCTACTGCTTCTTCGTTTACTACTGCCTGTGAAATCAATCCTTCCCTAGACCCCTCGCTCTTTTACCACTACCTAAAACTTCTGTCTGTCTACTTTTCCTCCTATTTCCTTCCAAGCCCCCTGAGAGCTCATAGAATAGAATCATAGAAAATTTAAGACACAGAAGGAGGCCATTCGGCCCATCGTGCCCGCACCGGCTGATAAATGAGCCACCCAGCCTAATCCCACTTTCCCGCATTTCATCCGTAGCCCTGCAGGTCATGGCTCTTCAAGTGCACATCCAGATATTTTTAAAATTAGTTGAGGGTTTCTGCATCTACCATCCTCTCAGGCAGTGAATTCCAGACCCCCACCACCCTCTGGGTGATCTTTTCCCCTCATTTCCGCTCTAATCCTTCTACAAATCACTTTAAATCTATGCTGAGGCGGAGGAGCAGAGGAGCAGCGCATAAAAAGGTGGGAGACAGGAGCACAGGATTAGCTGAGGCGGCGGAGCAGAGGAGGGGCGCATAAAAAGGCGGGAGTCAGGAGCACAGGATCAGCTGAGGCGGAGCAGAGGAGCGGCGCATAAAAAGGCGGGAGTCAGGAGCACAGGATCAGCTGAGGCGGCGGAGCGGCGGAGCGCGAGGGTGAGGGAGAGAGAAAAAAACCCCAAAGTGACGTCAGCCGAAGGGAAGGAGCTGATTGGTGAGTAGCTGATTGTTTAGGAGGAGGATCGAGCGACTGCAGCTGCTGGAGACACGAAGTCACAGCCAACAGGTAAGCGATTGGCTGGTGACTGGTAAGTAGTTTTTCTTTCCTTTTTTTTCTCTTGACATTGTAGTTGTTGTTAAGCTAACTTAAGGGTTAAGTCATGGCAGGAGATCCCAGAGCCGTGTCATGTTCCTCTTGTGGGATGTGGGAATTCAGGGATTCTTCCTGTGTCCCTGGTTCCTTCACCTGCGGGAAGTGTGTCCAGCTGCAGCTACTGTTTGACCGCTTGACGGCTCTGGAGCTGCGGATGGACTCACTTTGGAGCATCCGCGATGCTGAGGAAGTCGTGAATAGCACGTTCAGTGAGTTGGTCACACCACAGATAAAAATTACTGAGGGAGATAATGAATGGGTGACCAACAGACAGGAAGAGTAGGAAGGCAGTGCAGGGGTCCCCTGCGGTCATCTCCCTCCAAAACAGGTACCCCGTTTTGGATACTGTTGTGGGAGATGGCTCACCAGGGGAAGGTGGCAGTGGCCAGGTTCATGGCACCGTGGCTGGGTCTGCTGCACAGGAGGGCAGGAAAAAGAGTGGCAGAGCTATAGTGATACGGGACTCGATTGTAAGGGGAATAGACAGGCGTTTCTGCGGACGCAACCGAGACTCCAGTATGGTATGTTGCCTCCCTGGTGCAAGGGTCAGGGATGTCTCGGAGCGGCTGCAGGACTTTCTGGAGGGGGAGGGTGAACAGCCAGTTGTCGTGGTGCATATAGGTACCAACAATATAGGTAAAAAACGGGATGAGGTCCTACAAGCTGAATTTAGGGAGTTAGGAGTTAAACTAAAAAGTAGGACCTCAAAGGTAGTAATCTCTGGATTGCTACCAATGCCACGGGCTAGTCAGAGTAGGAATGACAGGATAGCTAGGATGAATACGTAGCTTGAGAGATGGTGCAAGAGGGAGGGATTCAAATTCCTGGGCCATTGGAACCGGTTCTGGGGGAGGTGGGACCAGTACAAATTGGACGGTCTGCATCTGGGCAGGACTGGAACCAATGTCCTAGGGGGAGTGTTTGCTAGTGCTGTTGGGGAGGGTTTAAACTAATGTGGCAGGGGGATGGGAACCGATGCAGGAAGTCAGTGGGAAGTAAAGTGGTGACAGAAACAAAAGGCAGTAAGGGAGAGTGTACAAAACATGACCGGACAGATGGTCTGAGAAAGCAGGGCAAAGACCAAGGGAAGTCTAGATTAAACTGCATTTATTTCAATGCAAGAAGTCTGATGGGCAAGGCAGATGAAATCAGGGCATGGATGGGTACATGGGATTGGGATGTTATAGCTATTACTGAAACATGGCTAAGGGAGTGGCAGGACTGGCAGCTCAATGTTCCAGGGTACAGATGCTATAGGAAAGATAGAGCAGGAGGTAAGAGAGGAGGGGGAGTTGCGTTCTTGATTAGGGAGAACATCACGGCAGTAGTGAGAGGGGATATATCTGAGGGTTCGCCCACTGAGTCTATATGGGTAGAACTGAAAAATAAGAAGGGAGAGATCACTTTGATAGGATTGTACTACAGACCCTCAAATAGTCAACGGGAAATTGAGGAGCAAATATGTAAGGAGATTACAGACAGCTGCAAGAAAAATAGGGTGGTAATAGTAGGGGACTTTAACTTTCCCAACATTGACTGGGACAGCCATAGAATTAGGAGCTTGGATGGGGAGAAATTTGTTGAGTGTATTCAGGAGGAATTTCTCATTCAGTATGTGGATGGCCCGACTAGAGATGGGGCAAAACTTGACCTCCTCTTGGGAAATAAGGAAGGGCAGGTGACAGAAGTGTTAGTGAGGGATCACTTTGGGACCAGTGATCATAATTCCATTAGTTTTAAGATAGCTATGGAGAATGATAGGTCTGGTCCAAAAGTTAAAATTCTAAATTGGGGAAATGCCAATTTTGATGGTATTAGACAGGAACTTTCAGAAGT
Organism: Heptranchias perlo; assembly: GCF_035084215.1. Taxonomy (NCBI): domain Eukaryota; kingdom Metazoa; phylum Chordata; class Chondrichthyes; order Hexanchiformes; family Hexanchidae; genus Heptranchias; species Heptranchias perlo. Next base: position 9,206,168 of record NC_090338.1, on the reverse strand, counting down.
TGATTGGGAGAGTCTGTTGGCAGGCAAAGGGACGTCTGGTAAGTGGGAGGCTTTCAAAAGTGTGTTAACCAGGGTTCAGGGTAAGCACATTCCTCATGAAGTGAAGGACAAGGCTGGTAGAAGTAGGGAACCTTGGATGACTCGGGAGATTGAGGCCCTAGTCAAAAAGAAGAAGGAGGCATATGACATGCATAGGCAGCTGGGATCAAGTGGATCCCTTGAAGAGTATAGAGATTGCCGGAGTAGAGTTAAGAGAGAAATCAGGAGGGCAAAAAGGGGACATGAGATTGCTTTGGCAGATAAGGCAAAGGAGAATCCAAAGAGCTTCTACAAATACATAAAGGGCAAAAGAGTAACTAGGGAGAGAGTAGGGCCTCTTAAGGATCAACAAGGTCATCTATGTGCGGAACCACAAGAGATGGGTGAGATCCTAAATGAATATTCCACATCGGTATTTACGGTTGAGAAAGGCATCGATGTTAGGGAACTTGGGGAAATAAATAGTGATGTCTTGAGGAGTGTACATATTACAGAGAGGGAGGTGCTGGAAGTCTTAACACGCATCAAGGTAGATAAATCTCCGGGACCTGATGAAATGTATCCCAGGACGTTATGGGAGGTTAGGGAGGAAATTGCGGGTCCCCGAGCAGAGATATTTGAATCATCGACAGCTGCAGGTGAGGTGCCTGAAGATTGGAGGGTAGCAAATGTTGTGCCTTTGTTTAAGAAGGGCGGCAGGGAAAAGCCTGGGAACTACAGACCGGTGAGCCTGACATCTGTAGTGGGTAAGTTGTTGGAGGTTATTCTGAGAGACAGGATCTACAGGCATTTGGAGAGGCAGGGACTGATTAGGAACAGTCAGCATGGTTTTGTGAGTGGAAAATCATGTCTCACGAATTTGATTGAGTTTTTTGAAGGGATAACCAAGAAGATAGATGAGGGCTGTGCAGTAGACGTGGTCTACATGGGCTTTAGCAAAGCCTTTGACAAGGTACCGCATGGTAGGTTGTTACATAAGGTTAAATCTCACGGGATCCAAGGTGAGGTAGCCAATTGGATACAAAATTGGATTGACGACAGAAGACAGAGGGTGGTTGTAGAGGGTTGTTTTTCAGACTAGAGGCCTGTGACCAGCGGTGTGCCTCAGGGATCGGTGCTGGGTCCGCTGTTATTTGTTATTTATATTAATGGTTTGGATGAGAATTTAGGAGGCATGGTTAGTAAGTTTGCAGATGACACCAAGATTGGTGGCATTTTGGACAGTGAAGAAGGTTATCTAGGATTGCAACGGGATCTTGATAAATTGGGCAAGTGGGCCAATGAATGACAGATGGAGTTTAATTTAGATAAATGTGAGGTGATGCATTTTGGTAGATCGAATCGGGCCAGGACCTACTCCGTTATTGGTAGGGCGTTGGGGAGAGTTATAGAACAAAGAGATCTAGGAGTACAGGCTCATAGCTCCTTGAAAGTGGAGTCACAGGTGGATAGGGTGGTGAAGAAGGCATTCGGCATGCTTGGTTTCATTGGTCAGAACATTGAATACAAGAGTTGGGATGTCTTGTTGAAGTTGTACAAGACATTAGTAAGGCCACACTTGGAATACTGTGTACAATTCTGGTCACCCTATTATAGAAAGGATATTATTAAACTAGAAAGAGTGCAGAAAAGATTTACTAGGATGCTACCGGGACTTGATGGTTTGACTTATAGGGAGAGGTTGGATAGACTGAGACTTTTTTCCCTGGAGAGTAGGAGGTTTAGGGGTGATCTTATAGAAGTCTATAAAATAATGAGGGGCATAGATAAGGTAGATAGTCAAAATCTTTTCCCAAAGGTAGGGGAGTCTATAACGAGGGGGCATAGATTTAAGGTGAGAGGGGAGAGCTACAAAAGGGTCCAGAGGGGCAATTTTTTTAACTCAAAGGGTGGTGAGTGTGTGGAACGAGCTGCCAGAGGCAGTAGTAGAAGCGGGTACAATTTTGTCTTTTAAAAAGCATTTAGACATTTACATGGGTAAGATGGGTATAGAGGGATATGGGCCAAGTGCAGGCAATTGGGACTAGCTGAGTGGTATAAACTGGGCGACATGGACATGTTGGGCCGAAGGGCCTGTTTCCATGTTGTAAACTTCTATGATTCTATGCCTCCCTCGTTATTGACCCCTCCTCTAATGGAAATAAGTTCTGCCTATCCACTCTATCTGGGCCCCTCACAATTTTGTGCACCTCAATCAAATCACCCCTCAGCCTCCTCTGTTCCAAGGAAAACAACCCCAGCCTATCCTATCTGTCATCATAGCTAAAATTCTCCAGTCCTGGCAACATCCTCGTAAATCTGCTCTGCACCTTCTCTAGTGCAATTACATCCTTCCTGTAATGTGGTGACCAGAAATGTGCGCAGTACTCAAGCTCCAGCATGACATCCCTGCTTTTATATTCCATGCCTTAGCTAATAAAGGAAAGCATTCCATATGTCTTCTTAGTCTCTCTACCTGTCCTGCTACCTTCACGGATCTGTGGACATGCACTCAAAGGTCCCTCACTTCCTCTACACCTATCAGTATCCTTCCATTTATTGTTTATTCCCTTGCCTTGTTTGGTCTCCCCAAATGCATTACCTCACACTTCTCTGGATTGAACTCCATTTGCCACTTTTCTGCCCATCTGACCATTCCATTGATATCTTCCTGCAGTCTACAGCTTTCCTCTTGACTATCAATCACACGGCCGATCTTTGTGTCATCCGCAAATTTCTTAATCATGCCCCTTACGTTTAAGTCCAAATCCTTAATGTATACCACAAAAAGCAAAGGATCTAGTATCGAGCCCAGCGACACCCCACTGGAAACAGCCTTACAGTCATAAAAAACATCTGTCGACCATTACTCTTTGCTTCCTGCCACCGAGCCAATTTTAGATCCAATTTGCAACATTCCCTTGGATCCCATGGACCTTTACTTTCTTGACCAATCTGCCATGTAGGACCTTGTCAAAAGCCTTGATAAAAGCCGTGTAGACTACATCAATTGCACTACCCTCATCAATCCTCCTTGTCACCTCTTCGAACAATTCAATCAAGTTAGTCAGACACGACCTCCCCTTAACAAATCCATGCTGGCTGTCCTTGATTAGTCCGTGCCTTTCTCAGTGACAGTTTATCCTGTCCCTTAGAATTGATTCCAATAATTTGTCCACCACCGAGGAAAGCAGAGGGCATGAAAAAATATTCGTGAGTAAAATCAAAGAAAACCCAAAGATGTATTATAAATACATTAAGAGCAAGAGTGTAACTAAGGAAAGAGTAGAGCCAATTAGAGACCAAAAAGGTAAATTATGTGTGGAGGCGGAAGATGTGGGTATGTTTTTTAAACAATGGTACAATGTTAGCAGTCCTCCAATACTCCGGCACTCCACCTGTACCCAGTGAAGTTTGGAAGATGATTGTTAGAACTTCCGCTATTTCCTCCCTGGCTTCTTTTAACTGCCTGGGATATATTTCATCCGGTCTTGTTGATTTTTCCACTTTCAAAGATGCTTAATACTTCCTATCTCAATATGTTTATCCCATCCAATATTTTATACTCCTCTTCCTTAACTTCAAACCCTGCTTCATCTCTCTCCTTTGTGAAGACAGATGCAAAGTATTCATTAAGAACCATACCCACATCTTCCGCCTCCACACATAGTTTACCTTTTTGGTCTCTAATAGGCCCTACTCTTTCCTTAGTTATCCTCTTACTCTTTATGTATTTAAAAAACATCTTTGAGTTTTCTTTGATTTTACCTGCTAATATTTTTTCATGCCCTCTCTTTGCTTTCCTAATTTCCTTTTTAACTTCACCCCTGCACTTTGTATATTCCTCTAAGCTTTCCATAGTATTGAGTTCCCGGTATCTATCATAGGCTTTCTTTTTCTGCTTATCTTACCCTGAAAGCTACTTGATATCCAGGCGGCTCTAGATTTGGCAGCCCCTCCCTTTTTCTTTGTGGGAACATGTTTAACCTGAACCCCTTGAATTACCCCTTTTGAATGTCTCCCACTGCTCTGACACTGATTTACCTTCAAGTAGCTCATGTACTTGGAGACCCACGTCCTACTCCCTCTACACCATTATCACTAAACTGATGACCACTGAACTTCCTGGCTCTCATGCTAGCTAGCGTTGTGAAAGTTTTGTTCGTTACAAGCACTGCGCCTCTCCCTTTTAACCCCCTCCCCACCCCCCTTTAAAAAATGAAGATCCGAACCCTCTGTTCTTGCAAACTGCCACACAATCTCCAAACTCCATCTCATCTCCGAAGTGCTGTTCTCTCCCAGATCCATGATTCCCTCCAACCAGCTTTCCAACCCTCCCACAATATCGAAACAGCCCTAATCAAAATATTGAAAGATATTCTCTGTGACTCTGACCGTGGTCTGTTATCTGCCAATATTCTTCTGGACCTCTCTGCAGGTTTTTACATGGTCGACCACTTCATCATCCTACAGCAACAACAACGTGCATTTATATAGCGCCTTTAACGTAGTAAAACGTCCCAAGACACTTAATTACAGTGCCTTCCTTTCCTTGCCGAGCCCAATGGGACTGCCTTTGCTTGATTGCACTCTTAACTAGCCAATTCCAGCCAGACTACCTCAACTAATGGCTTCCCTACCAATCCCATATGGTCACCTCCGGAGTCCCACCAATGATTCATCATTGCCCCCTCCCTCTTCCATAGTTACATGTTTTCCATTTCAACATCATCCAAAACGATGCATTCGGTTTCCACGTATGCTGATGACACCTATCTCTAGTTTCCTACCATGTCTCTCCATCCCTCCACTGCCTGTGCTGTCAGAATACTTGGTGAGATTTAGTCTTGGATGAGCCGCAATATCATTCAACTAAACAGTGCCACACCAAGGCTGTAAGTACAGGTGTACCATGTAGAATAGGGATAGTAAGCTTTTAAAGTATATATCCATATATTATTGCCCATTCTGCAATACCTATACAAGGTTAGGACTGGAATATGGGAGACATTACCTCAATAACCATCCACGAGAACGCACAAGAAATATAGTAGGTATATAGTAAATTGGATACATAATTGGCTAAGGGATAGGAGGCAGAGAGTAATGGCGAACGGATGTTTTCTGACTAGAGAGAATTATTCAATGGGGTCCTCCAGGCCTTTGAATTGGGACCACTGGTTTTCATGTTATATATAAATGACCTGGACTTGAGAATAAGGAGCACAATATCGAAGTTTGCAGATGATAAAAAAACTTGGCAGCATAGTAAATAGTGACAATGATGTTAGCAGGCTTCAGGAGGACTTAGATAGGGTGGTGAAATGAACAGACAGATGGCAGATGCAATTTAATGCGGATAGATGCGAAATGATGCACATTGAGAGGACAACATGGAGTGGCAATATAATCTAAATGGTACTATTTTGTGGGTGGTGCAAGAGCAGAGGGAGCGGGAAGTACATATTCACAAATCTATGAAGGTGGAAGGGCAAGTTGATAACGTGGTTAAGAAAGCATATGTGATGCTTGGCTTTGTAAATAGGGGCATTGAGTAAAAAAACAAGGAATCCATAGGAACTTTCAAAAGGGAATTGGAAATGTACTTGAAGAGGACTAATTTGCAGGGTTATGGGGATAAAGCTCGTCCATGGGTTTAAATTGGACAGCTCGTTCGAAGAGCGGGCACAGGTACGATGGACCGAATGGCCTCCTTCTGTGCTGCAATATTCGATGATTCTGTGAGTCTAATTGCTGCTGCATGCCTTTGCCATCTGCAGGTTGAACGAATCCAATACTTTCCTTGCCAGCCATCAATCGTTCCAGCTAAACTTCAACTTATCCCAAACATCTGCCATCTGTTCTATACCAAATGCAGCTAGCTCCTAGCTTTTGTCCTCGCTGTCCGACATTGATTCCCAGTCGTCCAACCTGAAATTTTCCTCTGAGTCTAGATACCTCTGCATTTCCCTTCCCTTCACCCCGCTAGTGGCTGTCCAGTACCTCCAGCCGCCTAGGCGCCATGTTCTGGAAATCGCTCCCTGAAAGCCTCTGAATCTCGAGCTCCATTGTTTCCTTTAATACCCTCACTAAACCTTACTTCGTGTAATAAACTTTTAGATCTACTAATATCTTGTTTGGATCAGCGTCCATTTTCTTCCTTGCGCCTTTTTGAAGCACTTTGTGTCGTTTGTCTTTCTTAAAGAATATAGATAAATGCAAGTTTTTTTGTGAGTGGTGTTAATACTGGATGATAATATTGGACATGGTGTTCCATTTATCCAGTAGCAATATTCTTCGGCTTGATGATAATAAAATTTCACCCAAAAATGTAAATGATGGAGGAAAACTCCCTGGGATCTAAGTACCATAAAAAGTCGTGATGCCTATGCAATATCACAGTCGCAAACGTCATCGCCTAAATTTTAGATTTTAACCATTCCTTATGTTAATTTCAGCACCTAACGATGACTAGGACATGTACCCAACATGTTTCGTGGAATCAATTTCATTTTGAGACGCAAATCGACAATGTGTATTTACCTGGTATAGATATTTATAAGGATTTCAACCCCCCAAAATAATGTTACCTGATTAATTCCCTTATATAATCCTCTTTATAATAAACAATGATTAATTTTCATTTTCCAACACAGGTGTTGGCCAGGGACTGCAGAAACTACTGTTTTTATTCCGAACTGCTGGCATACAGGCAAAAGCAACTTTTGAACTGAAGTAACCTGAGATTCCGAACTGCTGACATACAGGCAAAAGCAACTTTTGAACTGAAGTTAACTGAGTTCAGTCGCTGGCCTGAGCTGGCTGGAACCGGTTTGAATTAGCTAAGTTTTGAGAAAGACAAAGTAGATGTGATAAGACAAAAGTCCTTATTTAGAAAGGGAGTAATGAGGTAATGCTACCTAAGTCCTTGGGACTGAGCCAATGAAGAGAAGACACAGACTAGGTGAGCAAGCCTAAACCAATGGGAGAGAGAGACAGCACAGCTTGAAGAGATAAGATTCAGAATAAGAATGAAGAATCTCGGGCGTGGAGCGAGCGAAGTCTCCGGAGACCAACCATCGCGGAAGTGGAAGAACCTACATCAGGGACGTAGAGACCACGTCAAAAGAGAGAGAGAGAACGGAACGCCTGGCCAGCATCAGATCTCCTTTTCGGGTAATAGCCTTTTTATTCTGTGACCACTCAGGGTGTGTCAGAGAAACCTAGTGGGTGTGCGTTTAGATCCTAGTTTGGGTATAAAACTGTATAACCTGGTGTAAACTGCATGTCTATATCTAACCAGACGTATAAGCTATATGTATATGATCTAACAACGTGAATAAAGCAAATTGAGAGTTAAGAGAGAATTGACTCTTCTCCTCTTTGTACTAAGCCAATAATCATAACCGGTGACCTCCGGTCAACACAGGCCTATGCTAATAAAATTTAACTTTACATGAGGAGGCAGAATTTTTGATGCTTATTAAAATGGGATTAAAATTTGCTTTAAAACAACTCTTGGAAATGATAATTTCAAAATCAATCGACATGCATAAAGATATCTTACTATGATAGTTAAACTATTCATGAAATCAAACTTCTCAATGACCACAGTTTTCAGAAATTACTAGGTTGTCGTGAACATGAGCACAACAGGTTTATGGTACCTTGAAAATGTGATATTAATTGAAATATCAGAAAGAGGAACTTCGAAAAAATCGGCAAGAATCCCTACATATTACCAAAAGCGCAATTTCGAGATCATAACAAGATCAGACATTTTAAGGGAAGGAAAAGTAGACTCCAGCGTTTTCCTACATTACGTCCACATATCCAGCATAGCTGACTGAAAGCCCCAAAATGAATAACGTTTTGGTCTTTTCAAGAACTTTCAAAAGAGAATTGGATAAAAACTTAAAACGGAAACATTTGCAGGGCTATGAGGAAGAGCAGACGAGTGGAGCTAATTGTTTAGCTCTTTCAAGAAAGAGAGCTGCTGTAGTTAATTAATTGGTACGCGAGATTAAACTGGTTCCTGAAACAGTAGCAGAGTAGTGCTGAATCATCTGAGTCACCAGTAGAAATACGGGGGCCTGTGAGTGCAACCGGCACTGAGTGAGTAACTTGAGAGTTTGGTAAGTGTGGGAGTTTGGAGAAGTGGGGAAGGAGGTGCTCCTTTGCTTTGCCTTGCTTTTCCTAACTTTTTTCGCAGAGCAGCAACGGACCTGAGCAGCAGCAGACCGAGTACAGGGATAAAAGCAGCAGGTTTGCAATAAGAGAAATCTGCAATGTGACGTCACAGGTGAGGCAGGTAAGTGATTGGTAGTGACTGTGGGCTAAGTTTTGTTAACATACAGCATATAACTAAATTTTAAAAACTAAACTTAATTTAATTAGTCGAATAAATGAAATGAGGTAAATAATTTGATTAACACTAAATTAATCAATTAAATAAATAAAATAATGGGAGCACAGGAGATGTGTTGCTGCTACAATATGTGAGAACTTGTGGACCTTTTTGTCCAGGGTGACTATATCTGCAGTAAGTGGCTGCAGCTCGAGGAACTTCGGCTCCCAGTTGAGGAGCTGGAGTCCGAGCTGCAGACGTTGCGAGACATCAGGGAGGGAGAAAGCAACCTGGATCTTTTGCTCCATGAGGCAGCCACACCCCTTAGATTAAATACTTTAGAATTGACACGTGATCAGGGACAGGAGGATGTGACTGCGAGTGAGGCAGGTACGGGGATTCGGGAGGTAGTATTGCAGGAGCCTCAGTCCCTGGACTTGTTGAATAGATTCGAGGTTCTTGTAAGACTTGTGACAAGTGCAGGGACTGCTGGGAGGACGAGCAAACAGACCATGGCACTGAGTTACAGGAATCCGTTCAAGTGGGGGGAGTGAAAAGGAAGGTGGTTGTAGTAGGCTACAGTATAGTTAGGGTGATAGACACTGTTCTCTGCAGCCAGGAGAATGAGTCCTAAAGGCTATGTTGCCTGCCCAGTGCCAGGGTTAAGGACATCTCCTCCGGGCTGAAGAAAAACTTGGAGTGGGGACGGGAGGAACCAGTTGTCATGGTCCATGCAGGTACCAACGATATAGGTAGGACTAAGAAAAAGGTGCTGCTTTTTTTTATTCGTTCTTGGGATGTGGGCATTGCTGGCAAGGCCAGCATTTATTGCCCATTGCTAATTGTTCTTGAGAAGGTGGTGATGAGCTGCTTTCTTGAACCGCTGCAGTCTGTGTGGTGAAGGGTCTCCCATAGTGCTGTTAGGAAGGGAGTTCCATGATTTTGACCCAGCGACGTTGAAGGAACGGCGATATATTTCCAAGTCGGAATGGTGTGTGACTTGGAGGGGAATGTGCAGGTGGTGTTGTTCCTATGTGCCTTCTGCTCTTGTCCTTCTAGGTGGTAGAGGTCGCAGGTTTGGGAGGGGCTGTCGAAGAAGCCTTGGTGAGTTACTGCAGTGCATCCTGTAGATGGTGCACACTGCAGCCACAGTGCGCCAGTGGCGAAGGGAGTGAATGTTTAGGATGGTGGATGGGGTGCCAATCAAGCGGGCTGCTTTGTCCTGGATGGTGTGGAGCTTCTTGAGTGTTGTTGGAGCTGCACTCATCCAGGCAAGTGGCGAGTATTCCATCACACTCCTGATTTGTGCCTTGTAGATGGTGGAAAGTCTTTGGAGAGTCAGGAGGTGAGTCACTCGCCACAGAATACCCAGTCTCTGACCTGCTCTTGTAGCCACAGTATTTATATGGCTCGGCCAGTTAAGTTTCTGGTCAATGGTGACCCCTAGGATGTTGACGGTGGGGGATTCGGCGATGGTAATGCCGTTGAATGTCAAGGGGAGGTGGTTAGACTCTCTCTTGTTGGAGATGATCATTGCCTGGCACTTGTTTGGCGCAAATGTTACTTGCCACTTATCAGCCCAAGTCTGGATGTTGTCCAGGTCTTGCTGCATGCGGGCACAGAATGCTTCATTATCTGAGGGAAAGAGTTTGAGCAGCTAGGGACTAAATTAAAAAGCAGATCCACAAAGGTAATATTATCTGGATTATTACATGAGCCACGAGGAAATTGGCAAAGGGTCAATAGGATCAGGGAGATGAATGCGTGGCTCAAAGATTGATGTGGGAGAAGTCGGTTTTGATTCATGGGGCCCTGGCACCAGTACTGGGGAAAGAGAGAGCTGTTCCATTGGGACGGACTACACCTGAACCATGCTGGGACCAGACTTCTAGCAAATCGAATAAATAGGTAGGTAGATAGGGCTTGGAACTAAATAAGGCGCGGGGCGGGGGGAGAGAAATCTAGAATGCTGGAGAGAAAAGACAAGGAAGCAGTTCAGGAAAATGATTGGGTTAAAGATAACCAGATTGTGTCTGGAAGGGATAGAAGGGATACAAAAGAATGCACTAACAAATACGGTCCGGGTAAGAAAAAATGGTAACTAGACAAATAGGTCCGTAGTACAAATAATGTTAAGATGTCTAAAAATGCTAAAAAGACAAATGTAAAGACACTGTATTTGGAATGCACGAAACATTCATAATAAGGTAGTCGAATTAACAGCATAAATAGATGTAAACGAATACGATATAATTGCAATTATGGAGGAATTGCTGCAGGATAACCAAGGCTGAGAGTTGAATATCCAGGGGTGTTCGATATTTAGGAAGGACAGGCAAAAAGGAAAAGGAGGTGGGGTGGCATTGTTAGTAAAGGATGAAATTAGAGCAACAGTGAGAAAGGATATTGGCTCAGAAAATGTAGAATCAGTCTGGGTGGAGTTAAGAAGCACCAAGTGGCAGAAAACACTGTTGGGAGTTGTCTATAGGCCTCCAACCAGCAGTGCTAATGTAGGGGATGGGATCAAACAGGAAATCAGAGATGCATGTAACAAGGGTACTGCAGTAATCATGGGTGACTTTAATCTACATCTCGACTGGCCAAACCAAATTAGCAATAATACCGTGGAGCATGAATTCCTGCAGTACGTATGAGATGGTTTTTTAGACCAATACGTTGAGGAGCCAACTAGGGAACAGGTTATCCTAGCTTGAGTATTGTGCAATGAGAAGGGGTTAATTAATAATCTTGCTGTGCAGGGTCCTTTAGGGAAGAGTGGCGATATCATGATAGAATTCATCATTAAGATGGAAAGTGATGTCGTCCAATCTGAAACTAAGGTCCTAAATCTAAATAAAGGAAACTATGAAGGTACGAGGATTGAGTTGGCTATGATAGATTGGGAAGCTTCATTAAAAGGCATGACGGTGGATGGCTAACATTTATGGAACGAATGCATGAATTGCAACAATTATATATTCCTTTCTGGTGCAAAAACACAAAAGGAAAAGCGGCCCAACCATGGCTAACAAAAGAAATTAAGGATAGTATTAATTCCAAAGAGAGTCATATAAAGTTGCCAGAAAAAGTAGCATGCCTGAGGATTGGGAGCAGTTTAGAATTCAGCAAAAAAGGACCAATAGATTGATAAAGGGGGTTAAAATAGAGTATGAGAGTAAACTTGCAAGGAAAATCAAACTGGACTGGAAAAGCTTCTACAAGTATGTAAAAAGAAAAAGATTAGTGAAGACAAATGTAGATCCCTTATAGTCAGAAACGGAAGAATTTATAATGGAGAACAGGGAAATGGCAGAGCAATTAAACAAATACTTTGGTTCTGTCTTTGCGGAAGAGGACACAAATAACTTCCCAGAAATGCTAGGAACCAAGGAGGAATTAAAGCAAATTATATTAGTAAAAAATAATGCTGGAGAAATTAATGGGACTGAAAGCTAATAAATCCCCAGGGTCTGATAATCTGCGTCCCAGAGTACTAAAAGAGGTAACCATGGAAATAGTGGATGCATTGGTTATCATCTTCCAAAATTCTATAGATTATGGAACAGTTCCTACAGATTGGAGGGTGGCAAATGTAACCCCACTATTTAAATAAGGAACGAGAGAGAAAACAGGGAACTACAGAATAAGAAGTCGCCCATTTAAGACGGAAACGATGAGGACTTTCTTCTCCCAGAGGGTCGTGAATCTGGAGTTCTTTCCCACAAAAAGCTGTGGAAGCTGCGTCAATGAATACATTCAAGACTGAGTTCGACAAATTTTTGATCAGCAAGGGAGTCAAAGGATATCGGGAAAGGGCGGGTAAATGGAGTTGAGGTAAAAAAAATCAGATCAGCCATGATCTCATTAAATGGCGGAGCAGGCTCGATGGGCCAAATGGCCTACTCCTGCTCCTATCTCTTATAGTCTTACAGACCGGATAGCCTAACATCAGTAGTGGGGAAAATGCTAGAATCTATTATAATGGATGTGATAACAGGGCACTTAGAAAATATCAACGGGATTAGACAAAGCCAACATGGATTTATGAAAGGGAAGTCGTGTTTGACAAACCTACTGGAGTTTTTTCAGGATGTAGCTGGTAGAATAGATAAGGGAGAACCAGTGGATATGGTTTATTTGGATTTTCAGAAGGCCTTTGATAAAGTCCCACATAAACGGTCAGTGTGCAAAATTAAAGCACATGGGATTGGTGGTAATATACTGGCATGGATTGAAAATTGGTTAACAGACAGGAAACAGAGAATAGGAAGAAATGGGTCTTTTTCGGGGTGGCAGGCAGTGACTACTGGGGTACCGCAGGGATCAGTGCTTGGGCCCCAGCTATTCACAATATATCAATGATTTGGATGAGGGAACCAAATGTAATATTTCCAAGTTTGCTGATGACACAAAACTATGTGGGATCGTGAGTTGTGAGGAGGATGCAAAGAGGCTTCAAGGCGATTTAGACAAGTTGAGTGAGTGGGCAAATACATGGCAGATGCAGTATAATGTGGATAAATTTCATGTTATCTACTTTGGAAGGAAAAACAGAAAGGTAGAGTATTATTTAAATGGTGATAGATTGGGAAATGTTGATGAACAAAGGGACCTAGGTGTCTTTGTACACCAGTCACTGAAAGCAGATATGCAGGTGCAGCAAGCAGTTAGGAAGGCAAATAGTATGTTGGCCTTCATTGCAAGAGGATTTGAGTACAGGAGCAAGGATGTCTTACTAAAGTTATACAGGGCCTTGGTCAGACCACACTTGGAGTATTGTGTGCAATTTTGGTCTCCTTACCTAAGAAAGGATAGACTTGCCATGGAGGGAGTGCAGCGAAGGTTCACCAAACTGATTCCTGGGATGGCAGGACTGTCATATGAGGAGCGATTGGGTCGACTAGCTTGTATCCACTAAAGTTTAGAAGAATGAGAGGAGATCTCTTTGAAACGTATAAAATTCTGACAGGGCTAGACAGACTGGATGCAGGGAGGATGTTTCCCCTGGCTGGGGAGTCCAGAACGAGGGGTCACAGTCTCAGGATACGGGGTAGGACATTAAGGGCTGAGATGAGGAGAGGTTTCTTCACTCAGAGGGTGGTGAACCTGTGGAATTCTCTACCACAGAAGACTGTGGAGGCCGAGTCACTAAATATATTTAAGAAGGAGCTATATAGATTTCTAGACACAAAAGGCTCGAAGAGGTATGGGGAGAGAGCAGGAATATGGTATTGAGATAGAAATCATCCATGATCATATTGAATGGCGGAGCAGGCTCGAAGGGCCGAATGGCCTACTCCTGCTCCTATTTTCTGTGTTTCTATATTTCAAAGACCCGACACAGGCACGATGGGCCAAATGGCCTCCTTCCATTCTGTATCTTTCTATGATTCTAAGGTCACCACTCCTTCCCATTTTGCTTCCCTATCTCGCCTCATAACTTTAAAGCAGTGAATATTTAGTTTCCATGCTCTCTCCACTAGAAGCCAATTTTCTTTCAAGGCTGTAAGATCATGTGCCTCCATTCTGATTAGTGTTACTGAACCCCACTTCGGCTGTGATGCTACGCACATGCATATAAACAAAGCAATGTTGACAGATTTATACTCGAAAACAGATATGGCCTCTTCCCTTTCATTTTTATTATTCTTTAGATCGCTAACTTTTCCTTAACCTGCCCTCTATCTTTTCTAGATACCTCTATTCATATTCGTCTCCTAACCTTGCTAATTTAAAATTCACTTCCCTTCGCTTTAGTTATTTTGTACCATCTCTCATACGTGCTAAGAATTGACCTTTTCCTGACTTACCAGTATAATTCTTTCCAAGTTTTAATGCAATTATATATTCCAGGGTCAAACTATATACTTGCCAAGATTAGCTGTGGCCTTCAGCCAGATAGTCCTGACTGAGCTGTTTAGTTAGATAAGCAAATTCAAAAGTCGATGATATATAATTTTTTATCGTCGTGAATCTTTTAAGGCTGAGGTCGATAGATAATTTATAGTTAAGAGTATCAAGGTATAGTGGACAAAGGCGGGTGAATGGAGTTGATGTACAGATCAGTATGATCGACTTGAATAGCGGAACAAGCTCGAGGGGTTGAATGGTTTATATTCCTATCCCCAGTTCCCCAGACTGAGTAGTTTGCTCGGCCAGGTCAACGTAAGATTCCACTACGTTGTTGTCGGACTCGAGTCACATATCGGCCTTACCGTGTAAGGACAGCAGGTTTCCTTGCACTGAATGACATTAGTAACTTTAATAATCAATTGATTTTACGACATTCCGATGGTCGCCTTTACTGAAAGTAGATTTTCATTCACTTCCAGTTTATGTTAAATTAAATCAAATTTTAAAGCTGCCATTGTGGGATTTGATCTCACAGGTCTCTCGATTATTAAACCAGGCATTTGGATTACTTGTCCAATAACATAACTGCTAAAATACCGTGCCCCCTACAATGCTAAGTGAAGCTTAACATATTAACAACGCAGCTCTCACCTCGTGAAATTCAGTGTTATCCTTCCTCGGAGAGTTTGATGCCTTTCCATGTTCTGCAGCGACACATGTTCCAGTCTTGATATTAATCATGGGCGCGGCCGCACCATTTAACTTCAGAAACATGAAATCATTCATGGCTGAATCTGGACACACGTCATAGCGAAATGGTTGTGGAAGGGATTCGCTGTCATACACCTCCTTATAATTGGGTGGTATTTGAAGATTCACATTAGCCTTTTGAATTCCATGGAGCGAATTGTTGCGGGGAAAGTACGGCGTGTTCCAACAGCAACAGCAACTGTTAATTTCATTTCTACCTCTGTGCACCTTAATGCCGAGAATTATGATCGCGAGAAATAAAATGAACGAGGTTGTGCCAAACAAAATTATCAAGTAAAATTTTAAATCGGATTCCCATGGCCCAGAGGTCCCCAACAGGCCGATATTTGATGCATTTTCTGTGGTATCATCCTGCACTGATACATTGATGGTGACTGTAGCTGAAAGGGATGGGGTCCCATTGTCCCTCACCAAAATTACGATTTTTTGCCTGAGTGAATCTTTATGCCTAAGGCGGCGAATAGTCCAGATTTCTCCTGTTTCAGGAGCCACAGTAAACAGACTTTCATCGGTGGGCTGACGAAGTTGGTAGGAAAGTTGAGCGTTCTGTCCTGAGTCGGCATCAGTGGCCGTCACTTTTGCAACCAAGTAACCCGAATCGGCCGATCTTGGTATTGTGTCCTCTGCTGCCAAATCTTTACTTGGCAACGGTGACACGATCACAGGGGCATTATCATTCTGATCTACGATGATCACATTCACGGTTACGTTACTGCTGAGCGGAGGGGATCCAGCATCCTTCACTTGCACATGGACTTGAAAATTTTCGAATTGTTCGTAATCAAACGAGCGGTGAGCAAACATCACACCATTGGCTGAGTTTATTGAGACGAGAGTGGATGCAGGCAAACCATGTACCAGACTATCGAAAATGGAATATGATAGTTGGGCATTTTGATTGGAATCTGGATCAAAGGCTATCGTAGAACCAATAGAAGCACCAATAACATTATTTTCTGTTACATACACGGTGAACGAGGGCTGCGTAAAGCGCGGCGTGTTGTCATTTATGTCTGAGACATGAACGCGAATGGTTTTGTTGGTAGAGAGGGGTGGAGAGCCCGTATCGGAACATGTAATGGTGATATTGTACTCAGGAGCTTTTTCACGGTCTATATCACCATGAATGACTAATGTGTAGTAATTATTAAAGGAGCTAGTAAGCTTAAAGGGGATATCTCTGGGGATCCGGCAATAAACATCTCCCCGGTTTTTAAAATCTCGGTCCGTAACTCTTAGGACAGCTACTGCGGTGTCCACAGCAGCGTCTTCTAGGATTGAATTAGACGCAGAAGTAATCATTATTTCAGGAAAGTTATCATTAACATCAGTAACTTGTAATATAACTTTACAGTACACGGGCACGGCATGCAGGCCTCTGTCCTTAGCTTGTACCGAAATCTGATAATTCTCTGCTTCTTCAAAGTCCAAGCTGCCAGTTACTCTGATTTCTCCATTTTTTGAATCCAAACTAAACAGCTCACGTACTTTATCAGGAGTGTGATCGCTAAAAGAATAGATTACCTCACCGTTTAGTCCTTCGTCCATATCCACCGCAGTTACTTTCACAATAATAGTATTTTTGGATACGTTTTCTGCAGCGATGATTTGATAGACATTCTGGTCGCAAACCGGGGCATTGTCGTTCGCATCAAGCACAGTAATTATAACCTGGGCGGTTCCGAATTTGTCCGGGTTCCCACCATCAAAAGCCGTCAGTGTTAACCGATGAGTGGGTTGTTGTTCTCGGTCTATGGGCCGTTCCAGTACGAGTTCTGGGTTGCCAGTTTGTTCGCTGTCTGACTGCGATTTCAAAGTGAAATGTTCGTTTGGGCTCAGTTCATAGGAGCGAATACTGTTGGTTCCAGCGTCCGGGTCAATCGCGCTCTGAAGCGGGTAGGTCGTTCCGGCTGGCACCAATTCTGGGATTTCTATGTTAATCTCCCTTTTCTGGAATACGGGCGCATTGTCATTTACGTCTAGAATCTCAATTTCTATACGATATAACTTTAACGGATTTTCAATCACAGCCTCGAATATCAATACGCACGTGAGGCCTTGCTCACAAAGCTGCTCTCTGTCCATTTTTTGTTTTATGAACAAAACTCCAGTGTTTAAATTTACGTCTAGATATTGCTTTTTGTTTTCAGATACAATCCGAAACCTGCGCGCGAACAATTGTTTTACATCTAAACCCAGGTCTGTCGCAATATTTCCAACAAAGGCACCAAGCTCTAATTCTTCAGGAATTGAATAGCGAATGTTCCCACAGACTGAATCTAATAGATGTATGATTATCACATAAAGAACGGGCCATTGCGGTACTCGACTATTTAGAAAGTAGGCCATTCTGGATCAAAGTACTGCAAATATAACTGCCAGATTTTCGGATGAATTATACGCCCCTTGGTGTAACGTCGAGACGTAATTATTCATTACCTTGTTTATCGAGTTGAAAATTTGTATTTTCCGTGCAACATCTAGAGTTCTTTTTCACGATCGCCAATATTATTTGCATACACGCCGTTAGATTTTCTCGGGCGCTTTCTTAAATGCGAAGGACGAGGGTGAAACGACGAATGCTGTTCGTTTCTTCGATGCTGCGCAGTGTTTGGTGTTGGGGGAGTGGTGCTGGATCTCCAGCCACATTTCTTCACCTCATTGGTAGACAGCGACACAAAGCGACTCGGCCAATACTAACAACAAACACTCTTAAAGCAACAGTGCCCCCACTGAAGGCCGCAAAAAATGTGTATTTAACGTTGTGCAACTTTAATTGATGTTACTGTGTTACGTTGATTATATGGTTTATTTGATTACTTCATTGACGTATAACTTAATTAGTATTATATTTCACGTGTCTGAAGACCATTCCTTTCAACTAATGTACTAACTTCTTCATCAAACCTTGTGTATCTCAACGAAAGAAAATCTAGTGAATGAAACCGTCCATTTGAGTTGCTTTGATAGGTTGTTTAGATGCTTGTTTGATTCATTTATTTGTCACCTACTAAATTACTTTAACACCCATACGTATAAGTGAGGACGATAATGTGTGAAATGCTTCTCAGCTTCGACTGTCTGCTTTACCAGGTTTAAATAAAATTATATGGGCTTATTGACAATAATTAGGAGAATTATTTATCAGTAAAAACGTTCCTTTTGCCAGTCCTTACTTGCAATAAAAACACCTGCGCCATGAGGACAATAGAGTTTCAAGGAGAGGGCTCATCACCATCTTTCCTGGACAACTGGGGATGGCCAATACATGCGACGATGTTCACATCGTTCAAAAACCCAAGAGCAAATAATAGTAATCGAAAAATATAGGCAATGGAATCATGTTACAAAAGAACATTAAGCTGGTGAGTTCTGTAACAAATGTCCATATTCACTGCCAGTTTTTACAGTCCAATCTTCTGTTCGGTGACAGCTGCTGAAGCCTGCCACTCCCTTAATGCAACGTTCCCAAACTAGAACCAAACACTCATCTACTCTGTATAATATTCAAACCTGACACTGGATAATGCTCAAATATAAAATAAGATTTCATGGGCGTTTGTCTCGAGGCTGTGATATAAAGACACTCTGTCTTACTTTGCGCTTTTCATACCTGAAGTAGTGATCTATGAGATCGACGGAAGGTTATTCAAGTAAAAATTGAATTAAAAACAGATTATTGAAGGCAACACGCAACTGATCCCATTATACCTAGCTAACCGTTTTGAGATTAATTCTGAATGTAGAATCATCCCTTGCAATGGTTACCTAGATTGGTGCATTTTCATTAACATTCGACATTAGGCTCTATAAGATTGACCATGTCACTTTTTCAACCAAGCCATTGGAAGGTTTCGTATCAGTCTACAAAAGCGGAACCGGAGCCAATAGCTGGTTGCAGCTCCCATATGAGAACATACTGCTGCTGAGAAATAGTAAATTTACCTGCAATTTCACCGAATATAGCCGTATGGATGGTTGATGTGCAAATCAAGAAAAGCGTATTTGGATACCACTACATCATTAATTAATGTCGTGGGACACAAATGGAGGCAAATTGGAGTACCACTCAACTCCTTTCCCATTAGCAGTTATGTAGATGAGAAGCTCTGTGTTCTTTCATCAAATGGGACAAACACGTGAGTGGAGTCACCCCTGGGTAGGCGCTGTTTCCTCCTAGAGAGAGGTTATATGGGGCATAAATGGTACAGTTGGAACAGATATTTTAACCTTCTTTCGGCTGTAGAAGTTAAGAGGGTGCAAAAATGCAAGAACGAAGGTTATTGAAAAGTTTGCTGAGCAAAATAAGAGTGAAAAAAATAAATGTATATATTCTATTGCTTTGGGGAGTGGTGATTCGAAATTTTGAAATTAAGATACGTTATTAATAATTTGTGAACGGAGTCCACATCATGTTGTGGAACACCTGATTCAGGAGCGATTGTGATACACATGATCTGGCAGTACATATTGAGTGTCAAGATGACTCCCGGGGTGGCACGTTCCTACTGGGTTAACGTTTGCAACACCATTAATGGCCATCCCTTCCCCCGTCTCCTTTCCCCCATTTCTTAGATCCTTTGCTCCTAATAGCGGGCATGTTTAAGCTCAATCTATAAGTTAAAGCTAACACTAAGCGCACACTGCCCAACCCGACTCTTTATGTTCTACACTGTTATCTGTGCTCTCTTCGACTCCCATTTGATTTCCTGGACCACTCCGCCACCAGGACTGCACTGGTCTGATGGCCTCCACTTTAAGCTAGGGTTGTCACGAATTGGCTCTGCCACTTCACCGATTCAAAACCTACTGGGCTTCTTAACTGTACTCTTGTACAATGCTGGCTTTTCAGATTTACAGTGCTGCTGTGTTGTGCCCTGGGCACAAAATAGTTTCGTCCTGTGCTGAATCCCTATGATCCGCTGGCTTCTGGATTTTATTGTGCCCTCCACTTTCACCACTGCTTTTCATTACGACTATGTTCTCTGCTGGACAACTTCTATTCCATTATCTGGTCTACTTCTGCAAGCTCAGTTTCTGTTCTTCTACTAGGATTTTGCCACTCTACAATGGGACAGATCTGATCTGCTTCTATTGGTTCAGCTCTTGATGCTGCTCCAATGCTGCTGATTAGTCTCTGTTTTGCTGCTATTTGCTTGCTTTCCACTGCCCTGTCCTTCAAAACAACTCTATCAGTGTTCACTGGACTAATTTGGACAAGCTCCTCAAATTTCTATTTCTGGTACCGACCTTGAATGCCTCTGCCACCTTCCCAGACTTGAATATCCTTCGTATAAGCCGATGGGTACTCTTTTTGCCTGTTGTATTATTCTCCGAAGGGCCCATCAAGTCACCCACCATTGCTCCATTAAAAACAGCAATTCCAACTGTTCTATCTTTCCCTCTCATCGAACTTCCTTGCCAGGTAATACATTGGGGTCTAAACTCACTAACCTCTTCCCGATTTCACTGACCTCAGACGTTACTGTCCCATTGAACTTTTGTCAATTGCATCAATAATCACTGGCCCCTCTGTAGTTACCTCCACAATGTGACATTACCTCCACAACGTCAAATTACTTACGAACAAGACCTTGGCCATTTATATTGTTGATGATTGTATTGACATCCTGGCTTTGACTGATGTTTGGCTAAGTGTTTTGTTCATATCTTACTGCGTACCAAAATGTCCCCAG
The DNA here is from genome assembly GCF_035084215.1 of Heptranchias perlo. Lineage (NCBI taxonomy): Eukaryota > Metazoa > Chordata > Chondrichthyes > Hexanchiformes > Hexanchidae > Heptranchias > Heptranchias perlo. Next base: position 9,185,483 of record NC_090338.1, on the reverse strand, counting down.
CTGGCTATAATTTCTACTACCTCCCCATCCAAACTGCTAAGTTGGTGGCTTGGCCCTTATTGCCATGTCGTACCTTGGTCTTTCCTTCTAGTTCTCTGGCACCTTCTCAGCCTCTGGACTTCACGTTCTCAGTTATTCCAATATTCATCTCAGACGCCTCCCACTCACCTTTCTGAATTAACTTCCCCCCTATTAACTCTCCGATACATTTTCATGGACGCTGCTCGGACCTCACCATCTGCCGTGGCCCCTTTACTACCATGATCACTGATAAGTGCATCTGCAAACACTTACTTGTATCCCTCACAACCCAAATTCACCAGCTGCCTTTCAATCCTACTTCTTTCTGCAACCCTCACTTACAGCTGCACTAGCATACCCCCAACTGCCTTGACTTTGACCCTCACATTCACTCTGATACACCTACAGCTCTGAATGTGTTGTCTCTATCTTGTTATTAAAGAATCCACGAGTTCTTCACATTTTCTGTTAGACATGCAGGTGGAGAAGCAGATTGATAGGTGAGAAAAGAAGCGAGGGATTTTCTACACTTTTGATAACCTTGTCTCCAGAAAAACCTTCACTGCCTCCCACGTGTTCGTTCTCTTGGTATGGCACCGATCTTCGCTGCCACATCTCCAAGGGTTGCAAATCGAAGCGTGTCTGGTGCACACCTGGCTTAGCCAAACATCACCAGATCTAGCTAGAACACATCACGCTATATTGGACCTTAATCTCCTCTACTAGGCGATCATCTTCACTTTTGAAGATAATCCCTGCCTTATTTTCTCAACTATCATCTAGCTCTTTAAACCTCTCGACCCTGCCCCTCCACCCTCATGCCTAACAATAAGTCTGAGGAGCATATCCTTCCACCAATGTCTACCACTTCAAAACTTCTCCAAGCCCTCCCAACCACAGCCTAGAGCCCCTGCCTCTGTATACTGTCTCTCCTATCTCGTTACAAACCCTCTGCAAGCTCATAGAATCATCGAAAATTTACGGCCCACCATGTCCACGCCAGCCGAAAATCGGTCACCCAGCCTAATCTCACATTCCAACACTTGGTCCGTAGCCTTGTCGGTCACAGCACTTCAGGTGCACATCCAGATACTTTTTAAAATGAGTTGAGGGTTTCTGCCTCTACCACCCTTTCAGGCAGTGAGTTCCAGACGACTACCACCTCCTGCATGAAAAAAATTTCCTCAGCTCCCCTCTAATCCTTCTACCAATTATGTTAAATCTACGCCCCCTGGTTATTGACCTCTCTGCTAAGGGAAATAAGTCCTTCTTATCCACTCTATCTACGCCCCTCAGAATTTTGTACACCTCAATTAAATCACCCCTTAGCCTCCTTAGTTCCAAAGAGAACATTCCCAGCCTACCCAGTCTTTTGTCTTTGCTAAAATTCCCCAGTCCTGGCAACATCCTCGTAAATCTCATCTGTACCCCGTCTTGTGCAATTACATCCTTCCTATAATGTGGTGACCAGAAATGTACACAGTATTCATTCTGTGGCCTAACCAGTGTTTTATACAGTTCCAGCATAACTTCCCACCTCTTATATTCTATGCCTCGGCTAATAGAGGAAAGTATTCCATCTGCCTTCTTAACCACCTTGTCTACCTGTCCTGCTACCTTCAGGGATCTGTGGACATGCACTCCAAGGCCCCTCACTTCCTCTACACCTTTCAGTATCCTCCCATTTATTGTGTACTCCCTTGCCTTGTTTGCCCTCCCCAAATGCATTACCTCACACTTCTCCGGATTGAATTTCAGTTGGCACTTTTCTGCCCACCTGACCAGTCCATTGATATCTTCTTGCAGTCTATAGCTTTCCTCCTCACTATCAAGCACATTGCCAATTTTTGTGTCATCTGCAAGCTTCTTAATCATGCCCCCTACATTTACGTCCAAATCATTAGTATATATCACAAAAAGCAAGGGACCTAGTACTGAGCCCTGCGGAACCCCACTGGAAACAGCCTTCCAGTCACAAAAACACCCGTCGACCATCATCCTTTGTTTCCTGCCACTGATCCAATTTTGGATCCAACTTGCCACTCACCCTTGGATCCCATGGGCTTGTACATTTCTGACCAGTCTGCCATGTGGGACCTTGTCAAAAGCCTTGCTAACATCCATGTAAACTACATCAAATGCATTACCCTCATCGACCCTCCTCATTGCCTCCTCAAAAAACTCAGTCAACTTAGTCAGACACGACCTTCCCTTAACAAATCTATGCTGACTGTCGTTGATTACTCTTTGCCTTTCTAAGTGATGGTTTTACCTGTCCCTCAGAATTGATTCCAATAATTTGCCCAGCTCCAAGTTTTGACTGACTGGCCTGTAATTACTCGGTCTATCCCTCACTCCCTTTTTAAACAATGGTACAACGTTAGCCATCCTCCAATTCTTTGGCACCATGCCTGTATCCAGTGAGAATTGGAAAATGATTGTCAGATCCTCCACTATTTCCTCCCTTGCTTCCTTTAACAGCCTGGGTTACATTTCATCCAGTCCTGGTGATCTGTCTACTTTCAAAGATACGAATCCCCTTAATGCTTCCTCTCTTACTATGTTTATCCCATCCAATATTTCACACTCCTCCTCCTTAACTTCAATCCCTGTGTTATCCCTCTCCTTTGTGAAGACAGATGCAAAGTATCCATTAAGAACCATATCCACATCTTCCGCCTCCACACATAGTTTACCTTTTTGGTCTCTAATAGGCCCTACTCTTCCTTAGTTATCCTCTTGCTCTTAATGTATTTATGAAACATCTTTAGGTTTTCCTTGATTATACTTGCCAATATTTTTTTCATGCCGTCTCTTTGCTTTCCTAATTTCCTTTTTAATTTCACCTCTGCACTTTTTATATTCCTCTAGGCTTTCTGTAGCAGTGAGTTCTCGGAGTCTGACGTAAGCTTTCCTTTTCTGCCTTATCCTACCCTGTAAGCTCCTTGACATCCAGGAGGTTCTAGATTTGGCAGCCCCACCCTTTTACTTTGTGGGAACATGTTTACTCTGGACCCCTTGAATCTTCCCCTTGAATACCTCCCACTGGTCTGACATTTATTCACCTTCAAGTAGCTGTTTCCAGTCGTATCCAGTCCATGAGATCTGTGTCCTGCACCCTCGTCCCCATTCGCCTCCATTGCCACAAAACTGCTGAACACTCATCGTCCTAGCTCTCACGCTAGCTGACATTGTGAATGGCTCCGTTGTCACAACCATTGTTCCTCCCCCTTTGAAAGCCAACATCACCACCCCTCCTCCAAACACCCAGCCTTGGTCCCTTTGTCCCTGCAAACAGCTTCTTCATATCCAATCTCCCTCTCATCTCCAAAGTGTTGTCACCTCCCAGGTCTACGTACTACCTCTCCCGCAACGTTTTGTTTGAATCCCTCCAACCAGCTTTTCATCCCTCCCATATCACTAAGACACCCCAAGCCAAAATCTTGAAAGACATACTCTGTGACTCTGATCATGATATATTATCTGTCCATTTTCTTCTCGAGCCCGCTATAGCGTTTGACACGATTGTCAACACCATCCTCCCTCTAATGCTTTTCTTCCCTTCTATAGCTCGACGGGACTGTTCTTGCTTGGTTCCACTATCTAATTTTAACCAGAGCACCTTTATCAATTCCTTCTCTACCCAATCCAAATTGTCAACTCAGAAGTTCGCCAAAGATCCATTCTTGCCTTATCCTCTTCCTTATCTACATGCTGCCCCTTGGCAACATCATCTCAAGTATGGATTCAATTTCCACATGTATTTTGATGACACTCAGCACTACATTTCTACCACCTCTCTCCACTTCTACTGCCTGTGCTGTTAGACTGATTGTCTGACATCCAGTCATGGATGAGCAGCAATTTCTTCCAGCTAAATACTAAGATGACCAAAGCCATTGCCTTCAGCCGCACCATAAGCCCCATGCCCTCACCACTGACTCTGCTCCCCTCTGGTCACTGGCTCAGGTTGCATCAGCTTATTCAAATATCAATGTCCTATTTGACTGTAAAGTGAGCTTCTGACATCATATATCTTTCAACACAAAGACCACCTTCTCGTAACACTATCCTCCTCCACCCATACAGCCCATCGTATACTGAACCTTTCATCCATGCATGTGTCACTTGTAGTCTCGACTAATTCAATGGTCTGCTGACCAAGCTCTAACGCTTCAGCTTCCGTAAACTTCCGCTTATCCAAAACTGCAGCTTGCCCATGACTTCTGTCTTCGCTGACCTTCATTGGCTCCTAATCGTCCAACCCTTCAAATTTAAAACTCTTATCGTCGTATTTAAGTCCCCCCATGGCTCTGTCCCTCCCTGTCTCCATAACTTGTTCTAACATTACCCTCGAACTCTGCGGTTCTCTGGCTCTGATTCTGGCTTCCCTTCTCTTCACTCCACTATTGTCGGCCGTTAGGTAGGCTGCCTAAACCCCACGCTCTTGAAATTCCTCCCTGAAACCCATCAACATCCCAGCCCCTTCAATTCCTTTAAGGCCTCCTTAAAACTCACCTTTTTCACTAAGATTTTAGTCGCCCACCCGCCTTAATAACTCCTTCTTTGTCTTGACGTCTATCTTTCTTCTGTACGCGACTGTGAAGCGTACTGGGACGCGTTTCTACATTAAAGGTTATACCTTCATGCAAGGTTTTGCTGTTACTTGCTATTGATACCGAATGGCAACATTGACTATGGTATTCCATTCCCCAATAGCGATATTCTGCAACTTGATAATTTGTGCTTGTATAAATATTGTCTAATGTTTGATAATCCCCAAATCGAATGCTACCTGGTTAATTCACTTATATAATCCACTTTACACAAAGCATCAAACATTTTTGATTTTCCAAAGTAGTCCTTTGCTACAACAATATATCTCTGCGTCATGGATGCAGGATTTAGGTTGCTTATTAAGATGAGGTAAGACTTTTCTAAGCAACTCGGGAAAACGATAATTGACGAGATCAATGGAGATACATAAACATATCTTCCTATGATAGATCAACTATTAATGCAACGAAACTCGCCTACGATCACTTTTATAGGAAATGTCTAGGCTGTCGCTAAACACGAGCACAAAAGGCTTGCAGTACGATGACAATGCAGTATTAACTGAAATATTGGAGCAAGGAAACTGGAACTAACTTGTTAAGAATCCATACCTATTACCCATAGCATAATTTCCAGACTATAGCAACATGACAGATTTTAAATGGAAGAAAAGCAGACTCAAGGGTTTTTATATATTAACTCCAAATTGCCGCCTGCTTTCAATTCTCTGAATTTCCTCTCTCCATAAAGGCATCCATTTATTCTTTGATCCTACTTTTGTTTCCCTATCTTGCCTCAAACTTTTATAGCTGTGACTATTTAGTTTCCATGCGCTCTCCAGAATAAGCCAAGTTTCTGATAAGGCTGTAAAATCGTATCCCTCTCTTCTTACTTGTTTTGCTAAAACACAACTTTCCCGTTGATGCTTTGCATTTTCTTCCATTGAGTTATTCTTTTGTTCACTATATTTTCCCTTAACCCTCTCCGTCTGTTCCAGGTATCTCTATTTATAATTAACCACTTACCCTGCTAATGTAGATTGCTCTTTCCCTTCACTTTATTTGAGCTTATCCCATCTCTCAGACGTGTTGAGACTTGAGCTTTTCCTGCCTCATTTGTGTAATTCCTTCTTCGGTACGCTACTTTCCCTTTCTTATTCGTAATAACAATGATTTATGAATCCTAAATTATCTGTAGTATGTAACTTGAATTTAAGTGTTGAAATAATATTTGTATTAATAAGTATACTATAGGTTCAAACTGTATAATCGCCAGCTTTGTTTCGTTGACATAGATTGTCCACACTGAGCTATTTAATTAAATCAGCAAATAACCATTGCGAGGTTAAGTTCAATAGACAATATTTGCTAGGTGAAGCTGAACATTTTATAACGCATTTCTCACCTCGTGAAATTCAGTGGTTTCGTTGCTCGTAGAGTCTGATGCCTTTCCATGTTCTGCAGGGACACAAGTCCCGGTCTTGATATTAATCATAGGTGCGGCCGCACCATGTAACTTTAGAAACATGAAATCATTCATGGTTGAATCTGGGCATACTTCATAGCAAAATGATTGTGGGAGGGTCTCGCTTTCATACACCTCTGTATAATTGGGCGGTATTGGAAGATTCACACTAGCCTTTTGAATTCCATGTAGCGAATCCCTTCTGGAAAAGTATGACATGTTCCAACAGCAACAGTAACTATTGATATCATTTCTACCTCTGTGCACCTTAATACCGAGGATTACGATAGCCAAAAGTAAAACGAACGAGATTGTGCCAAAAGAAATAATTAAATACAATTTTAAATCGGATTTCCATGGTCCAGAGGTCCCCAACATGCCGATATTGGAAGCATTTTCAGTATCACCATCCAGCACTGATACACTGATGGTGACTGTAGATGAAAGTGATGGGGTCCCATTGTCCCTCACCAAAATTACTATTTTTTGCCTGAGTGAATCTTTATGCTCAAGGCGGCGAATCGTCCATATTTCGCCTGTTTGAGCAGCCACAGTAAACAGACTTTCATCAGTGGGCTGACGAAGTTGGTAGGCAATTTGAGCGTTCTGTCCAGAATCAGCGTCGGTAGCTGTCACTTTTGCAACCAAGTAACCCGAATCCGCAGATTTAGGCATTGTGTCCTCTGTTGCCGACCCTTTATTTAGCAAAGGTGACACGATCACAGGTGCATTGTCATTCTGATCTATGATGATCACATTCACAGATACGTTGCTGCTGAGCGGAGGGGATCCAGCATCCTTCGCTTGCACATGGATTTGAAAAGTTTTGATTTGTTCGTAATCAAACGACTGCTGCGCAAACATCTCACCATTGGCTGCATTTATTGAGACAAAATTCAATATATGCAAACCTTGAACGAGGCTATCCAAAATGTGATAATTTAATTGGCCATTTTGACTATAATCCGGGTCAAAGGCTGATACAGAACCGATAGAAACGCCAATAGCATTATTTTCCATCACATATGTGGTAAATGCAGGCTGCGTAAAGCGTGGCGTATTGTCATTTATATCGGAGACCTGAACTTGGATGATTTTGCTGGTGTGGAGCGGAGGGGAGCCTACATCCGTGCATGTAATGGTAATGTTATACTCTGGATTCTTTTCACGATCTATGTCACCATGAGTGACCACTGTGTAATAGTTATTAAATGAGCGATCAAGCTTAAAGGGGACGTTTTTTGCGACACGACAGGAAACCTCTCCTTTCTCTTCAGAGTCGGTATCGGCCACTTTTAAAAGAAGTACTGCAGTCCCTAGCGGAGCGTGCTCTTGAAGTTGATTAAATGTGGAGGCTATAATTATTTCAGGAGCATTATCATTAACATCAGTAACTTTGACCATAACTTTACAGTATGCGGGCACAGCATCTGATCCTCGGTCCTTAGCTTGTACAGAAATGTGATAATCTTGCGTTTCTTCGTAATCCAGGTTACCAATTACTCTTATTTCTCCGCTTTCAGAATTCACACTGAATACCTTACGTAGACTATCGGGGGTACGGTCACTGAAAGAATAGAACACCTCACCATTTAGGCCTTCGTCCACATCAATGGCTTTTACCGTCAACATCAAAACACCTATCGGTACGTCTTCTGCAATTGTGATCTCATAGACATCATGTTCGAAAACCGGCGTATTATCGTTCCCGTCAATGACGGTGATGATAATTTGTGTGGTTCCGGTTCTGCGAGGGGTTCCTCCATCAATCGCCGTCAGCGTTAACCGATGAGAAGGTCGCTGTTCTCTGTCGAGTGGTTGCTCAAGGACCAGCTCGGGTGTGTGGCTTTGCTCCATATCTGATTGTAGATCCAAAACGAAGTGTTCACTGTGGCTGAGTTGATAGGTGCGGACACTGTTGGTCCCGGCGTCCGGGTCATGCGCGTTCTGGAGCATGAAGCGCGCTCCGGGCGACGTCATTTCTGAGATATTTAAGCGGAATTCACTTCTATCGAATACGGGCGAATTGTCATTTATATCAGTAATCTCAATTTCAACACGATACAGCTTGACCGGATTTTCAACCACGGCCTGCAACCTCATTAAACATTTCAGGGCTTGTTGGCAAAGCTGTTCTCTGTCTGTTTTCTCACTTATGACCAATGTTCCTGTTTTGAAACTCACGTCCAGGTATTTCACTTTGCGTTCAGATACAATCCGAAATCTGCGAGCCGCGAGCTGTGCCAGATCTAATCCCAAATCCCGAGCAATGTTCCCAACAAAGGCGCCACGCTCTAATTCTTCGGGGATGGAGTAGCGAATGTCCCCGCAAATTGAATCCGAAATGTACACAAGTATTCCACAAAGAACTTGCCATTTTGACAACCGGTAATTAATGAAATCGGCCATTTCTGAAGGAGAACAGTAAAAAACGGTTGTCGGATAGAACGATAATTCTGATCACAGTTCGTATTATTTGAAGAACACAATTGTTTATTACCTTGCGTTTCGAGATCAAACGCTCCGTTCTGTGCACTGGTGAATTGTTTTGGTTAGAATCGCCAGGACTCTTTATAAAAATCGTCTTAAAATGCCTCAAGGCCACTCTAAGACGTAAATGGAGGACACGGAGCAATGAACGTTGTTTGTTCTCCAGTGCTGCGCAGTGTTTCGTTTCATGGGAGTGGTGTTGGATCTATTGCCACATTTCATCTCCTCATTGGTAGACAGCGACACAAAGAGACTCAACCAATAATAGCACCAAACACTCTTAAAGCAGTCATCCTATACTGGACCCTAGTAGGATGATTTGATGGATTTAATGTTGTGCAATCTTAAAACACATGCCCTCACATTTCGTGTATTATTTAACGTTTTGCTTTATTGATGAATTATGCTTGATATATATTAGTCATATCTTCACACCATCTAAAAACAACCTAACTCATGGCATTCATAGTAAAACGTTCTCGTCAAACTTTAGATAAATAAAAAACAGGCATATTAAATCATCCACTTGGTTAACCGGTGTATTTGCGGGATGCTTCGCTAGTTTTTTTTAAATTGTAGAATGTTTTCAATTAAACCACACAATTGCCCTTCTGTATACGTAGCGACAGTAAGTAAAATATTTGCCAAACCTGTTGTACACCTGATCCACTGCCATCAAATAGAATGAATTGGTTTTGTTCTACTATGTGCGTTAGGAAGGTGTGGATTTTGTAACAGCATTTTTAGTGCATGTTCGTTATATGCTACCGCCGTTCATTGTTCTGCCCTGTATCAACAATTGCCATCTACAACTCCTGTAATGTAAAACTCCTGAACCTGAGGAAAGTGCACAGCCTGTGTGTGTGATGTTCAGGGCAATTCTAGGATGTTGGTTAAGAATAAAAGTATGTTATTTTAACGGGTTATGTATTAAAACTTGGGATAACCCTGGACCGGAGAAAGTCTCGTTGCCTTGCCTTCAGTAGCTCCAAAAAGGATTAGCATTCTGAGAGCTTTGAACATTCCACATCTGTCATAAAAAGAACTCAGATATCGAGATACAAAACATTGCACAAATAAATTAGGACAAACTAATCACCTTATGTTTTTCTATCTATGGATTCATACAGTAATAACTATCCAAATTGACGAGTTTTAGACCAACAGGCACATCAGAGATCAACTTGACGATGGGCTTAAAACATTATCCTTTTTCTTTGGGCTCCGTGTTTCATTCCTGACCATTGATAATTAACTGCATGATCTCTCGCACTGGTTAAGTGTACGCTCAGTAAAAGCAGAAAAAAATAGTCAAATTCACAACGAGGACACCCTCCATCATGTCGTGTGGCACTACTGACGATCCGGATTCTTTCCCCTCAGTCTGGTTCAGTAAAAACTGAAGTCGAATACATTTTAAAGTTCAACACATCTTTAATAGCAGGGTTCTTAGTCTGCAGCATTGATTTGGACTCCTGATAGAGTCCCTCTATGCTGGCAGAGCAAGAACAAAAACATACAGAAATCCACACGTTTTTACACAAATCAATAGGGTTGGAACATACTTAACGAGGGTCAACACCAATCATAAGCCGGGCACAGGTTGCCATGCGAGGTTACATTATTGCCGGCCAATCATAGATCGTCCATGTGCTGATCATGCTGCTGTTAGACATCAAAGGGGATACTTCCTCACCTTCCAACTTGGAATGTTCTTCCCTGTCCCTTCTGTTCCTTATCTCCCAACCTGGAATGTCTTTCAACTTTGGCTAAGCTCGTTACCTATATTGATCTGCCATAAACATGGAGACATTCAGACCAGTCCTTGAATCACATCAAAGACTCTACATTGCTAAGACCATGCAACCCTGCTGACTACGCAAACATATGGCCCAGCAGGAGGCTAGGCCACCTGTACCGATCTCAGTTACTAACTAATTAACCCTTTCTAATCATTTTGCATTCTGCTTCTTTGCCACATAGGCATCTTAATATTTTACCAAAAACTGACCACGTAGGGATTCTCACTACCGCCGTGCTAAGTGAGACAGATTAAGATCAGCTCTAGCAGCTCAAAACAGAGCATCTATGAGGCGCTGTGAGCAATCGGCAGCAGTAGCAGGATTGTATAAACCACAATCTGTATGTAACCTCAAAGGCCGGCATATCTCACACTCCTCCATCACCACCAGGCAAGATGAACAATCCTCGTTCAATGAACCATAGAGGTGCAGCGTCAGGCATACCTGACAATGAGGTGCCAACCGAGCGAAGCTACAACACAGAACTACATGCATACTAAACTTTGAATGCAGCGTGCTGTAGAAAGAGCTAAGCAATCCCACAACCAATGGATCGGGCCAAAGCTGTGCTACACTACAACATCATGTGGTGAATGGCAGTGGACAATTATGAAACAAACTAGCGGAGAAGGCTCCATTATCATACTTTCCCTCCATCATAATGTCAGAGGTGGAGATGTTTGCTGATTATTGCACAGTGTTCTGCTCAATTCACAATTCCTCAGACAATGAAGCAGAACATGCCCACGTGAAGAAAGACCTGAACAACATCCAGGTTTGCACTTATAAGTGGCATGTGGCATTTACACCACACAAGTGCTAGGCAACGACCATCTCTAACAAGAGGGAGTATAATCCCCCTCCTAACGCCTTGGCATTCAATGGCATTATGATCGCCGATTCCCCCGTCATCAACATTTTGCTGTTCACTATTGACCAGTATCTCAACTGTACCAACCAGATAAATGCTGTGACTGCTAAAGCACGGCAGAGGCTAGGTATTCTGCGGGCAAATGGTTCACCTCCTGACTTTCCAAAGCATTTCCATTGCCTACCGCATCACAGTAGTGTGATGGAATAGTCTCCACTTTCCTGGATGGGTGCAGCTGTAATAAAACTCAAGAAGGTCGACACCATCCTGGAAAAAAACATTCCACTAAAATGGCACCCCGTCTTACTGCAGTTATACAGGGCCTTGGTAAGACGACAGCTGGAGTATTGTGTGTAGTTTTGTTCTCCTTACCTAAGAAAGGCTATGCTTGCCATAGAGGGAGTGCAGCGAAGATTCACCATACTGATTCCTGGGATGGCAGGATCGTCGTATGAGGAGAGATTGGTCAACTAGGCCTGTATTCACTAGAGTTTAGAAGAATGAGAGGGGATCTCTTTGAAACGTATAAAGTTCTGACAGGGCTAGACAGACTGAATGCAGGGAGGATGTTCCCCCAAGCTGGGGGGTGGGTCTAGAATGAGGGGGTACAGTCTCAGGATACGGGGTAGGACATTTAAGATTGAGATGAGGAGAAATTTCGTCACTCAGAGGGTGGTGAACCTGTGGAATTCTCTACCACAGAAGGCTGTGGAAGCCAAGTCACTGAATATATTTAAGAAGGAGACAGATTTCTAGACACAGAAGGAAGTGAGAGCAGGAATATGGTATTGAGACAGAGGATCAGCAATGATCATATTGAATGGTGGAGCAGGGCCAAATGGCCTACTCCTGCTCCTATTTATTATGTTTCTATAAACAACCACCCCAGCCACCATGGACATACTGTGGCTGCAGTATGTACTATCCATAAGAATTTTGGGAATAGGGACAAATTGACATTTTTTGTTAATGCTATTAACTAACATGCTCTGCAGGCTGTGTCTGTTTAATTTGCTGAATTGTAAAATACCGACCTTTGACCTGTTTTGCTGAATTGTAATACAGACCGTTGACTAATGACTGAATCTTGTCATTCCCAGTATGTGGCAAGAACACTATGCACTATATGATTTATAGAGGAACAATGACCCAGGAAAAGTGGAACAGCAATTAAAGGACGACTGGTTATCTTGAATTTAGTAAAAAAAAAACACCTTGCAAAGAGTCTTGTGCAATCTGGTCACGTTGTATTGTGGAAAAAATCCCTTGTATTTCTATAAGGGTTTTTATGAATAGCTACCCCATAAATGTCCTAAGATTCCTTCCAGCGGGCTTTAAAAACCTGACATCATTTTTAGCTTGGTGCAGAGGAATCAGCGAAGAACATCCAGATGCAGAAGATTACAACCTCTGCAACAAAAATCGAACAAGATGTTAGACATCGACCAGACTGTGAGAAGATTATCAGCCTGTCAGAAAACAACTCGAAATGACTATGCCACCAATATATTACAAACTCTGTCCTGAGATCAATCGGGGTAATTTCATTTTAATATCTGTATTATTACTGTCTTCTAATAACGGGGTTATATTGTTTAAAACGTTGTATTATTACCGCCTTCTAATATTTGACAACTCTACATGTTTGATTTAACTATTAATAAATGAGACATTGATTTTTTTTTCATTCATTCATGGGATGTGGGCGTCGATGGCGAGGCCAGCATTTATTGCCCATCCCTAATTGCCCCTGAGAAGGAGGTGGTGAGCCGCCTTCTTGAACCGCTGCAGTCCATGTTTTTTTTTTATTCGTTCGTGGGATGTGGGCGTCGCTGGCGAGGCCGGCATTTATTGCCCATCCCTAATTGCCCTTGAGAAGGTGGTGGTGAGCCGCCTTCTTGAACCGCTGCAGTCCGTGTGATGACGGTTCTCCCACAGTGCTGTTAGGAAGGGAGTTCCAGGATTTTGACCCAGCGACGATGAAGGAACAGCGATATATTTCCAAGTCGGGATGGTGTGTGACTTGGAGGGGAATGTGCAGGTGGTGTTGTTTCCATGTACCTGCTGCTCTTGTCCTTCTAGGTGGTAGAGGTCGCGGGTTTGGGAGGTGCTGTCGAAGAAGCCTTGGCGAGTTGCTGCAGTGCATCCTGTGGATGGTACACACTGCAGCCACTGTGCACCGGTGCTGAAGGGAGTGAATGTTTAGAGTGGTGGATTCGGTGCCAATCAAGAGGGCTGCTTTATCTTGGATGGTGTCGAGATTCTTGAGTGTTGTTGGAGCTGCACTCGTCCAAGCAAGTGGAGAGTATTCCATCACACTCCTGACTTGTGCCTTGTAGATGGTGGAAAGGCTTTGGGGAGTCAGGAGGTGAGTCACTCGCCACAGAATACCCAGCCTCTGACCTGCTCTCGTAGCCACAGTATTTATATGGCTGGTCCAGTTAAGTTTCTGGTCAATGGTGACCCCCAGGATGTTGATGGTGGGGGATTCGGTGATGGTAATGCCGTTGAATGTCAAGGGGAGGTGGTTAGACTCTTTCTTTCTGGAGATGGTTATTGCCTGGCACTTGTCTGGCACGAATGTTACTTGCCACTTATGAGCCCAAGCCTGGATGTTGTCCAGGTCTTGCTGCATGCGGGCTCGGACTGTTTTATTATTTGAGGAGTTGCGAATGGAACTGAACACTGTGCAATCATCAGAGAACATCCCCATTTCTGACCTTATGATGGAGGGAAGGTCATTGATGAAGCAGCTGAATATGATTGGGCCTAGGACACTGCCCTGAGGAACTTCTACAGCAATGCCCTGGGGCTGAGATGATTGGCCTCCAACAACCACTAACATCTTCCTTTGTGCTAGGTATGACTCCAGCGACTGGAGATTTTTCCCCCTGATTCCCATTGACTTCAATTTTACTCGGGCTTCTTGGTGCCACACTCGGTCACCTCACCTCTGGAATTCAGTTCTTTTGTCCATGTTTGGACAAAGGCTGTAATGAGGTCTCGAATCGAGTGGTCCTGGCGGAACACAAACTGAGTATCGCTGAGCAGGTTATTGGTGAGTAGGTGCCGCTTGATAGCACTGTCGATGACACCTACCATCACTTTGCTGATGATTGAGAGTAGACTGATGGGGCAGTAATTGGCTGGATCGGATTTGTCCTGCTTTATGTGGACAGGACATACCTGGGCAATTTTCCACATTGTCGGGTCGATGCCATTGTTGTAGCTGCACTGGAGCAGCTTGGCTAGAGGCGCAGCTAGTTCTGGAGCACAAGTCTTCAGCACTAGAGCTGGGATGGTGTCGGGGCCCCTAGCCTTTACTGCATCCAGTGCACTCAGCCGTTTCTTGATATCACATGGAGTGAATCGAATTGGCTGAAGACTGGCTTCTGTGATGGTGGGGAGATCGGGAGGAGGCCGAGATGGATCATCCACTCGGCACTTCTGGCTGAAGATGGTTGCAAACGCTTCAGCCTCGTCTTTTGCACTCACGTGCTGGAATCTGCCATCATTGAGGATGAGGATGTTTGCAGAACATCCTCCTCCCGTTAGTTGTTTAATTGTCCACCACCATTCACGACTGGATGTGGCAGGACTGCAGAGCTTTGATCTGATCCGTTGGTTGTGGAATCGCTTAGCTCTGCCTATAGCATGTTGCTTCCTCTGTTTAGCATGCATGTAGTCCTGAGTTGTAGCTTCACGAGGTTGGCACCTCATTTTTAGATACGCCTGGTGCTGCTCCTGGCATGCTCTTCTACACTCCTCATTGACCCAGTGTTGATCCCCTGTCTTGTTGGTAATGTTAGAGTGAGGAATATGCCAGACCATGAGATTACAGATTGTGCTGGAATACAATTCTGCTGCTGCTGCTGATGGCCCACATCGCCTCATGGATGCCCAGTTTTGAGCTGCTAGATCTGTTCTGAATCTATCCCATTTAGCATGGTGGTAGTGCCACACAACACATTGGATGGTGTCCTCAGTGCGAAGACGGGACTTCGTCTCCACGAGGACTGTGCGGTGGTCACTCCTACCAATACTGTCATCGACAGATGCATTTGCGACAGGTAGATTGGTGAGGACGAGGGCAAGTAAGTTTTTCCCTCATGTTCATTCGCTCACCACCTGCCGCAGGCCCAGTCTGGCAGCTATGTCCTTCAGGATTCGGCCAGTTCGATCAGTAGTGGTGCTACCGAGCCACTCTTGGTGATGGACATTGAAGTCCCCCACCTAGAGTACGTTTTGTGCCCTTGCTACCCTCAGTGCTTCCTCCAAGTGGTGCTCAACATGGAGGAGGACTGATTCATCAGCTGAGGGAGAACGGTGAAGGTTCTCCCACAGTGCTGTTAGGAAGAGAGTTCCAGGATTTTGACCCAGGGACGATGAAGGAACGGCGATATATTTCCAAGTAGGGATGGTCTGTGACTTGGAGGGGGACGTGCAGGTGGTGGTGTTGCCACGTACCTGCTGCTCTTGTCCTTCTAGGTGGTAGAGGTCGCGGGTTTGCGAGGTGCTGTCGAAGAAGCCTTGGCGAGTTGCTGCAGTGCATCCTGTGGATGGTACACACTGCAGCCACAGTGCAACGGTGGTGAATGTCGTGAATGTTTAGGGTGGTGGATTGGATGCCAATCAAGCGGGTTGCTTTGTCTTGGATGGTGTCGAGCTTCTTGAGTGTTGTTGGAGCTGCATTCATTCAGGCAAGTGGAGAGTATTCCATCACACTCCTGACTTGTGCCTTAAAGATGGTGGAAAGGCGTTGGCCCCACGTCCGAATCTGTTACAAATTGGTGACCTGCGGCAGGATGTGATTAATCAATGTTTTGTGTTGACATAAAATCAAACATCTAAAAGACAACGATTAGAAGTGGACAGACTTCATTTGATCTCAAAAGATGCAAATTGTTCAAATTCCAGAAGTAAGTTCTTCTTTAAGTACAAGCGATCATGGCAAATGTCGTCGAAATATGAGAATAGATACTGAAAATGAAACTAAAGTCGTCCGAGGAATTGATCTCCAAAATTGTGGAGAAGGATGAGGCTTATGAGATAGCTGTAGAATGGGTAAGGGATCAAATTCGAAATAAAAAGATGATGGTGAGAATTGGCAAAAGGACTCTTGTTTGGGTGGCCAACTTATGTGCAATTATGAGTGAGGAACGAATTAAACAATTAAAAGAGGAAAATAGGAATCAATTAGAGGAAACTGGGAGACAGTCAGACGAAAAACAGAGTTTGAAATAATGTCTAACTGATATCCTTTCAATGCTGGAGAGTTTGCAATTGATGGCTAGAATTGTGATATCGACTACACAGTCGAAAAATATCACAAGAGAAAGACTTACAGTGAAAAATGGGAGACTAGAGTCTAAGCTCACCAACAGTCGAGGGGCTTGAAGAGCGATCCTGTGCCAACAACGGTAGCATAGTGCTTATGTTACTAGACTAGAAATCTAGAGACCTGGACTAATAATCTTAGAGTTATGAGTTCAAATCCTCCGACGGCAGCTGGCGAATTTAAATTCGATTAATTAAATAAAATTCTGGAATAAAAAAAAGCTAGTATCAATAATGGTGTCCGTGAGCCGACCGGATTGTCGTAAAAACCCATTTGGTTCATTAACCCCCTTTCGGGAAGGGAACCTGCTTTCCTTACCTGTTCTGGATTATTAGTGACTCCAGACCCACAATAATGTGGTTGATTCTTAATCGCCCTCTGAAATGGCCTAGCAAGCCACTCAGTTTTAAAATCTTGCTACGAAAAGTCAGAATAAGAATAAAACGGGATGGACCACCCGGCATCGGACCACTAGGCACCAGACACGACAAAGACAATCCAAGCCCAGTCGACCCTGCAAAATCCTCCTCACTAACATCTGGGGACTTGTGCCAAAATTAGGAGAGCAGTCCCACAGACTAGTCAAGCAACAGCCTGACATAGCCATACTCACAGAATCATGCCCTTCAGGCAACATGCCAGACTCCTCCATCACCTTCCCTGGGAATGTCCTGTCCCACCGGCAGGAAAGGCCCAACAGAGGTGGCAGTACAGTAATGTACAGTCAGGAGGGAGTGGCCCTGGGAGTCCTCAACATTGACTCCAGACCCCATGAAATCTCAAGGCATCAGGTCAAACATTGGCAAGGAAACCTCCTGCTGATTACCACCTACCGCCCTCCCTCAGATGGTGAATCAGTCCTCCTCCATGTTGCACACCACTTGCAGGAAGCACTGAAGGTAGCAAAGAGCAAAGAATGTACTCTGGGTGGGGGGCTTTAAAGTCCATCACCAAGAGAGGCTCGGTCGCATCACTGCTGACCGAGCTGGCCGAGTCCTGAAGGACATAGCTGCCAGACTGGGCCAGGGGCAGGTGATGAGCGAACCAATACGAGGGAAAAAAATGTTGACCTCGTGATCATCAATCTACCTGTCACAAATGCATCTGTCCATGAGAGTATTGGTAGGAGTGACCACCACACAGTCCTCGTGGAGATGAAGTCCCGTCTTCGCACAGAGGACACCATCCAACGTATCGTGTGGCACTACCACCGTGCTAAATGGGATAGATTCAGAACAGATCTAGCAGATCAAAACTGGGCATCCATGAGGCGCTGTGGGCCATCAGCAGCAGCAGAATTGTATTCCAGCACAATCTGTAACCTCATGGCCCGGCATATTCCTCACTCTAACATTACCAACAAGCCAGGGGATCAACCCTGTTTCAATGAGGAGTGCAGAAGAGCATGCCAGGAGCAACACCGGGCGGAGTGAAAAATGAGGTGCCAACCTGGTGAAGCTACAACTCAGGACTCCATGCATGCTAAACAGCGCAAGCAACATGCTATAGACAGAGCTAAGCGATTCCACAACCAACGGATCAGATCAAAGCTCTGCAGTCGTGATTGGTGGTGGACAATGAAACAACTAACGGGAGGAGGAGGCTCTGTAAACATCCCCATTCTCAATGATGGCAGAGTCCAGCACGTGAGTGCAAAAGACAAGGCTGAAGCGTTTGCAACCATCTTCAGCCAGAAGTGCCGAGTGGATGATCAATCTCGGCCTCCTCCCGATATCCCCACCATCACCGAAGACAGTCTTCAGCCAATTCGATTCACTCCACGTGATATCAAGAAACGGCTGAGTGCAGTGGATACAGCAAAGGCTATGGGCCCTGACAACATCCCGGCTGTAGTGCTGAAGACTTGTGCTCCAGAACTAGCTGCGCCTCTAGCCAAGCTGTTCCAGTACAGCTACAACACTGGCATCTACCCGACAATGTGGAAAATTGCCCAGGTATGTCCTGTCCACAAAAAGCAGGACAAATCCAATCCGGCCAATTACCGCCCCATCAATCTACTCTCAATCATCAGCAAAGTGCTGGAAGGTGTCATCGACAGTGCTATCAAGCGGCACTTACTCACCAATAACCTGCTCAGTTTGGGTTACGCCAGGACCACTTGCTGCCAGACCTCATTACAGCCTTGGTCCAAACATGGGCAAAAGAGCTGAATTCCAGAGGTGAGGTGAAAGTGATTGCCCTTGACATCAAGGCAGCATTTGGCTGAGTGTGGCACCAAGGAGCCCTAGTAAAATTGAAGTAAATTGGAATCAGGGGGAAAAATCATCAGTGGCTGTAGTCATACTTATCACAAAGGAAGATGGTAGTGGTTTTTTGAGGCCAATCATCTCAGCCCCAGGGCATTGCTGCAGGAGTTTCTCAGGGCAGTGTCCTAGGTCCAACCACCTTCTGCTGCTTCATCAATGACCTTCCCTCCATCATAACGTCAGAAATGGGGATTTTCGCTGATGATTACACGGTGTTCAATTCCATTCGCAACCTCTCAAATGGTGAAGCAGTCCGTGCCCGCATGCAGCAAGACCGGGACAACATCCAGGCCTGGGCTCATAAGTGGCAAGTAACATTCGCACCAGACAAGTGCCAGGCAATGACCATCTCCAACAAGAGTGTGTCTAACCACCTCCCTTTGACATTCAATGGCATTACCATCGCCGAATCCCCCACCATCAACATCCTGGGAGTCACCATTGACCAGAAACTTAACTGGACCAGCCATATAAATACTGTAGCTACAAGAGCAGGTCAGAGGCTGGGTATTCTTTGGCGAGTGACTCACCCCCTGACTCCACAAAGCCTTTCCACCATCTACAAGGCACAAGTCAGGAGTGTGATGGAATACTCTCCACTTGCCTGGATGAGTGCAGCTCCAACAACATTCAAGAAGCTCGACACAATCCAGGACAAAGCAGCCCGCTTGATTGGCACCGTATCCACCACCCTAAACATTCACTCCTTTCACCACCGGCGCATCGTGGCTGCAGTGTGTACCATCCACAGGATGCACTGCAGCAACTCGCCAAGGCTTCTTCGACAGCACCTTCCAAACCCGCGACCTCCACCACCTAGAAGGACAAGAGCAGCAGGTACTTGGGAACAAGGCCACCTGCACGTTCCCCTCCAAGTCGCACACATATTCCGACTTGGAAATATATCGCCGTTCGTTCATCGTCACTGGGTCAAAATCTTGGAACTCCCTTCCTAACAGCACTGTGGGAAAACTGTCACCACAAGGACTGCAGCGGTTGAAGAAGGCGGCTCACCACCACCTTCTCAAGGGCAATTAGGGATGGGCAATAAATGCTGGCCTCGCTAGCGACGCCCACATCCCATGCAAGAATAAAAAAAATCATCTAATCCTATCAGAATATCCTTCTATTCCTTTCTCCCTCATGTACTTATCTAGTTTCTGTGCTACAACTCTGGTTGCAAGTTGCACATTCTAACCACTCTCTTGGTAATGAAGTTTCTCCTGAATTCCTTATTGGATTTATTAGTGACGTTCTTATATTTATGATCCCTTTTGGACAGTTAGCAATAATGTGTAAATATATTGGATCAAGTTGATTGAGTTTGTTTTGAAGAAATAATGGAGTGCAGGGAGATTAAATAAAGGGAGAAGATATTTTGCATATAAATTTTCAAAATACATTTTGTAAGGATCTCCTTGGGAGGCTGTTACAAATAAACAAAATGGCATTAAAGGGTATTTTGCAGCTAAGTGACAGAAAGAAGATTTTTTTTGGATGGAAAGGGTCTGACTAAATACAAAAGTACAAACACACACATATATATGTATAATCTCGGCTAGGATATGTAAACATACAGAAAAAATAGGGAGCTATGAATAAAACTAATAAGTTACTAGTTACTTCAGGGGGAATATTGACAGATATAATGGGCTGCTCAAAATTCAACTATGGCGGAGGCCCGAAATGGGGCGTAGCTGATCCACCCGCCAGTAATAAAGCGCGCTGGATTTTGCCTTCCATTAAAATTCATAGAAAAGCAAATCAGGCGTGATGTGTAATGTGCAGCCTATATGCTAACACTTGTTTTTCACCCTTGCCGAAATTGAATTTTATGCCCAGTGGATTTAAACGTTTGGTCGGCAGATCACCCAGTGCATCAACCACCTGCCCGTTGCAACGATGAAGAATGAAGACGCAATGTGATTTTAAGGCCTGAGCCTGATTTCAATCCGACTGGCGAGCTGCCGACACCAAACAGGCCTCCTGATGCAGCTCGCCAATTTTGGGCCACAGAAATGTTAGCCAACGGGATACCAGTGGCAGCTGGGGGAAGTGGGTGAAGGCAAGGCTGAGAGAAGAGCCTGAGCTGGTAGCTGCTCACAGTATTTTTGTGGAGCCAGTTGGAGCACTCTTTCCAGCTCCACGGGAATATCAGGGTATTAATTTTGTGAGGCTGTTTCAGAGCTGCCAGCTGAGGTCTGTTTAATGACCGCTGCTAAGGCTGCACAAGTGTCTCTTAAAATTGCTATCAGGGTCCTAACTCTGACAGCAGGAACCTGAGACTGTGACCATGCAGTGATATGTAGAAATTGTTATTAGGATTGTTGGACGAAAAAAGACCAAGGTTCACCTAGTTCACCTTCTACCATCCTGGCAGTCCAATGACAAATAATGGACTTGTTGCCCAATCATGGCAATCAATCTCTATCAATTAGTCTACAACAGACCCAGACATGAGGTGAGGAAATGTCCAGCAATGGGAAGTTTTGGGAACCATATATACAAGTCATCCCTTCCTCCAAAGTATGTTACACTTACCATATGTCATATCTAGGTGTAGGCCCCTTTCAAAAGGTTCGGCCGGAGCGTTGGCGTTAATGGGCGCTAATGTACTTGAGGCCCTTATTACCACATTAACGCTGGTTTGGACAAATTAATATTGACCCCGCCTATGTTCATTCTCTGTGCTGCGGCTTCCCATGGTTTGTTGCACATATCCTTTCTATAGGCGCTGTATAGTCAAATTTCTATCATTCCTTTCACTTCACACGTTTCCTTCCATCCATATGCTGCTATCACCAAAAAGACTTCTGTGTACTATTGACATGGTTGTTAAACGCACTGCTCTTCCTCTCTCTCTGCTTTAATATTACAACTCTCGCTTTTGGAACATAGGAACAGGAGTAGGCCATTTAACCACTCGAGCCTGTTTCGCCATTCAATGAGATAAGCTCATCTGTGACCTAACTCCATATATCTGCCTTAGCCCCAGTGTCCTGTATGTGTCCCTGCACACACAATTTAACAGTAAGCACTAGCTCTTCTATTAACAGACACCCACTTAGTATTATTGCGTAACATGTACTCATTTACATTACCATAATAGTTCAAGTTTCAACGTGATGAATCATGTTACGAAAATATGTTAAACAGAAAATGGATAACGCGTTAACTTGTTATTATTTCATAATAAAAATGCATTTCTGATCGCCAGGAATTTACAAGAAATAATCGTGGACCTCGGTAACTGCTAGATTAATGTATTTTACTGCTAAGTATTGTTCGATTAAAAAATGCAACCTGGCAATATCAGTTTGGTTTCGACTAGTTAATTGGATATTAACGACTAGACAATTCAACCAGATCCCCAATTTGCCATTACCATCTTAAGTTGTCAAGGAATTATGGAACTTGAACATTTATTACACGCCTCACCTTGTGTGATTGAATGGTATCCTTACAATTGGATTCCTTTCCATTTTGTTCCATTAATAACGAGCCAGTTTTGATATTAATCATGGGTGCCGCTGGACCATGTAACTTTAAAAACATGAAGTCATTCATGGGTGAATTTGAAGTTGGACATAAGTCATAGTGAAATGTTTGAGGGACCGTCTCCCGTTCGTACACATCTGTATAATTGGCTGGGAGTTGAAAGTTTACACTGGTCTTTTGAACTCCTTGCAGCGAATCTTTTCGCTTGAAGCAGAATGGCATGCCGCAGGAGCAACAGTAGCCATGATCTCCACGTGCACCTTTCTGAACCTTAATGGCGAGGATTGCAATAGCCACAAGAAAAACGAACGAGATTGTGCCAAAAGATATGATCAAATAACGCCTTACATCAGGCGTCCATGGTCCAGAGTTTCCCAACATAGCGACGTTAGATGCACTTTCTCTATCAATATCCAACACTGATAAGTTGATACTGACTGTCGATGAAAGTGAAGGTTTTCCATTGTCTCTGACCACGACAACGAGTTTCTGTTTGAGCGAATCCTTCATCCCAAAGCGGCGGATGGTCCAGATTTCTCCCGTCCCAGATGCCATTGTAAACAAACTTTCGTCGGTGGGCTGACGAAGTTGATAAAATAGATGGGCGTTCTGTCCAGAATCGACGTCTGTAGCTGTCACTTTAACAACCAAGTAACCTGGATCGGCAGATCTGGGCATTATCTCTTCTGCTACGAAGCCTCTATTTGACAAGGGCGATAGGATCACAGGGGCATTATCATTCTGATCGAGGATGATCACATTCACAGTTACGTAGCTGCTGTGCGGAGGGGATCCAGCGTCCTTTGCTTGCACAGAAACCAGAAAATTATTGACCTGTTCGTAATCAAAAGAGCAGTGCGCATACATCACGCCGCTGGCGGAATTGATTGAGACGAACGTGGGCACAGGCACGCCATGAACAAGGCTATCCAGGATGGAATACGACAGTCGGCCATTTTGATTTAAATCTGGATCAATCGCTGATAGAAATCCAATAGAGGCACCAATGGCATTATTTTCCGTCACGTACATAGTAAAGGAAGATCGCGTAAACCGTGGTGCGTTGTCGTTTACATCCGAAATTGGAACTGAGATGGTTTTGTTAGTGGAAAGCGGGGGTTTGCCCGTGTCTGTACATGTAATGGTAATGTTGTACTCAGGCATCGTTTCACGATCTATGTCACCATCGGTGACCACTGTGTAATAGTTAGTAAAAGAGCTATCAAGCTTAAAGGGGACATTTTTGGAGACGTGACAATGAACAACCTGCCTTTCTTTGGAATCACGGTCCGTTACTTTCAAAGTAGCTACTAAAGTCCCTGCTGAGGCGTCCTCTGGTATCGAACTGTGCACAGAAGTTAACATTATTCTGGGAGCATTATCATTAACATCAGTAATTTTTACTAGAACTTTACAGTACGCGGGCACTGCCGCAGGCCCTTTGTCTTTCGCTTGCACCGTCATCTCATAATTCTGTGCTTCTTCGAAATCCACCATTTCATTTATTCTGATCTCTCCGTTTTCGGACTCTATGCTAAACAGTTTACGTACTCTATCGGCAGTGTTGTCACTGAGAGAATATATCAACTCACCATTTGTACCTTCGTCCAAATCCGTAGCATTAATTTTCGCTATCAAAGAACCTTTCGGTACGTTCTCTGCAATGACAATTCGATACACGTTCTTATCGAAAACCGGTACATTGTCATTTACATCAGATACAATTATTATAATCTGGCAGGTTCCAGATTTCGTCGGGGAGCCTCCGTCAATTGCTGTCAATGTTAACCGATGAGTGGCTTGCTGCTCTCGGTCTAGGGGTTGCTGTAGGACTAACTCTGCCGTGACAATTTGCTCGCTATTTGATTGTAGATCTAAAATAAAATGCTCACTTGGGCTGAGTCGATAGTTGCGGACGCTGTTGGTTCCGGAGTCAGGGTCGTGCGCGCTCTGAAGTGGGAAGCGCGCTCCGGGCGATGCCATTTCTGATATTTCAAAGCGATTCTCGCTTCTTTGGAATACGGGTGGATTGTCATTTATGTCGAGAATCTGAACCTCAACACGGTACAGTTTAAGAGGATATTCTACAACAGATTCCAAAGTCAATACACACGCGAGGGTCTGTTCGCAAAGCTGTTCCCTGTCTATTCTCTCATTTATGAACAGAATTCCGTTGTTAAAATTCACGCCCAGGTATTGCTTTTGATTTTCAGATACAATCCGAAACTTGCGAGCGGACAGCTGTCGTACATCTAGCCCCAGGTCCTTAGCAATATTTCCAACAAAGGCACCATCCTGCAATTCTTCAGGAATTGGATAGCGAACGTCCCCATAAACTGAATGTGAAACGTAGACAAGTATCAAATAAAGAATTTGCCGTAAGTAGGCCATTCCTAGACAAAGCCCGCAACCAATATTACTGCCAAAGACGCCGATAAATTGTACACCAGAGCTTAGTTGTTCGCTACCTTCCTTTTCCGGATGAAGACCTATATTAAGTCCAAAGTTCGTTTGCTAAGAATCGACAGGACGACTTAAATAAAGCTTCGTTAGATCCTAAGGTGCCCTCTCAGGCATAAACGGAGAACGTGAAAAAATATGTGCTGTTCATTCTCGGATATTGCGTAGTGTTTCGTGTAGTGGGAGTGGTGCTGGATCTCCAGCCACATTGCTTCACCTTATTGGTAGACAGCGACACAAAGAGACTCGACCAATAATAACACCAACCCTTCTTAAAGCAGTAATATTTAACGTTGTGCAATCTTAATTAAAATTGCATTTCTATTTGTTGTATTATTAATGTATTTAGGTTATTAGTGAATTATGCTAAATGCTCAATTTAATGTGGTCTTGTCTACGCCTTTTCGGACATTATTCCTTTTTGACTAACCTAACCACGTCCTTCACGGCAGATTATCATGGCCAAATTGCAGGTAAATAATGTGGCACAGGAATTAATGCAGTTCGTTTATCTGTAATATAGTTTATATGCCTTGTTTATTAACTTATCTGTTTATGAAAGCGTTTATAATAATTTTTAAAATACGGTTGCACACATGGTTGTAATGCCAGCAAACCGATATGCACTATCCACTAGACCTTACAACCCCGAGAAACACCACCTCAACTGCTAGAAAGGCTAACTTGTCATGGAGGCAAATCAAAAGGGAAAATATCTGTGCGCAACTTCAGGAAATATTCTGGGAAATTCACAAAATATCCCACGAAACAAAGCAGAAATTAAAATAATGTATTTCGACAAAACATTGGCTCCCCAAGTCGTCCAAACAAAACTATGAAAATCAGTATAATGTCCGTTGAACAAATATTCTCACTTGACATATATTTCGCATCTTGTCATTGCAACCAGTTGAAAATAATGCTTATATTATTGCTAGTGATTTCATATATAAGCCCATTAATAACCAAGTGTTGCATATGAGCAACTTATCAAGGCAAACCAACATGCTCAAAGGTAATTAACTCTTATTAACAGAATTATGTCACTAACTTGTGATATGCCAAGGAAATTTTATCACCGTGCCTTCAAAAAGTTCAGGAAAGGAATAACGTTCTGAGAGCTTTGCTCGATCCACAGGTGACAAAGTAGAAAATGGCCTCATGTCAAGCGTTACTGGACATGGTTACACAAGTTGAATAAGTCAATGGCAATTCGCTAAACATCTAGGTATTAATTCTATATAAAGAAACGTGCTGTTATAACTTTTATTAATATATTTTCTATTAAAAGGGCATTGAGGATCTGACAAATAAATGTATATTTTTTTTTCTGGTTCATTTTTCATGTTTTTTACTTATTTGTATTTCCTCATACTAGGTAGCATTCTATTCAATCAAAGCTCCATAGTACTCCAACTGTGATCTTATTAACGTTTTATCCTTTGGCTTTTATATTTTCTACCTTTTGTGATAAAGCTAAGGATTCATTATTTTTAACAGCCTTATCAATCTGAGGTATCCTGTGAATCTGTAATCCCAAATCTCTCTGCTCTTCTACTGCACTGAGCCTACTTACATTCAAAGCACAATCACCGATGTAGTTTTTTGCTTACTGACATTAAATTCCACCTGCCACGTGTTTGCCCATTCCCCATTTTGTCAATGTCCCTTTCCTGCTTCCTTTGGTCTTCTAAAGAATTAACTATACCTCCTATTTCGAGAACTCTTGTTTAATAAATATAATAGTTGTTTTGAAGAAGTGCCCGATTGGATAGATAAGAGGAATGAAGTAGATGTAGTGCATATAGATTTTCAGAAGGCTTTTGATACGATGTCTCACAAGAACCTTATTAGAAAAAGTCAGCCGTATGGTATGAGGGAAATTAGCACCATGATAGAAAATTAATTGACAGACAGGAAACAAAGAATTACGTAAACGGGTATTGCTTAGACTGAAGAAGGGTTGGAAGCTGTGTACGCAGGGGTCAGTGCTAAGTCCATTTCGGTTTATGTTACATGTAAATGATTTGTACTTGGGTATATGGACCAACATCTCAACAATTGCTGACAAAACAAAAGTAGGACGTTTGACAAGCAGTAAGATGAACTGTAAATTACGTCAGGAATAGACAGGTTAGTGGAAAGCACAGCCAGATATCAGATGTAATTTAACGTGGCTAAGTGTAAGGTAATACATTTTTGTAGGAAAGTCAAGGAACAGGAGCATACATTCAATGGAAATACGTTGAATGGCGCGGATTAACAGAGAACCGGGTGGGGGTTCAAGTGCATAATTCCGTGAAAGTGAGTACAGATAGATAAAACATGAGTTGGCCAGCAGCATAGAATATTTAAGACGGAAATGAGAAGGAATTTCTTCTCCCAGAGGGTCGTGAATCTTTGGAATTCTTTACCCCAAAAAGCTGTGGAGGTTGAGTCATTGAATACATTCAAGGCTGAGTTAGACAAATTTTTCATCAGCAAGCGAATCAAAGAATATGGGGAAAAGGCGGGAAAGTGGTGTTGAGGTAAAAATCAGATCAGCCATGATTTCATTGAATGGAGGAGCAGGCTCGAGGGGCCGAATGGCCTACTCCTGCTCCTATCTTTTATGAGAGCACGGAAATAACGATGAATTTGTACAAAAGATTGATTAATTCACAGTTGGAATTCAGTAGTTTGGGCGACCTATGTCAGAATGGCCTTTAAAGACATAAAGAACGTACAACGTCGATTCGCCAAGATTGTGTCAAGGATGGGTAACTATAGTTATAAGAGCGAGTTGAGATATTGGGCTATTTCCACTGAAGCAGAGATTGCCATCAGGCGATTTAATAGTGTTTTCCTCTCTAATTTATGAAGCATTTTGATAGTGAATAGGAAGAGATTACTTCCTAGGTTTGGAGAGTCACTGCCGATGGGTTAATTTTTTTAAATCACTAAAGGTGAGAGGTTGAGGAGGTTTCTTTACACAGAATACTGTTGTAGCACGGAATGCGTGGCAACTAGGAGTGGTTGAAGCAGATATTGCATTTTTAAAGATAATGGATAAGTATTTGAAGCAAGTAGAAATTACAAAGAGTAGGGCAATGGTATTAATTTTGGATTACTTTTGCAAAGAGCTGGCAACCAATTTTGGGACAAATGGGCTCCTTCTGTGCTCTATGTTGCTCTGTCTAAGGAGCCCTGTTCCATTTTGCTCTGCATATGATTCAAGTATAGTGAAAGCTGCAGTGTTTCCTAGCAGGAGGGATCAGTGACACTTTGGCGGTCTCTGGCTCCGGATGCAGTTAACAGTAGAGCATTAGAGATGGCCTGGGCATACTTAATGTGCCCACCTTGTTATGTCACAGTTAAATAGATAAAATGGTACACGATTATATAAAAAAAGACAGTTGCCTAAGTTATCTCAGTGAAGAAAAAGGCCAACAAGAAAATAATTATGCTGTTGCCGTATGTATTATTTAGATATTGTGATTAAGGATTTTGAGTATCTGATATTCACACTGATTAACAGAATTGGGAAATAACCCACGCACTAACAACAATGAATTGACGAGTACAAAATAATCACCCAGAGATGTATCTTGTAACTTGAACAAGAAATACTCTTAAAAATGTAAAATCATCAGCCAATTACCCACAAAAATCCACATAATCCACACTTTCTCATTTGTGAACTACAACTGTCAGATATCTGGTGTCAAGTATTTCTTTCGTCATTTTGAACTGCTATTAATAACCAGTGTAAGGAATCTTACAACACCAGGTTATAGTCCAACAAATTTATTTTAAAATCACAAGCTTTCGGAGATTATCTCCTTTTCTTCACTGAGATAACTTAGGCAACTGTCTTTTTTTATATAATCGTGTACCATTTTATCTATTTAACTGTGACATAACAAGGTGGGCACATTAAGTATGCCCAGGCCATCTCTAATGCTCTACTGTTAACTGCATCCGGAGCCAGAGACCGCCAAAGTGTCACTGATCCCTCCTGCTAGGAAACACTGCAGCTTTCACTATACTTGAATCATATGCAGAGCAAAATGGAACAGGGCTCCTTAGACATTAATAACCAGGAGTAATATCCAAAAAAGCTCAGCAGCTGTTACCAATATCTACGGGGGAATAAACGAATTTCTAGAAATCCATTTGTATATTATCACAGTACATGCTTCTGTTATTAGAAATAAAAATGTTATTTTTTAAATGTAATAGACAGCAAGTAAATCAGCATCTAAGAAGAGAAAAGATGAGCTAACGTTATCTAAATTTCCGTAAGTCCCAAAACAAATGCTAGTTGATGAATTAGTTATATAACCCAGTTTGTACAAATTAGTGACCGTTCTATATCAAATCGTCCTAAGCGAATACAGTTATTTTTCTCAACGTAGTAAGGACAGGGGATATCTCCATAATAAGTTCCAAGGATCTTTTGTAACTTGTACAAATAGTGATTCAGAAGATAAATAAACGTGCGTAAATATACATATTTGTGGTAGTAAACATGTGTGAATATGCAAAACTAATTTATATTCACCACCTTTAGAAGTGGCTGGATTATTACTGTGCACATGTGCCGAAAAACAATTTGACAACATCTTGAAAATGCAAATGCAAGTTTAGTAAAGTGTCTCTTTATACCCTGAGAAGAAAAATGACTTTTGATCTTAGAAGCAGGATAATTTAATAAGATTGCCTGCCTGAAAAAATGTTATTTTTTTAGAAATCCTGTATATAGGGTCCATATTAAGATAATATGTTAACATAAGTTGAAGTATGAAACATTCCATTGTATTCGGCCTGACAGCACATCATCCTACGAGTAGTGGACATTGTGGCATGTTTTTCTGTATGTTATAGATATGAAAGCAAGTAGAAATTTAAATTCCGATAAATCTTTTTTTTTGATGCCATAAACCTTATGCCGTTTAACTCCAGACAAGTTACATTAATGTAAAGGAACAGTTTAAGTTTCAACGTGCCGACTCCTTGATAGTAAATATACAACTCTGGAAAGGCATAATATTTGGGCCAGCACACTACAGAGAAAATATCTTACTATTTTCCTGTGTAGCCCGTTAAGAAAAATGTTATGATTTATGATTGCACAAGAAAGGTTAACATATCGTACCTCTTGAGATTCTAACAGGTATACTAGGATTGCGTGCAGTTTCATCCAGACTTTATATAACTAACAAAATAATAATTTGTTATCAATGAATTTATGCATTCAAGCCATGTAGTCAGCCAATATCAGTTTCCTAGAAGTAAAGGGAATTAGGGGTTATGGGGAGCGGGCAGGAAATTGGACATGAAGCTGAGTTCGGATCGGTCAATGCCCTGTGGGTGGCGGAGAGGGCCCAGGGGCTATGTGGCCGGGTCCTGCTCCGACTTCTTGTGTTCTTTAGATTTGTGGTTGGGATCAGATCAGCCATGATCTTATTGAATGGCGGAGCAGGCTCGAGGGGCCGATTGGCCTACTCCTGCTCCAATTTCTTATGTTCTTATGTTCTTATTATAGTTTAGTTGAACAGTGTAGGCGGAGTAATTCAATAAGCTCACAAATTACCATTGTCACTTTAAACTGATTGAGGAGTATAGGCTCATAGAACTATAAACTCGTAAGGCATATCTCACCTCAGGGAACTCAGTGGTTTTGTTAATCCTAGAATGTGTTCTGTGTCCATTTTCCTCAGCTACGCATGCGCCAGTCTTCATATGAATCTTGGGTGCCGTTGACCCATTTAGGCTTAGATACATTAATTCATTCATGATTGAATCTGAAGATGGGCGCACTTCATAGCGCAATTTTTGAGGAAGAGTCTCGTTGCCTGTATAATGTGGTGGCATTGGAAGGTTTATACTAGCTTTTTGTGAATCTCTGGACATATGGCAGAATAGCTTGGCACAAGAGCAAAAAATAACCGTTAATTCCATGTGCAATTTTGTGAAACTTAAAGGTAAAGATGACAGTAACCGCGAGAAAAACGAGCGAAATTATGGAAAAAATATGATTAAATAAAGGCGTAAATCAGGTGTCCATGGTCCAGAGTTCCCCAACATACAAACATTGGGTGCAGTTTCTATATGACTGTCTGACACTGACAAATCGATAATGACTGTGGATGAAAGTGAAGGTTTTCCATTGTTCCTCACCAAAATTACGAGGTTTTTTTGAGCAAATCGATGATCCCAAAGCGGCGGATAGTCCAGATGTGTCCCGTTCCCAGACTTTCATCAATGGGCTGTAGAAATTGGTAGTGAAGTTTAGCGTTCTGACCAGAATCAGCATCTGTCGCTGTCACCTTAGCAACCAAGTAACCTGGATCCGCAGATCTGGGCATTGTCTCCTCTGCTACGGAACCTCTATTTGACAAGGGCGATAGGATCACAGGGGCGTTTTTATTCTGATCTACGATGATCATATTCACAGTTACGTAGCTGTTGAGCCGAGGGGATCCAGTATCCATAATATCCAGAAAGACTTGAACATTTTTCAGTTGCTCGTAATCAAAAGAGCGCTGCGCAAACATCATACCATTGGCTGAAATGATTGTGAAGAAAGTTGGCGCAGGCATGCCATGCACCAGACTGTCCAGAATGGAATAAGAAAGAAGGCCATTTTGACTCAAATCTGGATTAAATGCTGTTACCGAACCAATAGACTTACCAACATCGTTATTTTCTGTCACACACGTAGTAAATTAAGACTGCGTAAAGCGGGCACGCTATCGTTTATATCTAACACCTGAGTTGAGTTTGTGAGTTGAGAGTGGAGTAGAGCCTGCATCCCAACATACAATGGTAATATTGTACTCAGTTACCTTTTCACGATCTAGGTGGCCATCAGTGATCACTGTGGTAGTTATTAAAGGAGCTATCAAGCTTAAAGGCACTGTTTCTGGCAACGTAACAGTTAACATTTCCCCTCTCTTCTGATTCGAGGTCCGTTACTTTTAAAAGAGTTACTGTGCTTCCCAAATGTGTGCGCTCTGATCGAACTGGATGCGGATATTATCTTTACTTCAGGTGCGCTATCATTATTGTCAGCAACCTTTAACAATTTTAGAGTATACTGGCTTAGCGGCTGGGCTTCTGTCCTAAGCTTGTAGGAAAATCTCATAATTCTGTTCCTCTTCAAAATCAACTATGCCAGTTACTTAAATTTCTCCGGATCTGGAGTCCAGACTAAAAGGGCACTGCACTTTATCTGGAGTGTACTCCCTGAAAGAATAGGTTACCACACCATTTAGTCCACCGTCCAAATCCACGGCATTTAGCTTTACCACTAAAGATCCTTTTGGTAGGTTTTCTGCAATGACGATTTGATAGATGCTCTGTTCGAAAATCGTTTTATTGTCGCTTATATTTAAAAATGCTAATAATAATCTGGGTTGTTCCTGACCTCACAGGCGTTTCTCCATCAATCGCAGTCAAGGTTGACTGCTGGATTGGTTGATGTTCCCGGTCTAGAGGTCGTTCAAGGACTAACTCGGCGGTCACAGTTTGTTCGCCGTCCGTTTGTAGTTCCAAAGTGAAGTGTTCATTTTTGCTGAGCTGGTAAGTATGGACTCTGTTGGTCCCGGCTTCCGGCTCATGTGCGCTCTTTGTGGGAAACGCTCACCAGTCGAGGCAAATTCCAAGATTCCTAAACAAAATTCATTCCTCTCGAATACAGGCGAGTTGGCATTTATGTTGCTAATCTCAACTTCAATACGATCTACCTTTAGCGGATTTTATATCACTGCCTCTAAAAGCAACACATAGCCGAGGCTGTACGCAAAAAGCTGTTCCCTGTCTATTTTTTCATTTGTGAGTAATATTCCATTTTTAAGTTCACGTCCACATACTTCTTCTTGTATTCAGACGCAGTGGATAGCTGACTTACATCTAAGTCCAGGTCCTGAGAAATATTTCCAACAAAGGCACCAAGCTCCAATTCTTCAGAGATTGAACAACGAATATTTCTATAAACTGAGACCGAAATGCAGAGGAGTATAATTTTTTTTTAAATCGCCATTGTGGCATCAGGCAATTTAGCAGGTCGGCCATCACGGGACCAAACTACCGTAAATACAACTGCTCGATGTGTCCATAATTTACGGCATTTAGTATTATTTCAAGCAGATAATTATTGATTACCTTGCTTTTTCAGATGAAGAACAACACTTAGGCTGCAAGGATTAGAATCGCCCAATATTATTTCTACGGTTCCCCTTAGAATTCCCTACGCCTATTCTCCTACGTAACTGGGAAATATGGAATAGTGCGTGCTATGGGTTCTGGGTGCTGCTTAATGTTTGGTGTTGGGGGAGTGGTGATGGATCTCTAGCCGTATTTCTTCACCTCATTGGTAGACTGCGACACAAAAAGACTCAACCAATAATAACAACAAGCACTTTTAAAGCAAAGGTGCCTTCTTTGAAACACGATTAGGATGACTTGGCATATTTATCGTTGTGCAACTTTAATTGATGCTGCACTTTTATTTGTCATACAATTCATTTTCGTGGCTTATTTATGAAACAAATTTGATGTGGAACTTAGCACAGATTTTAACAGAAACATCTGCATAAAATGTTGAATTAAACAACTTTCTTGGGTGGCAGGTTGTGTATTTCTTTCAATGAAACGGTGAATACGTCAACGAAAACAAGATTAACTGGATGCGGAAACATCAAGGCAAAGAAACAAAAGATGGGTCTAGACGAGCTGTAAATGGCAACAGCAGAACTATTTCCAGCATCTGCTGTACGAAAAAACGGGAGCAGTGGTTATGACCTGAAGGTTGTAAAGTGCCTATTCAAAATATGGTGCGCTGTTCCTCAAGCTTCCGTTGGGCTTTATTGGAACAGTGTAGGAGGCCGGGGACAGAGAAGTCAGAGCGCTAACGGTTCTGGTGTTGCCATTTACAGCTTCTCTGGACCCATCTTTTGTTTCTTTACTTGTCCCATTACTGCTCTCCTTGCCTTACACCATCATCCCTTTTGTCATTTAATCACTCCTTCCTTCCACCCTTTCACAGACTTTCCCTTTTGTTCCTTCTTCCCCTCCCCTTCCACCCACCCCCTCCCCCACACCGCTTTCCCTGGCTCTGTACTTGCTTATAAACTGTTAAATCTTTCACTTCTTCCAGTTCTGACAAAACGTCATCGACTTGAAACGTTAACTCTGTTCCTTTCTCCACAGATGCTGCCTGACTTGCTGAGTATTTCCAGCATTTTCTGGTTTTATATTGAACCAACGTACATTTCAATATTATTAAATTGGAGCTTGTGGTTGTATTTAAGATTAAGCAGATTTATAAACCGATATAACTTTAATTTCTGCTGCTTCATTCGGCAGCTTGAGCAAAGGCCTGTTCTGTAAGAAGATTATCGTGGTTATTGATTGTTAGTTTACTTTTCTTCCTTGTTTCAGTTACGGGATTCTACATCACCTGTAGTATAACGATACAAATCCAGAATTAAACAGATAGTCTTCCCCCACTGTTAGTGTTAAGGGCTGATATAGCTCAGCGACAAAACAAATTGTTTAACAGCGTATATTTCTAGTTCATGATACACAGCAACAACTTGCATTTATATAGCGCCCTTAACGTGGTAAAACGTCCCAAGGCGCTTCACAGGAGCGTAATCAAACAAAACCGAGCCACATAAGGAGATATTAGGACAGATGACCAAAAGCTTGGTCAAAGAAGTAGGTTTTAAAGAGCGTCCTGAAGGAGGAGAGAAAGAGGCAGAGAGGTTACCTCTCTATGGAGAGAATTGCAGAGATTAGGGCCTGGGCAGCTGAAGGCAATGCTGCCAATGGTGGGGCGATGGAAATCGGGGATGCGCAAGAGGCCAGAATTGGAGGAGCACAGAGATCTCGGAGGATTGTAGGGCTAGAGGAAGTTTCAGAGATATGGTGGGGCAGGGCCATGGAGGGATTTGAAAACATGGATGAGAATGTTAAAATCGAGGTGCTGCCGGGTTGGGGCCAAATGTAGATTGGCGAGCACAGGCATGATGGCTGAACAGGACTTGGTGCGAATTAGGAGATAGGCAGCAGAGCTTTGGATGAGCTCAAGTTTACAAGGGGTGCAAGGCGGGAGGCCAGCCAGGAGAGCCTTGGCTCAGTGGTAGCACTCATACCTCACACTCCAGAAACTTGAGCACATAATCCATGCTGGCACAATACAGTGCAGAGGGATTGCTGCACTATTGGAGCTGCCATCTTTCAGATGAGATGCTGAACCGAGGCTCTGTCTGCCTTCTCAGCTGGACAGAAAAGATCTCATGGCACTATTGGGACAAGATCAGGAGAGTTCTCCCCCCGTGTCCTGGCCAATATTTCTCCCTTAATCAGTATCAATAAAACAGATTATCTCATCATTATCACATTGCTGTTTGTGGGAACTTGATATGCGCAAATTGGCTGCCACATTTCTCTACATTATAACATAAGAACATAAGAACATAACAAATAGGAGCAGGAGTAGGCCACTCGGCCCTTTGAGCCTACTCCACCATTTAATCAGATCGTCGCTGATCTTTGGCCTCAACTCCACATTCCTGCCTGATCCCCATACCCCTTGATTCCCCAGAGTCCAAAAATCTATCTCTCTCAGCCTTGAATATATTCAATGACTCAGCATCCACAGCCCTCTGGGGTAGAGAATTCCAAAGATTTACAACTTCCTGCGTGAAGAAATTCCTCCTCATCTCAGTCTTGAATGTCCAAACCCTGTATCCTACGATTATGCCCTCTAGTTCTAGACTCTAGCCAGGGAAAACAATCTCTCAGCATCTACTCTGCAAGCCCCCTCATAATCTTATATGTTTCAGTGAGATCACTTCTCATTCTTCTGAACTCCAGAGAGTATAGGCCCATTCTACTCAAACTCTCCCCATAGGACAACCGTCTCATCCCAGGAATTAAGCTAGTGAAACTTCGTTGCACTGCCTCCAAGGCAAATACATCCTTCCTTAGATAAGGAGACCAAAACTGTACGCAGTACTCCAGGTGAGATCTCACCAAAGCCCTGTACAACTGGAGTAAGACTTCCTTGCTCCTGTACACCGACCCCCTTGCAATAAAGGCCAACATGCCATTTGCTTTCCTAATTGCCTAATGTACCTGCATCCTAACTGTTTGTGTTTCTTGTACGAGGACACCCAAATCTCTCTGAACACCAACATTTAATAGTTTCTCACCATTTAACAAACATTCTGTTTTTCTATTCTTCCTACCAAAGTGAATAGCCTCACATTTCCCCACATTATACTCCATCTGCCACCTTCTTGCCCACAGACTTAATCTGTCTATATCTCTTTGCAGGCTCTTTGTGTCCTCCTCACAGCTTGCTTTCTCACCTAGCTTTGTATCATCAGCAAACGTGGATACATTACAATTGGTCCCTTCATCTAAGTCATTGTAAATAACTGAAGCCCGTGCATGATCCTTGCGGCACCACACTAGTTACAGCCTGCCAACCTGAGAATGACGCATTTATCCCTACTCTTTGTTTTCTGCCCTTAAACCAATGCTCTATCCCTGCTAATATATTTACCTCAACCCCATGAGCCCCTACCTTGCGTAACAACCTTTTATGTGGCACCTTATCGAATGCCCTTTGAAAATCCAAATATACTACATCCACTGGTTCCCCTTTATCTACCCTGCTAGTTACAGCCTCAAAAACTCTATTGAATTCGACAAACACGATTTCCCTTTAATAAAACCATGTTGACTCTGCCTAATCATATTGTGATTTCCTAAGTACCTTGTTACCACTCCTTAATAATGGATTCCAGCATTTCCCCGACGACAAATGTCGGGATAACTGGCCTGTAGTTCTCTGTTTTCTCTCTCCCTCCCTTCTTGAATAGCGAGGTAACATTTGCTACCTTCCAGTCCACTGGGACCGTTCCAGAGTCTAGAGCATTTTGGAAGATCATAAACAGTGCATCCACCGTCTCTGGAGCCAGCTCTTTTAGGATGTACAACAGTGACTACACGCAAAAGTACTTTATTGGCTGTAAAACACTTGGAGACATTCCAAGGAAACAGGCAAATGCGAAGAGTTGGACTGCTCGTTAGTTGTGTGCACAGGGAAGATACCCTACCATTGGAACCTTATTTAATCCAAAGCATAAATCTGAATGATTAAAAACATAACCGGGAAGGGATGGGCAGCAATGGTTATGAAAACTGCTTCAGCATCATCCGGAATACTGTGTACAGCTTTAGTCATTGCACTACTGTGGAAAGATTCTGCGTTTTCAGAGGTTGAAGAAAAAGAGAAATTAAATTGATAAGGTTATTAGGCATCGAAAACTGCGAAAACCGAGAATGCTTACACTGAGAAAAGGTTTGTGATACATTTGTTGACAGAACCAACAGATGTGTTAACTGGGGGCATCCACTCACATTTAGAACAGGGAATATGGTGGTGCAAAATGAAGGCCTGGGAAACATCAGGCTGCTAACACAGGAATATAAGAATGTACAGGACCGGAAAAGACCATTGCAGTCCATCTGGTCGTCGCAGGGGGTAGATCACATCGCATTACATCACAAAAGATCTTTCATCTCCCTCTGTAACCCCCACTCCCGCAGGTGTTTATTGAATTCCCTTGAATTTGCTAATACAATCGACCTTCACTGGTTATCTTGCTGGTTCATTCTATGCAGTGAACACTTTCTGCGTTAAAAAGTTGGACCTAAATTGCTTCTTCGTCCTTTCTAATCGAATTTTGAAGCTTTGCCATCATGTTGTAGAATCTGTAACCATTTTTACATTTTGGCTTTTATGGTTATATTCTTGGATCTTCAAGACTTCAGTAAGATAATCCCTGAGCCTTCTCTTGAAATTATACATTTCCAGCTTCTGCAGAACTTCTCATAATTCAGGTGCCTTGTCCCAGTGGTTAAGTCAGTCGCTATTCACTGCACCCACTGCCAGCAGCACTCTCACATTCTTCTCCTGTGACCTATCCTGTATAATAATATCATTTCTTCTTGTATTGCCACTGTCCATTATCCTTTCTCCACCTCAATACTTCGCATTTTTCTACATAGAGTTACATCTGCCACTCATCATTAAAGCTCCCCAATCTATCCCATTCAGCCAATCAAGCCTGTGCCAGCTGTTTGAAAGCGTTATCCAATTAGTCCCATTCCCTGCTTATATTTATATAATTCCCTTTTGGAAGTTACTATTAAATCTGCTTCCACCACCCTTTCAGACAGTGCATTCCAGATCATTACAACTCGCTGCATAAAAAAATGTTTCCTCATGTGGCCTATGGCTCTTTTGCCGATCATCTTAAATCTGTGACTTCTGGTTACCGACCCTTCTGATACTGGAAACCATTTCTCCTTATTTACTCTATCAAAACCGTTCAGGATTTTGAACACTTCTATCAAATCTCCCCTTAAATGTCTCTGTTCGTAGGAGAACAAGCCTAGCTTCTCCAGTGTCTCCATATAACTAAAATCCCTACATCCCTTTTACTATTCGAGTAAATCTCTTCTACACCCAACTAAGGCCTTG
The DNA here is from genome assembly GCF_035084215.1 of Heptranchias perlo. Classification (NCBI taxonomy): domain Eukaryota; kingdom Metazoa; phylum Chordata; class Chondrichthyes; order Hexanchiformes; family Hexanchidae; genus Heptranchias; species Heptranchias perlo. The sequence goes on along the minus strand of NC_090338.1, from coordinate 9,147,169 downwards.
GTATCCTTCCTAAATCGTGGTGCCCAGAATTGAACACAACAGTCCAGCTGCGGCCTAACCAGAGTTTTATAAAGGTTGAGCATAATTTCCATGCTTTTGTACTCTATGCCTCTATTAATGAAGCCCACGATCCCATATGTTTTTTTAAATAGCCTTCTCAACTTGTGTATGTGCACCCCCAGGTGTCTCTGTTCCTGCACCCTATATTGCCTCTCCTCATTCTTCCTACCAAAATGTATCATTTCACACTTCCCTGCGTTATTTTTTTTCTGCCATGTGTTTGCCCATTTCACCTGTCTGTCTATGTCCTCCTGAAGTCTTTTACTATCCTTCACATTGTTGATTACATTTCCGAGTTCCATGTCATTTGCAAACTTTGAAATTATACTCTCTATACCAAAGTACATGCTGAACCTTTTGATATTCTCAAACAGATCTGTGCTAACAATTTGGTTTAACATTGTAAAGCTCAAATGTGGGCTTATTAATATGTTCTCCAGATTGTTCCTATAGGAACATAAGAATTGCTACACAAAAAGAGACCAAGGTCCATATAGTTCGCCTGCTACTATCCTGGTAGTCACGTGATACAATAATAATAGAATTGTTGACGTATCATGGCAATCAATCTCTATCAATTAGTTTACAACAGGCTCAGACATGAGGCGAGGAAACCCTCAGTCTGGAAAGTTTTATTACAAAGTCAATGTTCTTCCCAAGTATGCTGCACTTAGCATATGTTACGCTTCGAATTAATCATATACTGTTTTCCAAAATATTATTTTTTGAATAAATCTGTTAATTTGCATTTGAATGAATCAACACGTTCTGCTTCCACGTCCCTATGAAGCATCCTCCATAGATTTACCACTCGCTCGCTGAAAGAATGTTTCCACAGATTCGTTTTGAGTACCACCCCCACCGCCCCCCCACCACCCCCACACCCTCCACACACACACACCCTTCAAATGCAGACCGTGTCATTTGGTTCTATTGGTTCCTAACTCGTACAAATTGTAATTTATAAGATTAATAAGTATATACTAAAAAACTTAGCTGTGCCAGTTAAACTATGAACAGTCACTTGTTTATAACTAGTACCTTTAGAACTGGCCAGGTATCCACATATAAAGGTGATATAAAACAGAGTTCATTTTGTATTGAAAATACGGAAGCTGCATTTTTAGCAATAATGGATTTTAATAATTCTTTCTTTCAGTGCCCATATTGGAGAAAGCCATCAAAGTTGAGAGGAAGGGATAAATCATGAAGTAATAATTTACTGAAACCAAACTTAGGCTTTTAAAACTGAAAATTGTGGATGCAGAAACAAAACTGAGGGAAATAAGAAGTTCTACAGTTTTGAGTTATTGGGAACAACTACGTTAGAGCAGGATGAATCTTGATTTCAACAAAGTAGGATTACCGGGACGAGAAAGAGCATATAAGGCAGATATTTGAAGTTTAGAAAGCACAAAAGATGAAATTTCAGAACAATGTTGACCGAAATTCTATGTATAAAATCGAAACAGTCAGGAAAGATGTGATGACGGGACAGAAAGAAAGAGGTTGGGGGTCATAGGGAGCATGGGATGGCCGATTACATTGAAATATTTTTTGTGTCCTGTCCAGCAGTGTAATAGATGTGCTAAAAGAGACTCTCCAAATAAGGGAACAGCATTCAACTTTGAACTGGCCTTGTTTTTATAGAGCGTTAAGAGCCATTGAAGCAAAAACGTTCTGTGCAAGAACAAAAAACCGTAGCCTTTTTAACGCAGTGTTTTGCGATGCTGAAGAGGTATGACGGCCATCTGAGGTCAACGGAGATTCGAAGGCAAGGAATGCTTGCGCATGAAAATGGACTAACGGTATAGCCATCAAGAATGATTGATGGCAGCTGTTTGTTAGGTCGATGAGATACATGTGGGACCTGCAGTGCGTTCTAAGACTTTCTACTTCATATATTTCATCATCACGCACTCCGCAATTTGAAACTTTAACTGTTCTATTTTTATAATGGAGCTTAATTTTCAGCAATACTGTAGTACTAAGGAAAATGCATATACCATAAAGTAAAGTCGTTTCCAGCATTTTTTTTTTGGGGGGGTGGTAATCAAAGGGAAGGAGAGGGAGCAAAAATGACCAGCGTGGGAAGATTGAAGCAGCTTTGTAATAACGCTGCAAACAAAGGGAAACTAGAAACATTTCTCTTGAAGGAAAGGTAGAGGTGACAGAACTTTAAAGGATCTAAGTCACGGCACTCATCCAAACTCATGTATGTCGAAACAGGGATATTTGGGTTATCCTGCAGAAAGCACCAGGTAACAGATTTCGCTAAATGTGAAAATGGCAGTGTATGTCTGGAGAGAGCCACAAGACTGCAACTGAAAGGGGTTGAGCCTTAACCAAAGGTGCAAGCGACAAGACCCTCAAAAAGGGCAAATGAGAAATAGTAACATACTGCATGATCCATCTCCACCACGAGTGTACCGATTGTAGATAACCAATTACGAAATAAGCACAGCAAATTAGCCCCAAAAATACAGGAAAAGGCTACCCATCCAATTAGGCACTGCAACAATTTAAATTCGACCGTGGAAGTATATCACTCCATATCAGCTATAAAAACTTCCAACTCATGCAAAAAAGAAATCAGCCAGGGAACATGAATAGGGGGCATTTTAACCAAACAAGATAAACAAATGAATATTCAATTTTAAAACACTAACACGGGCAAAGAACGAAAAGGAACGAAAAACGAGTTTACTCACAGATATCGAAGGCCGAAGGTTGCCTAACGGAATGAGAAAGGTTACTAAACCTTGGGGAGTAAAGCTAGACTTGCTACCAAGGCCTCCAAATTGGCATAACTGAACTGATAACTGGAGAACCGAAAAGATGGTGGTGGCTGGTGGGGGGAGAACTGAAGGCTAGTGATATACGAAAGAACATATTGATATATAAAAGAGCATCTTACATGTACAAGGACACAATTTATGTTCTTTGTCCCGGATCTCTGAAGTGGCATACATTCAGAACCCCAGTGGTTCAATAGATAATGGCGATAAAGGGAGCTCTGCAGGCTGAACTACTTAAAAACACCACTGATTTATTATGGGCAGCTTAAATTCATGGAGAATATATGCGCGCTGAACCTCAATATATATCTCACCTCGTGGGATTCAGTCGTTACCGCCATGATAGAATCGGATGCATTTCCATTAACACTCGCCATACATGCGCCAGTCTTGATGTTAATTGTGGGTGCGGTTGGGCCATGTAACTTCACGAACATGAAATCTTTCATGTCTGAATTCAAAGTTTGACACACATCATAGCGAAATGTTTCAGAAGCAGTCTCGTTATCTGCATAATGCGGTGGTATTGGGAGATTTATGCTAGCCTTTTCAATTCCACGCGACGAATTCCTCCACAGAAAAGAAAATGGTATCGTCCAAGAGCACCTGTGACCATTCATTGCATTCCTTCCTTTATGGACCTTTATGGAGAGGATTATAATTGGCAGTAGAAAAATGATAGAGATTGTGCCAAAAGATATGATTAAATAACGTCTTAAATCAGATGTCCATCGTCCAGGGTTCGCCAACATACCAACATTTGAAGGATTTTCTGTATCTTCATCCAACACTGTCAAATTGATGGTGGTTGTGGATGAAAGTGATGGCTTACCATTATCCCTTACCAGGATTACGATTTTTTCCCTTCGTGAGCTTTGGATCCCAAAACGCCGGATGGTCCAGATTTCTCCCGTTTCAGGGCTCACAGTAAACAGACTTTCATCGGTAGGTTGAAGTAATTGATAGTAGAGTTGAGCGTTTTGACCAGAATCAGCATCAGTGGCTGTCACCTTAGCAACTAAATAACCCGGATCAGCAGATCTGGGCATTGTCTCCTCTGCTGAGGAACCTCTATTTGACAAGGGCAATAGGATCACAGGGACATTATCATTCTGATCGACGATAATCACATTCACAGTTATAGTGCTGTTAAGCGGAGGGGATCCAGCATCCTTTACTTGCACATGGACTTGAAATTTTTTGATTTGCTCATAATCAAAAGAGCGCTGCGCAAACATCACACCATTGGCTGAACTGATCGAGGTGAACGTGGATGTAGGCATGCCATGAATAAAGGTATCCAAAATGGTGTAAGTCAAGTAAGCATTTTGATCTGAATCTGGATCAAACGCTGGCACAGAACCGATGGACTTGCCAACAGCATTATTCTCCGTCACATGCATTGTGAATGAAGGTTGCATAAAGGATGGTGTGTTGTCGTTAATATCGGAAAGTTCAATTGGGATTGTTCTGTAGCTGGAGAGCGGGGGTGAGCCAGCATCAGTACATGAAATGTTAATCTTATAGTCGGACACTTCTTCACGATCTATATCACCATCGACGACCAGTGTGTAGTAATTATTAAAAGAACTATCAAGCTTGAAGGGAGTATTTTTGCTAATGTGGCAGGTAACATCTCCCCTTTCTTCAGAGTCTCTGTCTGTTACTTTTAAAAGAGCTACCGCCGTCCCCAGGGAAGCGTTTTCTGGGATTGGACTGGACATGGAGCTCACTATAATTTCAGGGGCGTTGTCGTTAACATCTGCAATCTTTAGCAGAACTTCACAATATACTGGCGCTGCATCCGGACCTCTGTCCTTAGCTTCTACGCAAATCTGATATTCATGTGCTTCTTCGAAATCCACAGTTCCAGTTACTCTAATTTCTCCGTTTCTCGAATCCAAGCTAAATGTATTACGTACTCTGTCGGGAGTATGGTCGCTAAAAGAATATATTATTTCACCATTTTGGCCCTCGTCCATATCTAGTGCATTTAGTTTCATAATCAAAGTATCTTTTGGTACGTTTTCTGCAATGGTGATTTGATAGACGCTTTGTTCAAAAACTGGTGCATTGTCGTTTATGTCAAATACATTAATGGTGATCAGGGTGGTTCCAGATCTCTGAGGGGTGCCTCCATCAATCGCCGTCAGTGTTAACTGATGAGTGGGCTGCTGTTCTCGATCGAGAGGTCGCTGAAGGACTAACTCCGGAGCAACTATTCTTTCTCTTCGTAATTCTAAAACGAAGTGCTCATTTTGACTGATTTCGTAGGTGCGGACACTGTTAGTTCCGGCGTCCCGGTCATGCGCGTTTTGAAGCCTGAAGCGTGTTCCCGGTGATGCACTTTCTGAAATTTCCAAACGCATTTGGCTCTTTTGGAATACGGGCGGATTGTCATTTATGTCTAGAATTTCAACTTCAAAACTGTATAGCTTTAGAGGATTTTCCATCACGGCTTCCAACATCAGTACACACGTGAGCCTTTGTTCACAAAGCTGTTCCCTGTCGATTTTCTCTTTTATGAACAAAGCTCCGGTGTTTAAATTAACGTCTAGGTATTGCGTTTTATGGTCGGTTACAGTCCGAAACCTGCGAGCAGACAGTTGATTTACATCTAACCTTAGATCGTTAGCAATATTCCCAACAAAGGCACCAAGTTCTAATTCTTCAGAAATTGAATAGCGAATGTTCCCACAAACTGAATTTGAAATATATACGACTATTAAATATAAACATTGCCATTGTGACACGCAGCGATTCATGAAGGAGGCCATTTCTGTACGAATAGGAGTCAATAAATTGTACGGTATTTAGTATTGTACTGAGAACATAATTCTTCATTACCTTATTTGCCACATTAAGATCTACGTTTTGCGTCCGACGACTAGTTGTTTTGAAGAGAATAGTCAACAAGATTTATACAAATATCCTTAGTTTTCTCAAGGTCCATTTTTAGAATGAATGGAGAGTGTGGAAATGAGTCCGGCTGGTTCTCTGATGCTGCGCAGTGTTTGGTTTTGAGGGAGTGGTGCTGGATCTCCAGCTCAACATCTTCACCTCATTGGTGGACAGCGACACAAAGAGACCCGACCAATAATAGCACCAAATACTCTTAATGCAACAGTGCCTCTATTGAACACCTTCAGTATTACTGGTATAATTAACGTTGTCCAACCTTAATTCATGTTCCTACTATATTTCTTAATTAATATCTTTTGTATCATTGAAGAAGTGCACATGAAATACAAGTGAATTTAACGCGACGTGTCTGTACATACTTCCCAATTGAACAATCTTTGCTCTTCTAAATATAGGTAGTGAACAAAAAGATAATTCTTAAGAACATAAGAAATGGGAGCAGGACTAGGCCACATGGCCCATCGATCCTGCTCTGCCATTCAATCAGATCATGGCTGATCTTCGACCTCAACTCCACTTTCCTGCCCGATCTCCATAACCCGTGATTCCCCTAGAGTCCAGAAATTGGTCTATCTCAGCCTTGAATATATTCAATGACTCAGCATCCACAGCCCTCGAGGGTAACGAAATCCAAAGATTCACAACCCTCTGCGTGAAGAAATGCCTCCTCATCTCAGTCTTAAATGGCTGATCCCTTATCCTGCGACTATGCCCCCTTATTCTAGTCTCTTCAGCCATTGGAAACAACCTCTCAGCATCTACCCTGTCAAGCCCCCTCATAATCTTATATGGTTCAAATAGATCACCTCTCATTCTTCTAAACTCCAGAAAGTATAGGCCTGTTCTACTCAACCTCGCCTCATAGGACAACCCTCTCTTCCCAGGAATTAATCTGGTGAACCTTTGCTGTACCACCTGTAAGACAAGTATATCCTTCCTTAGATAAGGAAACCAAATCTGTACACAGTTCTCCAGGTGAGGTCATACGTTGCTTCAACACAACATACGTTTGATTTATTCTGATACGTTATTTTCGATATATGCTTCCATTGTTTAGTTGTTTACTTGTTTGGTTAGACATTCAATTCGGATCATGACAGAAGCATAACATGCCACAACCTTCATCTGCACATGTATGCCGGAGCTGAATGCCACATGAGAGGTAGGAATAGCTGCCCTCAACATTAAATTCACTGCTACACTCCTTCGTAAAGTCAGGAGCAGGACTCTTTACTAACGTTTCACTGTGGTCAGCTCGATTAATAACTGTTCTGACAATGAAGCAACCCATGACGAGCTGCAGCAGGAATTGGACAACACCTATGTTTGGACTGGCAAGTGGAAGGTACCATTAATGCCACATAAGTGCCAGGCAATGAACATCTCCAACAAGACAAAGCACAACCACTGCCTCCTGAACTCCTGACTCTAGGGGAATAAAGGGATATGGGGATCGGGCAGGAAAGTGGAGTTGATGTTGAAGATCAGCCATGATTTGATTGAACGGAGGAGCAGACTCCAGGGGCCTTTTGGCCTACTCCTGCTCCAATTTCTTTTGTTCTTAGGTTCTTATGAACTCATTGACACCACCATCATTGAGTCCCGCACCATCAGCTGACCATTGACCATAACACAACTGGATCTACCTAATCAGCTCCATGGCCACAAGAACAGGGCAGAGGGTTTGTAGTTTTCAATTAATGTTGACTTCTCAAAGCCTTGCTGTCATCCGTAAGACTGAAATTGGAAGGCTGGTGAAATATGTAACATTCTCCTGGGTGGGAGTGCGCAAAAAAGCACTCAAGAATCGATACAGCGCAGAATATTTGGGCATCCCCTCTCTGACTTCACTGGTGCACTCTAGGTGCAGTATACCTTATCTACAGTTACACCATAGCAACTCACCAAGGTTATTTCGATAACACATCCCTCTCCTGCGATCTGTATCACGAAGTAAGACAAGAGCAACAATGTTGTGGCAACACCACTACGTCTAACTTCCCCTCAAAATCACACACCATTCTGACTTGGGTATATATTACTATTTCTTTATCATCGCTAGGTCAATATTGTGGAATTCCCTACTTAACACCATTGTAGGAGTATCATCATCACAAAGACGGCAGCATTCAATAAGAAGGACTACCGCTACCTTCTCACGACAACTTGGAATAAGCAGTAAAATGCAACATTGCCAGCGTAACCCACATCTCGAGCGGAAATAAAAATAAATAAAGAGGTCTGTGAATGATAGTAAACCAATCCCTGACCATATATTGCAGAACAATTAACGAATTAACCAGAATGCTGCGATGTATTGCAAAATGATTACGGTATAAGTCTTACTTAATGAGGCTGAAATTAGGTTATGTTCTAGTCAAGCTATGTCTTTAAGATTATGCTTAGCTCCGATGATCGAAGCACAAGGGAAAGATCTAAGCCCGGAAATGCAGAGAAGGATTTTGAGGCTCACTTATGGTGCCAAAGGATTGAATGGTGAATGTTGATTAGAAAAACTTACATCCCTGAGCCTCCAAAACATGAACCACGTTCAATATGAATGCTAATGAAAAAGAATTTTACTTATTTGACTTCTTTAATTCTAAGGCTGTAGTTAGACTTTCCAGCTGACTTTTCAATTTAAGACCTTGAGTGAGCCATTTCCTGCAGATTAATGTAAACAAAACTGAAACACCTGTATTGGCTTCTGTCGATTCCCCCGTTCTTTTAATGCAATTAATCAGGGGGACTCGATAGGGTTGATGCTGAGAGGATCTTACTCCTCATGGGGGAATCTAAAACTAGGGGGCATAGTCTCAGAGTAAGGGGTCGCCCGTTTAAGACGGAAATGAGGAGGAATTTCTTCTCCCAGAGGGTCTTGAATCTTTGGAATTCTTTACCCCAAAAAGCTGTGGAGGCTGTCATTGAATACACTCAAGGCTGAGTAAGACAAATTCTTGATCAGCAAGTGAGTCAAGGGCTATGGGGAAAGGGCGGGAAAGTGGAGTTGAGGTAAAAATCAGATCAGCCATGATCTCATTGAATGGTGGAGCAGGCTCGAGGGGCCGAATGGCCTACTCCTGCTCCTATCTCTTATGGTCTTATGGTCTTAATCTCTCCAGCTGCTACCTCAGGCTAACTACAGAGGTGCAGGACCGGAACATGCTGCGTAAATCAAGCTATACTTATTTCCCTATATTACCCAGAGCACCTGCTTTAGTCATCACAATACTGTCTATCGCTGCTCCTATCTCTCTGTCGCTGCTGTCATGACTCCAATCCATGTACTTGTTATCGCCCGGCCCAATTTACATAAGAACATAAGAGATAGGAGCAGGAGTAGGCCATTTGGCCCCTCGAGCCTGCTCCGCCATTCAATGACATCATGGCTGATTTGATTCGGGCATCTACTCCACTTCCCCGCCTGTTTCCCATATCCTTTGACTCCCTTGCTGATCAAAAAATTATCTAACTCAGCCTTGAATATATTCAGTGACTTAGCCTTAATACTGTAATGATCTTTCTCATTTCACAAATTATAGGCCATTCCAAATTGTATTCCCTTACCTTTATCAGATGCTTAAAGCTGTGAACTTTCAGTACTCTGGTTCTCGCTAGGCTGCAGTCGCTCCCATGCCGCGCGAATCAATTTCGAGTTTCTTGCGTCTTCGTCAAATACTTCCACGGGCTTACCCAACTCTAACTTCAGCTTTATATCCCCTTATACATCCCTTGCTGTACCGAAACTGCTCTATTATTTTATTCCCCGTTTTCTTTGCTCCACCATTCGTAACAGCCACCTTTCAGCCACTAATAGTATATACAGTAATAGGTACACAACAGGAGGGGGCCATTCGGCCCATCGTGCCTGTGTCGGTTCTTTGAAAAAGCTACCCAATTAGTCCCATTCTCCTGCTCTTTCCCCATAGTCCTGTATTTGTTGAAAGTTACTATTGAATCTGCTTCCACTAGCCTTTCAGGCAATGCATTCCGGATCATTATAACTCAGTCTGAAAAAAATGTTTCCTCATGTAGCCTCTGGTTCTTTTGCCAATCACCTTAAATCTGTAACCGCTGGTTACTGACCCTTCTGCCACTGGAAACAATGTCCTTGTTCTCTTGAAATATTACCCTTTGGAAAATCTCCACATTTGTTCGTCTCCCTGCCTGCTTCCAGTGCTGCTAAGCTGGCCGCCGAACTCCATTCTGCTTATTGCCTTCCCTCCGCCATGTCCATCACATTCTTTGATCTGTAGTGTGCTCTTGGACCTCTCTCTGCAGAACAGGCTATGAGATGCAAAGCGAGGAACTAAAACGTGACCTTTGGCGAAATGGTATAATTGCAGCGTGATAAGTTTACAAAGGTTTTAAAAATATGTATGTAGGAATTTATAAGGGGAAAAAACATTGAAATAAGAAGTGTGCGCAGGAATGAGAGTTTACTATATTATAAATATATCCTAGTGGAATAATGAAGGTTAATCTTGAGATCAACTTCACATTAATCACACTTTAGGACACGAGAACATGAACAGGAATCAGTAAAGGGCAAGTTTACAACTCATGTCAGAAAACACTTCTTCTAATTAATTGAAGAGTACCTCGAAATGTTTCCCAAGAATAGCAGACGCAAACATTCTAGAGTTTTGTTTATCATTCTTGAGGATGTTGGCATCACTGGCAAGGCCGGCATTTATTGCCCATTTCATTATCGCCATTGAAAAGGTAGTGCTGGGCTTTCTTCTTGAATCGTTGCAGTCCACATGGCAATGGTACACCCATGATGCTATTAGGTAGGGAGTTCCTGGATTTTGACCAAGCGACAATGACAGAATGGCAATATATGCATATGTCAGGGTGGTGTGTGACTTGGAGGGTTCTTGAAGGTGATAGTATTCACATGCACCTGCTGCCCTTGTCCTTCTAGCGGTGGAGGTCGCAGCTAAGGGAGGTACTAAAGAAGCCAAGATGACGCGTGTTGTGCATTCTGTGGATACAACATACTGGTGGTAGAGGTATGAATGTTTAAGCTAATTGATGGGATGCTAATCAAGCAGACTGTTTTGTACTGGATGGTGTCGATCTTCTTAAGTGTTGTTGCAGCTGCACCTATCCAATCAAGTGGGGATTATTCCATCACACTCCTGACTTGTGCCTTGTAGCCGGTAGACAGGCTTTGGGAGTCAGAAGGTGAGCCTCTGACCTCTTCCAGTAGCCACGAAATTTATGTGGCGGGTCCAATAAAGTTTTTGGTCAATTGCGAATCCGAGGATGTTGGTAGTGGGGTATTCTGTGATGGCAATGCCATTGAATGGCAAGGAGAGGTGGTTATGTTCTCTGTTGTTGGAGATGGTCATTGCCTGGCACTTGCGTGGTGCAACTGTTATTAGCTGCGTATCAGCCCAAGCCTGGATTTTGCCCATGTCTTGCTGCATGCAGGCATGGGCTGCTTCATTATGTGAGGAATTGCAAATTGAGCAGAACACTGCACAATTATAAGGGAATGGCCCAACTTCTGATCTTATGATTGGCCTCCAACTACCACAGCCATCATCCTTTGTGCTAGATATGACTTCAGCCACCTGAGTCTTTTTCTCTTGATCCCCATTGACTTCAGTTTTACTAGAGCTCCTTGCTGTCACATTCAGTCGAATGCTGCCTTGATGTTAAGAGCATTCAGTCTCACCTAATCTCTGGAATTCATCTCTTGCACCATGTTTGGACGAAGACTGTAATGAGGTCTGGAGCCTAATGGTATTGGTGGATCCCAAAACTGAGCATAGGTGAGCAAGTTATTAGTAATTAAATGCCACTTTAAAAGCACTGTTGATCACTCCTTCCGTCCCCTTGCTGAAGGTTACGTGTTGGCTGATGAGGCAGTAATTGGCTGAGTTGCAATTTTCCTGCTTTTTGTGGACAGGACATACCTGGGCAACTTTCCACATTGTCAAGTAGATGCCAATATAGTTACTGTATTGGAAAAGCTTAGCTAAGGCACGGCCTGTTCTGGAGCATAGTTCTTCAGTACTACAGCTGGGATGTTGTCAAGGCCGTAGCCTTTCCTATGTCCAGTACGGTAAAACGGTTAAGAAATAATTGATACATTTCTACAAATCATTGGCTAGGCCACAGGGAGGTCAGAGTGGGAGTGGAGCGGAGAATTAAAATGGAAAAGCCATAACCCAATCTTTGCTAAACACCTCCGTTCAATCCACAAGCCTGACCCTGAGCTTCCAGTTGCTGGTCATTTTAATTCTCCGTCCCACTCCCACTCTGACCTCTCTGTCCTCGGCCTCCTATACTGTTCCAAATAAGTTCAACAGCAGCTGGAGGAACAGCATCTTTTGATGAGACACTTTACAACATTCCTGACAGAGGAATAACTTCAAATCATAACCACTGCTCCCATTTTTTTCAGACAGCAGGTATTGGTAATTGTTCTGCTGTTGCCAGTCACATGTCTTCAGGCTTATCTTTTGTTTCTTTACTTGTCCCATTTTGGATGAGTTGTCATATAATCATAGAAAGTTACGGCACAAAAGGAGGCCATTCGGCTCATCGTGTCTGTGCCGGCCGAAAAAGAGCTATCCAGCTTAATCCCACTTTCCAACACTTGGTCCCTAGCCCTGTAGATTACAGCACTTCAAGTGCACATCGAAGTACTTTTTAAATGAGTTGACGGTTTCTGCCTCTACTACCCTTTCAGGCAGTGAGTTCCAGACCCCCACTACCCTCTGGGTGAAAAAGAAATTCTCCTCGGCTCCCCTCTAATCCTTCTACCAATTACTTTAAATCTATGCCCCCTGGTCAATGACCCCTCTGCTAAGGGAAGTATGTCCTCCCTATCCCCTCTATCTATTCCTGTCATAAGTTTATATACCTCAATTAAATCTCCCTCAGCCTCCTTTGTTACAAAGAAAACAACCCCAGCCTATCCAATCTTTTCTCATAACTAAAATTCTCCAGCCCTGGCAACATCCTCGTAAATCTCCTCTGTAAACTCTCTCGTGCAATCACATCTTTCCTGTAATGTAGTGACCAGAACTATATGCAGTACTCAAGTTGTGGCCTAACCAATGATTTTTTACAGTTCTAGCATAACCTCTCTGCTCTTATATTCTATGCCTTGGCTAATAAAGGAAAGTATCCCGTATGCCTTTTTAACGACCTTATCTACCTGTCCTGCTACCGTCGGGGATCTGTAGACATGCATTCCAAGGCCCCTTTGTTCCTCTACACCTCTCAGTAGCCTCCCACTTATTGTGTACTCCCTTGCCTTGTTTGCCTTCCCCAAATGCATTACCTCACACTTCTCTTTATTGCATTTCATTTGCCACTTTTCTGCCCACCTGACCAGTCCATTGATAACTTTCTGCCTGCTTTCCTCCTCACTATCAACCACATGGCCAATTTTTGTATCATCTGCAAACTTCTTGATCAAGCCCCACACATTCAAGTCCAAATCATTAATATGTACGACAAAAAGCAAGGGACTTAGTACTGAGCCTTGCAGGGCCCCACTGGAATCAGCCTTCCATTCCCAAAAACTCCCGTCAACCGTTACTTTTGCTTCCTGCCACTTAGCCAATTTTCGATCCAAATAGCCACTTTCCCTTGGATCCCATGAGCTTTTACTTTTTACCAGTCTGCCATGTGGGACCTTGACAAAAGCCTTGCTAAAATCCATGTTCACAACATCAAACGCTTATCCTCATCGGCCCTCCTTGTTACCTGCCTCAAAAAATTCAATCAAGTTAGTCAGACAGGACTTTCCCTTAACAAATCCGTGTTGACTGTCCTTGATTAACCCATGCCTTTCTAAATGATGATTTATGCTTTCCCTCAGAATCGATTCCAATAATTTGCTCGCCACCGAGGTTAGACTGATTGGTCTATAATTACTCGGTCTATCTCTTTCTCCCTTTTAAAGACGTCAGTGTTGAATAGTAAACAATTCAATATTATCACTAAAAAGACTGAGTTAGAAGTGATATGCTGAATTTTCCCTTTTACCACCTGGCAATAAACGGGCAGCTGATTCTGTACCGCTGTTTTCCTCCGGGCAGTACAAATACAAATTCAACGCAATGTCAATATGGGAAGGGTTGTTGCAGCACCGAATGTTCTACTGCAGACAATCATGGAAGAAGAGACCATTGTTTATTTTAAGACAAAATGGATACATATCTAAAATAGAGGGATATATATATAGCGCTGTGGGTTGAGAGATTAGTTGCGAATTACTCTAACAAACAGATGATACTTACTCGATAGGCCGAATGGCCTCTTTCTGAGCTGTAAACTTTTATGATTCTATCTCCATGTAAACCTGCCAATAATATATATATATATACCATATATTGCCATGCTATCTGCTTCAAGAGTATTCTAACAAGCATAAACAATTCTAAATTTTTTACCCAATTGCTACCCCGTCCTCATACGTTCCCCACATTATCTATTCATCCTAATCTCAGACCTTTTTCAACACTACGTAATGATATAGTCTGTCCAAAATGTCTCTCCCCTGCAATCGATCTCCTCTCTTCTGGTCCTGCACTTCATTAACTCAATGCAGACAATACATTTATGCCTTTTGCTCACCCAGTCACCCTATCCATGTCCCTATTCAGCATCATAATCTACATGGTGCCCTAGGCAACATTATACAGAGGTATGGGGTAAGCTTCCAGATGCACACTAATATCTTTATGCTCTACACCCCTGCACCCACCCCGTCCCCATCCATTCAATGGTAGTTGTCACATTCTCGGAATGCCTGTTTTATTTTAAGATTTGTATGACCCAAAAAGTTCTTCAGCTGAATGTTATAAAACCAATTCTCTTTAACTTCTATTCTTGCTTCTGGCCTTAACAGACAGCCCACCAATCCCAAGTTTCCATCTTAAGGTGAGTTACAAAGTATGCAACCTTAGGATCCTTACGAGCTTTGAGATGAGATTACGCCCGTCTTGAGCTCTATTACCAAAATCTCTTTCTTCTATTTACCTTTCTATCACTGGCTGTATTCTACTGAGACCCCAGTCCATACATTCATCACTTGAAGGCTTCACTTCTCCAATGTCCTTGATATATTTTTTAGAAACATATCTCTTTTCGTAAGATGTTCCCAATGCTCACTATCAAACTGAAATGTTCTTTATAAATCCTGGAAAAGAATAATTGGTATTTGCGCGATTTTGGTTACCCGACCTCTCCAATTCAAAAGGGAATAGCCAGTTTACAACAAAATCAATAAATAATAAAATCTGTGTATTTGGATCTAGAATATCTTTTGAAAATTATATCTGCACGTACTTCCTTTGTACAAAGCCGTACTTCCCGTTTTCACATTTTTTAATCATGCTATTGCATCAACATTTTCAATTATCAATTTTTGTGTCCACATTTATGTGGAAACTTGTCACACTGCAAGTACATCGTCCTGCCAATGCTGGTGCTGCATTACCTCAATTTTGCATCGCTCAGCTCCCTTGTGTGTACTACACATAAGCGTCTATGGTCCAAACAATTCTACTTCTCTCGCTCAAATTGTTCCAAGTTTTGCTATTTCACTGTGCACTTACTATCAGCTTTTCCATTTTAAATTCTGCCCAGTGGAAATATGTCGGTAGTACCCCAAACATGGTGAGGAAAGGCAAACAGTCCATTCCCTGGCAATGTTCCCCTGGGCCGACTGCTGGGCGGCCAGAGTGGGCCCGAGTCAGGCGCTAGGCTAATTTAAAATGCAAACATCCCGGCTGTCATTTGTGGACTGAAATGGGCAGACAGTTTGCTTTGCGCGCTCTGATCAGTATCAACTGGTGGCACGGCAGAAGAGGAGCCCGGAGGAGTGCTCCTCCAGGCTCCAAAGAAGCAGCCTGAGCTTGTGGCGTTCTGACTCGCCCCTTCCTGAGATCGGGCACTCCGCCATGCCTCTACTTTATTTCGGCCCGAAATGGGTTGTCCTGGGACACTCAATCTCTGGCAGCAGCTCGCAATGGCAATGTTAATGAACACCGCATCTCAAAATAGACCGCGACTCCCGCCAGGACTATGGGGCAGCCGGCCAAGGAGTTCCGCCGGCTTGCCGCCAAAAGTCCACTCGGGGGAATATCAAGTCCTATATATGTGAAGTTGTCTTGCTGTAATTACACCCTCTTGTGGTGTTGCTATAGCAAATCAGTTCTGTTTCTCCCAGTTATTCAGCCTGTAGTGTGGAGGAACTCCTATGCTCCAAACAACTCTGCTTCTCTGCTAATGTTTGCAATTTAGATATGAATAAAAATAATGAATCGAAGTATTATATAACTCTTAGATCTCAATATAATGTTTGACAATTGGGGCTGGGTTTTAACAACTTACTCCACTGCAATTATCCCCGCCATCTAAACCAAATTCATCTGATGAATACATTTGGTTCTTCGATTCCTATGTGTAACAAAACGGGAGATAACCTAGTCATAATATGAAATCAAAGTATTATTTAATACGAAGAACAGACTGTATGGATTTAAAATAGTGATTGAATGTGCACTAGTCCAATTATCCCTAACAATTTATAATTCCACTGCACCTAAAGACGATACGTGGTTCTCACTCCCTGTGAGCAGCTCCGTAGTGAAATTTAACTGTGGCATCCTTGGTGGATAGATCAAATTTAAGATGATCTGGGGATAAGAAATACCAAAGACCAGCAGTAAGACCAGCATGTAACTTTGAAAAGGTGCCATTCAATGGAATAGGGGGACAACTAAAACACGTAGATTGGCAGAAGTCGTTCAACAGCACTTCAAAAGAGGAAGTCGAACATCTTTATAGGTATAATGCTGGGCATGAAAGATACATTTGTATTAAAAATTAATAGGTTCAGAAAAAACAAACATGACCAAAATGTAATACCAAGCAAATTAGAAGTGACATAAAGTGGAAAAGTGAAATCTACATATTTTGCAGGGGAAGCGGAGAAAGGGATTAATGGGATCAATATAAGAAAATACAGAAATACATTAAGATGATGAACAGAGACCTGGAGAACAGCATAGCAGAAGGCACAAATCGGGACCGTAAAAAAAACAGCACTACAGCAGCGAGCGTAGTCAGAGAAAAACTAAAAACTATAAGAAATGCAAACAGAATTCAAACTCAGTGTGAGCACAAGATAAGTCATATTAAGGATAATCATTTACTCTGTGTTTACAAGGGAAGACGTGAGCAACGGTCCCTGCAAATATACAGATAATCAATGTGAAAGTAACGTGAAAGAAATGAGATAGAAATCCTGGACATACTAAGGGCGGGGTTGGGGGGGGGGGGAGATGTGTGAGGCACTGACAACCATAGTGACAGAATTAATGGACACTGGGGAGATATCATTAAACTGAAAACGGGCCAATGTGTTGTCCATATTCAAAAAAGGTAACAAAGCAAATAGAGGCATCTACAGACCTATTGGTGTCACGTCCATTCCATGTAAAATAATGGAATTGATTACCAGGAGTAAACTCGATGGTAATTAGCTGTACAATAAAGAATTAGTAAACAGTAGGCCAACCGGGATTCCGATGGGGATGATTATATTTGACCATGCACTTAGAAGTTTTGAGCAAATGATGTCCCAAGTAGAAAGCTATACCATATATTGTACATAAACTTCCAAAAAGCATTCGAAAACGTTTCCTATTAGTCAGACAGAAAGCTATTAGTATTCAGAGGGAACCCTGATAATAGATGATAAACAAGTTTACCGGTAGAAAACAATTAGTACTGGCTGAAGGAGTTATGTCAATTTGACGGAGCATTGAGTGGAGAGTCTCAGGGATCAGGAGACGGAGATAACTACTGTTTTTTTTTGCATAAATTACCTAAACACGGAAACACAATTGTAATCTGGTTAAATGTGTTGCTGACATCAAACTGGGAGGGGCTGTGGAATCAGAGGAAGCAGCTCAGAAATTATAGAATGAGTTCAACAAAAGATGCGTGTGGTAGACGATGGCAGAAAATAATTATTCAAAAAAATGCAAAATACTGAAAATAGGAAGATAATATTTAAGGACGAAGCTAAAAGAGACATCGCAGTCTTAGTAGACTCAACACTGAACATATCCGACCAATGCAGAGCAACAATCAACACCGTGCTAAATGGGATAGATTTAGCATCTCAAAACTGGGCATCCATGTGGCGCTGTGGGCCATCAGCAGCAGCAGAATTGTATTTCAGCACAATCTGTAACCTCATGGCCTGGCATTTTCTCACTCTCCTATTACCAACAAGCAATGGGATCAAACTTGGTTCAATGAGGAGTGTAGAAGAGTAAAGCAGGAGCAGCACCAGGGGTACCTAAAAATTAGGTAACAAACTGGTGAAGCTACAATACAGAACTACACGCATGCTGAACAGCGGATGCAACATGCCATAGACAGGATTTAGCAAATCCACAACCAATGAATCAGGTCAAAGTTCTGCAGTCCTGCCACATCCAGTCGTGAATGGTAGTGGACAATTAAACAACGAATGGGAGGAGCAGGCTCTGTGAACATCCCCATCCTCAATGATGGCAGAGCCCAGCAAGTGAGTGCAGAAGACAAGGCTGTAGCGTTTGCAACCATCTTCAGCCAGAAGTGCCGAGTGCATGATCCATCTTGGCCTCCTCCCGATATCCCCACCATCACAGAAACCAGTCATCAATCAATTCGATTCACTCCACGTGATATCAAGAAATGGCTGAGTGCAGTGGATACAGCAAAGGCTATGGGCCCCGACAACATCCCAGCTGTCGTGCTGAAGACTTGTGCTCCAGAACTAGCTGCGCCTCTAGCCAAACTGTTCCAGTACAGCTACAACACTGGCATCTACCTGAAATTGTGGAAAATTGCCCAGGAATGTCCTGTCCACAAAAAGCAGGACAAATCCAATCCTGCCAATTACTTCCCCATCAGTCTACCCTCAATCATCAGCAAAGTGATGGAAGGTATCGTCGACAGTGCTATCAAGTGGCACTTACTCACCATAACCTGCTCACCGATGCCCAGTTTGGGTTCCTCCAAGACAACTCAGCACCAGGCCTCATTACAGCCTTGGTCCTAACATGGACAAAAGAGCTGAGTTCCAGAGGTGAGGTGAGAGTGACTGCCCTTGACATCAAGGCAGCATTTGACTGAGTGTGACACCAAGGAGCCCTAGTAAAATTGAAGTCAATGGGAATCAGGGGGAAAACTCTGCAGTGGCTACAGTCATACCTAGCACAAAGGAAGATGGTAGTAGTTGTTGGAGGCCAATCATCTCAGCCCCAGGACATTGTTGCAGGAGTTCCTCAGGGCAGTGTCCTAGGCCCAACCATCTTCAGCTGCTTCATCAATGACCTTCCCTCCATCATAAGGTCAGAAATGAGGATGTTCGCTGATGATTGCACAGTGTTCTGTTCCATTCTCAGATAATGAAGCAGTCTGTGCCCGCATATTGCAAGATCTGGACAACATCCAGGCTTGGGCTGATAAGTGGCAAATAACATTCGTGCCAGACAAGTGCCAGGCAATGACCATCTCCAACAGAAGAGAGTCCAACCACCTCCCCTTGACATTCAACGGCATTACCATTGCCAAATCCCCCACCATCAACATCCTGGGGGTCATTATTGACCAGAAACTTAACTGGACCAGCGATATAAATACTGTGGCTACAAGACCAGATCAAAGGCTGGGTATTCTGCGGCGAGTGACACAACCTCTAACTCCCCAAAGACTTTCCACCATCTACAAGGCACAAGTCAGGAGTGTGATGGAATACTCTCCACTTGCCTGGATGAGTGCAGCTTCAGCACTCAAGAAGCTCGAAACAATCCAGGACAAAGCAGCCCGCTTGTTTGGTACTCCATCTACCACCTCAAACATTCACTCCCTTCACCAACGGCACACCGTGGCTGCACAGTGTACCATCCACAGGATGCACTGCAGAAACCCGCCAAGGCTTCTTCGACAGCACCTCCCAAACCCGCATCTCTAGCACCTAGAAGGACAAGGGCAGCCGGCACATGGGAACAACACCATCAGCACGTTCCCCTCCAAGTCACACACCATCCCAACGTGGAAATATATCGCCGTTCTTTCATCATAGCTGGGTCAAAATCTTGGAACTCCCTACCTAACAGCACTGTGGAAGTACCTTCACCACACGGATTTCAGCGGTTCAAGTAGGCGGCTCACCACCACCTTTTCAAGGGCGATTAGGAATGGGCAATAAATGCTGGCCTTGCCAGTGACGCCTATATCCCATGAATGAATTAAAAAAAAGTTGTACTAAATAGCCAAACAGTGGAACATCAGTCATGGGATGTCGTGTTCAAGATGTATAGTGCTGTAGTTGCACCGCACCTTGATTACAGTGTCCAATGCTGCTCACTGAAACACAAGGATAGCGTGCAATCACTGGAAGAACTTCAGAGAAGAGCCAGGTGGCTGATCCCTTATGGTAGAGCTTTAAGCCATGAGGAAACAACAGAGAAACTAAAGCTTTGCAGCCTTAAAAGTAAGTATCTTAGAGGTGATATTTCAGGTATGGAAAGGGAAAATCCACAATGTTTTTTTTCAAATTAAGTTGCAAGAGCAGGACGGTGGAAACAGTTTAAAAGTAATAAAAGGCAAATATTGGATTTCTATCAGGATTTATTTTTCTTACACAAGGCGTGGTTAACGCATGAAATCGACTCCCCAATAAAGTAGTGGAATCACTTAAGAAACAATTGGAAACTACAATAGAGAGAGTGCATGGTGCTTCTGGATCAATACATTAAGATAGGCCGTATGGTCATCCTCATCTGCAATTATCTTGTGATCTTGTGAATGTAGCTCGTATAAATGTCATGAAGCTTATTCTTTCAGAGTCAATTTTAGCCCTATCTTTGATTTTATTTGTTCATTGGATGTGGGCGTCGCTGGCGAGGCCAGCATTTATTGCACATCACTAATTGCCCTTGAGAAGGTGGTGGTGAGCCGCCTTCTTGAACCGCTGCAGTCCGTGTGGTGAAGGTTCTCCCACAGTGATGTTAGGAAGGCAGTTCTAGGATTTTGACCCAGCGACGATGAAGGAACGACGATATATTTCCAAGTTGGGATGGTGTGTGACTTGGAGGGGAACGTGCAGGTGGTGTTGCTCCCATGTGTCTGCTGCCCTTGTCCTTCTAGGTGGTAGAAGTGTGCTATAACCAGTAAGAACAAATGCAACAAATAATGGAACCGAGACACAATGTTTTGTTATATTACTTACTATTTTAAAAAGCCCTGCCCCCCATATGCTATTCCATAACTTTGCTTGTGACGACCATATGCACTGTGCCTAGCGTCTCTCCATGGCCTGCAAGACATTCTGCGCTTCAGGACTCGATGGAATGCGTGGAAACATTCCCAACAGACATACAACGCCATTACCTGATACCTCTAATACCCTGCGACTTATCATGGACACATACTCTGCATGCCGATGATCCTGGCTGTGGCCTGAGTGGTATAAAACTGTCCGCATTTGACAAACTACCTCAAAAGATACTCTATCTGACGATCGTGTCCAGGAACTGCATAAGCTGTAACACTGTCCTTATCTGCTGGTTTTTTCATTGGCCCCAGCTGGCGTATGGATCAAGTGCACTCATGACCTTCTCTTGATTAGGCAAGACACATAAGACTATATCATTAATATGAAGTGTGGTGTAGACTTGTTTTAAGGCCACGTCGGGCATCTTTTAATGGACAAGAACTTGTTCCCTGGATAAAGTATCTGTTGAGCTGGGATTGTACGCCAAATCTGAGCTCTAGCTGTGCTTCCACAAATTCCTCAGTTGGTGTCCACTAGATATACCTCCTTCAGTCCAATTTGTTTCACACTATCCAGAGTTCCCTGGCAAGTTTGATACCAAAAGACATTGCTACATGACTTACTGTTGCTCCACATGTCCTGCTTTGATTAGAGCTGACACACCAAGATCCTTGCCTGAAACCACAATGGATCTCAGTTTCTTTTCTACATGGTGAAGTCTATAACCCTACTCTGCACTATCAGGAACCACCATGGTCTTGCAAATGTGTATATCCCCTTGGCTAGCAATGGTCTCATCTTTGTTACCTAATCTAACCATGATCCATTCAATATTTACGCAATACCCAACTAAGCACCAATGGCACAGCTGATGAAACCCTTTCTATTTTACAACTGTCTAAGTGGGATATTCGAACCATGTCCTAATCACTGCTAGATCTATAGTCCCTGTAAACTACAAAATCAAAAGCAATTCGTGTCTTTCATATATTCTATGACAAGCGCCGTTACTTGTGCCCAGTAATTCATTGGTGCGTCTCACATTACCAATGGTAGGGTGTAGGGAACATCAGATTCTTTTCAAATCCACTTTTACGACCAATCTAGCCATATCATATCTTACAGATACACTTTGTTCCTTCGACTTCGTCTCAGAACCTCTTAAAGACCAACAATGGCTGGTTTCAACTGTCAGGATGACTCAATGGTAGCACTCTCATCTCGAAATGTGAAGGACATTTATTCAAATATTATTTCAGGATATAATCTAGGGTGTCACTTTAGTGCAGCACTGGGTGAATGCTTCATTGCAGAGGTGTTATTTTTTGAATGAGACTTTAAACATAAACGATTCCATGGTCTTATTTTAAAAAGGACGCGGGAGTTCCACTGCTGTTCTGGCCAACATCCTTCAATCAACACCACGAAAACAGAAACATTAGCCAATCAATCTATTGCTCTTTGTCGAAGCATGCTGTGCGCAATTCGGCTGTCACGCTTAGCCGCATTAAGCGGTGCCTACACTAATTCATTGGCTGCAAAATGCTTTGGTATGCCCTAGGACATGAATGACACTATCTAAATGCAAGCTCGTTCTTCCTTCGTGATCCACTTTGTCAAATTTGAAATATTCAGCGGTGATTTTCCTGACGACCTTCTGCCTCAATGCTGAACAATACGATCGCCTGAATTTCCTGCCCTGGGCTATTAATGTGGCCCATGCGTACTTCTAGCGCAAGCTTCTCCCCTAGCAAGGCCTTGCAATGGCCAAAGGGAAAGGGGAGGTGGAGCAACACTAAATTCCTTGCCATCAACCTTAGAGTTTTTTGGCTGCAGCTGCAGTGAAGCAGCCTGAAGGCCCCAACACCCTAAAATCTGCTGGGTAATTCGTAAAACAAAGTATAAAAATACACCTTTGAGTCCATATCTGGCTTGCTGCTAATCTCCTCAGACCTTCCCGGCGGAAGGAGTTTGCCAGCATGTGTTCAACACTGTTCAAATAAAGGAAGTTCCTTCGAGCTTTTTCCAAGGTTTCTTTGGATGACCATTTTTTTTCCCGTTTGGAGACTATTGACAACGTGGCCGACCTGCAACACCGGTAACATCACAATGACCGCACTATTGACACCGTATGATTTAAGGTTAGTGGTTGGGGCTGGTGGTTAGGGTGTAATGTTTACGGGTTAGGATTAGGGGTTCGGGTTAGGCATTAGGTTTAAGTGTTAGGGTTTAGGGGTTAGGGTTAGGCGTTAGGGATTAGGGTGAGGGGTTAGGGGTTAGGGATAAAGATTAGAGTTAGGGGTTAGGCTTGTAACAATTATTGGCAACGCCATTGTCATTGGACGTGTCTTTATCATTTCATATTTATACCTTAGGCAGACCAGTCACAAAACAGCCTCATGAATTGTTCATTCAAGAAATCTTCTGGCACCAACCCGATTTCCTCCCTTCTTTCACATCACAACTTCTCAGAGAAAAAGTAGTCAGGAACATCAGGCATGCATTTTGGCATAAGAACAGACAGGCCAGGTCATGAGCTGGTTACATTCAATCACCAGCATGTCTGAAAAGGGCTTCTGAGAAACACATGTCACCAGGTCTCACCAGTCCTCATCTGATTCCACATAATATCTTCATCCATTGCCCGCCTTTCACCTTCACTGGACCTGGCTTCGCTATGATGACTATTCCCCATACTGAGACAGTCTGATTCCCATTTTACAGGATGTAATAATTTATTCCTGGATTTCGTCTCACGATGTAAGTGCCCTCCGTATTTGGTCTCTCAGTGTAATAGCTCTCTGTACTTGGTCTCAGAGAGATGCATGTAGCTAACGCCTCCTCATCCCAGTCCGCTTCATTTAAACAGCTTTTCAACTTTTTCTCAACTTTTTTTTTCAGCTTTCATGTTTTGCTCCTCTTTTCACGTGGGGCAAAGCTGAATCTCTTCCCGTCGAACTACCTCTGCTTTTCCATTTCACTGCTCCACCCTATTATTATCAGATATATCTAATTTTAAACAGAATTTAACTGCAAGAGCAGAGGAACACGACTCCCCACTTTAGAATGTGTGCAGGCGGCTGAAGGACCGGCGCAAGCTGAGTGCTCAAACTCGAACTGCAAAAGCGCTAGCGGCTGGAGGGAGCGGGAAAATGTGAAGCTACGATTGGGCGACCAGCGAGCATGAGCGGTGTTGAGGTGCGGAACTCAACGGCGCGGGGCGGAGAGGGGGTGCGAGGAGACCGTAAAATATCTCAGAGCCCAGGGAATGACTGAAGTTTAGAAAGTTCGAGAGATCCAACTTCACCTGTCATGGTTTCGTAGGGCGCTCAGTAAAATATCCCGATAGCCAGTCCGCCTCTGTGGAGAAGTCTGCGGGGCAGATAAAACTGTCCGGAACCGGCCGGAGGACGGTATGTTTGACACCCCTTGTCTAAATTCTCCAAAGCATCCTTACATGAAAATGCTGTGACCATAAAGGCACCTCCTTCACATATTTCAGTCATGCCCCAACATCTAAACGGTTAGCTCAATAAATCAGGAGGTGATAAAGAACATGAATGCGAACACATTCACTAAGGGTCATGATTGAGTGGCCTGCTTACCAAGGAAGTAAAGGTCGTCGCAAGAAAGTGCATGTGCGTCGATTTCGCGTGAAGACAAGGTTGAGTTATCTGTGCTACATCTCAGCAAAATAGCCGGGTAACAATTGTCCTCCAGACGCACGCGTCAACTTGGCCAATTGGGCGCAGTTAGCGCCCCTGGAACGATTTTATACGAAAGTCAGTGGTTTCAAGGGTGTGGGGGAGAAAGTTTTTTTTATACGTTCATGGGACGTGGGCGTCGCTGGCAAGGCCAGCATTTATTGCCCAAACATAATTGCCTTTGAGAAGGTGGTGGTGAGCCGCCTTCTTGAACCGCTGCAACCCTTGTGGTGAAGGTTCTCCCATAGTGCTGTTAGGTAGGGAGTTCCAGGATTTTGACCCAGCGAGGATGAAGGAACGGCGATATATTTCCAAGTCCGGATGGTGTGTAACTTGGAGAGGACTATGCAGGTGATGTTGTTCCCATATGCCTGCTGACCGTGTCCTTCTAGGAGGCAGAGGTCGCGGGTTTGGGAGATGCTGTCAAAGAAGCCTTGGCAAGTTGCTGCAATGTATCCTGTGGATGGTACACACTGCAGCCCTGGTGCACCGGTGATGAAGGGAGTGAATGTTTGGGGTGATGGAAGGGATGCCAATCAAGCGGGATGCTTTGTCCTGGATAATGTCGAGTTTCTTGAATGTTGGAGCTGCACTCATCCAGGCAAGTGGAGAGTATTCCATCACACTCCTGACTTGTGCTTTGTGGATGGTGGAAAGTATTTGTGGAGTCAGGAGGTGAGTCACTCGCCACAGAATACCCAGCCTATCACCTGCTATAGTAGCCACAGTATTTATATGGCTGGTCCAGTTAAGTTTCTGGTTAATGGTGACCCCCACGATGTTGATGGTGGGGGATTCGGTGTTGGTAATGCCGTTGAATGTCAAGAGGAGTTGGTTAGACTCTCTCTTGTTGGAGCTGATCATTGCCTGGCACTTGTCTGGCGTGAATGTTCCTTGCCACTTATCAGCCCAAGCCTGGATGTTGTCCAGGTCTTGCTGCATGTGGGCATGCACCATCAACATCCTGGGGATCACCATTGACCAGAAACTTAACTAAACCAGCCATATAAATACTGTGGCTACAAGAGCAGGTCAGAGGCTGGGTATTCTGTGGCGAGTGACCCACCTCCAGACTCCCCAAAGTCTTTCACCATCTACAAGGCACAAGTCAGGATGGAATATTCTTCACTTCCCTGGATGAGTGCAGCTCCAACAACACGCAAGAAGCTCGACACCATCCAGGACAAAGCAGCCCGCTTGATTGGCACCCCATCCACCACCCTAAAGATTCACTCCCTTCACCACTGGCGCAAAGTAGCTGCAGTGTGTACCATCCACAGGATGCACTGCAGCAACTCGCCAAGGCTTCTTCGACAACACCTCCCAAACCCGTGGCCTCTACCACCTAGAAGGACAAGAGCAGCAGGTACATGGGAACACCACCACCTGCACGTTCCCCTCCAAGTCACACGCCGTCCCGACTTGGAAATATATCGCCGTTCCTTCATCGTCGCTGGGTCAAAATCCTGGAACTCCCTTCCTAATAGTACTGTGGGAGAACCTTCACCACACTGACTGCAGCGGTTCAAGAAGCCTGCTCCCCACCACCTTCTCAGCGCAATTAGCGATGGGCAATAAATGCTGGCCTCGCCAGCGACGCCCACATCCCATGAACGAATAAAAAAAAATCGTCCCCAACTCATGGGCATAAAACTAGGGCTGGGGGATCAAATCGGACATTGGTATCCTTTGCAAATACTGGCAGGATATGGTTTCCTAGTAGGCCTGGCGCTGACAAAATGGGTGGTAGGCCCTTTGCTTGTGCTGATGAAGGGGCTAACGCCTTTTTCAGGAACCCAGTACCAAACTGGGCAAAGACAGAGCAGAATATGCGTTGCTCATGCTCCACTCAGTTTGACGAATGAAACCACTGGAGCCTGTGCTAAGTTTGTCTTCTTTACTTACCTGAATGTGGAGCTAGGAGGTGCTCCTCCTGGTTCCACTGCACTACTGTGGTCTGCTATCAGCCTGTGCTCGCCCCACTCCCACCCCTCCCGGGACCGACCTGAGGACTGCTGGCATCACAGCCAGACCAAATTGCTGACCTCCAAACCGGTTAGCTGCATCGGGACACCTAATTGGCGTCTGCAAAATTAAGTGCTGTTCAAGTGCAGATGAGGCCAGGTGCCGAATTTTGCACAGGCCTCATGCCGGCAGAGACTGGAGTGCAGAACAATGGTTATGCTGACTTGCTGGCCATTTTGTCTGCAAGTTTAATTTGTGTTTTTTATTTGTTCTAGTTGAGGAATAAATTTTGGCCAGGGCACCAGAAGAACTCGCTTGCTCATCTTCCAATAGTGCCAAGCGATCTTTTACATTCAGCAGAGCGGGCAGACGTGGCTTCGGTTTAACGTCTCAGCCTAAAGGCAGCACCACCTACAGTGCAGCTCTGCCTCAATATTGCACTATAGTGCAAGCCGAGATTAGGTATCAAATCTCTGGATTGCGTTTGAACACAAGACCTTCTGACTCAGATTTCAGAGTGTTATCACAGAGCCAAGGTTTATTATGGCTAATCCAGCTATATGTGCTTACTCTCAGGCCGAACTTACCGGCAAGATCTTCCCACAGAAACACAGATCATGACTGGCTCCGATATACCATTGTACAATGCCATCGATAATCATCGACTGATCCTAATGCACTCGGTATATGCCTGTAAGATATATGTGTTTGGCCTACCCAGTGAACGGGGCAAACAGAAGCTCAATTTGATTAACCAGAAAGAGATTCAATATAAAAGCAAAAGATGGATAATTGGAAGTGTAAGCAGAATCACTTTTCTTTGGGATAATGTGAACAGCAGCAAAATTACAATGACAATGAAAAGTGAATTGGGACTAACAAAGATTTAGGAGCTCACAATTGACGATGGTACATTTGAAGATCCATATCTTGAGGGGAATGGGAGGAACCAGAGGGCTTTTTAAAGTCTGGGTTACGGAGAATAAGCACACCTGGTGGTGGAGATAAAACGTATTACTGCGCATAATCCGGCCTCGACGGGCCGAATGGCCTTCTTCTGTGTTGTAACCATTCTATGATTCTGTGACTAGCATTATAGAATACAGCAAAGCTCTTTACCAATATCATAAAGGTGACCGTCGGGGAGAGCGGAGGGATATATATATATATATATGGAACTTAGCCATCTGGGCCAAGAGCGGTGAGAACGTTATGAGACCAGGACCAATGGTTTAATTACCCCTCTTTACTGGGACAAAGAGACGCTTTGCATGTGCAATTGTATACATACGAAGAACTACACTGACCCGCTTCCAAATCCTGATTAACTTGAACATTAAGAGAAAGGTGATGATGTGGTTGGCTCTCTGATAACAGTTAAAATTAAGCTTAAAAACTGTTTGGACCTTTCGAAACTTGGCTTCGCATCGACGCGTATTAGGAAAACCAAGCTTTGTGACATTACCTCCTGCTGTTGGTTTCACAACTCTTGCGTAAGTGCGTCTCAACAGACATCCAAATTACACTATTCACTTTGCTTAATAACAACTACCATCCACATAGATTTGTTTTGCATAACTAGATTATAATACTGACTGGATTTACCTCTTAGAAACTGACTTGGTGCCTGTATGGAAGAATCTAGTTGAACATGGGAAGGAATCAGTAATAGAAATTCAAATTACAAATTCACTCAAAACTTATTGATCCACCTTTACCTAGATTGGTTAACCTACAGTTGATTATCAGCTCTTGTTCTCCATTATTGCATTGGTGAACAGTTTTTTAAAGAACCATAGGTCGTCTGCCGTTCTTCAAATAATGGCAAGCTATTTGTTCGACACGTGACACCGATTATACTTAATTCACTGAAAGTTTGTGAACTTGCCAGCATGGGATGCGATGCGCTTTATTCCTTTCTAAGGATGCATCGAATAGTACTATGATCAATTATTTACTGGAATACACATTAAAAATACATTTTAACGCATTTCGGTCCCTTAAATGGCAGTAGAAAAGTAGCTAATCCCATTCCTTGTTAGCACATCAGAGTATAATGTGTCAACTTAATTGACATAACTGCTTAATAATGTCAATAGATGGATGACAAATATAACTCACTCTCTTTATTACCATCCAATGAAAACATAATGTGTTGTTAAATATAAACCCCAACCAATCCAATTATGGTACCTATTAGAAGACTGTAATTTACATTAACATAATGAATAGAGGATTTGTACATCGTAAAATATTATCAATAAAACATTTTAAGTGCAACCGTTTTACATTTGATTCCTTCCCCATAATGCACAGTTTTAGGCTGCTCAACTGTGTTATTTTGTAACAGTTTTCAAAAAATCATATGAAATAGGAACCAGCTAGATGTATATAAATGTCAGATCAAGTTAGTACCCGAAGTAATAATTCAAGTTAGGTTCGCAATTAACTGCACAATACATGAGACCGAAAAACAACCCATGAAGTTAAGAACTTTTTCTTAGATGAAAAGTAGTTGCCGCGTAGGGTGACATGAGTAGGTAAATACGCAAAAAAGGGCCAGATGTTGATTTAAAGCCCAAAATGGAAACCTAAAAATAAACAAAGTAAATCTGTGTAGTTAAAAAAGACTAATCATTGAAGAAACAAATGGCTCACCTGACTGGATATATTTCCATCCCACTCACTCTTACGAGACTTAATAGCTTTGGCTTTGAAATTGGACTTTGATAGATCGTTGTTTAAAGTTTTTGGAGCATGTCCATTCCGCTCGACCCCACCTGGGTCAGTAGTGCTGGCGCCGACCTTCGGTTTTGTTGGACTGTATGGTTTGAGGAAAGTAAAATCGCTCTTGGCAGATTCGGGAGTCAAACACACCTTGTAATAATAGGTGTGAGAGAGGGGCCCACTTCCACCGACCTCTAAAAAGTCAGGCGGCACTTTAGAACTAGTCGTTACTTGAAAGTTTATTTTAGATGTTTTCAAAATATCTGCTGCATTCAAATGCTGAAGACAACAGCAATTCCCGAAAGGAGAGCTGCAATCATGGACATTATTTCTGTATTTGTGGCATTTGATGGCAGCGACGATAATAATGACCACAATGAATATAAATGTAATGGATCCTAAAGTGATAATTAAGTAAAATATTAAGGCAGAATTATGCTCTGTATTTTCAGACAAATCGCTGATGTCAGGCAGAATTTCCGCAATGCTGTCCATTATTAAAAATATGATGGTGACTGTGGCTGAAAGGGATGGTTGTCCGTTATCCTTCACAAGGATGAGGAGCGTTTGCTTAGGGAAGTCTCTGTCCCCGAAACGCCGGGTTGTCCTGATTTCTCCTGTGGAGAGCGCTACGTTGAAAAGAGTACGGTCTGTTGCCTGTAGTAACTGAAAAGAGAGCTTTGCGTTCTGCCCAGAATCTGCATCTGTAGCAGTGACTTTGGTCATTAATTGGCCGGGATCCGCAGATCGGGGCACGGTCTGTAGTGCAGCTGAACCGTTATTTGGCCGTGGGGAGACGATGACGGGAACGTTATCATTTTGATCCAAGATAATCACATTCACTTTCGCACTGCCACTGAGTGGTGGAAATCCAGCATCTTGAGCTTGGATCTGGATTTGAAAATCTTTAAGTTGTTCGTAGTCAAAGGAGCGTAATGCGTAAACTTTGCCATTATCCGAATTGATAGAAACGTAAGTTCTCGTAGGCAATCCTTGGATCATATTGTCTAGGATAGAATAAGACAGGAAGGCATTCTGATGCGAATCAGGGTCGAATGCTGTCACGGAACAAACAGTAGCGCCCGGTGCATTGTTCTCCGTGACATATACTGTATAGGAAGGCTTCGAAAACATTGGCGCGTTGTCATTCACGTCTGAAACCTTTAGAAATATAGACTTGTTGGTAGAAAGTGAAGGAGATCCCGAGTCGATGGCCATAATTGTGATGTTGTACTCTGAAACTCTTTCACGGTCCAGGAGGTCGGCTGTAACTAATGTGTAATAGTTCTTAAAAGACGATTGTAGTCTAAATGGGACATCCTGAGAGATCTCACAATTGATCTGCCCATTCTTTCCAGAATCTTGGTCAGTAACACTGATGAGAGCAATTACTGTCCCTGTCATGGCGTCTTCCATGACTGGGCTTGATAATGAAGTCAGGATCACTTCAGGCGCATTATCATTTACATCAACTATTTCCACTAGAATTTTGCAATGCACAGGTATTGCATAGGGGCCGCCTTTGTCCTTGGCTTGTACATAGATTTCGTAAACATTCAATTCTTCGTGGTCTACAACGCTTTTAACTCTAATTTCACCTGTATGGGAATCCACACTAAACAGCTCATACACTCTCGGGGGAGTATGACTACTGAAAGAATATACTATCTCACTGTTGGAGCCTTCATCCAAATCGCTGGCGTTTAATTTAAGTACCAATGTCCCATTGGGTGCATTTTCTTCCAAGGAAACTTTGTAAATTGTCTGTTCGAAGACAGGTAAGTTGTCATTAGCGTCTAAGACAATGACAGAGATCAGGGCTGTGCCAGTCCGAACCGGGGTTCCACCGTCAACGGCAGTCAGAACCAATTGATGGATCTGTTGCTGCTCTCGGTCCAGTGTTTTCTCCAACACTAACTCTGCAAATTTACTACGATCGCCCCGCGTCTCCACATCCAAGATAAAATGTTCATTGGGACTCAGCCTGTAGGTGCGGATAGAGTTGGAACCCACGTCTGGGTCGTGAGCGCTCTCGAGAGGGAAACGCGTGCCTGGCAAAGCAGATTCTATAATCTCTAAAGCGAGATCCTTCTTCAAGAAAGTTGGGGAGTTATCATTTACATCCAGAATCTCCACTTCAATACGATACAGTTCGAGAGGATTTTCGATAACAACTTCTAGATGCAGAAAGCAAGTGAAGCTGAGACCACAGAGCTGCTCTCTGTCTATTTTTTCATTCACAAACAAAATGCCATTGCCCAAATTTACCTCCAAATATTGTTTTGTAGCACCAGAAATGATGCGCAGTCTTCTGGCTGATAGCTTACTAACATCTAAACCCAAATCGTCAGCAATATTCCCAACAAAAGCGCCGTGCTTTAATTCTTCGGGAATTGAATAGCGAATCTGTCCAGATATCAAATCAGTAAAACAGGACGCAGCAATAAAGCAGAACACTTGCCTTGTTAGTGTCCACGATCCTTTTCCAGTCATCATTTCCACGGCAGTCGGGGGCAGATATTGCAGCCTTCTGATTACTATTGACAGAATTTGTGAAAAAAAATCACGGGCAGAACTTAATGGCTGATAACTTATTCCAAATGCGGTTAAATGAATGCATTATATTCTTCAGATTTCTTACATAGTTTCAGTAAAATCATTTGTCCTCTGGAAATGTTCCCTTTTATTGGAGCGTTGTTCCCATCTGCTCTCAACGTGGACAGTAGCACTGTAATGATATCTGTAATTCCGATGTTGTACTTTAGTTAGCACAGCGCGCTGTGTGTATGTATGTAGAGGTGGCTTCTTTGTGTGGAGGGTGTGCAGGCTCTCCACTCACATTTCAGTACTCAGTGGCGGACAGCAACAGGGAGAAATCCAGCGCAGAACGTTTGGTATGTCTTAAAGATACAGTACTATTAAAATGCTATTGTAACCAGCCATCAAGATTCTGTCTTATGTTTCTAGTTTTCAAATATCAACAAATTCATTTATGCTCCCAGATGTTGAATTTACGAATCCCTAGAATTATGCATTGTGAAATATTACAAAACATCTTGCTCACCCTTCTTCCCATGTGCTTTAAATGCAGATAAATAGAATACTTGTTTTCCATAAAAAATATGACCGCTGATGATATTATATTGTCACTGATGTAGCCACTAATATTAACAGACTATTACTAATGACCTTTCCTAAAGCAGTAAATTTATTTCACGTGTATGAAAATCGAGCTCCTCGAGATGGACAATCAGCTGATACGACCAGCATAGGAAATAAAATCGTTACTATTACATTTAGAAACATTCTGCATATTCGGCAGTATTGTGATTTTTTTGCACTTGTAATTAACTTATTAAACTCATTATTGTGCACTCGCGTGAAAACTGCCTCCCGGAGTTCCCACTGAATGTCCAAACCTAATGAGGCTTGAAATATTCTTCAATGGACCTTTGGCAGAATTCCCGAAGGGACCAGAGTTAATTCTGCACTGAACACTACATAATAAGCAATGTAATTCTTTTAGTATGTATATTGTTTGCATTATTTAGACTTGCAGATTATAGTCACGTTGCCTTAAATGTATACACAAATCCGTTCTACTAGTAGATAGAATATATATATATATATTTAGAGAGAGACCGAGCAAAAACAATTGATCAATCGATAGATAGATAGTCAGTCAGGCAGATACACTGACACGGAGAACAAGTTGTGAGGAAGTAGGCTTTCAAAAGGGACTGCAAATTCAGAGTCGACTTCTCAGGTAATAATACTCACCCAAAACTGTCAATGTCGGGAAAAGGTCAACAGAGACAGCCATGCGCGATCAGTGACATAGATAAGGAAAACAATCAAATCGTTCACTTTCCTCAAAGAATAGAATGGATACATATTTTTGTATTCATTCATGGGATGAGGGCTTCGCTGGCAAGGCCAACATTTATTGCCCATCCTTAATTGCCCTTGAGAAGATGGTGATCAGCCGCCTTCTTGAACCACTGCAGTCCATGTGTTGAAAGTTCTCGCAAAGTGCTGTTAGGTAGGGAGTTCCAATTTTGACCTAGTGATGATGAAGGAACGGCGATATATTTCCAAGTCGGGATGGTGTGTGACTTGGAGGGGAATGCGCAGGTGGTGTTGTTCCCATGTGCCTGCTGCCCTTGTCCTTCTAGGTAATAGAGGTCGCGGGTTTGGGAGGTGCTGTCGAAGAAGCCATGGCGAGCTGCTGCAGTGCATCCTGTAGATGGTACACACTGCAGCCATGGTGCGCCAGTGGTGAAGGGAGTGAATGTTTAGGGTGGTGGATGGGGTGCCAATCAAGTGGGTTGCTTTGTCCTGGATGGTGTCGAGCTTCTTGCGTGTTGTTGGAGCTGCACTCATCCAGACAAGTGGAGAGTATTCCATCACACTCCTGACTTGTGCCTTTTAGATGGTGAAAAGGCTTTGGGGAGTCAGGAGTTGAGTCATTCACTGCAGAATACCCAGCCTCTGATTTGCCCTTGTAGCCACAGTATTTATGTGGCTAGTCCAATTTCTGCTCAATGGTGACCCCCAGGATATTGATGGTGCGAGATTCGGCTATGGTAAGGCCATTGAATGTCAAGGGGAGGTGGTAAGACTCCCTCTTGTTGAAGGTGGTCATTGCCTGGCACTTGTCTGACACAAATGTTACTTGCCACTTATGAGCCCAAGCCTTGATGGTATCCAGGTCTTGCTGCACGTGGGCACGGCCTACTGCATTATCTGAGGGGTTGCGAATGGATGGGAACATTGTGCAATAATCAGTGAACATCCCCATTTCTGACCTTATAATGGAGGGAAGATCATTGATGAAGCAGCTGAAAATGGTTCGGCGTAGGACACTGCCCTGAGGAACTCCTGCAGCAATGTCCTGGGGCTGAGATGATTGGCCTCCAACAACCACTACCATCTTCCTTTATGCTAGGTATGACTCTAGCCACTAGAGAGTTTTCCCCCTGATTCCCATTGACTTCAATTTTACTAGGGCTCCTTGATGCCACACTCGGCCAAATGCTGCCTTGATGTCAAGGGCAGTCACTCTCATCTCACCTCTGGAATACAGCTCTTTTGTCCATGTTGGGACCAAGGCTGTAATGATGTCTGGAGCTGAGTGGTCCTGGCGGAACCCAAACTGAGCATTGGTGAGCAGGTTATTGGTGAGTAAGTGCCACTTGATAGCACTGTCAATAACACCTTCCATCACTTTGCTGATGATTGAGAGTAGACTGATGGGGCGGCAATTGGCTGGATTGGATTTGTCCTGCTTTATCTTGACAGGACATACCTGGGCCATTTTTCACATTGTTAGTTAGATGCCAGTGTTGTTGCTGTATTGGAACAGCTTGGCTAGAGGCGCAGCTAGTTCTGGAGCACAAGTCTTCAGCACTTCAGTCGGGATGTTATCGGGTCCCATAGCCTTTGCTGTATCCAGTGCACTCAGCCGGAAAATATGTGCCAAGGATGGTCCAGTCTCAACCAAAACCAAAACATTCAGACCCAAGATTTAGACAAAAATGAATCGCGGTTAATTATTAGTATATAACAAACTTTGAGACTTTTCAATGCACACATCCTGCGTTAATTATTTGCTTTTAGAGACCAAGAACTTCCCCTAGTAATGAAGCTGCGCACAATGTTCCAAAATATCAATCTGCTTAAAGGTGAGTGCATGTTTCTCTAGACCGATGCCTGCTTCCTCTCTACTCATTGCTGTTGCACGGGACATAAGAGAAAACATTTGTTAACTTAGCATGTTGGAATAGATTTGTAATTTTGCACAGTAAACCTATCTTTTATGTTTGCATTGAATAGTTTTCTCATCATCGCAGGTCTCCGTTAATCAAGTTATTTCTAGACATGAAGAGGTTAAACAGAGGCAAGTTTGCAACAAAAAAATATATTTTTGACCAAAGTTTACTTCTGTAGGAACTCCTTGGAAGAATCTGATATTATATATATTTATATGTATATATTATATTGGAAAGAAGCTCTTAGCAATATTTCCCAACACGGGTTCCCATGGAAACAAAACGATCCGGCCTCATCTTTCTTTTGTGTCCTGAGACTGTGTACAAGGAAAGTAGGTGCTGTGAGCGAAATTAATTTGAAAAGCGGGGCGCGGGGGGGGGGGGTGAATATCAAGAGACAAGAAGCAAGACATGAGGTTGTGAAGAAAGTCTGCAAATTTAGCATAAAGCCATCCAGGCAAAGGCCCTCTCCACTAATTGAACGGTACAAGCAGTTGAAGTGGTGTCTCTTGGCGCTACAATTGATCCAGGATGCCACTAGCAAGAACAATACTTCCCAGAGACACGAAGGGATTGGATACAATAGTTACATAAAATACAAACGGTTGCTCTGAATGGAATACATTGAGATGCAGGCTTGAATAAAAATCCTGAAATATTTTTGAACTGGAACCTAAACTGGCTTAAGATGAAAACTCAGCCCTAAAGGTAAGAATCTGAAATGTGCTTGGCTGAGCCAGGGGGACTAGAGAGGAGCAGGGAGTTTTCCTCTAGAGCTTATAACATGTATCTTTCTGAAAATGCCTGACAGGGATGTTGCAAAAGTTAGATAAGTTTTCTTTCACTACATGCTCTTCAAACACGGATAATCAATAAGGTATTTTGCTCCCCCGGTTGTTTCAGTATTCATCCCTCTCCAATGAGCAGCGAACGAGTAGAGATTAGCAAAGTCCCTGTTCTGCGGCAAGCTAGCTGAGCTCAATCATGTCAAAGTAGAAGAGTTGGAGTTGATCTCAGCGCTCCGTTTTAAGGAAGGGAACCCGCTAACTAGTGTGCGGGTGGTTCTCTAGTGATCGGTTTGGATATGTTGCCCCTCCCACTACCGCCATCGAATAGCTTGCAAATGCTCACTGTCAAGACTCACAGGTAGATAATGGTCACTTGCGCCAAGGAATGAAGGATAGCAGGACAGCTTGTGGCAATGCAATTGTAATTCAGCAAGACGCCAACGTCTTCAGAAAGTAATGGCGGACAAAATGTTCAACTCTGCATTAAACCTAATCCGCCCACCCTTCACACAGTTTGTTCGCCTTAAATTTACCGGCATTGTAATTGCTCATTGACTACAAAATAGTCAATATAACTACCGTTTTAATATAATTTACAAGTTTAAAATCTAATGGTCGCTCCTACATTTAAATAGGTTAGTTTAAAAGTATAACAGGCAAGAAATGGAAACACGTTGCTGCTGAAATTGCAAAGCAGTTGCATTCGACTCGCCAACGTGATCGGAAGTTGATTTACTTATAACAACATAAAGCATTTGAAAAGAGATATAGACATTGGGTCGGTGAAGCTGGTTATTTCACAGACGACGTGAGGATGTAATATGCCATATAACGAACTCAGCCGACGTGATTAATACCTTAAGTGTCAGCCTGACTCAGTGGTAGTACTGCGACAAATAAACGAAACGACTTGCAGTTGTTTTGCTCTTTCACGACCTCAGGATTTCCCAACGTGCTTTGCAGCCAATGAAGCACTTTTGAAGTGTAGTCACTGTTGTAAAGCAAAAAACGCGGCAGAAAACTTGGCACAGCAAACATCAATGTGATAATGATCATATAATGTGTTTTAGTGATTTTGGTTAAGGGATAAATATTGACCAGGACAGGAGGGAAATCTCTGCTGCTGTCGGGGCCTTGCGTTAATGTCTCATTGGAAAGCCGGCACCTAGTAAAATGCAGTACTTCCTCAGTGCTGCACTGGAAGGTCAGTCTAGATTTTGTGCTCAAGTCTCCGAAGGAGAGCTTGAACCCAGAACCTTCTGACTCAGAGGAGGGGGTCGACACATCTGTGCCTTTTTTCTGGGGCCACTGCACAGAATTTGGGGCTGGACTTGGAAATACAAAGTCCCCACTCACCCCCCCCCCCCTTCTAATCATAATTAATTTGTGGTTACCTGCCTTCACAGTAGAGGACACAAAACATAATAGAAATACTGGGGAACCAAGGGTTTAATAAGAGTCTGGAACCTAAAGTAATTAATATTAGTTAATAAAAAGTACTGGAGAAATTAATGGGACTAAAAGGCGACCAATCCCCTGGACCTGATAACTTACATCCAAGGGTTCTGCAGAGATAGTGGATGCATTGGTTGCGATCTTCCAAAATTCCTTAAATTCTAGAGTGGTCCCAGTGAATTGGAAGGTAGCAAATGTAACACCACTATTCAAGAAAGGAGGGAGAGAGAAACCAGGGAACTGCAGGCCTGTTAGCCTGACATCAGTAGTCGGGAAAATGCTGGAATCTATTATTAAGGATGTAGTAATAGGCCACTTAGAAAATCATAATATGATTAGGCAGAGTCAACATAGTTTTATGAAAGGGAAATTGTGTTTAACAAATCTACTGGAGTTTTTTGATGCTGTAACTAGCAGGGTAGATAAAGGGGAACCAGTGGATGCAGCAAATTTAGATTTTCAAAAGGCATTGGATAAGGTGCCACACAAAAGGTTGTTACACAAGATAAGGGCTCATGGGGTTGGGGGTAATATATTATCATGGATAGAGGATTGGTTAATGGACAGAAAACAGAGAGTAGGAATAAACGAGTCATTATCAGGTTGGAGGATGTAACTAGTGGGGTGCCACGAGGATCAGTGCTTAGGCCTCAGCTATTTACAATCTATATTAGATGAAGGGACTGAGTATAATGTATCCAAGTTTGCTGATGATACAAAGCTAGGTGGGGAAGCAAGCTGTGAGGAGGACGCAACGAGTCTGCCATGGGATATAGAGAGGTTAAATGAGTGGGCAAGAAAGTGGCAGATGGAGTATAATGTGGGGAAATGTGAGGTTATCCAAGTTGGTAGGCAGAATAGAAAAACAGAATATTTTTTAAATGGTGAGAAACTATTAGGCATTGGTGCCCTTGTACACAAAACACAGGAAGTTAACATGCAGATACAGCAAGTAATAAGGAAGGCAAATGGTATGTAGGCCTTTATTGCAAGGGGTATGGAGTAAAAGAGTAAGGAAGTCTTGTTGCAATTGTACAGGGCTTTGGTGGAACCACACCTGGAGTACTGTGTACAGTTTTGGTTTCCTTACCTAAGGAAGGATATACCTGCCTTAGAAATGGTGCAACAAAGTTCACTAGATCGATTCCTGGGATGAGAGGGTTGTCCTATGAGGTGAGATTGACTAGAATGGGCCTATACTCTCCGGAGTTTAGAAGAATGAGAGCTGATCTCATTGAAACATATACGATTCTGAGAGAGCTTGACAGGGTAGTTGCTGAGAGTCTGTTTCTCCTGGCTGGAGAGTCTGGAACTAGGGGGCATAGTCCCAGGGTAAGTGGTCGGCTATTTAGGACTGAGATGGGGAGGAATTTCTTCATTCAGAGGGTTGTGAATCTTTGGTATTCTCTATCCCAGATGGCTTTGGATGCTCAGTCGCTGAGTATATTCAAGGATGAGATCAATAGGTTTTTGGGCTCTAAGGGAATCAAGTGATATGGGGATCTGGCGAGAAAGTGGAGTTGAGGCCGAAGATCAACCATGATCTTATTGAATAGTGAGCATGCTTGAGGGGCAGTATGGCCTACTCCTGCTCCAATTTCCTATGTTCTTATGTTCATGTGCCTGCCTACAAATAAGCAGGAGTATTATACCACCATTCAAACGAGGGAAATAGATCGTACACCATATTTCTCTCCTGGTGGCACTAGTAATGCAGGGTGTGACCAGCCTTACTGAGCACCCATGAAGGGGAATTTCAAATGGCCAGTTTCTTTACTGCAATTAATCACACAGCAATAAACTGTACTAAGCAAACCAAAACATTCAAAAACGGGCTCGTTTAAACTCTAGTCCATCTTTAAAATTTTATGTGTGTGACACTTCCTGTCAACAGATTCTTAAGGTTTCCACTTTTTTGTGACCATTTGTGTTAACATTTTGTCGTTATAAATTTCTAAGTCCACATTTATAATGGAAACTGTTTAAGTTGGTCACACTGTAATTACAGCCTCCTACCAGTGGCGGCACTCTAGTGCATCAGTTTTACATCTGCAAGCACCTTCGCCTGTACTGCAAATAAATATATTCTTCATCCGAAATTTCCGCGTGGGTTCTCCTGATCACCCGTCATAACTTCGGCTGAAGATCTGCAGCAACCTCATTTACGGCATTGTTGCAGGGTTTCGGTGGCCGTTTGGAAAAACGTCTGAGTTTATTCCCGGCATTTTTATCTGCATTTGTGTCCAATTTATCTCAGTTCTCTGACTTTACTTCACCTGAAGATTATACTTGCTCTTGACTTCCCATTTACAATGACATTTGAGATTTACCAGCATATAACTATATGGACAGAATGTATGAGCTTAAAATGGGGACTGAATTATTTCTGCATCCAATTCCCTCTAACCTTACTTCACCTAAAGACTACACTTGACCTTTAACTCATCTTTTGCAACCCTTGAGACATCGACTAGCTTTATTTTTTATAAATCTTTGACAAGCATAGCAGACCCACTTATGCATTGAAATCCTTTCCTCCCATTCACTCTGGTGTGTACCCAGTTACACCGAAATTGGTGCAGGTGTTGGCATAAAATATGGTAATACTCTTGACCCCTGGATGTGGGAGAGGGTTAGGGGCACCCAGCGAGCGACCAGAAGCTCTGTCCTGTCCGCCCAAGAGTCTTTTTGAGCGATTTCAAGGCTCAAGTTTTTTTCTCCAACATTTGCCATTTTCTTTCAAAGGCAATCGAGCAAGGTGCCATTTTTTGATGGTGATAATTTTCGTTACAACATTCCAATGTGATTCGTTGTTTTTCAAAGATGGAATTTTTTGTGGCCCCTGCAACATAATAATCATCATGTTGCATGGGGTGTTTGATCATCACTATTTATACTTATCCCTATTATCTTCATTACCCATCTTAATTAGTTAGACAAATACCAACAAAACGTTTTTGGTGGAGGTTGTTTTGTTTTGCGCACGCACTACTCCCCTAGAACATGTATAGGTTCCAGTGTGCTCACATATAGTGCTCTGATGTACAACAGAGTCAGAATGTTTCCCTCAAGGCTCCTGCTTTTTACTACATAGTATGCTGCAATCATTTTTTTGCCAAGAGAAACACGCACAAAGTGAGCATTTAAAAATATACTGTGATATAGATATTAATGCATGTTCAAGTGTGTTTGAAATTATTTCAGAAAACGTCCAATTAAAACATTTACATGGAAAGGTTTATTAAAAAATGTCGAGATACAAAATGAGCTCCTTGCAGAATCATCGCTCAAAAGGTTTTTTTTTCAGTTTCAACCCCTTCCAGAGTTTTATGATTCTGCCGTTGTAATTATATCACGCATTCTTATTTTCTTTTATCATATAATTCCAGATTTTAATTCAAACGTGCCTGAAGTAACAACATATTGTTCTTTATGAAAGCTCGTATGAAGGAATCTTTTTTTTACCAGCAAAATAAATGTAATTAGATATGTGTGATGGTAAGGCACACACCCAAAATGTTAACTTTTTAAACAGATGGTTACTAGCCTAGTGTTTCTTTCCAGTATTTTATGATTTTATTTCAGATTTCTAGCATTTGCATTATTATTTTTATTTAGAATGTAATGGCATTACTCTTAAGCATACAAAACACATCTATACACACAGATAATTTTGTTGACATTAAAAAATTGCAAGATTGAAAGTTGTAAAATTTAATGAAAAGATACTAACCTTCAGCTGAAAAAACTTAACAGTTTAAACCAATGTTAAAATAACCATTAAGAATTCTGTTTCATTCAATGCATCAGTTTACTTAAATAAAAGTTGCATCAGTTTCATAAAGGTATATAAACTTTTATGTTACATTCTCTAAACGATTCGCAAATGTTACTGCAGAATTCTTATTTTAGTAAAACATGCGCACTTTTACGCATACAAAATACACGTTTTGCCGTTGCACTTTATGAATTATACAAATGAGAGTTGCGTGCATCTGAGGTTTATTTTAACAGGAACCGCAGAGAAATATAACGATTCGAATGTCTTGTGTTATCTTCAGGTCATTTACAAAACTTTTGGTTCTGTTCATAGTCCATGTTGAATTTCCTTGATGGAGAAGGTTGCTGAGAAATCTGGCGGTTCAGATTACTCTACCATTGCAAGCACCTTTAGGCTGTTCAACACAGTAGACAGTCTTTTGTACTTCTCGTCTACTAGATACAACAGGAAAAGGATGAATGCCATCAATTCTGAGATAGCGGTATAAATATTTATCTCCATGCTGCAATTATAACAGTCTCAGTAATTATTTGATTAAAGTTCCTGCTGCTATTATTTATTGTTTTGTACATATGTCAAGGGATAATGCTTTACTTAGGTAAATTTTCAAGTGAAACATTTTAAACTGTGTATGTTATATCTTCCAGCTCGGTAGACAGCTTCAAACCATTTGGGACTAAGTCCACGAAAGGACAGCGCTACTGTCATCCCAAAAACATTCAGCATCCATGCAAATCTAACAATATAATTCCAATGTAACTGCATCCCATGACACTCCACTTTAGACTTGTTCATTCTGCATGAATTTATAAACGGGGACAAAGCATATTTGAAGCACAAAAATGCATCCGGAAAAACATAAAGAAATAACTATTCTGCTTTGGTCGCCTTGGGTATACGGTCTGTAGATTATAGTACAGTAATCATAACAGTAACAAATTATAACAATATTGTAATGATATTGTATCACACGTCAGAATTTTACACAGAAAAACTGTTTCTCTTGAAAATCGATCAGATTGTTCATATCAAGTTTTGGATTTGAAAACCAGTCCACAATTTATTATTATTTTAATACAAAGGAAAAATGCGAAAAACCCATTATATTGAAATGTATGTAAATAATATTTATGGCTAATACATTTAACATAATACCGCAAATGCCCAATAAAATGTAGAAACGAGCGCCTCGGAAATAAAAGTTAATGCAACTAATCTGGTGATAAAAGTCATTCATTATTCTGCAGCAAAAACGGACATATAAATGCTGTGACATTCCCTTGTGTGTTCTTGTTCCGAGTGGAATCTAAAAGCATAGCATTACATATCTTGTGCACAGAGCGAACGTGTTTACGCATAATCCATATACAAACACGAGCTTTAGAAATCCAAGTTTCGCACCAACGCAATTAGCTGTGGAAAATATGTGAGACATATCTCAGTAGTTCCCCTCTCATCTTCTCGTTAAAATACTTTCAGGCATGAAAAGCCTAGGGGGAGGGTCAAGGGATACTTAAAATAGCTGGAAATTAGTTGAAGGATCAATGTATAATTACTGTATTCCGCGTGATTGAACATGCTACTTGGTTCGGCGGAGAAGAATCCATCCTTATTAGCATACTTAAAACGATAAATTGTAGCTAAGTAACACCCACGCAAGTGAAATCAGTCTTGGTTGTAGCTTGTT
Source organism: Heptranchias perlo (assembly GCF_035084215.1). Taxonomy (NCBI): domain Eukaryota; kingdom Metazoa; phylum Chordata; class Chondrichthyes; order Hexanchiformes; family Hexanchidae; genus Heptranchias; species Heptranchias perlo. The sequence goes on along the minus strand of NC_090338.1, from coordinate 9,104,201 downwards.
TGGCTCTTCATTTCGTAAAGAACTATTAACTGTTGAATTGCACAAGCAAACGTTCTAATCACGTAAAGTGAGGATTCTCTTTCCAAATAAATTCAAAAGGGGTATTAGGGCTAATGCGAAATCTGGTTTGTCTGATCTAATTGATCAGCATATTTTCAATGCTTGCTGCATTACTCGTTTGGGGATACACAGTAATCTTATTTCTCAATGTCACCTGGCTGTTAGATTTGAGAAACCTGGAATGTCACTATAGTTGAATATTGAGGCAGTTGAATTGACTTCTATAGAACTGCAAAATACATTGCAAGTTGACGAGAAGAATCTTCAGAATACACCATCCAGCAAACCTAACCATCAAAATCCTGGGACTCCCGACCTAACAGCACTGTGGGAGAACCTTCACCACACCGACTGCAGCGGTTCAAGAAGGCGGCTCACCACCACCTTCTCAAGGGCAATTAGGGATGGGCAATAATGCTTGCCATAGCCAGTGAGGCCCACATCCCATGAATGAATAAAAAAAATCCCCACGCCTACACGAAGGAGGAAAACGTCAAGAAGATTATGAATGGTTTAATTAAAATACCGACCTTTAAATAAATAAAAAGGCAGATATATACTTGATGTCTAGAGTCAGAAACGATTCTTGGAACGTTGCTCCTACCAATAGATTAATAGGGACTGAAATATAGATATGCATAATCTCCATGAACTTCACCACATGGAGCTGGATTACTTTGAGGCTCCTTGATCCTATGTCACATCGCCACGGATGTAATAAGCTATCATTTTGAAAATGTATGAGACAATTTACTGCAGTAGTTGGAAAGAAACTCGCAACTTGTAGCCTGAGCAACAATGGCGATCGCTACAAAGCCACTTTCCTTTGCAATCACCAGTAGCTGTTGGGTGCAGTTAGCTGATTATAATCAAGCATTTTGAGCTTCGGACCAAAATATAGGTAGATTATTTTGGCCCAAACATTACGCTCTAGAATAATAGCCTACCAACGTCTTTTTAAATACTATTAGATTTCCGTGGCGTTGCCCATAGTGAGTGAGGAGGTATGTGTTTCCTAACAATAGGTCATTATGCCATGAAGGCACAAAGCATTACAAGAATCACTGATTTAAGGCAACTGATTAACATAGGTGGAGTCATACCTGGCATAAAGTAAGATGGTTATGGTTTTTAAAGACCAATTATCTCAGCCCCAGGACAATGCTGCAAGAGTTGCTCAACTCAACGATGACAAATTACCTGCAGCTACTTCTTCAATGACTTTCCTTCAATCAAAAGTCAGATGTGAGGCTGTCTGCTGGTGATTGCACACAATTCCTCCAGTAATGAAGCTGCCCATGACCACATATAGCAAGACCCGGACAACATCCAGGCTTGTGCTGATGCTGATAAGTGGCAAGTAATGTTCATGTCACACAATTGCTAGGCAATGATCATGTCCAACAAGACAGAGCTTAACCACTTCCCCATGACATTCAATGGCATTAGAATCACCGAGTCCCCCACTCTCAATATTTTGGGGTTCACCATTGACCTGAAACTTGACTGGACCAGCCACATAAATGCTACTCGAGCACATAGAGGCATGGCATTCTGTGGTGAGTAGCTTGCCTCCTGGCTCCCCAACATTTCTGCACCACCTACAAGGCACAAGTCAGGAGTGTGGTGGAATACTCTCCACTTGCCTGCATGAGTGTAACTGCAACAACACTCAAGAGGGTTGACATTATCCATGACAATGCAGTCTGCTATATTGGCAACCCATCCACCTGCTTAAACAACTGCTCCCTCCACCACCAGTGCACCGTGAATGTAGATGTCTATCCACAGGTTGCACTGCCCTAGCCTCTCCTTAGCCACTGTCTGAGGCTGAACAATACCATTCTCAACCTTGATGTCCTATTTGAACCTGAGATGAGCTGCCGACCACATATCCACTCCATCACCTAGATCACCTACCTCCACCTCCATAACATTACCCTTCTCTGCCCCTGCCTCAGCTCATCTGCTGCTGAAACCTTCATCCATGCTTTTGTTACCTCAGACTTCACTGTTCCAATGTTCTCCTGGCTGGCCTCCTGTCTTCCATCCTCCATAAACCTGAGCTCGTCCACAACTCTGCTGCCTGTATCCTAACTCATACCAAGTCCCATTCAGCCACCAGCCCTGTGCCCGCTGTCCTACATTGGCTCCCGGTTCGGCAAGGCCTTGATTTTAAAATTCTCAATCTTGTTTTCAAATGCCCCTCACTATCTCTAGTAACCTCCTCCAGCCCTACAACCCTCCAAGATCTGTGCACTGCTCCAATTCTGGCCTCTTTGCACATTCCCAATTTTAATCGCTCCACTTTTGGTGGCCATGCCTTCAGCTGCCTAGGCGCTCAGCTCTGGAATACCCTCCCTAAACCTCTCTGCCTCTCTGCCTCTCTCTCCTCATTTAAGATGCTCCTTAAGGCCTACCACTTTGACCAAGCTTTTGGTCACCTGTGCTAGTATGTCTTAGTGTGGCTCCGTGTCAAATTTTTTTTGATAACACTCTTGTGAAGTGCCTTGGGACGTTTTACGACATTAAAGGCACTATATAAATGCAAGTTGTTGTTGAGTGCATGCCAACTATTGGGGACAAAAAAACCAGCAGCAATGGGTGGAATTGTCAGGTCACACACGCATGGAACTACTGAAAACATCAGGGCTGAGCAATTTGACTTGCATGCAACTTGCCATTGTTGTTAAAATGTTACGTAAGGTTGCACTTACCAGTATACTGGTTTTAATAAAGATTTCAAGTTGCAATATGAGAGATGAGTTACAGATTTTCTGCTACCCTTAAGTACACTTGAGTGTAGCGATGCCCCAATAAATGATGTTTTTCTGGAGTTTCCACAGATCTACTGAAGTTCTGGCAGATGAGTGGGATAAACCCTAGAGAAATCCCCCCTCCCCAGATCTAGTATGGTCAGGGATACAGTTGGCAGGGGGGGGGGGATGGTGATGGGGAGAAAGAACAAAAAAATGCTTACCAATTAAGAAGTTTGTGCTGGCTGTGTCTCATCCTTTAGTGATGAAATATATCAACTTCATCTGATGAAATTGACTAAATCAGAACTATTGTCATTCTATTTCTAAATTTCATTCATGGTATTTCAGATCCTGTCAATTAGTTTTTTTTACCACCACACTTGTCCCATGTAGATATATGATGTACCATAATAATCATTCTACAGTGTTTGACTGTTGTAAGGTGTACTAATTTGCTGTAACTTTTTCTTGCTGTCACCTCAATTTGGAAGAAGAACAGGCCTGAGGCAAATGTACGATAAGCAGTGCCACTGTCTTTGCACTTTGAGAACTGGTTATAAGAACCCAATGTAACTGAATTGCACAGCTTTAAATATATCCAAGCTAGCATATCTTGGAGGGTTGAAGAGCAAGGGCCTCTTTTATACAAATGACATATACTTTGCCACCTTTTTTCTCAACTTGTAACTTAACCAGTAATTTAAAAATGCAAATGCAGGCATAACTGGGAGCCAACAGCACAATACTTGTGGAAAGGTTGATGTGCAATCAACTGTAATTTCTAGTGGTGTTCAGGACAATAGCATCAAATCACTGGAGCTGCGAGTCTATTTTTTTCAGAGTTGTGAAATATATAGATAGCAATGTGCAACAGTCATGTCTTTGACCATGGTTGTTATCTTGACTACCAGATATTGTGCTTGCTGCTAAGTAGATTGTCATTTTTCTCCTTCCTTAAATTGAAAGTGCATGAGGCCTTGCCATTTGCAAAATAGATGAAATTATCAGAAATGTCAAAGTAATTTTGTCTATTTAATTATACCTAGAGCATGTAATTGTGCTGTGGGACAACTGGGTAGTGACTGGCTAAAACTCATCTTTCCACTATTTTAGTAGAGACCATAAAACAATTTATTTTGTACCTTCCATAAAACACCTGACAAAGAAATTTGAGGTGAATGGGTTATTATTGCATGGTATAATTTCAGGGTCCTGAAATTATACCATGTTAGGAAATTATTTCACATTATCACAACCTAATTGTTCTAGGCAGTGTGTAAAATTAGCCCTTAACTAAGCCATTTTAATATAGGTCCAAATGCAATATAACCATTCTTACCTAATAAAATGATTTGATAATCTTCCCCAGTCTTCCCCAGTCCACTTAATTTTCAGAGGCAGCAGCTGGCACCTGTACCTTTCCTGAGAGCCTATTCTTCATATGTGAGCATAGATAATGGGTAAACCATGATCCTGTCATTACTAAATAGCTACATAAATACAGAGGTCATTTAATAGCATTTAGGAGTGGAGACCTTGACTGATTTGCCCCATTACTAATAAAAACATATTGAGGCCATACTGGTGCTTGGGATAAGCTTCATTACTTTAACACAAATAAGGGATTGAACCTGGAATCTTCATGTTCCGTATGGAACAGCAGCACACCACATAATGCCACAATTCTCCTTAGTCATGGGGATGGTGCCGGTGGACTGGAGGATTGAAAATTTTACACCTCTATTCAAAAAAGGGCAGAGGGATAAACCCGGCAATTACAGGCCAGTCAGCCTAACGTTGGTGTTGTGGGATCTTTTAGAGACAATAATGCGGGATAAAATTAATTGGCACTTGCAAAAGTATGGGCTAATAAATGAAAGTCAGGATGGATTGTTAAAGGAAAATCGTGTTTCACTAACTTGATTGAGTTCTTTGATGAAGTAAAGGAGAGGGTTGCTGAGGGTAATGCAGTTGATGTTGTGTATATGGACTTTCAAAAGGCATTTGATAAAGTGCCACGTAATAGACTTGTTAGCTAAATTAAAGCCCATGGGATTAAAGGGACAGTGGCAGCGTGGATACAAAATTAGCTCAGGGACAGAAAGCAGAGATTAATGGTGAACGGTTGTTTTTCAGACTAGAGGGAAGAATACAGTGGTGTTCCCCAGGGGTCAGTATTAGGTCTACTGCTCTTTTCGATATATATTAATGACCTGGACTTGGGTATAGAGGACATAATTTCAAAGTTTGCGGATGACACGAAACTCAGCAATGTAGTAAACAGTATGGAGGATAGTAACAGACTCCAGGAAGACATGAACAGACTGGTGACATGGGCAGCCACACGGCAGATGAAATTTAATGCAGACAAGTGTGAAGTGACGCATTTTGGTAGGAGGAATGAGGAGAGGCAACATAAACTAAATGGTACAATTTTAAAGGGGATGTAGGAACACAGAGAGCTGGGGGTACACATACACAAATCTTTGAAGGTGGCAGGACAATTTGAGAAGGCTGTTAAAAAAGCATATGGGATCCTGGGCTTTATTAATAGAAGCATAGAGTATAAAAGCAAGGAAGTTATGTTAAACCTTTATAAAACACTGGTTAGGACTCAGCTGGAGTTTTGTGTTCAGTTCTGGGCACCACACTTTAGGAAGGATGTCAAGGCCTTAGAGAAGAGATTTATTAGAATATTACCAGGGATGAGGGACTTCCAGTTATGTGGAGAAACTGGAGAAGCTGGGGTTAGAACAAAGAAGGTTAAGGGGAAGTTTGATAGAGGTATTCAAAATCGTGAATGGGTTTGTTGGAGTAAATAAGGAGAAACTGTTTCCAGTGGCAGAAAATTCGGTAACCAGAAGACACAGATTTAAGGTGATCAGCGAAAGAGCCAGGGGCAACATGAGGAAACATTTTTTTATGTAGCGAGTTGTAATGATCTGGAATGCACTGCCTGAAAGGGTAGTGGAAGCAGATTCAATAGTAACTTTCAAAAGGGAATTAGATAAAAACTTAAAGGGAAAAAATTTACAGGGGGATAAAGCAAGGGAATGGGACAAATGGGATAGCTCTTTCAAAGAGCCAGCACAGGCACGATGAGCCGAATGGCCTCCTCTAGTGGTCCTACTATGATACTATGATGCTATGATACATGAAACATTACATTATAATTTACTCAATGTGTTATGGAAGGAGAGCTGCCTGATAATTTTAAAGACAGAAGTTTAATGCTTCTTTGTCCCTAATCCACTAACTGTAACTGACATTCAGTTCACTGATATTAGGTTGCTTTGATTCTGTTGTTTTCTAGGGTATGGACATCATGACCTAAAGGTCTTTAGATGTCGACAAGGCCATCAGGCGCACAACAGCCATTCTCTAAGGAATCACCCAAAAGTTTTTACTCCAACCCAAATAAATAGGACTTATAAATCATCACTGACCCTCACCTAAACGGTATTTAGTGAGCTGTTTTTTGAGAATCAAAAAGTAAAACTACAGTCCCTTGAAGGCTGTGGCAAATGAAGGACATCAAACAATGTCACCTGGATTATACTATCCAAAGGCAGTATAGTTTCCTCCAAAACTCACAGCAAAACTGCAAATGCAGAAGACAGCATTTTTTGTCTCATTTGCAAATTGTGTGGGTGCAATGTCACTCTGAGTTTTAAAGAAAATGTTAGTACTCACCGTATGTCGTCCATTTCATCTGGATATACGCATTTGATTTAGTTACTAGCGCAGTTCTTCCTGGTCAAAGGAAATTGCTTGTGTACTTTGAAGTAGACAGGTCAGTGGGAATATCACATCAAAATTAACCCTTTTTGTAGGTGAATTTTTGCGAGAAACAAGCAAGGGCAGACTGGCTCTCCTGAAAGGGCACGGGATTCTCCAGCATTCTCACAATAAGGAGGGCTCCGATAATACTGTGCGATGGAACCATTCACGGGGCACTTGAGAAACCTCTCAATTTCCCATATAGCTAGTCTGCCCCTGGAAAGAAGGAGAGAATGTGAGATTGTACCAGGTCTAAGTAATATGCAAGTTTTCTGGTGCAAGTCGAAGTTTCATCCAAGTGGGATGCTTTCCTACTTGACTGTGTTAGTATAAATGCATCAGCATGTGTTTTGTTTTGTGGATGTTGATTATAGTAGGAAACATTTCTACTAGTCTTGGAAATCATCCCAAACTTTTACATAAAACAACAAATGAAACAGATCTGAGCCACTTACAACTTGGGCTCATGCAAAACACTGCTGCCTGTATCCTAAACTGCACAAATTCCTGCTCATCCATCGCATCTGTGCTCACTTACCTACACTGGCCACCAATCCACCATTTAAAATTCTTTTAGTTGTTTTCAAATCTGTCTATGGTTTTGCCCCTCCCTATCTCTGTAACCTCCTTCGGCCCTACAATACTCCGAGATTTCTGTGATCCTCCAACTCTGGCCTCGTTTGTATCCCCCACTCCCTCACCATTGGTGGCCGTGCCTTCAGCTATCTATGCCCTAAGCTCATGTAATTCTCTCCCTAAACCTCTCCATATCTCTCTCCTCCTTTAACGTCCGCCTTAAAACCTACCTCTTTGACTTAGCATTTAGTCACCCCTCCTAATATTGCCTTCTTTGGCTCGGTGTCAATTTTTGTCTGATTATAGTCTTGTAATGTGCCTTGGGATGTTTTCCTACATTAAAGGTGCTATATCAATGCAAGCTGTTGTTGTTGAACAAGACCAGCGGCTCGAACATTGAAGATCACCTCGAGGAGGCTAAGTATGTTTTTTCACATAACTACTAGCAGCATGACAGAAGTGCAGATGTACTGATATCAAGGAATGAAGAGTTAGGAAAGAGTACTTATCTGCGTGCAGCAATCTATAAATCTGTATGATCTGTAGTGAAGTGTAGTGAAGTGTTTGGTCATTAATAAACACATACATGGTAAAGATTGTCCTGATCACGTTTACTTACACATGCAAAAACAGAATACATCTGAAATTAGACTAAGCATAAAAAGATTACATTAGATGTTATTGAGAAAGAAAGCCACCTTTGGTACAAATGTAACAAAAATGCATAGTTTGCCTCAGGTGATTGAAAAAAAAATGACGTATTTTTGTGGTTACTGATGTCAAAAATGTACAATATGCTTCAGATGAATATTAAGCAGTAGCAGTCTGACCTAGCTATAGTGAGTAGGTGAAGCCAGCTTACTGTTTCATCCACATTCTGTTAGATAAACAGGGGTGTATTTTGCTCTGCATGTAAAGTTAAAGAAAATTCTTTCACTAATCTCTTAATGGTTTACAATAAGTTTAGTAAGATTATTTTTTTGAACTTTACACACAGAGGAAAATATACCCAACTGTCAGCTGTTTGAATACCATAAAAGAAACGGCAAACACATGCTGTTCTTCAATCCAAGTCACAGTTTGGTGAGACATGGAAAAATTGCAGCCGCTAGGTTGGCATGACATGCATTGATTCAAGAACTGCTTAATTCAGGTTCCTGTGGAATAAAACTGCGTCTGCGTTGGCACTGGAAATAATTACTGCTTAATACAGGTTTCAGATTTTGTGTACATTTGTTTTCACTCAATTCAGGTGAATTCCACTTGTTTCTCCAGCTTGTTATTTCAAGATTTAATCAATATTCGCTAACGTCATATATAATTTTTCACTTTAAACATGTATAGGACAGTTAATCTGTTCTGTAGTCAGACCCTGGGATAAGACACTAAGGGTGTATAAATTGATAATACATTTTTCACAAAAGGGCATTGTCTTAGTTGGTATATTAGCAAAAAGCTTTTTTTATACTTTGTTTTTTAATTTGTTTTTACCATTGACTTTCATGTGGTTACAGTTCAACATATAAGAAATGAGAGTTGGTTGACACAAGAAGTAAAACCAAGCTAAAGAAAACATTTGAACTAGACAGTGAATTATAAAACATCCAAGACAAACAAATTAGCATCTGAGTGCACGCAACAATACCTCTTCCCAATGTGACTTTAAATTTAATTTACAGAACCCTTGTGTCTACCCTGGCGATCTGACCTGGATACTGAGAGTTCTCAGATTGCTGTGACAAGTGGTGTTACTCATTTTGCGGCTCCTCATTTGTAGCTTTGCTCTCTCGTTTTTCTGATCGTTTAGAACGCTTCTTCTTCTTTTTAGTTGAAGAGGCAGAATGTTGCCCGTCCTGCTTGGCGACTTGGTCCTGCTTGCTGGACAGCATGACTGGAGTGCCTCCCATATAGATGTTAGGCTGGTACTCATCAGGTTCCATGTGTTCAAGATGCTGTGATCCAAACCTGGGAGCCCAGGTGGGTATGCCATCTTCCAGATCAGGAGATGCTTTAATGTAGTCCACATCTATTAAATAAATTACACATGAGCACGATCACCATTGCTGATGAGAGTAGATTACTGACACATTTCCTGCTTTTTCAACTCCTTCCAGAAGATCAACATATTTGATTTAATAATTTTAAGAAATACTGCCCATGGTTAATTGCTGAATATATTCTTATAGATTCACAAAATGGTGATTGAGGTGAGAGCTAGAAACTTGAAAAACTCTCTTTTCAGAGCCACTTAATGATCACAGGCTGCAACTACATTGTGACAGTCAACATAAAAAAAATTGAATTGGAAATGTAGCAATGTACAATGGCAATATTGACAAAGAAGAGTGACTGAAATTCATGACAACAGAAAGTAAATTTATGGACAGGAGATATACATTCTATGTAAGATTTCAAATAGTAAAATATAGACATGCAACAACTTTTGATGTACCATTGATGTGTTGAAGTAACAATTTCTCGATCAATATAATGGCTGAATCTCAACTTCTTGATCTTCTTCATACCTTTCAATGGGATCAATAAAAATCTTGCTTTTTCTCAGTTCATCAAAGAAATAATCCTAGAAATTATGCTCTGTGGCCTTAGTGCACAAATACTAATGCTTTGGTATGAAATTTATTGGCCCTTTTAGGGGAAGTGTCAACCTATTCATTTTAAATGGATTAATGCCTCGTTTAACGTAACAGAAGAAGGAATTTCCTAAGTACATATGAAGTATTCCTGCATTGGTATCATACTGCCTAATTGCTAAGGTATAATATCTTCGTGTCTCTCGCTCGTCCATCCAACAACTACCACCTTTGATGGCTCCAACCTAAGTTCAACTTAATTTACCAATAGTCTTGCCCTTCCTATCTCCTCTGCCTGTAATAAGTCTGGTTTCCTCTTTCGTGCCAAACAGTACATATCCCCTCAATAGCTCCTAACTATCTTTCAAGCAGAAATTCAGCCAACATGCATATGATGTTTATATATCTGGGAAGCCTCTTCTAACTCCTCTCTTGCATGTCATCTGATAGTTGATCCACCCATCACCTCTAGCCTCCAACCTTTCTTATTTCTACTTAAGCAGTATAATACAGTCAATGCTTTTTGGAACTTTTCTTACTTGGTCCTCCTAGGATACAAATGAACTAGTGTACACATTCTTCCTCCTCCAACATTCCTTGTCATTGTATTGAACGTATAACTGATGGCACAGAGTCGTATTCTAACTCATTAACCCCAAGGACCTAAAAACTGTGGAATTCTTGTCTCCCTTAGTATTTATTTCCAACTACTATTTTACCTCAGGCTTTATCAAATTGTTCCATTCTGATGTATCTCATTATTTTTACTCTTTTTAACCCTGATAGTGTCCTAATCTATGGGTCTAGATCCTAGCTTTAAGAGTCACCTTGGTTCAGGGGTAGCACTTTTGCCTCTGAATTAGATGTTGTGGGTTCAAACCCCTCTGCAGATGTTGGGCATGCAAATCTAGGCTAACACTTTAGTCAAGTACAAGGCAGTGCTGCATTCATAGACTCATAGAAAGGGTACAGAATGGAAGGAGGCCATTTGGCCCATCGAGTCCGTCCCAGCTCTATGCAAGAGCAATCCAGCTAGTCCCACTGCCCTGCCCTGTTCCCGTAGCCCGGCATTTTTTTTCTTTCAAGTACTTATCCAGTTCCCTTTTGAAAGCCATGATTGAATCTGCCTCCACCACCCCCTCGGGCAGTGCATTCCAGATCCTAGCCACTCGCTGTGTAAAAAAGTTTTCCCTCATATCGCCTTTGGTTCTTTTGCCAATCACCTTAAATCTATGTCCTCTGGTTCTTGACCCTTCCGCCAATGGGAACAGTTTCTCTCTATCGACCCTGTCTAGACCTTTCATGATTTTGACTACCTCCATCAAATCTCCTCTCAACCTTCTCAGGTCCAAGGAGAATAACCCCAGCTTCTCCAGTCTATCCATGTAACTAAAGTCCCTCATCCCTGGAATCATTCTAGTAAATCTCTTTTGCACTCTCTCTAAGGCCTTCAGATCTTTCCTTAAGTGCTGTGCTCAGAACTGGACATAATACTCCAGTTGTGGCCAAACCAGCGTTTTATAAAGGTTCATCATGACTTCCTTGCTTTTGTACTTTATGCCTCTATTTATAAAGCCCAGGATCCCGTATGCTTTTTTAACTGATTTCTCAACCTGCCCTGCCACCTTCAACCATTTGTGTACATATATCCCCAGATCTCTCTGTTCCTGTACCCCTTTTAGAATCGTTCCCTCTAGTTCATATTGCCTCTCCTCATTCTTCCTACCGAAATGTATCACCTTGCATTTTTCATCTGCCACGTGTCCGCCCATGCCACCAGCCTGTCTATATCCTCTTGAAGTCTATCACTATCCTCCTCACTATTCACTACAATTCCAAGTTTTGTGTCATCTGCAAATTTTGAAATTGTACCCTGCATGCCCAAGTTCAAATCATTAACATATATCAAGAAAAGCAGTGGTCCTTATACCGACCCCTGGGGAACACCACAGTACACCTCCCTGCAGTCCAAAAAACAACCGTTCACCACTACTCTCTATTTCCTGTTACTTAGCCAATTCTGTATCCATGCTGCTACTACCACTTTTATTCCATGGGCTTCAACCTTGATGACAAACCTATTATGCAGCACTTTATCAAACACCTTTTGAAAGTCCATATACACCACATTAATTGCATTGCCCTCATCGACCCTCTCTGTTACCTCATCAAAAAACTCTATCAAGTTAGTTAAAAATGATTTGCCTTTAACAAATCCATGCTGGCTTCCCTAATCAATCCACACTTGTCCAAATGACTGCTAATTCTGCCCTGGATTATCACTGTTGAAGGTATAGTTTTTCAGACGCAACATTGAACAGGATGGGCAACATTCTATCTCTTCCACTAAGAAGAAGAAATGCACTAAACAATCAGAAAAGCAAGGGAGCAATGGTGCAATCAAATTGGCAAAAATAACCCTGAGGAGGAGTTCATAGAGTGCATTAGGGACTGTTTCTTAGACCAATGCGTCAGGGAACCAACCAGGGAACAGGCCATTTTGGATCTGATAATGGGTAACGAAACAGGATTAATTCATGATATCAAAGTAAAGGATGCCTTGGGAAGCAGTGATCATAACATGATAGAATTTCACTTCCAGCTTGAGAGCGAGGATCTTGGGTCTGAAACTACTATGTTAAACTTAAAAGGGCAATTATAAATGAATGAGGGCGGAATTGGCCAAAGTGGACTGGTTAAACAGATTAGATGGTATGATGGTGGATAAACAGTGGCAAACATTTAAAAAGATATTTTATGACTCGCAACAAAAATATATCCCTGTGAGGAGGAAAAACTCAACAAAAAGGGTGAACCAACCATGGCTAACTAAGGAAGTAAAGGATAGTATCAGGTTAAATTAAAAAGCATACAACATGGCAAAGATTACACTAAGCCCGAAGATTGGGAAATTTAAAAAATCAGCAAAAGATGACTAAAAGAATAATAAAGAGGGAGAAAATAAATGATGAGAGTAAACTGGCAAGAAATATAAAAACTGACAGTAAAAGCTTCTACAAGTATATAAAAAGGAAGAGGGTAGCTAAAGTAAACATTGGTCCCTTAGAGGATGAGACTGGGGAAATAATAATGGAAAACAAGGAAATGGCAGAGGAATTGAATAAATATTTTGTATCTGTCTTCACAGTAGAAGACACCAACAATATACCAATAATAGTAGAAAATCAAGGGGCAAAGGGGAGGGAGGAACTAAAAACAATCACTATCACTAGAGAAAAAGTACTAGGTAAACTAATGGGTCTAAAGGCTGACCGGTCCCCTGGACCTGATAGCTTGCATCCGAGGGTCTTAAAGGAAGTGGCTACAGAGATAGTGGATGCATTGGTTGTAATCTTCCAGAATTCACTTGATTCTGGAAAGGTCCCAGTGGATTCGAAAACCGCAAATGTAACACCCCTATTCAAGAAGGGAGTGAGACAGAGAACAGGTAACTATAGACCAGTTAGCCTAACATCTGTCATTGGGAAAATGCTAGAATCTATTATTAAGGAAGTAGTAGCAGGACATTTGGAGACTCATAATACAATCAAGGAGAGTCAACATGGTTTTATGAAAGGGAAATCGTGTCTGACAAATTTAATAAAGTTCTTTGAGGAAGTAATGGGCAGGGTGGGTAAAGGGGAATCAATGGATGCAGTATATTTAGATTTCCAAAAGGCATTTGATAAGGTGCCACATAAAAGATTACTGCACAAGATAAGAGCTCATGGTGTTAGGGGTAATGTACTGGCATGGATAGAGGATTGGCTAACTAACAGAAAACAAAGAGTCGGGATAAAAGGGTCATTTTCAAAATGGCAACCTGTAACTAGTGGGATGCCGCAGGGCTCAGTGCTGGGGCCTCAACTATTTACAATATATATATATGACTTGGATGAAGGAACAGTGTGTCTTGTGGCCAAATTTGCTGATGATACAAAGATAGTTGGAAAAACAAGTTGCGATGAGGACACAAAGGGCCCGATTTTAGCACGCGCTATCGGTTGCGTTCTCGGTGGAGGGGGCCTCGAAAATCGGAAAATCCAGGATCCCGAATGGATCCCGCCTCGATCCCGCCCACTTCCGGGTTCCCCGCTGACGCGCCGGCGTGCGCGCGCAGCCCCCGCTGGTGGGAATCCCGCAGGCAATTAAAGCCAGCGGGATGCCACTTGACAGTATTTATTTACCTATTTCAGGTCATTAACTCACCTGATTAAGGGACTGTGTGTGATTTTTGAACAACATGTGACTGTTTCCCACACTGGGGGAAACACTCCCAGATCGAATGGACGTGTTGCAGCTGTCAGCCTGTGGCAGCTGCAAAGGTCCATTTGACAGGTCGGGGGGGGGGGGGGGGGGAGACCCTCACCCATTGCAGGAGGCCACTCTGTCACTTGAGACAAAGTTTGGCCTCCACCACCCTCCTCCTGACGGTCAAAGTCACCAACATGCACACTTACCCCGGGGTCCGGAGACATGTACCTACCTTGCGGACCCCCTCAGATGTAAATCTTGCGGATGGGGGCCGCCGTAGCTGCAATCTTGACCTCCTCGGAGGGCGAACAGCATCACCAGCCTCGCCATCCACGCCGTCCACCTCTGACACGTGGAGCTCCACAACAGAGTGCTGTGACACATCCACCTGTACAGCAGGAGGGAGGGCGACCGCAGAGAGAGATGCATCGCAGAGGGCACTACCCTCGCCACAGGTTCCACAGACCGAGGCTCAGCCTCCTGGACCTCTCTGAGCAGCAGTGCACACGAAGGCTCAGAGTCACTCGACATGTAGCCGTGGACATATGCAGCCTCTTTCATGCCGAGCTGCTCCTGGCTGGCCCGTGCACCATCTTCCTACCTGTCGCTGTCAAAGTCACCACTGCCCTCCCGAACTTCTCCTCCGCAGCCTTCCAGGGTGCAACCGGGGACATCGCCGATGTCTCTCAGTCGTCTGCGCAGAAGAGCCCTGCAAATACACCTACACCCACTCTGCAGTGACACAATGGGTGGCATCAGTGGTGGGTCCTCATAGTGATACCCAGGAGCGGGCATTATTGCACAAACCAGACAGGATTCGCGAAGGCATGGCAGTAGTGGTGCCAATATAATGTGTGATGTGAGTTCTTCTGAAATTCAATAGAAGTAACAACCATGACAAACCCTCAAACACCCTTGTGCATCCCCTTCATGCTCACGACACGTTTGCCTTACGCTGCCTACTGCACATATGTGATGCATGCCCTGTGGCTGCAGCACAGGTGGTGGCAGGTTGAGTGAGGCTGGCCGTGAGAGAGATGCACGAGAGGGTGAGTATGGGATAGAGCCATGAGATTGTATGAGGAATGGGTTGCGTGGTAGTGGCGGGGTGAGTACTGGCGAGGTGAGTAGGTGCAGGTAAGATGAGGATGGGGTTTGAGTGGGTATGAGGGGTGATGTGACAGAGTAGTGTTGGCAGTGCCGAAGGAGATGTGGGGTGGGGGCAGTAATGGGGCAGACGGAGTGTAGGGGAAGGACTACGTGTACTCACTGTGGCTGACCTACTGAGGTCATTGGAGCGCCTCCTGCACTGGGTGCAGGTGGGCGATATGTTGGTGGCGCAGGTGACCCCCTCTGCCACCTCGAGCCAGACCTTCCTGGTGGCGGAGGCGGGCCGCTTCCTCCCGCCCGCCGGGTGGAAGATCTCTGTCCTCCCCCTCCTCCTCACCCCATGTATTGATACCTGGAGTGAGGCATAATTAAACTTGGAGCAGCCTTCCCCCTGGGCTGCTCCATGCTGTAATTTTTTCTGTTTGTTGCAGCATCTGTCAGTGGAGGACTGCCCCTTTAAATACAGCGCCTCCAGCTGACAGATCTTACTGCGCATGCGCAGCCCGCCCGACGCGCAGATCAGCAGCGGGGAACCCGGAGGAGCAGGTAAGTGGCTCCAGTTAGTGGGTTGCCTGCTACGATCGCGCGGGAAACCCACTAATTTCACCGGGCGCGTTACCAACGCGCCTGCTCGTCCATCCGCCGGGAACCCGCACCCCTGGTAAAATTGGGCCCAAAGTGTCTGCAAAGGGATATTGACAGATTAAGTGAATGGGCAAAAATTTGGCAGATGGAATATAATGTTGGAAAATGTGAAGTCATCCACTTTGGGAGGAAAAATAAAAAAGCAAAATATTATTTGAATGGAGAAATACTACAAAATGCTGCGGTACAGAGGGATCTGGGTGTCCTCCAACATGAAACATAAAAAGTCAACATACAGGTGTAGCAGTTAATCCGGAAGGCAAATGAAATATTGGCCTTTATATCTCGGGGGATGGAGTATATAGGAAGTCATGCTACAACTGTACAGGGTGCTGGTGAGACTCACACCTGGAGTACTGCGTGAGGAAGGTCATACTTGCATTGGAGGCAGTTCAGAGAAGGTTCACTGGGTTGATTCTGGGTATGGAAGGGTTGTCTTATGAGGAAAGATTGAACAGGTTGGGTCTATACTCATTGGAGTTTAAAAGAATGAGAGAAGACCTTATTGAAACATACAAGATTCTGAGGGAATTCGATAGGGTAGTTGCTGAGAGGATGTTACCCTTCATGGGGTATCTAAAACTAGGGGGCATAGTCTCAGAATAAGGGGTCGCCCGTTTAAGACGGAAATGAGGAGAGGGTCATGATTCTTTGGAATTCTTTACCCCAAAAAGCTGTGGAGGCTGAGTCATTGAATACATTCAAGGATGAGTTAGACAAATTTTTGATCAGCAATGGAGTCAATGGATATGGGGAAAAGGCGGGAAAGTGGAGTTGAGGTAAAAATCAGATCAGCCATGATCTCATTGAATGGCAGAGCAGGTTCGAGGGGTCAAATGGCCTACTCCTGCTCCTATCTCTTATGGTCTTATGTTCTTATGGTGCCTCTCTTTCTATTCCTTTCACCTCCCTCTCACATCTGCCTCCACCCTCCGTCCACTCCATCCCATTCTGAATCCAGTTATCACCCGTCGTCTATCCCTATGGTCTTGACTCCCCACGTGCAATGCCATGGAAGATTGGCTGGTATATTTTATTCTTTATTTGTGCTTTACTATTCATTTATTTTCCTTTTTTTGTTAAGTCAAAGTTCTCTGATATAATTGCCTTTTGCTTGCCAAAATTCTGCATAGTGTTTTGCCGCTAAGATCAATTCTTTCCATTTTGCTCAATCAAATAAACTCACCAGAACTAATAATTCAACTTTTTTATGTCAAGAAAGAGCAAATGCCTCAATGCAGCTACTATTATCTATGACTCATAAATTAATATTGTCCATTAACACACACATACACATAAATTAGCCACATAAAACAATAAAACACCCAAGTAAAAATGCTTCATTTCTGATTTCCTACATAACGATTCTGAAGATTCAAGTTACAACTGGGTAGCTGTTTAGCAATATTTTCCACACCATGATTACTACTTATACAAGAAAAGATTGGAAGAAGGTTGGGAACAAGAAAATTCCACTCAGTTCATGTTGTTTGTTCTACTATAATCTTATTTATCTGAACCAATCATTCAGTACTATTTTAGATTTTCCATTTGTGCTTACTCATGCCGTAACCTAAACCATCTTGACATAATCAAGCCCTTGACCTAAGGCTACGATCATTATTTTTTTTCCTGATTTAGAAAAGTGTCATCTATAGAAAACTCAATTCAGGCAATCCTTCTGCACAAATGTATCTGTTGTGCAAAATTCATTTTTAAGAAAAAAAGAAATTGCATTGATATAACACCTTTCATGCCTTCAGAATGCCCCACAGATTCCTCTCAGCCAATTAATTGTTTTTGAAATATAATCATCACTGTTTTGTTGGCAAATGCAGCAGCTAATTTGTGCCCAGTAAAGTCCCACAAACAGCAATGGGATAAATGAACAGTTAAACTGCATTGGTGTTGTTGCTTGAGGAATACATTTTGGCCAGGATGTTGGGAGAACTTAACTCCTCTTCACATAGTGTTGGGATCTTTTACACCCACCTGAACAGGTAGGCAGGGCCTCAGTTTAGTGTAGATGGGTAGGAGGGAGAGGAAGAAAAGAGAGGAGGGGAAGAGTCGGGAGTGGGGAGGGGAACCAGTGGATGTCGTATATTTTTATTTTCAAAAGGCATTCGATAAGGTGCCGCACAAGAGATTGTTACAAAAGATTAGGGCTCATGGAATTGGGGGTAATATATTAGCATGGATTGAGGATTGTTTAACGGACAGAAAACAGAGAGTAGAAATAAAGGGTCATTTTTGGGTTGGCAGGTTGCAAGGATCGGTGCTTGGGCATTAGCTGTTTACAATCTATATCAATGATTTGATGAGGGAACCGAGTGTAATGTATCCAAGTGTGCTGATGATACAAAGCTAGGTGGGAAAGTAAGCTGTGAGGAGCACTCAAAGAAACTGCAAAGGGATGTGGACAGGCTAAGTGAGTGGGCGAGAAGGTGGCAAATGGAGTAGAATGTGGAGTAATGTTAAATTATACACGTTGGTAGGAAGAATAGAGAAGCAGAATATTTTTTAGAAGGTGAAAGACTAAGAAATGTTGGTATTCAGAGGGATTTAGGTGTCCTTGTACGCGAATCACAGAAAGTCAATATGCAGGTACAGCAAGCAATTAGGAAGGCAAATGGTATGTTACCCTTTATTGCAAGGGGGTTGGAGTTTCAGAGTAAGGAGGTCTTGCTGCAATTGTACAGGGCTCTGGTGAGACCACACCTGGAGTACTGCATACAGTTTTGGTCTCCTTACCTAAGGAAGGATACACTTGCCTTCGGGAGGTTACAACAAATGTTCTTTAGATTGATTCATGGGATGAGAGGGTTGTCCTAGGAGGAGAGATTGAATGGGCCTATAGTCTCTGAAGTTTAGAAGAATGAGAGGTGATCTCATTGCAAAATATAAAATTCTTACAGGGCTTGACAGAATAGATGCCGAAAGGCTGTTTCCCCTGGCTGGAGAGTCT
This sequence comes from Heptranchias perlo, assembly GCF_035084215.1. Classification (NCBI taxonomy): domain Eukaryota; kingdom Metazoa; phylum Chordata; class Chondrichthyes; order Hexanchiformes; family Hexanchidae; genus Heptranchias; species Heptranchias perlo. The sequence goes on along the minus strand of NC_090338.1, from coordinate 9,085,461 downwards.
TGAACTAGGGGTCATAGTCTCAAAATAAGAGATCGGCCATTTAGGACCGAAATGAGGAAAAATTTCTTCACTCAAAGAGTTGTGAATCTTTGGAATTCTCTACCCCAGAGTGCTGTGGATGCTCAGTCGTTGAGTATATTCACAATTAAGATCGATAGATTTTTGGACACTAACAAAATCAAGGGATTTGGGGATAGGTTAGGAAAGTAGAGTTGAGGTAGAAGATCAGTCATAACCTTATTGAAAGGCAGAGCAGGCTCATGGGGTTGTATGGCCTACTCCTGCTCCTATTTCTTATGTTCTTAAGAGAAGAGAGGATAAAAGGGCGGGGGGGGGGGGGGGTGACAGAGAGAGTGGGGAAATGGAAAGAGGGAAGAAAGAGAAGGGGAGACAGGAAAATGGGGAGAATTGGACTGCTCACAATGACACTCACATTAGTTTCTGCAGGGGTTCTCCCGATCATCCGCCAAAGCTTCGGCAGAAGATCCATGAAAACTCCAAAAAATAGTGTTCCAGCAAAGTCACAATGAATGATTAGTAGAATCCCTGCAGACACTCAATTCCTCAGTATCAATTACATGTTGATACATTGATAATGGATTTGCAGTTGATGAAGCTGGACTTAAGAGTTTTCAATGCATTTTGGAACAGAATGTTGCGACCCACTCAGCATTTGCAATGTATAACAGATGTGAAAGGTGAATCTTTGAACTTTGGATTCAACAAACTGTACGAGAATGATAGAGTGCAACTGTTATGGCTGATCACTGACGTTTAGTAATTACATAAAATTTGTGCTAAATCATCACTATAGTAGGTGAACAAAACAATTCTGGATTAATGTCTCTCTGATTTCTCTCCTCGTCCACCCTCCCCGGAAACTGTCCAATTTTGTTTGGTGCCCCTTATCTGGACAGCATAGTGGAGACCTGGACTTACCATATGAACAACCGTGAGTTCATTTTATACCGTGGTTTAGTACAGTGTATGGTGTTCCAACATGTTGTGCCTCATGTTGTTAAGTATATTAAAACATTATCAGGAAAGCTTTTCTCATGCATTTTTTTTCAATTTTATCTTCTCTCCTGAAGCTAGTGACTCATTTCGGGACTGGATTCAGTATGAACTAATAACTTCTGTATTTCACCCAATGGCTAATCCTCATATATGAGCTTCAACTGTGAAAGTCAGCAAGCAGTTCAATCATCCTGAGCAGGGGAGTGTGCAGAGTCACAGCTGAGCCCCTGTCTGCCCTCACCTGACAGCCACACACACAAACACTTTACAGCAGTGGTTATCGCTTCAGATAACTCAGTGCAGGCCAAGGATGAGCCTCTGATGTTCACGGTCTACTCGCTTCAATAATCCATCATGTAGTGCATCTGCCTAGTGAACATTCATAATGTTTAATCAGGATACAACTAGGATAATTAATGGAAAGTGATAAAGATAAGCCAATATAATCAAAATGCCACAATAGTATAAAACAATACATTTCCCATGGCATTTTCTTATAACTTACTTTTTGCTGTGTTTTTTTTTACCAGCAGAAAGATTTTATTTTCATTTCATTATCTTAGGTTAGACTTGAAACCAAGAGGTAAGTGTTAACTCCAGGCATGGAACGAGGGAGCAGTGGGTGGAATGCCCACCCTTCCCTGCCAGCAAGAGGCTTGGTGCATTTCGCGGGCCGGGCTTCATTACCATGCAGTCGGCGAGCTGCACGACCCAAATGGGAATGCCACTGCTGCAGCACACCGGCTCCAGGCCGGCGCAATATTGGATGGCTCAGAGATCCATCCAGCCAGCAGGCAGCCAGGGGAAGGGGGGCTGACTTTCACCAATGTTGTCCCTTATTCTGAACATGTTCACTCATGAAAGGGTGCACATTTACAGGCACCTATGTTCCTTCAGTACCTTTCCTAAGTGGTCATCCTTTGAGCCTGAGCATAAAGAATGAGAGTCGGTAGGCTATTCGACTATGGGGGAACCACAGTTGAAGCTGATTCTGTCCTCATCCAATACATATAGCTATGCCCTTAATTTCCAGCAGGATGCTGTATAGAATTAGGAACATATACCCTTAGCTGATGTTCCCTTCCTTAGCCCAGGACATCAGGGTGAAATTGGTCATTGGCAGCAGAGCAAAGCAGGCGATAGCAAATCGGCAGCTCGTTTTACATTCCAGCAGATTTTCTTAATGGTGCGAGGTGTAAAGCAGACTGCCGGTTCACTATCGCCTGTTTCGCACTACCACTGAAGATCAATTTCACCCCCATTGAAACTATTTTTATTTTCCATACCGTCCTCTTAGCTAATTCAGCACAGACTGAGAATAGGACCAGAAACTTCTGATATGCATGGCTAGGCTTAGTACACTTCTTATTATACTGCTTTTACTAACTGGGCCGATGGGAGAGTTTCCTAATCTTCATCTTAGCTATTGCTACTTCATAGAGTAGCGACCGCTGCCAGTATATATATTTTTTTAATTTTTACATTTTCCCTGCAGCATTTAAAAAATATACACAGTTGCTCTTATATATTCATTAAGTTTTTAATTTTATGCGCCCTGGTTGTTTAGTGAACGAAAACATAATTATTTTGATGCTGCTTTATTTGACAAATGATAAAGGAAACAAATTAATTCTATTTGACGGAAAAGAGTTGGCACTAACCTCAAGATGTTAAAGATTGTCTGCAGGCGGATTGTGTTAGTAAATTTGAAACTGGGCAGTGGAGAAATATATTAATTAGCTTCAGATCTAATTGTAGTGATGGAACAATGAACTCTGAATGCTTTACATAAATCGTACAGAATTAAATTGGATGTTGGAATGGATTTGTATCTGCAGCCCTTTTCCTCTTGGTACAATTCCAACATTTGCAATGCCTGCACCAGTGCCAGTTTAGTAACTGCCTGGCCTAGAAATTCGGTCATGCAGCGCCTGTTTTTCGGGCACTAAATGGACCTAAGCCTCCAAATGTCGGGTAGGAAGCGCACACTCATTATGAGACAGAAGTGTGCTGCTCACCATATTGATATCAGCCAAAAAATTGGCGTGCAGTGGTCTTGGACCGAAACAGATATTAGTCCATTTTCATATGCAAATAAGGGGTCAAACACCCATTGAAGCCCCCCACTGCAAGCTTGCTTTGCCCTGAGGCAGCCAGGCCTACACGCGGGCTTCCTAGGCCACTGATCACTAGCCCAGCCACTGATCATCACCCCAGCTACCAATCGCGCACCCCTCCGGCCACCGATACGTCCCCCCATACATTTTTCAGACAACTGAAAGAATCTTCAAAAATATTGAGCAGTTTCATTCGTTCCCTTCTCCGTATTTTTATGGTAACTTTTGCTGACAAGTGATTCTTAATAGATAGTTTTTATATGTCCTTATTAGTGTTTCATTGGAAGTTCATATATTTTTTTTGAATGGGAAGTTTATGTACCCATTTTGAATGTTACTTCCCCACCTGTTCAGTTGCCATTTATTACTGTCTTATGAATATGAAATTTTGAGATGCAAATATGACATAGACATTAGCATTGTGACAAGTGAAGTGTGATGGACAAAGGCTTTTCTGCATACAGAAGTGAACATTTATCTGTAATAAAACTAAACATTTAATTTTGTGATATTTGGTATTTCCAACACAATGCATCTTGCTTGTGTCACAGTTTGTTCAGAAGTTGGTAGAAGTTCATATGTGACTGGCAAACCAGCCTTATATTGATGCAGCCTGCACAATGAGAGGTTTCACATTTAATTAGGCCTGTTGTGACTGCTCCTTCTTAGAATTAATGGTTGGTTTCTAACTACATTACTTTCCAATTTTCTCCTCTCTTAACCAATGCTTCCTCAAAATGATTATTTTCATGTCAGCCTGGATAGTGAGTGTCAGCATGCTATTCGACTGTGTGAAGGGTCATCACAAATGGGCCAGACTGTATCCTTACTTAACCCCCAACAGCAGAGGATAATGGATAGTGACCAGAAGTGGAAATGCTGTCTTGATTTCCCCTATCTTCCACACCCGGGGACATGGAAACCATTTGTTGTGCCTCGTCCAGTAACTTGGCTGAGCATAGATAACACCACAGATTGGGGATCAAAGTTGGGACTGTCTAATCTTTACGGCTCAGTACACCATTTGCTGTATGGACTTTCTGAGCCATTGAGGGTACCTCAGTTATAAAATGTTATTGCTTTTCTATTGATGATGATTGATGAGAGGATCACACTGGTTGCCAATGTTGTACGTTACACAACTATTACAAATTGTTCAAATACAAAAAATCTGGCTATAGGCATTACAGCTCCCGTATATTGTACATATGTATTGAACCTGGATCCCTGTAAATTCCTGGTACATATGTGATTTGTAACATTCCTGGTGCATATGTGACCTTTCTTGTCGGTTTACTCAGTGTTGTTCATAGATCATCATCAATTATATGTTGCATGACATGGTAAGTGATGGTCGCAGAGTCCATTCCCACATTTCTAAAAGAACTGCGGCACTTTTTGTAAAAGATATTGGCCTCAATTTTAACCAGCCCCTTCCCCCCGTCAAATGACAGGCGGGAGGTGGTTGGGGGAGGGTTGGTTAGAATGTCAGGATCGGGTAACCCGATCCCGACCCAATCCCATTCCCGCCCCTAAAATGCAGAATGCAGGCCACGGAGGAGGTTCCCGCAAAATGCAGGCGGGAGCATAATTACTATACCAAAGTCATGGCCTGATGACATCAATGGCGTCGCGACTTAAATTTAACAGAAAGCGAGGGGTGCATAACAGCCGGCAGCAGGAGAGACCTGAGGGTGGACGGGAACGCTTACACGTCCTCACTCACCAGAAGAGACAGTACTTCGGATCCTTGGGCGGGCTGTCGTTGCAGCCGTGACAACATGCCGTGCTGGAGGCCCCAAGGAAGGGGTCTCTGCGTATCTAATGCTCCTTCTCGTTTCCCACATCTCCCTCCTCCCATAATCTTTTCTGACTTACGTGCTGCAGATGCTGTTGGCATGCACATCTTACTTGCTCCTCTCCCTGCTCCTCAACTCAACCTGTTTCCCTTTGTCATTGCAGATACCCAAGAACACATGGAGGCACCATCCGAGGAGGAGGAGGAGGAGGAGGAGGAGGAGGGGGACATTGAAGCCACACCATCACTCGATCTGACACTCGCTTCCATCAGCTCACAGACTGACGCTGCGCATCCTTTAGAGGCTAGTTTAGAGGGGGGATCTGCACATGGTGAGACACCGTGCACAAGTGCACAGGAGCCAGGGCGGGGGGAATGGAAACCGCAGGTGCCAGCTTGTTGGAGGGCAAGGTCGCTCACTAATTCTGCTGCAGAGGAGTCAGATGAGCACTTTGATAGGCCAAGCTACAGAAGACAGCTGATGGGCATATACCATCAAATGCTTGGGGCACTGGAAAGCCTGCCAGAAAGCCTGCACACAATGAGAAGGGGCCTGGAGGAGTCTAGCTCCAACTTGGCACAGGACTTTGCGCAGAGGTTGGGGCCCTTCCTTTCTGACATGGAACGGGTGGTCACCTCCATCAGTACACCTGTGGAACCCACCATAATGCAGCGTCTGATGGCCGATGTCACGGCTTCCATTGCAGCACAAATCGATGTCATCAAAGGTCTCTAAGCTATGGTTGCTGCTCAGACAGCTGCAATGGAAGCTCAGACTGCTGCTTACATGACTCTGGGGACCATTGTTTCTGGGCTTTCAGGGTGTCACCGCGCTCCAGCAATCCGTTCTCCTGCTGATCATCAAGATTGCTGAGGTGCCGCTCCGGGAGATTGGCAGTGGCGCCATGGCAGTCGGACCTGCTGTCCTCTCTCAGGATGACAGCATTCCTGCTCCCACCCCTGCCACTCTGCCTTTGCCTTTGTTGTTGCCTATTGGCCAGCCAGGCCAGACTGCTGCAGCCCATGCTGAGATGGTGCAGTCTGAAGCCGGGCCCTACCGGCGCAGAGCTGCTTGAGATCGTCCTCCGAAGCCATCTGCCCGCTCCTCCATTGAAGGCTAGCAGCCTCCCACCACCCATGATCCAGCCACTGGGAAAGCACCTCGTAGGAGCACTAGGATAGGTAAAGGCACACGAACAACAGGCACTAAGGCAATGCATAAGGGTGAATAGTTCTGTTCTGTTTACATAATTTCATTTATTCATTGATAAATGTGACTTTGAATTTGCATTTGGTGGTGGGGTTTTTTTGTGCAATGAGCTGAGGGGGAAACCAATGTGCAATCAGATGGAGGGTGATTTGATTGTTGGAGCGGAAAGTTGGGGAGCGTAGGACTGTTAGTGAGTTCGGGGGTGTAGCTGACATTATTGATAGTGGGCACGGATCAGGCGAGCACGCTGAGCCCTTGCAGACAAGGCGTGTGGTCCCTGTTGCACCCTTGCGTCGTCCTCCACTTCCTCTTCTGGCTCCTCCCCCTCCTCCTCCTCCTCAACATCCTCCTCCTCCACCTCTGGCTCATAGTCTTCTCCGATCATTGGTGGCAAAGGCTGGTCCCTCTTGATGGCGAGTTTTTGCAGCATGCAGCATACCACCACGAATCTGCCCACCCACAGAGTGCAGTACTGCAATGCTTCCACACCGGTCCAGGCAGTGGAAGCATTGCCTCAGGAGGCCTATGGTGTGCTCCACGATGTTGCGTATGGCAGAATGGCTCTCATTATAGGCCTGCTATGCACATGTGTGTGGGTTCCTGACTGGAGTCATGAGCCACAGCGTGAGGGGATAGTCTTTGTTGCCCAGTAGCCAGACTCTGACTTGCCGAGGCGGGTGAAAGATAGCTGGCATGTTGGACTGCGGCATGACAAAGGCATCGTGACTGCTCCAAGGTAGCGTGCATTGACCTTCATGATTCGATGCATGTGGTCGCACACTAGCTGCACGTTCAGGGAGTGGGAGCCCTTTCAGTTGACGAAGACGGCTGAGCTGATATGCGGGGCATGCAGGGCAATGTGCGTGCATTCAATGGCACCCTGCACCATGGGGAAGCCAGCAAATATATCGCCATTCCTTCATCGTCGCTGGGTCAAAATCCTGGAACTCCCTACCTAACAGCACTGTGGGAGAACCTTCACCACACGGACTGCAACGGTTCAAGAAGGCGGCTCACCACCACCTTCTCAAGGGCAGTTAGGGATGGGCAATAAATTTTGGCCTTGCCAGCAATGCCAATATCCCATGAACGAATAAAAAAAATGCGAGTGAACCCCAGTGCTCGCTTGTTCTGCTTGTCTTTGTCGAGAGGGAAGGTGATGCACCTGTTCCTCATCTCATACAGTGCATCTGTGACCTCCCTTATGCAGCAGTACACTGCATACTGCGAGATGTTGCACATGTCACCAGCAGAGGCCTGAAATGATCCTGAGCCATAGAAATTCAGTGCCACAGTGACCTTCACAGCCACAGGCAATGCTGTCCTTGCCCTGTTCTGAGGCTGCAGTTGTGGCCGAACCAGTTGACAGATCTCGGTCACGGCTTCCTTGGTGAACCTCAGGTGTCAGATGCAATTCTCCTCGGTCATGTTGAGGTAAGAGAATTGGTCCTGTAAGGCCCTCACTGGATACGGCCTTCTTCTCGGCGCCCTGCACCTCCACATCCTCCCCCTCCTCGCAGCTTGACCTGCTATGCGTGGCCTTTCTGCATGCTCCCAGTTGTGCTCAATGCCCAGCGGGAGCCCGAGCAGACCATCCATAGTTGCCAGGAATGTTGTTCAACCACAGTTGTAACTTTCCGAACCGTAAGGCAGTACCGGCCGAAGCACTCTCAAATGTATTCTAGGAACTCTCAGTAAGTATAGGGAACTTCAAAAATCACTTACTATTCCACCAGTAGCCAGAAGCAATAATCCAGCAACTAATCTGTAAATCCTGCATGGTCCCTTTAAATAGTGCTGGTTGGGGGTCCTCCAGGCACTCTAAGGCACGTTCCGATGTGCGTGGTTAAGACTGTGTGTTGAGTTGAGCGTTAAGGTCCAAAATGGTGTCTATCACTTGAAATCAGCATTTTCTCCCTACTTTAAATGCTTCCGGCGTTCGATATTTGCGCATACGCTAACTCCTGTACCGAGATGGCGTCCGGCGCACATCTCGCTGGAAACATGCCAAGACGCCATCTTAGATGTTCGAGAGACTGCGTAGCGCCGAAACAATGGGCGCCACACGGCCCAATTTAGCACCCACGAAGTCCTAATTCAGGTTAAGTTTAGGGCATATTGAACAAATATCCAAACAATTATCTTTTATGATTTGGAATTAACCAGCATGCAATGGGAGAGCCTCCTTTGATCCATGTGGGAGATCGAGGACCAAGATATGACTTGGCGAAAGAGGGAGATAGTTTCAGAATGGGAAAGCCTGAACTGACCTGTCATGAAGCACCCTATATGAGGACTCAGCATCAAGATGGGCACATCTCCTGTGCCAAAGCCCATCACAGGAGGACCTGGGTTATAAACAGTTGATGATAAGTAAGCCTGACACATGGCATTTAATTTGAATATCTGGAACATAAAGTTGCCTGTTAATTGTAAGATGTCCTGCATAGATCTTTACAACATGCTGAAAGTGGATGCCAATCATGTAGCTGAGGAGCGACTGAGATTTTGAATGACAGCTGTCAGAAGGCGTTATCTGGAGGCTTGGTTTGAGAATACATATTCACATGTTTGGCAATAATAAGAATCACTAACAAAAGAGGTAATCCTGAAACTCTGCATCTCCAACTGATGCAAATGTCATTCGATGCATCGTTCATGTTTTTGTCAGGAAGATAGCGACAATACATTCATACTTTTTTTATTCGTTCACGGGATGTGGGCGTCGCTGGCGAGGCCAGCATTTATTGCCCATCCCTATGGTGAGCTATGCTGCTCACCATACCACACATGAAGTGTTCCTGCTATCTGCCAAAAAGGGGTTCAAACCCACACTTTTCAGATGCTTAATGACTGTCGGAGGAATGTAAGCAGGATGGCTGCCTGATTACAGGCCGAGTGACAGAAGGCTGAAACCAAGTCAACCTTCCATGTCAGATTCTGTAATCTAATATCTGACTTGGGCGAGTCTACTCTACTCCAAGGCACTGTTGATGATTGATCAGCCAGTCTGCTTCATTAATGGCACTTGGAAGGGTTGACCTGTCACTGGGAACTGGGCTTCTCTCACTGAGCTCCAATGAACTGGTCAAGCAGCAAGAAGCTTACCAGTACAATGCATTTTTTGCTGATTAAATTCCAGCAGCCCCCTTGCACACATTTGGGAATTCCCTAAGCCTTGGCTCTTGCAAACCTTCAAAACTGCTCCCTGAACCTAGCTTAGCAGGGTGTGTCGCTACAAGAGGAGAATGTGCACTCCTTCTGGGGCAAATAGAAACTTGACCTGAGTGAATTTTGCAGTAGCTTAGTTTGGAGATCTTTAAGCATGGTAATGGGTTTCCACCCATGTCAGTGACCCCACTGATTAAAAATATGAAAATCAGTGCTGTCCATTTTGCAGAGTGCAATAAAATGAACTCTCTGTGCTGCCAGAAACTCAAGCAGTTCCAAATACTGCAGCCTGTAGTTAAATCTTCATGGATTTAATGAAACATAAAACAATGTAAATGTTACCTATTGGGAGACAGAAAATTCTATGGTTGAAACATAGTCATTTCTCATACTTGCCCGAAATTTTATATCGGAAATAATCCTCCTCGCCACCCACTTACGAAATGCCATAATAAAATATTTCAAAGCAACCATGTAAATTTTCTTTTAATCAGAAACAAGTGAAAATATATCGGTTTTGTGGTACAGCCTAGTAATTCGTGGAGGGGTGGGGGTGCACTGGGTACAATCCCTTCGCCTGAATGATGATGTCCGAGGCACCCCTCCAATATTAGGTCTCTGGCCTCATTTCCATGGATACAGAACAATGCGCAGAGTTGCTGGTAAAGCATAATTGAAGATCGGGCTGCTGTGATGCTACCTGTGGCCCTCAGGAAAATGAGGAAGGGTGGGCGATCAGGTTGGGAAGAGCGAGGTTGAGGTGACCGGTGGTGGTGCGGGGGTGTTGTGGGGGGATGTAGCGATGACCGGATAGGAGTTGGCGGTGACCCGGAGGGGAGGTTGCAGTGGCCAGGGGTGACAATCGGTGATTATTGGGGGGCCTTCAGTGGTTGTGGGGGGAGCAGCCCGTGTTCTTTTCATGCTCCTCCTGGTTCTACATTCAGTTAAGTATATTTTACAAACTTACCTTGTTGGTTGCGGCCTAACAGGTGGTCCCTTTAAGACCGTATATAGGCCTGGTTTCCTCAGCGCAAACCAATCTTGCAGTGGGAGGTCCTCCAACAGGTGCAAGCTCCCTTATTTGCATATGCAAAGAACCTAACATCTGTTTCAGGTGTGGGCACTGCATGGCAATTTTTTGGCCTTTACCAATATGGCGGGCAGCGCACTTCTAGCTCATTATGAGCATATGCTTCCTGCCCGCCATATTGGAGGCTTAGGAATTCACTTTTCGCCCACGGCCAAATTTCTAGGCCATAGTCTTTAGCATCCAACTCTATTTGGATTGGACTGTGGCCAGACAGAACTTCCGTTTGAAGGAAAAAACAAAAGCACTACTGCTCTTCTACTAAAAAAGTAAATTATTCATTATTTTACAGTCAAAAATATAATTATGTTTGAGTTAAGTAACTCCTTGCAGCAGCACCTAAACGTAAACCACATATTATTATACAAATAATATTAACTGTGTTAGTTTGACAAAAATCGCTCTAAATTATTGAAAGAATTTTTATTTACATAGCACCTTTCATGACCCATGATGCCCCAAAGTGCTTTACAGCCAATGAAGCACTTTTGAAGTATAGTCACAGTTGTGATGTAGGAAACGCGGCAGCCAATTTGGGCACAGCAAGGTCCCACAAACAGCAATGGAGGAAATGACCAGACCCTGCTCATAACGAGCTTGCGCCTCCTGCCTGCCATTTGGAGACTTAGATCATCTGTTTTAGGTTGCTTACACTATTGACCAAATATCATACCACTCTAGGTCAACAAGATTTAAAATTCACATGGAGCACAACATATGGGATTGTAATATTTTGTATGTATTTAAATATTCAATATTCAGGTAAGTGTATTTGTTAATATTCTATTTGCATTCCCATTCATTTTTCTGCTCAAGAACATTTGTTGCTATTTTTGTTGATGGTCACAATCACAACGAAGTCTGGCTGAAGGGCCATTAACCCGAATGGTGAAAACAATGCACTGTGGTGTGACGGAGTGGAGATCTCCACCTGTTATTCCCCATGTAATAAGCACCTCATTTCCCAATATGGTTGATATTAATTTGAATCATGACAATGCGGGTATTTACATTATAAAGGCTAGACAGGCTAAGAAAAGCCGTAGGCTGAATAGTTGTATTGAATAATTCTATTTGTAATGCAGTGCTATGACATATGGAGCTGTAGTAAATCTGCCTCCCCACAGCATTCCCGTTGCCTTCTTTTGCTGGAGAGCAAGAAAAGGGAACAGAACATTCATAAGTTATACAGCAAAATTATTTCTATATTTTACATTTAGTCAGTTTGCCTTTGCGCACAACTCACTCATACAACAACTTTGTCCTTCAAAATAAACGATCAAACCTATTCCCTGTCCTGGTGTGTGTCTATGTATCACTGTCCTTATATCTATGGGGAGTGGATTACCATGGAGAGTCTCCCGCTTGTCCGCCAAACTTCTGCAGAGTAGCCATGGAAACCACTGAAAAATAGCGTAAATTGTGTTCGTGCCATTTTTCCATGGCTTCCGTGGCTGTCCTGTTGAAGTTACAAAGGACGAGCGGGAGAATTCACCTGGTTGGGGTGCTTCTGATTAACCTACCTTGCAGGGGCGGGTCCATAAATACGGCATTTAAATGAGGCTGCATTCCTCAGATTTTGGCAGCCATTTGAATTTAACGGCTACGGGTTAGGGAAACACAGCAGCTGAAGGGAGATGGGAGCTGCCAGATCCAGCATCTAAGCACTTTTCCAGCACTGCTTGTATGCCATTGCTCCTCATGATCGGGTGACTGCCCCCCCCCCCCCCACCGCGATGTTTATATCTCCCCCCCACATAATCTCTCCCTTCCTCCTCTTCGCTGCTATGCACCGAGCCCTCCCTACCAACCCCCGATCTTCTTGATTGCTGGGGACCCAAAGCAGGCTTTCCATCATGGAGCCTGCCAGCCTTCCCGGTATTTCTGGGTTTCCCGGCCGCTGACAGGCATTCCCGCTCCCTCCTCGCCTCCCCATAAATATCGGGGCCCAAGAGTCTGAAAAAAAACAATTAATTTCCTCCACGCCTATCGTCAATGTTCCCTGCTTTTTGAAGGCCATCCCAACACAAGCCATTTTGTGATGTATGTTTGGTCGTGGGCTTAACTTTCTGATTTTGAAAGTGGTGCCAGGTGGTGGAGATCTCACACTCTTGTTCTTGATGTGGAGATGCCGGTGATGGACTGGGGTTGACAATTGTAAATAATTTTACAACACCAAGTTATAGTCCAACAAATTTATTTTTAATTCCACAAGCTTTCGGAGGCTTCCTCCTTCCTCCTTCCTTCGTAAGGTGAAATTCCATACCGTTCACCTGAGGAAGGAGGAAGCCTCCGTAAGCTTGTGGAATTAAAAATAAATTTGTTGGACTATAACTTGGTGTTGTAAAATTGTTTACTCTTGTTCTTGTGAGACTCCTGCCTCCTCCAACCCCAAGCTATCTTCAAAATCTAGGAATTCGTGTTCATGAGAATAGAAATAGGAGGACAGAGCAGATGAACGCGTGTCTGCAAAGGTGATGCAAGGGGGAGGAGGGCTTTTGATTCCTCGGGTATTGGGACCAGTTCTGGGGGAGATGGGACCTCAACAGGGCCGGGAGCAATACCCTTGCGGGGAGGTATGCTAGTACTACCGGGGAGGGTTTAAACTAGCTTGGCAGGGGGATGGGAACTGGAGAGTGGATTCAGATGGGATAAAGTCGGAACTGCAAATGGAAGGCAGAAAATTAGTGAGTGAGTCTGGAAGGTAGAGGGAACAAAGGTTAGATAATATACAACAGAGGTGTTTGGCAGTCCTTAAATGTATTTACCTCAATGCAAGGAGAATAGGAAATAAGGCGGATGAGCTGAGGTCACAGGTAGACATGTGGCAGTGTGATATCTCAACTATAAGGGAAACATGGCTTAAAGAGGGGCAGGACTAGCAGCTCAATGTCCCTGGTTACAGGGTTTTTAGACGCGATATAGAGGGGGATAAAAAAAGGGGGGGGTGGCAATTTTGGCAAAGGAAACAATTACAGTTGTGAGGAGGGATGATATTTTAGAAGGAGATCAAATGAGGCCTTATGCGTTGAGCTAAAGAACAAAAAAAGGGCAAGTCACACGATTGGAAGTCAGAGGAAGATAGAGGAGCAAATACGTATGCAAATTTCTGAGATGTGCAAAAACAATAGGGCAGTAATAGCAGGGGATATCAACTACCTTACTATTAACTGGGATACAAAGGGGGTGAATGGTATAGAGGGCGCAGAATTCTTAAATTGCATACAGGAGAATTTTTTTAGCCAGTATATAGCAAGCCCAACTTGAGGGTGGGGGGGCAGTTTTGGATTTAGTTCTCACCAATAACCTGCTCACATATGCTCAGTTTGGGTTCCGCCAGGACCACTCGACTCCAGACATCATTACAGCCTTGATCCAAACAGGGACTAAAGAGCTGAATTCCAGAGGTGAGGTGATAGTGACTGCCCTTGACATCAAGACAGCATTTGACCGAGTGTGGCACCAAGGGGCCCAAGTAAAATTGAAGTCAATGGGAATCAGGGGGAAAACACTCCAATGGCTGGAGTCATACCTAGCACAAAGGAAGATGGTAGTGGTTGCTGGAGGCCAATCATCTCTGCCCGAGGACATTGCTGCAGGAGTTCCTCAGGGCAGTATCCTAGGCCCAACGATCTTCAGCTGCTTCATCAATAACCTTCCCTCCATCATAAGGTTAGAAATGGGGATGTTCGCTGAGGATTGCACAGTGTTCAGTTCCATTCGCAACCCCTCAAATAATGAAGCAGTCCGAGCCCGCATGCAGCAAGACCTGGACAACATCCAGGCTTGGGCTCATAAGTGGCAAGTAACATTCGCACCAGACAAGTGCCAGGCAATGACCATCTCCAACAAGAGAGGGTCTAACCACCTCCCCTTGACATTCAAGAGCATTACCATCACCGAATCCCCCACATTCAACATCCTGGGGTCACCATTGACCAGAAACTTAACTGGAGCAGCCATATAAATACTGTGGCTACAAGAGCAGGACAAAGGCTGGGTATTCTGCGGCGAGTGACTCACCTCCTGACTCTCCAAAGCCTTTCCACTATCAACAAGGCATAAGTCAGGAGTATGGTGGAATACTCTCCAATTGCCTGGATGTGTGCAGCTCCAACAACACTCAAGAAGCTCAACACCATCCAGGACAAAGCAGCCCGCTTGATTGGCACCCCATCCACCACCCTAAATATTCACTCCCTTCACCACCGGCTCACAGTGGCTGCAGTGTGTACCATCCACAGGATGCACTGCAGCAACTCGCCAAGGCTTCTTCGACAGCACCTCCCAAACCCACGACCTCTACCACCTAGAAGGACAAGAGTAGCAGATACATGGGAACAACACCACCTGCACGTTCCCCTTCAAGTCACATACCATCCCGACTTGGAAATATATCGCCGTTCCTTCATCGTCGCTGGGTCAAAATCCTGGAACTCCCTTCCTAACAACACTGTGGGAGAACATTCACCACACGGACTGCAGCGGTTCAAGAAGGCGGCTCACCACCACCTTCTCACGGGCAATTAGGGATGGGCAATAAATGCCGGCCTTGCCAGTGATGTCCACATCCCATGAACAAATTTTAAAAAGTGAAGAGGGGCAGGTGGAAGAAGTAACAGTGGGAGAGTAATTTGGTGGTAGTGATCATAATACAGTTAGTTTTAGCATAGTTACAGAAAAGGACAAAGTCAGAGCAGGAGTTAGTTTTCAATTGGAGAAAGGCCAATTTTACTAA
The DNA here is from genome assembly GCF_035084215.1 of Heptranchias perlo. Taxonomy (NCBI): domain Eukaryota; kingdom Metazoa; phylum Chordata; class Chondrichthyes; order Hexanchiformes; family Hexanchidae; genus Heptranchias; species Heptranchias perlo. The sequence goes on along the minus strand of NC_090338.1, from coordinate 9,070,323 downwards.
ACTGAGAAGTGATTTAGCAGAAGTAAACTGGAAACAGCTACTTGAAGGTGAATTAGTGTCAGAGCAGTGGGAGACATTCAAAGGGGTGATTCAAGGGGTTCAAGGTAGACATGTTCCCACAAGAAAAAGGGAGGGGCTGCCAAATCTAGAGCCCCCTGGATGTCAAGAAGCATTCAGGGTAAGATAAGGCAGAAAAAGAAGGCCTATGATAGATACCGGGAACTCAATACTATGGAAAGCTTAGAGGAGCATATATCGTGCTGGGTGAAGTTAAAAAGGAAATTAGGAAACCAAAGAGAGGGCATGAAAAAATATTAGCAGGTAAGATCAAAGAAAACCCAAAGATGTTTTATAAATACATTAAGAGCAAGAGGATAACTAAGGAAAGAGTAGGGCCTATTAAAGACCAAAAAGGTAAACTATGTGTGGAGGCGGAAGATGTGGGTATGGTTCTGAATGAATACTTTGCATATCTTCACAAGGGGAAGGATGATACAGGAATTGAAGCTAAGGAGGAGGAGTGTGAAATAGTGGATGGGATAAACATAATGAAAGAGGAAGTATTAAGGGGATTAACATCTTTGAAAGTAGATAATTCACCAGGGCCGGATGAAATGCATCCCAGGCTGTTAAAAGAAACCAGGGAGGAAATAACGGAGGCTTTAATAATCATTTTCCAAACTTCACTGGATACAGGCGTAGTGTCGGAGGATTGGAGGACTGCTAATGTTGTACTGTTGTTTAAAAAGGGAGCTAAGGATAGACCGAGTAATTACAGGCCAGTCAGCATAACCTCTGTGGTGGGTAAATTATTGGAATCAATTCTGAGGGATAGGATAAAATGTCAATTAGAAAGGCACAGACAGCATGGATTTATTTTTTTATTTGTTCATGGGATGTGGGCGTCGCTGGCGAGGCCGGCATCTATTGCCCATCCCTAATTGCCCTTGAGAAGGTGGTGGTGAGCCGCCTTCTTGAGCTGCTGCAGTCTGTGTGGTGAAGGTTCTCCCACAGTGTTGTTAGGAAGGGAGTTCCAGGATTTTGACCCAGCGACGATGAAGGAACGGCGATATATTTCCAAGTCGGGATGGTGTGTGACTTGGAGGGGAACGTGCAGGTGGTGTTGTTCCCATGTAGCTGCTGCTCTTGTCCTTCTAGGTGGTAGAGGTCGCGGGTTTGTGAGGTGCTTTTGAAGACGCCTTGGCGAGTTGCTGCAGTGCATTCTGTGGATGGTACATACTGCAGCCACTGTGCGCCGGTGGTGAAGGGAGTGAATGTTTAGGATGGTGGATGGGGTGCCAATCAAGCGAGCTGCTTTGTCCTGGATGGTGTTGAGCTTCTTGAGTGTTGTTGGAGCTGCACTCATCTAAGCAAGTGGAGAGTATTCCATCACACTCCTGAATTGTGCCTTGTAGATGGTGGAAAGGCTTTGGAGAGTCAGGAGGTGAGTCACTCGCCGCAGAATACCCAGCCTCTGACCTGTTCTTGTAGCCACAGTATTTATATGGCTGGTCCAGTTAAGTTTCTGGTCAATGTTGACCCCCAGGATGTTGATGATGGGGGATTCGGCAATGGTAATTCCGTTGAATGTCAAGGGGAGGTGGTTAGACTCTCTCTTGTTGGAGATGGTCATTGCCTGGCACTTGTCTGGTACGAATGTTACTTGCCACTTATGAGCCCAAGCCTGGATATTATCCAGGTCTTGCTGCATGCGGGCTCGGACTGCTTCATTATTCGAGGAGTTGCGAATGGAACTGTGCAATCATCAGCGAACATCCCCATTTCTGACCTTATTATGGAGGGAAGGTCATTGATGAAGCAGCTGAAGATGTTTGGGCCTTGTTAAGAGGAGGTCGTGTCTGACTAACTTGATTGAATTTTTCGAGGCAGTGACAAGGAGGATCGATGAGGGTAGCACAATTTATGTAGTCTACATGGATTTTAGCAAGGCTTTTGACAAGGTCCCACATGGCAGATTGGTCAAAAAAGTAAAGGCCCATGGGGTCCAAGGGAATGTGGCAAATTGGATCCAAAATTGCCTCAGTGTCAGGAAGCAAAGGGAATGGTCAACGGGTGTTTTTGCGACTGGAAGGCTGTTTCCATTGTGGTGTCGCAGGGGTCGGTACTAGGTCCTTTGTTTTTTGTGGTAGACATTAACAATTTGGACTTAAACGTAGGAGGCATGATTAAGAAATTTCGGTTGACACAAAGATAGGTCGTGTGGTTGATAGTGAGGAGGAAAGCTGTGGACTGCAGGAAGATATCAATGGACTGGTCAGATGGGCAGAAAAGTGGCAAATGGAGTTCAATCTGGAGAAGTGTGAGGTAAGGGAAGGCAAGGGAATTCAAAATAAATGGGAGGATACTGAGAGATGCCGAGGAAGTGAGGGACCTTGGAGTGCATGTCCACAGATCCCTGAAGGTAGCAGCACAGGTAGATAAGGTGGTTAAGAAGACATATGGAATGCTGTCCTTTATTAGCCGAGGCAAAGAATATAAGAGCAGGGACTTTATGCTGAAACTATATAAAACACTAGTTAGGCCACAGCTTGAGTACTGCGCACAATTCTGGTCGCCACGTTACAGGAAGTATGTAATTGCACTAGAGAGGATGCAGAGGAGATTTACAAGGATGTTGCCAGGACTGGGGAATTTTAGCTATGATGACAGATTGGGTAGGCTGGGGTTGTTTTCCTTGGAACAGAGGAGGCTGAGGTGTGATTTGATTGAGGTGTACAAAATTATGAGGGGCCTAGATAGAGTGGATAGGAAGGACCTATTTCTATTAGCGGAGGGGTCAATAAACAGGGGGCATAGATTTAAAGTGATTGGTTGAAGGATTATTGCGGAAATGAGGAAAGGTTTTGTCACCCAGAGGGTGGTGGGGATCTGGAACTCACTGCCTGAGAGGGTGGTTGAGGCAAAACCCTCAACTCAATTAAAAAATACCTGGATGTGCACCTGAAGAGCTGTGACCTGCAGGGCTAGGGACCAATGCGGGGAAGTGGGATTAGGCTGGGTGGCTCGTTTCTCAGCCAGCATGGACACGATGGGCCGAATAGCCTCCTTCTGTGCCGTAAATTTTCTATGCTTCTATGATTCTATGAAGTGGCCAGTTGAGGTGTGGCCAGTCACACTTTGGTGTGCTGCAAATTCGTATCCATAAATTTGCAAAAAAATGGTAATTTGTAACGGGACACCCATCCTTGAACATCATTGAATCCAGTTCTGTCACAGTGGACAGACTGTGACTGACGGCTGGAAAACACATCTGTCATCAAGGCTGTTGAAGGCCGCAGGGAAGGCACAGTGGATGACAACCACTAGACTAGGGCATATAGGGATAGATCTTGACTTTGTGCAATAGTGTAAAATGGGTGATGGCGAATTGGCAGCCCATTTTACCTTTCTCCTGATTTTTATTTCCATTGACTTCAATGGAAATAAAAATGGGAGATGTAAAACAGACAGCCGACTCACTATCACCCGTTTTACACTATTGCACAAAGACTGGATCTATCCCATAAAGTAGTGGGCAGTGAGTTAATTCAACAGAGTAGTGCCAGTGACCAACTCGTGAGGCAGTAAATTTAGACTTGCACATTCATCTTTCAAATCCTACTCCCCCACTACTGATCATGCCTCTGCATCCAGCCATTATAGAATCATAGAATCATTACAGCACAGAAGGAGGCCGTTCGGCCCATCGAGCCTGTGCCGGCTTTTTATAAGAACAATGCAGTTGGTCCCATTTCCCTGCTCTTTCCCCATAGCCCTACAAATTTTTTCCCTTCAAGTATTTATCCAATTCCTTTTTGAAAGCTACGATTGAATCTGCTTCCACCACCCTTTCAAGCAATGCATTCCAGATCACAATTACTCACAGCGTAAAAAAGTTTTTCCTCATGTCGCCTTTGGTTCTTTTGCCAATCACCTTAAATTTGTGTCCTCTGGTTCTCGACCCATCCACCAATGGGAACAGTTTCTCTTTAATTACTTTATCTAAACCTTTCATGAGTTGGAACACATCTATCAAATCTGCCCTCAATCTTTTCTGCTCTAAGGAAAACAACCCCAGCTTCTCCATTCTGATAAATCTTTTCTGCACCCTCTCTAAGGCCTTCACATCCTTCCTAAAGTGCAGTGCCCAATACTCCAGTTGTGGACAAACCAGTGTTTTATAAAGGTTCAACATAATTTGCTTTTATACTCTATGCCTCTATTTATAAAGCCCAGGTTCACTGCTTTTTTAACTGCTTTCTCAAGCTGTCCTGCCACCTTCAAAGATTTGTGCATATATACTCCCAGGTATTTCTGTTCCTGCACGCTTTTTAGAATTGTACCCTTTAGTTTATACTGCCCCTCCTCATTATTCCTGCCAAAATGTATCACTTCATACTTCTCTGCATTAAATTTCATCTGCCATGTGTCCGCCCATTCCACCAGCCTGTCTCTGTCCTCTTGAAGTCTATTACTATCCTCCTCACTGTTCACTGCACTTCCAAGTTTAGTGTCATCTGTAAATTTTGGAATTGTGCCTTGTACACCCAAGCCATTAAAATATATCAAAAAAAGCAGTGTTCCTCGTACCAACCCATTGGGGAACACCATTGTATACCTTCCTCCAGACCGAGAAACTACCGTTCACCACTACGCTCTGTTTCCTGTCACTTAGCCAATTTCATATCCATGCTGCCACTGCTCCTTTTATTCCATGGGCTTGAATTTTGCTGAAAAGCCTATTATGTGGCATATTATCAAAAGCCTTTTGAAAGTCCATATACACAACATCAACCGCATTGCTCTCATCAATAGTCTGTGCTACCTCATCAAAAAAACTCAATCAAGTTAGTTAAACATGATTTGCCTTTAACAAATCCATGCTGGCTTTCCGTTAATCCACACTTGTCCAAGTGACTATTAATTTTGTCCCAGATTATCATTTCTAAAACCTTCCCCACCATTGACATTAAACCGACTGGCCTGTAATTGCCGGTTTTATCCTTACACTCTTTTTTGAACAATTCTCCAGTCCTCTGGCATCACCCCCGTATATTTTTTTAATTTATTCATGGGATGTGGGTGCCGTTGGCAAGGCCTGTATTTACTGCGCATCCCTAATTGCCCTTGAGAATGTGGTAGTGAGCCACCTTTTTGAACCACTGCAGTCCGTGTGGTGAAGGTTGTCCCACAGTGCTGTTAGGTAGGGAGTTCCAGGGTTTTGACCCAGTGACGATGAAGTAACAGCAATATATTTCTAAGTCAGGATGGTCTGTTACTTGGAGGGGAATGTGCAGGTGGTGGTGTTCCCATGTACCTGCTGCGCTTATCCTTCTAGGTGGTATAGGTCGCGAGTTTGGGAGGTGCTGTCGAAGAAGCCTTGGTGAGTAGCTGCAGTGCATCTTGTAGATGATACACACTGCAGCCATGGTGCACCAGTGGTGGAAGGATTGAATGTTTAGGGTGGTGGATGGGGTGCCAATCAAGCAGGCTGTTTTGTCCTGGATGGTGTTGAGCTTCTTCAGTGTTGTTGGAGCTGCACTCATCCAGGCAAGCGGAGAGTATTCCATCACATTCCTGACTTGTGCCTTGTAGATGGTGGAAAGGCTTTGGGGAGTCAGGAGGTGAGTCACTCGCCGCAGAATACCCAGCCCCTGACCTGCTCTTGTCGCCATAATATTTATGTGGCTAGTCCAGTTACGTTTCTGGTCAATGGTGACCCCTAGGATTTTGATGGTGGGGGATTCGGCAATGGTAATGGCGTTGAATGTCAAGGGGGGGTGGTTAGTCTCTCTCTTGTTGTAGATGGCTATTGCCTTGCACTTGTCTGGCGCAAGTGTTATTTGCCAATAAATGCATCTAAGAAGGATTGGAAGATTCTGGCCAGCACCTCTGCAATTTCCACCCTTACTTCCCTCAGCAACCTAGGATGCATCCCATCCGGACCAGGTGACTTATCTAATTTAAGCACAGCCAGCCTTTCTCATATCTCCTCTTTATCAATTTTCACCCCATCCAGTATCTCAACTACCTCCCCTTTTACTGTGACTTGGGCAGCATCTTCTTCCTTGGCAAAGACAGATGCAAAGTACTCATTTAGTACCTCAGCCATGCTCTCTGCCTCCATGCTTGGATCTCCTTTTTGGTCCCTAATCAGCCTTACCCCTCCTCTTACTGCCCGTTTACTATTTATATGCCTATGGAAGACTTTTGCATTCCCTTTTATGTTAGCCGCCATTCTATTCTCATATACTCTCTTTGCCCCTCTTATTTCCTTTATCACTTCTCCTCTGAACTTTCTATATTCAGCCTGGTTCTCACTTGTATTATCAACCTGACATCTGTCATACGCCCCCTTTTTCTGCTTCATTTTACTCTCTATCTCTTTCGTCATCCAGGGAGTTCTGGCTTTGGTTGCCCTACCTTTCCCCCTCGTGGGAATGTACCATCTCATCTTTAAAGTTTACCCATTGTTCGAGAACAATTTTGCCTGCCAATCTTTGATTCCAATTTACCCGGGCCAGATCCATTCTCAACCCACTGAAATTGGCCATCCTCCAATTAAGTATTTTTACTCTAGATTGCTCTTTGTCCTTTTCTATAACTAATCTAAACCTTATGATACTCTGATCACTGTTCCCTAAATGTTCATCCACTGACACTTGCTCCATTTGACCCGCATTCCCTAGAACCAGACCCAGCAATGCCTCCTTCCTCGTTGGGCTGGAAACACACTGATCAAGAAAGTTCTCCTGAACACACTTCAGAAATTCCTCCCCCTCTTTTCCCTTTACACAATTATTAACCCAGTCTAAATTAGGACAGTTGAAGTCCCGCATTATTACTCCTCTATAGTTCTTGCACCTCTCTGTAATTTCCCTGCGAATTTGCTCCTCTATATCCTTCCCACGAGTTGGTGGTCTATAGAATACGCCCAGAGTTGTAATGGCACCTCTACTGCTTCTTAACTGTAACCAAATAGATTCTATCCTTGACCCCTCAAGGACATTCTCTCTATCCAGCACTGCAATATTCTCCTTAATCAATACTGCCACCCCCCTCCTTTTTTTCCTTCGCTTTCTTTCTTGAACACCTTCTTTCCAAGAAGATTTAGTACTCAATCCTGGCCTTTTTTTTAGCCAGGTCTCCGTTATTGCCACTGCATCATATTCCCATGTGGCTATTTGCACCTGCAGCTCACCAACTTTATTTACCACGCTTCATGCATTTACACACATGGATAACAGTCAGGCACACCTTGGAGACCACAACTAGTCTTGCAGTCCCTGATGACCCAGTTCAGTTCAGTGCTTGCTGGGTCTGCCCACTGAAGAATGAGGGTTTCCCCGAATTCAGCAGATTAGTACCACTCTCATTACTAGCTGCAAGAAGGTGCATCCATCTTCTGTGATGAAGTGCAGTACCACAACAAACATGTGGCTCATGCATATACGGGACATATGCCAATCACAATGAGTACTGTTCAGTCTCCGCTTGCAACTTCAGAAATGCCAAGCAGTCTGGAGCCTATTGTTGTAGTCTCACTTAGCATAAACTGCTCTTTAAACACAGTAACCCACCATTGACCGAGAGTGAAACAACCCCTCTCGACTTGAGACCTAATTACTGTCGAGAACCCAAGACCAAACACATTGACGCTGGATGCACATTGCAACCAGCACAAGTACAGTCATACTACAAAGCCTGCAGGTATCAATGCATTCCTTTCACAGACACTATACAATCAAAATGTACAATGGCTTCATAAAATATATATATGTGAATATATTTTTGAGAAGAAAAGAATGAAAAATAGAATATTAGGCAAAAATTAAGCCACTAGGGGATAAGTGATCCAACCAGGTTGTCAAAATTTCCCATCTTTTCTTTGTCTATTCGCACATAATTTGCACCATTTCCCAGCAAGACGACAGCCAGAAGCTGCTCTTTAATTGTCTTGTAAGAAAGCGGAAAAGAACCGGGGCTGACACCCCAGGTATAATTTTCCATTATGTCCTTTGAGCGATTTTCTGATATGCTTAGGGCAGAGGGTGAAGATCTCTGTTGTTATTGTGCATTTGTCAAATTACCCTTTTTCTCTTATCCCTCTTGGTAAACATTAGGATTGCATTCACCCTACAAGTGTTGTGTCAGTTTTGAGATTTTTTTCTTTCCTCGCCACTGTGATGCTAAAAATGTGTAGTGTAAATGTGGAATCAAGCCCTGACAACTCTTGAATGAAAGAGTATGGCAGTGTAATGGTAATGGGACTGGAATGGCAACCCAGAGATTGTGAGTTCACATCTCACCACGTGAAATTGAGTTCAATAAATTGGGTACTTTATGGGCTAGAGGAAATGAGTATCCAAGCTGCGGGATTGTTGTAAAAACCCAACAGTCTCACTAACATTCTTCAGGAAACTGCCACTCCTACGTGATCTGACCTACAAGTGACTCCAGACCCACTCTAAATGGCCAATGAAGTGGCTTATCAAGCAACTCGGTTGTAAAACTATTGCTACAAAATAGAATCATAAGAGAAATACTGGACTACTAAGATACCAAACTAGGAGGGACATTAGATTCAAAGAAGGTAGCTCCAAAATTACAGAATGTCATAAATAAAAATGTCAGTGGACAGAAAAATAACCAGTGAATATTAATACAAATGTAAAATACTGTGCATAGGAGGAAAATAAGTGACACAGGCACTCCATGATAAGGATGAAGCTAAAAGAGACTTAGGAGTCTTCGTAGACTCAACACTCAACATGTCCAACTAATGCAGACCAGTAATCAACAATAACACTAGAATGTTAATCTGCATAGACAAAGCAGTAGAATACAAGTCAGAGGAAGTTGTGACTAAATCGTATAGTGCACATGTCAGATCGCACCTTTAAGTATTGTGTCCAGTTTTGGTTGTCGAGACACAGGGGTGGTATTGAACCACTGGAAACAGTGCGGAGAAAAGAGTAAAAACTGATCCCCAGCGTCAAAGGTCTGATTTGTGAGGAAACAACTGTAGCAACTTGGGCTTTACAGCCTTAAAAAGAAGCATCTGTGAGAAGATATTAAAGGGAATGGAATTGTATACCTGGATTATAATAAGTTAAATAGTGACAGTGGAGCAGGGTGAGCATAGGACAGTGCGACATAGATTCAAATTGGTAAAAGGTAAATTTAGGACAGAAGTACAGAAATTCTTCTTTACACAAAGAGTGATCAGCATATGGAATAGACTTCTAGGAAGAATAGTGGAGGTAAAAGCCCTGGAATCTTTTAAGAAACAATTGGCTGCTGGAATAGAGAGACTTTTGGATCTTTCTGAGTGGATGAAGTAAGATGGGCTGAATGATTTTCCTTATCCATAACTACCTATGATCTTGTAACGACTGTGGTTCAAAGAGAAGGCCCACCATCACCTTCTCGGTGCAACTGGGAATGGGACAATAAAGGTTGAGACCATCTGGTTGCTTTTGGGCAATGACAGCCACAAGTCCTCCAGGCCTGAAACTCAGAAGTAGCAATTACTTCTTCAGCCTACTTTTCCTTGCTGCATTAGTCCCCTTAGACTCATCAATCTGAATTGGTCCCATTTCACTGCCATTTTCTTTTAATACCCCTGAGAATGGGCATTCTTCCATAGCAAGGAAGTGAAAAGTGAGGAATGGAGGGCTGGGAACACCCCATCCCACCTCATTTCCATGGAATGCACATCATATGTACAAATTGCAGGTGTAGGCAGTTTGCAGCCCTCACGAGAAGCTACAGAAATTCCGAGCAGCATGAAGGGGCAGAGGATTGTCCAGGTACTACCACAGCAATATCAGGATCCATAAGCCAAGTGTCAGCAGTGGCTCAGTGGTAGCACTTTTGCCTTTGAGTCGGAAGGTTGTGCGTTCAAGCCCCGTTCGAGAGATGTGATCACATGATCTAGGCTGACGCTCCAATGCTGCACTATTGGAGGTCCTGTCTTTCGGATGAGATGTCAAACCAAGCCCTGTTTGCCCTCTCATAAGGACGTAAAAGATCCCATGGCACAATTTCAAAAGATGTTTATCCCTCAACCAGCATCACTAAATAAAAAACAGATTATCTGGTCATTATCACATTGCTGTTTGTGGGATCTTGCTGTGCAAAGATTGGCTGCTGCGTTTCCTACATTACAACAGAGACTACACTTCAAAAGTACTTCATTGGCTGTAAAGCGCTTGGGGATGTCCTGAGGTCATGAAACACGTTATATAAATGCAAGTCTTTTGTTCATACCAGTAATTTTAGCCACCATGTGTGGATAGTACAGTTCTTTTATTACCTGCAGACGTCAAGGGGTGAATTGTTCTCTGATACTATTTAACCATTTGAACAGATAGCTTTCGTAAAAAGCTGAAGAGCTATTCAGTGTCGCAAATTAGTAGCTGAATCATGATTTTAAACAGTGCTCATTGTAAATGGGATGGAGCTCAGAGCACCTGAAGCCAAAATATCTTGCAGAACCACATCAAGCTGAAGCGATTCTGCAATATAAATGGAACATTAATCTGATGCAGTGTGCTGGTAAATTAAATACAACTGAAGTACAAATGCAGCTATATGCAGTCTTTGCACATTTTTGAAAAGTCACAATGCTAATCAAAAGTGACAGTTTATGAAAGAAAAAATATGGAAATGCAAAGGATCACTGAACAGGGGCAATGGTAAGATTAAAATGCCTCAGACAATTAAGTATACAATGTATTGCTATATGAAATTTATACCTCCCAAGAAATAGAAAGAGGACAATCATCTGTGATATGAGGTATATGAGAAGTTATGGCGATGCAATGTTATATAATCACTGCATAAAAATGAAATAAAATCAATGACTTTGAAATCATGCAGTGGGATAATCGCATGAATGCTTAACATATTCCTCCAAAATTCCTTTCTCTCCTTTTTTAGAGGAGACATTAAGTTATTTGTCTTAAACATCTCCACTAAAATTGTGGAGAGATGAATTTTAGATAACCACATTAAGCGCTCGAATCCCATAGCATAATTCCAAGGCCCATGTGCTTCAGCTTCTTTTGCTCATCATTTCCATCGGAATTACTTTACTTGAAATTCCATTTGCACATTTCTGACTTAATTTAACGATTCAGTCCATTTCTGGGAATATGCAGTGGTGCTCCTTGGTAATGAGAGGTCATCAGTATCGTAAGATTAGAGATTATCTCTGAAATGTACACATCGGGATTACTTTTTGCCATTGCATTTTGAGTATCTATGTTTATTGCTTTGTTGGCTGTTTCACAACATTACTATCTGTTATCCTACTGATTTCACGCCAGCAACTTTGACACAGCAGAACAGAAGTGTGTGAAAAGGTAATGAAATTGGTCTGTGTTTTAAAAATGCATCTATCTTCGGAACTGGCAGAGGACTAAATGCAGCATTTTGTGCTGCAGTGTAAATTTGCTATTTCACATTATGTTGTACCCACAGTAACAAGCAACATTATTTAACTTTTCAAATTAGCTGATATTCCAATTTCTGTTACATCAATTCATATGAAAGGATCATTTTCACCAACTTTGCGGCAGTAAATGACTGCACCCTGTACCTTTAAGTTTAGCTGCAAACCCCTTTTATTGTCGTTTTATTTAAAAACAATTTGCATTTCTTGTTTTGAATATCAATATTTTCCAGTTTCCCCCCACCCCCCCTCCAATTTCTGAAGATGCTCTCACTTTGGGATAGGCAACCATGAGCATCACACATCCTGTAGTACTGGGCACATGCACCCATTCTTCTTGTATGAGCCCAGACAGTGAAGCCCAGATTTTTCACTGTGGCATGCTCATCACTAGAAATGTGGCGGGGTCAGATATCCATTCATCCAATTGCACCGTTGATGACCCTAACATAGTTTCTGGACTCAGCGTTATTGGAATATTCTGGATAAGCTGGGTATTGTCACTGCCTCTGAATATAAGCCTACCCAATTGGTCACAAGATTTAAGGTCAGATGTCATAAATAATATTTTGGTTGACAGCAGCAGTCAAATTAGTTGAACAATGTTGGCACAGGTTCTGCTACAGGGCACAGAACCTCTAATTATTAGCGAACCATAACGCCATAGAAGTTTACAGCACAGAAGGAAGCCAGTTAGTCAATGATATCTGTGCCAGTTTTTGGCTGGAACAATCCAGAACTAATCATAGGGACATAGGAACATTAGGAACAGGAGGAGGCCATTCGGCCCCTCGGGCCTGCTTCATCACTCAATTAAATCATGGCTGATTTGCACCTCAATTCCACGTTCCAGTCTTTGCCTCATATCCCTTGATATACTTACCGAACAAAAATCTATCTCAGTCTAATCCTACTGCCTCGCTTTCTTCCCATAGCCATGTATTTTCCTCTTTTTCCAATATTGATCAAATTTTCACTTATAAGATGTAATAGTCTTTGCCTCAACCATTCCTTGTAGTAAGACATCCAAAAACCCTCTGCGTAAAGATATTTGCCATAACGTCTCTCTCCGCAGTCTCTTCTTGACAATTTATAATTGATAATTGCTTGGCACTGACATCACACCCAGAGGAAATAGTCTTTCCTTATTGATGCTATCAAAACCCTTCATAATTTTCAAAAACCTCCATTAAATCTCCTCTTAACCTTCTCTGCTCCAATGGGAAAAGTCCTATTATCTCAAGATTTCTCCTCATAATGATGGATGCATCCCTGGCATTATCCTGGTGAATGCATGCTCTCGATGACTTTAATGTCCTTTTTAAAATGGGGCACCCAAAACTGCACACAATACTCGAGTTGTGACTTAACCAACGTTTTGTACAAATTAATCATTGCTTCTTTACTCTTGTACCCTGAAGTCAGAAAATCGAGCAGGGTATAAAACGGACTGCCAATTTTCTATAATCCGTTTTGCACTACCGGCAAAGTCGAATTTCACTCCTATGCCCTTATGTATGAAACACAAAATGCTGTTGGACTTTTTACATTTTTTACAAGATCTTTACAATTCTAATTCTGTGTTCTATGCTAACTCTGTTGGAAGAAAGGACCTTGATGTAGCAATCTGCAGTAATATTCCGGGAAAGTAAACAGAGGTGATCAGCCATGGCTGCATAAGGCAGTCTTGATCTCCCAGGATCCACCCAAACAATTGCTTTACTGGGTTAAGGATTGCAGACAAGCTTTGGAAAAGCAAAACGAAACATGCCGAGACGGCACGTGTGAAAGACAACTTCAACAGGGATAGCAGCGAATCTGCCGCCCATTATATGCCCAACCTGATTTTTCCAAGGAAAGTCAGGTGGGGTGTATAACAGTCCTGCCACATCCAGCAGTTAATGGTGGTGAACAATTAAACAACTAACAGTAGGAGGGGGCTCTGCAAACATCACCATCCTCAATGATGGCGGAGTCCAGCACGTGAGTACAAAAGACAAGGCTGAAGCGTTTGCAACCATCTTCAGCCAGAAGTGCTGAGTGGACGATCCATCTCGGCCTCCTCCCAATATCCCCACCATCACAGAAGCCAGTCTTCGGCCAATTCGATTCACTCCACGTGAAATCAAGAAATGACTGAGTGCACTGCATACAGCAAAGGCTGTGGGCCCCTACAACATCCCGGCTGTAGTGCTGAAGACTTGTGCTCCGGAACTAGCTGCGCCTCTAGCCAAGCTTTTCCAGTACAGCTACAACACTGACATCTACCCGACAATGTGGAAAATTGCCCAGGTATGTCTTCTCCACAAAAAGCAGGACAAATTCAATCCGGCCAATGACCGCCCCATCAGTCCACTCTCAATCATCAGCAAAGTGATGGAAGGTGTCGTCGACAGTGCTATCAAGCGGCACTTACTCACCAATAACCTGCTCACCGATGCTCAGTTTGGGTTCCGCCAGGACCACTCAGCTCCAGACCTCATTACAGCCTTGGTCTAAACATGGACAAAAGAGCTGAATTCCAGAGGTGAGGTGAGTGTGACTACCCTTGACATCAAGGCAGCATTTGACCGAGTGTGGCACCAAGGAGCCCTCGTAAAATTGAAGTCAATGGGAATCAGGGGGAAAAATCCCCAGTGGCTGGAGTCATACCTAGCACAAAGAAAGATGGTAGTGGTTGTTGGAGGCCAATCATCTCAGCCCCAGGACGTTGCTGCAGGAGTTCCTCAGGGCAGTGTCCTAGGCCCAACCATCTTCAGCTGCTTCAGCAATGAACTTCCCTCCATCATAAGGTCAGAAATGGGGATGTTCACTGATGATTGCACAGTGTTCAGTTCCATTTGCAACCCCTCAAATAATGAAACTGTCCGAGCCCGCATGCAGCAAGACCTGGACAACATCCAGGCTTGGGCTCATAAGTGGCAAGTGTTGGCCAGTGGCTGCAGAAAGTAACCTGAGACATCAGCTGCTGACACACAGGCAAGAGCAACTTTTGAACTGAAGTAACCTGAGTTCAGTCGCTGGCCTGAGCTTGCTGGAACTGGTTTGAATTAACTAAGTTTTGTGAAAGACAAAGGAGATGTGATAAGACACAAGTCCTTATTTAGAAAAGGAGTAATGACGTAATGCTACCTAAGTCCTTGGGACAGAGCCAATGAGGAGAAGAGACAGGCTAAGGCGAGCAAGCCTAAACCAAAGAGAGAAAGACAGCACAGCTTGAAGAGATAAGATTCGGAATAAGAATGAAGAATCTGGGGCATGGAGCCAGAGCAAAAACTCCGGAGACCAACCATCGTGGAAGTGGAAGAACCTACGTCAGGGACGTAGAGACAACGTATATTCTGTGACCACTCAGGGAGTGTCAGGGAAACCTCGAAAGAGAGAGAGTGAAGACTCCGGAGACTAAACATCGCGGAAGTGGAAGATCCTACGTCAGGGACGTAGAGACGATGTCGAGAGAGAGAGAGAACGGAACGCCTGGCCAGTGTCAGCTCTCCTTTTCGGGTATTATCCTTTATATTCTGTGACCACTCAGGGAGTGTCAGAGAAACCTAGTGGGTGTGCGTTTAGATCCTAGTTTGGGTATAAAACTGTATAACCTGGTGCAAACTGCATGTCTATATCTAACCAGATGTATAAGCTATATGTATATGATCTAACGGCATGAATAAAGTGAATTGAGAGTTAAGAGAGAATTGTCTCTTCTCCTCTTTGTACTAAGCCAGTAACCGTAACCGGTGACCTCCGGTCAACACAAGTAACATTCGCACCAGACAAGTGCCAGGCAATGACCATCTCCAACAAAAGAGTGTCTAACTACCTCCCCTTGACATTCAACAGCATTACCATCGCCGAATCATCCACCACCAACATCCTGGGGGTCACCATTGACCAGAAACTTAACTGGATCAGCCATATAAATACTGTGGCTGCAAGAGCAGGACAGAGGCTGGGTATTCTGCGGTGAGGGACTCACCTCCTGACTCCCCAAAGCCTTTCCACCATCTACAAGGCACAAGTCAGGAGTGTGATGGAATACTCTCCACTTGCCTGGATGAGTGCAGCTCCAACAACACTCAAGAAGCTCAACATCATCCAGGACAAAGCAGCCCGCTTGATTGGCACCCCATCCACCACCCTAAACATTCACTCCCTTCACCACCGGCGCACTGTGGCTGCAGTGTGTACCATCTACAGGATGCAATGCAGCAACTCGCCAAGGCTTCTTCGACAGCACCTCCCAAACCCGCAACCTCTACCACCTAGAAGGACAAGAGTAGCAGATACATGGGAACAACACCACCTGCACATTCCCCTCCAAGTCACACACCAACCTGACTTGGAAATATATCACCATTCCTTCATCGTTGCTGAGTCAAAATCCTGGAACTCCCTTCCGAACAGCACTGTGGGAGAACCTTCACCACACGGACTAGAGCGGTTCAAGAAGGCGGCTCACCACCACCTTCTCAAGGGCAATTAGGGATGGGCAATAAATGCCGGCCTCGCCAGCGACGCCCACATCCCAAGAACGAATAAAAAAAAGGAGGCTGATCTGCTGCTGCCCGTCTTCTGCCCCCGCCAAAGTTGAATTTTACCGCCATGACATGCAGTTCAGGTCACAAGGGGGGGCTTCATGTTACACTGTCCTTGGGTTACACTATTGCATAATTAGAAAATAGACAGTATGAACATGCTCCTGCAGATAACATATTTAGACAGCTTACAAGAGTGACCAGCACCGCGATACCTGAGAGAATATTTAAGGCAGACCTGAAACTTTTAACCGTGTGCATACTTGGACAATTGATGAGAACAAGATGCAGCACAATTGCAATGCATAGTTAAACAAGACAACACTCATTACCTAAAGTCACATTACCTAAAGAATGACCACATGAAAAATAAAACAAGAAGCTCACCAAAAAATTGAAATAATTCACAAGGCTAAATCCCTGAAAAAAAGTTAACATGCATTTTCCTTAAGTAGGCATGTACATGGTCTCTGAACAATGCAACACAGACAATGACCTGCTTTTTGAATAACTGAACAATCTGTGTAATTCACAACAAATGAATATCAAATATGGAATGGAAATAATTCAGTCCATTTGCAACAGCATTGTGATTTTTAGGATAAGTGATCGCTCCAAGTCCAAATCCCAGCAGGAATATAAAGCTGAAGACCGAGTGACAGGACAGTGTCAGAGATCATAGAATGTCCAGCACAGAAGGAGGTCATTTGCCCCATCATGCCTGTGCCGGCTCTTTGAAAGAGCTATCCAATTAGTCCCGCTCCCCTGCTCTTTCCCCATAGCCCTGCAAAATGTTCTTTTCAAGTATATAGCCAATTCCCTTTTGAAAGTTACTTTTGAATCTGCTTCCACCACCCTTTCAGGCAGTGCATTCCAGATCATAACAGCTCACTGCATAAATAACATTTCTCCTCATCATACCTCTGGTTCTTTTACCAATTATCTTAAATCTGTGTCTTTTAGTTACTGGCCCTTCTGCCAGTGGAAATAGTTTCTCCTTATTTACTCTATTTAAACCCCTCATAATTTTGAATATCTCTATTAAATCTTCCCTTAATTTTCTCTGCTCTAAGGAGAACAATTGCAGCTTCTCTAGTCTCTCGACATAATTGACATCCCTATACCCTAGGACATGTATGGGTTCTGTACAGATGCTGTACAGAATGATGGAGATACATAATTTAGGCTCTTACTTTCAGTGCACGACTGAGGGTTGCTTTGTCAGAAGACCCGTCTGTCAGATCAACGATAAACTTGATGCCCCATCTGCCTTCTCAGATGGACACAAAGGATCCCATGGCATTATTTGAAGAAGAGCACAGAGATCTCCCCATGTCCTGGCAAACATTTCTCTCTCAATCAACATCACCAAAAACAGATTATCTGGTCATTTATTCTTTTGTTATTTGTGGAACCTTGCGGCATGCATATTAGCTGCTATGTTTGTTCACATAGTTTTGACTGCACTTCAAAATTAAAGCACTTTAAGGCATAAGAGGATCTGATAAGATGCTGCATAAATGTCTTTACGGAACGACTTTTACCTGATGATTGTAGCTAATACTGCGTAAAATAATTTTTCC
Source organism: Heptranchias perlo (assembly GCF_035084215.1). NCBI lineage: Eukaryota > Metazoa > Chordata > Chondrichthyes > Hexanchiformes > Hexanchidae > Heptranchias > Heptranchias perlo. Next base: position 9,052,747 of record NC_090338.1, on the reverse strand, counting down.
TAGCTTGTTTGTATTAACAGGTAATCACAGAAGTGTCAGATTAGAAAAATTAAAAATGGATAAATGGACTTACCAATCTGTCTCAATTTTATATTTTAAAATAGGACACTAAACTTAATTAAAGTTTGTGTAATTTGTGTATTGCTAGATTTTTTTTAATGACTTTTTTCTGTTCACAGGATGTGGGCAATGCTGGCAAGGCTGCATTTAATACCTATCCAATGTTGCCCTGAGAAGTTGGTTGGCCTTCTTCTTGAGTAATTGTTTGTATGCCCCTTTAGTAGGCATTAAGAGTTAACCACTTGTGTGGACTAGAGATATGTATAGGCCAAATAGATGGCAGGGTCCCTTCCATGAAGGATAGTAGTGATCTAGTAGATCTTAGTTTTCCGTGGCACATGATTGGGACAGGACTCTAACAATGCACTTATTATAATCCAGCCACAATTTAACAGACAGCATGGAACTTCATTGCCGTTGGCTCTGGCTGCAAAAATCCAGCCTACATACCATCGTATCCCTTATCAGAGAGGTCAATAACCAGGGGGCATAGATTTAAAGTCATTGGTAGAAGGATTAGAGGGCAGCTGAAGAAAATATTTTTCACCCAGAGGGTGGTAGGGTTCTGGAACTCACTACCTGAAAGGGTGGTAGAGGTAGAAAACCTCATCGCATTTAAAAAGTACTTGGATATGCACTTAAAGTGCCACAACCTACAAGGCTACAGACCAACTGCTGGAAAGTGGGATCAGGTAGCTCTTTTTTGACCAGAACGGATACGATGGGCCGAATAGCCTCTTTCTGTGCTTTAAATTTTCCATGTTTCTATGATTCTATGTGGATGCTACTCATCTCTGACAGAGGAAAATGTTAGTAATAGTAGCTACTGCTAATCAGTATTTTTGTTTTTAGCAACCTTTATTGTTCCCGTTGCACATTGACAGTAAGCATTGTTTAGATAAAAGGAGTAGCAGGTCAGTTTCACCTCTGGGCACATTCACTTGTACAACTACCCAGTACAGTGTGTGTGGAAATGGACACATTCTAATTTGAAGGAGGAAAATATGGGAAATTAATTGGGCGAGGCAAGCCTTGGCCACTGTGCAATTTTGTTTGTAACTCATGTTCTCTCTGCATCTGTGTCTGTGGGGAGTGAAATTGGTCTTCGTCGAAAGCGTAAAATGGGCAATAGTGAATCGTCAGCCTATCTTACACCATGCCTGATTTTTGTTTCTGTTGACTTCATTGGAGCGTAAAATTGGGCGGGTTGTAAAATGGGCGTACAACCCGTGCAAACCCTGTTCCCGTCAGGCATGTTTGGTTAAAATCGACGATTCTGTCTCTGTCTCTATTTCCATTTCCTTCTTTCTCAACTACACTCGTACGTATATAGGAAAGATAAAGAACGACAGCCAGGCACAAATTTTATTTTATAAAATATATTATTCAGTGGTAGCTATACTTTAGTTAAAGAAAATAAGACTACCTCCTGCTGCCAGACTTTCACTAAAATAACTTGCCAGCAGGCAAATTCACATCAAACAAATTTCTGCTGCCAGACTTGCATTAAAAAGGAATGCTTCTGCTCAGATTCACTTAATAAAAAATCACTAAGTATCCAAACTCAACTTTGCTCATCTAACTCAACTTTGCTCATTCTAACACTATGTGCAAACTATAAAAATAACTGTTGCTCTGATTTTGCATTCCCACCAAGATCTGTGCTAAGAAAATGTAGCGGCCGATGGAAACCTAACCGGAAGTGCACTGTGTTGATTGCATGCATCTCATTTGAATAATTAGCATGGGCTCCCTCCGCAGCTTTGACCATATGTCACTAGCTGTTTAGTGAGAGATATGGAACATCCCCTGCCAGTTCAAATTTAAAGGGATGTGGCCACTTAAAGGTTGAAAATTTGGCAAACATTATTTCAGCCTTTATAAGGGCTCAAGTAAATTTTCAATATTTATATGTGTTTGCAAGGCTACGGGGAAGGATGGTAAGAAGAACCTCCAATGAGGAGGCAAGAGACAGAATCTGTGGGCAAATAAAGGCTTGATGGTTAGCAAAGTGGATGTGCTGCCTAATGAGATGGGTGCGAGCGATTCCTTGTTTTGAACTCCAGGACATCCTTATTAGGGGTCAAAAGTGCTGGCTGCATTCAGGGTAACACAATATTGAGGAGGAGGCCTCAAACAGGCATTAATTATGCAAAAGGCCAAACGCCTATTTCAGGCATGGTCCCTGGATGCCTATTTTTTTTGCCCGCACCAATAAGGCGACATACTTCCAGCTTGTAATGAGCGTGCACTTCCTGCACGCCATATTGGAGGCTTAGGAGGCCATTAAGCCCCCAAAAAACAGGCGCAACGCAGACAAATTTCTAGGCCATATATGTCTTAAATATATTGAATGTTTATTTAATCTGTTGGTAGCAGGGGGTTCTCTTTGCACTAATAACATCAGAAACACAAATTCCTGTTGACTATTATCCCCATTCCTTGGAAATGTTTTCCCATCTTGAACACGCTGTGCCACAGGTGCCAGACATTCCCCCCATAAAGCACTTTAGAACACCCTGTGGTCGTGAAATGCAAGTTCTTTCTTTCTTTCTTTCCTAGTACTTGTACCCATAAGCCCTTTCATTTATTTTTCCCTGAGACTTGACAAAATATCAAGGTTAATGTGCTTAATGATGCTAAAAATTGATTTTGTTTTGAGATACGGAGTGCATTGCAGCAAAAATAAACATTTGTATAGTGCACTATACTATTATTTTATCACAGCAATGTTAAGGAATTGCCACAAATACTGCAATATTATTACAAATCCATTTTTGACTCCTGCTGAAAGGAACAGGATGCGAGTATTTCATTTTTGGAATGTAACTTCAAGAAAACAACAGGACTAAAGGTTCCTCAGTAGCTGATGAAGGGCTATCTGATAGCTCGACAGGGGAATGGACCCTACAGTGGGAGACTGAACTGTACAGACTAGGAATCTCCTAGGTTTCATCCATGGGGATAATATTCACTTTTGGTGGGGGCAGAAAACGGGCGTGAGAATCAGTTGCCTGCAATACACATTACCCGATTTTCCTTGGATCTATAAGGGTTGACAGATCCACTGCTGCCAGTTTTATACCCCCGCCAAAAACGGAAATGACCTCCATGATCTGTGGTGAATTAGCTGATTTTGGTTGGGGTGGAGGGGGCAGGACTGGAACTGGCTTTCTGCACAAACCCACTTCCCCGGACTACCATGGGGAAAATCAGTTAGGGTTGCTGCTCCAGCGACCCATGCTGGAAAAATGTGCATATGTGGACGTCAGGTGAGAACAGAATTGTCCTTTTCATAATGACAGCAAAGACTCTTGAAATCCCAAACATGCAGGAAAAGCACTTGGGCGAGGTGCTATGGAACTGTACCCCAACGTGAGCCACAGCCTCCAAAAATGCAAGGCACATGCAATGGAAAAAATGAGAAAAAAATGAAGAATATTTTCAAAAATTCAAATCTAGTGTTACAATTTCTGAATGCATCAATAATCTCTCAATTAAATAAGAAATCAGTCTTTGTCGAGAGGAAACTATAATTATATATAAACACTTTTCTCCAGTACTGATGAGCCTGCATCTTAAACAAAGGTTTGTTATGGAGCTTAAGTATTACTCCTGTCTAACATAGACTGTATTCATCCTGTCTTGCACTCTTGCAGGTTGACAGGTTCTCACTTCCTCACTTCCTTCTGCAAGTGAAAAACACCATATGGATTGTTAAAGTTGTTATCAGTGAGAATTTGGAAGTGGAATTACACACCAATGATTATATCCCTGGGGATCGTTTTGATTTTAACCCCCAACATTCTAGTTCGAGGCCATATCTTTCATAGCCACATCTCTTTCCTCAGCAAGTGTTTCCAGCTACAATTCTTTCCATGTGGCTTCCAACTTAAATTCCACCTTTCATGTGTCGGATCTACCCATGATTACAGTTATCTCCATGATATTCAGCGTTCCTCAAACCACTGCTCTCGCCGCTTTCTGAGGTCCACGCTTAATGCCATGCACCATCAGATGTATGCCCTCGAAATCTCTCTTCAGCAACACCAACTCACCCTGTTTCAGAGTTGTCCTGGTCAGCAGTTCCATTTCATCCTTTGCCTCATCTGAATAAAAGCTTTCTTTCTTCCTTTCAGGTATCAAGGACCGCAAGCTTCAACAACTCTTAGATACCAGCGCTCCTCCTGATCCTTCTTCCCCTTCACTTTCCTCTTACCCCCATCCCCCCTTCCAATCTCACCCTTTGTCATGTTTTCACTATCCACTCTAACCTTCCCCTCTCTGACCCGAATGATCAGTCCTCAGCAAAGGCCTCAGCTTCATTCCTTTACACCCCCACCTCAATGAATTTCGAGCTCAACTGAGCTCTTCTTCCGTTGCCTTCACCTCCTTTGCGAAGGAGTCATCCCCCTTTCTCCTGTCTTCAGAATTCTCATTCCACCTGAACCCCTCCCCCTGGCCTCTTACCCTCTCTCCCCAACGCCCTACCATTAACGGGCCAGGATCTACTCCGTTAATGGTAGGGCGTTGGGGAGAGTTATAGAACAAAGAGATCTAGGAGTACAGGTTCATAGCTCCTTGAAAGTGGAGTCACAGGTGGATAGGGTGGTGATGAAGGCATTCGGCATGCTTGGTTTCATTGGTCAGAACATTGAATGCAGGAGTTGGGATGTCTTGTTGAAGTTGTACAGGGCATTGGTGAGGCCACACTTGGAGTACTGTGTACAGTTCTGGTCACCCTATTATAGAAAGGATATTATTAAACTAGAAAGAGTGCAGAAAAGATTTACTAGGATGCTACCGGGGCTTGATGGTTTGACTTATAGGGAGAGGTTAGACAGACTGGGACTTTTTTCCCTGGAGAGTAGGAGGTTAAGGGGTGATCTTATAGAAGTCTATAAAATAATGAGGGGCATAGATAAGGTAGACAGTCAAAATCTTTTCCCAAAGGTAGGGGAGTCTATAACGAGGGGGCATAGATTTAAGGTGAGAGTGGAGAGATACAAAAGGGTCCAGAGGAGCAATTTTTTCACTCAAAGGGTGGTGAGTGTCTGGAACGAGCTGCCAGAGGCAGCAGTAGAGGTGGGTACAATTTTGTCTTTTAAAAAGCATTTGGACAGTTACATGGGTAAGTTGGGTATAGAGGGATATGGGCCAAGTGCAGGAAATTGGGACTAGCTTAGTGGTATAAACTGGGCGACATGGACATGTTGGGCCGAAGGGCCTGTTTCCATGTTGTAACTTCTATGATTCTATATGATTCTATGATCTTTTCATTGTGAACTGCTGGCGTGTCGTCAGCCGTCTCAATTTCTCTACTCCCCTCACTCACACCAACCTACTTACCTCTGAACTTGCACACTCCATTCTCTCAGACCCAAACCTGACATTGCTATTAAACAAGGGCAGCGTTGTTGTTTGGTGAACAACCTTTCGGAGGCTGAACCCCAACTCTCTGACATCTCCCCAGAACTTTCCTATCAGGAAAGATTGAGCAGGCTGGGGCTCTTTTCTCTAGAAAAATGAATTCTGAGAGGTAACCTGATAGGGGTCTTTAAGATTATGAAAGGGTTTGATAGGGTAGATATAAAGAAGATGTTTCGACTTGGGGGGAGACCCCTGGACCATGACCCCACCACCGAATATCAAGTCACCATTTCCCAGACCGTCACTGACCTATCTTCTCTGGAGATCATCCCCCCACAGCCTCCAACCTCATAGTCCCTGACCTCGCACAGCCCGCTTCTACCTCCTTCCCAAGATCCACAAACAGGACTGCCCTGGGAGATGCCTCCTTTCAGCCTGTTACATAGAATGACATAGAATGTGCAGTACAGAAACAGGCCATTCGGCTCAACAAGTCCATGCCGGTGTTTATGCTCCACATGAGCCTCCTCCCTCCCTACTTCATCTAACCCTATCAGCATATCCTTCGATTCCCTTCTCCCTCATGTGTTTATCCAGCTTCCCCTTAAAATGCATCTACGCTAGTCGCCTTAACCGCTCCTTGTGGTAGTGAGTTCCACATTCTAACCACTCTCTGAGCAAAGAAGTTTCTCCTGAATTCCCTATTGGATTTATTAGTGACTATCTTATATTTATGGCCGCTAGTTCTGGTCTCCTCGCAAGTGGAAACATCTTCTTTACATCTACCCCATCAAACCCTTTCATAATCTTAAAGACCTCTATCAGGTCACCTCTCAGACTTCTTTTTTCGAGAGAAAAGAGTCCCAGCCTGCTCAATCTTTCCTGATAGGAAAGTTCTGGTATCATCCTATTAAATCTTTTTTGCACCTACTCTGGTGCCTCTATATCCTTTTCATAACATGGAGACCGGAATTGTTCACAATGCTCCAAATGTAGTCTAATCAAGGTTCTATTCAAGTTTAACATAACTTCTCTGCTTTTCAATTCTATCGCTCTAGAAATGAGCCCGACTGCTTGGTTTGTTTTGTTTTATGGCCTTATTAACCTGTGTTGCAGGTTAATAAGGCCATTTGGTGATTTGTGTATCTGTACTCCTGGATCCCTCTGCTCCTCTGTCCCATTTAGGCTGTTATTACCCAAGCAATATGTGGCCCCCTTATTCTTCCCACAAAAATGTAATACCTCACACTTACCTGCATTGATATTGCTCTTGCCCCACGGAACTTATTTCTTCCTATCTCGATGTTATTTTTTCTCCCCTTGTCCCATTCCTTCCCTACTACATCTGCAACTCTTCGGCCGTCCTCCGCCACTTTAACCATTCCCAGTTTCCTGGCCCTAAGCATCTTCTTTTCACCATGGACGTCCCCACCAGAATGGCCTGTAGGCCCTCCATTTCTTCCATGAACAGAGGCCCAACCAGTCCCAAACCAACACCACCCTCCTCCATCTGACTGAACATAGGAACATAGGAACAGGAGTAGGCCATTCAGTTCCTCGAGCCCGCTCTGCCATTTGATAAGATCATGGCTAATTTGTGATCTAACTCCAAACACCTGCCTTGGCCCAAATCCCTTAATAACTTTGGTTGGCAAAAAGCTATCTATCTCAGATTTAAAATTAGCAATTGAGCTAGCATCAATTGCCGTTTGTGGAAGAGAGTTCCAAACTTCTACCAACCTTTGTGTGTAGAAGTGTATTCTAATCACACTCCTGAAAGTTCTGGCTCTAATTTTTAGACAGTGCCCCCTACTCCGAGAATCCCCAACCAGTGGAAATAGTTTCTCTCTATCCACCCTATCTGTTCCCCTTAACATCTTATAAACTTCGGTCAGATCACCCCTTAACCTTCTAAACTCCAGAGAGTACAACCCTAATTTGTGTAATCTCTCCTCGTAATTTAACCCTTGAAGTCCGGGTATCATTCTAGTAAACCTACGCTGCATTCCCTCCAAGGCCAATATGTCCTTCAAAAGGTGTGATACCCAGAACTGCTCACAGTACTCCAGGTGCAGTCTAACCAGGGTTTTGTATAGCTGCAGCATAACTTCTGCACCCTTGCACTCTCGTCCTCTAGATATAAAGGCCAGCATTCCATTAGCCTTATTGATTATTTTCTGCACCTGTTCATGACACTTCAATGATCTATGTACCTGAACCCCTAAGTCCCTTTGGACATCCACTGTTTTTAACTTTTCACCATTTAGAAAGTACCCTGTTCTATCCTTTTTTGGTCCAAAGTGGATGACGTCACATTTGTCCACATTGAATTCCATTTGCCACAGTTTTGCCCATTCACCAAATCTATCAATATCCCTTTGTAATTTTATGTTTTCATCTACACTGCTTACAATGCCACCAATCTTTGTGACATCGGCAAACTCAGATATGAGACTTTCTATGCCTTCATCTAAGTCGTTAATAAACATTGTGAATAATTGAGGCCACAAGACAGATCCCTGCGGGACTCCACTAGTCACATCCTGCCAATGTGAGTACCTACCCATTATCCCTACTCTCTGTCACCTTTCGCTCAGCCAACTTCCTAACCTAGTCCATACTTTTCCCTCGATTCCATGGGCTTCTATCTTAGCTAACAGTCTCTTATGTGGGATTTTATCAAACGCCTTCTGGAAGTCCATATAAATAACATCCATTGACATTCCCCTGTCCACTACTTTAGCCACTTCTTCAAAAAGTTCAATCAGGTTTGTCAGGCACGACCTACCTTTCACAAATCCATGCTGGCTCTCTCTGATTAGCTGAAAATTTTCGAGGTATTCAGTCACCCGATTCTTAATTATAGACTCCAGTATTTTCCCCACAACAGATGTTAGGCTAACTGGTCTATAATTCCCTAATTTCCCTCTCTCTCCTTTCTTAAAAAGCGGAGTGACGTGCAATTTTCTAATCTAGAGGGACGGTTCCTGAATTTAGAGAACTTTGAAAGATTATAGTTAGGGCATCCGCAATGTGCTCACCTACTTCCTTCAAAACCCTGGGATGGAAACCATCTGGTCCTGGGGATTTGTCACTCTTTAGTGCTATTATTTTCTTCATTACTGTTGTTTTACTTATATTAATTTTATTGAGTCTCTGTCCCCAATTCAATATTAGTTTTCTTGGGATTTCCGGCATGCTATCCTCTTTTTCTACTGTAAATACTGAGGCAAAGTAATTATTCAACATGTCTGCCATTTCCCCATTGTCAATGACAATATCCCCACTTTCAGTTTTTAAGTGGCCAACACTGCTCCTGACCACCCTCTTTTTCCTAATATAGCTATAAAAGTTCTTTGTATTGGTTTTGATATCCCTTGCAAGTTTCTTTTCATACTCTCTTTTTGTAGTTCTATCTGTTTTGTGACCCTTTGTTGATCTTTGTATCATTCCCATTCACCAGGATCTGTGACATTTTTTGCCTTTTTGTATGCTCTTTCCTTATATCTTATACTGTCCCTTACCTCTTTAGTGTCCATGGCTGTTTTTTCTGGCAAGTAGAGTTCTTGCCCCTCAGGGGTATAAACCGGTTCTGTATCACGTTAAATGTTTCTTTAAACATTTCCAACTGATCATCAGTCGTTTTACCCATTAACAGATTTGCCCAGTTTACTGTGGACAGTCACTGTCTCATCCCATTGAAGTCGGCCTTACCCAAGTCCAGAATCTTAGCAACTGATTCACTTTTTTCCCTTTCAAACACTACCTTGTTTTGATCGCTATTGTTATAATCGCTATTGGATAGATGTTCATGCGCAGTTAAGCTGTTAACTAAATCTGGTTCATTACTCATCACTAAATCTAGTATGGCTTGCCCCCTTGTTGCCTCTCGGACATACTGCTGTTGAAAACTATCCCGGACACACTCAAGAAATTCACTACCTTTCCGACAGTTGCTAGTCTGCTTTTCCCAATCTATGTGAAGGTTAAAGTCCGCCATTAAGACCACTAGGCCTTTGTTACACACTTGGATAATCTCTGCATTTATACAATCTTGGACTTCAGAGCTGTTGCCAGGAGTCCTATACACAACTCCCACTATAGTCTTAGATCCATTCCTATTTCTCAATTCAACCCATAAGGTCTCTGTTGGCTGCTTACCTCTCCTTATATCCTCCTTTATCATTGAAGTGATTTCATCTCTATTCATTAATGTTACTCCGCCCCCTCTTCCATTTTCCCTATCTGGTAGAAGTAGGGAACCTTGGATGACTCGGGAGATTGAGGCCCTAGTCAAAAAGAAGAAGGAGGCATAAGACATGCATAGGCAGCTGGGATCAAGTGGATCCCTTGAAGAGTACAGAGATTGCCGGAGTAGAGTTAAGAGAGAAATCAGGAGGGCAAAAAGGGGACATAAGATTGCTTTGGCAGATAAGGCAAAGGAGAATCCAAAGAGCTTCTACAAATACATAAAGGGCAAAAGAGTAACTCGGGAGAGAGTAGGGCCTCTGAAGGATCAACAAGGTCATCTAGGTCATATCGCGGAACCACAAGAGATGGATGAGATCCTGAATGAATATTTCACATCGGTATTTACAGTTGAGAAAGGCATGGATGTTAGGGAACTTGGGGAAATAAATAGTGATGTCTTGAGGAGTGTACATATTACAGAGAGGGAGGTGCTGGAAGTCTTAACGCGCATCAAGGTAGATAAATCTCCGGGACCTGATGAAATGTATCCAGGATGTTGTGGGAGGTTAGGGAGGAAATTGTGGGTCCCCTAGCAGAGATATTTGAATCATCGACAGCTACAGGTGAGGTGCCTGAAGATTGGAGGGTAGCAAATGTTGTGCCTTTGTTTAAGAAGGGCAGCAGGGAAAAGCCTGGGAACTACAGACCGGTGAGCCTGACATCTGTAGTGGGTAAGTTGTTAGAGGGTATTCTGAGGGACAGGATCTACAGGCATTTGGAGAGGCAGGGACTAATTAGGAACAGTCAGCATGGTTTTGTGAGAGGAAAATCATGTCTCACGAATTTGATTGAGTTTTTTGAAGGGATAACTAAGAAGATAGATGAGGGCTGTGCAGTAGACGTGGTCTACATGGACTTCAGCAAAGCCTTTGACAAGGTACCGCATGGTAGGTTGTTACATAAGGTTAAATCTCACGGGATCCAAGGTGAGGTAGCCAATTGGATACAAAATTGGCTTGACGACAGAAGACAGAGGGTGGTTGTAGAGGGTTGTTTTTCAAACTGGAGGCCTGTGTCCAGCGGTGTGCCTCAGGGATCGGTGCTGGGTCCACTGTTATTTGTTATTTATATTAATGATTTGGATGAGAATTTAGGAGGCATGGTTAGTAAGTTTGTAGATGACACCAAGATTGGTGGCATTGTGGACAGTGAAGAAGGTTATCTAGGATTGCAACGGGATCTTGATAAATTGGGCCAGTGGGCCGATGACTGGCAGATGGAGTTTAATTTAGATAAATGTGAGGTGATGCATTTTGGTAGATCAAATCGGGCCGTGACCTACTCTGTTAATGGTAGGGCGCTGGGGCGAGTTATAGAACAAAGAGATCTAGGAGTACAGGTTCATAGCTCCTTGAAAGTGGAGTCACAGGTGGATAGGGTGGTGAAGAAGGCATTTGGCATGCTTGGTTTCATTGGTCAGAACACTGAATACAGGAGTTGGGATGTCTTGTTGAAGTTGTACAAGACATTAGTAAGGCCACACTTGGAATACTGTGCACAGTTCTGGTCACCCTATTATAGAAAGGATATTATTAAACTAGAAAGAGTGCAGAAAAGATTACTGGGATGCTACCGGGACTTGATGGTTTGACTTATAGGGAGAGGTTAGATAGACTGGGACTTTTTTCCCTGGAGAGTAGGAGGTTAAGGGGTGATCTTATAGAAGTCTATAAAATAATGAGGGGCATAGATAAGGTAGATAGTCAAAATCTTTTCCCAAAGGTGGTGGAGTCTATAACGAGGGGGAATAGATTTAAGGTGAGAGGGGAGAGATACAAAAGGGTCCAGAGGGGCAATTTTTTCACTCAAAGGGTGGTGAGTGTCTGGAACGAGCTGCCAGAGGCAGTAGTAGAGGCGGGTACAATTTTGTCTTTTAAAAAGCATTTGGACAGTTACATGGGTAAGATGGGTATAGAGGGATATGGGCCAAGTGCAGGCAATTGGGACTAGCTTAGTGGTATAAACTGGGCGACATGGACATGTTGGGCCGAAGGGCCTGTTTCCATGTTGTAACTTCTATGATTCTATGATTCTATCTCTCCTGTAGATCTTATAACCTGGTACATTTCGTTCCCAATCCTGACCATCCTGCAGCCATGTCTAAGTAATAGCTATCATATCATACCCTTCAGTTTGAATTTGTGCCTGTAGTTCATTTAATTTATTCCTTATACTCCGTGCATTTGTATATAGAACTCTTAGTTGGGCCACACACCCCAGCCTATCCTTCAGCTTTGATGCTGGGTTAATTGCTTTACAACTTCTAGTTTTCACTTTATCTGTAGTGCCTGAACTTGTTCTTATATTGAACACCTTCTCCTTTGACTACGCTCACTTCCTCCAAATATGTCACATATGGGTCCCAGCTATGCCTGTCTTTTCCTGGGATACGTGGAACATTCTTTGTTCCAGTCCTACTCAGGTCCCCTCTCTTACTTCTTTTGCTGAGGTAGAATGATGACTGTGTTGGTCCCACTTCCTGCTGTCGCCATGAACTGGAAAATTTCATCAACTTTGCTTTCAATTTCCACCCCCCACCCCCCTTGCCTTCACATTTTTTTTTAATAGTTCATGGGATGTGGGCGTCGCTGGTGAGGCCAGCATTTTTTCCTCAACCAATGATTCCCCTCCACGATGTTTGACAGGGCCCTCGACCGTGTCCGTTCCATTTCTCGCACTTCTGCCCTCACCTCTTTCCTTCCCACCCAGAACCATGATAGGGCTCCACAGGTCCTAACTTTCCACCCCATCAGCCTCCACATTTATCAGATCAACTTCTGCCATTTCTGCCACCTCCAGCACGATGCCCCCACCAAAAACAACTTCCCCTCCCCTCTCCTTTCAGCATTCTGAAGGGACTGTTCCCTCCACGACACACTGGTCCACTCTTCCATCATCCCCGACACTCACTCCCCCTCCCAGGTCACCTTCCCATGCAAGCGCAGGAGATGCAAAACCTGCCCTTTCACATCCTCCCTTCCCACCACCCAGGGTCCCAAACACTCCTTCCAGGTGAAACAGCAATGTTCTTGTACTTCTTTCAACTTAGTATACTGTATTTGCTGCTCACGATGCGATGTCCTTTACATTGTGGAGACCCAACGCAAATTGGTAGATCGCTTTGCTGAACATTTCTGTTCAGTTAGTAAGCGTGGCCCTGAGTTTCCGGTTGTTTGCCATTTTAATTATCCATTCCACTCCCACTCTGACCTCTCTGTTCTTGGCTTCTTGCACTGTTCCGATGAAGCTCAAGGTACATCACCTCATCTTTCAATTAGGCAGTTTACAACCTTCTGGACTCAACATTGAGTTCAACAACTTCAGATCATAATCACTGCTCCCATTTTTTCGGACAGCAGGTGCTGGTAATGGTTCTGCTGTTCATATTTTCAGCTCCTCTAGACCCACTTTTTGTTTTGTTACTTGTCCTATTACCACCTCCTTTTTGGCTTGCATCATCATCCTTTATGTCATATAATCACTCCTGCCCTCCACCCATCACAGACCTTCCCATTTGTGATTTCCTCCTCCCCCCCCGCCCTCCCCGACCTTTTATTCCCTGGTTCTGTACTTGCTTAAAAGCTGTTAAATCTCTAACTTCTTCCAGTTCTGAGGAAAGGTCATTGACCTGAAACATTAATTCTGTTTCTCTCTCCACAGATGCTGTTTTTTTCTAGTTCGAGGATTTGTTTCACTAATTGCTCTGGATGACACTCCCTTGTCAGTGGACTACGGGTTAAATCGTACTAATCAGCTGCTAATCCTTTAGTGTTTATATGATATAATGAAGGCATTCAGCTCTGGGAACGGTTGTCATGACAATGATATGAGTCTTCCAGGAAGACAGAGCTACCAGGAAGCAGTTTTACAGGTTTTCAGGAAAGCCGTGACTTTATTCAATGTTTTCAACCTCTAAACCCTTTCCTTTTAATACAGACAGTTTCTATCAAGAGAATAATGCCTTGTTAATTCAAAAAGTAGTATAACTGGGACATTAAACCCATTTAAAACAACATCCATGTCATAATATACTTCACTATTCATAGTTAGCTATAGAATATTTACTTCTAGCTTAAACAACTTACTGAATTAACCCACAGACAGCTGGTAAGTCCATGGAAATTCCAAACTTCCTGGGTCTACTACTTTTGCAAATTTTCAACTCTTGTTAGCAGCTCCCTATCAGCAGAACATTACACTCTGGTGGATATTGTGCACATCACACTAAAAGTTTACTTTATTTCCTATTTCCCCCCCCTCCCCTTTTTCACCTTCCTTCTCTCCTGGAGGTGTTGGCTCCCACCTAGCTATGGTTCCACAGGTGCCAGTCAACTTCCGGCACCTTCATTCTTCAAGCTTCAGGCTGAACAATAAGTCTTACCAGGCTATTTGACTGTGGTGGGGTGGGGATGGGGGTTCACTGCATAGAGTACTCCTCCAATGAACATACGCATAAAGTTTCCAGCAGGGGTCACTGGATCATGAAGAGGTGTAGAAAGTTTTCCGGACTTTCCCGTCAGTAGCACAGGGGTATTGAATGGAATTTGTAATGCACCAAATATCACCTTGGCTGAGGTCAGCTAACCTAGCATAGACTGGAAATCGATCCAGCAACCTTCTGGGCTGTACCTCACACACACCAGCTTTACCAACCAACCCCCTCCCTGGCGTACAAGTGCCACAGACCCCCTGATCTTCACTCGGTTCAGGACTGCTTCAATCCCTCTCCTCCACCCAACTAATTCATGTGGTCATCCAGTGGCATTGGTAAACAGCTCAGGACACAGGGATATTTGACTGTGGTGGGGTGGGGATGCTGAGAACGTCGTGGATAGCACGTTTAGTGAGATGGTCACACCGCAGGTAAAGGTTGTACAGGCAGGAAGCAATTGGGTGACCACCAGGCAGAGTAAGAAGAGCAGGCAGGCAGTGCAGGGGTCCCCTGTGGCCGTCCCCCTCTCAAACAAATATACCGCTTTGGATATTGTTGAGGGGGATGACTTATCAGGGGAAGGCAGCAGCAGCCAACTTCCTGGCACCAGGGGTAGCTCTGCTGCACAGGCTGGGAGGAAAAAGAGTGCAAGAGCTATAGTGGTAGGGGATTCTATCGTAAGGGGAACAGACAGGCGTTTCTGTGGCCGTAAACGTGACTCCAGGATGGTTTGTTGCCTCCCTGGTGCCAGGGTCATGGATGTCACTGAGCGGCTACAGGGCATTCTCAAGGGGGAGGGTGAGCAGGCAGAGGTCGTGGTCCACATTGGGACCAACGACATAGGTAGGAAGGGAGATGAGGTCCTGCATCAAGAATTTAGGGAGCTAGGTAGCAGATTAAAGAGCAGGACCTCAAAGGTTGTAATCTCTGGAATACTCCCAGTGCCACGGGCTAGTGAGTATAGAAATAGGAGGATAGAACAGATGAATGCGTGGCTAAAGAGTTGGTGCAGGAGGGAGGGTTTCAGTTTCCTGGATCACTGGGCCTGCTTCTGGGGAAGGTGGGACTTGTACAAGTCGGACGGGTTGCACCTGAACCAGAGCGGGACAAATATCCTTGCGGGGAGGTTTGCTAGCACTGTTGGGGGGGGTTTAAACTAACTTGGCAGGGGGATGGGATACAGAGTGGAGCTACAATAGGGGGTGATGTGCAGCCAAATATAGAGAAAAAAACAAGTCAGCTTGGAAGACAGGGCAAATATGTGAGGGCAAGGCTGGATGGCATCTATTTTAATGCAAGGAGTCTTGCGAATAAGGTGGATGAACTGAAGGTGTTGATAAACACATGGGAGTATGATATTGTTGCTGTCACAGAGACATGGTTGAGGGAGGGGCAAGACTGGCAGCTCAATATTCCAGGGTACAGAATCTTCAGGCGAGACAGACGGGGAGGTATAAGAGGAGGGGGGGTCGCAATATTAATTAAAGAATCAATTACTGCCATAAGGAGGGATGATATATTAGCAGGTTCCTCTAATGAGGCCATATGGGTGGAGCTTAAAAACAAAAAGGGGGCAAGCACTTTGATGGGAGTGTACTATAGGCCCCCAAACAGTCAGGGGGAGACAGAGGAACAGATATGTAGGCAAATCTCAGAAAATTGTGCAAATAATAGGGTAATAATAGTGGGGGATTTCAACTTCCCCAATATTAACTGGGATACTCAGAGTGTAAAAGGCTTAGAGGGTACAAAATTCTTAACGTGCATCCAGGAGAGCTTTTTGAGCCAGCATGTAGAAAGTCCTACAAGAGAGGGGGCGGTACTGGACCTAATTCTAGGGAATGTGGCCGGCCAAGTGGAAGAAGTGCTAGTAGGTGAGCACTTTGGTGACAGTGACCGTAATTCGGTGAGATTTAAGGTGGTCATGGAAAAGGACAGGGAGGGGCCGGAAATAAAGGTTCTAAATTGGGGGAAGGCCGATTTTAATAGGATAAGGCAGGATCTGGCCAAAATGGACTGGGATCAGCTGCTTGTAGGAAAATCCGCATCGGAGCAATGGGAGTCTTTCAGAAGGGAGATTGAGACCATACAATGGCAACATGTTCCCGTAAAGGTCAAGGGTGGTTCCAAGAACTCCAGGGAACCTTGGATGTCAGGGGGTATACGAGAATGGATTAGGAAAAAAAGGAGGGCTTTTGGCAGATACAAAAGGCTAAAGACGGAGGAAGCCCTAGAGGAGTACAAAAAGTGCAGGGGGATACTTAAAAAAGAAATTAGGAGATCAAGGAGGGGCCATGAAATAACACTGGCGAGCAAAATAAAGGAAAATCCTAAGATGTTTTATAAGTATATTAAGGGTAAGAGGATGACGAGGGAAAAAATAGGGCCCATTAGGGACAAAAATGGCAATCTGTGTGTGGAGCCGGCAGATGGAGGAGGGGTTCCAAATGAATTTTTTGCATCTGTTTTCACTATGGAGAAGGACGATGTAGACATAGAAATACGGCAGGGGGACTGTGATATACTCGAACATATTAACATCGAGCGGGAGGAGGTATTGGCGGTTTTAGCAGGCCTAAAAATGGATAAATCCCCAGGCCCGGACGAAATGTATCCCAGGCTACTGTGTGAGGCAAAGGAGGAGATTGCGGGGGCTCTGACACATATATTCAGAACCTCTCTGGCCACAGGGGATGTGCCAGAGGACCGGAGAACCGCTAATGTAATACCATTATTCAAGAAGGGGAGTAGGGAAAAACCGGGGAACTACAGGCCAGTGAGCCTAACATCAGTGGTAGGAAAATTATTGGAAAAAATTCTGAAGGACAAAATTAGCCTCCACTTGGAGAAGCAAGGATTAATCAGGGATAGTCAACATGGCTTTGTCAAGGGAAGATCATGTCTGACTAATTTGATTGAATTTTTTGAGGGGGTGACTAGGCGTGTGGATGAGGGTAACGCAGTGGATGTGGTATACATGGATTTCAGTAAGGCCTTCGATAAAGTCCCCCACAGGAGACTGGTCAAGAAGGTACGAGCCCATGGAATCCAGGGTGCCTTGGCACTTTGGATACAAAACTGGCTTAGTGGCAGAAGGCAGAGGGTGATGGTCGAAGGTTGTTTTTGTGACTGGAAGCCTGTGGCCAGTGGGGTACCACAGGGATCGGTGCTGGGTCCCTTGCTGTTTGTGGTCTACATTAATGACTTGGATATGAATGTAAAAGGTATGATCAGTAAGTTCGCTGATGATACAAAAATTGGTAGGGTGGTAAATAGCGAGGAGGATAGCCTCAGTCTGCAGGACGATATAGATGGGTTGGTCAGATGGGCGGAACAGTGGCAAATGGAATTTAACCTGGAAAAGTGCGAGGTGTTGCACTTTGGAGGGACTAACAAGGCAAGGGAATACACAATGAATGGGAGGACCCTAGGCAAGACAGAGGGTCAGAGGGATCTTGGTGTGCAAGTTCACAGATCCCTGAAGGCGGCGGAACAGGTAGATAAGGTGGTAAAGAAGGCATATGGGATACTTGCCTTTATTAGCCGAGGCATAGAATATAAGAGCAAGGAGGTTATGATGGAGCTGTATAAAACACTGGTTAGGCCACAGCTGGAGTACTGTGTGCAGTTCTGGTCGCCACACTACAGGAAGGATGTGATCGCTTTGGAGAGGGTGCAGAGGAGATTCACCAGGATGTTACCAGGGCTGGAGCGCTTCAGCTATGAAGAGAGACTGGGAAGATTGGGTTTGTTTTCCTTGGAGCAGAGGAGGCTGAGGGGGGACATGATTGAGGTGTACAAAATTATGAGGGGCACAGATAGGATGGATACTAAGGAGCTTTTTCCCTTCGTTGAGGGTTCTATAACAAGTGGACATAGATTCAAGGTAAAAGGCGGGAGGTTTAGAGGGGATTTGAGAAAGAACTTTTTCACCCAGAGGGTGGTTGGAGTCTGGAACTCACTGCCTGAAAGGGTTGTGGAGGCAGGAACCCTCACAACATTCAAGAAGCATTTGGATGAGCACTTGAAATGCCATAGCATACAAGGCTACGGACCAAATGCTGGAATATGGGATTAGAGTAGACAGGGCTGATGGCTGGTGCGGACACGATGGGCCGAAGGGCCTCTATCCGTGCTGTATAACTCTATGACTCTATGATAATGTAGAAAGAGAGAAGTGCAGCAGAGGGAGACAGGATTTACAGGGAACTCCTGAATTATTGGAACTGTCCAATTAAGGGTTTTGATAGAGTAAATAGGGTGAAACTGTTTCCACTGGCAGGAGGGACAGTAACCAGAGGACACAGATATAAGGTAATGAGCAAAAGAAGCAGAGGAAAAATAAGGAGAAATTTTTTTACACAGCAAGTTGTTATGATCTGGAATGCACTGCCTGAAAGGGTGGTGGAAGCAAGTTCAATAGTAACTTTCAAAAGGGAACTGGATAAGTACTTGAAGGGGAAAATTTTCAGGGTTGTGGGGAAAGAGCAGGGGAGTGGGACTAATTGGATAGCTCTTTCAAAGAGCCGACGCAGGCATGATAGGCCGAAGGGCTGCTTCTGTGCTGTATGATTCTATGATACACTTAAGCCCTGATTTTAACCTAACCTGCTCAGTGGGAATGCATCTTCCCTATAGCTTTCAGAGCAAGGTAAAGAGGCAGTGGCTGCAACGATGAATAAAAAGATATGAAAAGGTTTCAAACTGATTTAAGTTGGAAGAGAGATGGTCGCATCAGAGGGGAATTGTTGGACAGGGTGATACTTTAAGGCAGGAGATTTGATGCTGGAGTCAGGGGACGCATAATTTTAAAAACTGTCAACTATTGCCAAGAAACATCTTGAAGCATTTCTGAGAAAATAAATAAATATTTAAATTTAATATAAGTGCATATGGCGATGTTATTTTATTTGGAGAAAATGGACGTGAAATCAATCTTCGGCAGTAGCACAAAACGGGCGATGGAAAAGGAAATCAGGTGGATTGTAAAACGGGTGCAATTGCCCATTTTACACTGCTACCCAAGACCAATTTTACCCCTGATATTTGACAGATAATAAAATAGGAAACTGTGCAGATGACTGCCCTATCGTATCTCATTAAATCATTACTAATGATCAGTCTGGTGTGGAACAGATGTGGCAACTTTAAAGCCCAATCTGTCTATGGAAGTATACCCTAGCATCAGTCAACATCTTGTACCGAGAAGAGGAGGAAATTAGAGGGGAAAAATAATAAAATAGCTGGATAAAGCAAGTTATTTTAATATGCCTCTCCACCTCTCTCTCCTCCTTTGACACACTCCTTAAAACCTATTTCTTTGACCAAGGTTTTGGTCACCTGTCCTAATATCTCCTTTTGTGGCTTGGTGTCAAATTTTGTCTGATAATGCCCCTGTGAAGTGCCTTGTGATGTTTTACTACAATAAAAGCGCTATATAAATGCAAGTTGTTGCATTAGAAAAAGATATCATAGGAATAAAAAACTGGCTATTTACAGGCTTTTGTTCTCAGCAACAAGCCAGATAAATTCTGCTTGACAGCATATTCAATCTTCTCAGATTGTTTCTGTCCATTCACTTTTGTACTTTGAATTCCTTTCAGGGACATTCTCTGCTTTACATTTTTCCAGCTCTACTTATCTAAAGAAACCCATTAGCAGTTCAATTTTTACCATTTGTCACACATTAATTAATCTAAATCCTATAACAAAAGCTTAGAAAATATTAATAGGTTCTACCTTTCTCAGAACGTGAGAATAATACGATGTAATATTTTACTTCAATATAATAGATTGCTTTCCTAATGAGGTAGTTACTTCTATACTATTAAGTAAAGCTTTTTCTAAGCTTTTCTCAGCATGTTGCTCTTTGGAGTTAAAGGCAAGTACTTCAAAATATTTTATCACCATACGCCATGATTTTAACTGCCCCCACCTGGCAGAACTCGGGAAGGGAGGGCGGGAGGGACAGTTAAAATACGGCCAGCGACTTACCCACTGTAATTCCGCTACCTTCCATCTATGTCCCGAAATTAACCCGGCCTTTTGAGCAGGCGAGCAGGACACACTCAGGAAAGCAGTGGGGTCATTTATTAAATTTGCAGATCGGGTCCGATGATGTCATTGGGACCCAACTTCAATTTTAGCCAGAGGCCTGAGCGGGGAAGCAGTGATGGTTTCCCCGTCAGACCAAACCTGCCGGGTGGTGGGTTGTGAATCAGAAGTGGCCCAGGTAGGTAAGTTTTAGAACATTTTTAAGGTTTCCTTTTGAGCCGGAAGGAGCAGGATTGCTCCTCCAGGCCTTACAAGGAAGGATATGGAGAAATAGCCAGGGAAAAGGGGATGGAGAGATAAAAAGAGGTCCGTAATTAAGTGAAGGACAAAGGTGATTAAATGACAGAAGTGATGATGGTGCAAGACAAAAGGAGGCAATAATGAGAGAAATTAGAGAATCAAAAGACGTATCTGAGACCCAGAGGTGTGCGAATGGTTACCTCAGAATCGCAGAGGGGGAGGGAAGCATAGCAAATCTGGCAAAGGGGAGTTGGCTCCAATGGCCCAGGAATGTGGTGGAAGAAAAAGGCAGATAGGTACCAGGAGTGCAGGCTACCTGGACGGCCATGTACCGATAGGGAATTCCCAAATAAGCACTAGCCCTTAACCTCCCCCATTCCCGGAAGTGCTGGTTCACCCATCCTACATGACCAGCACCCACTGTCTGAGAGAAAATGGGAGCTGTGGTTAAGGTCTGAAGTTCAATGTTAAGTCCAGAGGGTGTAAAGACACAGACACGATAGGCCGAATGGCCTCCTTCTGTGCCGTAAATTTCCATGATTCTATGAAAGTGCCTTGTAGATACACAAGGCTACCATTGAGCTTCATTGGAACAGTGTAGGAGGCCAAGGACAGAGAGGCCAGAGAGGGAGTAAGACGAAGAGTTAAATTGGCAAGCGACAGGAAGTTCAGGGTCACAGCTGTAGAGAGAAAGGAGCTAATCAGCAAAGCGATCACCCAATCTGCATTTGGTCTCTGCGATGCAGAGGAGACCACATTGTGGTCAACCAATATGGTATACTAGGTTGGAAGAAGTACAAGTAAAATTGCTGTGTCGCACAGAAGGAGTTTTTGGGGCCCTGGCAGGTGGTATGGGAACAGATAAAAGGGCCTCTTTCCGCATTTTCATGGGAAGGTGCCGGGGGAAGGAGAGAAGTTGTTAGGGATGGTGAGGGAGTGGAACAAGGTGACATAGAGGGAACAGACCCATTGAAATGCTGAAAGGCGAATGGAGGGGAAGATTATGTTTGGTATAGCCCACTGATCCAAGGCCAGTTGTTTTACTTATACCACTGATACATGTAATAGACAATAATAATTCACATTCACACACAAAATATTGATGATGCCCATGACCTTTGTGACTTGCAATCATGTGATATTTTCAGCATGACATAGGGATTTTGCAGTATGAAAATATTGGGAACACAATATCATAAGGGCATTAGAAAAGCAAAGGAGCTTTAAAGCCCATTTTCATTATGAAATAGAAATACAGTGTCATATATTTTTTCATTTCATGACCCATGTTGCTCATGTTTGGAATATCCTGATATATTGCTATGATGTTTTTTACGATATGTACAAAAAAGGGACCTGCCTAATAATACCATGCAAAGTCAGAAAATGGCTCTGCAAGTATGGAAACATGATGGGTCTATCTGACCAGTCCAAGTGCACACTGTTGCTTTAGATTCTACAGTGTAAGGTATCACAATGCATATTTTAAAAGCCACAAAACACAACCAACATTGAAATAGTTGATCTTGTCAAATAAAATAATTCAATATTTGAGTTTTACTGTATACAATGGACAATAGAAAGTACTCTGGAGGAATGGAGATGAAATGAAAAGGAGAATTTATGAGGCTAGTGTTTAGTTGACACTTTTTGAACAGAATCTTGGAAAATGCACTGAAACAATGGCTGAATGTTTTTTCAAAGATGCCATCCTAGGCAAATTTTGGATGTCACCTGGAAGAAGATTTAATAATACGTGATCTGCATAGCGAAAGAATGCTGTCCTCAAAAGGTGAAGGAATGAGGTCCAGCTGGAAACAGACCACATGGAAGCTAAAGTTCATAGAGTAAAAATGGTTGGAAAAGGTTGGTATATAATAACGGGCAGAGAGCTAAGGCAGGTGGGCAAGGAAAGAACACAAAAGTTAGGTTTTGTGTTTTCTTTGGCTAGCTTGATTATAATGACTGGCAACATGTAACAATGGCACAGGGGGTGGATATTGGCTTTTGGGCAGCCAACCAGCGGAGCATCTTGTTCAGCTAGTTATACCGGCGGCGAAGAGACCCCCGTCTTTTTGAGGCTCCGGCCTCCTTTAAACTTGGCAGGTGAGCTGCAAGGCGCCAAACAGGCATCCCGACACAGCATGACCTAATTCGACAAATTAAAACAGACCAGAACTGCTGCCAGCAAGTTAAGTTGCGGTCTGGATTGCGATCGCAGAGGGTGGGGCTCCCGGGGTGGCAGCGGCCCACGTTACTTTTGTTGTCCCAGGAGGTGCACCCCTCCTCCTCCGGGGCCCACAATAATAATTGATCGCTTAGCTTCAGAGAGCCTCTTCTCTTCCACCTCCCATGGAACAGATCGGAGTCTGAAAATCCAAATATACTACATCCATTGGTTACCCCTTATCTAACCTGCAAGTCACACCCTCAAAAACTCTAATAGATTTGTCAAACATGATTTCCCTTTCATAAAAGTGTGTTGACTCCGCCTAATTATATTATGATTTTCTAAGTGCCCCTTTACTACTTCCTTAATAATGAATTCTAGCATTTTCCCTACTACTGATATCAGGCTAACTGGCCTATACTTGCCTGTTTTCTCTCTCCCTCCTTTCTTGAATAGCGGGGTTACATTTGCTAGAATAAGGGTAGAAATTTATAATTATTCTCCTCTCCTGAAAGCTCCAGTGCTCTGATTTTCCGTTTCCCTTTGTCTTTGCTTCAGATTTGTGCTTTGGTTTCTTTTGCATCCAATCTCACATCCCTCACTCTATGCTGTTGATGCTTTTCCTACCCCTCATGCCTGTTTGTGGCTGTTCATATATTTCTGATGCTCCCGATGTTCCTGAGATATTGTAAAGCACACTGCAGTTAAGGCTGCAGATGGAAGTCCCATCCAAGGGAGGAGGAAAATCCAGGGCAGTTAGTCTGAGTTATAGAAATGGAGAGCAAGACAAACAGAAATAAAGAGAAAGATTATATGTGGAAAGGCAGGGAGAAAGAGATGGCGAGAGAGTGGCAGAAAATCAGGGACAATTACAAGAGAGAGGCCTTTTTGGTTCCTGAAAAACATAACAGGAGATTAACAAGATTCATTTAGAAGTTTATTCTGATAGGTTTAGATGAAGTAGGGGTGGGAGGAGGCTTGTGTGGTGCATAAGCACTGGTGTGGACCAGTTGGGCCGAATGGCCTGGTTCCGTGCTGTACTATTCAATGTAATTTAGTTTCTAGAATGTTCCATTAACTTATGCCCATGATGAATATTGTAACCAAACTTGGCTTCTAAATTTGCCCTTTGATAACATCAATTGCTTGCGCGCTTTACTTTATTAGTTAACTTATAAAATATTTGCAACGAAGCTTACCTCAGAAATAATTTTTCTTGCTAAATGTTACAACACCTCCACTATTTCATGCTTTTAGTGAACTCTGCTCAGGCTACAGTTATAATGGCTGATGCCCATGACTGTGTGGGGAGGAAGTGGACATCTGGGTCTCTTAATGTAACTAATAGCAGCCTTACTGCCTTGCCTACGTAAATAACATTTGCTGTCGTGTTCCACTCACATAATAAGCTCCATTCATATGAAATTTCGGACTGCTTCAAAGCTGGAGAAACATGAAAGGGCTGCGGTCTCCTTCAAAGGCTCCAGAGCAGTTATTAAAAACTGGTGTTGCCTTAAGGGGGGAGGAACTTGTCTGCAGTGGCTGTGCTGTGCTCTATGGGGGTGAACCACTGCAACATGTCTTATGAGTCTCCCGGCATGTAGCCAGCCAAGCAGCAATTGTACTCCTTGCGGATTATTTTCAACGAAATAAAAAAAAATAATCATCAAGCAGTTCCTAACTGACTTACCAAAGAGAACAATTGCTGCAGGTTTCTTCCAATTCCCTACAATCCAATTTGTAGCAGTTTGTTTCAGAAAGGCATGACACTTTTAACCATTAAAAGTCTTCTTCTGTTCTAAGGTTGACAACGTTGTTTATTGTTGGAAATACATTAAGATATTTGGAACAGGTTTTTCTTGTTAATTTTGTAAAATGAAGATTTTTTTTGTCTAATATATGTTTTCTTTGTGCAATACTGGGTCAGAATTTCCTGTTCTTGTGCCTGGGGCTAGTCAATAGCCTTTGACTAGTGAATTCAGAAAAACTGGGTGGGGGCTTGTTCTTGCCCATTATTATGAGCCTGCCTGATTTTCTGTCTATTTAAACCAATGTAAGGAATCTTACAACACCAGGTTATAGTCCAACAGTTGGACTATAACCTGGTGTTGTAAGATTCCTTACATTTGTCAACCCCAGTCCATCACCGGCATCTCCACATCATATTTAAACCAATGGGGAGAAAATCAGGTGGGCACCTTTAAGGCCGTGCACTGCTCCCTGCCCAATTTTCCTGTATGTGCTGCACCCAAGGATCTAATAGCTCCAGGTGCAGGAAAAGGAAAATCAGCCCCATACGTTCATAAATGATGGGAAATTGCACATGCTCCCATTTATAAATAACAAGGGCCAATTTATATATAAAAATGAGTCTCACACAAAATCCTGGTCCCCACCTGCACAAACCACAGGTGATAGATGGAAAATATGCCTCATCATATTCACTCTGTGCAAGTATAAAAATGCATTTACAATGAAATTTGAATTTTTGCCAATGTGAGTGCAAATACTTGGTAGCTATTTTCTGAGCTTGGGGAAAATGGTAAGCTGTGTGAAAGCGGTGAGAATGATCACTTTGTTCAATTTTCCCTCCATGAAAGGGCAAAGGCAACTACAAGCTGAGAGGAAGTAGTTATTATCTTCCACAAGCACAAAGAATCACTGTATTTTCGAAAGTGGAGTCTATAATATTTAATGAGGATATCCCATTTTCAAAGAGAAGTTTTATAAGAAAAAATCTGCTTGGGCAGGCTGCATATGTTCATTCCTCTCAGTCACTACTTTTAAATTGTCTGCTGAAAGTTCTTGAGCATTTTGGGGGTTTCCTGGAAAATGCCTATGTGTATAAAGAGGGAACAATGGGCCATTTACATTTCCACTGGTCTCATTGAATCTAGAATCTATACACAGAGACAAAATTTTCTTGACAGGAAATTCCTCTTCCTCTGGAGGGTCATAGTGTCATCCAACCAGATATTTAGGGTAGTCATCTATTAAATGGAGTGGTGTGGGACAATCTCAGCCAATTCTGTGGACAATTTAGCGATGCTTATTTTTGCTTGCAAGTAAGAAAATAAATGATGCATAATCTTTGACTGTACTTCGTAATAAGGCATATTTTAACATTTTGAGCTATTTATTAAACTCTAATGCTTTGAATAATGCTTTCAGCCTCTAGATTCATAGAATAATTTTTTTCATCTTTTAGTACTTGACATAAATTCGCACTGATTTTGTGATAGTTAAGAAATTTCTTGTATATGGCATTTCTGCGATATTACCATGTGAAGATGCAGCACATTCATATTAAATTTCTTTGTCAGCTATTCATAATAGCTCTCCTGGCCACCCTCCCTTCTTTCACCCTCCATAAACTTGAAATCATCCAAAACTCTACTGCCCGTATCCTAACTCGCCCCAAATCCCGTTCAACCATCTCCCCTGTGCTCGCTGACTTATATTGGCTGCCGGTCCGGCAACGCCTCGATTTTAAAATTCTCATCCTTGTTTTCTTATCCCTCCATGGTCTTGCCATCCCTATCTCTGAAACCTCCTCCAGCCTTATAAGGCTCCGAGAACTCTGTGTTCCTCCAATTCTGACGTCTTGCGTATCCCCGACATCCTTCACCCCACCATTGGCGGCAGTGCTTCAGCTGCCTACACCCTAAGCTCTGGAATTCCCTCCTTAAACCTCTCCACCTGTCCACCTGTCTCTCTTAAAGCCTACCCCTTTGACCAAGCTTGTCCTAATATCTCCTTCTTTGGTTCTGTGTCAATCTTTTTCTTGTCTGATTACGCTGCTGTGAAGCGCCTTGGGACGTTTTACTACATTAAAGGTGCTACATAAATGCAAGTTGTTGTTGTTGGAGAAAGAAAATTCACATGAATGCATTAAGTGTCCTTACATTAATATTGCACCACGTTAGCTCGAGATTTACATTTACAAACATGTCGAAATTATAGAAAAGTATAAATATTTCATAGTTTTAAAGAGGGAATCTCACTATCCATACTGGTTTTATAAAATCAAACTTTTGCCAAAAACTGTGGGAAACTTTAACATCCCTATTTCACTGCTATTTTTTTCAAGTATATGCTTTAGAATTTTTCTTTAATGTGGAAAAAATAGCATTGGGGCACTGGCTCTGAGGAATTACTGAGTCTGCTAGTATCAGGGAGCTTAATAAGTATGCACACATTTTAAATTATATGATTTGCAAAGAACTCCAGATTACCGTTAACTAATCTACTGATGTTCTATCACAGGAAAATACTACTCTGGTTGGTATGTTTAGGGCTATCATAATTACACTCATAAAGATTTCCTCTGGTCAGTAATTCTGGCAAAATCATAAGCACAGTCAAGAACACCATGCTTATGATTCTGTTAAAAATAATGACTGGACGAAAGCTTCATCTACGCACTCACACTATACATAGTGAAAAGATCCATTCTTCCATTTGTGGGCTCCTAAATTCCTCCAACATAAATGTTCAAAATCAGGAAAATGATGTAGGTAGACAAAAGGGGCACGATTTTAAAAGAGAAAAACGGGTGGGTTGGGGGCAGGGGGGCATTCAAAGTCGCAACCATTTCAGACCCGCCCACAACCTGTCTCCAACCAGCCCATTTCCAGTTTTCACTAGGGCCGGACGATGGGCATACAACCAACCTGCTCCCAGGAGGTGGGTCAGGCCTTAAAACGTTTCAAGGTGGCTGCGGGCCTCCATTTATCCACAGTTTCCAATTTCAACTCCGGGGGGCCGGGATTCCCGAGCTTTCTCTTTCACACCATGTGGAAGGAGGCGAGAAGGCCTGAGACTAACAGGTAGGTGCCTTTCTAGCACAGCTTGTGGGCCGGGAGGAGCAGGAGTGCTTTCTCCAGGCCCAGCAAGCCTACCTGCAGTGACCCCCCCAACGATCGCGGACCCCTGCTCCCGATCTTCACCCCCCCCCAATGATCGCAAACCCCTGCGATAACCCCTGACCCCCACAACGATCGCGGATCCTCGACCTTGATCCCCCCACAACGCTCACGGATCCCCGCGATGACCCCTGACCCTCCCCGCCAACGATCACAGACCCCCGCGATGACCCCCGATCCTGACACCTGCCCTGTGACTGACCCCTGATCCCTCCCTCCATGACTGACTCCTCGTTACCCCGTGCCAACCCATGCCCCCTGTGCCCCCATGCCCCTGTGTCCCCATGCCCCTTTTTCCCATGCCTCTATGCCCCCATGATCCTGTGCCCCATGCCCTGTGCCAACCCATACCTGCTCATGCCCGCCCATACCCCCATGCCCGCCTGTGCCCACCATGCTCCCCCCCCATCCATACAATCAAAGACTTACCTGAAGACTTACCTGAACACGTCCTCTCCCTAGCTTGTCTTCCGTCTGACTGAGACCAGTCTGTAAATCAGGCTGGTCAGTCGGATGGCAAACCGACAAAAAAAAGTTGTCCTTATGTCAAAATTGTAAGGATGTCCGGGAAACCTGTACTTCCGGGTTTCCTGTCCGCAACTTGACCTCCCGGCCCCTTTCCCGGCTCGGATTCAAAATCATGCCCAAGGTGTTAAAAGTTAATCACACTTCTCAGTAAGGTTTTGATTTTTAAATCCTCCTGTGCCATGGGTAAAATATTGGTGTGCTCTGGCTGCCAATGCCATAGTATGTGAGCTGCAAATATAAAACATGGCCAGCCCAGGAATGCACAGATTTCTCTGGGCTTCCAGACTGTCTAAGGGATCATTATCAATAATTAAATTTTAACAACAGGGTCAGGTGTGTGACTTTCCACCAGAGTTGTTTCCAGCTGAATCCACTTGATATACATATAATTTAAAAAATCCTATTATGGGCGAGGTCTTTGATAGGCATTTACCTATTGCATACTTTCCTAGTATTAGTGCACTTTAAAATGCTTTTAATAACAGTTCTGCAGTTTATGGGGCTGTCTTACTGCATATTTGGGTTGTCAGGGTGCAACGACGTGAGGTCATTCGTATAAGTTCAGTGTAATTGTGTTAAAGTCACTTTGATTTGCTCTCTTATTGATGGTATGAAAGCCCCACAGGAGATATTCTCACACTACTTCAGCATCACACAGTGTGAAACCATATTTTGAAGTTTTACATTTTAAATGGCTGTGAGATTGAACTTTGAGGCACTGAAAGGCCTTGAGCCAGGGAGAGTGGTTCTCTGATGCATTGACAATGAGGGGTGGGAGAGAACTGCCACCCTGATGCACAGGGCCTGACTCCAAAGTTATAGAGTCACTTTTATATAATTGCAAAGAGGAATATGAAAAATGATGTATTCTGACTGGTCCTTCACAGCATATATTTAAAAACCAATATATCTGGGCCAAGTGGAAAGAGTGACACCAATTCAATGTGTGGTCGTTTAGGAGAGGATAGTCACCTAACTCATATGGTAACAATCTCTGAATAATGGGCCATAAATCGTGCAGAGTGACGAGGCAACGCTCACCGCAGCTCCTGCGAATTTTATTAATGAAAATACTTACTGCGGGCTCTGTGTTGTCCAATTGCTTGAATTTGAACTTTAAACAAAATGTGCGCTATCAACCCAGCCTTTGCATAGCGTGAGTTGCTGCGCGGCTGGAAACATCTGTGAGGAGAAGACATGCCCACAAAATCGGTCAGGAAGAGAAGTCTCGCTCACGGAATCAGGCTGCACTGCTTAAGCAGGCAAGCAGACTTCATTCATTTAAAATTAGTATTCTGGATGTCATTGTAAATAAAAATTTTACATTTTTTTTAAAGAAAGCCAAAGAAATAATTGAATTACGTTAAAGAGACTGAAGGGAAAAGTAAAAAAAAAAGTAATTTTTTAATTTAAAATTTTTTTTTAAATGACCAGAAGCTATTAAAATAAGGAGTAATATGAGACTTCACATTTTTAAAAGTTAATTCTTATGTGTTAGGCAGTCATTAAGACTAACCGCGCTTAGGTTAGACCTGGTATTTTTAAGCGTGCCTGTTTGGTGGCGTAATTAATTACTTTCCATCTGGCAGATAAGCAAGTTGGCGCTTTTTCAATGATTTCTCTGATTGCAGTGTGTAATGGCCCTTTAATTCGAAGCTGTCATGTCGCCAGCGAACTACAAGGAGCAAGTTCCCGATTTCCACGTTTTACTGCGCATCTGCAAATGCGGGAAAATGCTCCTTCGATTCACCACTAAAAACTAAGAATGCTGTTGAGCTTTTATTTCAGGAGAGACTTCTGGCCCAATATCTATTTAGTGATTAAAACCCTACAAACATGTAAAATGTAGCTTTTCAGTTCCACACCATGGCTCTTTGTGCTAATTTAATTAGCTAGTGACTAAATTAACATATGGTACACTGAAGAAGGTCTGCATGGAAATCCAGTTTTATAATCAATCCAGAAGTACTGGAATCATTTTGGGATACAATTCTAATCCAGTGGGCTTTATTAGGTCCTGTTTCATTTCAGTTTAAGAGTGATTCTTACTCACAAATAGATTACAATTCAACTGAAAAGCAACAGTGGCCAATGGTGCAACAATCAACAAAATGATGCTCAGGCCTGGAACCATCCACAAGTAAGGAATCCCAGCATGAGGTGCTGGTAACATCAATATTGTGATTTTGACCAATCAGATTTCAGGACACTAATTAATCATAGAATCATAGAATCATAGAAGTTACAACATGGAAACAGGCCCTTCGGCCCAACATGTCCATGTCGCCCAGTTTATACCACTAAGCTAGTCCCAATTGCCTTCACTTGGCCCATATCCCTCGATACCCATCTTCCCCATGTAACTGTCCAAATGAATCTCTGATTCATGGGGCAGGTAGTGAACTGTCCTACACAATCAGATTCGAACACAGGTCGTATGAGCACCTGATCCAGGTACGGCCAGTTGGCTGCCACAAAAAATCTTCACCCAATTTTCTCCCCTTTTTCCATCTCTTCTCCTTAAGGTATTGGGGGTAAAATTCAACTTTGGTGGAGCGCAAAATGGTTGATAATGAATCAACCACCCGTTATATATGGTTTCATGCAAAGGAAAATTGGGCAGGATGTTAAACGGGCAGGGTGTATAATGGGCACGGGTGTGTAACGGGCAGGGGTGTATAACGGGCAGGGGTGTATAACGGGCGGGGTGTATAATGGGCAGGGTTGTATAACAGGCAGGGATGTATAATGGGCGGGGTGTATAACGGGCAGGGGTGTATAATGGGCGGGGTGTATAATGGGCAGGGTGTATAACGGACATGGTGTATAATGGACACAGTGTATAACGGGCAGGGGTGTATAATGGACAGGGTGTATAACGGGCAGGGGTGTATAACGGGCGGGGTGTATAACGGACAGGGTGTATAATGGACATAGTGTATAACGGGCAGGAGTGTATAATGGACAGGGTGTATAAAGGGCAGGGGTGTATAACGGGCGGGGTGTATAACGGACAGGGTGTATAACGGGCAAATGTGTATAACGGGCGGTGTGTATAATGGGCAAGGTATATAACGAGCAGGATGCATAACGGGCGGGGTGTATAACGGACAGGGTGTATAACGGGCAGGGGTGTATAACGGGCGGGGTGTATAACGGACAGGGTGTATAACGGGCAAATGTGTATAACGGGCGGTGTGTATATTGGGCAAGGTATATAACGAGCAGGGTGCATAACGGGCGGGGTGTATAACGGACAGGGTGTATAACGGGCAGGTGTGTATAACGGGCGGTGTGTATAATGGGCAAGGTATATAACGAGCAGGGTGTATAACGGACAGGTTGTATAACGGGCAGGGGTGTATAACGGGCGGGGTGTATAACGGGCGGGGTGTCTAACGGACAGGGTGTATAACGGGCGGGGTGTATAACAGGCAAGGATGTATAACGGGTGGGGTGTATAACGGGCGGGATGTATAACGGGCAGGGTGTATAATGGGCAGGGGTGTATAACGGGCAGGGATGTATAATGGGCACGGGTGTATAACGTGCAGGGGTGTATAACGGGCAGGGATGTATAATGGGCAGGGATGTATAACGGGCAGGGGTGTATAACGGGCAGGGATGTATAACGGGCGGGGTGTATAATGGGCAAGGTATATAAGGAGCAGGGTGTATAACGGGCGGGGTGTATAACGGGCGGGGTGTATAACGGGCGGGGTGTATAACGGGCGGGGTGTATAATGGGCAGCGTGTATAACGGGCGGGGTGCATAACGGGCGGGGTGTATAATGGGCGGCGTGTATAACGGGTGGGGTGTATAACGGGCGGGGTGTATAATGGGCAGCGTGTATAACGGGCGGGGTGTATAATAGGCGGGGTATATAATGGGCAGCGTGTATAACGGGCGGGATGTATAACAGGCGGGGTGTATAACGGGCAGGGTGTATAATGGGCAGCGTGTATAACGGGCGGGGTGTATAACAGGCGGGGTGTATAATGGGCAGCGTGTATAACGGGTGGGGTGTATAATGGGCGGTGTGTATAATGGGCAGCGTGTATAACGGGCGGGGTGTATAATGGGCAGCGTGTATAACGGGCGGGGTGTATAATGGGCGAGGTGTATAATGGGCAGCGTGTATAACGGGCAGGGTGTATAACGGACTGGGTGTATAATGGGATGCGTGTATAACAGGCGGGGTGTATAACGGGCGGGGTGTATAACGGGCTGGGTGTATAATGGGCAGCGTGTATAACAGGCGGGGTGTATAACGGGCAGAGTGTATAACGAGCAGGGTATAAAATGGGCAGGGTGTATGTCAGGCAAGGTCTATAACACCACCCATTTTGCACCCCAGCTGAAGTTCAAATTTTGCCCCATTTTCTCATGTCAGGATACCAAACTATGGTTATCACCAGTGCTCCGATGTGTCACCCAACTGGCTGTATATCATGGGTGAGCCTAGACATTGACAGTGAGAAGGCTATTTGACCATGGATGGCATTGCAGTCAAGCCCAATCTTAGCTTCTTCCGAAGTCCAGACACAGGCCTTTACTAGCGGGTGTTATTAGATAACAACCAAGAGTGCTCTAACTCGACTAACTCAGCACAGACTGGGAACTGAAGCGGGGATCTTCCAGGCCTGTATGGCACAGTGCAGCATTTATGGTGCCTTTACTCACTGAACCATTTTGAGGGAGGAAGCAGCTTTTTGTTTTGCCAGCACTACATGAAGTTGTAGCACAACAAACCAAACTATCTGACAGTATTTCAAATCTATACGGCTTTAACAAAGTATCTCCCGCTGCAACAGCTAACAGCACCAAAGGGAAATATTTTCATCAAAAAATATTATTTGACAGTTTTCATAACCAAAAGCTCCACGTAAAAATTTTGTTTACATCTGTTATTAATATACAGTTTTCCAGGATAAAACAGTGAGTCATGTCTGCAACTCATTTTCAGCTACATTACTCATGAGCTTTAGGCTTGGTGTCACTATGTGCTTTATTTTCCAATAAATTGACAGTCTTCCTTTCTCTATCCTATACGTAGTAACAGGGAGCATCATGACAACAATTCTGCTCCTGATGAACACATACTAAAGACATTTATTCCGATAGACTCAAAGGCTTTTGGTGTGATTTCTGTCTGAAGTCAGGTTGTATGTAATTGAAGCTTAATTCCCCTCCCTCCAGAAAAAAAATCCATGTCGATATGGAATGCAGGATGACTCGAGTGGAAAATTGCATTGATTTGAACAACGAACAATACCCAGCTACTCTAAATAAAATTATCTGTGGGGAGCTATGTACTATGATCTTATTGATGCAGTTAATGCAGTAACTCACGAACCAGTATTAGTACTGTTGATCCTATATTGTGTTCACAGATATATTTCTCGCTCAATGACCTAGTTTGTATGAAAGATGATGATTATTGGTTTGTCAGGCTTACGGACACAGAGTGTTTTTTTCTCCTTTTTATGCCTGCCGGAAATCCTCGATAGCTTACACAAAATCTTCCCTGAGCTGGGAGGCCAAGGGTGATGGGGTTGTACAACTTTCCGTGACCACAGTCTCCGCAGATGTTTTGTTGTTCATCTGCTTTACGTCCTGATGAGACTGACAGCATTACACCCTGTTTACGTTACTGCCTCTAATTGAAATTTGTTCCAAATTTGCATCTGTTCCAAATTAGGTAGGATATTTTGTCAAAAAAATAAATCACAAATTCAACTTAAAAAAACATCATATGCTATTTACAATACCTCCAAAGCAAATTGATTCAAACTAGATTTGTTGATACAGTCTGATTTCAATCTCTCCTAGATTTCTGGCCCATTGACTAGTGCAGCATATTCATTGGGCAGTAATCTGATACTGTCTGCCATATGTACCAACTGATGAGAAAAATGCTCTTACGACGGAAATGAAGGTCAGCTCGGTTCTATTTAAGAAGAACCGAATTTGTTCACTTATGAAAATGGTTAAAGCTTCTTTTCTGCCCCAAAGCTGAGTTGTTCCTTACTTTAACAGGGCACCTGAGTACAGCTGGTCTGGCCAAGAGCTAATAAAACACACCGTATAGGTGACGGCTGGATGTGAGTGTCAAAGAATCGCAGCACTACACTAACAAAGATGTGAAGCAATGGCTTAAATGATATAGTATCACAATATATACTGGATTCTTTCAAACAACTTTACATTGAGTTACATCAAAACTACAGAACAGAAGCAGGCCATTCGGCCCAACTGGTCTATCACACAAGCCTCTGCCCTCCCTACTTCATCTAACCCTTTCAATATACCCTTCTATTCCTTTCTCCCTCTTGTGCTTATCTAGCTTCCCCTTAACTGTACCTATGCTATTTGCCTCAACTACTCCTTGTGGTAGCGTGTTCCACATTCTTACCACTTTCTGGGTAAAGAAGTTTTTTCTGAATTCCCTATTGGATTTATTAGCGACTATTTATATATTTATGACCTCTAGTTTTAAATGAGTTTGAACACACCACAGATAATGACTTTGGCCCAGTGCCTGTTTAAATTGACTCAGGGCCAGCTCCACAGTACACTTCAGCCAGAAAAAAATGGGGCTTCGTGCATGTGCACAAGTATACACAGAACGCCACTCCCCGGTGTCTGAATCCCTGTTGAATTTTAATGATAACAGAAAGCTGATAGAACAGTCAGGTCTTTGTTAGCATTAAAAAGATTAACAACGATGTCTTAAACATTTGTTCTGCCTGGGAACCGTTTTGAATTTTGTTTCGCACTGTTTCCAGTCCTACTGCAAAAGAGGTGAAGCTACAGCAGAGGGTGAAGTTACCTCCTCAAAGTCTAAATCCAATTTGCGCAAGCTTGCATTTGAACTACACTACCCAGAATTCATTGAGTTGAAGCTTAATTCACTTTGTACTATTAGTCATCGTATTATTTTGTTATTTTTAAAAAAATTGTTGCAACTTAACTTTTAAAAAAAGTTTACCCTGTCCACATCCCAGATCAAAAAAATAAATTTACAAAATCAAGACATTTCACCAGCTCAGGCTCTCCAACTATTCTGTGAGGAGAATGGAATCTCAACAGGATTCTCATGTTTGATAAGCAGTTGAAGTGAGTAATAAAGACTTTCATGTGGACTCCTGTATACTGGAACATACAGATCAGATTTACACTAAAAACAAATAATTTTGTAGACAGCAGGAATAAGATTTATAGGTGGTGAAATCTGTGTTGAGCAGTAATGCAAAACGGGCGATAAGGCATCAGCATTCCAGTTTACTTACAGTGTTAAACAAGCTGCCAATTCGCTGTTGCCCGCTTTGCGCTACAGCCAAGACAAATTTCAGCCCCATAATTTCAGTGGAGGCCAGAAGACTTGCTGCTGTACCCTGACGGAATTTTGCACAGTAATGCAAATGTGGCTGTATCACTGCCTTGTAGAGTGCTCTGTGCCTCCGTCTGTACACCCCAAGATCCAGTTAGACTTTCTTATTGCTGCTCCACACTGCACTGTTGGTTTCAGGGAACTGTCCACCAATGCCCCCCAGATCCCTCTCCTTTAGCTTGTACCCATTTAATTTACAATCCCATTTGGGGTAGAGTTTCCGCTTTGGGCACAATCAGTAATTGGGAGCAAATTGCACCCGAGAATTGTGCTGGCTGGGTTATAGGCTGAGTTTTTGCTAAAATGAATTTGCATAATCACAAACGTAAAATCTTCCATGAACCAGTACAATCTGGCAACTTAACAGTGCGTAATCGTTTATTTAATTTTTTTGCAATAGAAAACATTCATTGATGTATTTAAGATATATTTAAGAGTGGTAACCTGGTGCAGTTTTGTTAATACAGCTGAAAATGAGTTTATCACAAAAAATAAGCATTTTCATTAAGAGTGTCCAGTCCTTCAACTGTGAGTATGCTGATTTAAAATCACTGAAAATGACTTAAAGAAAACTGTACTGAACACATTTACTATTTTCATTGGTATACACTAGCCAGTTTCTTGGTAAATTAAATGTTTTGTAATATGTAAAAACTTTTAAAATGTGCCTGCTAGTGCCTGTGCGCCAAAGAAAACTAGTTTAATTTGAAGACCCTCCTTGAATGGCCGCAAACGGCACAATCGGCAGAAACTCGCCATCTTTGTTATTTCATTCAGGGGTTGTGGCCAGTTTTGTGGGCGGGGCCGGTTTCAGTGCAATGATTTTTGAACCAGGGTTAAACTCGAATTGCGTTGGACGTAAATTACGCCCAGTGTAAATAGAAATTCCTCGATCTTTTTTGCTGGTTCGGCCGGTTTGTGATGATAAATCCAATGCATTCTGGTGGAAACTCTATCCCCCATTGTTTTTTTCTTTTCTCTAGTCTCATTATCTTGCATCTACCAGAAGTGGCATTACTATTCACCAGCTCACCTTCCTGATCTAACCAGATCCCGCTAGAGTTGATTTGCCTTTTGCCTATTATTTGAAACCCCTCTTCTTTTAGTGTTATCTGCAAATGCAGAAAGTTTGTCTCTGTCCACAGTTCCAAATCATTTATACACAAGGTAAACATCAAAGCCCCAGCACTGACCCTGAGGAGGACTCAAGGAGTCTGCAAAGGGATATAGGCAGATTAAGTGAGTGGGCAAGAAGGTGGCAGATGGAGCATAATGTGGGGAAATGTGAGGTTATTCACTTTGGTAGGAAAAATAAAAAAACAGAATTTTTTTAAATGGTGAGAAACTATTAAATGTTGGTGTTCAGAGAGACTTCTACAAGAAACACAAAAAGTTAATTTGCAGGTATAGCAAGCAATTAGGAAAGCAAATGGAATGATAACCTTTATTGCAAGGGGGTTGGAGTACAAAAGTAAGGAAGTCTTACTACAGTTGTACAGGACTTTAGTGAGACCTCATCTGGAGTACTGTGTACAGTTTGGTCTCCTTATCTAAGGAAGGATATACTTGCCTTACAGGTGGTGCAGCGAAGGTTCACTAGATTAAGTCATGGGATGAGAGGGTTTTCTATGAGGCGAGGTTGAATAGAATGGGCCTATACTCTTTGGAGTTTAGAAGAATGAGAGGTGATCTAGTTGAAACATATAAGATTATGAGGGGGCTTGACAGGGTAGATGCTGAGAGGTTATTTCCGTTGGCTGGAGAGTCTAGAACTAGGGGGATTAGTTGCAGGATAAGGGGTTGGCCATTTAAGACTGAGATGAGGAGGAATTTCTCCACTCAGAGGGTTGTGAATCTTTGGAATTCTCCACCCCTTAATGCTGAGTCATTGAAAACACTCAAGGCTGAGACAGACAGATTTCTGGACTCTAGTGGAATCAAGGGATATGGGGATCGGGCAGGTAAGTGGAGTTGAGGTCAAGGGTCGGCCATCATCCGATTGAATGGTGGAGCAGGCTCGAGGGGCCATATGGCCTACCCCTGCTTCTATTTCTTATGTTATTATGTTCTTATGACCCCATTAGTGACTCTTTACAATGTTAATGGTTGCTAGCCATGACTCAGTGCTAGCACTCTCATCTCTGAGTCGGAGTGTTGTGGGTTCAAGTGCCATCCAACAGACTTGAGCACATAATCTAGGTTAACATTTCAGCAGTACTGAGAGACTGCTGCATCATCAGAAGTGCCATCTTTCAGATGGGATGTTAAATTGAGGCCCTGTCTGCCCTCTCAGATGGACATAAAAGATTCCATGGCACAATTTCAAAGAAGAGCAATGTATTTCTCTGGCGTCCTGGCCAATATTTATCCCTCAAACAGCATCTCTAAAATATATTATCTGCTCATTATCACATTGGGACCTAGCAGTGCGCAAATTGACATCTGCATTGCCTATGTTAATATAATGACTACACTTCAAAAGTACATTGACTGTAAAGTGCTTTGGAATGTCCAGAGGTCATGAAAGGCCCTATATAAATTCAAGACTTTTATTTTATGTCAACAACCCTCCATTCACAACTACTCTTTGCTTTTTCTTGTTCACTCAATTTTGAAAGCCCTTCAGATGCTTGGCTTCTATGCCATGCCATCCTACCTTGTGGACTAATTGCTTTTGTTGCATGGTATCTGAAGCCTTGCAAAAAACTCACTAGGGGTTAAATTCGATAAGCCCTGAATCCGGGCCCGAGGGTCGCTGTGCGCAATTAACCCGTGCCCGGTCACTGTACTGCAGGCAGCATGTAACATTCGTGATGCCTGGTCATATACTTGATTCATGCGAGCAACCAGGCCTAGCTGCAATGTTGAGTGGCTGCTCACCAGCAGGGGGGCCTCGATATCGCACGAGTGGTTAGAACCACTTAAAGCCATCATGCACCTCTCAAAGGCAGCCTGCACCTCTAAAAGGCAGCCTGCACCACTCACTTGCAAAATGTAAGATATGGGTCCAGACAGATTCTGAATAGAGATCAGGCATCACACACGTAAAACACAGATGCAGGTCCCGTCCCTATGTTTACAAACTGTTGAGTTATGTTAAAACATTGAATAAAGATTGTGCACTACTAAATCCCACATTGTCCAATCTGCACGCCAGACCTCACCAATCTGCCGATCTGGGTTTGTACCGAGCCTGTGAGAGAGTGTGCAGCAAGGTTCTCTGAGGCCTTAGTGCAAGAGGTGGACAGAAGGAGGGGCTTCCTATATCTGCAGGAGGGCAAGAGGTCCTCCAGACATACACTCAACAAGCAGTGGGAGGCAGTAGGGGACGAAGGCATAGCACCACGAACATGGATGCAGTGCAGGAAGAAGTTCAATGCTTTGACATGAGTGGTCAAGGTGAGTGTGGTCCACTGTGAAGTGGCAGCTCCCCTCAACTGCTATTGCTCCATGCACTACACTCCCATCACCCACATACCAACAAACTCTTTCAATCAGTACTCAACTCTTCCAATCAGATGCTTCCTCTCACCCTCATACATTACCACTGTTGCAAGCCGCACACCCACAGCTCACAGGTCACACACACTGGCAGCTATTGAACCATGACAGGCACACCACCCAATCATCTTGCAGGACACTCACCGACACACGTCCTGCTTTCATGCAGAAGATGGCGGCGCGTTACAGGAGGCAGCAGGTGGCAGAGGCTGCATAAAACATGAACCTGCTGTCTTCTCTGAAGATGACAACATTCCTGTCCCACCACTGCCACACTGCCAGTGCCCTTGCTGTTGCCTTCCGGCTAGCCAGCCCACTCCCCGTAGAGTTTTGAAACTTTATTATAGGAACATCGACAGATAGGAACAGGTGTAGGCCATTTGGCCCCTCAAGCCTGTTCTGCCATTCAATGAGATCATGGTTGATCTGTGACCTTACTCCATATACCCGCCTTAGCCCCATAACCCTTAATACCTTTGGTTAACAAAAAATCTGTCAATTTTACATTTAAAATTAACAATTGAGCTACCATCAACTGCCATTTGCAGAAGAGCGTTCCAAACTTCTACCACCCTTTGCGTGTAGAAGCGTTTCCTAACTTCACTCCTGCAAGTCCTGGTTCTAAATTTTAGGCTATGTCCCCTAGTCCCAGTATTCAAGTAGAGGAGACCTCCACAAATAGCTACAAATGCATCAGCAGCCACAAGCAATAATCCAGAACTACCCTGTAAATCCTGCATGATCCCTTTAAATAGTGCTGGTGGGGTTGTGGGGAGTCCTTAATGCTGTTTATGACCTGTTCAGCTGTACGTTGGCAAGAGCATTGAGTTCCAAAATCGTACCTGTCCCTTTAAATCAGCTTTGCACACTAATCTACCACATATTCTCCCTACATTACGTACTGCTGGCATTTGTTACCTGCGCATGGGCAAACGCCTTTACCAAGATGACGTCCAGCGCATGTCACACGAGAAGTGGCATGCTGCATTCGGACACCATTTCAGGTCCTTAGGACGCTGCATAGCACCTAAAAAACGAGTGCTACACTGCCCAATTTAGAGCCCAATATATCACACCTACAGGTTACATAATGGGCTCGGTGTTAGGAGGGAGGCAGGTTGACAGCGGGGGGTTGACTGGGCACGCGATTGCAGCCTAATTGAAGGCACTTACCTTGGCTTCCGGGTTTCGTGCTGGAAAGCTGCGCAGTGGGCGGACTGCGCATCCGCATCATAGGCTATCAGCTGGAGGAGCCCTATTTAAAGGGGCAGTACTTCACTGACTGATGCTGCAGAAAGGAGCCAAAATTACAGCACGGAGCAGCCCAGGGGGAATGCTGCTCCGAGTTTTAATAATGCCTCACTCCAGCTCCTACTGGATGGGGTGAGCAGGAGGGGGAGAACAGAGATCCTCTCCCCGGCGGACAGGAGGAAGTTTCCTGCCTCTGCCACCAAGAAGGCCTGGCTCGAGGTGGCAGAGGACGTCACCAGTACCACAAACATATCACGCACCTGCATACAGTGCAGGAAGCGCTTCAATGACCTAAGTAGGTCAGCCAAAGTGAGTAAACTTACTCATTCCTCTACACTCCGTCTGTCACATCACCGCCCCCACCCCACATCTCCTTCTGCATTGCCAACACTACTCTATCACATCACTCCTCACACCCACTCAAAGCTCATCCTTATCTTACCTGCACTTACTCACTTCACCAGTATTCATCCCACCACTACCACTCAAACCACTCAAACCAATCCTCATACAATCTCATGGCTCTGTCTCATACTCACCCTCTCAAGCATCTCTTTCACGGTCAGCCTCACCCAACCTGCCACTACCTGTGCTGCAGCCACAGGGCATGCATCACATATGTGTAGTAGGAAGCATAAGGCAAACGTGTCGTGAGCATGAAGGGGATGCACAAGGGTGTTTGAGAGTTTGTCATGGTTTTTACTTATATTTGATTTCTGATCAACTCACGTTACATATTATATTGTCACCACTACTGCCACGTCTTTGCAAATCTTGTCTGGTTTGTGCAATAATGCCCTTGCCTGAAGATTACCATGAAGACCCACAACTGATGCCACCCATTGTGTCACTGCAGAATGGGTGTAGGTGTATTTGCAGGGCTCTTTTGTGCAGATGACTGAGAGACATCGGCAATGTCCCCGTTTGGCAACCTGGAAGGAACCGCAGGAGAAGTTGTAGAGGGCAGTGGTGACTTTGACAGCGACAGATAAGAAGATGGTGTTCGGGCCAGCCGGGAGCAGCTCGGCATGAAGGAGGCTGCAGATGTCCACGACTACATGTCGAGTGACTCTGAGCCTCCATGTGCACTGCTGTTCAGAGAGGTCCAGGAAGCTGAGCCTCAGTCTGTAGACCCTTTGGCGAGGGTAGTGCCTTCTGCAACGCATCTCTCTCTGCGTTTGCCCTCCCTCCTACTGTGCAGGTGGATATGTCACAGCACTGTGTTTTGGAGCTCCATGTGTCAGAGGTGGATGACATGGCCGGCGAGGCTGGTGATGCTGTTCGTCCTCCGAGGAGGTCATGACTGCAGCTATGGCGGCCCCCATCCGGAAGATGTACATTTGAGGGGGTCCGCAAGGTAGGTAAATGTGTCTGCACACGGGGTTGAGGTTCCAAGGTGGTGAATTTTATTGTTTGGAGGAGGGTGGTGGAGGCCAAACTTTGTCCAAAGTGACAGAGTAGCCTCCTGCAATGAGTAAGGGTCTCCCCCCACCGACCTGTCAAATGGACCTTTGCAGCTGCCACAGGCTGGTGGCTGCAACACGTCCATTTCAACTGGGAGTGTTTCCCCCAGTAGGGCAAATAAGCTCAGTTGAGATGAAAATCCCACCCGTCCTAAAACATCCTACAAATCAGGTCTGCTAACGACCTGAATTATCACATTAATTGCCTTAAGTGGGATCCCGGCGCTTTAATTGCCGGCGGGAGTCCCGCATGCAGGGGTTGCGCGCGCATCTAAGCGCATCACTGGGGAACCCGGAAGTGGGCGGGTTGGATCCGGGCTCCGGACCCACCCCAGGAATCCCCGATTTTCGGAGCCCCCCCACCACGAACCCGCCGGCTCGGAGATCCAAAAATTAAGCCCTATTTCTTCGAAGAATGTTAGTGAATTTATGAAGCAAGACATTCTCGCATAAATCCATACAATTATAGCAAGATAAAGAGCCCTAGCCCAGATTACACTTAAGAAAAAAATTGGCAAATAGAACCATAGATCAGCAATGAGAAATATTTAAACATGAGATGGAAAGGGTGCAAATCAAATGTATTCCAGTAATGAAAAGAGTGAGCGTATCAAAGGCAAGGTTTCAAAGGGAGATTAAATCAGATCTGAAAATTAGAAAAGCATTTTGTACTTATAGGAAACATAATAAAAAAGAAAGCCAGGTCAAGCATGAAGAGTATAGAAAAACAAAAGACATGAGGAGATTAGCATGGCTAAGAGGGAGTATAAGAGGAACTTAGGGAAAAAAATAAAGTGAAATAAAAAGGCTTCCATTAGACAGTAGTCATAAGAGGTATAGCCAGTGATGACAGTAGGGTTGGATCTGCTAAGCGATGAAGGATGTCAGGTTGTCGTGGAGACTGAGGGAATGGCAGAGATATTTTGCTGGATATTCCAACCTATTGGGAATCCAGTTGTATCAGAGTCAGAGTAGGCCTTCTACTTGCCCATCCCAGTGAGTGCTGACACTGGTGGAGCCTCTTAAGATCAGGCTTAATTGCCTGTTGGTGGACTAAAAGTGGTATTTACACCACCACTACATCAACAGTCTTAGGTGGGATGGGGGGAACATAGGAAAGAAGTAGGTCATTCAGTCCCTTGAGCCTGTTCTGCCTTTTCGTTAGATCCTGGCTGATCTGTACCTCAACTCCATTTACCCCACTTTGCTCCATATCCCTTAATACCCTCACCAAAAAAAATCTAGCAATCTCAGTTTTGAATTTTTCAAATTGACCCCCAGCCTCAACAGCTTTTGAGGGAGAGAGTTCCAGATTTCCACCACCCTTTGTGTGAAGAAGTGTTTCCTGACATCACCCTTGAATGGCCTAGCTCTAACTTTATGGTTATGACCCTTGTTCTGAACTCCTACACCCGAGGAAATAGTTTCTATCGACTTATCAAATCCTTTAATCATCTTAAACACCTCAATTAGATCACCCTTTAATTTTCTATACTCAAGGGAATACAAGCCTAGTCTATGCAACCTGTCCTTATAATTTAACCCTTTTAACTCCAGTATCATTCTGGTAAAACTGCACTGCACCCCATCCAAGTCCATTGTATCCTTCCTGAGGTGCGCTTCTCAGAACTCAACCCAGTACTCCAGATGTGGTCTAAGCAGAGCTTTATACAACTCTAGCCTCAATTCCACCCTTTTGTATTCTGGTCCCTTGAGATGAAGGGCAGGGGGAGAGGAGATACTGAGGAAAATGGCTGCAGCACCTGAACACCACAGCATGGCTGGTGGTTGCGGTTGAAGATTTAAATTTTTAAAATTTCTTTCACCTTGCCTGGGCGGTCACCTCTTAAAATTGTGACAACCCATCTCCACTGTGTTAGCAATGCTGGATGTCAGAAACACAAGGCAATCCCGATGCCCAGCAATGTTAAGGCAATAATTATGGGAAATCTGTTGGCTG
Organism: Heptranchias perlo; assembly: GCF_035084215.1. Lineage (NCBI taxonomy): Eukaryota > Metazoa > Chordata > Chondrichthyes > Hexanchiformes > Hexanchidae > Heptranchias > Heptranchias perlo. Next base: position 9,009,148 of record NC_090338.1, on the reverse strand, counting down.
ATTTTTCCCTATTTTTAATGTCTGAGTTGAATATGCCTGCCCAAGTTTCAGTGGAACAATACGTTTTGAACCCTCACTGCCACTTTTGGCAAGAAATCCTGGAAGACATGACAGATACCAGAGAACTAGTAGAACAATTCCCTGCCATCTGTCATGATATAATTGTTTAATTTACTTTCATTGACAACTTTTCAGGAAGTGGTCATATAAATTAAGTCACTTCCTGCCCTCTGTTTTTCCAACAATCATTAAAACAAGTTGTTCTTTTCTCATTAATTTCCATGGCTAAAATTTTACATCTGTTAAATAGTTAATTGAAGTTACCCCTTGAGTTTCACACTATTATGATACAGGCTGTATACGAAGGTGAAATCTAAGGTATTTCATTCAAAGGTGAAAGGTCCATCCAACAGCTACCTGCTGCTGCAGCTTTATTCAGTTTTTTTTTGTAGAGTGGATTAATCTTTTCACTTCACTAGAATGTCCATTGTTGCTGGAAGCTTTTAGTATGACACTAAAAGCCTGATGGCTATGTTACAATTTCCTTTTCCTTATTATTTGTCTAAGTACTTAAAAGGGAAATTGCAACCTAGTAAATTGCTTTGCATAGAATTACATAGAATCTACAGCACAGGACATTCGGCCCAACAAGTCCATGCCGGTGTTTATGCTCCACACGAGCCTCCTCCCAACTCTTTTCATCTAACCCTATCAGCATAACGTTCTATTCCTTTCGCCCTCATGTGGTTGTCTAACTTCCCCTTAAATGTATCTATGCTATTTGCCTCAACTACTCCTTGTGGTAGCGAGTTCCACATTCTAACCACTCTCTGGCTAAAGAAGTTTCTCTTGAATTCCCTATTGGATATATTAGTGACTATCTTATATTTATGGCCCCTAGCTATGTTCTCTTCCACAAGTGGAAACATCTTCTCTACGACTATCCTATCAAACTCATAATCTTAAAGACCTTTATCATGCCACCACTCAGCTTTGCAGAGCATCCTTCAATAGCTTTGTAAGCAGAGACGAATACAGTGAAGTGATTGTTTGATTGAGCAACCATTATCAACACTGGCCAAGTGTAGCCCAAGAATTCTGCAAATTGTAATTAGCCAACAAAAAAAATTTCCACTTGAGGGGTGGGGGTTGGGGTTGGTGGGGAGTGGAAGTTTTCCTCTGATTGTCATGTGTTGGCAGCATCATAAAAATATTGGGAAGATTTCCTTTTTAATTAATTCTAGCAAAATCACATATACATTTCTGAAGCACACATTTAAGATTTTGTTAAAAATAGTGATGAGAGGAAACCTTCCCACCTTCCTCACAATGTCAGTGGTGTTTTTGGCAATCTGGGTCAATTCTTTCATTACTGTCAGATATAGAATCATGCAGCACAGAAGGAAGCCATTCGGCCCATCGTGCCTGTGCGGCTCTTTGAAAGAGCTATCCGGTTAGTCCCACTCCCCTGCTCTTTCCCCATAGCCCTACAAATATTTCCTCTTCAAGTATATATCAATTCCCTTTTGAAAGTTACTATTGAAGCTGCTTCCACCGCCCTTTCAGGCAATGCATTCCAGATCATTAGAACTAGCTGCGTATGAGCTCCACTTTCCCTGATTCATGGATAATATGGATCTGGCAGTATAACTTGCCTGCTTTTCATCGCTGTAGGTAGGTACCAGTTTCAATCTGTAGCTTATATTGGTGGCAAAACTGCACCCTTAGCCAAACAGAACTCATGGTATCATATAATTATTAAACATCAATTGACAGTATTACCTTCTAAGCCATATCACACCTTTCTGATTGCAACAGAAGCAAGGAAGATTAGCATTTATACAGTTGAATTCATTTTCTATGATGCATTATTTGGGTTTAAAATGCTTATGCAGGAACAGAAACTATGACATTCTTATTTGGCATGTACTTATCTCAAAGATTAATTGTTTAATTTATTTCTTGCAATTCATATAGGAGTAGAAAGGTAATTGGAGACTAGTAGCTATCTACAACATGGAAGGGGGTAAAGACTGGAAGTGACCAAAAGATACTAAGGACTGGGTTAAAGTTTGATTCATTTTTAAAAAAACAACTTTTATCGGTGAATTTTGTGTTTATCGAAGTGAGGGGTGTCAACACTGGGGAATGGAACACTTTGAATTTCAAGCACCATTATCAACACAAAACACTCAGGCAAGCATGGTTAAACCTAAACATAATTTTCAGACAAGCATTCTCTGTTGCATCAGTATGACATTTTTTTTCCATTTCTCAAGTCAACCACCCTGTGGCCTTTCTGTATGAGATTGAACCTTTCGGTAAAATTAAGGCCACTTCCATGCTGTGGGTCCAGAAACTGGAATGAGACTGCCCAAATTTATTTAATGTAGGACTCTCACAGCTGCCAAACAAAGGTTACTTTTATCTCATTAGTCTGGGCTGGATTTGAACCGAGCTCCCAATGATGAAAGGCCAGTGTCTTACCGACTGCAAGCTCGACCCTTTATGATTCAAACTCACTGTGAACATGAACTTGACTGATGTTTAAAAAAAACTGAACACACAATTTTGCAAAATTATGTATAAATCTAGATTAAAGTATCGCCTCTTTACTGCTAATGAATATTTATTCATTTTCCTCTCTGATTAATATTTAACTTAGTTTCATCCAGGACAGATCTCTTGATGAAATTGCATTTACTTCCGTTAGAGTTATTTAACCTTTTAATCTATTGCAACATACTTGACAAAATACCTCTGGCAAGTCTAATATTAGAAACAATCAATAAATGGGGCTTTAAAATAGTGTGCACTGAATATTTTAATAGATGTTTTTAAATCTGCTTTCAAATGCAGTATATATTATGAATTCATATATTAAAAGAACCAGAGGGAAGATGAGAAGTTTTTTTAATGTAGCGAATTGTTATGATCTGGAATGCACCGCCTGAAGCAGATTCAACAGTAAGTTTCAAAAGGGAATTGGATATATACTTGAAAAGGAAAAATATGTAGGGCTATGGGGAAAGAGCAGGGGGAGTGGGACTAATTGGATCGCTCTCTCAAAGAGCCAGCACAGGCATGATGAGCCGAATGGCTTCCTACCGTGCTGTACGATTCTATGATCTATGATTATGCTTGTATTCTGGACACCATTATGCATAATCAGTAATATTCACATTATTCATTATGTTGTCATCATTGATATATTCAGTTGCTGAATATTATTCCTTTACACTAACATATTATGGTACTTACTGAACAGAGAAAAAAAGTAGTTTCAAGATTATTTTTGTGTTGAGTATAGGCACATTTTAATTAAATCTGAAATATCTGTGAAATGTAATTGCAGTAATTAAGGATGTCTTGCTTCATTGGCAATGTCTATTGTGTTAAACTGGGTGATCCAAATGTTTCCTTCTCCACTGGACCATGAGTTTGAATCCAGTTAGAAAAATGGAACAAAGTCTTTTCTCTCTGCAGCTGCAAGAATCCAAAATGAAATCGGTTTGAGCAGTCTCAACCCTGTTCCAAGTTGACATGGGCTATGACAGCCTACTCTTGATAATACCACATTATATTTTGCATTGAAAATGGAATTCTCCAATTACTTGAATTAAAGCAAGGTAAATAATACAGTAAAATGGCAATTTAGAGCTAAGATATTGAATTGTCAGATGTTTTAAATTAAGCAACTTTGAATTAAGAGATTATATCACAAAATTGCCCTCACAATTTAAAACAAATTAGCAATAAATTGCTGATGTCACTCATACCATTGCTACACATGGAAATCATAGGCCCCGATAATTACAGGGAGGCGGGGAGGGAGCGGGGGCGTGGGTCAGCGGCTGGGAAACCCTGAAATACTGGGAAGGTGGAGGTCCTCTGAATTTAACGGCAGGACCTCATTGGAAATTTTTTACTCCCTTTCCCGCCTGGCAGTCGGCCAAATTAAAAGAGATAGAGATTGCGGGGGGAGAGATCGCGGGGGCGAGGCGGGGGGGGGGGGGCGGGGGAGATTGCAAGGGGGAAGAGGGGGAGAGCTTGCAGCGGGGGAGAGATTGTGGGGGAGCGATCGCGGGGGGTCTGATTATTGAGGGGGGTTCGGCAAATGTCCAGGAGGGAGAGACTGTGGTAGAAGGTTGGCTTGGTGGGCCAGAGGGAAGTACTCCTGCTCCCCCTGGCCCACAAGCAGTGCTGGAAAAGCACTTACCTACTGGATCCAGCAGCTCCTGTCTCCCTTCAGTTGGCGAGTTTCCCGAGCCCTGGGAAACCCGGCCCGCAGCCGTTAAATTTAAATGGCTGCCAAAATCTGAGAAACACAGCCTCATTTAAATATTATCATTATGGACCCTCTGCAGAGTGGGATACTCAGAAGCCCCCCAACCTGCCAAGGTTAAACCGGAAGCAGGCGCGTTTGCGACGGGTTGGGGTCGGGTTTCACATTTTTTAATACTTAACCCACCCGCCTGTCGTGTGGTGGGGGGAGGACGTTCAAATTGCCCCCGTAGTAGCAGATCACTGAATCTCATTCTGATTTGTGCACCATCACAGGGACCCAATCTGATTAACGGTTAGGCAGCGCAGTAACATTGGATGAGATTTCCACTGGCTCTGTTTTTCATGCAGAAACGGGGTGGTAGTGCCCTGAAAATCACGGGGCAAAACTCACCGCCCTGTTCCTGCTCCCAAAGTAGCTGACACATTCTTAAAGGGGCCCACCGGTGGCCAGCCAGAGCAACTGCCTGTTTCAAGCGGTAGGCCCTTTTAATATGTAAATCGAGGTCACATGGCATACACAAGACCTCGGTTACCATTTTGAGAGACCACTGGGCAGAGCATGCACGCTCCATCCAGTTCTTCTGGGTGGTACAGCCGAAGATGACCAAAAATGGGCAGTTCAGATTATCTTTGTGGGGGCCAGGAAGAGCAGGAGGCTTCACAAGAGTAACATGGGCCACTGCCACCCCTGGCACTCCCCCCTTCACTATCCTACCACCTCCACCCCCCACCCCGCCCCACCACCTACCTTGCTGCCGGCAGGGGTGGCCTCCGGGACGCCCGATATTGGGCTGACCCCAAGCAAGCGAGCTGCAGCACAATCCGTCGGTGGCAAGGTATTGAGGCCCGGCCCTCAGAATGGACAAAGCCTCCCGCTGGCACTATTGGACGGCCAGCCTGATAGTTAAAACCTGTTCCATTGTGTCAGCTCCAGTATAATGTCTGGAGTCAACACAGTGCTCCAGCTTCCAGTATGTTGTAACATCACAATATGATAACGAGCACTGAAGCCACCCAAACATTCAGCCACCAGCACGTCTAACCCTGCAGGCCAGTAGACATGTGCTGCTACAAAGTTGTAACTTGTGTGTGGACAGATGGCCTTTAATGCACATAATCAGGTCGTCCAAAACTCAGAACATCACTAAGCAAGTGCAGACCTTTATGCAATGTAAGGGGGTTAAATTGGTTAACCCCTGAATCCGGGCACAGGCATCGCGGTGTGCAATTAGCCTGTGCCCAGTGGTACCTACGCAGCCAGCACTTCTCACCAGCAAGGGGGGGCCCAAATCTTCAGTGAGTTGCTCGCACCTCTTAAAGACAGCCTGCACCTCTTATTTACAAAATATAAAATACGGGTCCGCACGGAGTCTGAACGGAGATCAGACATCGCACACATAAAACAAAGATGCAGGTCCCGTCCCTATGTTTACAAACTGATGAGTTATGCTAAAACATTGAATAAAGGTTGCGCACTACTAAATCCCACATCCTCCAATCTGCACGCCAGACCTCACAATCTGCCGATCTGAGTTTGTACCAGACCTGTGAGAGTATGCACAACAAGGTTCTCTGCTGATGCAAAAGAGGCCTTGGTGCAAGAGGTGGACAGAAGACGGGGCATCCTATATCCGCAGAGGGGGGTAAGAGGCCCTCCAGACATATGCTCAACAAGCAGTGGGAGGCAGTAGCGGACGCAGTCAATGTCAGGCGTATAGCACCACAAACATGGATGCAGTGCAGAAGAAATGCAATGCATTGACACATGCGGTTGAGGTGAGTGAGGTCAACTGTCAAGTGGCATCTCCTACCAACTGCACCACTAGCCGCATCCACTGCTCCATGCACTACATCCCCCGCTCCATGCACTACATCCCCCATCACCCACATACCAACAAGCTCTTTCAATCAGTACTCAACTCTACCAATCAGATGCTTCCTCTCATCCTCACACATTATTACTGTTGCAAGCCGCACACCCACAACTCACAGGTCACACACACTGGCAGCTATTCAACCATGACAGGCATATCATCCAGACATCCTACAGGGCACTCACTGACAAATTTCTTGCTTTCTTCCAGGATAAGTTGGCACATAGCAGGAGGCAGCAAGTGGCAATGGCATTTAGCCCTCGGGCCTGTTCTGTCATTCAACAAGATCATGGTTGATCTGTGACCCAACTCCATTTACCTGCCCTAGCTCTATATCCCTTAATGCCCTTGGTTCACAGAAATCTATCAATATCAGATTTAAAATTCAAAATTGAGTTAGCGTCAACCACCGTTTGCAGAAGAGCATTCCAAACTTCGACCACCCTTTGCGTGTAGAAGCATTTCCTAAATTTTACTCCTCAAGTCCTGGTTCTAAATGTTAGGCTATGTCCCTTTATCCTCGTATTAAAGTCTAGGAGACCTCCAAAAACAGGTACAACTGCATCAGCAGCCAAAAGCAATAATCCATCAACTAACCTGTAAATCTGGCATGGTCCCTTTAAATAGCACTGGTGGGGGAGGTCCCCTAGGCCGTCTAAGACATGTTCAGGTGTTCATAGTTAAGGCAATGCGTTGAGTGGAGCATTAAGTGCCAAAATGATGTCTATCACTTTAAATCAGTGTGGCACACTGATCTAATGCATACTCTCCCTACTTTACATGCTGCCGGAATTCGTTACCTGCACGTTGGCGAAACCCTTCACCAAGGTGGCGACTGGTGCACGTAATGCTAGAAGCACGCACGGGCATTCCAGACACCATTTTGGAACCTCGGGAGGCCGCATAATGCCGAAACAACGGGTGCTACATGGCCCAATGTCTAGTCCAGTGACTCCAGTATACAGTCATTCATTTTTTGCTTCAGAAAATTCAAATGATTCAGTAGTATGAATTAGCTCCGCCCCCACACACCCCCACCCTGGCCTGGCAGTAACTAGGCAGGGGGGCTGTTAAAAAGGAGCGGAGGCCTTAACCACTCTTTTCCCACCCCGATCTGATCGACTGTAATATTAAATTGCAGGCGGCAAAGACTCCCGCCCAAACCTGGCAGGGTCCTCTTTAAATACGCAGATCGGCCTCCGATTACGTAATCTGTCATTTTAACCTAAGGCCTGAGCAGGGGAGCAGTGGTGGTTTCCCCGCCAGGCCAAACCTGCTGGGAGCTGGATTAAGGGCCAGAAGAGGACCGGCAAGGTAAGGTCCTTTCGTATAATTTGCTTCCTTGTGGACCAGGAGGAGCAGGAGTACCCTTACCATAACCCATAACTTCCCCTGCTCTGGGATTCCCACCCCACCTATCCACGTACCTTAGTGCCGGGGACCGTTCCCTCTAGTTCCCAGTGGCTGCCTCCAACCTGGCATCATTGTAACTGTGGGGCAGTTGCTTCCCGCTGACTTTCTAGCTGTTTCGTTGGGAAAACCGGCAAGTGGCATGCAAATGAGGCTTGGCCATTAAAATCAGGGCTGGAGAGTTCTTTTGTGTTTTCAAAGTGCAAAATATGTAAAGCAGATTGGAACCCAACTAAAATATTCCAGTTTTTAATCTGCATTTTTTTTTCTGGCTCTGGCTTATGATGAGGCACTGATCCATGGCTGTCAATCACATACCATGCCCAAGTGAATTAGGACAATTCTTAATGTGTGAACCTAAACAGTAAATGTTGGTAGGCTATTGAACTACAGTGGAGCACTGCAGATGACCTGATCACCCCTTCACCCAAAACCTACACCCACCCACGTTTGAGTAAGATTCACTGTAATGTTGAAGAATGGGAGCTGTGGATGATTTATTTTTTCCTTTCTTGGAACAGCAGTGTCCAGGATCTCTCTGGAGCGCACGGCTTAGTTGAAAACTGGGTAGTGTATTTACCGAATGAGCCACTGCAGAAACTCCTTTGGTTTCTTCTAACGCTGGTAACATTTTTAATTACTATTACTAATGTGTCAACTTGGGGCTCTCACATCTGGGCCCAATGGTTGTCAGTTCAAGCCCACTATTGGCTTGAGCACATAATCTAGGCTGACACCTCATTGCAATACCGAGGGAGTTCTGTATTGTTGCATTAGATGTTAAACTGAGACATCACCTGCTCGCTCTCACACAAAAGATCCCATAACATTATTTCAACAGCACGGAGTTCTCTCTGTATCCTGGCCAACATGCCTTCCTCCACCAATGCCACCAAAAATAGATCGGCCGAGACATTCAATGGTGACTCACCTGTTTCTCCAGCACAGAACAGGTGCCCAAGCTTCCAATATGGTGGGCGGGATGTGCGCGCTCATTATGAGCCTGAAGTCTGCCGCCTGCCATTAGAGGCGTCAAAAGATGGGTCCAGGGCCCATGCTTGAAACAGGCATTATTGCCCTTTGCATATGCAAATAAGGGGCCTAATGCCTGTTTGAGGCTCCCCTTGTATAATGGGGCTGCTCAACGCTGGCTGCATTCTGGAAAACCTGGTAGGTTTACATGCGGCCTAACAGGCGGCCTTTAAAGGGATCTCTACAGGCCGCAATCAACAAGGTAAGTGTTAAAAAAAATTTGCCTGATTGTGGAGCTGGGAGGAGCAGGAATACTCCTCCCAACTCTGCAATAAAGTCACGGACTGCTGCCAGCTACCGGTTGTCCCGCTTGCAAAGGATCCCCCCTTAACGATTGCCTGCCTCCCAATCGCCTCGTGTCCTGATTGACCCATAAGGCCATAAGAGACCATAAAAGATAGGAGCAGGATTGGCCATTTGGCCCTTCGAGCCTGCTCTGCCATTTAATGAGATCATGGCTGATCTGATTTTTACCTCAACTCCATGTTCCCACCTTATCCCCATATCCTTTGACTCCCTTGCTGATCAAAAATTTGTCTAACTCATCCTTGAATGTATTCAATGACTCAGACTCCACAGCTCTACTCCTGATCGAGTCCCGTCCCAGACATCCGCCCGTCCTGATCGCCCCTCGTCTGGATTGAAATCGCCATGCCAAACACGCCCCCCCTTATGATCAACCCCGTCCTGATCGCCGTCCGTCCCGATCAACGCTCTCCCGATTTGCCCCTTCTCTCTCCCGGTTCACCCCCTCAACAGGTCACCTCCCTCTGTCCCATTTGCTTCACCCCTCCTTGAAGACCTACCTGTGGGCTGTTGCCACGGCGCAAAATCCCACAGGTCTTCACCGGTGAGCTGCCTGGGGACGCCCAGCAGGTGTCTGCAGCTCGTCTGTCTGATGTTAATGAGGCCCAAGGCCCAATATCGGGTGAGCCTTGGACCTACCTGTTTCCAACTCAGAGATCAGTCCCTACGCCCAGTTCACGTTGGCAGGATTTTGCTGTGACATTTTTCTGTGGAATTTTGCTGTGTGCAAATCAGCTGCCACATTTGCCTGCATCACAAAAGTGACTGGACTTCCAAAGTTATCCATTGGACGTAAAGTGCTTGGGATGTCCTGAGTATGTGATAAGACAACAATAACAACTTGCATTTATATAGTGCCTTTAACGTAGTAAAAATGAAATAGTGAGTAAGATGAAACGGAAAAAAAGGGGCCTATGACAGATTTCCATAAGACCATAAGAGATAGGAGCAGGAGTAGGCCATTCGACCCCTCGAGCCTGCTCCGCCATTTAATGAGATCATGGCTGATCTGATTTTTACCTCAACTCCACTTTCCCGCCCTTTCCCCATATCCTTTGACTCCCTTGCTGGTCAAAAATTTGTCTAACTCAATCTTAAATGTATTCAATTTTACAACACCAAGTTATAGTCCAGCAATTTTATTTTAAATTCACAAGCTTTCGGAGATTTTCTCCTTCCTCAGGCAAATGTTTCAAGATCTCCTTGAAGCCTACGCATGTATAAATGCGTAGGCTTCAAGGAGATCTTGAAACATTTGCCTGAGGAAGGAGAAAATCTCCGAAAGCTTGTGAATTTAAAATAAAATTGCTGGACTATAACTTGGTGTTGTAAAATTGTTTACAATTGTCAACCCCAGTCCATCACCGGCATCTCCACATCTTAAATGTATTCAATGACTCAGCCTCCACAGCTTTTTGGGGTAAAGAATTCCAAAGATTCACAACCCTCTGGGAGAAGAAATTCCTCCTAGTTTCCTTCTTAAACGGGTGACCCCTTATTCTGAGACTATGCCCCCTAGTTTTAGATTCCCCCATGAGGGGTAACATCCTCTCAGCATCTACCCTATTGAATCCCCTCAGAATCTTGTATGTTTCAATAAGATCGCCTCTCATTCTTTTAAACTCCAATGAGTATAGACCCAACCTGTTCAATCTTTCCTCATAAGACAACCCTTCCATTCCCGGAATCAACCTAGTGAACTTTCTCTGAACTGCCTCCAATGCAAGTATGTCCTTCCTTAAATAAGGGCACCAGAACTGTACGCAGTACTCCAGGTGTGGTCTCACCAGCACCCTGCACAGTTGTAGCATGACTTCCCTGCTTTTATACTCCATCCCCCTAGAAATAAAGGCCAATATTCCGTTTGCCTTCCAGATTACCTGCTGCACCTGTATGTTGACTTTTTGGGCTCCATATTAGGAGGGTGGCGGGTTCGGGGCGGGGGGGGCAATTGGGCGTGTGGGTAACGCGCCCGGTGAAATCAGTCTGCCCCGCGCGCGATCACAGCCGAATTGGATCCATTTACCTGGTCTTTCGGGTCCCCCGCTGCTGAGCTGCGCGTCGGGCTGACTGCGCATGCGCAGTAAAGTCTGTCAGCTGGAGGAGCTCTATTGAAAGGGGCAGTCCTCCACTGACTGATGCTGCAAGAAATAGGAAAAACTACAGCTTGGAGCAGCCCAGGGGGAAGGCTGCTCCCAGGTTTAATGATGCCTCACTCCAGGTATCATTCGATGGGGTGAGGCGGAGGGGGAGGACAGAGATCATCCCCCCGGTGGCCGGGAGGAAGCGGCCTGCCTCTGCCACCAAGAAGGCCTGGCTCAAAGTGGCAGAGGAGGTCACCTGCACCACCAACATATCGCGCAGCTGCATACAGTGCAGGAGGCGCTGCAATGACCTAAGTAGGTCAGCCAAAGTAGGTCAGAGTGAGTACACTTACTCATTCCCCTACACTCCGTCTGCCACATCACCGCCCCCACCCCACACCTCCTTCTGCACTGCCAACACTACTCTGTCACTTCACCCCTCACACCCACTCAAAGTTCATCCTCATCTTACCTGCACATACTCACCTCACCAGTACTCATCCTGCCACTATCACTCAACCCAATCCTCATACAATCTCATGGCTCTATCTCATACTCACCCTCTCATGCATCTCTTTCACGGTCAGCCTCACTCAACCTGCCACTACCTGTGCTGCAGCCACAGGGCATGCATCATATATGTGCAGTAGGCAGCGTAAGGCAAATGTGTTGTGAGCATGAAGGGGATGCACAAGGGTGTTTGAGGGTTTGTTATGGTTTTTAATTATATTTAATTTCTGACCAACTCACATCACATATTATATTGGCACCACTACTGCCACGTCTTTGCGAATCTTGTCTGGTTTGTGCAATAATGCCCTTGCCTGAGGATCACAATGAAGACCCACACCTGATGCCACCCATTATGTCACTGCAGAGTGGGTGTAGGTGTATTTGCAGGGTTCTTTTGTGCAGACGACTGAGAGACATCGGCGATGTCCCCGGTGGCACCCTGGAAGGATGCGGAGGAGAAGTTGTTGAGGGCAGTGTTGACTTTGACAGCGACAGGTAAGAAGATGGTGCTCGGGCCAGCCGGGAGCAGCTCGGCATGAAGGAGGATGCAGATGTCCACGACTACATGTCGAGTGACTCTGAGCCTCCGTGTGTACTGCTGCTCAGAGACATCCAGGAAGCTGAGCCTCGATCTGTAGACCCTGTGGCGAGGGTAGTGCCCTCTGCGACGCATCTCTCCCTGCCTTTGCCCTCCCTCCTGCTGTGCAGGTTGATGTGTCACAGCACTGTATTATGGAGCTCCATGTGTCAGAGGTGGACAGCGTGGCCGGCGAGGCTGGTGATGCTGTTCGTCCTCCGAGGAGGTCATGACTGCAGCTACGGCGGCTCCCATCCGGAAGATGTACATCTGAGGGGGTCCGCAAGGTAGGTAAATGTGTCTGGACCCCGGGGTAAGTGTGCAAGTTGGTGAATTTGATTGTTAGGAGGAGGGTGGTCGAGGCCAAACTTTGTCCAAAGTGACAGAGTGGCCTCCTGCAAAGAGTGAGGGTCTCCCCCCCTCCCACCTGTCAAATGGATCTTTGCAGCTGCCACAGGCTGATAGCTGCAATACGTCCATTTCAACTGGGAGTGTTTCCCCCAGTACGGGAAACAGTCCCAGTTGTTTGTAAAATCCCACCCTTCCTGAAATATCTCCTTAATCAGGTCTGTTAACGACCTGAAATACCTGAATAAATACTGTTAAGTGGCACCCCACCGGCTTTAATTGCCTGCGGGTGTCACACATGCGGGGGCTGCGCACGCACATCAGCGCGTCTGTGGGGAACCCGGAAGTGGGCGGGTTGGAGCCGGGCTCCCGACCTGCTCCGGGATCGCCCAATTTTCGGACCCCCCCCCCCGCCAGGAACGCACCCGATAGCGGGTACTAATATCGAGCCCTTTGTGTTTCATGTTGGAGGACACCCAGATCCCTCTGTACCGTAGCATTTTGTAGTATTTCTCCATTCAACTAATATTTTGCTTTTTTATTTTTCCTCCCAAAGTGGATGACTTCACATTTTCCCACATTATATTCCATCTGCCAAATTTCTGCCCATTCGCTTAACCTGTCAATATCCCTTTGCAGACACTTTGTGTCCTCATTTCAAGTTGATAACACAAGTAAGAACCTGGCAGAATATAGAAAGTTCAGAGGGGAAGTGAAATAGGAAATAAGTGGGGCAAAGACAGAGTATGAGAATAGACTGGAGGGGCAACATAAAAGGGAATCCAAAGACTTCGACAGGCTTGTAAACAATAAAGGGGTAGTAAGATGACGGGTGGGGCCGATTAGGGACAATAAAGGAGATCTACTCATGAAGGCAGAGGGGATGGCTGAGGTACTAAATGAGCATTTGCATCTGTCTTTTTTCAAGGAACAATATGCTGCCAGGGTCTTAGTAAAGGAAGATATCGTTGCGATGCTGGATAGGCTAAAAATTGATAAAGAAGAGGTACTTAAAAGGCTAGCTGTACTTAAAGTAGATAAGTCACCCGGTCCAGATGGGATGCATCCTAGGTTGCTGAGGGAAGTAAGGGTGGAAATTGCAGAGGTACTAGCCATAATGTTCCAAACATCTGTTGATATGGGAGTGGTGCCAGAGAACTGGAGAATTGCAAATGTTACACCCTTGTTCAAAAAAGGGTGTAAGGATAAACCCAGCAACTATTGGCCTGTCAGTTTAACCTCAGTGATGGGGAAACTTTTAGAAATTATAATCCGGGACAGAATTAACAATCACTTGGACGAGTGTGGATTGATTAGGGAAGGCCAGCATGGATTTGTTAAAGGCAAATCGTGTTTAACTAACCGGATAGAGTTTTTTGATGAGGTAACAGAGAGGGCAGATGAGGGCAACGCAGTTGATGTGGTGTATATGGACTTTCAAAAGGTATTTGATAAAGTGCCGCATGGTAGGCGTATCATCAAGATTGAAGCCCATGCAATAAAGGGGGCAGTAGCAACATTGGTACAGAATTGGCTAAGGGGCAGGAAACAGAGAGTAGTGGTGAACGGTTGTTTTTCGGACTGGAGGGATGTGTACAGCGGTGTTGCCCAGGGATCAGTGCTGGGACCACTGCTTTTCTTGATAAATATTAATGACTTGGACTTGGGTGTACTGGGCACAATTTCAAAATTTGCAGATGACATGAAACTTGGAAGGATAGTAAACAGTGTGGAGGATAGTGATGGACTTGAAGAGGACATGTAGCTGATGAAATTTAACACAGAAAAATGCGAAGTGATATATTTCGGTAGGAAGAAGGAGGAGAGGCAATATAAAATAGAGGGCACAACTCTAAAAGGGGTACAGAAACAGACAGATCTGGGGGTACATGTGCACAAATCATTGAAGGTGGCAGGACAGGTTGAGAAAGTGGCTAAAAAAGCATACGGCCTCTTAGGCTTTATAAATAGAGGCATAGACTACGGAAGTATGGAAGTCATGATGAGCCTTTATAAAAAACTGGTTCGGCCACAACTGGAGTATTGTGTTCAATTCTGGGCACCGCACTTCAGAAAAGATGTGAAGGCCTTAGAGAGGGTGCAGAAGAGATTTACTGGAATGATTCCAGGGATGAGGGACTTTAGTTACGTGGATAGACTGGAGAAGCTGGGGTTGTTCTCCTTGGAACAGAGATGGTTGCGAGGAGATTTGATAGAGATATTCAAAATCATGAAGGGTCTAGACAGAGTAGATAGAGAGAAATTGTTCCCATTGGCGGAAGGGTCAAGAACCAGAGGACATAGATTGGCGAAGGAACCAAAGGTGACATGAGGAAAAACGTTTTTACACAGTGAGTGGTTAGGATCTGGAACGCACTGCCTGAGGAGTGGTGGAGGCAGATTCAATCATGACCTTCAAAAGGGAACTGGATAAGTACTTGAAAGGAAAAAATTTGCAGGGCTACGGGGAAAGAGCGGAGGAGTGAGACCAGCTGGATTGCTCTTCCATAAAGCTGGCGCAGACTCGATGGGCCAAATGGCCTCCTTCTGTGCTGGAACCTTTCTATGATTCTACGATTCTAAGATTCTATGTCCCAAGGTGCTTCACAGGAGCATTATCAAAGAAATTTTGACACCGAACCACATAAGGAGATATTATGAGATGCAACCAAAATCTTGGTCCAAGTGCTTGGTTTAAGGAGTTTCTTAAAGGAGGGAAGGAAAGCTGAGAGGTGGAGAGGTTTAGGGAGGGAATTCCACAGTTTAGGGCCAAGGCAGCCGAAGGCACGGCTGTCAATGGTGAAGAGATTAAAATCGGGGATGCGCGAGAGGCAAGAATTGGAGAAGCGCAGAGATCTTGGAGGATTGTAGGGCTGGAAGAGATTACAGAGATAGGGAAGGCCAAGGCCATGGAGGGATTTGAAAACATGGATGAGAATTTTAAAATCGAGGTGTTGCCGGACCAGGAGCCAATGTAGGTCAGTGAGCACAGGGGTGATGGTTGAACGGGACTTGGTGTGACTTAGGATTTGAGCAGCAGAGTTTTAGTTGAGCTCAAGTTTATGGAGGGTGGAAGATGGGAGGCCAGCTAGAAGAGCATTGGAACAGTCGAGTCTAGAGGTAACAAAGGCTTAGATGAGGGTTTCAGTCGCAGATGAGCTGAGGCAGGGCGGAGTCAGGCGATGTTACCGAGATGGAAGTAGGCAGTCTTGGTAAAGAAGTGTATATGGGATCGAAAGCTCATCTCAGAGTCAAATAGGACGTCAAGGTTGCTAATGGTCTGGTTCAACCACAACAGTGGTCAGGGACAGGGATGGAGTCAGTGGCCATGGAACAGAGTTTGTGACGGGAACTGAAGACAATGGGTTCGGTCTTCCCAATGTTTAGTTGGAGGAAATTTCTCCCCATCCAGTACGGGGTGTTGGATGAACAGCGTGACAAATCACAGGCAGTGGAGGGGTTGGGAGAAGTGGTTGTGAGGTTGATCTCGGTGTCATCAGCGTACATGTGGATCCTGATGTATTTTCGGTTGATGTCGCCGAGGGGCAGCATGCAGATGAGAAATAGGAGGGGTCCAAGGGCAGATCCTCAAGAGACTCCAAAGGTAACGGTGCAGGAGTGGGAAGAGAAGCCATTGCTACATACGTGCAATAAAAACACTATATAAATGTAAGTTATTTCTTCATAAAAACATACTGCAAAAAACATTAAATAAAATAACATTACAATAAAAAACCTGTCAAAATAGATAAAAAGATTAAAAAGAAAACTGCTGTGGGTGTATGTAAAAAAAGCCAAGATATTACTACTACTACCTTATGAAGTATTTACTATTATGCACTTGATATTAAAGTCAAACTCATGCTTCAGTGATGCTGCCAGCATCAATAATTGCTTTTAGACAGGTGTATACAGACTGCATGAAGGTCTAATGCCCCACTGCATGTGTGGAACTTTGCTCACAGAATGATCTATTTGCAAAAGAGATGGCTGTCCTGTTGGATTTTGTCAAACATTAAATGATTAAAGAAAGTCTAATGGTGAGATGAGGTACTTTTGGAGCTCGAGTTTGAAAGTTCAAAAAAAGTATGACTGCAGCTGAGTTGAAAGATTGCAAGGTTACTGCTTGGAAGTGATCTAAAACTATATAAGGATCCATGTCACTATTTCGAAGAAGAGCAGAGGAGTGCACCCTGGTGTCCTGGCCAATCACTAAAAAAAACTGATTATCTGGCCATTATCACATTGCCGTTCATGGGACCTTGCTGTATGCAAATTGGCTGCCGCGTTTCCTACATTACAACAGTCACCACACTTTAAAAGTACTTCATTGGCTGTAAAGCGCTTTGGGACATCCTGAGGTCATGAAAGGTGCTATATAAATCCAAGTCTTTCTTTCTTTCTTTCTATATTAAATCCATGTGTGATGTCAGTTCAGTGATACCTCATATTTTGCTGTGAAGCATAAATTGCAGAAATACAAAATGTGCACTTTAAGTGACCTATTAATTTGTATTCTGTTCAATAATGATATTTATTGCCAACTCTTGAACTAATAGCTGTCTTCGTTTACCTTCATAGTAAAATGAACCACAGGGAAGAACTCAGCATATGCACTGTTTTCTGTTATGTCTGATGCAAAAGTAGTTTTGTAATCAACAGATATTCTGGATTTTCAATACTAGCCCACAAGAAGAAGTTTTTTTGCCAATAACACAGACACCAGAAGTATTGATTCTTCTGGATAATTAATTCAGTGCAATAATGTTTGTATGTTTTTTTTTATTACTTATTATTGCAAAAGGATTGTGAAACAAATCCCTTTTCCATTGGTGAGAGTCCTTAAAATCTCCCCCCATTTTCTCCACCTTCCCTCCTCTCCTGAAGCCATGGCGGGGGAAGATTTTAAGGACTCTTACCGACGGAAACAGGGTGAGAATATCATGAGGAGAAACTAACCGCCCTATTCGCACCATCTCTGTGGCTTTCGCCATTTTGCTGGGATCCTCGGAATAGGCAGCCCAGGCGGCTGCCAGAAGCCAGCACATACCTAAATCTGAGTGAAGGGAAAATCTACCCCATGAACTTCTTGTTGGGGTATGGTTCCACGGATTCTGATGATCTTGTGGTACCTTCCCAAAGAAACTTTTATTCATGTGTGATTTTTGACAACAAATGTTTGTAGGCTATTTGATAATAGGGTAGAACGCGACTTTGTGCGATAGTGTAAAATGGGCCGCCAACTTTCTATCACCCGTTTCATAATATCGCAAAAAGTCAAAATGAGAGACGTCGGCGATGTCCCTGGTGGCAACCTGGAAGGATGCGGAGGAAAAGTTGTTGAGGGCAGTGGTGACTTTGACAGCGACAGGTAAGAAGATGGTGCTCGGGCTAGCCGGGAGCAGCTCGGCATGAAGGAGGATGCAGATGTCCATGACTACATGTCGAGTGACTCTGAGCCTCCGTGTGCACTGCTGCTCAGAGAGGTCCAGGAAGATGAGCCTCAGTCTGTAGACCCTGTGGCGAGGGTAGTTCCCTCTGCGACGCATCTCTCTCTGTGGTTGCCCTCCCTCCTGCTCTGCAGTTGGATGTGTCACAGCACTGTGTTGTGGAGCTCCACGTGTGAGAGGGGGACGGCGTGGCCGGCGAGGCTGGTGATGCTGTTCGTCCTCCGAGGAGGTCATGACTGCAGCTAAAGCGGCCCCCATCCGGAAGACATACATTTGAGGGGGTCCTCAAGGTAGGCAAATGTCTCTGGACACCGGGGTAAGTGTGCAAGTTTGTGAATTTTATTGTTGCGGGGGGTGGTGGAGGCCAGACTTTGTCCAAAGTGACAGAGTGGCCTCCTGCAATGAGTGGGGGTCTCCCCCCCCATCACCTGTCAAATGAACCTTTGCAGCTGCCACAGGCTGATGGCTGCAACATGTCCATTTGAACTGGGAGTGCTTCCCCCTGTATGGGAAACAGTCTCAATTCATTTCAAAATGCCAGCCCTCCTAAAATATCAGGTCAATCAGGTCTGTAAACGACCTGAAGTACCTGTTTAAGTACTTTAAGTGGCACCCCGCCGGCTTTAATTGCTGGCGGGAGTCCCACATGCAGGGGCTGTGCGCACATGTCAGCGCGTCACTGGGGAACCCGGAAGTGGGCAGGTTGGAGCCGGGCTCCAGACCCGCCCAGGTATCCCGGATTTTCGCAACCCTCCGCCACGAATGCACCCGATCGCGGGTGCGAAAATCGAGCCCATGATGTGTGCCAAGTTACCCCACATTATCACATTTTGAGTTGAGTTTGAGTTGAATATTATCACAATATTTGTTCCATTGTTTTTCCAAGAAAAGATTGAATGCATGGAAAATTGGCTCCCTCTATGTTGACCTTACTCTCCAGTCCTTCTTGATCTATCTTCTGAATCCCCAGTTCAATGCCAAAGGGTGAAATTTTAGCTTTGGGTGAGAGTGTAAAATGAACGATATTGAATCAGCCACCCATTATTAACCTCTCCCCATTTTCCCTTCCAGTGAAGTAAAGGACAGCCGATCCGATATTGTCCGTTGTCCTTTTTACACTGTCGCAAATGTTAAAATTACCCCCCATTATTTCTGCCATAGGAACACAGGAATATAGGTAATAGGAGGAGGCCATTCAGCCCCTCAAGCCTATTCCGCCATTCAATCAGATCTGTCTGAACTGCATCTCAACTCCATATCCCCTGATACCCTTACTTAACAAAAATCATTAGATTTGTCTACGACATATTAACTCTATAACCACAAAGATAGGAAGCAAGCATTTTTTGCTGCTATAGTATTTGGACAGAATAAATATGGAATTGGTAAAATCAGTTTTTCTTCAGAAGATTTTACCACATCATAGTGACCCTTTATCCTGCTAACAGATGGGCATTATCATGTATTACTTTGGAGCAAAATAGAGTATGCTAAATTTGTTGCAAGAAACAGCCACAATTGTTAACATTAAGGTGTCAACCGTAGCTTAGTGGTAGCACTCTCGCCTCTGAATCAGAAGGTTGTGTGCTCAAGTCCCCCTCCAGATACTTGAGCACATAGTTTAGGCTGTCACTCCAGTGCAGTACTGAGGCAGTGCTTAGTATCTCTTCCGAGTGCTGTATACATTTGGGCAGACAGGGGTTAAATTTCTGCAGGGGTTGTCCTGATCATCTGCTGTAACTTTGGTGGAAGATCTACAGAAACACTGGAAAAACAGCATAAATGCCGGATACGCTGTCTCTCAAGGATTCACGTAGATCTTCTACAGAAGTTATGGTGGACGATCGGGAGGACCCTTATGGAAATTCAACCACTTAGAGCCAAAGGGGATTTTGCCCATGGGGTCCATTCAACCCACAACTGCACTTCAAAAATTGACCACTGGCTAGGATCAGAAATGAAAACCTTTCCCAAATTTACCCTTCTTAATTCAAGGACAATGAAGACAACTGTGATGATGCCATGGCGGAGATGGACTACCTAGCACAGAGCACAAATCAAACCTGCAAACTTTATGGTCCGTATGGCTCAGTGTGCACTTATCCTCTGAGCCATTATATTCCCTGGTGACAAATAATTCACCAAAATAATTTCAAAATTCACCAAAATAATTATTTACTTTCAATAGAATAAAAGTGAAAAAAATGCAACAAGTTGTGGAATTTGCATTAAAGGAATCTGCCTCAATTTGATCCTCATTATTAGCTACTTATGTCTTCTACAGACATCTTGTTGTAATTATATTCAACTTTATTCTGAGTTAATTCATTTTTTTAATCCATCACTGTGGCCATCTGGTAGCAATTTCTTGCACTCAGAAAATAGCCTTTATCAGTGTTCAGAACTGAAATGAAAAATCATTAAATCTCATTATCTGAGTGTGTCCATTTGAATTATAAAATTTATTTCAATACTTGATTATTTAGACCATCTGTTAACTAATCCCTTGTGACAAAAAGAGTTAAATTAAACTAAAACAATGCTAAAGTTATCGTGCCGATAAAGAGCTGAATATCTGGGATTGGGAAGAGTTCAAAAGGATCGAATGGGATTTTAAAGGTGCTGGTATATCTTGTAGAAGAACTTTGTGTTTAGAGAACACATCTCAATTATCTATTTAAAAAATTATATTTAGAAGAATATTCCTTGACATTTTTGTCAAATTTAGTTCCCCACAATAAAGACTTGGGGCTCAATTTTAGACGTAAAAAACGGGTGGGTGGGGGGTGGGGGCCATTGAAAATTGCCACCATTTCAGACCCACCCCCCAACCCGCCTCCAACCCGCCCATTTCCGGTTTTCACGGGGACGGGACGAGTGGCGGGCGGTCAACCTGCTCCCAAGAGGCGGGTCGGGCCTTAAAACCTTTAAGGATGCTTCAGCCCTCCATTTTTCACTAATTCCCGATTTCAACCCCGGGGGGCCGGGATTCCCGAGCCTGCTGTTTTATGCCTTGTGAAAGGAGGCAAGAATGCCTGAGACTAACAGATAAGTGCCTAGAAAGGCACAGCTTGTGGGCCCGGAGGAGCAGGAGTGCTTCCCCCATGCCCAACAAGCCTACTTGCACTGACCCCCCGCCCCAATCACGGACTCCCCCCGTCGCGGACCGCTGAACCCCAATCGTGGACCCCTGACCCCAACCCATTCCCCCAACCCCGATCCCCCGAACCCTGATCCTCCGACCCCGATCCCAATCCTCCGACCCCAAAAGCGACACCAATCCCGATCCTGGGACCCCGATTCCGAATCTCCGACCTCGACCCCAATCCTCTGACCCCAACCCTGATCCCGATCCTCCCTCTCAATGATTGCAGACCCCCGCGATGACCCCCAATCCCACCCCTCCGTGACTTACCCCCAGTCCCATCCCCTATGACTCGTGATCCCGGTGCCCACCTATGCCCACTTGTGCCCGCCTATGCCCACCCATGTCCCTTGCCCACCCATGCCCCTTGCCCACCCGTGCCCCTTGCCCACCCATGACCCCCGTGCCCCCCACCATCCAAACAAACAAAGACTTACCTGCAGACTTACCTGAAGACGTCCTCTCCCTGGCAGGTCTCCCATCCGACTGAGACCAGCCTGTCAATCAGCTGGTCAGTCGGACGGGAAACCGAAAAAAAAAGATGTCCCTACGTCAAAATTGTAAAGACGTCAAATTGGACCCCCCCGCCCCCTTCCTGGCTCCGTTTTAAAATTGAGCCCTTGCTATTTCTTCACATGGGTAAGGGTATCAAGGGATATGGGGCAAAGGCAGATAAATGGAGTTGAGGTACAGATCAGCCATGATCTAACAGAATGGTAGAACAGGCTCAGGAGGCTGAATGACCTACTTCTTTTCTTATGTTCCTATGTAAGAAAGCTGACATTTTTTAAATATCAGGAATCAAATTTTTTAAGAAATGTGAAGAAATATTTTTTAAGTTTTTGTATTTTAAGTGGACATTGTAGGATTACTTTGAGAAAAGAATTACTCCCTCTAAACAATTTGTCTCCTTTACATTTAAGCAAAGTAACAGTGAAGGATTCGAGAAGGAGAGAGAACAAATTGATGGGAATTATTAGCTGGCAAGTTGCTTTTATTCTTCATCTTTCGAAAGCAAGACAGCAACTTCTTGCTGGTCAGATTGAAAAACCATATTTTGCAGTCTTGCTGTGTTTGAAAATAGTTTGCTAACTAACTTGGCATTAAATTACTGCTTCGGTTATCAATTCTGAAATTGTCAGTTTTGAGGTACTGAACAATCAAAGTGGCAATTCTATTTCGTTTTTACTCTTGGGAATTCAGTTTTCCACAAAGAAGCAAAAAAAATCAAAAGAAAACAAAAACTTTAATTTATATAGCTCCTTTCACCTCCTCAGAAAGTCCCAAAGTGCTTCATAGTCAATGAATTACTTTTCAAATGCAGTCACTGTTGTTATGTAGGCAAATGTGACAGCCAATCTGCACACAGCAAGGTCACATAAATAGCAATAAGATGAATGACTAGTTAAATGTTTTTGTTAGAGTTGGTTAAAGAATATTGTCAAGGACACTGGGAGAACTCGCTACTATTCCTTAAAGAAGTACTGCAGGATCTTTTACCTCCACTTGAATTGCCAGACAGTAACCTAGTTTACCATTTCATCCAAAAGATGGCATCTCATCCAATGCAGCAGTCCCACAGCACTGCAGTGAAGTGTCAGTGTAGATTATATGGTCAAATCTGTAGTGTGGTTTGAACCCATAACTTATCATCGAGGAAACACTATACTGTCATGAAGTTTCATTGTCGTATTATCATTCAGATGCACGTTCATAACTTCAGGCCATTTATAATTTGATATAACTTGTAGTACTGGTAGTACATTTAGCTGTGTGATATTAATAACAAATGTGTCAACATATTTACATGAAATTCCTTTTTCACTAACTTAGAAAAAGATATTGAGCCATCAATTTAAATAGAGTTAACAGCCAAATAAAATAGAGAAATTTCATATGACACATTAGTGCACTCATCATTAATATTGCTCAGTACAATTTCAAACCTCTAGACATAGAAAACATTTACATGCTCAAAGTTATTAACAATTTTAAACAAATATTCAAAATTGACACTTTTTTCCCCCTGAATTATTATTGTAACAGCAACAGTGACAGGATAATAAAAGCTCAAATTTCATGAAGCAAAAAGTTCCTTCATAACTCTTGATGTCTAAGTTTATATAAGGTAACAAAGTAAAAAAAATGCATTATTTGCATCAGAACATTTCTTTCAGCACTTACATTAATATAGTCGACAGAGATGGTAAAATCTAGGTCTCAGTGCTGTACTTCATGAAATGTTACAAGAAAATCTGAACATGCTGTTGCTATGGTAACTGGCAAGGTTGTTCTGAACTATTATCTAAAAGATGTAAATTCCCTAAGTACATGACTAGACAATACACCCCCTCTTAATAACACTGTGTCAACAGAGACATGGAGCTCGATTTTAAACATAAATTGCGGGGGGTGGCGGGTTGCAAAAATTACAGAAAAGCAGAGCGGGTTTGGAAGCCGGCTCAAACCCGCCGACTTCCGAATTCCCTACAAACGCACCTGTGTGTGCGCAGGCCTCCCGAATCTGGAAGACCGG
Source organism: Heptranchias perlo (assembly GCF_035084215.1). Classification (NCBI taxonomy): domain Eukaryota; kingdom Metazoa; phylum Chordata; class Chondrichthyes; order Hexanchiformes; family Hexanchidae; genus Heptranchias; species Heptranchias perlo. The sequence goes on along the minus strand of NC_090338.1, from coordinate 8,985,586 downwards.
AAGTCTCGCCGGCAATTAAAGCTGGTGGGATGATAGTTAAAGAACCAAATGTACCTCATTGAGGTACTTAAGGCACTTTACTTGTGTCCTATTAGGCAGTTAGAAGATTTTTAGCTTACCACAGCTTCTGGTTCATGCCTGGTGAAACCAGGTGTGAAGGGCCAGATCAGGCAAAAAGAAACAAAATAAATTACATAAAAAACCATTGCACGAAGTTAAAACACAATATCAACCTACCTTTTCACCCTGCTCCGATGTCCGATATCTCCCTCTCTGATCTCCCCTTCTTCACCCCCCGCTGATGTCCCGCCGATCTCCACCTCTTCACCCCGATCTTCCACTCACCCACCCCGATCTTCCCCTTCCCCCCACCCCGATCTTCCCCTTCCCCCCACCCCGATCTTCCACTCTCCCCCCCCCGATCTTCCACTCTCCCCCCCCCCCCCCCGCTCTTCCACTCTCCACCCCCCCCCGATCTTCTGTTCCAGCGCCGGGTGATATCTTGTTCTCTTTCTCTCCCCCCCGACCCCTCACATTGCAGCTCCTGTCGGCAGCCAGCCTGTCAATCAGGCTGACTGCTGGACGCGAAACCCAGAAAGAAGTTTAATCACCATCAATTACGTTACGATCACGTCGGAAACGGTAAGTTTTGTTTATTTGGGTTTGTCACGTGCACCTTCACCCCCCCGCCCGCTGCCAACCCACAACCATTTCAAAATTGAGCCCATGATTTATTTCCTGCAGTGTTTCTCATAGCTTTAACGAAATCGAGAACATTCGAGCCCTCTTCTTATGCTTTATAAGATGTGGAATTTAACAGCTAAACAAGGATTCACAATTTTTCCAAATTGCACTAAAAGCAGCTTGCTTTCTTTTCATATGTATTATTTTGAGAACCTGCTCCACCCTCCCCTCCTTTCCTGAAGACTGAGTAGTTTTTGGCCACGGTCCCACAAGCACTGACCACCACTCATGCACTTTACCCAAGTTTAAGATCACTGTAGCACAACTAATTTGGACACATTACACCAAGCTTCTGGATGGAGTAAACAACAGCAGGATAATATACTAAGCCAGGGTGATTCGATGTACTGTAAAAATGTTTTACTATTTCCCTTTTTAATTTTTTAGTGCTTTCAATAAAAAACTATATATGGAGTCAGTGAAGATGTATAAGAATTTTATTGTTCCCTTGATCGTTCTGGATTCTAATTTAATTATACTGTAACATAATATACTTTGTTTAATTTGAAACATTAAGTAATTTATTAACTGCTATTGATTAAGCAAGTCTAAATGACCAAACTCATTGATTATTGCACATATCTTTTAAGTGTCTTAGAAATATAAAAATAAAGATTAATATTCAAAACTATTAAAAGAGCAATGTGAAAGAACATGTTATGTTCTGTGCATAGTAAGTGAACAAACTAAACTTTTAGTGCAAGATTTAACTTTGTAATAATCTTCTGAATAATTGATACCATAGTGACGATTTTTCACCTGTTGCTTGTCTGTTTCTTGCCTGAAAAATGGGCAGCTGGCAGCGGGCATGTGGCAGTGCCCAATCGGTGGGGGGGGGGCATCTTGGCTGCCCCTTAAATTCCAAGGCCTGCCTGATGCAATTCTCAGGTGTGCCTGTAAATGGGCACATAGCACTCCTGCCCAAAACTAGCTCCTTAACATATGCCAATTGGGGTGCTATGCCAGCTACAAATTTGTGGAACATGCACTGTGCATGCTCCGCCCATTTGTATCAAGTGGCGAGCGGCCTAACCAGCCATCCTTAAAGGGACCACTGGAGCTCGCTCCAAAATGGCCTGGAACTTTTTTGGGGAAAGTTTTAGGGGGCCAAGAGGAGCAGGGATGCTTCTCTTCGCCCAACAGAAATAATGCGACCTGTTACTGGTTGCTGAGTGGGTCTCCCTATCCCGCCTCCTTTTACCAATGATGGCTGGCTCGGCTAGTCCAGGAGACTCTGGATTTCTCACCCTGCCCTTCCCCCCGCCCATGTGAGACGCTGCCCACTAGCCCTCATTGAGGGCAATTTTAACTTTCGGCGATGGTGTACAATAGACGAAGTCAATGGAAAGAAAATTTGAGTGGGTGCATAATGGATGGCCCATCCTGTAACACCTGTTTCACACCATCACCAAAAGTTAAAATTACCCCCATTTGGTGCTCGGCAGCTCTCCCGAATTACGCTGATGAGGCCCAAACCTAAAAAATGGTTCCTGTTTCCCGATGTCGGCTTTAGGCGGGCAGTGGGGCTGTTCCACCAAATTCATGCCCATTCTAGACAGTAGATGAAAGATGCCCCCCTCCCCCACATGTGTCTCATAGTGCCACAAAAATTCTGATGGGCTCACAAGGAATGAAAGTACTTCTCAGTACGAGTTTGCAATTGGATATTGTACAATTTTTTTGAGCAAAATGGGATTATGTGGAAGCCCGGTAGAATCATATGTAAACACGCTAGCCAGATGATTCTGAACATAATAGGCCAGGAAGACTCCTGGTCCATTCTGAGTTAGTTGATCTTAGCTGGGGTAGCAGTATGGACACTACAATAAGACTGAATGCCCCGGGATGGGCAGAGAAAAATCAACAGGATTCCCATTTCTGAGTGCCTGCAAAGTGTGAATGTGCGGATGTTGGATAAGCAAAGGGGGTAGATTCAACAAATCATGCCCTCACGGGCCACAATCCATCGTCCTCATGGTAGAATAGGCTGATTACATTCACAGCTCAGTTTGTCCCATGAAGAAGGGAATATTCCAGTGGATTATCAATACCCAAGTCAGCATACATCACCATCAATCACTGCCCTTGAGACAGATAGGGAGGAAAACAGCATAAATTGGCAAGAAAGTTTTTTAAAATTCGTTCATGGGATGTGGGCGTCGCTGGCAAGGCCAGCATTTATTGCCCATCCTTAATTGCCCTTGTGAAGGTGGTGGTGAACCGCCTCCTTGAACCGCTCAGTCCGTGTGCTGAAGGTTCTCCCAAGGTACTGTTAGGTAGGGAGTTCCAGGATTTTGACCGAGCGATGATGAAGGAACGGTGATATATTTCCAAGTCAGGATGGTGTGTGACTTGGAGGGGGACGTGCAGGTGGTATTGTTCCCAAGTGCCTGTTGCCCTTGTCCTTGTAGGTGGTAGAGGTCATGGGTTTGGGAGGTGCTGTCGAAGAAGCCTTGGCGAGTTGCTGCAGTGCATCCTGTGGATGGTACACGCTGCAGCCACAGTGCACCGGTGGTGAAGGGAGTGAATGTTTAGGGTGGTGGATGGGGTTCCAATCAAGCGGGCTGCTTTGTCCTGGATGGTGTCGAGCTTCTTGAGTGTTGTTGAAGCTGCACTCATCCAGGCAAGTGGAGAATATTCCATCACACTCCTGCCTTGTGCCTTGTAGATGGTGGAAAGGCTTTGGGGAGTCAGGAGGTGAGCCAATCGCCGCATAATACCCAGCCTCTGACCTGCTCTTGTAGCCACAGTATTTGTGTGGCTGGCCCAGATAAATCTGGATATATTATAAAAAGATAGTTAAGCAAGGAGCTAAAGGCAACAACCCAGATTCATTGGTTACATAATGAGTATACACTGCTTAATTTTACTCCTGTGGTTTATCATTTTTTTCCCCTTTTTCCTTGCTCTTCTTGTTTTATGCCTACCCCACCTGAGTGTACTCACTTGTACAAGGGTACAGTCTCAAGGACCTTCTAGATATCCTAGAGCAATACATCCTGGAAACAAACAGGGAACAGGCTATTTGAAATCTTGTATTATGTAATGAGACAGGGTTAATTAGTAATTTACAGTAAGGGATCCTCTGGGGAAGAGTGATCATAATATGATAGTATTTCACATTGAGTTTGAGAGTAATGTACTTAAGTCAGAAGCTAGAGTCTTAAACTTAAATAAAGCCAACTATTTAGAAATGAGAGGTGAGTTGGCTAAGGTAGATTGGGAAATCAAATTAAAGGGTATGATGGTTGAAAAGCAATGGCAAACATTTAAAGAAATATTTCAATATTCTCAACAAATATGCATTCCATTGAGAAAGAGTAGTAAGCCTGAGGATTGGGAGAGTTTTAGAAACCATCATGGGACAACGAAAAAATTGATGAAAAGGGAGAAAGTAGAATACTAAAGTAAACTATTAAAAAATATTAAAACGGATTGTAAGAGCTTATCGAAGTATGTAAAAAGGAAGAGACTAGTAAAAGTAAATGCTGAGGCTGGAGAAATTATAATGGGGAATCAAGAAATGACAGATGCGTTAAACAAATATTTTATATCTGTCTTCACAGTAGAAGGCACAAAAAAATATCAGAAATAGTGGGAAACTAAGGGTCTAATAAGAGTGAGGAACTTAAATTAATTAATATCAGTAGAGAAAAAGTACTTGAGAAACTAATGGGATGAAAAGCCGATAAATCCCCTGGATCTGATGGCCGACATCCGTAGGTTCGAAAAGAGGTGACTGCAGAGATAGTGGATGCGTTGGTAATAATCTTCCAAAAATCCCTAGATTCTAGAACGGTCCCCTTGGATTGGTAGGTTGCAAATGTGACCCTGCTATTCAAGAAAGGAGGGAGAGAGAAAACAGGGAACAACAGGCCAGTTTGCCTGACATCGGGAAAATGCTGGAATCCATTATTAAAGAAGTGGTAACAGGGCACTTAGAAAATTATAATATGATTAGGCAGAGTCAAAATGGCTTTATGAAAGGGAAATCGTGTTTGACAAATTTATTAGAGTTTTTTTGAGTAACGAACTAGCAGGGTTTAGATAAAGGGGAACCAGTGGATGTCGTATATTTGGATTTTCAAAAGGCATTCAATAAGGTGCCACATAAAAGGTTGTTACACAAGATAAGAGCTCATGGGTTGGCAGTAACATATTAGCATGGATAGAGGATTGGTTAATGGACATTAACAGAGAGTAGGGATAAACGAGTCATTGTCAGGTTGGCAGGCTGTAACTTGTGGGGTGCCGCAAGGATCGGTACTTTGGCCTCAGCTATTTACAATCTATATCAATGACTTAGATGAAGGGATCAAGTGTAATGTATCCAAGTTTTCTGGCGATTCAAAGCTAGGTGGGAAAGTAAACTGTGAGGTGGACACAAAGAGTCTGCAAATTGATATAGACAGGTTAAGTGAGTGGGCAAGAAGGTGACAGATGGAATATAATGTGGGGAGATGTGAGGTTATTCACTTTGAATAGAAAAACAGAATATTTTTTAAATGGTAAGAAACTATTAAATGAGAGACTGAGATGGATAGATTTTTGGATTCTAGGGGAATCAAGGGATATGGGGATCAGGCAGAAAAGTAGAGTTGAGGTCGACGATCAACCATGATCTGACTGAATGGCTGAGCAGGCTCGAGGGGCCATGTGGCCTACTCCTGCTTAGGAGTTAGAACATAAGAACATTCTTATGTTCTTATCTCACCTCAGTAGTCACTCTAGGTATCCGAGTCCATGTATTGCAAACGTGAGAGGCATAACAGGGGGCTTTACCTAGTCCCTTACCCAAACCTCCACACGGGCATAGCTTCAGCAGGAGTCAATTGATAGTGTTTAGCAGTGGGAACCCCTGCTACTATTTTCTCCTCCCTAGCCTAAGCCTCTTAGGCTAACTTAGCACATCTACTGTTGCTCCTGCAGAGATCAGTATATAGAATTATTTCTGTTCTTTGTGTCATTTCCTCCTGTACTATTGTTTATTATTGTCACAAGAACCCTTTCTGGTTTTGTAGGCCCTTTTCATGTAACCCCACTATTTAAAAAAGGAGCAGCGTCTGCATGGTACATTGGCGAGACCATGCAGACGCTGCGACAACGGATGAACGGACACCGCGCAACAATCGCCAAACAGGAGGGTTCCCTCCCAGTCGGGGAACACTTTAGCAGTCAAGGACATTCAGCCACCGATCTTCGGGTAAGCGTTCTCCAAGGCGGCCTTCGAGACACACGACAACGCAAAATCGTCGAGCAGAAGTTGATAGCCAAGTTCCGCACCCATGAGGACGGCCTCAACCGGGATCTTGGGTTCATGTCACGCTACACGTAACCCCACCAGCAAAAAGGGGGAAAAAATTTATATGTTTTTTAAAATTCTCTCTCTCTCTCTGCCATTTTAAGTTTCTTTCTGCTTGCCTGTGTAAAAGACACAATGTATATCGAGTGTACTGGGACGTTCTGTTCTCCGTGACTGGCCTGTTTGAATAACAACGACACCTTTTGATTGGTGTGATGCTGTCCCAACATCGTATAAGATATGCGATTTGAGAACCTTTTCATTCAATCATCTGACGAAGGAGATAATCTCCGAAAGCTTGTGATTTTAAAATAAATTTGTTGGACTATAACCTGGTGTTGTAAGATTCCTTACATTTAAAAAAGGAGGGAGAGAAAAAACAGGGAATTACAGATCAGTTAGCCTAACACCAGTGGTGGGGAAAATGTGAGAGTCTATTATAAAGGATGTGACAACAGAACACTTGGTAGGCATTAACGGGATTGGACAAAGTTAGTATGGGTTTATGAAAGGGAAATCATGCTTAACAAATCTACTGGAGTCTTTTGAGGAGGTAACTAGTAGGATAGGTTAGAACCAGTGGATGTGGTGTATTTGGATTCTCAGAAGGCTTTTGATAAGGTCCCACACAAGAGGTTAGTGTGCAAAATTAAAGCACATGGGATTGGGGGGAATATACTGGCATGGAGTGAGAATTGGTTGACAGACAGGAAGCGGAGAGTAGGAATAAACGGGTCTTTTTCCGGGTGGCAGGCAGTGACTAGTGGGGTACCGCAGGGATCAGTGCTTGGGCCCCAGCTATTAACAATATATATCAATGATTTGGATGAGGGAACTGAATGTAACATTTCCAAGTTTGCAGGTGACACAAAGCTGGGGTGGAATGTGAGTTGTGAGGAGGATGCAAAGAGGCTCCAATGTGATTTCGACAAGTTGGGTGAGTGGGCAAGAACATGGCAGATGCAGTATAAAGTGGATAAATGTGAGGTTATCCAATTTGGTTGTAAAAACAGAAAGGCAGGTTATTATCTGAACGGTGATAGGTTGGGAAAAGGGGAGGTGCAATGAGACCTGGGTGTCCTTGCTGTGGAGGGAGTGCTACGAAAGTTTACCAGACTGATCTCTGGGACGGCAGGACTGACGTACGAGGAAAGATTGGGTCAACTAGGCTTATAGTCACTAGAGTTTAGAAGAATGAGAGGTGATCTCATCGAAACATATAAAATTCTAACAGGACTAAACAGACTAGATGCAGGGAGGATGTTCCCAATGGCTGAGGAGTCCAGAACCAGGGGTCACAGTCTCAAGATATGGAGTGTGCCATTTAGAACCGAGATGAGGTGAAATTTCTTCACTCAGAGGGTGGTGAACCTGTGGAATTCTCTACCACAGAAGGCTGTGGAGGCCAAGTCATTAAATATATTCAAGAAGGAGATAGATATATTTCTTAATGCTAAAGGGATCAAGGGATATGGGGAAAAAGCGGGAACAGGGTACTGAGTTAGACGATCAGCTATGATCATTTTGAATGGTGGAGCAGGCCCGAAGGGCCGAATGGCCTACTCTTGCTCCTGGTTTCTATGATTCTATGATTCTATGAATGTAGATGAGGAACTGACAATAAGGTCCATTATCTGATTCTTATTTTTTCAGGGCAAGAATTTATGAATTTGATAGCGGTATTGGTAGAAAACGAAATGCTGATAAAAAGGAAGCATTCTATCCAGACTGTGGCAGAGCATGTTAAATTAAAGCTGTTTTCGCAGCCATTACACAGCACTGCAGCCACACTCATTGGCTGCTGCCAGCAAACAGTGCGTGTTCTACATCACCTCTGTTTATTTATTTCTGCAGTACTCCAGTATAACTGGCAGAGTAGTTGAGTATCTTAGTCATATCCACTGTTATATGAAGTAGTAACATCACAATAATTAAGAGAATAAATCATCGCTTCCCCTTTCTTTCTTCACTTGATAATTCAGTCTAGCCTTTTTTTTACTGTACTGCCACAGTTAGGTTCTGCAAAATGTACAAACGGCCCTAGATAAATAAATCAAGACAGAAGTACCCCCGGCTATTTCACTTTTAAATGAATTACAATAGTACTAATTCAAATCTGATTGCAAGGAAATATGTGCCTGGTTTCCTGAATTCTTTAGGGTATGGCAAAGGTTTACATCACAAACAAATGATTAATATTAGTGAAATGTTACCAGAGAAACAATAAAAAGAAAACTTATATTTCAGTTTGAAACTGACTTATTGCTATCCTTGGTCGGATCACAGAGGAAAAGAATAATCAGATGGCATCTAGATATAACCAACTTGCTACGTGACCCAATGCTTTCTTGAGGCCTGCTGGCAGTTTCCTATGGCTTGTAGTAAGGTGGTTTTACTGTTAACAACAGGAGCAAATTCAGGTTACTTATATTGGTAAAAAAATAACACTGGGTTACCATTTGTGGGAACATTGAACCTGTACAGTTCTGACAATTTTTGATTTGTTTGCAAATTTTGCAACATTCAGCTTGTCAGAGAAGTATTATCACACTTCATTACAGTGTGCAGTCTACTTCAGTACAATAGCTTGTAAAGGGAGGATGGCTAAAGAGATCCCTTTGTCATAACTTATTAATATTGAAGTTAATGTCGATAATTTAATTGGCTTCCTCCACTCCTGCTGCTGTTCACTAAATGCACAACTCTAGAATCATAGAATCATAGAAGTTACAACATGGAAACAGGCCCTTCGGCCCAACATGTCCATGTCGCCCAGTTTATACCACTAAGCTAGTCCCAATTGCCTGCACTTGGCCCATATCCCTCGATACCCATCTTCCCCATGTAACTGTCCAAATGCTTTTTAAAAGACAAAATTGTACCCGCCTCTACTACTGCCTCTGGCAGCTCGTTCCAGACACTCACCACCCTTTGAGTGAAAAAATTGCCCCTCTGGATCCTTTTGTATCACTCCCCTCTCACCTTAAATCTGTGCCCCCTCGTTATAGACTCCCCTACCTTTGGCGAAAGATTTTGACTATCGACCTTATCTATGCCCCTCATTATTTTATAGACTTCTATAAGATCACCCCTTAACCTCCTACTCTCCAGGGAAAAAAGTCCCAGTCTGTCTAACCTCTCCCTGTAAGTCAAACCATCAAGTCCCGGTAGCATCCTAGTAAATCTTTTCTGCACTCTTTCTAGTTTAATAATATCCTTTCTATAATAGGGTGACCAGAACTGTACACAGTACTCCAAGTGTGGCCTCACCAATGCCCTGTACAACTTCAACAAGACATCCCAACTCCTGCATTCAATGTTCTGACCAATGAAACCAAGCATGCTGAATGCCTTCTTCACCACCCTATCCACCTGTGACTCCACTTTCAAGGAGCTATGAATCTGTACTCCTAGATCTCTTTGTTCTATAACTCTCCCCAACGCCCTACCATTAACGGAGTAGGTCCTGGCCCGATTCGATCTACCAAAATGCATCACCTCACATTTATCTAAATTAAACTCCATCTGCCATTCATCGGCCCACTGGCCCAATTTATCAAGATCCCGTTGCAATCCTAGATAACCTTCTTCACTGTCCACAATGCCACCAATCTTGGTGTCATCTGCAAACTTACTAACCATGCCTCCTAAATTCTCATCCAAATCATTAATATAAATAACAAATAACAGCGGACCCAGCACCGATCCCTGAGGCACACCGCTGGACACAGGCATCCAGTTTGAAAAACAACCCTCGACAACCACCCTCTGTCTTCTGTCGTCAAGCCAATTTTGTAACCAATTGGCTACCTCACCTTGGATCCCATGAGATTTAACCTTATGTAACAACCTACCATGCGGTACCTTGTCAAATGCTTTGCTGAAGTCCATGTAGACCACGTCTACTGCACAGCCCTCATCTATCTTCTTGGTTACCCCTTCAAAAAACTCAATCAAATTCGTGAGACATGATTTTCCTCTCACAAAACCATGCTGACTGTTCCTAATTAGTCCCTGCCTCTCCAAATGCCTGTAGATTCTGTCCCTCAGAATACCCTCTAACAACTTACCCACTACAGATGTCAGGCTCACTGGTCTGTAGTTCCCAGGCTTTTCCCTGCCGCCCTTCTTAAACAAAGGCACAACATTTGCTACCCTCCAATCTTCAGGCACCTCACCTGTAGCGGTGGATGATTCAAATATCTCTGCTAGGGGACCCGCAATTTCCTCCCTAACCTCCCATAACGTCCTGGGATACATTTCATCAGGTCCCGGAGATTTATCTACCTTGATGCGCGTTAAGACTTCCAGCACCTCCCTCTCTGTAATATGTACACTCCTCAAGACATCACTATTTATTTCCCCAAGTTCCCTAACATCCATGCCTTTCTCAACCGTAAATACCGATGTGAAATATTCATTCAGGATCTCACCCATCTCTTGTGGTTCCGCACATAGATGACCTTGTTGATCCTTAAGAGGCCCTACTCTCTCCCTAGTTACCCTTTTGCCCTTTATGTATTTGTAGAAGCTCTTTGGATTCACCTTTGCCTGATCTGCCAAAGCAATCTCATATCCCCTTTTTGCCCTCCTGATTTCTCTCTTAACTCTACTCCGGCAATCTCTATACTCTTCAAGGGATCCACTTGATCCCAGCTGCCTATGCATGTCATATACCTCCTTCTTATTTTTGACTAGTGCCTCAATCTCCCGAGTCATCCAAGGTTCCCTACTTCTACCAGCCTTGCCCTTCACTTTATAAGGAATGTGCTTACCCTGAACCCTGGTTAACACACTTTTGAAAGCCTCCCACTTACCAGACGTCCCTTTGCCTGCCAACAGACTCTCCCAATCAACTTCTGAAAGTTCCTGTCTAATACCATCAAAATTGGCCTTTCCCCAATTTAGAATTTTAACTTTTGGGCCAGACCTATCCTTCTCCATAGCTATCTTAAAACTAATGGAATTATGATCACTGGTCCCAAAGTGATCCCTCACTAACACTTCTGTCACCTGCCCTTCCTTATTTCCCAAGAGGAGGTCAAGTTTTGCCCCCTCTCTAGTCGGGCCATCCACATACTGAATGAGAAATTCCTCCTGAATACACTCAACAAATTTCTCTCCATCCAAGCCCCTAATGCTATGGCTGTCCCAGTCAATGTTGGGAAAGTTAAAGTCCCCTACTATTACCACCCTATTTTTCTTGCAGCTGTCTGTAATCTCCTTACATATTTGCTCCTCAATTTCCCGTTGACTATTTGGGGGTCTGTAGTACAATCCTATCAAAGTGATCTCTCCCTTCTTATTTTTCAGTTCTACCCATATGGACTCAGTGGGCGAACCCTCGGATATATCCCCTCTCACTACTGCCGTGATGTTCTCCCTAATCAAGAACGCAACTCCCCCTCCTCTCTTACCTCCTGCTCTATCTTTCCTATAGCATCTGTCATTTATCAACATTTATATGTGTATATTTTATACTAATCATAATTCGTGTCACCCTTGGCTCAGTGATAGCACTCTCACCTCTGAGTCAGAAGGTAATTGGTTCAACTTTACTCCAGAGATTTGAACATATAGACTGCCAGTTCAGTGCAGCACTGAGAGAGTGCTGCACAGTTGGAGGTTGCCATCTTTTTACAGAGAATTACATAGAATTTACAGCACGGAAACAGGCCATTCGGCCCAACAAATCTATGCAGTTGTTTATGCTCCACATGAGACTCCTCCCATCCTCTGCCCTCTCAGATGTACATAAAAGATCCGAAGATAAGGGGCGTTCCCATGGTGTCCTGGCCAACATTTATCCCTCAACCAACACCACCAAAAACAAGTTATCTGGTTGTTTATCTCACTGCTCTTTCTAGGAATTTGTTGGGAGCAGATTGGCTGCTGCGTTTCCCTATATTGCAACAGTGACTATGCTTCAGAATACTATGTTGGCTGTGAAGCACTTTGGGATCTCCATAGCTTGTGAAAGACTCTAAGTAAATGCAAGTTCTTTATTTTCCTTCTGTATAATTTGCTGATAATTACTGTCTTTCTAGCTCTAGCATGGACCTCTGTTGTTTCATTTTGATTTGATTGAATCTTTGAAGAGTCCATGCTCAATAGTGAAAATTGCAAAAATTATCAGTCATGGTTTTGTAGATGTACGTGCATTTATGTGTAAAATAACATGTGGGGCATCAGTGTTGTAGAATGGAATATTATTTTCCCTTATGGCAACCAGTATCAAAATCAAACACTCTTAATATCAGGAATAACATTGGCTAGCTGCAGGATGAAGCATCATCTACACTATCCCACACTAAACCCTGAGCCATCCCCCATCCCCTCAATGGCTCAAGAGGGCCTCTAATTGCACTAGTGTGACCTTCAATTTCTCACAACAGCAATCACTGAACCATCTCTCAGTGAGACTGCCAATTTAATGTCCATTAGTATTGGATTGTGGATATTCCGTGTGATGTATCCTCATACTTACAGGAGCTGATTAATGCTGGCCAAATTTATTTTAATTAGGGATCATACAGCCAAAGAGCAAAGGTGGCTTTCATCCCATGGCATGAATATGAAACTGCCTTCAATGTAAATATCACTGTATAAAATTAATCTCTCACAAGGTTACTAATATAAATACTTAATTGCTAGTTCAAGATAAACAATATATAGTGTCATCTGCAAAATCTATATCTTTTTGTGCAATAGTTAAAATGGTATTTAAAAGGATTGGTAACAATTCGCACTTAGATATGTGTCCTCAACCTCTGATGTGTTGGTGTCCCCAACCTTTATGCCTTGCCTTTTTTTTTGCTTTTTAAAGTGGTTTAATCTTTTAGTATGTTGTTATTGTAGTCTGGTAAAATCTATTACTTTAAATTTCCACATGTTAATTTTTTGTAACTATTAAATCTTTCCATCTCAAACTTCAGCCAATTTGTCCAGAATCATGCCCACGATAGTTGCGTTGAAATTGCCCAAAGTAATTTCACTTATAGCCTGTAGAATAAATCTGGAGAGGAAACTGTCATGCAAACTGATTGGGTTGGAGGTGAACCCAGGTCCCACTGATGAACTGGCAATGTTCTCAGCTATCGTTGCATTTCTTCCTCCTCAACAAAAAAAAATGAATTCCATCATCAACTGCTATATAGAAGTAAAATTAATGCTTACTGCTTCAATTTGACACAGTGACCAAAACTGCTATACAGTAATAAATCCTTGTGTTTATCATTTTATGGCAGTAGCATGCAATTTAATGCTTGCTTTGCAGGAATTGAAATGTGCAGACTTTATTGTTCTACCATGGCCAATCTTGTACTTCAAAAAAAAATGTAATTTCAAGCTTAGATAAAAATTATACTGATTCTACGTTAACCTCGAAAATTCATTTGTTGTGAGTGGAATGTCTGAATGAAATACTAAAACTCTCTTGAGGGAATTTTAAAATATTAGGCAATTGACTTTGGACAGAGTAACAAGCTTAAATTGAGTAATGGAGAATATTAGTGTATTAATCTTATTCATATCATACCAATTTAAATGATAATTGCTAGAAAATGATACACATAATATGTAGTAAAATGACTTAAGAAAATTCCGGCCTAGAGATTCATCGGTGCCGCGCCTGTTTTCCAGGAGTGAAACAGGTGCTAAAGTGTTCAATATGGTGTGCACCGCACATTCTGCGCCACAAGTGCTCCGCCTGCCATATTGGTAAGGATCCTGTATAGGAGTCCAGGGACTATGCCTGGAACAGGCATTAGTTCCCTTGCTCATGCAAATCAGGTCCCCTTTACAAAATTTGTTAGTGACTGACTGAAGTGTGCACAAGTCAGTTTAACCTCAGTGGTGGGGAAACTTTTAGAAACGATAATCCAGGACAGAATTAACAGTCACTTGGACGAGGGTGGATTGATTAGGGAAAGCCAGCATGGATTTGTTAAAGGCAAATCATGTTTAACTAACCTGATAGAGTTTTTTGATGAGGTAACAGAGAGGGTAGATGAGGGCAATGCATTTAATGTGGTGTATATGGATTATCAAAAGGCGTTTGATAAAGTGCCGCATGGTAGGCTTGTCATCAAGATTACGGCCCATGGAATAAAGGGGGCAGTATCAACATGGATACAGAATTGGCTAAGGGACAGGAAGCAGAGAGTAGTGGTGAACAGTTGTTTTTCGAACCGGAGGGAGGTGTACAGTGGTGCTCCCCAGGGGTCATTGCTGGGACCACTGCTTTTCTTGATATATATTAATGACTTCGACTTGGGTGTACAGGACACAATTTCAAAATTTGCGGATGAGGAAAAATCTTGGGAGAATAGTAAACAGTGAGGAGGACAGTGATAGTCTTCAAGAGGATATAGACAGGTAGGTGGAATGGGTGGACACGTGGCAGATGAAATTTAATGCAGAAAAATGCAAAGTGATACATTACAGTAGGAAGAATGAGGAAAGGCAATGTAAATTAGAGGGCACAACTGTAAAAGTGATACAGGAACAGAGAGATCTGGGGATATATGTGCACAAATCGTTGAAGGTGGCAGGGCAGGTTGAGAAAACAGCTAAAAAAGCATACGGCATCTTGGACTTTATAAATAGAAGCATAGAGTACAAAAGTATGTAAGTCATGATGAACCTTTATAAAACACTGGTTTGGCTACAATTGTATTGTGTCCAGTTTTAGGCGTCGCACTTCAGGAAAGATGTGACGGCCTTGGAGAGGGTGCAGAATAGATTTACTGGAATGATTCCAGGGTTGAGGAACTTTAGTTACGTGGATAGACTGGAGAAGCTGGGGTTGTTCTCCTTGGAACAGAGACAGCTGCGAGGAGATTTGATAGAGATATTCAAAATCATGAAGGGCCTAGGCAGAGTAGATAGAGAGAAACTGTTCCCATTGGCGGAAGGGTCAAGAACCAGAGGACATAGATTGGCAAAAGAACCAATTGTGACTTGAGAAAAAACTTTTTTACACAGCGAATGGTTAGGATCCGGAATGCACCATCCGAGAGGGTGGTGGAGGCAGATTCAATCCTGGACTTCAAAAGGGAACTGGATAAGTACTTGAAAGGAAAAAAAATTGCAGGGCTACAGGAAAGTGTGGGGGAGCGGGTTCGCTCTTGCATAGAGCCGGCGCGGACGCGATGGGCCAAATGGCCTCCTTCCATGCTGTAACCTTTCTATGATTCTATGATTCTATTCTATGCACCTTGTTGCTGCGCTTAGTATTCTCAGGTGCTTGACAGCAAAAAACAGTGGTCCTGCTGTCTCCTGAAAGGTACATTTTAAATGCTTTACTTACTGTGTTGTAGAGCCAGGAGGACACCTTTTACTGTCTTGGTCGGCATCAGTGCCGACTGAACTTCGTTCTTCCCCAGCTGGCCGGTAATAAGCAAATGAGGCCACCGAACCAATTTCACGTGATGCTGCCACCAGTCCCATTGGGTGTGTGCAGCGCTAGCTGCATCAGGATCACACCCCATATCGGGCATGAACCAATTTATAGGCCGCCTTGTTCTGAACTGGCCATTTATCATTTTTGACCCATGTACTATAAAAGTAGAATCTAACATTTTGTAAAATATCATGAAATCCATAATTAAAATATAATAATGCTTATTTTTTGATAATTTTCTTTCTTTGGGAACTTATATAAAATTTTTGACTAATCTGCACAGCACAATGGTAGCAGAAAGAAAGTATCATCAGCAACAGTGAGAATAAATTTAGGAAGGTACAGGGCAAAGAAATTGTCTTCTAATACAATGGTTTCTCATTTGTGATGTATACCACCATCACCACTCCCCCCACCCCCAAACAACATTAAATATAGATGCTCAGAATATTGGTGATGGCCATTGCCCACCTGGGAACAATATTTTCCATAACAGGAAGCAAAGGCTGTAAATGGTATGTTGGGTGGTGAGGGTATTCCGTAAGTGTGGCTTGTTTCCTTGTCCACACATAGAATCAAACTGGGAGATGAAATTACTCTCAGCAGTATTTGTGACAAATGTATTTGTGCATTCAATTGAAATTTCTTTGTGAGATGCTTAATGTAAGAAAAGTAAAAAAAGAAAGAAAAACTTGTATTTTCAGGATGTTCCAAAGCCCTTCATGGTCAATGGATTAATTGTGAAATGTTGTCACTGTTTTATAGGCAGTTTTGGAGCTAATTTGTGCAGAGCAAAGGCGCATAAGTTGAAAAATGAGATAACAACAGGAGAATTCCCCTGCTCTTTTTTAAATAATGCCATGGGATCTTTTACCTGAACAGGCAGACAGGGCCTTGATTTAATGTCCCATCTGAAAAGTGTTAACCCATTCACTTTAAATAGGTTAATAAATGCTTTAAAATAACACACAAAAGAATTTCATACATACAAACAAATAACACCATGAGCAATTTTCCCCCTTAGCAACCAAGGTAAGTTTATTGGATCAAAGTGAGTCAAGCCTATTATTGATAAATAGATTGATAAGAGAGGATTATTGTTGGGTCAGCTGCAGTTATTATGAATGTTAATGCAGTCAAACTTGTACTTTTTGGGGATCGTATAAGAAGTGAAACAGTGGCATAGATTCTCATACTGCTGCATTCGGTGTTGAATTTTTGCTGCTACAGGTATTAAATTGCTGGTTTGTAAACAGCATTAAATTTTAAACCTCTAATGAAAGCAGCACAACTGGCCTTTCCCATTCAGCACTGTACTTAATACTGAATGTCCAAAGGGCATTTACTACATGTTCATATCCATCATTTCATATCGTAAATGGTCTATTCCCTTCCTGAAAATACACTCATGGTAAAACTTCCATTATATATTTAAATGGAAGATTGCAATTAGATTCTAGGCTTTGTGATTTTTGGGCTTCCACTATAGGTTGTAATTTACTTTTAAATGCCTCTGGCAATCCATCTGTGTATTTTGAGAGTATGACTGGGATTGATAATGTGTATAAATGAAAATTGATGGAACATTAAGAAGAATGAAAAGTTGAGTTCCTATTACAGGAAATAATGATTTCAGAAATGTTCTAAATTTGAATTTGAAAGTTTTGTCAAGTGCTTCCGGTGTTTTTATTAAGTCAGTGCAACAATAACATTCAGGTGGAAATGATATAATTGGACTTTATAACAGTTTAACTGGTGGTAACACCAAAAGTTTGACACCTTAATTTGAGACTTTGAATTTCTTGCAAACAATTACAAATAGCACATAATCCCCTTTGATGATAGCAGTCCAAATTAATCTACTGATGGCTGCAGGCAATATCTGCACATAGAGAATGGCTTTTGGAAAAGGGAAAAAATAAACCTATTATAAGTTAAATCGTGCAGAGAAAAGCATTCCAATATGAAAAGGATTACTGCTACATCAACAGTGTAGCAACATTTAATGACATTTTTATTAACAACATGGAATTGTTATATGCTTGCACTATTTTGCCTTTTCAAATATATAACTTGTTTCTGTGTCATATTTTACTTTCCTATAGGTTTATAAGTTTATAATGCAAGTGATAAAAATAAACACAAAGAATCTATTTTGGTAAAAGATATATTTTGCATGCATAATAAAAGGCATCATATTGTCATTATTTTAATATTACTGTGAGCTATTGACATAACCAATGATTCCAGGATTATCATTATGCATGTGATTTTCTATTTTAAATCTTATAGGGTGGAATTTCTGCTTTGGACGCAATGAATCTTGAACCGGTGTAAAAGATCGCGGAAAACAGGATGGTGATGGTTTTGGGCGCAACTCACTTATGTTTAAAATTCTGCAATTTTTTGCGCTGGTTCGGCCAATTCTGCCCATATTGTGCTGATATAACTGACGTAAATGAGTGGAAACGTTACCCCTATTTATTTTACAGCTTTTGAAAGAGTGATATTAACATTTCTCCACAAACACTTATTATTTTCTCCTATATATAGCTTGGATTTCTTTCTGAATTTTTAACTTCCCTCTGAACTATCTGAGCATTTTAATTTACTGATATAGAAATAAGCCAGTGCTAATTTCTGGACAGCACATAAGAGACAATTAGAAGCAATGGTATGCCACAGCTCAATTTAAGGATTGTTTGAGTACTGCAGATTTGACTGAGGACAAAAGAACATTTAAAAATGTCAAATGTTGCTTGATTTGAATAACCATGAATGAAGTGTATCTCCTCTCCCAGTGCTCAAGTAAATATCTGTCCCCCCTCCCCTACTCCCCTGTAAATCTAACACTGACCTGCTGCTGACGTGATAGCTGTGTGTCGTCTGTTGAATTCTCGTTTAACTTCATCCTGGGTCATATTTTCTTCCAAACATTGGGAACTAAAAAGAAATGAATAAGCAAGATTGCAATTATGAAATAGCTTCCTATGTCAATAAAAAGCATATGAGTGAATTTGCAGGATATTAATAGAGTCTTTTGCTAACTCTCTCATTATAATTATTATATCCCATCCAATGTTGTCAAAGACTTCAAAGTATGATATCTGTATGTTTAATGAATGCTAAGTGTGTTGTAAACTAAATTTCTTTTGTAATTTTCAAAGTGCCCAGTTTTAACATATATTCCCTTTAATCATGTTATGTATGTAAAACTGGTTTCATATAGTTCTAATATTGACTACTAGAAATTAGAATTTTTAAAATGTAAGAAAACTTAGAAACATTTTATTTTCATAGTATATAAATTGTAATTGAAAAAATAATTCTCAGAATTCTGTGCTTATTTTTTAGGTTTTCAATTCTACTTCTTATGAATAACAGAAATAATAGAACAAAAAATATTTTATACATAAAGCCCATTTCCTTTAGGGACCTTGAACAATTTGCTGTAGCATCATCTCAGGTTACTCAATCTCACAAAGACGACAAGCAAGTGCAGGTAACTGTCAGGCAAACTGCCGAGAAGACAAAACTTTAAAGCCTTGATATTATGTGGTAGGATAATAGCTAAAAATGCTTAATATATTCCTCTGCAATCCTCTCTCCATTACTTTACTGTAGGCATTAACTTATTTTTAAATAAAAGGATTAATGCCTCCATTAAAACATACAGAGGGATTTCAGACACATTAGGCAGTCATACCTATTATTCCATTCCTCAATTTCAAGATGTGTGCGATTACCAAACCCTCCAAGATCATTCGTGTAAATCTGGAGAATATTAATTGAACTTTACAATCCATGCTCATAACTCTGTTTATTTTCCATTCCAAGTGACTTATTCATGATCTCTCGTGC
This sequence comes from Heptranchias perlo, assembly GCF_035084215.1. NCBI lineage: Eukaryota > Metazoa > Chordata > Chondrichthyes > Hexanchiformes > Hexanchidae > Heptranchias > Heptranchias perlo. The sequence continues at coordinate 8,966,276 of NC_090338.1, read as the reverse complement.
AGTTTTTGGTAATTTTTATCCTATACCCTTCAATCCCATTTTTAAATATGTATTTATGTTAATTAACACCATTATTTGGTTTCTCAGATGTCATTAAACTACACATACTGGCCTTAGACTGGTATGTGTAGAGTGTAATGCTCAATCAATAGATCCAAATTAGACTGCTGGCTGTAGCTTATACTCTGACAAGTAAGGAATGTATTATGCCCTGGTGGGCTAATGTTTTATGTTGAGGGAATGGGCAGCAGTGTCTCTACTCTACTAAGAAGAGAATCATTAAAAAGTTTTAAAAGTTTGCAGATGGTCCAAATTGCAAATTTATATTGATAAAATTAGCTTCACCCTGGGCTGGAGTTATACTATGTCTTTCGCCTCATGCAAAGCCCAAATAGTGCTACAGCAGCTGCTGGAGATAGCTCCTCAGCTTCATTGCACTTGGGACTCAGATTTTTTTTTATATTCTAGCAATACTGACACTTTCAAACTCCTCCTGGCTCCATGAAGTACTGCGGACTGCTGCCAGCCTGGACTCAACCCCCACTTCGGTTCGCCTCCCCCCTATCAAAATCTACCGGCCGGATGGCTTGGCGTCAGAGCTGGCTGAACATCCTAAGGCCTCAACTGGCGAGTTGCATTGGGACACCTGATTGGCATCTGCAGCTTGCCAGTTTTAGGCAGATGAGGCCCGAGGCACAATTTTCATCTGGCCTCGGGTTGGCGCCTTCGGGCGCAGGTTTGCATTGCGACGCCCCTTTTGTGCTGGTTTACGGCGCTACTCAAATTTCTCCCCCCTTTGAGTTACACTGAGTAATACTGGCAGCTCTGCACTGTTCTCAAATGGAGAAAAGCAGAGAATGCCAGTGAAATTTTGAATGTTGGTATGAAGCCAGCTAAACAAATAGCTCTTTACTAACATTAAAATATGCATGCAGTAACTTAAATTTTAAAGTTTAAATAATATGTTTTTACCAGCTGCAATTATCTGCAAGCGTGACCAAAACTGAAGCAGTGTGAGACTTCATCCTGTACGTGTCTCACATTTAAAGCTAAAGCCAGTATAAATGTACCATGAATAGTTGCTTAATATTTTGCATGGCACTGCCATACTTTTATACCCCACTTCACTTAGTCATATCTGCACTAAGCAATAATGCTTAAAACAGGCTCTCTGATTTTAAGGGTTACAAAGAAAAAGTGCCCTATAACCTCCTCCAGCCTGCAACCCTCCGAAATCTCTGTGATCCTCCAATTACGGCCTCTTGCGCCAATTTTAATCTCTGCATCAATGTCAGCCGTGCCTTCAGCTACCTAGCCCTAAGCTCTGGAATTCCCTCAATAAACCTCTCCGCCTCTCTACCTTTCTCTCCTCCTTTAAGATGCTCCTTAAAACCTACGTCTTTGACCAAACTTTTGGTCACCTGTCCTAATATCTCCTTATGTGGCTCGCTGTCAAATTTTGTTTAATAACGCTCCTGTGAAGCATCTTGGGACATTTTACAACATTAAAGTCGCTATATAAATGCAAGTTGTTGTTGACAGAAAATTAAAAACACTAATTTACACGTGACTAAATTAAGCTAACCAGCTTTGCACATGCATAATTAATTAATTGCATGTCCTAAATAAAAGAAATCTTAAATTTATTTCAGTATGGAAATGATCTATAGATTAATTTAAAAGGATGAAATAAAAATAAAACACAATACCTGATCTTTCCAACTATGTGAGGCTCTGAAGAACGCCAGTCTGTATTCAATTGCCCCACCTGTAATGTAGAAATAAATGTATAATTATTAATAAACTGTTAAAAAAGTTTGATGAAGAAAATAAAATGACACAATAAACAACACTACAATAACAACTTTTACCGGAGCTGTGCACTCTTTCATAAGATTAAGGCAGTGTGCTTGTTCCAACAGGACATGTGTGCTGGACTGTTGCAACTTCAATAACAGGTTTCTAGGTTCAAAATTCCGACTTCAATTTATAAACCTACTTACTGAGCAAGTTTAGCAGTTATTTGTTAGACCACTAATCAGAGCCCACAGAATGTATAGGTACATTGCAGGTACCATCTAAGAAAAGTAGCTGTTTTGAATATTGTAAATGCCTCTGTTATTCTGCTTTCCAGTCAGTCAAAGTACATGCATGAGTAACTGCATGTGTCAGCTGTGGCTCAGTGGTAGCACTCTTGTCTATAGGCCATAAGGTTGTGGGTGTGGGTTCAGGTCCTGCTCCAGAGACATAAGTACATAATCTAGGCTGACACTCCAGTGCAGTACTGAGGGAGTGCTGAACTGTTGGAGGTGCTTGTTTTTGGATGAGATGTTAAACAAAGGCCCCGTCTGCCTTCTCAGGTAGACCTAAATTATCTCATAGCACTATTTTGAAGAAGAGCAGGGTAGTTCTCTCTGGTGTCCAGGCCAAGAATGATCCCTCAATCAACATCACTAAAACAAATTATCTGTTCATTATGACTCTGCTGTTTGTGGGACCTTGCTGTGCACAAATTGGCTGCCGCTTTTCCTACATTACAACAGAGGCCACACTTCAAAAGTACTTCACTGGCTGCAAGGTGCTTTGGGATATCTGGAGATGGTGAAAGACACTATATAAATGCAAACCTTTTTTTTCTATTCATGTGAAGAGCTCAACTCATCTGCATCTGAATGCAGGTGAAATTTTTAACACTACTAAAGACCAGGTTGTCCTTTCAGCTAATTAATAACATTACAACTTTAAGGACAGTTCACTAGACTGTCTGGAAACTTTCAACCTTCGATTTTAAAGTTTAAAAAGTTCACTTTCCAACAGTTATTATTATACTGTAGACAGCAGCAAGCTGAGGCAGTATGAGAATATTTGCTTGAGGCAGTCTTACAACAGAAGCCAAAACTCACATTCAACCTGGTTTGGCTGCAGTAATGCTGCATGTTTTCCATTACTATGTAACTGAAACTTTTTTTCAGCAATAAAGAGTATAATTGCTCTCTTTGCACAATTCATAGAGCTGATGGTCAGAGAGTGACATTATTTGAAGCTTTGAGATACACAATAAAAAAAACTCAAAGTTGAAACAACAGTCGCCTTTTTTTCCATAGTATATTTTAAGTTCATGATTCCAACTAAGGTGACAAATTCAAATAAATACATGTGTTTTTAATATGAAATGGAATTCACAAACAATAAAAAAGAATGAAACAGTCTTGTGGGATTTGTGAATTTACACACAAAGTTTAGTATTTTCTGCTTTGCACCAATGCTAAACTTATAATGTAAACCTGGATTCAGGGTCTGACCTGACTCTGGAGCAGAGTGAGAGTCCCTGGAGGTGATTGTCTCACACCACCTCGATTGGACACTGCATGGAGTACAAATCCAGTGTGATGTTTAACCGGTTTTACAAAGTGCTCAGGATATTCATTGGATCTCCTGACCATTTTTACAACCTACCTTATTTCCTTTTTAAGGGTTGGAGAGCAAGGATTTTCCTACGCTTACACTCTAAATATTTAAGTTTCTAACTGTTGGGAGAAAACCTGCACATGTGTGTATCCAGCCACTTCCTGGGCAGGGCAGTTACATTTCAGCCATGAAGGAGCCAGGAAATGCAAACAGGGTTCTGCCTGGCTGGAACCCAAACTGTAGCTGCCTGACTCAAACAGCAGTGTAGATACATCCATGGTAGTGAGCTGGTTTGCAGCAGGCTTAGCTGCTGGAATGACCCTCTCCAAATGCCAACTTGGCTCAGTTGGTAACCCTTTTCTTTAAGACAGAAGTTATAGGTTCAAACCCCACTCCTAGACATGACCACACAATCTACACTGACACTTCTGTGTAGTATTGATGGGGTGCAGCATTGTTGGAGCTGCTGTCTGCTCATTTAGTGGACATAAAAGATCCCTTGGCACTACTTGAAGAGGAGCAGGGCATTCTTCAGCTATCCTGGTTAAATTTGTTTCATCAACCAATAACAGAAAAGCTGATTGTTGAGATTATTTGCTGTTTGTGGGACCTTACATGTGTACAAATTGGCTACCATAATCGCATACATAATGATGTGGAGATGCCGGTGATGGACTGGGGTTGACAATTGTAAACAATTTTACAACACCAAGTTATAGTCCAGCAATTTTATTTTAAATTCACAAGCTTTCGGAGGCTTCCTCCTTCCTCAATTTCTGCTCGACGATTTTGCGATTGAACCCGAACAATCGCCAGACAGGAGGGTTCCCTCCCAGTTGGGGAACACTTCAGCAGTCATGGACATTCATCCACCGACCTTCGGGTAAGCGTACTCCAAGGCGGCCTTCGAGACACACGACAACGCAAAATCGTCGAGCAGAAATTGATAGCCAAGTTCCGCACCCATGAGGACGGCCTCAACCGGGATCTTGGGTTCATGTCACACTACACGTTACCCCACCAGCGAACAAATGTTATCTGTTTTTAATACAACGGGTCAGTTGCTGTCTTTTCTATGTTTCTACCTCTCTATCTCTGTTTTTTTTTGTTTGTTGTTTTTTTTTGGTGATTTGTATATTCTGAGACCTTGCAGGTAACACCTGTATGTCTGCACACTGATTGCCTTGGCAACGGGCAGTTGAAAAAACTGTCTGTAATCACCAAGCATTGTTCTGTGAATTATAAATGCGATTTCATTTCGAGGATTTCATTTCATTCACCTGAGGAAGGAGGAAGCCTCCGAAAGCTTGTGAATTTAAAATAAAATTGCTGGACTATAACTTGGTGTTGTAAAATTGTTTACAATCGCCTACATAATAACAGTGACTGCACTTCTAAAATAATCTGTGATGTGTTTTAGGACATTCTGAGGGTGTCATAAGGTACTATTTAAATACATGTTCTTTCCTCTTTCTATCATTGTTGGTTGTAATGGTCTCTGTGAAACAAATGAGTTTTGGCAGTCGCAATCTACTTCATGGTGGGTGTAAAGTTACAGCAGAAAACAATCTATAATTCAACAGTAATGAAATTGGATTGAATTCTCAGTGATGGCTGGTACACAGTAAATTGGAAAATGTCACACTGCTTCAGTCTGAGGAGAAAGTGGGAGTGAGCATATTCCAGACATGGGCCACAGTACTTTTGTGGAGCCAGAAGAAGCACTCCTGTTCCTCCTGGCCCACAAAAATTAAAAAGAAAGGGTTTGGACCCTTTTTGTTTAGACGCCACCAGTGGTCCTTTTAGGGACAAATGGATGGAGTGTGTGTGGCTCACTTTCTATCCATTTGTACTTCAATATTGCAATCAGGATCCTACAATGGCATAGGACCTTAATTTGCACATTTAAACAGCCTCCTGTCCGAAGCAGGTGGGCATGCTGTTCGCCCATTCATAAGCCCTCCTGAAAATTGTATCAGGCAGGCCTTGGGTATCCAAAGGATGACGGAGGGTCTCCACCCCTGATTTTCCTCTGCCGGCTGTCCATTTAGCAGGTGATGAATAGGCAGATGGCGGTTGAAAATCACTCCGTGTTATCATAACCACACAAAGTGAAATGACTGATCTATTAGGCTGCATTTATGTTAGTTCCAAGGTTAATACAGATTCTGAGACCTGAAGCTACATTATTGATTGCAGTATCGCAGTAACTTATTTTAACTGCCGAGCTCCAAATTGAATTTTCAAGATGAGAAGAGAAACCTCTGCACAGGCATGGTTATAAGATGAATAAGAGTTGTTTTGACTGTGTGACTGGAATGTCCACATTCTGAATAAATTTCAAGCTCTGTGTATTTTTATAAAGTGCCCAGGAGTTAAGGAATCTTTTCTATAAACTAGATTTGGCACTGCGTGGAGTTTTACTTCAGACGTGGGCCACAGTATTTATGCGGAGCTAGGAGGAGCACTCCTGCTCCACCTGGGCCCACAAAAATAAAAGAGAAAGGGTTTGGGCCATTTTGTTTAGAGGCCATGCAGTGTCAAAGACAAGCTCTGTAACATAGTCTTCTCCACGGGGGTGGGGGGGAGGGGGGGGGTGGGAGGTCGCACACCACTACACTTTATGTTGGATCAAGATCTCACTCATAGGAATCACAAAAATTACAGCACTGGAGGCCTTTAGCCCCATTACACCTAGAATTTTAACTGGAGCTATTTACTCTAATACCCAATTCCCTTGCCTTTTATCCATACCCATATAGATTATTCTTCAAATTTATATGAGCTTCACTAATTAAATGGTGTAGTCTTCATCTCAGTAGCAACATCTGGTGAAGCTTTCAATGTTCTAATAACTCCACTGTCATATTGTCACTTTTGCATCACAATATGCATTGCAGCTTCACAAAGGTAGCAATATAACTGAACCCTTGTTACATGGACCTATGCAGGTCCCAAGGTGCATTTACACTCCAAATGTAGTGTTGGCGCAAAGTGATTTGGCTTGACACCAATGCTGCAGTTACAGTTTTAATGCAGCCTGAAACTGGCATCAGGGACCAACCTGGGACTAGAAGGAAGCTGAATGGCAGACATTCCCTCATTTGAGAATCATAGGGACCTAGCACTCAATTTACAGTCCAAGATCAGCATTGGTGCACAGTGATTTCTGCTTGGCACAACTGCTAATCTTGTGGAGTGCGAATGCACTCTTAGACATCGCTGGTGATCTGATGAAATCAAATGGTGCAGGAAACTAGAAATAAATAGTCAAATACTCACTGTTTCCCCAACTTTCGCTAGAGGAATTGCCTTTGATGCAACTCACCTCAGAGTGTGGATTTTTCCAATTATTCATTAACTCCCCTCTCCATTCTGCCAGAAGCGTGTCAGTATTTGCCACGTCATTTTGCAACGTTGCTGTGTTATATGGCGCTAAAAAGAAGAAATCCCCCTTATTTGATAATTCGTTTGGACGAACTTTATAGGAGTATGTTCGAGAGAGCGACCCATTCCCAACTAACTCAACGAAGTGGGGGGTTCCTTTATAATCGGGTACAGTTTGAAGATATACATGCGAATTTGGATACATGTCGTTCGTATCCCATCGTCTAAAATTGCAGCACGAGGGCGAAGGTTCGCAGCAGCGAGATCTATTTATATCAGAATGACACATGGTCACAATGAGGACGATTAGAACCACCAGAAGAATGGAAGAGGTTGAAGCTAAAGTGATTATTAAATAAAAAGCTAAATTAGAAGTATAGCGGAGGGTCTGGGGTTGTTCAGTTTGGTCTGGTAGATTTTCTGCACCAATGTCGGTTATTAATAAGTTGATGGTGACCGTGGCGGAAAGGGTTGGGTGACCATTGTCTTTCACTAGAACAACGAGTTTTTGAATGGGATCATCTGTTTCCAGGAAACGACGAATGGTCCTGATTTCTCCCGAACTGTGTGTTATGCTGAACTGGCCTGAGTCAGTGGCTTGCAGCAACTGATAGGACAACCGAGCATTCTGGCCAGAATCTGCATCTACAGCCATCACTTTGGTCACGAGATAGCCTGGGTCCGCAGAGCGAGGCAAAATTATTCCAGAACTGTTCTTTGTCAGTGGGGAAGTAACTTGAGGGGCGTTATCGTTCTGATCCAGGACGATGACGTTCACAGTCACATTGCTGTCAAGCGTAAGTAACCCGGCGTCCCGAGCTTGAACGTGGATCTGAAAGTTCTTGAGCTCCTCGTAATCAAATGAGCGTTGGGAAAAGATGACACCGGTGTCTGAGTTGATTGAAACGTAGGCGGATGCAGGCATGTCATGAATTTGGTTGTTTAGGATTGAATACGCTACATGTGAATTCTGGTTTTGATCCGGATCCAAAGCGGAGACAGAACCTATAGACGAACCGGGAGGGTTGTTCTCGGGGACATAGACTGTATATGAAAGCTGTGCGAAACGTGGTGCATTGTCATTAATGTCTGAAATCTGGACCAAAATAGTTTTGTTGGTGGCGAGAGGAGGAGACCCTGCATCAGTGCAGACTATGTCAACCTTATATTGAGAAGCCATCTCTCGGTCCAGATTATGACTGGTGGTCAGTGTGTATGTGTTCTTTAAAGATGCTTTGAGATTAAATGGTAGGTCGTGCGGAATCTGACACTGAGTTTGTCCGTTTACTCCGGTATCTCGATCCGTTACACGCATCAGAGCTACTACAGTCCCAGGCTGGGCATTCTCCTGGACCGGGCTAGATACTGACATTAATGTCACCTCGGGCGCATTATCATTCACATCACTTATCTCCACTATAACTTTGCAAACTGCAAAGTGAATACTGTCCTTTGCCTCTATGTTAATCTCATAAAGGCTGTTTTCTTCAAAATCCAGTACCCCTTTGATTCTCATATCTCCCGTTTTGGACCCCAGGCTGAAGAGGTCACGCACTCTACCCGGGGTACTGCTGCTGAAGGAATAGTTTATGTCCCCATTCGAACCCTCGTCTAAATCAGTGGCGTTGAGTTTGATAACTAAAGTACCTATTGGCATGTTTTCCATTAACTTCACCTTGTACACCGCCTGGTCGAACGCCGGCCAGTTATCGTCGACATCGAGAACAGTGATGATGATTTGAGCAGTGCCGGATCTCTCCGGGGTTCCGCCGTCAATAGCTGTCAGAAGTAATCGATGAGTCGCCAACTCTTCCCTGTCCAAAGACTTGGTCAGCACTAAGACAGCAGTTATACTGCCGTCGCTGTTGTTCTTGACCTCTAAAGCGAAGTGTTGATTTGGGTTCAAATGGTAAGTGTTGATGGAATTGATGCCTACGTCCGGATCATGCGCGCTCGGGAGCAGGAAGCGCGTTCTCGGCGGAACTGATTCCACGATGTCCAAACGGAGCTCATCATTGGAAAAACTGGGGGAATTATCATTTATATCCAATATCTCGACTTCAACGCTGTAGAGTTTCACGGGGTTTTCGAGTATAATCTCATTATTAAGAACACATTTAGCGTTTTGCCCACAGATCTTCTCCCTGTCTATCTTAACATTCACACGCAAATCACCGTTATCTAAGTTTACCTTCAAATGCCGCTCATTGGCCTCAGACATTATCCGAAGCCTGCGATTAGCTAAGTCCTTCACGTCTAAGCCTAAATCCCTGGCGACATTCCCAACAAAGGCCCCTTGCTCCAGCTCTTCAGGAATTGAATAACGGATCTGTCCAGAGACATCTTTCCAGATACAAAGCAGGAAAATAAAAGTCCACGTTAGCATTCTCTGTCTGAATTAGTCCTCGCATTCGGAGTGCTGTAAGAATCCAAACCAAGAAATTGCGGCAACCACCTGTATGCAGCGTAAGATCCGAAATGTCGTGATGAAGACTTAATATCCGTTCCTAACAGTTGAGAAAGACTGCATGGAAAAAGATGGCTGTTAGATGTGAATGTAAACACTGAATCAGTGCTTTTCCTTCTTTCCGATTTTTCGCCGTACGTGGTGTTAGGGGGAGGAGTGATGGATCTCTGGCAGTATTTGAGTACCTCATTGGTACACAGCGACACAAAGAGTCTCCGCCAATAATTGCACGATACAGTCGTTAAAGCTGGACTGCGTCAACAGTGCAGAAGGAAGTTGTCATTTGGTATGCAGTTTCGGTAACAGTAAAATGTTTTTGGGTGCGCGTTACACCAAATCTGAACAGCGTTTCTAGTGCATTTCTATTTCTTTTAAAATGTTAACAGTGGCAGACTTGATTTCGACTGTGCAATGGAAATCATTCCTGTAACTGTGTTCGTCAGTTCCTGAAAAACAATGGCGAAGATAAAACTCCCAGAAGCTTTTTTGTGAGTCGAGAACTTTTATTGCCAATTCCTTTTTCATTGATTTTATTTTTTTAAAAAAAAGCTCATTTTGAAGTTTAACTATTTAAAGGATCTTGCTGACTTTTCGGCTTTTAAAAAGTAACTGAAAGCGCCGATTTTGTCAAGAAAATTAATAATCTGCTTAATACTTTACGATATTAGATGTCTTTACTGTGTTCACTAACATTTATTTATATATATATACGCACTTTAAAGAACATACTTGCGGTGTAAAGAATAGTTGGTTACTTCTAGTCCGGACATAAATGTTCCTACAACAGTTCAGACAATCCTAAAATATAAGTGGGGAACCACTTCGGTGGACGAACATTCCTGGTAAAGAAAAGCAAATCCGAAAGTGCAGTCGGTCCACACTGTTTGTTTAATATTCCAGACACAGTCAACAGCAAGGACAAGAAGTTAAAGAAAACATTTACTGGAAAGTTAATTTCATTCTTCGCCAGCAAGGAACGCAGTTTTAATTTTATCCGGGCTCTATTCATGATTGTAACACATCCAAAACAGTACTGTATTTAATCAAAATAAATGTTTTCTATACCTAGATTTTAAGGTAGCTGATTTTCATGTCAATGCGTTTATCAAACAATGAAACGCTGGAGTCTAAATATGCAAAGAAAACCTACCAGTCAGGATACATCAACTGGGCAGTCAAGCTTCAGTAATCCTTGCATAGAAGAAAAGTTGCCAAGTTGAACCCAACAACAAACAGGAAGTATCATTTTTAAGCCAATTATGATCTAACAGTATGGTCACTACAAATAAGTGAGACCTGGACAAACAAACATTCAAAAGTAATACAATTGCAACCTAGTTTAAAAAGCAGCATGTTGATAATTATTATTGCTATGTTAGAAAATTGCTGATCGTGGCATTTAATCCTTTCTAGTCATGTTACAAAGAGTTATGGTTACGAATAAAAACAATGTAAGGACACGAGAAGCAGCGTTATGGTTCGGTCACAGTCTTACTGGATGCTGTATAATATGTTACATATATGTGCACATCCCGAGATGGATTATATTATCTGAATATAGTTTTTGTTGACTAAAAGGATTATTATTTTCTGAGTAAGATATAAAGGGAGACTAAGTGGAGAAGTGGGTTGCCACACTGCCTTTTCAAATAACATAAGAAAGAATGGAAGAAAAAAAGGTCAATTAGACTATTCATTATTCTGCATCCACAGATCATAAAATATACACTGTCTTCAATTCTATCTCACCAGTATAACTTTCTCAGGGAAATTTCTACACACATACATTTTGATCCACAAAGGCAATTAAGCAAAATGCCAGAAGATTCATTCATCTCACGTGTTTAGTGTCACTGGAGACAACAACGAACATAGAAAAAGCAGAAGGCGATTCAGCCCCTCGAGCCTGTTCCACAATTCAATTAGATCATGGCTGATCTGTACCTCATGATGAAATGGGCAGACATATGGCAGATGAAATTCAATGCAGAGAAGTGTGAAGTAATTCATTTTGGTAGGAAGAGTGAGGAGAGGCAACATAAGCTGAATGGTTCAATTTTAAAGGGGGTGTAGGAACAGAGAGACCTGGGGGTGCATGTGCGCAGACCTTTGAAGGAAGCAGGACAAGTTGAGAAGGCTGTTGTAAAGCATTTTGATCCATCCGCCTTCATACTCTTATCTAATAAAAATGTATCAATCTCAGCTGTGAAAGTTTCAATAGACCCAGCATGCACAGCCTTTTGGGTGAAGGAGTTCCAAATTTCTGCTACTCTTTGCATGAAGAAGTGCTTTTTAATTTCATTCCTGAATGGCCTGGCTCTAATTTTAAGATTATGCCCCCACCAGAGGAAGTAATTTATCTTTATCTACCCTAATGAATCCTTTTTTCATTTTCATAGAATCATATAATGATACAGCACAGAAGGAGGCCATTTGACCCATTATGCCTCTGCCAGTTCTTGGGAAGAATTTTACAATTAATCCCACAACACTGCTCTTTCTCCATAGCTCTGAAAATTTTCCCTTTCAAGTATTTATCCAATTCCCTTTCGAAGGTTGCTATTGAATCTGCTTCCAACACCCTTTCAGGTATTGCATTCCAGATCAATTTTTTCCCCTTATTTTACACCTGATTCTCTTGCCAATTACCTTAAATCTGTGTCCCCTAGTTACCAACCCTTTTTGCCACTGGAAACGGTTTCTCCTCATTTACTCTATCAAAATCTTTAATGGGTTTGAACACCTCTATCAAATCTCCTCTCAACCTTCACTGCTCTAATGGAACAACCCCAGCCTCTCCAATCTCTCCACATAACTGAAGTGTCTCAACCCTCATACCATTCTAGTAAATCAGAATTGGCCACAACACTCTAGCTGGGGCCTAACCAGTGTTTTATAAAGGTTTAGCATAACTTCCTTGCTTTTGAACTATGCTTATATTTATAAAGCCAAGGATCCTGTATGCTTTTTAACAGCCTTCTCAACTTGTCCTAACTTGCTTCCTTCATAAATTTGTGTACATAGACCCCAGGGGCTCGATTTTCCCGGGAAATTGCGGGTGCGTTGGGGCTGGGGGGCTTCAAAAATCGGGGAAATCCATTTAAGGCCAGCAGGATGATAGTTAAAGAGCCAAATCTACTTTATTGAGGTACTTAAGGCACTTTACTTGTGACATATTAGGTAGTTAGAATGATTTTTAACTTACCTGGGCAGCTTTCCCATGACTTCTGATTCATGCCTGGTGAAATCAGGCATGACTGGTCGGATCAGGCAAAATGAAATTAAATAAATGAAATAAATAAACAATGCATGAAGTTAAAACACAAAATCGACCTACCTTTCCACCCTGCTCCGATGTCTCCCTGTCCGACCTCCCCCTTTTCACCCCCCCCCCCGATGTCCTTCCAATCTGCCCCATTCACCCCCACCCCGATGTCCCCCTGATCTCCTCCTCTTCACCCCCCAATGCCCCCCCAATCTCCTCCTCTTCACCCCCCAATGTCCCCCTAATCTCCTCCTCTTCACCCCCCAATGTCCCCCCAATCTCCTCCTCTTCACCCATTGATGTCTCCCCGATCTTCCCCTCTTACCCCCCGATCTTCCACTCTCCCCCCGATCTTCCACTCTCCCCCGCCGATCTTCCACTCTCCCCCCCGATCTTCCACTCTCCCCCCCACGATCTTCCACTCTCCCCCCCCCGATCTTCCACTCTCCCCCCCCCCCCCGATCTTCCACTCTCTCCCCCCCCCCCCGATCTTCCACTCTCCCCCCCCAATCTTCCACACTCCCCCCGGATCTTCAACTCCTCCCCCGCCAATCATCTGTTCCAGTGCCGGGTGAAGACTCACTCTCTCTCTTTCTCCCCCCCGCCTCGCATTGCAGCTCCTGACGGCAGCCAGCCAGTCAATCAGGTTGGCTACCGGGCGTGAAACCCGGACAGCACGTTAGTCACCATCAATTACAATGCGATCATGTTGGAAATGGTAAGTTTTGTTTATTCGGGTTTGCCACACGCACCTTCACCCCCCCTCCCTGGGGAGATTTGGGGGGAAATCAGGGGGTCAAGAGAGGGAGATTGAGAGACATCGGGGGGTGAAGAAGGGGAGATCGGGGGGACATTTGGGGGTGAAGGGGGAGATTGGAAGGACATCAGGGGTGAAGAGTGGGTGATCGGGGGGACATCGGGGGGGTGAAGAGGGGGCGATCAGAGAGGGCGACATTGGAGCAGGGTGGAAAGGTGGGTTGATTTTGTGTTTTAACTTCCTGCATTGTTTTTTTAATTTAATTTATTAATTTAATTTATCCGCTGCCAACCCGCCACCATTTCAAAATTGAGCCCCAGTCTCTCTGTTCCTGCATTCCCTTTAAAATTGTACCAATTAGCTTCTATTGCCTCTCTTCATTCTTCTTACCAAAATAAATCACTTCGCACTTTTCTGCATTAAATTTCATCTGCCATGTGTATGCCCATTTCACCAATCTCTCTATGTCCTCCTGAAGTCTATTACTATCCTCTTCATTGTTGACTGCATTTTCAAATCTTGTGTCATCTGCAAATTTAGAAATTGTGCCCTTTATAGCCCAGGTTATTAATATATATCAACAGGACCAGTGGTCCTAATACTGATCCCCAGGGAGCACCACTGTATTCCTCCCTCCACTCTGAAAAACAACTATTCACCACTACTCTCTGCTTTCTGTCCCTTAGCCAATTTCACATCCACGCTGCCACTGTCCCTTTACTCTCATGGGCTTCAATTTTGCGAACAAGTCTATTATGTGGTATTTTATCAAGAACCTTTTGAAAGTCCATATACACAATATCAACCACATTACCCCCATCAAGCCTCTCCATCACTTCATCAAAGAACTCAATCAATTTAATCAAACACGAATTGCCTTTAACAAATCCATGCTGGCTTTCATTTATTAACCCATACTTTTCCAAATGCTAATTAATTTTGTTCCGGATTATTGTCTCTAAAAGTTTCCCTACCACCGACGTTAGACTGAATGGCCTGCAGTTGCCGGGTTTATCCTTCTCCCCTTTTTCAACATGAGTGTAACATTTGCAATCCTCTAGTTTTCTGGCACCACTCCCATATCTGGTGAGGGATGGATGATTCTGTCCAGAGCCTTCTTCAGCAATCTAGGATGCATTCCATCTGGATCGGGTGACTTTTCTACTTTGGGTACTGCCAACATTTAAAGCACCTAATCTTTATCTATTTTTATCCTATCCAATATCTCTACTACCTCCTCTCTCACTATGACATTTGCAGCATCCTATTCTTTTGTGAAGACAGATGCAAAGTACTCATTTAGTCCCTCAGCCATACTCCATGCCTCCACAAGAAGATCGCCTTCTTGGTCCATAATGGTCCTCACCCTTCGTAAGATTACCTTTTTATATTTATATGTCTTTAAAAGATTTTTGGGTCCCCTTTTATATTAGCCACTCGAGTAGAGCACCTCTTAATCTTCTAAACTCAAGGGAATACAAGCTTAGTTCATGCAACGTGTCCTAATAATTCAACCCTTTTAGGCCCTGTATCATTCTGTTGAATCTGTGCTGAACCCCCTCCAAGGCCAATATATCCTTCCTGAGAAGCAGTGCCCAGAAACAAATGAAGTACTCCAGATGGGGTCTGACCAAGGCTTTATACAACTGAAGCATACCTTCCTCCCATTTGTATTCTAACCCTCTTGAGATAAAGGCAAATATTCCTTTAGTCTTTTTGATTGCCTGTTATACCTGTCCATTGTCATTTAGTAATTTGTTCAAATGAACACCCAAATATCTTTGCTCCCCATAGTTCCTAATTTCTTAACATTTAGAAAATTTGTCTTTCATGGATCTAAAGATGGTGACCTCACATTTCCCCACATTGAACTTCATTTGTAACTACCCTCTATTTTGTATTTCATCTCTTGACTCTATAACTATGGTTATAACCTCCGGTCCCATTTCAGTTAGATATTTATTCAGCTCTGATTTGTGACAGTTAAATCTACACTGAGTGATTTTTTTTCTGTGGGTATCTGTTCCATATTTCTATTACTGGGTGGAGAATAAATCTACTATTTAGCATCACTTGAGTGCTGTCCGCTTAAAAATTGTGTCATAGAATCATAGAATCATAGAAGTTACAACATGGAAACAGGCCCTTCGGCCCAACATGTCCATGTCGCCCAGTTTATACCACTAAGCTAGTCCCAATTGCCTGCACTTGGCCCATATCCCTCTATACCCATCTTACCCATGTAACTGTTCAAATGCTTTTTAAAAGACAAAATTGTACCCGCCTCTACTACTGCCTCTGGCAGCTCGTTCCAGACACTCACCACCCTTTGAGTGAAAAAATTGCCCCTCTGGACCCTTTTGTATCTCTCCCCTCTCACCTTAAATCTATGCCCCCTCGTTATAGACTCCCCTACCTTTGGGAAAAGATTTTGACTATCGACCTTATCTATGCCCCTCATTATTTTATAGACTTCTATAAAATCACCCCTTAACCTCCTACTCTCCAGGGAAAAACGTCCCAGTCTGTCTAACCTCTCCCTGTAAGTCAAACCATCAAGTCCCGGTAGCATCCTAGTAAATCTTTTCTGCACTCTTTCTAGTTTAATAATATCCTTTCTATAATAGGGTGACCAGAACTGTACACAGTACTCCAAGTGTGGCCTCACCAATGCCCTGTACAACTTCAACAAGACATCCCAACTCCTGCATTCAATGTTCTGACCAATGAAACCAAGCATGCCGAATGCCTTCTTCACCACCCTATCCACCTGTGACTCCACTTTCAAGGAGCTATGAATCTGTACTCCTAGATCTCTTTGTTCTATAACTCTTCCCAACGCCCTACCATTAACGGAGTAGGTCCTGGCCCGATTCGATCTACCAAAATGCATCACCTCACATTTATCTAAATTAAACTCCATCTGCCATTCATCGGCCCACTGGCCCAATTGATCAAGATCCCGTTGCAATCCCAGATAACCTTCTTCACTGTCCACAATGCCACCAATCTTGGTGTCATCTGCAAACTTACTAACCATGCCTCCTAAATTCTCATCCAAATCATTAATATAAATAACAAATAACAGCGGACCCAGCACCGATCCCTGTGGCACACCGCTGGACACAGGCATCCAGTTTGAAAAACAACCCTCTACAACCACCCTCTGTCCTCAACTTCTGGGCTGATGGTTCAATTCAGGTATTTGCTGTACTTTTTTTCAGCAGCCCTTAGAATTCTAATGACATGAATTATATTCCTATAAATCTTATATTCTTCAGTACTGCTGCTCATAATTCGGCCCTAATCCTGGAATGGTCTTGTTCCTGGTCTCTGATACCTCTCCAATTGCATCAATGCCATTTTGACTATTTGGTGCACAAATTTCATATACTGGGGTAAAATTTCCTCCATTTGCTTTGTGTGGTACAAAGTTATTTTGAAGATTTTCTCTTTCTAGTGAGACTGTAAACATTTTTTAGAGTATGTTATAAATATGTTATTTGAACAGAGGAAGTTTTCACAAATTAATTTATGTTGCCATTACATCAGAGACATTCTTATTACAATATTTCAGATATAGCATAATTTGTAATCTGCCTAAGCACAGATTACTTCTTTTGAATTAAAGCCAAATGCCCTCAAGATCTGTCCTGGCATTTGATTAGTTTTGTTAGTAACAGCTTTGGGCTCTGAGGTTGATTCCCACAAACTGATCAAACAAAACTCTCCTTTCTCTGCTGGCCATAAGGTTACAAAGTGAAATGATAGTCTCAGTCTAGGTGCTGGTGAAAGTAGACTCACAACACAAACCTGCACCAACTGGTGTGGTGAAATGGAAATGTCAAATGGATGCAATGTTGGGTGATCTTCTGAAGTTGAGGCAAAAAGATATTGTTGGGGCAAAATGAAATGGGACCTTTCCTCTGCATCAAACCTGTATTGTATCTCATCAGGGAGTGAGTCATGTTGATACTGGGTGCTGAAATGGGAATTAAAATCCACAAAAAACACACAAATGTAACAGCCATTAACATTCACATCTCTAATAATTCCTATATGCATGTTTTAGTGTCAAATTTGACATGAAAAGATAAACCTAAAACTAAACTAATCACACCACAATGTCCACATATTTTGAACTATTATTTGTAATTATTGAAAAAAATCACACATTTAGTGCATAACTTGGATTTGCATGTCTACCTAAGAACATAAGAAATGTTAAGAGAAAAGGTAATTTCACCCATCAATATGCTTCCCTTCAGTATTTTACCTACCCCAGTCTGGAATTAATTTGTATTTGAATAGCACTAAAGTCGACATTTCTATTACCAGTCTCCACATATTTATTACTCTTTGCATGAAGAGATATCTTCCATAACCTCTTCTAAATTTATCAAGGAGACTAACAAGGGTGGGCATAATATTAGAAGAAGAGATCAAAAAAGAAATAAAGACATTTAAGTTAGAAAGGGGAGAGATTTTTGATAAACTTTTTTTTATTCGTTCATGGGATATGGACGTTGCTGGCAAAGCCAGCATTTATTGCCCACTCCTAATTGCCCTTGAGAAGGTGGTGGTGAGCCGCCTTCTTGAACCGCTGCAGTCCATATGGTGAAGGTTCTCCCACAGTGCTGTTAGGAAGGGAGTTCCAGGATTTTGACCCAGCGATGATGAAGGAATGGCGATATATTTCCAAGTCGGGATGGTGTGTGACTTGTGCCTGCTGCTCTTGTCCTTCTAGGTGGTAGAGGTCACGGGTTTGGGAGGTGCTGTCGAAGAAGCCTTGGCGAATTGCTGCAATGCATCCTGTGGATGGTACACACTGCAGCCACTGTGCGCTGGTGGTGGAGGGAGTGAATGTTTAGTGTGGTGGATGGGGTGCCAATCAAGTGGGCTGCTTTGTCCTGGATGGTGTCGAGCTTCTTGAGTGTTGTTGGAGCTGCACTCATCCAGGCAAGTGGAGAGTATTCCATCACACTCCTGACTTGTGCCTTGTAGATGGTGGAAAGGCTTTGGGGAGTCAGGAGTTAAGTCACTCACCACAGAATACCCAGCCTCTGACCTGCTCTTGTAGCCACAGTATTTATATGGCTGGTCCAGTTAAGTTTCTGGTCAATGGTGACGCCCAGGATGTTGATGGTGGGGGCTCCGGCGATGGTAAGGGGAGGTGGTTAGACTCTCTCTTGTTGGAGATGGTCATTGCCTGGCACTTGTCTGGCGTGAATGTTACTTGCTACTTATCAGCCCAAGCCTGGATGTTATCCAGGTCTTGCTGTATGCGGGCTCGGACTGCTTCATTATTTGAGGAGTTGCGAATGGAACTGAACACTGTGCAATCATCAGTGAACAACCCCATTTCTGACCTTATGATGGAGGGAAGGTCATTGATGAAGCAGCTGAAGATGGTTGGGCCTAGGACACTGCCCTGAGGAACTCCTGCAGCAATGTCCTGGGGCTGAGATGATTGGCCTCCAACAACCACTACCTTCTTCTTTTGTGTTAAGTATGACTCCAACCACTGGAGAGTTTTCCCCCTGATTCCCATTGACTTCAATTTTACTAGGGCTCCTTAGTGCCACACTCGGTCAAATGCTACCTTGATGTCAAGGGCAGTCCCTCTCACCTCACTTACAGAGGATAAAGTCCCTGGTGCAGATGGATTGCATCTGCGCATATTAAAAAAGTTAGGGAAGAGATAGCAGTGGCATTATTCCATATATACATATATTATATATATATATATATATATATATATGTAGCTATGTATATATATATATATATATATATATATATTTATATAAATTCATTAGAAAAGGGAATAGTGCCAGAGGACTGCTAATGTTATTCCAAAATTTTAAAAAGGAAATAGAACAAGTCCACAAAGCTATCGACCAATTAGCTTAACATTGGTGGAAGGAAAGATAATGGAATCGATACTCAAAGAATTAGTACAAAAACATCTAGAAAATGAAAATCAAATAAAGAGTAGTCAGCATAGATTTCAGAAGGGAAAGGCATGCTCGTCCAACCGTATTGAATTGTTTGAAGAAGTAACAGAAAGAGTAGACAGGATAATGCAGTAGATGTACTATATTTGGATTTTAAAATATACTGCTTGCATAATAAGAGTCTAAATGGGGTAGAGGAGCAACGGGATCTTGGGGTACAGATACACAAATCACCTGTGGAGCAGGTTAATAAGGCCATAAAAAAGGCAAACCAATCACTGGGGTTCATTTTTGGAGGGTAAGAATTGAAAATCAGAGAAGTTATGTTAAACTTGTAGAGAACCTTGATCAGACCATGCTTTTTGTACTGTGCACAATTCTGGTGTCCATATTATAAAAAGGATAAAGAGGCATTGGAGAAGGTGCAAAAGAGATTCACAAGGATGATACCAGAATTGCGCAGATATACTTATCAGGAGGGGCTAAACAGGCTGGGGCTATTTTCTCTAGAAAAGAAAAGGCTGAGGGGTAACCTAATAGATGTCTTTATAATAATGGAGGGGTTTGATAGGGTAGATGTAGAGAAAATATTTCCACTTGTGGGGTAATCCAAAACTAAAGGTCATAAATATTGGATAGTAACTAACAAAATCCAATAGTGAATTCAGGAGAAGCTTCTTTATCAAAAGAGTGGTAAGAATGTGGAATGTGCTACCACCAGGAGTAGTTGAGATGAATAGCATAGATGCATTTAAGGCATAGCTAGATAAATACATGAGGAAGAAAGGAATAGAATGATATTCTGATATGGGTAGATGAAATATGGAGGGAAGAAGCTCACGTGGTGCATAAACGTTGGCATTGACCAGTTGGGCCGAATGGCTGTACATTTGATGTAACTTGATGTATATATTAGTTCATATTTATGGCCTCTGCTCCCAGTACCCTGTCTTATTTTAAAGTAATATGTAGGTGTTTTCTTTTCAAAGTAATTTAATATTTGCTATAGTTGTAGAATCTGACCTTTTTAGCCTTTCCATAGGTAATCTTTTATTTATGATCATTCTGCGTGGTCATCTCTGCATCCTCTACAAAGTTTGAAAATCTTTGTGTAGCACATTTACTAGGGCTGTATATAGTATTGTAAGTTTGCTCTCACTAAGTCCATTATACAGCCTCACCATAACCTTGGCAGACTTGTATTTCACTGTTATTGCTAAATATATCTGAGCATTTTGTTAGTTTTGTATTGCCTCAGCATATTGGCTGGACAGTTCCAGAAATTAGTCCACTATTATTGCCAGGTGCTTTTTCTAAGAATCTCTTGCTAATTCATAAGTATTGTTAGATGAAAAAATACCAAGGTCCATCTTGTTTGCTTTCTACCATCCTGTAGTCTCTTGATACAATGATGATGGAGTTGTTGATTAATCATAGCAATCAATCTCTATCAATTAGTCTACAACAGCCCCAGACATGATGCGAGGAAAACCCCAGTGGTGGAGAGCTTTGGCTAAGGTAACTATGTCCAAAGTAACTTTTTCATCCCAAGCATGCTGCACTTACCTCATAGCTTGTCTCATATTACTCATATACTGTATCCCAAACTGTTATTTTCTCAAAGAAATCTATCTAATTTGCATTTGAATGAATCAATACTAACTGCTTCCACCAGCTGTTCCATAGATTGACCATTTGCTCAATGAAATATTGTTTCTGCAGGTGAGTTTTGAATCTACCTCCCTTCAAGCATAGGCCGTGACTTCTGCTTCTACTGTTCTGGATGACATGAAATAACTTGTCATGGTCTGCACTATCTAGTCCCTTTAGAATCCTGAAAATAGAAATCATATCACCTCTCAACCTTTTCTTTTCCAGTTCAATCATTCTGATTGCATTCTTATATATCCTTTCAATAGCTGCAATATTCTTTTTGTACTGTAGTGACCAGATCTGTACACAATATTCTAAGTGCGGATACACCAATGATTTAGAAAGTGGCAGGATTGCCTCATTATTTTGGCTCAATATTGACCATTTGATATAGCCCAACATCTGATTCGCTTTACTCACTGCCACTGAGCATTGTTGTGATAGCTTTAATTTATTCTCAACCAGGACCCCCAGATCTCTGTTTGAACCTCAGATCACTGTAAAGCAGCAATTGATTCAGTAAGAAAGTTGTCTAACTCTTGGTAAAAGAGAAAAAATGGCCCAGAATTTGCTGAAATGATGTACAACATTATTAACTTTCTAATCGGCCGGCAACTTGTGGCAAAGAAGAAATATGCCATCAGTGATGAATCACAACAAGTTGCTGGGTGATTTGCACTGCTCCGCCTTTAGCTTTGCAAAAATGGCATCTTGCCCTTAACCTCCCCGTGAAATTGTTTGCAATGTTACAGAAAAGAAGAAAGGAATGTAACTGATTAATTTAAAAGTAGATTGCATTTCAATTTATTTGTCTTTATACACATGAACTGTCACCCAACTTTTATATGGGTGAATTTGAAAACTTGCTTGTTCTACTTGCAACTAAATATATAGAGTAGCTTAGTCCAAATATAGTATATGGAATTATAGACCTGTGGATTTTCTTTCATTAGAAATCAAACACCCTGTTATTAAGTTTGCTAAAACTAATTGATCATGGGTGGTTCCTAAGGTAGAATATTTTATTTCGGATATGTTAACGCAATTAGTCAGTATTTATATACCCTGCCCCCTCTCCATCAAGCAAGACACAGAGAATAAATGCATGGCTTGGTATTGTGCAGCCTCAAACAGATTATTAGGCTACCATGCTGAATGCCTCGTTGTGCTAAGCTTTTGAAAAAAATATATAAATGAATGTTGGAAATTAAAATATCAAACACAGAAAATGCTAAAAGTGCACAATAGATAAGTCTAACTTTCTAGATAGAACTCGCCATCAGGACTGTTCAGTATTAATGAATGGTGAATTGCTGCATAATAGGCTTGGCATCAAAGTTGAAGCCCATGCAATAATAGGGGCAGTGGCAGCATGGATACAAAATAGGCTAAGTGACAAGAAACAGAGAGTATTGGTGAACGGTTGTTTTTTGACTGGAGGAAGGTGGTGTTCCCCAGGGGTCAGTACTAGGACCACTCCTTTTCTTGATATATATTAATGACTTGGACTTGCGTGTAGAGGGCACAATTTCAAAATTTGTAGATGACACAAAGCTTGGAAGAGTAGTGAACAGTATGGAGGATAGTGATAGACTTCAAGAGGACATAGACAGGTTGATGGAATGGGCGGACATGTGGCAGATGAAATTTAATGCAGAGAAGTGTGAAATGATAGATTTTAGTAGGAAGAATGAGGAGAGGAATTATAAACTAAAGGGTACAATTCTAAATTGGGTGCAAGAATAGAGAGATCTGGGGGTATATGTGCACAAATCATTGAAGGTGGTACGGCAGGTTGAGAAAGTGGTTAAAAAGGCATACAGGATCCTAGGCTCTATAAATAGGGGCATAGAGTACAAAAGCAAGGCAGTCATGATGAACCTTTATAAAACACTGGTTCGGCCACAACTGGAGTATTTTGTCCAATAATGCAGCACACTTCAGGAAAAGGGTACAGAAAAGATTTACTAGAATAGTTCCACGGATGAATTCAGTTACGTGGATAGACTGGAGAAGCTGAGGTTGTTCGACTTAGAGCAGAGAATGTTGAGAGGAGATTTGATAGAGGTATTCAAAATCATAAAGGGTCTAGACAGAGTAGATGGAGAGAAACTGTACCCATTGGCAGAAGGATCAAAAACCAGAGGACACAGATTTAAGGTGATTGGCAAAAGAACCAAGGGCAACATGAGAAAAAACTTTTTTACACAACGAGTGGTTATGATCTGGAATGCATTGCCTGAGGGGGTGGTGGAGGCAGATTCAATCATGGCTTGCAAAAGGGAATTGGACCAGTACTTGAAGGGAAAAAGTGCAGGGCTGTGGGGAAAGGTCGGGGTAGTGGGCCTAGCCGGATTGCTCTTGTAGAGAGCTGGCACAGGTTCAGCGGGCCGAATGGCCTTCTTCTGTGCTGTAACCATTCTATGATTCTATGGTTGAAGAACCCATTTAAGAAACAGCTAGATGATTTATTGGGGTGATAGTAGGTTTAGTAATCTGGAAGGATGAATTCAAATGGACTGAAGGGTCTCCTTCATCTAAACCCATTTTGTGTAAATAAAGGTGTAAATTGTTGCTTACTGTATGAAAGTGATCTTCAGAGCTTAGCTATCCTATGTATATTCTTGCTTAACTTCCCAGTAAATGTCATTCAGATGCTGCTGTTATTCCCTTCATTTTGTACCACTCTTGACTCTTTGTACTTGATTTTGTCTTTCAACTGTCTGCATAGCTTAGGCTATTTGAGAGACTGTGCATATTAAGCATTATTTTTATTATTTTTTGTTCTCCTATCTCAGAGCTTCACCCACTGGAAGCACAATTTAGAAATTTCTGTGCTGAAGGTATTGGGGCCTACAGAATTTCCCATTCATGTATGGATGAGCCCACTGACCTCCACACCCAACTTTTCACTTTGTGCTCCTGGTGGAGGAAACTCCATGTCAGAAGCACAAATTTGTAAAAGCTACTCAATAATGTAAAGCATTTACAGGTTTCTTCTGAATTAAAAAATGTAATAGGATATTAAACGTATTAGTGTTCTTTGTTCTAAAAGTCATTAAAATATTTTAACTATTGACTTCGATTTATTGTTCTCCCATCTTTGCTTCCCATGGCATGTCCTGACTCGTCATACTCAGTTCGACACAAAATTCAGTTTTGATAGAGAATTGCATTCAAGGTCACCAACTTTTGTCTTTGTTGTAGATAAATGGATGGAAACACGAAACAGGATTTCAAAACATGCAGATAAGATACATACTCCATGACTTGTATTGATACAGCCAAGGATGAGAGACCTAGTAGTGGTTTTCTGGACTCAGTGCAGAACAGCAATCAACAAACCCAATAGGATGTTCAACTAAATAGCCAGAAGAATAGACCATTAGTCAGAGGAGGTAGTGCTCTGGTTAGATGACACCATGAACACTGCATTCAGTTCTGAGACATTCAAGCACTGGATTCAAGCCATGCGGATGATCTCCAATGGCAGAGGTCTGAGTTATGAAGCATGACCGAAGGAACATGGGTGCTTAGCCTAGAAAGGCGGTGTCTGGGAGCTGCTCTTATGGGGGTACATACGATTGTTACAGATAAAGAAGTGGGGGATACAATTTCAAACTAGTAAAAGATAATTTTAGGACTCATGTCAGGAAATTCTACATAGCAAGAGTGATCAATGTATGGAATAGCATTCTAGCTGGAGTTGTGGAGACAAAACTCCTGAAATCATTTATGAAGTAATAGCCTGCTACAATGAGAGGATGTTAGAATTTTTCCAGATGCAGGAATTAAGATGGGCCAAAGATTATTCCTCATTACTAATTATCTTGTGTTGTTGTGAAAAAAATCTAATATAAGTCTTGTCAAATCCCGCAATTATGTTTCGAAAAAAACGAATCACAAATAAACTGGACTTGTTCCTCACTGTGGCTAATATCAATGGGTGCAGCAGGTCGGTGGGACTTGGGTTTGTACCTCATGGTCATTGTGATCTCCTGGAACATTTTTTTTCATTGGGGCAGAAATTGCTCAGAGCGGCGAAGTAACGGTTGCCACTGCTCCATTGTTTTATATTAACTAACTTACTTTACACACTTCCTCTAATAGGTAACGGAAAAGAGCCCAGCTTTAGTTCAAGTGAAGCTAGGACCCGTGGGAGAAGCGAGGGAATCACCCTCTCCCCTCGACCAATCAGACTGCAGCATTTTTGACGAGCTGCGAAACTGTTTCTGCAGGCTTCGAATGTGAAAACTCGGAACTGAAAGGTACATCATTAAAATCATTGTAAAAACAGTTATCTCCAGTCTCTCCACATAAGTGAAGTCCCTAACCCCTGGTATCAAGCTAGTAAATTACGAAAATTTATTTTCACTCTTCAGAGTTTTAATATCATTCTTGATAGATGAAGATGTGTATATTCCAGTATAAAAATAAGGAAGTTACATGATAACACAGGGAAAACCAATAAATAATTAAAGAAATGGATTTGCTATACTCTTAACGTTCACGTCACTCACCTCAGTGGCTAATATTGTCGCGTTGTCCATTTCTTTTTCATTCCATTCTGAAAAATACCTGTCAGTAGCATCAGATTGGTGTCTGACGGATGCTGCATTTAAGTGTGGCAGAAACTTGGAATCGCTTTTAACCGATGCTGGAGCAGACCGAAGGGTATAACAGTACGTTTGAGCGAGAGAACCAGATCCACGCACTTCAGTAACATTTTTAATTAGACTGGAGTCTGGTACTGTATGAAAATTAAGATTAGAATTTTGATATATCGCACCTGAATCGCTGGGTTCAAAACACCAACACCAGTCCTCATCACTGCTTGCACTGCGGCAAATTGTGATAACAAGCGCAATCAGGGCAAGCATTAGGGTAAGTGTGATTGCCCCTAAAGATATTATTATATAAAGGGCTGCACTAGAGGGATGCTCAGGCATTCTTGGCATGAATGTAACGGCATGTACGACGTCTTCAGCGCTGTCTACTATTGAGAGTGTGATAGTGATAGTGGTAGATAAGGGTGGATGCCCATTGTCTTTTACCAATATGACCATCATCTGTATTGCGGCATCTTTGTCCTCAATTTGACGAGTCGTTCTTACTTCTCCCGAGTTAGTCCTCATGGTGAAAAGATTCTGATTTGTAGCTCGGAGAAGCTGATAAAACAATCGTGCGTTCTGCCCAGAATCAGCATCAACAGCAATGACCTTGACCACCAAGTATTCTGGATCGGCTGACCGCGGAATGGTTACCTGGGACCCATTCTTTGTTAGCGGAAATACGATTACAGGTGCATTGTCATTTTGATCCAGGATGATTACGTTCACTGTATGGTTAGTGCTTAGTGGAGGCAATCCAGCATCTTGCACATGAACGTAGACCTGGAAATTCTTGAGTTGTTCATAATCGAAGGACCGCTGCGAAAAGATTATCCCGTTCTCTGAATTGATAGAGACGTATGAAGAGATGGGCATATCTTGCAACTGGCTATCTAGAACGGAATAGGAAAGGTGGGAATTTGGACCCAGGTCAGGGTCAAAAGCAGAGACTGAGCAGATGGAAGCACCAAAAGCGTTATTCTCCATTACGTATGCAGTGTGAACTTTGTCTACAAAGCGCGGAGGGTTGTCGTTTACATCTGATACTTGCACTTGAATAGTTTTATTGGTGGATAAAGGAGGAAATCCTGAGTCATGGCAGGAGATATCAATGTGGTATTCAGACACGGTTTCTCTGTCTAGTACGTGATTGATAACTACCGTGTACGAATTTTTAAAAGTCGACTTGAGTCCGAACGGTAGGTTGGGAGGAATCAGACAGCTAGTTAGTCCGTTATCCCCAAAATCCTGGTCTGTTACACTGATTAGCGCTATCACAGTCCCATAATGTACATCCTCACGGACCGAATTAGATACCGACATCAGAATCATGTCGGGAGGATTGTCATTGACATCTTTGACGTCTATGAGGACAGTGCAGTGCACGGGAAGTGCAAATGGACCCTTGTCTTTGGCTTCCACTATAATTTCATAATTCTTGGCTTCTTCAAAGTCTATAATTCCTTTTACTGTAATTTCACCTGTTTGGGAGTCCATATTGAAAAGTTCGAGGACTTTACTTGGAGTAAGGTCACTGAGAGAGTACATTATCTCTGCATTAGTGCTTTCATCCAAATCGGTGGCATTTAATTTGATAACTAGAGTACCTATCGGGACATTTTCCATTAAACTGCTTTTATAGAGCGTCTGGCCAAATACAGGAGAGTTGTCATTGACATCGAGGACAGTGACGATAACTTGGGTTGTACCAGTTCGCTCTGGGGTACCTCCGTCAGCGGCAGTCAGAAGTAAATGATGACTCGCCTGTTGTTCTCTGTCCAGGTACTTCTGCAGCAGCAAGTGGACAAACTTACTATCGTCGCCGCTATTCTGTACTTCTAAAGCAAAGTGTTCATTTGGGCTGAGGTAGTAGATGCGGACAGAATTGATTCCCAGGTCCGGATCATGGGCACTCTGAAGAAGAAATCGAGTTCTCGGTGGCGCTGACTCTAGGACCTCCAAACTGATCTCAGCACTCGGAAAACTCGGGGAATTGTCATTTATATCTAATATCTCCACCTCAATACGATAGAGTTCCAATGGGTTTTCTACAACAACCTCCAGATTCATAAAACAAGCAGGACTCTGCCCACATATGTGCTCCCTGTCTATCATTTCATTCACAAACAAAACGCCATTCTTTAAATTAATCTCGA
Source organism: Heptranchias perlo (assembly GCF_035084215.1). Classification (NCBI taxonomy): domain Eukaryota; kingdom Metazoa; phylum Chordata; class Chondrichthyes; order Hexanchiformes; family Hexanchidae; genus Heptranchias; species Heptranchias perlo. The sequence continues at coordinate 8,938,619 of NC_090338.1, read as the reverse complement.
AATACCGTTTTCTTACTGCAGACATTATGCGGAGCCTGCGACCAGACAGCTGTCTTACATCTAGCCCCAGATCTTGAGCAATGTTCCCAACGAAAGCACCATGCTTCAGTTCTTCGTGAATAGCGTAGCGAATCTGTCCATAAACGATATTCCAGACAAAAAGCAGGAAAACTGTAAACAACGCTTGCATTCTCTGTCCGAATTCGCCCTTGCATTCGCAGTGATGCAAAAATAATTCACACTCCACCCAAAACAAATCAATTACTGATATCCAATATATACCAAGTAAAATGCTGACCAATATCACCAATAGTACTGGGAATCAGAGTAGCAGAAAGGACGATTCCGATGTACGATTACAAACAGTGGGAGTCTGTTTTCCTCTGTTTCTGCATTATGCGTAGTATTGGGGGAGGGGGGATAGATCGCCAGCAGCATTTTAGCGCCTCATTGGTAGACAGCGACACAGAGAGTCTTTGCCAATAATTACACTGAATGCTTATTAAAGCTAGACATATGCAAAGTGTGAAAGTTACGCTTATTCGTGTGTTTACACTGAATAATAAAAGTGACTGTCTAACTCATCGATTGTTCCATTGCCTCCAACTCAATTCTTAGAACATGAATACTGCGTCAAAATTCAAACATTAATCATTAAGTTCTGATTATCTATACGAATATCTAAAAGGAAAGTTGGGGTTTAGGGAACATTAAAGGTATCGCGCATTTCTTCACTTATTGGCGTTGAATTTCCCACCTGGACTCATCGCAGAAGTTAGACCACAAAGCGCCTCTTTTCTTCCAATCTCAAGATACACCTGAATTTCCTGCCAATCTAAATAGATAGGGTCCGAACGTAAACATGGGCCTAAATTGGCGCAAATTAGCGTAAACAATCAGGGCACAAGGAAAGAACTCACACTATATAATCTTTCTTTAAGTGTAATAATTTCAACTCATTCAATCATCATTCCTGCACATTAGGCACAACTGAATAAGAACTTGCAATCGGGAAGCTTTACAATTTTTAATGTTCCATAAAAATGCATTAAAACAAACAGAAAATACAGTACAGACAGCCACTGGAAGAGGTCCACGATTCATACATGTGTTGTCACTAAGTGAAGAGCAAGTGATGGACATTTTGGGCAGGGGGCGCATCAGGAACAAGACGTCTGGTGAGGCTGAAGAAGTCCTGCAGAGTTTTAAACCATCTGTCCCTTCTTCCCTTCTCGCTTAAATGTCATCCTTACACATGGTGCATGACAAATGGTTGCTGCTTTCAGAAGTCAAACATCTGTCTCTGCGTAGCCATGTCACTAAATGCTAACTCTTACCCATTTTTAATATTTCTGCTTCAGAGGCTCCAATCAGCCCTCGGGAGGCAGAAGAATAAGGCATTGCAAAACAGGAGCCATCACTCAATCTCATACTTGCGGACACCAGCTCAGGGTTTGGCACCACACTTAGTTCAGAAAGTAGGCGAGAGTGGTCTGCCGTGGAGATGTACCCAGCATCAGTGTGCAGGAGCAAGAGCAGGGGGATAAGATGGCCCAGGAAGCAGCTCACTAGAGGGAAAGCTTGCATCGTAGCCCCGCTGTGCAGTGTAGAGGTGAGCACATAGAGGGCCGACAATACATAAGAAGACTGACGGCAATCTATATAGACCTCTAAGCGCACTCAGCTGCCTGATAGCTAGCTTGTGCACAATATCGGAGAGCAGAAAGGAGTCCAGTTCCAACTTGTGTGCTGTCTTTGCGCAGGGCATTGAGACCATGCAGTCAAATATGGAGTGAGTGGTCAGCTCTATGAGCACCGCTGGGGAACCCAAAGCCATTGAGTCTTTGGTGACAGCTTTTGTTGAGGGTAAGACTGCAGCCATCTTGTTTCTGGGTTCCAGCACCTCTTCTGGCTTACAAGTCTTGAAGGAGAGAGGGTATATGGACTTTGAGAGTCTCCCAGCATGCCTGTACTCTGTTGTCATGAGAGCAGAGGGAGTGCTGAGACTCAACCCCCTGAGATTGGCATTAGCTCCATGGGAGAGGCACCTTCTGTCCCCTCTCAGTATTACAGCATGCCGGCTTCCCCAGCAGCCTCTCAACCTGTGCCATTTTTGGTGACAGACAGCTAACTGGGCTAGACTGCCACGGCCAAAGTCGAATCTCAGCAGTCTGTAGCCGATCGTCAATGACCAGTGCACCATGAGGTTGCCCACCACAGTCAGCTCAAGTGCCGTCAGCAGATGGTCAGCATCCTTCCACCTCCCAAGCTGTAGCCATAGGAAACCACTTCATATGAGCACTAGAATAAGTAAAAGACCACACAAGACAAGCAATAGTTCTTTGAACAAGAGTGATTTGCAGTTATATAATAGTCATGTAACAAGTAGATCTTGTGAAATCAAGAATGGAGTCTGTTGGAAGTAAAATGTTTTGTTTTGTTCTCTAGCTGTTAGTCTTAATAGTCTTAGTGATGTAACAGGAACAGCCATGAAGTTGCACTGGTTGAGGGCATCGATATGGTGGGTTTCATGACTGGGTGAAATGGAAGGAGGAAATGTTGATGCTCTGGTCAGGGGAGTGATTGTTCAGGAGAATCTCTCCTCAATAATGTTCTGCCTTACAGCTCTAGAATCTCGTTGTACTCTTCTTCTGCATTGTTCGTTTCCTCACTGCCTTCATGGTCAACCTTTTTGTTCTGAGGCAGCTCCAAGACAGTTCTCCTTTGTATAGCAAGATTTTGGAGCATGCAGCAAATGATAAATCTTGACACACGCTCTGGTTGTATTGAAGGACCGCCGCACCCACACCGCCTCCCCCACCCCGCACCCCCGTGAGCTGTCTAGACAGTGGACCGTTGTTTTAGGATTCCAATTGTCTGTTCGAACAGACTCTTGCTGCTGTATGGCTCTCATTATATCCGCACTCCGCGTCTGTGCCAGGATTCCTGACTGGAGTCATGAGCCAGTTGGTGAGGGGATAGCCCTTGTCCCACAGCAGCCAGGCTACCACCAGATGGTCTGAAACAGTGGGGGATTTCAGGACTGGCACTGTATGAAAGCATCATGACTACTGCCAGGAAACCGGGCACAGACCTGCAGGAATCGCTGCCTATGGTCACAAAAAAAGTTGAACATTGAACTGATGGAAGCAATTCCTGTTGAGAAAAAGAGCTGATTCGTGATGGGGAGCGCACACGTCGACATGCAGGCAGTCTATGATGCCCTGCACCTGTGAGAATCCAGCAAATGGGCATATCCCAATGCACTTTCTTCCAGCTTATCAGCCTCCATGGGAAAGGAGAACTGTTGATGCCTTGCAAATAGTGCATCAGTGACCTGCCACACGGCTGTGTGCACAGCAAACTGACTGATGCTGTTGATATCAGCAGAAGTCGTTTGTAAGGACTCAGAGGCATAAACATTTAGAACCATGGTGACCTTCAGTGCCAGGCAGTGAGTGCATGCCCTGCTCCCAGGCTTCAATTTTTGCTGCAACAGGTGACACAGGTATGTGATTGACTTCTTGAGGCCTTACACACTGCTCCTCTGTAAAGTTCGGGTATGATGTTTTGTTCCCGAATACCGACATGATGGAATGCTTCCAACTTCTTTGCTTACCTCGCCCTCTTCTTGCAAACACGGCAGATTTTTGCTGCCTTCCTTGCTGCTGTTCCTCCTCCTGATTTGGGAGGCTTAACGGTAAGCCCAGCAGCATTCCCTTGAGGAATAAAAACTTCACGGGAAAAGTGATCCAACCATTGCTAACTAGAGAAGTTAAGGATAGTATTAGATTAAAAGAAAATGCTTAGAATGTTGCCAAAAAGAATAGTAAGCCTAAGGATTGGGAAGGTTTTAGAAATCAGCAAAGGATGACCAAGAAATTACTAAAGAGGGAGAAAATTGAATGAGAGTAAACCAGCAAGAAATATAAAAACAGATTTTAAGAGTTTCTACAAGTATGTAAAAAGGAAGCGATTGGCGAAAGTAAATGAGGGTCCCTTAGAGGCAGAAACAGGAGAAATTATAATGGGGAATAAGGAAATGGCAGAAACGTTAAACAAATATTTTGCATCCGTCTTCACAGTAGAAGACACAAAAAATATACTGGAAAGAGTGGGGAACAAAGGGGCTAATGAAATGGAGGAACTCAAAGTAATTAAGATTAGTAAAGAAAAAGTACTGGAGAATTTAATAGGAATAAAAGCCAACAAATCCTCTGGACCTGATGGCCTGCATCCTAGTGTTTTAAAAGAGGTGGCTGCAGACATAATGGATGCATTGGTTTAGATCTTCCAGAAGTGTCTAGGTTTTAGAACTGTCTCCTTGGATTGGAAGGTAGCAAATGTAACCCCGCTATTCAATAAAGGAGGGAGAGAAAATAAGGATCTATAGACCCATTAGCCTGACATCAGTAGTAGGGAAAATGCTAGAATCTATTATTAAGGACGTAGTAACAGGGCACTTAGAAAATCATAATATGAAAGGGCAGAGTAAACACGGTTTTATGAAAGCAAAGTCGTGTTTGACCAAACTATTAACTTTTTTTGAGGTGTAACTAGCAGGATAGATAAGGGGGAACCAGTGGATGTAGTACATTTGGATTTTCAAAAAGCATTTGATAAGGTCCCACAAAATAGATTGTTACACAAGATTAGGGCTCATATTATTGGGGGTAACATATTAGCATGGATTGAGGATTGGTTAACAGACAGAAAACAGAGATTAGGAATAAACGGGTTATTTTTGGGTTGGCAGGTTGTAACTAGTGGGGTGCTGCAAGAATCAATGCTTGGGCCTCAGCTGTTTGCAATATTTATCAATGATTTAGATGAGGGGTCCGAGTGTAATGTATCCATGTTTGCTGATGGTACAAAGCTGGTGGGAAAATATGCTGTGATGAGGATGCAAAAAGGCTGCAAAGTGATATAGACAGGTTAAGTGAGTGGGCAAGAAGGTAGCAGATGAAGTATAACACAGGGAAAAGTGGAATTATCCATTTTGGTAGGAAGAATAGAAATGCAGAATATTTTTTAAAAGGTGAGAATCTAAGAAATGTTGATATTCAGAGGGATTTGGGTGTCCTTGTACACGTATGATAGAAAGTTAATATGTAGGTATAGCAGCAATTAGAAAGGCAAATGATATGTTAGCCTTTATTGCATGGGCGTGGAGTATAAGAGTAAGGAGGGCTTGCTATAATTATATAGGGCTGTGGTGATACCACATCTGGAGTACTGTGTACAGTTTTGGTCTCCTTACCTAAGGAAGGATATACATGCCTCAGAGGGGGTGCAACATAGGTTCACTAGATTGATTCCTGGAATGAGAGGGTTGTCCTATGAGCAGTGATTGAGTAGAATGGGCCTATATTCTCTGGAGTTTAGAAGAACGAGAGGCAATTTCATTAAAATGTATAAAGTTCTTAGAGGGCTTGACATGGTAGATGCTAAGACACTGTTTCCCCTGGCTGGAGAGTCTAGAACTAGGGGTCATAGTCTCAAGATTAGAGGTCAGCCATTTACGACCGAGATAAGGAAAAATTTCTTCACAGAGGGTTGTGAATCTTTTGAATTCTCTACTCCAGATGGCTGTGGATGCTCAGTCATTGAGTATATTCAAGATTAAGATTGATAGATTATTGGACATTAAGGGAATCAAGGGGTATGGGGAAATTGCAGTTGATGTAGAAGATCAGACATTATCTTATTGAATGGTGGAGCAGGCTCGAGGGGCCGTACGGCCTACTGCTGCTCCTATTTCTTATGTTCTTATGTTCAGTAATTTCAAAAAAGAAATCCTGTGAAACAGTTCCAGCCCTCCACAGCCTCACTCTGCAGAAGTATTAAACAGGAAAACACTTGCCGAAACAACCAAGGGTCTGGCTCAAAAGCACGCTAGCAGCCTAAAATGATTAACCAGAGAATTATGTTGTTGGAGGTGATAGAAACATAGAATCATAGAAAATAGGAGCAGGATTAGGACATTCGGCCTTTCGGGCCTGCTCCACCATTCAAAATGATCGTCTAACTCAGTACCCTGTTCCCGCTTATTCCCCATACCCCTTGATCCCTTTAGCATTAAGAAATATATCTATCTCCTTCTTGAATACATCTAATGACTTGGCCTCCACTGCCTTCTGTGGTAGAGAATTCCATAGGTTCACCACCCTCTGAGTGAAGAAATTTCTCCTCATCTCGGTTCTAAGTGGCATACTCCATATTTTGAGACTGTGACCCTTGGTTCTGGACTCCCCAGCCATCGGGAACACCCTCCCTGCATCTAGTCTGTCTAGTCCTGTTAGAATGTTATATGTTTCGATGAGATCACCTCTCATTCTTCGAAACTCTAGTGAATATAGGCCTAGTCAACCCAATCTCTCCTCATACGTCAGTCCTGCCACCCCAGGAATCAGTCTGTTAAACCTTTGTTGCACTCCCTTCATGGCAAGGACATCCTTCCTCAGATAAGGAGACCAAAACTGCACACAATACTCCAGATGTGGTCTCACCAAGGCCCTGTATAACTGCAGTGAAATATCCCTGCTCCTGTACTCAAATCCTCTTGCAATTAACGCCAACCTACCATTCGCCTTCCTAACTGCTTGCTGCACCTGAATGCTCGCTTTCAGTGACTGGTGTACAAGGATACCCAGATCTCGTTGCACCTCCCCTTTTCCCAATTTATCTCCATTCAGATAATAATCTGCCTTTCTGTTTTTACAACCAAAGTGGATAACCTCGCATTTATCCATGTTATACTGCATCCGCCATGCTCTTGCCCACTCACCCAACTTGTCTAAATCACATTGGAGCCTCTTTGCATCCTCTTCACAGCTCACATTCCACCCCAGCTTTGTGTCATCTGCAAACTTGGAAATGTTACATTCAGTTCCCTCATCCAAATCATTGCTATATATTGTGAATAGCTGGGGCCCAAGCATTGATCCCTGCAGTACCCCACTAGTCACTGCCTGCCACCTGAAAAAAAAACATTTATTCCTACTCTCTGCTTCCTGTCTGTCAACCAATTCTCAATCCACGCCAGTATATTCCCCCCAATCCCACGTGCTTTAATTTTGCACACTAACCTCTTGTGTGGGACCTTATCAAAAGCCTTCTGAAAATCCAAATACTCCACATCCACTGGTTCTCCCCTATCTATTCTACTGGTTACATCCTCAAAAAACTCCAGTAGATTTGTTAAGCATGATTCCCCTTTCATAAACCCATGCTGACTTTTTCCAATCCCATTAATGCCCTCCAAGTTTTCTGTTACCACATCTTTTATAATAGACTCTAGCATTTTTCCCACTACTGATGTTATGCTAACTGGTCTAAGATTCCTTGTTTTTTCTCTCCCTCCTTTTTTAAATAGCGGGGTTACATTTGCCACCCTCCAGTCTGTAGGAAGTCTTCCAGAATCTATAGAATTTTGGAAGATGATCACCAATGCATCCATTATTTCCAGGGCCACTTCCTTTAGTACTCTGGGATTATCAGGCCCTAGGGATTTGTCAGCCTTTGCCCCATTCATTTCCCTGGCACTATTTTTTTTACTAATACTGGTTTCCTTCAGTTCCTCCCTCTCACATGACCCTTGCTTCCCTTACATCCCTAAAAGCTGTTTCCCAATTGTCCCACGTCGATGTGCAGGGGAGTTAAGGAAGTGCTGTTAAGGAAGCACAAACAGGCACCAGCTTAACAACAGTGCTGTTATTAAAGAAAAAAATAAAGGACTTGCATTTACATAGCACCTTTCACGGCCTCAGGACGTTCCAAAGCGCTTTACAGCCAATTAAGTACTTTTGAAGTATAGTCACTGTTGTAATGTAGGAAACGCAGCAGCCAATTTGCAGCAGCAAGATCCCACAAACAGCAATGTAATAATGACCAGATAGTCTGTTTTAATCAATTTGGTTTAGGGATAAATTTTGACCAGGACATGAGGAGAATTCACCTACTCTTCTTCAAAATAGTGCCATGAGATCTTTTACAACACCCAAAGCAATAATTTTACCACTGGCACACATCACTGAAAGGAAACAGCGAAGATTAACCCTTTTGTGTACTGAATGTCTTTTAGAACTTGCACGTTCATTACCTGCCAAAAATAATGGTGAGAGAGCAGATAGAGTTTAACGTCTCATCCGAGAGGAGACACCTCCAATAGTGCAGGATTCCTTTAGCACTGCACTGGAGTGTCAGCCTAGATTATGTGCTTAGGTCTCTGGTGTGGGATTGGAACTCACAACCATCGGCAAGAGTGCTACCACTGAACCACGACTGATTAAGGTGCAGGAGCCAGATTATAATATTTTAATGATACCTGAACTTGTGGCCGCGAGCTGCTCTGAGCCCCTAACCAGCACCCGACCAATGTGGCGTCACACACACTTCTGGCAGTCTTCTGGCGCCGAACCTTGTGCTGCTGCATTAGACTTAGTCGCGCCACGTTTCGCACCCAAAAATGTGCGAGATGCATGATATTTTCACTCCCAATATTTTCACAACAGATCAAGTTGAAGAAGTTTAGGCAAATGGACAAATATTTCATACATTAAGTTGGTTGGATGATTATGTGTCTCAAAAAGAAAAAGAGAACTTTCGCTTTAATACTTTATCACACCTTTGAGAAACATTTTAAAACTGTTCACACAAATTAACTTTTGAACTGCAGTCACTTATATAAACCAGCGCAGAGACAATTGACTGGCACCAAAATCCCACAAAAAGCATCGAGATACATGAGCAGTTAATCAGTTTTGAGGGTATTAGTTGAAGGATACATTTTGGCTAGGAGATAAGGATAAACCCTCGCTTCACCTCGAAAAGTGTCAAGGGATCGTTAATGTCCAGCCAAACAGGCAGATGGGAGCTGGATTTAAAGTGTCGTCCGAATGATTTTTCCTTCGACATAAAATAGCACTAAACAAGATAATTTAGATAAACTCCAAATTATCGTCTTTTCTTCAAACTTCAAGAGATGATCTGCTGAACGTTTGAAATCAATAGTTAAACCATAATTTTTTTTGCAAAGTGCAGATCAAGGGTAACCTCAGAGATAATCACTGAATAAACAACTACATTGTGTTCGATGTTTGAGATTGCTGATACTGTTATATTTAATGGAGACCAGTGATGGTTTTCACGAGACAGATGGCTTGATACTATATGTGACGGCAGCGTCGCTAAGTAAGGCGTTAGATCTAGGGCAGAGTTGGACACGATACAAGGCACGTGAACATAGTACAGTCTGATCAGATTCTAACTTTCTCATGACTGACAATGAAATGCAGTTAATATTTGCACAATGTCCTCCATGTTTTTGCATCTACAATTTATTTATTTTTATTAAATTATAATTGGAAATATGAAATATTTAGCATGATTTTATTATCATGATGCTTGCTTAACTGGTAAATGTAGACGTTATTTTTGTTGCTAAAACGTCTATTAATAGTTTTAAAGATACATCATTTAATTAAAAAGTTAATTTAAAATTATACTGTTGAACTGCTGACAATGAATGGACCCCTAGCAAAACTAATCTTCATTTCAAGATTCTGAATAGACATATTTATATTTCATTACCAAAATTACGTGTTAATTCTATTCATGATTATGATGCCATAAATAATTAGATGAAATAAGGGGAGCTGATATTAAATGGCACGATCAATGGGGCAGTTATTGTAATAGGGGAGCCATTGGGTTGTATTAGTAAAAGTCAACTTTTAAAAATTCTCCTCGGGCATTAACTTTCATTAACGCTTGATGTAAGAATTGTAAATTGTTCTTATCTAGTTGAAGAACATTTATATTCTAAAATTTTAGATAAAGATAATAAGGGCAACATCCTGCAATAATCTACAGCCAATTTTCTGATATATATTGTACGTTTATTGAAAAAGAAAACAAATAATCGGATTCCAGCCCTCACTGGCCACTGTCTTATGTTAAACAAGACTGTTCACAACCTCGGCGTTCCATTCGACCCTGAGCTGAGCATCTGACCCATATCCAATCCATCACAAATACAGTCTACTTCTATCATTGTAATAATATCATCAACAACAACAAGAAGAACAACAACTTATATTGATATAGCGCCTTTAACGTAGTAAAACTTCCCAAAGCACTTTACAGGAGCGCTATCAAACAGAATTTGACACTGAGCCACGTAAGGAGATATTAGGAAAGGTGACCAAAAGCATGGACAAAGAGGTAGGATTTAGGGAGTGTCTTAAAGGAGGAGAGAGACATAGAGAGGTGGATGTTTAGTGAGGGAATTCTAGAGCTTAGGAGCTAGGCAGCTGAAGGCACGGCCACCAATAATGGAGTTAAGAAAATCAGGGATGCGCAAGAGACCAGAATTGGAGGAGCACAGAAATTTTAGACGGTTGTATGGCCGAAGGACCTTACAGAGATAGGGAGGGGAGGCAATGGAGTTTTTGAAAAAAAGGATGAGACTTTTAAAATGAAGACGTTGCCGGACTGGGAGCCAAAGTAGCTCAGTGAGCACAGGGGTATTGGGTTAACGGGACTTGGTGCGAGTTAGGATATGGGCACCAGAATTTTGGATCAGCTCAAGTTTACAGTGGGTGCAAGGTGGGAGGCTGGCCAGGAGAGCATTAAAATAGTTGAGTCTAGTGGTAATAAAGGCAGGGATGATGGTTTAAGCAACAGATGAGCTTCGGCGGAGCAGAGACGGGCGATGTTGCAGAGATGGAAGTAGGCAGTCTTGGTGATGGCGAACATATGGTGTAGGAAGGTCAGTTTAGGGTCAAATTGAATACCAAGGTTGCGAACATGCTGGTTCAGCCTCAGAGACTGGACAGAGGGAGGGATGGAGCCCGTTTCCACCCCTGCCTCAGCTCATCTGCTGCTGAAACCCTCATTCATGCTTATTTACCTCGAGACTTGTCTATTTCAAAGCCTCCTGACCAGCCTCCCATCTTCCACCCTCCATAAACTTGAGCTCATCCAGAACTCTGCTGCCCATATCCTAACTCACACCAAGTCCTGTTCCTCCATCACTGCAGTGCTCGCTGACCTACATTGGCTCCCGGTCCACCAATGCCTTGCTTTTAAAATTCTCATCCTCCTGCTCAAATTGCTACACGGTCTTGTCCCTCCCTATCTCTGTAACCACCTCCAGCGCTACAACCCTCGGAGATCTCTACATTCGTCCAACTCTGGCCGCTTGTGCATCCCCCACTTTCTTCATCCCTCTATTGGTGTCCGTGCCTTCAGCCGTCTAGGCCCTAAATTCTGGAATTCCTGCCCAAACCTCTTTGCCTCTCCATCCAGCTGTCGTCCTTTCGGACTAGGCTTAAAACCTACCCCTTTGATCAAGCGTTCGGTCACATGTTCTAATGCTTCCTTAATTGGATCGTTGTCAAATTTTGTCTGAGCACTCTCCTGTGAAGCGTCTTGGGACGTTTTACTACGTTTAACGAATTCTATAAATGTTATTATTAACCTTATGTCTCCGATAAAACTAATCCTTTTTTTTCCGCTGGAAAGGTCTTTTCAATAATAGGTAAATGTACTGTTCAGAATTACATTTACAAGAAGATCTCAGATTACATTTATTGGCTGTGTTGCGTTATCTGATCGCAGCAGGGCAGCAATCAGGCGCTATAATTGCTCAGACCTAGGAATGGGAAAGGCCAAATTTTTTCCCAGTGTTCTTTTTGGAATATATCCGTGGGTATACGCCAGGTGAGGACAGGATTACGCTCAGCTACGTTGCCCTCTATGGTCTGATAGCCTGTCTACATTCCAATATGAAGAATAGTTGACTGAGTGGGGAAATGGATAGCGTTAACGTCCATGGAAAGCTGCACCGAATTAATCAGCTCTTCCAGGAGACAAAGGAAGAAAATTGTAAAAAGTTATACTTCAACATTCTATGAATATTTTACCACTTAGTTCCACCACACCGCAAAATTTATAACGCAACTAATAATTCATTCTTAAGTTATACAAGACACACCGACCTCGCTTCGTTATTGGTTTGTGATGCCAGGAAATATTGCTGAAGACTACCAGATAAATAGGTAAATGGGTTGTGTTACAGGAACACTGAAAATTCTAAAGATGAAAAATCACATCGTATAACAGAGCTAATAAAAATATGAAAGGTACATTTCTTCGTCCACCATTTTGCTTTAGCCATGGCAAAGTGACAATACCTGTACTAGATTGAATTGTCAATTCCCATCAGTAAATGTTCGCATTTTACAACCACCAGCTTATCATTTTACGTGCGTGGGTGCATTATTGGTTCAGTGACATGTTTGTTTTTACTCACCTCACTGGGAGTATTAGGGTTTTGTTTCATTATCTTCTGATTGCACTCTGATAAATACATGTCAGCATTCTTGGTATGGCTTCTACGCGTTGCAGAACTACGGTTCATGTTCTCTGGTTCAGTTGTTGGACGAATCTTATAGCAGTATGTTGTAGAGGAGGATCCAGATCCACGCACTTCCATAAAATTTGCGATTAGTTGAGCATTGGGCGCAATCCGCAGGTTTGCACTAGGCTGCTTCAATACATTATTTGTAATCTCACGTCTAAAGCAACAACTGATCGGAGAACAATAGTGGTCGGGATCATTGCTATTGTGACACATGGATGTAACGAGGATAATTATTGTCAACAGAAGGACGAATGAGATTGACCCTAGTGATATTATGATATACATAGCCAAATTCGAGGAATGCTCAATGTTCTGGGGCAGATTGCTAAAGTCGGAAATAATTTCTGCAGTCCTATCCATCAATGACAACGTGGCTGTGACAGTAGTAGATAAGGAGGGATGCCCATTGTCTTTCACTAAGATGACAAGCACTTGTGTAGTGGAATCTCTGTCTTCAAGGAGGCGTATTGTTCTGACTTCTCCAGAACTGCGTGCGACAGTGAAAATACTCCGATCAGTAGCTTGGATCAGTTGGTAGGACAGCCTTGCGTTCTGTCCAGAATCAGCATCAACTGCAGTCACCTTGGTCACCAGATAGCCTGGATGGACAGATCGTGGCACCATTACCCGCGTTTCATTTTTTGTCAGGGCAGATACAATTACAGGAGAATTGTCATTTTGATCGAGGATTACTACATTCACAATAACATTACTGCTGAGGCGAGGGATTCCAGCATCCCGAGCTTGAACGTGGATTTGAAATTTTTTTAATTGCTCATAGTCAAAAGAGCGCTGAGAAAATATTTTACCATTGTCTGAATTAATAGACACAAAGGACATGACAGGCATACCTTGAATCTGACTCTCTCCAATGAAGTAAGATATATGAGAGTTTTGACCAAGATCAGAATCAAAAGCAGTCACAGAGCAGATGGATGCACCAGGTGGATTGTTTTCCATTACGTAGGCAGTGTATGATGACTTCGTGAAGCGTGGTGGATTGTCATTAATGTCTGAAATCTCTACTGGTATGACTTTGTTGGCAAAGAGACGAGGAGATCCAGCGTCCGAGCAACTGACATTAATTGTGTATTGAGAAACAGTTTCCCTGTCCAATAAACCATTAGTGACCAACATGTAAGAATTCTTGAAAGACGATTTCATTTGGAATGGGAGATTATTGGGAATATGACAACTAATATTACCGTTTGCTTCAGATTCGGGGTCAGTTACACTAATTAGAGCGACCATAGTCCCAAGCGTAGCATTTTCACTTACTGGACTGGGTAATGACATCAGTGTCACCTCAGGTTCAACGTCATTCATGTCCACAATCTGCACTACAACGTTGCAATATACAGGTACAGAATTAGGACCCCGGTTCCGAGCTTCGACATTAATCTCGTAGACGTTGGCTTCTTCGTAATCCAACACCCCTTTAACCCTGATCTCTCCTGTATACGGTTCTAAATTAAACAGTTCACGTACTCTGTCTGGAGTGTAGCTGCTGAAAGAGTAGATTATATCCGCATTATTTCCTTCATCCAAGTCAGTAGCATTGAGATTGATAACTAATGTATTGACGGCTATATTTTCAACCAATTTCACCCAATAAACCGACTGATCAAATACAGGCACATTGTCATTGACATCAAGCACAGTGATGATAATTTGAGCACTGCCAGATCTTTCTGGAATCGCGCCATCTATGGCAGTGAGAAGTAAGTTGTGAACTGCTTGTTTTTCTCTATCCAAGTATTTCTCCAGCAACAAATACACACTTTTAGTTCCATCACTGCTGTTCGGAACTTCCAATGTGAAATGGTCATTCGGACTGAGGAAGTAATTGTGAACAGAATTTGTACCCACGTCGGAATCATGCGCGCTCTGGAGTGGAAAGCGAGTTCCCGGTGGAGTTGACTCAAGAATCTCCAAACGTAGCTCATCCTGCAAAAAACTAGGGGAATTGTCGTTGATATCTTGTATTTCAACTTCAGCACGGTACAGTTTCAATGGATTTTCTACAACAATCTCGAGATTCTGTAAACACATAAGACTTTGACCACAGAGCTGCTCCCTGTCAATATTGTCATTAACAAACAAAACGCCATCCTCTAAATTTACTTCAAAATACCTCTTCTTTGCAGCGGACATGATCCGGAACCTGCGCCTGGACAGTTCCTTTATACCTAATCCAACATCGTTAGCAATATTCCCAACAAAAGCGCCGCTTTCTAGTTCTTCTGGAATCGAATAATGAATCTGGCCAGAAATAAAATTCCAGGCATAAAGCAGGGTAATGACAGACAACGTTTGCATTATTTGTGTGAAGACGTCTTTTCATTCGCAATGCTGTGCAAATATTAATAAAAAGTAGATATCGTTCAGAGCCACCTGTCTTGGTGCGAAGTCCAAAGGAAAATGATTGATAAAAATCATGTCCTACTAACGTAGAATGACTCGGCCGAAAGCAGAACAAAGATGGCTGAGATGCGACCGCAATCTGGGTGACTGCTTTCCTTTCTCTTCCTTCTTCACCGTGTGTACGGGGCTGGGGGAGGGCTGATGGATCTCTCTTCATTTTTGAACTCCTCATTGGTAGACAGCGACACAAAGAGTCTTCTCCAATAACTACACATAGCACTTCTTAAAGACATAGTGTATCTCAGTGTAAATCTGCCTAGTACATTAAACCTTTAATGATCTTTCTATCATAATTGACTGAAATAATGTTAAAAGTTTCAGAGAACCTAAAAACTTATTACCGAAAATTTCTGGTTATGCAGTGACAACCTCGCATGATGCCCGTATCACAAGTTCTTGCTAATAGAATTTAGAAACTCTTTTGTATAAATTGTTTTCTCGTAGAAAAATCAAATAAACTTTTACCGGTAAGCAGAATATTCCGTGCATAACTAATACTTGCTGTAATCTGGCTGCCCAAGTGAAAACCCAACATTGTTGCCAAATAGAATTACTAAGCGTTAGGTTTTTGGAAGTCAGTCCAGTAAGTTAATTAATGGTGTTAGGCCATTAATGACACTAGCAGTCCTTGCCAATTAGAACACGAACAAATTCTGAAAAAAAACCTAGCACGATTCACCCAGACACTTAATCATGCGGTTACACTGAGAATGGAGAATTATTTCCGGTCATCTGAATGTTCTCGTATGGAGATCACACTCCAACTGTAAAAGCAATCTTCAACTAAAACAGGGAAACGCAAGGTTGGTACTGTTACGTAAGAGTGGTCTTCATCAGTTAGCGGTAAAGCATTTAGATTATGTATATGGTATCCCCTTCATACAAGCTCCGCAGCGGGCAAGCTAAGTTGGAAGCTTCCATATACAATAATTGTTTCTTCCTCGATGCACGATACACGCTGTTTTCATTGTCACCAACTGTATAATCCAGATGTTCACGTAAGGAGCTTTAGGAACGAAACATGAGACCCGCCCCTCATCCAAAGTGCAAAATGAACAGGTCAGAATAGGCTGGAAGCCTTCCCCTCCTGCAACCATGTACATCTTTCCTCACAAATCTGCCTCACAACTTGGTGATGCACTTCGCAGACGAAACAAAAGAAACCATTTCGCAGCACAACTAAGAGTTTTCAATCATGAATAATTGCCTAGACACATGATATACGACACAGGCTAACGTTAAGTTGGAACTTTACTGTCATCAACAGAAATTAGAAAGAAAGGAAGAATGGAAGATCTCACATTTATACAGCACCTTTCGTGGCCTCGGGATGTCCCAAAAAGCTTCACAGCCAATAAACTACTTTTGAAGTATAGTCGCTGTTGTAATGTAGGAAACCCAGGAGCCAATATGCGCACAGCAAGGCTCCACAAACAACAATGAGATAATAACCAGATAATCCGTCTTGGTGATGCTGGTTGAGCGATAAATATTGACCAGTACACAGGGAAAACTCCCCTATTCTCCTTCGAATAGTGCCATGGGATCGTTTATATCCACCTAAGAGGGTAGGCAGACCTCGGCTTAACGACCCATCTTAAAGATGGTACCTCCGACAGTGAAGCGCTTCCTCAGTACTGCACTGAGATGTCAGCCTAGATCATGTGCTCTAGTTTCTGGAGGGCGACATGAAACCATTATCTTCTGACTTAGAGGTTGGGTACTACCACTGAGTCACGGCTGACACTTAAAAATCATGCTTTGATACTTATTAGCGAGTTTTATTGAGACAGCACCAAACACCAACGTGAACGCTTCATGTTGTACAGGGCTGTTTGAAAGTGGAACTGGGACTTGAAACCTTTACGTGGATTTTAAAAGTCCGACGTTCTGCCGACTGAGCTATCCGGCTCTTAGCAAAAACATCGCAGCATAGCACTGGCGGCTGCGTCCAAGCTAAAGTCACAATTCCACAGAGTACTCAGGCATGATGCAAAAATTGAAACAGATGCTCCTTGTACCTTGAATGTTACTCTGGAATCACGACTTGAGCCACATGGAGTCATAATGCAGCACGTGGGCGCAGCTGCTATATCTCACTGGTTAACCCACTGTTCAAGATGGAGAGTTGAATAAACTAGATACCCAGATAATTCTGCCAAGGACATACTGCTTGTGAAATGAACGGAGAAAATTGTTTGAAAGATGCCAAGGAAAAAATACTTCAAGACCATCCTTGACAGCAGCAGCAAGCAAATTGCTGATGAATTAAATAAAACGAGTGACAATTGATTAACTGCATCAGTCCTCCTATTAGAGAGATAAGCAAAAATACGTCTGAGCTCTACCTTTTCACGGATCGCTGAGCTGGACTATATATCCCTGATAAGACTAATAAGACTGTGTAACCCTACTTCATGTTTATCATTTCTTCAAAAAGCTTGCATGAGGCTTTAGGTAAAATGGATATGAAACCCAATAAATAAATATAAATATATTTTTCGAGAGATTTCAGTCAACTTGGAACCTATAAAGGCAAAACAACAAAACTTACCCCATCCATTATTCACCAGAACCAATTCCACCTTGTTGATTACTGGAATGGGCAGGGAATGGGTGCGTGGTGCTCTGACCTACTTGATAGAAAAAATACAGGCCCTAACGGTAGTCAGGAACAAAAACTTGTATTTATATAGTTTGTTTTACGTAGGAAAACGTTCCAACGCGCTCCACAGAAACGTAATCAGGTAAAAAATGACACTCAGCGGAAAAAAAAGAGATAATAGGAGAGGTGACCAAATGCTTGGTCAAAGAGATAGGTTTTAAAGAGGGTCTTCAACATTCTATATGAATGTGACCATGAAGCGTTATCTTTCCCCATCATCCTTGTTCTTTCTACAATCTTTGACACAGTCGACCACACCATCCTTCTTCGATATTGCTCCTCATTTGTTCAGCTCGATGGGGTTAAGAACACTGGTTTCTAATTTTACCTATGCAATCTTAGCCAGAGCATTGATCGCCATAGCTTCTCTTTATGCCCTCACACCATTACCTCTGGATTACTCGAATGATCTATCCTTGACCCTCTTTTCTTCAGTTACATGCTGCCTTTGGCAACATCATCCTCAGACATGGGATCAACTTCGACTTGCATGATGATGACATCCAGTTCTACCTTTCCACCGCTGTTCTCGACATATTTGCTGCCTCCTTGCCTTCAGACTGCCTGTCCAACATCCAGTCTTGGTTGAGTAGCAATTCTTCCACTAAGCATTGGAGATACTGAAGCCATCGTTTCTGGCCCCTGCCACACATTATATACCCTTGACACATGCTCCATGCCAGTCCACGGCCATTGTGTCAGGCTGTACCAGGCAGTTTACAATCTATGGCATCCCGTCTGACCTGTAGTTTAGCTTCCAAACCCATATCCTTTCCATCCCAATGATTGGCCTATTTACACCTCCATAACATTGTTCAACTCTCCCTCTAACTCAGACCACTGAAGCTCTCATTTGTGCTTTTGTCACCTCCAGACTCAACTTTGCCAATGCTTTCCTGGCAACCTTCACCTTCTGTAAACTTCAGCTGATCCAAAACGCTGCTGCCCATATCCTATCTTGCAAAAAGTCCTAATCACCTATCACTCTGCCTTTGCTGGCCTATACTGGCTCCTAGTCACTAATGCTTCACTATTAAAATTCTCATTCTCATGACTTCACCACTTCCTATCTTTCTAGCCTCTTTCAACCTTACAAATACCAAAAACTCTCTACTCTTTTGACACTGAGATATTGTTTCTGAAGCTTCATTGCGGTCATGTAGTAGGCCAAAGTGAGAGAGGTCAGAGAGACGTTTAAGTGGCGGGTAAGATAGAGGTTGGGAAAAGAGTAGCTATCTTCAGAAATGTGGTAGCCCAATTTGCATTTAGTTTTCCCAATGTAGAGGAGACTGCACTTTGGTCAGAAAATACAGTGATGTGGCGATGCCGGTGATGGACTGGGGTGGACAAATGTACGGAGTCGTACAACACCAGGTTATAGTCCAACAGCTTTATTTGAACTCACAAGCTTTCGGAGCTTTGCTCCTTCGTCAGGTGAGTACGAGATTGAAAGAAGTACACGTGACTTACTGTCTCAAATGGAAGGAGTGTTTGTGAACACGCTCCTGGTGTGGAAGGAAGTAAATTAACAGTTGCTTTCTCTCCTGGAGTTGCATGAAAAACTGCAAGGGGAAAGACAACTGGAACTATTGGTGGTGGAAGAATGAACAAAGGCATAACGTGGGACCAGTCACCAGCCTCTGAAAAAGCCGACAAGGGAGAGAAGAGCAAAAGATGCTTGACGTTATGTTTGTGTTGCAGGTCTTGGAAATGGTGGAAGACGACAATGAAAATAATAGACATCTGTGTAAATTCCATTGCCAGAGATGTAGTCTCCCTTTTGCTACTGTATTTCTTTCTGAATGTAATATAAGTTAATTTGTACTCACAGCAGTGTATCCACAAATGCTTAACTGTTACTCTGTATCCTTCCTTCTAATCTCAAATCTAGTCCACCCTCCTTTACTCCGATTTCCTCTAAAATTCGTGTTCTGAAAATTGAGTTTGTATTGCACTCCACTCCTTCTCTAGCATAAATGATCCGAAGCTTTACCATGTTGTGGTCACCACTTCCAAGGTACTGACTCACTTGTAATTTTCTCCAACAGCGCCTACTTAATATATCTTATTAAGTTTAATTTATCTCTCCTTTGTAGATTCCTCGATCACCCAGATCAAGTAATAGTACCTTATCACATAACGAAACTTGCTTTCTTTCCTGTGCTCCTATTATGGTCTTCCAATCCTTCGTTGGTAAGTTCAAGTTCCCTTTATATCTAGATACATAGGCATCATTCGTAATTATAACTGTCTTAGGTACTTAATCAACAATACTGAATAATACAACCCTGAGGAATAATTAACTGAAGAAACGAGTTAGTTTCTAAAAATAAAGTAATAACATTATCAAAACTACAGTAAACAATATAGTATGAAATAAAGTTCGGTCTTATGTTTTTACAACAATATTCCTATTTCTTCTACTGAGAAGCCCAGATGGTGGGTCAATGTCTAAAGTGTGGGAACATAAAAACATAAGAAATAGGAGCAGGCCCTCGAGCCAGCTCTGTCATTCAATCAGATCATGGCTGATCTTCTACCTCAACTCCACTTTCCTGCCCCATCCCCATATCACTTGATTCCCCTAGAATCCAAAAATGTATCTATCTCAGCCTTGAATATACTCAACGAATCAGCATCCACGACCCTCTGGGGTAGACAATTCCAAAGATTCACAACCCTCTGAGTGAAGAAATGCCTCATCATCTCAGTTTTAAATGGCCGACTCATTATTCTGTGAATATGCCCTCTAGTTCCAGACTCTCCAGCCATGGTAAACAACCTCTCAGCCTTTACCCTGCCAAGCACCTCCCCACCCACCCCCCAGAATTTTATATGTTTCAATGAGATCACCTCTCATTCTTCTAAACTCCAGAGAGTATAGGCCCATTCTACTCAACCTCTCCTCATAGTTCAACCCTCTAATCCTAGGAATTAATCTAGTGAACTTGAATATACCTCCAGCAGTTGAAAAAAAAATAAGTGAAGGGTTTGATTAATTAAGAAATCCTGATTAAGTGCCACATGCTTTGGTTTTAGAGCACACTAGTAAATTGCACATTGCTTGGCCCATGGCTAGTTGATGAATGTATGATATTTTTACAAGATAGCGATGGAACATTAGGACAGTTGACATAGCAAAATTAAATATTGAATGTTGAAATAAGAATTTACAATGGTGAATGTTTACGCCAAAGCCTTACAAAAAAATCGTGACAAAAGAAATAAGGGTTGTGGATTCCAGGGAGTGAAGAGTCTGACAGAAACGTCGTGGATAAAGTTAATGTGGATGGAACCTCGTGGAGCAATTCAGCAAGGAACATCATCAACATTAGAGAAAGAAGAAAATAGCGAGCCGAAAGTGTTAACGTTCTCTTTTGGGCAGACAGCAAATTGGAAAAAAAAGGATTCACCGAAGATTCCAGAGACAACTTCAGTGATTGTCCAGAGGGAGCATCTGTTGAATGCGTAGCAAGACTGTAGTGGATTATGCTTTCTAACATTTGTTTCCACTGAATCAGAGACCAATCAGGCAAAATTGGTCCTTACGGTTAATGATGCACACTGCGGGTCACCAACAACCGCGATCATAGTGGAGAAATGCGAATTCATATCCATGTTTTCAGATTTAGTTTTATAGGTAGATATGGATACTAATGAAAATTCAGCATGATTGCTTTTTAGATTGCTTAGTACTGACAATATCTCGACTTTGTCAGTACTAAGCAATCTAAAATCTGACAAAGTACTTTTCGGATACAGTGAACGTGCGCAATGACAATGCAACTCTAAACAATTCCTAAGGATTAATGTCATGGGCCGTTTATACGCTATCACCATTTTAAAATCTGCTACCTCATGTTTCCCTGGGCTCTGTTTTACATTACAATCACCCCTTAGCAAATGAAGCAACGTCAGTGTATTAGATTTGGTACTTCACCAAAAATTAAAATACCTAAAACTGGTTAACGAGCAGACATAATGACCAATATTTTGTTGCCAAAATAACAGCGAGTATAATGGCGCTCGCCGGTATGTAGAAGCGAACCTGGAACAAAAACAGAAAATGTTGGAAATGAAAAACTGGTGGATTAGCACTTGCAAAATAAGCTACCTGACTCTTACAGATGTTGGTCCACACGCTGTGCGTTTCCAACTTTTTTTGTTTTCTTTGATTAAATTATAATACTCACTTCGCTGGATATATATGGCCAGTTGCTCCTTATGTCTGCATTCTGTTCTGACGCACATGTTCTGATATTCTTCCTAAACGTTCCAGAAGTTGTTGGACTGACTGGAGCGAAATACATCAATTCCATTTTGGCTGCCTCTGGTGCTGAACGTACTTTATAACGGTATGTTTCTGAAAGGGATCCGTTCCCTCGAACCTCAAGGAAGTTCGTAATTAAATTGGAGTCTGGCACAATCTGAAGGTTGACATGCGAATTATGCATTCTAGGTTTGGAGTCCATCTCTCTGACACAGCAAGAATTGGCAAGAAAGCATCGCCCAGTGTGACCAAAATGTCGATCGGTTGGGCAAATGGCAATGACAAGGCCAATTATAATAACAAGAAGTAATAACGATATTATTCCCAAAGAAATTATTATATAAAATGCCAAATCGGAAGAGTGTTGTAAATCTGAGTGAAGATCGCCAACCTCTGACCGAATTTCTGCACTCTGTTCAATTATTGTGAGCGTAACCGTGGTAGTGGTAGAGAGAGGCGGGTGTCCATTGTCCTTTACCTGGATGACTATTCTTTGTGTGGTGGCGTCACCATCTTTAAATCGGCGAAAGCTTCTTATTTCGCCTGAACTACGTGAAACTGTAAAAAGACCCGGGTCAGTGGCTTGAACGAGTTGATAGGAAATCCGTGCATTCTGACCAGAATCAGCATCCGAAGCAATTATTTTCGTTACCAAAAATCCTGGATCTGCAGATCGAGGCACAGTTGTCTTGTTGTAGTCCGCTAATCTAGGTGATATCATTACAGGAGCGTTGTCATTCTGATCGAGGATAATCACATTTACAGTTACGTTCCCGGAAAGCAATGGGAACCCCGCATCTTGAGCTTGAACTCGGATCTTAAAACTTTTAAGCTGCTCGTAATCAAATGACCGCTTCGAATAGATGATGCCATTTTCTGAATTGATAGAAACATATGAGGACACTGGATCTCCCTGAACATTGCTTTCCAGAATTGTGTAAGAGAGTTGGGAATTATGTTCCGTGTCTGGATCAAACGCTGTCACTGATCCAATGGAATTACCAGGTGAATTGTTCTCGGTCACGTAGACTGTGTATGAAGACTGTGTAAAGCGTGGCGCGTTGTCATTTATATCTGAAATATGCACAACAATCGTTTTGTTGGTGGATAGTGGAGGGCTTCCCTGGTCTTTACATGTTACAGTTACCGCGTATTCAGAGGCACTTTCCCGATCAAGTAGACCACTTATGATCAATCTATATGAATTCCTAAAGGTGGGTTTCAGATCGAAGGGGACGTGTGGGGAGATATAACAATCAGTACGTTCGTTTTCATTTGAGTCCCGATCTGTAACACTGACCAAAGCTACCAATGTCCCAGTAGGAGCGTCCTCACTGATTGTAGTGGATACTGATTTTAGAATCAATTCTGGCGCATTGTCATTAACATCCTTGATATCTACCCGAACAATACAGTGTGCGGATAATGACTGTGCCCCCCTGTCCTTCGCTTCCACGTGAATTTCATAAACACTTTTTTCTTCAAAATCCAATATTTCCTTTACCCTGATCTCTCCGGACTTCGGATTAATTCTAAACACTTCAGGTATTCTTTCCTCATTGTAGCTACCTAAAGAATAAACGATGTCACCATTGGACCCATCATCCAAATCAGTCGCGTTAAGTTTAATCACCAAAGTACCAGGTGTGGCATCTTCCATTAAACTAGCAGTGTACAAGGACTGTTGGAAAACCGGTGCATTGTCATTCGTGTCCGAGACAATGATAGTTAACTGAGCAGTACCTGACCTCTCGGGTATCCCACCGTCAACAGCAGTGAGCAATAAACGGTGCGACGATTGTTTTTCTCGGTCGAGAGACTGTTTCACCACCAATTCGGGTATTTTCCATTTTCCAAGTGTCTGTACATGTAAAACGAAGTGTTCATTTGACGTGAGCCGGTAAATTCGTATAGAATTGTTTCCTACGTCAGGATCCTGCGCGGCCTGTAAAGTAAATCGGGTTCCAGGTGTCGCCGACTCCGCAATTTCCAAACGGATTTCTCTGTTCGAGAAATTGGGAGAATTATCGTTTATATCCAAAATCTCGACCTCTGCTCGATACTGTTCCACAGGATTTTCAATTTCCAATTCCAAAGGCAGTAAACAGGTAAGACTCTGTCCACAGAGCGCTTCTCTGTCTATTCTTTTATTCACAAATAAGAATCCATTCTGGAGATTTATATCGAAATATTGCATTGGTGCTTGTGAAACGATCCTGAATCTACGAGCTGATAGTTCCTCTAAATTTAATTCCAAATCTTTTGCGATTTTCCCTACCAAGGCACCGTGTTCCAATTCTTCTGGAATGGAGTAACGAGTCTGCCCGGAAACCAGATTCCAGGCACACAGCAGCAAAATGGACGGTACCGCTTTCTTTCTCAACAAAAAGAGCCCGTCTGCATGTGTCATTTCCTTTGCAGGAATGTGTTTTTCGACCCTCATTATTTCTTCTGTCCGTTAATATCAATCATTCCATCTCAAGTAAGTCATATAATGCAGGAGGTAGGTTGAAAAGCAAGGATACCTTCTCAGGAGATAGCTCGGTGCGTTCATTTGAACGTCAATAATCTGCCTGCTTTCGCCCCTTGGTGTTGGGGGATGGGTGGTGGATCTCTCGCTAAATTTCTTTCCCTTATTGGTAGACAGCGACACAAAGAGTCTTTGACTATAACTACACTGAGGTCATATTAAAGCTAGACTTCACATACATTGTGAAAGTCTCAACTTTCTGGACATTATTAAAGGAATTTCAGAATGCACCTAGCATTAAAAAAAATCTAGCAACGGCGTGGATACTATTTTAATACTTACCTCAGTGACGGCAAGTAAATAACTTCAAAGTAGATTTGCAGCATCTATTGTTGATATCATGCAAATTATTTTTGCACCCATCCAAAATGCCTTGTTCTTGCCAGCTAGTACAGTTTTTCAAGCTGTACTTTGCTCTTGGTCTAAATACTTTCGAGGAAAACAGAAACAATTCTACATTATATACGTTTTTTAGGTATAACAGACACTTCCTGTATTTACAGGAATGTCATATCACACCATTTCCACCACTCCTGGATGTCATACCTTCGATTAGGTTTAATCTGGTGAGTTTTAATTTCCATGTACTTGCATTGTACTTGCCTTTCAGTCTTCTTACCTGTCTAAATTTGCATCTCCAAGTGTGGTAGCGCTGCGCTGCTATGTCCCATAGTATCAGTCTCTTCACGTTGCATTGCTCCCTCTGGTATGATGAGGTGCTGTCCTCGGCCCATTCCTAGCCCGACCGGCAGTCCACAGCCGCACTGCGAAATGTAATCTGTGGGCCCAATACCCCTCTATCCTAATTGTCGTTCAGTTTCCTTTGCCATAGGTATCCCCTTTCGAATGGTGCCCGCACGCGTCACTCCAAACTGAGGCCTCTGGGTTTAATAAGTCCTCCGACTTCCCAACTGCCACTTGCTGCTTGAAAACCACCTTCTGGTCTGTAGCTCTGGCAGATTGCTTCCACAATTACTGCCCACTGACTGGTGTTTGGTTCTTCAAATGCCCACACCTCCCCTGGCAAATGAAGAGGGAAAAGGCAAAAGAAAATAAAGAGATAGAAGCCAAAAAAAGAGCGAAGAAGATAAATGGATAATCAAAAAAGAAGACAACGCGAGGTAGAAAAAAATGCGGACAGAGAAAAAAGGACAATATTGAGAGAGTGAGAAAAAGCAACACAAGACGACAAGGAAAGAATATCCTGTAACTTGTTGAAGGAGATGCCTTAATGCAAACCTCCCTATCTCTGTCTTTCTTTTTCTGTCCCTGAAATATAACACCCATTCATTTTCTGTCCATTACACTTCTCGTTTCTGGTCAGTGACAGTTGTTTAAGACATTTCATGGGTTACACTCAAATCTCTGTAGTATTCTTCAAGGAAACGCTATGAACAAAAAGAGTAATTTGACACAGGTACCAGATTATTTGTATCCTCTGAGTGACTTTTGCAGTCAAACTGAAAAGCAAAACTGGTCTTCGGAAATAGAAACTATTGTGTCTATAATTTCTGTTTGATATTCTCAAAAGTACTTTACAAAAGAATGAAAGTCAGAGTCGTGTCCTGCAGCCTTAAGAGGAATTGAACTCTTGATCTTACCTAGTTTTTACTTACCAACAATTAAGCACTTTATCCTTAAGGGTCATAGCTTCATCCTAGTAGCACAATTATACAATCAGGATGACATAGTATAATATGGGCATTTTATGCAGTATATCATCTGACGTACGATGTGTAATGCCATGGGAGAGCAGTAGATCTCCCAATCACATTGGTAATGGGTTTTCTTCAATCTCGAACATGATTATGATGTTTAGCTGATAATGCCCCTCTAAAATTGGAACAATATTTTCAGATTCATCACGGCAGCAGAACAAGAACGCACAGCTTCGGGTTTGTGCATGCATATTAGGGTAGATATTACGAAATGTGTATTTACACAGGGGGTGATCAGCAGCTGAAGATGTTGGTAGGCAGAATGCTTGACACGTTGCTCATTTAAGGAATAAATAAATGCTACAATAGAGAAATGGTATGAATGGAATTCTCAACGGACAAAATCAAACCGGGTGACGAGGCTTCCTCATCCCAAACTATATTCTCATCTTGAGTTTTTCTGATAACTCGGTATCTGCGTCTGTGGGTTTAGAATTTATAGATCCGGGTAACTTTCAAAGAAAGCCGCCAGTTAATAAATAGGAGAAATTGGTGGATGTGGAGAGAACAACATTTCATTCTCTTTGGTGAGGTAGATATTTGCCACGTGCATATACGGAACCCACATTTAAGAGTGTGAAATCTGAGCTACTGAGAAATCCTGACAGGTGGATACTCTGTTTTTCCCATATGGAATATACAGTCTCTTCTGTAGGGGCACTTCTCATTTATTTGTGTCCAGAAAGCTTAGGCATTAGTTGGCAAAAGCCACGGATTTGCGGCTCCCAATTAAATGCACCAGCACTGAGCTTGATCAAGTAAGGTCGCGTGGGAAACTAACACAGATTATTGATCTGTTGCCCACAACTTGTCCATCCACGACCACCCTACCCACAGAAACAATGGCTTTTAGGGTTATAGGGAGCTGAGTGGAAATAATCCGAGCCTGCAGTAACAAGATTACCTATCCAGGATGCATTAGTTAACCAGGCTGGCTGCTTAATAGTCAAGAGTGCCCTGAACATCTGTGGACTTGCGTGTATCAGATATTAGATTACAAAGGCTGCTAAAGCAGGTTTACTTGGATCAACAAAATTGCCAGCGTGGAGTCACATTGACGCCAAAAAGACTAGACAAACTTCCCAAGAATGATAGTCACTTATCATAGTATCACATTACTAATATTCATCATAGTAGGTACAGCATAGTAGGAGGCCATTCAGCCATCCTGCCTGTGCCGGCTCTTTGAAAGAGCTATCCAATTAGTCCCATTCTCCTGTTCTTTCCCCATAGGCCTGTAATTCTTTCTCCTTCAAGTATTTATCTAATTCCCCTTTGAAAGTTATTATTGAATCTGTTTCAGCAACCCATGTTTCCTCATATCGCCTCTGATTCTTTTGCCGTTCACCTTAAATCCGTGTCCTCTGGTGACCGACCCATCTGCTACTATTAATAAAACGCAGGGTCCCATATGTTTTTTTAACTGCTATCTCAAGTTGTCCTGCCACCTTCAATGATTTGTGTATATGCACCCCCGGGTCTTCCTGTTCCTGCACCATGTTTAAAATTGTAAAATTTAGTTTATATTGCCTCTCCTGATTCTTCCAACCAAAAAGTATCAATTCACACTTCTCTGCATTAAATTTCACCTGCCATGTGTATGCCCATTTCACCATCTGTCCATGTCCTCCTGAAGTCTGTTACTATCCTCCAAATTGTTTACTACTTTTCCAAGTTTCATATCATCTGCATTTGAAATTATACCCTCTGTATACAAGTCCAGGTCATTAATATATATCAAAAAGAGCAGTGGTCCTAATACTGACCCCTGGAGAACACCGCTATATACTTCTCTCCAGTCTGAAAGACAACTGTTCACCACTACACTCAGCTTTCTGTCCCCTAGCCAAATTTGTATCCACGCTGCCACAATCTCTTTAATCCCATGGGCATTAATTGTTCTAACAAGTCTATTACGTGGTACTTCATCAAATGCCTTTTCAAAGTCCATATACAAAACATCAACCACATTACCCTCATCAACCCTCTCCATTACTTCATCAAATAACTCAATCAAGTTAGTCAAATACGATTTTCCTTTAACAAATAAGTGCTGACTTTCATCTATTAGCCCTTACTTTTCCAAGTACCAATTAATTTTGTCCTGGATTATTGTCTCTAAAAGTTTCCATACCATCGATGTTAAGCTGATTGGCTTGTAATTGCCGGGTTTATCCCTCTCCCCCTTTTAAACAGCAGTGAAAGATTTCCAATCCTCCATTCCTCCAGTACCATTCCCATATCTAAGGAGGATTGGTAGATTGTGGCCAGAGCTGCTGCAATTTTACAATTTCCACCCTTACTTCCTTCAGTAACCTAGGATGCATCCCATTTGAACCGGGTGACTTTTCTACTTTGAGTACTGCCAATCATTTAAATACCTCCTGTTTATCTATTTTTGTCCTATCCAACATCGCTACTATCTCCTCCTTTATTGCTATGATGTCAGCATCCTCTTCTCTGGTGATAAAGGTTGTGAAGTATTAATTTAGTACCTCAGCCGAGATCTCTGCCTCCACAAGAAGATCACCTTTTTTTGTCCTGAATCGATCCCACCCTTCCTTTGATTACCATTTTAATATTTATATGTTTATAAAAGACTTTTATGTTCCCTTTTATGTTAGCCACTAATCTATTCTTATCCAGTCTCTTTGCCCCCCTTAATCCCCCTTTTAGATCTCCTCTGTACTGTCTGCATTCATCCTGGTTCTCTTTTCTATTATGAACCTTACATTCGTCATAAGCCTCATTTTTCTGTTTCATTTTAATCTCTATATCTTTTGTCATCCAGGGAGTTCTAGTTTTGGATGCCATTCCTCCCCCCCCCCCTCATAGGGATGCGTCTACTCTGTACCTGAACCAACTCTTCCTTGAAGTCCTCCCATTGTTCAATTATTGTTTGGCTGAGCAATTTTTGATTCCAATCCAACTGGGCAAGATCCCTTTTTAACTCACTGAAATGTGTCCTCCTCCAGTTAAACATTTTCACATTTGATTTTTCCTTGTTCTTTTCCATAACTATTCTAAACCTAATGATATTATGATCACTGTCCCCCAAATCTCTGCTACTGAAACATGGTCCACCTGCCCCATTTCATTCCCCAGAACTAGATCCAGCACTGCTTCCTTCCTGTTTCACTGGAAATATACTGTTCCAGAAAGTTCTCTTGAACACTTTTCAGGCATTCCTCCCCCTCTTTGCCCTTTGCACTGTTAGTGTACCAGTCTATATTGGGATAATTGTAGTCCCCCATTATCACTACTCTATAGTTCTTGCACCTTTCTGTAATTTGCCTGTAAATTTCTCCTCTATCTCCTTCCCACTAATTTTGGCCTATAGTGTACACCCAGTAGCATAATAGCTCCTCTATTTTTCCTTAATTCTAACCAAATAGATTCTGTCTTTGACTCCTCAACTACATCATCCATTTCCAGTGCTATAATAGTTTATTTGATCAATACTGCCAACGCCCCCGCCCCTCCTTTCTTTCCTTCACTATATTTCATGAATACTTTGCAGCCAGGAATATTAAGTACCCAATTTTCCCCTTCGTTGAGCCAGGTCTCTGTTATTGCCACTATATTATAGTCATTGGAAAACTGATGAACGTGCGTTTTAGCCATCGTTATTTGAGCAATATGTATCAGAAGCTCTTCACCAGCAGAACGTCTTTGACGCCTTCGTCCTGATCATAGAATAGCCACTACACAACATCGACTCTTAGTTCAACTAGATCGAAATGCTGTGTTTCAGCAGTATCTGTTAGGCCCTAAACCCTGGAGATATGTGTGTATTCGCATGCTCGACCAGCTAGTTATAGCTTTCAGCTGCTGCAGTTCCACGATTTATGTATAGTTATATCCGAAACATTTGTCGTCAACATTGTTTAAGGATGCAAGCAACACATAACACAATGTGCAAGCTACCATGATGTTCTAAACATCCAATTTCCACGTCGTAGACTAGGTTTTCCAGTCACCCCTGCATAATCAGAATCATCATTTGGAGGGGTTGCAAAAAAAAGCCATGACTAACGTAAAATTGACTCATACATCTATCAAGCTATATCGTATAACAATGTACCTCTAAAGCATATGAAACCAGCGTTATGAAGTATGAACGCTAGGTATAAATTGTGAGGCTGGGTACAATAATTGAATATAGGTACAGACAACTGATCTGGAGGCATAAAAAGGAAAGCAAAAGCTTCATATTTCACCCACACAGATCCATAACCAAAAAGGCAAGCAAAGCCTCTCGTGCGCAAGATTTTTCACCATGCATGACAATTGGATATGTCCGAAGGCAGCAGGTATCTAATTTAACCTGAGTTAAATTGTCGAAATTACGTATTTTTTATAACCTGCCAAGGAGTGAGAGAGGTTGTAGAAGAGATGGCCTAGATAGACGAACAATATTCAAGACCTGGACAGGATGTGTTTTAAAGGAGGTTAAACAATTTGAAGATAAAATACATAGAAGAATCATAGAATCATAGAAGTTACAACATGGAAACAGGCCCTTCGGCCCAACATGTCCATGTCGCCCAGTTTATACCACTAAGCTAGTCCCAATTGCCTGCACTTGGCCCATATCCCTCGATACCCATCTTCCCCATGTAACTGTCCAAATGCTTTTTAAAAGACAAAATTGTACCCGCCTCTACTACTGCCTCTGGCAGCTCGTTCCAGACACTCACCACCCTTTGAGTGAAAAAATTGCCCCTCTGGATCCTTTTGTATCTCTCCCCTCGCACCTTAAATCTGTGCCCCCTCGTTATAGACTCCCCTACCTTTGGGAAAAGATTTTGACTATCGACCTTATCTATGCCCCTCATTATTTTATAGACTTCTATAAGATCACCTCTTAACCTCCTACTCTCCAGGGAATAAAGTCCCAGTCTGTCTAACCTCTCCCTGTAAGTCAAACCATCAAGTCCCGGTAGCATCCTAGTAAATCTTTTCTGCACTCTTTCTAGTTTAATAATATCCTTTCTATAATAGGGTGACCAGAACTGTACACAGTACTCCAAGTGTGGCCTCACCAATGCCCTGTACAACTTCAACAAGACATCCCAACTCCTGCATTCAATGTTCTGACCAATGAAACCAAGCATGCTGAATGCCTTCTTCACCACCCTATCCACCTGTGACTCCACTTTCAAGGAGCTATGAATCTGTACTCCTAGATCTCTTTGTTAACATGTTATAAACAAAAGAGGAAATTGAGGTTTTCAAGGCGACTTTACCGATGGTAGAGATATAAGAGTTTTATTTGATGTCCAAGTCAACGGTAACAAATTCCATTAGATCAACAACTAACATTAAAGCCGGAAAAAGTCGTACCTGTTGGGTGGTCTGGCTAGAAAATCAGGAACTGCGTCTTCCAAAACGGAATTAAACGAGATTGTCAATATTACAGCAATTACAGGACAATTTAACTCAGGTTAAATTTCGGAAATTGCCCTATTAGAGAAATACATTTGTGCATTGAGGGAATTTAAATGATTGAAGATTAATTTACGTAGTCAGATCATCATCAAAATACTGTAGAGTTTCATTTGATGATCTAGTGAAGTTATTACTGAGTAAAAAGAAATGGGTGAAGTAAAGGATACCAGTGGAATTCTTGAGCTGATGGAAACGGCTCAGAAAAAGCAGCATTAACTGCAACACAGATACAGTATCTGAAGAGGAAACGAATCTTTGGTTAGATATCATAAAATGGGAACATGTGCAAGAATATACAAAGCCAGACGAAAGCCTTGACGATGTTAGAGGGTATAGTAAATGGATCACCAAAATATTGAAGAGCTACAGAGGTGTGTGGGTTAGATAGGAAGATAATCAGTGCCCTAAATTCAGTTGGGGTCCACAAATTAGACTAGCCTATTTAAGATAGTGGATAATTTGATATTAGACAGCAGCTTTCATAAATTCTGATGTTTAAGATGTGGAAAACATTTGAAAGGGTAGGAAGTATATTGTTTGAACCTGGCAAAATTTCCCATCAGGGTGAAAGCTGCACTGGGAATCGAAGCGATTGTATCGGAAAGGGGAAATTTCAGATTTATATATGCAAGTTCAACAGCAATAGATGGGACGCCAGATGTTTTACTACATTCAAGCGAGCTGGAGATCGGAAACGGACGATGGAGAAAAACTTGATGTTATCCAAAGTGGTAGAACAGAAAGCAGTATCGAACGAAGTTGTTTGCCAAAATCCTCAAGATTTGAGCAAAAGTGAAAATAGCAGACAGAAATCAGAGCTATCTCTTCAGGAAAGATAGCATTTGAAGGAACCAAATGGCTAATTATCGGCTTCTGGAGTTGTTGCTATTACTAAACAATTCGTAGCTGCCAATGCAACTCAGATACTGCCTACCCGTTCGCTGCGTGATATTATAACTGATGATGGCACGGATGCTAACAACAATAAAGCAACCGTAATAATCATAGTTCTAAGTGACTGCTAACTTTGCACGCATCGGTTCTTCAAAGAATTGCAACGACATTCCCAACCAATCTTAAGAATGCTGCCAGGTCTTCTTGGCTATTCGGGCACAGATGCAGCACGCCTTCTTCTTCAAGCAGCCTTTACGTTGCACCAAATAAGGTTATACACTCAAGACAGGAAACACTTGGAGGAAGAAGAACTGGTGGAACTACAACAGCTGAAAGAATGATTACTTGCTACAGGAGACAAGTACACGGAGAAGCTTCACGTTAAAAGTATTCAAAGTAGCATAAGTGCCTGGTTGACATTCCTTTTCAACAGGAATTACAGGAACACAGGAAGAGGAGGAAGCCCTCGAGCCTGTTCGGCCATTGAAATAGACCATGGCTGATCTGCTCCCCAACTGCGTCTATGCTCAATATCCCTTGATGCCATTACCTAGCAAATATGGATCGATCTCAGCATCCACGGCCTTTTGGGGGAGCGAGTTCCTAACACACACTAGCGAAACTCTCTGACTCACTGCATGTTGTTTTCAAGAATGACACATTTAGGCACATTTTGATTCTCATAGACAACGGAACGGCTAACTTCTTGCAAACAACCAGAAAGCAAGGAGTTCATTGAATTATAACAGGAATGTTGTCATTGTTGAGCAACTTTTGGCAGCCATCAGCTCTAACGAGGGACAACCCTTCGCTGTAAGCTGCAAGATGGCCTGAACAGTAGGAAATTTTACAATCAAAGAAGCCTTGCTGCGTGGATGTCTGCAGGTGTTGCTCCGGGTCAAAATGTGTATAGCAAATTTCGGAAAGTTCAGTGCATGAAAGAAACGTCCAGTCCTATCAAATTTCCCAATGACAGCTTGAAAAGAAGCGAAACCTAAAGAGTCGAGGGTTGTCATTTTATACGTCACAGGCAGATTTGTGTTCATGGTCGATTGCCCAAGTAATTGTAATGCCAAGAGATGAAATAACTGAACAACCGTCTCTCTGGGTAACTAAATGCGTTGAACCCCCTGCTGTGTAATCATACAGGTAATCGTTACATGTATTAGATGCGTTTCCATTAGTGTATGACACGAAGGACTGAAAGAGTTCTAAACATTCTGTGCTCCCCTTCAGCTCTCTGATTTTTGGGCTCATGTGCGAAATAAAAACCTTAGTAATGCTGCGTGTTGTGTAAGCTACACAATATTTGTTATATTCCGCTGGTATAGCTCCAGTTCCAGAAAAGAACAACTATTGTATCATATAAAAATAAATCAGAAAGACGGAACCGTTAATGGTGCAACATCAACTTTCCCTTGCCCACTTCGTTTTACTCATACAGGTTCCGAAAGTTTCACTTTAATTTCACTTATTACAAAATGGAGTAATGTTAACGTATTACATATTGGTAGATTACATCAAGTGAAATCAGTATATTTTGTAATAAAAGCAAATCATCCATTTTGGCAGATACGATTATGATATTTCTAGAGATTTGCTTAAAAAAGAACTCAAATGCTGGAAATATGAAATAAATACAGAAAATGCTGGAAGTGCACAAAGGTAGATCGGTTTGTGAAAGTTACAGTGTGCTTCTGTCTGTGCCAGCGGGTTAGCTTTGCTTTTCCAGCATTTTTTGTTTTACCATTGAGGTGATCTCTTGTGTCTACACTACTCACCTCATTGGGTACATCGGGCCAGTTGCTTTTCGGCTTCCCAGTCTGCTGCGACACATAGCTAATGTTCTTTCCAATAGTTGCCGACATTTGCGGGCTGAATGGAGTGAAAAACATTTCACCCGGCTCCGGTGCCGATCGAATTTTATAACGGTAGGTTTCTGAAAGGGATCCATTTCCACGAACCTCGAGAATATTTGGAATGAACTGGGAATCCGGCACAATTTGAAGATTGACATTTGAATTCCGATATTCCGATTCTCTGGTGCAGCAACAATTAGCAAGAGAGCAAACCTGCCCAGAAGCAGGGCCTCTGCCCGTTGGGCAAATTGCGACAACAAGGACAATTATAACCACTAGCAGAATAAACGATGTTGCGCCCAAAGAAATTATTACGTAAAAGGTTAATCTCTGCGAGTCTTGTAAATCCTGGTGCGGCTCACTAAAGTCCGGTAGAATGTCTGCGTTCTCTTCGACTATTGTCAGCGTAACAGTCGTCGTGGCAGAAAGGGCTGGATGTCCGTTGTCTTTCACCTGGATAATTAGCCTTTGTATGGTGGCGTCGCTATCTTTAAATCGCCGAACACTTCTTACTTCTCCTGAATTATGTGAAACTGTAAAAAGGCCTGGGTCACTGGATTGTATAACCTGATAGAAAAGTCGTGCATTCTGACCAGTATCAACATCCGAAGCAATGATCTTTGTTGCCAAATATCCAGGATCTGCAGATCGAGGCACATTTGAATTGGTATGGTTTTTTGATCCAGGTAATATTATAACAGGAGGATTGTCATTTTGATCGAGGACAATCACATTCACAGCAACATTGCTCGAAAGTGATGGTGATCCAGCATCTTGAGCTCGAACGTGGAACTGAAAACTTTTAAGATGCTCGTAATCAAATTGCCGCTTCGAATAGATAGTGCCATTATCCGGGTTGATATAGACATATGAAGACACCGGTACTGCTTGAACCTGGTTCTCCACAATAGTGTAAGAAAGTTGTGAATTTCGGTCCATGTCAGGATCTAAAGCTGTCACCGATCCAATAGAACTGCCAGGCGCATTGTTTTCCGTCACATAGGCTGTGTATGAAGTTTGTGTAAAGCGTGGCGCATTGTCATTTATATCTGAAATATGCACAACGACAGTTTTTTTCGTGGATAATGGAAGGGATCCACGGTCCTTACATGTGATAGTTATTTTATATTGAGGAGCGCTTTCCCGGTCCAGTACAGCATTGGTGACGAGTCTGTATGAATTTCTAAAGGAAGATTTTAGATCAAAGGGAGCATTTGGAGAGATCGAGCAATCGGTATATCCGTTTCTATTAGAATCCCGGTCTGATACACTGATCAAAGCTATCACAGTCCCAGTCGGAACGTCCTCACTGATTGTACCGTAAATTGAGTTTACAATCAAATCAGGAGCATTGTCATTGACATCTTTGATCTCCACTCGGATGTTACAGTGTGTAGATAAAGGTTGTGCACTTCTGTCCTTAGCTTCCACATCAATCTCATAAACATTCGCTTTCTCAAAATCCAATACTCCCTTTACTTGGATCTCGCCGGATATGGGATTAATCCTAAACATTTCAGATATTCCTTCCTCATTGTAACTACTAAAAGAATAAACTATCTCACCATTAGGCCCCTCATCCAAATCAGTCGCGTTAAGTTTAATCACCAAAGTGTCCGGTGGCACATCTTCCATTAAACTGACAGTGTACAACGATTGCTGGAAAACAGGAGCATTATCATTTGTGTCCAAGATAATAATAGTTATGTGTGCAGTACCTGACCTCTCTGGAGTTCCACCGTCAAGCGCTGTTATTGATAAACGGTGCCTTGATTGTTTTTCCCGGTCGAGGAAGTTCTCCAGCACTAACTCGGGTAATTTCCATTTTCCACGAGTCTGTATATCTAAAGTAAAATGTTCATTTGCAGTGAGCTGATATGTGCGGATAGAATTGTTTCCTCGGTCAGAATCGTGTGCGCGCTCTAAGAGGAAACGCGCTCCAGGCATCGCTGATTCTGCAATTTCCAAATGAATTTCACTATTCGGAAAACTCGGAGAGTTATCGTTTACATCTAGAATCTCAACTTCCACACGGTACTGCTCCACGGGATTTTCAACTATCACTTCCAAAGCCAGTAAACAGGTAAGACTGTGCCCACAGAGTTGTTCCCTGTCTATTCTCTTATTCACAAATAAAATTCCATTCATGCGATTTGCATCCAAATATTGTATTGACGATGCAGATACGATTCTGAATCTACGGCGTGATAGTTCCTCCACGTCCAAACCCAAATCTTTTGCGATTTTTCCGACAAAAGCACCGTGTTCTAGTTCTTCGGGAATGGAGTAACGAATCTGTCCGGAAACCAGATTCCAGGCACAAAGCAGAAAGATGGATGATATCGCTGGTTTTCTCAGCACCCAGAGACTGCTCGATTGTGTCATTTCTTTTGCATGGAAGATTGTTTCAAACCTCAAAAATTCTTTTGCTTCACGTTCTGCATCACATCCCAAGTAAATCATTCAATGTGGGGAATGACCTGAAAAACGAAAGCATCTTCTGAGGAGAAGGCGTTCGTATAAACGCCATCATTCTTTCTGCTTCCTTTCCCCGGTGTTGGGGGATGGGTGGTGGATCTCCAGCTGTATTACATCTCCTTATTGGTAGACAGCGACACAAAGAGTCTCAGCCTATAACTGCACTGAGAAAATATTAAAGCTGAACTTCACTGAAAATATCAAAATTACAAGTTTCTGGACATTATCCCTACAGGTTCAGAATGCAATCAGCAAATGAAATTCTTTGATCGGTATGCCGGAGAAGTTCGCGTTTATCGACGCCACAAGAAACAAACAACTGTTTGTCTGCAGTGCCATTTGGAAGCAGGATTCAAATTTTTTTATCAGACTTATATAAAATATCTTAGAACTTACCTCGTTGTAAAAATTCCAATTAAGCAAAAACATTATGTCCCTGATTTAAAATAACATTAATTGAAATGTAGAGTAAATTTCATCACCGGACAAAATCGCCCATTTAAACTTTGTCACAGTTCTTCACTCTTGCTCGAAGTGAACATTAAACTTGATTTGATATTCGAGGGTCTTTCAAATGATTAATCTGCTGAAATAAGATTTGACCTTTTGCTTCTGGCTGTGGTTAGATACATCTTCGTGTGGGTCAACAGTACAATGTAAACCTGTCTTCCTGAAGGTTGCACGAGGCATTAGAGAATTGACGCTGTAATGTTTCACGCTGTTCAAGCAGTGATAGGGTTGCTTTGAAAGATAAACAATTTTGCATAAATGTGGTTCAGGCATATCTGTCTAGGCGGGTGAATTGTTGTTAAAACTGCTCCACTTCTATTTTACCTGTTCTGTTGCACCAGTTGGGATACAAAATTAATAGTTCTAGTTAATTGACTTATCTAGTTTCTATTCAATAGTAAGGGGTCGTTCATGGTTAAGCCGTCATATTAGTGTTGTGGAACAAATGTGCCTTAATCGATCCTTATAGTATTATCAACAAGCTCAAGGATATAACAGTAGCTTTAGAAAAAGAGAAGCCTTAAATATTTTAGCAAAATGATTTTTTTCAAAAAGTAATCGAAAGTATAGTGACATCTATAATATATTTTAAAATCTTATGACATATGTATTTCTTGTCAAGAAAATATTACTTCCTGCAACGTTTATGGCGAACACTTCTGTGTCATATTTTTCCATTATAATTTCCTACATTCACATTTTACAATGAAAATTACCTATGAAAACTTGTCACGTTATCATTACACTCTCCCTCCTGAGGTGGTGCTACAGTAGTTCACTTTTGCATCTCCCAGCTCCTGAGCCAGTTCAGTAGATAAACCTCAATGCTCCAAACACTCCTATTTCCCTGCTTTCAAAATTTGCCTAAACGTTGCTATGCTAAACACAAATAATAAAATAAAATCAATGCGTTATTTTAAAATAAGAACAGTTTGTACGGCTTTAAAATCGGGACTGAAATATATCTGTAAATCTGGGTGCAATTGTTGCCTCGCCTCACTCCCAATTTTACAGAAAAACACACTTGGTCTGAAATCCCCATGAGCAAAGCCACAGGAAATCAACTAGTTTTGTATAATTATTTAGCCCAAATAAACACAAAGAGGATGAAGATGCAATCAATCTTGGGTGATCAGACTTTTAAGTGCATAAAAAAACATATCGAGAAAGCTCAGAAAGCACAGATTTTACTTAACTGAATTGTCAGTGAGCATACCAACCTGGCAGCTTGAGAGACAAATAGCTTTCTCCTGAATGTACATTTAATTCCTTTTGACGTACAAGAAGAGTTTTGGCACACAGTTTTACAAACGTATGTCAGGTACATGAATGTTAAAAGTCCAAGTCTGTTTCAAATTACTGAAGAAATGGAGTAGCAAATAGTTAGCAGTTCTTAGGATTTCCACAATTGAGCACTGTTCAATTGTTGTGTAGACAGTTATTGATTGTCTAATTCTGTTAACTAGAACTCAATCTGAACAAACTCAGTTGGTTCTACTTTGACACCATGTATTTCTTATTTAATAGTTGGTTATCAATGTGATATAACAGCTCACAATAAGAAAAGCCAGCGACACATTATTTGCAATTGTCTAAATGGCTAACTAGTTTGTTGTAGACCAGATATTAATCTATCTCTAAAATAGATTAGAATTATCTATTTTTGCGGGCACTTCTTGTCTAGAAATTCTTACTTCTGGTTGTCACGTTTTATGTAACATTTTTGAGTCAACTTCTTCCTATTAAATTGTTATGTCGACATTTACGATGGAGAATTGTGTAATTTACAATGCTGCAATTAAACCTTCCTGTCAGTGATGACTTTGTAGCATTTGTATTCTGTCTTCCAACTCCTCAGCCTAAATACAGAGACACTCCTGTGCTGGAAGTAATTCTACTTCTATGCTTCCGAAATTGTTGTAAGTTTTACTATTTAAGTATAAATAATAATGCAAAATCAAATCTATAATATATTAACACTATTCCATTTGTACACACTTATTATTTGTAAAACTTAATTCCTATTGTCACATTTTCACAATTTTTGTATCAACTTTTTCCCAGTATAAATTCACATGTGCAATAATGAGGATTTGTTTTCTGGAGCGAATTGTTATGATCTGAAATGCATTGTCTGAAAGGATGATGGAAGCAGATTCAATAATAACTTTCAAAAGGGAATTAGATATATACTTGGAAAGGAAATATTCGCAGGGCTATGGGGAACGAGCAAAGGAGTGGGACTAATTGGACAGCTCTTTCAAAGATGATGAGCCGAATGCTGTATGGTTCGATGATTCTATGATTTATAACAAAAGCTGCCTATGTGAACTATGTGATGCTGTGTTTGCACTCCCTACGAATGATGCGCTATAGCACCTTTGATTTTGACCGAGTTATGACTGCGTCTCTCTGGCTCGGCTTCACAGGAAGACTACACTCTATTTTGACTCTCCACGTGCAATGCTACGGGTCACCAGCTGGAATCTATAAAATAGAAAAAGAGAAAAAAACTGAGGAAGAGCAAGGTCGGATTAAAGGCACTGGAGGTGGATTCAAGCGCAGTGTTCAGGTCTTGGACGGATTTGGGCTTTAAACAGTGTAAACGTTGGTGAAGATAAATAAATGTTCAGCAACAAGGAGAAATATATATCCTTAGGGTTAGCTTTACCAATAGAGCTGATGTGTGAGTTCTATATGACGTTAAAGCAAATGGTAAGAATATGACTGAAACAAGAACTAAAAATATTATCAAAGCTATGAGACAGTAACAATTGTTGGACATGAGCGCTATCGATAAACTATATCTTTCCAGAACTAAATTAGGTATCATTTCTACTATTCTATACACGGGTTAAGCAGCAAACCAAAATTTGTGT
This sequence comes from Heptranchias perlo, assembly GCF_035084215.1. Lineage (NCBI taxonomy): Eukaryota > Metazoa > Chordata > Chondrichthyes > Hexanchiformes > Hexanchidae > Heptranchias > Heptranchias perlo. The sequence continues at coordinate 8,898,514 of NC_090338.1, read as the reverse complement.
TTCAAAAATACTACAGAAGAGAAGAACCTTCTATGTCCTGTGCGATAGGCAGAAAGTTGATGAATATAGAGTGAAATAATCAACAGAGGCCAAATAAGCTGCTGTTCAATCTCAAATTATAAACTAAAATGAATGAATAATTTCCAGCCGTGTGTTGGCATGGATGTTCGGCAAGTGATGTTCTTGCCTTCGGACCAGCAGGTGGAGTTTAAATTCTTTTCTTGCCATATACTTGCTTATGTTCCCAATAAATGGACAGGAAAGAAAGACTTGCATTTATAAAGCGCTTCTCACGAACTCAGGACGTCTCGAAGCGTGTTACAGCAAATGGAGTACTTTTGAAGTGTAGTGGCTGTTGTAATGTAAGAAAGGCGGCTCCCAATTTGAGCATAATAAGATCGCATAAACAACAATGAGATAAATGACCAGATAATCAGTTTTAATTATGTTGGCTGAGGAATACATATTGTTCAGGACACTGGGACCAATCTCCATGCTCTAAGTCGAATAGTGCCGTTGGATCTTTTATAAGTACCTGAATGGGCAGACAGAGCCAGGATTTACCGTCTCATCCGAAGGATGACACCTCAGAAAATGGTGCACTTCCTCACTACTGCACTGGCGTGTTGGCCTAGATTATGTGCTCAGAAACTTAACTGGACCAGGAACATAAATACTGTGGCTACAAGAGCAGGTAAGAGGCTGGGCATTCTGTAGCGAGTGACTCACCTCCTGACTCCCTAAAGCCTTTCCACCACCTACAAAGCACATGTCAGGAGTGTGATGGAATACTCTCTACTTACCTGGATGAGTGGAGCTCCAACAATACTCAAGAAGCTCGACACCATCCAGGACAAAGCAGCCCGCTTGATTGGCGCCCCATCCACCACCCTAAAAATTCACTCACTTCACCACCGGTGCACCGTGGCTGCAGTGTGTATCATCCACAAGATCCATTGCCACAATTCGCCAAGGCTTCTTCGACAGCAACTCCCAAACTCTCGACCGCTACCACCTAGAAGGACAAGGGCAGCAGGCACATGGGAACAACATCACCTGCACGTTCCTCTCCAAGTCACACACCATCCCGACTTGGAAATATATCGCCGTTCCTTCATTGTCGCTGGGTCAAAATCCTGGAACGCCCTACCTAACAGCACTTTGGGAGAACTTTCACCACACGGACTGCAACGGTTCAAGAAGGCGGCTCACCACCACCTTCTCAAGGGCAATTAGGGATGGGCAATAAATGCTGGCCTTGCCAGCGATGTCCACATCCCATGAACGAATACAAAAAGTCTCTATTTTGTGACTTGAAGCTGCAACCTTCTGACTCCGAGGCTAGAATGCTACAACTGAGCCAAGGCTGACACGAAACAAGGGTGCGAATCAATGACTGACTGGAGTTTTTCTTGATTTATAAAAGCAACAGCTAGGAAGAGATAAAGGGACCTAGTAAAATTATTGGGCAGATCGAAAAATATTCACAGCTTTTGGAGATATTCAAAGTTATGCCATATGAATTGGAAGGAGTAAGAAAGAAATCTGAAGTGCGCAACATCATTAATTGATACACCCCAGCCAAAACACTAGCAATTACGAATTGGGTCAGTTCATTAATTTGGTCCATAGTTTGAGATATAAGACAAGCATTTTAACTTGAAATTATATACGCAAGCACTCGTTGGAAGGGGAAGTGTGATTACCCTGCTTAGCAAAAAGGACGGCATAAGCAAGTGTCTACCGAGAAAGCACATAGGGGCATAGGAACAGGAGCAGGCCATCAGTCCCTCAAGCCTGCTCTGCGATTCAAGTAGACTACGGCTGATATGTACCTCAATTTCAGTTACCAACCTTAGTTCTATATCCCTTGATACCATGCCAAAAAACTATAGATTTCAGCCTTGAAAATTCAATTTGTCCCAGCATCCACAGCCTTTTGAGGGAGAGAATTTCAGACTTCTAATATCCTTTGTATGAAAGCGTGCTTCCTGATTTTCTTCCTAAATGGCTAAATGTTAAGATTATGCCTCCTCCACATGCACAACATGCTTGCTAGACGGTAGGTGTCATACATAGAATGTATAAAAGAACCAACACAGGAATATGGACTGAGAATGAAAGATGGAAGAAATGGTATGGGACTGGGCAAGTTAAAATACACATTTCATTACTACAACATAAAGGATGCCATCAGGTCCAGAAGCCTTATGGACAACAGGGGGTTGATGATCCAATAGGCTTGGCAGGGCAAAATGTGATGTGGATCACAGTGCTACGATAGAAAGAAACAATTGATGAAATGTCTTTACCTACATTACCAACATTCGAAAAAGGGGAGGGAAAGTAATGAAAGATCAACTTTCATTTTAGGAAACCTAGAAAATGAAACGTCCGTATGAAAGATTAACGGGTCCCTTGGTAACTGATTTGGTTAACATAGAGCTTAGGTCAGCTGTACAGATCAAGAAGGTGCCAGGTTCGATCCCTGGTCTGTGTTGATCTCAATTGGGGGAAAACAGGTATGGTATAATTTGACGCAGCTTTCGTTGAAAGGAATGAATGTTGGAGGGACAGGAAGAAAGCCACTTGTGCATTTCCTTTGAATAAAGGCCGAGCACTCCAATAGTGAACTTACAGAAGTTACCAGTCAGGATGAAGTTGGCTTGAGATGCTTCATACTGATTAAGTTGCCGGTTTCGTACACAGAATGCTTACCAAAGACGGTAGGCGTGATACATAGAATGTTCAAAAGATCGATAAATAGGAAATATTGACCTAAGATCCACTGACAGGAAGTAGAAAAGTAAAAACAAAGGCGGACCATGGAAATAGAGGAAATAAATCTTGAAGACCAACGCAGCCAGATGATTTATAGTGTCAAATAAGACTGGTTTTATTTTCAGAAAATGATTGATTTCGGTGTATTCTGTCAGAGATAGGTACCACCGAGGTTACAAAGGTCATAAGCTGAGAAAACAGAGTAGGAGTTGGCATCAGTTTTGAATGAGAGATTGAAGACTTTAATAGATTTAACTGGTGGCGCAATGAAAAGGGTAGCAAGATTTATAAGGTGTTCAAGTTAACTCATAGGAACAAAAGACCTCAGATCATTGTGTCTCATCAGCAGCATGGAACACCTGTTAATATAAGGAACACCAGAAACGACGAGTTCATCAGAGGGGAAGCTAGCGCTGATATGATGTTTTTTTCAATTATATTTATTTTAAAGACGGGATTACTAGAAAATTATAATACCACAGTTTAGATGTCCTTAGTACTAAGCAAATCTGCTGGATACTACACAAGCTGTTGGCTCGTCTTAGTATTTGAGACTTTTGGTTTGCAATAGACAATTGCCAGATATTGCAAAAGTATTGCAGATTACTACACATTTCTTGTCACTACTTCCTTAAGAATTAATGAAATGAGTTTTGTACACAGTGCTGCCAATTAAAATAATCTATCTCTTGGCTTACTTCTCTTAGCTCATTCATTTGTCCAACCATTCACAGTATGATCAATTGCTGCGAGATGACGAAATGTAATATATTTCTATAAATTGCTTCAACTGTAAGTGAGTTAAGTTGGTAAACAAATCAAAACTATTATATTGGAAGAATAAAGCATGGATTATTGAGGTTTGTGGTAAAAGCTAAAACCTCGAACGCGAGAATTATTAATTTAACACAGAAAACCCTAGAAGAACACAACAGGTAGATCAGCATCTGGTCGTTAACTCATGTTTCCGATCCTCGTCGACAGCCGTGCATTCCCACAATATGTAATTTTATGCAGGTTTTTGTTTTGCTTCAATATATATTTTACTCACCTCATAGGCTTTATCAGGCCAGTTATTGGTTACTTTTCCACAACGTTCTGACACAGTTCTTCTGGTATTCCTCCCATAAGTTCCTGTTGTTGCTGGGCTGAACGGTGTGAAAAACATGGGCTCATTTGAAGCTCGTTGTGGCACCGAGCGAACTTTATAGTGGTATGTATCTGAAAGAGATCCATTCCCTCGTACCTCAAGGACATTTGCAACCATTTTAGGATCGGGCACAATCTGAAGGTTGACGTTTGAATTTTGTAATCTATCCTTGGAATCCAGCTCTCTGACGCAGCAACATTTAGCAAGGGCGCAACTCCCAGCATAAGCAGGACGTCTGTTAATTGGCCAAATGGCGAAAACAAGGGCAAGTATAACAACGAGAAGTGTGAATGATATCATCCCCAAAGGAATTATTATATAAAATGCTAAATCAGAAGATTGTTGTAAATCCTTGGGCGGATCACCAAAGTCTGACGGAATTTCTGCGTTCTGTTCACCTACTGTAAGCGTAACAGTAGCCGTGGCAGAGAGGGGTGGATGTCCATTGTCTCTCACCTTTATAACGAGCCATTGTGTGGTGTCATCACTGTTCTTAAAATGACGAGCAGTTCGAACTTCTCCTGAATTATGTGAAACTGTAAAAAGACTGGGATCAGTGGCTCGCGCAATCTGATAGAAAAGCCGTGCATTCTGACCGGAATCAGCATCGGAAGCAATTATTTTGGTCGCCAGGTATCCCGGATCTGCAGATCGAGGCACAGCTATCTTGCTGTGGTTCATTGACCCGGGTGATGTTATTACAGGAGGGTTGTCATTCTGATCGAGGATAATCACGTTCACGGTAACGTTGTTGGAAAGTAGTGGAACTCCAGCATCTTGAGCTTGCATGTGGATCTGAAAACTTTTAAGTTGCTCGTAATCAAATGTCCGCTGCGAATAGATGACACCATTTTCAGAGTTGATGGAGACATATGAAGTCATTGGCGCCTCCTGCATGTGGCTCTCCAGAATACTGTAAGAAAGGTGGGAGTTTTGGTCCATGTCAGCGTCCAAAGCTGTCACTGTCCCAATGGAACTACCGGGCGCATTGTTTTCCATTACATAAACGGCGTATGAAGACAGCGGGAAGCTAGGTGCGTTGTCGTTTATATCTGAAATGTGTACAACTAGGGTTTTGTTGGTGGTCAGTGGAGGAGACCCGCGGTCCTTGCACGTAACCGTTATTTTGTATTCAGGAGCACTTTCCCGGTCCAATAGATCATTTGAGACCAATCTGTATGAATTCTTAAAGGACGATTTCAGAACAAACGGGAGGTTTGGCGAGATCTGGCAATCAACATACCCGTTTTCATGGGAATCCCTATCTCTCACATTGATTAAAGCTATCAACGTTCCAGTCGACGCATCCTCACGTACTTCTTTAACAACAGAATTTAGAGTGACATTAGGAGCGTTATCGTTCACATCCTTGACAGTCACCTGAACAGTACAGTGCGTGGATATTGGGTGTGAACCCCTATCCTTAGCTTCCACATAAATTTCATAAATACTTGCTTCTTCAAAGTCCAATATTCCCTTTAATCTGATTTCCCCCGAAAAGGGATTAATGCTAAATAGTTCACGAGCCCTCTCTTTGGTGTAGCTACTGAAGGAATAAACGATGTCACTATTGGACCCGTCATCCAAATCAGTCGCGTTAAGTTTAATCACCAAAGTGCCCGATGGCACATCTTCCATTAGACTGACAGTGTACAACGACTGCTGAAAGACCGGTGCATTATCATTAGTGTCCAAGACAGTAATAATTACATGAGCAGTACCTGTCCTCTCTGGAGATCCGCCGTCAAGAGCTGTGAGCAATAGCCGGTGCCTGGATTGTTTTTCTCGGTCGAGCGTCTTCTCCAGCACCAATTCGGGCAATTTTGTTTCCCCGCGACTCTGCACATCTAAAACGAAATGGTCGTTCGGAGTTAGCTGGTATGTGCGAATGGAATTGACTTGCACGTCAGGATCGTGCGCGTCCTGTAACAAAAAGCGCGCTCCAGGTGTCGCTAATTCTGGAATTTCCAAACGGATTTCATTAACCGGGAAAGCGGGAGAATTGTCATTTATATCCAGAATCTCGACTTCCGCACGATACTGTTCGACGGGATTTTCAATTACCACTTCCAAAGGCAGTAAACAGGTAAGGCTCTGTCCACAGAGTTGTTCCCTGTCTATTCTTTTATTCACAAATAAGATTCCATTCTTTAGATTTACATCTAAATATTGTGTTGGTGAATCAGAAACAATCCTGAATCTACGGCGTGATAGTTCCTCCACGCTCAATCCCAAATCCTCAGCGATTTTTCCGACGAAAGCACCGTACTCTTGTTCTTCGGGAATGGAGTAACGAATCTGCCCGGAAACCAGATTCCAGACACAAAGCACAAAGATGGTTGGTATCGCTGGCTTTCTCAGCATCCAGCTAAGATGTTTGTCTGATTGTGACATTTCTTTTGCAGGGTGAAATTTTCGAAGCTCGTAAATCTTCCTGTTGATTAATGTCCTGAATTACATCTCAAGTAAACGATATAATTCAGGACATGGTTTGGAAAGCTGGGAGAGCGGCCGACGAGATGTTTCGTTTGGTTCACGTAAGCGCCAGCAATGCGTCGGTTTCCTCCCCCTGATGTGGGGGGATGGGTGGTGGATCTCTGGCTAGATTTCATCACCTTATTGGTAGACAGCGACGCAAAGAGTCTCAGCCTATAACTACACTGAGATCACAGTAAAGCCAGACTACTGAAAATGTCAGTCAGAACGAATACATGAATTTTGATGTAACTGAATTCCCGTCATCTTTGTATTTTCCGAAGTGACAACAAATCTTTCTCCTATTCCATATTTATATCTGTAACAGCTTTTGTCTGTACAATAGAAATCATATATGGCCCGCACAGAATGATCTGTAGACACTATGGTTTAATAATTTCTACGCAACTATGACATCGTAAATACAAGCGGGTGTTTCTAGTCTAAATCAGTGTTGTTGAATACGTACTTAGTAATTCAAAAGGTCAAACGAATTTAACTTTGAATTTTGATTCACTTTTGATCAATGTGAGAAAATCTTTTCAAGTACAGGATATGGGCCTAACGCAACATCAAATGATGCATTGGTTTCATATTCAGCATTAATTGAAGAACTGTTCGAGTTCTATCTTAGATCAAAGAAAGTATAGGGCCAATAACGTCGCAAAATGGCGCACTAAGGGAGGAGCCTTCAAAAGAACGAGATGGTAGCAATAGGTTACACATGGGAGACACACAGAAATTCTGTGTTTGACAAACTGAAATAAACAAGATTATCATTTCCTTCCTAGGAATCCATAGAGTAGATTAAATCGTAAATAGGTGTTCTAATGGCTTCAGGTACATATCAAATAATGTGGTTGCACAATATAAGGTTCGCGCCAGGCCTGACTATTGAGTGGACTAAACAGTAGAGAGCTGTAAGTTACACGTAGAAGGTATAATCTCAACTCTGGTGCTTTGTACCAAATGTGTGAATCAATAATTTAACAATGACCACTGGACATTCTGATAACGTCGTCAACTGACATTTAACTTTTTAGCGATGTTATGCCGACATTTATATCGCAATTTATTACAAAGTAGGGCAGTGAAGCTCTGTCCAAGCATTCAAGCATTCATGTGCAACGGTGCTTTGTTTTTGATCATGGGAGGTGCAGCAACAAGCAAAAATGGTTGTCCCAACTGCTCCTGCTGTTATACAGATACTGTTATGAGACAGCTGGAACATCATTTTAGCCTAAATGTTCCAATGTTGAATAAAGAGCACTAAAGCGCGTGGTCTGAAGTAAAATGTCTAATGTGGACTGTAATCATCGGTAGATAGGGTGTTATAATAAGTTGAAACAGTAATAGGTGTGAATAAAGATGTGATTTGTTGAAAGAACAGGGCCCAGTTCAATTCGGAGTCTTTGTGGCACAAACAGGCACGCAATTTGAGAGGAGCCTAACCTTTAGTAGGAGCTCCTAACTTGTTTACCAGGCCACTATGCTTTGGAATAAAATCAGAAAATGCTAGAAATACTGAGCAGGTCAGGCAGCATCTCTGGAAAAAGAAAAAGAGTTAACGTTTCAGATCGACGACCTTTCATTAGAACTTCATCAGAAATGTCCAAGCATATTGCAAATGAACATCAAAGTTTGAAGTGATAATTTACAGAGATGTCATGCAAAAGTGAGCAGAAGAAGCCCCGTTCCAACAGCTATACTGGCGATCATGAACTTGGTCAAAGCTTTCAATGTGTTGGGCAATTTAAGACTTAACATAGTTTTCAAAATTATAATGATGCAAACAGAAGCGAAATAATTGGAAGGGTAGCAGGCATCGTTTCTCTCAGGTAAAAATAACATTTTGTGCGAGGCAAAGGATGGCGACTGAAATTCGCACAACGATATCCCAATAAGGAATCAACAAATTCAAGAGAGGGGTAGGAAACGAATAATGCTGTTAATAAAACAGAAGGAAAAGAATGGAAGTGATATTAACAGGCGTCTGGAGAGCCCGCTTTGGAGAGGCACAAGAAGGAACCACTATTAGAGAGTCTGAGGACGCCAGTTCATACTTTGTTTCAATTAATTTACGTTCAGCAGCTCTAATTGTGGACTTTCAGAAGATACCGACAGAAATACGTTTGGCTTGGGATGCTTCACTCTGATTAAAATACAAGGTGCAATAGACAGATTTACCTGCATAAGGGCAAGGAGTGTTGAAACAAGATGCAGGGCAAGAGCTTGTACATGGCTGGTCAGGATAGTCTGGGCATGAAACCTCCGTGCACATTAGAATTTTATCAGTCATTTCACTGGATCACAAAAATAAAACAAAATTGTTCAAAGGGGATAGAGTAAGGATTTCCTGAAAAATGTTCTAGTGGCTGATTTGTAATGTCAAACAGTATTATTTACAGACTGCAACGTGCTATAGAAATTCTACAACAGGCACTTTTCCATGAGCACCTAGCCAGAGATGAAGATGATAAAGTTAAGTACAGGTCACCAAAAGCCCAGCGGTGATGATCACAAAGATAAGCAAAGGGGAGGGTTACCATTCGGCCCATCCTTCAGAACATCCTTCCATAGCAACATAGGGTCACAGCTTCTAGTTCCATCATGAATAATTACAGAGTTTTGTGGACAGTACCCTGCCAGAAGACCACTCCTGCTACTAATCACGTTTTACATTAGTGCTTCCTGAAATTAGCCCTGAACTTGCTTTTTATTAGTTTGTATAAATGTATCTTGTATTAAAGTCATCTTTAATACAACATAATGCTCTGGGTTGTCATTTTCTGCCCTGGGTTGATATTTTATATACACCCAAGGTGCGTTCTCATTCACACCTTTATGGGGTTAAGAGTCCAAGTTTTACTAACTTTTCCTCACTTGTCAGTCCTGTAAAACGAAGGATCAGCGGTAGAAACGTTCACCGCATTTATTCCTGTGCATAGTATGTGCAACGCAGGATCAGATCTGAACGCATTACTCAAGATGTATCTAAAGCAGAGAAGTATATAGCTTCATCATGTGCCTCTGAATATTGCTATACTGATTTTGCAAAATAACACAAAACTCTCTTCACTTTGTTAATTACTACACTCTGCACTGATTGATCATGGTGGGTATTGAGTCTGCCATCGCCCTCAGATCTCTTTCAGCTTCCCTCCTGGATATATGGACATGATTTATTGAGTAAGTGTTTCTCCCAAACATTCTTCCTGAATGTAGTACTTTGTGTTTATCTGTATTGAACTTCATGACCCACATTCATGCCCACTTACACATTGTCTCTAGGTCATTTTGTGATTCTTTTGCTCCCTAATGAGATTCGACTGTTCCCCCCTATTTACTATCACCCGCCAAATCTGTTTTCGTAGTTTTTCTGAAGCCAAGTCGTTCACCTAGATTAATACCAATGGGAAGCCCAACACCAGTCCCTGGGGCAGATTCCCCAATCTGACATTACTTCCTCACTCACACTGCTACTTACCATCCTTTATTCATTCCACGTTGCACCTTGTAAATCAACTACTTAGCTTTCATGTGGGTTTTTCCCAAATGATTTTTAGAAGTCCAGGTACACTATATCCCAAAGCATTCCAACATCTACTGGGAAACTCTACGTATTAGGTCAGTCAGGATCCTCACCCATTCCAATTAAAGCCATTTACTAGATCAAGTGTGTGAATTGATACTTGTTGGGGAGACGGATGGAGGATCATAGAGATATTTGAAAACATTGTACTTTTATATTTAAATGAAGACAAAAATGAAATTAGTATTCCTGAAAGTTGGCTCAGCAACAGGTGGTATGGAAAGAAAACTATGATAGAATATTGACATCTCGATTCTGGATGGAGCAGGCTTGATCCTCGACCACCATTTTCTTATGTAATGGTGTTAATGATCAATTCTACTATTTTGCCAATAATCCATATTAGATCAATGGGTTTGTTGTTATATATTTTGTTGAATTGTCACCTTTTGTGATAGTAAGTACCTGGTTCACTTGTTTCCAATTTAGTTGGATCTTATCTGTACTCATTGACTCCCTATCATTATAATCACTGTTACAAATTCGGTCCTGCCATAGATACCTGTTCAGGTTCATGGCATCATTCGTCCCCTTAAGTGATCTCAGCATCTACTTTTATGGCAGTTGTCTCACATTGCCCATCTTGTGCGATAACATAACCCCTGAGAGTAAAAACAAAAGCCCCTTGTGACCATGTCCGGATAGGTGTATCTCTTGCATCGAATTTCTTCAATCTCTCTAGGGACAGATCCATGTAATGCTAAATGAGGTCAAGCTTTGTTCGAGTCTGTAAGCTACTTTATCGCACAGTGATGGTACAGAGTAATATTTATGACAGCGTTAACTTAGCGCAATCGACAGACCTTTTCTTCCCCTAAAGATATGACTACAATAAATCTCTGATTCTATAATACTGTTACTGAGCACGTGATGTTATACTACGCATTGATTTATATTAAACAGTATGACCCCCTCTAAGTCTGTCCTACACTCCCATGGCACAGCCTTTCTCTCTGAAGCTTCTTGTCTTTTTGTCCTTTAATAGCACTTTGCTGTCTGCTTGGCTTTTTGCTCAGTGTGTTCTGATTTTTAAAACCTCTTTCACTGTTCTAAAAGCCTGCCTCCCTTCTTGCATATCAACAAAGGTCAAAGGGCTTTCCAATACAATGCTGAGAAGTGTCTTTCTGACTATCCAAACACGCTATCGACTTGCCTATTTTGTACACTGTAAGAGAAGCAACTTCTGTTCAGCATTTTTACCACCTTTCATCTGGGTGCTTCCGTTTTTCAACTCGTGAGAATTCAAAGTGTTTTAAAAATCCCAGCATTAAAAGTTATCCTTTAGACCACTACTCTCTTTGGAAAAAATGATCAAAAATCCAGAAAAGTGACAACCACCTTTTGTCAAGTCACGTATTACGTTCGGGCGTATATAATCGGTTGCAGAGGATTTAATGATTTTAATTTGTTTTAAATATGGAAATGTTATGAAATATATTAAATGTTGTCGTAAGATCTGCTATCATAGAGACATGGTCCCGGTCTCATGATCTAATTGAATGGTGGACCAGACTCAAGGGGTTGAATGGCCTACCTCTGTTATATCATATTATGTTAGTTACTTTTAGTTCGGCTTCACTTTCGTTCTGGCTTGCATCTTTAAGAATCCAATCTTCTTTAATAGCTGTAATGCTATAATGCTGAAACAATTTCTTACTGTTGTGTTTAGCGTCTATTACTATCCTCATTTATAGTTCTCTTGATGCCCCCCTGCTCGCCTTTTAAAAATACTTTTGGGGGTTTATGTATTGTTCCCAGCGAAATACCTTCCGCCCCATAAGCGTTATTACTAATATGTTTCCTTATTTTTCCCCATGGGACTTGTAGAGTGTGGTTTTCATAGTTCTCTCACTTTATATTAACTTGCAAATCCCATTTCAGGCCTTGGCTAATTTATGCTTATTGTTTCTTGGTTTGCATTTATTTACATACTTCTTAAATACATTCACTGTATTCGCAACTAAAGATTCCTAGAAAACACTCCAACAGTCCAAATATTTATGATCTCCTCTCATTCTTTTGAAGTTGATCCATTACAAATAGTATGTCCAAATATTAGGTTGGGTATTTTCAAATGTAATTATAATATAGTCGCCATTGCTCAGTGTGGCCACCAATCCCAACGTGATAACTGGACAGCTTTCTATTACCAAGTCGAGCTACAAGTTACTTCCGTTGGCATTCCTAACACAATGGATCACAAATATCACATATACTATCTCAGATTGTTGACCGTATGCACTAGTTCATACTGTTTCATAGTAGGTTGGTTACATTTCGTCATTATTAATATTTTTCAAGTTCCATACACCTTCCTGATTTCTTCAGAGAATACCCAGTTTCTTTTATTTTGTTATTGACCTTATGGTGTACAGAAAATAAAAGATTGTTTTTCTCCCTTTACCCAACCCACTTGCAGCCAGAATAGCTTGTTGAGATGATTATCTTTATGAACGGTTATTCTTCCTAAAACCAAAGTGTCTCATGTGTCTTTGTTACATCCTTTCCTGTCTAGAACCTCTTTCCTGACTACTCAAAATTCTTGGATAATGTAATTATTTTAATCACCAGGTGTAATCTGCATTTTGAGAATCCATGACACCATAATTTCCAATTTCCAAAATCAATTAAGTTATCTTCTTCCCAGTGGTTCTAGCATTTGTGGTTATGCATTCTAATAGATAATCTTTATCTTTTTAAAGTTTATGATTATTTGATCTTACTGGTAATGCTGGCGTTAATTTCATTCATTTTTTGGCCTGATTCCTTCAGTCCTTCTGCCGACTCATCCTTTTTGATCGTCCCTGCAAGCACATTGGAAGCAGTTCGGCTTAGGCGATGTCCATACCTTTTTACCAGCTTTCACCTGCCGAGAATCTTGCCTTACTATTCTAGAGGTAGAAATTGGTACTTGTTACACCTGTTTTATGGGTTTGAAATGGGAGCAAGGAAGACTTATTTCACGTTGCATCGTTCTGCGCCCCAAGTTTGCCTGAAGAATATCTGACTGGAAATTGGGTTGGGCCATTTTTTTTAGGCGTGAGTGTGGCCAAAGCAAATAATTGCTAGGCCCCTTCCATAAGCTGGTGAAGCAGGAGGCATGAAATTGAAGCCTCCCCTCCTGCGAGCTGTGGTGGAAGTGCGATATGCGCTGTCAGATCGCCCGAATATTTAGAAAAGATCGGACGTCTAATTTATAGCCATCCTCGGGCCTCTGCCTTCGGGCGCGCGCTGCCTCCTAGGAATCTGACATCCTCGTTTCTAATTCTCCTGTGCGCAGCAGGAGAAACGAATACAACATGAGCGCATCAGAAGTGATCTGCACTTCAATTACAGATGGATCAAGCACTTGGTACTGTCAATTCAAAACCCTTTAAAAGTCATTAGTTAGACCCTTTAAAAGTCATTAGTTAGACGTTACATTGGGCTCTACCCAATCAGCAAAGCATGTTTACCGTGATCACTGAAGACAAAAAGAACGGCCATTTTAGCAAATGAGAAATTACAGTCCAAACGCAAGCCTTCTGTTATATTTTTTATCTGAGGATGAGATTGCTAAACCAAAACTAAGATTCACAACGATTCTTTACATTAAACTTCCTCATGGGATCGCTATTAATTTCTATAAGACTGCTGTTCTTATTGGTATTTGAAGCTTTTGGTTGAGTGTATTCAATTGAAAATTATAGCAAAGGCGCTATAATTACTTGTCCATAAACTTTAAAGTATTAGTGAAATGAGACTTTTAAACATTGTAGCTATTTTGCAATATACCATCTGAGTTATCATATTCATTCATATTGTCATTCTAACTTAGTTCAATCAGCGATTATGAGATTGAGCAATGCATAATGTACGTTGCTCGATTTCAAGAAGTGAAAATGCTAATGATTTGTAAACTAAGAAACGCTGTATGGTCAGCACGACGTATTGAACCTTTGGTTAAAGAACGAGTTTTAGAATGTTGGAAATATGAAGCAAAAACAGAAAATGCTGAATGTGCACTGGATCAGCAGCTGAAAGTTAACTTAATATTTTTCAGCGGTAAGCCCTCCTGACGTCCACTTTAAGCATTTTCTGCTTAATGCAGGTGTCTGTTTTGACTCACCTCACTGGATAAACCAGTCCAGATATTCGTTGGATTTGCACCCTGTTCTGACACATTTGTTCTAGTTAATTTCCTAATGGATCCTGGCGCTGCTGGACTGGACGATGTGAGATACATGAATTCCATTTTATTTGGTTCCGTTGCTGATCGTACTTTATAACGGTATGTATCCGAAATGGATCCGTTGCCTCGAACTTCAAGGACATTTGCAATTAACTTAGAATCCGGCACATTCTGAAGATTGACATTTTGTAAACGATCGGTAGCATTCAATGAGCTCTTGCAGCAACAACTAGTTAGAAAACAACTTCTGGCATAAGTAGGATTTCTGTCAGTTGGGCAAATGGCGATAACAAGGGCAATTATAACAAGTAGGAGTATGAACGATATTGCGCCCAATGCAATTATTATATAAAAGGCTAAATTTGAAGAATATAGTAAATCCCTGTGGGGTTCCACAGAATCGTGGTTCAGTTCTGCGCTCTTTTCACCTATTGTGACCGTGACAGTGGCCGTGGCAGAAAGGGGTGGATGCCCATTATCTTTTACTTGGATAACCAGCCTTTGTGCGGTTACGTCGTTGTCTTTAAGTCGGCGAGTGGTTCGGACTGCTCCAGAACTATGTGAAACTGTAAAAAGTTTGGGATCAGTGGCTTGCATAAGCTGATAGAAAAGCCGCGCGTTCTGACCAGAATCAGCATCCGATGCAGTTATCTTGGTAACTAAGTAGCCTGCATCTGCAGATCGAGGCACCTGGGCATGGTCCTCTAACCCCGTTGATATTATTACAGGAGAGTTGTCATTCTGATCGAGAATAATCACATTTACAGTAACGTCATTGGACAGTGATGGAAATCCCGCATCTTGAGCTTGAATTTGAATCTTAAAACTTTTAAGTTGTTCGTAGTCAAATGAACTTTGCGAAAAGATGACACCATCTTCCGAATTCATAGAGACGTACGAGGTCACTGGCACTCCATGAATCTGGCTCTGCAGAATAGTATAAGAAAGGTGCGAGTTCTGGTCCACGTCAGGATCCAAAGCTGTCACTGATCCAATAGAACTGCCAGGTGGATTATTTTCCATTACATAGATGGTATATGAAGATTGCAGAAAGCTTGGCTCATTGTCATTTATGTCTGTAACATGCACAACGATGGTTTTGTTGGTGGACAACGATGGAGTCCCACGATCCTTGCATATAACGGATATTTCATAATCAGGAGTATTTTCCCGATCTAGACGGTCTTTTGTGACTAGTCTATATGAATTCCTGAATGAAGATTTGAGATCAAACGGGAGGTTTGGCGAAATCTGACAACCTGTTTGTCCATTTTTATGGGTATCCCGATCAGTTACACTGATCAACGCTATCAACGTCCCAATCTCAACATCCTCAAATATTTTGTTCGAAACTGAATTCAGAGACAATGCGGGTGCGTTATCATTCACATCCGTAATATTCACCCGAACGGTACAGTGTGCAATTAATGGAGGCGAACCGCTGTCCTTAGCTTCAACATTAATCTCGTAAACATCAGCTTCTTCGAAATCCAATATCCCTTTTACGCTGATTTCTCCGGATTTAGGATTAATGATAAAAAGGTCACGAACCCTCTCCTTGTTGTAGCTACTGAAGGAATAAAATATGTCACTGTTTGACCCATAATCCAAATCAGTTGCATTAAGCTTAATGACCATCGCGTTTCGCGGGGCATCTTCCATTAGAATGGCAGTGTAAAGAGACTGCTGGAAAATGGGTGCATTGTCATTACTGTCTAATACAGTGATGGTTATTTGTGTAGTACCTGACTGCTCCGGTGACCCACCGTCAATAGCTCTTAGTAGTAACTGGTGTGTCGATTGTTTTTCTCGGTCGAGAGACTGCTCCAGTATCAAATGGACTAATTGCCATTCCCCGCGACTCTGCACATCTAAAGAGAACTTTTCATTTGGAATGAGCTGGTACTCACGGATAGAATTGGTTCCGACGTCAGGATCGTGCGCGTTCTCTAACAAAAAGCGCGTTCCAGGTATCGTCGATTCGGCAATTTCCAAACGGGTTTCGCTGTGCGGGAAACTCGGAGAGTTATCATTTATATCCAGAATATCAACATCAACTCGGTACTGTTCCACCGGATTTTCAATTACGACTTCCAAAGCTAAGACGCATGTAATGCTCTGGGCACACAATTGCTCCCTGTCTATTCTTTCATTTGCAAATAAAATTCCGCTCTTGACGTTTGCGTCCAAATAATGCTTTGATGAGTCAGAAACAATCCTGAATTTGCGACTTGATAGTTCCTCCACCGTTAATCCCAAATCATTCACAATGTTTCCTACGAAAGCACCGTGTTCCAGTTCTTCGGGAATGGAGTAACGAATGTGCCCGCAAACCAGATTCCAGGCACAAAGCAGAAAAATGGACGGTATCGCTTGCTTCCTCAGCAACAACAGCCTTGCTGAATGTGCCATTTCTTTTGCAGGGGTGAACCCCTCGTCTCTCATAAATCCTTTTATCCTCTAATTTCTTGCATTATACCCAAATTAAAGAATATAATTTGGCAGCAGACTTGAGAAGCTTGGAGACCTCCTAACGAGTAAGATCCGTACATGAATATTAAGACCAGCAATCCCTCTGTTTCCTTCCCCTAGTGTTGGGGGATGGGTGGTGGATCTCCAGTGGTATTTCATCTCCTTATTGGTAGACAGCGACACAAAGAGTCTCAGCCTATAACTACACTGAGATCATGTTAAAACAAAACTTTAAGCAAAGTATCTGCCACAATCGTCCAGATTATTAGTACCTACGAAAATGCAGCCAGCATAGGAATTTCTCGTAACTGAATCCAAATGTTACAATTTACCATAATTACAATTAATATATACGTTCCAAACTTGTACCGTTCAAAATATGAGTGTGGTTTGCACAAAATATTTTGTACATACTACACACCAAAGTGCTTTCAATAGCATTATATATATTAGTATATATATATATATAAATATATATGTATATATAAATATATAATCAATTTTATTTGAAATCTGGAAGATTATTCTAATAATATGGAGCAAATATCCATTGAAATATTTTGTCATTTTCTCGACATTTAATGAAATCAGGAGTATTATTTATAATGGGAAAGAATGTGTTACTCAATATGAAGTAAATACATTGCCCTGAAGCAAAATCTATTCATCAATCACCTGCTCGTGGACGCTCAATTCAGCTTGCAGCAAAACCTCTTGGCTTCAGACCTCATCACAGTCTTCATCCAGATAGAAAAGCAAGAGCTGAATTCCAAATTCTGACAGAGTAGCTATATCGAAATCAAGACAGCATTTTACCGAATATGACACCAAGAAGACCCAGTGAAACTGAGGTCAATGGGAAAACCCTACAGTAGCAGCCGTCATTTCTGACGCATAGGATGGCGGCCCTGGCTCTCAGAAGTCAATAATTGCAGCCCCAGGACATTATTGTAGGAGTTCCTTAGGACAACGTCCTCAGGGTCACCTTTTTCAGTTGTTTCATCCATAACCATCACTTCTTCATAAGGTCGAGGGCAACTCTGTTTGCTGATGATTCCATTGTTCGATCCATTCATGTCTCCTCTGATAACAAAGCAGGTCCTTGGACAACACCAAGGCTTGGGCCTACAATTGGTAGGTAACATTCATACTACCTGAGCGTCAGTCAATGACCATCTCCAACAGAAAGTGACCTACTCACTTGCCCCTGGTCTTTAACGTTACCAAATCCCCCACAGAAACATCATGGGAATCGAGACTAAACAGAAAGTTAACTGGACCAGTCGTATCAACACAGTGGCAGCGGATGGATACTTTGTGACAAGTGGTTCACCGCTTGCACCATCACATTTCTGTACCATTGAAAAGATTCAAGTAAGGAAATACTCATCCCTTGCCTGGATAAGTGCAGCTGCAACATTGCTCAAAAAGTAATGTCCAGCACAGAGCAGCCCACTTGATCAGCACCACTGTAACAGGACCAGCGTAACATCACTGCAGTGTGGGTCCTGTGCAGCTGCTCATGCAGATTACTTTTGCAGCTCCTGCCATCTCACGACTTCTACTACTGAGAGGGACAAGAGCAGAAATATTATGTTTAAACAATCGCATCGATATTTACTTCCATGTTAAACATAATTCTTGATTTGAATATTTAATCACCATTCCGTCATTCTCGCTGCATCAAAATCCTGACTTTCTTAACTAACATTGTTTCGCAACACCCGCACAAGGGCTGCAGTGGTTCAAGGAGAAGACCATCACTTCTTCGGGATGCGCAATAAGGTGACGCTGTCAGCATCACTTACATCTCGAGAGCAAGAGAGAAAAAAAAAACAATTGATGCATTTGGCTGAAATAAGATGTATCATTTGGGCTGTTGGCGAACTCAGATGTATCTTTTGAACATATATTTCACTTTAAAGTTGCTTCCCTAAAGATTGCACCAAGAATATAACCGTAGTTGCCCTGCTTCATGTTGTTTCAAGATTAGTGGGATCATCTTTAATTACAAATTAATCGCCAAAAATGAAGATCAGAAATATTTGTCCTAACTTGAACAGCGTACTTTAGCAATGGTCTATAGCGGGGTTCATGTGTTGTAAGTGGTATCTATTGTTGAGCGTCCTGAATAGTTGGCTCTAGTTAGTGCAGAGAGCTGGTCTGCATTGGCGGTTTAGATATAGTACTATTGTTGTGGACAAATTGTCTGTTTTTCAAACCACACATTGGTAACGATGAATTATAACGGAAATTAGGTAGATTTACAACATGCTAGCCTATAAACATAGAATACAAGTCTCAAAAGCTGACCAAGTAATCAGGGAATAGTTGGCACAAGGGAGAAAGGAATATAGACAGAAAATGCTGGAGAACCTCAGCAAGTCAGGCAGCATCTGTGGAGAAAGAAACAGAGTTAACGTTTCAGGTCGATGACTTTTCGTCAGAACTGGAAGATGAGAAAGGGATAGTGTGAGTTAAACAAGACAAACCATTGAGAAGCTGAACTTCACCAAAAAAAAGTGAAAACGCCAAATGTTTCTGGCCAAAACTTAAGTCAGCAAACAAAGCTACCTATTAAATAGAACAACAGTTATGAATCAACAAATAAAGAATTACATTTCTTTTGATGCGCAAAAAAGAGTAAGTGATCCAACAATCATCGAAAGGGCCGTCAGGAAACTGTGCAACGCTAAACATGTTACCAACATATAGCTTTGTACTAAAGTTTAGTTTCCTCTGAAATTATTCTGTCTTTGTTGTCGTGGAAAGTAATGTGAATCATAGTGGCATAACAGAATGGATCAATGGAGGAGGGTTTTTTTTTGCTACTCACTCAAATTGCGACTCAGGCCCTTCAACAAAGACAATAGCTTCCATTTGATATATGGTCATGTACCAGGACAATTCTCAGAATGCTTGAAAAGTTATTAGAGAAGAAATAGAGACCAAGTAGGAAGAAGAAAAATGAAGGTCGTGGGCAGCAGCAATTCAGGTTTGATGACATTTGTCTGAAGAAATATTCGCTGCGCAACGAGGTATTAATATCAGACAAGCAACGGAGAGATTGCAAACAACTTTATAATCGATGGACGAGGTGGAGAGGTGCACCTGTATCTGGTCAGCATACATGTGGAAACTCGGCCTATGCCTCCAGATAATGTTGCCAAAAGGTAAGAGAGAGAACAAAATACATGGAGAAGGCAGTGACGGATGGAACCCTGGCGTACACCAGCAATGTCCATGAAGCACAAGAGAAAAACATTATTGGAGGGAACTTGATATTTCTGTAATGACAGAAAGGATTGGAACTCGGTCTAAGTTGCTATTCCACTCAGTTCCCTTTTATATGGAAAATTATGGGCTAATAATTGAAAGTCAGCATGGATTTGTCAAAGTAAAATCGTGTTTGACTAACTTGATTGAGTTCTTTGATGAATTAACTGAGAGGGTTGTTCGCTTTTTGTTATCTATTAATGATCTGGACTTCGTTATAGAGTTTTGAGTTTCAAAGTGTGCAGATGACATGAAACGCGCAAGTGTAGTAAACAATTTGGAGGATAATACCAGACTTCAGGAGGACATAGACTGGTGAAATAGGCAGACACATAGCAGATGAAATCTAACGCAAAGAAGTGTGAGTTGATGCATTTGGGTAGGAAGAATGAAGGGAGGCAATATTAACTAAATGGTACAATTTTAAAGGGGGTGCAGGAACAGAGAGACTTGGTGCACATACACAAACCTTTGAAGGTTGCAGGAGAAGTTGAGAAGACTGTCAAAAAGCATATGGGATCCTGGGTAGAGTATAAAGCAAGGAAGTAATGCTAAACCTTTATAAAGCACTGGTTACGCCTCAGCTGGAATATAGTGTTCAATTCTGGGCACCACGCTATAGAAAGGATGTCATGGCCTTAGAAAAGATACAGAAGAGATTACTCGACTGCCACTAGGGATGAGGGACATCAGTTATGTGGAGAGAGTGGAGAAGCTGCGGTTGTTCTCCTTAGAACAGAGAAGTTTAAACGGAAATTTGGTAGAGGTGTTCACGATCAAGAACGCTTTTGATAGAGTAAATAAGGAGAAACTATTTCCAGTGGAAGAAATGTCCGTAATCAGAGGTCACAGATTTAAGGTGATCGGCAAAACAGCCAGTGTTGACCTGAGGAAACATTTTTTACGTAGTGAATGGTAATAATCTGAAATGCATTGCCTGGAAGGGCGGTGGAAGCAGATCCAATATTAACCTTCAAAAGGGAATTAGATAAATACTTGAATGCAAAACATTTAGAGGGCTATGGGGAAAGAGTAAGGGAATGGGACGAACTGATTAGCTCTTTCAAAGAGTCGGTACTGGCACGATGGGCCGAATGGCCTCCTCCTGTGCTGCACCTACTATGATAAAGATTTTAACGTGATTCTTCCCTTGTGAGGCAAATGATAAGCTCCTTCACTAAAATTGTTTATTGTTACAGACTCCTGAATATATTTTTTGGTCGTTTATTTCCCCCCAGACCATGCGCCAACCCTCAATTTCGAGCCTGTAATGATCTTGAAGCAAATTCCAGGAGGTGCGACGAAGACGGGATTACTTTGGGGGATTTCAAGTGTTTGATTCGCATTTAAGTCCACAATACTCCTCCATAGTCTGTAAGGCAGTCTTACAAGGATGGCTTGCTTGAGAAGTACATATGTGCAGGTATCTCAAGTGAATGCATTATTCAGAGGTTTGTCGTAAACACATCTTTGAAGTTAGCTACAGAAAAAACTTTGCGCCTCCCACCCATGATATAGCTGGCTCTGTTATCTTGATCGTGACACTGGATACAAAAAGAAAACAAAAGTTCGGTGCCTCATCACTGACACTGTTTATCTTACAGCAATACTCCTTCAACAAAATGCAAAAAGAAACAAAAATAGTTTTCAGAATTTTCGTGCATTACAGATCGCCAAAACTAATTGGGGTAACTGATCTATACATTGGTATTAATTACGATTGTCAGTTTACTGGCTCCAGAAAATCGAGATTAAGTGATTCGGATCTCAGTAATTTGGAGACATTACAATTTGGACTCTTTAAGGAGCATGCAAAAAAAAACTGCTGTACGAAAGTACCATTCCAGAGAAAAACGGGAAAGCAAATGGAGGAGAATATAAATGGAGTATACTTCGATAAAAAAATGAAGCGGTCTACTAACTTGGGCCTCTATTCGTTCTGCACAAGATGAAGTATTTTCAGCCATTGCATTACAATGGGATATATTAGGGCGGAGAGGCGGGGATGCGACACTTAGGCTAAACTGCCATCAGTTTATAATTTTAGTTTAGCAAGATATGTTTCCTTAACTTTATATTCAAAGGGAAATATACTTCAATGTATAAGTTAAATATTAACTATCGTAAAACTGTCAGTAGCTTTTTATTGTTTTTGATTGTTTAGATGCCTTTGCTAATAGTATTTCATTGAACATTTTATCTGCTGTGCCGCTATTGCTTGTGAAATCTTGTCAAGTTGAACAAAAATACTTTTTTTGCGCGCTAAAGTTATTTCGAGACATATCACAAATTAATCTCTTCAACGTTAGATATATGGTTAACAGTGCATTTGCAAAATAACCATTTCCTTTGGCAGATGCTGCAGTTATAGTTTAAATGGGCCCTGAATCTGGTATCAGGGCCCGACTTCACACTCAGACCGAACGGAGTAAGCCTTTCGTGGAGAAAGGAGTCTTATTCCGCTTAGGAGTCACCCCGCTTTATTTTCCACGTTTAGCTTCCGTGCGAAGTCGTTTGGCTTGGTACCAGGCTATACCCGAGACAGCAAATGGATCTTCAGCTAACAAATGCTTCTTTTTTTTGAAAAAGAACGTGGATTTTTCGATCATTACCGTATTAAGTGATGCCCGTTTAAATGCCAGTGGCAGACTGGCAAGTTAAACGCATGAAACCAGTAAAGAATTAATAGGCTATAATATTATATTAATTCATGATATTTTTTGTAGAATGGATATATTGCTCACCTCAGTACTTATATCGGGCCTGCAATTCGTTGCATTGCAATATATTCTCCCAAATATCTTCCCATACCTTTGTTCATGCTTTGGGTTGTTCCTAGGCTGAATGGTGTTAACAACATGCAAATCCATTTATGGTTATTCAGATGCTGATTGCACTTTAACATACAAAGTCTCAGATCCGGAACCAGAACCAGGAACCTCAACAAAATTTGTGATGATCGTTGCTATTGGCATTAACTACAGGTTGAAATTAAAATTTTGGAACCCATTATTTTAATTTTCTGTCGTTCAGCCTGTGGAAACCGAACCGATGTCCCGAGCAGAGCTTCGTTTTGCGTAGCACATGGTAACAATAAAAAACTATTACCGTCACCAGAATGTGGATGATATTCCACCCAAAGATTTGATAATATAAAAGTGTGAATTGGAAGATTGTTCTTATTCTGCGGGTGGGTCGCTGTAATCAGTAATAACTTCAGCAACGTTATGTACGGCTAAAAGTGCAATGGTGGCTTTGGTTGAGAGAGGGGGTGCCTATTGTCTTTCACCACAATAACTAGCTTTTGTTTGAGGGCATCGTTGTCTTTAAATCGACGAATAGTTCTAATTTCACCAGAGCTCCGTGACATGCTAACAACTCTTGGATCAGAAGGTTCGATTAGCTGATGGGAAAGGCATGCATTCTGGCCAGAATTAGTATCGATAGCGACTATTTTGGCCACCAAATAGACTGGTTCTGCAGATCGAGGAATCGTCATATGAGAGCTGTTCCTTGTCGCAGGAGATATTATTACAGGAGCATTATCATTCTGATCAAGAATAATTACAGTCACTGTAACGTTGCTACTCAGCGGCGAATATCCATCATCTTGAGCATGGGCATGAATCTGGAAGTTTTATGTGTGTCATAATCAAATGGCATTTGAGAAAAAATTGTAACATTATCTGAGTTTACGGAAATATATGAGGACATTGGCATCCCGTGGATTCGGTTGTCCTGGACAGAGTAAGAAATGTGAGAATGTTCGTCCATGTCAAGATCCAAAGCTGGCACTGAGCATATCGATGTCCCAGGCGCATTGTTCTCCATCACGTAGGTTGTATCTGAAGATTATGAAAAGCGAGGCGGGTTGTCATTTACGTCTGAAATATACATAATGGTTTTTTTGGTGGACAGAGGAGAAGACCCTGTGCCCTTGCACATAATAGTTATTTCTTTATTCAGAAACAGATTCTCGGTCTAATACACCATCTGTATGAATTTGTAAAGGAAGATTTGAAGTTGAACGGGAGAATTTCTGGAATCTTGTATTCAGTATGGCCATTTTCCTAGGAATCTGGGTCAGTTATACTGATCAAAGCTATCATAGTTCCAGACTGTATGTCCTCACTCACTGTGTTGAACACTGAAATTGGAGTTAAATCGGGAGCGTTATCATTTACATCTTTGATAGTCACCAATGTTATAAAATGGACCGGAAATTATGTGGAGCATTGTCTTTTGCCTCTATATTAATCTCATACACACTTGATTCTTCAAAATCCACTGGTCCCTTTTAACCTAATTTCGTCGGTCTGGTGATAAACGTTGAATAATTCACACACCCTCTCTTCACTGTGATTACTGAACGAGTGGACAATCTCACCGTTGGGTCCTTCATCTAAATTGGTGGCGTTAAATTTAATCAGCAAAGTGCCCAAAGGGACATTTTCCATCAGACTGACCGTATAGAGCGACTAGTAAAAGACTGGAGCGTTGTCGTTAGTGTCTAAAACAGTAACAGTTATGAGTGCGGTACCTGACCGTTCCAACGAGCCGTCGAAAATCACCATTAGCAATAGCTGGTAACTGGGCTGATTTTCTCAGTATAAGGACTTGTCCAGCACCAATTCTGTTAATTTTCATTCTCCATGAGACTGCACATCCATTGTAAAATACTAATTTCGACTGAGCTGCTAGGTACGGATAGACTTGGTATGTATGTCAGGGTCGTGTGCGTTTTTGAAAAGAAAGCGTGCTCCCGGTACTGCAGACTCCACGATTTCCAAACGCAATTTCCCGCTTGGGAAACTGGGCAAATTATCATTGAGATCATGAATTTGTATTCATGTATTGTCTGCTTAAATTTCCAAGCGTTTATACATATTTTTCATAAATTCAAGTAACAAAAATCTTAAGGATAATGGACGCTAACCAAGTATTACAATCTTCTAATATCGTTAAGAACAACTAGGAGAATATTGATTACAGTACGATAGTTTTGACGACCATAAACCGCAAATTAATTTAAAAATAAACTTTTAGTATTCGTTCTCGATGCCAACGAAAGTGTGAAGCAAGTAAATGCAATGCTATCGAGTACATTGTGCTCTTAAAGGAATGGAAATTCAAAACAAAATGTGCGGCTTGAGCCGATTACCAAAACAAAATTAAGAAACTGTTTAGGTATTCTGAACACTGTTTTCATTAGAAGAATTTCAGATATCTTCACACAAAGCTTCTAAAACATCCTGAATAACATAGCTCATAAGTATCAAATACATTTTGGGAAAGACAACGATTCAGTACGCAATACAGCAAAATTTCAGGAGAAGCTAGTGGATTATCAATTTTCCATTTCTACACATATTTGGCTAATATGTGATACATTTATTACCTAATATGTGATATATTTAATTCGAAAATTGTCTTAGAAAATATATCCAATCCCTAAAAGAGGAACTGAAAAAGCCATAAGCTACACGAAGGTTAGCGGGTAAGATAAAAGGGAGCTCAAAAATCTTTTATAAACATGTAAAAAGTAGAAGGGTATTTAAAGGATGGTGGGAATGACTAGGGACAAAAAAATAATTATTCTTGTGGAGGCAAAAGGCATGACTGAGATGCCGAATGACTACTTTGCATCTGTCTTCACCAAAGAAGAGGATGAAGTTAATGTTGCAGTAGAGGAGGGGGAGTAGAGATATTGGATAAGATATGAATAGATAGAAAGGAGGTGCTTAATAAGTTGTCATCACCCGAAGTTAACAAGGTACCAGGTCCAGGTATCCTAGGATGTTGAGGGAAACTGGGGTGGCGATAGCAGAAGCTCTGACCACAATCTTTCAATCTTCCTTGGACATGGGAGTGGTGGCAGAGGACTGTCGGATTGCAAATGTTACATGCCTGTTTTAAAAAGGGGAGAGGGATAAACTTTGTAACTACAGACCAGTCAGTCTAACTTCAGTGGTGGGAAAATTACTAGAGACAATTGTCAAGGACAAAATGAATTCTCACTTGGAGAAGCACGGGTTAATAAGGGACAGCCAGCACAAATTTGCTAAAGACAAATCGTGTCTGACTAACCTGATTGAGTTCTTTGACGAAGTAACATAGGGGGTTGATGAAGGTAATATCTTGTACATATGGAATTTCAAAAGGTATCTGATGAAGTACCACATAACAGAGTTATTCGGAAAATAGAAGCACACGGAATTAAAGGGACGGTGGTAACTTGGGATCGTAATTGGCTATGGAATAGGAGGCAGGGTGTAGTGGTGAACGGATGTTTTCTTGACTAGAGAGAAGTATGCAGTGTGGTCTCACAGGGATCGCTATTAGGATCATTGCTTTTCTTGTTTTATATAAATGACCTGGACTTGGGAATAGGGAGTGCAATTTCGAAGTTTGCGGATGATACAAAACTTGGCAACGTAGTAAATACTGAACAGTAGCAGGCTTTAGGAGGATATAGACATGTTTGTGAAATGGGCAGACACATGGTAGATACAATTTAATGTGGACAAGTGTGAAGTGATGCACTTTGGGAGGAACAACATGGAGGGACAGTATAATCTAACTGGTATTATTTTGAGGGGGTGCAAGAGCAAAGTGACCTGGATGTGCATATTCACAAATCTTTGCAGGGCAAGTTGATCAGGTGGTAATGAAAGGTATGGGATATTTGACTTTGTAAATAGGGGCATTGAATACAAAAAGAAGTCAAGCTAAACCTTTACAAATCACTGGTTAGGCCTCAGCTGGAGTATTGTGTACATTTCTAGGCACCACAATTTAGGGAGGATGTCAAGGCATTGGAAAGGGTACAGAGGAGGTTTACCAGGATGATACCAGGGATGAGGTGCTTCAATTATACGGAGAGACTGGAGAAGCTGGGATTGTTCTCCTTGGAGCAGAGGAGGCTAACGAGAGACCTAATGGAGGAATTCAAAATTATGAGGCGTTTTGATAGAACAAGTAGGTAGAAAATGTTTCCTCTGGCAAGTGGGTCGATAACCAGAGGTCACAGATTTAAAATAAACTAGAGGAAATTAGGATAATTTTTGTTCACACAGAGGGATGTTAAACTCTGGAAAGCACTACCTGAAAGAATGGTGGAAACAGATTTCACAGGAAATTTCCAAAGCTAATTGGACATGTACTTGAAGAGGAGTAATTTGCAGGCTTTTGGGGCGAAAGATGGGGTGTGGGATTAACTTGGACAGCTCTTTCAAAGAGCCGGCACAGGCACGACAGGCCGAATGGCCTCCTTTTGTGCTGTAAGATTCTAGGAATCTACGATTCTAGAAGGTCCACTGCTGATTGATGTTTTATAAATAGACATCCATCAAAGATGTCCATTGTTAAGTGATTGATCTTTTCTCGCACTGCATCTTCATGGCAAGCTAAAGGAGCACTGTAGTAGAAGGACAGAACAATGCGTGTATTTTTTTAAATGAAGAAAAAAACTAGATGATGGATCAAATAACATAATGGAGCATCATGCTGAAGTGTTGGAGCAGGAAATAATGAACTTGCACTACCTAGTTTGGCTGCAAAAAAACTGTGGATTGTAGGAGGAAATTGTAAAGTGTATCACAGCGCAGATATCCAGAGAAACATGAGCGTGTCCAGAATACAGCATCATGGGACTTGGTTTCATAAAATGGAAATGCATGATGGTGTATGAGAGCTTCCGTAGGAGAAACAAGGGAAGATTATTTGAAGGAGCACGAATTACAATGGCATGGATAGGATAAATAGAAGTTAGAAAAAATGTAGGTTGAACGTGAGATAGGCATGCGAAATTAGATTTCAAGTGTTTTGGTATTCTATTAGAAAATGTGAAAGTTGATATGTTAGAGATATTTATCTTGAATCAAGAGAAAATAGAAGTGCAGTATCAGTGATAAGAGATGAAAAGAGGACCTTTCTTAATGGAAGGACGAATACCCAGTTAAACAAGGACGCATGCCATGTAATTCCAGCATCATCTGTAACCTCATGGCCCGGCATATTCCTCACTCTACCATTACCAACAAGCTAGGGGATCAACCCTGGTTCAATGAGGAGTGAAGAAGAGCATGCCATCAGCAGCAACAGGCATACCTAAAAATGAGGTGCCAACCTGATGAAGCTACAACTCAAGACGACATGCGTGCTAAACAGTGGAAGCAACATGCTATAGACGAGCTAAGCGATTCCACAACCAACGGATCAGATCAAAGCTCTGCAGTCCTGCCACATCCAGTCGTGAATGGTGGTGGACAATTAAACAACTAACGGGAGGAGGAGGCTCTGTAAACATCCCCCATCCTCAAAGATAGCAGAGTCCAGCACATGAGTTCAAAACACAAGGCTGAAGCATTGGCAACCATCTTCAGCCAGAAGTGCCGAGCGGATGATCCATCTCGGCCTCCTCCCAATATCCCCATCAGCACAGAAGCCAGTCTTCAGCGAATTCGAATCACTTCACGTAAAATCAAGAAGCTGAGTGCAATGGATACAGCAAAGGCTATGGGCCCTGAAAACATCCCGGCTGTAGTACTGAAGACTTGTGCTCCAGAATTATCTGCGCCTCTAGCCGAACTGTTCCAGTGCAGTTACAACACTGGCATCTACCCGACAATGAGTAAAATTGCCCAGGTATGTCGTGTCCACAAAAAGCAGGATAATTCCAATCCAGCCAATTACCGCCCCATCAGCCTACTCTCAATCATCAGCAAAATGATGGAAGGTGTCGTCGACAATGCTATCAAGCGGCACTTACTCAGCAATAACCTGCGCACTGATGCTCAGTTTGGGTTCTACCAGGACTACTCTGCTCCAGACCTCATTACAGCCTTGGTCGAAACATGGACAAAAGAGCTCAATTCCAGAGGTGAGGTGAGAGTGACTGCCCTTGACATCAAGGCAGCATTTGACCGAGTGTGGCACCAAGGAGCCCTAGTAAAATTGAAGTCAATGGGAATCAGGGGGAAAACTCTCCAGTGGCTGAAGTCATACCTAGCACAAAGGAAGATTGTAGTGTTTGTTTTAGGAGGCCTAATTCTTAAAATAAAACTATGCGAGGTTGGCCAGGCAAGATCGCTACTTTTGAAACGACATGATCTGTCTTCGATCAGCATATTTTATACAAGGACTCTTCCATTCCACTTCTGATGTTGATTCCACTTGTTGACGTTGGAAATATAAACTAAATGTTACAATTTAAAAGGCGGTGCTGGAACTGAGAGACCTGGCGGTGTGCATACACAAATCTTTGAAGGTGACAGGGTAAATTGAGGAAGCTGTTACAAAAGCATACCTTATCTTTTGCTTTACAAACAGAGTACAAAAGCAAGGAAATTATGCTAAATTTTTATGAATCACTAGTTAGGGCCCAGCTGGAATATTGTTTCCGATTCTGGGCACAACGCTTTGTCAAGGCCTTGGAGTGGGTACAGAGGAGGTTTACCAGGATAAACTTACTTGAGCTCGTCCTCACAAATCTATCTGTCGCAAATGCATCTGCCCATGACAGATTGGTAGGAGTGACCACCGCGCAGTCCTTGCGGCACCAGCACCGTGCTAAATGGGATAGATTCAGAACAGATCTTGCAGCTCAAAACTGGGCAACCATCAGGCGCTGTGGGCCATCATCAGCAGCAGAATTGTATTTCAGCACAATCTATAACCTCATGGACTGGCATATTCCCCACTCTACCATTGCCAACACGTCAATGGGAATCAGGGGGGAAACTCTCCAGTGGCTGGAATCATACCTAGAACAAAGGAAGATGGTAGTGGTTCTTGGAGGCCAATCATCTCAGCCCCAGGATATTGCTGCAGGAGTTCCTCAGGGCAGTCTCCCAAGCCCAACCATCTTCAGCTGCTTCATCAATGACTTTCCCTCCATCATAAGGTCAGAAATGGGGATGTTCGCTGATGATTGCACAGTGTTCAGTTCCATTCGCAACCCTTCAAACAATGAAGCAGTCCGAGCCCGCATGCAGCAAGATCTGGGCAACATCCAGGCTTGGGCTGATAATTGGCAAGTAACATTCGCGCCAGACAAATACCAGGCAATGACCATCTCCGACAAGAGAGAGTCTAACCACCTCCCCTTGACATTCAATTGCATTACCATCGCCGAATCCCCCACCATCACATCCTGGGGGTCACCATTGACCAGAAACTTAACTGGACCAGCCATATAAATACTGTGGCTACAACAGCAGGTCAGAGTCTGGGTATTCTGCGGCGAGTGACTCACCTCCTGACACCCCAAAACCTTTCCACCATCTACAAGGCACAAGTCAGGAGTGTGATGGAATACTTTCCACTGGATGTGTGCAGCTCCAACAATACTCAAGAAGCTTGACACCATCCAAGTCAAAGTGCCCGCTTGATTGGCACCCCATCCATCACCTTAAACATTCACTCCTTTCATCACCGGCGCACAGTGGCTGCAGTGTGTACCATCCACAGGATGCACTGCAGCAACTCGCCAAGGCGTCTTCAAAAGCACCTCACAAACCCGCGACCTCTATCACCTAGAAGGACAAGAGCAGCAGGCACATGGGAACAACACCACCTGCACGTTCCCCTCCAAGTCACAAACCATCCCGACTTGGAAATATATCGCCGTTCCTTCATCGTCGCTCGGTCAAAATCCTGGAACTCCCTTCCTAACAGCACTGTGGGAGAATCATCACCACACGGACTGCAGCGGTTCAAAAACCGGCTCACCAACACCTTGTCAAGGGCAATTAGGGATGGGCAATAAATGCTGGCCTCGCCAGCGACGCTCACATCTCATGAATGAATAAAAAAAATACCAGAGAGGAAGGACTTCCATTACATAGAGAGACGAGACAAGTGGGGGTGTTCACCTTAGAGCAGAGAAGGGAGTTTTAATTGAGGTGTTCAAAATCATGAAGGGTTTTGATTGAGTAAATAAGGAGATACTGTTTCTTCCAGTGGCAGAAGGGCCAGTAACCAGAGGACACAGCTCTAAGGCCATTGGCAAAAGTACCAGAGGCAAGATGAGGAGAAATTGTTTACACAATGAGTTGTTACGATCTGGAATGGATTGCCTGAAAGAGGGTGGATTCAAATTCATTAATAATTATCAAAGCGAATTGGATAAGTACTTGAAGGGGGAAAATTGCAGGGCAATGGGGAAAGAGCGAGGGAATGGCACTAATTGGATAGTTCTTTCAAAGAGCCAGCACAGGTACGAAGAACCGAATGGCCTCCTTCTGTGTTGTATCATTATGTGATTCCATGATTCTACGTTGATTCCATATGTTTCTTTTTCATTGAGGTCAAGTTCATAGAAGTGTTGCTACAATTGTGAGTTTGTCCTCTTAAACTAATAAAGCATACACCATTTTTGATCGAAATTTGAAATAGAAGGAACAACAATAAAATGGATAGATGCAATGAAATAAAACGATTTTTTAAAACGATAATTAAATGTTCCCAGCAATGAAATGATTAATCTTATATAATCAATACATTTATTGTTATTAGGACCTAAATCTCAATTTACATGGAATAATTAATAATGGAAAGAAAAACAAAGATTTGTATTTATATAGCCCCTATCGTGAGCGCAGGACGCCCCATAGCGCTTTACAACCAATTAAGTACTAATGAAATATAGTCACCATTGTAATGTAGGAAACGCGCAGTGAATTTACGCACAGCAAGCTCCGACAAACAGCAATTAAATAAATGACCAGATAATGTTTTTTTAGGTGCTGTTAGAGGGATAAATGTTGGCAAGGACACGGAGAGGACTCCCCTGCTCTTCTTCAAAAGGTGCGGTAGGATCTGTTATGTCCACATGAAAGGGTAGATGAGGTCTCTGTTTAATGTCTCATAGTATCACATTATCATAGTCGATACAGCATAGGAGGAGGCCATTCGGACAATCGTGCCTGTGCCGGCTCTTTGAAAGAGATATCCAATTAGTTCCATTCCCCTGCTCTTTCCCCATAGCCCTATATATTTTTGCCTTCAAGTATTTATCCAATTCCCTTTTGAAAGTTACTATTGAATTTGCTTCCACCACCCTTTCAGGCAGTGCATTCTAGATCACTACAACTCGCTGCGTCAACAAATGTTTCCTCATGTCGCCGTTGGCTCTTTTGCCGATCACCTTAAATCCATGCCCTCTGGCTACCGACACTTCAGCCATCAGAAACAGCTTCTCCTTATTTACTCCATCAAAACCGTTCATGATCTTGAACACCTCGATCAAATCTCACCTTAACCTTCTTTGTTCTGAGGAGAACAGCCCAGCTTCTCTAGTCTCTCCACATAACTGTCGTCCCTCATCCATGGTTCCATTCTAGTAAATCTCTTCTGCACCCTCCCTAAGCCTTGACATCCTTCCTAATGTGTGGAACACTATACTCCATCTGATGCCTGACCAGTGTTTTATAAGGGTTTAGCATAACTTCCTTGCCTTCGTACTGTATGTTTCTATTAATAAAGCCTACTATCCCATATGCTTTTTTAGCAGCCTTCTCAACTTGTCCTGCCACCTTCAAAGATTTGTATATGTGCACCAGGTCTCTCTGTTCCTGCACCCCCTTTAAAATTGTAACATTTAGTTTATATTGCCTCTCCTCATTCTTCCTACCAAAATACATCACTTCACACTTCCATGCGTTAAATTTCATCTGCCATATGTCCTACTGAAGTCTGTCAGTATCCTTCACATTGTTAACTACATTTGCGAGTTTCGCGTCATCTGCAAACTTTGAAATTATACCCTCTATACCCAAGTCCAGGTCATTAATATACATCAAAAAAAGCAGTGGTGCTAATACTGACATCTGGGGAACACCATTATATAGGCCCCTCCAGTCTGAAAAATAACTGTACACCACTACTCTGAGCTTTCTGTGCCCCACCCAATATTGTATCCACGCTGCCACTGTCCATTTAATCCCATGGCCTTTAATGTTGATAATAAGTCTATTATGTGTTACTTTATCAAATGCCTTTTGAAAGTCCATATACACAACATTAACGGCACTACCGTCATTAATCCTCTCCGTTACTTCACCAGAGAACTCAATCAAGTTAGTCAAACACGATTTTCCTTTAACAAATCCGTGCTGACTTACATGTATTAGCCTATTCTTTTCAAAATGCCAGTTAAGTTTGTCCCGGATTACAGTTTATTATTTTTTTCCCACAGTAAGGTTCGGCTGACTGTCCTGTAATTGAGGGTTTACCCTCTCCCCTTTTTTGAACAGGGGTGTAACATTTTGAAAAGACGGCACCTCCCTCAGTGCATTACTGGCTCAGTAATGTACTGAAGTACAAGCCTAGATGATATGCACAAATCTTTAAAGTGGGGCTTGAACCCACAATCTTTTAACTCAGAGACAAGAATGCTACCACCGAGCCAAAGGTAATACCCATAGGCCCAACAAACTATGTATTTTATATAAAACAAAGACTTATCCATTACATACACACTTGAATCAAGGAATTGATTTTTAGCAGAGCAATGTAAGAGCTTCAGATACCGTAAACTCCCTCTATTGCTCAGTCGTGAATGGTGGTGGACAATTAAACAACTAATGGGAGGAGGAGGCTCTGCAAACATCCCCATCCTCAATGATGGCGGAGTCCAGCACGTGAGTGCAAAAGACAAGGCTGAAGGGTTTGCAACCATCTTCAGCCAGAAGTGCCGAATGGATGATCCATCTCGGCCTCCTCCCGATATCCCCACCATCACGGAAGCCAGTCTTCAGCCAATTCGATTCACTCCGCGTGATATCAAGAAACGGCTGAGTGCACTGGATACAGCAAAGGCTATGGGCCCCGACAACATCCCAGCTGTAGTGCTGAAGACTTGTACTCCAGAACTAGCTGCGCCTCTAGCCAAGCTGTTCCAGTACAGCTACAACAGTGGCATTTACCCGACAATGTGGAAAATTGCCCAGGTATGTCCTGTCCACAAAAAGCAGGACAAATCCAATCTGGCCAATTACCGCCCCATCAGTCTACTCTCGATCATCAGCAAAGTGATGGAAGGTGTCGTCGACAGTGCTATCAAGCAACACTTACTCACCAATAACCTGCTCACCGATGCTCAGTTTGGGTTCCGCCAGGACCACTCGGCTCCAGACCTCATTACAGCCTTGGTCCAAACATGGACAAAAGAGCTGAATTCCAGAGGTGAGGTGAGAGTGACTGCCCTTGAAATCAAGGCAGCATTTGACCGAGTGTGGCAACAAGGAGTCCGAGTAAAATTGAAGTCAATGGGAATCAGGGGGAAAACTCTCTAATAGCTGGAGTCATACCTAGCACAAAGGAAGATGGTAGTGGTTGTTGGAGGCCAATCATCTCAGCCCCAGGACATTGTTGCAGGAGTTCCTCAGGGCAGTGTCCTAGGCCCAACCATCTTCAGCTGCTTCATCAATGACCTTCCCTCCATCATAAGGTCAGAAATGGGGATGTTCGCTGATGACTGCACAGTGTTCAGTTCCATTCGCAACCCTTCAAATAATGAAGCAGTCCGAGCCCGCATGCAGCAAGACCTGGACAACATCCAGGCTTGGGCTGATAAGTGGCAAGTAACATTCACGCCAGGTAAGTGCCAGGCAATGACCATCTCCAACAAGAGAGAGTCTAACCACCTCCCCTTGACATTCAACGGCATTACCATCGCCGAATCCCCCACCATCAACATCCTGGGGGTCACCATTGACCAGAAACTTAACTGGACCAGCCATATAAATATTGTGGCTACCAGAGCAGGTCAGAGGCTGGGTATTCTGCGGCGAGTGACTCACCTCCTGACTCACCAAAGCCTTTCCACCATCTACAAGGCACAAGTCAGGAGTGTGATGGAATACTCTCCACTTGCTTGGATGAGTGAAGCTCCAACAACACTCAAGAAGCTCGACACCATCGAAGATAAAGCAGCCCGCTTGATCGGCACCCCATCCACCACCCTAAACATTCACTCCCTTCACCACCGGCGCACTGTGGCTGCAGTGTGTACCATCCACAGGATGCACTGCAGCAACTCGCCAAGGCTTCTTCGACAGCACCTCCCAAACCTGCGACCTCTACCACCTAGAAGGACAAGAGCAGCAGGCACATGGGGACAACACCACCTGCACGTTCCCCTCCAAGTCACACACCATCCCGACTTGGAAATATATCGCCGTTCCTTAGTTGTCGCTGGGTCAAAATCCTGGAACTCCCTTCCTAACAGCACTGTGGGAGAACCATCACCACACGGACTGCAGCGGTTCAAGAAGGCGGCTCACCACCACCTTCTCGAGGGCAATTAGGGATGGGCAATAAATGCTGGCCTCGCCAGCGACGCCCACATCCCGTGAACGAATAAAAAAAATGATGTGCTAATCATACATGACGACCAGAAAGGTTCTCTATCGCATCCTGCAGCGTTTGCTGAACTGTGTTACTTGAAACTCTCGCACTGGTTATCATATCCCATGTAGAACAACGAAAATCAGGCTGATTTTCAATTACACTTGTTGGAAACATATCCACATGCGTCTATGGGGCAAGAACGGGCGTGGTGCTCCAAATAATACTGTTTTCTTGATCGTCATCACGATGTGTCAAAAGTGGATTCTGAGAACGTGGGCAAAGTACCGGAGGATTAAAGGCGCCAATCATTGTACCAAAGCACGAAACATGAGAAGTACTTACTATGCAACGAGTAAGCCTATTTGCGCTGTTACGAGCAATAGAACAATTTGCACAGTTGCGCACTCCCTCAACTTAATAATCCTCTAAAAGAAATTACTAACACGCGTAAAAACTGACGAGGGAACTTATATTTTCGTCCACATTCAGCAACATAGCTAATTTAAAACGTCGTAATGTCTATCGAAGTTATAATTGATTTATTCAACCCGAATGTGTTGCATTCGACAAATGATAAACTAAAACCAAAATGTTCTACTTAGTGTTATATGCCTATACAGTTGAATGGAATTCTGACCGAGGTATTATCCCCCGCCTTTGAAAGAGTTACAATAACTAAAACGAGGTAATAATTGAACACATCAAGTAATGGCTATTTAACATCATAATGTAAGCAAAGAAAAATGTTATCCATTGATTCTTGCAATCAATATCTCACCTCATCAATGGCGTTCGTCAAATTACTTTTTGTCTCCCCAATCCATTCTGAAAATGCCGTCTCAACTTTTTTAACATAATTCCTATATTCTGGGGGGCCATATGGTTGAAAAACCATAGCCGCACCATGGGACGTTGTTTCGTCTGAAGGCACCTTGTAGCTGTGGGTTTGGCAAAGGGTTCCCGTTCCACGAACTTCAATACAATTAGAAATTAGTTTAGAGTCAGTTGCTATCTGAAAGTTAATGTGGGGATTTATGGATTCATCATTCTTGTTATTTCGTCGTAAGTAGCAACAATTTGCGAGATAGCCGCCACGGTCAGTGTTGCACATCACTGCAATAAGAACAATCACACCAATCATAAGAAGGAACGTGATTGCACCTAAAGCAATTACTATGTAAAAGGATAGATCCGGCGAACGATCTCCGGTTTTGGGCACGCTTCTAAGATCAGAATGTACTTCTGTATTACTATCCGTTATGGATAGTTCGATGGTTGCAGTGGCTGATAGAGTTGGGTGCCCATTATCTTGCACAATGATAACAAGGGTCTGCAATTTAAAATCTTGGCTTCCAAACCGGCGAATTGTTCTGATTTCCCCAGAACTCAGTCCTGCAGCGAAAAATCCTGGATTTGTGTCTTGAACGAGCCGGTATGAAAGGCGTGAATTCTGTCCTGAATCAGCATCCGTTGCGATTACCTTGGTGACCAGATGCCCTGGGTCAGCAGATCGAGGAATTGTTATCGCAGGACCTTTTTGTGAAAGCGGGGACAAGATTACGGGTGCATTGTCATTCTGATCCAGGATGATCATAATTACTGTAATGTTGGCGCTCCGTGATGGAAATCCACCATCTTCGGCCTTTACTTGGAACTGAATATTTTTGATCTGTTCATAGTCAAAAGAACGCTGTGCATAAATGGTACCGTTTTTTGAATGAATAGAAACATATGATAATGCAGGAACGCCCTTAATCTGAGTGTCCTGTATAGAATAGGAAATGTGTGAATTTTGGTTTATGTCGGAGTCCATTGCTGTTACCGAATAAATAGAAGTTCCAGGAGTGTTGTTTTCCATAACATAGCCTGTATACGAAGGTTGTGGAAACCGTGGTGGATTGTCATTAATGTCTGTAACGTGAACCACTATGCTTTTGTTTGTCGAGAGAGAAGGGGATCCAGCGTCTTTACATAAAATGTCAATGTTATATTTAGATGCGATTTCTCTGTCCAGCATACCGCTGGTAACCAAAGTGTAAGAACCTTTAAAAGAGGATTTCAGTTGAAATGGAAGGTGACTGGGAATGTGACAATTGGTTCGTCCGTTGCTCTCTGAATCTTGGTCTGTTACACTAATCAAGGCTACCATAGTTCCAGGGTGAGCATCCTCACGGATTGTACTGGATATTGACATTAAAGTCACTGCTGGAGCGTTGTCATTTAAATCGTCAATACGCACCAAAACAGCACAATGCACTGCTACTGCATAGGAACCCTTGTCCTTAGCCACTACATTAATCTCAAAAGTATTGGCTTCTTCAAAATCAATCAGTCCTTTAACTCTCAGCTCTCCTGTTTTGGGCTCCAAACTAAAGACTTCTCGCACTTTATCAGAATTGTAGTTGCTGAACGAATACCCTATATCACTATTTAACCCTTCATCCACATCAGTTGCGTTTAGTATGATCACCAGTGTACCTACTGGTGCGTTTTCCGATAAATTGACCGTGTATAACGACTGCTGAAATACAGGCGAGTTGTCATTTGCGTCCAAGACCGCAACGGTAATATGAGCAGTACCAGTTCTCTCTGGTGAACCACCGTCAATGGCCTTTAGCAATATATGATGCATAGCCTCTTCTTCTCGATCCAGTGCTTTCTCCAGAATGAGTTCAGCTAATTTACGTTCACCCCGGGAATGCACCTTCAAACCGAAGTGTTTGTTTGGACTGAGCTGGTAGGTACGTATTGAATTGACACCCACGTCAGGATCGTGAGCGTCTTCCAACGGGAAGCGCGTTCCCGGTGAAGTTGATTCAAAAACATCCAAAAAAATCTCACGATTAGGGAAACTGGGAGAATTGTCATTTACGTCCTCAATTTCGACCTCAGCACGATACAGATTCACAGGCTTTTCAGTAACTACCTCCAGTGGAATCACACAAGTGGGGTTCTCGCCGCAGAGCTGCTCCCTGTCTATTCTTTTGTTCACAAATAAAATTCCGTTGTTCGGGTTTACTTCGAAGTACTGTACACGTGAAGTAAAGACGATTCTTACTCTACGAGCTGAAAGTTCTTTAAATTCCAAACCCAAATCGTTAGCAATATTCCCAACGAAAGCACCGTTCTCCAGCTCTTCCGGAATCGAATACCGGACCTGCCCAGAAACCAGATGGCAGATACAAAACAGAAAAATGGACGACAAATCTGTTTTTCTCATCGTGCGGCGTCTGGTCTGAATTTATCATTCATGCATATTTGTTACCCTCGATAAGTACCCAGACATTTGTATCCACAAAGTGAAAATACCTTTTAGCACCGTGTTCCTTTAGCCGTAATGATGTGATGGCTCCGAGACGTGAATACAAGAATAAAATGTGCGCGTCATCTTCCCTTTGTTGGGGGATAGGGAGTGGATCTCCAGCTTCGTTTCACTCCCTTATTGGTAGACAGCGACACAAAGTGTCTCGGCCCAAAATTACAATGAGACCTACTTAAAGCAACATGTTATCGAAAGGAACATGCCGTCGAAGAACATTATTACGTTTAATACATGGTTACTCAATGCTAAGACATTGTTGTAGTGAATCTGAAAAATTACCTACATTATAACATAGCTTAAAACCAGTTGTGTATTAAAAATTGTTTGAATTGCCACCTGTCCAGCATTTTCCATAAGTTAAGAAGATAACGTTCCAGCCATTTATTTATCTAAGGACTTACACTAAAGTTGATTAAAAAAAAAACATGCTTTCCATTGGAATATATGCGGTTCCACTGTTCTACTGGTTCGGAATTCTTGAAGAAATGAGTAAAATAAAAACTTTTCTTCATTTGCTGATTACATAAATGTATTTTCGAACTGACGGTTCAATTGAATTTATTCTGTCAGGACAGCGAATTAATTTTGGATAGTTATAGCATTCAAGTTTTTCTGGTGTAATAAACACAAAGTTGCCCCGCCATCCCTCGAGTTTACACAAAGTTAGTACGAGAAGTTCAGAATTCAAAATGCCAGCTTATTATTTTGTATATTTAATTTTCAGTACAGCCTACCAGTAAATGTAAGGATAAATAAATTAATGCCAGTCTTACACATTAAGTAGTACTTAGGGTTGTTCTAATTCACACTTACGAATGCCTAGATATGAGTCAGGCATTTTGCAAGATAAAATTGAACAGTGCAATCAAACCAGACTAATGACGATGGGCATTTTCGATTTCCTGAAACAATTGCAGTTTCACTGGGTAAACATTCATAAACTGGTTCATAATAAGTTTAAACGAACAGGGGGTATCAAAAATGGGTGGAGTTTAGTTAGGACGGCTGGAACAACTGGAAGAATTAGAATGCAAGGGACTGAACCATGCAAAATAAACGTCTTGCAAATACTATGGCATCAAACGTTTATTGACAAACTTGGCTCATGGTGAAATAAAAGAGTAAAATTGTTTCAGCCAAAAGACACTGATGCGGCAAAGTAGTTAAAAGGTCAAATAGCCGCTCTTTCTCCCAATAATTAAATTATATTTTCCAAGTAAGATATGATACAGAGACTTTTGGGACGAAGTGGATGGGAATGAATCACCGCGAATGAAAGTAACTGCCACATATTTATCACAGATATCCTTGCGTTCAATTTCCATCTAATAGATTAGCCGCTAAGCATGAATATATTTCTAGCTATTCAGGGACAATAATCAAAAAGACACACCTGAAAATCGATCTTGGGCGCATATGAATCGATATATGGAAGACTAATGCCATTACTGCTTCTGTGTTACTGTACAGAGACCAAGCCCGATTGGATTCGAAGTTTTGCCTTTCATTTTACGCATTGACCGGAATGATAATAGGCACGTAGTGTAACTTACTAATATAAACATAATATTCCCTTATTATGTCTGAAGTCTTCCACTTCAATGTGTGTCTACTCTCGGAAGAACTAAGAATTTTGAAATGCTTGGCAGATGAGTGTGAAATGACGTGAAATTATGATATAAAAAATACAACATGAAGCATGTTGCAAAAACATGGACCTTGCTTTTGTTGTAAAATATCCAAAATACACTTTGAGTTGTTAATTAATTTTATTGAGATAGTCAGCAAAATCATTTTACAATGCTGACAAAACATTTTATCTGGAAGATCGATTAGGATGAAGAGCCATTTTCCCGTAACATATACTTTTCATCCATCCATTTGGAGTAGCAGCACGAGGACAGACATATGCTTGCCAAGCAAATATAATAACTAGAAAAGGTAGCCAAACTGATAAAAAACAATGATTAAATGTACGTATAAATTGCTAAAATATTCGCAATTTGCATAGAGCAGGTCGGAGGCTGGGTATTCTGCAGCGAGTGACTCACCTCCTGACTCCCCAAAGCTTTTCCACCATCTATAAGGCACAAGTCAGGAATGTGATGGAATACTCTCCACTTGCCTGGATGAGTGCAGCTCCAACAACACTGAAGAAGCTCGACACCATCCAGGACAAAGCAGCCGCTTGATTGGCACCCCATCCACCACCCTAAACATTTACTCCCTTCACCACCAACCAATAGTGGCTGCAGTGTGTACCATCCACAGGATGCACTGCAGCAACTCGCCAAGGCTTCTTCGACAACACCTCCCAAATCTGCGACCTCTACCACCTAGAAGGACAAGAGTAGCAGGTACATGGGAACAACACCACCTGCACGTTACCAT
The DNA here is from genome assembly GCF_035084215.1 of Heptranchias perlo. Classification (NCBI taxonomy): domain Eukaryota; kingdom Metazoa; phylum Chordata; class Chondrichthyes; order Hexanchiformes; family Hexanchidae; genus Heptranchias; species Heptranchias perlo. The sequence continues at coordinate 8,857,530 of NC_090338.1, read as the reverse complement.
CCAAGTCACACACCATCCCGACTTGGAAATATATCGCCGTTCCTTCGTTGTCGCTGGGTCAAAATCCTGGAACTCCCTTCCTACAGCACAATGGGAGAACCTTCGCCACACGGACTGCAGCGGTTCAAGAAGGTGGCTCACCACCACTTTCTCAAGGGCAATTAGGGATGGGCAATAAATGCCGGCCTCACTAGCGACGCCCACATCCCATGAACGAATAAAAGAAAAGAGGTTGCGTTTGCTACAAAACGTTTTGCAAAATGACCCACAAATAATAGGTTGATGGCAATATTGGATGACTATTATCTACTTGGATTACAAACATTTTGTTTATCGGTTCTCATTTCTCCAGAACTGAAACACTAAACTAAGAATTTGCAAACCAGTGGCTGAAATGACCTAGTTTTGGAAATGTGCATTCTGACAAAATCTGCATCAATTGCTAGTATTCTCCATAAGGGTCAAGAGAGCAATTGTGATAGGGGATTCTATAGTTAGGGGAACAGACAGGCGCTTTTGCGGCCACAAACGTGATTCCAGGGTAAATGTTGCCTCTCTGGTGCCAGGGTCATGGATGTCACTGAGCAGCTGCAGGACATTCTGAAGGAGAAGGGTGAAGAGTACATATCGGTACCTACGACATAGGTAAAAAGAGGGATGAGGTCTTGCAAGCAGATTATAACGAGTTAGGAAATAAGTTAAAAAGCAGGACCTCAAGGGTAGTAATTTCAGGATTACTCCCAGTGCCTCGTTCTAGTGAGTATAGGAATAGGAGAATAGACCAGATGAATGCGTGGCTGGAGGGTTGGTGCAGGAGGGCGGGATTTAGATTCCTGAGGAATTGGTACTGATTTTGGGAAAGGTGGGACCTGTACAAGCCAGACGGGTTGAACCTCGATAGATCCGGGTCTAATATCCTCGCAGGGGGGGGGGGTTGCTATTGCTGTTGGGGAGGGTTTAAACTAGAGTGGCAAGGGGATGGGAACCTGACAGGGAGTCAGAAGAGGGTCAAGTTGAAAGCAGCAAGAGGGGAGGACCCACGGGAAATTTACAATACAAATAGTACAAATAGTTGTTCAAGAAAAAGTGAAAGGGAAAAGCGTAGAGCAGCAGAAAGATAGTGCACTTTTGGCACTACAGATAAACTGAAAACTAGAAGGTGTAAAGCGATTAACCCAGCATCAAAGCTAAAGCACAGGCTACCGTGAGTGGCTCAACTAAGAGTTCTATGTTCAAACGCACAGAGTATAAGCAATAAATTAAATGAACAACAGGCACAAATTCAAATTGGAGGGTATGACATGATAGCTATTACTGAGACATGGCTGCAGGATGGTCAGGATTGGGAACTAAACATATCAGTTTATAAGGTCTACAGGAGAGATAGGGAAAATGGAAGAGGGGGAGGAGTAGCATTAGTGAATAGAGATGAAATCACTTCAGAGATAAAGGAGGATAGAACGAGAGGTATTCAGCCAACAGAGACCGTATGGGTTGAATTGAGAAATAGAAAAGGATCTAAGACTTTAGTGGGAGTTGTGTATCGGTCCCTTGGCAGCAGCACTGAAGTGCTAGATTGTATAAATGCGGAGATTAGACAAGCGTGTAACAAAGGCATAGTGATCTTAATGGGGGACTTTAACCTTCACATAGATTGGGAAAAGCAGACTAGCAACTGTCAGAAAGCTAGTGAATTTCTTGAGTGTGTCCGGGATAGTTTTCTACAGCAGTATGTCCTAGAGGCAACAAGTGGGCAAGCCATACTAGAGTTAGTAATGAGTAATGAACCAGATTTAGTTAACAGCTTAACTATGCGTGAACATCTATCCAATAGCGATCAAAAGATGATCGAGTTCAAGGTAGTGTTTGAAAGGGAAAAAAGTGAAACAGCTGCTAAGATACTAGACTTGGGTAAGGCCGACTTCAATGGGATCAGACAGAGACTGTCCAGAATAAAGTGGGCAAACCTGTTAATGGGTAAAACGACTGATGATCAGTGGGAAATGTTTAAAGAAACATTTAATGTGATATAGAACCGGTTTATACCCCTGAGGGGCAAGAACTCTACTTGCCAAAAGAACAGCCATGGACAACTAAAGAAGTAAGGGATAGTATAAGACGTAAGGAAAGGGCATACAAAAAGGCAACACATGGCACAGATCCAGGTGAATGGGAAATATTCAAAGATCAACAAAGGGTCACAAAACAGATAGTAAGAGCTACCTTAGGATGTCATCGGCTCCTTCAATATTGGATTCGTTGTGAATTTAGCTGAACTCTGTATATTGTCAGCAAAGACTCCTGATCTTCTACCGGAGAAAAGTTTGTTGAATAAGCAGTTGAAGATGTTTGGGCCGAGGATGTTGTCCTTAGAAATCCCTGAAGTAATATCCCAGGACAGTGTTGATTATTCTCCAACAACCACAACAACCTTCCTTTGTGTCATGTATTATTCTATTTTGGAAACTGAAGGGTTTTCGCTTTCATCCCCAGTGACCTCAATTTTGCTAAGATTCCTTGCATACCCTACTGAATGTAGCCTTTAGGTCAAGAGCTGGAAACCTCAACTTTCATGTGAAATTGAGCTTCCGTGCCCTTTCCTGGATCAAGGTTGAGACAGTTTAGTGTGCATCTGGCAGAACCCACATGGAGTCTCAGAGTAGCTTATTGGTAAGGCAATGTTGCTTGATGATACTATTGATTGCTCATTTCATCACATTACTGATGATTGGAATAAGATTGAGGGCAGAAATTGTCTAGGTTAGATTTATCCTGCGTTTTGTGCATAGCACATACATGAACAATTCAGTTCATAAACATTTAGATGCACTGGATGGCTTGGTTAGGGTAGGATGGTTAGTACTTTGCATTTAGCCATTTTGCAACGTAGTGAACCAAGTGGCTGAAACTGGCATCTGTGATAGTGGGCATCAAAAAGGAGGTCAAGTGGAATTGTCCACTTGGAATTTTTGACTGAAGAAGCACTCAAATACTTCTACCTAGTCTCTTGCACTCACCTGGTAGGCTCCACATTCGTTGAAGGTGTGGCTGTTCATGTTGCTTCCTTTGTCTTTCAGTTGCCTAATTTCCCTTCACCATTGTAGCCTGGATACTGAAAACCTACAGAGATTTGCTTTGACCTGTTGTTTGTAGAACCATCCAGCTATATCTGTAATCTACATATTGTGGTGTTTGGATTGTGGCAATAAATGTATTGTTAGTCACTCATTCTAAGATAAAACTGGTGTGCTCCTGACACACCCTTCTAAGTCGAACCAGGTTCATGTTAGGCCAAGAAATTGGAGATTGTGGTAGTATACAATTCCAGTGCATATGATAGCCCACAGTTTCTCGTGAATGCTTTCCTCAATTGTATTCAATATGGAGGTGTACTGATTCGTCAGTTAAAGGAGAGGGGTTGGAGGTAGCCAGAAGGTGATTTCTTGAGGCGTTCATGACTTGAAGACATAGGTAAGGATTCCCACTTTACGCCCACCCGAATGATATAATCTCTGATGGGTCTATTTTGCCTGAAGGGAAGGGCATACCTAAGTACAATGACGAATCAGTCTCTAATATTAGCAGCCAGATATGTTTCTGTCAATACAACTATGTCAGGCTGTTGCTTGACTAGTCTGTGGGCAGCTCTACCAAAATGGACACCAGGCCCCCTTTGTTAGTGAGGAGGACTTTGCAAGGTCGAATTTTTTGAGGTCGACTGACTGCCTTTGCCTCAGGCAGTTCTGATCAAACGTTTCCCTTGATACTTCTGTGTTGGTTGAATATACACTGCAGTTGCTAACTAGACCAATTCAAAGGAGATTAACAGATAACTGGAGTTACTTGCAGGCCAGCCAGGGAAAGGACAGCAGGTTCGCTTAACTGAATTTACCAATTGGATTTTTGGCTCAATCAAGCAGCGTTGATGACAATTCTTTGCCACCTGATCTTATCCAAAATAAAGTTTCAGAACTTGCCATCGTGAGAGTTGACTAACGACGTCTAGGCTGCTAGTCCAGTATTATAACCAATAAAACAACCTATGTTCAGAGAAAATGGGGGTGAAATTCAACTTCTGCGGGAACACAAAATGGATGGAAGCAGATGGGCCACCCTGCCTGATTTTCCTTTCCATTTCCTTCATTCATCCACGACCATACGTTTTGCATTCCTGCCATATGGGGCAGACTTAAACTTTTGGACGGCCAGCCCGCAGAATGCATCAGCAGCCCACACATTCCACCAGCGAAGAGGCTGGAGTCAATTTGAAGCCCAGGCTTCATTTCAATTAAACCAGCAAGCCATGGGAGCCAAACACGCGTCACAATTAAGCTCTCTGGATTTGAACCTATTTTAACACCGCCTGTTACCTCTGATGCTGCAGCACTGCCATTTTTGCAGTGCCCTATTGCTTGGCGGCTGAAACGCATGCGTCTTTCAAGTGGTTAAGACCTTTTAAAATGCAAATTGGGGATCTATGATGTACATGGGACCAGATTGCCATTTCAGAACAGCACTGATGGAAACGTGTGCTTGAAAACAATGCCAGTTTTTACTGTTGGTACCACCGAAAGGCCATATCCAGTTACGCTTTAAATTACGTTTGAAGGGCCAGGAGCGTTAGAAGTCTACCTTGCTGCAGGCCAGGAGGCGGTCTAGCAAACCAATATTGCAATCCCCAATTAACTATCCGTTTCGTTTTGTCACTAGATGGAGATTTCTCTCCTTGGTTATTCAACTAATATGCACTTGCAGGCAATGATTCCTTCATTTGAATGCATAGTTTGTTGGCTGCTGCCGTGCCGCATTTTACACTCTTGCCAGCCGACCGTTCCTGCTCTGTTTCAAAGTCAAGAGTAAGAATCAGCATAGCTCCTTTGCGAAAACACTGCTCTCCCCTCGCATGGCTCACACCATTGTCTGCAGAGAAGTACAAATTCGCATTCTTATCCACTCTTGCCAGCCGACCGTTCCTGCTCTGTTTCAAAGTCAAGAGTAAGAATCAGCATAGCTCCTTTGCGAAAACACTGCTCTCCCCTCGCATGGCTCACACCATTGTCTGCAGAGAAGTACAAATTCGCATTCTTATCCACAAATGAAAAAAAAACGAACTTATAATATTTGCCAGGACGTTTCACAGTAAACAACCCCTGGACTCTTTTTTTTAAGATGACTTATTCTAATACTTTGCTTAAGTGCCACTTATGCTCCAGGGCTCTTCAGTGTTGATGGCATGATCAAAATTACTCCTTAAGAGGAGGGTGGCCATTCTCCGGGCTTCAGAGTTCTCAGATGCACTCAATGCATGTTGTGCCTTTGTCTCATCTACCCCTCCCTCTTGTGAAAGATTCTCGGGAACTAAACATCTAGTTGTCCCGTGTGCTTGAATGTGGGAAAGAAGCCACATTAATGCAATCTACAACTGTTTCTTCCGAATTCACAATAGGGTACTAGTTTAAGGGCACCTGAGATCAATTTTCACTTCTATTGCCAAGCATTAAAGGGGAGGCAATAGCCTCAAAATGGGGTCGGTAGTCATACTGCCCCGCTAACAGTGAGGAGGAGGCTGGTGACATTTTGAAAAGTGTCTACAGCTCGCCCGCCGGTCTCAGGCAGTAGGTCCTTTTTAAAATGCAAATCGGGGTCCCATTTGCCATTTTTGTTCAGAATTAGTTGGACCATGCGCTGTGCACACTGCAAACAGTTCCATGTACAATGGCAAGTAGGAGGCCCAACCCAGTTAAATTTGGAATTAAACTTCTTGGGCTTTGAGAAGCAGGAGAGCTCTTCCGGTGTCCAAAATATAATCTGGGTCACTGCCACCCGGGAACCCCACCCTCCGCGATTGAAACCCAACCACACTCCCGCGCTTACCTTCCTGTCGGCGAGGGTGGCCTGATACTGATGCGCCTCAAAATCGAGCCGCCTCTTCACTGTGGGTACCGACAATTGGCCGGAATGCTCCTTAGGTTGGTCGCCCAAAAGTCAAAATCGACCCCTCCTTCCTCAAGTTAATGAATGCTGAGTGAGGCAGGCATCAGGCCTGCCCAGCTCAAGATACGTAAAAGGCCCCATGGGCAGCCAACTCAGACTGTGGTGCCAGGGGGAGCTGAAATGTCCACGATTCCACAGACGTCGCGATAAACCCACTTAACAAAAGAAAAATCGGGATAAGGATAGATCCACTAAGGGATACACATGACATATTCACAGGCAATGACAGCAATATTAAATAATTAATTTGGTTGAGTATTTACCAGGGAGAAAAATATGGTGGGCATGACGTTAGAAGAAGAGATCATAAACATGTAAAGACATTTAAGATAGAAAGGGGGCAAATAATTGCTAAACTAATCAAAGTTGAGAGGGAAAAAAACAGGTCAGGATGGATTGCATCTGTGCATTCTAAAATAAGTTAGGGAACAGCTACCAGAGGAATTATTGCATATATTTTAAAAAAAGATCAGAAAAGGGAATACTACCAGAGGACTGGTGGACAGCAAACTTGATTCCTCTATTTAAAAAGGGAGATAGAAAAAGTCCAATTAGCTTAACGTCAGTGGTAGGAAAGATAATGGAATGCAGAATCAAAGAAGTAATAGACAAACATCTAGAACCGAAAATATATTAACGAATAGTCAACACGGATTTCAGAAGGGAAGGCCATGCTTGACCAACCTCATTGAATTCTTTGAAGAATTAACAGAACGTGTAGACAAGGGCAATGTAGTAGATGTAATATATTTGGATTTTCAAAACGCTTTTGATAAAGTACCACATAGTAGACCCATGACTAAGTTCAGAGCATGTGGAGTCAGGGAATAAGTAGCAGAATGAATGACTACAAAACATAGAATAGAGAGTAGGGGTTAAAGGTATTTACTAATACTGACATAGAAACATAGAAACATAGAAAATAGGAGCAGAGTAGGCCATTTGGCCCTTCGAGCCTGCTCCACCTCTCAATATGATCATAGCTGATCATCTATCACAATACCATATTTTCGCTCTCTCCCAGACCCCTTGATGCCTTTTATGTCTAGAAATCTATCCAGCCCCTTCTTAAATATATCCAGTGACTAGGCCTCCACAGCCTTCTGTGGTAGAGAATTCCACAGGTTCACCATCCTCTGAGTGAAGGAAATTCTCCTCATCTCAGTCCTAAATGTCCTACCCGTATCCTGAGACTGTGACCCCTCGTTCTGGACACCCAGCCAGGGGAAACATTCTCCCTGCATCCAGTCTGTCTAGCCGTGTCAGAATTTTATATGTTTCAATGAGATCCCCTCTCATTCTTCTAAACTCGAGTGAATGCAGGCCGAGTCGACACAATCTCTACTCATACGACAGTCCTGCCATCCCAGGAATCAGTCTGGTGAACTTTTGCTGCACTTACACCATGGCAAATATATCCTTTCTTCGGTGAGGAGACCTAAACTGCACACAATACTCTAGGTGTGGTCTCACCAAGGCCCTGTATAACTGAAGTAAGACAACCTTGCTCCTGTACTCAAATCCACTTTCAATGAAGGCCAACATACCATTTTCCTTCCCCACTGCTTGCTGCACCTACATATATGCTCTCAGTGACTGGTGTACAAGGACACCTAGGTCCATCTGTACATCAACATTTCCCAATCGATCACCATTTAAATAATATTCTGTCTTTCTGTTTTTCCTTCCAAAGTGGATAAATTCACATATATCCACATTATACTGCACCTGCCATGTATTTTCCCACTCACTCAACTTGTCTAAATCGTCTTGAAGCCTCTTTGCATTTTCTTCACAACTCACGATCCCACCTTTTTTTTTGTCATCAGCAAACTTGGAAATATTGCATTTGGTTCCCTCAGCCAAATCATTGATATATATTGTGAATAGCTGGGGCCCAAGCACTGATCCCTGCGATACCCCACTCCTCACTGCCTGCCACCCTGAAAAAGACCTATTTATTCATACTCTCCGTTTCCTGTCTGTTAACAATTTTAAATCCATGCCAGTATATTACACCAAATCCCATGTGCTTTAATTTTGCAAACTAACCTCTTATGTGAGACTTTATCAAAGACCTTCTGAAAATCCAAATACACCACATCCACTGGATCTCCCTTATCTATTCTACCAGTTACATACTCAAAAAACTCCTGTAGCTTTCTCAAACATGATTTCCCTTTCATAAATCCACGTTGACTTTGTCTAATCCCGTTGATATTTTCTAAAGTGTCCTGGTATTGCATCCATTATAATAGAGTCTAGCATTTTCCCTACTACTGATGTTAGGCTAACCGGTCTGTAGTTCCCTGTTTTCTCTCTCCCTCCTTTTTTAAATAGTGGGGTTACATTTGCCACCCTCCAATCTGCAGGAATTGTTCCATAATCTATATAATTTTGGAAGATGACAACTAATGCATCCAATATTTCCATCGCTACCTCTTTTAGTACTCTGTGATGCAGATTATCAGGTCCTTTGAATTTATCAGCTTTCAGTCCCATTAATTTCTCCAGCACTCTTTTCTTACCAATACTAATTTTCTTTATTTCCTCCTTCTCACGAGCCCCTTGGTTCCCTAGCATTTCTGGGAAGTTATTTGTGTCCTCTTCTGTGAAGACAGAACTAAAGTATTTGTTTGATTGCTCTGCCATTTCCTTGTTCCCCATTATAAATACTCCCGTTTCTGACTGTAAGGGACCTATATTTGTCTTAACTAATCTTTTTTCTTTTTACTTACTTGTAGAAGCTTTTACAGTCCACTTTTATGTTCATTGCTAGTTTACTCTCATACTCTATCCCCCCCGCCCCCTTAATCAATGTATTGGTCATTTTCTGCTGAATTCTAAACTGCTCCCAATCCTCAGGCTTGTTACTTTTTACAGGCAACTTTATCTGACTCCTTTTTGGAACTAACACTAGAGGTGAGAAGTGGTATACCACAAAGACCGGTGCTGGGAAGACTGTTGTTACCATGTACATAAACAATTTGGACATTGGAATCAGAAGTATAATTTCACAATTTGCAGACGTACCGAATTGTGGGGTATAGATAATGCTGAGGAAGACGGTGACAAAATACAGGAAGACATTAATAAACTTGCAGAATGGACCTGTAATTGGCAAATGAATCTCAATGTAGATAAGTGTGAGGTGGTACATTTTGGTATGAATAATAAAGAGGCCACAAACCCCTTGGAAAGTAAGAGTCCAAATGTGGTAGAGGAGCAGGGGGATTTAGGGATATAGATACGCAACTCACCAAATGTACCCAGACAGGTTAATAAGTTGATTAAAAAGCAAACCAAGTACTAGAACATAAGAACATAAGAACATAAGAAATTGGAGCAGGAGTAGGCCAATCGGCCCCTCGAGCCTGCTCCGCCATTCAATAAGATCATGGCTGATCTGATCCCAACCACAAATCTAAAGAACACAAGAACTCGGAGCAGGACCCGGCCACATAGCCCCTGGGCCCTCTCCGCCACCCACAGGGCATTGACCGATCCGAACTCAGCTTCATGTCCAATTTCCTGCCCGCTCCCCATAACCCCTAATTTCCTTTACTTCTAGGAAACTGTCTATTTCTGTTTTAAATTTATCTAATGATGTAGCTTCTACAGCTTCCTGGGGCAGCAAATTCCACAGACCTACCACCCTCTGAGTGAAGAAGTTTCTCCTCATCTCAGTTTTGAAAGAGCAGCCCCTTATTCTAAGATTATGCCCCCTAGTTCTAGTTTCACCCATCTTTGGGAACATCCTTACTGCATCCACCCGATCAAGACCCTTCACAATCTTATATGTTTCAATAAGATCGCCTCTCATTCTTCTGAACTCCAATGAGTAGAGTCCCAATCTACTCAACCTCTCCTCATATGTCCGCCCCCTCATCCCCGGGATTAACCGAGTGAACCTTCTTTGTACTGCCTCGAGAGCAAGTATGTCTTTTCTTAAGTATGGAGACCAAAACTGTTTTTAAAGGGATGCAATTGAACAGCAGAGAAGATATGCTAAACTTATATGTAACCTTGGAGTACTGCAAACAGTTCTGGTCTCCACACTAAAAAAAGTTATAGAGGCACTGGAAAAGGGGCAAAAATGGATTTACTTAGGTGATACCATAAATGAGAGTTTATACCTATTAGGAAAGAATGAATATGCTGGGGCTCTTTTCTCGAGAAAAGACAAGATTGAGGGGTGACCTGATAGAAGTACTTAAGATTATGAAAGGATTTGGTAGGGTAGACATAGAGAAGATGATTCCACTTGCGAAGGAGGCCTGAACTAGGGGCCATAAATATAAAACAGTCACTAAAAAATCCAATAAGGAATTCAGGAGAAATGCCTTCATCCAGAGATTGGTAAGAATGTGGAACTGGCTAAGTCAGGGAACAGTAGAGGCGACCAGAATAGATGCATTTAAAGGGAAGCTAGGTAAATAAATGACGGAGAAGGGAATAGAACGATGTGTTGATCGGGGTAGATGAAGAAGGATGAGAGGAGGTCACGTGGAGCAAAAACACCGGCATGGACTTGTTTGCCGAATGGCCTGTTTCTGTGATGTACATACTTTGTAATTCTTTGTAATTTTGTGTAACCGGCTCCGAGCCTACTGCTGGGATTTACCTGAGGGCCACTTCCTTCCGGGCAGATGACCCATCATTGATGTCTTCTCTGTCGCCAGCTGCCCATAGAGGTGCGACCAGTACCGCTTAATATGTTGATAAGGCCCGTGGACCCATTTCTGACGATGCTCGGGCCTGTTAGTTCGGGCTCTGCCCGAAAACGGTCCCAGATGAACATTATAGAATTACAGGATCATAGAACCTTACAGCACAGAAGGAGGCCATTAGGGCCGTCTTGCTTGTACCGGTTCTTTAAAGAGCTGTCCAGTTTAGACCCACACACCTGTTTTTCACCATAACCCGGAAAATTAGTCCTCTTCAACTACATGCCCAATTGCCTTTTGAGATTTCCCATGGAATCTGGTTCCACCATTGTGTCAAGTAGTGCGTTCCAAATCTTAACAACGGTTTGTTTGAAAAAAAATCTCCAAATCCCTGCTCTACTTCTTTTGCCAATTATTTTCAATCTATGAGCTCTGCTTACCCACCCACTTACCAGAGAAACAGTTTCTCCCAATTCTTCTATCAAAACCCCTCATAATTTTGAATACCTCTATTAGGTCTCCCCTTAATCTTCTCTGCTCTGAAGTGAACATTCCTATCTTCTCCAATCTCTCCACATCACTGAAGTCCCTCATGCCTGATACCTGCCATATCTCCTCTATACCCTCTCCAAGGCCTTGATATCCTTCCTAAAGTTTTGGTATCCAGAATTGTACACAGTACTCCAGCTGAGGCATAACCAGTGATTTGTAATGGTTTAGAAAGCCTTGTTTTTGTATTCAATGCTCCTATTTACAAAGCCAATTTCCCATATGCTTTCTTTACCACCTTTCAACTTGCCCTACCAATTTCAAAGATTTATGAATGTGCACCCCGAGGTCCATCTGATCTTGCACCCCCTGAAAACAGATAATACTGCCTCTCCATGTTGTTCCTCCCAACGTGCATCACTTCACACTTATCCGCATTAAATTGCATCTGCAATGTGTCTGCCCATATCACGAGTCTGTCCCTATCCTCCTGAAGTCTGCTACTATTCTCCTCACTATTTACTACGTTGCCAAGTTTTGTATCATCCCAAACTTCGAAATTCTACACTCTATACCCAAAGCTATGTCATTTATATATAACAAAAAAAAACAATGGTCCTAATCCGACCCCTGGGGGACGGCTTTGCATACTGCGCTCCAGTCATAAAAACATCCGTTTACCACTACTCCCTGCCTCCTATCCCTTAGCCAATTACGGACCCAAGTTACCATCATCCCTTTAATCCCATGTGCTTCTATTTTCCGAATAATCTATTATGTGGTACTTGATAAAATACATTTTTAAAGTCCATATATACATCTACGGTATTACCTCTCTGGTGTTTCATCAAAGCACTCAAGCAGGTTAGTCGGACACGATTTGCCTTTAACAAATCCGTACTGGCTGTTCCTTATTAGCCCATGCTTCTCCAAGCGAGAGTAATTCTGTCCTCAATAATAGTCTAGTAGTTTTCGCACCACTGACGTTAGACTGACAAGCCTATATTTACCAGGTTTAACCCTATCTCTTTTTTTGAACAGGGGTGTAACATTTGCAATCCTCCAGTCCTCTGGCACCACTACCATATCCAAGGAGGATTGTATAATTGTGGTTATAGCTTCTGCTATCTCCACCTTTGTTTCTCTCGGCAACCTAGGATGTATCCCACCTGGACCAGGTGACTTGTTAACTTTGAGTGATGCCTACCTTTTTAGCACCTCCTTTTACATCTGTTTTAGCCTATCCAGTATCTATACTCGCCCGTCCTCTACTGTGATATTAACTTCACCCTCTTCTTTTGTAAAGACAGATGCAAAGTGCTCATTCAATACCTCAGTCATGTCCTCTGCCTCCACAAGACGAGTTCCTTCTTTTTCCCTAATCGGCCGCACCATTCCTTTATCTATCCTTTTATTTTTATATGTTTTCAAAAGATTTTTGGGTTCCCTTTTATACTACCGGTAATCTTTTCTCATTTTCTCGCGATGCCCTTCTTATATACTTTTTCACTCTATTCTACCTGGTTTTCTATTGTATTCTGTACCTGACATTTGTCATAAACCTAATTTTTCTGTTGTATTTTAACAACTATTTCCTTTGTCATCCAGGGAGCTCTAGCTTTTTGTGCCCTATCTTTCCTCCTGATGGAATATGATTGGTTTGTACCCGAACTATCTCTGCCTTACTCATTTACTGTTTTCTTGGCCAATCTTTGTTTCCAATTCATCTGCGCTAGATCCCTCTTCAAATCACTAACATTGGCTCTATTCCAACTCATATTTACCCCCGTGATGCGACTCTTAGCGACCAGAGGAATTCTTCTTATTATATATGTTAACAGAATGACTAAGTAATATAGTCAGTTCTTTATTACGATTCAGACGTAGCATTGGGTGAAACTGGTTGATCTTGACTGGGAAAATATGGATACATGCATATTAGGTAGAATATTGGGATCATATGAGTTTGCACATATTTTCAATGAAAGTTTATCCCCAACCGACACCTGGATACACCTAACGTATAAAATGTTTACATAGCAGGTAAGACGATCTAATTAACAGTGGGCGCAGAAAATTGTAGCTTAACTCGAGTTTAATGTTCCCGAATATGTATTACAGAAATGAAGTCGGAAAACTGAATGCTTATCATTATTGACTGAACTACAAGTAACTCAAGAAGTTAGTATACTATTTACAGATAGCATTGATTACTTATACCAGTTACTAATAGTTTTTCTACCATTGGTTTCCAGATCTCTAATTGCAGGTAGTTTTGAAAAAAAGATCAAGTATTCGGCTGATGGACATTGGCTGGAAGAAAATTAATTAACTTTAGTCCTATCTATATACTTTTACATATCAGAAACTATTGGAATACTACTCTATAGCAAAGTTTTCTATATTAAAGTGTGAAATACAAAACAAATAATTCAGCATTTTCCCACTCAGAAATAAAAAATAAAGAAGGAATATGTTTTTCATACTACTACTGTATTTCCGAAGCTTTTTGTCCACCTTGAAATTCATGCGCCATTCCTCGATTATATATGAAGGTTCATTCATATGAATCCACATGCTCAATGAAAAACAAAAGTGCCAAAACTCTGATATAATCGCACGATTAGTTCCAGTACAAGTAAATTGGGGGACACGATAAAGGTAAGCATTAGACAGGGGTGTTCTAAAACAAATGCACAGTACTTATTATGTGCATTATGAAACTGAACTGTTAAGTTCATTTTAAGTACATCACAGAAAAGAAATATGCGTGGACAAATAACAATTCTTCAGTCCTAAAATTCAGCTCCAAGGCATAATTAGTGACACTGTTCATAATGTCGCAAGAGATTACATTCCCTACTGTTAATAGCGTTTTGACTATCACTTCAAGCATTTAAATCTCAGCTCAGAGAGGAGTTGTTGATTTGAAGGAAAATAGAGGTACCAGTATTAGTTCATTTCCTCGGCTCAATGCAGATAACAATGCTCCTCGCAGCAGAAACCCAAATATAAACATTCTTTGAATCTGCAAGTATTTTTCTAAAACTAGATTGATTATTAAGCATAAATGAAATATAACTTAAAGCTATTTAAAGCAACGGCTTCGTCTAAATTCCAAAAACTTTGCCAAATTCTGTTCATTAATACATTTTATTTGAGCATATCTATTTTTGGAGCAGTAACGCTAACAATTTTTATATGTTCATTATCAGACCAAGTAACTATAATTCTCATTTCAGATGAAATATTTGATCGTTAGGATACTTTTGCAGCTAAAAAATGCTAAAACGTGAATACTAAGGCAATAGCCATAATTAGTGGTAAGGACGTCTTCTGATTGCTACGTGTTAGAGTCATAGAGTTATACGGCACGGATAGAGGCCCTTCGGCCCATCGTGTCCACGCCGGCCATCAAGCCCTGTCTAATCTAATCCCATATTCCAGCATTTGGTCTGTAGCCTTGTATGCTATGGCATTTCAAGTGCTCATCCAAATGCTTCTTGAATGTTGTGAGGGTTCCTGCCTCCACAACCCTTTCAGGCAGTGAGTTCCAGACTCCAACCACCCTCTGGGTGAAAAAATTATTTCTCAAATCCCCTCTAAACCTCCGGCCTTTTACCTTGAATCTATGTCCCCTTGTTATAGAACCCTCAACGAAGGGAAAAAGCTCCTTAGAATCCATCCTATCTGTGCCCCTCATAATTTTGTACACCTCAATCATGTCCCCCCTCAGCCTCCTCTGCTCCAAGGAAAACAAACCCAATCTTCCCAGTCTCTCTTCATAGCTGAAGCGCTCCAGCCCTGGTAACATCCTGGTGAATCTCCTCTGCACCCTCTCCAAAGCGATCACATCCTTCCTGTAGTGTGGCTACCAGAACTGCACACAGTACTCCAGCTGTGGCCTAACCAGTGTTAGCGGCCTCATAGATATAAGAGGATTATATTAAGATTTTGCTCGAAAATACAGCCAAATAAAATCTTTCCCGGGTGTTTAATGCACAGAAAACACGCAAAATATATCTCAATATTTATTTATTTCTGACATCGAAATTGCTCTTTGGATAGAAGCGTACGATTCCTGCCCCTATGCAATTTCTCTTTCAAGGACTTTCTGGAGGTACAATAACCTCACAATTTTCTATCGAGGAGGTACAATAACCTAGGACAATGTTCTATCCATTATATACAACTTCATTCCAACGCATTTTTTCTAAAGCATATCTGGACAAGGTAGCCTAGATTTAGGTTACTGGAGAAAGCAACCTTGATGTCGTGAGCTCTGAAATCCCATCATGACAAGGTAACAATTTAATTCAATACATCTGGTAAATTCAGGGCCAGCACCGGAAAATGACCAGGAGAGCTGTGGGATTGTTGCAAAAGCCCAAATGGTTCAGTAATAAACTTCACAAAGGGTTCCTGCCATCGCTATTCTGCCTGGCTTACACGTTACTCTAGTTTCGCACCGAATGCCTGACTGTTACTGCCCTTAGGGAGATTAACTTAAGTTAAAGTATATAAAAAATAACTTGCATTGATGAAAAATAAATACTCCCCTACCAGTGTTGCCTAAATCCGAAGAACCGGGAGAGGGCAAAGTTACCCGTTATACACAGGGCAGATTCTCTCCTCTTATTTTGAATGGGATAATACTTCAATAAAACAGGGACAAAAAAAGACATACCATCTGGCCAATAAAGTATTTTTTTTTATTCGTACATGGGATGTGGGCGTCGCTGGCGAGGCCGGCATTTATTGCCCATCCCTTATTGTCCTTGAGAAGGTGGTGGTGAGCCGCCTTTTTGAACCGCTGCAGTCCGTGTAGTAAAGGTTCTCCCACGGTGCTGTTAGGAAGGGAGTTCAAGGATTTTGACCCAGCCACGATGAAGGAACGGCGATATATTTCCAAGTCGGGATGGTATGTGACTTTGAGGGGAATGTGCAGGTGGTGTTGTTCACATGTGCCTGCTGCTCGCGGGTTTGGGAGGTGCTGCCGAAGAAGCCTTGGCGAATTGCTGCAGTGCATCCTATGGATGGTACACACTGCGCCGGTGGTGAAGGTGTAAGCTGGTATCTCACAACGCAATTTCAAGGTCTTCATTGTGTTAATCAGGGAAGGCTGGAATTACATTACCTTATTCAGGCTGCATGTCCTCTATTCATTGCCGAGAAAAAGGAAGGTTATGCCAAATATGAATCAGAAAATACTAACAGTTTATTTTACATTGTATATCTTTGCACGCACACCAAACATAGAAACATACCATTTGTGTGTAATTATAACTGTGTGTTTTACGCCTGTCAATGGTTCACTTTTTTTCCAGAATGCACAAAAGCACGGTTTCTTCAAATTGCACGTACAATAATGGAAGCTCACCCGCAGTCTTACTAAAAGATCACTTGTCGCTTTAGGTGGTCCATATTTTCCAATAAGTCCAAACTACACAATACAAATTCAGCAGGTTACATTTTATACTACCCTAACTTTATCTATAACATCAATAAGAATTCATGAGTATATTACAAGATTGCGTAATACCTTAAAATCATTAGAAATACGTAGGATAAAAGAGCTGTTCAGCAGAAATTCCTCGAAGAAACAAATGACGAAGTCATTATCTGGACCTTTGTTGGACTGTCATTGAAGAAGTTCTCTTGGCCAATTGCGAGTATCCTGTCACAGTTGTCATCTTCCAAATTTGGGATTCCTTGTTGTGCTCTACGGATGGAAAGAAAATATAGTCTAGCATTAATATACGGCATGCAGATAGAAGATAAACAAGTTAAAATGCATAAAAATTATATTCATTTTCTAGGTATTGACGAAAAAACAGACGCCAAAGGTTTCAACTGATAACATTGAAAATACAACTAATATATCCAAATGTTATAAATGTATAAGGAAACTTTGAAAATAAAGTTAAAGCTAACGTCTCCTTCAACTATTGACCCGCTTTGATCGTCAACGATATGTTTCATTTTAGAAGGAAACAAACCTACTTGTTGCACTGTAGAGAATGACTACATAACACTCCAACTTTTTAATTTGGTTGCTTGGAGCGTGGGGAAGTTCCAGGCCCTGTGTATCAACTAAAATCAACTAAATTCTAATTAGCTTAATGTCCATTGTGGTTTTAATTCGCCGAATATCAGGGAATATAAATAATTCACTGCCCTTGAAAAGTGTACTGATATTGGTATAACCCTGGTTCTCGTGGGGTGAGATATACATGCATCCGTTCACTTTCACATACCAATGACAAGCCTAGGATAATATTAAGCGACTACGAAGAACAAATCACCAGCCGACTATGTAATAAATCTACTGACGTGCCCTGCTCATGAAGAATAGCGACTTGCTTCAACTCCTGGACAATTCTTGGTGAATGTGCAATGGCGACCAAGCATATTTCACCATTATAGTTTTGCAAAAAACAATGCTTTTCTAAAAATGTCATACATCATTTCCTATATTTCCAATTTTTTCATTTAGATCTTCAATTCGCCATCCAGAAAGAAGAAATCCTCTTTGAAAAAGAAAATAAAAGTTTGAGCTAGATTTTCAACTTGCCTTAGGAAGCAAAATTATTGCTGCCCGTTATAGAAACTATGGGGGAGATCTTGAGGCCTCCCAACGTCACATTCCCAATGCGATCGTCTGAATAAGGTAGTAAGCCATTTTAATATACAATTCGCTTCCTATCACGGACATAACACCCCGATTGCCATTTTATTACACAACTGGATGAAATGTGCCCAGTCCCCGCTGCGCACAGTTTCAACTGGTATTTCAGGACAAGAGAAGTTCTCAGAGTAAGATTTTTTTAAAAAAAATTGTGGCTTCGAGTGGCGCAGGACTGCTCTCCAGCTTCACTAACGCAACCTGGGCTGCTGCCACACCGAGTTCCTCCCCACTCCCGAGAATTGACTACATTTACTTTTTTTTTCTGGCAGGGAGGCTGGTATGGCCACAGGATCTTCCGGCGACCAGAGCTGGTGGGCATACCGGGAGCATTCGTTTCCGCCCACAGCTTTGTGGATATATGTTAATGAGCACGCCAATCATGCCTTATATTGGAACTATTGCGTCGCCTTTTGGGCTCCTTCTACACCGCTTGTGGCTGTTAGGGATTCTACCACACCCGGTTTCATTTTCATTATTATCAGTGGAAATGAATAGCAGACGGTTTGCATAATGGTGTTACGAATTGCAAAGCCAATTTTATGCCCGGAGCAATTTGAAAGTCTACCACTCAATACTTAGGGCAAAGAGAGAAACTTTTGGTAAAAATGCTGTTTTCCAGCAAACATAATAGATAATTCAGCCGCAAGTAATGTTCAAGGATAATTGGAGAGATGTATTAACTTAATTATCTTTTTTTTAGAAAATGGATTTCACTGAAATACCCCAAATCAAAGCAAGCAACAACAAAAAGTCATCAGCATTATAACTATGTGGACACGGCCTTCATACTAAGGCAGAGTGTTAGGTTAATTAAAAAATATAGAAATCCATTTTCATATTTTTGAAACATATGTTAATAAAACAATTGTTAGGAAACGTATACTTGTGTCAACAAAATGCGAATTGAACTCAAATTCAAAATAATCGGGGCAATTTATATAAAATTCCTCGCCTAAGTAATGCCTATGATTCAACGTACTTGTTTCCTCACTAAGTTCTTTTGATGCGTTGATGGTAATGGCCTTGACTTCACTGCATTGCATTTGCATCGTAGGGTTTGATGAACAAAGAATCAATCCTGGGTGAATCCGGAGGCAAACACATCGTGTATCGGTGGCGTGCAAGAACGGGGATGGTCGAAGCATCCCCCAGATAATTAAAACCTTCTCTTGGTGCAGGCCTGTGATTATAACTATCCAGCGACGTTAATCGTCCACAATAAATGCCGGAATTGTAACCAGGAACATTTCTATCTTGCTGGAATTTAACGACAACCAAGGTGATAATTGTCACAAAAGAAATCAAAGATGTTGATCACAAAATTATGATTAAATACAAATTTAGATCTGAAAAATATTCAGTATGTTTTGACAGATCATGGTGCTCCGAAAATATTTCAGTAACATTGCCCATTATTGAAAAGAAAATCGTGACCGTTGTCGAGAGGCTTCGTTCGCCATTGTCCTTCACCAAGATATTCAAGCGTTGTTTAATGAGATATTGATCAATAAGTGTCCGCACTAATTTGATTTCCCCAGAGTAAAGCCCCAAACTGACTAGGCCAGTGTCAGTAACTTCCAGTAACTTAAAGAATAGCCCTGCATTCTGGCCAAAATCTGCATCTTGATAACTAAGTAACCTGGATATGCTGACTGGGATAGCATCCCCACCGTAGATGTTCCATTCCATGTTAAAGGTGAGCAGGGGCATTGTCATTTTGTTCCAGCATAATTACAGTGACTGTAGTGCTGCTGCTCAGTGTAGGGTCACCATTATCCTTTGCTTGAACTCGAACTTGGAAGCGTTTTAATTGTTCATAGTCATAAGAACGTAGCGCATAAATATGGCCATCGTTCGAATTAATATCGCTATAAATAGGCGCTGACGGATCTTGGTGCTGGTTACCCAGGATAGGATAGGACACGTTAGAATTCTGTCCAAAATCAGGGTCCAAAGCAGTAACTGCAAAAAATAAACTACCAGGAGCATTGTTCCCCTTCACATATACTGTGTATAAAGACTGCGTAAACATTGGAGCGTTATGACTTATATCTGTCACCTACACCAGAATCGTTTTATTCGTGTACAGAGGAGGAGGCCCAGCGTCCCAGGCTGCTATGGATATGTTGTACAAAGGTGCCATTTCTCGATCCAATATTTCATTGGTAGTTAATTTATAGTGGTTCTTCTGAGATACTTGGAGTTTAAAAATAATGTCCATAATTACTTGAAAACGAACTCGCCCATTTTCTCCAGAATCTATATCAGTTACACTAATCAAAGCTACCGCAATACCTGGTGTTGCATCTTTGGGGATCGTGTTGGATACCGAAGTCAGTTTCACCTCGGGAGCGTTAACATTGAAATCAATTAATGTCACTAGAACTGTAGAATGTCCTGCCAGTGCTGAGTAACCCTTATCCGTAGCTTGTACTTCAGTTTCGTAAACGTTTGATTCTTCAAAATCTAGGTCTCCTTGAACTTTAACCTTTCCAGTTTCTGAGTTGGACCTGAACAGCTTTCTCGCGCTTTGGGAAGTATGCGTATTGAAATAATACTGTACCTCAGCATTTATCCCTTCGTCTGCATCATCCGCATTGAGCTTGATCACTAAGGAACCCTGTGGGACATTCTCGAACAAGCTGACTTCGTATATTTCGTGATCGAACACAGGCGCGTTGTTATTGGCATCCAGCATTTTAACGATAATCCGAGCTCCACCCGACCTTTCTGGAATTCCGCCATCAATCGCGGTAAGCACGAGATGAAAGGCCGATTCCTTTTCTCGGTTCAAGGACTTCTCCAATAATAACTCTGCAATGCTAATGCCGTCGCTTCGGACCTGCATTTTTAGGATGAAGTGCTCATTCAAACTGATCCGGTAGGCGGCGATGGTGTTTGTGCCTACGTCCACAACGTGTGCACTCTCCAGAGGAAAGCGCGCTCCTGGCGCAAACGACTCCGCGATTTTCACGAAAATCTTCCTTCTTTAAAAAGTGGGAGAATTTTCATTTATATCTATTATCTCCACGTCAACACGATACATTTCCAAAGGATTTTCGATCACGACTTCAAAAGGAATGACGCCCATAGAGATTTGTCCACAAAGTGTTCTCTGTCCACTCTTTCATTAACAAACAAAATCCCGTTCTCTAAATTTACATCTAAATATTGCTTCTTGCCATCAGAAACTAGACGAAATATTCGAACGAACAGCTTTTTGATATTTGGATTCAAATTCGCAGAGATGTTCCCCACAAAAGCACCAATGTCCAGTTCCTCGGGAATCGAATGCCGAATTTGCCCCGAAACCAAGTCCGACACAACAACCAAACTAATGAAATACAGCAGTTTACGTGTTGATGTACTTCTACTACATGCATTTTCTTGCTAGGATCGACGCGAATACAAACCTGCAATTAAGCTTAAACCAGCTGTATTCAATAGTTCCTGATCAAAATTCACGATACGTCCAAAGATCGACATAAAAGTCGAGAAACATGAAAACTCGATCTTCGCCTTTCTGAATATTGCAGCATAACGTAAACACGGGCGCTCATTGCCTTTCTCTTCGAGTCTGGCCTGAGATGGAGGAGGGGGTAGAGCTCTCGTAGCAACCCAGCTCCCTATTGGTAGACAGCGACACGAGCAGTCCAGCCCAACATCGATATTGTGTTCTTCAAAGCTAGACTGTTTCAGAGCACTGACGTATCATATTTACTCCTGTACAATCAACATGTCTTCCACTTTCGCAAAATAAATAATACGGATCCCTTTATATTTTTTATGACAGAAAATGTATTCAATCTAATTAAAGTATTTGGTGGATATTTTTCTTCCCCCTTACATTTGTCTTCGAGCTCCTAATGGTTTAATACTGAATATTGTTTTAAGAGCAACGAATGTCTTTTTCGAACGGATTCTTTATGTACTATTAATATATATTGTGACCATGGCCAGGAATAATATAAGTTATATGCTCTCTATTGGATTTTCCCGAACCTCATTAACATTATGTTTGCGGTAATTTTTTTCTCTAACCTAATATTATTTTCATCTCAATCCATCCTTATCGCCCTCAAACTTAACCTGACTTTTATTTTACATTTTTTGCCTGCAATATTGGAAAATAGCGTGTCCGTAATTGAAATAGTTATATTTGGACTATTTATATTTTTAAATTTAATTTCCATGTAAGCTGCAACCCATTTACACGTTTGAAAGAAGGAAGTGAAAGTTGTAAAGGACTAACATTGATTAAAGACAACAAATGCCACATTTTTACTAATGTAATTTTCACCAGTGCATCTATTTCCTTACTGTGGTGATTGTGACTGCTTTTTCACATTTGGAACGCGCTATTTTTTAATCTCAATATTGGGAGGAATACTCAACTTTAGTGGGAGTGCAAAACAGGCGAAAGCAAATCCGCCATCCCTTGCACAACCTGCACTGTTTTTCTTTCCTTCCACTTCAATTCTATCCGCCACTGCTCGTTGCGCGCCCGCCAAAGTTGAATTTAACCTCAATATGTGGAATAAAAGTGTGGGGTGAATGTTGTCTTGAACTGTAGTGTAAAACGGTAAGGAATTGACAGCCCGCTTTACACCCTTCCTGATTTTCTTTTCCATTGAAGAGGTGGAAGAGCATACATAACTGGCAGACAATGAGGATGATCATGAAGAGCAAGGTCCACTTGTCCTGTCAGCTGCAAGTACTCTCCGAAAGTATCTGATCAAGGAGCGCTTCAGCTGAAAAATATATGAATCCCCTGCACCAACAGTCCCTTCCAACAACAGGCTAAACACATTGTATGGGCATCAAATACAATGTACTCACCAAACACACTGTACAAGAATAAATCCGAAAAAGTATGTACCTTACAATGATATTCAACCGATAGTGCGTGTCCTAAGTGCTCTTTTACCTACTGTAATGCTCCTATCGGATTGTCTCCGAGTCTCTTCAGCATGGGATGTATTTGGTTGCTGGTCGTCCAACTTGCGATGGCCATGGCTGGTGACCTCGAGGTGCTCACGCCGGAGACAGCCCAGCAACAGGCTTTGATACCTTGGCTGCTGCTGGGGTAGTCTGGCCCAGCTGGCTTAGCAGCACCACGACATATTTATTGATTCTTGGGATATGGATTTCGCTGGCTAAGTCCACTCTCATTGTCTATCCATAGTTGTTCTTCAGAAGGTGGTGGTGAGCCTTCTCCTTGACCCGTTGCAGGCGGAATATTGAAGATTATCCCACAATGCTGATAGACAGAGAGCGGATGGAATTTGAGCCAGCGACCATGAAGAATCAGGGTGAGTGGTATGTGACTTCGAGGGGAACGTGGAGGTGATGATGTCGGTATACACCTGCTGCTCTTGTCCTTCTAGTTGATAGTATTTGCGGATTTAAGAGCTGGTTCTAAAGAAGCCTTATCGAGTTGCTGGGGTGCATCCTGTGGATAGTGCAGCCATGGTAAGCCAGTGATGGAGGAGGTAGATACCTAAGCACTGGAGAAGAAGGTCATAAGGGAGCAAGCATGCTGTCGTCCTGAGAAAATACAGCATGCACCTCTCCCATGGTGCCACTGCCACATGCATCGTGTGGCGCCTCAGCACTGTCACAATATCTGCGGGAGAATGGACTGTCGGAGTGCCTTGACGTCTTGGAAGTGTTAGATCGAGTGACGTTGCATCTTCAGTTGCAGTGCCTTCCTCCTGTTCTAGAACCATTGGGCCCGGGATTGCATCAGGATCAGGTTAGAGGAAGGAGAGAAAATAATTAGTAACTTTAGTCAATGATATATCGTGGTAATGGAGTGTTTGCTAAATGAAGCAGCAGACTGTGATATAAACTCTCATTCAGGATAACAGCATCACTGCTCTCCCACCAATCCCTCGTCCAGTGCCTGTCCTACTGCCGCAAAGGCAGCCTGGGCAGAAACCAAGGTACCACAGCCTGCACTTTTCAGGTCGATCTCCTCGAGTTTACTGGTCACAGTACCCTTATTGGAGACCCAGCAGCCTTCTACATTACAAGCTGAAGAAGAGCACATACGACAGGGGGTTGCACCAGGTGACCAATAGTAAATGGAAGGTTTAAACGTCAGTGTAAATCATGCACTTTTTCGAAATTCCTGTTTTGCAGAATTTGTTTGGTGAGGTATTAGATGACCTCCATGAGATATTGGTGTTTCATTCCTGAAGGCGCCATGTTTTTGTTTGAGTACACTGTAGACCTGCGCATGGCGAATGGACTGGGATTAATATTAGGAAGAACTGTTGGTTAAGAGGAATAGCAAGTTTTCAGCCGAAGTGCTCCTCCATGAGGTGCTATCGAAAAGCTTTTTCAGCTACGAAGATCAGTGGGCTTTGCACCTCCACATCATTATCCGCATCTTCCTGACGCGCATGTCCCTCCATCTCCATGTCTTCCTCTGCAGCTGGGTCGATGGATTGGCCCCTTCTGGTTCGAGAAATTGTGTGGAATGCAGCAGGCAACGAATATGCTGGACACTCCCTGGGAACTATGCTAGGGTGTACTGCCAGGCCTACTTCGGTAGCGAAGTTATTGGTTCAGGAGGCTTATGGTCTATTTTAACAGGCTGGGGGTGTGGGAATGGCACTGATTGACCTAATCTCTGCTTCTGTGCTTGGTTTCCTGAGAGGTTTCGTTAGCCAGATTTGAATAGTATAGCCTGTCTTCCAAAGCAGCCAGCCCAATGTTCGGTATGAAAGAGAGGAGGATTGAGGAGTGGTGCACTATACGTTGTCGCACACCGAATGGGCATTTGGCGAGTGAAATCCCTTCCTTTGCATGTAGACTCCGTACTTTTTTACTGGAGCATGCAAAGACTGGAATCAGTGCCCTCCATCATAAAGCCGTGCACTTCGACCAGAATCTGGATCAGCAGCAATTACTTTCTAACCAAGTAACCCGGGTAAGCTGACTGGCCACGAAACTTCATTGATGCTGAACTGATACCCGTTAAGGGTGAAACAATAACCGGAGCTTTATCGATTTGATCCACGGTAAGAACATTCACTGCCGCAGTTCTGCTCAGCGGTGGAGAATCTCCGTCTCGGGTTTGAACTTTCAGCTTAAAATTTTCTTCAGCTGTTCATCTTCAAGGATCGCAGGGCGTAATTGTTTCCGCTTTCCGAGTTGATTGTAATGTAAGCAGACTTCGACAAATTTCGTAACTGATTCTCTCGAACACTGTAGCAGATATCGCTATTCTGTTTCACATAGGGTCCAAAGCGGTAATTTTAAATAAAGCACCACTGGGAGCATTTGTCTTTGTCAAATTGGAACGTTATCATTTACGTCAGAGCTTGAAACCAAGAAGATTTTGGTAGTGAACATAGGAAGATAGCCTGCGTTCATTGTCGAAACTGAAGTACTGTAAGATGGCGTCAGACTCAGGTTTGTGTCTCTTTTCCCTCTATTGAATAAGAAAGGAGGTTTTTGATATTAACAAGAAGTGCATTGCGCAAGCTGTTTCTGACGTCATCCTTCATATCGAGCGGGTTCTTCGCCGTCGGCTGGCGTCAGCTTTAGCTCAGTGGTTATTTTGTAGCCGACAACTTCATCAGAAGTCCAAAACTGTTTCACCATGGGTGCTGCTTGGCGTCTTTATTGTCGTATTCAACAATCTTGTTTTCTATTGAAACAAACGGGAGAAATAATTTTGCGATTGCAGGGACGTGATTTTGAGAGACATCATCAGTAATTTTTTTTTATTCGTTCATGGGATGTGGACGTCGCTGGCAAGGCCAGCATTTATTGTCCATCCCTAATTGCCCTTCAGAAGTTGGCGGTTAGCCGCCTTCTTGAACCGCTGCAGTCTGGGTGGCGAAGGTTCTCCGACAGTGCTGTTAAGTAGGGGTTTCCAGGATTTTGACTCAGCGACCGTGAAGCAACAGCAAAATTATTCCAAGTCGGGATGATGTGTGACTTGGAGGGGAACGTGCAGGTGGTGTTGTTCCCATGTGCCTGTTGCCCTTGTCCTTCTAGGTGGTGGAGGTTGCGGGTTTTGGGGGTGTTGCCGAAGAAGCATTGGTGAGTTGCAGCAGTGCAACCTGTGGATGGTACACACGGCAGCCACGGTGCGCCGATGGTGAAGGGAGTGAATGTTTAGGGTGGTGGATAGGGTGCCAATCAAGCGGGCTGCTTTGTCCTGGATGGTATCGAGCTTCTTGAGTGTTGTTGGAGCTGCACTCATCAAAGCAAGTGGAGAGTATTCCATCACACTCCTGACTTGTGCCTTGTAGATGGTGGCAAGGCTTTGGGGAGTCAGGAGGTGAGTCACTCGCCACAGAATACCCAGCCTCTGACCTGCTCTTGTAGTTACAGTATTTATGTGGCTGGTCCAGATAAGTTTCTGGTCAATGGTGACCCTCTGAATGTTGATAGTGGGGGATTCGGCCATGGTAATGCCGTTGAATGTCAAGGGGAGGTGGTTAGACTCTCTCTTGTTGGAGATGGTAATTACCTGGCACTTATCTGGCGCGAATGTTACTTGCCACTTATTAGCCCAAGCCTGGATGTTGTCCATGTCTTGCTGCATGCAGGCTCGGACTGCTTCATTATTTGGGGGGATGCGAATGGAACTGAACACTGTGCAATCACCACCGGCTAACAGTGGCTGCAGTGTGTACCATTCTCAGGATGCACTGCAGCAACTCGCCAAGGCTTCTTCGACAGCACCTCACAAACCCGCGACATCTACCACCTAGAAGGACCAGAGCAGCATGTACATGGCAACCACAGCACCTGCACGCTCCCCTCCAAGTCACAAACCATCCCGACTTGCAAATATATCGCCGTTCCTTCATGGTCGCTGGGTCGAAATCCAATAACTCCCTTCCTAACTGCACTGTGAGAGAACCTTCCCCACACAGACTGCAGCGGTTGAAGAAGGCGGTTCAACACCACCTTCTCAAGGGCAATTAGGGATGTGCAATAAATGCCGGCCTCGCCAGCGACGCCCACATCCCATGAACGAATTTTTAAAAAGTTCCACGTTGCACGGCCGTTATTTTGTTAGGCATCATGATACATCTTTAAGTGTTTCTGAATAACTTCTATATTTTGTCAATCCGGCCATTTCAGCAGCCATGTTGAAAACAATACAATGTCTCATCTTTTATAAAATGGTAAGTATCTTTCCACGCATTGAGTGCTCTTTTTACACACATTCTCTAATTATCTATGTTTACATTGTCACCTCCCAATATCCATAGGATGAGTATTACAACATCATACATCTACCTATGAAAAGTAATGAAAGCCTGTCAGCACATTTGTTCATAGTTATGTCATTATGCAAGTTGGTTGATTTAAGTGTAGGATGTTGACCCTGCAACTAAAGCCTCTACAGCATCCAATTCAAATTGAATGATAAGCATTGGAAAACAGATCTGTTGTGAACGCAAATCCTCTGTGAACGCGATCACCAGTGAACACAAATCTTCGGGGACGCGTTTTCAGACGCAAAGCAGTCAGCGTTTAAGTAAAGCGAAATAA
Source organism: Heptranchias perlo (assembly GCF_035084215.1). Classification (NCBI taxonomy): domain Eukaryota; kingdom Metazoa; phylum Chordata; class Chondrichthyes; order Hexanchiformes; family Hexanchidae; genus Heptranchias; species Heptranchias perlo. The sequence goes on along the minus strand of NC_090338.1, from coordinate 8,830,167 downwards.
CTTTGCATTGAAAATGTTTGGAAAGTAGATGTTGCTTGCATTTTGCATTTACTCGTTCTTTTTAATAAAGATGCTGGCGTCTGACTCATATCCACGTCTCTTTTCCTTGTATTGAGTAAAAAAGGTGTTTCACATTGACCAGACCTGAATTGGGTATGCTGTTTGTGACATCAGCCATTATATCAACTCGATTCGCCACAGTTGCACGTCGTTAGCTTTAGCTCAGCAGTCCTCAACTTCTTCAGAAGTTCAACAGTGTCGCATCACAGGCAGCCATGTTGAAATCAATAAAATGTCTCGGGGTGTAAATAAGGGTAAGTATCTTTCCCTGCAGTCTCGTGCTATTTTACGCACATTCTCTAATTTTCTATGTTTGCAGTGTCATCTCCCAGTTCCACAGCATACTAATTACATCATCAATCCACCTGTGAAACGTAATCAAAATCCTGGTAGCACACGCGTTTACACAAACACTTCCGTCCTTATGCACGTTGCTTGCTTTAAACGAAGTATGTTGTACCGTTATCTTGCAATGAGAGTCTCTGCAACATCCAATTCAAATTGAATTACAAATTGACAACTACTCATCGGAAAACTGATCAGTTGTGAACGCAAATCCTTTGTGAACGCAATCATCAGTCAACACAAACCTTGTGGAATTCGTTTTCTGACGCAGAGCAGTCTGCCTTTAAGTAAAGTGAAAGAACTTTGCATTAAAAATGTTTGGAAAGTAGGTGCTGCTTGGGTTTTGCCTTTATTTGTTCTTTTATTAAAGATGCTTGCGTAAGATTTATGTTCATTCCTCTTTTCCTTCTATGATAGGAATCAGGTGACGAAGGGGATAATCACCGAAAGCTTGTGATTTTAAAATAAAATTGTTGGATTATAACCTGGTGTTGTAAGATTCCTTACATTTGTCCACCCCAGTCCATCACCGGCATCTCCACATCACCTCCTATGTATAAGAAAGGAGATGTTTCACATTAACCAGGCCTTCATTGTGCATGCTGTCTCTGAGGTTAGCTTTTATATTTACTGGATTCGCCACTCTAGCACGTTGTCTGTTTTAGCTCGATGGTTACTTCGCAGCAATTAACTTCATCGGAAGTGTAACACTGTCTCACCACGGGCGCTGTGACACTTTTTGTGGTCATTTGCAATCCTCTTAAGGCAAACTTCATTTTACATTTTTGAGAGACATCCGTCCGGATTTTGATCATGATTCATGCTTAAATGTTTCAACAAAAACTCCTATCTTGTGCCAAACCAGCCATTTCATTAGCCATGTTGATAGGAAAAAAATGTCTCCGCCCTTCGGGTCTTAATTGGCAAAGCAAAGCGCATCTTCCTGTGACCTTCAAATTACCCAGAAACTCATTTATTAATGCTAAAGCGAACTCACCTCGCTAAAATCGTCTCTAATGATGTTTACAAAACATTGCTGCTCCACTGCTCGAATTCTAAAATGGACATTATTATTTCTAAATTAGAATAACAATCTTTGCTTCCGAAATTTTAATATTGTAGCAGTTCTTTCCTAGTGCACGTGTATGTTGGAACCCTCAATGGCCTTTAGATTGAAAGTATATGAATTATTTTATTCACTTGATCATCGTGGACAGAGGAATTGCATTAAATAGTGTTAGGTATGGTTCCCTGCATTTGAAATATTTCCGTTCTCCTTTTCCGCACATTCTCTCCTTTTCCATGTTTGTATTTTCACCTCACGGTTGCCACGGGATACGAATTACAAACATCATCAATCTACCTTCGAAAAGCAATCTAAAGGTGTGATAGCATTCAATTTAATCGTAGGTTCGATATTGTCTAACCACAGGCACTAATTGCTATGTTGCTTTCTACGGAAATTATTTTCAAAACCAAAATGAGAACGGTTGTCCACAGCAGTGAACAGAATTAAATACAAGAAGAATGCCAAAGTATCGCCGCAATCAGTTTCGAACCAGATTCACCAGAAAGAGGTAATTTCCTTTCCGAATTGTGTGCAACAATGTCGTAACGCCGTTCTTTTTAAACGGGATAACGATATTGGCGCAAAATAACAAATGACGAAAACTTGTTTTCCAAATTGCGCAGCGGGAGCTATGGGACGATGTAATTGAAATTTGCAACGAGTTGAAGAGCAGGTATTTACAGCAATCCTTACTTGCGTACCTGGCGTCAGCAGTTCAGGGTGAAGCATTAAGCCTTACTCACCATCAACCCCTCCCATTTGCAGATAGTTATTCTCTACTGTATTATCTTCTAATTGTGCATGCTTCCAGCTTCAAGTTGCAAATTCATCAATCCCAAATCCCAAATCAGCCTTATCTCAGAAGTTCCCTTACGATCATTCAATTGTATTTCAAGAATTCTTGTTACTTATGTGTGATTATATTACCGATATTGGTCGTGGCTCTTTACTCAGTGATTCCCTTGGGGTCTTCATTTGCTGCAGTCCTATTCTTACAGTTAAGGCAAGTAAATCTCCCATTTATTGCGGTAAAGTCGTTATGCTTCAGAAAGAAATCAGCAAATCCCGGTAACCTTTACTCCTGGACTACCCCCTCCCACCCTCTACTTCCGGGGTTTTCCGCGAATTGAGGATCTATTATCTTCATTTATCTCAGATTTTAATTTCTATGCTACACAAATACATTTGCTTAAATAATCATCTATGATTAGTTTTTTTTAATTAATTAAACAGTTGTTTCAACAATTCCTCCCAGGAAAAATACTCATGCCCACCATGTATATGAGAAATCAATCCAGCCTTACTTTGATGAAATTTAACATCATCTTTGCATGACGGCTTTAATCAGAAACCATGTTGAATGGAGCGTAATCACAACTTTCCTCTACAGTTACCCTGACCTGATGAGACGATCAATGATTTGCATTTAATTTGGCTGACCGTTGACAAGTGCCACGCCTCTCGTTGATTCACGATATGTTCTGCAACAACTCGAAACAAATTAAAATCCTTAGGTTTTCGACATACTTTGATGAAATAGTTGTTATAACTACTAAAGTACGAAGTATTATTTTAATCTACTTTTAACTGCGGTATTATCAAATCAATGTAGTTCCACAATAAACTATAATTAATTGATTAAAAAGTGAACATAATTATTCACTTTTCATCTTTTATGTTACTGTCATTAAATTTTTGAATCAACTTGCTGAAATCTGATTTTTTTTACTTTTGCAAAATAAGTAGCCAAGTACATGTACTTTTTTATTAAAGAACTAAAATAGAATAAACAATATTGGAAATATTGAGATTTAATTTAGTAATCTGTAAAGGACACAATTACAATTTTAAAAAAAACTATGCATCCCCTTTTAAATACATTGAAACTGCATTTGACCCAATTTGTTCTGTTCAGTTGACGCGTTAAACTTACCACCAAAAGATAAATGGGAAAACTATTCTTCTCGACGCCTCTAGCCCTCTTCCACACTTGACAATATTTATAAGATGGAGACTAAATATCCCACAATAAATCACATACGTATCATTGGATTGATTTGAACATGAAACTTTTTTTTGCTTCACATTTTATTAAACAGAATTCTGACACGCGTGCGGTAATCAGTGAGAGAACAGAGAAAAGCTAATACTAATAGCAGGAACTTTTAAGGACACAATTTTAGTGAAATATATACATTTGGTACAACTACTGGAAAGCGCTGAAGACGATTTGAATGTTTTAGATTGAGAAACAAAATTGCTATACAGCTGTGATATCTTTCGTATTGAGATAATGGCGCCATCCAATATGCTTTTGTATGGCCATCTTAATCAGCATTGTATCGGTTCATAAAATGTATTGCATAGTATATATGCTTAAGCGGAATCGTAATGTCAGAGCAGTATCATAGTATGGTACAGCACGGAAGCAGACTATTCGGCCCATCGTGCTCATGCCGGGTCTTTGAAATAGCTATCCAATTAATCCAACCCACTGCTCTTTCCCCATAACCCTGTAATTATTTTCCCTTCAAGAAATTATCCAATTCCCCCTTGAAAGGTACTATTGAATCTGCTTCCACCAGTCTTTCAGGCATTGCATTCTGAATCATAACAACTCGCTGCTTAAAGAAATGTTTCATCATGTTGCCTCTGATTCTTTTGCCATTCACCTTAAATCTGTGTCCTCTGGTTACCGATCATTCTGCCACTGGAAACAGTTTCTCCTTATTTACTCTATCATAACATTTCATGATTTTGAACAACTCCATCAAATCTTCTCTTAATCTTCTCGCCTCTAAGGAGAACAACCCCAGCTTCTCCAGTCAATCCACCTAACTGAAGTCCCACATCCCTGGTAACAATCTAGTAAATCTCTTCTGCAACCTCTCTAACGTCTTGACATTATTCCTAAAGTGTGAATATAATACTCCAGCTGAGGCCCAACCAGTGTTTTATAAAGATTTAGCATAACTTGTTTGCTTTTGCACTCAATGCCTCTCTTAATAAAGCCAAGGATCCCATAAGCTTTTTGAACAGCCTCTGCAATTTGTCCTCCCACCTTCAAAGATTTGTGTACATACACCCCCAGGTCATTTTGTTCTTACACGCCCTTTAAATTGTACCATTTAGTGTATATTGCCTCTCCTCGTTCGTCGTACCAAAATGTATCACTTCGCAATTCTGTGCGTTATCTGCTATGTGTCTGTCCATTTCATCAGTCTGCCTATGATCTCTTGAAGTCTGTTACAATCCTCACATCGTTTACTATATTTCTGAATTTTATGTCATCTGCAAACTTTGAAATTGTACCCTATATACCCAAGTCCAGGTCATTAATATATATATATAAAAAAAACAGTGGTCCTAATGCCGAACCCCGCGGAGCACCACTGCATACTTCCCTCCAGTCTGAAAAACAACAGCTCACCACTACTCTCTGCTTCCTATGCTTTAGCCTGTGTCGTATCCATCCTGCCACTGTCCCTTCAATCCCATGGGCTTTAATTCATTTCAATCTCAATAACTTTAGTCATCCAGGGAGCGCTCGCTTTGGATGCCCTTCTTTTCCCCCTCGTGGCAATGTGTCTACTCTGTTCCCGAACCATCTCCAACTTGAAGGCCTTTCATTGTTCAATTACTGTTTTTCCTACCATTTTTTGATACAAAGTTACCTGGGCAAGATCTCTTTGTAACACACTGAAATTAGCCCTTCTACAGTTAAGCAGTTTTAAGCTTCTTGTTCCATGTCCTTTTCCATAACTATTCTGAACCTGATGATATTATGATCAATGTTCCCCAACTGAAACATACTCCACTTACTCCATTTCGTTCCCCAGAACTAGGTCCAGAACTGCTTCGTCCTTCATTGGGCAGCAAACAGACTGATAAAGAATGTTATCTTCTACACATTTCCTGAATTCCTCTCCTTCTTTGCCCTTCCCACTGTTATTATCCCAGTCTCTATAAGGATAAGTGAAGTCTCTCATACTCTCTACTCTCTACTTCTTGAATCTTTCAGTAATTTGTCTGTAGATTTTCTCCTTTATCTCCTTCCCACTATTTGGTAGCCTATAGTATACAAGCAGTAGCATAATAGCTGCTCTATTGTTCCTTAGTTCTAACTAAATAGATTCTGCCTTTTACCCCTCAACTACATTAACACTTTCCAGTCCTGTAATAATTTATTTAATTAATACTGCCACCTCCTCCCTTCTTTCCTTCCCTATCTTCCCTGAATACAAATGTAAGGAATCTTACAACACCAGGTTATAGTCCAACAAATTTATTTTAAAATCACAAGCTTTCGGAGATTATCCCCTTCGTCAGGTTGTAAGGTTCCTTACATTTGTCCACCCCAGTCCATCACCGGCATCTCCACATCATGGCTTCCCTGAATACCTGTAGCCAGGAATATTAAGCACCCAATCCTCCCCTTCTTTGAACCAGGTCTCAGTTATTGCCACTATATCGTAGTCCCATGTGGCTACTTGAGCCTGCAGCTCACAAACCTTATTTACCACATTACGTGCATTTATGCACATGCACTCCAATCTCATCTTAGACTGCCTCGCATTTGCCCACTGTCTGAATCCTCCTATTTCTGAACTATTCTTTACTCTAGTGCTACTTGTCCCTCCTATTCCTCTGTGCACCTTGTTTCTCCTCTCTAATGTTTCATCATAGTGTCCATCTCCCAACTAATCAGTTTAGCTCCCCCGCACCCCCACCCCCCCCCGCCACCCCAACCTCCACAAAACTAATTAGCCTCCCCACAAGGACTTTGATCTCAGCTCTGTTGAAATACACCGGGTCCACCTTGAACAGATTCTTCCTACCCCGAAACTGGTGCCAATGCTCCAGGAACCTGAACCCCACCCTCCTTCATCATTCCTCCAGCCACGCATTAACCTGTCTTATCCTACCTTCCCTATACTCACTAATGCGTGGCACTGGGAATTATCCAGAGATTACTTTAAATATGTGTTATAGTCATTTATGTGTTAAGATAAACAATATTTCAGCTGCTTTAAACTGTCGTATACCCAATGCACCATTAGAAAGCGCGATCTGCCGCAAATATATTTATATGGTGAGTCTAATCTGTAGTGAGCAGCTGCTTTCGACGTGAACACATAAAAGTACTTCTGGCCTGTGCACACTCTTTTGTGTCTTCTATTTTTTTCCAGATAGTTTCAGTATGTGTGCTAATACAGCCAAAAAATCTCCAAGTGAAAACAAACAATACTGAAAAAGAGGATCATATCTTAAAATAATATTAAGGCTACATCCGATAATATAAACAACGGGATTTTTATATTTAAATATTTGTCTTTCTGTATACTGTGATCTGTTTGAACAATTTGCGTCCATAGCGACCACTCTGGCTACCAAGCGATTAATAATCTGTCGAGAGACCAATTATTTTCCAATGTTGGTCGATCTGCAAAATGAATAATTGCAGTCGGGATCCAAGCTAATCACTGTCATAGTAATATTGCGCCTTGGTATTTGTAAGTCTTTCGACTAAGTATTAGCAGTTAAATGAAAATAAAACATAAATGCATCTGGTATAAGCGCTGGTGGTGATGGGGGCACACGTGGATGTCACTTGAGACGAGTTCTCCAGGGTGGAGACATACACTTAAAATTGCTCGGTTATATCGCACCAAAGCAGCAACAGTGCGACAGAGCAGCTGGTGCAGCTCCTTTCTTGTACCATGTCCACTCTGTATACCTTCTGTGCGTTATTATTTATATCAGTAAATTTCGTTGTTGAACAGAGGATCTTTGCTTTGTTTCAAGTTAGAAATCTTTCTTGTTTTCATGCATTAAGAGTAATCACCATGTAAAAAGTTTCTATAAAAATGATTCCGCATCTATGAGATTTCGTTTTTGCTTTGCATGTTTCCACTTGGAACTTGTCCGATTATTTGTTCCTTATTTCTATTTAATTTTTGCTTTTTTCCTTATTTCTATTTACATTTTGCTTTTTGTAGAATTGGGAAATCCCGTTCATGTAATATGTATATTTTAATGCTATATTTAATGTTAGAATTTTAAACTTCATCACTTTTTATTATTAATTGACAGTCATTCGGAAAAACGTAGCACTTCATTTCTTTTCGAACACTCATCATTCTCTTGAAGTTCTCCTTTTAGAATTCGTATGTATTAAAGCAATCAATAGTTTACATCGTAATTTCACCCGAATGATGAAAAGGATGATAAATTGTCCTTAATAGTGGAAACGTGAGATTCTGGGACTAATTTTAGTGAAGTAGAGAGGCATAAGGTTTTGATGAGGTGAATTCAGATCAACCATTTATTTTGGTTGGGAGTCAGTGGCAAAGGGTAATGAATTAAACATCTTCATTGAAGGTGAGGATAAACCCTTTGAGACATCTGTTCAGACAGAGTGGTCGAATTTGACTTTTGGGCGAACAGCTGGTGGAGCAGCTGGCTAATCTCCCATACCCGCGGCGAAGAGGCAACGGTCTCATTAACATCGCCAAACTGGTATCCAGGTTCCGATGGCTGGATTCAGGCTCCCAATAGAGGCTACTATTATTTTGTGGGACCTGCAGGAGCCTTCTACTTGCAAGGGCCCCACAAAAATCATTCCAAATTTTCCTTGGTTAGGCCTCTTCGGCTGCATCATCGGAATGTGCATGGTCCTCCTCAGACCACTTCCTACCTAAAGTGGCAATCCGGGACCTAGGACACTAATTTGCATATTAAAAGTGGGCCTGCCGCCTGAGATATCTGGGCATTTCCGCCACCCGGCATTATTGCTTTTCAACATGTTTCCCGCATTTTCGTTGGTGTTAGCAGGGAGGGAACACTACGGACCCCATTTAGGCGCCATTACCGTCTGAATAACGCCAGGCAATAGAAGGAAAATTGACCCCTGAGAGTTGCTGCGACATTGAATACTTTGCCAACGAGATTGGTTGAGACAGAGACCATTGTATCTTTTCAGGGAAAATTGGATACATAGTTGAAGCAAAGGACGATACGTTTCTAAGGATATGTATTTTTATTCTGTCTTATTGCAATGACAAGTTCTTTAAGCTGATGTAAAACAGAAAATGTTGCAAAAGATCAGCGCATTAGTAAAAAAAATCAGTTTTGAGACTTTTAACATTCATGCTTAACAATAATCAGTTTATTTTTCTGATTAGACTACTTACCAATGAAGCCATTGCAAAATGCATTTTAGTTACTAAGATGACACAATTTTCTCCCCAAAGACAATTTAACTCTGAACCCCTAAAATATGCTGAACCACGTTTAAATAAATTATTTTAAAATCACGTCTAGTCGTAGGCTCCAATGATCTGCAGTTTCAATTATCAATTGGTAATAACAGCTCGGGTTTCCGCCAAGCAACGCCTGGATGAAAGTTGAATTATTCTGTTCAAAAGAGAGCATGCTTACTCTGATGCGCATAACTCTTACCCGACGACTTAATTGAAAATGCTCAGAGAAGGAGAAGGCAACAACTGCACAGTATTAACATCCAAAAGCATTGCAAATGGGCTTAAAATTGGCCAGGATATCAACGTGGCCGCCCTGGACACGTTTTATATTTGGTTTGAGATTCAACTGCATTTACATCCAATGCGGCGTGTGCATCAAAGAGAAGTCATGTGAGAATGTTGTCTCTCAATTGTCAGGTCGGTTCCTTCACTCCAGAGTCAAATCATTGCCAGGATTTACACTACAACGTTAGAGTCAAGCCCCGGCAATCATAACTCACTTACACCATAAATTCACCTTTAGTCTAAGCCAGGTACAACTCAAAATCTGCAAAACAGCATGACTTTTGCAAAGAACATCTCCCATATCTCAGCAAAGAAAACAGGGATTCACTATTATCCTTCTTTTATGCTCCCCACAGATTTCAGGCATCGACGTTCTTATTTAGTCAATGTTCTTCGATGATATCACTTTGGCAGAGCTTATGTGTGGTTATTATGTGGGATATCATCGGGCCATAGATGTTCACAGCACATAACGAAGACAGTGGGCCAATTGCGTCCGTACTGATTCTTTACTAGATCTTTCCAAAATGAATCTAATGTCCCTACTCTTCCCAAATCGCCCTATATTTTCCTCTGCGTCAAATGTTAATACACTTTTCCCTTGAAAAATTGATTCAGTTGTGATGAGAATAAAATTGTGCGCTTGGATGAGTATGTCTGATTGCTACAACATGCATTAATCTCTGGTCACAATCTGTTATCACAGTTAATTAATTTCATTCTGATTCCAAGATTTTTGTATGTGCGTTTATTCACAGCATATTGTTGAAGAAATGCAATGTAAGAAGTCGATCTATCCGAGGCAATACTTTAAAATAACAGTATTACAAAAGACAGGCTGGTGGAATGGGTGGACACGTGGCAGATGAAAGTTAACGCAGAAAAGTGTGAAGTAATACATTTCGGTAGGAAGAACGAGGAAAGGCAATATAAACTAAATGGTACAATTATAAAAAGGGTGTAGGAACAGAGAGATCTAGGGGTATAGGTGCACAAATCGTTCAAGCTGGCAGTGCAGTTTGAGAAAGCGGTTAAGAAAGAATACGGAATACTGGATTTTATAAATCGAGGCATAGAGTACAAAAGCCAGTTGTTTGTGAGCTGCACGGCCTCTTTGACATACAAGATGGCGTCTTGGATGAGCACGCAGGTTTCCAATGTGACGTACGCCAGACGCCATCCTGGTATAGGAGATAGCGCATGCACAAATACCGAACGCTGGAAGCATGTAAAGTAGGGAGAAAATGCGTGCAATCTGTGTGAAATGGTGATTTAAAGTGATAGACACCATTTTTGAACTAAAGCTCAACTCAAACCACAGTCTAAACCCCGACCATCTGACCATCAAATGGACTGCAGCGGTTCAAAATGGCGGCTCAAAACACCTTCTCAAGGGCAATTAGGGATGGACAATGAATGCTGGCCTTGCCAGAAACACCCACATCTCATGAAAGAATAAAAAGAAGTGCTTGAAGGACCCCCTACCAGCACTACTTAAAGGGACCATGCAGGTGTTTCAGGTTAGTTGCTGCATTATTGCTTCTGGCTGCTGGTGGAGTAAGAAGTGTTTCTTGAAGCTCCCTATTCTTACTGAGAGATGCTAGACTGTATTTGAGAGTGCTTTTGTAGTTACTGCCTTACGGGTTGGAAAGTTACAACCGTGGTTGGACAACATTCCTGCCAACCATGGGCGGTCTGCTAGGGCTCCCGCTGGGCATTGAGCATGACAGGGAGCATGCAGAGAGGCCACGCATAGCAGGTCTACTTCTGAGGAGATGGAGGACGAGGAGTCGCACAGCACAGAGCAGGAGGCTCTACACAATGAGGGCCTTCCCCGACCAATTCTCTTACTACAACATGACCAAGGAGGATTGCGTCCCAATGCCTAAGGTTCGCCATGGAATCTCTGATCGAGATTTGTCAACTGGTGCGGCCACAACTGGAGCCTCAGTGCAGGGCAGGGACAGCATTGCCTATGGCTGTGAAAGTCACTGTGGTGCTGAATTTCTATGGCTCAGGAGCATTTCAGGCCTCTGCTGGTGACATGTGCAACATCTCGTAGTATGCAGTGCAATGCTGCATAAGGGAGGTCACAGACGCTCTCTACCAAATGGGGAACAGGTTCATCACTTTCCCGCTCCACAGAGACACGCAGAAAGAGCGAGCACGGGGGTTCGCTCACATTGCTGGCTTCCACATGGTGCAGGGTGCCATTGACTGCAAGCGTATTGTCCTGTATGCCCCGCATATCAACTCAGCTGTCTTCGTCAACTGAAAGGGCTTCCACTCCCTCAATGTGCAGTTGGTGTACGACCACACGCATCAAATCATGGAGGTAGATGCCTGCTACCCTGGGAGCAGTCACGACGTCTTCATTATGTGGCAGTCCAACATGTTAGTTATCTTTCACCCACTTCGGCAAGCCAAAAGCTGGCTACTGGGCGACAAGGGCTATCCCCTCAGGCTATGGCTCATGACAGCGGTCAGGAACTCACGCACACATGCACAGCAGGCCTATAATGAGACGCATGCTGCCACATGCAACATCGGGGAGCACACCATAGGCCTCCGCAAACAACGCTTCTGCTGCCTGGACCAGTCTGGAGGAGCCCTGCAGTACTCCCCTGAGTGGGTGGGAAGATTTGTGGTTGTATGCAGCATGCTGCATAACCTCGCCATCATGAGGGACCGGCCTTTGCCACAAATGATTGGAGAAGACACTGAGCCACAGCTGGAGGAGGAGAAGGCTGAGGAGGAAGAGGATGAGGAGGAAAAGGAGGAAGAGGTTGAAGAGCAGGAAAGGGTAGTGCCGGAAGAGGAAGTGGAGAAAGACTCAAGGGTGCTACAGAAAGCACACGCCTTTTCTGCATGCGCTCTGCGTGCTCGCCTGATCTGTGCCCGCTATCAATAATTTGAACAACATCCCGCAATTCACCAACAGTCCTACACTCCCCACCTTTCCACTCCCACAAGGAAATCAACTCGCCCTCCATCTGATTACATATTGGTGTACCTCTCAGCTCATTGCATAAATAAAAAGCACCACCAAATGCAAAATCCAAATCTCATTTATCAGTTAATAAATGAAATTGTGCAAACATAACAGAATTATTCACCCTTGTGCATTCACTTGGTGCCTTTTGTTCGTCTGCTTTTACCTATCCTAGTGCTCCTACGAGGTGCTTCCCCGTGGCTGGAGCATGGGTGGTGGGAGGCTGCTGGCCTTCAAAGGAGGAGCGTTCAAATGGTCTTGCAGGACGAACTCGAACAGCTCTGGGCTGGGCAGGCCCGGCTTCAGACTGCACCACCGCAGCATGGGCTGCAGCATTCTGGCATGGCTGGCCGATAGGTAACAACAGGGGCACTGGCGGAGTGGCAGGGGTGGGAGCAACAAGGCTGTTGTTCTGAGAGAGGACAGAAGGTCTGACTGCCGTAGCACCAGTGCCACTATCCCAGGGTGGTGCTTCAGCAATCCTAGTGATCAGCTGGAGAACGGATTGCTGGAGTGCTGTGACGCCCTGGAAGCCCCGTTCCACCGTGGTCCCCAGACACATGATAGCAGAAGTCTGAGCTTCCAAGGCAACCATCTGAGCTCCAAATGCAGCAGCCAGACCTTGGATCACAGATGTTTTTGCTGCAAAGGATGTTGTGACATCAGTCATCAGGTGCTGCATCATGGTGGGTTCCACATATGCGCCGATGGAGGTGACAACCCATTCCATGTTGGAAAGGATGAGCTCCAAGCTCTGCGCCCAGTGCCAAGTTGGAGCTGGACTAGTCCATGCCCTTCTCATTGTGCACAGGCTTTCTGGCAGGCTTTCCAATGCCACAAACATTTCGTGGTGTACGCCTATCAGCCATCTTCTGTAGCCTGACCCATCAAAGTCCTCATCTAACTCTACTGCAGCAGAACTAGTGAGCAACCTCGCCCTCAGCCGAGCTGACACCTATGGTATCCTTTCCCTACACCCCGGCTCCTGCGCGCTTGTGCTCGGGGTCTCACCACGTACAGATCCCTCCTCTAACCTCACCTCTATTGCAGTGTCAGTCTCTGAGCTGGTGGAAACAAGTGTCAGATCGAGTGACAGTGTGACTTCAGTGTTCTCCGCCTCCTCCTCCTCCTCCTCCTCCTCGGATGGTGCCGCCATGTGTTCTTGGGTATCTGCAATGACAAAGGGAAACAGGTTGAGTTGTAAAGTGGGGAGAGGATCAAGTAAGAAGTGCGTGCCGACAGCATCTGCAGCAAGTGAGTCAGAAAAGATTATTTTAGGAGGAAGTTGTGGAAAAGGAGCAGGAGCATTAGACATGCAGAGACCCCCTTCATCGGGACCTCCAGCGTGGCACACTGTGATTGCTGCAGCAATGGCCCACCCAATGATCCCAAGCACTGTCTCCTCTAGGGGGGTGAAGACATGTAAACGTGCCCGTCCATCCTCACCTCCCTCCTGCTGCCAAATGTTATGCGCCACTTTCTCCTGCAAGATAGAAGAGAGTATGTCAGTGAGACTCCTGCAAGGTGTGTCGGTGATATGTCTGTCATGGTCAAACAACTGCCTTTTGGTGTGACGTGTGTGTGGTAGTTGTGTGGCCTGCAAGTGTGGTACTATGTGCATATGAGATGCAGCATGCCGAGTGCAGCATTGCATATGGATGGGCAGTGTTTGTTAGTGGGTGGGTGACAGGGAGTGTGATGCGTGGAGCAGTGGTGCAGTTGGTAGGATGTGCCACTTGACACTTGCATTTACTAACCTTGATCACTCGTGTCAAATCATTGAAATTCTTTCGGCACTGCACACACGTGCGTGCTGCAATACTCCTGGCATTTACTTCCTGCGCCACAGCCTGCTAATGCCTGCAGAGCTGCAATCTGGAGGGTCATCGGACCGCCCTGCTGGTACATGTTGGCCCTCCTTTCATTCACGCCTTCCACCAGTGCCTCCAGAGCATCATCGGAGGAACGTGGAGCCCTCTCTCGTGCCGGTCCTAATGTTCTCGTGGCATTTTTCCCTCCTCTAAGTAAGCTGTGTACTTGCAATTTGAAATGTGCACCTCCACCTTAAAGAGGTGCAGGCTGCTGATGATGTCTGCTGTACTCACCCCATTTCCAACTTGCTCATTCTCCATGTAACCTCTCAGCATCGTGGGTAGCACTGGACTGCATGGAGATGTCGTGCTGTCTGTGTAGGGGCCATCGGGCGTGGGGTACCAGCGCATTACACTACCCCGCCTGAAAACGATCTATAATGGATTTTTCCCTCAAAGTGACAGAGCAGTGAAGACATTTGAATGAAGATAAACAGAGTCTGGCAGAAAGGGAAAGAGAGTTTAACGGTAATAGTGCATCAGCGAATAAGGTCAAAGCAGGGAAAAATGGTAAACAGTTAAAATTAAAGGTTCTTTCCTTGAATGCATGAAGCATTCATAACAAGATAGATGAATTAGTGGCACAAAAGAGATAAATGGGATTGATCTCATAGCCATTGCCAAAGTTAGGAACTAAATATTCCAGGGTAGTTGACATTTCGAAAAAAAACAAGCAGAATGGAAAAGGATGTTGGCTCGGAGGATAAGGGAGTCGGATCAATATGGGTGGAAATAAGAGATAACAAGGGGCAGAAAACACTGGTGGCAGTAGTTTATAGACTCCCAAAGAGTTGCTGTACCATTGGACAGTGTATTTACAAAGAAATAATAGGAGCATGTAACAAAGGTAATGCAATAACCATTGGGGACTTTAATCTTTATGTAGGCTGGACAAATCAAGTAGGCAAGGCAGACAGGGGGATTAATTCATGGAATGCAATCCAGACAGTTTTCTAGAACAATACATCATGGGACCAACCAAGAAACACGCTATTTTAGATATTGTCTTGTGTAATGATTCAGGGTTAATATGTAATCTCACAGTAAAGGATCCTCTGGGGAAGATTGATCATAATATGATAGAATTTCACATTCAGTTTGAGAGTGACATATGTAAGTCCGAAACTAGAGTCAAAAACTTAAATAAAGCTAATTACATAGGCCCGAGAGGTGAGTTGGCTAAGTAGATAGTGAAATTAGATTAAAGTGTATGACGGTAGATAAACAATGGCAAACATTTAAAGAAATATTTCAATATTCTAAACGGATATACATTCCATTGAGAAATAAAAACTCGAGGGGAAAAGCAATTCATCCGTGGCTAACTAAAGAAGCTAAGGATAGTATTGGATTAAAAGAAGAGGCCTATAATGTTATGACGAAGAGTAGTAAGCCTGAGGATTGGGAGAGTTTTAGAAACCAACAAAGGATGATGATTGGAAGGTAGCAAATGTAACCCCTCTATTAAAGAATGGAGTTAAAAAGAAATCAGGGAACTATAGGCCAGTTAGCCTGATGCTGGTTTTCGCAAAAATGTGGGGAAATGGTAATAGGGCACTTAGAAAGTCATAATATGATTAGACAGAGGCAACATGGTTTTATGAAAGGGAAATCGTGCTTTACAAATTTATTAGAGTCTTTTGAGGATCTAACCAGAAGGGTTGATAAAGGGATATCAGTGGATGTAGTATATTTGGACTCACAAACGTCATTAAATAAGGTGCCGTATAAAATGCTTTTATGCAAGATAAGGTCTCATGGGGTTGGGTGTAATATATTAGCATGGATAGAGAATTGGTTAATGGTCAGAAAATAGAGATTAGGGATAACCTTATGGCCCGGCATATTCCTCAATCTATCATTACCAACAAGCCAGGGGATCAACCCTGGTACAATGAGGAGCATAGAAGAGCATGCCAGGAGCAGCACCAGGTGTACCTAAAAATGGGGGGCCAACCTGGTGAAGTAACAACACAGGACTACATGCAAGCTAAGCAGAGGAAGCAACATGCTAAAGAGAGAGCTCAGCAGTTCCACGAACAAAGGATCAGATCAAAGCTAAGCAGACCTGCCACATTCAGTCTTGAATGGTAGTGAACAATTAAACAACCAACGGGAGGAGGAGGCTCCGGGAACATCTCCATCCTCAATGATGGCGGAGTCCAGCTCGTGAGTGCAAAAGATAAGGCTGAAGTATTTGCAGCCATCTTCAGCCAGAACTGCCGATTGGATGATACATCTCGACCTCCTCCCGTTATCCTCACCATCACAGAAGACAGTCTTCAGCCAATTCGATTCACTCCACGTAATATCAAGAAACGGCTGAGTGCACTGGATACAGCAAATGTTATGGGCCCAGACAAAACCCTGGCTGTACTGCTGAAGACTTGTGCTGCAGAACTGGCCGCTCCTCGAGCCAAACAGTTCCAGTACAGCTACAACACTGGCATCTACTCGACAATGTGGAAAATTGCCCAGGTATGTCCAGGAAGAATGCAGTGGTTTTTGGAGGCTAATCACCTCCATCCCAGGACATTGCTGCAGGAGTTCTTCAGGGCATTGTCCTAGGCCCAACTATCTTCAGCTGCTTCACAATGACCTTCCCTCCATCATAAGGTCAGAAATGGAGATATTTGCTGATGATTGCACAATGTTCAGTTCCATTCGCAACCCCTCAGATAATGAAGCAGTCCGTGCTCGCATGCAGCAAGACCTGGACAACTTCCAGGCTTGGGCTGAGAAGAAAATTGCCAGGTATGTTCTAATTGCCTTTGAGAAGGTGGAGGTGAGCCGCTTTCTTGAACTGCTGCAGTCTGCGTGTTGAAGGTTCTCCCACAGTGCTGTTAGGTAGGGAGTTCCACGACTTTGAACCAGCGACAATGAAGGAACTGCCATACATTTCCAAGTCGGGATGGTGGGTGACTTGGAGGGGAACATGAAGGTGGTGTTGTTCCCATGTGCCCGCTGCCCTTATGTTTCTCGGTGGTAGAGGTCGCGTGGTTGGGAAGTGCTGTCAAAGAAGCCTTGGCGAATTGCTGCAGTGCATCCGGTAGATAGTACACACTGCAGCCACGGTGCGCCGGTGGTGAAGGGAGTGAATGCCTAAGGTGGTGGATGGGGTGCCAATCAAGCGGGTTGCTTTGTCCTGGATGGTGTCGAGCTTCTTGAGTGTTGTTGGAAATGTACTCATCCAGGCAAGTGAAGAGTACTCCATCATACTCCTGACTTGTGGCTTGTAGATGGTGGAAAGATTTTGGGCAGTCAGGTGGTGAGTCACTCGCCGCAGAATACCCAGCTTTTGACCTGCTCTTGTAGCCACAGTATTTATATGTCAGGTGCAGTTAAGCTTCTGGTCAATCGTGCCCCAGGATGTTGATGTTGGGGAATTCGGCGATGGTAATGCCGTTGAATGTCAATGGGAGGTGGTTAGACTCTCTTTTGTTGGAGATGGTCATTGCCTGGCACTTGTCTGGCTCATATGGTACTTGCCACCTATCAGTCCAAGCCTGGATGTTGTCCAGGTCTTGCTGCATGCAGCCTGGAGTGATTCATTATCTGAGGGGTTGGAATGGAACTGAATACTATGCAATCATCAGCGAACTTCCGCATTTCTGACCTTATGATAGAGGGAAGATCATTGATGAAGCAGCTGAAGATTGTTGTGCCAAGGACACTGCCCTGAGGAACTCCTGCAGCAATATCCCAGGGCTGAGACGAGTGGCCTCTCAGCAACCACTACCATCATCCTTTGTGCTAGGTATATCTCCAGCCACTGGAGAGTTTTCCACCTGATTCCCATTGACTTCAAATTTACTTGGGCTCCTTGGTGCCACACTCGGTGAAATGCAGCCTTGATGTCAAGAGCAGTCACTCTCACCTCACCTCACCTCAATTGAAGGGACAGCGTCGCATTTTTGACAGCGCAATGTAGAGCCTCAAACAATAACTGCACCAACCTGTTCTTATAGCAGGCTTGTTTCTCTAAATGATTTGCAAGCAAAGTATTGGTAATTTAAAATGTTCATTACAAATCCCGGATGTTTATTTATATTTTTATTTATTAAAAATGTGTGTTTAATTTCTATATGTGCAATTTCATTATCATAAATAAATAGTGATGTTGGGGAAATAAATAGTGATGTCTTGAGGAGTGTACATATTACAGAGAGGGAGGTGCTGGAAGTCTTAACGCGCATCAAGGTAGATAAATCTCCGGGACCTGATGAAATGTATCCCAGGACGTTATGGGAGGTTAGGGAGGAAATTGCGGGTCCCCTAGCAGAGATATTTGAATCATCCACCGCTACAGGTGAGGTGCCTGAAGATTGGAGGGTAGCAAATGTTGTGCCTTTGTTTAAGAAGGGCGGCAGGGAAAAGCCTGGGAACTACAGACCAGTGAGCCTGACATCTGTAGTGGGTAAGTTGTTAGAGGGTATTCTGAGGGACAGAATCTACAGGCATTTGGAGAGGCAGGGACTAATTAGGAACAGTCAGCATGGTTTTGTGAGAGGAAAATCATGTCTCACGAATTTGATTGAGTTTTTTGAAGGGGTAACCAAGAAGATAGATGAGGGCTGTGCAGTAGACGTGGTCTACATGGACTTCAGCAAAGCATTTGACAAGGTACCGCATGGTAGGTTGTTACATAAGGTTAAATCTCATGGGATCCAAGGTGAGGTAGCCAATTGGATGCAAAATTGGCTTGACGACAGAAGACAGAGGGTGGTTGTCGAGGGTTGTTTTTCAAACTGGATGCCTGTGTCCAGCGGTGTGCCTCAGGGATCGGTGCTGGGTCCGCTGTTATTTGTTATTTATATTAATGATTTGGATGAGAATTTAGGAGGCATGGTTAGTAAGTTTGCAGATGACACCAAGATTGGTGGCATTGTGGACAGTGAAGAAGGTTATCTAGGATTGCAACGGGATCTTGATAAATTGGGCCAGTGGGCCGATGAATGGCAGATGGAGTTTAATTTAGATAAATGTGAGGTGATGCATTTTGGTAGATCGAATCGGGCCAGGACCTACTCCGTTAATGGTAGGGCGTTGGGGAGAGTTATAGAACAAAGAGATCTAGGAGTACAGATTCATAGCTCCTTGAAAGTGGAGTCACAGGTGGATAGGGTGGTGAAGAAGGCATTCAGCATGCTTGGTTTCATTGGTCAGAACATTGAATGCAGGAGTTGGGATGTCTTGTTGAAGTTGTACAGGGCATTGGTGAGGCCACACTTGGAGTACTGTGTACAGTTCTGGTCACCCTATTATAGAAAGGATATTATTAAACTAGAAAGAGTGCAGAAAAGATTTACTAGGATGCTACCGGGACTTGATGGTTTGACTTACAGGGAGAGGTTAGACAGACTGGGACTTTATTCCCTGGAGAGTAGGAGGTTAAGGGGTGATCTTATAGAAGTCTATAAAATAATGAGGGGCATAGATAAGGTCGATAGTCAAAATCTTTTCCCAAAGGTAGGGGAGTCTATAACGAGGGGGCACAGATTTAAGGTGAGAGGGGAGAGATACAAAAGGATCCAGAGGGGCAATTTTTTCACTCAAAGGGTGGTGAGTGTCTGGAACGAGCTGCCAGAGGCAGTAGTAGAGGCGGGTACAATTTTCTCTTTTAAAAAGCATTTGGACAGTTACATGGGGAAGATGGGTATCGAGGGATATGGGCCAAGTGCAGGCAATTGGGACTAGCTTAGTGGTATAAACTGGGCGACATGGACATGTTGGGCCGAAGGGCCTGTTTCCATGTTGTAACTTCTATGATTCTATGATTCTATGATTATTTAGTATCTAATAAATCAACTTAAAAGCATGTAAACTTTTACCCACATGGCTCCAAATTAGACATCTGTTTATATCAGTTCATTTTCACTGTTTGTTAAAAATAAACTTAAAAATAATTAACAATATTACTTGTAAGTCTTTCAATCAATGTTCACAGTTTGAATCTTTGGAAATTAAATGCCAGCTTCATATTAAAGGATAGTATGGTCAAATTCCAAGGGTACAGAAAGAACTGATCTGTGTGAAGGGATGTGCCTCATTATGGCATACTTACGGAGAAAATGTGAGGTGTAATATTGGTACATGAAATGCAGAAATCATATTACTTTTTTCATTTATGGATGAGCTTTAAACTAGCAATATGGGAGGAGGGATCTGGTAGCAATAACAAAAGTTTAGAGATGACAGAAACAGGAGATGAGTGTAAAGGTTAGACCAGGATAAGGAATAAACGTAACATAAACAGTCAAGTAACAAATGCAACTATTAACAAAGGTATGAAAGGACTTTTAAAAATAAAGTAAAATGAAAACTATTAAAGATGAATTAAACTGCCTGTACAACAATGTATACAGCGTCCAAAATAAAACAGGGGAACTGGAGGCAATAATCCGTAGTGACAAAACAGATGTCGTAAGACTAATTGAAACATGGCTACATAAAGAACAGGACTGACAACTAAATATTGCAGGTTATAACAGAATCAGAAAGGCTAGGGATGGAAGAAGGGGTTGAAGTTGCTGTACTATTTAGAGATAGTAGAAAAAAGGACATATCTAACAGAAGGATAGAAACAGAATCCATATGTAATGGAATAAAAAATAAGAAGGGATCGATCACGCTGATAGCGGTATACTACAGACCGCCTAATAGTGGAAAGAAGTTGGAGGAAGAAATATGTAAGTAAATATATGAAATGAGCAAAGGACAAAGAATAATAATAATGGGAGGTTTTTACTATCCCTAAATAAACTGGCAAGAAGATGTCGATAAAGGGAACAGGTAATGGATTTTTTTAGAATGTGTGCGGGGCTCCTTTCTTACCCAGCATGTATAAAGCCCAACAAGAGAAGAAGCACTGATGGATCTCGTAACGAGAAATTAATCAGAATAGATAAGAGAAGCAAGCATAGGGGCAGTAAGCTTGGCAATAGTGATCGCAACATAATAAGGATTAAGATAAAGATTGAGAAGGACGTCAGTAAGGCAAAGAGTAAAGTAATAAATTGGGGGAAAAAAACTGATTTCGAGGTGATTAAAATGGAACTAAAGAAAATAAACTGGAAAGATTTACTGACAAACAAATATATAGAACAGCAGTTGGAAACATTTAAAACGGTGATCAATAGAGTCTAGCAGGAATATATCCCACTAAAAAGCAAGACTAAACTAGCCAGTAGTGATACACCATGGATTAATCAGGAAATTAGGGCAACATTGAAACTAAATAAAAGGCATCCACTAAGTACATAAGCAACAAAAGAGAGGATGACAAGAGGGAATACGAAAAAAATTAGGAAAGAAGTTTAAAGAATTAATTAGGAAAGCAAAGAGAAGCTACAAAATTAAATTATCAACGAATATAAAAATAAATAGTGAAGTATTCAACCGACACATAAATAACAAAAGAAAAATCTGGATAGGGATAGCGTACCTGCTAATGGATACACACGATAAACTCACAGATAATGATAGCAGAATGGCAGAAAGATTAAATAATTACTTTGCCTCAGTATTTACCAGAGAGACCAACATGATTGGCACGGCATTCGAAGAATTCAAAAAATATATGAAGACATTTAAGATCGAAATGGGGGAAATCACGATTTTGTATTTTTCTTTCCAGCAATCTGATTGTTATTCTGGTGGCCTGGTTAAATTTCATCTGCATATCACACCAGTGCCTAAAACATAAATATTACGATGATTCCCTTTATTACTCTGCTTCTCCCGTTCGATTGTGTTTTTTTCCTTCTTAACATTAACCCGTTGCCAACCACCCTGGTTGCTGTCTTAGTTCTCTGTCACTTAACCGATAAGTTCTTCAATACTGCTAAAAGCATAACACGTTGAAAAAAAGCAGCTAGTCATTTAGCATTTGTAAATATTCAGGTTTCAAACTTGTACCCTTCATCCTTAATGCTTAAAAGTTTCTCTTTCTGAGTCCAAAACCAACCTTTCATTCTCTATGTAGTTACAATTTATTAAACTATAGCATTGACCAATACAAAGGGCACATAAATCCCAATCCTTAAATCTATTTTCCTCTCTTTCATCTCTGTTAACAGTGAGCAACATTCATCACAATGGCATCATCTGAATTATAATGTTGAAATGACGTCACATCTCTTCACTCTCCAGTGTCATCAACTGAACTCAGTAAAAGTACGAGTACCTTTTAGTAGACTTTCAATAATTCGCATATCATTCTCTGCTAAATCTTAAACCTTAAACTATTTTCCACTGATGTAATGGTAAAATGTATACTATTTACTATTGAAATGGTACTATTTGCTGTCCAAATAGATGTGACTCTATCTTCCCAAACTATTTTTGAACCAAATCAAGCAGCTCGTGTAAACGTCAAACAATATTTACATGAACTGTTTTAAAATTACGTCTAGGCGTAGTATGAATTTAGCTCCAGTTAACAGTAGATAGCAGTAGCTTATGTTTCAGCCAAGCAATGCCCGTGTGCAAGGATAGGTAGACGTATATTAAATAGAACAAGCTAACTGGCATTAATTAGACGTGGGTGCTTATTAAATTAGCATAATTGTACGGGTTAAGTTAGTCAAAACACACTCCGTCCAAAGACATACAAAGATTTATCAGGCTCGGCAGCCAACTGGGTTTGATAGTGTGAATGGAACGTTAATTATTGGAGAGACAGAAGGTCTGGAAGACATCTGGGGAGTATGGATAGGGAATACGTCCCCTTTGTAATAAATATGACAAGAGATAATGCATTAAACACTAGAGAATCGCAATGACCAAACATGTTGAAGGCCATCCTGAGTGCGATAAATCTAAAATACATTAGTTGATATGCAGACTAAATGTTAGCACCTGACTTAAATATTAAACAAGCTGACGTCACAAGAGCATTTACATAGTAGGTATTGCCGCATTGGACGCAGTAATTAACCATACAAATACAGGCTACACTGCGGTACTTCAGGAAGTACTGTGAGCCGTTGAGAAATTCCAGTTCACCCGCCTGGATAAACTCTACGTCTGTGAGTATGTCTGACGACGATTTCATGGTCACTGCATGTTTGGGTTGTATCAGTGTGTTTATCAATAACAGTTATTAATCAAACATCTTGATATATCCTGATCTTTGAAACTGCAATGAGATGAACGATAGTGAGTATCCACAAACCTCAACAATGTGTGCACTGCCTGGACGTAAGTTGAATTATTCTGCCCAGAAGAGAGCAATCTTACTCCGATGCGCACGCAGAGCTATTATCTTTAGACTTAATTGAAAATACGCAGAGATGGAGAAAGCAGAATGTGAACAGTGTTCACATTCAAATGCATTGCATTGGGGTTGAAAAATTGGTCAGGAAATCCAAGTGACCACGCCAGAGATGTTTTATATTTGGTTTGAGACTTCAATTATATTCAATGCGGTGCGCATATCAAAGAGGTGTGTTAGAATCTTTTCTCCCAGTTGTCAGATCGACTTTTTTAACATAGAATCAAATCACGCCCAGAATTTACACTACAACTTTACAGTCAGCCCCAAGTGGAAATTGCTTAGCACTCGTGATGGACTGTTACTGAATATGCACCTTTACTCTAAACCACAAACTCCCAGGTACTACTCAACCTGCGAAACAGCATGCCCGTTGCACTGGACGTCACCCATATTTCAACAACGAAATGTGGGATCAGCTACTACCATTATTAATCATGCATTTTCGTGTATTTCAGGCATTGGCGTTCTTATATATTCAAATTTACTTTTGTTATTTCACTGTGCGAGATCAGATTTAGAATGAAAATGTATACACAAGGATAAATTAGATTTAGCATGAAACTTTAATCATAAGACACATTTGCTTTATTTTCGATACATATAAGTTTAAGAGAGAGGCTATTAGATTCCCTGTTGAATCAATAGGCTAACTATAAATATTGAATTCTAGCTGACCTTGAAGCATCAGCAGTTTAATTAACTCTCCCCTTAGAAACATAGGAACGCCTTGAGATCATCCGGAGCCTGAGCATGAGACAGCATGTCTGCCACCATCAGATCCATCTTTCCAGCTTCAGGGGGAAGCAAAAGAGTGATGGCATCTTAATGATGGTTCGGTGTTATTACATGCTAATGATGCAACAAACTGATATTCCCTGCACAGAAAGTAATGTTGAAGAGGTACATCAACATAGTTCAGCTGTATGGTTAATTGGCAAGGTTATATTTTTAAATGTCAATTTAGGAAGTGTGTAACTCCAGTTAATGCCTGAGGCACGACACCTAAATGTGGAATGAAAATAGATGAATGGAACTATTAGTTACAAAAACAATCCAACGAGGCTACATCTGTGGAAGAAGTGCAGTTTGGCAATAAGGAAGTGTACTCCTTCAGTTAGATAGAGGTCAACTGTGAAAGTAAGGCAGCGAGGAGATAAAGATGTACTATTCCTTGCAGTTCGATAAAGGTCTATTGTTAGCGCTTGAAATACATCTTTTTGGAATCGTTCTAAAACTGTACTTCAGCACAATGATATGATTGACACAGGTAACAAGAGCAACGTAGGCTGTATGTTTCCGGTCTTAAATAGATGGACAGCTGGCAGCCTAATTGAGAGTCTGTGCTGCGGCATAAGAAAGCTGACAATTACTGTCAAGGCAGAAGATTTTCTAGTGCCTCCCAGATGTGGTAACTATCGAACTGTAAATTCTGCAGACATAACCTATTAGGTGAATAACTTCATTATACAACTATAATATTGTATGGATATGAAAACAGGTATTCCTTTGTAGAATCTCTTATATAATGTTTTAGTATGCGAGAACAAATCAAACACACTGCCATAAGGAGGAAAGATGGTGCATCCAAGCCTAAAGGTCGATAGATGACAAAGTAAATTGAGATTAAAATACAACAGAAAAATGAGCTTTATGTCAAATGTTACGTTTTGTTTCCTTCCTTCATGGGATGTGGGCGACGCTGGCAAGGCCAGCATTTATTGCCTATCCCTAATTACCCTTGAGAAGGTGGTGGTGAGCCGCCTTCTTGAACCGCTGCGGTC
This sequence comes from Heptranchias perlo, assembly GCF_035084215.1. Lineage (NCBI taxonomy): Eukaryota > Metazoa > Chordata > Chondrichthyes > Hexanchiformes > Hexanchidae > Heptranchias > Heptranchias perlo. The sequence goes on along the minus strand of NC_090338.1, from coordinate 8,805,225 downwards.
TGTGTGGTGAAGGTTCTCCCACAGTGCTGTTAGTTAGGGAGTTCCAGGATTTTGACTCAGCGATGCTGAAGGAACTGCGATATTTTCCCAAGTCGGGATGGAGTGTGACTTGAAGGGAAACGTGCAGGTGTTGTTGTTCCCATGTCCCTGCTGCCCCTGTCCTTCTAGGTGGTAGAGGTCGCTGGCGAAGAAGCCTTGGCGAGTTGCTGCAGTGCATCATGTGGATGGTAAACATTGCAGCCATGGTGCGTCGGTGGTGAAGGGAGTGAATGTTTAGGGTGGTGGATGGGGTGCCAATCAAGTTCGATGCTTTGTCCTGGATGGTGTCGAGCCTCTCGCGTGTTGTTGGAGCTGCACTCATCCAGGCAAGTGAAGACTATTCCATCACACTCCTGACTTTTGCCTTGTAGATGGTGCAAAGGCTTTGGAGAGTCAGGAGGTGAGTCACTCGCAGCAGAATACGCAGCCTCTGACCTGCTCTTGTAGCTACAGTATTTATGTGGGTGGTCCAGTTAAGTTTCTGGTCAATGATGACCCTCAGGATGTTGATGGTGGGGGATTCGGCGATGGTAATGCCGTTGAATATCAAGGGGAGGTGGTTAGATTCTCTCTTGTTGGAGATGGTCATTGCCTGGCACTTGTCTGGCGCGAATGTTACTTGCCACTTGTCAGCCTAAGCCTGGATGTTGTCCAGATCTTGCTGCATGCAGACACAGACTGCTTCATTATATGAGGGGTTGCAAATGGAACTGAACACTGTGCAATCATCAGTGAATATCCCCATTTCTGACCAGGTCATTAATGAAGCAGCTGAAGATGGTTGGGCCTAGGACACTGCCCTGAAGAACTCCTGCAGCAATGGCCTGGGGCTGAGATGATTGGCCTCCAACAATCACTATCATCTTCCTTTGTGCTAGGTATGACTCCAGCTACTTGAGAGTTTTCCCCTGATTCTAATTGACTTCAATATTCATAATTACTGGTTCAAAATCCTGGATCTCCCTACCTAACAGCACTTTGGGAGAACCTTCAGTCCAGAACCTTCAGTAGAGAAAACAATAGAAATCCAGGCAGAATGCAGATAGTGCAGGGGGTGGGGGGATTGAAAAGGGATATAAAAAGGACAAAGAGAGAGGATGAGAAAAGATTAGTGTGTAACGCACAAGGGAAACCGACAATCGTTTAATAACATATCAAAAGTAAAAGGAAAGCCAATTACATCAACAAGAACTTGCATTTAATTAGCGAATTTAATTTAGCACTTCACAGGACGGTTCTCAAACAAAATTTGTCACTGAGACACGTAAGGAGGTATTGGGACAGATGACCAAAAAGCTTGGCCAAAGCGGTAGGTTTTAAGAAGCGTCTTCAAGGAGGAGAGGTGGAGAGGTTTAGGGAGGGAATTCCAGAGCTCATGGCCAAGGCAGCTGAAGGCACGGCCACCAATGGTGGAGCGATTAAAATTGGGGATGGGCAAGGGGCAAGCGTTGGAGGAGTGCAGAAATTTCATATGGTTGTAGGGCTGGAGGAGGTTACAGAGATAGTGCGGGGCGAGACAATGGAGGGATTTTAAAACAAGGATGAGTATTTTAAAATTGAGGTGTTCCCCAACCGGGAGCCAATGTAGGTCAGCGAGCACAGGGGGGATGGGAGAACGGGACTTGGGGCGAGTTAGGATACGGGCAGCAGAGTTTTGGAGGAGCTCAAGTTTAAGGACGGTGGAAGATGGGAGGCCAGCCATTAGGACATTGGAATAGTCCACTCTGGAAGTAACAAAGGCATGGATGAGGGTTTCATCAGCAAATGAGCTGAGGCAGGGTCGGAGACAGGCGATGTTACTGAGGGTAGTAAACAGTGGGGAGGATAGTGATAGACTTCAAGAGGTTATAGGCAGGCTGGTGGCATGGGCGGACACGTGACAGATGAAATTTAACTCAGAAAAATGCAAAGTCGTACATATTGGTCGGAAGAACGAGGAGAGGCAATATAAGGTACAGGGCACAAAACTAAAAGTGATACAGGAACAGAGAAATCTGGAGGTATATGTGCACAAATCGTTGAAGCTGGCAGGGTAGGTTGAGAAAGTGGTTAAAAAAGCATGCGGGATCTTGGGCTTTATAAATAGAGGCATAGAGTTCTAAAGTATGGAAGTCATGATGAACCTTTATAAAACAATGGTTCAGCCACAACTGGAGTATTGCATCCAGTTCTGGGCACCGCACTTCAGGAAAGATGTGAAGGCCTTCGAAAAGGTGCAGAAGAGATTTACTAGAATGATTCCAGGGATAAAGGACTTTAGTTACATGGATAGACTGGAAAAGCCGGGGCTGATCTCCTTGGAACAGAGACGGTTGCGAGGAGATTTGACAAAGGTATACAAAATCATGAAGGGTCTAGACAGAGTAGATAGAGAGAAACTGATCCCATGATGGAAGGGCCAAGGAACAGAGGACATAGATGTAAGGTGATTGGCAAAAGAACAAAGGTGACATGAGGAAAAACTTTTTTTTTAACACAGCCAGTGGTTAGGATCTGGAATGCACTGCCCAAGGGGGTGTTGGAGGCAGATTCTTTCATAGCCTTTAAAAGGGAACTGGATAAGCACTTGAAGGGAAAAATACAGGGCTCTGGGGAAAGGGCGGGGGAATGGGATTAGCTTGATTGCCCTTGCATGGAGCCAGTGCAGACACGATGGGCCGAATGGCCTCCTTCTGTGCTGTAAACTTTCTATTATTCTAGGTGAAAGTGGGCAGTCTTGGTCATGGAGTGAATAAGTAGTCAGAAGCTCATCTCAGGGTCCAATAGGATGCCAAGGTTGCCAACGGTCTGGTTCAGCCTCAGACAGTGGCCAGGGAGATGGATGGAGTCGGTGGCTAGGGAACGGAGTTTGCGGCTGTAACCAAAGACTATGTCCTCAGTCTTCCCAATGTACAGTTGGAGGAAACTTTTGTTCATCCTGCACTGGATGTCAGACAAGCAATGTGTCAAATGAGAGACAGTGGAGGGGTCGAGGGTGGTGCTTGGGAGCTCGAGCTGGGTGTCGTCAGTATACGTGTGAAATCTGATGTTGTGTTTACAGATGATGCCGCTGAGGGGCAGCATGTAGCTGAGAAATAGGAGGGGGCCAACGATAAATCCTTGGGGGACTCCAGAGGTAACAGTGCTGGAGCGGGAAGAGAAGCCATTGCAGGCGATTCTCTGGTTACGACTGGATAAATAAGAAGGGAACCAGGCAAGCGCAGTTCCACCCATCTGGACGACAGAGGAGAGGCGTTGGAGGAGGATGATGTGGTCAACCATGTCAAAGGCTGCAGACAGGTGGAGAAGGATGAGGAGGGAGAGTTTACCATCATCACGGTCACATAGGATGTCATTTGTGACTTTGATAAGAGCCGTTTCAGTACTATGATAGGGTCGGAAAACTGATTGGAGGGATTCAAACATGGAGTTGCAGGAAAGATGGGCTCGGATTTGGGAGGCGACAGCACCTTCAAGGCCTTTGGAGAGGAAAGGGATGTTGAAGATGGAGCTTTAGTTTGCAAGGACAGATGGGGTAAAGGGTGTTTATTTGAGGAGGGATGCGATGACGGCAGATTTGAAGGGGAGGGGGTCAGTAACTGAGGAGAGGGAACCGTTAAAATATCAGCTAACATGGGGGCCAAGAAGGGAATTTGGATGATCAGCAATTTAGTGGGTATAGAGTCGAGAGAACAGGAGGTGGGTCTCATGGTCAAGATGAGCTCGGAGAGGGCATGAGGGGTAATAGTTGAGAAACTCGTGAAAGATGCAAGTTCAGAGCTACGGCAGGGAGGACCGTAGGGGAAATTTGACTTTTGGGCTCGGGGAAGGGAAGGAAGCAGCAGAGGCAGCTGAACGGATTGTCTCAATCTTAGTGAAAAAGACGTCCATGAGTTCCTCACATTTTTCGTTGGAGGTGAGGGTGGAGGGGGCAAGGTAAAGGGGTATAAGAAGATGGGTTGTAGTCGAGAAGAGAAGCTGGGGGTTATCTTTGCATTCCAGGATGATCCTGGAATAGTAAGCAATTTTGGCAGAGGAGAGCAGGACCCGATAGTGCTTTACGTGGTCTAGCCAGATATGGCGATGAAAGGCTAAAACAATTGTGTATCATGAACGTTCAAGTCTGCATTCCTTGGTCTTAAGGGAGTGAAGATGAGGGCCAATACAGGGGGAACGACCAGGGTGTATGAGAGTAATCATTTTAATGGGGACAAACTCATTAAAGGAGGAGGTGAGGGTATGATTGAGCAGATCGATATCTCTAGAAATGTCATGGTGAATGGAGGAACAAAGGCGACACAGTTGGGAATTTGAAAATGCCATTGTAAGTGACCTGGCGGAGATTATCTTTTCCAATGGCAAACAAAGAAGGAAGTGAGGTTGGGAGGGGGAAGGGGAATTGGGTGGAGAGGGATACAAGGAAACGATCAGAGATAGCCTTATCTGTGATTGATACGATGGGAGTAGAGGCCACGTAAGATGGCAAGATCGAAGAGATGGCCGTGAATCTGGGTATGGGAGTTTATATGGAGGGTGAGATTAGGGGAGGATAGTAGGGCAGTGAACTCAGAGGAGAGAGAGCATCATGAGTTGCGATGGAGGTTGAAATCACCGAGGATGAGTAGTCGCTCAGTGCAGAGGCTGAGGAAGGAAAGCAGTGAAGATATCTCGGAAAGAAACTTGGTGTGGGACCAAAAGGTAATGTTCTTGTGGAGCTAGAGGGCATGAATGAGGTACTGAACGAATATTTTTCCTCCGTCTTCACAAAAGAAGAGGATGTAGTTAATATCACAGTATAGGAGGGACGAGTAGAGATATTGGATAGGATGAAGATAGAGAGAAAGTGGGTGCTAAATAGGTTGGCATTGCTACAAGTTTACAGTTCAGCCGCTCCAGATGGGATGCCTCCTAGGTTGCTGAGGGTAGCTAGTGTGGAGAGATCAGAAGCTCTGACTACAATCTTTCAATCCTCCTTGGACATGGGATTGGTGCCAGAGGACTGGAGGATTGCAAATGTCATGTTGTATAGTTATGTAAATAATTCGGGCTCTGGTGAGACCATACCTGGTGTACTGTGTACAGCTTTGTCCTCCTTGCCTAAAGAAGGATATACTCGCATTAAAGGAGGTGCAACGAAGGTTCGTTAGATTGATTCCTGGAATGAGAGGGATTTCTATGAGGGGAAGTTGAGTAGAATGGGCTTATATTCTCCAGAGTTTAGAGAAATGAGTGGCGATCTCATTGAAACGTATACAATTTTTAGAGGGCTTGACAGGGTAGATGCTGTGAGGCTGTTTCCACTGGCTGGAGAGTCTAGAACTAGGGCGTCATAGTTTCAAGATAAGGGATCAGCCATTTAGGACTGAGATGAGGAGGAATTTCTTCACTCAGAGAGTTGTGGATGTTTTGAATTCTATACCACAGAGGGGTGTCCGTGTTCAGTCGTTGAATATACTCAAGGCTGAGATCGATGGCTGTTTGGACACTAAGGGAATCGAAGGATATGGGGAAGGCCAGGAAAGTGGAGTTTATATAGATCAGCCATGATCTTATTGAATGGCGGAACAGGCTCGAGGGGCAGCATGGCCTACTCCTGCTCTTATTTCTTATGTTCTTATGTTCAAAAAATGTGAGAGGTATAAACCTGGCAACTATCGGCCAATCAGTCTAACGTCAGTGGTGGGGTAATTACCAGGTTACCAGGGACCATTGTCAAGAACAAAATTAATTCTCACTTGGAGAAGCATGGTTTAATAAAGGACAGCCAGAACGGATTTGCTAAAGACAAATTGCGTCTGACTAAACTGATTGAGTTCTTTGATGAAGTAACAGAGAGGGTTGATAGGTAATGTAGTAGATGTTGTATATATGGAGTTTCAAAAGGCATTTGATAAAGTAGCACGTAACAGACTTATGTGGAAACTTGCTATTAATACACATGGTATTAAAGGAATGGTGTTAACTTGGGTACGTAATTGGCTAGGGACTAGGAGACAGACAATAGTGGCGAATTGATATTTTTTCTGACTGGAGAGAAGTATGCAGCAGCGTCCCCCAGGGATCGGTATTAGGACCATTGATTTTCTTGCTATATATAAATATCCTGGACTTGGGTATAGGGAGTACAATTTCGAAGTTTGCCGATGAAACAAAACTTGGTAATGTAGTAAATTGCGAGCAGGACAGTAGCAGACTTCAGGAGGACTTAGACAGATTGGTGAAATGGGCAGACACATGGGAGATGCAATTCAATGTGGATAAGTGTGAATTGATGTACTTTGGGAGGACCAACATGGAGAGCCAATATGTTCTAAATGGTGCTATTTTGATGGGGGTGAAAGAGCAGAGGGACCAGGGGATGCATATTTACAAATAGAAAGTGGGAGGGCAAGTCGATCAAGTGGCTAAGAACACTTATGGGAGAGTTCGGTTTGTAACTAGGGGCATTGAATACCAAAACAAATCACTGCTGGAGCATTGTTCTGGGCACCACGCTTTAGGAAGGATGTCAAGGCCTTGACGAGGGTAGAGAGGAGGTTTACCAGGATGATACCAGTGATGAGTGACTACAGTTATGTGGAGATTTTGCAGAAGCTATGATTGTTTACCTTATTGCAGAGGGGACCTTGTAGAGATATTCAAAATTATGAGGGGTTTTGATAATGCAGGTAGGGCGAAACTGTACCTGTTGCAGGTGGGTCGGTAACTAGAGGTCATAGATTTAAAATAATTGGTAAAAGAGCTAGAGTGGAAATGAGAATCCCTACATGGTCAGTTTTCGGTAAAATATTAAAATGTCTACGTGGCAAAGAAGCAGAATGCAAAATGGTTAGAAAGGGTTAATTAGTTAGTAACTGAGATTGATACAAGTGGCCTGGCTCTCCTGCTGGGCCATATGTTTGCTTAGTCAGCAGGCCTGCATTGTCTTATCAATGATAGGTCTTTGATGTGAGTCAAGGACTGGTCTGAATGTCTCCATGTTTATGGCAGATCAATATAGGTAACGAGCTTAGCCAAAGTTGAAAGACATTCCAGGTTGGGAGATAAGGAACAGAAGGAACAGGGAAGAACATTCTAAGTTGGAAAGTGAGGAAGTTATCCCCTTTGATGTCTAACAGCAGCATGATCAGCACATGGACGATTTATGATTGGCCGGAAATAATGTAACCTCGCATGGCAACCTATGCCCGGCTTATGATTGGTGTTGACCCTCGTTAAGTATGTTCCAACCCTATTCATCTGTATAAAAACATGTGGATTTCTGTATGTTTTTGTTCTTGCTCTGCCAGCATAGAGGGACTCTATCAGGAGTCCAAGTCAATGCTGCAGACTAAGAACCCTGCTATTAAAGATGTGTTGAACTTTAAAATGTATTCGACTGCAGTTATTACTGAACCAGACTGAGGGGAAAGAATCCGGATCGTCATTTGGTGGCAGCGGTGGGATCTTAACGGTCGTTCACCGAGAGTTCGCGGAGTAAGAGGCGGATTGTCTCAGACACGGAGGAAGGAAATGGCGCCCCGATGACAGAATCCTACAGGACATATGATGTGTGCCATGGAAAATGTTCGGAAATACCATGAGGAAGAAGAGACTGGCCAGCAGAAAGTTAATATCCAAGAACACTAAGCTCATTCCTATGAGATGCTGCTAGTATGCGGAGATACATGAAGAAGATACATTGAAGAATGAGTCTCAGACAGGCTCAGTTACTTGACAACAGCACAACAGGAAAATGGTTAATGTGGTCCAGGCGAGTGAGAAATCCTTTTAAACAAGGCACTGACACATGGTCCATAGAGAAACCAACTAATTAATGAAACAGTCAGGAAACACTGGTATCAATCAAAAGGACTGAAATTAAAGTAAAAAGGGACACAGTAATTTGGATTTCCAAAATTCAGGGTTAGGTTCCCATCAGTTAACAATAAAATTGGGAGAAACAATATTTAGAAGATATCCGCACGATGGATACAAAATTACAAGATTATGAGGGGCCCAGATAAAGTAGACAGGAAGTACCTGTTTCCCCTAGCAGAGGGTTCAAGAACTAGAGGACGTAGATTTAAGCTGATTGGCTGGAACAAAATTAAAGGGATGTGTTACTAGACATGCTGTCACTGTGTGTCCACATAGTGTTGGACACAGCCTAGAAGCACAGTGTGGGTTTAATAATACCGGTACCAATCAGGATATTAACTGTACCATGGAGGCCCTAGAGGTGGATCTAAAACCCACTTAAGTGGCATATGCCGGAGAGGGCGAATACTGTGTTACAACTAATTTGAAAACGTTTAAATATGCCAATCTAACTTGTGATATTTTAATTCCAGAATTCTACTCCATTTCTGAAGTCCTGGTTTGGATTGGACCTGAGGAACTGGTAGAGATACATCGGCATAACCTCACCACCTTACAAGTTTCTGAGAATGTCAGAAAGGACTTCAAAGCATATCAGGACACATTTGGGTATCTGACACCCCTGTTGTCTAAATACTTGGAAGCATTGCGAATGGAGATACGCCTCTCCCAGAAGGTTTATTATAACCTACAACAGGACAGTAACATTAAGCATGACATTGACCAAATTAAAGTCACCACCTGGTGAAATGACCTCTGGAATTTGGGACTGAATATACAGATCCATCCTTGGATTAGATTAGTTTCATATGTATTAGTCGTAGTGCAGTTTGTTGTAATGTGCTTCTTGATTTTCATTGCATGTAATAAATGTAAGCAGAGGATGAAGGGTTTGGCAAAGATAGTAAAACAGAGCCTGGGTGAGAATGTCCCCATTGTCTCTGTGGTTTCAACTAAGAACACATCTTAATGGTACCGGGAGTAGCACCCGCTGGGGTAAGGTGCATGTAAAAGGGAAGACAATTATAGTTTGATAGGATTATCAGATGCTCTGCCTCTCTTCCACCCGGACTGGTGGCCAACACGAAGGGAACCTGGTTAAGATGAGGTACAGCATCTAACGGGATATTGTAGGGAGAATTTGGATTAAGGGATATAATGGGGAGGGCACCAATTCACAGGTGTAAAATGGTCTGAAAGGTACCATTCAGTCTAGTTAGGCTGGAAACAGAATATAAATCACCATAGGATATTTGACTATGTTAGCCTTTTCAAACTAACATGAATAGGTTTAGCTGACCAAGGACATTCGCAGCCTACTTGAGAGATGTTTAGAAGGAGTCTGTTCCTGAGAACAGATAAGAGTACAAAGGCGTATTGATGAAACATGTCTGTGTTCTATTGGGACTTCTCTAGTTCAAGGGCTAGTCATATTCATTGTTATAATTCTTATAGTTTATTGCTTACTTAAATGTTGCTGCACTGCAGAACCTGCAGAACCAGTGAGCACCGTAATAATTGGTTATCATGATATGATAAAAGGGGGGAATGAGAATCCCTACATGGTCAGTTTTCGGTAAAATATTAAAATGTCTACGTGGCAAAGAAGCAGAATGCAAAATGGTTAGAAAGGGTTAATTAGTTAGTAACTGAGATTGATACAAGTGGCCTGGCTCTCCTGCTGGGCCATATGTTTGCTTAGTCAGCAGGCCTGCATTGTCTTATCAATGATAGGTCTTTGATGTGAGTCAAGGACTGGTCTGAATGTCTCCATGTTTATGGCAGATCAATATAGGTAACGAGCTTAGCCAAAGTTGAAAGACATTCCAGGTTGGGAGATAAGGAACAGAAGGAACAGGGAAGAACATTCTAAGTTGGAAAGTGAGGAAGTTATCCCCTTTGATGTCTAACAGCAGCATGATCAGCACATGGACGATTTATGATTGGCCGGAAATAATGTAACCTCGCATGGCAACCTATGCCCGGCTTATGATTGGTGTTGACCCTCGTTAAGTATGTTCCAACCCTATTCATCTGTATAAAAACATGTGGATTTCTGTATGTTTTTGTTCTTGCTCTGCCAGCATAGAGGGACTCTATCAGGAGTCCAAGTCAATGCTGCAGACTAAGAACCCTGCTATTAAAGATGTGTTGAACTTTAAAATGTATTCGACTGCAGTTATTACTGAACCAGACTGAGGGGAAAGAATCCGGATCGTCAGAAATGAGGAGAATTTTTTCACATGGAGGATTGTTAAGCTCTGGAACGCACTACTTGAAAGGCCGGTGGAAGCAGATTCCATAGGAACTTTCAAGAGGCAAATGGACATGTACTTGAAGAGGACTAATTTGCAGGGTTATTCGGAAAAAGCAGGATTGCGGGATTAAATTGGACAGCTTTTTCAAAGAGCCGGCACGGGCACGACAGGCCTTATGGCCTCCTTCTGTGCATTAGATTCTGTGATTCAATGCTTCTATGATTACTGTGGAATCTACATATTAAAAAATAAAGCTTGACATCAGGGTGGCTAAGATGTGTAGAGTGTTTCCTTGAAGGTCTGGATCTAAACCAGAAAAAAGCACATTGTTTAACAACTGTCGCAGTACGTATGTGCGGTTACGATTGAGATATCATTAAGCCATAAACGTTCACAGCAAGTAAGGAGAGTTTTAGGCCAATTTCGTCCCTACCGATTCTTTACGAAAGCTTTCCAAAATTAATGTAATTGCCCTCTTCGTCCCTTATTTCCTTCTGCATCAAATGTTAATCCATTTTCCCTCTGAAAAATTGAATGGCCTCTGTCTCAACTATTAACTCCAGCAAACAATTTCATGCTCTAACAATTTGTTGTTTCACGTTACTTCCTGAAGAATGTTTCTGGTGAGTGTAACGCCTTAGCAAGATATCATTAAAATTGTGCATTGGTATGAGTATGACTGAAAACTCCAACATCTCTAGTCAGAAGTCATTATCAACAATTAATTTGGTTTCCTTCTGATTCCAAGATTTTTGTATACGCGATTCCCTTCGCAATATTGTAAAAACACAATGTAAGGACATTACGCGTGGTGCGTATACTATAAAAGAACAGAGTTTTCAGAAGAATTAACGTTGTCTTCGCAATCAAACGTGCAACGAAACATTTTATTGCGTCATAATTTCTGCGATAATCCTGTTATGGGATAATACTTTACAAGTACTTGTGAAAATGTTTCGACAAAGCGATGATAAAAGCTGGAAAAAGGTAAGTTATTCAAGGGTTGTAAAGTAGGTATTACTCAGGAAATCACAAAAGGGTGAACGTTAGATGGGCATCACTCTCACTTCAACCAAAATCTAGACAGCTGCTGCGGCTAATGATTATCATACACGGAACTCACTCTTGAATTGTAATGCGTAATCTATCAGTTCCTCAGTGAAGTACATTACCCATCACTTGCAGTAGAAATTTGCTGTATAGATTACTACCTCACACTGGTGTCGCCAGCACTGATGTCACTCAGAGGCAAAGTAGGATGACAGGCCTTTAGAAACAAAAAATCACTCTTGGATGATTCTGGGGATAAGCGAACCGTGTAACGATAAGTTTCTGAAGAAGGGAGTGTCTGGCCAGCTCCATAATAATTCAAAGATTCATTTATTGCAGGTCTCCGATTATAGACATCATTCGAATTCCTCCTCATGCAACAACAGTGAGTTGTAGAGCTATGGTAACGCATGTTATTTCGGTCTTGTTTACACTTCAGTGCGACCAGGAAGATTATGGTTACAAGAAATATGAAGCTCGTTGATCCAAAAATTATTATTAAATATATATTTAGATCCGAGAAATAGTCAGCGTGCCTGGGTTGGTCGATACGTTCAGAAGTGTTTTCAGTAACATTCGGCGGGATTGAAAAGAGGATTGTGACCGTGCTTGACAGACTCGGTTGTCCATTATCCTTCACCAAGATGACCACACTTTGTGTGGTGGCGTCTTGTTCCGCAAAGGTTCGGGTTGTTCTGATTTCTCCGGAGTAAAGTCCCACAGAGAAGAGACTCCGATCAGTGGCCTCCACCAATTCGTAGGAAAGCCGGGCGTTCTGGCCGGAATCCGCATCATTAGCCATTACCTTGCTGACCAAATATCCTGGATACATTGACTGGGGCATGATTTCCACTGCCGCTGAACTATTCCATGTTAATGGTGAAATAATAAGCGGAGCATTATCGTTTATATCCAAGATAATAACGGTCAACATAACAGTGCTGCTCAGTGGAGGAGATCCAGCATCCTGAGCTTGAACTTTGATCTGGAAATTCTTCAATTGCTCATAGTCAAAGGAGCGCAGCGCATAAATGCTCCCACTTTTCGAGTTTATAGTAAAGTAAGAAGGTGCAGGTCCATCTCGTATCGGACTCTCCAGAATAGAATATATGACCTCACCATTCTTGTCCAAATCAGGATCCAAAGCGGTAACAGAAAAAATAGATGCGCCAGGCGTATTGTTCTCCATCAGATACACACTATATGAGGACTGTGTAAACCGCGGAACATTATCATTTATATCAAAGATAGAAACAAAGATAGTTTTATTTCTAAAAATAGAGGGCGACCCGGCATCCCATGCTGAAATGGATATGTTATAAAACGCAATCGTTTCACGATCCAACATATCACTGGTCACCAAGTTATAGTGATTCCTCAAAGTGGTTTGAAGTTTGAATGGTATATTCATTGGTATCTGACATCGAACGTGCCCGTTCTCCCCAGAATCTCGATCTGATACACCGAATACAGCGATCACAGTACCTGGTGCAGTGTCCTCGGGTACCATTTTGGTTACTGAGGTTAACTTTATATCGGGGGCGTTATCATTCACATCAATTATAGTGACCAGAACTTTAGCTTGCCCCACATGCAGAACGCTGTCCACAGCCTGTACCGCAAGCTCATGAACATCTGATTTTTCATAATCCAGCAAACCTTTAACTCTGATCTCTCCGGATTCAGAGTCCAACTTGAATAACTCGCGCACTCTTTGTGGCGCATAATTACTAAAGGAATATTTGAACTCAGAATTTCCTCCTTCGTCTAAATCAACTGCGATGAGTTTTATCACCAAAGTACCCTTAGGTGTGTTTTCTAACACACTCGTCCTGTATATTTCATGATCGAATACAGGTGCGTTATCGTTAACGTCCGCTACCGAAATAATAATCTTAGCTGTGCCAGATCTTTGCGGAGTCCCACCATCAATAGCTGTCAATATCAGTTCGAAGGATGATTGTTGTTCGCGATCTAAGGGTTTCTCCAATAACAATTCAGCAATTTTGCTCCCATCGTTGTTTGTATGAATTTTGAGGCCGAAGTGCTCATTTGAACTAATCTGGTAAGTGCTGATAGCGTTTATACCCACGTCCGGATCGTGCGCGCTCTCGAGGGGATAGCGCGCTCCTGGTGCAACTAACTCAGAGAGCTGCAAGGACAGTCTACTCGTCTGGAAAATCGGTGAATTATCATTTATATCTAATATCTCCACTTCAAGAGGAAATATTTCCAAAGGATTCTCGAGCTCGATTTCCAAAGACATCAAACATGTAGAGCTTTCCATGCAAAGCTGTTCCCTGTCGATTTTTTCATTAACAAATAACATCCCATTTTCCACATTTACCTCGAAATATTGCTTTCCGTCATCAGAGAGCAGCTGAAACTTCCGAGCTGATAATTCCCGAACGCTTATCCTTAAACCTTCAGCGATGTTTCCAACAAAGGCACCGATCTCCAGTTCCTCGGGAATAGAGTAGCGAATCTGTCCGAAAACCAGGTCCGAGACACAAAGCAGGAACATAAAATACACTCCGCCGCTGTGTGTTTTCGCCATTGCTCTGGTTTTCATTCTAAATATATCAGAATGTTTGACAATCGTTTCAATCGCCGCTTTATCCCGCCACAAAAGACGTCTTTTTTTGCATCGGCATGCCAATATTAAATCCAGAAATGCACAAATGCGACATGAGTGATCCTTCAAATCATGACTGCACCGCGTAAACGCAGGGAATGTGTCTCTTTCCCTTCGATTCTGGTCTGCATTTGATGATGGGTGTGGGGGTAGATCTCTAACTGCGTCTCAACTCCTCATTGGTAGACAGCGACACAAAGAGCTTCAACCAATAATTGCAGCAAGATTTTCTTAAAGCAGGCTTTTTTTTTACATTCTTTGCTAATTAAAAGTGCTCAATAAAAAATCCCCGACATGTATGCTAATCATATTTTTTCTTTTCCTATTATGAAAGAAGTGTTTATTTACATTTGATATGTAGTTTGTTTATCCTAAATAATCATTATTTAATTTGTAGATAAATCACCTTAAACGCAAGTAAAATTTCACCGACATGGCACCAGGTCAGACATCTGTTTATATGAGTTTATTATTAAGGTGTGTTAATAATAAAGTTTTATAAAATGAATTCACAATGTAATCTAGAAGTGTCCTGTTTAATCTGATCGATCTTCACAGGTTAAGTCCTTCGAAATTAAATGCCAGCTACACATTGCCGGGCGGCATGGTTCAATTATAGCGTACAGATAGAATTGATGTCCATTGGAGGAACGTGCCCCATTATGTTACATGTACACAGAACAAGTCATTCTAAATGCTGGAACAAGAAATGCAAAATATATATTCTGTCTTTTTCAATGAGGGTTGAGCCATTGACTTCATCAGTGCTGCTTTGTCCCCAAAATCATTTTAAATATATGTTCATAAAGGTTTTGATAGAATGCTAGATCAACACAATTTTCTTTCCGAATTCAAGGGAGGAAAATCCATTCACTTGTGGATTTTATGTGTGAAATCTCAGAAGCGTCCATAGTCGAAAATAACCCAAAGCGCAAAACTACCACGACTTCCATATCTTCGCCAGCAACCCTCAAAAGGGCCACAAGGATAGTTGGTGTCAGAAATGAATATATCGGATTATTCTCATATTTGATGTGGTTCTGAAGTCTGGGCTCGGCCCCCTTTTCGGCTAGAACGGAAAAAAACTCTGAGCTATCTCGTTTATACCTCAGCTGCGAGTGCGTAATGTTGGCACTAGTTATTTGGAATGGAATCGATCTTCATTGCGCACTGACAACATATTAGTCTCATGGCCTTGAGGACAACAACTAACAAAAAATCATGAGCTGTATAGACAGAGCTGCCCTCTGCTGGAAATTCGGGGTGCCTCATTGCCTTCCAAGTTTCAACAAAAGTATTGTTAACCAGATGCAAGTAAGTGCAAAATAAAGTATTTTTTCAACTGTTCTTTCAGTCATTCTTTCTTTCTTTGCTTCTTTTTTCTTCCTTTGTTTCTTTCTTCCTTCGTCGGTTCGTTCCTTCATTCATGAAATTTGCTCTGTATATATCTATGGATGCCTGGTAATAGATATCACTTGCAAACATTTTCTCTGGATTTATCATAGTCTTCTGGACTCTATCAATGTTGTTCTTTCATTTTTAACAATGGAGACTGGACGATAGATTCAGGCTCCAAATTACCGATCATCACAAAAAAAATATCGTGTCTCTCTAGATCTGGGAGCAGGGAGCAGGCGTGTCTAACACCTTGTTGTATTTTGCTGCGGACAGCAATTCATTCAATCTTCAGGGTCAAGGGACTGTAATGGGGCAGTTCCAAAAACATGAAGAGACATAAACTGTTGTCGACCTGATTATAACATTCATTATTTCTATCACCAGTTAAATTCAGTGGTCAACATACCTCCGGCAATTCACTACAATAGAGATGTCTCAGAGTCCCTTGAAGTGATAATTACACTAAGTCAGGGATGCAGCTTTATCCACCATTCCTCAAAACATTTTTCACATCGTTCACCTGACGAAGGAGGAAGCCTCCGAAAGCTTGTGAATTTAAAATAAAATTGCTGGACTATAACTTGGTGTTGTAAAATTGTTTACAATTGTCAAAACAAAGCGAGAGAGACTACATAGAATCACTCACAGCACAACATTGCGAATATGAAATGGCCTCAATGGGGACAGTAGTATTGATTCCTTTCAGACTCCAAAAATATAAATAACTTAAGCGTTTTGATATTATAGGAGAAATTATAATGAGGAATAAAGAAATGGCAAAGACGTTAATGAAATATCTTGTAACTGTCTTCACAGTAGAAGACACAGAAAGCATACCAGAAATAGGGGGGAACCAAGCGGCTAATGAGATGAGAAACTTAAACGAATTAATATCAGTTAAGAAAAAGTACTGGAGAAATTAATGGCACTAAAAGCTGAAAAATCCACTGGATGTGATGGCCTATATCCTAGGGTTCTAAAATAGGCGACCGCAGAGATAGTGGATGCATTGGTTGTGACTTTGCAAAATTCCTTAGATTATAGTACAGTCGCTGTAGATTGGAAGGTAGAAAATACATCATCGCTATTCAAGAAAGGTTGGAGAGAGAAAACAGGGAACTACAGGCCAGTCAGCCTGACGTCAGTCGTCGGAAAATACTGGAATCCATTATTAAGGCAGTGGTAACAGCACTTATAAAATCATAATATGATTGGGCAGAGTCAACATGGTTTTATAAAAGGGAAATCGTGTACACCAAATTTATAAGAGTTTTTTGAGGATGTAACTAGCAGGGTTGATAAAGGGGAACGAGTGGATGCAGTATGCAGCAATGTGGAAAATTGCCCAGGTATTGTCCACAAAAAGCAGGACAAATACAATCCGGCCAATTACTGCCCCATCAGTCTACTCTCAATCATCAGCAAAGTGATGGAGGGGGTCGTCGACAGTGCGACCAAGCGGCATTTACTCACCAATAACCTGATCACCAATGCTCAGTTTGGGTTCCGCCAGGACCACTCAGCTCCAGACTTGGTTCAAACATGGACAAAAGAGCTGAATTCCAGAGGTGAGGTGAGAGTGACTGCCCTTGACATCAAGGCAGCATTTGACCGAGTGTGGCAGCAAGGAGCCCTAGTAAAATTGAATTCAATGGGAATCAGGGGGAAAACTCTCCAGTGGCTGGAGTCATACCTAGCACAAAGGAAGATGGTAGTGGTAGTGGAGGCCAATCTTCTCAGCCCCAGGTCATTGCTGCAGGAGTTCCCCAGGGCAGTGTCCTGGGCCCAACCATCTTCAGCTGTTTCATCAATGACCTTCCCTCCATCATAAGATCAGAAATGGGGATTTTCGCTGAAGATTGTACAGTGTTCAGTTCCATTTGCAACCCCTCAGATAATGAAGCAGTCTGTGCCTGCATGCAGCAAGACCTGGACAACATCCAGGTTTGGGCTGATAAGTGGCAAGTAGTATTCGCGCCAGATAAGTGCCAGGCACTGACCATCTCCAACAAGAGAGAGTCTAACCACCTCCCCTTGACATTTAACGGCATTACCATCCGGCCGAATCCCCCACCATCAACATCCTGGGGGTCACCATTGATCAGAAACTTAACTGGACCAGCCACATAAATACAATGGCTACAAAAGCAGGTCAGAGGCTGGGTATTCTGCGGCGAGTGACTCACCTCCTGACTCCACAAAGGCTTTCCACCATCTACAAGGCACAAGTCAGGAGTGTGATGGAATGCTCTCCACTTGCTTGGAGGAGTGCAGCTCCAACAACACTCAAGAAGCTCGGCACCATCCAGGACAAAGCAGCCAGCTTGATTGTCACCCCATCCACCACCCTAAACATTTACTCGCTTCACCACCGGCGCACTGTGGCTGCAATGTGTACCATCCATGGAATGCACTGCAGCAACTCGCCAAGGCTTCTTCGACAGCACCTCCCAAACCCACGATATCTACCATCTAGAAGGACAAGAGCAGCAGGCACCTGCACGTTCCCCTCCAAGCCACACACTGTCCAGATTTGGAAATATCGTAGCTGAGTCAAAATCCTGGAACTCCTTAAATAACAGCACTGTGGGAGAACCTTCACCACACGGACTGCAGCGGTTCAAGAAGGCAGCTCACCACCACCTTCTCAAGGGCAATTAGTGATGGGCAATAAATGCTGGCCTCGCCAGCGACGCCCACATCCCATGAACGAATTAAAAAAAAGTATTTATGGATTTTCAAAAGGCGTTCGATAAGTTGCTACAATAAGGTTGCGCAAGATAAGGGCTCATGGGGTTGAGTTTAAAATATCAGCGATAATAGAGGATTGGTTAATGGACAGAAAAAAGAGAGTAGGGATAAACGGGTTATTTTCAGGTTCGCAGGCAATAACTAGTGGGGTGTCACAAGGATCAATGCTTGGGCCTTAGCTATTTACAATCTATATTAATGATTTAGGTGAAAGGAGCGAATGTCATGTATCCATGTTTGCTAACCATACAAAGCTAGGTGGGAAAGCAAGCTATGAGGATGACACAAAGAGTCTGCAAAGGGATATAGACAGGTTAAGTGAGTGGGTAGGAAGGTGACATATGGCGCATAATGTCGGTAATGTGAGATTATTCACTTTGGTAGGAAGAATTAAAAAAACAGAATATTTTTAAATGGTGTCCAATTACTAAATGTTGGTGTTGAGAGAGATTTGGTTCTCCTCGTACAAGGAACACAGAAATTTAGCATTCAGGTACAGCAAGCAATTAGGAAGGTAAATGACATGTTGGCCTTTATTGCAAATGGGTTGGAGTACAAGAATAAGGGAGTAACACTAAAATTGTAAAGGGCTTTGGTGAGGTCACACCTGGAGTACGGTGTACCGTTTTGGTCACCTTATCTAAGGAAGGATATACTTGCCTTGGAGGTGGTGCAACAAAGTTTCAGTAGATTGAATCCTGGGATAAGATGATTATCCTATGAGGAGATATTAAGTAGAATGGGCCTCAAATCTCTGCAGCTGAGAAGAATGAGAAGTGATCTCATCGAAACATGTAAGATTGTGAGGGGGCTTGTCAGGGTAGATGCTGATCAGTTGTTTCCCCTGGTTGGCGAGTCCAGAACTGGGTGGCATAGTCTTCGGATAAGGGGTAGGTCATTTAAGACTGAGATGAGGAGGAACTTCTTCACTCCAAGGATTGTAAATCTTTGGAATTCTCTGTTTCACTAATGTGCTTTAAGGAAGGAACCATGCCATCCTTACCCGGTCTGGCCTATATGTAACTCCAGACCTACAGCAATGTGATTGATTCTTAATCGCCCTCTGAAATGGCCTAGCAAGCCAGACAGTTCTTTAATCTCGCTAAAAAGTCATAATAAGAATAAAATTGGAGGGACCACCTGGCATCGGACCACTTGGCACTGGACACTAAAAAGGCAAATCAAGCCCAGTCGACCCTGTAAAGCCCTCCACACTAACATCTGGGGACGTGTGCCAAAATTGGGAGAGCTGTCCCACAGACAAGTCAAGCAACAGCCTGACATAGCCATACTCACAGGAACATACCTTTCAGCCAATGTCCCAGACTCTTCCATTACCATCCCTGGGTATGTCCCACTACAGGGCAGACCCACCAGTGGTGGAGGTACAGAGATATACAATCGGGATGGAGTGGTCCTGGGAGTCCTCAACATTGACTCCGGTCCCCATGAAATCTCAGGGCATCAGGTCAAACATGGACAAGGAAACTTCCTGCTGATTGCTACCTACGGCCCTCCCTCAGCTGATGAATCAGTCCTCAGAAGCACTGAGGGTAGCAAGGGCACAGAATGTACTCTGGGTGGGGGACTTCAATGTACTTCACCAAAAGTTGCTCGGTAGCACCACTACTAGCCGAGCTGGCCGAGCCCTGAAGGATATAGCTGCCAGGTTGGGCCTGCGGCAGTTGTGAACGAAAAATCTCCTTGACCTCGCCCTCACCAATCTACCGGTCGCAGATGAATCTTTCAATGACAGTATTGGTACAAGTGACAACCTCAAAGTCCTTGTGGAGACAAATTCCCGTCTTGCTATGGAGGACACCATCCAATGTGTTGTGTGGCACTATCATCATGCTCAATGGGATAGATTCAGAACAGATCTAGCAGCTCAAATCTAGGGATCCATGAGGCGCAATGTGCCATCAGCAGCAGCAGAATTGTATTCCAGCACAATCTGTAACCTCATGGCCTGGCATATTCCTCATTCTACCATTACCAACAAGCCAGGGGATCAACCCTGGATCAATGAGGAGTGTGGAAGAGCATGCCAGGAGCAGCACCAGGCGTACCTAAAAATGAGGTGCCATCCTGGTCAAGCTACAACACAGGACTACATATATGCTGAACAGCGGAAGCAACATGCTATAGACTGAACTAAGCGAATCCAAAACCAACGGATCAGATTAAAGCTCTGCAGACCTGTTACATCCAGTTGTGAATGGTGGTGGACAATTAAACAACTAACGGAAGGAGGAGGCTCTCTAAACATCCCCATCCTCAATGATGGCAGAGTCTAGCACGTGAGTACAAAAGACAAGGATGAAGTTTTTGCAAACATCTTCAGCCAGAAGTGCAGAGTGGATGATACACCTCAGCCTCGTCCTGATATTCCCACCATCACAGAAGCCAGTCTTCAGCCAATTAGATTCACTCCACGCGATATCAAGAAACGGCTGAGTGCACTGGATACAACAAAGGCTATGGGCCCGAAAACATCCCAGCTGTAGTGCTGAAGACTTGAGCTCTAGAACTGGCCGTGCCTCTAGCCAAACAATTCCAGCACAGCTACAACACTGGCAGGAGTTCTTCAAGTATTGTCCTCGGCCCAACCATCTGCAGGTGCTTCATCAATGACCTACCCTCCATCATAAAATCAGAAATGGGGATGTTCGCTGATGATTGCACGGTGTTCAGTTCCATTGTCAACCCCTCCGATAATGAAGCAGTCCATGCCCGCATGCAGCAAGACCTGGACAACAACCAGGCTTGGACTGATAAGTGGCAAGTAATATTCATGCCAGACAAATGCCCGGCAATGACCATCTCCAACAAGAGAGAGGCTAACTACCTCCCCTTGATATTCAACCGCATTACCATCGCCGAATCCCCCACAATCAACATCCTGAGGGTCACCATTGATCAGAAACTTAACTGGACCAGCCACATAAATACAGTGGCTACAAGAGCAGGTCAGAGGCTGGGTATTCTGCGGCGAGTGACTCACCTCCTGACTCCCCAAAGCCTTTCCACCATCTACAAAGCAAAAGTCAGGAGTGTGACGGAATACTCTCCACTTGCCTGGATGAGTGCAGCTCCAACAACATTCAAGAGGGTCGACACCATCTTGGACAAAGCAGCCCGCTTGATTGGCACCCCATCCACCACCCTAAACATTCACTCTCTTCACCACCGTGGCTGCAGTGTGTATCATTTACAGGATGCACTGCAGCAACTCGCCATGGCTTCTTCGACAGCACCTCCCAAACCCACGATCTCTACCACCTAGAAGGACAAGGGCAGCAGACACATGGGAACAACACCACCCGCCCGTTCCCCTCCAAGTCACACACCATTCCGACTTGGAAAAATATCGCAGTACCTTCATCATCGCTGGGTCAAAATCCTGGACTTCCCTACTTAACAGCACTGTGCGAGAACATGCACCACACAGAGTGCAGCAGTTCAAGAAGGTGGCTCACCACTTCCTTCTCAAGCGCAAATAGCTATGGGCAATAAATGCTGGCCTTACCAGTGACGCCCACATCTCATGAACGAATGACAAAAAAACATATGGCTGCGGATCCTGAGTGACTGAGTATATTCAAGTCTGAGATAGATAGATTTTTCAAATCTAGGGGAATGAAGTGTTATGAGTATCGGGCAGGAAATTCGAATTGAGGCTAAAGTTCAGGCACGATCTTATTGAATAGCGGAGCAGGCTCGAGGGGTCTTATGGCCTACTCCTGCTCCTATTTCTTATATTTATTATCTTTCTTATTTAAGACAGACACAGCAAGGATCTGTTATGTTTAATATTAATTTATCCTTTCACTTTAATACCTTCCAAACTCAGCTTTCCCTCCTTAGTTAATCTAAAAGTTTCCTTCATGAAATCATCTATATTAACAGATGATTTATCGTGTACCAACCAATACCTGCACCATTTAGAACGTCCTAACTAACCAGCATCTAATTTTACTCATGAACTGTTTCACTCTATCAAACGCTACTGATAAGCAGATAACACTAATTTAAAGCCCACACTCTTCACCTTTAGGCAATGCATGCACACTTGCTTTAAAGCAGATCTGACACCTTCTTGTCCATGCAAATTCATTATTATCCATGATTTCTACTGACTCCTCTACTGCTTCTGCACTGATTTCAATCCTTTATCCGATGTCTATGACCTCGCCACGCCTTCCAAAAACTAAGGAGTGCCCTTCTTGCTGAATCATTACTATAAAATAAACTAGCTATATATCTCACTACTAAAACCTCCAATTGTATCTTTTCCTTTACACCGGTCTTATCCTTATTCAGGTGACCTGCTAAAAATGCGTCTGATTACTTACATCCTTTCCGTGCATATCACACTGTACCTTCAAACATAATTGCTCATTTTACTTCCTCTATTACTCTGCTTCTCTCGTTCGTCCTTGCTTTAATCCATTGTCAACCACGGTATTTGATTTTTTTTAATTCTCTGTCACTCCAGTGTCACGTTGTTGAATGCTGACATCAAACAGAAAACAATGCAAACGCACAGCTAGTCATTTAGCATTTATAACAATTCGGGTTTCAGAGTTGTACCCTTCATCCTTCATCCTTAATGTTTAGTATTTTCTGTTTCTGCTTCCAAAACACAAAACTTATTCTCTATAAAGTTACCATCTGTCAAACTATGACTTTGACCAATCCAAACAGCTCATCAATCCCAATCCTTCACTCTACTGTCGTCTCTTTCATCTCTATAACCAGTGAGCAAAAATTGCATCATCTGGATTCTAATGCTGAAATAACAGTACAGCCACTGCTGTCCATTCTCTTCTCTCTAGCCCCAGTAAAATCATCGGTTCCTTTTGGTAGACGTTCAGTAATTCTGATATCATTCTCTGTTAAACCTTAAATATTAAACTATTTCCAACTGGTCATTGTAAAATGTACGATATTTATGACACTATTCCTGACCAATTTTTATAACACTAACTCCCTATTTATGCTTGAACCAATTCACAGTATGTGTGAATTTTAAAGCACATTCCAAGAAAAATCTGGCGTCGGCTGCATTTAACTGATGACACATTTATCAGCCGGTAGCAGCAGTTTGGGTTTGAGGCAGGCAATGCTCTGCGTGTAAGGATAGATAGGTATATATTGAATAGAATAAGCGATCTATCATTTTATATAGATGTGTATGGATATTACGCTAGTTTCATTGTAGGGGTTAAGTTAGGTTAAAATGAATTTCGGACGCAGACACAAACAGATGTGGGTACAACTGTGGCAGATGGAGTTACAAGTAATTATTAAGAATGTACAGCTCAGAAACAGGCCATTCGACACAACAGGTCTATGCCGTTGTTTATGCTGCACATGAGCCTACTCCAACCCTTCTTCATCTAACCCTATCAACATATCCTTCTAATCCCTTCTCCCTCGTGTGTTTATCAAGATTCCCCGTCCAATGTGGGAAAGTGAGAGGTCGTCAAATTTGGATCTTAGAAAGATAAATCAAAGCATTTTCTAAATGGCGAAAAGCTAAAAACTGTCAATCGGCAAGAGATTTAGGGGTCCAAGTACAGAAAGCAGTAAAAGCTCGTGGACAGGTTCAAAAAATAATCAAAAAGGCTAATGGAATATTGGCCTTTATCTCAAGGGGGCTAGAATACAAGCGAGTGGAAGTTATATTAAAGTGTACAGAGCTCTCGTTAGACCCCATCTGGAGTGTTGTATTCAGTACTGGGCACAGAAACCAGAAGGATATATTAGCCCTGTAGGGGATGCAGCGTACAATTCATCAGAACGATTACGGGGCTTAAAGTGTTAACTTTTGAGAACAGATTGCATAGACAAGGTTGTCATTTATTGAATATAAAAGATCAAAGCGTGATCTAATGGAGGTGCTTCAAATGATTAAAGGAATTGATAAGATAGATAGCGAGAATCTATTTCCTCTGGTGGGGTTGGCCACAACAAGGGGGCATTACCTTAACTTTAGTGCTAAGTCGTTCAGGGGTGATGTCAGAAAGCACTTCTTCAGATAAAGGCTGGTAGAATCTGGAACTCTCTCCCCCAAACATCTGTTGAAATTAGGTCAATTGAAAGTGTCAAACTGAGATTTATAGATTATTTTTAGGCAAGGATATTAAGAGTTCTGGAAACAAGGCGGGTAGATGGAGCTGAGCTGCAGATCAGCCATGATCAAATTGAATGGCAGAACAGGCTCAAGCAGCTACATGGCCTACTCCTGTTCCTATGTTCTTTTGTAGATGTATCAGGCTCTGCAGCCAAGTCGGGGTGAGAGTGTGTGAATGGAATGTTGATTATTGGAACGAGGCCATCGTGTCTGGAAGACACCTGGGGAGTGTGGGTATGGAATAAGTCAATTTATAATAAACATCAGAAGGGATAAGGGATTAAAGGCTACAGAGAAACGTAATGGGCACTAAATGACATTGATTGAAATGTAAACTGAATGATTGCAGCCGACTTAACACTAAAACAACTGACGTACCAACTGCATGTACACATAGGGTAATGACGTATTGGACCCAGCAATTAACCACATAAGTACAGGCTGCACGGTTGTACGTTAGAAACTCTATGTAGTCTGATCCGGGACTTATCTGAGCGTTGGAGAGAAACCGTCTCATCGGCCTCGATGAAATCTATGACTGAATATATATAATATAAATCCCATGGACTGCAAGTTATGGGTGGTATTAATGTGTTTATTAATGAAATTATTAACCAGACGTCTCAATATTTTCTCGTCCATGAATCTGCACTGAGGTGAAGGATAGTGAACCAGAAATAATTATAATGCTTATGGAATGCAGGAACAATACGAACATGACTAGGTCATTCAGCTACTGGGGCCTACTGCGCCATTCAATTAGATCCTGGCTGATTTGCACATCAACTCAATTGTCCCACCTCTGGTCCATATCCCTCGATTCCCTTACCTAACCAGAATCAATCTATAGTAGTCTTGAATGTTCCAATTGTCCTTGCATGTACAGCCTTTTGGGGAGAGTGTTCCAAATTTCTACTATCCTTTGTGTAAATAAATTGCTTCCTGATTTCGGTCCTGAATGGCCAAGCTCTAATTTTAAGATTATTTCCCCATGTTCTTGATTCCCCCACCGGAGGGAATAATTTCTCCATAACGACCCTATCAAATCCTATTACGATATTAAACATGTCAATCAGGTTACCACTCAGTCTCCTATATTCAAGGGAATCCATTTCAAGTTTATACAACCTGTCCTCATAAATTAAACTTCTAACCCCTAGCATCATGCTGGCGAATCTGCACTGCACCCCATTCAAGGCCAAAGTAATTTTCCTGAAGTGCGGTGCACAAAACTGAATGCTATGCTCAAGATAAGATCTGACCAAGGCTCTGAAGCATAACGTCCTACCACTTGTATTCCAGCCGCCTTGACGTGAAGGCCAACATTACATTTGCCTCTTTTATTGCTTTTTCTACCTGACCACTGTTTTTTTTAATGATTTGTGCACTTGGACTCCCATATCTCTTTGCTCCTCTACATTCCCTAGTTCCTCACTATTTGGACAATACTCTTTAGTGGGTACAAAAGTGACTCACCTCACATTTGCTCACATAGTTTTGCCCACTCACTTAATCTAATGTGTCCCTTTGGAACTTCCTGCTCCCATCTGCACTACTTACTGTCACTCCTAACGTAGTGTAATCAGCAAAGTTGAATATACAACAATAACTTGCATTTATACAATAACTTTAACGTAGTAAGCCAACCAAAGGCGTTTCACAGGAGCGTTGTCAATCAAAATTTGACACCGAACCGCATAAGGAGACATTAGGACAGGCGACCGAAAGCTTGGTCAAAGAGATAGGTTTTAAGGAGCGTTTGAAAGGAGGAGAGAGAGCTAGAGAGGCAGAAAAGTTTAGGGAGGAAGTTCCAGGGCTTAGGGCCTAGGCAGCTGAATGTACAGCCACCAATGGTGGAGGGATGAAAATCTGCGATGCACAAAAGGCCAGACTTTGAGGAGTGCCGAGATTTCGGAGGCTTGTAGGGTTGTAGGAGGTTAATGGATAGGGAGGGGCGAGGCTACGGAGGGACTTGAACACAAGGAAGAGAATTTTAAAATCGAGGCATTGCCGGACCGTGAGCCAATGTAGGTCAACGAGTTCAGGGGGGATGGGTGAATAGGATTTGGTGTGAGTTCGCATACAGGCAACAGAATTTTGGATTACATCAAGTTTACGGAAGGTGCAAGGTAGGAGACTGGCCAGGAAATCATTGGAATAGTCAAGTCTAGAAGTAACAACGCTATGGATGATGGTTTAAGCAGCAGATGAACTGAGGCAGGGGTGGAAATGTGTGATGCTATCGAGTTGGAAGTAGGCAGTCTTGGATATGGAGAGGATATACAGTTGGAAGCCCAGATCAGGGTTAAGTAGGTTGCTAATGGGCTGGGTCAGCCTCAGGCAATGGCCAGGGAGACCAATGGAGTCGTTTGCTAGAGAACAGAGTTTGTGGTGTGCACCTAAGACAGTGACTTCGGTCTTCCCAATATTTAAATGGCAGAAATTTCTGCGCATCCAATACTGGATGTTGCACAAACAGCGTGACAAATCGGAGGCAGTGGGGATTTTGAGAGAAGTGGGTGTCATCAGCATACATGTTTATCCTGATATTGGCCCAGAAATTGCTTTTAAAATAACGGTGAGCTTAACAGTGCTCACCTTTATTAAGGGCAAAATTGAAGAGCAAGTTCCAGCTTCCGCACATGCACAGTTAAACAAGGAATCCAGAACTTGCTCTTCCTGATTTGGCGACGATGTGACAGCTTCACCTTAAAGTGACATCTCAAGCTGCAATAAATGGAACCAATGGATCAATGCCAACTTGCTCTACTGCCCAGCTGGAAATGAACGACTCTCACCACAAAACAGGCACCCTCATATTTTTGGGTCAAAGCTGAGTTTTAACAGCGTGGTAAGTCTTAAAGGTTGCCAAACAACCTCTCTGGCACAAAAAAAATACTTTTAAAAATGTGGAGTCTCATTACTCCTGATTTTAATAATTGCTTGATATTTCAAAAAACATTTTAATTTTTTTTCAATTTTCGTGCTGTCTCTTTCATCTCAGTATTTTCATATTATCTTCTCTTCATTTTGCTTTCTCTATATCATTTTAGAATAACTTACCAGGCACTTCCTGTTTCTCATAGCGTTGCTTGCTTCAAGTTGATTGGTTGAGGGGCATTAGCGATCATTTCACCACAGTCGCAGTCCAAGGAAATTGCTGCCAAAAAGAATGCAGTAACTTAGTTGGTGAATTTAAATCTAATGAGCAGCAACCACTGCTGGTTCACTGCTCGGAGCAATTTCCGGCCCATTGTGTTTTTGCTTGATGTCGCTGAGAGTAGCATATCGATGAGAAATAGAAGGTTTCCAAGAATAGAACCTTGGGGCCTTTAAAGGTAAGTGTATGGGAGTGGGAGAAGCCATTGTGGGTGATTCACCGAATACCACAAAGTATAGATAGGAATGGAACCAGGCAAGTGCAGTCCCACCTAGCCAGACAAGGGAGGAGAGGCATTGGAGGAGGATGGTGTGGTCAACTGTGCCAAAGGCTGCCGACGGGTCGAGAAGGATGAGGAGCAATAGTTTACCATGGTCACAGTCACAAAAGATGTCATTTGTGCCTATGATAAGGGTCGTTTCAGTGCTGTGGCGTTGGTGGAAACCTAGAGTTGTGGGAAGAATAGGCATGGATTTGAAAGGCGCCAACACCTTCAAGAACTTTGGAGAGGAAAAGAAGGTTGGAGATGGAACAGTAGCTGGCAAACACAGAGGGGTCAATGGTGAGTTTTTTGAGGAGGGGGTCTGATGGCAGATTGGAAGAGGAAGAGGACAGTACCTGAGATGAGGGAACCTTTAACAATATCAGCTAACATGGAGGCCAGAAACGGAGGGTAGTTTCAACCCAACTCTAAAAGCCAGTTCCAATTTCATGCCTTCTAATTTTTGCTAATAATGTCTTGGGTGGAACCTTATCGAATGTCTTCTGCAAGTCCGTGTAGATAACATCCATAGACTCTCCCTTATCTCGCTTATTAGAGACCTGATCAAAAAATTAAACTAGATTAGCCATACATGACTTAGCCTTAAGAAAGCTATGTTGGCTCTCCCTGATTAGCTCATATTTATTCAAGTGCTCAGTCAATCTATCACTAATCATGGATTCTAGTAGCTGCGCCACTACTAACGTTATACTGACTGACTCATAAAGTTACATAGTGTCTCTCTCCAATCCTTATATAATGGAGTTACATTTCTAAATCTTCAATCTAACGGCACAAGTCCCGAATCAAGAGCGCTTTTCAAAAATATGACTAACACTTTTGCATCTCTCTAACATATCACTTTTAACACGCTGAGGTGGAAACTGTCAGGTACTGGAGATTTAACTATTTAAGTCCCATTAATTTCTCCAGTACAATGTTGTTACTTGTGTTGAATCCAATAAATTCCTCCCGTTGCATTGTTTTTCGTTTCCCTTTGATCATTGATATTTTATCCTCTGCCTTCACGTGAAAAGAGATACAAAGTACTCGATTAATAAATCTGCCATTACCTTGTTGTCTATTGCAGATTCGTCTTCGTCTGTCCTAATGCGCCCACGTTTCTCTTTGTCACCCTCTTACTCTGAATATTTTGAATAAAACTTTTACTATTAGAATTTGTATTACTTTTGAAGCTCCTAATATTTTCTTTGTGTCGCTTTATTGCTTTTTGTATTTCTCCAAATCTACAGGATTCCAACTTCTTTGGCATTTGTGTAAGCCATTTCCTTTAGTTTTATACTCGTACCACATTAGTCGACTGTAAGGAAACGGTTAATTCTTTATATTAACTTTTCCCTTATAAGTGTGTTTCTGTTAGAAGGCATGAAATATCAATTTCGTTTCCAGTAAAATTAAAAGCTGCCAGACAGAGATTTTAACTGATAAGCATTCAGCTACTCGCTTTTTTTGTCCGGGCCTCATAAATATCTCACCTGTTTACTTCGGGATTAACTCGTCCAACGGTACATCTGTGCCAGGCAAGTAACAACTTATCTATAGGAGAGCCTTGGGCCCCTGTCACTGTCTCCAATTGAATGATTTGATTCACACCTCAGTAAAGGTAAAGCTATGATAAAGTGTGGGGGGTGATTCTGTTAAAACTGCAGTTATGGCCATTAATTGAATAAGGTAATGTGGAAACACTCGGATTCTCACGAAGCCGGAGTGAAAGGTTTAAAAGTTTTATGATTACAATAGATTATTCAGAATTCGACATTCTCCCTTAATTCGTTTTACCATAAGTGTCTCATGGATGTGTGTAATTATTATTTGTAATACTTATCATTGTATATGTGTAGTTATTGATAATAATAGTTATCATTGAATGCATAATTCCTATAAAAGCCAATAAATGCCCTTAAACCCTATTATCTTGTGGAATAAGTTAGACCATCCATTCCCTAACGGCAATTGATGCTAGCTCCATTGCTAATTTTAAATCTGAGATAGATAGCTTTTTGCCAACCAAATGTATTAAGGAATATGGGCAAAAGGCAGGTATATGGAGTTAGATCACAGATCAGCCATGATGTTATCAAATGGCGGAGCGGGGTCGAGGGGCTGAATGGTCTACTCCTGTTCCTATGTTCCTAATATCGACCATGTTTGCTTGACCGTACAAGTGGTACTTTTGCTCTTTCGGTCTATGTATGTGTTCACAATAACAACTGTCGCAGTGCATTTGTGCGACTAGGATTCATATTAGGATATCATAGGACCACAGACGTTCCAAAGCCCAGAAAGATGTCCTTGTGTTAATTGCGTCCAAAGGGCTTTTTTATTCGATCAATCCAAAATTAAACCAATTGCCCTTCCTTTCCCAAATAGCACTCTATTTTCCGCTGCGTCGAATTTTAATACACCTTTTCCTTAAAATGTTGAATGGTATCTGCCTCAGCTACTTCCTCTAGCAAATAATTTCATTCTCTAACAAATCACCGTGTAATCTTGCTTCCTGCTCCATCCTTAGGCGTCATTAATATTTGAAGCGCCTTTATGGATATAATCTTTGAAACAATATTTCGTGTGCTTGTAACGACTCTGTATGATGTTTTTAAGATAGTGCTCTTGCATGAGCATACCTGATTGCTCCTACCTACATTAATGTCTAGTCATTAGCCATTATTACAGTTAGTTTAATGGCCTTCTGATTACAAGAGAAAGCATGAGGTGGGGCTTGAACAGGTGAAGCTTGGGCAAAGCAGGAGGGGAGATAGCAGTTAACTAGAGACAGATGCGAGTTCAGAGCATGAACAGGGGGAAACTTGGTGGAAGATTGGTGGGGCAGGGGACGGAAGGGATGTGGCAGTGGGAGCTGAACGGGTGGCCTCAATCTTATTGACAACGAAGTCCATGAGTTCCTCACAGTTGTTGTTGGAGGTGACGGTGGAGGTGAAGGGGCAGGGGAGAGGGATTTAACGAAATCATTGGCAGTGGAGACAAGAAGCCGGGGGTTAGCTTTGCATTGCGGGATCATTCTGGAGGAGTGAGCAATTTTGGCAGAGGAGAGCAGTGTAAGTAGTGTATGCTTTATAGCTGATACTTGAAAAGAACGGGGTTCACAAAAGAAATAACTTTGTCTTCGCAATCAATCTTGAAATGAATGATTTTATTTCTTGAAATATTCCGTAGAAAATGCTGTTATGGGATGATGCTTTACAATTACCGATAAAATTCTTCGGCAAAGCGACGATACAAAAGGGAAACTGCTAAGTTATTCAAGGGATAGTAAAGTAGGTATTACTCAGGAAATCGCAAAATGGTCAATTTTAGACAGGCATCACTATCATCTTCATCACCGTATAAGTCAGCTGCTGTGGTAAATCTTAAACATACAGGAAACAGACTCTTGAAATGTACTGCTTAATATACCAGTTCCTCGTGGAAGTGCATTACCCATCGCTCGCCGTATAAATTTGCTGTTTAGATCACTACAGCACATTGGAATACTCAGAGATAAATTAGGATGGTAAGCCTTTAGAAACAAAAAAATCACTCTTGGATGATTCCGAGGATAAGCGAACCGTATAACGATAAATGTCGGAAATAGGGAACGTCTGATCAGCTCCATAATAATTTAAAAATTCGTTTCGTGCAGGTTTCCAATTAAAGGCAATATTCAAATTCCGTTGCATGCAACAACAGTAAATTGTAGGACTGTGGTATCGCATGTTATTTCGGTCTTGTTTACACTTTAGGGCAACCAGTAAGGTTATGGTTACAAGAATTATGAAGCTCGTCGATCCAAAAATAATTACTAAATGCACATTTAAATCCGAGAAATATTCAGCCTGTCAGGAATGGTCTATAAGTTAAAATGGGGTTTCAGTGACGTTCGCAGTGTTTGAAAAGAGGATTGTAACGGTGCTTGACTGACTGGGTTGCCCATTGCTCTTCACCAAGGCCACTACTCTTTGTGTATTGTTCAGCAAAGCTACGGCTTCTTCTGATTTCTCTGGAGTAAAGGCTCACAGTGAAGGGACTCCGATCAATGGTCTCAATCAGTTCGCAGGGAAGCCGTGCGTTATGATTGGAATCTGCACATTAGTCATTACCTTGGTGACCATGTATCCTGGATACGTTGGCTGAGGCAGAATCTTCATTGCCGCTGAACCGTTCCACCTTAATGGTGATATTAGAAGCGGAGCATTGTCGTTTTGATCCAAGATAATAATGCTCAACGTAGCGGTGGTGCTCAGTGTTGGAGATCCAGTGACCTGAGCTTGTACATTGAGCTGGAAGTTCTTCAGTTGCTCACAATCAAAGGAGCGCAGCGAATAAATGCTCCCACGTTTCGAGTTAATGGTAAAGTAAGCAGGCGCATGCACGTCTTTTATTTGATTCTCTAGAATAGAGTAGGCGACTTCTCCATTTTGGTCCAAATCAGGATCCAGAGCGGAAACAGAAAAAAAAGATGCACCAAGAGTATTGTTCTCCATCAGAAACACATGATATGAGGACTGTGTAAACCGTAATGCTGTCATTTATATCAAAAACATTAACGACGATGTTTTTATTTGTAGAATGATGGGGCGACCCAGCATCCAATGCTGAAATGGATATATTGTAGAGTGCAGCAGTTTCACGATACAGTATACCGCTTGTTACCAACTTGTACTTATTCTCCACACTCCTTTGTAGTTTGAATGACACATTCATTTGAATCTGACATCGAATGCGCCCGTTCTTCCCAGAATCTCGATCCGTTACACCGAATACAGCGATCACAGCACCTGATGCATCATTCTCGGGTACCATATTGTTTACTAAGGACTGTTTTATCTGGGGGCGTTATCATTCACTTCAACTATTCTAACCAAAACCTTGGCAAGTCACACCTTCGGAGCACTGCCCACAGAATGTACACATGCGATTTTTTTCAAAATCCAGTAATCCTTTAAATCTGCTCTCTCCGGTTTCTGCCTCCGAATTGAACAACTCGCGCCCTCTTTGTAAAACGTGACTACTAAAGGAATATTTTATTCAGCCTTTGCGCCTTCGTCTAAATTAGCTGCGCGTAGTTTCACCAACAAGATACCCTTGGGTTTTGTAATACAATCGTCCTGTATATTTCGTGATCGAATACAGGGGCGGTTTCATTAATGTCCGCTACCGTGATGATAATCTAAGCGCTGCCAGTTCTGTGCGGGTTCCCATCATCTAGGGGTTTCCCCAACTACCATAAAGCGATATCCTACCATTCTTTCTTGACTGCATTTTGAGGCCGAACAGCTCAATCGAACTATTCTCGGAAGTGCTGATGTGCTTGTACCCATGTCCGGGTCATGTGCACTCTCGAGATGGAAGCGCACTCCTGGTGCACCGGACTCAGCGATCTGCAATGATAATCTACTTGACGGCAAAATCGTTGAATTATCACTTACATCTAATACCTCCATTTCAACAGGAAACAATTCGAAAGGATTTTCCACCGCGAGTTCCAAATACACGGAACAGGTATGGCTTTCCATGCAAAGCTGTTCCCTGTCGATTCTTTCATCAGCAAATAAAATCCCATTTTCCATATTTACCTCGAAGTATTGCTTTCCGTCATCAGAGAGCAGGCAGAACTACCGGGCTGATAACTCACGAATGCCTACCCTAACATCTTCAGCGGTGTTTCCAACAAGGGCAGCAATCTCCAGCTCCTCGGGAATAGAGTAGCGAAGACGAGATCCGAGATTCAAAATAGGAGCATAAAATAGGTCAAGCCACCATTGCTCTGACTTTTATTCTACGTAGATGAGAATTTCTGGCGCTCGTTTCAATCGCCGCTTTATTCCATTCCAAAAGCCAATCTTTTCTCGCATAGATATGCGGATATTAAACCCAGAAATGCACAAGTGCAACCTAAACAATCTTTCGAAACATGGCTGCACCGAGTAAACGCAGGCATTGTGTCCCTGTCCCTTCGATCCTGTTCCGCATTTGATGATGATGTTGGGGTAGATCTCTCACAGCATCACAGCTCATTATTGGTAGACAGTGACACGAAGAACCCCAACCAATAACGGCACCAAGCTCTTCTTAAAGCAGGCTTGTTTGTTTACATCATTTACAAGTGAAGTATTATATCCGAAAGTGTTCAATTCAACATCCCGGACACGTATGCTTATCATATATTAACACTCTTATTTACGATATAATGTGTTCTCAAATTCGATATATACAGTGTCATTATCATAAAGGACCAATATTTAATTTCTAGAAAATCAACTTAAAAGAAAGTAAAATTTAGCCACATGACTCCATATTAGAGAGCTGTTTATATGAGATGACTATT
Organism: Heptranchias perlo; assembly: GCF_035084215.1. Classification (NCBI taxonomy): domain Eukaryota; kingdom Metazoa; phylum Chordata; class Chondrichthyes; order Hexanchiformes; family Hexanchidae; genus Heptranchias; species Heptranchias perlo. Next base: position 8,771,348 of record NC_090338.1, on the reverse strand, counting down.
AATGTTCGTTTAGAAAATGAATTAACAATGTGAGCTGGAATTGTCTTCTCTCGTTGAAACAATAGTTCCCAAACAATACTTTAATTCCAAGTTCATAAATTGCTTGAGGGATTGGCAGGCCAACGTTACTTCCTTTCGCATTGGATCTTTAGATCAACAGTAGTCCGGGTTCAAGGAATTAAACTCAATGCTCTTGTGTATTTATTAACTAAATCTCTCAAGCGTCCATACTCGGAAATTACTCACAGTGCAAAACTACCACTACTTCCACGATTTTGCCAGGCTCCATCTGACGGCCCACGGGGATGGTTGGTGTTAGAAACGAAAATATCGCATTATTCTCACATTTCATGTTACTATGATTTCAGGCTTAAGGCCCATTTTTGGCTAGAACGGAAAGAACTCTGCAGCTATCTCTTTCATACCTCAGCTGGAAGTGCGTAATGCTAGTTATTTGGATTGGAAGCGTTCTTCAATGCGCAATGGCAACATTTTCACCTCTTCGCCTTGAGGAAAATAACTGATAAAAAAAAAATCATGGGCAACGCAGACACAGCGGCCCTCTGCTGGAAAGGCGGGTGCAATATCGATTGCCAAGTTTCGAGAAAAACCTTGGTAAACCGATGCAAGAAAATGCTAAATAAAATCCCTTTTAAATTGTTTTATTTTGATATTATTAAGCAATTAAGAACATAATTATATAAGAATATAAGAAATACAAGCAGGAGTAGGCCATAAGACCCCTCGAGCTTGCGCCGTCATTCAATAAGATTATGGCTGATCTTCGATCACAACACCACGTTTCCGACCGATCCCCATATCCCTTGTTTCCCCTGGAGTCCAAAAATCTATCTATCTCTGCCTTAAGTATACTCAACGACTCAGCATCCAAAGCCCTCTGGGTTAGAGAATTCCAAAGATTCACAACCCTCTGAATGAAGAAATTCCACCTGATCTAATTCTCAAACATCCGACCCGGTATCCTGAGACTATGACCCATAGATCTAGACTCTCCAGCCAGAGGAAACAACCTCTCAACATCTACTCTGTCAAGCCCTCTCAGAATCTTATATGTTTCAATGAGATCACTTCTCATTCTTCCAATGAGAGTACTTAAACTCTCCTCATAGAAAAAACCCACTCATCCAAGGAATCAATCTACTGAACCTTTGATGCACCGCCTCCAAGGCTAGCGTATCCTTCCTTAGATAAGGAGATCAATTTTGTACACAGTACTCTAGGTGTGGTCTCGCTAAAGCACTGTGCAATTGTAGCAAGGCTTATTTACTCTTGTACTCCAATCCCCATGCAATAAAGGCCAACCATACCATTTGCCTTCCTAATTGCTTGCTGTATATAACTGCTAACTTTCTGTGTTTCTTGGACGAGGACATCCAAATCTCTCTGAACACCAACATTTAATAGTTGCTCACCATTTAAAAAGTATTATTTTTTGTATTCTTCTTACCACAGTGAATAAACTCACAGTTTCCCACATTATACTCCATCTGCCACCTCCTTGCCCACTCACTTAACCCGTCTTTATCCATTTGCAGACTCTTTTTTTCCTCCTCACAGCTTACTGTCCCACCTAGCTTTGTATCATCAGCAAGCTTGGATGCATTACATTCGGTCCTTTCATCTAAGTCATAATATAGATTGTAACTAGCTGAGGCCCAAGTACTGATCCTTGTGACACCACAATAGTTATAGCCTGCCAACCTGAAAATGGCCCGTATATACCTACTCTCAGTTTTCTGTCCCATAACCAATCCTCTATCCATGCCAAAATATTACACCCAACTCCATGAGCCCTTATCTCGCATAACAACCTTTTATATGGCACCTTATCGAATGCCTTTTGAAAATACAAATATACTACATCCGTTGGTTCTCCATTATCTACCCTGCTAGTTACATCCTGAAAAAAAATATAATAAATTTGTTCCCCCCTCCCATTTTTTAGTTTAATGCCCTATCTGTCACGCTAGTTATTCGATTCGCCAGGACACTGGGCCCAGCCCAGTTTGAGTGGAGCCCATCCCAACCATGACATTGTGTGCAAAATAATCTAACTTTACTGCTCCTAACCTTATTGGAAAAGAGAAGACCCCATTTTACATTGAGCCGGAAATTGCTGTGAAAATAATGGCGTTCGCCGTTATTTATTGACACAACCAACTGTTAAGCAGCCAAACCCCACTGCTGCACATTAGATTACATTTAGAAAACAAAGATAACGTAACACAGCTTATGTTCAGCAACTAGAACATGTCTATTTCCCTTTTTCATCAGCTACCTCTGTTTCGTGAACACGTTAAATCTGAAGCTGTCCTGCACTTGAAAATTGAATTTAATCGTAGACTTCCTTCAATCAACTCTTCTCCTATACAATTAATTCGCGCTTTTCTGTTTCTCTTAGACATCTTTCTTTCCTTCCTTCTTTCTTTTTTCCTTTATTCTTTTCTTCGTCCGTTCCTTCATTCATGGATTTCTCTCTGTGTGTATCTATGGATAACTGGTAATCGATATCTCACGCAAACATTTTTTCTGAATTTATCTTGGTAGCCTGTACTCTATCAATGACCGTTGTTCTTGTTGCTGAAGGCAGTTTCAGGCACCACATCTCCGATGACAACGAAAAGAATATCGCCACTCTCTAATTCTGGGAGCCGTGGGCAGCAGTGCTTATCATCCTGTTGCGTAAAACAATTCATTTATTCTTCAGGCCATAATCAGGTCCCTGTAATAGGCCAGTTTCAAGATCATGAAGTGAAATTAAGCTTTTATCGGCTAGATTCCCAATAATAATTGACGCATTTTTTACCTCCAGACTCGACTATTGCAATGGTCCACTGACCGGCCGCCCACTTTACACCCTCCGTAAACGTCAGCTCATCCAAACTCTGCTGCCCTTAAACTAACTCGCACCAAGTCCCCTTCACCTATCACCCCAGTGCTGCTCCAGGAACAACAACAACATAATTTTAACATTATCATCGTTGTTTTCAAAACTCTCCTTGGCCTCACCCCTACCTATCTTCGTAACCTCCTCCAGCACTACAATTCCCCGAGATCTCCGTGCTCCTCCAATTCTGACCCCATGCGCAAGTCTATAAAATAATGAGGGGCATAGATAAGGTAGATAGTCAAAATCTTTTCCCAAAGGTAGGGGAGTCTATAACGAGGGAGCATAGATTTAAGGTGAGAGGGGAGAGATACAAACGGGTCCAGAGGGGCAACTTTTTCACTCAAAGGGTGGCGAATGACTGGAACGAGCTGCCAGAGGCAGTAGTAGAGGCGGGTACAATTTTGTCTTTTAAAAATCATTTGGACAGTTACATGGGTAAGATGGGTATAGAGGGATATGGGCCAAGTGCAGGCAATTGGGACTAGCTTAGTGTTATAAACTGGGCGACATGGACATGTTGGGCCGAAGGGCCTGTTTCCATGTTGTAAACTTCTATGATTCTATGATTCTATGAACCCGATTTTCATCGCTCCACCATTGGCGGCGGAGCCTTCAGCTGCCTAGGTCCTAAGCTTAGGAAGCTCTACTTCTCCCTCCTCCTTTAAGATGCTTCTTGATATCCACCAGTTTTTGGACGCTTTTGGTCACCTCTTCTAATATTTCCTTAAGTGGCTCCGTGTCAAACTTTGTTTTCTAAACGGTCTTGTGTTGCGGCTTGGGAATGTTTACTACAAAAAGCAGCTATGGAAATGCAAGTTGTTGTTGTTGTTAATTATTTCTCATACTGGGGGAATTCTCTTTAGACATTTCACCTCAGGAGAGATGACTCAGCGTCTTTTGAACTTATCAGTGATGGAGATTTCTCTATCTTTCCCAAAAAAACAAATAAAGAGAAACACAATAGAATCCATCCCAGTATATATTTACCCATATGAAATGGCCTCAAAAGCGGCAGTACTATACATTCCGTACAGTCTACAAAAAATTAAAGTAACTAAAGAATTTAATGTTATTTAAATAGGCCACATAAATGATCTGTTAAGCATTATGTAATATTCTTCTTTCACTTTAATAGCTTCCAAGGTCAGCTTTCCCACCGATATGGTCTGGACCTCTTTACTTAATCTTAAAGATTCTTACTATGAAAATCTATATTAATAGGTGGTTCATCTTGTACCAAGGAATGCTTGCACTATTTAAAATGCCGTAACAAGCCAGCGACTAATAGAAGTGTATCATATTACGCATGCACCGATGATCTTCAGCGAATTCCACTGATAAGTGCAGAACACTAATTTAAATCCCACATGCTTCACTTTGCAGGCAATACATGAACATTTGCATTAAAGCATCTCTGACACCTGTTTGTCTACATAACTTAATTATTATCAGTTATTACCACTGAATCGTTTCCTGGCCAGTGCACTGCGTTCAATCCTTTCATTCGTGTCAATAATTTCGCTAGCCCCTCTGAACATTAAAAATTGCCCTCCTTGCTTAATCTATGCTACAAAATAAACTAGTCACGATCTCACTCTTGAAACTCCCAATATTCTATATTTCTGTCCAACGATCTGATCGTTATTGCAGTGACCTGTTTAAATTTACCGTGGTCAATTCCATCCTTTTGCTGCATATCATACAAGTGCCGAAAACATATTTATTTTGTTGATGCCCTCCATAACTCTGATTCTGACATTCGCTATCTTAATTCTTTAACACTTATTCAATGCTGCCTGGAAACAGAAATGGTTCGAAAAAAAAACAGATCGCCATTTATAAAAAATCAAGTATCAACTTGTACCCTTCACCGTTAATGCGGCGCAGTTTCTCTTTCTGAGACCAAAACCAATGTCTTCCTCACAATGAAGTTACAATCTATTGCACTATGACATTGACAAATGCAAAGAGCATATCAAGCCCAATTCTTAACTCTATTGGCCTCACTTTCATCTCTATAACCAGTGAGCAATATTCACTGCAATGGCCTTATCTGAACTGCCAAAATTGAGAGAGCTGTCCCACAGACTAGTCAAGCAACAGCCTGACATAGCCATACTCACAGAATCATACCTTTCAGCCAACGTCCCAGACTCTTCCATCACCATCCCTTGGTATGTTCTGTCCCACCGGCAGGACAGACCCACCAGAGGTGGCGGTACAGTGATATACAGTCAGGAGGGAGTGGCCCTGGGAGTCCTCAACATTGACTCTGGACCACATGAAATCTCATGGCATCAGGTCAAACATGGGCAAGGAAACCTCCTGCTGATCACCACCTACCCCCCTCCCTCAGCTGATGAATCAGTCCTCCTCCATGTTGAGCACCACTTGGAGGAAGCACTGAGGGTAGCAAGGGCACAAAATGTACTCTGGGTGGGGGACTTCAATGTCCATCACCAAGAGTGGCTCGGTAGCACCACTACTGACCGAGCTGGCAGAGTCCTGAAGGACATAGCTGCTAGACTGGGCCTGCGGCAGGTGGTGAGCGAACCAACACGAGGGAAAAACTTACTTGACCTCATCCTCACCAATCTACCTGTTGCAAATGCACCTGTCCACGACAGTATTGGTAGGAGTGACCACCGCACAGTCCTCGTGGAGATGAAGTCCTGTCTTCGCACTGAGGACACCATCCAATGTGTTGTGTGGCACTACCACCGTGCTAAATGGGATAGATTCAGAACAGATCTAGCAGCTCAAAACTGGGCATTCATGAGGCGCTGTGGGCCATCAGCAGCAGCAGAATTGTATTCCAGCACAATCTGTAACCTCATGGCCTGGCATATTCCTCACTCTACCATTACCAACAAGCCAGGAGATTAACCCTGGTTCAATGAGGAGTGTAGAAGAGCATGCCAGGAGCAGCACCAGGCGTACCTAAAAATGAGGTGCCATCCTGGTGAAGCTACAACTCAGGACTACATGCATGCTAAACAGCGGAAGCAACATGCTATAGACAGAGCTAAGCGATTCCACAACCAACAGATCAGATCAAAGCTCTGCAGTCCTGCTACATCCAGTCGTGAATGGTGGTGGACAATTAAACAACTAACGGGAGGAGGAGGCTCTGCAAACATCCCCATCCTCAATGATGGCGGAGTCCAGCACGTGAGTGCAAAAGACAAGGCTGAAGGGTTTGCAACCATCTTCAGCCAGAAGTGCCTAGTGGAAGATCCATCTCTGCCTCCTCCCGATATCCCCATCATCACGGAAGCCAGTCTTCGGCCAATTCGATTCACTCCACGTGATATCAAGTAACGGCTGAGTGCACTGGATACAGCAAACGCTATGGGCCCCGACAACATCCCAGCTGTAGTGCTGAAGACTTGTGCTCCAGAACTAGCTGCGCCTCTAGCCAATCTGTTCCAGTTTAGCTACAACACTGGCATCTACCCGACAATGAGGAAAATTGCCCAGTTATTTCCTGTCCACAAAAAGCAGGACAAATCCAATCCGGCCAATTACCGCCCCATCAGTCTACTCTCAATCATCAGCAAAGTGATGGAAGGTGTCGTCGAAAGTGCTATCAAGCGGCACTTACTCACCAATAACCTGCTCACCGATGCTCAGTTTGGACCACTCTGCTCCAGACCTCATTACAGCCTTGGTCCAAACATGGACAAAAGAGCTGAATTCCAGACGTGAGGTGAGAGTGACTGCCCTTGACATCAAGGCAGCATTTGACCGAGTGGGGCACTAAGTAGCCCTAGTCAAATTGAAGTCAATGGGTATCACGGGGAAAACTTTCAAGTGGCTGGAGTAATACCTAGCACAAAGGAAGATGGTAGTGGTTGTTGGAGGCCAATCATCTCAGCCCCAGGACATTGCTGCAGGAGTTCCTCAGGGCAGTGTCCAACGCCCAACCATCTTCAGCTGCTTCATCAATGACCTTCCCTCCATCATAAGGTCAGAAATGGGGATGTTGGCTGATGACTGCACAGTGTTCAGTTCCATTTGCAACCGCTCAAATAATGAAGCAGTCAGAGCCCGCATGCAGCAAGACCTGGACAACATCCAGGCTTGGGCTCATAAGTGGCAAGTAACATTCGCGCCAGAGAAGTGCCAGGCAATGACCATTTCGAACAAGAGAGAGTCTACCCATCTCCCCTTGACATTCAACGGCATTACCATCGCCGAATCCCCCACCATCAACATCCTGGGGGTAACCATTGACCAGAAACTTAACTGGACCAGCCATATAAATACTGTGGCTACGAGAGCAGGTCAGAGGCTGGGTATTCTGCGGCGAGTGACTCACCTCCTGACTCCCCAAAGCCTTTCCACCATCTACAAGGCACAAGTCAGGAGTGTGATGGAATACTCTCCACTTGCTTGGATGAGTGCAGCTCCAACAACACTCAAGAAGCTCGACACCATCCAAGATAAAGCAGCCCGCTTGATTGGCACCCCATCCACCACCCTAAACATTCACTCCCTTTACCACCGGCGCACTGTGGCTGCAGTGTGTACCATCCACAGGATGCACTGCAGCAACTCGCCAAGACTTCTTCGACAGCACCTCCCAAACCCGCGACCTCTACCAGCTAGAAGGACAAGATCAGCAGGCACATGGGAACAACACCACCTGCACGTTCCCCTCCAAGTCACACACCATCCCGACTTAGAAATATATCGCCGTTCCTTCATTGTCGCTGTGTCAAAATCCTGGAACTCCCTTCCTAACAGCACTGTGGGAGAACCGTCACCACACGGACTGCAGCGGTTCAAGAAGGCGGCTCACCACCACCTTCTCGAGGGCATTTAGGGATGGGCAATAAATGCTGGCCTCGCCAGCGACGCCCACATCCCATGAACGAATAAAAAAAAAACTTTAATGCTGAAATGGCAGTCCAACTCAGTGCACTCCATTCTCCAATCTCTGGATTCAGTAAAAGTATGAGTAAATTTTAACAGACTTTCAATAATTCCGAGAACATTCTCTGTTAAACCTTAAACATTAAACTATTCCAATATGTTCCGTCGATGCATTTATCGGGCAGTATGGATAAACACACACAAGTCGAGATGCACTGCAGCAACTCGCCTCGGCTTCTTCGACAGCACCTCCCAAACACGCGACCTTTACCGCCTGGAAGGACAAGGGCAGCAGGCGCATAGAAACACCACCTCCTGCACATTCCCCTCGAAGTCACATACCACCCTGAGTTGGAAATCTGTCGCCAGTGGTCGCTGGGTCAACATCCTGGAACTCCCTACCGAACAGCACTGTGGGAATACCTTCACCACGCGGACTGCAGCAGGTCAAGAAGGCGGTTCACCACCACCTTCTCAAAGGCAATTAGGGATGGGCAATAAACGCTGGCCTTGTCAGCGACGCCCACATTCCATGAATGAATAAAAAAAACAAATGAGGGAGAAAGGAATAGAAGGATATGCTGCTGGAATTAGATGAAGTAAGGAGGGAGGAGGCTCGTGTGGAGCACACACACTGACATGGAACTATTGGCCGAAAGGCCTGTTTCTGTGCTGTACATTCCATGTAATTTTATGTAATCTACGTACAGGTTCTGCAGCAAAGTGAGGTGATTGCGTGTGAACCGATTGCGAACTACTGGAGAGACACCTGAGTGTTTGGAAGACATCTGGGCAGCGAGGATAAGGAATATGTCCCCTTTGTAATAAACATCAAAAGAGATCCGACATTAAATGCTACACAGAATCGCAGTTGCCAATCATGGATGGGGGACATCCAAAGTCTGATATACCTACAAGATATTAATTTATATAAGGACTGAATAATAGCAGCTGACTTAACCATTAAACAAGCTGAGGGAACCACAGCATCTACGCAGAAGGTAATGACGTATTGGACCCAGTAATCAACCATTTCAACACAGGTTACACTGTTATACATTCGGAACTTTGCATGTTCTGACCCAGAACAACAGTGAGCAGTGGGCAGAAGCCAACTCACCAGGCTTGAAAAATTCTACATCTGCAAGTATATTTAATCTGGACCTCATGGACAATGCACCTAATGTTATTAATAAAAGTGTGTAATCAGACGTCACGATCTTTCCTGGTCCTTGAATTGAATTGAGCTGAATGATAATGACTATCCTAATAACTCAACACTGCATACACTGCTTGGGTGAATGACTAATTCTGCTGCACAGAAAAGAGAATGCTTATTCTGTGCGCAGAGTTTTGAACTTTAGATTTGGTAGAAAATGCTCAGAGAAGGAGAAAGCAGCGTCTGTCGAGTATGAACTTGGAGTCCATTGCAGGTGGGTTGAATATTTGACCAAAAGATCAAAGTAACCGCCCCGCTATTTGGTTTCAGACTCAACTGTATTTAGATCCAATGTGATGTGCAAATCAAAGAGAAGCCATGCAAGAATTTCACTCCCAGAATTTACAATACTTCGGCGCCAGTCCCAAGCGGAAACTGCTTGGCGATCATGACGCATTTATACGGTCAATGAGCCTTTACTTTAAACCTCAAGCTCCCAGATACCACTCACAACCTGCACAACAGCATGGCCGTTGCACGGAACGCCTCCCACATTTCAGCAAACAAAGTTAAGATCCATTACAATCATTATTTGATGGCGTAACGTGCATTTCAAACGTTGACGTTCTTATTAATTCCAAAGTTGTTTTGTTATTTCAGAATGTTAGAAGATCTATTTTAGAATGGAAATATGGTCACAAGAGTAAATTAGATTTGGAATGAACGTGCAATCATAAAGCAGATTTACTTTATTTTAGATACATGCATCTTTAGAAAGAGGCTATTACTTTCTCAATTAAAACACGATGCTGACTAGGAACTCTTGAATTATAGCTGATCTAAAAGCACTAACAGTTTAATTATCCCCTTGCTTTAAGTAATGCCCTCACAACACACAAAGGCCTTGGAATCATCCAGCAGCTGAGCTGCGCCCATCCTATCCATCTTTGCAGGATCACGATAAGACTGGAAATGTGTGATATCTTTCTGATGGCTAGTTATCATTACATGCTGTTGAAGCAGCAAGCTGATATTCTTGTACGTGAAGGAATGTTGGGGAGGTACACGAACATCAATATTTTGTCTAGTTAAGTGGCAAGGCGACATGTTCAAACAACCAATTTAAACCGTTTTTAATTCCAACTAATCCATGAGGCACGACAGCTAATTGTGGGAAAGAAATGCACTAAAGGAACTGTTAATACAAAAATAATCTGTGGACAAGTGTAGTTGGATACCAAGGAAATTATACACCTTCAGATAGATGGAGGACATCTGTGAAAGGAATGCAGCTAGGTGATAAGGAAGTAATACTCCTCGCAGTTCAGTAGAGGGATTCAGTTAGTTCTTTAATTTCACCCTTTTTGGTTTTGAACTGTAACTGTACTTCTGCATAGTAATCTGATTGACAGGTGCAACAAGAGTCAAGATGAACTTTTCAAGCCTAAATTAGCAGCCAAGTTGAGAGTCTGCGCACTTTGCATAAGAAAGCTAACAGCTATAGTCAAGGTGGAACATCTTCTGGTGCCTCCAAGAGTTGGAAACTATCAATCTGTTCAGCTTGTTATATGATGTATTCTATATACAATTATAATATTGTATGAATATTACAATAAATATTCCTTTGTAGAATCTGTCATATAATGAATATTTTGCACCAATTTAGTATGTGCGTTGTATTACTGCGGGACCTACACATTAAACATAAAGCTTCACTTCAGCGTGACAAAGGCGTGTGGAGTGTTTCATTTAAAATCTCGAACTAAACCAGCAGTTAGCATAAAGCTTACCAACTGTCGCAGTGCGAATGTGTGGTTATGATTGGTTTTGAGATATCATAGGGGTTGGACATTCACATCACATCAGTAGGTAATTGGGCCAATTGTATCCGTACGGTTTCTTCGCTAGATCTATACTGAATTAATTTAATTGCCCTACTTTTCCGAAATAGCCCTATATTTTCCTCTGTGTCAAATGTTAATTCATTTTTCCCTTAAAAGATTGGATGGGCTCTGCCTCAGCTACTTCCTTCAGCAAATCATTCCATGCTCTAAGAAATTGCAGTATAATGTTACTTCCTGCTTCATTTTGAGTCATCATTAGTATTTGAAGGGTCTTTGTGGATATAATCTTTGCAAGAATATTTCGCGTGGATGTAATGACTCTGTGTGATGTGACTAAAATAGTGCTCTCGTATAAATTTGCCTGATTGCTCCAACATGCAATAACCTCACGTCAGAAGTGATTATCACACAATTTAATTTCCTTCAGATTCCAAGACTTTGTATGGGCGATTATATTCGGCATATTGTAAAAATAAATCTAATGGAAGGCATCTACGCATAATGGCTGATACTTTAAAAAGACGGTGTTTACAAAAGAAGTATGGTTGTCTCACAGTCAGACAGGCAACGAAATATTTTACTGCGTTATTGTTTGTGCGGAAAAACGCTGTTATTGGATGATGCTTTACAATTAGTGGTGACAGTTTTCCGACAGAGCAATGATAAAAACTGGAAATTGGAAAGTTATTCCAGGGCTAGCAAAGTAGGTATTAGTCAGCAAATCAAGAAACAGGCAACTTCAGGTAGGCATCACTATCATTTACATCATGGTTACGTCAGCTGCTGTGTTGAATGATTAACAAACATGGAACTCACAATTGCGTTGTACTGCGCAATGTATCATTTCCTTGGAGAAGTACATTCCCCAGCCCTCGCACTATAAATGTGCTAACTAAATTATTTCTTTACACTGGTTTCACCAACACTGTTGTCACTCAGAGGTAACGTAGGATGGCAGGCCTTTAGAAACAAAAAAATCACTGTTGGATGATTCCGGGGATAAGCGAACCCTGTAACGATATGTTTCGGACACAGGAAGCGTCTGACCAGCTCCGTAGTAATTTAAGGATTGATTTAGTGCAGGTCTCCGATTAAAGACATCGTTAGAATTCCTCCGCAAGCAACAACAGCAAATTGTAGGGCTGTGGTAACGCACGTTATTTCGGTCTTGTTTACACTTCAGGACCAGAAGCAATATTATGGTTATCATAAATATCAAACTCGTTGATCCAAATATTATTATTAAATATACATTTACATCCGAGAAATATTCAGCGTGCCTGGGATGGTCCAGACGTTCAGAAGGTCTTTGAGTAACGTTCGCTGGGATCGAAAAGTGGATTGTGACCGTGCTTGACAGACTCGGTTGTCCACTGTCCTTCACTAAGACCACGACTCTTTGCGTGGTGGTGTCCTTTTCCGTAAAAAGTCGTGTTGTTCTGATTTCTCCGGTGTATAGGCCCATAGTGACGAGAGAACGATCAGTGGCCTCAATCAGTTGGTAGGAAATCCGTGCGTTCTGACCAGAATCCGCATCATTAGCCGTAACCTTGGTGACCAAGTATCCCGGATATATTGAGTGGAGAATAATTTCCACTGCAGCTGAATTGTTCCACCTTAATGGAGAAATAATAAGTGGGGCATTGTCATTTTGATCCAAGATAATAATGCTCACCATAGCTGTGCTGCTCAGTGGTGGAGATCCAGCATCTTGAGCTTGAACTTTAATCTGGAAGTTCTTCAGTTGCTCATAGTCAAAGGAGCGCAGCGCATAAACGCTCCCACTTTTCGAGTTAATAGTAAAGTAAGCAGGCGCACGCACGTCCCGTATCTGATTCTCCAAAATAGAATATGAAATATCTCCATTCTTGTCCAAATCAGGATCTAAAGCGGTAACAGAAAAAATAGATGCCCCTGGAGTATTGTTCTCCATCAGACACATATTATACGTGGACTGTGTAAACCGTGGCGCGTTGTCATTTATATCAGAAATGGAAACGAGTATGGATTTATTTGTAGAAAGAGAGGGAGACCCAGCATCCCATGCTGAAATCGATATGTTGCATAGTGCAGTCCTTTCACGGTCCAGCAACTCAGAGGTCACCAACTTGTAGTGATTTGTCAAGGTCATTTCAAGTTTGAATGGGACACTCTTTGAAATCCGACATCGAACGTGCCCGTTCTCCCCAGAATCTCGATCGATGACACTGAATACAGCGATCACAGTACCTGTTGAAGCATCCTCGGGTAACATTTTGGTGACTGAGGTCAGCTTTATCTCGGGGGCGTTATCATTCATATCAATTATTCTGACCAGAACTTTCGCATGGCCGACATGAGGAGCGTTGTCCACAGCCTGTACTTCAAGTTCATAAACGTTTGATTTTTCATAATCCAGCAACCCGCGAACTTTGATCTCTCCGGTGTCCGCGTCCAAATTGAACAACTCTCCCCATCTATGCGAAGCGTAATTACTGAAGAAATATTTAAACTCAGCGTTTGCGCCTTCGTCTAAATCAGCTGCTTTGAGTTTCATCACCAAAGTGCCCTTCGGTGCGTTTTCTAACACACTGGTCCTGTATATTTCATGATTGAATACAGGCGCGTTATCGTTAGCGTCTGCTACATTAATAACAATCTTAGCTGTGCCAGATCTGTGCGGGATCCCGCCATCAACAGCCGTCAATACCAATTCAAAGGCTGATTGTTGTTCGCGGTCCAGGGGCTTCTCCAACAGCAAAAGGACGATTTTGCTCCCATCGTTTCTTGTCTGTATTTCGAGGCCGAAGTGCTCATTTGAATTAATTTGATAAGTGCTGATTGTGTTTGTACCCACGTCCGGGTCGTGTGCGTTCTCGAGATGAAAGCGCGCCCCTGGTGCAACGGACTCTGCGACCTGCAATGAAAATCTACTTATCGGGAAAATCGGTGAATTGTCATTTACATCGAATACCTCCACTTCAACAGGAAAAACTTCCAAAGGATTATCCACCGCTAGTTCCAAAGACAGGGAACAAGTTAAGCTTTCCAGGCAAAGCTCTTCCCTGTCGATTCTTTCATTAACAATTAAAATCCCGTTTTCCACATTTAACTCGAAATATAGCATTCCCTCATCAGAGAGCAGCCTAAATTTCCGTGCTAATAATTCGCGAACGGTTATCCTTAAATCTTCAGCGATGTTTCCAACAGAGGCACCGACCTCCAGTTCCTCGGGAATAGAGTAACGAATCTGTCCAAAAACCAGGTCCGAGACGCAAAGCAGTAACATAAAATACGCCCCGCCGCTAAGCGTATTCGCCATTGCTCTGAATTGTATTCTACATATAACAAAATTCCTGACAATCGTTTCAATCGCCGCTTGTTCCCGCCGCAAAATACGGATTGTCTTACATCGAAATGCGATTATTAAATCCATAAATGCACAAACGCGAACTGAGCGATTCTTCTAAACATGGCTGCACCACGGAAACGCAAGCACTGTGTCACTTTCCCTTCGATTCTGGTCTGCATTTGATGATGAGAGTGGGGGTAGATCTCTCACAGTGCCTCAGCTCCTTATTGGTAGACTTCGACACAAAGAGCTTCAACCAATAACTGCACCAAGCTTTTCTTAAAGCAAGCTTTTAAAAAACATTTACTTACTAATTATTGCATTGAATAGTGTTCAATAAAAAATCCCAGGCATGTATGCTATTCATGTCTTTTATATTCTTATAATAAAAAAACAGCGTTTTAAAAGTGGATGAGTACAGTTTAAAAATCACAAATAACCATTATTTAATTTCTACAAATTCAACGCATTTCAGACATCTATTTACGGAAGCTTGTTATTAAAGTTTGTTGAAAATAAAGTTTTAAAAATTGAATTAACAACACAATCTGAAAGTGTACTCTCCCGTGTAATCAAAGTTTACAGGTTAAGTCCTTCGAAATTAAATGCCAGCTTCAAAATATCGAATGGCATGTTTGAATTCCAAGCGTACAGAGATAACTGATCTCTGCTCGGGTTGACGTTCCACAATATTCTATTGATGGAGAAAATGTGATTCGTAACATTGGTACAGGAAATCCAAATATATTCTGTCTTTGTTTTCATTTTATGGACAAGGTAATTGCATCAACAGTGCGACTATGTCCCGAACAGCATTTTAATTAGAAGACCATGAATGGCTTGGGATAGTGGCAGGTTAACACACTTTCCATTCGCATTTGGATCATTAGTTCAAAATCAGACCGAATTTAAGGAATGGAGGTCCATTATCTTGTTTATTCTTGGAGCTAAATCTCACAAACGTCCATAGTCAGAAATGACCAAGAGCGCAAAACTAACACGCGTTCCATGACATTGCCAGGCTCGCTCAGAAGGGCCGCAAGAATGGTTGGCGTCAGAAACGAAAATGTCTCATTATTCTCATACTTGATGTTGTTCTGAAGTCGGGGTGACGGCCCGTTTTTAGGCTCGAACCAAAAGAACTCTGCGGCCAACTCTTTTGTACCTCAGCTGGGTTTGCGTAATGCTGGTGCCAGTTATTGGGATTGGAAGCGTTCTTCATTGCGCAGTGGCCTCACGTTACCCTATTCGCCTTAAATACAGTAACTGAGAAAAAGTCTTGAGCTTTGCAGACTGAGCTGCCCTCTGCTGGAAATGTAGGTGCCTTATTGCTTTCCACGTTTGGAGAACAGTCTTGGTCAGCCGATGCATGAAAATGAGCAATAAAATCTCTTTAAATTGTCCTGTCGTCTTTATGGAACTAAACACCATGATGCTGAACGCAAAATTATGCACCTTTACATTTCCTTTTTTTTCCAAAAGAAAGCCAACGGTTATACATTCAATAATTTCTTAAGGCACTATTATACATTATTAAACCAGCAGTTAAACGACCGAAGCAAGCCGCTGTACTTTTCTTTGCATTTAGCAACTAATAATGAACCAAGGACTGGAACTTATTAAAGTTAACACAGGGAAAAACATGATCAGGAAAAATAATAGCACTAAAGACTAACAAATCCCTAGGGCCTGACCGTTTCCACACATGGTTTTGACGGAAGCAGGCGAGGCAATTTCAGATGTTTTAGTCGTAATCTTTCAAAGCTCATTCAGAAATTGCCCCTTTAAATTGGAAATTTGCAAATGTAACTCCATTATTTAAGAAAGGAGAGAGGAACCAAAACATTATAGACCTGTTAATCTATTTGCTGCCGTCAGTCATGCCATTAGTTAGCCTTACCAAAATCTGAAATCTTACCAACTGTGTTAAGGCTCTCCTTGTCACACCTAATATTGAATTCGATCATATTATAATCATTGTTCCCTTACTGTTAGATTATTAACTAAGTCTGGTTCATTACTGTGGGGAAGTTATTTGGATCTATAATTAAAGTTAGAGTGACTGAGCACTTCAAGAAATTTGAGCTGATTAGAGAGAACCAACATGGATTTGTAACGGGTGGGTCATGTCTAACGAAACTATTCGAATTTTTTGAGGAAGTAACTAAAGTAGTAAATAGGGGAATGGATATGAATGTATTTTATATGAACTTCCAAAATGAATTTGATAATGTTCCACGTAAGGGACTGTTAGTTAATACCAAAGTATTGAAGGGAAATTGTTGTCCAGGTCAGAAGATTAGTTGGTTGGTAGAAGGCAGAGTTTTGTGAGAATGGTTATGTGCTTGAATTGGAAGGAAGTGATTAACAATGACCCAAAAGGATCTTTGCTGGGACCTCAACTAATCACTATATTGATTAATGACTTAGATAACACAATAGAGAGCTAAATGTTCAAAACTGCCGACGACATAAAGATTGGTGGCATAGTAAGTAATGTAGACGGGAGCACAAAATTAGAGAGAGACTGATAGATTAAGTTCGTGGGCAAAACTGTGGCAGATGGATTTCAACGCAGATAAGTGTGAGGTCGTCCATTTTGGATCTAAAAAATGATCGATCCGAGCACTTTCTTAAATGGTGAAAAGTTAGGAACCTTGGAGGTCCAAAGAGTTTTAGGGGTCCATGTATACAGATCGTTAAAATGTAGTAGAGGTGCAAAGAATAAGCAAAAAGGCTAATGGAATGTTAGCCTTTATAACTAGAGAGCTAGAATACAAAGGGGATAAAATTGTTCTACAGCTATACGAAGTCCTGGTTCGAACTAATCTGGAGTAAAGTTTTGGGCATCGCACAGAAAGGATATACTGGCCTTAGAAGGAGTGCAGCGCAGATTAGCCTGGGTGTTACCAGGGCTCTAATTTATGAGAAGATAGATTTTGAGAAGAGATTACATAAAAAAGAATTGTACTCCCTGGAATGTAGAAGGTTAAGGGATGATTTGATTTGAGGGCTTTAAGATTTTGAAAGGAATTGATAGGGTAGATAGAGTGAAGCTTTTGCCACTTCCAGGGGAATCAGATCCACGCCAAACAGGAGAGAAGTTAGGGAAAACTTCGTCACACTCAGATGGTAGAAATTTGGAAATCTCTCCCGCAAATAGTACTGGATGCGAGCTCAATTAATATTTTAAAATGTGAGATCGATAGAGTTTTGCTAGCAAAGGATATTAAGGGATAGAGCCAATGAGGATGGATGGAGTTAGGATACAGATCAGCCACGATCTCATTGAATGGCGGAACAAGCCATGATTTCATTGAGGGGCTGAATGGCCTACTCCTGTTCATATGTTCCAATATTTCGATGTTCATATCTTCCTAAGTGTGTTGAAATGTTGGCCAGGAGATCCAAGTGACCAGCCCGGACATATTTTATGTTTGTTTGTAGGATTAAATGCATTTACATCCAATGCCGTGCGCGTATTACAGAAAAGCCGTTCGAGACTCTTTTCTCCCAATTGTCAGGTCAGCTCCTTCACTCCAGATTCAAATCATATCCAGAATTTATACTACAAATTTAAAGTCAGTACCAAGCGGAAATTGGTTGGCACCCATGATGCACTTTTAGAGTAAATGCACCTTAGTACTTAACCTCCAGTTCACACGTATTGTTCGTAACATGCAAAACAACATTCCCGTTGCATGGAACGTCTCCCGTATCTCAGCAAAGAAGATTCGGATCCATTATTATCATTATTTGATGCCCTCCCGTACATTAAGTCGCTGACCTTCTTATTTATTCCAATCTTCCTCTTTTATTTCACGGTGTTAGAAGATTAGACATAGAATAAAAATGTAGTCACATGTGTAAATTACATTTAGAATGAAAGTGTAATCATAAAACCGATTTTCTTTGTTTTATATACATGCATGTTTATGAACCAAACTATGAGCTTCTATATAAAAACACTTTGCTTACCAGAAACTCTAGCGTTGCAGGTGACTTTGCAGCACTAGCAGTTTAATTATGCATTCGATATAAACAATTCCCTGACAATCTTAAAAAGGCTTTGGGTTCATCCAGGGCCTGCGTGTGTGTGAGAGAGACAACGGGCTGGATTTTAGGGTCGGGTTACCTGCGGGTTTCCAGCGGGGGGGGGGGGCGAAAATCCCGATCTCCGGTCACGTGACCGGATCGCGACGAAATCCCGGCCACTTCCGGGTACCGCGCTGACGTGCGGGGCTGCGCGGGCAAGCCCCGCTGGTGGGAATCCCGCAGGCAATTAAAGCCAGCAGGGTTCCACTTGAGAGTACTTACCTTGCTCGTTGTGGTCAGTTAATGAGCTGAAGCAGCTGTCAAAAGAGGAAGTGTGGGATTTTAGGTTCAAGGCAGTGAGTTTCCCACACTGGGCGAAACAGTCTCCATCCAACCAGGCGTGTTGCAGCCAGCAGCCTGTGGCAGGTGCAAAGGTGCGCTCCACGGGGGAGAGCCCGCACCCACGCAGGAGGCCACCGCGTCACATAGGGCAACCCCTGTCCTCCACCACCCCCGCCAAGCCAGAGGACAGACCGACATGAGACCGCAGCCCCAGTCCGAGGAACCACACACCTACCCTGCACAACCCCTCAGACCAACACCTGCCAGTTGGGTGGTGTGTGGATACCCTCGGAGGACGAAGAGCATGACCAGCACCAGCAGCCTCGCAGTCCACGCCGTCCGCCGCAGAGACGTGGATCCCCCCAACACGGTGTTGTTGCACGCCCACCTGCACAGCAGGAGGGAGGGCTACCGCAGAGAGAGACGCGTCGCAGAGGGCACTACCCTCGCCACAGGGTCCACAGACCGAGGCGCAGGTCCCCGGACCTCTCCGAGCAGCAGTGCACAGGGAGGCGCAGATTCGCTCGACATGTAGTCGTGGAGATCTGCAGCCTCTTTCATGCCGAGCTGCTCCTGGCTGGCCCCAGCACCAACTGCTTACCTGTCGCTGGCAAAGTCACCACTGCCCTCCACACCTTCTCCTCCGCATCCTTCCAGGGTGCAGCCGGCTACACCGCCGATGTCTCTCAGTCGTCTGCGCGGACGAGCCCTGCAAATACACCTGCACCTACTCTGCAGTAACACGATGGGTGGCATCAGTGGTGGGTCCTCAGAGTGATACCCAGGAGCGGGCATTATTGGACACAACGGACAGGATTCGCGGAGACATGGCAGTGGTGGTGTCAATATAATGTGTGCTGTTTGTTGCTCTGAAATTCAATATGGGTAACACACATGACAAACCCTCAGACACCCTTGTGCACCCCCTTCATGCTGACGAGACGTTTGCCTTACGCTGCCTACTGCACATATGTGATGCATGCCCTGTGGCTGCAGCACAGGTGGTGGCAGGTTGAGTGAGGCTGGCCGTGAGGGAGATGCACGAGAGGGTGAGTATGGGATGGAGCAATGAGATTGTATGAGGAGTGGATTGCGTGTTAGTGGCAGGGTGAGTACTGGCGAGGTGAGTAGGTGGAGGTAAGATGAGGACGGGGTGTGAGTGGGTATGAAGGGTGATGTGACAGAATAGTGTTGGCGGTGCCGAAGGAGATTTGGGGTGGGGGCAGTGTTGTGGCAGATGGAGTGTAGGGGAAAGACTTCGTGTTCTCACTGTGGCGGACCTACTGCGGTCATTGCAGCGCCTCCTGCACTGTATGCAGGTGGGCCATATGTTGGTGGCGCAGGTGACCCCCTCTGCCACCTCGAGCCAGGCCTTCTTGGTGGCAGAGGCAGGCCGCTTCCTCCCGCCCGTCGGGGGGAAGATCTGTGTCCTCCCCCTCCTCCTAACCCCATCTGATGATACCTGGGGTGAGGCATCATTAAACTGGGAGCAGCCTTCCCCCTGGGCTGCTCCATGCTGCAATTTGTCCCATTGGTTGCAGCATCTGTCAGTGGAGGACTGCCCCTTTAACTAGAGAGCCTCCAGCTGACAGATCGTACTGCGCATGCGCAGCCCGACCGACGCGCAGGCCAGCGCCGTGTACCCCGGGGGAGCAGGTAATTGATTCCTATTAGTGGGTTGCCTGCTACCATCGCGTGGGCAACCCACTAATTTCGCCGTCCGCGTTTTCGACGCTCCCGGAGGACCACCCGCTGGGAACCAGCAGGCCTGCTAAATTCGAGCCCAACATGTCTGCACCCATTCCATCCATCTTTCCAGGTTCACGGCGAAGCAGGAGGTGTTTGATTTTCTTTTTGATGGCTCGGGGTCGTTACAGGTTGATGAAGCTGATGATGTCTGCGCAGGAAGGAATGTTGGGGAGATACATAAACAACGTTTTGTTGTTTAGTTAAAGGGCAACGCCTGGTGTATTATCTATCAATTTAAGAAGGTTGTAATTCCTGAGGCACAACACCTAATCGTGGGAAAAATATGCTAAAGGATTGTTAGTTACTAAGCCCGTGATGCAAGGTGGAAGGATGGTGTTTACAAAAGAAATAAGTTGTCCCTCGGAATCAAGCATTTTATTGCATTATATTTACGGAAAATGGAATGATGCTTTTCAATTACTGGTCAGAGTTTGTCAGCGCAGCGATGATAATAACGATAAAACGGTAAGTTATTGAAAGAATATTGAAGCAGGTATTACTGAGGAAATCACAAAAGCGTCAACTTTAGACAGGATTTACTATCAATTTAATCAAGATGTACGTCAGCTGCTGCAGTTACTTATTAACATAAGGAAATCACTATTACGCAGTAAATCATTACAGCGTAATATATCAGTTCCTCAAAGAGGTTTGGTTATAAGGAAGTGATGCTTCTTTAGTTAGATAGAGAACACCTGTGAAAGGAATGCAATGGATGATAAGGGAGCAATACGCCTTGCAGTCTTAGTTAGTTCTGTAATGTCGCCCTTTTTCATTTTACTTTGAAAGTGTCCTGCAGCATAATGACCTGATCAACAGGTGCAACAATAGTCACGTAGGCTGTAATTTTTAGGCCATGACATGATCAATAGCTAGCAGCCTAGTTGATAGTCTGCGCCCCGGGATAAAAAAGCTGACAGCTACAGTGAAGGTGAAACATCTTTTGATGCCTCCCAGGTTTGGTAACTATCAATCTGTTCAGTTTGCCGACCCGGCCTATTCGGTGAAGAACTTTATTATACAACTATAATAATATATGCATATTACAAGAATTCTTTTGTAGAATCTGTTATGTAATGAATCTTATGTACTTATTTAGTATATGAGGTGTATTACTGTGGAATCTACAGCTTAAAAATAAAACCTGACCTCAGAGGGGCTAAGGTGTGTGGATTGTTTTATAGAAGGGTTCGAACTAAACCATGATATCGAAATAAGCATGAAGGTTAACAATTGTCGCAGTCCGCGTGTGCGGTTATGATTCATATTGGAATATTAGAGAACCTCAGACGTTCACAGTACACAAAATGGTCAATTGCGGACTTAAGGCATTTTTTGCTGGATAAATCCAAAATTAATCCAATGACACCACTGTAGTCAAATAGACTTATGTTTCCCTCTGCGTCAAATGTTAATTCACATTTCCCTTAAAATGTTGAAAGGTCTCTGCATCAGCTACTTCCTCCAACACATAATTCCATGATCTAACAACTGTGTAATATTAATTCCGGCTACACCCCTCGACTTCATTATTACATGAAGTGCGCATGTGAATATAGAATTGTTCCAACATGCATTAATCTCTACTCAGAAACCATTATCACACAAATTAATGCCCTTCTGATTACGAGGCAATTAAATGCGCGATTGTCGTCGTCAAATTGTAAAATAGGCAATTTAAGGAATGTACGTATAATGGTGCTACTTTTAAAGAATGGTGTTTACAAACGAAGTAATGTGTTCTTCGCAATCAAAAGTGAAACGAAACGTTTTAATACATTATAGTTACTGTGGAAAATGCTACTATGGCGTGATGCTTCAAAATTACTGGTCAAAGTTTGTCAGGGAAGCGATGATAACACCTGTAAACGGTAAGTTATTGAAGGAATATTGAAGTAGGTATTGCTCAGAAAATCAAAAAGGATCAACTTTAGACATGATTTACAAAAAAATATAATCAGTATATACGTCAGCTGCTGCGGTTACTTACGAACAAACACTGAACTCACTCTTGAAAATTGCTGCGTAATATATCAGTTCCTCAAAGAAGTGCATTACCCATCACCCGCAATATAAAGTTGCAATCTAAATTACAACCTGAAACTGGTGTCATCAACAATGATGTCACTCAGAGGTATGTAGGATGGCAAGAATTTAGAAACAAAATATCATTTTTGGATGATTCCGGGGCTAAGCGAACCATGTAACGATGAGTTTTGGAAGAAGGGAGCATCTGACCAGTTACATAATAATTCAAAGATTCGTTTGGTGCAGGTCTCCGATTAATGACATCATTCGAATTCCTCCGCATGCAGCAAACTAAATTGTATGGCTGTAGTAACGTATGTTATTTCAGTCTTGTTTACACTTAAGGGCGACTAAGAAGATCATGGTTACAAGAAATATGAAGCTCGTCGATCCAAAAATTATAATTAAATATACATTTGGATCCGAGAGATATTCAGCCTGTCTGGGGTGGTTTATTTTTTCAGTCGGGGTTCAGTGACTTTCGCTGCGATCGAAAAGAGGATTGTGACCGTGCTTGACAGATTGGGTTGTCCGTTGTTCTTCACCAAGACCACCACTCATTGTGTGATGGTGTCTTGGTCCGTAAAGCTCCTGGTTGTCGTGATTTCTAAGGAGTAAAGGTACACATTGAAGAGACTCTGATCAGTGGCCCCAATCAATTCGTTGGAAAGCCGTGCGTTCTGCCTGGAATCTGCATCATTAGCCATGACCTTAGTGACTATGTACCCTGGATATATTCTCCGGTGCACAATCTCCGCTGCCGCTGAACTGTTCCACATTAATGGTGAAATCATAAGCGGAGCATTGTCATTTAGTTCCAAGAGAATAATGTTCACCCTAGCAGTGCTGCTCAGTGACCGAGATCCAGCACCCTGAGCTTGAAGTTGATCTGGCAATTTTTCAATTGCTCATAGTGAAAGGAGCGCAGCGAATAAATGCTCCCACTTTTTGAGTTAACTGTTAAATAAGGAAGCGCAGGGACGTCTTCTATCTGATTCACCAGAATAGAAGAGGAGGTGACGCAGTTCTTGTGCAAATCAGGATCCAAAGCGGTAACAGAAAAAATAGCTGCACCAGGTGTTTTTTTCCCATTTGATACACATTATTTGAGGACTGTGTAAACCGCGAAACGTTGTCATTTATATCAGACATAAGCGACAATGGTTTTATTTGTGGAAAGCGCGGAGGACCCAGCATCCCATGCTGAAATTGATAAGTTGTATATTGCAGTAGTTTCACGGTACAGTATATCACTGGTTACTAACTTGTAGTTATTCATCCAAGTCGTTTCAAGTTTGAATGATATATTGATTGGAATTGATATCGGACGAGGCCGTTTCCCCAGAATCTCGATCCGTGATACTGAATACCGCCAGTAGAGAACCCGGTGTTGCGACCTCTGGTACCATTTTCTTTACTGAGGTCAGCTTTATCTCGGGGGCTTTATCATTCACGTCAATAATTTGAATCAGAACTTTGGCATCCTAAAGTGTGGAGCGCTGTCCACAGCCTGTACCTCAAGCTAATAAACGTCCGATTTTTCAAAATCCAGAAAATTTGAACACTCATCTCTCCCATATCCGCGCCCAATTTGAACAACTTTTGCCCTCTTTGTGAAGCGTAATTACTGAAGTAATATTTGGATTCAGCGATTGCACTTTCGTCTCAATCAACTGAATGTAGTTTCATCATCAAGGTGCCTTAGGTGAGTTTGCTAACACACTCCTCCTTTATGTTTCAAGATCGAATACTGGTGCGTTATCGTTAGCGTCGCAATCATGAAGATAATCTGAGCTGTGCCAGACCTGTACAGGATCCCTCTATCAATAGCCGTCAATACCAGTTGAAATAACGACTGTTTACGTTCTAACTGTTTCCCCTACAATGATTTAACGATTTTGCTACCATCGTTTCTTGTCTGCATCTTGAGGCCGAAGTGCTCATTTGAACTAATTTGATAAGTGCTGATAGTGTTTGTGTCCACGTCTGCGTCCTGCGCGCTCTCGAGACCGAAGCGTGCTCCTGGTGCAACGGACTCTGCAACCTTGAATGATTATCTACATTGCGGAAAAATCAGTGAACTATCGTTTAGATCTAATTCCTCCGCTTGGATAGGAAACACTTCGAAAGGATTTTCCACCGCTCGTTCTGAAGACATGGGTCAGATCGACATTTTCATGCAAAGCTGTTCTATCTCGAATCTTTCATGAACAAATAAAACCCCATTTTCCACATTTACCTCGAAATATTGCTTTCCGTCCTCAGAGAGCAGCTTAAACTTTCGGGCTGATAATTCTCGAACGCTTATCCTGAAATCTTCAGCGACGTTTCCAACAAAGGCACCATTCCCCAATTCCTGGGAAATAGAGTAGCAAATTTCTGGGATAACCAGGTCCGAGAAAAAAAGCCAGAACATAAATTATGCCCTGCCCCTAAGCGTATTCGCCAATGCTTTGGATTTTATTCTACATTCATCAGAATTTATGGCAATCGTTTCAATCACCGCTTTATCCAACCACAAAATGCGTATTTTCTCGCATGGGATGCCGAGATTAAACCCAGAAATGCACAAACTCGACCTGAGCGATCCTTCTAAACATAGCTGCTCCGGGTAAACGCAGGCACTGTGTCTCTTTCCCTTCGATTGTGGTCTACATTTGATGATGAAGGTGGAGGGCAGATCGCTCACAGCGTCTCTGCTCCTTATTGGTTGACAGCAACACAAAGATCCTCATCCAATAATTGCGCCAACCTTTTATTAAAGCAGGCTTGTTTTTCAAATTATTTACAAATTAAGTATGATGTTTAAAAGTGCTCAATAAAAAATGGTTGGCATGTAGGCTAATCAGATTGTTTACATTATTATTCATAAAGAAAAGTATGTGTGTATTACAATTAGATATGTGCAGTTTAATGATCATAAATAATCATGATTTAATTTCTAGAAAGTCATCTCAAATAAATGTTTTCCCACATATACCCATTTCAGACATTTGTTTTTGGAAGTTTATACCAATATTTGTTAAAAATAAAGTTATCAAAAATGATTGAACAATGCAATCTGGAATCCACTATGCCTGGACATAATGTGATTCGTAATATTGGTACTTAAAATGCAAAACCTACTTCTCTTTCTCTTTTTATATTTATACATGACCCATTTACATCAACAGGGCTGTTATGTCCGCAAATATTTTAAATGTAGATTCAAAAAGGGCTTTGTGGTTTGGCAGATCAACACACTTTTCTTTCGCATCTTTTTCATTAGTTCAAAATCAGCCCAAATTCGTGGAATGTACATCCATTCTCTTGTATATTTTACGAGCTAAATCTCAGAACCGTCCATCGTCGGGAGTGAACCAGAGCGCAAAATTATCACTTCTTCCCCGACTAGTCCAATATCTTTCAAAAGCGCTACAAGGATGGTTGTTGTCATAAACTAAAATATCGCATTATTCTGATATTTGATTTTGCTATGAGTTCGGGGCGAAGGCCCATTTTTCGGCTTGAACGGAAATAACTCTGCGACTATCTCTTTTACACCTCAGCTGGAATGTACGTAATACTAGCACCAGTTATTTGGAATGTAAACGTTAGAATGGGCCTATATGCTCTGGAATTTGGAAGAATGAGAAGTGATCTCATTGAAACATTTAAGATTATGAGGGGTTTTGACAGGCTAGATGCCAAGCGATTGTTTCCCCTGGCTGGATAACTAGGGGGCATAATCGCAGGATACGGGGTGGGCTATTCAAGACTGAGATGAGGAGGAACTTCTTCACGCAGAGGGCTGTGAATCTTTGGAATATTCTACCCCAAAGAGCTGTATATGCTGAGTCATTGAATACATACAAGGCTGAGATGGATAGACTTTTGTACTGTGGGGAATCAGGAATATGGCGATCCAGCTGGAAGGTGGACTTGAGGTCGAAGATCTGCCATGGTCGAATTGAATGGCGGAGCAAGCTCGAGGGACCGTATGGCCTATTCCTGCTTATATTTATTGCGTTTTATGTTTGCTTCTTTCTTAAATTATTTCTTTATTTTTTCATTTTATTCTTCCTTCCTTCTTCCTTCTCTCTGTATGTATCTATGGAAGTCTGGCAATAGATATCTCTCGCAAATATTTTCCTTGGATTTATCTTAGTCTCCTGGACACTAGCATTTATCGTTCTTTGTTTTTCCGCTATAAAGACCTGAAGGCCGATTCAGGCTTCACAACTCCGATCAGCACAAAAAAAGATTGCGCCGCTCCCCACACACACACTCTGCGAGCAGAAAGCAGATGTGTTTATCATCTTATTGCAGCCAGCAATTCATTCACTCTTCAGGACACAGTCAAGGGCCTGTAAAAGGTCAGTTACAAGGTCATGAAGGGAAATCAATGGGTTTTCGACCGGATAACCAGTATCAATTATTTGTAACACTGGGTGAATTCTGTGGTCAACATTCTTCAGGCAATTCACCTAAGTAGTGAATACTCCCTGTCTTTTGGCATGACATTCACACTGAGCCAGTGATGCAGATTTCTCCACGTCTCTCAAAAAGCAAATGAAGAGAGATAATGTAGAATCCCTCCGAGCATATCGTTACCAATAGGAAATGGCCTCATACTATGAATTTCGCGCTGTCTCCAAAATATAAATAACCTAAAGGTTTTGATAAGCCACAACAAGGATAAGCATGATATTCTCCTTTCACTTTATAGATTCCAAAATCATCTTTTCCACCAGTGCGGTCTGCCGGTCTTTAGTTAACCTATAAGCTCCATAATTAGATCATCTATATTATTTGATGATTTTACTTGTACCAACCACTACTTACACCGTTTAGGCCGCACTAACTAGATATCTACTAATATACCTGTATAATATTATACATGAACACAATCCCTCTACTAAAGGATGTCCATAAGTGCAGAACACCAATTTAAAGCCCACGTTTTTCACTTTGCAGGCAATACATGCATAACTGTTTTTGATCATCTCTCACACATCCTCCATGTAAATTAGTTATTTCCAATGATCACCACTTGTTCCTTTACTGCTCCCTGCTATGTTTTCAACCCATTTATCAAGTCCATTATCTAGAAGACATCTCCGAAAAAGAACAATTGCCTTCCTTGCCTAATCTTACTACAAAATAAAGGAGCCACTATCGAACTGTTTTCCCCATTTCCCTCGACCGACCTGATCCTTATTCAAGTGAACTGCTTTAATTTACTGTGATCGCATGCGTCCTTTCTCTTCATAGCACTCCAGTGCCTAAACCATAATTATTAATTTAATTTGCTCTATCTCTCTGCTTCATATGGGCATTCTTCTATTTGTCTAAGCTTTAGCCCGTTGCCAACCAACCCAGTTGTTGTCTTTGTTCTCTGTCACTTCAATGAAAACTTCTTCAGTGCTGATATAAAACAGGAAACATTGAAAAAACAAGGCTAGTCATTTATCACGTTTAAAGATTCAAGTTTCAGACTTGCACGCTTCCTCCCTAAAGCTCAGCAGTTTCTATTTCTGTGTCAAAAACCAGCCTCTATTCTCTATGAAGTTACTAGATTTTAAACTATGACATACACCAAATGAAGAACACATCGATTCCAATGCTAATCTCGATTGTGCTCTCTTTCATCTCTATAACAATTGAGCAAAAATGGCATCCTCTGCGCATTAATACTGAAATGTCAGCATATCCCATTGCCCTACATTCTCTTCTCTCTGGGCTCAGTAAATTTATAAGCACCTTTTAGTATACTGTCAATGGATCTTATATCATGGGACATGGAAACAATACCACCTACACGTCCCCCTCCAAGTCACACAACATCTCGACTTGGAAATATATCGCCGTTCCTTCATCGTCGCTGGGTCAAAATCCAGGAACTCCCTTCCTAACAGCACTGTGGGACAACCTTCACCACACGGAATGCAGCAGTTCAAGAAGGCGGCTCACCACCATCTTCTCAACGGTAATAAGGGATGGGCAATAAATGCCGGCCTCGCCAGCGACGCCCACATCCCATGAACGAATAAAAAAAATTCTCTGCGAAACCCGAAACATCAAAGTATTTCCCACTGAAGGCATTGTAAAATTTATACTCTACTACTAAAGTGACACTATTTCCTTCCAAAAATATTTAACTCTAATACCTTAATATATGCGTGACCCAATTCAAACAGCTTGTGTAAACTTCAAACCACATTTTTAAAAATGACTTTAAAATTACGTGTAAGCGTAGGCAGTATTGAACTGCAATCACAGTTGTCGGGCGATACAGCAATTCCGGTTTCAGCCTGGTAATGCGTTCTGTGTAAGAATAGAAACGTATAGATCAAATAGAATAAGTTAGCTAGTATTATGTTGCTGTATATGGATAATAATCAAAAAGTTTGAAACGGTTAAGTTGGATAAAACACACTTCAGACACAAACACATATCATGTACCAGGCTCTGCAGCCAAGTGTGGAGAGAATCCCTGAATAGAATGTTGATTGTTGAAGTGAGGCCAGAGTGCCTGGGAGACACCTGCGGAGAGTGGATGGGGAATCAGCCCACTTTCGAATAAATATCAGAAGAGATAAAACAATAAAGGCTACAGTGAATCGTAATGGCCGCTCATGAACGGGAAACACCCGGAGGGTATTAAGCCTAAAACACACTGATTGACGCCAAATTGAACAACTCGCGCCCTTTTTGTGAAACGTGATTACTAAAGGAATATTTGATTCAGCCTTTGCGCCTTCGTCTAAATTAGCTGCGCGTAGTTTCATCAACAAAATACCTTTGGGTTTTCTAACACAATCGTCCTGTATATTTCGTGATCGAATACAGGGGCGGTTTCATTAATGTCCGCCACCGTGATAATCTGAGCGCTGCCAGTTCTGTGCGGGATCCCATCATCTGGGGTTTTCCCCAACTTCCACAAAGCGATATCCTACCATTCTTTCTTGACTGCATTTTGAGGCCGAACAATTCAATCGAACTATTCTCGTAAGTGCTGATGTGCGTGTACCCATGTCCGGGTCATGTGCACTCTCGAGATGGAAGCGTACTCCTGGTGCACGGGACTCAGCGATCTGCAATGATAATCTACTTGACGGCAAAATCGTTGAATTATCACTTACATCTAATACCTCCATTTCAAAGGGAAACAATTCGAATGGATTTTCCGCCGCGAGTTCCAAATACATGGAACAGGTATAGCTTTCCATGCAAAGCTGTTCTCAGTCGATTCTTTCATTAGCAAATAAAATCCCATTTTCCATATTTACCTCAAAGAATTGCTTTCCGTCATCAGAGAGCAGACAGAACTACCGGGCTGATAACTCACGAACGCCGACTCTTACATCTTCAGCGGTGTTTCCAGCAAAGACACCAATCTCCAGCTCCTCGGGAATAGAGTAACGAAAACCAGGTCCGAGATTCAAAACAGGAGTATAAAATAGGTCAAGCCACCATTGCTCTGGCTTTTATTCTACGTAGATGAGAAATTCTGGCGCCCGTTTCAATCGCCGCTTTATTCCATTACAAAAGTTAATCTTTTCTCGCATAGGTATGCAGATATTAAACCCAGAAATGCACAAATGCGACCTAAGCGATCCTTCGAAGTATGGCTGCACCGAGTAAACGCAGGCACTGTGTCCCCGTCCCTTCGAATCTGGTCCGTATTTGATGATGATGTTGGGGTAGATCTCTCACAGCGTCACAGCTCATTATTGGTAGACAGTGACACAAAGAACACCAAGCAATAACTGCACCAACCTTTACGTAAAGCAGGCTTGTTTGTTTACATCGTTTACAAGTGAAGTATTATATCCGAAAGTGTTCATTTCAACATCCCCGACACGTATGCTTATCATATATTAATGCTCTTATTTACGATATAATGAGTTTTCAAATTCGATATGTACAGTTTCATTATCATAAATGACCATTATTTAATTTCTAGAAAATCAACTCAAAAGAAAGTTAATTTTTTGCCACATGACTCCATATTAGAGAGCTGTTTATATGAGATGAATATTAATGTTCGTTTAGAAAATGAATTAACAACGCGAGCTGGAATTGTTCTCTCTTGTTTAATCAATAGGTCCCAAACAATACTTTAATTCGAATTTCGTAAATGGCTTGAGGGATTGGCAGGCCAACGTTCCTTCCTTTCGCATTGGATCTTTAGATCAACAGTAGTCCAGATTCAAGGTATGAAACTCAATGCTCTTGTGTATTTATGAACTAAATCTCTCAATCGTCCCTATTCGGAAATGACCCACAGTGCAAAACTACTACTACTTCCACGATTTTGCCAGGCTCCACCAGACGGGCCACGGATGATGGTTGGTGTTAGAAACGAAAATATCGCATTATTCTCACATTTGATGTTATTGCGATGTTGGGCTTATGGCCCATTTTTCAGCTAGAACGGAAAGAACTCTGTAGCTATTTCTTTTTTACCTCAGCTGGGAGAGTGCAATGCTAGTTATTTGGATTGGAAGCGTTCTTCAATGCCCAATGGCAACATTTTCACCTCTTCGCCTTGAGGACAACAAGTGACAAAAAAAATCATGGGCTACGCAGACACAGCGGCCCTCTGCTGGAAAGGCGGGTGCAATATCGATTACCAAGTTTCGAGGAAAACCTTGGTAAACCGATGCAAGAAAATGCAAAATGAAATCACTTTTAAATTGTTTTATTTTGATAGTATTACGCAGTTAAGAACATAAGTGTATAAGAACATAAGAAATAGGAGCAGGAGTATGCCATACCACCGCTCGAGCTTGCGCCGCCATTCAATAAGATCATGGCTGGTCTTCGATCACAACACCACTTTGCCGATTGATCGGCATATCCCTTCATTCCCCCAGAGTCCAAAAATCTATGTATCTCAGCCTGAAGTATGCTCAACGACTCAGCATCCAAAGAGTACGTAATCTCTCCTCATCAAAAAACACTCTCATCCGAGGAATCAATCTACTGAATCTTTGATGCAGCGCCTCCAAAGCAAGCTTATCCTTTCTTAGATAAGGAGACCAATATTGTACACAGTACTCTAGGTGTGGCCACGCTAAAGCACCGTGCAATTGTAGCAAGGATAATTTACCCTTGTACTCCAATCCCCATGCAATGAAGGCCAACATACCATTTGCCTTCTTAATTGCTTGCTGTATATAACTGCTAACTTTCTGTGTTTCTTGTACGAGGCCATCCAAGTCTCTCTGAACACCAACATTTAATAGTTGATCACCATTTTAAAAATATTCTTTTTCTTAATTCTTCTTACCATAGTGAATAAACTCACATTTCCCCACATTAGACTGCATCTGCCACCTCCTTGCCCAATCATTTAACCTGTCTATTTTCGTTTGCAGGCTCTTTGTGTCCTCCTCACAGCTTACTGTCCCACCTAGCTTTGTATCATCAGCAAGCTTGGATGCATTACATTCGGTCCCTTCATCAAAGTCATACTATAGATTGTAACTTGCTGAGACCCAAGCACTGATCCTTGTGGCACCACACTAGTTACAGCCCGCCAACCTGAAAGTGGGCCGTATATCCCTACTCTCAGTTTTCTGTCCGATAACCAATCCTCTATCCATGCTAATGTATTACCCCCAACTCCATGAGCCCTTATCTTGCATAACAACCTTTTATATGGCACATTATCGAATGCCTTTTGAAAATACAAATATACTACATCCGCTGGTTCTCCATTATCTACTCTGTTAGTTACATCCTGAAAAAAAACTGTAATAAATTTATCCCCACCTCCCATTTTTTAGTTTAATGCCCTATCTACCACCCTATTTATTCGATTCGCCAGGACACTGGTCCCAGCTCAGTTTGAGTGGAGCCCATCCCAACTCTGACGTTGTGTGCAGAACAATCCAACTTTACTGCTCCTAACCTTATTGGCAAAGAAAAAAAACATTTTACATTGAGCCGGAAATTGCTGTCAAAGTAATGGCGCTCGCCGTTATTTATGGGCACAAACAATTGTTAAGCAGCCAAACCCCACCGCTGCATATTACATTGCATTTAGAAAACAAAGGTAACATAACACAGATTATGTTCAGCAACTAGAACATGTCTATTTCATTTTTTTCCTCAGCTACCTCTGTTTCGTGAACACGTTAAATCTGAAGCTATCCTGCACTTGAAAATTAAATTTAATCATAGACTTCCTTCAATCAACCCTTCTCTTATACAATGAATTCGCGCTTTTCTGTTTCTCTCATACATCTTTCTTTCTTTCCTTCTTTCTTCTTTCCTTTATTCTTTTCTTCGTCCGTTCCTTCATTCATGTATTTCTCTCTGTATGTATCTGTGGATAACTGGTAATCGATATCTAACGCAAACATTTTTTTCTGAATTTATCTTGGTATCTTGTACTCTATCAATGACCGTTGTTCTTGTTGCTGAAGGCAGTTTCAGGCACCACGAAAAAAAATATCGCCACTCTCCAATTCTGGGAGACGTGGGCAGCAGTCCCTATCATCCTGTTGCGTATAACAATTCATTCATTCTTCAGGCCATAATCACGTTCCTGTAATAGGCTAGTTTCAAGACCATGAAGAGAAATTATGCTTTTATCGACTTGATTGCCAATAATAATTGACGCGTTTGTTATCTCGAACTCGACTATTGCAATGGTCCACTGACCGGCCTCCCAACTTGTACCTTCCGTAAACTTCAGCTCATCCAAACCCTGCTGCCCTTAAATTAACTCGCACCAAGTCCCCTTCACCTATCATCCCAGTGCTGCTCCAGGGATAGCAAAAACACAATTTTAACATTGTCGCCCTTGTTTTCAAACCTCTCCTTGGCCTCGCCCCGACCTATCTCTGTAACCTCCTCCAGCTCTACAATTCCCCGAGATCTCCGTGCTCCTCCAATTCTGACCCCTTGCGCAACCCGATTTTCATCGCTCCACCATTGGCGGCGTAGCATTCAGCTGCCTAGGTCCTAAGCTTTGGAACCCCTCCCTAATCCTCTTCCCCTCTCTCGCTCTCCCTCCCCATTAAGATGCTCCCTGATATCCACCAGTTTTTGGATGCTTTTGGTCACCTCTTCTAATATTTCCTTAAGTGGCTCCGTGTCAAACTTTGTTTTCAAAACAGTCTTGTGTTGCGGCTTGGGAATGTTTACTACAAAATGCAGATATGGAAATGCAAGTTGTTGTTGTTGTTGTTAATTATTTCTAATACTGGGGGAATTCAGTGGCCAACACTCTTTGGACATTTCACCTCAGGAGAGATGACTCAGCGTCTTTTGAACTGATCAGTGATATCTCCATCTTTCCCAAAAAACAAATGAAGGGAAACACAACAGAATCTATCCCAGTATATATTTAACGATATGAAATGGCCTCAAAAGTGACAGTACTATAAATTCAGTACAGTCAACAAAAAATTAAAGTGCCTCAAGTATTTAATGTTATTTAAATAGGCCACGTAAATGATCTGTTACGCATTATGTAATATTCTTCTTTCACTTTAATAGCTTCCAAGCTCAGCTTTCCCACCAATATGGTCAGGACCTCTTTATTTAACCTTAAAGATCCTTACTATGATTATCTATATTAATAGATGGTTTATCTCGTATCAAGGAATGCCTGCACTATTCAAAATGCCGTAACAAGCCAGCGACTAATAGAAGTGTATCATATTACGCATGCACTGATTACCTTCACCGAATTCTACTGTTAAATGCACAACACTAAATTAAAACCCACATGCTTCAATTTGCAGGCAATACATGCACATTTGCATTAAAGCATCTCTGACACCTGTTTGTCTACATAACTTAATTATTATCAATGATCACCAGTGAATCGTTTCCTGGCCAGTGCACTGCGTTCAATCCTTTCATTCATGTCAATAATTTCGCTAGCCCCTCTGAAAATTAATCATTGCCCTTCCTAGCTTAATCTATGCTACAAAATAACCTAGTCATGATCTCACTATTGAAACTCCCAATGTTCGATATTTCGCCCCAACGATCTGATCATTATTGCAGTGACCTGTTTAAATTTACTCTGGTCAATTCCATCCTTTTGCTGCATATCATACAAGTGCCAAAACATAATTATTTTGTTGATGCCCTCGAAAACTCTGATTCTCACATTCGCTATCTTAATTCTCTAACCCTTAATCAATGCGGCCATGAAACAGAAAACGTTGAAAAAAAAACAGCTAGCCATTTATAAAAATTCAAGTATCAACTTGTACCCTTCAACGTTAATGCTGCTCTTTCTCTTTCATGAGACAAAAAACAATTTCTTCTTCTCTATGAAGTTACAATCTATTGCACTATGACATTGACAAATGCAAAGAGCACATCAAGCCCAATTCTCAACTCTATTGTCCTCCCTTTCATCTCAAAAACCAGTGAGCAATAGTCACTGCAATGACCTTATCTGAACTCAAATGCTGAAATGACAGCACAACTCATTGCACTCCATTCTCCCATCTGTGGACTGAGTAAAAGTATGAGTAAATTTTAACAGACTTTCAATAATTCCGAGAACATTCTCTATTAAACCTTAAACATTAAACTATTCCAATATGTTCCATAGATGCATTTATCGTGCAGTCCAGATAAAAACACGCATGTCTAAATGCACTGCAGCAACTCGCCGAGGCTTCTTCGACAGCACCTCCCAAACCCGCGACCTCCACCGCCTTGAAGGACAAGGGCAGCCGGAGCATGGAAACACCACCTCCTGCACATTCCCCTCCAAGTCACATACCATCCTGACTTGGAAATATATCGCCAGTCGCCACTGGATCAAAATCCTGGAACTCCCTACCTAACAGCATTGTGGGAGAACCTTCACCACACGGACTGCAGCGGTTCAAGAAGGCGGCTCACCACCACCTACTCAAGGGCAATTAGGGATGGGCAATAAATGCTCGCCTTGCCAGCGACGCCAAAATCCCATGAATGAATAAAAAAACACATGAGGGAGAATGGAATAGCAGGATATGCTGCGGGGATTAGATGAAGTAAGGAGGGAGGAGGCTCGTATGGAGCACACACACTCATATGGCCCTATTGGCCGAAAGGCCTGTTCCTGTGCTGTACATCCTATGTAATTTTATGTAATCTATGTACAGGTTTTGCAGCAAAGTGGGGTAATAGCGTGTGAAACGATTGCTAACTATTGGCGAGACACCTGAGTGTTTGGAAGACATCTAGGCAGCACGGATTGGGAATACGTCCCCTTTGTAATAAATATCACAAGAGATCCGACATTAAATGCGACAGAAAATCGCAATTGTCAATCATGTATGGGGGACATCCAAAGTGTGATCTACCTAAAAGACATTAATTTACATGCGGGCTGAATGATAGCAGCTGACTTAACCACTAAACAAGCTGACGGAACAACAGCATCTACGCAGAAGGTAATGACGTATTGGAACCAGTAATTAACCACACAAGCACAGGCTACACTGTTATATATTAGGAACTTTGCATAGTCTGACCCTGAACAAGAGTAAGCAGTGGGGAGAAGCCAACTCACCAGGCTTGATGAATTCTACATCTGCAAGTATATTTAGCCTGGATCTCATGGACAATGCACCTAATGTGTTGTAGTTGTGTGCTTATTAATAAAAGTATGTAATCAGACGTCACGATCTTTCCTGGTCATTGAATTGCATTGAGGTGAATGATAGTGAGGTTTACAAGCCTTAATTAGCAGCCAAGTTGAGAGTCTGCGCGCTAGGCAAAAGAAAGCTAACAGCTATAATCAAGGTGGAACATCTTCTGGTGCCTCCCAGAGTTGGAAACTATCAATCTGTTCAGCTTGTTGTATGATTTACTTTATATACAACTATAATATTGTATCAATATTAAAATAAATATTCCTTTGTAGAATCTTTCATATAATGAAGATTTTGCAATTTATTATACGAATTGTATTACTGCCGAAGCTAAATATTAAACATAAAGCCTCACCTCAGCGTGACAAATGAGTGTGGAGTGTATCATTTAAAATCTCGAACCAAACCAGCAGGAAGCAGAAAGCAACTGTCGCATTGCGAATGTGCGGTTATGATTGGTTTTGAGATAATATAGGGCCATGGACATTCACATCACATCAGTAGGAAATTGGGCCAATTGTATCCGTATGATTTCTACGCGAGATCTAACCTGAATTAATTTAATTGCACTGCCCTTTCCAAATAGCCCTACATTTTCATCTGTGTCAAATGGTAGTTCAATTTTCCCTTAAAAGATTGGATGGGCTCTGCCTCAGCTACTTCCTCCAGCCAATCTATCCATGCTCTAACAACTTGTAGTATAATGTTACTTCCTGCTCCATTCTTAGTTTTCATTAGTATTTGAAGGGTCTTTGTGGATATAATCTTTGCAAGACTATTTCGCGTGGATGTACCGACTCTGTGCGATCTGATTAAAATAGTGCTCTCGTATAAATCTGCCTGATCACTCCAATATGCAATAACCTCACCTCAGAAGTGATTGTCACACAATTTAATTTCCTTCAGATTCCAAGATTTTGTATGGGCGATTATATTCGGCACATTGTAAAAAAAAATTCTCATGGAAGGCATCTACGCATAATGGCTGATACTTTAAAAGGACGGTGTTTACAAATGAAGTAAAGTTGTCTTCACAGTCAGACAGGCAACGAAATATTTTACTGCATTATTGTTTGTGCGGAAAAACGCTGTTATTGGATCATTCTTTAGAATTAGTGGTGACAATTTTTCGACAGAGCGATGATAAAAACTGGAAATTGGAAAGTTATACCAGGGCTAGGAAAGTAGCTATTAGTCAGCAAATCACGAAACAGGCAACTTCAGACAGGCATCACGATCTTTACATCACGGTTACGTCATCTGCTGTTGTGAATGATTAACATACACGGAACTCACAATTGCGTTGTACTGCGCAATATATCAGTTCCTTGGAGAAGTACATTCCCCAGCCCTCGCACAATAAATGTGATGACTAAATTATGTCTTTACACTGGTTTCACCAACACTGTTGTCACTCAGAGGTAACTTAGGATGGCAGGCCTTTAGAAACAAAAAATCACTGTTGGATGATTCCGGGGATAAGCGAACCCTGTAACTATATGTTTCGGACACAGGGAGCGTCTGACCAGCTCCGTAGTAATTTAAGGATTGATTTAGTGCAGGTCTCCGATTAAAGACATCGTTAGAATTCCTCCGCAAGCAACAACAGCAAATTGTAGGGCTGTGGTAACGCATGTTATTTCGGTCTTGTTTACACTTCAGGACGAGAAGCAATAATATCGTTATCATAAATATCAAACTCGTTGATCCAAAAATTATTATTAAATATACATTTACATCTGAGAAATATTCACGGTGCCTGAGATGGTCCAGACGTTCAGAAGGGTTATCAGTAACGTTCGCTGAGATCGAAAAGTGGATTGTGACCGTGCTTGACAGACTCGGTTGTCCACTGTCCTTCACTAAGACCACGACTCTTTGTGTGGTGGTGTCCTTTTCCGTAAAGCTTCGTGTTGTTCTGATTTCTCCGGAGTACAGGCCCATAGTGACGAGAGAACGATCAGTGGCCTCAATCAGTTGGTAGGAAATCCGTGCGTTCTGACCAGAATCCGCATCATTAGCCGTTACCTTGGTGACCAAGTATCCCGGATATATTGAGTGGGGCCTAATTTCCACTGCAGCTGAATTGTTCCACCTTAATGGAGAAATAATAAGTGGGGCATTGTCATTTTGATCCAAGATAATAATGCTCACCAAAGCTGTGCTGCTCAGTGGTGGAGATCCAGCATCTTGAGCTTGAACTTTAATCTGGAAGTT
Organism: Heptranchias perlo; assembly: GCF_035084215.1. Lineage (NCBI taxonomy): Eukaryota > Metazoa > Chordata > Chondrichthyes > Hexanchiformes > Hexanchidae > Heptranchias > Heptranchias perlo. The sequence goes on along the minus strand of NC_090338.1, from coordinate 8,733,250 downwards.
CTTCAGTTGCTCATAGTCAAAGGAGCGCAGCGCATAAATGCTCCCACTTTTCGAGTTAATGGTAAAGTAAGCAGGCGCACCCACGTCCTGTATCTGATTCTCCAAAATAGAATAGGAAATATCTCCATTCTTGTCCAAATCAGGATCCAAAGCGGTAACAGAAAAAAATGATGCCCCTGGAGTATTGTTCTCCATCAGATACACATTATACGTGGACTGTGTAAATCCTGGCGCGTTGTCATTTACATCAGAAATGGAAACGACGATGGTTTTATTGGTAGAAAGAGAGGGAGACCCAGCATCCCATGCTGAAATCGATATGTTGTACAGTGCAGTCTTTTCACGGTCCAGCAACTCAGAGGTCACCAACTTGTAGTGATTTTTCAAAGTCATTTCAAGTTTGAATGGGACACTCATTGGAATCCGACATCGAACGTGCCCGTTCTCCCCAGAATCTCGATCCATGACACTGAATACAGCGATCAGAGTGTCTGATGCAGCATCCTCGGGTACCATTTTGGTTACTGAGGTCAGCTTTATCTCGGGGGCGTTATCATTCATATCAATTATTCTGACCAGAACTTTTGCATGGCCGACGTGAGGAGCGTTATCCACAGCCTGTACCTCAAGCTCATAAACGTTTGATTTTTCATAATCCAGTAACCCGTGAACTTTGATCTCTCCGGTATCCGCGTCCAAATTGAACAACTCTCCCCATCTATGCGAAGCGTAATTACTGAAGGAAAATTTAAACTCAGCGTTTGCGCCTTCGTCTAAATCAGCTGCTTTGAGTTTCATCACCAAAGTGCCCTTCGGTGCGTTTTCTAACACACTGGTCCTGTATATTTCATGATTGAATACAGGCGCGTTATCGTTAGCGTCCGTTACAGTAATAATAACCTTAGCTGTGCCAGATCTGTGCGGGATCCCACCATCAACAGCCGTCAATACCAATTCAAAGCTTGATTGTTGTTCGCGGTCCAGGGGCTTCTCCAACAACAATAGAGCGATTTTGCTTCCATCAGTTCTTGTCTGTATTTCGAGGCCGAAGTGCTCATTTGAACTAATCTGATAAGTGCTGATTGTGTTTGTACCCACGTCCGGGTCGTGTGCGTTCTCGAGATGAAAGCGCGCCCCTGGTGCAAAGAACTCAGCAAGCTGCAATGAAAATCTACTTATCGGGAAAACCGGTGAATTGTCATTTACATCCAATATCTCCACTTCAACAGGGAACACTTCGATAGGATTCTCCACCGCTAGTTCCAAAGACAGGGAACAAGTTAAGCTTTCCAGGCAAAGCTCTTCCCTGTCGATTCTTTCATTAACAATTAAAATCCCGTTTTCCACATTTAACTCGAAATATAGCATTCCCTCATCAGAGAGCAGCCTAAATTTCCGAGCTAATAATTCGCGCACAGTCGTCGCTAAATCTTCAACGATGTTTCCAACAAAGGCACCGATCTCCAGTTCCTCGGGAATAGAGTAACGAATCTGTCCAAAAACCAAGTCCGAGACACAAAGCAGTAACAGAAAATACGCCCCTCCGCTAAGCGAATTCGCCATTGCTCTGAATTGTATTCTACATATCTCAAAATTCCTGACAATCGTTTCAATCGCCGCTTGATCCCGCCGCAAAATACGGATTGTCTTACATCGAAATGCGATTATTAAATCCAGAAATGCACAAACACGAACTGAGCGATTCTGCCAAACATGGCTGTACCACGGAAACGCAGGCACTGTGTCGCTTTCTCTTCGATTCTGGTCTGCATTTGATGATGAGAGTGGGGGTAGATCTCTTACAGCGCCTCAGCTCCTTATTGGTAGACAGCGACACAAAGAGCTTCAACCAATAACTGCACCAAGCTTTTCTTAAAGCAGGCTTTTAAAGAATATGTACTTACTAATTATTTTATTTTAAAGTGTTCAATAAATAATGCCAGGCATGTATGCTGTTCATGTCTTTTATATTATTTTACATTTAAAACAACAGCGTTTTAAATGTAGATGAGTACAGTTTAAAAATCACAAATAACCATTAATTAATTTCTACAAATTCAACGCATTTCAGGCATCTATTTACGGAAGCTTGACATTAAAGTTTGTTAAAAATGAAGTTTTAAAAATTGAATTCACAACGCAATCTGAAAGTGTACTCTCCCGTGTAATCAAAGTTTACAGGTTAAGTCCTTAGAAATTAAATGCCAGCTTCATAATATAGAATGGCATTTTTGAATTCCAAGCGTACAAAGATAAATGATCTCTGCTGGGGGGATGATCCCCAATATTTTATTGATGGAGAAAATGTGATTTGTAACGTTGGTACAGGAAATCCAAATATATTCTGTCTTTGTTTTCATTTTACGGATAAGGTAATTGCATCAAAAGTGCGACTGTGTGCCGAACAACATTTTAATTATAAGACCATGAATGGCTTGGGATACTGGCAGATTAACACACTTTCCTTTTGCATCTGGATCATTCGTTCAAAATCAGACCGAATTTAAGGATTGGAGGTCCATTATCTTGTTTATTCTAGGAGCTAAATCTCACAAACCTCCATAGACAGAAATGACCAAGAGCGCAAAACTAACACGCGTTCCAAGACATTGCCAGGCTCGCTCAGAAGGGCCAAAGAATGGTTGGCGTCAGAAACGAAAATGTCGCATTATTCTCATACTTGATGTTGTTATGAGGTCGGGCCGACGGCCCATTTTTCGGCTGGAACCGAAAGAACTCTGCGGCTAACTCTTTTCTACCTCAGCTGGGTGTGCGTAACGCTGATGCTGGTTATTGGGATTGGAAGCGTTCTTCATTGCGCAGTGGCATCACGTTACCCTATTCGCCTTAAGTACAGTAACTGAGAAAAAGTCTTGAGCTTTGCAGACTGAGCTGCCCTCTGCTGGAAATGTAGGTGCCTTATTGCTTTCCACGTTTGGAGAACAGTCTTGGTCAGCCGATGCATGAAAATGAGCAATAAAATCTCTTTAAATTGTGCTGTCGTCTTTATGAATCTAAACGCCATGATGCTCAACGCAAAATTATGCACCTTTACATTTCCTTTTTTTTTAAGAAAGCCAACGATTGTACATTCAATAATTTCTCAAGGCACTATTATACATTATTAAACCAGCAGTTAAACGACCGAAGCAAGCCGCTGTACTTTGCTTTGCATTTAGCAACTAATAATGAACCAAGGACTGGAACTTATTAAAGTTAACACAGGGAAAAAACATGATCAGGAAAAATAATAGCACTAAAGACTAACAAATCCATAGGGCCTGACCGTTTCCACACAGGGTTTTGATGGAAGTAGGCGAGGCAATTTCAGATGTTTTAGTCGTAATCTTTCAAAGCTCATTCAGAAATTGCCCCTTTAAATTAGAAAATTGCAAATGTAACTCCATTATTTAAGAAAGGAGAGAGGAACCAAATCATTATAGACCTGTTAATCTATTTGCTGCCGTCAGTCATGCCGGTAAAGTTAGCCTTACCAAAATCTGAAATCTTACCAACTGTGTTAAGGCTCTCCTTTTCACACCTAATATTGAATTCGAAAATATTATCATCATTGTTCCCTTACTGTTAGATCATTAACTAAGTCTGGTTCATTACTGTGGGGAAGTTACTTGGATCTATAATTAAAGTTCGAGTGACTGAGCACTTCAAGAATTTTGAGCTGATCAGAGAGAGTCAAAATGTGGAGATGCCGATGATGCACTGCGGTTGACAAATGTAAACAATCTTACAACACCAGGTTATAGTCCAACAATTTTATTTCAAAATCACAAGCTTTCGGAGATTATCCCCTTCGTCAGGTGAATGAAGGGGATAATTTCCGAAAGCTTGTAATTTTAAAATTAAATTGTTGGACTATAACCTGGTGTTGTAAGATTGTTTACATTTGAACTTCGAAAAGGCATTTGATAATGTTTCACGTAAGAAACTGTTGGTCAATGTCAAAGTATTGAAGGCAAATTGTTGACCAGGTTAGAAGATTGGTTAGGTGGTAGAAGGCAGAGTGTAGTGCTAATGGTTATGTGCTCGAATTGGAAGGAAGTGATTAACAGTGACCCACAAGGATCTGTTCTGGGGCCTCAACTATTCACTATATTGATTAATGACTTAGATAACACAATAGAGAGCTAAATATTTAAGACTACCGACGAAATAAAGATTGGTGGCATAGTAAGTAATGTAGACGGGAGCACAAAATTAGAGAGAGACTGATAGATTAAGTTAGTGGGCAAAACTGTGGCAGATGGATTTCAACGCAGATAAATGTGAGGTCATCCATTTTGGATCAAAAGAATGATCGATTCGAGCACTTTTTTAAATGGCGAAAATTAGGAACCTTGGAGGTCCAAAGAGATTTAGGGGTCCATATACACAGATCGTTAAAATGTAGTAGTGAGGTGCAAAAAATAATCAGAAAGGCTAATGGAATGTTAGCCTTTATAACTGGAGAGCTAGAATACAAAGCGGATAAAGTTTTGCTGCAGCTATACGAAATCCTGATTAGAACAAATCTGGAGTACTGTGTAAAGTTCTGGGCAACGTCCAGAAATGATATAATGACCTTTGAAGGAGTGCAGCGCAGATACGCCTGGGTGTTACCAGGGCTCTAATTTATGAGAAGATAGATTATGAGAAGAGATTACATAAAAAAGAATTGTACTCCCTGGAAGATAGATGGTTAAGTGATAATTTCATTGAGGGCTTTAAGATTTTGAAAGGAATTGATAGGGTTGATAGAGTGAAGCTTTTTCCACTTCTAGGGGAATCAGATCCACGCCAAACAGGAGAGAAGTTAGGGAACACTTCGTCACACTTAGATGGTAGAAGTTTGGAACTCTCTCCCACAAAAAGCAGGGGATGCAAGCTCAATTAAAAATTTTAAATGTGAAATCGATAGAGTTTTGCCAGCAAACGATATTAAGGGATGGAGTCAATGCGGATGGATGGAGTTAGGATACAGATCAGCCACGATCTCATTGAATGGCGGAACAAACCATGATCTCATTGAGGGGCTGAATGGCCTACTCCTGTTCATATGTTCCTATATTTCGATGTTCATATCTTCCTAAGTGGGTTGAAATGTTGGCCAGGAGACCCAAGTGACCAGCCCGGACATATTTTATATTTGTTTGGAGGATTAAATGCATTTACATCCAATGCCGTGTGCGGATTACAGAAAAGCCGCTCGAGACTCTTTTCTCCCAATTGTCAGGTCAGCTCCTTCACTCCAGATTCAAATCATATCCAGAATTTAAAGTCAGTCCCAAGCGGAAATTGTTTGGCACTCATGATGCACTTTTAGAGTAAATGCACCTGAGCACTTAACGTCAAGTTCACAGGTACTATTCGTAACATTCAAAATAACATTCCCGTTGCATGGAACGTCTCCCGTATCTCAGCAAAGAAAATTCGGATCCATTATTATCATTATTTGATGCCCTCCCGTACATTAAGGCGCTGATGTACTTATTTATCACAATGTTCCTCTTTTATTTCACGGTGTTAGAAGATCAGACATAGATTAAATATGTAGTCACATGTGTAAATTACATTTCGAATGGAAGTGTAATCATAAGACCGATTTTCTTTGTTTTATATACATGTATGTTTAAGAACAAAACTATCAGCTTCTCTATAAAAACACTTTGCTTACCAGAAACTGTAGAATTGCAGATGACTTTGCAGCACTAGCAGTTTAATTATCCTTTTGATACAAACAATTCCCTGACAATCTTAAAAAGGCTTTGGGTTCATCCAGTGCCGGCGTGTGTGTGAGAGAGACAACATGTATGCACCCATTCCACCCATCTTTCCAGGTTCACGGGGAAGTAGGAGGTGTTTGACTTTCTTTATGATGGCTAGGGGTCATTACAGGCTGATGAAGCTGATGATGTCTGCGCAGGAAGGAATGTTGGGGAGATACATAAACAACGTTTTGTTGTTTAGTTAAAGGGCAACGCCTCATGTATTATCTATCAATATAAGAAGGTTGTAATTCCTGAGGCACAACACCTAATCGTGGGAAAAATATGCTAAAGGATTGTTAGTTACTAAGCCCGTGATGCAAGGTGGAAGGATGGTGTTTACAAAATAAATAATGTGTCCATCGCAATCAAACATTTTATTACATTATAGTTACTGCGGCAAGTGCTACAATGGAATGATGCTTCACAATTACTGGTCAGAGATTGTCAGCGAAGCGATGATAATAACTGTAAAACGGTAAGTTATTGAAGGAATAGTGAAGTAGGTATTACTCAGGAAATCACAAAAGCGTCAACTTTAGACAAGATTTACTAACAATTTAATCACGGTGTACGTCAGCTGCTGCAGTTACTTATTAACATAAGGAAATTACTATTACGCAGTAAATCATTACTGCGTAATATATCAGTTCCTCAAAGAGGTTCGGTGATAAGGAAGTGATGCTTCTTTAGTTGGATAGAGAACACATGTGAAAGGAATGCAATGGATGATAAGGGAGTAATACGCCTTGCAGTCTTAGATAGTTCTGTAATTTCGCCCTTTTTCATTTTACTTTGAAAGTGTCCTGCAGCATAATGATCTGATTAACAGATGCAACAATAGTCACGTAGGCTCTACTTTTTAGGCCATGAAATGATCAATAGCTAGCAGCCTAGTTGATAGTCTGCGCCCCGGGATAAAAAAGCTGACAGCTACAGTGAAGGTGAAACATCTTTTGATGCCTCCCAGGTTTGGTAACCATCAATCTGTTCAGTTTGCCGACCCAGCCTATTCGGTGAAGAACTTTATTATACAACTATAATAATATTTGCATATTACAAGAATTCTTTTGTAGAATCTGTTATGTAATGAATGTTACGTACTTATTTAGTATATGAGGTGTATTACTGTGGAATCTACAGTTCAAAAATAATACCTGACCTCAGAGGGGCTAAGGTGTGTGGACTGTTTTATAGAAGGGTTCGAACTAAACCATGATACCGAAATAAGCATAAAGGTTAACAATTGTTGCAGTCCGCGTGTGCGGTTATGATTCATATTGGAATATTATAGAACCTCAGACGTTCACAGTACACAAAACGGTCAATTGCGGACTTACGGCATTTTTTGCTGGATAAATCCAAAACTAATCCAATTACCCCACTGTAGTCAAATAGACTTATGTTTCCCTCTGCGTCAAATGTTAATTCACATTTCCCTTAAAATGTTGAATGTTCTCTGCCTTAGCTACTTCCACTAACACATAATCCCTTGCTCTAACAACTGTGTAATATTAATTCGGGCTCCAACCCTAGACTTCATTAGTACTTGATGCGCCTTTGTGGACATAGGATTGTACCAACATGCATTAATCTCTACTCAGAAACTATTATCACACAACTTAATGTCCTTCTGATTACGACGCAACTAAATGTGCGATTGTGGTCGGCAAATTGTAAAATAGGCAGTCTAAGGATTGTACCTATAATGGTGCTACTTTTAAAGAATGGTGTTTCCAAACGAAGTAAGGTATTCTTCGCAATCAAAAGTGAAACGAAACCTTTTATTACATTATAGATACTGTGGAAAATGCTCCTATGGCGTGATGCTTCAAAATTACTGATCAAAATTTGTCAGGGAAGCGATAATAACACCTGTAAACGGTAAGTTATTGAAGGAATAGTGAAGTAGGTATTGCTCAGGAAATCAAAATGGTCAATTTTAGACAGGATTTACGAAAAATGTAATCACTATATACGTCAGCTGCTGCGGTTACTTACGCACAAACACTGAACTCACTCTTGAAAATTGCTGCGTAATATATCAGTTCCTCAAAGAAGTGCATTACCCATCACCCGCAATATAAAGTTGCAATCTAAATTACAACCTTACACTGGTGTCATCAACACTGATGTCACTCAGAGGTATGTTGGATGGCAAGAATTTAGAAACAAAATAACACTTTTGGATGATTGCGGGGATAAGTAAACCATGTAACGATGAGTTATGGAAGAAGTGAGCATCTGACCAGTTACATAATAATTCAAAGATTCGTTTGGTGCAGGTCTCCGATGAAAGACATCATTCTAATTCCTCCGCATGCAGCAACCTAAATTGTAGGGCTGTAGTAACGTATGTTATTTCAGTCTTGTTTACACTTAAGCGCGACCAAGAAGACTATGGTTAGAAGAAATATGAAGCTCGTCGATTCAAAAATTATAATTAAATATACATTTGGATCCGAGAGATATTCAGCCTGTCTGGGATAATTTATATTTTCAGACGGAGTTCAGTGACTTTCGCCGCGATCGAAAAGAGGATTGTGACCGTGCTTGACAGATTGGGTTGTCCGTTGTTCTTCACCAAGACCACCACTCATTGTGTGATGGTGTTTTGTTCCGTCAAGCTCCTGGTTGTTGTGATTTCTCCGGAGTAAAGGCCCACATTGAAGAGACTCTGATCAGTGGCCCCAGTCAATTCGTTGGAAAGCCGAGCGTTCTGCCTGGAATCTGCATCATTAGCCATGACTTTAGTGACTATGTACCCTGGATATATTCTCTGGGGCACAATCTCCGCTGCCGCTGATCTGTTCCACATTAATGGTGAAATCATAAGCGGAGCATTGTCATTTAGTTCCAAGAGAATAATGTTCACCCTAGCAGTGCTGCTCAGTGACCGAGATCCAGCACCCTGAGCTTGAAGTTGATCTGGCAATTTTTCAATTGCTCATAGTGAAAGGAGCGCAGCGAATAAATGCTCCCACTTTTTGAGTTAACTGCAAAATAAAGAGGCGCAGGGACGTCTTCTATCTGATTCTCCAGAATAGAACACGAGGTGTCGCAGTTCTTGTGCAAATCAGGATCCAAAGCGGTAACAGAAAAAATAGCTGCACCAGGTGTATTTTTCCCGTTTGATACACATTATATGAGGACTGTATAAACCGAGAAGCGTTGTCATTTATATCAGACATAAGCGACAGTGGTTTTATTTGTGGAAAGCGCGGAGGACCCAGCATCCCATGCTGAAATTGATAAGTTGTATATTGCAGTAGTTTCACGATACTGTATATCACTGGTTACTAACTTGTATTTATCCATCAAAGTCGTTTCAAGTTTGAATGACATATTGATTGGAATCTGACATCGGACGTGACCATTTCCCCTGAATCACGATCCGTGATACTGAATACCGCCATCAGAGAACCCGATGTTGCGTCCTCTGGTATCATATTCTTTACTGAGGTCAGCTTTATCTCGGGGGCGTTATCATTCAGGTCAATAATTTGAATCAGAACCTTGGCATCCCAAAGTGTGAAGCGCTGTCCACAGCCTGTACCTCATGCTCATAAAAGCCCGATTTTTCAAATTGCAGCAAATCTTGAACACTCATCTCTCCCATATCTGCGTCCAATTTGAACAACTCTTGCCCTCTTTGTGAAGCGTAATTACTAAATCAATATTTGAATTCAGCGATTGCACCTTCCTCTAAATCAACTGAATGTAGTTTCATCACCAAGGCGCCTGAGGTGAGTTTTCTAACACACTCCTCCTTTATGTTTCAAGATCGAATACTGGTGCGTTATCGTTAGCGTCGCAACCATAATGATAATCTGAGCTGTGCCAGACCTGTACAGGATCCCTCTATCAATAGCAGTCAACACCAGTTGAAATAACAACTGTTTACGTTCTAACTGTTTCCCCTATAATAATTTAACAATTTTGCTACCATCGTTTCTTGTCTGCATCTTGAGGCCGACGTGCTCATTTGAACTCATTTGATAAGTTCTGATCGTGTTTGTGTCCACGTCCGAGTCCTGAGCGCCCCCGAGACGGAAGCCTGATCCTGGTGCAACGGACTCTGCACCCTTCAATGATTATCTACTTGCCGGAAAAATCAGTGAACTATCGTTTGCATCATATTCCTCCGCTTGGACAGGAAACACTTCGAAAGGATTTTCCACCGCTCGTTCTAAAGACATGGGACAGATAAACCTTTTCATGCAAAGCTGTTCCATCTCGATTCATTCATGAACAAATAAAACCCCATTTTCCACATTTACCTCGAAATATTGCTTTCCGTCATCAGAGAGCAGCTTAAACTTTCGGGCTGATAATTCTCGAACGCTTACCCTGAAATCTTCAGCGATGTTTCCAACAAAGGCACCATTCCCCAATTCCTGGGAAATAGAGTAGCAAATTTCTGGGATAGCCAGGTCCGAGAAAAAAAGCAAGAACATAAAATATGCCCTGCCGCTCAGCGTATTCGCCAATGCTTTGGATTTTATTCTACATACATCAGAATTTATGGCAATCGTTTCAATCACCGCTTTATCCAACCACAAAAAGCGCATTTTCTCGCATGGGATGCCGAGATTAAACCCAGAAATGTGCAAACTCGACCTGAGCGATCCTTCTAAACATAGCTGCTCCGGGTAAACTCAGGCACTGTGTCTCTTTCCCTTCGATTGTGTCGAAATTTGATGATGAAGGTGGAGGGCAGATCTCTCACAGCGTCTCTGCTCCTTATTGGTTGACAGCGACATAAAGAGCCTCAACCAATAATTGCGCCAACCTTTTCTTAAAGCAGGCTTGTTTTCCAAATTATTAACATATGAAGTATGATATTTAAAAGTGCTCAATAAAAAATGGTGGTCATGTACGCTAATCAGATTGTTTACATTATTATTTATAAAGAAAAGTATGTGTGTATTACAATTGGATGTGTGCAGTTTAATGATCATAAATAATCATGATTTAATTTCTAGAAATTCAACTCACAGAAACGCTTTCCCACATATACCCATGTCAGACATTTGTTTTTGGAAGTTTATACTAATGTTTGTTAAAATTAAAGTTATCAAAAATGATTGAACAATTCAATCTGGAATCCACTATGCCTGGACATAATGTGATTCGTAATATTGGTACTTAAAATGCAAAACATACTTCTCTTTCTCTTTTTACATTTATGCATGACCCATTTACATCAACAGTGCTGTTATGTCCCCAAATATTTTAAATGTAGATTCATAAATGGCTCGGTAGTTTGGCAGATCAACACACTTTTCTTTCGCATCTGTTTCATTAGTTCAGAATCAGCCCCAATTCGCGGAATGAACATCCATTCTCTTGTATATTTTACGAGCTAAATCTTAGAACCGTCCATAGTCGGGAGTGAACCAGAGCGCAAAATTATCACTTCTTCCACGACTAGTCCAGTATCCTTCAAAAGCGCCACAAGGATGGATGTTGTCATAAACTAAAATATCGCATTATTCTGATATTTGATTTTGCTATGAGTTCGGGGCGAAGGCCCATTTTTCAGCTTGAACGGAAATAACTCTGCGACTATCTCTTTTACACCTTAGCTGGAATGTACGTAATACTAGCACCAGTTATTTGAATTGGAAACGTTAGAATGGGCCTATACGCTCTGGAATTTAGAAGAATGAGAAGTGATCTCATTGAAACATAAAAGATTATGATGGGTTTTGACAGGGTAGATGCCAAGCGATTGTTTCCCCTGGCTGGAGAACTAGGGGGCATAATGGCAGGATACCGGGTGGGCCATTCAAGACCGAGATGAGGAGGAATTTCTTCACGCAGAGGGTTGTGAATCTTTGGAATTCTCCACCCCAAAGAGATGTTTTTGCGGAGTCATTGAATATATACAAGGCTGAGATGGATAGATTTTTGTACTCTGGGAAATCAGGAATATGGCGATCCAGATGGAAGGTGGAGTTGAGGTCGAAGATCAGCCATGATCTAAATGAATGGCGGAGCAAGCTCGAGGGACCGTATGGCCTATTCCTGCTCATATTTCTTGTGTACTTATGTTTGCTTCTTTCTTAAATTATTTCTTTATTTCTTCTTTTTATTCTTCCTTCCTTCCATCACGTATGTCTCTCTGTATGTATCTATAGAAGTGTGGCAATAGATATCTCTCGCAAATATTTTCCTTGGATTTATCTTAGTCTCCTGGACACTAGCATTTATCGTTCTTTTCTTTTCCGCTATAAAGATTTGAAGGCCGATTCAGGCTCCACAACTCCGCTCAGCACAATAAAAGATTATGCCCCCCTCCCACTCTGCGAGCAGAGAGCAGACGTGTTTATCATCTTGTTGCAGCCAGCAATTCATTCACTCTTCAGGACACAGTCAAGGGCCTGTAATAGGTCAGTTACAAGGTCATGAAGGGAAAACAATGGGTTTTCGACTTGATAACCAAAAGCAATTATTTGTAACACTGGGTTAATTCTGTGGCCAACATTCTTCAGGCAATTCACCAAGAAGTGATTAATCCCTGTCTTTTGGCATGACATTTACACCGAGCCAGTGATGTAGATTTCTCCACCTCTCTCAAAAAGCAAATGAAGAGAGATAATGTAGAATCCCTCCGAGCATATCGTTACCAATGGGAAATGGCCTTATGCTATGAATTTCGCGCTGTCTCCAACATATAAATAACCTAAAGGTTTTGGTAAGCCACAACAAGGTAAATAATGATATTCTCCTTTCACTTTAGAGCTTCCAAAATCAACTTTTCCACCAATACGGTCAGCGCGTCTTTAGTTAACCTATAAGCTCCATAATTAGATCATCTATATTATTTGATGATTTTACTTGTACCAACCACTACTTACACCGTTTAGGCTGCACTAACTGGCTATCTACTAATATACCTGTATAATATTATACAGGAACTCAATCCCTCTACGAAAGGGTGTCGATAAGTGCAGAACACCAATTTAAAGCCCACGTTTTTCACTTTGCAGGCAATACATGCATAACTGCTTTTGATCATCTCTCACACATCCTCCATGTAAATTAATTATTATCAATGATCACCACTTATTCCTCTATTGCTCCCTGCTCTATTTACAACCCATTTATCATGTCCATAAACTGGAAACCCTCTCCGAAAAAGAACAATTGCCTTCCTTGCCTAATCTTACTACAAAATAAAGGAGTCCCTATCTCACTGTTAAGACCCCATAATTTTCCCCACCTCCCTCGACCAACCTGATCCTTATTCAAGTGAACTGGTATAATTTATTGTGATCGCATGCGTCCTTTCTCTTCATAGCACTCCAGTGCCGAAACCATAATTATTAATTTAATTTGCTCTATCTCTCTGCTTCACATGGTCATTCTTCTATTTTTCTAAGCTTTAACCCGTTGCCAACCAACCCAGTTGCTACCGTTGTTCTCTGTCACTTCAATGAAAACTTCTTCAGTGCTGACTTAAAACAGGAAACGTTGAAAAAAATTTATCACGTTTAAAGATTCAAGTTTCAGACTTGCACGCTTCCTCCCTAAAGCTCAGCAGTTTCTATTTCTGTGTCCAAAACCAACCTCTATTCTCTATGAAGTTACTAGATTTTAAACAAAGACATACACCAAATGACGAACACATCGATCCCAATGCTTATTTCGATTGTTCTCTCTTTCATCTCTATAACCATTGAGCAAAATGGCATCCTCTGCGTATTAATACTGAAATGTCAGCATGTCCCATTGCCCTCAATTCTCTTCTCTCTGGGCTGAGTAAAATTATAAGCACCTTTTAGTAGACTGTCAATGAATCTTATATCATGGTACATTGGAGCAATACCACCTGCACTTCGCCCTCCAAGTCACACACCATCCCGACTTGGAAATATATCGCCGTTTCTTCATCGTCGGTGTGTCAAAATACTGGAACTCCCTTCCTAAAAGCACTGTGGGAGAACATTCACCACACGGACTGCAGCGGTTCAAGAAGGCGGCTCACCACCACCTTCTGCTAAACCTTAAACATCGAAGTATTTCCCATTGAAGGCATTGTAAAATTTATACTCTACTACTAAAGTGATACTATTTCTTTCCAAAAATATTTAACTCCAATAACCTAATATATGCGTGACCCAATTCAAACAGTTGTGTAAACTTCTAACCACATTTAAATAAATTACTTTAAAATTGCGAGAAAGCGTATGCTGTATTGAACTGCAATCACAGTTGTCGGGCGATACAGCAGTTCGGGTTTCAGTCTGGTAATGCGTTCTGTGTAAGGATAGATACGTATAGATTAAATAGAATAATTAGCTAGTATTATGTTGCTCTATATGAAACGGTTAAGTTAGATTAAAGCACACTTCAGACACAAACACATATCACGTACCAGGCTCTGCAGCCAAGTGTGGAGAGAGTCCCTGAATGGAACCTTGATTGTTGAAGTGAGGCCGGAGTGCCTGGGAGACACCTGGGGATGGTAGATGGAGAATAAGCCCACTTTGTAATAAATATCAGAAGAGATAAAACAATAAAGGCTACAGTGAATCGTAATGGCCACTCATGAACGGGAAACACCCGGAGGGTAATAAGCCTAAGACACATTAATTGACGCGAAATTGAACAACTCGCGCCCTCTTTGTGAAACGTGACTACTAAAGGAATATTTGATTCAGCCTTTGCGCCTTCGTCTAAATTAGCTGCGCGGAGTTTCAGCAACAAAATACCTTTGGGTTTTCTAACACAATCGTCCTGCATATTTCGTGATCGAATACAGGGGCGGTTTCATTAATGTCCGCCACCGTGATAATCTGAGCGCTGCCAATTCTGTGCGGGATCCCATCATCTCGGGGCTTCCCCAACTGTCATAAAGCGATATCCTACCATTCTTTCTTGACTGCATTTTGAGGCCGAACAGTTCAATCGAACTATTCTCGTAAGTGCTGATGTGCTTGTACCCATGACCGGGTCATGTGCACTCTCGAGATGGAAGCGCACTCCTGGTGCCCCGGACTCGGCGATCTGCACTGATAATCCACTTGACGGCAAAATCGTTGAATTATCACTTGCATTCAATACATCTATTTCAAAGGGAAACAATTCGAAAGGATTTTCCGCCGCGAGTTCCAAATACATGGAACCGGTATAGCTTTCCATGCAAATCTGTTCCCTGTCGATTCTTTCATTAGCAAATAAAATCCCATTTTCCATATTTACCTCGAAGTATTGCTTTCCGTCATCAGAGAGCAGGCAGAACTACCGGTCTGATAACTCACGAACGCCTACCCTTACATCTTCAGCGGTGTTTCCAACAAAGACACCAATCTCCAGCTCCTCGGGAATAGAGTAACGAAATCCAGATCCGAGATTCAAAACAGGAGCATAAAATAGGTCAAGCCACCATTGCTCTTGCTTTTATTCTACGTAGATGAGAATTTCTGGCGATCGTTTCAATCGCCGCTTTATTCCATTACTAAAGCCAATCTTTTCTCACATAGGTATGCGGATATTAAACCCAGAAATGCACAAATGCGACCGAAGCGAACCTTCGAATCATGGTTGCACCGATTAAACGCAGGCACTGTGTCCCCGTCCCTTCGATTCTGGTCCATATTTGATGATGATGTTGGGGTAGATCTCTCACAGCTTCACAGCTCATTATTGGTAGACAGTGACACAAAGAACACCAAGCAATAACTGCACCAACCTTTACTTAAAGCAGGCTTGTTTGTTTACATCGTTTACAAGTGAAGTATTAAATCCGAAAGTGTTCAATTCAACATCCCGGACACGTATGCTTATCATATATTAATGCTCTTATTTACTATATAATGTGTTTTCAAATTCGATATATACAGTGTCATTATCATAAATGACCATTATTTAATTTCTAGAAAATCAACTCAAAAGAAAGTATTTTTTTAGCCAAATGACTCCATATTAGAGAGCTATTTATATGAGATGACTATTAATGTTCGTTTAGAAAATCAATTAACAACGCGAGCTGTAGTTGTTCTCTCTTGTTTAATCAATAGGTCCCAAACAATACTTTAATTCGAATTTCGTAAATGGCTTGAGGTATTGGCAGCCCAGCGGTCCTTCCTTTCGCATTGGATCTTTAGATCAACAGTAGTCCGGATTCAAGGTATGAAACTCAATGCTCTTGTGTATTTATGAACTACATTTCTCAAGCGTCCATATTCGGAAATGACCCACAGTGCAAAACTACCACTACGTCCACGATTTTGCCAGGCTCCACCAGACGGGCCACGGGGATGGTTGGTGTTAGAAACGAAAATATCGCATTATTCTCACATTTAATGTTATTGCGATGTCGGGCTTATGGCCCATTTTTCAGCTAGAACGGAAAGAACTCTGCAGCTATTTCTTTTTTACCTCAGCTGGGAGAGTGCAATGCTAGTTATTTGGATTGGAAGCGTTTATCAATGCTCAATGGCAACATTTTCACCTCTTCGCCTTCAGGACAATAACTGACAAAAAAAAAATCATGGGCTGCGCAGACACAGCGGCCCTCTGCTGGAAAGGCGGGTGCAATATCGATCGCCAAGTTTCGAGAAAAAACTTGGTAAACCGATTCAAGTAAACACAAAATAAAATCACTTTTAAATTGTTTTATTTTGATAGTGTTAAGCAATTAAGAGCATAAGTGTATAAGAACATAAGAAATAGGAGCAGGAGTAGGGCATAGAACCCCTCGAGCTTGCGCCGCCATTCAATAAGATCATGGCTGGTCTTCGATCACAAAACCACTTTCCCGACCGATCGCCACATCCCTTGATTCCCCTAGAGTCCAAAAATCTATGTATCTCAGCTTTAAGTATACTGAACGACTCAGCATCCAAAGCCCTCTGGGATAGAGAATTCAAAGATTCACAACCTTCGAAATGAAGAAATTCCTCCTCATCTAATTCTCAAACATCCGACCTGGTATCCTGTGACTATGCCACCTAGATCTAGACTCTCCAGCCAGGGGAAATAACCTCTCAGCATCTACTCTATAAAGCCCCCTCAGAATCTTATATGTTTCAAAGAGATCTCTTCTCATTCTTCTAATGAGAGGACGTAATCTCTCCTCATAGAAAAACCCACTCATCCAAGGAATCAATCTGCTGAATCTTTGATGCAACGCCTCCAAGGCAAGCATATCCTTCCTTAGATAAGGAGACCAATATTGCACACAGTACTCTAGGTTTGGCCTCGCTAAAGCATATGCAATTGTAGCAAGGATAATTTCCCCTTGGACTCCAATCCCCATGCAATGAAGGCCAAAATACCATTTGCCTTCTTAATTGCTTGCTGTACCTACCTGTTAGCTTTCTGTGTTTCTTGTACGAGGACATCTAAGTCTCTCTGAACACCAACATTTAATAGTTGCTCACCATTTAAAAATATTCTTTTTTAAATTCTTCTTACCATAGTGCATAAACTCACATTTCCCCACATTATACTCCATCTGCCACCTCCTTGCCCAATCATTTAACCTGTCTATTTTCATTTGCAGACTCTTGGTGTCCTCCTCACAGCTTACTGTCCCGCCTAGCTTTGTATCATCAGCAAGCTTGGATGCATTACATTCGGTCCTTTCTTCTAAGTCATAATATAGATTGTAACTAGCTGAGACCCAAGTACTGATCCTTGTAGCACCAAACTAGTTACAGCCCGCCAACCTGAAAGTGGGCCGTATATCCCTACTCTCAGTTTTCTGTCAGAGAACCAATCCTCTATCCATGCTAATATATTACGCCCAACTCCATGAGTCCTTATCTTGCGTAACAACCTTTTCTATGGCACCTTATCGAATGCCTTTTGAAAATATGAATATTCTACATCCGCTGGTTCTCCATTATCTACCCTGTTAGTTACATCCTGAAAAAAAAACTGTAATAAATTTATCCCCACCTCCCATTTTTTAGTTTAATGCCCTATCTACCACCCTATTTATTAGATTCGCCAGGACACTGGTCCCAGCTCAGTTTGAGTGGAGCCCATCCCAACCATGAGGTTGTGTGCAAAACAATCCAACTTTACTGCTCCTAACCTTATTGGGAAAAAAAAACATTTTACATTGAGCCGGAAATTGCCGTCAAAATAATGGCTCCCGCAGTTATTTACGGGCACAACCAACTGTTAAGCAGCCAAACCCCACCGCTGCATATTACATTGCATTTACAAAACAAAGGTAACATAACACGGATTATGTTCAGCAACTAGAACCTGTCTAATTCATTTTTTCATCAGCTACCTCTGTTTCGTGAACACGTTAAATCTGAAGCTGTCCTGCACTTGAAAATTAAATTTAATCATAGACTTCCTTCAATCAACCCTTCTCTTATATAATGAATTCGCGCTTTTCTGTTTCTCTCATACATCTTTGTTTCTTTTCATCTTTCTTATTTCCTTTATTCTTTTCTTCGTCCGTTCCTTCATTCATGTATTTCTCTCTGTATGTATCTGTGGATAACTGGTAATCGATATCTCACGCAAACATTTTTTCTGAATTTATCTTGGTATCCTGTACTCTATCAATGTGACCAATGTTTTTGTTGCTGACGGCAGTTTCAGGCATCACATCTCCGATCACCACGAAAAAAATATCGCCACTCTCTAATTCTGGGAGCCGTGGGCAGCAGTCCCTATCATCCTGTTGCGTATAACAATTCATTCATTCTTCAGGCCATAATCACGTTCCTGTAATAGGCTAGTTTCAAGACCATAAAGAGAAATTATGCTTTTATCGACTTGATTGCCAATATTAATTGACTCATTTGTTAACTCTAACTCGACTATTGCAATGGTCCACTGACCGGCCTCACACCTTATACCTTCGGTAAACTTCAGCTCATCCAAACCCTTCTGCCCTTAAATTAACTCGCACCAAGTACCCTTCACCTATCATCCCAGTGCTACTCCAGGTATAGCAACAACAGAATTTTAATATTGTCACCCTTGTTTTCAACCTCTCCTTGGCCTCGCCCCTACCTATCTCTGTAACCTCCTCCAGCTCTACAATTCCCCGAGATATCCGTGCTCCTCCAATTCTGACCCCTTGCGCAACCCGATTTTCATCGCTTCTCCATTGGCGGCAGATCCTTCAGCTGCCAAGGTCATAAGCTTTGGAATCCTCTCCCTAATCCTCTCCCACTCTCTAGCTCTCCCTCCCCGTTTAAGATGCTCCTTGATATCCACCAGTTTTTGGACGCTTTTGGTCACCTCTTCTAATATTTCCTTAAGTGGCTCCGTGTCAAACTTTGTTTTCAAAACAGTCTTGTGTTGCGGCTTGGGAATGTTCACTAAAAAGCAGTGATGTAAATGCAAGTTGTTGTTGTTGTTAATTATTTCTAATACTGGGGGAATTCAGTGGCCAACACTCTTTAGACATTTCACCTCAGGAGAGATGACTCAGCGTCTTTTGAACTGATCAGTGATTTCTCCATCTTTCCCAAAAAACAAATGAAGGGAAACACAATAGAATCCATCCCAGTATATATTTAACGATATGAAATGGCCTCAAAAGCGACAGTACTATAAATTCCGTACAGTCTGCAAAAAAATAAGGTGCCTAAAGCATTTAATGTTATTTAAATAGGCCACATAAATGATCTGTTAAGCATTATATAATATTCTTCTTTCACTTTAATAGCTTCCAAGCTCAGCTTTCCCAGCAATATGGTCAGGACCTCTTTATTTAACCTTAAAGATCCTTACTATGATCATCTATATTAATAGATGGTTCATCTTGTACCAAGGAATGCTTGCACTATTTAAAATGCCGTAACAAGCCAGCGACTAATAGAAGTGTATCATATTACGCATGCACTGATTACCTCCACCGAATTCTACTGTTAAATACAGAACATTAATTTAAAATCCACATGCTTCACTTTGCAGGCAATACATGCACACTTGCATTAAAGCATCTCTGACACCTGTTTGTCTACATAACTTAATTATTATCAATGATCACCACTGAATCGTTTCCTGGCCAGTGCACTGCGTTCAATCCTTTCATTCTTGTCAATAATTTCGCTAGCCCCTTTGAAAATTAATATTTGCCCTTCCAAGCTTAATCTATGCTACAAAATAACCTAGTCATGATCTCACTATTGAAACTCCCAATGTTCTTTATTTCTCTCCAACCATCTGATCATTATTGCAGTGACCTGTTTAAATTTACTCTGGTCAATTCCATCCTTTTGCTGCATATCATACAAGTGCCTAAAACATAATTATTTTGTTGATGCCCTCTAAAACTCTGATTCTCACATTCGCTATCTTAATTCTCTAACACTTAATCAATGCTGCCATGAAACAGTAAACGTTGGATAAAAAACAGCTAGCCATTTATAAAAAATCAGGTATCAACTTGTACCCTTCACCGTTAATGCTGCTCTTTCGCTTTCTGAGACCAAAACCAATGTCTTCTTCTCTATGAAGTTACAATCTATTGCACTATGACATTGACAAATGCAAAGAGCACATCAAGCCCAATTCTCAACTCTATTGTCCTCCCTTTCATCTCTATAACCAGTGAGCAATATTCACTGCAATGGCCTTATCAGAACTCTAATGCTGAAATGACAGCACAACTCATTGCACTCCATTCTCCAATCTCTGGGCTCAGTAAAAGTATGAGTAAATTTCAACAGACTTTCAATAATTCCGATTACATTCTCTGTTAAACCTTAAACATTAAACTATTCCCATATGTTCCATCGATGCATTTATCGGGCA
Organism: Heptranchias perlo; assembly: GCF_035084215.1. Lineage (NCBI taxonomy): Eukaryota > Metazoa > Chordata > Chondrichthyes > Hexanchiformes > Hexanchidae > Heptranchias > Heptranchias perlo. Next base: position 8,712,743 of record NC_090338.1, on the reverse strand, counting down.
GTCCAGATAAACACACACATGTCGAGATGCACTGCAGCAACTCGCCTCGGCTTCTTCGACAGCACCTCCCAAACCCGCGACCTCCACCGCCTAGAAGGACAAGGGCAGCAGGAACATGGAAACACCACCTCCTGCACATTCCCCTCTAAGTCACATACCATCCTGACTTGGAAATATATCGCCAGTCGCCGCTGGGTCAAAATCCTGGAACTCCCTACCTAACAGCACTGTGGGAGAACCTTCACCACACGGACTGCAGCGGTTCAAGAAGGCGGCTCACTACCACCTTCTCAAGGGCAATTAGGAATGGGCACTAAATGCTGGCCTTGCCAGCGACGCCCTCATCCCATGAATGAATAAAAAAACACATGAGGGTGAAAAGAATAGAAGGATATGCTGCGGGGATTAGATGAAGTAAGGAGGGAGGAGGCTCGTATGGAGCACACACACTGACATGGACCTATTGGACGAAAGGCCTGGTCCTGTGCTGTACATTCTGTGTAATTTTTTGTAATCTATGTACAGGCTTTCCAGCAAAGTGGGGTGATAGCGTGTGAATGGATTGCTAACTATTGGAGAGACACCTGAGTGTTTGGAAGACATCTAGGCAGCACGGATAGAGAATACGTCCCCTTTGTAATAAATATCACAAGAGATCCGACATTCAATGCGACAGAAAATCGCAATTGTCAATCATGTATGGGGGACATCCAAAGTGTGATCTACCTAAAAGACATCAATTTACATGCGGACTGAATGATAGCAGCTGACTTAACCACTAAACCAGCTGACGGAACAACAGCATCTATGCAGAAGGTAATGACGTATTGGAACCAGTAATTAACCACATAAACACAGGCTACATTGTTATACATTAGGAACTTTGCATAGTCTGACCCAGAACAACAGTGAGCAGTTTGGAGAAGCCAACTCACCAGGCTTGATGAATTCTACATCTGCAAGTATATTTAACTTGGATCTCATGGACAATGCACCTAATGTGTTGTAGTTCTGTACTTATTAATAAAAGTATGTAATCAGACGTCACGATCTTTCCTGGTCCTTAAATTGCATTGAGGTGAATGATAGTGAGAATCTTAATAACTCAACATTGTGCACACTGCTTGGGTGAAAGTTTAATTATTCTGCACAGAAAAGAGAATGCTTATTCTGTGCGCAGAGCTTTTAACTTTAGACTTGGTCGAAAATGCTCAGAGAAGGAGAAAGCAGCGTCTGTGGTTTCTGAACACTGAAGTGCATTGCACGTGGGTTGACTATTTGGCCAAGGGATCAATGTAACCGCCCCGCTATTTGCTTTCAGAATCAACTGTATTTACATCCAATGCGATGTGCAAATCAAAGAGAAGCCATGCAAGACATTCACTCCCAGAATTTACAATACAACTTAGGCGCCAGTCCCAAGCAGGAACTGCTTGACACTCATGATGCACTTTTACCGTAAATGCGCCTTTACTCTAAACCTCAAGCTCCCAGATACCACTCACAACCTGCACAACAGCATGGCCGTTGCACGGAGCGCCTCCCACATTTCAGCTAACAAAGGTAAGATCCATTACAATCATTATCTGATGGCTTGACCTGCATTTCAAACGTTGACGTTCTTATTAATTCCAATGTTGTTTTGTTATTTCAGTGTGTTAGAAGATCTGTTTTAGAAAGGAAATAAAGTCACAAGTGTAAATTAGATTTAGAATGAAAGAATAAAGCAGCTTTAGTTTATTTTAGATACATGCATGTTGAAGAAAGAGACTATTAGATTCTCAATTAAAACACGATGCTGACTAGGAAGTCTTGAATTATAGTTGATCTTAAAGCACTAACAGTTTAATTATCCCCTTGCTTTTAGTAATGCCCTCACAACATACAAAGGACTTGGAATCATCCAGCAGCTGAACTGCACCCATCCTATCCAACTTTGCAGGATCACGATAAGGCAGGAAATGTGTGATATCTTTCTGATGGCTAGTTGTCATTACATGCTATTGAAGCAACAAGCTGTTGTTCTTGTCCGCGAAAGAATGTTGGGGACGCAAACGAACATCATTATGTTGTCGAGTTAATTGGCAAGGCTACGTGTTCAAACAATCAATTTATACGGTATTTAGTTCCAACTGATCCATGAGACACAACACCTAATTGTTGGAAGGAAATGTACTAAAGGAACTGTTAATACAAAGATAATCCGTGGACGAGTGTAGTTGGATACCAAGGAAATTATACTCCTTCAGTTAGATAGAGGATATCTGTGAAAGGAATGCAGCTAGGTGATAAGGAAGTAGTTCAATCGAGGGCTTCAGTTAGTTCTTTAATTTCACCCTTTTTGGTTTTGAACTGTAACGGTACTTCAACATAGTAATCTGATTGACAGGTGCAACAAGAGTCAAGATGTACGCTTCAAGCCTTAATTATCAGCCAAGTTGAGAGTCTGCGCGCTTGGCATAAGAAAGCTAACAGCCATAGTCGAGGTGAAACATCTTCTGGTGCCTCCCAGAGTTGGAAACTATCAATCTGTTCAGCTTGTTATATGACGTACTTTTTTACAACTATGATATTGTATGAATATTATAATAAATATTCCTTTGTAGAATCTTTCATGAAATGAATATTTGCAGTTTAGTATATGAATTGTATCACTGCCGAACCTAAATATTAAACATAAAGCCTCACCTCAGGGTGACAAACGAGTGTGGAGTGTATCATTTAAAATCTCGAACTAATCCAGCAGTAAGCAGAAAGCAACTGTCGCATTACGAATGTGCGGATATGATTGGTTTTGAGATAATATAGGGCCATGGACATTCACATCACATCAGTAGGTAATTGGGCCAATTGCATCCGTATGGTTTCTTCGCTAGATCTATTCTGAATTAATTTAATTGCCCTACTCTTTCCAAATAGCCCTATATTTTCCTCTGTGTCAAATGATATTTCAATTTTCCCTTAAAAGATTGGATGGGCTCTGCCTCAGCTACTTCCTCCAGCAAATCATTCCATGCTCTAACAACTTGTAGTATAATGTTACTTCCTGCTCCATTCTTATTCATTATTAGTATTTGAAGGGTCTTTGAGGATATAATCTTTGCAAGAATATTTCGCGTCGATGTACCGACTCTGTGCGATCTGATTAAAATAGTGCTCTCCTATAAATTTGCCTGATTGCTCCAACATGCAATAACCTCACGTCAGAAGTGATTGTCACACAATTTAATTTCCTTCAGATTCCAAAATTTTGTATGGGCGATTATATTCAGCATATTATAAAAAAAATATCATGGAAGGCATCTACGCATAATGGCTGATACTTTAAAAGGACGGTGTTTACAAAAGAAGTATAGTTGTCTTCACAGTCAGACAGGCAACGAAATATTTTACTGCATTATTGTTTGTGCGGAAGAACGCTGTTATTTGATGATGCTTTACAATTAGTAGTGACAATTTGTCGACAGAGCGATGATAAAAACTGAAAATTGGAAAGTTATACCAGGGCTAGGAAAGTAGCTATTCGTCAGCAAATCACGAAACAGGCAACTTCAGACAGGCATCACTATCATTTGCATCACGGTTACGTCATCTGCTGTGGTGAATGATTAATATGCACGGAACTCACAATTGCGTTGTACTGCGCAATATATCAGTTCCTTGGAGAAGTACATTCCCCAGCCCTCGCACTATAAATGTGTTAACTAAATTATTTCTTTACACTGGTTTCACCAACACTGTTGTCACTCAGAGTTAACGTAGGATGGCAGGCCTTTAGAAACAAAAAATCACTGTTGGATGATTCCTGGGATAAGCGAACCCTGTAACTATATGTTTCGGATACAGGGAGCGTCTGACCAGCTCCGTAGTAATTTAAGGATTGATTTAGTGCAGGTCTCCGATTAAAGACATCGTTAGAATTCCTCCGCAAGCAACAACAGCAAATTGTAGGGCTGTGGTAACGCACGTTATTTCGGTCTTGTTTACACTTCAGGACCAGAAGCAATATTATGGTTATCATAAATATCAAACTCGTTGATCCAAAAATTATTATTAAATATACATTTACATCTGAGAAATGTTCACGGTGCCTGGGATGGTCCAGACGTTCAGAAGGGCTTTCAGTAACGTTCGCTGAGATCGAAAAGAGGATTGTGACCGTGCTTGACAGACTCGGTTGTCCACTGTCCTTCACTAAGACCACGACTCTTTGTATGGTGATGTCCTTTTCCGTAAAGCTTCGTGTTGTTCTGATTTCTCCGGAGTACAGGCCCATAGTGACGAGAGAACGATCAGTGGCCTCAATCAGTTGGTAGGAAATCCTTGCGTTCTGACCAGAATCCGCATCATTAGCCGTTACCTTGGTGACCAAGTATCCCGGATATATTGAGTGGGGCCTAATTTCCACTGCAGCTGAATTGTTCCACCTTAATGGAGAAATAATAAGTGGAGCATTGTCATTTTGATCCAAGATAATAATGCTCACCTTAGCTGTGCTGCTCAGTGGTGGAGATCCAGCATCTTGAGCTTGAACTTTAATCTGGAAGTTCTTCAGTTGCTCATAGTCAAAGGAGCGCAGCGCATAAATACTCCCACTTTTCGAGTTAATGGTAAAGTAAGCAGGCGCACGCACGTCCTGTATCTGATTCTCCAAAATAGAATAGGAAATATCTCCATTCTTGTCCAAATCAGGATCCAAAGCGGTAACAGAAGAAAAAGATGCCCCTGGAGTATTGTTCTCCATCAGATACATATTATACGTGGACTGTGTAAATCCTGGCGCGTTGTCATTTATATCAGAAATGGAAACGACGATGGTTTTATTGGTAGAAAGAGAGGGTGACCCAGCATCCCATGCTGAAATCGATATGTTGTACAGTGCAGTCTTTTCACGGTCCAGCAACTCAGAGGTCACCAAATTGTAGTGATTTTTCAAAGTCATTTCAAGTTTGAATGGGACAATCATTGGAATCCGACATCGAACGTGCCCGTTCTCCCCAGAATCTCGATCTATGACACTGAATACAGCGATCAGAGTGCCTGATGCAGCATCCTCGGGTACCATTTTGGTGACTGAGGTCAGCTTTATCTCGGGGGCGTTATCATTCATATCAATTATTCTGACCAGAACTTTTGCATGGCCGACGTGAGGAGCGTTGTCCACAGCCTGTACCTCAAGCTCATAAACGTTTGATTTTTCATAATCCAGTAACCCGTGAACTTTGATCTCTCCGGTGTCCGCGTCCAAATTGAACAACTCTCCCCATCTATGCGAAGCGTAATTACTGAAGGAATATTTAAACTCAGCGTTTGCGCCTTCGTCTAAATCAGCTGCTTTGAGTTTCATCACCAAAGTGCCCTTCGGTGCGTTTTCTAACACACTGGTCCTGTATATTTCATGATTGAATACAGGCGCGTTATCGTTAGCGTCCGTTACAGTAATAATAACCTTAGCTGTGCCAGATCTGTGCGGGATCCCACCATCAACAGCCGTCAATACCAATTCAAAGCTTGATTGTTGTTCGCGGTCCAGGGGCTTCTCCAACAACAATAGGGCGATTTTGCTCCCATCAGTTCTTGTCTGTAATTCGAGGCCGAAGTGCTCATTTGAACTAATCTGATAAGTGCTGATTGTGTTTGTACCCACGTCCGGGTCGTGTGCGTTCTCGAGATGAAAGCGCGCCCCTGGTGCAACGGACTCTGCGACCTGCAATGAAAATCTACTTATCGGGAAAATCGGTGAATTGTCATTCACATCTAATATCTCCACTTCAACAGGAAACACTTCGAAAGGATTATCCACCGCCAGTTCCAAAGACAGGGAACAAGTTAAGCTTTCCATGCAAAGCTGTTCCCTGTCGATTCTTTCATTAACAATTAAAATCCCGTTTTCCACATTTAACTCGAAATATAGCATTCCCTCATCAGACAGCAGCCGAAATTTCCGTGCTAATAATTCGCGAACGGTTATCCTTAAATCTTCAGCGATGTTTCCAACAAAGGCACCGACCTCCAGTTCCTCGGGAATAGAGTAACGAATCTGTCCAAAAACCAGGTCCGAGACACAAAGCAGTAACATAAAATACGCCCCGCCGCTAAGCGTATTCGCCATTGCTCTGAATTGTATTCTACATAAAACAAAATTCCTGACAATCGTTTCAATCGCCGCTTGATCCCGCCGCAAAATACGGATTGTCTTACATCGAAATGCGATTATTAAACGCAGAAATGCACAAACGCGAACTGAGCGATTCTTCTAAACATGGCTGTACCACGTAAACGCAGGCACTGTGTCACTTTCCCTTCGATTCTGGTCTGTGTCTGATGATGAGAGTGGGGGTAGATCTCTCACAGCGCCTCAGCTCCTTATTGGTAGACAGCGACACAAAGAGCTTCAACCAATAACTGCACCAAACATTTCTTAAAGCAAGCTTTTAAAAAACATTTACTTACTAATTATTGCATTTAATAGTGTTCAATAAATAATCCCAGGCATGTATGCTATTCATGTCTTTCATATTCTTTCAAATTAAAAAACAGCGTTTTAAAAGTGGATGAGTACATTTTAAAAATCACAAATAACCATTCTTTAATTTCTACGAATTAACGCATTTCAGACATCTATTTACGGAAGCTTGTTATTAAAGTTTGTTACAAATAAAGTTTTAAAAATTGAATCAACAACGCGATCTGAAAGTTTACTCTCCCGTGTAATGAAAGTTTACAGGTTAAGTCCTTAGAAATTAAATGCCAGCTTCATATTATCGAATGGCATGTTTGAATTTCAAGCGTACAGAGATAACTGATCTCTGCTGGGGGACGTTCCCCAATATTCTATTGGTGGGGAAAATATGATTCGTAACATTGGTACAGGAAATATAAATATATTCTGTCTTTTATTTTCATTTTATGGATAAGGTAATTGCATCAACAGTGCGACTATGTCCCGAACAACATTTTAATTGTCAGATCATGAATGGCTTGGGAGAGTGGCAGTTTAACACACTTTCCTTTCGCATCTGGATCATTAGTACAAAATCAGACCGAATTTAAGGATTGGAGGTCCAGTATCTTGTTTATTCTTGGAGCTAAATCTCACAAACGTCCATAGTCACAAATGAACAACAGCGCAAAACTACCACTAGTTCCATGACATTGCCAGGCTTGCTCAGAAGGGCCGCAAGAATGGTTGGCGTCAGAAACGAAAATGTCTCATTATTCTCATACTTGATGATGTTATGAGGTCGGGCCGACGGCCCATTTTTAGGCTAGAACCGAAAGAACTCTGCGGCTAACTCCTTTGTACCTCAGCAGGGTGTGCGTAATGCTGGTGCCAGTTATTGGGATTGGAAGCCGTCTTCATTGCGCAGTGCCATCACGTTACCCTATTCGCCTTAAGTACAGTAACTGAGAAAAAGTCTTGAGCTTTGCAGACTGAGCTGCCCTCTGCTGGAAATGGAGGTACCTTATTGATTTCTACGTTTGGCGAAAAGACTTGGTTAGCCGATGCATGAAAATGAGCAATAAAATCTCTTTAAATTGTGCTGTCGTCTTTATGAAACTAAACACCATGATGTTGAACGCAAAATTATGCACCTTTACATTTCCATTTTCTTTCCAAAAGAAAGCCAACGGTTATACATTCAATAATTTCTCAAGGCACGATTATACATTATTAAACCAGCAGTTAAACGACCGAAGCAAGCCGCTGTACTTTGCTTTGCATTTAGCAACTAATAATGCACCAAGGACTGGAATTGATTTAAATTAACACAGGGAAAAAACATTATCAGGAAAAAAAATAGCACTAAAGACTAACAAATCCCTCGGGCCTGACTGTTTCCACACATGGTTTTGACGGAAGTAGGCAAGGCAATTTCAGATGTTTTAGTCGTAATCTTTCAAAGCTCATTCAGAAATTGCCCCTTTAAATTGGAAAATTGCAAATGTAACTCCATTATTTAAGAAAGGAGAGAGGAACCAAAACATTATAGACCTGTTAATCTATTTGCTGCTGTCAGTCATGCCGTTAAAGTTATCCTTACCAAAATCTGAAATCTTACCAACTGTGATAAGGCTCTCCTTTTCAAACCTAATATCGAATTCGACCATATTATAATCATTGTTCCCTTACTGTTAGATTATTAACTAAGTCTGGTTCATTACTGTGGGGAAGTTATTTGGATCTATAATTAAAGTTAGAGTGACTGAGCACTTCAAGAAAATTGAGCTGATTAGAGAGAGCCAACATGGATTTGTAACGGGTAGGTCATGTCTAACGAAACTAATCGAAATTTTTGAGGAAGTAACTAAAGTAGTAAAGAGGGGAATGTATATGGATGTATTTTATACGAACTTCCAAAAGGCATTTGATAATGTTCCACGTAAGAGACTGTTAGTTAATGTCAAAGTATTGAAGGCAAATTGTTTACCAGGTTAGAAGATTGGTTGGGTGGTTGAAGGCAAAGTGTCGTGAGAATGGTTATGTGCTTGAATTGGAAGGAAGTGATTAACAGTGACCCACAAGGATCTGTGCTGGGACCTCAACTATTCACTATATAGATTAATGACTTAGATAACACAATAGAGAGCTAAATGTTAAAGACTTCCGACGACATAAAGATTGGTAGCATAGCAAGTAATGTGGACGGGAGCACAAAATTAGAGAGAGACTGATAGATTAAGTTAGTGGTCAAAACTGTGGCAGATGGATTTCAACGCAGATAAGTGTGAGGTCATCCATTTTGGATCTAAAAAATGACCGATCCGAGCACTTTTTTACATGGCGAAAAGTTAGGAAACTTAGAGGTCCAAAAAGATTTAGGGGTCCATGTACACAGATCGTTAAAATGTAGTAGTGAGGTGCAAAAAATAATCAAAAAAGCTAATGGAATGTTAGCCTTTATAACTAGAGAGCTAGAATACAAAGGGGATAAAGTTTTGCTGCAGCTATACGAAATCCTGGATAGAACAAATCTGGAGTACTGTGTAAAGTTCTGGGCAACGCACAGAGAGGATATACTGGCCTTTGAAGGAGTGCAGCGCAGGTACGCCTGGGTGTTACCAGGGCTCTAATTTATGAGAAGATAGATTATGAGAAGAGATTACATAAAAAAGAATTGGACTCCCTGGAATATAGAAGGTTAAGGGATGATTCGATTGAGGGCTTTAGGATTTTGAAAGGAATTGATAGGACTGATAGAGTGACGCTTTCTCCACTTCTAGGGGAATCAGATCCACGCCAAACAGGAGAGAAGTTAGGGAACACTTCGTCACACTAAGATGGTAGATTTTTGAACTCTCTCCCGCAAAAAGCAGTAGATGCGAGCTCTATTAACATTTTTGTTAAATGTGAGATCGATAGAGTTTTGCTCGCAAAGGATATTAAGGGATGGAGCCAATGAGGATGGATGGAGTTAGGATACAGATCATCCACGATCTCATTGAATGGCGCAACAAACTATGATCTAATTGACGGGCTGAAAGGCCGACTCCTGTTCATATGTTCCTATATTTCGATGTTAATATCTTCCGAAGTGGGTTGAGATGTTGGCCAGGAGACCCAAGTGACCAGCCCGGACATATTTTATATTTGTTTGGAGGATTAAATGTATTTACATCCAATGCCGTGTCCGTATCACAGAAAAGCCGTTCGAGACTCTTTTCTCCCAATTGTCAAGTCAGCTCCTTCACTCCAGATAACTGAGGCACAACACCTAATCGTCGGAATAATATGCTAAAGGATTGTTAGTTACTAAGCCCGTGATGCAAGGTGGAAGGATGGTATTTGCAAAAGGAATAAGGTGTCCCTCGCAATCAAACATTTGATTGCATTATAGTTACTGCGGAAAATGCTACAATGGAATGATGCTTTATACATACTGGTCAGAGTTTGTGAGCGAAGCGATGATAATAACTGTAAAATGATAAGTTATTGAAAGAATAGTGAAGTAGGTACTACTCAGGAAATCACAAAAGCGTCAACTTTAGACAGGATTTACGAACAATTTAATCACGGTGTACGTCAGCTGCTGCAGTTGCTTATTAACATAAGGAAATCACTATTACGCAGCAAGTCATTACAGCGTAATATATCAGTTCCTCAAAGAGGTTCGATGAGAAGGAAGTGATGCGTCTTTAGTTAGATAGAGAACACATGTGAAAGGAACGCAATGGATGATAAGGGAGTAATACGCCTTGCAGTCTTAGTTAGTTCTGTAATGTCGCCCTTTTTCATTTTGCTTTGAAAGTGTCCTGCAGCATAATGATCTGATTAATAGATGCAACAATAGTCACGTAGGCTGTACTTTTTAGGCCATCAAATGCTCAATAGCTAGCAGCCTAGTTGATAGTCTACGCCCCGGGATAAAAAACCATGATACCGAAATAAGCATAAAGGTTAACAATTGTCGCAGTCCGCGTGTGCGGTTATGATTCATATTGGGATATTATCGAACCTCAAACGTTCACAGTACACAAAATGGTCAAATGCGTACTTCCGGCATTTTTTGCTGGATAAATCCAAAATTAATCCAATTACCCCACTTATGTTTCCCTCTGCGTCAAATGTTAATTCACATTTCCCTTAAAATGTTGAAAGGTCTATGCCTCAGCTACTTCCTCTAACATATAATCCCTTGCTCTAACAACTGTGTAATATTAATTCCGGCTCCACCCCTAGACTACATTAGTACTTGAAGCGCCTTTTTGGATATAGGATTGTACCAACGTGTATTAATCTCTACTCAGAAACCATTATCGCACAACCTAAGGTCCTTCTGATTACGAGGCAATTAAATGTGCGATTGTCGTCGGCAAATTGTAAAATAGGCATTCTAAGGAATGCAGGTAAAATGGTGTTACTTTTAATGAATGGTGTTTACAAACGAAGTAAAGTGTTCTTAGCAATCAGAAGTGAAACCAAACGTTTTATTACATTATAGTTACTGTGGAAAATGCTACTATGGCGTGATGCTTCAAAATTACTGGTCAAAGTTTGTCAGGGAAGCGATGATAAAACCTATGAACGGTAAGTTATTGAAGGGATAGTGAAGTAGGTATTGATCAGGAAATCAAAAAGGGTGAACTTGAGACAGGATTTAGTAAAAATGTAATCACTATATACGTCATCTGCTGCGGTTACTTACTAACAAACACTGAACTCACTCTTGAAAATTGCTGCGTAATATATCAGTTCCTCAAAGAAGTGCATTACCCATCAACAGCAATATAAAGTTGCTATCTAAATTACAACTTTACACTGGTGTCATCAACAATGATGTCACTCAGAGGTATGTAGGATGGAAAGAAGTTAGAAACAAAAATATCACTTTTGGATGATTCCGGGGATAAGCGAACCATGTATCGATGAGTTTTGGAAGAAGGGAGCATCTGATCAGCTACATAATAATTCAAAGATTCGTTTGGTACAGGTCTCCGATTAAAGACATCATTCGAATTCCTCCGCATGCAGCAACCTAAATTGTAGGGCTGTAGTAACGTATGTTATTTCAGTCTTGTTTACACTTAAGGCCGACCAAGAAGACCATGGTTACAAGAAATATGAAGCTCGTCGATCCAAAAATTATAATTAAATATACATTTGGATCCGAGAGATATTCAGCCTGTCTGGGATAATCTATATTTTCAGACGGGGTTCAGTGACTTTCGCCGCGGTCGAAAAGAGGATTGTGACCGTGCTTGACAGATTGGGTTGTATGTTGTCCTTCACCAAGACCACCACTCATTGTGTGATGGTGTCTTGTTCCGTAAAGCTCCTGGTTGTTGTGATTTCTCCGGAGTAAAGGCCCACATTGAAGAGACACTGATCAGTGACCCCAATCAATTCGTTGGAAAGCCGTGCGTTCTGCCTGGAATCTGCATCATTAGCCATGACCTTAGTGACTATGTACCCTGGATATATTCTCTGGGGCACAATCTCCGCTGCGGCTGAACTGTTCCACATTAATGGTGAAATCATAAGCGGAGCATTGTCATTTAGTTTCAAGAGAATATTGTTCACTCTAGCAGTGCTGCTCAGTGACCGAGATCCAGCACCCTGAGCTTGAAGTTGATCTGGTAATTTTTCAATTGCTTATAGTCAAAGGAGCGCAGCGAATAAATGCTCCCACTTTTTGAGTTAACTGTAAAATAAGGAGGCGCAGGGACGTCTTCTATCTGATTATCCAGAATAGAACAGGAGGAGTCGCAGTTCTTGTGCAAATCAGGATCCAAAGCGGTAACAAAAAAATAGCTGCACCAGGTGTTTTTTTCCCATTAGATACACATTATATGAGGACTGTGTAAACCGCAAAACGTTGTCATTTATATCAGACATAAGCGACAATGGTTTTATTTGTGGAAAGCGCGGAGGACCCAGCATCCCATGCTGAAATTGATAAGTTGTATCTTGCAGTAGTTTCACGATACAGTATATCACTGGTTACTAACTTGTAGTTATTCATCCAAGTCGTTTCAAGTTTGAATGACATATTGATTGGAATCTGACATCGGACGAGACCGTTTCCCCAGAATCTCGATCCATGATACTGAATACCGCCATTAGAGAACTCGCTGTTGCGTCCTCTGGTACCAGATTCTTTACTGAGGTCAGCTTTATCTCGGGGCGTTATCATTCACGTCAATAATTTGAATCAGAACCTTGGCATCCTAAAGTGTGGAGCGCTGTCCACAGCCTGTACCTCAAGCTCATAAACGCCCGATTTTTCAAAATCCAGAAAATTTTGAACACTCATCTCTCCCATATCCACGTCCAATTTGAACAATTCTTGCCCTCTTTGTGAAGCGTAATTACTGAAGCAATATTTGGATTCAGCGATTGCACCTTCGTCTAAATCAACTGAATGTAGTTTCATCACTAAGGTGCCTTAGGTGAGTTTTCTAAAACACTCCTCCTTCATGTTTCAAGATCGAATACTGGTGCGTTATCGTTAGCGTCAAAACCATGAAGATAATCTGAGCTGTGCCGGACCTGTACAGGATCCCTCTATCAATAGCCGTCAATACCAGTTGAAATAACGACTATTTACGTTCTAACTGTTTCCACTACAATGATTTAACGATTTTGCTACCATCTTTTCTTGTCCGCAAAGAAATCTTCTTCATTGCTGACATAAAACAGGAAACGTTGAAAAAACAAGGCTAATCATTTATCACGTTTAAAGATTCAAGTTTCAGACTTGCACGCTTCCTCCCTAAAGCTCAGCAGTTTCTATTTCTGTGTCCAAATCCAACCTCTATTCTCTATGAAGTTACTAGATTTTAAACTATGACATACACCAAATGAAGAACACATCGATCCCAATGCTTATCGCGATTGTTCTCTTTTTCATCTCTATAACCATTGAGCAAAAATGGCATCCTCTGCGTATTAATACTAAAATGTGAGCATATCCCATTGCCCTCCATTCTCTTCTCTCTGGGCTCAGTAAAATTATAAGCACCTTTTAGTAGACTGTCAATGAATCTTATATCATGGTACATGGGGACAGCACCACCTGCACGTCCCGCTCCAAGTCACACACCATCCCGACTTCGAAGTATACCGCCGTTCCTTCATCGTCGCTGGGTCAAATTCCTGGAACTCTCTTCCTAACAGCAGTGTGGGACAACCTTCACCACATGGACTGCAACGGTTCAAGAAGGCGGCTCACCACCACCTTCTCAAGGGCAATTAGGGATGGGCAATAAATGCCGACCTCGCCAGCGACGCCCACATCCTATGAACGAATAAAAGAAAATCTCTGCTAAACATTAAACATCAACATATTTCCCACTGAAGGCATTGTAAAATTTATACTCTACTACTAAAGTGACACTATTTCCTTCCAAAAATATTTAACTCCAGTCCCCATTTCAAACAGCTTGTGTAAACTTCAAACTACATTGAAATAAATGATTTTAAAATTAAGTGTAAGCGTCGGCTGAATTGAACTGCAATCACATTTGTCGGGCGATAGCAGCAGTTCGGTTTCAGTCTGGTAATGCGTTCTGTGTAAGGATAGATACGTATAGATTAAATAGAATAAATTAGCTCGTATTATGTTGCTGTATATGGTTAATAATCCAGAGGTTTGAAACGGATAAGTTAGTTTGAATCACACTTCGACACAAACACATCACACGTAACAGGCTCTGCAGCCAAGTGTGGAGAGAGCCCCTGAATGGAACGTTGATTGTTGAAGTGAGGCCAGAGTGCCTGGGAGACACCTGGGGAGAGTGGATGGAGAATAAGCCCACTTTGTAATAAATATGAGAAGAGATAAAACAATAAAGGATACAGTGAATCATAATGGCCACTCATGAACAGGGAACACCCGGAGGGTAATAAGCCGAAAACACATTTGTCTCTATTTATAAAGCCCAGGATCCTGTATGCATTTATCGCAGCTTTATCAACCTGCCCTCCCACCTTCAAATGTTAGAAGTTTACGCATAGTGGTTGATATTTTAAAAGAACCATGTTTACAAAAGAATTAAAATTGACTTCGCAATCCTACGGGAAAAGAAATATTTTATTGCGTTCTGCGGAAAATGATGTTTTGGTACGATGCTTTCCTGCTGAATTTTTACTTTCTTTTCTTCGTCAAAGGGATGATAAAAACAGGAAAAAGGAAAGTTATTCAAGGGAAAGGAAAGAAGGGGTCACTCAGTAAATCACAATTGTCACAATTTTACACAGATATCACTATCATTTTCATTACTGCATGCGTCAGTTGCTGCGATGAAAGATAAGCATACGCGAAACTCACTCTTGACTTGCACTGCGTAATATATCAGTTCCTCAGGGAAGTACATTATCTGTCATTCGCAGCATAAATTTGTTGAAACATTACTTCCTCACACTAGCCACACCACAATTGATATCACTCAGAGGTAATGTAGGAAGGCAGGGCTTCAGAAACAAAATATCACATTACCTGATTCCGCAGTTAAGCGAAGCATGTAACGATAAGTTTCGGAAACAGGGAGTGTCTGACCAGCTCCAAAATTATTTAAAGATTTTTTTAGTGCAGATCTCCGATTAAAGACATCTTTCGAATTCCTCCGCATGCAACAACAGTAAATCGTATGGCTGTGGTAACGCAAGTTATTTCGGTCTTCTTTACACTTAAGGGCACGCAGCAAAATGATGGTTATCAGAAATATGAAGCTCGTTGATCCAATTATTATTAAATATATGTTTAGATCCGAGAAATATCCAGCGTTCCTGGAATGGCCTGTGGTTTCAGAACTGTTTTCAGTCACATTCGCTGGAAGAGAAAACAGGATTGTGACCGTGCTTGACAGACGTGGTTGTCCATCGCCCTTCAACAAGACCACCAGTCTTCGTCTGGTGGCGTCTTGTTCCGTAAAGGATGGTTGTTCTGATTTCTCAGGAGTCAAAGCCCAGGTTGAAGATTCTCCGATTAGTCGCCTCCATCATTTCAAAGGAAAGCCGTGCGTTCTCACAAGAATCTGCATCATTTGCCATTACCTTGGTGGTCAAGTATTCTGGATATATTGACTGGGGCACGATCGCCACTGCCGCTGAGCTGTTCCACATTAATGGTAAAATTATGAGCGGAGCGTTGTCATTTTGATCTAATCTAATAATGCTCACCATAACAGTGCTGCTCAGTTGTGGATATCCAGCATCCTGAGTTTATACTTTGACATGGTAATTCTACAATTGCTCATAGCCAAAGGATCGCAGCGCATAAATGATCCCACTTTTCGAGTTAACAGTTAAGTGAGAAAGGCCCACGTGTTGTATCTGATTCTCCGGAATAGAATAGGAGACATCTACATTCTTGTCCAAATCAGGATCCAAAGCGGTAACATAACAAATAGATGCAGCAGGAGTAATGTTCTGCTCAGATACACATATGAGTACTGTGTAAACGGCGGAACGTTGTCATTCTATCAGAGTCAGAAACGACGACGGATTTGTTTGTAGGAATATAGCGTGTCCGAGCATCCCATGCTGAAATGGATAAGTTGTGCAATGCAGTCTTCTCCCGATCCATTACATCACTGCTAACTAAGTTATAGTGATTCGTTTGAAGTTTGAATGGCACAGTCATTAGAACCTGATATCAAACGTGCCCGTTCTCCTCAAAATTTACGTTTGATGTTGTGTATATGGACTTTCAAAAGACATTTGATAAAGTACCACATAATAGACTTGTTAGCGAAATTAAAGGGCATGGGATTAAAGGGACAGTGGCATCGTGGTTACAAAATTGGCTAAGGGATAGAAAGTGGCGAGTGGTGGTGAACGGTTGATTTTCAAACTGGAGGGAAGTATACAGTGATGTTCCCCAGGGGTCAGTATCAGGACCACTGCTCTTTTTGATATATATTAATGACTTGAATTTGGCTATAGAGGGTGTAATTTCAAAGTTTGCAGATGTCACGAAACTCGGAAATATAGTAAACAATATAGAGGATAGCAACAGACTTCAGGACGACATAGACAGTCTGGTGAAATGCGCAAACACATAGCAGATTAAATTTAACGCAGAGAAATGTGAAGTGATACATTTTGGGAGGAAGAATGAGGAGAGGCAATATAAAGTAAATGGTACAATTTTAAAGGGGGTGCAGAAACAAAGAGACTGAGGATGCACATGCACAAATCTTTGAAGGTGGGAAGACAAGTTAAGAAGGCTGTTAAAAAAGCATATGGGATCCTGGGTTTTATTAATAGAGGCATGGAGTACAAAAGCAAGGAACTGCTGCTAAACCTTTATACAACACTGGTTAGGCCTCAGCTGGAGTATTGTGTTCAATTCTGGGTAACACATTTTCGAAAGGATGTTAAGGCCTTAGAGAGGATGCAGAAGAGATTTACTAGAATGGTAACAGGCATGAGGGACTTCAGTTATGTAGAGACTGGAAAAGCTGGGGTTGTTCTCCTTAGAACAGAGAAGGTTAAGGGGAGATTTGATAAAGGTTTTCAAAACCATGAACGGTTTTGATAGAGTAAAAAGGAGAAACTGTTTCCAGTGGCAGAATGGTCGGTAACCAGAGGGCACAGATTTAAGGTGGTCGGCAAATGAGCCGGAGGCAACATGAGGAAACATTTTTTACACAGCAGTTGCAATTATCTGGAATGCACTGCCTGAAAGGCTGGTGCAAGCAGATTCAACAATAACTTTCAAAAGGGAATTAGATAAATACTTGAAGTGAAAACATTTACTGGGCTATGGGGAAAGAGCAGGGGAGTGGAACTAATTGGATAGGTCGTCCAAAGAGCCGGCACAGGAACGATGGGCCAAATGGCTTCCTCCTGTGCTGTACCTACTATGATACTATGATGCTATGGCTATATATCAGTACAGGCCAATTCAGCAACAAGGTGATATTCTCTGACAGAATGGAATGTTGTGGATGTACATAAACAACCTTCTTTTTTCTAGTTAATGGGCAAGACTATATGTTTTAACTATCAAATTAAGAAGAGTTCAGTTCCAATTAATTCTCGAGGCACAACACCTAATTTTGGGAAGAACATACAGTAAAGGAACTGTTAGTTACAGAAAAACATCTTAAAAGCTTTCATCTGTTGAGGAGTGTGGTTGGGTGAGAAGAAAGTGTTTCTCCTCCAGTTACAATCATCGTGCTATGTGGACTCTTTGAAACAGCTATCCAATTTGTCCCACTCCCCTGTTCTTTCGCCATTACCCTTATTTTGTTTCTTTTTCATGCATATATCCAATTCCCTTTTGAGGATATCTGTGAAAGGAATGCAGCTAGGTGAAAAGGAATCAATACTCCCAGACGATTGATAGAGGGCCGTTCTTAATCATTTAATTTCAACCCTTTTTTTTATTTTCTGAGATAATCGTTCAGCTTAATTGGCTGAATCATGCCAGCTGCACATTTCAGGCCTTAAAAAAGGGACAGTTGATAGCCTAGTTGAGAGGCTGCGTCCCCGACATAAGAAAGCTGAAAGAATTCAAAGTGGTAGATCTTCTGATGCCTTCCAGATTTGGGAACTATCAATCTTTTCCGTTTGCAGACGCAGCTTGTTAGGTGAAGACCGTCACTATACAACTATAATAGTTGATGAATATTGCAATAAATATTCCTTTGTACAATCTCTTATATAATCAACATGTTGTACTTTTTAGTACATAAGATACATTATTGTGGAATCTACGTGTTAAAAAGAAAGCCTGATCTCAGGAGGACTAAAGTGTGTGGAGTGTTGCATTGAAGGTCTCGGACTAAACCAGAAATAAGCATAATTACATAGAATTACATAGAATGCTCTGCACAGATACAGGCCTTTCGGCTCAACAGGTCCACATTGTTGGAACAATTGGACCAATTGGTGTTTATGCTCCACACGAACCTCCTCCCTCCCCGCTTCATCTAACACTATCAGCATACCATTCGACCCCTTTCTCCCTCAGGCGTTTATCTAGCTTCCTACTAAATCCATCGTTCCAATCATCTCAACTATTCCTTGTGGAGACGAGTTCCACATTCTAACCACTCTCTGGGTAAAGTTAGTTCTCCTGAATTCCTTATTAGATTTATTAATGACTATCTCATATTTATGGTCTCAAGTTCTGGTCTACCCCGCAAGCGGAAACATCTTCTCTATCTCAAACTTATCAAACCCTTTCATAATCTTAACAGTTCATTCCTCAGTTTTCTCTTTGCTTGAGAAACCCCCCCCCCCGGCCTATTTAATCTTTCCTGATAGGTAAAACCTCTCATTTCTGAGATCACCCTAGCAAATCTTTTTTACACCTCCTCCAGTGACTCTATATCTTTTTTTATAGTATGGAGACCAGAGCACTTCTTAAGAACATAAGAAATAGGAGCAGGAGTGTGCCATAAGGCCCCTCGAGCCTGCTCCGCCATTCAATAAGAGTGGCTGATCTTCAACCTCAACTCCACTTTCCCGCCCGATCCCCATATCTCTTGATTCCCTTACAGTCCAAAAATCTAACGATCTCAGTCTTGAATATACTCAATGACGGAGCATCCACAGCAATCTCGGGCAGAGAATTCCAAATATTCACAACCCTCTGAGTGAAGAAATTCCTCCTCATCTCAGTCCTAAATGTCCGACCCTTTATCTTTAGACGATGTCCCCTAGTCCTAGATTCTCCAGCCAGGGGATACATCCTCAGCATCTATCCTGTCAAGCCCTCTTAGAATCTTATATGTTTCAATGAGATCATGTCTCATTCTTCTTAGCACCAGAGAGTATAAGCCCATTCCACTCAATCTTTCCCCATAGGCTGAATCTTTCATCCCAGGAATCAATCTAGTGAACCATCGTTGCACCTCCTCTGAGGCAAATATATCCCTCCTTCGGTAAGGAGACCAAAACTGTACACAGTACTCCATTCTGTTCTAACCAACGTTCTATATAAGCTTAACATAGCTTCTCTGCTTTTCAATTCTATCTCACTGGAAATGAACCCAAGTGCTTGGTTTGCCTTTTTTTATGACCATGTTAACCTGCGTCGCTACTTTCAATGTTTTCCTTATCTGTACCCCGAGATTCCTCTGCTTCTGTACCCCATTTAGACTCTTATTTTCCAAGGAATATGTGGCCTCCTTATTCTTCCTACCACCTCGCACTTCCCTATATTGAAACTCATTTGCCAATTACATGCCCATTCTGCAAGTTTATTAATGTCTTCCTGTATTTTGTTGCAGTCCTCCTCACTAGTAACTATACCTCCTGAGTTGGAGTCTTCTGCAAATTTTGAATTTGTACTTCCGATTCCCGAGTCCAAATCCTTTATGTAAATGATGAACAACAGTGGTCCCAGCACCTATCCTTGTGGAACACAGCTTCCCACATTTTGCCAGTCTAATTAACTAACTTTAACCCCTACTCTCTGTTTTCTGTTTTGTAGTCGGTTTACTGCCCATTCTGCTACTCGTCCCTTGACGCCACATGCTTTGACCTTAGTCATGGATCTATTATGCAGTACCTTATCGAAGGCCTTTTGAAAAGTCAAATATATTACCTCTACTGCATTGCCGATTAAAGACATCAATCAAATCCTTGCGCATGCAACAACAGTAAATTCTAGAGCTGTGCAATTTTAATGCGTAATACTGTTGCAGGAGGTAAGTGTAGTTACGACTAATATTGATATGTCGAAACAGATAAGGAGGTTATTGGACCAGTTGAATCAGCACAGTATCGTTTAATAGATCTATCGAAAAATAATCCAATAGCCCTACTCTTCCCAAATCGCCCTATATTTTCCTGTGCGTAAAATGTTAATCTACTTTCCCCTTAAAACATTGACTTGCTTCTGCCATAGCTATTAACTCCAGCAAACAATGCCAAGCTCTAACAAATCGTTGTGTATCTACTTCTTGCTCTATGCATAGGGCTCTTTAGATCTGAAGCGTCTTTGTAGACATAATCTTTGGAAAGATATTTCGAGTGACTATAACGCCTTTTTTTGATACCATTAAAATGGTGTGTTGGTATAAATCATAGAAATAGAATCATAGAAAAAATACGGCGCGGAAGGAGGACATTCGGCCCATCATGCCCGAATGAGAATGCTGATTGCTGCAACATGCCTCAATCTCTAGTCAGAAGCTATTATCAACCGTACATTTAATTTCCTTCTGGTTTCAAGATGTATGTGCGATTCCATTTGGCACATTTTAAAAATGCAATGTAAGGAGATTACGCATAGTTGCCGATTCTTTAAAACAATGGTGTTTACAAAAGAAATAAAATTGGCTTCACAATCAGATGTGAAACGAAATATTTTATTGCGTCAATGTATCTGCGGCAAATGCTGCTATGTGATGATGTCCTGTAGTTATTGATGACATTTTTTTTCGGCATAGCGATGATAAAAGCTGGAAACGGTGACGTATGCATGGGATAGTAAAGTAGGTTTTACTCAGTGAATCGTAAAAGGTTCAATTTTAGCCAGGCATTACTATCATTTGCATTACGATTGCGTCAGCTGCTGCGTTGGATGATTAACATGCACGGAACTCACTCTTGAATTGTACTGCGTAATATATCAGTTACTCGGGGAAGTAAATCACCCATCAGCCGCAGGACAAATTTGCTGTCGAAATCACAAATTCACACTGTTGTCGCCAACACTGACGCCATTGCGAGCTAACGTAGAATGGCAAGTCTTTAGAAACAAGGCCTCGGTTGCAGTGAATCCGATCAGTGGCCCCCATCAGTTCGACGAAAAGCCGTGCTTTCTGACCAAAATCTGCATCATTAGCCATGACCTTGGTGATCAAGTATCGTGGATATAATGACTGGGCCACAATCTCCACTACCGCTGAACTGTTCAACTTCAACGGTGAAATAATAAGCGGAGCATTGTCGTTTTGTTCCAAAATAATGTTGCTCACCGTAGCTGTACTGCTCACTGTTGGAGATCCAGCATCCTGAGCTTGAAATTTGACCTGAAAAATCTTCAGTTGCTAATAGTCAGTGCATTAATGCTCCCACTTTTCGAGTTAATAGTGAAGTAATCAGGCGCAGGCTCGCCTTGTATCTGATTTTCCAGAATAGAATAGGAAATGTCTCCATTTTGTTCTAAATCAGAATCCAGAGCGGTGGCGAAAAAAAAATAGATGCACCAAGGGTATCGTTCTCCATCAGATACACATTATATGAGGAATGTGTAAACTGCGGAACGTCGTCATTTATATCAGCTACGGAAACTACGATCGTGTAATTTGTAGAAAGAGAGGGCTACCCATTATCAAATGCTGTGGTTGTTATGTTGTACAGTGCAGTCGTTTCACGGTCCTGTATATCACTGGTTACCAATTTGTAGTGATTCTTCGAAGTAGTTTAGATTTTGAATGGTAAAGTCATTGAAATCTGATATCGAAGGTGTCTCCCTCTACCACCACCCCCTCCTCGAATGTCTATACGTGACACCGAATACAGTGATCAGAGTAGCTGATGCAGAATCCTCGGGTAACATTTTGGTTACTGAGGTCAGCTCATTTCGGGACGTCATTATTCATATCAATTATTCTGACCAGAACTTTTGCATGGCACAAGTGATTAGCTTTGTTCACAGCCTGTACCTCAAGCTCATAAACGTCTGACTTTTCATAATCCAGTAATCCGTGAACTCTGATCTCTCCGGTGTTCGTGTCCAAATTGAACAACTCTCCCCATCTATGCGAAGCTTAATAACTGAAAGTATATTTAAATGCAGCGTATGCTCCTTCCTCTAAATCATCTGCGATGACTTTCATAGCCAACGTACTCTTGGGTACGTTTTTCAATACATCTGTCCTATATAATTCATGATCGAATACAGGTGCGTTATCATTGACGTCCGCAACCGTGGTGATATTCTGAGCTGTGCCAGACCTTTACGGGATGCCGTCATCAACAGTGGTCAATGCCAGCTCAAAGGACGATTGTTGTTCGCGATCTAAGGGTTTCTCTAACTATAGTTCGGCGATTTTGCTACGATCGTTTGTGTCTGCATCATATCAGAATTTCTGACAATCTTTTGAATCGCCGCTTAATCCCACCACAAAACACGTCTTTTCTTGCATCGAAACTCCAATGTTAAACCCAGAAATGCACAAGTGCGACCTGAGCGATCCTTCTCAACATGGCGTAAACGCCAACACTGTGTCCCTTTCCCTTCGATTCTGGTTTGAACGTGATGGTGAGTCTCGGGGTTGATCTCTCACTGCTGCTCAACTTGGTAGGTAACGACACAAAGCACTCAACCAATTATAGCACCAAGCTTTTCTTACAACTGGCCTGTTTTTCATTTTTCTTATAAATGAAGTATTATAGTTAAAGAAGTTCAATGAAAAATGTCCAATTTGTATGCTAAACATATTTTTATATTTTTTAATTAAAAAATATGTATTAAAATACGATATGCAGAATACGGTTATCATAAGTAAACATGATTTATTTTCTAGAAAATCAACCTAAATTCAAGTAAAGTTTTACCCACATAGCACCCTGACAGATATTAGTTCATAATTTTTTGATTATTCATGTTTGTTAAAAAAAAGTTTTAAAAATTGAATTGACAATGCAATCTAGAAGGTTCCTCTCTCATTTCAGCTATCGGCACAACTTCAGCCCTTGGAAATTTAATGCCAGCGCCATATTACCGGATGGCATACTTGAAGAGGGATGAGGTCCTGCAGGCAGGTTTTAGGGAACTAGGAAAGAGATTGATAATCAGGACCTCAAAGTTAGTAATCTCCGGACTACTCCTGGTGCTATGCGCAATAGCAGGATAGAGCAGGATAGAGCAGATGAATGCGTGGCTGGAGTGATGGTGCAGGAGGGAAGACTTTAGATTACTGAGGCATTGAAATCAGGGGGAGGTGGGAACAGTTCAAGCTAGATGGGTTGCACCTCAAAATGGCCGGGACCAATATCGTTGCGGGGAGGTTTACTACTACTGTTGGGGAGGGTTTCAACTAGCTTGGTGGGAGTTGGGAACCAGAGCAGATATTCAGAAGAGAGAGAAGCAGAGTTGGAAATGGAAAGCAGAAAATTAGTAAGCCAGTTCGGAAGGCAGAGGAAACAAAGGCTAGAAAACGGACCACAAAAGAGATTGGCAGTGCTTAATGGTATATACTTCAATGCAAGGAGTCTAGTGAATAAAGCAGATGAGCTGAGGGCACAGGTAGACATGTAGAAGTATGATGTCATAGCTATTGCTGAAACATGGCTTAAAGAGGGGCAGGAATGACTGCTCAACATTGCTGGGTACAGGTTTTTCAGGCGAGATAGATGGGGCGGGGGGATAAAAAAGAAGGGGGGAGGGTGGCAATATTGGTTAAAGAAGCAATTACAGCCGTGAGGAGGGATGATATGTTAGACGGATCATCAAATAAAGCCATGTGAGTTGAAATAAAGAGCAAAAAAGGGGCAATCACACTGCTGGGAGTGTATTATAGACCACCAAATATTCAGAGGTAGAAAGAAGAGCAAATATGTACGCAAATTTCTGAGAAGTGCAAAAGCGGTAGCGCAGTAATAGTAGGGTATTTCAATTACCCGAATATTAACTGGGATAAAATCATTGTAAAAGGTATAGAGGGTGCAGAATTCTTAAAATGCATTCAGGAGAACATTTTTTTAGCCACTATGTAGCATGCCCAACAAGAGAGGGGGCAGTTCTGGTCTTAGTTTTCGGGAATGAAGCTGGGTAAGTGGAAGCAGTTTCAGTGCGAGAACATTTTGGTGGTAGTGAACATAATTCGGTTAGATTTAATGTAGTTATGTAAAAGAACAAAGATAGAACAGGAGTAAAAGTTCTCAATTGGGGATAGGCCAATTTTACTAAGCTGAGATGTGGTTTAGGAAAAGTGGGCAAGAAACAGCTACTTGAAAGTAAATCATTGTCAGAGCAGTGGAAGATATTCAAGGAGGAAATTATGAGGATTCAGAGCAAACATGTTCCCACAAAGAAAAAGGGTGGGATGCCAAAATCTAGAGCCCCCCGGATGTCAACAGCATACAGAGTAGCATAAGGCAAAAAGGGAAGCTAATGTCAGATACCAAGAGCTCAATACTGCAGAGAGCCTATAGGTGTATAGAAAGTGCAGGGGTGAAATTAAAAAGCAAATTGGAAAGCAAAGAGAGGGCATGAAAAAATATTGGCAAGTAAATCAAGGAAAACCCAAAGATGTTATACAAATACACAAAGAACAAGAAGATAACTAAGGAAAGAGTAGGGACTATTAGGGACGAAAGTGTGTGGCGGCAGAAGACGTGGGTATGATTCTTAATGAATACTTTGCCTCTGTCTTCACAAAAGTCGGGGGGGGGGGCAGTGCAAACATGGTGGTTAAGGAGAGGAGTGTGAAATATTGGATGGGATAAACATACTGAGGGAGGAAATCCTAAGGTGCATAGCATCTTTGAAAGTAGATAAATCACCAGGCCCGGACGAAATGTATCCCAGGCAGTTAAGAGAAGCAAGGGAGGAAATAGCGGAGGCTCTGACCATCATTTTCCAATCCTCTTTGGCTACAGGCGTGGTGTTGGAGGACTTGAGGACTGCTAAAGCTGTACCGATGTTTTAAAAGGGAGAAAGGCATAGACGGAGTAATTACAGGCCAGTCAGTCCAACTTAGTTGGTGGAAAAATGGCCTCCTTCTGTTCCGTAAACTTCGATGATTTCTATTCTATGATTAAATTCCAAGCGCACAGAAAGAACTGACCTCTGCTGGAGGGACATGGCTCACTATGTTCTATTTGTGAAGATAATGTGATTTGTAACATTGGTACATAAATAGGAAAACATATGTTTCTGTCTTTTTTCTGTGTTTGGATGAACCACATACATTAGCAAAGGGCTAACGTTCCGAACAATAATTAAAACATAACTTCATAAAAGTCCTGGTTGTTGGCAGGTCAGCACATTTGCCTTCGCAACTCTGTCATTAGTTCAAAATCAGCCCGGATTCCAGGAATGAAAGTTCATTCTTTTGTGTATTTTGTGAGTTAAATCTCACAAGCATCCATAGTTGGAAATTATACGCAGAGCAAAACAAACATTACTTCCATGGCTTTGCCAGGCTCGTCAGAAGAACCACAAGGATGTTTGGTGTCAGAAACGAAAATATATCATTGCTCTCATTATTGAGATTGTTATGATGTCGCGCTTAATGCCATTTTGCGCATACAACGGAAGTAACTCTGCAGCTATCTCCTTTATAGCTCAGCTGGAATTGCGTAATGGTGTTACCAATTATTTGGATTGGAACCATGCTTCATTACGCAGTGGCAAGATTTTACGCTCATCCCCTAGAGGACAATAACTGAGAAAAAATCATGAGCTATACAGACTGAGCTGTCCTCTGTTGGAAATACAGGAGCCTCATTGCCTTCCAAGTTTCGAATAAAATATTGGTAATCGGACGTAAGAAACTGAGAAATAAAATCCCTTTTCAATTGTCCTACTGTTAATATGAAACATATCATATGTTGCCCCTAAAATAATCTAACGTTACGCTAACGTTATCATTTTGGAAAAGAAATGGGCACGGTTACATATTCAATAATAGCTCAAGACACGATTAAACATTATAGACAAGCTTTGAAACTACCAATGCCCATCACTATACGTTACTTTGCATTTGGCAGAAAAAGGTCATAGAAAACAAATTATTTTCAGCGATGTGGATCTAATTATTTGCCTTTCCCTTAACGTTTTAAAAATATAGCTTGCAAATTATGTCAAATTGAAGGCTTCCATAAACTATTTACCACTGCAGTCATTGTAAAATGTGAAGTGAAAATGTTTTATGTCCAAATATATGTAATGCTAACTCTAGTTGAACCATTTCAAATAGTTTGTCTAAACTTCAAGCCACATTTCAATACATTATTTTAAAATTACGGCTATGCGTAGCCTGCAGTTAACTGCAGTCACAATTATCAGTCGGTAGTAGCAGCTTCGGTTTCAGCCTGGCAGTGACCTGTACGTAAGGATAGATATGTATATATTAAATAGAATAAGCTAGCTAGCATCATATAGATATAAATGGATATTAAGATAGGATAATTGTAAGGGTTAAGCTAGGTTAAAATACACTTTGGACACAGACACATAATGATGTATAAGGCTCTGAAGCCAAGTGAAGATAAGAGCATGTCAATAGAATGTTGATTGTCGGAGAGACGCCAGAGCACCAGGAAGATACATGGGGTGTGTGGATAATGAATGCATTCCATTTATAATAAGTATCTGAGGAGATAACACATTAAAGCAGAGAATCGTAATGGACACGCATTCATGGGGAAACATCTGGAGTGTAATAAACCTTATAGATATACGGACGAAATGATAGCAATGGTCTTAACCACTAGAAAAGCTGATGTATCAACATCATGTACACAGAAGATAATGACGTATTGGACCCAGCAATTCAGCGTATAAGTGCAGGCTACACTGTTGTACTTTAGGAGCTCTGGATAATTTGACCCGGAACGTTTGTGAGCAGTAGAGGGAATCCATCTCATCAGTCTCGATGAGTTCTGAGCCTGTGCGTATTTTTGACGTTGAACTCATGGGCACTGAATGTAATGGGTTGTATTAGTGCGTATTTAATAAAAGTTATTAATTTGACTTCTCGATGATTCCTGGTCCTTGAATCGGCATTGAGATGAAGTATAAGTTTACGTGTATCTTGTATAATTGTCACATTAAGCTCTTAAAATATATATCCACATTTTAGTACTCCTTCTGCAATGGTTATACAACATCAGGCCTAAAGCAGTGGAAACCTTACTTGATTAACCCTTCCTGAGAAGAGATTAAGAAATATAGTGGGAGATTTTGGGAGGTAATTTGGTATGAATAGGCTTGTGTTATGAATATACTGGGAAGCAATAAGAAGGAATGTCATAACGGGTACCCACGGTTTCTCATTAGTGAGTACAATGAACTTATTGGGCAGATTCGTTGAAGAAAGAGAAACCATACGTAGTTAGAACGCGTTGACGTAATGACATTTTATTTGGAGGACGTAATTAATTAAACATATAAAATATACAGACACTGGAGCGCCTCAGAGACTTTTGTTCTAGTCTTGCTAAGGTCAGACCACGCAATCAAGACGACATGCATTCAATCTACTGAAGGAGTCGCTGGTACGTGATTTATCTTGCTTTAATTGGCACCTATATCTCATATACATTGCCTGTAAGGGGTTGTGTTTTGTTGCCTTATTGGCTTGATTTAATAAAGAGTATTAACTTGCTGTTTCACTATATCCTAGTCCTCTAACTTGTATATCAGGTAAGGGCGTATTAGAATAGCGTATAATATTGTCACATAAGGGTAATATTCTATATAATCCAACATGAAGGATAATGAGTGTTTCAGAGAACGCGAAACAGCATCTGCACAGTACTAATGTTTAATGCATTGCAAATGGGTTGAGAAATTAGCCAGGAGATTCCCGCGATCACCCCTGTCATGTTTGACATTTTGGTTTGTGACTCAATTGCATTTGCTTCCAATGCGGTCTGAGCCTGGGTGAGCTTTTTTCTTCCAGTTGTCAAGTCGTTTCCTTGACTCCAGAGTGAAACCACTTCCAACATTTAAACGACAACTGACTAGCCAGTCCCAAGTAGAAATTGTTTGGCACTCTTTTAATGTTTATGCATGCCTCATTTACATCAACAGCGCTGTTATGCGCCAAAAACATTTTAAACCGAAGTTCAAATGGGGCTTGATGGTTTGGCAGATCAACACACTTTTCTTTCGCATCTGGGTCATTAGTTCAAAACCAGCCCAATGGGTGAAAATCCATTCTCTCAACCGTCCGTGGTCGGGCGTGAACAACAGCGCAAAAGTACCACTAATTCCACGGCTAGTCCAGTATACTTCAGAAGCGCCGCAACGATGTTTGGTGTCTTAAACGAAAATATTACATTAATCTCCTATTTCATTTTGCTATGAGGTCGGGGTTCAGACCGGTTTTTCAGCTTCAACGGAAATAACTCTGCGACTATCGCTTTTATACCTCAGTTGTGAGTGCGTAATGTTGGCACCAGTTATTTGGACTGGAAGCATTAATTATTACGCAATGGCAACATTTTAAACTCATCGCCTTCAGGACAATAATTGAGAAAAATTCGTGAGCTATGCATACAGAGCTGCCCTCAGCTAAAAATGCGGGAGCCTGATTACTTTCTACGTTTCGAGTAAAATAGTAGTAATCCGATGCAAGAAAATGCAAAGCAAAACCCCTTTTCAATTGTTCAGTTGTTATTATGATACATAATATTATGGTGTTGAGCCGAAAATAATGAAACTTTACTTTCCCCTTATCATTTAGGAAAAGAAAGCACAGTTATACATTCAATAATTTTCAAGACACTATCTTACGTAACAAACATAGAAACATAGAGAATAGGAGCAAGAGTAGGCCATTCGGCCCTTCGTGCCTGCTCCGCCATTCAAAACGATCATGGCTGATCGTCTAATTCAGTACCCTGTTCCTGCTTTTTCCCCATATCCCTTGTTCCCTTTAGCTTTAAGAAATATGTATATCTCCTTCTTGAATACATCTAATAACTTGGCCTCCACTGTCTTCTGCGGTAGAGAATTCCACAGGTTCATCACCCTCTGAGTGAAGAAATTTCTCCTCTCGGTTCTAAATGGCATACCCCGTATCCTGAGACTGTGACCCCTGGTTCTGGACTCCGCAGCCATCAGGAACATTCCCCCTGCATCTAGTCTGTCTAGTCCTGTTAGAATTTTATATGTTTCGATGAGATCACCTCTCATTCTTCTAAACTCTAGTGAATATAGGCCTAGTCGACCCAATCTCTCCTCATATGTCAGTCCTGCAATCCCAGGAATCAGTCTGGTAAAACTTTGTTGCACTCCCTCCATGGCAAGGACATCCTTCCTCAGATAAGGAGAACAAAACTGCATACAATACTCCAGATGTGGTCTCACCAAGGCCCCGTACAACTGCAGTAAGACACCCCTGCTCCTGTGCTCAAATACTCTTGCAATGAAGGCCAACATTCCATTCGCCTTCCTAACTGCTTGCTGCACCTGAATGCTCGCTTTCAGCGACTTGTGTACAAATCAGCTGATTAACTACGAAAGCTCACCGCTGTACATTACTTTGCATTTAGGAAACAAAGGTCACAGAATAATGATTCTTCTCAGTAATGAGGACCTAATTATTTGATTTCTTCATCAGCTGCCTGTAAAAAATAAAGTTGCCCTGCACTGGCAAATTATTTTTAATCGTGGTTTAATTAAGCTGAAACAGCCCTTCTCTTATATAACATAAATTCTCTGTGTATTTCCCGCAAACTGTCTTTACGTCTCCCCTCGATATGTTTCGTGCACTCTTTGCTTGTGTCTCAAAGTTTCAGTCTTTTTCTCTGTCGGGGTTTCTATCTCTGACATACATATTTCTTTCTTTCTTTCTTTCCTTCCGTCATTCTTTCTACCATTCTTCCTTTCTTCCTTTCTTTCCTTCTTTCTTTCCTTCTTTGTTTCTTTTATTTATTCTTTCTTTCTTCCATTCTTCCTTTCTTTACGTCTTGTTACTTTCTTTCCTACTTTCGTTCCTTCTTTCGCTCTTTCTTCCTTCTTTCCATTACATATATCACTCTGTCTGTATCTGCAGATAACGGGCAATCAATATCTCTCGCAAACATTTTGACTGGACTTATCTTTAGTCTCCTGGACTGTAGCAATAATAGTTCTTTTTTTCCTTTTTCGCTATGGAGACATGAAGGCAAATTCAGGCTCCACATCTCGGATCGCCACGAAAAAAAAGGTAGCGTCTCTCTCATTCTGGGAGCAGAGAACAGGCGTGTCTATCTATTTGTTGTATCTTATTCCTGATATTAATACATGCACACTTGACGGCACAGTCAAGAGCATTGAAAAGGGCAGTCCCAAGGCAATGTAGACACATCAACGAGTTTTTGACCTGATTACCAGTATTAATTATTTCTAACACTGGGTGAATTCTGTGGCCAACATTCTTCGGGAAATTCACCTAAAGAGAGATGACTCCGTGTGTTTTGACGTGACATTTACTCTGAGCCAGGGATGCAGATCTCTCCAACTCTTCCAAAAAGCAAATAAAGAGAGATACCATAGAATCCATCTCAGCATATTGTTACCAGTATGAAATGGATTCAATAGTGGCAGTACCATGAATTCCTTCCAGTCTTCAAAAATATAGATAACCTTTAGGTTTTGACGTTATTTCAATAGGCCATTACACGGCTCTGTTACGCTTAACGTTATTTTCAACCTATCACTTTATAGCTTCCAAACTCAAATTTCCAGCCAATAAGGCCAGATCCTCTTCAGTTAACCAAAAGCTCCACAATTTGACCATATATATCATTAGATGATTTTACTTGTATCAACCAATACTTACATCGTTTACACTTCCCAACCTAGCCATCTACTAATATACCTGTATAATGTTGCTCATGAACCTTCTCTCTAGGAAAGGCTGCCGATAAGTAGAGAACACAAATTTAATGCGCAAGTTCTTCACTTTGCAGTCAATACGTGCACGCCTGTTTTTGAACATCTGGCACACATTGTCTATGTAAATGAATTATTATCAATGATCACCGCTGATTCTTCTAATGCTCCCTGAACTGGTTTCAATCTTTTAGTATGTCCATAACCTCACTATCCCCTCCGATAAGGAACAACTGCCAGCCTTGCCTAATCTTACTACAAAATAAACTAGCCACTATGTCACGATTGAGACTCCTAATGTTCTCCCTTTCCCTCCACCGATCTGATCCTTATTCAAGTGACCTGCTTTAATTTCCTCTGATCACTTGCATCCGTTCCCTTCATATCACACCTGTGCCTAAACCATAATTGTTAGTTTAATTGCCTCCACCACTCCGCTTTATACGTTCATTCTTCTTCTATTTTTCTTAGCTTTAACCCGTTGCTTTAACCTTGGTTCTACAATGCTGATAAAACAGAAAATACAAGCTATTCATTTATCACGTGTAAGGATTCACGGTTTCAGACTTGTACTCTTTATCCTTAAAGCTCAGCTGTTTCTCTTTCTCTGTCCAAAATCAACCTCTTATTCTCTATGAAGTTACCATCTACTAAACCAATCCAAAGAACACATCAATACAAATCTCTATAAGCAGTGAGAAAGAAAGAAAGATTTGCAATTATATAGTGCCTTTCAAGACCTCGGGATGTCTCAAAGAGTTTGCAACCAATGAAGTACATTTCAAAGGTATAGTTTTTTTACTGTTATAATGTAGGAAACGCGTCAGCCAATTTGCGCAGCAAGGTTCCACAAACAGCAATGAGATAATTACCAGATGATCTGTTTTAGGGATGTTGGTTGAGGGATAAATATTGAGAAGGACACCAAGGATAACTCCGCTGCTCTTCTTCGAAATAGAGCCATGGGATATTTTACATCCACATCAGAGGGCAGAAGGCACCTCGGTTTAACGTCTCATTGGAAAGTCGGCACCTTTGACAGCGCAGCACTCCCTGAGTTGTGCAGTGAAGTATCAGCCTGGATAAAGTGCTCAAGTGTCTGGAGTGGGACCTGAACCCACAACCTTCGAACTGAGAGGCAAAAGTGCTACCAACTGAACTATAGCTACCACTGTCTGCGAGCTCTGAATATTAATGTGACATGACAACACAGGCATTGCACTCCATTCTCTTCTCTCATGGCTCACCAAAATTATAAGTACCTATTAAAAGATTTTCAGTAATTATTATATCATTCTCTGTTAAACCTTAAACATTAAAGTATTTCCCAGTGCAACCATTGTAAAATGTAGGACTAAATTGATACCATTTTCTGTCCAAAAATATATAACTCTAACTCCCCAAAATATGATTGTACCAATTCAAACAGCTTGTGTAAACTTCAAATCAAAATTAAATAAATGATTTTAAAATAACATCTAGGCGAAGGCTGCATTTAACTGCAATCACAGTTTTCGGTCAGTAGAAGCAGGTCGGGTTTCAGCCAGGCAATGCTCTGTGTGTGTAAGGATAGATATGTATAGATTAAATTGATTAAGTTAGCTAGCACTATATGTGGATATTAATCCAGGAAAATATAGCAGTTAAGTTAGGTTAATACACATTTCGGACGTAACAGGCTCTGAAGCCAATTGTGGTGAAAGTCTCTAACTGGAAAGGAGTGAGACAAAAAGCAGGTAACTGCAGACCAGTTAGCTTAACATCTGTCATTGGGAAAATGCTAGAATTCATTATTAAGGAAGTAGTTTCAGGGCATTTGGAGACTCATAATTCAATCAAGGAGAGTCAACATGGTTTTATGAAAGGGAAATTATGTCTGACAAATTTATTAGAGTTCTTTGAGGAAGTAACGGGCAGGGTGGATAAAGGGGAAACAATGGATGCATTATGTTTGCATTTCCAAAAGGCATTCGATAAGGTGCCACATGAAATATTACTGCACAAGATAAGAGCTCATGGTGTTAGGGGTAATATACTGGCATGGATAGAGGATTGGCTAACTAACAGAAAACAAAGAGTGGTGATAAAAGGGTCATTTTCAAAATGGCAATCTGTAACTAGTGGGGTGCCGCAGGGCTCAATGCTGGGGCCTCAACTATTTACATTATATATATATCAATGACTTGGATGAAGGAACGGAGTGTCTTGTGGCCAAATTTGCTGATGATGCAAAGATAAGTGGAAAAGCAAGTTGCGATGAGGTCACAAAGTGTCTGCAAAGGGATATTGACAGGTTAAGCGAATGGGCAAAAAATTGGCAGATGTAGTATAATGTGGGAAAATATGAAGTCATCCACTTTGAGAGGAAAAATAACAAAGAAAAATATTATTTGAATGGAGAAAAACTATAAAATGCTGCAGTACAGAGGGATCTGGGTGTCCTCGTACATGAAACACAAAATGTCAACATACAAGTGCAGCAGGTAAACCAGAAGTCAAACGGAATATTGGCCTTTATTTCTAGGGGGATGGAGCATAAAAGCAGGGAAGTCATGCTACAAATGTACAGGGTGCTGGTGAGACCACACCTGGAGTATTGGGTACAGTTCTGGTGCCCTTATTTAAGGAAGGACATACTTGCATTGGAGGCAGTTCAGAGAACGTTCACTAGGTTGATTCCGGGTATGGAAGGGTTGTCTTATGAGGAAAAATTGAACAGGTTGGGTCTATACTCATTGGAGTTTAGAAGAATTAGAGGAGATCTTATTGAAACATACAAGATTCTGAGGTGACTCGATAGGGTAGATGATGGGGGAATCTAAAACTAGGGGGCGTAGTCTCAGAATAAGGGGTCGCCCGTTTAAATCGGAAATGAGGAGGAATTTCTTCTCCCAGAGGGTTGTAAATCTTTGGAATTCTTTACCCCAAAAAGCTGTGGAGGCTGAGTCATTGAATACATTCAAGGCTGAGTTAGACAATTTTTTTATCAGCAAGGGAGTCAAAGGGTATGGCGAAAAAGCGGGAAAGTGGAGTTGTGGTAAAAATCAGATCAGCCATGATCGCATTGAAGGGCGCAGCAGGCTCGAGGGGCCGAATGGCCTACTCCTGCTCCTATCTCTTAAGGTCTTATGGTCTTATGGAATGTTGATTATTACAGCAAGTCAGAGTTTCTGGACGACACCTGGGGAGTCTGGATAGGGAATAAGCTCATTTTATAAGAATGTCGGAAGAGATAAGATATCAAAGGCTATGGAGAATCGTAATGGCTACTCACGGATGGAGAACACACCAAAGCAATAAACCTAAAAGACATTAATTGACACGCGGGCAGAATGTTAGCAGCTGCCTTAACCACGAAACAAACTGACGTATGAACAGCATGTACAAAGAAAGTAGTGACCTATTAGACCCAAGAACTAACCATAGGATTATAGGCTACACTGTTATAATTTAGGAAATCTGTATTGTCTGGCCCGGAATTACCGTGAGCGGTGCAGAAAAGCCAGTTCACCAGCTTTGATGAGTTCTCGGTGAGTATATGTGACCTCGATCTCATGGGCACGAGAGATGATTTTAATGTGTTTATTAATAAAAGTTGTTAATCTGACGTCTCAATATTTCTTGGCCGTTGAATCTGCATTGAGGTGAACCACAGTACGAACCTCAAAAGCTCAACAATGTGTGCACCGCCTGAGTGACAGCTGAATACTTCTGCCCAGAAGAGAGCATGCTTACTCCGATGCGCAGGGCTCCTACTCTGAGCCTTAATTTAAAATGTTCAGGGAAGGAAGAGGCAGCATGCACACTGTATTAACATTCAAATGCATTGCGAGTGGATTGAAAATTGGTCAGGAGATTCAAGTAACCACCGCAGAGATGTTTTATATTTGGTCTGAGATTCAATTGCATTTATATACAATGCGGTGTTCGTATCCAAGAAAAGGCCTGAGAGATTATGTTTTCTCAGTTGTCAAGTCGGTTCCTTAACTCCAGACTGAAATCACACCCGGGGTTTACACTACAATTTTTCAACCAGTACGAAGCGAAAATTGCTTGGACCTCATGAAATACTTCTACTATAAATGCACCTTTACTCTAAATCTTAACCTTCCAGTAGTATTCACAATCTGCAAAACAGCATGACCGTTGAACGAAACGTCTCCCATACCTCAGCAAAGAAAGCTCGGTTCCACTACTATCATTGTTGCATGCAATCCCGTACATTTCAGGTTTTGACGTTCTTATTGTTTCCAGTGTTATTTTGTTATTTCGCTGTGTTAGGAGATCAGAAATTGGATTCAAACATACTCACAAAAGTAAATTAGATTTAGAATTAAACTTGAAACATAAGACAGATTAGCTTTATTTTATATGTACGTCTGCATATGAAAGAGGGTATTAGATTATCCATGAAAACACTCTTTAATTTTAGCTGACATTGTAGCACTAGCAGTTTAATTGTCGTTTTGATATAATCTATCCCATGAGAAACAAAATAGCTCTTGCGATCATCCAGGACCCGAGTGTATGTGTGTGAGACAGCATGTCTGCGCCCATCTTATTCATTCTTCCAAGTACACGAGAAGTAGAAGAGGTGTGAGATCTTTATCATGGATAGGTGTCTGCAGGCTGATGAAGCAACAAGCTGACATTCTCTACACAGGAACGAATGTTGGGGAGAAACATAAACATGATTCTTTTGTTTAGTTAATAGGCAAGGTTAAATGTTTTAACCATTTATTTAAGACGTTTATTGTTCGAATCCATTCCTAAGGCACAATACCTAATTATGGTAGGAGAATATATTAAAGGAACAGTTAGTTACAAAAACAATCTCACCATGTAACATCGGTGGATGGAGTGTAGTTGACTGATGGGAAGTAATACTCCTTCAGTTAGATAGTGGACATCTGTGAAAGGAATGTAGACAAATGTTAAGGAGGTAATACTCCTTGCCGTTCACTCAAGATTCTTTGTTAGTTTTTTACATTTTAATTCAACCTATTTGATTTTGTTCCGTAACTGCCCTTGAGCATAATTGTATGCTTGACGGGTGTAACAAGAATCACGTAGGCTGTACTTTTCAGGTCATTAATAGAAGGACAGATAGCAGCTTAGTTGAGAGCCTGCGCACCGGGATAAGAAAGCTGACAGTTACAGTCAAGTTGGGACATCTTCTGCTTCCTCCCAGATTGGTAACTATTAATCTGTTCAGTTTGCAGACACTGCGTGTTAGTTGAAGAACTTCACTATAAAAATATGATACTTACAGTAAATATTCATTTGTACAATCTCTTGTACAATGAATATTTTGTTCTTAATTAATATATGAGTTGTATTACTGCGGAACCTACATATTAAAAATTGAGCCTGACATCAGGGGGACTAAGGTGTCAGGAATGTTTCATTGAAGGTCGCAAACTAAACCACAAATAAGGATAAATCTTAACAACGATGGCAATGCATATATGCGTGGTTATGATTCTTATTGTGAAATCATAGGGCCATAGACGTTCACAGTACATAAGGAGGTCATTGGGCCAATTGAGTCTGTACTGCTTCTTTCCAAACCTATGCAAAATTAATCCAATTGTCCAACTCTTCCCAAGTAGCCCGATATTTTCCTCTGCATCAAATATTAATCCAAGTTTTCCTTAAAAGATTCAATCGTCTTTATCTTAGCTAATTCCCCCAGCAGATAATTCCATACCCTAAAATCTCTCAGTTTAATGCTACCTGTTGTTCCATCCCCAGGATTCATTAGTACTTGATGCATCTTTGTGGACATAATCTCTGAAAGATTATTTCGGGTGGGTGAAAAAACTTTGTATGATGTAATCTGATGCGCTCGTGTGAATATGTCATAAATTTCTAGTAAGAAGCCATTATCACAGTTAATATAATTTCCTTCTGATTCCAAGATTTTTTTTACCTGCGATTCTCTCCAGCATGTTGTCGAAAATGAAATCATGGAATCATACAGCACAACAGGCCATTCGGCTCATCCTGCCTGTCCTGTCTCTTTGTAAGAGCTATCCAATTATCCCCATTACCATGCTTTTTCCCAATAGACCTGCACAATTTTGCTTTTCAAATATATATGGTATTCTCTTTTGAAAGTTAGTATTGAATCTGCTTCCACCACACTTTCAGTCAGTGCATTCCAGATCATAGCCAGAATTCGCACCTGGCTGCAAGGCAACGTTCACCGCAGCTCCTACGAATTAAGTTAACGAAAATACTCACTGTGGGCTCTATTCCCTCGAATTGCTTCAATTTGAACTTTTAAAAAATGCGCGCTATTAACCCAGCCTCTGAGCAGTGTGAGATGCCGCACGGCTGGAAAAGTGTGTGAGAAGACACGCCCACAGAATCTGTCAGGAAGTCTCGTCACGCCCATCGATTCAAGCATTTCTCAAGCAGGAAAACAGACTTCCCTCATTTAAAGTTATAAGAACATAAGAAATAGGAGGAGGAGTAGATAATATGGGCTCTTGAGCCTGCTCTGCCATTCAATAAGATCATGGCTGATCTTCGACCTCAACTCCATTTTCCCGCTTATCCCCGTTTCCCTTGATTCCCTTAGATCCAAAAATCTATCTATATCAGCCTTGAACATATTCAGCGACTGAGCATCCACAACTTTCTGGGGTCGAGAATTCCAAAGATTCACAATACTCTGAGTGAAGCAATTCCTCGTCTTCTCAGTCTTAAATAGCCAACCCCTCATCCTGAGACTATGCCCCCTAGTTCTGGACTCTCCAGCCAGGTGAAACAACCTCTCAGCATCTACCCTGTCAAGCCTCCTCAGAATTATCTTTGTTTCAATGAGATCCCCTCTCATTTTTCTAAACTCCAGAGAGTATAGGCCTGTTCTGATCAATCTCTCCTCATATAATAACCGTCTCATCCCAGGAATCAATCTGGTGAACCTTCGTTGCACTGTCTCTAAGGTAATTATATCCTTCCTTAGATAAGGAGACCAAAACTGTACAAAGTACTCCAGGTGAGGTTTCAACAAAGCCCTGTACAATTGTAATAAGATTTCGTTACTCTTGTGCACCAACCCCCTTGCAATTGATGCCAACATGCCATTTGCCTTCATAATTGCTTGCTGTACCTGCATGCTAACTTTTTGTGTTTCTTGTACGACGACACCTAAATCTCCCTCAACACCAATATTTAACAGTTTCTCATCATTTAAAAATATTCATTTTTCTATTCTTCCTACCAAAGTGAATAACCTCATATTTCCCCACATTATACTATATCTGCCAAGATCTTGCCCACTTACTTAAACTGTCTATTTCCCTTTGCAGACATTTTGTGTCCTCACAGTTTACTTTCCCACCTAGCTTTGTGTCGTCAGAAAACCTGGAAACTTACACTCAGTCTCTCCACCTAAGTTATTAATATATATTGGGTATAGCCGAGGCCCAAATATTGGCTTTTAGTCCCATTAGTTTCTCCAGTACTTTTTCTCTACTGATATTAATTACTTTAAGTTCCTCATTCTCATTAGCCCTTTGGCTCCCTACTATTTCTGGAATGTTTTTGTGTCTTCTACTGTGAAGACAGATAAAAAATATTTGTTTAAGGTCTCTGCCATTTACTTATTCCCCATTATAATTTCTCCTGTCTCAGCCTATAAGGGACCAACGTTTACGTTTGCTACTCTCTTCCTTTTTACATACTTATAGAAGCTCTTACAATTCGTGTTTATATTTCTTGCTAGTTTACATTCATATTCTATTTTCTCCCTTTTTAACAATTTTCTGATCGTCCTTTGCAGGTTTCTAAAGCTCTCCTAATCCTCAGGCTTACATCTCTTCTTTGCAACATTATAGGCCTATTCTGTTAATCTAATACAATCCTTAACTTATTTAATTAGCCACGGATGAATCACTGTTCCCGTGGAGTTTTTTTATTTGTCAATGGAACGTATATTCATTGAGATTATTGAAATATTTATTTAAATGTTTGCCATTGCTTATCGACCGTCATACCCTTTAATCTAATGTCACTATCTACCTTAGCCAACTCGCCCCTCATACTTATGTAATTGGGTTTATTTAAGTTTAAGACTCTAGTTTCGGACTTAATTTCGTCACTCTCATACTCAATGTGAAATCCTATCATATTATTGTCAAACTTCCCCAGAAGATCCTTTACTGTGAGATTACTAATTAACCCTATCTCATTGCATAATACAAGATCTAAAATAGCCAATTCCCTCGTTGGTACCATGATGTATTGTTCTAGGAAACTGTCTCGAATACATTCCATGAACTCGTCCTCCAGACTGCCTTTTGTCAGTTTGAATTGTCCAGTCTATATGAAGATTAAAATCACCCATAATTATTGCATTACCTTTGTTAGAAGCTCCTATATTTTCTTGATTCAAACTAGGTCCAACGGTATAGCTTCTGTTAGGGGGCCTATAAACTACTCCCACTAGTTTTCTGCACCTTGTTATTTCTTATTTCCACCCATATTGATTATACTTACTTATCCTATGAGCCAAGATCCTTTCTCAACACAGTCCTTATCTCATCCTTTATTATCAGAGCTACCCCCTCCCCCTTTTCCATTCTTCCTGTCTTTTCGAAACGCTAGATGCCCTGGATTAGTTAGTTCCCAACATTGGTCACCTTGCAACCATGACTCTGTAATGGCTATTAGAACCAATGTATCTCTATTTGTGCCACTAAGCCATTTATCTCGTTACGAATGCTTCGTGCATTCAGATACAGAGCCTTTCATTTTAACTTTTTACCATTTTCCCTACTTTGATCTCATTTGCTGATGCAGTATTACCGTTGAACTCACTGTCCTTTCCTGCCACAGTCCGCTTATCTTTACCCAAATTACTATACTGCTCTGTTGCCTTGACATTTATCTTTAGACTTCTAAATTCCCCTCTCCTGACCCTCCCCCCCCCCCCCCCCTTTTTAGTTTCAAGCCCTTTCGACAGCGCTAGTTATTTGATTCGCTCGGACACGAGTCCCAGCCTGGTTTAAGTGGAGTCCGCCCCAATGGAACGGCTCCTTCTTTCACCAATACTGGTGCCAGAGCCCCATGAACCAAAACCCCTGTCTCCCACAGCACTCTTAGGGCCACGCATTTAACTCTCTAATCTGTTTGCCCCTATGTCAATTTGCGCATTGCTCAGGTAGTAATTCAGAGATTATTACCTTTGAGAATCTGCTTAATAATTTAGATCCTAGCTCCTCAAACTCCCTTAGCAGAATCTCATTCTCAGTTCATCCTCTGTCGTTAGTTCCTACTTGGACCATGACAAATAGTTCCTCTCGCTCATGCGTTTGTTTTCCAAGTTACATCCTGTATGTCATTGTACATATTTTTATTCAAATAAAGCCAAATAAGTAATTGAATTAAATTAAACAGACCGAAGGGAAAAGTAAGAAAAACATATTTTGTTAATTTGGAAAAAAAATTAATGACTAAAAGTTTTTGACCAAAATCTATTAAAATAGGGAGTAATATGATATTCCACTTTTTTAAATTTAATTTTTAGTTGTTTGGCAGTCATTAGGACAATATCTTCCTTCTGTGCTCCATGCCTTTATTTAAAGCGTCCAGGAACAGGCATGCATTTTCAACAGGCTTATAAACCTGTCCTGTCACCAAAATATCTTAAACGAAAACGCATAATAGGTGATATTTTAAAAAGAACCGTGTTTGCAAAATTAAAAAAAATAGATTCGTAATCAAAAGGACGATTGTTTTTGCATTATAATTCTCATAGAAAATGTTGCTATGGGATGATGCTGTACAATTACTACTTTATTTTCTGTTTTTCGACAAAGGGATGATAAAAATTGGAAACCTGCAAGTTACTTACAAGATAATAAAATAGGTATTACTCAGGTTATCACAAAAGTGTCAATTTTACACAGACATTACTCTCACTTTCATCAATGTATGCGTCAGCTGCTGCCTTGAATGTTTAACATATACAAAATGTACTCATGAATTGGAATGTGTAATATATCAGTTCCACTGGGAAGTACGTCACCCATCGGTCGCGTCAGCTTTTGCGGTAATGATTAACATGCACCAAGGTCATGTATGACTTGTACTGCGTAATGTATCAATTCCTCCGGGAAGTACATCACTCGCAGTATTAATTGGCTGGCAAGATTACTTCCGCTCACCAGTGTCACCAACACTGACGTCACTTAAAGGTAACGTAGGATGGCAGGTCTTCAGAAACAAAAAATCACTCTTGCATGATTCCGGGGATAAGCGAATAGTGTAACGATAAGTGTCGGAAACAGGGATCGTCTGACCAGCTCCATAATAATTTAAAGATTCGTTTGGTGCAAGTCTCCGATCAAAGACATCATTGGAATTACTCCGCATGCAACAACAGTAAATTGTAGGGCGATGGTAACGCAAGTTATTTCGGTCTTGTTTACACTTCATGAGGACAAGCAAAATTACCATTACAAGAAATATGAAGCTCGTTGATCCAAAAATTATTATTAAATATATATTTAGATCCGAGAAATATTGAACGTGCGTGGGATGGTCTACACGTTCCGAAGGGTTTTCAGTAACATTCGCCGCGATCGAAAAGAGTATTGTGACCGTGCTTGAAAGGCTCGGTTGTCCATTGTCCTTCACCAAGACTACCACTCTTTGTGTGGTGGTGTCTTGTTCCGTAAAGCTTCGGGTTGTTCTGATTTCTCCGGAGTAAGGGCCCAGGGTGAAGAGACTCCGATCAGTGGCCTCAATCAGTTCATAGGAAAGCCGTGCGTTCTGACCGGAATCTGCATCTTTAGCCATGACCTTAGTGACTATGTATCCTGCATATATTGAGTGGGGCACAATTTCCACTGCCGCTGAACTGTTCCACATTAATGGTGAAATAATAAGCGGGGCATTGTCGTTTTGATCCAATGTAATAACGCTCACGATAGCAGTGCTGCTCAGTTGGGGAGATCCAGCATCCTGAGCTTGAACTTTGATCTGGAAATTTTTGAATTGTTCATAGTCAAAGGAGCGCAGCGCATAAATGCTCCCACTTTTCGAGTTAATAGTAAAGTAAGCAGGCGCACTCACGTCTTGTATCTGATTCTCCAGAATAGAATAGGAGACGGCTCCATTCTGGTCTAAATCGGGATCCAACGCGGTAACAGAAAAAATAGTTGCACCGGGTGTATTGTTCTCCATCATATATACATTGTATGCAGACTCTGTAAACCTTGGAGCGTTATCATTGATATCAGAGACAGCAACGACGATGGTTTTGTTTGCAGAAAGAGCAGGCGACCCAGCATCCCAGGCTGAAATGGATACGTTGTACAGTGCTGTCCTTTCACGATCCAGTATTTCACTTGTAACCAACTTGTACTGTTTGCTCAAAGTCGTTTCAAGTTTGAATGGCATATTCATTGAAATCTGACATCTAACGTGCCCGTTCTCCCCAGAATCTCGATCCGTGACACTAAATACAGCGATCAGAGAACCTGGTACAGCATCCTCGGGTACAATTTTGGTTGCTGAGGTCAGCTTTATCTCTGGGGCATTATCATTCATGTCAACTATTCTGACGAGAACTTTGGCATTTCCCACGTGGGGAGCGCTGTCCACAGCCTGTACTGCAATTTCATAAATGTCTGAATTTTCATGATCCAGTAAACCTTTAACACGGATCTCACCGGTTTCCGAGTCCAAATTAAACAACTCTCGTACTTTTTGTGAAACGTAATTACCAAAGCGATATTTGATTTCAGCATTTGCACCTTCGTCTAAATCAGCTGCGTTGATTTTCATAAGTAATGTACCCTTAGGTGCGTTTTCTAACACACTCGTTCTGTATATTTCTTGATCGAATACAGGTGCGTTATCATTAGCGTCCGCTACAGTAATGCTAATCTGAGCCGCGCCAGATCTTTGCGGAATCCCACCATCAACAGCCGTCAATACCAGTTCAAAGGATGATTGTTTTTCGCGGTCTAAGGGTTTCTCCAACAAGAGTTCGGCGATTTTACTGCCATCGTTTGTTGTCTGCATTTGGAGGCCGAAGAGTTCACTTGAACTGATCTTGTAAGTGCTGATAGTGTTTGTACCCACGTCCGGGTCGTGCGCGCTCTCGAGAGTGAAGCGCGCTCCTGGTGCAGCTAACTCAGAGAGCTGTAATAAATATCTACTTGTCGGGAAAATCGGTGAATTATCATTTACATCTAATATTTCCACTTCAACAGGAAACACTTCGAA
Source organism: Heptranchias perlo (assembly GCF_035084215.1). Taxonomy (NCBI): domain Eukaryota; kingdom Metazoa; phylum Chordata; class Chondrichthyes; order Hexanchiformes; family Hexanchidae; genus Heptranchias; species Heptranchias perlo. Next base: position 8,669,535 of record NC_090338.1, on the reverse strand, counting down.
AGGATTTTCCACCGCGAGCTCCAAAGATATGGAACAGGTAGAACGTTCGATGCAAAGCTGTTCCCTATCGATTCTTTCATTAACAAATAAAATCCCATTTTCCGCATTTACCTCGAAATATTGCTTTCCGTCATTAGAGAGCAGCTGAAACTTCCGAGTTGATAATTCGTGGACGCTTATCCTTAAGTCTTCAGCGATATTTCCAACAAAGGCACCAATGTCCAGTTCCTCGGGAAGAGAGTAGCGAATTTGTCCGAAAACCAGGTCCGAGACACAAAGCAGGAACAAAAAATACCTCTCGCTGCTGAGTGTATTCGCCATTGTTCTGGTTTTAATTCTGCGTATAAAGAAAATGTTAACAGTCGTTCCAATTGCTGCTTTATCCCACCACATATGATCACTTTTCTTGCATGGAAATGGTGTTATTGAAGTTAGAAATGCACAAACGCGACCTGAGCGATCATTCTAAACATGGCTGCTCCGCTTAAACGCAGGCACTGTGTTCCTTTCTCTTCGATTATGGTCTGTATTTGATGATGAGTGTAGGGGGAGATCTCTCACAGCGTCTCAGCTCCTTATTGGTAGACAGCGACACAAAGAGCCTCAACCAATAACTGCATCAAGCTCTTCTTAAAGCAAGCTTGTTTTGTTTTATTTACGAAGTATGGTATTTAAAAGCGTTCAATAATAAATCATGGGCATGTTGCTAATCATATATTTGTATTCTTATTGATCATGAAGTGTACTAAAATTCGATATGAACAGTTTGCTTAACAGAAATGACCATTATTTAATTTCTAGATAATCAAACTTAAATTAAGTAAACTTTTACCCAAATGGTTCCACGTCAGCCTTCTGTTTATGTAAGTTTATTATAAATGTTTGTTAAAAATAAAGTATTTAAAATGAATGAACAATTAAATGGAAGTGACCTCTCATTTAATCGAGCTTCGCGGGTTCAGTAACTGCATGCTTCATATCACCGAATGCATGTATCAATTCCAAGCGTACAGAAAGAACTGATCTCTGTTGGAGGGACGTACTTCGTTACAGCATATGTAGGGAGAAAATGTGATTCGTAAGATTAGTGCATGGATTGCAAAACATATATTTCTGTCTTTTTTTTCAATTCATGAATGAGCCATTTACATCAACAGTGCTCTTATATCTCTAACAACATTTTAAATATACGTTCAGACATAGCTTGGTGGATCGACGGGACAACACATTTTTCTCTCGCATCCGTTTCGTTAGTTAAAAATCATCCCGTATTCAATGAATGAAAGTCCATTCTCTTGTTTATTTTTCAGTTAAATCCCACGAGCGTCCACAGTCGGAAACGACCCATAGCACAAAACAACCACCAATTCCACACGAATATGCCGGACCCCTCAGAAGTGCCACAAGAATGGTTGGTGTTAGAAACAAAAATATCGCATTATTCTTATATTTGATGTTGCTATGTGAACAATGTTAAGGCTCCTTTTTCGGCTAGAATGGAACGAACTCTGCGGTTGTCTCTTTTGTACGTCAGCTGCGAGTGCGTAATGCTGACACCAGTTTTTTGGATTGCAAGCATTCTTCATTGCGCAGTGGCAACATTTTACTACCAAGCCTTAAGGACAATAACTGATTGAAAATTGTGAGCTATGCAAACAGAGCTGCCCTCTGCTGGAAATACTGGTGCCTCCTTGCCTTCCAAGTTTCGAAAACAACATTGGTAATCCAATGCAGGAAAATGAAAACAAAATTCCTTTTCAATTGTTCTATTGTTATTATGCAATATATACTATGATAGTGATCGGAAAATAACGCAACTTTACGTTCTCCTTATCTTTTTCGTAAAGAAAAGCACACGGTTATACATTAAATAATTCCTCAAGACACTATTATACATTGTAAACCAGCTGTTGAACTACTAAACCCCACCGCTGTATGTTGCTTTGCATTTTTTGGACATTAAGGGAATCAATGGATATGGGGATAGAGCGGGAAAGTGGAGTTGAATAGAAGATCAGCCATAATCTGATTGAATGGCGGAACAGGCTCGAGCCGGCGTATGGCCTACTCCTGCTCGTTTTTTTCTGAAGCTTTTTTTTTCTCATTTGGCAAACAAAGGTTACAGAATACCGATTATTTTCAGCAATATATATCTAATTATATGTTTTCCTTATCAACTGCCCTTTTCTTGGGCATGCTAAAAATAAATATGTCCTCTACTTGCAAATAACGTTTAATTCTGGCCTTCCTTAAATCAACCCTTATCCTAGGCAGTATGAACTCTCCATATCCAAATCTCTCCTTATGTCTTCCCTCTGCGTGTTTCGAACTCTCATTGCATGTCTTTCAAACAGTTTTTTTTTTCATGGTGGGATTCTCTTTCTCCCTCTCTCTCTTTCCGTCACACCTATATATACACTCTTACGTTCCTTCTTTCTTCCTTCCGACCTTACATTTCCCATCATATATGTCTGTCTTTATGTATGCATGGACGCCTCTTACTCAATATTTCTCTCGAAATTTTTTTACTGGATTTATCTTAGTCTCCCGTTCTCTATTATTGATCGTTGCTCTTTCCTTTTCCGCCATGTGGAATCGGGCTCAACTTCACCGATCGTCACAAATGGGATCGCGGTTCTCTCAAGCTGGGAGCAAACAGCAGCCGTGTGTATCATCTTCTTGTATCTGTGCCAAGTAGCTAGAGCCTATGGCCTGGGTTAAAACATTGCAGCTTCTAAATGGGCTAGGGAACGAATGACGGGCTGAGGGTTTGAAAAACATTTTAGGCTGTATTACTTCGGTCAGTAATACCTTCTTGGTATATAAGGGTGATTTGGACTTGCGCATAAATAATATATCCTAAAGATACGCCGTTTGGCTATCAGCGAAGAGAACGTAGGAGGATATAAGCAGATAAGAGGAATGGGCAGACAGGTGTCAATTTAAATTTAATTTGAAAGAAGCGTGAAAAAAAATCATTGGGTAAAAAGGGAATGGGATTATACACTCAACTGAAAGACGTTGAACAGTATGGGTGAACAGAAAGATCTAGGGCGGTCAAATACACAATTCCCTGAGAGTGCAAGTTCAAGTAGAAAAATCAATTCAGAAAGTTGACAGCATTTTGGGGTCTACAAATAGGGTTGTTGCATGTAAGTGTAATTAGGTAATGTTAGAGTTATGTAATGGAATGGTTAGGCCGCAAGTAAAGTACTGTGAGCAGTTTGAGTCCCCCATTTTAAAAAGAATGTTCAAGACAGTATGCCAGGGACTATTTCAAGTCGAAATAGAAGGCTAGGAGCAGATTATAAATCTTTTTAAAAATTGAAGGATTTTGGTGAGCAATGACTGGAAGCCAACAATTTCCAGTTGCCATTAAGAGGTTTGGAAAACAATAAATGGTAAGTTAGGTACTAAATGTTTCCAGCATTTATTTTGTTGTTGTTTCAGATTTCCAGGTATGCAGTTTATTTGCTTGCTGTTTATGTTATTTAAATCGCTGCCAACCCCGCCCAGCACCCCCCTCCCCCACCACCCCCAACAACTTCAACCTAAAAGATATTTTGTTCTTCTCTGTGACTTGTAGGTGGATGCGATTTTCGACGTTTGCACAAAAGGATTGTGAGCTCAATGGAGCGGACGCGCTATCCTCCAAAGGTTGCAGCGCGAGGCTCTAATTATTTTCGGGCTCAGGCCTCATTTAAATTTAGCTGGCGAAACCGCAAGGTGCCAAATAAGCAAGCTGCCGCCCGCTAATGCCTCGCTGCTATACTGAGCCAACCAGTCGATCGGGCATGTGGGAGGCATTTGATTTCGGAGGGGTTCAACATGAGCCAGCAGTAGCCGCGGTTCTATTGTGTGGCTAGTACTTTAATAGGCCTTTAAGATCAGCTGGTTTACGACTCACTGTCTTATACAAATGCGTGGAGTGGGGGGGGACCTCCACACTTTTCCACCTGAAAATTGTAAACAGCGTCTAAAATTGGCATATGACACATATTTTCTTATTTAAGAGCCTAGATGGACATTGGCTATGGAGGAGGCTTATTTCACAAGTGAAGAGAAGATGTACGTGAATTCCCCATAGGTGAGCTAAATTTGAACGGAGGACCCAGGATTGAAAGAATAGTGTTTTGGCCTGCAAAACTACCAAGACTGTTGCGAACATATTTTTAAAAGGTTCTTGCAGACATAGTAACATTGTTGATAGAAATGTTACATCCATGAAATAGAGACAACTCATCACAACATGTTTCGCATTACATGTACTACCACTACGAATCATATTTACTAATTGGACAAAGCACCATGAGGTGCAATCCCTCCAGCAGCGATCAAATTTGGATGGTTGGTGTCAGAAACGAAACTACCGCATTATTCTCAAATTTGATTTTGCTATGAAGTCTGTGCTAAAGCCTATTTCTCGGCTTGGACGGAAATAACTCTGCTAACGTTATGCTGGGGGTGCGTAATGTTAGCCCCAGTTATTTGGATTGAAAGCGTTCTTCACAACACAGTGGCAACATTTTACCCTCATCACCTTCACTACAATAACTGAGAAACAATCATAAGATATGCAGACAGAGCTGCCATCTGCTGGAAATGCAGGGGCCTCATTGCTTTCTACTTTTCAAGAATAATATTGGTAATCCGATGTAAGTAAATGAAAAATAAATTTACTTTTCAATTGTTCACTTGTTATTATGATACACAACACCATGATGCTGAGCGCAAAATAATGAAATTATGCTCTCCTTGTCATTTTATACCTTCAATAATTTTCAAGTCACTATTTTACAATGCATACCAGCTGATTAACAAGCAAAGACCATTACTTTGCAGTTAGGGATCAAAGGTAACAGAATATTGATTATTTTCAATAATGTGGATATAATTATTTGCTTTCTTCGTCAACTACTTCCATTTTCATTAACATGTTAAAAATAAAGCTGTCCTGCACTGCCAAATTAAGTTTAATCGTAGAATTCGTTCAATCATCACTTCTCCAATAAATATTCGTCGTGCGTTCTGTAATCCGTTTATACGTCACCTCTACGAATGTTTCGTATTCTCTTAGCATATTTCTCACTCAGTTTATTTATTTCTCTCTGCGGGTCTTTCTCCCTCTGCCGCACTTCGTTTTCTTCTTTCTTTTTGTTTCTTTCTAACATGTATATCTTTCTGTATGTATCTAAGGTGCCTGGTAATCGATATCTCACAAACATTTGCTGTGGATTTATTTTAGCCACTTGGACTTTATCAAAGATCGCTGTTATTTCCTACCATTGAGACGTGAAGACTAATTTGGGCTCCACATATCCGATTGCCACAAAAGATCGAGTCTCTCTCATTCTAGGAAGAGGGATTAGGAGTGTCTATCATGATGTTGCTATTCAAGAAAGGAGGGGGAGAGAAAACAAGGAACTACAGATCGATTAGCCAGACATCAGTCGTCGGGAAAATGCTGGAATCTATTAGTAAGGAATTGGTAACACGTCACTTAGAAAATCATGATATGATTAGTCAAAGTCAACATGGTTTTATGAAAGGGAAATCGTGTTTGCAAGTTTATCAGACTTTTTGAGGATGTAACTAGCAGAGTACATAAAGGGGAACTAGTGGATGTAGTATATTTGGATTTTCTAAAGTCATTCGATAAGGTGCCACATAAAAGGTTGTTACACAAGATAAGGTGACATGGGGTTGGGGTAATATATTAGCACGGATAGAGGATTGGTTAACAGAGAGAAAACAGAGAGAAGGGATAAACTGGTCATTTTGAGGAGGGCAGGCTGTAGCTAGTGGGATGCCGCAAGGTTCGGTACTTGGGCATCAGCTATTTACAATCTATATGAATGACTTTGATGAAGGGACAAGAGGGTAATATATCCAAGTTTGCTCATAATATAAAACTAGGTGGCAAAGTAAGCTGTGAGGAGGACACAAAGAGTCTGCAAAGGGATATAGACCGGTTAAGTGAGTGGGCAAGAAGGTGGCAGATGGAGTACAATTTAGGGAAATGTGAGGTTACTCACTTTGCTAGGAAGAATAGAAAAACAACATAGCTTTTAAATGGTAAGAAACTATTAAATATTGGTGTTCAGAGAGATTTCAATGTCCTCGTGCAAGAAACACAGAAAGTTGGCATGTTGGCCTTTATCGCAAGGGGCTTGGAATACAAGAGTAATGAAGTCTTGCTACAATTGTACAGGGCTTTCATGAGACCTCCCCTGGAGTACTGTGTACAGTTTTGTTCTCCTTATCAAAGGAAGGATAAATTATCTTAGAGGTGGTACAACAAAGGTTCGCTAGATTGATTCTTGGGGTGAGAAAGGAGTCCTATGAGGAGAGATTGAGTAAAATGGGCTTATACGATCTGGAGATTAGAAGAATGGGAGGTGATCTAAGATATAAGATTCTGCTGGAGCTTGACTGGGTAGAGGCTGATACGTTATTTCTCCTTTCTGAAGAGTCTAGAACTAGGGGGCATAGTATCAGGATAAGGGGTCGGCCATTTATGAGAGGAAGAGGAATTTCTTCACTCGGAGTGTTGTGAATCTTTGGAATTCTGTACCCCAGAGACTGCGGATGATGAGTCGTTGAGAATATTCAAGGCTGAGATAAATAGATTTGAGGACTCTATGGGGATGGGCGGAAAAGTGACGTTTAGATCAAAGATCAGCCATGATCTTATTGAATGGAGGAGTAGGCTCGAGGGGCTGTACGGCTTACTCCTGCTCCAATTTCTTACGTTCTTATGTTGCATCTTGCTGCGGACTGCAAATTTGTTCACTTTTTAGAAAACAATCAATGATCTGCAATGGGACAGTTGTAAAGGCCACGAAGAGAAATTAAAGTTGTTTCGACCTGATTACCAATTTTAATAATTTCTAGCACCGGTTGAATGATGTGCCCATCAATCTTCAAGCGCTTCTCCTAAATAGAGATGACTCAGCGCCTTTTGAAGTGGCTTTTGCACTGAGCCAGGGATGCAGATTTCTCCACTATTCCTGAAGCCAAAGAAAGAGAGACACCATAGAATTAATCCCAGCATGTCGATAACAACATGAAATGGCCACAATAGAGGCAGTACCATAAATTCCTTAATTATGCAACAAAAAGGATCTATTATGCTCAATGTTATTAACTCCGTTCACATTAGTGCGTTCCAAACTCAGCTTTCCTGCCAATATGGTCCGATGCTCTTTAGTTATCCGAAAAGCCACTTAATTGATCATCTATACAATTGGATGATTGTCCTTCTACCAACCAAGGTTTACGTTAAAACAAGCACAATTATTTAAACTAGCTACATGCTTAGACTGCCCTAACTACGTGTCCTCACCAATCTACCTGTCGCAAATGCATCTCTCCATGACAGTATTGGTAGGAGTGACCACGGCACAGTACACGTGGAGACGAACTCCCGTTTTCGCGTTGAGGACACCATCCAACGTTTTGTGTGGCACAACCACCGTGCTAAATGGGATAGATTCAGAGCAGATTTAGCTGCTCAAAACTGGGCATCCATGAGGCACTGTTGGCCATTAGCAGCAGCAGAATTGTATTCCAGCACAATCTGTAACCTTATGTCCCGGCATATCCCTCATTCCAGCATTACCAACAAGCCAGGGGATCAACCCTGGTTCAATGAGGAGTGTAGAAGAGCATGCCAGGAGGAGCACCAGGCGTACCTAACAATGAGGTGCCAACCTGGTGAAGCTACAACTCAGGACTAAATTCATGCTAAACAGTGGAAGCAGCATGCTATGGACAGAGCTAAGCGATTCCACAACCAACGGATCAGATCAAAGCTCTGCAGTCCTGCCACATCCAGTCTTGAATGGTGGTGGACAATTAAACAACTAACGGGAGGAGGAGGCTCTGCAAACATCCCCATCCTCAATCATGGCGGAATCCAGCATGGGAGTGCAAAAGATAAGGCTGAGCGTTTGCAACCATCTTCAGCCAGAAGTGCTGAGTGGATGATCCAGCTCGGCCTCCTCCCGATAACCCCACCATCACAGAATCCAGTATTCAGCCAATTCGATTCACTCCACGTGATATCAAGAAACGGCTGAGTGCACTGGCTACAGAAAAGGCTATGGGCCCCGACAACATCCCAGCTGTAATGCTGAAGACGTGTGCTCCAGAGTTAGCTGCGCCTCTAGCCAAGCTGGTCCATTACAGCTACAACACTGGCATCTACCCGACAATGTGGAAAATTGCCCAGGTATGTCCTGCCCACAAAAAGCAGGACAAATCCAATCCGGCCAATTACCGCCCCATCAGTCTACTCTCAATAATCAGCAAAGTGATGGAAGTTGTCATCGACAGTGCTATCAAGCGGCACTTACTCAGCAAAAACCTGCTCACCGATGCTCAGTTTGGGTTCTGCAAGGACCACTCTGCTCCAGACCTCATTACAGCCTTGGTCCACACATGGACAAAAGAGCTGAATTCCAGAGGTGAGGTGTGAGTGACTGCCCTTGACATCAAGGCAGCATTTGACCGAGTGTGGCACCAAGGAGCCCGAGTAAAATTGAAGTCAATGGGAATCAGGGGGAAAACTCTCCAGTGGTTGGAGTCATACCTAGCACAAAGGAAGATGGTAGTGGTTGCTGGAGGCCAATCATCTCAGCCCCAGGACATTGCTGCAGGAGTTCCTCAAGGCAGTGTCCTAGGCCCAACCATCTTCAGCTGCTTCATCAATGACCTTCCCTCCATCACAAGGTCAGAAATGGGGAAGTTCGCTGATGATTGCACAGTGTTCAGTTCCAATCGCAACCCCTCAAATAATGAAGCAGTCCGAGCCCGCATGCGGCAAGACCTGGACAACATCCAGGATTGGGCTGATAAGTGGCAAGTAACATTCGCACCAGATAAGTGCCAGGCAATGACCATCTCCAACAAGAGAGATTCTAACCACCTCCACTTGACATTCAACGGCATTACCATCGTCGAATCCGCCACCATTAACATCCTGGGGTTCACCATTGACCAGAAACTTAACTGGACCAGCCATATAAATACTGTGGCTATGAGAGCAGGTCAGAGGCTGGGTATTCTGCGGCGAGTGACTCACCTCCTGACTCCCCAAAGCCTTTCCACATCTACAAGGCACTTGTCAGGAGGGTGATGGAATACTCTCCACTTGCTTGGATGAGTGCAGCTCCAACAACACTCAAGGAGCTCGACGCCATCCAAAATAAAGCAGGCTGCTTGATTGGCACCCCATCCACCACCCTAAACATTCACTCCCTTCACCACCGGTGCACAGTGGCTGCAGTGTGTACCATCCACAGGATGCACTGCAGCAACTCGCCAAGGCTTCTTTGACAGCATGTTCCAAACCCGCGACCTCTACCACCTGGAAAGACAAGAGCAGCAGGCACATGGGAACAACACCACCTGCACGTTCCCCTCCAAGCCACACACCATCCCGACTTGGAAGTATATCGCCGTTCCTTCATCGTCGCTGGGTCAAAATCCTGGAACGCCTTTCCGAACAGCACTGTGGGAGAACCGTCACCACACGGACTGCAGCGGTTCAAGAAGGCAGCTCACCACTACCTTCTCAAGGGCAATTAGGGATGGGCAATACATGCCGGCCTCGCCAGCGACGCCCACATCCCACGAACGAATAATAAAAAACAGCCAGCTACTTGTATAACCGTATGGTTTTACTCATGAAGTGCATCACTCCTTCAACGGCTACCGATATGTGGAGAACACCAATTTAAAGCCTACATTCATTCGTTTGCAGGCTATATCTGCACACTTGTTTTTGAGAATTTGTGACAACACCTTGTCTAAATAAATAATTTTCATCATTCATCACTACCGACTGTTCTCCTGCTCCCATCACTGGTTTCAATCCAATGTGCTCAACCCCCTCTCGCCTCTCTGAAAAAGAATAACTAGGATTACATGGAAATTCATAGCATTGAAACAGGCCATTGATCCCAACAGGTCTATGCTGGCACACGAGCCTCCTTCCACCTTACTTCATCTCACCCTACTAACATATCCTTCTATTCCTTTTCCCTTCTTATCTAACTTCTCCTTAAATGCATCTATGCTAAACGCCTCAATCACTCCAGGTGGTAGCAAGTTCCATATTCTCACCATTGTCTCTGTAAAGAAGTTTCTCCTGAAATCCTTATAGGCTTTGTTAGTGGCTGTGGTATATTTAAGACCCCTAGTTTTGGATTCCCCCGCAAGTGGATACATTTTCTCTATATCTACCGTATCGGGCCCCTTCGTAATTTTAAAGCCCTCTATCTGGTCACGTCTCAGTCTTCTCTTTTTTAGAGCAAAGAACCCCAGCCTGTTCAGTCTTTCCCGATATCATAGACTCTCAGTTCTGGTATCATCCTTGTAAATAATTATTGCACTTTATACAGTGCTTCTATGCCTTTTTGTGATATGAAGACCAACATTTGTTTTATAAATTCGCAAAGAGCAAGAGCATAAATAAGAAAAGAGTAGGGCCTATTAGAGACCAAAAAGGTAACCTATTTGTGGTGGCGGTAGATGTGGGTATGGTTCTTAATGAATAATTTTTGTCTGTCTTCCCCAAAGAGGGAGGCAATGCAAAGATTATAATTAAGGAGGAGGAGTGTGAAATATTGGATGGGATATAAATAGTGAAAGAGGAATTATTCGATTAGCATCTTTGAAATTAGATGAATCGCCATGTTGGGACGAAATATATCCCAGGCTGTTAAGAGAAGCAAGGGAGTAAACAGCAGAGGCTCTGACCATGATTTTCCTATCCTCCCTGGCTACAGGTGTGGTGCCCGGGGATTGGCGGGTGCTAGCACACTGTTACTTAAAAAGGAAGAAAGAGATAGGCCGTGTAATTATAGGCCAGTCAGTCTAACCTCTGGGCAAATTATTGGAACCAATTCTGAGGGACAGCATAAATTGTCATTTAGCAAGGCACGTGTTAATCAAGGACAGTCAGCATGGATTTGTTCAGAGTCGGTCGTGTCTGACTAAATTGATTGAATGTTTTGAGGAGGCAAAAATAAAGTTTGATGAGGATACTACATTTGATGTACACGGATTTTAGCGAGGCTTTTGGCAAGGTCCCACACGGCGGACTGGTCAAAAAAGTAAAAGCACATGGGGTTCAAGGGAAAGTGGCTAGTTGGATCCAAAATTGGATCAGTGGCACGAAGCAAATGAGAATGGTTGACAGGTGTCTTTGCGACTGGAAGGCTGTTTTCAGTGGGGTCCCGCAAGACTCAGTATTGGTCCCTTGCTTTTTGTTATATATATAGTAATGATTTGGAAGTTTGCAGATGATACAAAAATTGGCCGTGTGATTGATAGTGAGGAGGCTATCTATAGACTGCAGGAAGATATCAATGGACTGGTCAGGTGAGCAGTAAAGTGGCAAATGGAATTCAACCCAGAGAAATGTGAGGTAATGCAAATAAGGCATTTGAGTACACAATAAATGGAAGAATATGGAGAGGTGTAGAGGAATAAAGGGACCTTGGTGTGCATGACCACAGATCCCTGAAGATAGCAGGGCAGGTAAATAAGATGCTTAGAAAGCCATAGGGGATACTTTCCTTTATTAACAGAGGCATAGAATATAAGAGCAGGGAGGTTATGCTAGAAATGTATAAAACATTGGTTAGGCCACAGCTTTTGTACTGATTACAATTTTGGCCACCATATTAAAGGAAAGGTATGATTGCACTGGTGAGGGTACAGAGGATATTTACGAGGATGTTGCCATGGCTGGAGAATTTTAGCTATGAGAAAAGATTGGATAGCCTTGGGTTCTTTTCATTGGAACAAAGGAGGTTGAGGGGTGATTTAATTGAGGTACATAAAATTATGACGGAATTAGATAGTGCATAGGGAGGAGCTATATCCCATAGCACATGGGTGAATGACCAGGGGCATAGATTTAATGTAATTGGTAGAGGGATTAGAGGGGGGCTGAGGAGAATTTTTTTCACCCAATGGGGTGGGGTGGGGGGGGGGGGGTGGCGTCTGGAACTCAATGCTTTAAAGCGTGGTAGAGGCAGAAATTCTCAACTCATTTAAAAAGTATTTGGATGAGCAGTTGAAATGCCTTAACCTTCAGGGCTACGGACTAAATGCTGGAAATTGGGATTAAGCTGGATAGCTCTTTTTCGGCCGGCAAAGATATGATGGGCCAAATGCCCTCCTTCTGTGCTGTAACGTTCTATAATTCTATGATTCTAAAACTGTACACAGCACTCGAAGTGTGGTCTAACCGAAGTTCAAAATCAGTTGAACATAGCTTATCTGCTTTTGAATTCTATTCCGCTGGACATGAACCCAACGGCTTTTTTTGCATCTTTTATGGCTTTGTCAACCTGTGTTGCTACTTCTAATGATTTGTGAATTGGTACATCTTGATAGCTTTGGGCCTATACCCCATTTAGACTCTTATTTTCGAAGGAGTAGGTGTCCTTATTCCTCCTACCAAAATTACCTCTCACTTATCTATAATGACATTCATTGGCTATCTACATGCCCATTCTGCAAGTTTGTTAATGTTTTCTTGTATTCTGTCGCAGTCTATTTCAGTATTAAGTACACCCCCCACTTTGGTGTCAGGCATAAATTTTGATATTGTGCTTCCGATTCCCAAGTCCAAATGCTTTATGTAGATGGTGAACAGTAGTGGTCCCAGCACCAAAGCCTGTGGAACACCACTTCCCACCTTCCAGCAGTCTTTTTTTTAAAATTCGTTCACGGGATGTGGGCGTCGCTGGTGAGGCCAGCATTTATTGCCCATCCCTAATTGCCCTCGAGAAGGTGGTGGTGAGCCGCCTTCTTGAACCGCTGCAGACCGTGTGGTGACGGTTCTCCCACAGTGCTGTTAGGAAGGGAGTTCCAGGATTTTGACCCAGCGACGATGAAGGAACGGCGATATATTTCCAAGTCGGGATGGTGTGTGACTTGGAGGGGAACGTGCAGGTGGTGTTGTTCCCATGTGCCTGCTGCTCTTGTCCTTCTAGGTGGTAGAGGTCGCGGGTTTGGGAGGTGCTGTCGAAGAAGCCTTGGCGAGTTGCTGCAGTGCATCCTGTGGATGGTACACACTGCAGCCACAGTGCGCCGGTGGTGAAGGGAGTGAATGTTTAGGGTGATGGATGGGGTGCCAATCAAGCGGGCTGCTTTATCTTGGATGGTGTCGAGCTTCTTGAGTGTTGTTGGAGCTGCGCTCATCCAGGCAAGTGGAGAGTATTCCATCACACTCCTGACTTGTGCCTTGTAGATGGTGGAAAGGCTTTGGGGAGTCAGGAGGTGAATCACTCGCCGCAGAACACCCAGCCTCTGACCTGCTCTCGTAGCAACAGTATTTATATGGCTGGTCCAGTTAAGTTTCTGGTCAATGGTGACCCCCAGGATGTTGATGGTGGGGGATTCGGCGATGGTAATGCCGTTGAATGTCAAGGGGAGATGGTTAGACTTTCTCTTGTTGGAGATGGTCATTGCCTGGCACTTATCTGGCGCGAATGTTACTTGCCACTTATGAGCCCAAGCCTGGATGTTGTCCAGGTCTTGCTGCATGCGGGCTCGGACTGCTTCATCATCTGAGGGGTTGCGAATGGAACTGAACACTGTGCAGTCATCAGCGAACATCCCCATTTCTGAACTTATGATGGAGGGAAGGTCATTGATGAAGCAGCTGAAGATGGTTGGGCCTAGGAAACTGCCCTGAGGAACTCCTGCAGCAATGCCCTGGGGCTGAGATGATTGGCCTCCAACAACCACTACCATCTTCCTTTGTGTTAGGTATGACTCCAGCCACTGGAGAGTTTTCCCCCTGATTCCCATGGACTTCAATTTTACTCGGGCTCCTTGGTGCCACACTCGGTCAAATGCTGCCTTGATGTCAAGGGCAGTGACTCTCACCTCACCTCTGGAATTCAGCTCTTTTTTCCATGTTTGGACCAAGGCTGTAATGAGGTCTGGAGCCGAGTGGTCCTGGCGGAACCCAAACTGAGCATCGGTGAGCAGGTTATTGGTGAGTAAGTGCCGCTTGATAGCACTGTCGACGACACCTTCCATCACTTTGCTGATGATTGAGAGTAGACTGATGGGGTGGTAATTGGCCGGATTGGATTTGTCCTGCTTTTTGTGGACAGGACATACCTGGGCAATTTTCCACATTGTCGGGTAGATGCCAGTGTTGTAGCTGTAATGGAACAGCTTGGCTAGAGGCGCAGCTAGTTCTGGAGCATAAGTCTTCAGCACTAAAGCTAGGATGTTGTCGGGGCCCATAGCCTTTGCTGTATCCAGTGCACTTACCCGTTTCTTGATATCACGTGGAGTGAATCGAATTGGCCGAAGACTGGCTTCCGTGATGGTGGGGTTATCGGGAGGAGGCTGAGATGGATCATCCACTCGGCACTTCTGGCTGAAGATGGTTGCAAACGCTTCAGCCTTGTCTTTTGCACTCACGTGCTGGACTCCGCCATCATTGAGAATGGGGATGTTTGCAGAGCCTCCTCCTCCCGTTAGTTGTTTAATTGTCCACCACCATTCACGACTGGATGTGGCAGGACTGCAGAGCTTTGATCTGATAGGTTGGTTGTGGAATCGCTTAGCTCTGTCTATAGCATGTTGCTTCCGCTGTTTAGCATGCATGTAGTCCTGAGTTGTAGCTTCACCAGGTTGGTACCTCATATTTAGGTAAGCCTGGTGCTGCTCCTGGCATGCTCTTCTACACTCCTCATTGAACCAGGGTTGATCCCCTGGCTTGTTGGTAATGGTAGAGTGAGGAATATGCCGGTCCATGAGGTTACAGATTGTGGTGGAATACAATTCTGCTGCTGCTGATGGCCCGCAGCGCCTCATGCATGCCCAATTTTGAGCTGCTAGATCCGTTCTGAATCTATCCCATTTCGCACGGTGGTAGTGCCACACAACACGTTGGATGGTGTCCTCAGTGCGAAGACGGGACTTCATCTCCACGAGGACTGTGCGGTGGTCACTCCTACCACTACTGTCATGGACAGATGCATTTGCGACAGGGAGATTGGTGAGGACAAGGTCAAGTAAGTTTTTCCCTCGTGTTGGTTCGCTCACCACCTGCCGCAGGCCCAGTCTAGCAGCTATGTCCTTCAGGACTCGGCCAGCTCGGTCAGTAGTGGTGCGACCGAGCCACTCTTGGTGATGGACATTGAAGTCCCCCACCCAGAGTACATTCTGTGCCCTTGCTACCCTCAGTGCTTCCTCCAAGTGGTGCTCAACATGGAGGAGGACTGATTCATCAGCTGAGGGAAGACGGTCGGTGGTAATCAGCAGGAGGTTTCCTTGCCCATGTTTGACCTGATGCCATGAGATTTCATGGGGACCAGAGTCAATGTTGAGGACTCCCAGGGCCACTCCCTCCTGACTGTATATCACTGTACCGCCACCTCTGGTGGGTCTGTCCTGCCGGTGGGACAGGACATACCCAGGGATGGTGATGGAAGAGTCTGGGATGTTGGCTGAAAGATGTGATTCTGTGAGTATGGCTCTGTCAGGCTGTTGCTTGACTAGTCTGTGGGACAGCTCTCCCAATTTTGGCACAAGTCCCCAGATGTTAGTAAGGAGGACCTTGCAGGGTCGACTGGGCTTGGTGTTTTGCCGTTGTCGTGTCCGGTGCCTAGTGGTCCGATGCCGGGTGGTCCGTCCGGTTTTATTCTTATTATGACTTTTCGTAGCGAGATTTTACAACTGAGTGGCTTGCTAGGCCATTTCAGAGGGCAATTAAGAATCAACCACATTGCTGTGGGTCTGGAGTCACATATAGGCCAGACCGGGTAAGGAAGGTAGGTTTCCTTCCCTGAAGGACATTAGTGAACCAGATGGGTTTTTACGACAATCCGGTAGTTTCATGGCCATCATCACTGATACTCGTATTTTAATTCCAGATTTTTATTTAATTAATTGAATTTAATTAATTAATTGAATTTAAATTCGCCAGCTGCCGTGGCGGGATTTGAACTCATAACTCTGGATTTTAGTCCAGGCCTCTGGATTACTACCCCAGTAACATAACCACTATGCTACCATACCCTGATTAACCCACATTCGTTGTTCTATATTCCTTAATTTTAACCAATTGCCTACCACCCTGTTGCTATCTTTATACTCTGTTACTTCACCAAGTAGTTCTTCAAAAATATTTAACTCCCTCTCCCTAAAATATGCTTGAACCAATTTAAATAGATTGTGCGCATCTTAAACCACTTTTCAATAACTTATTTTAAAATTAAGCATCGGCCGAGGCTGCATTAAACTGCAGTCAAATTGATCAGTCGATAGCAGCAGCTTGAGTTTCGGCCTGGCAATTCCCTTTATGTGAGGATAGATATACATTGGTTAAATAGAATAAGATGGCTGGCATTATATAGATATATATGGATAATAAACAAGAATAATTTTGTGGGTTAAATTACACTTCGGACACAGACACATAAAGGCATATCAAACGCTATAGCAAATTAGGGGTGAGAGTGTGTGAATGGTATGTTGATTATTGGAGAGACGCCAGAGTGCCTGGATGATACCTGGGGAGTGTGGATAGGAAATAAGTCCCTTTTGTAATATCGGAAGTGACAATGGATTAAAGGCCATCGAAAATCGTAGAAGCTGACGTATCAACAGCACGTACACAGAAGGTAATGAGGTATTGGACCCAGTAATTACGCATATAAGTACAGGCTACCCTTTAGGAATTCTGTCTAGTCTAACCTGAAATTACCGTGAGCGGTGGAGAAAAGCCAGCTCACCAGCTTTAATGAGTTCTATGTCTATGTGTATTTATGACGTTGATCCCATGGACACTGCATGTAATGGGTGATATTAGTGTGTTTATTAAGAAAGGTTATTAATCAGACGTCTTGATATATCCGAATCCTTGAATCTACATTGAGGTGAAGGACAGTGAACTGGTAATAAGCATAAAGTTTAAGGAGCATAACAAGGATAGGAACATGTGTAGACCATTATGCCTCTTGGGCCTGCTGCACGTTTAAATTAAATCATCACTGATCTGCACCTCAACCCAATTTACTTGTGTTTGCTCTATATCCCTTGATACCCATATCTAACATAAATCTATCTATATCAGAGTTGTAAGCTCCAATTGTCCTAGCATCCACAGACTTGTGTTGGAGAGTTCCAATTGCCTAATACCCTGTGTATGAAAAAATTGCTTTCTGATTTCGGTCCAGAATGGCATACCATTAGATTTAAGATTATGTCCTTTGCTCTTGAGTCCCCCACCAGAGGAAATAGTTTCTACAGAACCAACCCATAAAATCATTTTAAAATTTTGAACACATCAGTCACCCTCTAAACCCTGTGTAAAGAAATATAGTTTCCACACAAATTCAGTAATAGTGGTTAAAACACATAACCATGTTATCCGAGGCAAAAACTGTGAAATGGGTCTCTATGTCCGAGTATGTCGCTCGGCAACCACATTCCAGAATCAAGGAAGAATGATAGCTGAGCCCCTAGTAGTGATAAAGGAACCATCTATGAGTCCACATGTATTTTTGAAATGTAACTTTGACTGTTCATCTTTCTGTATTAATCAAACAGTATGTGCAATATATGGTAACCAATTCTCACTTATGGCTTTTGTAACTTTTATAAGGCGTGTTGCTTCTTAGGTAATTGGCAGACTAGTGGAGATTGCTCACACAAACAGTTGCAGCCACAGAATGAGACAGCTGTCCAAGCTGCTATATAGCCAACAGCCTTAACATAACAGGAGGCCTCAGATTTAGTAGCTTGGGTACAGGCTGGGGGTGAAAAGATAACAGGTCCAAGCCGTTGGCTTCGGCCTTGAAATAACGAGATAACAAGATAGTTGGAGATGTCGGCATCTTCTATTGTTGGAGGCCTATGATTGGTCAACCAGAGGATATGACATTTTGACGGTGACTCAATCACCCCTTGTCCGCGAAATGTAGAGATAAGAAGTGGGCTGACCCTTCTTCCTTTGTCTAAAGAGAAACACGACGCTTCATTGGCCACCTCGCCCTTTAGAAAGACACCGACAGGTAAACACCTGTGTCAGTAACAGCCCCTGTGCCTGCCCACAAATGCAGCATAAGAAAAAGACCCCTTTCGAAAGTCAGGTGGTAGAGAAGAAGTTGTAGCAGAAGATAAGTTGTGGTGAAGAGAAATTTTAGAAAAAAGTTATAGTGAAGAGAAGTTGTAAAGGAAAAAGAAGTGAAACGAACAGGACCAAAAGATACGATCGCCACCCAGAGGGCAACGGGATAATATGATTCCTTGTTTTCTGATAATTGCTGCTTAAATACTTGCATGTATTGATCCTTGTTTTGTTCAAATAAAAGATCATCACTATAACCAAATGGTGTCAGGTCGAACTACACAAATCTTACACCACGTATAATTCTGATTAATCTACACTGCAGCAACCCTAAATGCATATTCTTCCTGTGGTGCAAAGCCCAAAATGAACCATTACTTCAGATGGGTTCTGACCAAGGCTCTAAATAACTGAAGCATAATTTTCTCCCATTTGTGTTCCAGCTGTCTTGAAATAAAGGCCATCATTCAATTTGGCTTTCTATATTGGGTTTTGCCTCTATCTACCGGCTTATAATGATTTGTGTACGTGGACTCCCAAATTCCTTTGCTCTCCTACATTTCGTAATTTCTCACCATATGGAAAATACTCCAATTTATCTTTCTTGGTTCCATAGTGGACAACCTCACAATTGCCCACATTGAACTCCATTGTCCACAGTTTTGCACACTCACTTAATCTATTAGGTTCGTTTCAACTTACTGCTCCCATCTGTACTACTTACTGTCCTTACTGTGGATTACAATATTATCATAGAATCATAGAATCATAGAAGTTACAACATGGAAACAGGCCCTTTGGCCCAACATGTCCATGTCGCCCAGTTTATACCACTAAGCTAGTCCCAATTTCCTGCACTTGGCCCATATCCCTCTATACCCATCTTACCCATGTAACTGTCCAAATGCTTTTTAAAAGACAAAATTGTACCCGCCTCTACTATTGCCTCTGGCAGCTCGTTCCAGACACTCACCACCCTTTGAGTGAAAAAATTGCCCCTCTGGACCCTTTTTTATCTCTCCCCTCTCACCTTAAATCTATGCCCCCTCGTTATAGACTCCCCTACCTTTGGGAAAATATTTTGACGATCTACCTTATCTATGCCCCTCATTATTTTATAGACTTCTATAAGATCACCCCTTAACCTCCTACTCTCCAGGGAAAAAAGTCCCAGTCTGTCTAACCTCTCCCTATAAGTCAAACCATCAAGTCCCGGTAGCATCCTAGTAAATCTTTTCTGCACTCTTTCTAGTTTAATAATATCCTTTCTATAATAGGGTGACCAGAACTGTACACAGTACTCCAAGTGTGGCCTCACCAATGCCCTGTACAACTTCAACAAGACATCCCAACTCCTGCATTCAATGTTCTGACCAATGAAACCAAGCATGCCGAATGCTTTCTTCACCACCCTATCAACCTGTGACTCCACTTTCAAGGAGCTATGAACCTGTACTCCTAGATCTCTTTGTTCTATAACTCTCCCCAACGCCCTACCATTAACGGAGTAGGTCCTGGCCCGATTCGATCTCCCAAAATGCATCACCTCACATTTATCGAAATTAAACTCCATCTGCCATTCATCGGCCCACTGACCCAATTTATCAAGATCCCGTTGCAATCCTAGATAACCTTCTTCACTGTCCACAATGCCACCAATCTTGGTGTCATCTGCAAACTTACTAACCATGCCTCCTAAATTCTCATCCAAATCATTAATATAAATAACAAATAACAGCAGGCCCAGCACCGATCCCTGAGGCACACCGCTGGACACAGGCATCCAGTTTGAAAAACAACCCTCTACAACCACCCTCTGTCTTCTGTCGTCAAGCCAATTTTTTATCCAATTGGCTACCTCACCTTGGATCCCATGAGATTTAACCTTATGCAACAACCTACCATGCGGTACCTTGTCAAAGGCTTTGCTGAAGTCCATGTAGACCACGTCCACTGCACAGCCCTCATCTATCTTCTTGGTTACCCCTTCAAAAAACTCAATCAAATTCGTGAGACATGATTTTCCTCTCACAAAACCATGCTGACTGTTCCTAATTAGTCCCCGCCTCTCCAAATGCCTGTAGATCCTGTCCCTCAGAATACCCTCTAACAACTTGCCCACTACAGATGTCAGGCTCACCGGTCTGTAGTTCCCAGGCTTTTCCCTGCAGCCCTTCTTAAACAAAGGCACAACATTTGCTACCCTCCAATCTTCAGGCACCTCACCTGTAGCGGTGGATGATTCAAATATCTCTGCTAGGGGAACCGCAATTTCCTCCCTAACCTCCCATAACGTCCTGGGATACATTTCATCAGGTCCCGGAAAATAATCTACCTTGATGCGCGTTATGACTTCCAGCACCTCCCTCTCTGTAATATGTACACTCCTCAAGACATCACTATTTATTTCCCCAAGTTCCCTAACATCCATGCCTTTCTCAACCGTAAATACCGATGTGAAATATTCATTCAGGATCTCACCCATCTCTTGTGGTTCCGCACATTGATGACCTTGTTGATCCTTAAGAGGCCCTACTCTCTCCCTAGTTACTCCTTTGCCCTTTATGTATTTGTAGAAGCTCTTTGGATTCTCCTTTGCCTTATCTGCCAAAGCAATCTCATGTCCCCTTTTTGCCCTCCTGATTTCTCTCTTAACTCTACTCCGGCAATCTCTATACTCTTCAAGGGATCCACTTGATCCCAGCTGCCTATGCATGTCATATGCCTCCTTCTTCTTTTTGACTAACGCCTCAATCTCCCGACTCATCCAAGGTTCCCTACTTCTACCAGCCTTGCCCTTCACTTTATAAGGAATGTGCTTACCCTGAACCCTGGTTAACACACTTTTGAAAGCCTCCCACTTACCAGACGTCCCTTTGCCTGCCAACAGACTCTCCCAATCAACTTCTGAAAGTTCCTGTCCAATACCATCAAAATTGGCCTTTCCCCAATTTAGAATTTTCACTTTTGGGCCAGACCTATCCTTCTCCATAGCTATCTTAAAACTAATGGAATTATGATCACTGGTCCCAAAGTGATCCGTCACTAACACTTCTGTCACCTGCCCTTCCTTATTTGCCAAGAGGAGGTCAAGTTTTGCCCCCTCTCTAGTCGGGCCATCCACATACTGATTGAGAAATTCCTCCTGAATACACTCAACAAATTGCTCTCCATCCAAGCCCCGAATGCTATGGCTGTCCCATTCAATGTTGGGAAAGATAAAGTCCCCTACTATTACCACCCTATTTTTCTTGCAGCTGTCTGTAATCTCCTTACATATTTGCCCCTCAATTTCCCGTTGACTATTTGGGGGTCTGTAGTACAATCCTATCAAAGTGATCTCTCCTTTCTTATTTTTCAGTTCTACCCATATAGACTCAGTGGGCGAACCCTCGGATATATCCCCTCTCACTACTGCCGTGATGTTCTCCCTAATCACGAACGCAACTCCCCCTCCTCTCTTACCTCCTGCTCTATCTTTCCTATAGCATCTGTACTCTGGAACATTGAGCAGCCAGTCCTGCCCCTCCCTTAGTCATGTTTCAGTAATAGCTATAACATCCCAGTCCCATGTACCTATCCATGCCCTGAGTTCATCTGCCTTGCCCATCAGACTTCTTGCATTGAAATAAATGCAGTTTAATCTAGACTTCCCTTGGTCTTTGCCCTGCTTTCTCAGAACATCTGTCCGGTCATGTTCTGTACACTCTCCCTTACTGCCTTTTGTTTCTGTCACCACTTTATTTCCCACTGACTTCCTGCATCGGTTCCCATCCCCCTGCCATATTAGTTTAAACCCTCCCCAACAGCACTAGCAAACACTCCCCCTAGGACATTGGTTCCAGTCCCGCCCAGATGCAGACCGTCCAATTTGTACTGGTCCCACCTCCCCCAGAACCGGTGCCAATGTCCCAGGAATTTGAATCCCTCCCTCTTGCACCATCTCTCAAGCCAAGTATTCATCCTAGCTATCCTGTCATTCCTACTCTGACTAGCCCGTGGCACTGCTAGCAATCCTGAGATTACTACCCTTGAGGTCGTACTCTTTAGTTTAACTCCTCACTCCCTATTATCTTTGTGTTATGCACAAACTTGGATATAAAATTCACTCTTCCTTCATCCAAGTCATTAATGAATATGGTGAAAAGTTGAGGCCCCAGACAGATCCCTGTCGAACCATGTATCGTATCCCACCAATCTGAGTACCTACCCTTTATCCCCACTCTCTGTTTCCTATCTCTCAACCAATTTTAGCCGATTTCAAAAGGATACCTCAATTTCCGTGTGGTAGAACATTAACGAATGCCTTCTGGAAATTCCTATAGATAGAATCATACAGAAGGTGACCGTTCGTTGCAGCGTGTCTGTGCCGACTGAGTGAGAGAGCTATCCAATTTATCCCATTCCCCTGTTCTTACCCAGTAGCTGTGCATTTTTCCCTTTACAAGTATATGTCCAATTTCTTTTTGAAAGTTACTATAGGATCTCATTAAACCACCCTTTCAGGCAGTGCATTCCACAACATAACAACTCGCGTCGTAATAAAAATTATCTTCACCTCCCCACTGGTTCTTTCGCCAATTTCCTTAAATCTGTGTCCCTGGTTACCGAACCTCCTTCCAGTCGAAATGCTTTGTCCTTATTTATTCTATCAAAACCTTCATAACTTTGGACACCTCTGTTAAATTTCCCCTTAATCATCTCTGTTCTAAGTCGCTCCAGATAACTGAGGAGCTCATCCCTAGTAAGCATTGTCTGCTCACTCTTCAAGGCGTTCACATCCTTCCTAAAGTGTGGTGCCCAGAATTTGGTAGAATACTCCAGCTGTGGTCTAACCAGTGATTGATAAATGTTTAGCATAACGTAATTACTTTTGTGGTCTGTGCCATTGTTTATAAAGACTCTTTTTAAAGGCCTTATCAACATGTCCTGATACCTTCAAATATTTGTGTATGTTAACATCCATAGACACCCTTTATTTGGCTAATTAAAGACTGCCTCGTATTCCGTTTTTGCAGCTCTTAATATTTCCTTTGTATCTCATTGTTACTTTCTATATTTCTCCAACTCCATGGATTACAACTTCTTTGGCGTTTGGGCAAGCAATTTCCTTTAGTTTTATTTGCCGTTTTACCTCATATGTCGGCCATGGTTGTTTGACTGCACAAGAGGAAATCATGTTGCTTAGGGATATGTATGTTTTCAAAACAACTGTCCCGGATCGAATGTACGGCAATAATTCATATTGGGTTATTATAGGACCATAGCCGTTCATTGCACATAACAAGATCCTTGGATCAATTGCGTGCGTACTGCATTTTTACTGGATCAATCCAACATTAATCCAAGTGTCCTACCTTTCCCATATATCCCCATATTTCCCTCTGAGTCAAATGATAATCCACTGTCCCTTTGAAAATTGATTGGCCTCTGCCTCAGTTGATTCCTTTCGCAAATAATTCCATGCTCTAACAACTCGAAGTGTAATGTTCCTTCTTGATCCACCCGTAGCCCTCGTTAGCGTTTGAAGCATCTTTGTAGCTATAATCTTTGAATGAATGCTGCGGATGGGCGTAACGATTCTGTATGATGTGATTAATATCGCGCACAAGTGTGTCTGATTACTCCAACATGCATTCATCTTTAATCAGAAACCATTATCACAGTTAGTTAAACTCCTTCTGATTCCAAGATTTATGAAATAAAAACAGAAAGTGCTGGAAAGACTCAATAGGTCAGGCAGCACCTGTGGAGAGAGAAATAGAGTTAACCTTTCGTCAGAACTGGAAGAAGTAAGATATTTAACAGTTTTAAGCAAGCAAAGAGCCAGCGAAAGGGGGGAAGGGAAAGGGGAGGAAAGTTCAAAAGGGAAGGTCTGTGATAGGGTGAAGGGCAGGAGTAAATAAATGACAAATGGAACGATGTTGCAAGTCAAAAGAGGATGATAATGGGACAAGTAAACAAACAAAAGATGGGGTAAGAGGAGCGGCAAATGGCAACTTCAGAGCCATTACTAGCACATGCGGTCGGAAAACATGGGATCAAGGTTATGATGTGAGGTTATTGTAATCAATGTTGTGTCCTGGAGGGTGTAAAGTATCTAATCGAAAGATGAGGTGCTGCTCCTCCAGCTTCCGTTGAATTTAATTGGGGCGTTGAACTCAACGGCCAGAGCAGTGGTTCAAGGAACGTTGAATATCTGTAACCATGGGTGCATCTGAAACATGAAGGGTGTTAACGCAAGTTTGAATCCACGTGGAATATGTCAAAGCCGGAGACAGTTGCTGAGGAAAAAGATGTAGTTGTGAAAGCGAGTTTTCGTATGTACCTAATCAAACACGGGAAGGGATACAGATTTGAAGGGGCTGAGAATGGAACTCGGGAAATTAAACAGGAAACATTTACTGGCAAACAAAGAAATAGAACAGCAGTGGGAAAAATATAAAACAGTGATCAATAGAGTCTAGGAGCAATATGTCCCACTAAAAAGCAAGAACAAACTAGCCAGTAATGTTATAAGGGCAACATTGAAAATAAAGCAAAAGGCATTACATGGTTTTTCACCATGGTTTTGGACTGAGGAATCGGAAGTACAATTTCAAAATTTGTGGACAACACCAAATTGGGGGAGGGGGCGTATAGTCAACACTGAGGAGGACTGCAACAAAATACAGGAAAATATTAATAAACTTGCTGAATGGACGTGTAATTGGCAAATGAATTTCTAAATGGGGTAGAGGAACAGAAGGATCTGGGGGTACAGATACACAAACCACTAAAAATAGTGAAACAGTTTAATAAGGCCATAAAAAACACTCGGGTTAAATTTAGAGGGATAAAAGTGAAAAGCTGGGAAGTTATGTTAAACTTGTATAGAACCTTGGTTAGACCACATTTGGGATACTGTGAACAGTTTTGGTCTCCATTTTATAAAAAAGACATAGAGGCACTGGAGAAGGTGCATAAAAGATTTGCTAGGATGATATCAGAGGTTATACCTAGCAAGAAAGATTGAACAGGCTGGGCTCTTTTCACTAGAAAATAGAATAATTAGTGCTGATCTGCTATAGTTCTTTAAGGTTACGAAAGTGATGTTTCCACTTGCGACGGAAACCAGAAATAGGGCCCATAAATATGATAGTCACTGATAAATCCAATAGAGAATTGAGGAGAAACTTCTTTACCGAGAGAGTGGTTAGAATGTGGAACTTGCTACCACAAGGAGTAGTTGAGGCGACTAACATAGCTGCGTTTAAGGAGAAGCTAGATATTCAAATGAGGGAGAAAGGAATAGAAGGATATATTGATGGGGTTAGATGAAGAAGAGTGGGTGGTAGCTCGTGTGCAGCATAAACACCGGCGTGGAACTGTTGGGCCGAATGGCCTGTTTCTGTACTGTATATTCTAAGTAAGAAAGAAATGATCCAGGCAAAAGAGAGAAACGGAAATCCCATCAGAGGGAAGAGTAGAATGTCTTCAAGATGGGCATTCATGGAAGAGAAGTGGCAGTGAATTAAACACTAAAGCAAAAGCAAAATACTGCGGATGCTGGAAATCTGAAATAAAAACAGAAAATTTTGCAAACACTCCGCAGGTCAAGCAGCATCTGTGGGGAAAGAAACAGAGTTAACGTTTTGGGTCGATGGCCTGCCCTCAGGACAGGGAGAAGTTGGAGATATAATTGTTTTTAAACAAGTACGGGGAAAGGAACGGGCGGTGGGTACCGGAGAAAAGAACAAAGGGGAAAGGTCTGTTATAGGATGGAGGGCAGACGTGATTAAATGATTAAAGGGTTGATAGTGCGAGGCAAAAGGGGATAGTGATGGGACAAGTAGAGATGCAAACGATGGGGTCTAGAGGAGCTGTAAATGGCAACAGCAGAACCATTATGTATGGCCGATTATCTCCAGTGTGTTGTAAGCAAAACGCAAGGTAAGGAATTTACTTACAATGGGCGATACTTAAAAATAACGGTATCACAAAAGAAATAAAGTTCTCTTCGCAATCACATGTGAAACGAAAGATTTTATTGCGTTATCTACGGAAAATGCTGCTAGGGGATGATACTTTACAATTATTGGTGAAAGTTTGTTTTCTGTTACCACTGACAAAGACTGGAAATCGGCAAGTTTTTCAAGAGCTTTTAAAGTATGTACTACTAAGAAAATCACAAAAGGGCATCTTTAGACAGGCATCATTATCATTGTCAACACTGTATGCGTCAGCTGCTGCCCTGAATGTTTAACATAGGCGAAATTCACTCTTGAATTGCACTGCGTAATATGTCAGTTCCACTGGGAAGTAAGTCAACAACCAGTCGCAGTATAAATTCGCTGTCTGGATTACTACCTCTCACTGGTGTCACCAACACTAATGTCACTCTGAGGTAACATAGGGTTGCACGCCTTTAGAAACAAAAAGTCACTCTTGGATGATTCTGGCGATAAGCGAAACGTGTAACGATAACTTTCGGAAACAGGGAGCGGCTGAGCCGCTCCATAATAATTTAAAGATTCGTTTGGTGCAGGTCCCCGATTAAAAATATAATTCGAATTCCTCCGCATGCAACAGCAGTACATTATAGGGCTGTGGTCACGCACGTTACCTCGATCTTGTTTATATTTCAGGACGACCAGAAAGATTATGGTTACAAGAAATGTGAAGCTCGTTGATCCAAAAATGATTATTAAATATATATTTAGATCCGAGAAATATTCAACGTGCCTGGAGTGGTCTGTACGTTCGGACTGGTTTTCAGTGATGTTCGCCGGGATGGAAAAAAGGATTGTGACCGTGCTTGACAGACTCGGTTGTCCATTGTCCTTCACAAAGACAACCACTTTTTGTGCGGTGGCGTCTTGTTCCGTAAATCTTCGCGTTGTTCTGATTTCTCCGGAGTAAAGCCCCACTGTGAAGAGACTCCGATCAGTGGCCTCAATCAGTTCGTAGGAAAGCCGTGCGTTCTGACCGGAATCTGCATCATCAGCCATGACCTTGGTAACCAAGTATCCAGGATATGTTAATTGGCGAACAATCTCCAGTTCCGATGAAATGTTCCACCTTAATGGTGAAATAATAACCGGAGCATTGTCGTTTTGATCCAATATAATAATGCTCACCATAGCAGTGCTGCTCAATGGGAGAGATCCAGCATCCTGAGCTTGAACTTTAACCTGGAAATTCTTGAATTGCTCATAGTCAAAGGAGCGCAGCGAATAAATGCTCCCACTTTTCGAGTTAATAGTAAAGTTTGCAAGCGCACGCACATCTTGCATCTGATTTTCCAGAATAGAATAGGAGACGTCTCCATTCTGGTCCAAATCGGGATCGAAAGCAGTTACAGAAGAAATAGATGCACCAGGAGTATTGTTCTCCATCAGATACACATTATATGTGGACTGCGTAAACCGTGGAGCGTTGTCATTGATATCAGAGACAGAAACGACGATGGTTTTGTTTGTAGAAAGAACGGGCGACCCAGCATCCCAGGCTGAAATGGGTATGTTGTACACTGCAGTCCTTTCACGATCCAGTATATCACTGGTTACTAACTTATAGTGATTCCTCAACGTCATTTCAAGTTTGAATGGAACATTCAATGGAATTTGACATCGAACTTGCCCGTTCTCCGCAGAATCTCGATCCGTGACACTGAACACAGCGATCAGAGAACCTGGTACAGCGTCCTCGCTTACCATTTTGGTTACTAAGGTTAGCTTTATCTCTGGAGCGTTATCATTCACATCAACTATTCTGACGAGAACTTTGGCATGTCCCAGGTGTGGAGCGCTGTCCATAGCCTGTACTGCAAGCTCATAAACATCTGATTTTTCATAATCCAGAAAATCTTTAATAGTGATCTCTCCGGTCTCTGCGTCCAAATTGAACAACTCGCGCACTCTTTGTGAAACGTAATTACTAAAGGAATATTTGAGTTCAGCATTTGCACCTTCGTCTAAATCGGCTGCGTTGAGTTTCATAACCAATGTACCCTTAGGTGCGTTTTCTAATACACTCGTTCTGTATATTTCATGATCGAATACAGGTGCGTTATCATTAACGTCCGCTACAGTAATGCTAATCTGAGCTGTGCCAGATCTGTGCGGGATCCCTCCATCAACAGCCGTCAATACCAGCTCAAAGGATGATTGTTTTTCGCGGTCTAAGGGTTTCTCCAACAAGAGTTCGGCGATTTTGCTGCCATCGTTTGCTGTCTGCATTTTTAGGCCAAAGTGCTTATTTGAACTAATCTGGTACGTGCTGATAGTGTTTGTACCCATGTCCGGGTCGTGCGCGCTCTCGAGAGGGAAACGCGCTCCTGGTGCTACGGACTCTGCGACCTGCAATGAAAATCTACTTGCCGGGAAAATCGGTGAATTATCATTTACATCTAGGACCTCCACTTCAACAGGAAATACTTCGAAAGGATTTTCCATCGCGAGTTCTAAAAACATGGAACAGGCAGAGGTTTCCATGCAACGCTGCTCCCTGTCGATTCTTTCATTAACAAATAAAATCCCGTTTCCCACATTTACCTCGAAATATTGCTTTCCATCATCAGAGAGCAGCTGAAGCTTCCGAGCTGATAACTCGTGAACGTTTATCCTTAAATCTTCAGCGATGTTTCCAACAAATGCACCAATCTCCAGTTCCTCGGGAATTGAGTAGCGAATCTGTCCAAAAACGACATCAGAGACACAAAGCAGGATCGTAAAATACGCCCCGCCGCTGATTGTATCCCCCATTGCTTTGGATTATATTCGACGTATCAAAATTTTTCACAATCGTTTCATTCGCCGCTTTATCCCACCACAAAATACAACTTTTCTTGCACGAGATTCCGATATTAAACCCAGAAATGCTTAATAGTGACCTGAGCGATTCTTTTAAACATGGCTGCACTGCGGAAACGCAGGCAATGTGTCCCTTTCCCTTCGATTCTGTTGCATTTGATGATGAGGGTGGGTAGATCT
Source organism: Heptranchias perlo (assembly GCF_035084215.1). Taxonomy (NCBI): domain Eukaryota; kingdom Metazoa; phylum Chordata; class Chondrichthyes; order Hexanchiformes; family Hexanchidae; genus Heptranchias; species Heptranchias perlo. Next base: position 8,640,447 of record NC_090338.1, on the reverse strand, counting down.
CTCACAGCGTCTCCGCTCCTTATTGGTAGACAGCGACACAATGAGCATGAACCAATAACTGCAACAATATTTGTTTAAAGCAGGCATGTTCTGCATTGTTTTGTATTTAAAAGTGCTCAGTACAAAATCCCGGACATTTATTCTAATCATATTGTTATATTCTTACATATCAAAGATATATGTTTATTAAAATTCGATACTTAAAGATTGGCTATCATGAATAACCATTATTTAAGTTTTAGAAAATCAGCTTAAACGCGAGTAAACATTTCCCCACTAGGCTCCTCGTCAGACAACTGTTTATGGGAGTATATTATTAATGTTTTTTTTAAAAAAATAAAGCTAAAACGTTGAATTGACAATGCAATTTGGAAGTGCCTTTCTCATGTCAGCAATCGGTAAATTTGAGTCCTTGGAAATTAAATGCCAGCTTCTGATTACAGGACACCATTGTTGAATTCCAAGTGCACAGAAAGAACTGACCTCTCCTGGAGGAACGTGCCTCATTATATTTTATGTATGAAGACAATGTGATTCGTAATACTAGTACATGGAATGCAGAGCATATATTACTGACTTTTATTTTCATTTATGGATGAGGCATTTATATCAACAGCGCTGTTATGTCCGCAACAGCTTTTTTAAAATATAAGTTCACAAAGGGCTTAATGTATTGGTAGGTCATCACACTTTAACTGCGTATCTGGATCATTAGTGCAAAATCAGCCCGTATTCAAGGATTGAAGACCAATCTCTTGTGTATTTTGTGTGCGAAATCTCACAAGCTTCCATAGTTGGAAAGAACCCACAGCGCAAAACTACCACTACTACCACGACTTTGCAAGGCTCAATCAGAAACGAAAATTCTCATTATTCTCATATTTGATGTTGTTATGGAATCGGGGCTAATGCCCATTTTTAAGCTAGAACGGAAAGAACACTGAGGCTGTCTCTTTTATACCTCTTCTGGGTGTGCGTTATTTGCATTGGAAGCATTCTTCATTCCTCAGTGGCAATAATTTACCCTCATCGCCTTGAGTACAATAACTGAATAAAAATCATGAGTTATGCAGACAGAGGTGCCCTCTGCTGGAAATGCAGTTGCCTTATTGACTTCCAAGTTTCGAGTAAAATGTTGATAATACGGTGCAAGAAAATGAAAATAAAATCCCTTTTCAATTTGTGTATTGTGATTGTGAAACTAAACCCCATGATGCTGAGCGGAAAACAATGCAACTTTACGTTCCCCTTACTATTGTGGAAAAGAAAACGATACGGTTATATATTCATTAATTTTTCAATGCACTATTATACGTTATAAATCAACTGTTAAACTAGTAAAACCCACCGCTGTACATTACTTTGCATTTAGGAAACAAAGGTCACAGAATATTATACTTTTTTTTGTTTTCTTCATCAACAACCTCTTTTTTGATGAACATGTTAAAAAATAAAGCTGTCCTATAGGTGCAATTGAAATGTAAATTACATCTTTCTTTAATCAACCCTTCTCCTATAAAATATGATCTCTCTGTCTTCTCTCTTTCGTATGTATCCTAATTTCGCTTCCTTCCTTTCTTTATGTACGTCTCTCTGTATGCATGTATGGATGTCTGGTATTCGATATCGTACGCAAACATTTTCTCTGGATTTATCTTAGCCTCCCGGACTCCATCACTGATCGTTGTTCTTTCCTTTTCCGGCATGGAGACTTGAAGGCCGATTCGAGCTCCACATCATTGATCGCCACAAAAAAACGATCGCTTCGCTCTCACTCTGGGAGCAGGGGGCAGCTGTGTCTTCTTGCATCCGTGCCAGGGATATGGAGACTTTGGCCTACAGCTTCCAGCTGGACTAGAAAGGCAATGATGGACAGAAGGCTTGAAATATATGTTAGGCTCTTTTATTTAGGTAAGTAATGGAACAATTTTACTTTCTTGGTGTATAAAAATAATTTGGACATGGGCATAAGGAGTACGTTATCGTTTTGTAGACGGCACAAATGTAGACTTTTGGGATCTCAGAGCGGGGTTTATAGACTGATAGGAGGAATGGCCAGACAGGTGGGTGATCAACAATAACTAGGTAATGAAAAAGACAATTTCCTGAAATTGCTAGTAGATAAATTAATAAAGTCGACAGTAGTGAAATTGATAGATAGTGTTATAGCATGTAAGAATAACGAGGTAATGATAAATTTGAGCAAGGGAATGTTTAGATCTCAACTGAAGTGCTGTGTGTAGTGTGCGTGTCACATTATAGGAAGACCATCAAAGAGAATGTTCCAGGTGGGTTGAGTAGGATCATGCCAATATTCGGAAACTACAGATGCGGCTAGAAATTGAAATAGTTGGACTACTCCTACTGAAACAAAGAAGGCTAGGCGCGATAGAAATGTTTCTTAAGAAAATTATGAACTATTTTGAGAAGCAATAACGGGACTCCATCAATTTAAAGTTGTCTCCAAGAGAGTGAGAAAAGAGGTTTGGGAAAAAAATCTGTAATCGGCGATTTGTTAGAGTGTTGAACGTTTCTAGCATTTTTAGTTGTTCGAGATTTTCACGCATTCAGTTTTGTTTTCTTTCTGTTTGTATTATTTAAATCACTGCCTTTTCTGTCCCCCCAAATTCATACATTGAAGCCATAACGAAGCCCGAAACATTTTTGGGTTCAGGCTTGCTTTGAATATACCTTGTAAAGCTCCAGCTGCCAAATGGGTACGATGCTGCAGCTTACTGTTGTGGGAGGCTAAGAAATTGGCTGGCTCCTGTGCTGAATCAGCCGGCAGATTGGATCTGGTGGGAGGGAGATGATCTCGGAGGGGTTCAGCATGATCCAGCAATGATTATCTAGGGCTAATATTTTCCGCGGTCTTTAAGGACGGCGGGTTAAACCGCTTACTGTCTCGAACAAATGGCTGGAATGTGACACATGCTACGCCCTTTCCTACCTGAAAACGTAATGGGCAGCTTACAACTGAAATAAGGTACAGATTGTCATATGTAACAGCCTCCCCTTCCAATGCAGACAGGCATGCTGCTCGCTCTTTTCGAGGAAAACTTGCAAATCCATCAAGCGAGCCATGGGAGTCCGCGAGGGCCGAGGTCAAACCTCGATTTTCAACTGCTGGACTGCCGTTTGTCCGCCGAGAAACGGACGGCCCACAGTTGAAAAATCACCCCTATTGTCTCCCCTACATATGTTTTTTTATTCTTGAGATGTGGACGTTGCAGGGAAGACCAACATTCATTCCCCATCCTTAGTTGCCCTTGATTAGGTCTTGGTGGACCCGCTGCAGTCCATGAAGTGAAAGTGCTCCCACAATACTGTTGCATAGGGAATTCCAGCATTTTTACACAGTAACGATGAATAAACTGGGAAATATTTCCAAGGTGTGTGACTTGGAGGGTAACTTGGAGCTGATGGTGTCCCCATGCACGAGATGCTCTTCTTCTTCTAGTTGGTGGAGTTTACAGGTTTGGGAAGTGCTGCTGAGGAAGCCTTGGTAAGTTGCTGGTGGTGTCCTCTGGACAGCACACACTGCCACCATAGCACATCGATTGTGTAAGGCTTAAATATTTAGTAGATCAGGTGCCAATTAACAAAGAAATCTGGAGATGTCTGGGACGTTGGCTAATTGGTATGGTTCTGTGATTATGATTATCTCTGCTTGTTGATTAACTCGTCAGTGGGACAGTTCTTCCAATTTTGTCACCAGTCATCAAATATTACTGAGGCGGATTTTGAAGGGCCCATTGCGTAGGCTGTGCCTTTCTTGTGTCTTTTTTCAAAGCCTAGCTCGACGCCAAGTGATCCCTCCAGTTTTAATCTGAGTGGCTTATTGGGCCACTTCAGTTGACAGTTAAGAGCCAACCACGATGATAAGGGACTGAAATCATATATTGGCCAGAGCAGGTAAGGATGACAGGATTCCTACGGCAAAGGACATTAGACATCCATCCTTGAATCTGACTGCTTCATGGTTACTTTATTGGTACGAGCATTTTATTTCCAGATGCTTTTAAACTGAATTAAAATTCTCAAACTGCCATGGTGGGATTTCAACTCACGTTCTCGGGATTATTAAACCCGGACTCTGGATTGCTAAGAAAATAATCACTATGCTACCACACCAGTAATGGAAGCTAAACGCATATTTAACGATCTTTTGCCAAACGCCCCTGTTCTGTTGGCAAGTGAAACACAAAGTTCCTGTTGCATCCCACTTCAATCTCTCGTCCAATCCACACTCTGACCTCTCTGCTTTTCGCCTTATACACAGTTCCAATGGTCAATGCAATTTCGAAGATGAGAACCTTATGTTTCTTTTGGACACTTTGTAGTCCTCCTTACTTAATATGAACTTGAGTAACTTCAAAACTTAATATAGCTGCCACATTCTCTGAAGCGAGGAGTGTTGGCAATGTGGAATGAGCATCAGTTGATTCTAACAGTACAATTACGGTAGAATAAAGAACATGCTCACTTGGCGTTTGTCAGTCTCCAGCCATCATAATAGCGGAAACTTTCTGCGCAATTCTACATTTCATTTATCGGGGTTTCATTTTTATAAAGCACAGAAAAAGATAATTTATTCAAAGGTTTTTGCTATGTGGCTTAGGATCGATAAAAATTAAAATTTGATGTAACTGGACTTGCTTGAGAGAAAACAATTGTTTACATAGCAGGGGCCTTTTACATTTTTACTTTCTTTTGCTCTGTTTGATAACTTGATTTCTGTGCTCAACTATTATTTATCGCCTGCGATTCTCCTTCCATCGCTCTAATAATGTTTTGGTTATGGATCCTAACATTCTGTTCCATTCTTTCAATTGCTTTTCCGTCATTGTGTGGGGATTTATAGTCACGAATATATTGTTGCTTCCAAATCTCCTTCAAATTCTGCCTGTGTTAATTTATTCCTTTAATCGTATCTTTGTATTGCTCATTGCTCCCAATGTGCAATGCTTCAATTCCTCAGTAACACAAGTTTTTTTTCCCCATTTAAACATTACATAACTTATCCAAATCATTCTCCAAAGCCTTGTCTATACCTCCGATCCTCACCGCATTGCCGACAATGTGAACTCAATAACCGACCTTGAAAATATTCAACTCCGTATTTTTCACCAATCTCACACCTCATCTTTCACCAGTACTCTATATTTCTTATTTTTGTTTTTTGTTTTATCCAGTTACACATTCTACACTAGATTTTTTAATGGTTTGGTTAATAGTTATTGTAATTTGATAAATAATCTGTTATCTAATACCAAATAAGAACTTTCTGGAAATCCAAAATGCTTATCATGGGGAATTCCCTCATCATTTTATTTTAAACTTCTCAAACAAAGGAATGAGTTTGCCAAGCAGGAACTGCTCTGTACAAATTCACGCTGGTTGTTTCTTATTAACCTTTTGGAGTTTAGGTAACACTGAGACATACCCACTATCATGCCTTCTTCTTTGATACCCCCTATTATTGACATTATGGTTCTCTTTCGTCATGGATGCCAATATGATCCTGTTAATTTATGGATTATATTACTCCCAATTTTTAAATGTTGGCACTGTGTTTGCTTCTTTTCAGTCCTACGGGAAATTCCAGTACCCAGTGAAACTTTCATGATTTTTAGCTGGTACCTTATACATATCTATCCCAGTCGCCATACCTATTGCTATTCCTAATGATATGGGCAGTGAATTGGTTAGGAGGTAGAAGACAGAGAGTAGGGATAATGTGTATTTACTCAAATTGGCAAGGTGAAATTAGTGGTGTCCCCCAGGGTTCTATACTGGGGCCTCAGCTTTTCAGTATATTTATATATGACTTAAATGAAGGAACAGAGAGGCGTATATCCAAGTTTGCAGGCGACACCAAGTTAGGTGGCACGGTAAATAGTGTAGATTGGAGCAGAAGGCTGCAAAGGGAAATTGTTAGATTAAGTGAGTGGGCAAAACTGAGGCAGATGGAGTTCCGTGTGGCGAAGTGTGAGGTGATCCACTTTGGACCTAAGAACGGTAGATTAGAGTATTTTCTAAATGGCGAGAAGCTAGAAACTATGGCGGAGCAGAGAGATTTAGGGTTCAAAGTACAGAAGTCACTAAAAGCTAATGGATAGGTACAAAACATAAGCTAAAAGGCTAATGGAATGTTGGCCTTCTTCTCAACGGGATTGGACTACAAATGGGTGGAAGTCCTGTTACAGTTATATAAAGCTCTGGTAATACCCCTTTTAAACCACTGTGTTTATTTCTGCGGACCACAGCTCAGGAAGAATATATTGCCTTTGGAGGGGGTCAATGCAGATTCACCAGAATGACACGGGGCTAAAATGATTAAATGATGAGGACAAGCTACATAGTCAATGCTTATCTTTCCTTGAGTGTAAAAGATTCAGGGATGGTCTAATTGCCGTGTTTAAGATGTTGGATATTGGAGATAGGGAAAAATTGACAGCTTTATCTTAACACTATTAACCATCATGCTTTCAAAACTGTGCAGCTTTAAATTGCCAACTGCATTACTTTGTTTTGCTGAATTGGAAATACTGACCTTCGAATAATGACTGAAACTTTGTCAACACACTTGTGTGGCAAGACAGCTATGGACAAACATTCAGGAATAGAGGCAAGGATGCAGTTAATAATAGGATAAAGGCAGGCAGTTGGATGAATAATGATGGTCCCTTGACCTCTGTGAGAAACCACTTTGCAGAGGTTTTGGTGAAAAGATGAGTCAAGCTGACCACTTGAGTTCTGAAAAAAACAACCTTGCAAAAGATCTTGTGAACGGATGGGTCAAGCTGGCAAAATTGTATATTATGAAAAAACAACCTTGCAAATCTATAAGAGTTTTATTAATAACAACGCCTTGTATGGCAACATAAGAACATAAGATATAAAAGCAGGATTAGGCCATACGGCCCCTCGAGCCCGCTCCGCAATTTAATAAGATCAAGGCTAATCTTCGACCTGAACTTCACTTTCCCGCACGATCCCTATATCCCTTGATTCGCTTAGAATCCAAAAATCTATCGATCTCAACATACTCAATGACTGAGCATCCACAGCCCCCTGGTGTAAAGAGTTCCAAAGAGTCACCACCCTCTGAGTGATAAAATTCCTCCTCATCTCAGTCCTAAATCGCCCACCCCTTATCTCCCTAGTTCTATACTTTCCAGCCGGGGGAAACAGCTTCTCTGCATTTACCCTGTCAAGCCCTCTAAGAATTTTATGCGTGTCAGTGAGATCACCTCTCATTCTTCTAAACCAGAAATCTATCTGGTGAATCTTCATTGTACCCTCTCTAAGGCAAGTATATCCTTCCTTAGGGAAGGGGACCAAAACTGTATACAGTACTCCAGATGTGTTCTCACGAAAGTGCTGTACAATTGTGTAGCAAGACTTCCTTACTCTTGTACTCCAACCTCCTTGCAATGAAGGCCAACATACCATTCGCCAACATACCTTACTTGCTGTACCTGCATGTTAACTTTTTGTGTGCCGTGGGTAAGGACGTCCAAATCTCTCTGAACATCAACATTGAATAGTATCTCACTATTTAAAAATATTCTGTTTTTCTATTCTTCCTGCCAAAGTGAATAACCTCGCATTTCCCCACATTATACTCCATCTGCCACCTTCTTGCCCACTCACTTAACCTGTTACCGATTCCAATACCCCTAATTGACGACTTTCTCAAGCTGAACTAGACTAGTCTCAACCTCGCCATTCGATTTGACTATGAGCTGAGTTTCTGACCCCATATCTTCTCTGTCAGAAAGACTACTGACTTACATCTCCATAATATTACCCGTCTCCGCCCCTGCCTCAGCCCATCTGATGCTGATACCCTCATCCATACTTTTCACACATGGCAGATGAAAATCAATGGCAAGAAGTGCAAAGTGATACATTTTGGCAGAAAGAATGAGGAGATACAATATAATCTAAATGGTACAATTCTGAAGAGGGTGCAGGAACAGAGAGACCTGGGGGTATATATGCACAAATATTGAAGGTGGCAGGACAGGTTGAGAAAGCGGTTAAAAAAGCAAACGGGTCCCTGGGCTTTAAAAATAGTGGCATAGAGTGCAAAAGCAAGGAAGTTATGTTGTCCTTTATAAAACGCTGGATCAGCATCAATTGGTCTATTGAGCCCAATTCTGGGCACCGTAATTTAGGAAGGATATGAAGGCCTTAGAGAGGGTGCAGAAAAGATTTACTAGAAAGGTTCCATGGATGAGGGACTATAGTTACGTGGATAGACAGGAGAAGCTGAGGTTGTTCTCCCTAGAGCAGAGAAGTGTAGGGGGTGGTGGTGTGTGTCAGCTTCACCTCTGACTTCTGAGCAGTCCGAATCGCTCCCACTCCCTGGGTTCTAGACCTTGGACTTATTTGGGGGTTGTGACAGAGTGCAGCAGACAACTGGTTTTGGTACAAGAAAATAAACTGGGTTTATTGAAGTCACAAATGAACTTATAACATTAGGATAACACTGAGATTATACAGACATACAAAGTATTCTTAGTTAAGAATGGGGAACACACGGCATAACGAGGGAAAATCACCCTACCAATCCCCTTACCCTTGTCCCACCCCCAAAACCTAACTAAATTGAACTAGGAAAGGTCAGGGATCATGCTCACCAAACCAGGGTTCCTTGACAGTTCGAAATCCAGCCAGGTAAGCCAGTTGCAGTTTTGGGGTACGCTCTTTGTGTCCTCTGGGCCCTGCCGTCCCCACGTAGTCCTGGTCTGTGGAATCTGCGAAGGTTCTTCAGTTGGATAGAGTCTGTTGGTGTGGTAAGGTGCAGTTGTGGGTGGGCGACCTTCGTGGAGGGCTGCAGTTGGCTTGTTGCTGCTCCAAAACTGCTGTTTAAAACCTGTTCCAAAACAAACCCCCTTGTGCTTCGTAACTGGTGGCCCAGTTATACTGTTTTTTCGAATTTCTTATCTGAATCCAAAACAAGGTTAGTTCTTTGTCTGATTATGGTGGGCTTCTTCAAGTGATTGTTGTCTTGCTGTCCCCGTAACTTGTCTTGAACTGAAAGCCATTGTATTGATGGGTTTGCATAATTGCATAGATTGCTACCTTCCCTGGTTTAGTAGATTGTAGCGATAATTTATGCAAGGTTTTGATGGGCTTTAGTTTCGTGTAAGCTGAAGTCTTTCTCTGGGTTGATTGTTTTAAGGGGAAGAATGCGTATTCTGTCTTCTCTCATTGTCTGGTTTTCAGGAACAATCCACACTGCACCCAACAAGCCCGGGCATGTCATAAAAGTCCAAAAGTTATATCCTTGTTGATTATATGAAAAAAATGTGGGAATTTTGAGAACCCTTCAGAAGGTTAAGAGGATATTTGATAGAAATGTTGAAAACATTGAAGGGCTTAGTTATAGTCAACAAAGAGAAACAGTTCCCATTGGCGGAAGGATCGGTAACCAAAGGACACCGATTTAATTTGATTAGAAAATAAACAAAGGTGACATGAGGAAGAACCTTTTTACACAGCGAGTAATTATGATCTGGAATGCGCCATCTGAAAGGGTGGTGGAAGCAGATTCAATCATGGCTTTCAAAAAGGAATTAGATAAATCTTGAAGGAAAAGAAATGCAGGGCTACGGGAAAAAAACAGGGGAATGGATTAACTGGATTGCTCGAAGGACCATGTGGCCTCCTTTTGTGCTGTAACCATTCTATGGTTCTATGATTCTATGATTGTGGGAGACAGGAAATAGGGGCCATAAATGTAAGATAATCACTAATAAATCCAGTAAGAAATTCAGGAGAAACTTCTTTACTCAGAGAGTGGTTCGAATATAGATTTGTTGAGGTGAATAGCATAGATGCATTTAAGGGGAAACGAGATAGGCACATTAGGGAGAAACGAATAGAAGGATATGCTAATAGGGTTAGATGAAGTAGAATGGAAGGAAGCTCGTGTGGCGCATAAACACCGGCATCGAACAGTTGGGCCGAATGACTTGTTTCTGTGCAATAGTTACCATGTAATTCTACGTGATATAATTATTTGATGTCTTCCCATATATGCCATCCGTTGACGTTCTTATTTATTCCAATGTTGTTTCGTTATTTCATTCCGTTAGGTCAGGTTAGAATACAACTGTAGTCATACGACTAAATTCAATTGAGGGAGAAAATGCCGCTTCGTTTTGAACCAATACAATAATGCTCACCATAGCCGTGCTGCTCAGTGGTGGAGATCCTCTATCCTGAGCTTGAATTTTCTGGATGTGGAAATTTTTGAATTGATTATCGTCAAAGGAGTGTAGCGCATACATGCTCCCACTTTTCGAGTTAATAGCAAAATAAGCAGGCACACGCAGGTCTCGATCTGATTCTCCAGAATAGAATAGGAGACGTCTGCATTATGGTTCAAATCAGGATCCAGAGCGGTAACAGGAAAATATTGATGCACCAGGAGTATTGTTCTCCATCAGATGCACACTATACGAGGACTGTGTAAACTTCGGAGCGTTGTCATTTATATTGGAAACAGAAACAACGATGGTTTTGTTTGTAGAGAGGGCGACCCAGCATCCCAGGCTGAAATGGATATGTTGTAGAGTGCAGTCGTTTCATGGTCAAGCATAAGAGTGGTTATCAATTTGAAATGCTTCTTCAAAGTCGTTTGAAGTTTGAATGACACTTTAATTGTAATATGACATGCAACTTACCCGTTCTCCCCATAATCTCCATCCGTGACACTGAATACAGCGATTACAGTAAGCTGGTGCCGCATCCTCGGGTACCATTTTGGTTACTGAGGTCAGCTTTATCGGGGGCGTTATCATTCGCGTCAATTATTCTGACCAGAACTTTAACATTCCCCACATGAGAAGCGCTGTCTACAGCCTGTACCTGAAGCTCATAAACGTCCGATTTTTCAAAATCCGGTAAACCGTGATCTCTGATCTCTCTGGTTTTCAGGTGCAAATTGAACAACTCTTTGCGATGCGTAATTACTAAATGAATATTTGAACTCAGCGTTTGCTGCTTCGTTTACATCACCTGTTTGGGCATTCATCACCAAGGTACCCTTAGGTGCTTTTTCTAACACACTCGTCCTGTATATTTCATGATCGAATACAGGTGCGTTATCAGTAATGATAATCTGAATTGTGCCAGACTTGTGCGGGTATCAGCATTAACAGCCGTCAAAACTAGTTCGAAGAATGATTTTTGTTCACGGTCTAAGGGTTTCTCCAAAAACATTTTAATAATTTTACCACCATCTTTTCTTGTTTTTTGAGGCCAAACTGCTCATTTGAACTAATTTGATATGTGCTGAGACTGTTTGTATCCACGACCGTGTCGTGCGCGTTCTCAGGGGCGAAGCTCGTTCCTGTTGAAACGAACTCAGCGACCTGCAAAGATAATCTATTTGTCGCGAAAATCGGTGATTATTTACATCTAAAATCTCCACTTCAACAGGAAACACTTCGAAAGGATTTCCACCGCTAGTTCCTAAGACAAGGAACAGGTAGAGCTTTCCTTGCAAAGCTGTCCCCTGCTTTTCATTAACAAATAAAATCTCATTTTCCGCATTTACCTGGAAACATTTTGCTTTCCGTCATCAGAAAGCAGCTGAAACTTCCCAGCTGATAATTATCGAACGCTTATACTTAAATCTTCTGGGACATTTCCAACAAAGGCGCGAATCGTCAGTTCCTCTGGGATAGAGTAGCGAATTTATCCGACAACCAGGTCCGAGACACAAAGCAGGAACATAAAATGTGCCCTGCCGCTGAGTGTATTTGCCATTGCTTTGGATTTTATTCTACATATATCAGACTTTCAAACGATAGTTTCAATCGTCACTTTATTCCGCCAAAAAAGACGTCCTTTCTTTCATCGAAATGCCAATATTAACCTAGAAAGCAAAAACGCAAACTGGGTGATTCTTCTAAATATGGCTGCACGGCGTAAACGCAGGAGCTGTGCCCTTTTCTGTTTGATTCCGATCAGAATTTGATGGTGAGGGTATGGGTCGATCTCTCACAGCTGCTCAGCTCCTAATTGATAGACAACGACACACATTACTGCAGCAAGCTTTTCTTAAAGCAGGCTTGTTTTGATGTTTCTTACAAGTGAAATACTACACTTGAAAGTGATCAAAAGCAAATGCCCAACTTGTATGCCAATAATATTTTTATATTCTTATTTAGAAATGTATGTATTAAAATTCGGTATGCAGAATATGGTTATGATATATAAACATTATTTTTTTTAAAAAAACAAGCTAAACGCAACTAAACTTTTACCCACACGGCACCATGACAAACATGTGTATTTATTTTCAATTTATGTTTGTTAAAAATCAATTTTCAAAAATTGAAGTCACAATGCAATCTGTAATCGTCCTTTCTCATTCTGTCATTCGTCACAATTTGAGTATTTGGAAATTGAATGCCAGCCTCATATTGCCGGATAGCATAATTGAATTCCAAGCGCACAGAACGAACTGATCTCTGCTCGAGGGACGTGGCGCATCACGTTCTATTTGTGAAGAAAATGTGACTCGTAATATTAGTTCATGAGATGCAAAACATATATTTCTGTCTAATTTCCATTTATGGATGAGCCATTTACATCGACAATGCTGTTATGGCCCCGAAACATTTTAAATATGATTTCATAAAGTTTGTGGTGATTGGTAGGTCAACACACATTTCCTTCGCACCTGGATCATTAATTCAAAACCAAACCTGATTACAGGAATGGAAATGCATTTTCTAGTGCATTTTCATCTGTATTTTGTGCCTCCATAGTCGGAAATGGCCAACAGCGCAAAAAAAACACTATTCAACGGCTCCCTCAGAAGGGCCGAAGGGATGGTTGGTGTCAGAAACGAAAATATCGCATTATTCCCATATTTGATATTGCTATACTGCAGGGCTTAAGGCCCATTTGTCGGCTACAACCGAAGAACTCTATGGCTATCTCTTTTATAACTCTGCTGGGTGAGCGTAATGCTGGTACCAGTAATTTGGGTTGGAAGCGTTCTTCATTGCGCAGTGGCAATAATTTACGCCTTGAGGACAGTAACTGAGAAAAAATCATGAGCTATGCAGACTTTTCTAGCTCTGCTGGAAATGCGGGCATCTTATTGCCTTTGAAGTTTCGACTAAAATATTGGCAATCGGATGCAAGAAAATTAAAAATAAATTCCCTTTTCAATTCTCCTATTGTTATTATGAAACAAATCACCGTGATGTTGCGCGCAAAATAATGCAACTGCTTTCGCCTTATCATTTTGGGAAAGAAATGCGCATGGTTTTACATTCAATAATCTCTCAAGACAAGGTAATATATTATAAACAAGCTGTGAAGTTAACAAAGCCCATCGCTATACATTACTTTGCATTTAGCAAACAAAGATCACAGCATATTTTCAGCGACGTTGAGCTAAATATTTGTATTCTCCTTAACCAGCTCATTTTTTGATGAACATCGTATAAACAAAGCTGTCCTACACTTGCAACTTATGTTAAATTGTAATCTTCCTTAAACATCAAACTATTTATTACTGAAGTCATTATAAAATGCACGCTATTTACCACAAAAGTGAAAATAATTTCTGTCCAACAATATATAACTCTAGGTTCAAAAAACATTCTTCCGCCAAAACAGCTCATAGAATCATAGAATCATTGAAGTTTACAACATGGAAACAGGTCCTTCGGCCCAACATGTCCATGTCGCCCAGTTTATACCACTAAGCTAGTCCCAATTGCCTGCACTTGGCATTTAACTGTATAATTTTACTCATGAACACATTCTTTCTACGAAAGGCTGCCGATAAGTGGGGAACCCCAATTAAAAGCCCATGTTCTTCACTTTGCAGCTGCTTTTGAACATGTCTGACATATTGTTTATGTGAATTAGTTAACATCAATGATCACCGCTTAATCCTCTACTGCTCCCTGCGCTGGTTGCAATCCTTTTGCTACATCCATAACCTCGCTATCCCCTCCGAAAAAGAACAAATGCCTTCCTTGCCTAATCTTACCACGAAACAAAGTAACGACTACCGCACTGTTGAGACCCCTAATTTTATCTTTACACTCCGCCGATCTGCTCCTTATTTCAGTGATCTGTTCTAATTTCCTCTGCTCACTTGCATCCTTTCCCTTCATATCACACCAGTGCCTAAACCATAACAATTACTTTAATTTCGGCGATCACGCTGCTTCATACATTCATTCTTTTCTATTTTGCTTAGCTTTAACTGGTTGCCAATCGCCCCCGTTGCTATCTTTGTTATCTGTCACTTCAATGACAATTTCTTCAATGCTGACATAAAGCAGAAAACTTTGAAATAACAAAGCTAGACATTTATCACTTCTAAAGATTCAGGTTTTTGACTTATACCCTTTATCTTAAATCTCATCAGTTTCACTTTCTGGGTCCAAAACCACCTCTTATTTTCGATGAAGACACCATCTATTAAATATGATATTTACCAATCCAAATAACATAATAATCCCAATCATTATCGCTACTGTCCTCTCTTTCATCTCTATAACCAGTGAGCAACAATGACATCTGAATATTAATGCCGAAATGAAAGCATAATCAATTGCTCTGCATTCACGTCTCTCTGGGCTCAATAAAATTATAAATGCCTTTTAGTAGACCTTCAATAATTCTTAAAGTATTCTCTGCTAAACTTTAATCATTAAAATATTTCCACTGCAGGCATTGTAAAATTTATATTCTTTGCTACTAAAGTGACACTGTTTTCTGTCCAAAAGTATATCACTCTAACTCAATAAAATATGCTTGTACCAATTCAAACAGCTTGTGTAAACTTCAAACCACAATTTTAATAAATGACTTCAAAATCATGTCTCGGCGTTGCCTGCATTTAACTGGAGTCACAGTGGTCCGTCGGTAGCAGCAGTGCGGCTTTCAGCCAGGCAATGGCCTGAGTGTGAAGGTTGATACGTACAGATTAAATAGAATTAGTTAGCTAGTAATGTAGGGAAATTGTAGCAGTTAATTTAGGTGAAAACACACTTCGGCACAAACATAAAAGTACTGGAGAATTGCAAAGGTTCCACCTCTCAGAAAAAAATGGGGAAAGGGATAAACCCGACAATTGCAAGCCAATCAGCTGAAAGTCGGTGGTGGAGAAACTTTTGGAGACAATAAACCGGGAAAAAATTAATTGGCACATGGAAATATAAATGAAAGAAAACACGGATTTGTTAAAGAAAAATCGCATTTGACCAAATTGATTGAGTTCCTTTATGGAGTAATGGAAAGGGTTGATGAGGGTAGTGCGTTTGGTGTAGTATATATGGACCTTCAAAAGGCATTTGATAAAGTACCACATAATCGACTTATTAGCAAAATTAAAGCCCATGGGATTCAAGGGACTGTGGCAGAGCGGATACAAATTTGGTTAAGGGACAAAAAGCAGAGAGTAGTGGTGAACGGTTGTTTTTCAGACCGGAAGGAAGTACACAGCGCTGTTCACCAGGGGTCACTGTTAGGGACATTGCTCTTTTTGTTATATATTAATGACCTATACCTGGGTAAAGGGGGCATAATTTCTAAGTTGGCAAATGAAACGAAACTCGGAAATGTAGTAAACAATGTGAAGGATAGTTACAGACTTCAGGAGCACAAAGACAGACTGGTGAAATGGGCAAACACCTGGCAGATGAAACTTAATGCGGAGAAGTGTGAAGTGGCACATTTTGGTAGGAAGAATGAGGACAGGCAATATAAACTAAATGATACAATTTTAAAGGGGGTGTGGAAACAGAGAGACCCGGGGATGCACAAGCACTAATTTTTGAAGGTGGCAATAGAAGCTGAGAAGATTGTTAAAAAAGCATATGGGATCTTGGGCATAATTAATAGATGTGGAGATGCCGGTGATGGACTGGGGTTGACAATTGTAAACAATTTTACAACACCAAGTTATAGTCCAGCAATTTTATTTTAAATTCACAAGCTTTCGGAGGCTTCCTCCTTCGTCAGGTGAACGATGTGAAAATGAAATCCTCGAAATGAAATCGCATTTATAATTCACAGAACAATGCTTGGTGAGTTTTTTCAACGGGCAGTTGAAAAAACTGTCTGTACTCACCAAGCATTGTTCTGTGAATTATAAATGCGATTTCATTTCGAGGATTTCATTTTCACATCGTTCACCTGACGAAGGAGGAAGCCTCTGAAAGCTTGTGAATTTAAAATAAAATTGCTGGACTATAACTTGGTGTTGTAAAATTGTTTACAATAATTAATAGAGGCAGAGAGTACAAAAGCAAGAACGTTATCCTAAACCTTAATAAAATACTGGTTAGGCCTCAGCTGGAGTATTATGTTCACTTCTGGCCACCACACTATTTTTTTATTCGTTCATGGGGTGTGGGCGTCGCTTGCCCATCCCTAATTGCCCTTGTGAACGTGGTGGTGAACCGGCTGCTTGAACCGCTGCATCCGTGTGCTGAAGGTACTCCCACAGTGCTGTTAGGAAGGTAGTTCCAGGATTTTGACCCAGTGACGATGAAGAACGGCGATACATTACCAAGTCGGGATTGTGTGTGACTTGGAGGGGAACGTGCAGGTGGTGTTGTTCCCATGTGCTTGCTGCTCTTGTCCTTAAAGGTGGTAGAAGTCGCGGGTTTGTGAGGTGCTGTCGAAGTAGCATTGGCGAGTTGCTGCCGTGCATCCTGTAGATGGTACACATTGCAGTCTCTGTGCACCGATGGTGAAGGGACTGAATGTTTAGGGTGGTGGATGTGGTGCCAATCAAGCGGGCTGCTTTGTCCTGGATGGTGTCGAGCTTCTTGATTGTTGTTGGAGCTGAACTCATCCAGGCAAGTGAAGAGTATTCCATCACACTCCTGACTTGTGTCTTGTAGATGGTGGAAAGGCTTTGGGGATTTAGGAGGAGAGAGTTACTCGCAGCAGAATACCCAGCCTCTGACCTGCTCTTGCAGCCACATTATTTATGTGGCTGGTCCAGTTAAGTTTCTGGTCAATGGTGACTCCCAGGGTGTTGATGGTGGGGAATTCGGCGATGGTAATGCCGTTGAATGTCAAGGGGAGGTAGTTAGACTCTCTCTTGCTGGAGATGGTCACTGCCTGGCACTTGTCTGGCGCAAATGTTGCTTGCCACTCACGAGCTCAAGCCTGGATGTTGTCCAGGTCTTGCTGCATGCGAGCACAGACTGCTTCATTATTTGAAGAGTTGCGAATGAAACTGAACACTGTGCAATCATCAGCGAACATCCCCATTTTGACCTTATGATGGAGGGAAGGTCATTGATGAAGCAGCTGAAGATGTTTGGACCCAGGACACTGCCCTGAGGAACTCATGCATTAATGCCATGGGGCTTAGATGATTGACCTCCAACAACCACTACCATCTTCCTTTGTGCTAGGTATGACTCCAGCCACTGGAGAGTTTTCACCCTGATTCCCATTGACTTCAATTTTACTAGGGATCCTTGGTGCCGCACTCGGTCAAAAGCTGCCTTGATGTCAAGTGTAGTCACTCTCACCTCACCTCTGGAATTCAGCTCTTTTGTCCATGTTTGGACCAAGACTGTAATGAGGTCTGGAGATAAGTGGTCCTGGCAGAACCCAAACTGAGCATTGGTGAGCAGGTTGTTGGTGAGTAAGGGCCGCTTGATAGCACTGTGGACGACATCTTCCATCACTTTGCTGATGATTTAGAGTGGAATGATGGGGCGCTAATTGGCTGGATTGGATTTGTCCTGCTTTTTGTGGACAGGACCTACCTGGTCAATTTTCCACATTGTCCGGTAGATGCCAGTGTTGTAGCTGTACTGGAACTGCTTGGCGAGAGGCGCGTGTAATTCTGAAGCACATGTCTTCAGCACTATAGCTGAAATGTTTTCGGGCTGCATAGACTTTTCTGTATCCAGTGAACTCTGCCTTTTCTTGATATCACGTGGAGTGAATCGAATTGGCTGAAGACTGGCTTCTGTGATGGTGGGGATATCGGGAGGAGGCCGAGATGGATCATCCACTCGCACTTCTGGCAGAAGATGGTTGCAAACGCTTCAGCCTTGTCTTTTGCACTCACGTGCTGGACTCCACCATCATTGAGGATGGGTATGTTTAAAGAGCCTCCTCCTCCGTTAGTTGTTTATTTGTCGACCACCATTCATGACTCGATGTGGCAGGACCACAAAGCTTTGATCTGATCCGTTGTTTGTGGAATCGCTTAGCTCTGTCTGTAGCATGTTGCTTCCACTGTTTAGCATGCATGTTATCCTGAGTTGTAGCTTCACCAGGTTGGCACCTCATTTTTAGATACGCCTGGTGCTGCTCTGGCATGCTCTTCTTCACTCCTCATTGAACCAGGGTTGATCCCCTGGCTTGTTAGTAATAGTAGAGTGAGGTATATGCCGGGCCATGAGTTTACAGATTGTGCTGGAGTACAATTCTGCTGCTGCTGATGGCCCACAGCACCTCATGAATGCCCAGTTTTGAACTGCTAGATCTGTTCTGAATCTATCCTATTTCGCATGGTGGTAGTGCCACACAACATGTTGGATGGTACCCTCAATGCGATGGTGGGACTTTGTCTCCATGAGTACTGTGCGGTGGTCACTCCTACCAATAATGTAATGGACAGATGAATTTGCGACAGCTAGATTGGTGAAAACGAGGGGATGTAGGTTTTTCCCTCGTTTTGGTTAACTCACCACCTGCCGCTGGCCCAGTCTGGAAGTTATTTCCTTCAGGACTCTGCCAGCTCTGTCAGTCCTGGTGCTACCGAGCCACACTTGGTGATGGACATTGAAGTCCGCTACTCAGAGCATATTCTGTGCCCTTGCTACCCTCCGTGCTTCCTCCAAGTGGTGTTCAACATGGAGGAGGACTGATTCATCAGCTGAAAGACGGCGGTAGGTGGTAATTAGCAGGAAGTTTCCTTGCCCATGTTTGACCTGATGCCATGAGATTTCATGGGGTCCAGAGTCAATGCTGAGGACTCACAGGGCCACTCCCTCCTGACTGTATATCACTGTACCGCCACCTCTGGTGGGTCTGTCCTGCTGTTGGGACATGCCATACCCAGGGATGGTGATGGAAGAGTCTGGGACTATGGGACAGCTCTCCCAATTTTGGCACAAGTCCCCAGATGTTAGTCAGGAGGACTTTGCAGAGTCGACTGGGCTTTGTTTGCCTTCGTCGTGTCCAGTGCCTCGTGGTCCGATGCCGGTTGGTCCATCCGGTTTTATTCTTATTCTGACTTTTTTTTAGCGAGATTTTACAACTGAGTGGCTTTCTGGGCCATTTCAGAGGGCAATTAAGAATCAATCACATTGCTGTGGGTCTTGAGTCACATATAGGCCAGACCTGGTAAGGAAGACAGGTTTCCTTCCCTAAAGATCATTAATGAACCAGGTGGGTTTTCGGAAGAATGTCAAGGCCTTAGAGAGGATTCAGAAGAAACTTACTAGAATGGTACCAGGGATGAGGGGCTTCAGATATGTGGAGAGATTGGAGAAGCTGGGTTGTTCTCCTCAGAACAGGGAAGGTTAAGGGGAGATTTGATAGTGGTGTTCAAAATCATGAACGGTTTTGATAGAGTAATACGTAGAATCTGTTTCCAGTGGCAGAAGTGTCGAGAACCAGAGGACACAGTTTTAAGGTGATCAGCAAAAGAGCCAGATGCGAAAAAGGAACCATTTTTTTATGCAGCGAGTTGTATTGATATGGAATGCACTGCCTGAAAGGGTGGTGGCAGCAGGTTCAATAATAACTTTCCAAGGGGAATTAGATAAATACTTGAAGGAAAATAAATACAGGGATTAAGAGCAGAGAAATGGGACTTATTGGACAGCTCTTTCAAACAGCCGACACAGGCAAGATGGACTGAATTGCCTCCTTCTGTGTTGTACCTACTATGATACTATGACACTATGATAGATATATCAGGCTCTGCAGCCGAGTGTGTTAAGATTCTCAGAATGGAATGTTGATTATTGCAGCGCGGCCAGAGTTTCTGGACGACACCTGGGGTGTATGGAAATGGAATAAATCCATTTGAAATGAGTATCAGAAGAGGTAAGACATCAAGGGCTACAGAAAATGGTAATGCCTACTCATGCATGAGGAACACCCGAGTGTAATAAACCTAAAAGACATAATTGACATGTGGACTGAATGATATCAGCTGACTTAGCCACTCAAAAAACTAACATATCAACAGCATGTGGACAGAAGGTAATGACGTATTAAACCCTATAATTAACCGTATAATTATAGGCTACACTGTTGTACTTGAGGAACTCTGTATAATCTGACCCGGAATTACTGTGATGCGGAGATGCCGGTGATGGACTGGGGTGGACAAATGTAAGGAGTCGCACAACACCAGGTTATAGTCCAACAGCTTTATTTGAAATCACAAGATCTCGGAGCTTTGCTCCTTCACCTGACGAAGGAGCAAAGCTCCGAAAGCTTGTGATTTCAAATAAAGCTGTTGGATTATAACCCGGAATTACTGTGAGCGAGGGAAAGAAACCATGTCACTAGGCTTGATAATTATGTATCTGTGAGTATCTTTGACATCGATCTCATGGATACTGCATGTAATGAGTTTTATTATTGTGTTTGTTAATAAAAGTTATTAATCAGACGTTTCGATATTTCTTGGTCGTTGAATCTGCAGTGAGGTGAACGATGGTAAGTATCCCAAAAGCTCAACACTTTGTGCACCGCCTGGATGACAGTTGAATACTTATGCTCAGAAGAGCGCTTGCTTACTCTTAACCTTAATTAAAGATGCTCAAAGAAGGGAAAAGCAGTATGGGCACAGTATTAACGTTAAAATGCATTACAAATGAGTTGAAAGATATGTCAACCCAAGTGAAATCCCCGGAGATATTTTATATTTGGTTTGAGGCACAACTGCAATTACATACAATGCGGTTGGCGCATCCAAGTGAAGGCTTGAGAGACTCTTTTCCCCCAGTTGTCAGGTCGGTTCCTTCACTCCAGTTTCAAATCACATCCGGGATTTACACTCCAACTTTACATGCAGACCCAAGCGGAAATTGCTTGGTATTCATGAAGCACTTGTACTTTTACTCTAAACCTCTACCTCCCAGGTACTACTCACAACATGCAAAACAGCATGGCCGTTGAACGGAACATCTCCCATATCAACAAAGGAAACGCGGATCTATTACAATCATTATTCGATGCGTTCTCATACATTTTAGGTGCTAACGTTCATATGTATTCCACTGTTATTTGTTTATTTCACTGTATTAGAAGATTAGATTTAGAATGAAAATGGAGGCAAGCGAGTAATTTAGATTTAGAATGAAATTTGAATGATAAAACACATGACTTTATTTTATACGCCTGTATGTTTAAGAAAGAGGCTATTAGGTTCTCTATTAAAACACTATGCTGGCCAGAAACACTTGAATTTTAGCTGACCTTGTAGCACTAGCAGTTGAATTTTCCTTTTGATATAAACCATCCCTTGAGAAACATACAAATCTCTTGCGATCACCCACGACCTGAATGTCTATGTGAGAAACAGCATGTCTGCGCCCATCTTATTCAACCAGGAAGTTGAATATGTGTGATATCTTTATTATGGCTCGGTGTCTGCAGGTTGATGAAACAACGAGCTGACATTCTCTGCACAGGAAGGAATGTTGGGGAGAAACATAAACATTGGAAAATAGGAGCATGAGTAGGTCAATCAGCCCCTCGAGGGTATCAAAAATCTATCGATCTCAGATTTCAAATTATTAATTGAGCTGGCAGCTAATGCTATTTGTGGGAGAGTTCCAAATTTCTCGGACTATTTGCGTGAAGAAATGTTTCCTAACATCTCCCTTGAATGGCCTGGCTCTGCTTTTAAGGTTATGTCCCCTTGTCCCAGATACCCCCATCAGCTGAAAAAGTTTGTCTTTATCTACCATATCAATTCCTACAAACTAAGTGGCAAGTAACATTCGAGCCAGACAAGTGCCAGGCAATGACCATCTTCAACAAGAGAGAGTCTAAACACCTCCCCTTGACATTCAACGGCATTACCATCGCCGAATCCCCCACCATCAATATCCTGAGGGTCAGGATTGACCACAAACTTAACTGGATCAGCCACATAAATACTAAGGCTACAAGAGCAGGTCAGAGGCTGGGTATTCTGTGGCGAGTGACTCACCTCCTGACTCTCCAAAGCCTTTCCACCATCTACAAGGCACACGTCAGGAGTGTGATGGATTACTCTCCACTTGCCTAGATGAGTGCAGCTCCAACAACACTCAAGAAGCTCGACACCATCCAGGACAAAGCAGCCAGCTTGATTGGCACCCCATCCACCATCCTAAACATTCACTCCCTTCACCACCAGCGCACTGTAGCTGCAGCGTGTACCATCCACAGGATGCACTGCAGCAACTCGCCAAGGCTTCTTCGACAGCACCTCTCAAACCCGCGACCTCTACTACCTAGAATGACAAGGGCAGCAGGCACATGGGAACAACACCATTTGCACGTTCCTCTCCAAGTTACACACCATCCTGACTTGGAAATATATCGCTGTTCCTTCATCATCGCTGTGTCAAAATCCTGGAACTCCCTACCTAACAGCAATGTGGGAGAACCTTCACCACACGGACTGCAGCGGTTCAAGAAGGTGGCACACCATCACCTTCTCAAGGGCAATTAGGTATGAGCAATAAATGCTGGCCTTGCCAGCGACGCCCACATCCCATGAACGAATTAAAAAAACCTCAACGAAATAGCCCCTTAACCTTCTGTATAGCAGGGAATACAAGCCTAGATTATGTAATCTCTCCTCATAATCTAACCCTTGAAGTCTCGGTTACA
Source organism: Heptranchias perlo (assembly GCF_035084215.1). NCBI lineage: Eukaryota > Metazoa > Chordata > Chondrichthyes > Hexanchiformes > Hexanchidae > Heptranchias > Heptranchias perlo. The sequence continues at coordinate 8,617,569 of NC_090338.1, read as the reverse complement.
TTCTGGTGAATCTGTGCTGCACTCCTTCCTAAGGCCAATATATCCTTTCCAAGGTGTGGCGCCCAATATTTTGCACAGTACTCCAGATGTGGTCTAACCATGGCTTTGTAAGGCTGTAGGAAAAGTTCCTCCCCTTTATATTCTAGCGCTTTAGTTATAAGGGCTAACATTCTGTTAACCTTTTTTGATTTTTTTTGTACCTGATTTCCAAATTTCAGTGATCTGTGTACATGGACACCCTAAATCTTTTTCGACCTCCACTGTTCTTAGATTGTCACCATTTAAAAAATGCTCAGATATATCCTTTTGTAATAAAAAATGGATGACCTCACAACTACCTTCATTGGAATCCATCTGCCACAGTTTTGCCCACTCACTTAATCTATCAATGTCTATCTGTAAGTTTATGCTCCCGTCCACACTACTTACTATTCACCATTCTTTCATCTGCAAACTTGGATATTTGGCTCTATATTGTGTTATCTAAGTCATTAATAAATATAGTGAATAGTCGTGGCCCCAAGACAGATCCTCGTGGAACACCACTAGTCATTTCCTTCCAATTCCAATACATACCCATTGTCCCTACTTCTTCTTCGACCGCCTAACCAATGACCAAACCAGGTCAATAATTTGCCTTCAATTCCATGAGATTAATTTGAGCTAACATTCGCTTACCTGAAACCTTATCAAATGCCTTCTGGAAGTCCATATCAAGTACATCCATGGACATTCCCCTGTCTACTACTTTAATTGCTTCCTCAAAAAATTCAATTAGGTTCGTTAGACGTGACCTACCCTTTACAAATCCACGTTGGCTCTCTCTAATCAGATCAAATTTCTCTAAGTGCACAATCACTCTATCCTTAATGATAGATTCCAATAACTTCTCCTCAACAGATGTTAGACTGATCGGTCTATAAATTCCTGGTCACTCTCTCTCACCTTTCTTAAATAATAAAATTACATTCGCAATTTTTCAATCTAAAGGGACAGTTCCTGAATCGAGAGAGCTTTGGAAGATTGTGGCTAAAGCATCTGCGTTTTCTTTACCTACTTCCTTTAAAACCTTGGGGTCGAAACAGGTCCTGGGGATTTGTCAGTCCTTAGCGCCATTACTTTTTTCTAATACTGTTACATTGCTTACGTTAACTTTATTGAATTCCATTCCTTGATTCATTATTATATTATACTCTCCCTCCTCTGTGAAGCCTGACCAAATTAATTATTCAACAAGTCTGCCATTTCCTTATTTTTATTTGCAATATTACCAGCATCTGTTTTTAAAGAACCCACGTAACCCTTGACTACCCTTTTGCTTCTAATATAATTTAAAAACGTTTTGTGTTAATCTTGAAAGCCCTCGCAATTTTATTTCGTATTCTCTTTTTGCTGCTCTTGCTATCTTTTTTGTCTTCCTTTGCTGTTCTTGATATCTCTTCCAGTCCCCTGGATTCTTTGCACTGTTGTATGCTCTTTCCTCTGGTTTTCTGTTTTCTCTCACTTCTTTTGTCGACCATGGCTGTTTTATTTGGTAAGTAGAGCTCTTGCCGCTTAGGGGTATATACTGGTGCAGTATTAATCTATTTTTTTTTGGATACATCCCACTGTTCATCTGTAGTTTTACCCAATGACATTTTTAACCAGTTTGCTGTGGTGAGTCTCCGTCTCATGCCGTGATTGAATTCGATAATATTATGATCACTTTTAGATAAATGTTCCCTTTCTGTCAGATTATTAATTAAGTCTGGCTGATTACTCCTTACTAAATCTAATATGACGGCCCTCTTGTTGCTTCTATAACATAATGCTCCAGAAAAACTATCTTGAATGCACTCAAGAATTTCACTACCTTTCTGACTTGAGCTGCTCTGTTCTTCCCAAACTAAATAAAAATTAAAACCTTCTATTCAAACAACTCGGCTTTTGCTACCAGCATCTCTAATCTCTGAACTAATACATTCTGCCACTTCATTGGTGCTATCCGGAGCCCTGTAGACAACGCCCATTATAGTTTTAACTCCTTTCTTATTACTCAATTCTAACCATAGAGTTTCTGCTTATTGCTTTCCCTTACCTATATCCCCTTTTACTAATCTTGTAATAGTAATTTTAATCAATAAGGCTACTCAATCATTCTTCTGTTTAGTTAATAGGCAGGCTATATGTTTTACCTATTTATTTAAGAAAGTTATAGTTCGAATTGCTGAGGCAGAACACCTAATTGTGGGAGGAGAATATACTAATGGAACTGTTAGTTACAAAAACAACCTTACAAGGCTACATCGGCGGATGGAGTGTAGTTGGCTGATAGGAAGTGATATTCTTTCAGTTAGATAGTGGACATCTGTGAAAGGAATATAGCCAAGTACTAAGGAGGTAATACTCCTTGTAGTTCAATCAAGGTCTTGGTTAGTTTTTAAATTTTATTTCACCCTTTTTAGTTTTGTTCCGTAATTGTCCTTCAGCGTATTGATATGATTGTCAAATGTAACAAGAATCACGTAGGCTGTACTTTGCCCGCCTTAAATAGAGGGACAGCTAGCAGCCTAATTGTGAGTCTGTGCACCGGGGATAAGAAAGCAGACAGCTACAGTCAAGGTGGAAAATCTTCTGGTGCATCCCAGATTTGGTAACTATTAATTTGTTAAGTTTGCAGACACAGCTTGTTAGATGAAGCACGTCACTAACCAACTGTAATATTGTATGAATATTACAGTAAGTATTCCTTCGAACAATCTTTTATATTATGAATGTCTAACTGGTATGAGTTGTATTACTGCGGAACTACATGTTAAAAATAAAAGACTAAGTTGTGTGGAGTGATTCGTTGAAGGTTAAAATCTCAAACTAAACCAGAAATAAGGATAAAGCTTAACAACTGTCGCACTGTATATGTGTGGTTACGATAGTTATTGAGATATCATAGGGCCATAAACGTCCACAGCAAATAAGGAGGTAATTGGGCCAAATGCGTCCCTACTGCTTCTTTACCAGATCTATGCAAAATTAATATAATTGTCCTAATCTTCACGAGTAGCCCTCTGCATCAAATATTAATCCACTTTTCCCTTAAAAGCTTGAATGATCTATACCTTAGTTAATTGCTTTAGCAGATAATTCTATATTCTAACCACTCGCAGTGTAATGCTACGTGCTGCACCATCCCTCGGCTTCATTAGTACTGGAAGCGTCTTCGTGGATGTAATCTTTGAAACAATGTTTCCGGTGTGTGAAACGACTTTGTATGATGTGATTAAAGTATTGCGTTCGTGTGAGTATGCTTGATTGCTCCAACATGCATTAATCTCTAGTCAGAAGCTTTTATCACAGTTAATGTACTTTTCTTCTGATTCCAAGATTTTTTATTACCAGCGATTCTCTCCGGCATGTTGTGAAAAAATGAAATCATAGATTCACAGAATTATACAACACAGGAGGCCAATAGGCCCATCCTGCATCTGCCAGCTCGTTGTAAGAGCTATCGAATTAGTTCCATTCCCTTGCTCTTGCCCCATAGCCCTGCAGTTGTTTTATTTTCAATTATGCATCGAATTCTATTTTGAACGTTACAATTGGATCTGCTTCCACCACGCTTTCAATCAGTGCATTCCAGATCATAACAACTCACTGCGTAAAACAAAATCCTTCTCATCTCCCCTCTGGTTCTTCAGCTAATCGCCTTCAATTTGTGTTCTCTGGCTATCAACTCTCCTGTCAGTGGAAAGAAGTTCTCCTTATTTACTCTATCAAAACGCTTCATAATTTTCAACATCTCTATTAAATCCCCCTTAACCTTCACTGCCCTCGGATGAACAAACCCATCCGTCTCTAGTCTCTCCACATACCTGAAGTCCCTCATCCCTAGCACCATTCTAGTCATTCTCCTCTGCAACCTCCGCAAAGCCTTGACATACTTCCTAAAGATTGGTACACAGAATTGGATACACTCCCGCTGAGGCCGAACCAGTGATTGATAAATGTGTAGCAAAAAGTCCTAGCTTTTGTACTCTATGCCTCTGTTTATAACGCCTAGGATTAAGTATGTTTTTTAAACAACGTTTCTGCCACTTTCAATGTAAAGTGGATACGCATAATGGGAGGTACTTTAAAAGAACGGTGTTTACAAAATTAAAAAATAGAATTCTCAATCAAAGGATTTTATTGCGTCATTGTTCCTACGGAAAGTGCTGCTAGGGGATGATGCTTTAAAATTACTGGTGAAAGTTAGTTTCCTGTTTTTTCGGCAAAGGGATGATAAAAACTGGAAAATCGCAAGTTATTTATGGGTAATACAATAGGTATTACTCAGGAAATCACAAATGGGTCAGTTTTTCAACGATATTACGAGCGTTTTCATCACTGCATGCGTCAGCTGCTGCGATAATGATTAACATACAACAAGGTCACACTTGAAATGTAATGCGTTATATATCAGCTCCTCGAGGAAGTACATTACCCATCACTCACACTATAAATTAGCTGTCTAGATTACTACCTCACGCTAGTGTCACCGACACTGACGTTACTTAGAGGTAACGAAGGATGGCAAGCCTTCAGAAACAAAAAATCACTCTTGGATGATTCCGGGGATAAGCGAACCGTGTAATGATAAGTATCAGAAGCAGGGAGCGTCTGATCAGCTCCATAATAATTTAAGGGTTCGTTTGGTGCAGGGCTCCGATGAAAGCCATCATTCGAATTCCTCCGCTTGCAACAATACGTTGTAGGGCTGATGTAACGCACGCTATTTCGGTCTTGTTTACACTTCAGGACGACCAGCAAGATTATGGTTACAAAAAATATGAAGCTTGTTGATCCAAAAATTATTATTAGATATATATTAAGATCCGAGAAATATTCAGCTCGCCTGGGATGGTCTATACGTTCAGAAGGGTTTTCAGTAACATTCGCCGGGATCCGAAAGAGGATTGTGACCGTGCTTGACAGACTGGGCTGTCCATTGTCCTTCACCAAGACCACTACTCTTTGTGTGGTAGTGATTTGTTCCGTAAACCTTCGGGTTGTTCTGATTTCTCCTGAGTAAAGGCCCAGGGTGAAGAGACTCAGGTCAGTGGCCTCAATCAGTTCGTAGGAAAGACGTGCGTTCTGACCGGAATCTCCATCTTTAGCCATTACCTTGGTGAACAAGTAACCTGGATATATTCTGTGGGGCACAATCTCCACTGCCGCTGAATTGTTCCACCTTAACGGTGCAATAATAAGCGGAGCATTGTCGTTTTGATCCAATATAATAATGCTCACCATAGCAGTGCTGCTCAGTGACGGAGATCCAGCATCCTGAGCTTCAACTTTGATCTGGAAATTCTTCACTTGCTCATAGTCAAAGGAGCGCAGCGCATAAATGCTCCCACTTTTTGAGTCAATAGTAAAGTGATCAGGCGCAGGCACGCCTTGTATCTGATTCTCCAGTATAGAATAGGATACGTCTCCATTCATGTCCAAATCAGGATCCAGAGCAGTAACAGAAAAAATGGATGAACCAGGAGTATTGTTCTCCATCAGATACACATTATATAAGGACTGCGTAAATAGCGGAACGTTGTCATTTCTGTCAGAGACAGAAATGACGATGTATTTTTTTGTAGAAAGAGAGGGTGAACCAGCATCCCAGGCTGAAATGGATAAGTTGTACAGTGCAGTCGTTTCCCGATCCAGTATATCACTGGTTACTAACTTATAGTGGTTCTTCAAAGTCGTTTGAAGTTTGAATGGCACATTGATTGGAATCTGACATCGAACGTGCCCGTTCTCCCCAGAATCTCGATCGGTGACACTGAATACAGCGATGAGAGTTCCTGGTGCAGCATCTTCAGGTACCATTTTGGTTACTGATGTCAGCTTTATCTCGGGGGCGTTATCATTAACGTCAATTAATCTTACCAGAACTTTACAATGTCCCACGTTTGGAGCGTTGTCCGCTGCATGGACTTCAAGCTCATAAGCCTGTGATTTTTCAAAATCCAGTAAACCTTGAACTCTCATCTCTCCGGTGTCCGCGTCCAAATTGAACAACTCACGCACCTTTTGTGAAGCGTAATTACTAAAGGAATATTTGAATTCAGCGTTTACTCCTTCGTCTAAATCAGCTGCGTGTAGTTTCATTACCAGGGTACCCTTAGGTGTGTTTTCTAACACACTCGTCGTGTATATTTCATGATCGAATACAGGTGTGTTATCATTAGCGTCCGCTACAGTAATAATAATCTGAGCTGTGCCTGATCTGTGCGGAATCCCACCATCAACAGCCGTCAATATCAGCTCAAAGGATGATTGTTGTTCGCGGTCCAGGGGTTTCTCCAACAACAATACGGCGATTTTGCTCCCATCCTTTCGTGTCTGCATTTTGAGACCGAAGTGCTCATTTGAACTTATCTTGTAGGTGCTGATCGCGTTTGTACCTACGTCCGCGTCGTGCGCGCTCTCGAGAATGAAGCGCGCTCCCGGTCCGACGAACTCAGCGACCTGCATTGTCATTCTACTTTTTGGGAAAATCGGTGAATTATCATTTACGTCTAATATCTCCACTTCAACAGGAAACACTTCGAACGGATTTTCGACTGCTAGCTCCAAAGAAATAGAACAGGTAGAGCTTTCAATGCAAAGCTGCTCCCTGTCGATTCTTTCATTAACAAATAAAATCCCGTTTTCTACATTTACCTCGAAATATTGCTTTCCGTCATCAGAGAGCAGCTGAAACTTCCGAGCTGATAATTCGAGGACGCTTATCCTTAAATCTTCAGCAATATTTCCAATAAAGGCACCAATCTCCAGTTCCTCGGGAATAGAGTAGCGAAATAGTCCGAAAACCGTGTCCGAGACACAAAACAGGAACATAAAATACGCCCCGCTGACTGTATTCGCCATTACTCTGTATATTATTTCATATATATCAGAATTTCTGACAATCGTTTCAACCGCCGCTTTATCCCACAATGAACGATGGCCTATCTTGCATCGAAATATCGATATTAAACTGAGAAATGCACAAACGCGACCTGAACGATTCTTCTAAACATGGCTGCTCCGCGTAAACGCAGGCACTGTGTTCCTTTCCCTTCGATTCTGGTCTGCATTTGATGAGGAGGGTGGGGATAGATCTCTCACAGCGTCACAGCTCCTTATTGGTAGACAGCGACACAAAGAGCTTCAACCAATAACTGCACCAAGCTTTTCTTAAAGCAAGCTTATTTTTTAAAAAATCATTTACAGACGTGGTAGTATATTTTAAATTGTGCAATAAAAAATTCCTGGCATATATTCTAATCATATTTTTATATTCTTATTTATAAAACAATATGCGTGTATTAAAATTCCATGTGTTGAGATTGGTTATCATAAATAATCATTATTTAATTTCTAGAAAATCAACTTAAAGGCAAGTAAACTTTTACGCATATCGCTGCATAATAGACATCAGTTTATAGGAGTTTATAAACAATATTTGTGAAAAAATAAAGTTTAAAAAAATGAATTAATAATGCAATCTGGAAGTGTCGTGTCTCATTTAATCGATCTTCACAGGTTGAGTCCTCGGAAATTCAATGCCAGCTTCATATTACCAGATGGCATGGTTCAATTCAAAGCGTACAGAAAGAATGGATCTCTGTTGGAGGGTCGTGGCACTTTATGGCCCATGCCGGGAGAAAATGTGCTTCGTAGTAATAGTGCATGAAATGCAAGAAATATATGTCTGTCCAATTTTCCTTTTATGGGTGATCTATTTACATGAACTGCCCCAACAATATTTTACAATTATGTTCGTAAAACGCTTGCTGGATTGGGAGGTTAACATACTTTTCTTTCATATGTGAATCATTAGCTCAAAATCACCCCGGATTCAAGGAATGAAAGTCCATCCCCTTGTATATTTTATCAGCTAAATCTCACTAGAGTCCATAGACGGAAATAACCCACAGCGCAAAACTAGCACTATTCCACGATTTTGCCAGGTTCCCTCAGAAGGGCCACAAGTATGGTATGTGTCGGAAACGAAAATATCGCATTATTCTCATATTTGATGTTGTTATGAGGTCGGGGCTAAGGTCCATGTTTTCGCTAGAACGGAAAGAACTCTGCGGCGATCTCCTTTATACCTCAGCTGGAAGTGCGTAATGTTGGGACCAGTGATTTGGATTGGAAGCTTTCTTCATTGCGCAGTGGAATATTTTACCCTTATGATGTTGAGGATAGCAACTGAGAAAAAATCATGAGCTATGCAGACAGAGCTGCCCTCTGCTGGAAATGCGTGCGCCTTATTGCTTTCTCCGTTTCGAGAACTAATCTTGGTAATAAGATACAAGAAAATGAAAATAAAATTATTTTCAACGTACCTATTGATATTGTGGAAACTAAACAACAGAATGCTGATCGCAAAAGAATGAAACTTTCCGTTCTCCTAATCTTTTTTCGAAAAGAAAAGCACAGGGTTATACATTCAATAATTTCTCACGGCACTATTATACATTGTAAACCAATTGTTTAACCAAAGCCCAACGCTGAATATTACTTTGCATTTAGGAAATAACGGTCACAGAATTAAAATTACTTACAGCAATGTGGACCTAATTATTAGCTTTCTTTATCAACTACTCCTTCATGAACACGTTGAAAACTCTTCCCCTATACATTATGAACCCTCCGTCTTTTCTCTTCCGTATGTTCCCATATCTCTCCTTACGATTCCCCTCTGTATGTTTCAAATTCTCTTTGTCTGTTGCTCACACGGTTTTTGTCTTTCCCCCAGGGGGTTGTCTCTCTCTCTCTTTTTCTGTCACACCTATGGATACATTCTTTCTTTCTCTCTATCTTTCTTTCTGTCTTCCTTCCACCCTTAATTCCTTCCTTCCTTCATGTATGTCTGACTGAAAGTATGAATGGATCTCTGGAATTGCATACCTCGCAAACACTTTCTCTCGATGTACCTTCGTCCCTCTTACTGTATTACTGATCATTGTTCTTTTGTTTCCCTCCATGGAAACAACATCTCCGATCGCCACAAAAACGATCGCGGTACTCCCACTCTGGGAGCAAGGGAGAGGCGTATGTATCATCTTGTTGTATCTGTGCCAAATGGCTGGCCTGTTTTGAAACACTGAAGCTTCGAAATGGACGAGAGAGCGAATGACGGACTGAGGGCTTGGACAGTATATTAGGCGGCATTATTTGTGTAAGTAATGGGCCCACTTTACTTTTTTAAAGTACTATATAAGGATGATTTGGATTTGCTCATAACGAGTACGATATAAAGGTAAGCCGTTTGGCTATCAACATGGAAGACGTAGGAGGAAATGGACAGGTAGGAGAAATAGCCAGACAGGTGGCAGATTAAATTTAATTTGATAAAAAGTGATAGAATACGTCGTAAAGGTAAAAAAAGGAATTTGCAATCCTCTTTCCTTCATATTAACTTTACTAACTTCACAATTTAATGTAAACCCCACTTTCTCCAGCGGGAAATGTTGGCAATGAGAGATGGGCGTGACTTGATTCTACCAATGCAGTTAAGTTCGAATAATGACAATAATCAACTTGTTCATTTGAAGCTTGTGACTCTCCTGCCATCAGAATAGCTGGGAATTGCAGTGCAATTCTACATTTGATTTTTCGGGGTTTCATCTGTGCAGAACACATTTTGTGAAGTAATTACGTTTTGCACCATCTCCCAGAACACTCCCACACTATTAACTCCTTTTTAAAGCTCGGTGCCAGTTTTAACCTTGTGGTTAATTCGTTTTAATGAATCATCGCTGCAACTGTACCATCCGTTACGAATATAACTTTACTAACCAGAGTCACCCCTTACCAATTTTACGAGACAGTGAATTTGTCGTTTCAGTTATTTTGGACCGGATAAGATAAGTGAACAGCACATTATTGAAAAGTATTTATTCTGCGGTTTAAGATCGATAATCAAGAAACTATGTAACCAATAAAACCTAAGTAGTAACAGAGCACCTACAATTTGGAATGGTTCCCTGGGCAACGGCGACAAAATTAACCAGGATTCACACTCTTGATTTTTATCCGCTGACCCATACTACGTATTGTGGATGTCAGGTGATCTCAGCATCTGGCTCGCCTGTGTAAACATTAGGACAACATAAATACTTTTCATACTGACTAGCAAAATTACCTTTTCATAATGCACACACATTTGAACAGGATTTCTATTGTGATCATTTCTATATCTTACATATTTACTTCCCTCCATGTTAGTACCTTTCTCCCCTACTCTGCAGCCAAATCATTGCAAACATGATTAAAATTCAACTGAAGTTAAATTGGATGTTCCTAGTGCCATGTATGCCGAGCCAAAGAAGGAAAGTTGAGGCGATGTGATCATTTTTTTTTCCAAAATAGGTAGTCTTAAGGAGAGCCTTAACGGAGCAGATGAGATAGAGAGGTGGGAAGGTTTGGAGGAACACCAAAGTGTGGAGCATAAGTTACTGACGACATAGCCACTAATAGTGAGTGAAAGGAGGGTAGATATCCGGACTGGAGGGGGTTCCAGAGATAGAGAGGAATGAGACCATGGAATGAGTGAAACATAGAAGAATTTAAATTTGAGGTATTGTGGGACTAGAAGCTAATATAAGTCGGTGGGGATAAGTGTGATGGGCAAACAGGATTTGGTGCCGGATAGGATAAGGACACCAGCAATTTATATCAGCTGAAGATTATGGTGGTACAGGATGGAAGCCAGCGACAAGAGCATTGGCGTCTTTTTTAAGTTCTTCTCAGAATTTAGGCGATGCTGGCAGATCACATTTATTTCCCACCCCTTGTTGCCCTCAGAAAGTGTTGGCTCTGCTTTGAACAGCTGCATTCTTTGTAATTATAGTGCCCTAAATTGGTGCAGTAGGTAATTCTGGGCGTAACGAAAGTCTGAAATATAGTTTCAGTCGCAATTGTGTTGGCATAGGGGCAGAGGCGGTGGATATTGCAAATATTGTGGTAGGTTGTCTTTGTGATGGAGAGGACATGGACTTAGAAGATGAGCTCAGGATCAAACAGGGCGCCTAGATGGCAACCAGTCTGGTACAGCCTGAGGTAGTGAACAGGGAGGAGGAGGATAAATTCAGTAGTCAAGACCTAGAATTTGTGGCAGGACCAAAGACGTTTGTTTTTGTACTTCCCATGTTTAACTGGAAGTAATTAGACTCATCGAAGATTGCATGACAGTTAAGCAATCTGACAGCACAGAAGCAGTGTAACGGCTCATGAAAAAAGGCGGAGAGGTAAAGCTGGGCATCAAACGTATGAATGTGAAATCTGACCCCATATCTGGAGGTCATATCACGAAGGACCAGCATGAAGATGAGTTAGAGGAGGGAGCGGAGGATGAATACTTCAGGTACTTCATGAAAATAAGCTATTGCTCGAGATGCTCTGACCACGATCAGATATGTCAGACTGGAACCAAACAAAGCTTTTCCCATGAAATTGAAAAACGGAAGAGAGGTGCGGGAAGAGGCTGGCAAAATTGACCAATTCAAATGTTGCAGAGAGAACGTGAAGAATGAGAAAGGATAATGCACCAGCGTCGCAATCACAGAGAATGTGGTTCTTCACTTTGTTTATGTTGCAGAAGAAACAGGCACCTCATTGGAGGAAGTCAAACAGAGAGGGATGGGCATAGACCTAGGAAGTAATAATATGTTCAGTGACCTTGAAAAGTAAAATTAGGTTGGAAATAGAGAGATCGTTAGCAAAGACAGAGGGCCACGGGGATTTTTAGAGGAAGAGTTGATGGTGGCTTTGAAAGAGCAATGGCTCAATGCTTGAGCAGCGGAAACCATTTACATGTCAGCTTGCAGAAAGAGAAGTTAGATGTTTGGTAAGCCGATTGGTTAGGAGATCAGAGGGAACGGAATCGTGGAACCATGGTCCCTTGGACTAGATGAGATTGGAGAGGACATTGATGCAATGAAAAAGATATGAGAAAGAAATTTGACTTCAGGGCAAAAGCGTTTAAGAAATGCAGGCTGCCATGTCTTGGTAAGCAAGGGAAATACGGGATATGCAACAGGGACAAATAAATGAATGGTTTATATCTTGGTGGCAAAGACATGTGGGGGCTAGTAGCACTTGTTGCTAGCAATGACAGTGGAGGGGTTACCGAAAAATGGTTCAGAAGGTGGTTGGTCATAGACAAATAGAGTTATCTTTGCCTTCCAACATGGCCCTAGAGATTTGGCAGTTTCATTTGGTCGAGGCTGATCTAGCAATGCGTAATTAGACAGATATGTGTCAATCATGCACAAATTATCACCCCTGTGACTTGAGGGAGCAATTACGGCGCAGTACCAGGCAGAATGACCAGGTGGAAGGTGGGCAAAGGCTTTTTCTGGGTACAATAGCATCGATCATAGATATAAGAGGGTGGTTGAGCAAAGCAAGAGTTGCAGAGGTGTCAGGACAAATGGAAATGTGAAGGCTAGGCAGTTTGTATTTTAAGAATCAGTTCTAAGTGAGTTGGTGCATTTTCTTCATATGGGGCGGATGCCAATGCAAGAGAATTTGAAAGAATTTAGAGGGAGGTGCATGGAAAGGGATACAAAGGCCTGGTCAGAGAAGGTGTTGTGAGTGATTGAGACAAGGGAAATCAAGACACCATGGTAGATGAGTTCGAAAAGGGTGTCCGTGAAAATGGGTGGGTAAGAACCTGCATGGACATGCAAATAGCAGCACAACAAAAACCTGAAGAGGTAGCACAGGATTGCTTGCATAATTAGTTTGTTCTGGAGGAAGGGGAACAGCCAGAAGTCGTGGTCCATGTGGGAACCAATGAAATTGGAAAAAAAAAGCGACGAGCATTTGCAGTCAGAGAGTCAGGAGCTAGGAAGGAAGTTAAAAAGTAGGACCTCAAAGGTAGTAATCTCTAGATTACTCCCAGTGCCACGCGCTATTGAGTATATGAATAGTAGGATAAGACAGGTGAATGCGTGGATGGAGCAATGATGCAGGAGGGAGGGTTTCAGATTCTTGGGGCATTGGGCCCAGTTTTGGTGCAGGGGGGATCTGTACAAGATGGACGAGTTACAACTCAACAGGTCTGGGACCAGTGTCCTCGAGGGGAGGTTAACAATTTTTGTGAGGGAGGGTTAAATCTAATTTGGCAGGGGATGCGCACCAGGATGAAACATCAGGGAGGTGAAACAAGGTGCACAGAAGACTGCGAGCGACCAGTAGCGCTAGAGTGAAGAATAGTTCAGCAGTAGGAGGGATCTGACAGGTGGCAAATGCAAGGCAGTCTAAGATGAGTTTGGAGTGCATACGCATATCATAGTATCATATAGTAGGTACAGCACAGGAGGAGGCCATTCTGCCCATCCTGCCTGTGCCAGTTCTTCGAAAGAGCTATCCAATTATTTCCATTCCCCTGCTCATTCCCCATAGCATTTTCTATTTATGTTAGGTGCTGGGTGTGTTTTTGTTTTCCAATAGTACCCTGTTACGCAACTCTGTTACTAAGAGCACCGAACACACGGGCCTGAGGAAATTTTCTCTCCAACCCTCTAAAATTTAACGGATTGAATTTCCGAGGGTCCAGCTGATCTTTGCAAATTATACCCCTTCCGCCGGGGGTTTCGTCGATCTTCACGGAAATTCTACCCCTAATCTAAAGTTCAAATAGTTTTTAAAAGTTCACAACAGACTCAACTCATGTAACCTGAAACCATTATTCGAAACGCTAAATTTGCAATATAAACGCACCCACCCTTAGAGCCATCAATCAACGTTTCACAGTTTCAGTCATGTATGTAAATCAGCAAAACAAATATTAAAACAATTCAAATGCAGCTTAATTATATCCATTTTAATAAGTCAATCAGCTTTGGAAAGACACCGCTGCAGGGAGATGTACATTTTTTTTGGTAATGACCATGCACGAAATGTAAACGCAACTCCGGTGAACCCAAAACCCAGCACACTTGGATCAGTTGATAGTATTCTCAGCTCTGTGTGAAAGTTGTGGACACAATACCCACCCCAGGATATCAGCGCAAAATGTAGATAGTACGTCAGTGCAGTAGTAAGACTGTTGTATTGTCAGAGTTGTTTTTTGGCTGAGAAGTTCAGCGGAAGTCTCCGCCGTCTGTTCTGGCAATGTGTCAGGTCGAGTTCTCATCAACACCACCAAAAACGTAATCAGCACATTGGTGTTTGGGGGACTTGGCCTCCATGTATCTCACAACTTCAATGGAAGTTCAGCGGAATCGGGAGAGAGCCGAGGAAAATCACCCCACTGTTATGTGAAATGACTGCCGCGTTTGCTTGCAAAACGACAATATGACTGCAATTTAAAAAGTAATTCAATGAGGACGCCCTTCAGGTTTTAGAGGCGCTGTATCAATTAAATTTCTTTCTTTTCAGAGGACACATCAAAGATCAAGACATGATCAACCAACAACCACATTAAGGAACGTATTAATAAGTTTCAGCAATGGGGACCATCCCGCAACCTCCAGCATAATTTATATATTCTTTTGGCACAGGTCCCCGATTAAAGGCAACATTTGAACACGACTGTCCGCAGCAACCAAATGCAGACCTTTTAAGTTTGAATGGGACATTGGCATTAACACGACACTCTACTTGTCCGTTTAATCAAGTATCGTGGGCCGGTGCACTGATTTCAGCCATCACACTTATCAGCAGACACATCTTCACGGACTATACTAGACACTGGAGTCAGTTTTGCCTCTGGGGCGTTATCATTCACGTCAATTATTCGCAGATTAAATTCAATACCGGTCCTCCTTGATCTCTGATCTAACCAGTTTCCAGGTCCAATTTAAACAACCGCCGAACCCATTGGGAAGTGTGGATAGTTTTCGGGTCCAATTTGAACAACTCTCGAAACCGTTGGGAAGGGCATTTTACCTCGCCATGTGGTCCTCTGAAGCACAAAGCGCTTTGCGAACAGAGTGCATCGCCAACCAAGTGGGAACTTGAGATTTGGTGAGAGTGGAAATCTGTGGTAAAGTCGTGGGTGAATTGAAATTAAAATGCAGTTTAAAATTTAACTTAGAACTTTAAAACTTTAAAAGAAACTAATTTTAAAATGAAAGAGGTGACATTACACTATTGGATATAAGCTATAAACCACCAACTAGTTGGAAGGATATATAGGAGCAAATTTGCATGGAAATTACAGAGACGTGCAAAAGCTATATAGTAGCGATAACTGGGGACTTCAACTATGCTAATACAGACTGGGATAACAATAATAATATAAGGGGCAAAGAGCGGGAGGAATTTTTGTAATGTGTTCAGGATAACTTTCTTAACCAGTACGTTGCCAGCCCAATGAGGAAGGAGGCATTGCTGGACTTGATTCTAGAGAATGAGGTTGGCCAAGTGGATAATTTGTCCGTGGGGGAGCATTTAGGGAGCAGCGATCATAGTGTCATAAGGTTTAGAATAGCTTTGGAAAAGGAAATGGACCACTCTAAAGTAAAATTACTCAATTGGTGGATGCCCAATTTCAATGGGATGAGAACAGGTCTGGCCCAGGTAAATTGGAATCAAAATTGGCAGACAAAACTGTAATTGATCAGAGGGCGGCCTTTAAAGAGGAGATGGTTTGGGTAACATCTAAGCACGTTCACACGAGGCAGAAAGGTTGGGCAACTAAAGCCAGAGTCCCTTGGATGACAGAAGAGATAGCGAGTAAGATGAAACGGAAAAAAAGGGTGTTTGACAGATGTCATCAACCCATCTGATTGACTAATGACCTTTAGGGAAGGAAACCTGCCGTCGTCATCCGGTCTGGCCTATATGTGACTCCAGACTCACAGCAATGTGGTTGATTCTTAATCGGCCTCTGAAATGGCCTAACAAGCCACTCAGTCGTACAATCTGGCTACAAAATGTCACAATAAGCATAAAACTGGAAGGACCACCCAGCATCAGACCACAAGGCACAGGACACGACAAAGGCAAATCCTGCAATGTCCTCCTCTCTAACATCTGGGGACTTGTGCCAAAATTGGGAGAGCTGTCCCACAGACTAGTCAAACAGCAGCCTGACATAGCCATACTCACAGAAACATACCTTTCAGACAACGTCCCAGAGTCTTCCATTAGGCAGGACAGACCCACCAGAGATGGCGGTGCAGTGATATAGAGTCAAGACGAAGTGGTCCTTGGAGTCCTCAATATTGACTCCGGACCCCATGAAATCTCTTGGCATCAGGTCAAACGTGGGCAAGGAAACTTTCTGCTGATTACCACCTACAGCCATCCCTCAGCAGATGAATCAGTCCAAATCCATGTTGAGCATCACTTGGAGGAAGCACTGAGGGTAGCAAGGGCACTGAATGTACTCTGGGTGGCGGACTTCAATGTCCATTACCAAGAGTGGCTCGGTAGCACCACTACTGACCAAGCTGGCCGAGTCCTGAAGGACATAACTGCCAGACTGGGCTGCGGAAGGTGGGCAGAGAAACAACATGAGGGAAAAACCTACTCGACCTCGTCCTCACCAATCTACCAGTCGCAGATGCATCTGTCCATGGCAGTTTTGGTAGGAGTGACCACTGGACAGTCCTTTTGGAGAAGAAGTCCCGTCTTCACACTGAGGACACCATCCAACGTGTTGCGTGGAACTACCAACGTGCTAAGTGGGAGAGATTCAGAACAGATCTTGCAGCACAAAACTGAGCATCCATGAGGCGTTGTGGGCCATCAGCAGCAGCAGAACTGTACTCCAGCACAATCTGAAACCTCATGGCCCGGCATATTCCTCACTCTACGGTTACCAACAAGCCAAGGGATCAAACCTGGTTCAATGAGGAGTGTAGAAGAGCATGCCAGGAGCAACACCAGGCTTACATTAAAATAAGATGCCAAACAGGTGAAGCTACAACACAGGATTACATGCATGCTAAACAGTGGAAGCAACCTGCTATAGACAGAGCTAAGCGATTCCACAAACATCCAGTCATGAATGGTGGTGGACAATTAAACAACTAACGGGAGGTGGATGCTCCATCCTCAATGATGGCAGAGTCCAGCACATGAGTGAAAATACAAGGCTGAATCATTTTCAACCATCTTCAGCCTTAAGTTCCGAGTGGATGATCCACCTCGGCCTCCTCCCGATATCCCCACCAACACAGAAGCCAGTCTTCAGCCAATTCGATTCACTCCATGAGATATCAAGAAATGGCTGAGTGCACTGGATACAGCAAAGGCTATGGGCCCCGACAACATCCCGGCAGGAGTGCTGAAGACGTGGGCTCCAGAACTAGCTGCGCCACTAGCCAAGCTGTTCCACGACAGCTACTGTACTACCATTTACCTGACAATGTGGAAAATTGCCCAGGTATTTCCTGTCCACAAAAAGCAGGACAAATGCAATCTGGCCAATTAACACGCCATCAGCAATGTGATGGAAATTGTTGTCAACACGGGTATCAAGCGGCACTTACTCACCAATAACCTGCTCACCGATGCTCAGTATGGGTTCTGCCAGGACCACTCGGATCCAGGCCTCATCGGAGCCTTGGTCCAAATGTGGACAAAAGAGCAGAAGTTCAGAGGTGAGGTGAGAGTGAATTCCCTTGAAATCAAGGCAGCATTTGACAGAGTGTGGCACCAAGGATCCCCACTAAAATTGAAGTAAATGGGAATCACGGGGAAAACTCTCCAGGGGCTGGAGTCATACCTAGCACAAGCAAGATGGTAGTGCTTGTTGGAGGCCAATCATCTCAGCCACAGGACATTGCTGCAGGAGTTATCAGGGCAGTGTCCTAGGCCTAACCATCTTCAGCTGCTTAATCAATGACCTTTCCTCCAAAATAAGGTCAGAAATGGGGATGTTCGCTGATGATTGCACAGTGTTCAGTTCCATTTGCAACCCCTCAGATTATGAAGCAGTCCATGCCCGCCTGCAGCAAGACTTGGACAACATGCAGGCTTGGGCTGATAAGTGGCAATTAACATTCACACCAGACAAGTGCCAGTCAATGACCATCTCCAAAAATATAGAGTCTAAACCCCTCCCCTTGATGGTCAACGGTATTACCATTGCTGAATCCCCCACCATCAACAACCTGGGGTTCATCATTGACGAGAAACTTAACTGGACCAGCCACATACATATTGTGGCTACAAGAGCAGTTCAGAGGCTGGGTATTTTCCGGCGAGTGATTCACTGCCTGACTTCCCAAAGCTTTTCCACCATCTACAAGGCACAAGTCAGGAATGTGATGGAATACTCTCCACTTGCCTGGATGAGTGCGACTCCAACATCACTCCAGAAGCTCGATAATATTCAGGACAAAGCAGCCCTCTTGATTGACACCCCATCCACCACCCTAAACATTCACTCCCTTCATCATTGGTGCACTGTGGCTGCAGTGTGTACCATCTACAAGATGCACTCCAGCAACTCGCCAAGGCTCCTTCGACAGCATCTCCAAAATCCGCGATCTCTATCTCCTAGAAGGAAAAGGGCAGCAGGCACATGGGAACAACACCAACTGCACGTTCTCCTCCAAGTCACACACCATCCCGACTTGGAAATATATTGTCGTTCCTTCATCGTGTCTGGGTCTAAATCCTGGAACTCCCTTCCTAACAGCACTGTAGGAGAACCTTCACCACACGGACTGCATCGGTTCAAGAATGCGGCTCACCACCACCTTCTCAAGGTCAATTAGGGGTGGGCAATAAATGTTGGCCTTGCCAGCGACGCCCACATCCCCTGAATGAAGAAAAAATATCCGAAAACGACCCGTTTATTCCTGCTCTCTGTTTTCTGTCCGTTAACCAATCCTCAGTCCATGCAAATATATTACCCCCAATCCCATGAGCCCTTCGCTCGTGTAACAACCACTTATGTTGCACCTTTTGAAAGTCCAAAATTGCTACATCCTCTGGTTCCCCCTTATCTACGCTGCTAGTTACAACCTGAAAAATTTCTAAAAGATTTGTCAAACACGATTTCCCGTCCATAAAACTGTGTTGACTCTGCCTAATCATATTAAGACAGAAATCGCTCCTGAAATAACAGAGAGCTCCACAGCACTCTCTGTTGTTAGTTACGAAATGGAGGAAGAAGTTCTGGCGTTTGTACTTGCACAGTGAAAGGCAGAAATCCGGAACTTGCTCCTAGTCGTTCACTGGTGGTCGGAGGACTTCGAATTAAGGGTCATTGCACGCTGCAATCATAGAAATCTTTCAAGAAACGCAAACTTACTTATCTGCTCAGCTGGAAAGTAACTAATTATGCCACCAAACAGGTATGCTTAAAAATACAGGACTAAACTAAGTTTTAACATCGTGGTAAGTCTTAAAGAATGTCAAACAACTAAAAATTAACTTTTAAAAATGTGGAGTTTTTGGTCAATAAAATATTTTTTTAAATTAAAATATTAAAAATGTTATTTTTTTCACTCATCCCTTCTGTTTCTTTCATTTAATTTAATTAGTTCCTACCCTCTCTGTTTTGCCGCTGTTTATGACTGTTTTTACATCGATTTTAATGTTGTACCTTTCACTTCATGGTTTAACGCAAACATGCAGCAGGGAACGCAGCTATCATAAGTGCTGCGATCTGATTGGTCGACGGGAGAGATCGATCCTTTCGCTTCTCCCAGGGTCCGAGGTTTGCCGGAACTGACCCGGGGTTCTTCCATACTTCCTATTTGAGGAAGTGGCCGAGTAAAAGACCGCGCGAAGTTTGTGGGTTAGTATGAACCAACAGTGCCGCGAGCAGTGTTGTTTGGCTACTCTGAGCGATTTCTAACCCATTATGATTGTCTAAGTTCCCTGTTTTCACATTCTTAACAATAAATTCGAGCATTTTCCCTACGACTGATGGCCGACAGTTCCAACTTTTCTCTCCCTCCTTTTCTGAATATTGGGCTTACATTTGCTACCTTCCAATCCATGGGGACCATTCTCGAATCTCGGACAAACTGGAAGATCAAAACCAATTTATTATTTCTATGTTACGGGTTATGGACGGGGATAGATTCCTCGTGGCGTCTCGGCTCCTTATTAATATACAGCGTCGTAATGTGTCTTTACCAATAAGAGTATCGAGCTGCTCTTAAAGCTGGACGTTCTTAAATGATATTTAATTCCAATATGCCATAACATTTAATACTATGCAATCAATATTCCGCGTCATAAACGCGGATATTAAAACGGGACCTTTATAATCTTACTGTAACATTTATTATTTGTTCTTTTAAAAAAAACGAAGTAAAAGTTTAGGTCCCTGAAAAGAGAAGCAAGAAGTTTCCTTATCCAAGCGTACCGTGGAACTTCCTTCTTATTGGCGCCGTGATGCGTCACGTTACTTCGTGTCGGAGGGAAATATTGTTAGTACTGGTACACGTAAAATCATACATATTAGATACTTTTCTGCTTTTTATAGAGGGTGGAGAATAATTTCTTCCAGCGGTACTTCTTTTGTGTCTTCAATTACAATTTTGCAAAACAAAGACGCTGAGGAGGAACGGTATCACTCAGAGGATTATCCAGTTTTCAGTGCATCTTTGGATCCTTTGTTCAAATTGAGCCCGCAAAATATATATCTGTGTGAGATAGAAGGATTCGTAGAAAATGGATTTTCGGCTGCCTCAAGCATCTTCCTAGTCAATCTAATCCAAAGAACAGAGTAATTTGGCTCACAATGTTTACCAAAAGGGGCACAAAGATCATTATTATTGGAAGTGAAAATATCATGTTGTTATTGTAAGATGCTTTTGCGGAGTGGGATTAAACATAATTTTGGAGTGGAACAAATGTATTATTCCGCTAGCTTTGCTGGGATTACGCAACGCACACACTGGTTGGCTGAAATAGAAACGTTGTTCTTTCACTTTGCTAAAATCCTTCACTTTAATGCGGATAAAAGTGCATCAAGGAACGTACGTTAAAGAAGCACAACTGCCCTCTGCTGGATCAATGTTTGCATCTGGTTGGTGGGAACTAACGGAAAGCTTGCTAAGCCATCCGTCACCAGACCTGCTTGGAGCACATCAAGTGTTTTTTTTTAATTCATTCATGGAATGCGGGAGTCGCTGGCAAGCAGCATTTATTGCCAATCCCTTATTGCCCTTGAGAAGGTGGTGGTGAGCCACCTTCTTGAAACGCTGCATTCCGTGTCGTGAAGGTTCTCCCACAGTGCTGTTAGGAAGGGAGTTCCAGGATATTGACCCAGCGACGATGAAGGAACGGCGATATATTTCCAAGTCGAGATGGTGTGTGACTTGGAGGGGAACGTGCAGGTGGTGTTGTTCCCATGTGCCTGCTGCTCTTGTCCTTCTAAATCGCAGAGGTCGCGGGCTTGGGAGGTGCTGTCGAAGAAGCCTTAGCGAGCTGCTGTAGTGCATCCTGTGGATGGGATACACTGCAGCAACAGTGCGCTGGTGGTGAAGGGAGGGAATGTTTCAGGTGATGGGTGGGATGCCAATCAAGCGGGCTGCTTTGCCCTGGATGGTGTCGAGCTTCTTGAGTGTTGTTGGAGCTGCTCTCATCCAGCCAAGTGGACAGTATTCCGTCACACTCCTGACTTTTCCCTTGTAGATGGTGGAAAGGCTTTGGGGAGTCAGGAGGTGAGTCACTTGCCGAAGAATACCCAGCCTCTGACCTGCTCTTGTAGCCACAATATTTATATGACTGGTCCAGTTAAGTTTCTGGTTAATGGTGACCCCCAGGATGTTGATGGTGGGGGATTCGGCGATGGTAACGCCGTTGACTGTCAAGTGGAGGTGGTTAGATTCTCTCTTGTCGGAGATGGTCATTGCCTGGTACTTGTCTGGCTCGAAAGTTTCTTGCCACTTATCAGCCCAAGCCTGGATGTTGTTCAGGTCTTGCTGCATGTGGGCACGGACTGCTTCATTTTCTGAGAACTTCTGAATGGAACTGAACAATGTGCAATCATCAGCGAACATCCCCATTTCTGACCTTATGATGGAGGGAAGGTCATTGATGAAGCAGCTGAAGATGTTTGGGCCTAGGACACTGCCCTTAGCAACTCATGCAGCAATATCCTGGGGCTGAGATGATTGGCCTCCAACAACGACGAATATATTCATTTATGCTAGGTATGACTCCAGTGACTGGAGAGTTTTCCCCCTGATTCCCATTCACTTCAATTTTACTTGGACTCCTTGGTGTCACACTCGGCCAAATGCTGCATTGATGTCAAGGGCAGTCCCTCTCACCTCACCACTGGAATTCAGCTCTTTTGTCCATGTTTGGACCGAGGCTGTAATGAGGTCTGGAGCTGAGTGGTACTTGTGGAACACAAACTGAGCATCGGTGAATAGGTTATTGGTGAGTAAGTGCCGCTTGATACCACTGTCGACGACACCTTCCGTCACTTTGCTGATGATTGAGAGTAGATTGATGGAGGGGGTAATTGGCCGGATTGGATTTGTCCTGCTTTTTGTGGACAGTACATAGCTGGACAATTTCCCATATTGTCGGATAGATACCAGTGTTGTCGCTGTATTGGAACAGCTTGGCGAGAGGTGTCGCTAGTTCTGGAGCACTACATCCGGGATGTTGTCGGGTCGCATAGCCTTTGCTGCATTCAGAGCACTCAGCCGTTTCTTGATATCACGTGGAGTGAATCGAATTGGTTGAAGACTGGCTTCTGTGATGGTGGGGATATCGGGAGGAGGCCGAGATGGGTCATTCACTCGGCACTTCTGGCTGAAGATGGTTGCAAACGCTTCAGCCTTGTCTTTTGCACTCACGTGCTGGACTCTGCCATCATTGAGGATGGGAATGTTTACAGAGCCTCCTTTTCCCATTAGTTGTTTAATTGTCCACCACCATTCACGACTGGATGTGGCAGGACTGCAGAGCTTTGATCTGATCCGTTGGTTGTGGAATCGCTTAGCTCTGTCCATAGCATGTTGCTTCCGCTGTTTAGCATGCAAATTATCCTGAGTTGTAGCTTCAGCAGGTTGGCACCTCATTTTTAGGTACTCGTGCTGCTCCTGGCATGCTCTTCTACACTGCACATTGAACCAAGGTTGCTCCCCTTGCTTTTTCGTAATGGTAGAGTGAGGAATATGCCAGGCCATGAGGTTGCAGATTGTGCTCGAATACAATTCTGCTAATGGCCCACAGTGCCTCATGGATACCCAGTTTTGAGCTGCTAGATCTGTTCTGTATCTATCCCATTTAGCACAGTGGTAGTGCCACACAACACGTTGGATGGTATCCTCAGTGCGAAGACGGGACTTCGTCTCCACGAGGACTGTGCAGTGGTCACTCCTACCTTTTCTGTCATGGAGAGATGCATCTGCAACAGGTAGATTTGTGAGGACGAGGTCAAGTAGATTTTTCCCTCAGTATTGGTTTGCTCACCGCCTGCCGCAGGACCAGTCTGGCAGCTATGTTTTTCAGGACTCGGCCAGCAGTTGTTGCTACCGAGGCACTCTTGGTGATGGACATTGAAGACACCCACCCAGTGAACATTCTGTGCCCTTAGATATCCTCAGTGCTGCTCAACATGGAGGAGGACTGATTCGTCACCTCAGCCAGGCTAGTAAGTGGTAATCAGCAAGAGGCTGCCTTGCCCATGTTTGATCTGATGCCATGAGGTCCGGACTCAATGTTGAGGACTCCCAAGGCCACTCCCTCTTGGCTGTACGACCACCTCTGGTTAGTCTGTCCTGCCGGTGGGACAGGACATACCCAGGGATAGTGATGGAAGATTCTGGGATGTTGGCTTTAAGGGTATGATTCTGTGAGTATGGCTATGTTAGGCTGTT
This sequence comes from Heptranchias perlo, assembly GCF_035084215.1. Taxonomy (NCBI): domain Eukaryota; kingdom Metazoa; phylum Chordata; class Chondrichthyes; order Hexanchiformes; family Hexanchidae; genus Heptranchias; species Heptranchias perlo. Next base: position 8,593,792 of record NC_090338.1, on the reverse strand, counting down.
GCATGATTAGTCTGTGGGACAGCTCTCCCAATTTTGGCACAAGTCCCCAGAAGTTAATGAGGAGGATTTTGCAGGGTCGATTGGGCTTGGTTTGCCTTTGTCGTGTCTGGTGACTTGTGGTTCTTCTGGTTTTATTCTTATTATGACTTTTTTTTAAGCGAGATTTTCCAACTGAGTGGCTTGCTCGGCCATTTCAGAATCAATCACATTGCTGTAGGCCTGGAGTCACATATAGGCCAGACCGGGTAAGGATGGCAGCGTTCCTTCTCCTAAATGACATTCGTGAACCAGATGGGCTTTTATGACAATCCGGTAGTTTCGTGATCACCATTACTGATACTAGTATTTTAATTCCTGATTTTATTTAATTAATTGAATTTAAAGACCCCAACTGCTGTGGCGGGATTTGATCGCATGATTCTCGGATTATTAGTTCAGATCTCTGAATTACTATTCCAGTAACATAACCACTATACCACCGTACCAGCAACAATCTCCTTTGCCAGAACTGCACACTACCCCAAAATCAGCCAGGAGAGCAAAGATAACCCCCCACCTTCTTTTCGACACTATCTACTGCTTTCCCTGCTACCTGCATCCCTATCCCCAACAAAAAGTGTGAGGAGCTGATAGACTTCGTTATTACCATGATTGGGATCTGCTGCTTTACCCTTGCCCACCAAGCCAAAGCCACCACCAATCCCGCAGGCTCCACACTGCCATAGCCTGAGCACATGTCTTTATGCAGTTTCTATTCTATCTTACTTTATGCTCTCTTCAAGCAAATATGACCTGCTCATACCTTATCCTTTGTAAACATTCACATTGAATTCTCCTTCATGCAACCCCATACTCGCTGATGTTATAAATGGTTCCCTCCCGTCAAGTACTCTTCTCCCCCCTCAACTACTCCTTGTGGTAGCAAATTCCTCCTTCTAACTACTTTCTCCTGAATTCTCTATTGGATTTGTTAGTGACCATCTTATATTATGGCCCCTAGTCCACCGCAAGTGTTAAAAAGAGCTTCCTGAATTCACTCATAAATGGCCTGGCACTGTTGCAATCATTCACGAAAGTGCTGGTAAGCCTTGTTGGCCTACTCTCCATGCCTTTTCTGAACTCTGAGGACTCCCTCAACTGCTACAAACCAGTTTAGATTTGAGGTCGACGCACCATTTTAAAGAAATCAATAACTGTGCAATTTCGCACTAGTTATCTATAATTCGCCTTTTTACAACCCATTTAAAGCTAAATAAGACTTACACTGACAATTTCCATGAACGTTCCGAACAGTGCATTCCGCAAGTGTAGAATTTTGGATCGGAACAATTGCGAAGCCTGAAGCCAATGAAGTAATTGTGCTTATGATCTATGGAAGACATTTTCTTTTAAATTTTACTGGTGTACGTTTTCTTCAAGCTGACGTGATATTTGCCACGTGCCAACTTTCTGGCACAACTTTTCTTTCCGCAGAATTTGTAAAATTGCAGTTACAACATTCATTCCCTTTTCCCTAGCGACTCCAGGTCAAGTATTGCACCCCTCCTTGCTTTCGGGGCAACATATCGACGGAGAAAGCAATACGGAATATGGAACAACAAAAAACTCTTTTTATCGCAAACATATTCCCTATCGAAGGTGTCAGGTCAAGTGCTAAAACCTGCTACCACCATGACAGTAGATGGTGTTACCTGTGACTAGTCAACGTCGCATACTGGGTGGAAGTTCAGTGACCTAGCCACCATCAGAAAGTGCCAACGGTGTCGGGCAAATGCACGCCTGGAGGAATGCATCAAGCTAACCCATTGGCAATATATGGAGGTGACCAAGTACCGTAGAAATGTAATGCAACTAAAGTAGGTAATAAACCAATGAAACAGAAGCCACGGAGATTCCAAAGCACACCACCAAGCTATGGTAGCGCAATTATATTACTGTACCAGTTAACCAGAGGCCTGGGCTAATAATTCATAGAACATGAGTTCAAATCCCACCATGGCAGACTGAGAATTTGCATTCAGTTTAACAACTCTGGAAATAAAAAGTTGACATCAGTAAAAGTAACCATGAAGCTGTTGGGTTTTTGTTGCAAACAGTGAACTGTTTCACTAATGTCCTATGGAGAAGAAAACCTCCCGTCCTTACCCATTCTGGCCTTTATGTCACTGCAGTCCCACACCAAAATGGTTGACTATTAATTGCCCTTTGAAGTGGCCCAGCAAGTCATTAAATTCTATCAAACTGCTACGTGCAGCATTTCAAGAAGAATGCCCACCATCACCTTCTCATTGCATTTAGGGGTAGGCCACGAATGTCGGCCTTGCCAGCAACACCCACGTTCCGAGAATGAATAAAAAGCCCCTGCCTTAATGAGGTGTTGATGACAGTCACAGGAGGTCTGACAACCGGTGATGATGGTCTTAGACTTTATTTTTGGAAATTTAAAATTCCTAGAACAATAATTTAATTATTAATACACACTGCTCCGTTTTCATCCTCAGTTAGTTTCCCACTGTTGAATAATTTATAATATACCCTCATTAATATGTCCATGATTTCTGATACGTCAGCTCAATATCTGGATCCCCTTCTGCGTTTAAATGTTTAGAATGCAATAATATAATACACTGCCTACTACCAGGTATGATTTTATTCGGGAGTAAACAATTACAATTGTTTGGCTTGTTATGACAAGTGCCTTATTGCTGTTATGCTCTGTCTTCAGAAGTGATAGCTTATCTGCGACCAATAAAAATATTAATTGTTCGCTGGGAAACATACCACGATACCGCGTGTCTAATTGTGAGGTTTGGAGTCAGAGGGAATGGGGGATTAAGTTTGGATTTGGAACGCTAACGTGAGGCAGTTGAAAAATTAAATAGATCATCTTGAACGAAATTCTTCCTAATCTACAGCTATTGCTTGTAAACTGTGGTCACAATGCATTGCTTATTTCACATGCTTAAACCGCTTCAAGCTCATTTGTTTTAAAAGATTATTTCTTTCAACTGAACAATATTCTGGCATGTAAATACGATACATTTCAAATATATGTCAACATTTTCTTCCTTTCACCAATTACTTATTTTGTGGTTTGTGTTACCAACATAATCGCTTGCTCTTTGGTGTAAGCTATTGAATTGTTTTTCAAGTCTACAGCCCTTTACAAATGATTCCAATATGTATGCTGATAAACCGGTCGTTGGATTTATAAACCAAAACGAAAAGAAGGGTCGTATTGTAACTTTTAATTTAGACTGATCAAAAAATGTGGACATGTAATTTATTTACACTTTCTGTTCACATATGAAATAATTGATGAATATTCTGTTGAACTCTCCATCAAATCAATCTCCATCACGTTGAATACATGCGCTTAACATGCATTGATGACATGACACCGTGAAAGAAGCATAGCAACTGGCATCCAAGGCTATGGCTGTCACGATAACATTAGTGTTGAGTTCATGTACAGAAGGGTCGTGGTCGTGAACTTCGGCCGGTCAACCTTTAAGTGGTTGATTGTTAAAGGAAGACTGGTATAAGCGTTGTTGGATATAAAGATGAACGCAGATCGTACTTCACCTTCGTTGCCCAGGACAGGGTGTCAGGTATAACAATTGAAGATCATATCTATTGAAAGCAGAAGCAGACCGACAGAAAATCCGGGAATGTTGTTCTCTTCTATATGAATCCGCATCAGTCTTGTTGTGTTCCAATAAAACGCTGATGAAAAATTAAAGTGAAGTACTGTTAAGTTCAGAGTTCCTTCTCGTAACGCTACGTTCAGAAGTTTCTAAAGGCGTGAAAGGTTAAAGAGAATATTCTTTGTGGCCTTGCGCGGGCTGATCTCTTTTAGCTTTAATTTTGAGGTTTCTATTACGTAAATATGATCCTGGTAAGACAGTTGCAGTGTTGATATATCCCGATAACGTTCCGTAATTGTATTGTGTAGGTGCATATAGTCGATTTTGCTGTTTCGATTACGGAGCAGAAAAAATGTCATATAGCTTTCAAAGCATATTTAGATATATAGAATAACATAGAATTAGGTAGAATGTAAAGCACAGAAAGAGGCCATTCGGCTCAACTGGTCCATGCCGGTGTTTAAGCTCCACTCCAGCCTCTTCCCCATCCCCACTTACTCTCACCCGATCAGCATAACCTTCTATTCTTTTTTTCGAATGTACTTATCTAGCTTCCCCCTAAAAACCTTCTGATTAAAGAATGTAGCCATCTTTAAGCAAGATCCCGATGCGAAACTGTGTGCTTCATAAAGCTTTCTAATCTGAGACTGACCCTTTCTTGAAGATGAGACTGACCCTTTCTTTAAAAAGCATAATTACTGGGTTCAGAAGGAGATAGATTACTTTTATGGTGGAGGCATCACTTTTGTTTGATACGGGTGGTGTGTTTCATTGTTCTTTAAACATTAGCACGCTGATTCTTACTGTAAGCAAACTGGAAAGCTGTTGTGTTCAGTTGCACAGCAAATGAACAGGGACACCCTAAACAGTCTCACTATGGTCTGAGTTCACTATGCATGGTTTCTATTGCATTATCATGGAACAAAATGCAGGACAAGGAGATTCAAGCCAAATTCAAGTGTACTCTGAGGAATGTACAAAACCATAATTTCTCGTTAACTATTTTTTAACCAATCATGCTAATGCGGTCCTCAGAAAATGAAACACGACGGATGGAACAACTAGCTATTTAAACCAATTCACGTTCAGATTTTTATCAGAAAAATACTAAAGAATATTAACTCGTATAATTACAGCCCCCTCAACCACTTCTTCCATGCTTGCCACGAAAGTTGCACTCAGTTACCAAGACGACAACAATTCCCTTCTATAAATGGAAAACACAACTGTAAAATGGTTGGCGTTGGCAGAAAAAATGGCAAAGAGCAGGCACTCTTAGATAAAATTTCGGGACCTTTTACATTCTTAAGTAAAATCAAGATGAAAGCCTGTCCATAATTCTAGTGGTAACACTTCCTCTTGGAGCTTCTTCAGAAGCATTTCATGTTATGTAGGTGATCCCATCCACTCTTGCAGGACAGGCAGAACAAGAGCGAAGTTTCAGACAGGCTAGAAGTTCCAGACAGTATGGCGTTCCTTCCTCCAAACACAGACGCAGATGGTAATGACGTATTTTACAAAATTTCCAGGAAATGTATGTGTTTATGAATCTGCGAGCATAGAAGTTCATCAGAAAACAACTATCTAAAACGCATTGCAACTGAAAACAAATACGTGAGATCCGTATGGTGTGCTGATTACAACAAACATTAGGTGAAAGCTGCTGGATTCTTTTGAAAATCTAACCGGTAATTAATGTTTTATCTTGGAAGCGAACTTGCAACCCATGTGACTCCAGATGTGACTCCAATCCTATGCTTTGTGATTGACTCTTAATACTCACTCCCATTCTCTACTCAATAGCATGGCTGCAATGCATGCCATCCAGAGGGTGCACTGTAGCATCTCGCCAAGGCTTCTTCGACAGCACCTCACAATCCTCGACCTTCGCCAACGAGAAGGATAAGGATAGCAGGTGCATGGAAATACCATCACCTCCAAATTGCTGTCCAGGTCGCACACCATCCCGACTTGAACATACATCGCGGTCCCTTCATGGTCGCTGGATGGAAATCCTGGAACTTCCTACCTGACGGCCCTGTCGGAGTACCTTCACCACACGAAACGTAACGGTTCAAAAATAAGGCTTACCACCTTTTTGTAAAGGAAAACTAGGGATTTGCAATAAATTCTGTCCTTGCTAGTGACACCCATTACCCAGAATTAATATTTTTTTCAAATATCTCAGCTCAACTAGGGAAGAACAAAATGTACTGTCCCGCCAGAGATGCCCAGATCGCATCAACAAATAGAAAGATCCTTTTCTCCTCCAATTCAATCACAGTTTTAGATAATCAACCATGTGATAGTTCTCTCGGCAGATTCCAAAGAAGCTCAATACATTTAACTTAAAATGATAGCGGAATGTTTCTAAACGGACGACATTTAATTGAAAAAATGTCAAACTTTTCACCACAAGCAACAGTGAAGCCAAGGGCATCAAAGCACCACGTATACTACAGAAAACAAAGGCTAGCCCTCCGTAAAAGAACTGTTTTCTGTCGTGGTGTTATTGGAAGGTGTCGATATCAGACTTTTGTGCAGTTCAACTAAACAGATTAAACACCGAAAAAGCAGTCTCCATGCTAACTTTAATAACAATCACAAAATGACATTGATGAGAATGCATCTATATTATATGCGTCATTTTATACAAATACTTGTGCTACACTATCCATCTCCATAGATATACATTTAAATTTCTCTCTTTCACTCTGTGCGATTGTATATAGACGCACACCTCGGAAAAATGAATGCATGTCAATTGCAGTATAAATTGGCTACCTAACTTATCTTCCTGTATTGGTGTCACAAACGTTGATATCATCGAGAGGCAAGGTCGGATGGCAGGGTTTTAAAAATAAGAAATCACTCTTGGAGGATTCCGGAGACAGACAAACGGTATAATTATACGATTCGCGAATGGGCAGCGTTTTACCATTCTCGTTGTAATTTAAAGTTGTTCTTGGGACATGTTTACGATTAAAGGCATTAGTGGGATTCTTCCGTCTGTAGCAACACGTTCCGGAAGTGTAACTGTGAATATTTCTGTCTTGTTTACACTTCACAGCGACGAGCAAAGTTATTATTAAGAGAAATATACAGGATGTTGACCCCAAAGTTACGATTAAAAACAAATTTAGATCTGAAAAATAGTCAGGAGTTCTGGGTCTGTTACGTCGCTCAGCGAGATTTTCAGTAAAATTGGCCAGGACTGAAAAGAGAATTGTCACCGTACTGGAGAGGCCCGGCTGCCCATTATCTTTCACCAAAATTACAAGTCTTTGTGTAAGGGCATCTTGGTCCCTAAACTTTCGGGTTGTTCTTATTTCTCCAGAGAAAAATCCCACACTAACAATGCTGCGATCTGTAGCTTCTATGAGCTGGTAGGAAAGTCGTGCGTTCTGTCCGGAATCTGCGTCAGTAGCAATTACCTTGGTAAGCAAGTATCCTGAATATGCTGACTGAGGCACAATCCCCACTGCCGCTGAACTGTTCCGCTGTAAAGGTGAAACAATTAACGGAGCATTGTCATTTTGGTCCAAGATAATAACATTCACGATGGCGGTGCTACTTAGAGAGGGGACTCCAGCATCATGAGCTTGAATTTTGATCTGGAAATTCTTCAGTTTTTCATAGTCAAAGGAGCGCAGCGCGTAAATGCGCCCAGTTTCCAAGTTAACAGTAACGTCTCCAGACGCAAAAATATCTTGCATGCGACTCTCCAAAACAGAATACGAGACCTTGCCATTCTTGCCCAAATCAGGATCCAAAGCGGTAACAGCATATATCGATGCACCAGGAGCATTGTTCTCCATCAGGAACACGTTATATGGAGACTGTGTAAACCGTGGAGCATTATCATTTATATCAGAAACCGAAATGAGGACGGTTTTATTTGTTGAAAGAGGGGGCGATCCTGTATCCCAGGCTGAAATAGAGACGTTGTATAGCGGAGTGGTTTCGCGATCTAGTGTTTCGCTGACTACCAACTTATACTGGTTCGGCAAAGACTTCTGAAGTTTAAACGGGACATTCGCAGGTACCCGACACCGGACATTTCCATTTTCACCAGAATCGCGATCCACTACACTGATTATAGCGACTACAGTCCCGAGGGCAGCATCTTCACGTACCATGCTGGATAACGAGGTCAGCTTTACTTCCGGGGCATTATCATTAACATCAATTAATTCAATAAGAACTTTGGCACGTCCAACTAATGCGGGGACACCATTGTCCACAGCCTGTACCTCAAGTTCATAAACATTTTGTTCTTCATAGTCTAGTTGTCCTTGAAGTCTAATCTGGCCAGTTTCTGGGTCCAATTTGAACAACTCGCGAACACTCTGAGAAACGTGGCCAGTTAAAGAATATTTTACCTCGCCATTTGTTCCATCGTCTAAATCAGCACCGTTTATTATAATCACCAAGGTTCCTTTAGGTGCGTTTTCGATTACGTTAACCCTGTATATTTGATGATCGAATACGGGGGCATTATCATTGCTATCCAGTACAGTGATAATGATTTCTGCTGTGCCAGATCTGTGAGGAATCCCACCGTCAATGGCCGTCAGTATCAGTTGATAGGTCGACTGTTGCTCACGGTCTAAGGGTTTTTCTAATCGCAATTCTGTAATTTTACTCCCATCACTTCTGCTGTGTATCTTCAGGCCGAAGTGCTCGTTTGTGCTGATTTGATAAGTATTGACTGTGTTTGCACCCACGTCTGCATCGTGCGCACTCTCCAGAGGGAAAAGCGCTCCGGCTGCTGTTAACTCAGAGATTTGCAAAGAATATCGATTTTTCGTAAAACTGGGCGAGTTATCATTTACATCTAATATCTCCACTTCAAAGCGGTACATTTCCAAAGGGTTTTCTACCGCTACGTCGTAAGAAATAGAACAGGTTGAGCTTTGTCTACAGAGTTCTTCCCTGTCGATTCTCTCGTTCACAACTAAAATGCCATTCTCCATCTTTATCTTCAATAATTGCATGCCGTCATCAGAGACCAGCCGAAATTTGCGAGCTGTCATTTCCCGAATGCTTAGGCCTATATCTTCGGCGATACTCCCAACAAAGGCACCGGGCTCCAGTTCTTCGGGCATCGAGTATCGAATTTGTCCGAAAACTAGGTCACAGATACACATTAGGACAATAAAAGACAAACCGCGACTGAGTGAATTCGCCATTGTTCTGGATAAGATCATTCTTTGAATGTACCAAAATGTCCGTAAATCCCTTTGTTTTATCTGGCTTGTTGTACGACCAAATGGATTGTCTGATGCATCAAAATGCCGATATTAAACCGGTAAACGTAACATCTAGGCATGAGCGGTCTTTCTTAACATGACTCGACGGTTTAAACGCAGGCAGCGACTGCCTTGCCCTTTGCGTCTGCTCTGTGTTTAGCAATGATGGAGGAGGGGGTAGATCCCTTACAGCGCCTGGGTTCCTTATTGGTAGACAGCGACACAACGAGTCCTAACCCATAATTGCACCAAGCATTTCTTAAAGCTGAACTGCTTTAACTCACTTATAATTCCAAAGAATATCTATATTTAATACTGCGCAATCAAAATTCCCCGGTTTGCAGGCAAATATACACAAGGAATGTCGTATAGATTTTAATTACTGCAATGTTTTGAACCATTTTTTTGCATTGGTAATTTGCCAGTTAAAAAAAAAATGTTATTTACAAGGAATTGCACTTTCACCGAAATAAACCCATTATAACGATACTGTAAGGTAGGTTAATCATATTAAGTATACATTTTAATTAATATTTTTTGCAAAATAAGGGTAATTTGATTCAAACTCTAACATTTAAGGATTGGAAAGCAATGGACAAGGCTTGCTTGACTCGTGGCTTTTCTCGGTTCTAATTGGATGACTGGCTGCCTCTAATACCAATTCCAATGCCTCACATTTCTACGACTACGAAGAAACATATTACTGGTAGGACTGTGAATTCTTTGAATCGTAGTTCCATAATTCCCATCAGACCAACGAGGAGAAACTTACCAAGACAACAGCACTGCACTAATGCAGAGCATGATGGCATTGGTGGAGTCAGCTGCAATCACCAGGCTCAAAATTCACGATAAACATATCCAAACGCCATTGAACTACTAGATCGTTTATATTGGTACTTTCAACATGTGATGTAGGGGTTTACCAAAGCGCTACTGAAGAATTCATGCTCGTATATCAGGTAGCTATTGGCCAGTATTACATTTGTCGCCAAACAACGCATGCAATTAAGGAATGGGGTGCGGGGATAAACCTAAGCAGAGAACGAACCGGCTGCTCAAACATACCTCGAATTGAGCATTCATTTCTTCATTCACAAAGGGAGGCCAGAACACGGCTGATATTCCAAATTTAGAATTGTGGCGTTAGTTCGGCAAGCATACTCTTTTGTGCTTGAAATTAAGGCACGTTACAAGGAAAGCGGAGAGGAAGCGTTACTGTGAATCTGATGAGGTCATACCTGATTTCGAGTTCTTCGATGCTAGCTGAAGGCATCCGAAATTGAAAGTATTTCGCCCTCTCATCACCAACATCCCTCGCCTTCGAAACATAAGAACAGGGGTAGGCCATTCAGCCCCTCGAGACGTTTCCGCTATTCAATGAGCCCGTGACTGACCTATATCCAAATTCCATTTACACGCCTTGGCTCCATGTCCCTTAATACCCTTTGGCGTTAAACATCTGTCCATCTCAGATTTAAAATTATTAATTGAGCTAGCATTAACTGCTGTTTGCGGGAGAGAATTTTGTGGGAGAGAATTCAGTCTACCTTCTACCAGCCTTTGCGTGAAGAAGTGTTACCTACCTTCTCTCCTGATTTGCCTGGCTCTAAATTTATGGTTATGTGCCATTATCCCAGACTCCCCAAACAGCGGAAAACTTTTCTCTATCTACCCTATAAATTCCTTTCAATGTTTTAAAAACCTCAAATCAAATCTTCACTTAACTTTCTATATTCCAGGGAATACAAGCCTAGTTTATGAAATGTCTCCTCATAATTTAACATTTGGAGCCTGGTCACATTGTGATGAATCTGCACTGCACTCCTTCCAAGACGAATGTATCATTTCCAAGGCCCAGTGCCCAGAACTGTACATTGTAGTCCAGATGTGGTCGAACCAGGGCTCTCACCTTTCTTAATCAATCTTGATCAGCTCAATAGCGACAGAAAAATGTGATTTGGCCTGGAATTATGCAAAAATCACTAGTCTCAGTCCTGTATCTGTAGACTGCAATGCTCACCTGTGATTTCCGGTTACATCCTTCCAGAGATGGACCCAAAGCTTCAAATTTTAAACTCTCATTCTGATGTTTAAATTACTTGATGGCCTGGACTATCCCTATCTCTGTAACCACCTCCAGCCATGTTCTCCGCAGCCTTCAACATGTCATCAATGAGGACAAACACCTCGCTATGGCCATCCCCACACCTCCACTACTCGCCTTTAAACAGCCACCCAACCTCAAACAGACCATCGTTCGCAGCAAACTACCTAGCTTTCAAGAGAACAGCGTCCACGACGCCACACAACCCTGCCACGGTAACCTCTGCAAGACATGCCAGATCATCGACACAGATACCACCATCACACGAGAGGACACCACCCACCAGGTGCATGGTTCATACTCCTGTGACTCGGCCAACGTTGTCTACCTCATACGTTGCAGGAAAGGATGCCCCAGAGCATGGTACATTGGCGAGACCATGCAGACGCTGCGACAACGGATGAACGGACACCGCGCAACAATCGCCAAACAGGAGGGTTCCCTCCCAGTCGGGGAACACTTCAGCAGTCATGGACATTCATCCACCGACCTTCGGGTAAGCGTACTCCAAGGCGGCCTTCGAGACTCACGACAACGCAAAATCGTCGAGCAGAAATTGATAGCCAAGTTCCGCACCCATGAGGACGGCCTCAACCGGGATCTTGGGTTTATGTCACGCTACACGTTACCCCACCAGCGAACAAATGTTATCTGTTTTTAATATAATGGGTCATTTGCTGGCTCTCTCTGCCTTCCGGATGTTTCTGCCTCTCTCTGTTTTTTTTCTCTGTTTTTTTTCCCTGTTTGTTTTTTTGTTGAATGTGTATTCGGGGGTTCTGCAGGTGACACCTCTCTGTCTGAACACGGTGATTGCCTTGGCAACGGGCAGTTGCAGGGGCAGTCTGTAAACACCATGTATTGTTCTATATGTATAAATGCGTAGGCTTCAAGGAGCTCTTGAAACATTTGCCTGAGGAAGGAGGAAATCTCCGAAAGCTTGTGAATTTAAAATAAAATTGCTGGACTATAACTTGGTGTTGTAAAATTGTTTACAATCATCTTTTCAGGCAGTGCATTCCTGATCAAAACAACTCGCTTGGTTAAGTATTCTCCTCATCTCCTCCAGAGTTCTTTTTTGCCAATTGTCTTAAATCGTTGTGCTTTGCTTACCAATCCTCCTGCCAGTGGAAACAATTTCTCCCAATCTACTCTATCAAAACGCCTCATAATTTTGAACAACTCGATTAAAACTTCTCTTAACCTTTCATGCTGGAAGGAGAACAATCACTACTTCTCTAGTTGGTCCATATAACTGAAGTCCCTCATCCCTGGTACCATTCTAATAAATCTCGTCTGTGCCCTCTCCAAGGCCTGACATCGTTTCTAAAGTGTGGTGCCTAGAATTGGTCACAATACTCCAGCTGAGGCCTAACTAGTGATTTATAAAGGTTTGCCACAACTTCTTTGCCATTCTACTCTATGTATCTATTTATAAAGCCAAGAATCCCGTATGCTTTTTAACAGCATTGTCGACCTGTCCTGCCACCTTCAAAGATTTCTGTATGTGTTCCCCAAGTCTCTTTGTTCCTGCATCCTCTGTTATGATTAACAAAAAACATTTGCTCAAGCAACATTATTTCGAATTGAGGAGAACAATCAATAGGTAAATTCCGACTCATCCAAGAAAAGAAACTATGCTGTAAAGTTAATAAGATGAAACCAAAGAAAGGGACGACCAAGAATGGAATACTGGTAGCCAGCACAAACATCCGTGCAATTCTTTGACGACACCTCGAAGGAAGTGGGAGCTTATTTTTCCAGAATATGTTTGCTTCTTTCCTGAAATAAAACAAGAGGAGGGTACGGTAGCATCGTGGTTATGTTACTGGACTAGTAATCCAGAGGTCTGGACTAATAATCCGTAGTCATGAGTTGAAATCCCACCACGGCAGCTGGGGAATTTAAAATCAATTAACTAAATTGAATTAATAAAATAAAATCGAGAATTAAATACTAGTATCAGTAAGGTGGCCATGAAACTACTGGATTGTCGTAAAAAAAACATCCGGTTCACTAATGTCCTTTCGGGAAGGAAAGCTGCCCTCCATACCCGGTCTGGCTGATATGTGACTCCAGACCCACAGCAATGTGGTTGATTCTTAATTGCCCTCGGAAATGGCCAAGCAAGCCACTCAGTTGTATAATTTTGCTAAAAAAAAGTCACAATAAGAATAAAACCGGACGGACGACCCTGCACCAGACAAGACAAAGGCAAACCAAGCCCAGTCGAGCCAGCAAAGTCCTCCTCACTAACATCTGGTGACGTGTGCCAAAATTGGGACAACTGTCCCACACACGAGTCAAGCAACAGCCTGACATAGCCATACTGACAGAATCATACCTTTCAGCCAACGTCCCAGAATCTACCATCACCATCCCTGGGTATGTCCTTTCCCACCGGTAGGACGGACCCACCAGAGGTGGCGGTACAGTGATATGCAGTCAGGAGGGAGTGGCACTGGGAGTCCTCAACATTGACTCTGGACCCCATGAAATCTCATGGCACCAGTTCAAACATGGTCAAGGAAACCTCCTGCTGATTACAACCTACCGCCCTCCCTCAGCTGATGAATCAGCCCGCCTCCATGTTGAGCATCATTTGGAGGAAGCACCGATGGTAGCAAGGGCATAGAATGTAGTCTGGGTGGGGGACTTCAATGTCGATCACCAAGTGTGGCTCGGTAGCACTACTACAGACCGAGCTGGCCGAGACTTGAAGGACATAGCTGCTAGACTGGGCTTGCGGCAGGTGGTGAGTGAACCAACACGAGGGAAAAACTTACTTGACCTCGTCCTCACCAATCTACCTGTCGCAAATGCATCTGTCCATTACAGTATTGGTAGGAGTGACCACCACACAGTCCTCGTGGAGATGAAGTCCCGTCTTCGCACTGAGGACACCATCCAACTTGTCGTATGGCACTATCACCGTGCTAAATGGGATAGATTCAGAACAGATCTAGCAGCTGCCATCCATGAGGCGCTGTGGGCCATCAGCATCAGCAGAATTGTATTCCAGCGCAATGTGTAACCTCATGGCCCGGCATATTCCTCAGTCTACCATTACCAACAAGCCAGGGGATCAACCCTGGTTCAATGTGGAGTGTAGAAGAGCAAGCCAGGAGCAGCACCAGGCGGACCTAAAAATGAGGTGCCAACCTGGTGAAGCTACAACCCAGGACCACGTGAATGCTAAACAGTGGAAGCAACATGCTATAGACAGAGCTGAGCGATTCCACAAACAACGGATCAGATCAAAGCTCTGCAGTCCTGCCACATACAATTGTGAATGGTGGTGGACAATTAAACAACTAACGGGAGGAGGAGGCTCTGTAAACATCCCCATCCTCAAAGATGACGGAGTCCAGCATGTGAGTGCAAAAGACAAGGCTGATGCGTTTGCAACCCTCTTCAGCCAGAAGTGCCGAGTGGATGATCCATCTCGGCGGCCTCCCGATCGCCCCACCATTTCAGAAGCCAGTCTTCAGCTAATTCGATTCACTCCACGTGGTATCAAGAAACGGCTGAGTGCACTGGATACAGCAAAGGCTATGAGCCCCGACAACATCCCAGCTGTAGTACTGAAGTTTTGTGCTCCAGAATTGGCTGCGCCTCTAGCCAAGCTGGTCCAGTACAGCTACAACACTGGCATCTACGAGACAATGTGGAAAATTGCCCAGTTGTGTCCTGTCCACAAAAAGCAGGACAAATCCAATCCAGCCAATTAATGCCCCATCAGTCTACTCAATCATCAGCAAAGTGATGGAAGGTGTCGCCGACAGTGCTATCAAACGGCACTTACACACCTATAACCTGCTCACCGATGCTCAGTTTGGGTTCCGCCAGGACCACTCAGCTCCAGACGTCATTACAGCCTTGGCCCAAACATGGACAGAAGAGCTGAATTCCAGTGGTGAGGTAAGAGTGACTGACCTTGACATCAAGGCAGCATTTGACCGAGTGTGGCACCAAGGAGCACGAGTAAAATTGAAGTCAATGGGAATCAGGGGGAAAACACTCCAGTGGCTGGAGTCATACCTCGCACAAAGGAAGACTGTAGTGGTTGTTGGTGGCCAATCACCTCAGCCCCAGGACATTGCTGCAGGAGTTCCTCAAGGCAGTGTCCTCGGCCCAACCATGTTCAGCTGCTTCATCATCGGAATATAGGAACATAGGAACAGTAGTCGGCCATTCAGCCCCTCGTGCCTGCTCCGCCATTTGATAAGATCATGGATGATCTGTGATCTAACTCCAGAAATCTGCCTTTGGCCCATATCCCTTCATAACTTTGGTTGCCAAAAAGCTATCTATCACAGATTTAAATTTCGCAATTGAGCTGGTATCAAATGCCGTTTGCGGAAGAGAGTTCCAAACTTCTATCACCCTTTATGTGCAGAAATGTTTTCAAATCTCACTCCTGAAAGGTCTGGCTCTAATTTTTAGACTGTGTCCCCTACTCCTAGAATCCCCCACGAGCGGAAATAGTTTCTCTCTATCCTTTTTTTTAAATTCGTTCACGGGATGTGGGCGTCGCTGGCGAGGCCGGCATTTATTGCCCATCCCTAATTGCCCTCGAGAAGATGGTGGTGAGCCGCCTTCTTGAACCGTTGCAGTCCGTGTGATGACGGTTCTCCCACATTGCTGTTAGGAAGGGAGTTCCAGGATTTTGACCCAGCGATAATGAAGGAACGGCGATATATTTCCAAGTCGGGATGGTGTGTGACTTGGAGGGGAACGTGCAGGTGGTGTTGTTCCCATGCGCCTGCTGCCCTTGTCCTTCTAGGTGGTAGAGGTCGCGGGTTTGGGAGGTGCTGTCGAAGAAGCCTTGGCGAGTTGCTGCAGTGCATCCTGTGGATGGTACACACTGCAGCCACAGTGCGCCGGTGGTGAAGGGAGTGAATGTTTAGGGTGGTGGATGGGGTGCCAATCAAGCGGGCTGCTTTATCTTGGATGGTGTCGAGCTTCTTGAGTGTTGTTGGAGCTGCACTCATCCAGGCAAGTGGAGAGTATTCCATCACACTCCTGACTTGTGCCTTGTAGATGGTGGAAAGGCTTTGGGGAGTCAGGAGGTGAGTCACTCGCCGCAGAATACCCAGCCTCTGACCTGCTCTCGTAGCCACAGTATTTATATGGCTGGTCCAGTTAAGTTTCTGGTCAATGGTGACCCCCAGGATGTTGATGGTGGGGGATTCCGCGATGGTAATGCCGTTGAATGTCAAGGGGAGGTGGTTAGACTCTCTCTTGTTGGAGATGGTCATTGCCTGGCACTTATCTGGCGCGAATGTTACTTGCCACTTATGAGCCCAAGCCTGGATGTTGTCCAGGTCTTGCTGCATGCAGGCTCGGACTGCTTCATTATCTGAGGGGTTGCGAATGGAACTGAACACTGTGCAGTCATCAGCGAACATCCCCATTTTTGACCTTATGATGGAGGGAAGGTCATTGATGAAGCAGCTGAAGATGGTTGGGCCTAGGACACTGCCCTGAGGAACTCCTGCAGCAATGCCCTCGGGCTGAGATGATTGGCCTCCAACAACCACTACCATCTTCCTTTGTGCTAGGTATGACTCCAGCCACTGGAGAGTTTTCCACCTGATTCCCATTGACTTCAATTTTACTAGGGCTCCTTGGTGCCACACTCGGTCAAATGCTGCCTTGATGTCAAGGGCAGTCACTCTCACCTCACCTCTGGAATTCAGCTCTTTTGTCCATGTTTGGACCAAGGCTGTAATGAGGTCTGGAGCCGAGTGGTCATGGCGGAAACCAAACTGAGCATCGGTGAGCAGGTTATTGGTGAGTAAGTGCCGCTTGATAGCACTGTCGACGACACCTTCCATCACTTTGCTGATGATTGAGAGTAGAATGATGGGGCGGTAATTGGCCGGGTTGGATTTGTCCTGCTTTTTGTGGACAGGACATACCTGGGCAATTTTCCACATTGTCGGGTGGATGCCAGTGTTGTAGCTGTACTGGAACAGCTTGGCTAGAGGCACAGTTAGTTCTGGAGCACAAGTCTTCAGCACGACAGCTGGGATGTTGTCGGAGGCCATAGCCTTTGCTGTATCCAGTGCACTCAGCCGTTTCTTGATATCACGTGGAGTGAATTGAATTGGCCGAAGACTGGCTTCCGTGATGGTGGGGATATCGGGAGGAGGCTGAGATGGATTATCCACTCGGCACTTCTGGCTGAAGATGGTTGCAAACGCTTCAGCCTTGTCTTTTAAACTCACGTGCTGGACTCCGCCATCATTGAGGATGGGGATGTTTGCAGAGCCTCCTCCTCCCGTTAGTTGTTTAATTGTCCACCACCATTCACGACTGGATGTGGCAGGACTGCAGAGCTTTGATCTGATCCGTTGGTTGTGCAAGCGCTTAGCTCTGTCTATAGCATGTTGCTTCCGCTGTTTAGCATGCATGTAGTCCTGAGTTGTAGCTTCACCAGATTGGAACCTCATTTTTAGGTACGCCTGGTGCTGCTCCTGGCATGCTCTTCTACACTCCTCATTGAACCAGGGTTGATCCTCTGGCTTGTTGGTAATGGTAAAGTCAGGAATATGCCGGGTCATGAGGTTACAGATTGTGCTGGAATACAATTCTGCTGCTGCTGATGGCACACAGCGCCTCATGGATGCCCAGTTTTGAGCAGCTCGATCTGTTCTGAATCTATCCCATTTAGCACGGTGGTAGTGCCACACAACACGTTGGATGGTGTCCTCAGTGCGAAGACGGGATTTCATCTCCACGAGGACTGTGCGGTGGTCACTGCTACCAATACTGTCATGGACAGATGCTTTTGCGACAGGTAGATTGGTGAGGACGAGGTCAAGTAAGTTTTTCCCTCGTGTTGGTTCGCTCACCACCTGCCGCAGGCCCAGTCTAGCAGCTATGTCCTTCAGGACTCGGCCAGCTCGGTCAGTCGTGGTGCTCCCGAGCCACTCTTGGTGATGGACATTGAAGTCCCCCACCCAGAGTATATTTTGTGCCCTTGCTACCCTCAGTGCTTCCTCCAAGTGGTGTTCAATATGGAGGAGGACTGATTCATCAGCTGAGGGAGGACGGTAGGTGGTAATCAGCAGGAGGTTTCCTCGCCCATTTTTGACCTGATGTCATGAGATTTCATGGAGTCCAGAGTCAATGTTGAGGACTCCCAGGGCCACTCCCTCCTGACTGTATATCACTGTACCGCCACCTCTGGTGGGTCTGTCCTGCCGGTGGGACAGGACATACCCTGGGATGGTGATGGACGAGTCTGGAACGTTGGCTGATAGGTATGATTCTGTGAGTATGGCTGTGTCAGGCTGTTGCTTGACTCGTCTGTGGGACAGCTCTCCCAATTTTGGCACAAGTCCCCAGATGTTGGTAAGGAGGACCTTGCAGGGTCGACTGGGCTTGGTGTTTTGCCGTTGTCGTGTCCGGTGCCTAGTGGTCCGATGTTGGGTGGTCCGTCCGGTTTTATTCTTATTATGACTTTTCGTAGCGAGATTTTACAACTGAGTGGCTTGCTAGGCCATTTCAGAGGGCAATTAAGAATCAACCACATTGCTGTGGGTCTGGAGTCACATGTAGGCCAGACCGGGTAAGGGCGGCAGGCTTCCTTCCCTGAAGGACATGACTGAACCAGATGGGTTTTTACGACAATCCGGTTGTTTCATGGCCATCATTACTGATACTAGTATTTTAATTCCAGATTTTTATTTAATTAATTGAATTTAATTAATTAATTGAATTAAAATTCGCCAGCTGCCATGGCGGGATTTGAACTCATGACTCTGGATTTTCGTCCAGGCCTCTGGATTAACAACCCAGTAACATAACCACTATGTTACCGCACCCTATCTGTTCCCTTTAATATCTTATACATTTCGATCAGATCACCCCTTAACCTTCTAAACTCTCGAAAATACAACCCCAATTTGTGTAGTCTCTCCTCGTAACTTAACCCTTGAAGTCCGGGTATCATTCTAGTAAACCTACGCTGCACTCCCTCCAAGGCTAATGTGTCCTTCCGAAGGTGCAGTGCCCAGAACTGCTCACAGTGCTCCAGGTGCGGTCTAACCAGGGTTTTGTATAGCTGCAGCATAACTTCTGCCTCCTTGTATTCCAGTCCTCTGGATGTAAAGGACAGCATTCCATTCGCCTTATTGATTATTCTCTGCACCTGTTCATGACTCTTCAATGATCGATGTACCTGAACCCCAAAGTCTCTTTGGACATCCAGTGTTTTTAATTTTTTACCATTTAGAAAGTACCCTGTTCTATCATTTTTTGATCCAAAGTGGATGACCTCACATTTGACCTTCTCTCCATCATAACTTCAGCAATGTGGATGTTCACTGATGATTGCACAGTGTTCAGTTCCATTCGCAGCCCCTCAGATAATGAAGCAGTCCGAGCCTGCATGCAGCAAGACCTGGACAACATCCAGGCTTGGGCTCATAAGTGGCAAGTAACATTGGCGCCAGACAAGTACCAGGCACTGACCATCTCCAACAAGAGAGAGTCTAACCACCGCCCCTTGACATTCAACGGCATTACCATCGCCGAGTCAACCACCATCAACATCCTAGGGGTCACCATTGAGCAGAAACTTAACTGGACCAGCCATATAAATATAGTGGTTACAAGAGCAGGTCAGAGGCTGGATATTCTGTGGCGAGTGACTCGCCTCCTGACTCCCCAAAGCCTTTCCACCATCTACAAGGCACAAGTCAGGACTGTGATGGAATCCTATCCACTTGCCTGGATGAGTGCAGCTCCAACAACACTCAAGAAGCTCGACACCATCTAGGACAAAGCAGCCCGCTTGATTGGCACCACATCCACCACTCTAAACATTCATTCCCTTCACCACCGGTGTACAGTGGCTGCAGTATATACCATCCACAGGATGCACTGCAGCAAATCGCCAAGGCTTCTTCGACAGCACCTCCCAAACCCGCGACCTCGACCACCTAGAAGGACAAGAGCAGCAGGTGCATGGGAACAACACCACCTGCACATTCCCCTCCAAGTCACACACCATCCAGACTTGGAAATATATCGCTGTTCCTTCATCGTCGCTAGGTCAAAATGCTGGAACTCCTTCCCTAACAGCACTGTGGGAGAACCTTCACCACACGGACTGCATCGGTTCAAGAAGGCGGCTCACCACCACCTTCTCAAATACAATTCGGGATGGGCAATAGATGCCAGCATCATCAGCGACGTCCACATCCCATGAACCATTAAAAAAAAGGTAGCAAATAACATAAGTCACACTGGAACTGAACGAATACAGAATAAAATGAATGGAGGATTGGTGACATTAATTCTATTGGAAAATTGTTCATCATTTAATGCATACAAGGACAGTTTTCGCATAACAAGCACATTAGATATTTATAATTTTAGGCGTTTAAGTTCTGCATGTTGTGCTTGCATATAGGCCTTTTTGGTGAATCTGAACTAACACTCACAGGTGAGACGTGTCGTTGCACTTCAACTCAGGGATACAATTCCTCAGTAGTCTTTTGCTCGGTTGGGAACTGAATACTTGTTGAGCAGACGAAAACAAAACATTCGAAACGTTTCTAACGCAAAAGTAACATCTTTGAACATATTTCCATCTGATGAAGATGCTGAATTATGTCGTCAACACTTATGTAATTCATAAATTCGTCATATTAAAATGTTTAATTGATGTTTTTTCGGGGGTTAGAACGTGCTGCGAATATAACTTCTAACCTATTTGAAGCACTAATCGAGTGAAGCTGTAACAAAGATCCACCAGGATGCTAAGCACAAAGCGCAGTAACCTATACACAGAGCTTAGCGATCCAGCAATCAACTGTTCAGAGCAAAGATGTGCAGCCATGTCGGTTCTATATGAGAAAGCTGATGGACAATCACACACTCGGTAGAGTCATGTGATGGTTATGTTACTGGACTAGAAACCCAGAGCTCCTGTTCTAATAACCCAGAGAATGTGATTTCAAATCCTACAAAGGCAATTTGAAAAACTGATTTTTTTTTAAATATGCAAATAAAAAGCTGGTGTCAGTACAAAAGTGACCAGGAAGCTTTCAGTTTGTTTTGAGAATGCAACTGCTTCTCTAGTGTCGTTCACTGAAGGAAACACGCTGTCTGTCCTTACCCAGTGTGGCCTATATGTGACTCCAGTCCCACAGTAATGTTGTTGACTCTTAATTGTTATCTAAATTTCCGAGCAAGTCACTTAGTTGTGTCAAACGGCTACAACGATAAACAAGAATAAAACTGGTTGGACGATCCAGCTGTGGCCTCAGCAATGAATCAGGATTTGAAAAAGGAACACCCAGTTCAATGGACCCTACAAAATCCTCCACACCAACATCTGAGGACCGGTGCCAAACTTGGGAGAGCTGTACTACAGAATATTGCGTCATAATGTAGTTCCGAAATTTCTCTTTGCTTTCCTAATTGTTGTTTTGACTTCCTTCATAACCTCTTCGTATTCCACTTCGTATATCCTCTCATTTGTTGTCTACGTACTTAGAATGTGCCTTTCTAATTTCAGATTTACCTTTATCTTTTTATCCATGCATTGTGTTTCATTATTGGCTAGTTTGCTCTTGTTTTTAAGAGGATCATATTTCTCCTGAACTCTATTGATCACTGTTTTAAATATTTCCCACTGCTGTTCTTTCTCTTTGTCATTTTTTTCCAGTTTACCTTCCTTCGTTACATTTTCACTCCCTCAACATCAGCTTTATTCCAATCTATTCCTTTGGTCTTTGTCTTACTTATGTTTTCCTCAATCATTATTTTAAACCTCATTACGTTACAATCGTTATTGCCTAGATGTTCTCCTACGATTACTTCTCTTATATGATCTGGTTCATTACTCATTGGTAGATCCAGCAGTAATTCCTCTCTTGTTGGGCTTCTCAAATACTGGGTAAGTAAGGAGGAATGTACACACCATAAAACCTCCACTCCCCTTTCCCCCTTTCTTCTTGACAGTTCATTTGAGGGTAGTTGACATCGCCCATGATTATTATTCGAAGTTTTTTATTGATTTCATTGATTTGTCTGTATATTCCTTCCTCCATTTCCGTTCCTTTGTTAGGTGGTCTGTCGAATGTTCCTACAAAAGTGATAAATCCCTTCTTATCCTTTGTCTCAATCTATATGGATATTGTTTCCATCTTAATATTACTTATTTCCGTTTTTTCTGTTGCAATTATGTTTCCTCTAATTAGTGCAACTACTCCATCGGCCCCGATCTTCCCTATCCTTTCTAAATACGTTTTATCCTGCAATATTTAGCCACTGCTGTTCTTTATGTAGCCATGTTTGAGTTATCCCGATCTACTTCTGTCTCATTGTTAAAAATTATTGCCTCCAGTTCTCTCATTTTATTTTGGATGCTGTGCACATTGCTGTACAGGCAACATAATTTGATTTTAATAATTGTTCCCCTCAATTTATTATGAATTAATTTTGCATTGATGTTTCATAATTGTATTTTTTATTCGATCATGGGATGTGGGCTTCACTGGCAAAGCCAGCGTTTATTGCCCAATGCTAATTGCCATTGAGAAGGTGGTGGTGAGCCACCTTCTTGAACTGCTGCAGTCCGTGTGGTGAAGGTTCTCCCACAGTGCTGTTAGGAAGGGAGTTCCAGGATTTTGACCCAGCGACGATGAAGGAACAGCGATATATTTCCAAGTCGGGATGGTGTGTGACTTAGAGGGGAACGTGCAGGTGCTGCTCTTGCCCTTCTAGGTGGGAGAGGTCGAGTGTTTGGGAGGTGCTGTCGAAGAAGCCTTGGCGAGTTGCTGCAGTGCATCCTGTGGATGGTACACACTGCAGCCATAGTGCGCCGGTGGTGAAGGGAGTGAAAGATTAGTGTGGTGGATGGGGTGCCAATCAAATGGGCTGCATTGTCCTGGATGGTGTCGAGCTTCTTGAGTGTTGTTGGAGCTGCACTCATCCAGGCAAGTGGATAGTATTCTATCACACTCCTGACTTGTGCCTTGTAGATGGTGGAAAGGCTTTGGGGAGTCAGGAGGTGAGTCACTCGCAGCAGAATACGCAGCCTCTGACCTGCTCTTTTAGCCACAGTATTTATATGGCTATTCCAATTAAATTTCTGGTCAATGGTGACCTCCGGGATGTTGATGGTGGGGGATTCGGCGATGGTAATGCCGTTGAATGTCAAGGGGAGGTGGTTAGAATCTCTCTTGTTGGAGATGGTCATTGCCTGGCACTTGTCTGGTGCAAATGTTACTTGCCAGTTATGAGCCCAAGCCTGGATGTTGTCCAGGTCTTGTTGCTTGCGGGCTCGGACTGCTTCATTATTTGAGGGGTTGCAAATGGATCTGAACACCGTGCAATCATCAGCGAACATCCCCATTTCTGACCTTATGATGGAGGGAAGTTTGTTGATGAAGCAGCTGAAGATGGTTGGGCCGAAGACACTGCCCTTAGCAACTCCTGCAGCAATGTCCTGGGGCTGAGAAGATTCGCCTCCAACGACCACTACCATCTTCCTTTGTGCTAGGTATGACTCCAGCCACATTCGGATAAATGGTGCCTTGATTTCAAGGGCAGTCACTCTCACGTCACCTCACCTCTGGAATTCAACTCTTATGTCCATGATTTGACCAAGGCTGTGGTGAAGTCTGGAGCCAAGTGGTCCTGGCGGAACCCAAACTGAGCATCGGTTATTGGTGAGTAAGTGCCGCTTGACAGCACTGTTGACTATTTTTTTTGTAAGAATAAAACTGGACAAACCACCGGCATCGGACCGCTATGCACCAGACACAACAAAGGCAAAGCAAGCCCAGTCGACCCTGCAAATTCCACCTCACTAACATCTGGTGCCTTTTGTGATAATTGGGAGAGCTGTCCCACAGACTAGTCAAGCAGCAGCCTGACATAGCCACATTGACAGAAACATACCTTTCAGTCAACGTCCCAGAGTCTTCCATTGATATCCGAAAGTGACCCGTTTATTCCTACTCTTTTTGTTTTCTGTCCGTTAACCAATCCTCAGTCCATGCAAATATATTACCCTCAATCCCATGAGCCCTCACCTTGTGTAACAACCTCTTGTGTGCCACCTTTTGAAAATCCAAAATTGCTACATCCACTCGTTCCCCCTTAGCTGCTCTGCTGGTTACAACCTGTAGAAATTCTGAAAGATTTGTCAAACACGATTTCCCTTCCATAAAACCGTGTTAACTCTGCCTAATCATATTGTGGCAAAAATCGCTCCTGAAATAACAGAGAGCTCCACAGCACTCCCCGTTGTTAGTTGCGAAATGGAGGAGGAAGGTCCGGCGTTTGCCCTTGCACAGTGAACGCAGAAATCCGGAACTTGCTCCTAGTAGTTCACCGGCGGTACGACAACTTCGAATGAAGGGTCATTACACGCTGCAATCAGAGAAATCATTCAAAAAACAAAAACCACACTTATCTGCAAAGCTGGAAAGTAACTAATTAAGCCACTGAACAGGTATGCTTAAAAATACAGGTCAAAATAAGTTTTAGCAGCGTGGTAAGTCTTAACGAATGTCAAACATTTAAAAATTAACTTTTAAAAATGTGGAGTTTTTGGTCAATAAAACATTTTTAAAAAATTAAAATGTTAAAAATGTTATTTTTTTACTTTCCCCTTCTGTTTCTTTCATTTAATTTAATTATTTCCTACCCTCTCTTTTTTGCCGCTTTCCATGACTGGTTTTACATTGATTTTAATATGATTCCTTTCACTTCCGGGTTTAACGCATGCCTGCAGAGACAGGGAACGCAGCTGTCAAAAGTGCTGCGATCTGATTGGTCGACGGGAGAGTTCGCTCTCGCTTCTCCCAGTGTCCGAGGTTTGCCGGAACTGACCCGGTGTTCTTCGATACTTCCTATTTGAGGACGTGGCCGAGGAAAGGACCGCGCTAAGTTTGTGGGTTGGCATGAACCTACAGTGCCGCGAGCAGTGTGGTTTGGCTGCTCTGAACGATTTCTAACCCATTATGATTGTTCCCTGTTTTCACCTCCTTAATAATAAATTCTAGCATTTTCCCTACTACTGATGTCCTAGTTCCCTGTTTTCTCTCCCTCCATTTCTGAATATTGGGTTTACATTTGCTAACTTCCAATCCATGTGGACCATTGTGGAATCTAGGATCCATTCTCGAATCTGGAAGATCAAAAACAATTCATCGACTATCTCTGAAGCCACCTCTTTTAAAACCATTAGATGTAGACCATCAGGTCCAGAGGATTTATCAACTTTTAGCCCCATTTATTTCTCCAGTACTTTTTCTTCATTAATCTTAATTACCTTTAAGTTCGTCACTCTGATTAGATCCTTGGTTCCGGACTATTTCCGTTGTGTTCTTTGTGTCTGCTACTGTTAACTCAGAGACTTGTGTAGAAAATTGTTCTTCGGAAAGCTAGGCGAATTATCATTTGCATCTAATATCTCCACTTCGACGCAATACATTTTAATAAGGTTTTCTGACGCAACATCAAACGAAACATAACAGGTGGAGCTTTGCCTTCAGATATCTTCTCTGTCGTTTCGTTTGTACACGATTAAAATCCCATTTTCCAACTATACCTCAAATAATGCCCTTTTATCACTGGAGACTAGCCTCAAATTGCGTGCCAATGATTCCCAAATGTTAAGTCTTAAATCCTCAGTGATATTCCCATCAAAGGCGCCATGCTCCAGTTGCTCGGGAATCGAGTATCGAATTTGTCCGGAAACCACGTCCGAGACACAAAGCAGGAAAATAAAAACACCACCCGCTTCTGTTTGTATACGTCATTGACCTGGATTAGATTTTGATATTTATTGCCAATCCTTTATTTTATCTGAATTATTATACCACAAAATGCACCGTTAGTTTAATCGAATTACCGCTGTTAAGCGGGTAAATGTGAAGACTTTCCCCCTGTCTTCCTTCTGAGCACCGCTTAAACACGTTAAAGGCGTTTGCCTTTTTTTATCGGTTCCTTTCTGTGTTTCGGGTTATGGACGGGGATAGATTCCTCGCGGCGCCTCGGCTCCTTATTAATATACAGCGACGTAATGTGTCTTTACTAATAACAGCATCGAGCTGCTCTTGAAGCTGGACGTTCTTAAATTATATTTCATTCAATTTTACCATAACATTTAATACTATGCGATCAATATTCCCCGACATAAATGCGTTTATTAAAACGGTTCCTTTATAATCTTATTTTCAAATTTATTATTTGTTCTTTAAAAAAAGAAGTAAAAGTTTTGGTCCCTGGAAAGTAAAGCAAGAAGTTTTCTTATCTGAGTGTACCATGGAACTCCCATCTTATTGGCGCCGTGGTGCGTCACGTTACTTTGTGCAGGGGGGGAAATATTGTTCATGCTGGTACACGTAAAGTCATACATATTGAATACTTTTCTGCTTTTCATAGAGGGTGGTGAACAATTTCTTCCAGCGGCATTACTTTTGAGTCTTCAATGACAATTTTGTAAAACAAAGACGCTGAGGTGGAACGGTATCACTCAGAGGATTATGCAGTTATCAGTGCATCTTTTAATTCTTTGTTCAAATTGAGCCCTCGACATATATATCTGTGTGACATCGAAGGATTTGTAGAAAAGGGCCTTTCGGCTGCCTCAAGCATCTTCCTAGTCAATCTAATCCAAAGAACAGAGCCATTTGGTTCACAAAGATCATTATTATTGGAAGTGAAAATATCATGTTATTGTAGTAAGATGCTTTTGCGGAGTGGGATTAAACATAATTTGGAGTATTATTCGGCGAGCTTTTCTGGGATTGGGCAACGCTCGCACTGGGTGGCTAAAATAGAAGCGTTGTTCTTTCACTTTGCCAAAATCCTTCACTTTAATGCGGATACAACTGCTTCAAGGAACGTACATTAAAGAAGCACAACTGCCCTCTGCTGCATCACTGGTTGCATCTGGTTAGTGAGAACTGACGTAAAACTTGCTCAGCCATCCGTCACCAGACCTGCTTGTTGCACATCAAGTGTTATCGGCCACACTCTCCTTTGCCAGAACTGCACACTATCCCAAAATCATTCTGGAGAGCAAAGGTAACCCCCCAACATTCTTTTCTACACTATCAACTGCTTTCCCTGCTACCTGCATCCCTATCCCCAACAAAAAATGTGAGTAGCTGATTGACTTCGTTATTACTAAGATTGGGATCTACTGCCTAAACCTTGCCCATTAAGCCAAAGCCACCACCAATCCCGCAGACTCCACACTTCCATAGCCTAAGCACATGTCTTTATGCAGTTTCTATTCTGTCTTACTTTATGCTCTCTTGAAGCACATATGTCCTGCTCATACCTTCTCCTTTGTAAACATTCACATTGAATTGTCCTTAATGCAACCCCATACTCGCTGATGTTATAAATGGTTCCCTCCCGTCAGGTACTCTTCTCCCTCCTCAACTACTCCTTGTGGTAGCAAGTTCCACCTTCTAACTACTTTCTCCTGAATTCTATATTGGATTTGTTAGTGACTATCTTATATTATGGCCCCTCGTCCCCCGTAAGTGCTAAAAAGAGCTTCCTGAGTTCACTCATAAACGGCCTGGCACTGTTGCAATAATTCACGAAAGCCTTTTTGGCCCTTCCTCCATGTCTTTGGCAATTTACTACTCTTACACCTCCCGCTTTATTACCAGCGCACCGTTGTGTCTTCTATCCAGGTTTTTGAATTCACAATGTAAAAATTGCCTCAGGACACTATTCTGTTCCTTTTATGAACTCCGTTGACTCCCTCAAGTGCAACAAACCAGTTTAGATTTGAGGTAGAAGCTCCATTTTAAAGAAATCAAAAACTGTGCAATTTCGCATTAGTTATCCATAATTCGTCTTTTTACAACCCATTTAAAGCTTAATAAGACTTACACTGACAACTTCCATGAACATTCCCAACAGCGCATTAGTGTAGAATTTTAGATCGCGACAATCGCGAAGCCTTAAGCCAATGAAGTCATTTTGCTTATAATCTATGGAAGACGTTTTCTTTTAAAATTTACTGGTGTACGCTTTTTTCAAGCTGACGTGATATTTGCCACGTGCCAAATTTCTGGCACAATTTTTCTTTCCACAGAAATTTGTAAAATTGTAGTCATAACATTCGTTCTCTTTTCCCGAGCGACTCCAGGTCAAGTATTGCATCCCTCCTTATTTAGGGGCAAATTATCGCCCGAGAAAGCAATACGGAATATGGAACAACAAAAGCCTATTTTTATCGCAAACATATTCACTATCGAAGGTGTCCGGTCAGGTGGTAAAACCTGCTACCACCATGACAGTAGATGGTGCTACCTGTGATTGGTCAACGCTGCCTACTGGGTGGCTGTTCAGTGACCTGGCCAGCCTCAGAAAGTGCCAACAGTGTCGGACAAATGCACGCCTGGAGGAATGCGTAAAGCTAACCCCATTGGCAATTTATGGAGGTGACCAGTTACCTTAGAATCCGGAATGCAACTAAAGTAGGTAATAAACCAATGAAACAGAAGCCACGGACAGTCCAAAGCACACCACCAATTTATGGTAGCGCAACTGTGTTACTGTACCAGTTACCCAGAGGCCTGGGCTAATAATTCATAGAACATGAGTTCAAATCCCACCATGGCAGACTGAGAATTTGCATTCAGTTTAACAAATCTGGAAATAAAAAGTTGATATCAGTAAAAGTAACCATGTTGGGTTTATGTTGCAGTGAAAAGTTTCACTAATGTCCTTGAGAGAAGAAAACCTCCCGTCCTTACCCATTCTGGCCTTTATATCACTGCAGTCCTTCACCAAAATGGTTGACTATTAATTGCCCTTTGAAGTGGCCTAACAAGTCATTAAACTCTATCAAACTGCTACGTGCAGCATTTGAAGAAGAATGCCAACCATCACCTTCTCATGGCAATTAGGGGTCGGCCACAAATGTCGGCCTTGCCAGCAACACCCACATCCCCAGAATGAATAAAAAATCCCCTGCCTTAATGAGGTGTGGAGGATAGTCACAGGAGGTCTGACAATCGGTGATGATGGTCTTAGACCTTATTGTTGGCTATTTAAAATTCCTTGAACTATAATTTAGAAATTAATACACACTGCTCCGTTTTCTTCCACAGTAGTTTCCCACTGTTCGTTAATTTATAATTTACGCTCACTAATATGGCCATGATTTCTGATATGTCAGCTCAATATCTGGACTACTTCTCCGTTTAATTGCTTAGAATATAATAATATAATACACTGCCTACAACCAGGTATAATTTTATTCGGGAATAAACAATTATAATTGTATAGCATGTTATGACAAGTGCCTTATCGCTGTTCTGTTCTGTCTTCAGAAGTGATAGCTTATCTGCGACCAATAAAAATATTAATTGTTCACTGGGAAACATACCTCGTAACTGTATGTCTAATTTTGAGGTTTGGAGTCAGAGGGAATGGGGGTTTAAGTTTGGATTTGGAATGTTTGAGTTAGGCAGTAGAAAAAGTGAATAGCATGAACAGGGACCAAATTCCTCCTTATCTACAGTTATTACTTTTAAACTGTGGTCACAATGCATTGCTTATTTCACATGCTTAAACTGCTTCAAGCTCACTTGTTTGAAAAGATTATTTCTTTCAACTGAACAATATTCTAGCATGTAAATAAGCTACACTTTAAATAAACATCAATATTTTCTTCCTTTTACCAATTACTTATGTTGTGGTTTGTTTTACCAATGTAATCGCTTGCTCTTTGGTGTAATCTATTGAATTGTTTTTCAAGCCTACAGTCCTTTTTAAATTTGTCTAATGCGTATGCTGATAAACCCATCGTTGAATTTATAAACCAAAACGAAAAGAAGGTTCGTATGTTAACGCAGGTTAATAGACTGATCCAAAAATGTAGACATTTAATTTATTTACACTTTCTTTTCACATATAAAATAATTGATGAATATTCTGTTAAACTGCCCATCAAATCAATCTCATCACGTTGATTGCATGCACTTAACATGCATAGATGACATGACACCGTGAAAGAAGCATAGCAACTGGCATCCAAGGCTATGGCTGTTGCGATAACATTAGTGTTCAGTTCATGTACAGACGGGTCGTGGTCGTGGACTTGGCCGTTCAACCTGTAAGTGGTTGATTGTTAAAGGAAGACTGGTATAAGCGTTGTTGGATATAAAGATGAACGCAGATTGTACTTCACCTCCGTTGCCCAGGACAGGGTCTCAGATATAACAATTGACGATCCTATCTATTGAAAGCAGAAGCAGACCGACAGAAAATCCGGGAATGTTGTTCTCTTCTATATGAATCCGCATTAGTCTTGTTGTGTTCCAATAAAACGCTGATTAACAGTTAAGGTAAAGTACTGTTAAGTTCAGAGTTCCTTCTCGTAACGCTACGTTCAAAAGTTTCTAAAGGCGTGAGAGGTTAAAGGGAATATTCTTTGTGGCCTTACGCGGGCTGATCTCTTTTAACGTTAATTTTGAGGTTTCTATTACATGAATATGATCGTGGTAAGACAGTTGCACTGTTGATATATCCCGATAACGTTCCGTAATTGTATTGTGTAGGTGCATATAGTCGATTATGCTGTTTCGATTATGGAGCAGAGAAAATGGCATAATGCTTTCAAAGCATATTTAGATACATAGTATAACATAGAATGTAAAGCACAGAAAGAGGCCATTCGGCTCAACTGGTCCATGCCGGTGTTTAAGCTCCACTCCAGCCTCTTCCCTCTCCCCTCTTCATGTCACCCTATCAGCATAACCTTCGATTCTTTTTTTCCTAATGTACATACATAGCTTCCCCCTAAAAACCTTGTGATTAAAGAATGTAGCCAACTTTAAGCAAGATCCTCGTGCGAAACTGTTTGCTTCATAAAGCTTTCTCATCTGAGACTGAACCGTTCTTGAAGGTGAGACTGACCCTTTCTTTAAAAAGCATAATTACTGGGTTCAGAAGGAGATAGATTACTTTTATGGGTGGAGGCATCACTTTTGTTTGATACGGTGGTGTGTTTCATTGTTCTTTTAACATTAGCACGCTGATTCTTACTGTAAGCAAACTGGAAAGCTGTTGTGTTGAGTTGCACAGCAAATGAACAGGGACACTGGGATTTCTTTCACCCGAAACAGTCTGACTATTGTCTGAGTTCACAATGCATGGTTCCTATTGCATTATTATGGAACAAAATGCAGGACAAGAAGATTAAAGCCAAATTCATGTGTACTCTGAGGAATGTACAAAACAATTTTTAGTGAATTATTTTTTAACCTGATGTAATCATGCTAATACAGTCCTCAGAGAATAAAACACGACGGATGGAACAACTAGCTATTTAAACCAATTTACTTTCAGATTTTTATCAGAAAAATACTAGGGAATATTAACTCGTACAATTACAGCCCCCTCAACCACTTCTTCCATGCTTGCCACGAAAGTTGCACTCAGTTACCAAGACGACAACAGTTCCCTTCTATAAGTGGAAAACACAACTGTAAAATGGTTGGCGTTGGCAGACAAAATGGCAAAGAGCAGGCACTCTTAGATAAAATTTCGGGACCTTTTACATTCTTAAGTAAAGTCAAGAGGAAAGCCTGTCCATGATTCCAGTGGGTACTACTTCCTCTTGGAGCTTCTTCAGAAGCATTTCATGTTATGTAGGTGATCCCATCCGCTCTTGTAGGAAAGGCAGAACAAGAACGGAGTTCCAGAGAAGCTGGAAGTTCCAGACAGTATGGCGTTCCTTCCTCTAAACACAGACGCAGATGGTAATGATGATTTTTTCAAAATGTCTAGGAAATGTATGTGTTTGTGAATCTATGCGCACAATAGTTCACCAGAAAACAACTATCTAAAACGCATTACAACTGAAAACAAATGCGTGTGATCCGTTTGGTATGCTGATTACAACAAACATTAGGTGAAAGCTGCTGGATGGTGTTGAAAATCTAACTGGTTGAGTAATGTTTTATCATGGAAGCGAACTTGCAACCTATGGGATTCTAGATGTGACTGTAGTCCTACGTTTTGTTATTGACTCCTAATAATCCCTCCCACTCCCTCCTCTACACCATGGCTGCAATTTAGGACATCTAGAGCGTGCACTGCAGCAACTCGCCAAGGCTTCTTCGACAGCACCTCACAATCCTCCACCTTCGCCGCCGAGAAGGGTAAGGATAACAGGTGCATGGAAACACCATCACCTCCAAATTGCTGTCCAGATGACACACCGTCCTGACTTGAACATACATCGCGGTCCCTTCATTGTCGCTGGATCAAAATCCTGGAACTTCCTACCAAACAGCCCTGTCGGAATACCTTCACCACACGGACTGTATGGGTTCAAGAATAAGGCTTACCATCTTTTTCTCAAAGAAAACTAGGGATTTGCAATAAATTCTGTCCTTGCTAATGAAGCCCATTACCCAGAATTAATATTTTTTTAAAGTCTCAGCGCAACTGGGGAAGAACAAAATGTACTGTCCCGCCAGAGACGCCCACATCCCAGCAACAAATAGAAAGATCCTTCTCTCCTCCAATTTAGTCACAGTTTTAGATAACCAACGATGTGCTAGTTCGCTCAGCAGATTCCAAAGAAGCTCAATACATTTACCTTAAAATGATAGCGGAATGTTTCTAAACGGACGACATTTAATAAAGAAAACGTCAAACTTTTCATCACAAGCAACAGTGAAGCCAAGTGCATCAAAGCACCACGTATACTACAGAAAACAAAGGCTAGCCCCCTGTAAAAGAACTGTTTTCTGTCGTAGTGCTATTGGAAGGTGTCAATATCAGACTTTTCTGCAGTTCAACTAAACAGATTAAACACCGAAAAAGCACAGTTTCTAAGCTAACGTTAATTACAATCACAAAATGATATTGATGAGAATGCATCTATATTATATGCGTCATTTTATACAAATACCTGGGCTGCACTATCCATCTCCATGGATATACATCTAAATCTCTCTCTTTCACTCTGTGTGATTGTATATAGACGCACACCTCGCAAAAGTGAATGCATGTCAATTGCAGTACAAATTGGCTACCTAAATTATCTTCCTGTATTGGTGTCACAAACGTTGATATCATCGAGAGGCAAGGTCGGATGGCAGGGTTTTAAAAACAAGAAATCACTCTTGGAGGACTCCGGAGACAGACAAACGGTATAATTATACGATTCCCGAATGGGCAGCGTTTTACCATTCTCGTTGTAATTTAAAGTTGTTCTTGGGACATGTCTACGATTAAAGGCATTAGTGGGATTCTTCCGTCTGTAGCAACACGTTCCGGAAGTGTAACCGTGAATATTTCTGTCTTGTTTGCACTTCACAGCGACGAGCAAAGTTATTATTAAGAGAAATATACAGGAAGTTGACCCCAAAGTTACGATTAAAAACAAATTTAGATCTGAAAAATAGTCAGGAGTTCTGGGTCTGTTACGTCGCTCAGCGAGATTTTCAGTAAAATTGGCCAGGACTGAAAAGAGAATTGTCACCGTACTGGAGAGGCCCGGCTGCCCATTATCTTTCACCAAAATTACAAGTCTTTGTGTAGGGGCATCTTGGTCCCTAAACTTTCGGGTTGTTCTTATTTCTCCAGAGAGAAATCCCACACTAACAATGCTGCGATCTGTAGCTTCTTTGAGCTGGTAGGAAAGTCGTGCGTTCTGTCCGGAATCTGCGTCAGTAGCAATTACCTTGGTAACCAAGTATCCTGAATATGCTGACTGAGGCACAATCCCCACTGCCGCTGAACTGTTCCGCTGTAAAGGTGAAACAATTACCGGAACATTGTCATTTTGGTCCAAGATAATAACATTCACGATGGCGGTGCTACTTAGAGAGGGGACTCCAGCATCATGAGCTTGAATTTTGATCTGGAAATTCTTCAGTTTTTCATAGTCAAAGGAGCGCAGCGCGTAAATGCGCCCAGTTTCCAAGTTAACAGTAACGTCTCCAGACGCAAAAATATCTCGCATGGGACTCTCCAAAACAGAATACGAGACCTCGCCATTCTTGCCCAAATCAGGATCCAAAGCGGTAACAGCATATATCGATGCACCAGGAGCATTGTTCTCCATCAGGAACACGTTATATGGCGACTGTGTAAACCGTGGAGCATTATCATTTATATCAGAAACCGAAATGAGGACGGTTTTATTTGTTGAAAGAGGGGGCGATCCTGTATCCCAGGCTGAAATAGAGACGTTGTATAGCGGAGTGGTTTCGCGATCTAGTGTATCGCTGACTACCAACTTATACTGGTTCGGCAAAGACTTCTGAAGTTTAAACGGGACATTCGCAGGTACCCGACACCGGACATTTCCATTTTCACCAGAATCGCGATCCACTACACTGATTATAGCGACTACAGTCCCGAGGGCAGCATCTTCACGTACCATGCTGGATACCGAGGTCAGCTTTACCTCCGGGGCATTATCATTAACATCAATTACTCCAATAAGAACTTTGGCACGTCCAACTAATGCGGGGACACCATTGTCCACAGCCTGTACCTCAAGTTCATAAACATTTTGTTCTTCATAGTCTAGTTGTCCTTGAAGTCTAATTTGGCCAGTTTCTGGGTCCAATTTGAACAACTCCCGAACACTCTGAGAAACGTGGCCAGTTAAAGAATATTTTACCTCGCCATTTGTTCCTTCGTCTAAATCAGCACCGTTTATTATAATCACCAAGGTTCCTTTAGGTGCGCTTTCTATTACGTTAACCCTGTATATTTGATGATCGAATACGGGCGCGTTATCATTGCCATCCAGTACAGTGATAATAATTTCTGCTGTGCCAGATCTGTGAGGAATCCCACCGTCAATGGCCGTCAGTATCAGTTGATAGGTCGACAGTTGCTCACGGTCTAAGGGTTTTTCTAATAGCAGTTCTGTAATTTTACTCCCATCACTTCTGCTGTGGATCTTCAGGGCGAAGTGCTCGTTTGTGCTGATTTGATAAGTACTGACTGTGTTTGTATCCACGTCTGCATCGTGCGCGCTCTCCAGAGGGAAAAGCGCTCCGGCTGCTGTAAACTCAGAGATTTGCAAAGAATATCGATTTTTCGTAAAACTGGGCGAGTTATCATTTACATCTAATATCTCCACTTCAAAGCGGTACATTTCCAAAGGGTTTTCTACCGCTACGTCGTAAGAAATAGAACAGGTTGAGCTTTGTCTACAGAGTTCTTCCCTGTCGATTCTCTCGTTCACAACTAAAATGCCATTCTCCATCTTTATCTTCAATAATTGCATACCGTCATCAGAGACCAGCCGAAATTTGCGAGCTGTCATTTCCCGGATGCTTAGGCCTATATCTTCGGCGATACTCCCAACAAAGGCACCGGGCTCCAGTTCTTCGGGCATCGAGTATCGAATTTGTCCGAAAACTAGGTCACAGATACATATTAGGACAATAAAAGACAAACCGCGACTGAGTGAATTCGCCATTGTTCTGGATAAGATCATTCTTTAAATGTACCAAAATGTCCGTAAAACCCTTTGTTTTATCTGGCTTGTTGTACGACCAAATGGATTGTCTGATGCATCAAAATGCCGATATTAAACGGTAAACGTAACATCTAGGCATGAGCGGTCTTTCTTAACATGACTCGACGGTTTAAACGCAGGCAGCGACTGCCTTGCCCTTTGCTTCTGCTCTGTGTTTAGCAATGATGGAGGAGGGGGTAGATCCCTTACAGCGCCTGGGTTCCTTATTGGTAGACAGCGACACAACGAGTCCTAACCCATAATTGCACCAAGCATTTCTTAAAGCTGAACTGCTTTTACTCACTTATAATTCCAAAGCATATCTATATTTAATACTGCGCAATCAAAATTCCCCGGTTTGCAGGCAAATATACACAAGGAATGTCGTATTGATTTTAATTACTGCAATGTTTTGAACCATTTTTTTGCATTTGTAATTTGCCAGTTAAAAAAAATAATAATGTTATTTACAAGGAAATGCACTTTCACCGAAATAAACCCATTATAGCGATACTGTAAGGTACGTTAATCATATTAGGTAAACATTTTAATTAATATTTTTTGCAAAATAATGGTAATTTGATTCAAACTCTAACATTTAAGGATTGGAAAGCAATGGACAATGCTTGCTTGACTAGTGGCTTTTCTCGGTTCTAATTGCATGACTGGCTGCCTCTAAATCCAATTCCAATGCCTCACATTTCTTCGACTACGAAGAAACATATTACTGGTAGGACTGTGAATTCTTTGAATCGTAGTTCCATAATTCCCATCAGACCAACGAGGAGAAACTTACCAAGACAACAGCACTGCACTAATGCAGAGCATGATGGCATTGGTGGAGTCAGCTGCAATCACCAGGCTCAAAATTCACGATAAACATATCCAAACGCCATTGAACTTCTAGATCGTTTATATTGCTACTTCCAACATGTGATGTAGGGGTTTACCAAAGCGCTACTGAAGAATTCATGCTCGTATATCAGGTAGCTATTGGCCAGGATTAGATTTGTCGCCAAACAACGCATGCAATTAAGGAATGGGGTGCGGAAATAAACCGAAGCAGAGTACGAACCGGCTGCTCAAACATACCTCGAATTGAGCCTTAATTTCTTCATTCACAAAGGGAGGCCAGAACACGGCTGATATTCCAAATTTAGAATTGTGGCGTTAGTTCGGCAAGCATACTCCTTTGTGCTTGAAATTACGGCACGTTACAAGGAAAGCGGAGAGGAAGCGTTACTGTGAATCTGATGAGGTCATACCTGATTTCGAGTTCTTCGATGCGAGCTGAAGGCATCCGAAATTGAAAGTATTTCGCCCTCTCATCACCAACATCCCTCGCTTTCTAAATATAAGAACAGGGGTAGGCCATTCAGCCCCTCTAGACGTTTACGCTATTCAATAAGCTCGTGGCTGACCTATATCCTAATTCCATTTACCGGCCTTGGCTCCATGTCCCTTAATACCCTTTGGCGTTAAACATCTCTCCATCTCAGATTTAAAATTATTAATTGAGCTAGCATTAACTGCTGTTTGCGGGAGAGAATTTTGTGGGAGAGAATTCAGTCTACCTTCTACCACCCTTTGCGTGAAGAAGTGTTTCCTACCTTCTCTCCTGATTTGCTTGGCTCTAAATTTATGGTTATGTGCCATTGTCCCAGACTCCCCAAACAGCGGAAAACGTTTCTCTCTATCTACGCTATAAATTCCTTACAGTGTTTTAAAAACCTCAAATCAAATCATCACTTAACTTTCTATATTCCAGGGAATACAAGCCTAGTTTATGAAATGTCTCCTCATAATTTAACATTTGGAGCCTGGTCACATTGTGATGAATCTGCACTGCACTCCTTCCAAGACGAATGTATCATTTCCAAGGCCCAGTGCCCAGAACTGTACATTGTAGTCCTGATGTGGTCGAACCAGGGCTCTCACCTTTCTTAATCAATCTTGATCAGCTCAATAGCTACAGAAAAATGTTATTTGGCCTGGAATTATGCAAAAATCACTAGTCTCAGTCCTGTATCTATAGACTGCAATGCTCACCTGTGATTTCCGGTTACGTCCTTCCAGAGATGGACCCAAAGCTTCAAATTTTAAACTCTCATTCTGATGTTTAAATTACTTGCTGGCCTGGCCTCTCCCTATCTCTCAAACCACCTCCAGCCCTGCAACGATCTGTGAACACTGCATTCATTCTCCCCTGGCGTGTTGTGCATTCCCCAATGCCTTTGCCCGGCCTTTGGGAAAGGTGCCTTCAGACATCTAACCCTAATGCGCTTAAGTCCCCTCCATAAATCTCTCCGTCTCGTCATCTGCATTTCGTGCTTTAAAACTCAAGTTGAAGCCGAACTCTTTTACCGACCTTTTGGCCGCTCCTCCCAATATCTCTTTCTTTGGTTCTGCGTCCATTTTCCTTATCTGGTTCTGCTTCTACGGATCACATAGCGACATGCTTAAACGTTGAACGTGCTATATCAATAGAACAGCGTGCACTTGGGAGCGAAACACACATTAAGATGCCCAACTGCTTTCAGGAGAAGTCGAAGAAAATTCGAAGAAACGCTCTTACTGCAATATCGTTGGTGTTTGCAAAATTACACATACAAAATCCTAAAGTGACAAATATCCAAAAGAATAATTGAGAAGTACACGGATTCTCCGTTGTATAAGGCAGCGCCTTTACGCTTAATATGGATCTTTACAGCTATTATAAATAGGACGTAGAGAGCCACGCAACGAATGTGGAATACAGTTCATCAATGTTACCAAAGGATCATACATCATAGAATGAGGGCATTCGGCCCATAGTGCCTGTATCGGCTCTTTGAAAGAGATATCCAATTAGTCCCACTCCCCTGCTCTGTCCTTTTAGCACTACGCTTTTTTAAATTCCTTTTCAAGTATACATCCAATGCCCTTTTGAAAGTTAATGTTGAATCTGCTTACAGCATCTTTTCAGGCAGTGCATTCCTGATCAAAACAACTCGCTTGGTTAAGTATTCTCCTCATCTCCACCCGAGTTCTTTTTTGCCAATTGTCTTAAATCGTTGTGCTTTGCTTACCAATCCTCCTGCCAGTGGAAACAATTTCTCCCAATCTACTCTATCAAAACGCCTCATAATTTTGAACAACTCGATTAAAATTTCTCTTAAACTTTCATGCTGGAAGGAGAACAATCACTACTTCTCTAGTTGATCAATATAACTGAAGTCCCTCATCCCTGGTACCATTGTAGTAAATCTCGTCTGCGCCATCTCCAAGGCCTGACATCGTTTCTAAAGTGTGGTGCCTATAATTGGTCACAATACTCCAGCTGAGGCCTAACTAGTGAATTATAAATGTTTGCCACAACTTCTTTGCCATTCTACTCTATGTATCTATTTATAAACCCAAGAATCCCGTATGCTTTTTAACAGTATTGTCGACCTGTTCTGCCACCTTCAAAGATTTCTGTATGTGTACCCCAAGCCTCTCTGTTGCTGCATCCCCTGTTATGATTAACAAAAAACAACATTTGCTCAAGCAACATTATTTCGAATTGAGGAGAAAAAACAACAGGTAAATTCCGACTCATCCAAGAAAAGAAACCAGATAAGATGAAATCAAAGCAATGGACGACAAAGAATGGAATACTGGTAGCCAGCACAAAAATCCGTGCAATTCTTTGACGACACCTCTAAGGAAGTGGGAGCTTATTTTTCCAGAATATGTTTGCTTCTTTCCTGAAATAAAACAAGAGGACGGTACGGTAGCATAGTGGTTATGTTACTGGACGAGTAATCCAGAGGCCTGGACTAATAATGCGGGTCATGAGTTGAAATCCCGCCACGGCAGCTGGGGAATTTAAAATCAATTAACTAAATTGAATTAATAAAATAAAATCTGGAATTAAATACTGGTATCAGTAAGGTGGCCATGAAACTACCGGATTGTCGTAAAAAAAACCATCTGCTTCACTAATGTCCTTTCGGGAAGGAAAGCTGCCGTCCATACCCGGTCTGGCTTATATGTGACTCCAGACCCACAGCAATGTGGTTGATTCTTAATTGCCCTCTGAAATGGACTAGCAAGCCACTCAGTTGTACAATCTTGCTAAAAAAAAGTCACAATAAGAATAAAACCGGACGGACGACCCGGCACCAGACAAGACAAAGGCAAACCAAGCCCAGTCGAGCCAGCAAAGTCCTCCTCACTAACATCTGGTGACTTGTGCCAAAATTGGGACAGCTGTCCCACACACGAGTCAAGCAACAGCCTGACACAGCCATACTCACAGAATCATACCTTTCAGCCAACGTCCCAGACTGTACCATCACCATCCCTGGGTATGTCCTGTCCCACCGATAGGACGGACCCACCAGAGGTGGCGGTACAGTGATATACAGTCAGGAGGGAGTGGCGCTGGGAGTCCTCAAGATTGACTCTGGACCCCATGAAATCTCATGGCATCAGTTCAAACATGGGCAAGGAAACCTCCTGCTGATTACCACCTACCGTCCTCCCTCAGCTGATGAATCAGTCCTCCTCCATGTTGAGCACCACCTGGAGGAAGCACTGAGGGTAGAGAGGGCATAGAATGTAGTCTGGGTGGAGGAACTTAAATGTCCATCACCAAGACTGACTCGGTAGCACTACTACAGACAGAGCTGGCCGAGTCTTGAAGGACATAGCTGCTAGACTGGGCTTGCGGCAAGTGGTGAGCGAACCATCGCGAGTGAAAAACTTACTTGACCTCGTCCTCACCAATCTACCTGTCGCAAATGCATCTGTCCATGACAGTATTGATAGGAGTGACCACCACACAGTCCTCGTGGAGATAAAGTGCCGTCTTCGCAATGAGGACACCATCCGACTTGTCGTATGGCACTATCACCATGCTAAATGGGATAGATTCAGAACAGATCTAGCAGCTCAAAACTGGGCATCCACGAGGCGCTGTGGGCCATCAGCATCAGCAGAATTGTATTCCAGCGCAATCTGTAACCTCATGGCCCGGCATATTCCTCACTCTACCATTACCTACAAACCAGGGGATCAACCCTGGTTCAATGTGGAGTGCAAAAGAGCAAGCCAGGAGCAGCACCAGGCGGACCTAAAAATGAGGTGCCAACCTGGTGAAGCTACAACTCAGGACCACGTGAATGCTAAACACTGGAAGCAACATGCTATGGACAGAGCTAAGCGATTCCACAAACAACGGATCAGATCAAAGCTCTGCAGTCCTGCCACATACAATTGTGAATGGTGGAGGACAATAAAACAACTAACGGGAGGAGGAGGCTCTGTAAACATCCCCATCCTCAACGATGGCGGAGTCCAGCACGTGAGTGCAAAAGACAAGGCTGATGCGTTTGCAACCCTCTTCAGCCAGAAGTGCCGAGTGGATGATCCATCTCGGCGGCCTCCCGATAGCCCCACCATTTCAGAAGCTAGTCTTCAGCTAATTCGATTCACTCCACGTGGTATCAAGAAACGGCTGAGTGCACTGGTTACAGCAAAGGCTAAGGGCCCCGACAACCTCCCGGCTGTAGCGCTGAAGACTTGTGCTCCAGAATTGGCTGCACCTCTAGCCAAGCTGGTCCAGTACAGCTACAACACTGGCATCTACCCGACAATGTGGAAATTTTCCCAGGTATGTCCTGTTCACAAAAAGCAGGACAAATCCAATCCGGCCAATTAATGCCCAATCAGTCTACTCTCAATCATCAGCAAAATGATGGAAGGTGTCGCCGACAGCGCTATCATGCGGCACTTACACACCTATAACCTGCTCAGCGATGCTCAGTTTGGGTTCCGCCAGGACCACTCAGCTCCAGACCTCATTACAACCTTGGCACAAACATGGACAGAAGAGCTGAATTCCAGTGGTGAGGTGAGAGTTACTGCCCTTGATATCAAGGCAGCAGTTGACCGATTGTGGCACCAAGGAGCCCGAGTAAAATTGAAGTCAATGGGAATCAGGGGGAAAACACTCCAGTGGCTGGAGTCATACCTCGCACAAAGGAAGAGTGTAGTGGTTGTTGGTGGCCAATCATCTCAGCCCCAGAACATTCCTGCAGGAGTTCCTCAAGGCAGTGTCCTCGGCCCAACCATGTTCAGCTGCTTCATCATCTGAATATAGGAACATAGGAACAGGATTCGGCCATTCAGCCCCTCGTGCCTGCTCCGCCATTTGATAAGATCATGGATGATCTGTGATCTAACTCCATATATCTGCCTTTGGCCCATATCCCTTCATACCTTTGGTTGCCAAAAAGCTATCTATCTCAGATTTAAATTTCGCAATTGAGCTGGTATCAAATGCCGTTTGCGGAAGAGAGTTCCAAACTTCTACTACCCTTTGTGTGCAGAAATGTTTTCTAATCTCACTCCTGAAATGTCCAGCTCTAATTTTTAGACTGTGTCCCCTACTCCTAGAATCCCCAACCAGCGGAAATAGTTTCTCTCTATCCACCCTATCCGTTCCCCTTAATATCTTATACCTTTCGACCAGATCACCCCTTAACCTTCTAAACTCTCGAAAATACAACCCCAATTTGTGTAATCTCTCCTCGTAACTTAACCCTTGAAGTCCGGGTATCATTCTAGTAAACCTACGCTGCACTCCCTCCAAGGCTAATATGTCCTTCCGAAGGTGCGGTGCCCAGAACTGCTCACAATACTCCAGGTGTGGTCTAACCAGGGTTTTGTATAGCTGCAGCATAACTTATGCCCCCTTGTATTCCAGTCCTCTGGATATGAAGGCCAGCATTCCATTAGCCTTATTGATTATTCTGTGCACCTGTTCATGACTCTTCAATGATCTATGTACCTGAACCCGTAAGTCCCTTTGGACATCCACTGTTTTTAAATTTTTACCATTTAGAAAGGACCCTTTTCTATCATTTTTTGATCCAAAGTGGATGACCTCACATTTGACCTTCCCTCCATCATAAGGTCAGAAATGTGGATGTTCACTGATGATTGCACAGTGTTCAGTTCCATTCGCAACCCCTCAGATAATGAAGCAGTCCGAGCCTGCATGCAGCAAGACCTGGACAACATCCAGGCTTGGGCTCATAAGTGGCAAGTAACATTCGCGCCAGACAAGGACCAGGCACTGACCATCTCCAACAAGAGAGAGTCTAACCACCGTCCCTTGACATTCAACGGCATTACCATCGCCGAATCAACGACTATCAACATCCTAGGGGTAACCATTGACCAGAAACTTAACTGGACCAGCCATATAAATATATTGGCTACAAGAGCAGGTCAGAGGCTGGGTATTCAGTGGCGAGTGACTCACCTCCTGACTCCCCAAAGCCTTTCCATCATCTACAAGGCACAAGTCAGGACTGTAATGGAAACCTATCCACTTGTCTGGATGAGTGCAGCTCCAACAATACTCAAGAAGCTCGACACCATCTAGGACAATGCAGCCCGCTTGATTGTCACCACATCCAACACCCGAAACATTCATTCCCTTCACCACCGGTGTACAGTGGCTGCAGTATGTACCATCCACAGGATGCACTGCAGCAAATCGCCAAAGGCTTCTTCGACAGCACCTCCCAAACCCGCGACCTCCACCACCTAGAAGGACAAGAGCAGCAGGTACATGGGAACAACACCACCTGCACGTTCCCCTCCAAGTCACACACCATCCAGACTTGGAAATATTTCGCCGTTCCTTCATCGTCGCTCGGTCAAAATGCTGGAACTCCTTCCCTAACAGCACTGTGGGAGAACCTTCACCACACGGACTGCAGCGGTTCAAGAAGGCGGCTCACCAGCACCTTCTCAAGTACAATTAGGGGTGGGCAATAAATACCAGCATCGCCAGCGACGCCCACATCCCATGAACCATTAAAAAAAAGGTAGCAAAAAAAATAATCACACTGGAACT
Organism: Heptranchias perlo; assembly: GCF_035084215.1. Taxonomy (NCBI): domain Eukaryota; kingdom Metazoa; phylum Chordata; class Chondrichthyes; order Hexanchiformes; family Hexanchidae; genus Heptranchias; species Heptranchias perlo. The sequence goes on along the minus strand of NC_090338.1, from coordinate 8,550,393 downwards.
GAACGAATACAGAATAAAATGAATGGAGGATTGGTGACATTAATTCTATTGGAAAATTGTTCATCATTTAATGCATACAAGGACAGTTTTCGCATAAGAAGCACATAAGCTATTTATAATTTTAGGCGTTTAAGTTCTGCATGTTGTGCTTGCATGTATGCCTTTTTGGTGAATCTGAACTAACACTCACAGGTGAGACGTATAGTTGCACTTAAACTCAGGGATACAATTCCTCAGTAAACGTTTGATCGGTTGGGAACTGAATACTTGTTGAGCAGACGAAAACAAAACATTCGAAACGTTTCTAACGCAAAAGTAACATCTTTGAACATATTTCCATCTGATGAAGATGCTGAATTATGTCGTCAACACTTATGTAATTCAGAAATTCGTCATATTAAAATGTTTAATTGGTGTTTTTTGGGGGGTTAGAACGTGCTTCGAATATAACTTCTAACCTAATTGAAGCACTAATCGAGTGAAGCTGTAACAAAGATCCACCAGCATGCTAAGCACAAAGCGCAGTAACCTATACACAGAGCTTAGCGATCCAGCAATCAACTGTTCAGAGCAAAGATGTGCAGCCATGTCGGTTCTATATGAGAAAGCTGATGGACAATCACACACTCGGTAGAGTCATGTGGTGGTTTTGTTACTGGACTAGAAATCCAGAGCTCCTGTTCTAATAATCCAGAGAATGTGATTTCAAATCCTACAAAGGCTATTTGAAAAACTGAATTTAGTTTTTTTTAAAAAGTGCAAATAAAAAGCTGATGTCAGTGCAAAAGTGACCAGGAAGCTTTCAGTTTGTTTTGGAATGCAACTGCTTCTCTAGTGTCGTTCACTGAAGGAAACACGTTGTCTGTCCTTACCCAGTGTGGCCTATATGTGACTCCAGTCCCACAGTAACGTTGTTGACTCTTAATTGTTATCTAAATTTCCTAGCAAGTCACTTAGTTGTGTCAAACGGCTACAACAATAAACAAGAATAAAACTGGTTGGACGTTCCAGCTGTGGCCTCAGCAATGAATCAGGATATGAAAAAGGAACACCCAGTTCAATGGACCCTACAAAACCCTCAACACCAACACCTGAGGACCGGTGCCAAACTTGGGAGAGCTGTCCTACAGAATATTGCGTCATAATGTAGTTTCGAAGTTTCTCTTTGCTTTCCTAATTGTTGTTTTGACATCCTTCATAACCTCTTCCTTTTTTCACTTCGTATATCCTCTCATTTGTTGTCTCCGTCCTTAGAATGTGCATTTTTAATTTCAGATTCACCTTTATCTTTTTATCCATGCATTGTGTTTCATTATTGGCTAGTTTGCTCTTGTTTTTTAGAGCATCATATTCTTCCTGAACTCTATTGATCACTGTTTTAAATATTTCCCACTGCTGTTCTTTCTCTTTGTCTGTCATTTTTTTCCAGTTTACCTTCCTTCGTTACATTTTCACTCCCTCAACATCAGCTTTATTCCAATCTATTCCTTCTCTCTTTGTCTTACTTATGATTTCCTTAATCATAGAATCATAGAATCATCGAAGTTACAACATGGAAACAGGCCCTTCGGCCCAACATGTCCATGTCGCCCAGTTTATACCACTAAGCTAGTCCCAATTGCCTGCACTTGGCCCATATCCCTCGATACCCATCTTACCCATGTAACTGTCCAAATGCTTTTTAAAAGACAAAATTGTACCCGCCTCTACTACTGCCTCTGGCAGCTCGTTCCAGACACTCACCACCCTTTGAGTGAAAAGATTGCCCCTCTGGATCCTTTTGTATCTCTCCCCTCTCACCTTAAATCTGTGCCCCCTCGTTATAGACTCCCCTACCTTTGGCGAAAGATTTTGACTATCGACCTTATCTATGCCCCTCATTATTTTATAGACTTCTATAAGATCACCCCTTAACCTCCTACTCTCCAGGGAAAAAAGTCCCAGTCTGTCTAACCTCTCCCTGTAAGTCAAACCATCAAGTCCCGGTAGCATCCTAGTAAATCTTTTCTGCACTCTTTCTAGTTTAATAATATCCTTTCTATAATAGGGTGACCAGAACTGTACACAGTACTCCAAGTGTGGCCTCACCAATGCCCTGTACAACTTCAACAAGACATCCCAACTACTGCATTCAATGTTCTGACCAATGAAACCAAGCATGCTGAATGCCTTCTTCACCACCCTATCCACCTGTGACTCCACTTTCAAGGAGCTATGAATCTGTACTCCTAGATCTCTTTGTTCTATAACTCTCCCCAACGCCCTACCATTAACGGAGTAGGTCCTGGCCCGATTCGATCTACCAAAATGCATCACCTCACATTTATCTAAATTAAACTCCATCTGCCATTCATCGGCCCACTGGCCCAATTTATCAAGATCCCGTTGCAATCCTAGATAACCTTCTTCACTGTCCACAATGCCACCAATCTTGGTGTCATCTGCAAACTTACTAACCATGCCTCCTAAATTCTCATCCAAATCATTAATATAAATAACAAATAACAGTGGACCCAGCACCGATCCCTGAGGCACACCGCTGGACACAGGCATCCAGTTTGAAAAACAACCCTCGACAACCACCCTCTGTCTTCTGTCGTCAAGCCAATTTTGTATCCAATTGGCTACCTCACCTTGGATCCCATGAGATTTAACCTTATGTAACAACCTACCATGCGGTACCTTGTCAAATGCTTTGCTGAAGTCCATGTAGACCACGTCTACTGCACAGCCCTCATCTATCTTCTTGGTTACCCCTTCAAAAAACTCAATCAAATTCGTGAGACATGATTTTCCTCTCACAAAACCATGCTGACTGTTCCTAATTAGTCCCTGCCTCTCCAAATGCCTGTAGATCCTGTCCCTCAGAATACCCTCTAACAACTTACCCACTACAGATATCAGGCTCACTGGTCTGTAGTTCGAAGGCTTTTCCCTGCCGCCCTTCTTAAACAAAGGCACAACATTTGCTACCCTCCAATCTTCAGGCACCTCACCTGTAGCGGTGGATGATTCAAATATCTCTGCTCGGGGACCCGCAATTTCCTCCCTAACCTCCCATAACGTCCTTGGATACATTTCATCAGGTCCCGGAGATTTATCTACCTTGATGCGCGTTAAGACTTCCAGCACCTCCCTCTCTGTAATATGTACACTCCTCAATACATCGCTATTTATTTCCCCAAGATCCCTAACATCCATGCCTTTCTCAACCGTAAATACCGATGTGAAATATTCATTCAGGATCTCACCCATCTCTTGTGGTTCCGCACATAGATGACCTTGTTGATCCTTAAGAGGCCCTACTCTCTCCCTAGTTACCCTTTTGCCTTTTATGTATTTGTAGAAGCTCTTTGGATTCACCTTTGCCTGATCTGCCAAAGCAATCTCATATCCCCTTTTTGCCCTCCTGATTTCTCTCTTAACTCTACTCCGGCAATCTCTATACTCTTCAAGGGATCCACTTGATCCCAGCTGCCTATGCATGTCATATGCCTCCTTCTTCTTTTTGACTAGTGCCTCAATCTCCCGAGTCATCCAAGGTTCCCTACTTCTACCAGCCTTGCCCTTCACTTTATAAGGAATGTGCTTACCCTGAACCCTGGTTAACACACTTTTGAAAGCCTCCCACTTACCAGACGTCCCTTTGCCTGCCAACAGACTCTCCCAATCAACTTCTGAAAGTTCCTGTCTAATGCCATCAAAATTGGCCTTTCCCCAATTTAGAATTTTAACTTTTGGGCCAGACCTATCCTTCTCCATAGCTATCTTAAAACTAATGGAATTATGATCACTGGTCCCAAAGTGATCCCTCACTAACACTTCTGTCACCTGCCCTTCCTTATTTCCCAAGAGGAGGTCAAGTTTTGCCCCCTCTCTAGTCGGGCCATCCACATACTGAATGAGAAATTCCTCCTGAATACACTCAACAAATTTCTCTCCATCCAAGCCCCTAATGCTATGGCTGTCCCAGTCAATGTTGGGAAAGTTAAAGTCCCCTACTATTACCACCCTATTTTTCTTGCAGCTGTCTGTAATCTCCTTACATATTTGCTCCTCAATTTCCCGTTGACTATTTGGGGGTCTGTAGTACAATCCTATCAAAGTGATCTCTCCCTTCTTATTTTTCAGTTCTACCCATATAGACTCAGTGGGCGAACCCTCGGATATATCCCCTCTCACTACTGCCGTGATGTTCTCCCTAATCAAGAACGCAACTCCCCCTCCTCTCTTACCTCCTGCTCTATCTTTCCTATAGCATTGAGCTGCCAGTCCTGCCCCTCCCTTAGCCATGTTTCAGTAATAGCTATAACATCCCAGTCCCATGTACCCATCCATGCCCTGAGTTCATCTGCCTTGCCCATCAGACTTCTTGCATTGAAATAAATGCAGTTTAATCTAGACTTCCCTTGGTCTTTGCCCTGCTTTCTCAGACCATCTGTCCGGTCATGTTCTGTACACTCTCCCTTACTGCCTTTTGTTTCTGTCACCACTTTATTTCCCACTGACTTCCTGCATCGGTTCCCATCCCCCTGCCACATTAGTTTAAACCCTCCCCAACAGCACTGGCAAACACTCCCCCTAGGACATTGGTTCCAGTCCTGCCCAGATGCAGACCATCCAATTTGTACTGGTCCCACCTCCCCCAGAACCGGTTCCAATGGCCCAGGAATTTGAATCCCTCCCTCTTGCACCATCTCTCAAGCCACGTATTCATCTTAGCTATCCTGTCATTCCTACTCTGACTACCTTTGAGGTCCTACTCTTTAGTTTAACTCCTAACTCCCTAAATTCAGCTTGTAGGACCTCATCCTGTTTTTTACCTATATCGTTGGTGCCTATATGCACCACGACAACTGGCTGTTCACCCTCCCCCTCCAGAATGTCCTGCAGCCGCTCCGAGACATCCTTGACCCTTGCACCAGGGAGGCAACATACCATCCTGGAATCTCGGTTGCGTCCGCAGAAACGCCTGTCTATTCCCCTTACAATCGAGTCCCCTATCAGTATAGCTCTGTCACTCTTTTTCCTGCCCTCCTGTGCAGCAGAGCCAGCCACGGTGCCATGAACCTGGCCACTGCCACCTTCCCCTGGTGAGCCATCTCCCCCAACAGTATCCAAAACGGTATACCTGTTTTGGAGGGAGATGACCGCAGGGGACCCCTGCACTGCCTTCCTACTCTTCCTCTGTCTGTTGGTCACCCATTCACTATCTCCCTCAGTAATTTTTATCTGCGGTGTGACCAACTCACTGAACGTGCTATCCACGACTTTCTCAGCATCGCGGATGCTCCAAAGTGAATCCATCCGCAGCTCCAGAGCCGTCAAGCGGTCAAACAATAGCTGCAGCTGGACACACTTCCCGCAGGTGAAGGAATCAGGGATACAGGAAGGAGCCCTGAATTCCCACATCCCACAAGAGGAACATAACACGGCGCTGGGATCTCCTGCCATGACTTAACCCTTAAATTAGCTTAAGAACAACTACAATGTCAAGAGAAAAAAAAAGGAAAGAAAAACTACTTACCACTCCCTTTAAGGAGTTTACTCCTTTAAATTGTTCTCAATTTAGAGAATGTTAACTACACTAGGGACCTTGATTCACTAAAAAATAAACGCTACTTCCGATAAGACCTGCAGACCTTCCCTTTCCTTTTACTTTCGTTACTGTAGAAAAGTAGAAATACTCACCTGAACCTACTCACCAATCAGGTGCCTCCCCTGTGTCGCGTCCCGATCTGATTCCTGACGTCACTTCGAACTCGGTCGCAGCTCCGCTCGGCTCGGCTCCTCTTGGCGCTCTGAAATCCCGCCTTTTATCGGACGCTCCCTCCGCTCCGCTCGGCTCCTCTCAGCTGTTCTCAGCGCTCTGAAATCCCGCCTTTTATCGGACGCTCCCTCCGCTCCGCTCGGCTCCTCTCAGCTGTTCTCAGTGCTCTGAAATCCCGCCTTTTATCGGACGCTCCCTCCGCTCCGCATTATTTTAATCCTCATTACGTTACGATCGTTATTGCCTGGATGTTCTCCTACGATTACTTCTCTTATATGATCCGGTTCATTTCTCATTGGTAGATCCAGCAGTAATTCCTCTCTTGTTGGGCTTCTCACATACTGGGTAAGAAAGGAGGAATGTACACACCATAAAACCTCCACTCCCCTTTCCCCCTTTCTTCTTGACAGTTCATTTGAGGGTAGTTGACATCGCCCATGATTATTATTCGAAGTTTTTTATTCATTTCATTGATTTGTCTGTATATTCCTTCCTCCATTTCCGTTCCTTTGTTAGGTGGTCTGTAGAATGTTCCAACCAAAGTCATAAATCCCTTCTTATCCTTTGTCTCAATCTATATGGATATTGTTTCCATCTGAATGTTACTTATTTCCGTTTTTTCTGTTGCAATTATGTTGCCTCTAATTAGTGCAACTAATCCATCGCCCCCGATCTTCCCTATCCTTTCTAAATACGTTTTATCCTTCAATATTTAGCCACTGCTGTTCTTTATGTAGCCATGTTTGAGTTATCCCGATCTACATCTGTCCCATCGTTAAAAAGTATTGCCTCCAGTTCCCTCATTTTATTTTGGATGCTGTGCACATTGCTGGACAGGCAACATGATTTGATTTTAATAATTGTTCCCCTCAATTTATTATGAATTCATTTTGCATTGATGTTTCATAATTGTATTTTTATTCGATCATGGGATGTGGGCTTCACTGGCGAAGCCAGCGTTTATTGCCCATCCCTAATTGCCCTTGAGAAGGTGGTGGTGAGCCACCTTCTTGAACTGCTGCAGTCCGTGTGGTGAAGGTTCTCCCACAGTGCTGTTAGGAAGGGAGTTCCGGGTTTTGACCCAGTGAGGATGAAGGAACAGCGATATATTTCAAAGTCGGGATGGTGTGTGACTTAGAGAGGAACGTGTAGGTGCTGCTCTTGCCCTTCTAGGTGGGAGAGGTCGAGGGTTTGGGAGGTGCTGTCGAAGAAGCCTTGGCGAGTTGCTGCAGTGCATCCTGTGGATGGTACACACTGCAGCCATAGTGCGCCAGTGGTGAACGGAGTGAAAGTTTAGGGTGGTGGATGGGGTGCCAATCAAATGGGCTGCATTGTCCTGGATGGTGTCAAGCTTCTTGAGTGTTGTTGGAGCTGCACTCATCCAGGCAAGTGGATAGTATTCTATCACACTCCGGACTTGTGCCTTGTAGATGGTGGAAAAGCTTTGGGGAGTCAGGAGGTGAGTCACTCGCTGCAGAATACCCAGCCTCTGACCTGCTCTTGTAGCCACAGTATTTATATGGCTATTCCAATTAAATTTCTGGTCAATGGTGACCCCCGGGATGTTGATGGTGGGGGATTCGGCGATGGTAATGCCGTTGAATGTCAAGAGGAGGTGGTTGGACTCTCTCTTTTTGGAGATGGTCATTGCCTGGCACTTGTCTGGCGCAAATGTGACTTGCCACTTATGAGCCCAAGCCTGGATGTTGTCCAGGTCTTGTTCCATGCGGGCTCGGACTGCTTCATTACTTGAGGGGTTGCGAAAGGATCTGAACACTGTGCAATCATCAGTGAACATCACCATTTCTGACCTTATGATGGAGGGAAGTTCGTTGATGAAGCAGCTGAAGATGGTTGGGCCTAAGACACTGCCCTTAGCAACTCCTGCAGCAATGTCCTGGGGCTGAGATGATTCGCCTCCAACAACCACTACCATCTTCCTTTGTGCTAGGTATGACTCCAGCCACTCTCGGATAAATGCTGCCTTGATGTCAAGGGCAGTCACTCTCACCTCACCTCACCTCTGGAATTCGACTCTTTTGTCCATGATTGGACCAAGGCTGTGGTGAGGTCTGGAGCCGAGTGGTCCTGGCGGAACCCAAACTGAGCATCGGTTATTGGTGAGTAAGTGCCGCTTGACAGCACTGTTGCCGATGTTTGTTGTAAGAATACAACTGGACAAACCACCGTCATCGGACCGCTATGCACCAGACACAACAAAGGCAAACCAAGCCCAGTCGACCCTGCAAATTCCTCCTCACTAACATCTGGTGCCTTTTGTGATAATTGGGAGAGCTAGCCCACAGACTAGTCAAGCAGCAGCCTGACATAGCTACATTGACAGAAACATACCTTTCAGTCAATGTCCCAGATTCTTCCATTGACATCCGAAAATGACCCGTTTATTCCTATTCTTTTTGTTTTCTGTCCGTTAACCAATCCTCAGTCCATGCAAATATATTACCCTCATTCCCATGAGCCCTCACCTCGTGTAACAACTTCTTGTGTGCCACCTTTTGAAAATCCAAAATTGCTGCATCCACTCGTTCCCCCTTAGCTGCTCTGTTGGTTACAACCTGTAAAAATTCTGAAAGATTTGTCAAACACGATTTCCCTTCCATAAAACCGTGTTAACTCTGCCTAATCATATTGTGGCAAAAATCGCTCCTGAAATAACAGAGAGCTCCACAGCACTCTCCGTTGTTAGTTGCGAAATGGAGGAGGAAGGTCCGGCGTTTGCCCTTGCACAGTGAACGCAGAAATCCGGAACTTGCTCCTAGTAGTTCACCGGCGGTACGACAACTTCGAATGAAGGGTCATTGCACGCTGCAATCAGAGAAATCATTCAAAAAACACAAACTACACTTATCTGCAAAGCTGGAAAGTAACTAATTATGCCACTGAACAGGTATGCTTAAAAATACAGGTCAAAATAAGTTTTAACAGCGTGGTAAGTCTTAACGAATGTCAAACATTTAAAAATTAACTTTTAAAAATGTGAAGTTTTTGGTCAATAAAACATTTTTTAAAAATTAAAATATTAAAAATGTCTGGTTTTACATTGATTTTAATATGATTCCTTTCACTTCCGGGTTTAACGCATGCCTGCAGAGACAGGGAACGCAGCTGTCAAAAGTGCTGCGCTCTGATTGTTCGACGGGAGAGTTCGCTCTCGCTTCTCCCAGTGTCCGAGGTTTGCCGGAGCTGACCCGGTGTTCTTCGATACTTCCTATTTGAGGACGTGGCCGAGGAAAGGACCGCGCTAAGTTTGTGGGTTGGCATGAACCTACAGTGCCGCGAGCAGTGTAGATTGGCTGCTCTGAACGATTTCTAACCCATTATGATTCTCTAAGTTCCCTGTTTTCACCTCCTTAATAATAAATTCTAGCATTTTCCCTACTACTGATGTCAGGCTAGTTCCCTGTTTTCTCTCCCTCCATTTCTGAATATTGGGGTTACATTTGCTAACTTCCAATCCATGGGGACCATTGTAGAATCTAGGATCCATTCTCGAATCTGGAAGATCAAAACCAATTCATCGACTATCTCTGAAGCCACCTCTTTTAAAACCATTAGATGTAGACCATCATGTCCAGAGGATTTATCAACTTTTAGCCCCATTTATTTCTCCAGTACTTTTTCTTCATTAATCTTAATTACCTTTAAGTTCGTCACTCTGATTAGATCCTTGGTTCGGGACTATTTCCGGTGTGTCCTTTGTGTCTACTGTTGTTAACTCAGAGACTTGTGTAGAAAATCGTTCTTCGGAAAGCTAGGCGAATTATCATTTGCATCTAATATCTCCACTGACGCAATACATTTTAATAAGGTTTCCTGCCGCTACATCAAACGAAACATAACAGGTGGAGCTTTACCTTCAGATATCTTCTCTGTCGTTTCGTTTGTACACGATTAAAATCCCATTTTCCAACTATACCTCAAATAATGCCTTTTTATCACCGGAGACCAGCCTCAAATTGCGTGCCAATGATTCCCAAAGGTTAAGTCTTAAATCCTCAGTGATATTGCCAACAAAGGCGCCATGCTTCAGTTGCTCGGGAATCGAGTATCGAATTTGTCCGGAAACCACGTCCGAGACACAAAGCAGGAAAACAAAAACACCACCCGCTTCTGATTGTATACGTCATTGACCTGGATTAGATTTTGATATTTTTTGCCAATCCTTTATTTTATCTGAATTATTACACCACAAAATGTACCGTTAGTTTAATCGAATTACCGTTGTTAAGCGGGTAAATGTGAAGACTTTCCCCCTGTCTTCCTTCTGAGCACCGCTTAAACACGTTAAAGGCGTTTGCCTTTTTTTATCGGTTCCTTTCTGTGTTTCGGGTTATGGACGGGGATAGATTCCTCGCGGCGCCTCGGCTCCTTATTAATATACAGCGACGTAATGTGTCTTTACTAATAACAGCATCGAGCTGCTCTTAAAGCTGGACGTTCTTAAATTATATTTCATTCAATTTTGCCATAACATTTAATACTATGCGATCAATATTCCCCGACATAAATGCGTTTATTAAAACGGTTCCTTTATCATCTTATTTTCAAATTTATTATTTGTTCTTTAAAAAAAGAAGTAAAAGTTTTGGTCCCTGGAAAGTAAAGCAAGAAGTTTTCTTATCTGAGTGTACCATGGAACTCCCATCTTATTGGCGCCGTGGTGCGTCACGTTACTTTGTGCAGGGGGGGAAATATTGTTCATGCTGGTACACGTAAAGTCATACATATTGGATACTTTTCTGCTTTTCATAGAGGGTGGTGAACAATTTCTTCCAGCGGCATTACTTTTGAGTCTTCAATGACAATTTTGTAAAACAAAGACGCTGTGGTGGAACGGTATCACTCAGAGGATTATGCAGTTATCAGTGCATCTTTTAATTCTTTGTTCAAATTGAGCCCTCGACATATATATCTGTGTGACATAGAAGGATTTGTAGAAAAGGGCTTTTCGGCTGCCTCAAGCATCTTCCTAGTCAATCTAATCCAAAGAACAGAGCCATTTGGTTCACAAAGATCATTATTATTGGAAGTGAAAATATCATGTTATTGTGGTAAGATGCTTTTGCGGAGTGGGATTAAACATAATTTTGGAGTGGAACATATGTATTATTCGGCTAGCTTTTCTGGGATTGGGCAACGCTCGCACTGGGTGAATAAAATAGAAGCGTTGTTCTTTCACTTTGCCAAAATCCTTCACTTTAATGCGGATACAACTGCTTCAAGGAACGTACATTAAAGAAGCACAACTGCCCTCTGCTGCATCACTGGTTGCATCTGGTTAGTGAGAACTGACGTAAAACTTGCTTAGCCATCCGTCAACAGACCTGCTTGTAGCACATCAAGTGTTATCGGCCACACTCTCCTTTGCCAGAACTGCACACTATCCCAAAATCATTCTGGAGAGCAAAGGTAACCCCCCAACCTTATTTTCTACACTATCAACTGCTTTCCCTGCTACCTGCATCCCTATCCCCAACAAAAAATGTGAGGAGCTGATTGACTTCGTTATTACTAAGATTGGGATCTACTGCCTAAACCTTGCCCATTAAGCCAAAGCCACCACCAATCCCGCAGGCTCCACACTTCCATAGCCTAAGCACATGTCTTTATGCAGTTTCTATTCTGTCTTACTTTATGCTCTCTTGAAGCACATATGTGCTGCTCATACCTTCTCCTTTGTAAACATTCACATTGAATTGTCCTTAATGCAACCCTATACTCGCTGATGTTATAAATGGTTCCCTCCCGTCAGGTACTCTTCTCCCTCCTCAACTACTCCTTGTGGTAGCAAGTTCCACCTTCTAACTACTTTCTCCTGAATTCTATATTGGATTTGTTAGTGACTATCTTATATTATGGCCCCTCGTCCCCCGTAAGTGCTAAAAAGAGCTTCCTGAGTTCACTCATAAACGGCCTGGCACTGTTGCAATAATTCACGAAAGCCTTTTTGGCCCTTCCTCCATGTCTTTGGCAATTTACTACTCTTACACCTCCCGCTTTATTACCAGCGCACCGTTGTGTCTTCTATCCAGGTTTTTGAATTCACAATGTAAAAATTGCCTCAGGACACTATTCTGTTCCTTTTATGAACTCCGTTGACTCCCTCAAGTGCAACAAACCAGTTTAGATTTGAGGTAGAAGCTCCATTTTAAAGAAATCAAAAACTGTGCAATTTCGCATTAGTTATCCATAATTCGTCTTTTTACAACCCATTTAAAGCTTAATAAGACTTACACTGACAACTTCCATGAACATTCCCAACAGCGCATTAGTGTAGAATTTTAGATCGCGACAATCGCGAAGCCTTAAGCCAATGAAGTCATTTTGCTTATAATCTATGGAAGACGTTTTCTTTTAAAATTTACTGGTGTACGCTTTTTTCAAGCTGACGTGATATTTGCCACGTGCCACATTTCTGGCACAATTTTTCTTTCCACAGAAATTTGTAAAATTGTAGTCATAACATTCGTTCTCTTTTCCCGAGCGACTCCAGGTCAAGTATTGCAGCCCTCCTTATTTAGGGGCAAATTATCGCCCGAGAAAGCAATACGGAATATGGAACAACAAAAGTATATTTTTATCGCAAACATATTCACTATCGAAGGTGTCCGGTCAGGTGGTAAAACCTGCTACCACCATGACAGTAGATGGTGCTACCTGTGATTGGTCAACGCTGCCTACTGGGTGGCTGTTCAGTGACCTGGCCACCCTCAGAAAGTGCCAACAGTGTCGGACAAATGCACGCCTGGAGGAATGCATAAAGCTAACCCCATTGGCAATTTATGGAGGTGACCAGTTACCTTAGAATCCGGAATGCAACTAAAGTAGGTAATAAACCAATGAAACAGAAGGCACGGACAGTCCAAAGCACACCACCAATTTATGGTAGCGCAACTGTGTTACTGTACCAGTTACCCAGAGGCCTGGGCTAATAATTCATAGAACATGAGTTCAAATCCCACCATGGCAGACTGAGAATTTGCATTCAGTTTAACAAATCTGGAAATAAAAAGTTGATATCAGTAAAAGTAACCATGTTAGGTTTTTGTTGCAAACAGTGAAAAGTTTCACGAATGTCCTTTAGAGAAGAAAACCTCCCGTCCTTACCCATTCTGGCCTTTATATCATAAGAACATAAGAACATAAGAAATTGGAGCAGGAGTCGGCCAATCGGCCCCTCGAGCCTGCTCCGCCATTCAATAAGATCATGGCTGATCTGATCCCAACCACAAATCTAAAGAACACAAGAAGTCGGAGCAGGACCCGGCCACATAGCCCCTGGGCCCTCTCCGCCACCCACAGGGCATTGACCGATCCGATCTCAGCTTCATGTCCAATTTCCTGCCCGCTCCCCATAACCCCTAATTCCCTTTACTTCTAGGAAACTGTCTATTCCTGTTTTAAATTTATCTAATGATGTAGCTTCCACAGCTTCCTGGGGCAGCAAATTCCACAGACCTACCACCCTCTGAGTGAAGAAGTTTCTCCTCATCTCAGTTTTGAAAGAGCAGCCCTTTTTTTTTTTCTCTGCCTCTACTGCTTTCCTCCCTTCCCCTAGCCCTCCAAGCCAAACTTCCCCTAAGCTCCCCCCGACTCTCGCCCTGAACTCTCGTCTTTCTCCAGATTCCCTCCTAACTCCCTACATGTCCTCTCCGAGCTCATCTTGTCCAAGAGACCCACCTCCTGCTCCCTCGACCCTGTTCCCACCAAACTGGTGACCACCCAACTTTCCTTCCTGGCTCCCAGGTTAGCTGATATCACTGCAGTCCTTCACCAAAATGGTTGACTATTAATTGCATCACCTTCTCATGGCAATTAGGGGTAGGCCACAAATGTCGGCCTTGCCAGCAACACCCACATCCCCAGAATGAATAAAAAAGCCCCTGCCTTAATGAGGTGTGGAGGATAGTCACAGGAGGTCTGACAATCGGTGATGATGGTCTTAGACCTTATTGTTGGCTATTTAAAATTCCTTGAACTATAATTTAGTAATTAATACACACTGCTCCGTTTTCTTCCACAGTAGTTTCCCACTGTTCGTTAATTTATAATTTACGCTCACTAATATGGCCATGATTTCTGATATGTCAGCTCAATATCTGGACTACTTCTCCGTTTAATTGCTTAGAATATAATAATATAATACACTGCCTACTACCAGGTATAATTTTATTCGGGAATAAACAATTATAATTGTATAGCATGTTATGACAAGTGCCTTATCGCTGTTCTGTTCTGTCTTCAGAAGTGATAGCTTATCTGCGACCAATAAAAATATTAATTGTTCACTGGGAAACATACCTCGTAACTGTATGTCTAATTTTGAGGTTTGGAGTCAGAGGGAATGGGGGTTTAAGTTTGGATTTGGAATGTTTGAGTTAGGCAGTAGAAAAAGTGAATAGCATGAACAGGGACCAAATTCCTCCTTATCTACAGTTATTACTTTTAAACTGTGGTCACAATGCATTGCTTATTTCACATGCTTAAACTGCTTCAAGCTTACTTGTTTGAAAAGATTATTTCTTTCAACTGAACAATATTCCAGCATGTAAATAAGATACACTTCAAATAAACATCAATATTTTCTTCCTTTCACCAATTACTTATGTTGTGGTTTGTTTTACCTATGTAATCGCTTGCTCTTTGGTGTAATCTATTGAATTGTTTTTCAAGCCTACAGACCTTTTCAAATTTGTCTAATGCGTACGCTGATAAACCCATCGTTGAAACGAAAAGAAGGTTCGTAAGTTAACGCAGGTTAATAGACTGATCCAAAAATGTAGACATTTAATTTATTTACACTTTCTGTTAACATATAAAATAATTGATGAATATTCTGTTAAACTGCCCATCAAATCAATCTCATCACGTTGATTGCATGCACTTAACATGCATAGACGACATGACACCGTGAAAGAAGCATAGCAACTGGCATCCAAGGCTATGGCTGTTGCGATAACATTAGTGTTCAGTTCATGTACAGACGGGTCGTGGTCGTGAACTTGGCCGTTCATCCTTTAAGTGGTTGATTGTTAAAGGAAGACTGGTATAAGCGTTGTTGGATATAAAGATGAACGCAGATTGTACTTCACCTCCGTTGCCCAGGACAGGGTCTCAGATATAACAATTGACGATCCTATCTATTGAAAGCAGAAGCAGACCGACAGAAAATCCGGGAATGTTGTTCTCTTCTATATGAATCCGCATTAGTCTTGTTGTGTTCCAATAAAACGCTGATTAACAATTAAGGTGAAGTACTGTTAAGTTCAGAGTTCCTTCTCGTAACGCTACGTTCAAAAGTTTCTAAAGGCGTGAGAGGTTAAAGGGAATATTCTTTGTGGCCTTACGCGGGCTGATCACTTTTAACGTTAATTTTGAGGTTTCTATTACATGAATATGATCGTGGTAAGACAGTTGCACTGTTGATATATCCCGATAACGTTCCGTAATTGTATTGTGTAGGTGCATATAGTCGATTATGCTGTTTCGATTATGGAGCAGAGAAAATGGCATAATGCTTTCAAAGCATATTTAGATACATAGTATAACATAGAATGTAAAGCACAGAAAGAGGCCATTCGGCTCAACTGGTCCATTCCGGTGTTTAAGCTCCACTCCAGCCTCTTCCCCCTCCCCTCTTCATGTCACCCTATCAGCATAACCTTCGATTCTTTTTTTCCTAATGTACATACATAGCTTCCCCCTAAAAACCTTGTGATTAAAGAATGTAGCCAACTTTAAGCAAGATCCTGATGCGAAACTGTTTGCTTCATAAAGCTTTCTCATCTGAGACTGAACCGTTCTTGAAGGTGAGACTGACCCTTTCTTTAAAAAGCATAATTACTGGGTTCAGAAGGAGATAGATTACTTTTATGGGTGGAGGCATCACTTTTGTTTGATACGGTGGTGTGTTTCATTGTTCTTTTAACATTAGCACGCTGATTCTTACTGTAAGCAAACTGGAAAGCTGTTGTGTTCAGTTGCACAGCAAATGAACAGGGACACTGGGATTTCTTTCACCCTAAACAGTCTGACTATGGTCTGAGTTCACAATGCATGGTTCCTATTGCATTATTATGGAACAAAATGCAGGACAAGAAGATTCAAGCCAAATTCATGTGTACTCTGAAGAATGTACAAAACAATTTTTAGTGAATTATTTTTTAACCTGATGTAATCATGCTAATACAGTCCTCAGAGAATAAAACACGACGGATGGAACAACTAGCTATTTAAACCAATTTACTTTCAGATTTTTATCAGAAAAATACTAGAGAATATTAACTCGTACAATTACAGCCCCCTCAACCACTTCTTCCATGCTTGCCACGAAAGTTGCACTCAGTTACCAAGACGACAACAGTTCCCTTCTATAAGTGGAAAACACAACTGTAAAATGGTTGGCGTTGGCAGACAAAATGGCAAAGAGCAGGCACTCTTAGATAAAATTTCGGGACCTTTTACATTCTTAAGTAAAGTCAAGAGGAAAGCCTGTCCATGATTCCAGTGGTACTACTTCCTCTTGGAGCTTCTTCAGAAGCATTTCATGTTATGTAGGTGATCCCATCCGCTCTTGTAGGAAAGGCAGAACAAGAACGGAGTTCCAGAGAAGCTGGAAGTTCCAGACAGTATGGCGTTCCTTCCTTTAAACACAGACGCAGATGGTAATGATGAATTTTTCAAAATTTCTAGGAAATGTATGTGTTTGTGAATCTATGCGCACAATAGTTCACCAGAAAACAACTATCTAAAACGCATTGCAACTGAAAACAAATGCGTGTGATACGTTTGGTATGCTGATTACAACAAACATTCGGTGAAAGCTGCTGGATTGTGTTGAAAATCTAACTGGTTGAGTAATGTTTTATCATGGAAGCGAACTTGCAACCTATGGGATTCTAGATGTGACTGTAGTCCTACGTTTTGTTATTGACTCCTAATAATCCCTCCCACTCCCTCCTCTACACCATGGCTGCAATTTATGACATCTAGAGCTTGCACTGCAGCAACTCGCCAAGGCTTCTTCGACAGCACCTCACAATCCTCAACCTTCGCCGCCGAGAAGGGTAAGGATAACAGGTGTATGGAAACACCATCACCTCCAAATTGCTGTCCAGGTGACACACCGTCCTGACTTGAACATACATCGCGGTCCCTTCATTGTCGCTGGATCAAAATCCTGGAATTTCCTACCAAACAGCCCTGTCGGAATACCTTCACCACACGGACTGTATGGGTTCAAGAATAAGGCTTACCATCTTTTTCTCAAAGAAAACTAGGGATTTGCAATAAATTCTGTCCTTGCTAATGAAGCCCATTACCCAGAATTAATATTTTTTTAAAGTCTCAGCGCAACTGGGGAAGAACAAAATGTACTGTCCCGCCAGAGACGCCCACATCCCAGCAACAAATAGAAAGATCCTTCTCTCCTCCAATTTAGTCACAGTTTTAGATAACCAACGATGTGCTAGTTCGCTCAGCAGATTCCAAAGAAGCTCAATACATTTACCTTAAAATGATAGCGGAATGTTTCTAAACGGACGACATTTAATAAAGAAAACGTCAAAATTTCATCACAAGCAACAGTGAAGCCAAGTGCATCAAAGCACCACGTATACTACAGAAAACAAAGGCTAGCCCCCTGTAAAAGAACTGTTTTCTGTCGTGGTGCTATTGGAAGGTGTCAATATCAGACTTTTCTGCAGTTCAACTAAACAGATGAAACACCGAAAAAGCACAGTTTCTAAGCTAACGTTAATTACAATCACAAAATGATATTGATGAGAATGCATCTATATTATATGCGTCATTTTATACAAATACCTGGGCTGCACTATCCATCTCCATGGATATACATCAAAATCTCTCTCTTTCACTCTGTGTGCTTGTATATAGACGCACACCTCGCAAAAGTGAATGCATGTCAATTGCAGTACAAATTGGCTACCTAAATTATCTTCCTGTATTGGTGTCACAAACGTTGATATCATCGAGAGGCAAGGTCGGATGGCAGGGTTTTAAAAACAAGAAATCACTCTTGGAGGACTCCGGAGACAGACAAACGGTATAATTATACGATTCCCGAATGGGCAGCGTTTTACCATTCTCGTTGTAATTTAAAGTTGTTCTTGGGACATGTCTACGATTAAAGGCATTAGTGGGATTCTTCCGTCTGTAGCAACACGTTCCGGAAGTGTAACCGTGAATATTTCTGTCTTGTTTGCACTTCACAGCGACGAGCAAAGTTATTATTAAGAGAAATATACAGGAAGTTGACCCCAAAGTTACGATTAAAAACAAATTTAGATCTGAAAAATAGTCAGGAGTTCTGGGTCTGTTACGTCGCTCAGCGAGATTTTCAGTAAAATTGGCCAGGACTGAAAAGAGAATTGTCACCGTACTGGAGAGGCCCGGCTGCCCATTATCTTTCACCAAAATTACAAGTCTCTGTGTAAGGGCATCTTGGTCCCTAAACTTTCGGGTTGTTCTTATTTCTCCAGAGAGAAATCCCACACTAACAATGCTGCGATCTGTAGCTTCTATGAGCTGGTAGGAAAGTCGTGCGTTCTGTCCGGAATCTGCGTCAGTAGCAATTAACTTGGTAACCAAGTATCCTGAATATGCTGACTGAGGCACAATCCCCACTGCCGCTGAACTGTTCCGCTGTAAAGGTGAAACAATTAACGGAGCATTGTCATTTTGGTCCAAGATAATAACATTCACGATGGCGGTGCTACTTAGAGAGGGGACTCCAGCATCATGAGCTTGAATTTTGATCTGGAAATTCTTCAGTTTTTCATAGTCAAAGGAGCGCAGCGCGTAAATGCGCCCAGTTTCCAAGTTAACAGTAACGTCTCCAGACGCAAAAATATCTTGCATGCGACTCTCCAAAACAGAATACGAGACCTCGCCATTCTTGCCCAAATCAGGATCCAAAGCGGTAACAGCATATATCGATGCACCAGGAGCATTGTTCTCCATCAGGAACACGTTATATGGAGACTGTGTAAACCGTGGAGCATTATCATTTATATCAGAAACCGAAATGAGGACGGTTTTATTTGTTGAAAGAGGGGGCGATCCTGTATCCCAGGCTGAAATAGAGACGTTGTATAGCGGAGTGGTTTCGCGATCTAGTGTTTCGCTGACTACCAACTTATACTGGTTCGGCAAAGACTTCTGAAGTTTAAACGGGACATTCGTAGGTACCCGACACCGGACATTTCCATTTTCACCAGAATCGCGATCCACTACACTGATTATAGCGACTACAGTCCCGAGTGCAGCATCTTCACGTACCATGCTGGATACCGAGGTCAGCTTTACCTCCGGGGCATTATCATTAACATCAATTACTCCAATAAGAACTTTGGCACGTCCAACTAATGCGGGGACACCATTGTCCACAGCCTGTACCTCAAGTTCATAAACATTTTTTTCCTCATAGTCTAGTTGTCCTTGAAGTCTAATCTGTCCAGTTTCTGGGTCCAATTTGAACAACTCCCGAACACTCTGAGGCACGTGGCCAGTTAAAGAATATTTTACCTCGCCATTTGTTCCTTCGTCTAAATCAGCACCGTTTATTATAATCACCAAGGTTCCTTTAGGTGCGCTTTCTATTACGTTAACCCTGTATATTTGATGATCGAAAACGGGCGCGTTATCATTGCCATCCAGTACAGTGATAATAATTTCTGCTGTGCCAGATCTGTGAGGAATCCCACCGTCAATGGCCGTCAGTATCAGTTGATAGGTCGACAGTTGCTCACGGTCTAAGGGTTTTTCTAATAGCAGTTCTGTAATTTTACTCCCATCACTTCTGCTGTGTATCTTCAGGCCGAAGTGCTCGTTTGTGCTGATTTGATAAGTCCTGACTGTGTTTGTACCCACGTCTGCATCCTGCGCGCTCTCCAGAGGGAAGAGCGCTCCGGCTGCTGTTAACTCAGAAACTTGCAAAGAATATCGATTTTTCGTAAAACTGGGCGAGTTATCATTTACATCTAATATCTCCACTTCAAAGCGGTACATTTCCAAAGGATTTTCTACTGCTACATCATAAGAAATAGAACAGGTTGAGCTTTGTCTACAGAGTTCTTCCCTGTCGATTCTCTCGTTCACAACTAAAATGCCATCCTCCACCTTTATCTTCAATAATTGCATGCCGTCATCAGATACTAGCCGAAATTTGCGAGCTGTCATTTCCCGGATGCTTAGGCCTATATCTTCGGCGATACTCCCAACAAAGGCACCGGGCTCCAGTTCTTCGGGCATCGAGTATCGAATTCGTCCAAAAACTAGTTCACAGATACATATTAGGACAATAAAAGACGAGCCGCGACTGAGTGCATTTGCCATTGTTCTGGATTAGATCATTCTTTAAATGTACCAAAATGTCCGTAAATCCCTTTGTTTTATCTGGCTTGTTGTACGACCAAATGGATTGTCTGATGCATCAAAATGCCGATATTAAACCGGTAAACGTAACATCTAGGCATGAGCGGTCTTTCTTAACATGACTCGACGGTTTAAACGCAGGCAGCGACTGCCTTGCCCTTTGCGTCTGCTCTGTGTTTAGCAATGATGGAGGAGGGGGTAGATCCCTTACAGCGCCTGGGTTCCTTATTGGTAGACAGCGACACAACGAGTCCGAACCCATAATTGCACCAAGCGTTTCTTAAAGCTGAACTGCTTTTCCTCACTTATAATTCCAAAGAGTCTCTATATTTAATACTGCGCAATCAAAATTCCCCTGTATACAGGCAAATATACACAAGGATTGTCGTATATATTTTAATTACCGGAACGTTTTGAACCCGTTTTTGCATTTGTAATTTTCCAGTTATACAAAATAATAATATCATTTGCAAGGAAATGCACTTTCACCGAAATAAACACATTATAACGATACTGTAAGTTAGGTAAATCATATGATGTAAGCATTTTTATCAATTTTTTTGGAAAATAAGAGTAATTTGATTCAAACTATAACATTTAAGGATTGGAAAGCAATGGACAACACTTGCTTGACTCGTGGCTTTTCTTCGGTTCTAATTGCATGACTGGCTGCCGCTAATAGCAATTTCAATGCCTCACATTTCTTTGACTAGGAAGAAACATATTACTGGTAGGACTGTAATTTCTTTGAATCGTAGTTCCATAATTCCCATCAGACCAACGAGGAGAATCTTACCAAGAGAAAAGCACTACACTAATGCACAGCATGATGGCATTGGTGGATTCAGCTGCAATCACCAAGCGTAAAATTCACGATAAACATATCCAAACGCTATTGAACTACGAGATAATTTATACTGGTAGTTTCATCTTCTGATGTAGGGGTTTACCAAAGCGCGACTGAAGAATTCATGCTCGTATATCAGGTAGTTATTGGCCAGGATTACATTGGTCGCCAAACATCTCATGCAATTAAGGAATAGGTGGCGGGGGCGGGGGCGGGGGCGGGGGGGGATAAACCTAAGCAGGGTACGAACCAGCTGCTCAAACATACCTCTAATTGAGCATTAATTCCTACATTTGCAAAGAGAACACAGCTTGAATTCCAAATTTAGAATTGTGGCGTTAGTTCAGCAAACATGGGGGCAGGGTAACAAAGTGGTTATGTTACTGGACTGGTAATCAAGAAGCCTGGACCAATAATCCAAGAATCATGAATTCAAACCCCAGCACGGCAGCTGGGGAATTTAAATTCAATTAATTAAAATTCAATTAATTAAATAAAATCTGGAAAAAATACTAGTATCAGTACCGGATGAAACTACCGGATTGTCGTAAAAACACATCTGGTTCTCTAATGTCCTTTTGGGAAGGAAGCCTGCCGTCCTTACCCGGTCTGGCCTTTATGTGACTCCAGACTCACAGCAATGTGGTTGATTCTTAATTGCCCTCTGAAATGACCTAGCATGCCACTCAGTTGTAAAATATCGCTTAAAAAATGTCATAATAAGAATAAAACCAGAAGGACCACTAGGCATCGCACACGACAAAGGCAAACCAAGTTCAGTCGACCCTGCAAAGTCCTCCTCACTAACATCTGGGGACTTGTGCCAAAATTGGGAGAGCTGTCCCACAGACTAGTCAAGCAATAGCCTGACACAGCCATACTCACAGAAACATACCTTTCAGCAAATGTCCCTGATTCTTCCATCACCATCCCTAGGTATGTCCTGTCTCACTGGCAGGGCAGACCAACCAGAGGTGACAGTACAGTAATATACAGTCACGAGGGAGTGGCCCTGGAACTCCTCAACATTGACCCTGGACCCCATGAAATCTCTTGGCATCAGGTCAAACATGGGCAAGGAAACCTCCTGCTGAGTACCACCTAACGCCCTCCCTCAGCTGATGAATCAATCCTCCTCCTTGTTGAGCACCACTTGGAGGAAGCACTGAGGGTAGCAAGGGCACAGAATGTACTCTGGGTGGTGGACTTCAATGTCCATCACAAAGAGTGGCTCGGTAGCACCACTACTGGCCGATCCCTGAAGGACATAGCTGCCAGACTGGGCCTGTGGCAGGTGGTGAGCGAACCAATACGAGGGAAAAACTTACTTGACCTCGTCCTCATCAATCTACCTTTCGCAAATGCATCTGTCCATGACAGTATTGGTAGGAGTGACCACCGCACAGTCCTCGTGGAGACGAAGTCCCGTCTTCGCACTGAGGACACCATCCAATGTGTTGTGTGGCACTACCACCATGCTAAATGGGATAGATTCAGAACAGATCTACCAGCTCAAAACTGACCATTCATGAGGCGCTGTGGGCCATCAGCAGTAGCAGAATTGTATTCCAGCACAATCTGTAACCTCATGGCCCGACATATTCCTCACTCTACCATTACCAACAAGCCAGGTGATCAACCATGGTTCAGTGAGGAGTGTGGAAGAGCATGCCAGGAGCAGCACCAGGCGTACCGAACAATGAGGTGCCAAACTGGTGAAGTTACAACTCAGGACTAAATGCATGCTGAAAAGCGGAAGCAACATGCTATCTGCAGAGCTAAGAGATTCCACAAACAACGGATCAGACCAAAGCTCTGCAGTCCTGCCACATACAATTGTGAATGGTGGTGGACAATTAAACAACTAACGGGAGGAGGAGGCTCTGCAAACATTCCCATCCTCAATGATGGTGGAGTCCAGAACGTGAGTGCAAAAGACAAGGCTGAAGCGTTTGCAACCATCTTCAGCCCGAAGTGCCGAGTGGATAATCCATCTCGGCCTTCTCCCGATATTCCCACCATCACAGAAGCCAGTATTCACCCAATTCGATTCACTCCACGTGTTATCAAGAAACGGCTGAGTGCACTGGATACAGCAAAGGCTATGGGCCCCGACAACATCCCGGCTGTAGTGCTGAAGACTTGTGCTCCAGAACTAGCTGCTTCTCTAACCAAGCTGTTCCAGTACAGCTACAACACTGGCATCTACCCGACAATGTGGAAAATTGCACAGGGATGTCCTGTCCATTCTCAATCATCAGCAAAGTGATGGAAGTTGTCGTCGACCGTGGTATCAAGCGGCCCTTACTCACCAATAACCTGCTCACCGATGCTCAGTTTAAGTTCCGCCAGGACCACTCGGCTCCAGTCCTCATTACAGCCTTGGTCCAAACATGGAAAAATGTGCTGAATTCCAGAGGTGAGGTGAGAGTGACTGCCCTTGACATCAGGGCAGCATTTGACCGAGTGTGGCACCAAGGAGCCCTTGTAAAATGGAAGTCAATGGGAATCAGGGGGGAAACTCTCCATTGGCTGGAGTCGTACCTAGCACAAAGGAAGATTGTAGTGGTTTTTGGAGGCGAATCATCTCAGCCCCAGGGCATTGCTGCAGGAGTTCCTCAGGGCAGTGTCATAGACCCCATCATCTTCAGCTGCTTCATCAATGACCTTCCCTCCATCATAAGGTCAGAAATGGGGATGTTCGCTGATGATTGCACAGTGTTCAGTTCCATTCACAAACCCGCAAATAATGAAGCAGTCCAAACCCGCATGCAGCACGACCTGGACAACATCCAGGCTTGAGCTCATAAGTGGCAAGTAACATTCGCACCAGACAAGTGCCAGGCAATGACCATCTCCAACAAGAGAGAGTCTAACCACCGCCCCTTGACATTCAATGGCATTAACATCACCGAATCCCCCACCATCAACATCCTGGTGATCACCATTGAGCAGAAGCTTAACTGGATCAGCCATATAAATACTGTGGCTACAAAAGCAGGTCAGAGGCTGGGTATTCTGTGGCGAGTGAAGCAACTCCTGACTCCCCAAAGACTTTCCACCATCCACAAGGCACAAGTCAGGAGTGTGATGGAATACTCTCCACTTGCTTGGATAAGTGTAGCTCCAACTACACTCAAGAAGCTCGACACCATCCAAGACAAAGCAACCCACTTGATTGGCACCACATCCACCGCCCGAAACATTCACTGCCTTCACTACCAGCGCACAGTGGCTGCAGTGTGTACCATCCACAGGATGCATTGCAGCAACTCGACAGCACCTCCCAAACCCGCGACCTCTACCACCTAGAAGGACAAGAGCAGTAGGCACATGGGAATAACACCAACTGCACGTTCCCCTCGAAGTCACACACCATCCCGACTTGGAAATATATCGCCGTTCCTTCATCGTCGCTGGGTCAAAATCCTGGAACTCCCTTCCTAACAGCACTGTGGGAGAACCTTCACCACACGTACTGCAGCGTTTCAAGAAGGCGGTTCACTACCACCTTCTCAAGGGCAATTAGGGGCAATAAATGCCGGCCTCGCCAGCGACGCCCAGATCCCATTAATTAATTAAAAAAATACTCTTTTGTGGTTGAAATTACAGCGTAGAGGAAGCATTACTGTGAATCTGATGAGGTCATTACTGATTTCGAGTGCTTCGATGCTAGCTGAAGGCATCCGAAATAGAAAGTATTTCACCCTCTCATCACCAACATCCCTCGCCTTAGAAAGATGAGAACAGGGATCGGCCATTCAGCCCGTCGAGCCGTTTCCGCCATTCAATGAGCTCGTGGCTGACTTATATCCTAATTCCATTTACCCGCCTTGGCTCCTTACACCTTAATACACTTTGGCGTTAAAAATCTGTCCATCTCGGATTTAAAATTATTAATTGAGCTAGCATTAACTGCTGTTTGCGGGAGAGAATTTTGTGGGAGAGAATTCAGTCTACCTTTTACCACCCTTTGCGTGAAGAAGGGTTTCCTACCTCCTCTCCTGATTTGCCTGGATCTAATTTTATGGTTATGTCTCATTGTCCTAAACTCCCCAACAGCGGAAAACGTTTCTCTCTATCTACCCTAGAATTTTTTTAAAACCTCAAATCAAATCACCACTTAACTTTCTATATTCCAGGGAATACAAGCCTAGTTTATGAAATGTCTCCTTGGAAACTGCACTGCACTCCTTCCAAGGCTAATGTATTCTTTCTAAGGCCCAGTGCCCAGAACTGTACATTGTAGTCCAGATGTTGTCGAACCAGGGCTCTCACCTTTCTGAATCAACCTTGATCAGCTCAATAGTTACAGAAAAATGTTATTTGGCCTGGAATTATGCTATAAGCACGAGTCTCAGTCCTGTATCTGTGGAGTGCAATGCTCACCTTTGATTTCCGGTTACATCCTTCCAGAGATGGACCCAAAGCTTCAAATTTTAAATTCTCATTCTGATGTTTAAATTACTTGATGGCCTGGACTCTCCCTATCTCTGTAACCACCTCCAGTCCTGCAACAATCTGTGAACACTGCGTTCATTCCCCCCTGGCGTGTTGTGCATTCCCCAATCCCTTTGCCCTGCCTTTGGGAACGGTGCCTTCAGACATCTAACCCTAATGCGCTTAAGTCCCCTCCCTAAATCTCACCATCCCGTCATCTAAATCTCCTGCTTTAAAACTCACGTTGAAACCGACCTCTTTTACCGACCTTTTGGCCGATCCTCCGAATATCTCCTTTCTTGGCATTGCGTCCATTTTCCTTATCTGGTTATGCTTCTACGGATCACATAGCGACATGTTTAAACGTTGAACGTGCTATATCAATAGAACAGCGTGCACTTGGGAGCGAAACACATATTAAGATGCCCAACTGCTTTCAGGAGAAGTTGAAGAAAATTCGAAGAAACGCTCTTACTGCAATATCGTTGGTTTTTGCAAAATTAAACATACAAAATCCTAAAGTGACAAATATCCAAAAGAATAATTGAGAAGCACACGGATTCTCCGTTATATAAGGCAGCGCTTTTAAGCTTAATATGGATCTTTGCAGCTATTATAAACAGGTCGTAGATAGCCACGCAACGAATGTGGAATACAGTTCATCAATGTTATCATAGGATCATACATCACTGAAGGAGGCCATTCGGCCCATGGCGCATGTAACGGCTCTTTGAAAGAGCTATCCAATTAGTCCCACGCCTCTGCTCTGTCCTTGTAGCCCTGCACTTTTTAAAATTCCTTTTCAAGTATATATCCAATGCCCTTTTGAAAGTTAATGTTGAATCTGCTTGCACCACCTTTTCAGGCAGTGCATTCCTGATCATAACAATTCGCTTGGTTAAGTAATCTCCTCATCTGCTCCCGAGTTCTTTTTTGACAATTGTCTTAAACCGTTGTGATTTGCTTACCAATCCTCCTGCCAGTGGAAACAATTTCTCCCAATCTACTCTATCAAAACGCCTCATAATTTTGAACAACTCGATTAAAACTTCTCTTAATCTTTCATGCTGGAAGGAGAACAATCACTACTTCTCTAGTTGATCAATATAACTGAAGTCCCTCATCCCTGGTACCATTCTAGTGAATCTCCTCTGCACTCTCTCCAAGGCCTGACATCGTTTCTAAAGTGTGGTGCCCAGAATTGGACACAATACTCCAGCTGAGGCTTAACTAGTGATTTATAAAGGTTTGCCATAAATTCTTTGCCTTTGTACTCTATGCGTCTATTTATAAAGCCAAGAATCCCGTATGCTTTTTAACAGCATTGTCGACCTGTCCTGCCACCTTCAAAGATTTTTGTATGTGTACCCCCAGTTCTCTCTGTTCCTGCATTCACTTTTATGATTAACAAAAAACAACATTTGCTCAAGCAACATTATTTCTCATTGAGGAGAAAAATCAACGGGTAAATTCCGAGCCAACCAAGAAAAGAAACTATGCTCTCAAGTTAATAAGTTGAAATCAAAGCAAGGAACGGTCAAGAATGGAATAATGGTAGCCAGCACAAACACCATGCAATTCTTTGACTGCACCCCCAATGAAGTGGGTGCTTATTTTTTTGAAAAGAGTTTGCTTCTTTCCTGAAATAAAACAAGAGAAGGTAGCGAATAACATAAGTCACACTGGGACTGAACGAATACAGAATAAAATGAATGAAGGATTGGTGACATTAATTCTATTGGAAAATTGTTCATCATTTAATGCATACAAGGACAGTTTTCGCATTACAAGCATGTTAGCTATTTATAATTTTAGGCGTTTAAGTTCTGCAAGTTTGCGCTTGCATATATGCCTTTTTGGTGAATGCGAGCTAACACTCACAGTTGAGACGTATAGTTGCACCTAATTTCAGGGATACAATTCCTCAGTAGAATTTTGATCGTTTGGGAACTGAATATTTGTCGAGCAGACGAAAACAAGATATTCGAAACGTTTCTAACGCAAAAGTAACATCTTTGAACATATTTCCATCTGATGAAGATGCTGAATTATGCAGTCAACGCTTATGTAATTCAGAAATTCGTCATATTAAAATATTTAATTGGTGTTCTTTTTGGGTTAGAACGTGTTTCGAATATACCTTTTAACTTATTTGAAGCACTAATCAAGTGAAGCTGTAACAAAGATCCACCAGCATGCTAAGCACAACGCGCAGTAACCTATACAGAGAGCTTAGCGATCCAGCAATCAACTGTTCAGAGCAAAGATGTGCAGCCCTGACGCATCCATTTGAGAAAGCTAATGGACAGTCAAACACTGGGTAAAATCGTGAGGTGGTTATGTTACTGGACTAGAAATCCAGAGCTCCTGGTCTAATAATCCAGAGAACGTGATTTCAAATCCTGCAGAGGGAATTTGAAAAACTGAATTCATTTTTTTTTAAAATGCAAATAAAAAGCTGATGTCAATACAAAAGTAACCACTAAGCTTCCAGTTGAATTTAAAAATGCAACTGCTTCTCTAGTGTCGTTCACTGAAGGAAACACGCTGCCTGTCCTTACGCAGTGTGGCGTATATGTGACTCCAGTCCCACACGAATGTTGTTGACTCTTAATTGTTCTCAAAATTTCCTAGCAAGTCACTTGGTTGTGTCAAACGGCTACAACGATAAACAAGAATAAAATTGTTTGCACTATCTAGCTGTGGCCTAAGCAATGAATCAGGATATGAAAAAGGAACACCCAGTCCAATGGACCCCACAAAGACCTCCACACCAAAATCTGAGGACCAGTGCCAAACTTGGAAGAACTGTCCTGCAGAATATTCCTTAATAATTTAATTTCGAAGTTCCTCTTTGCTTTCCAAATTGTTGTTTTGACATCCTTCATAACCTCTTCCTATTCCCCTTCATATTTCCATCTTAATATTACTTATTTCCGTTTTTCTGTTGCAATTATGTTGCCTCTAATCTGTACAGCTACTCCATCGCCCCCTTTCTTTCCTATCCTTTCTAAATACGTTTTATCCTGCAATATTTAGCCATCGTTGTTCTTTGTGTAGCCATGTTTCTGTTATCCAGAATACATCTGTCTCATCTTTACAAATTATTGCCTCCAGTTCCCTCATTTTGTTTTGAATGCTGTGCACATTGCTGTACAGGCAACTGAATTTGTTTTTAATAATTGTTCCCTTCACTTTATTATTAACAGCCATTTTGCATTGATGTTTCATAACTGTATTTGTTCCCTGAACTTTCATGTTATCCGTGTTACTTACCTTCATCTGACCTTTATTCTCATCTCCTATTTATTTTACCTTCAGGTTTATGTTATTTTCACTAGATCCCTCCCCCGTTTTACTACTTTAAAGTCCTACGACAGATCCATTTATCCTTTCTGATAGGACACTGGTCCCATTCTGGTTCAAGTGATGCCCGTCACAGTGAAACAGCTCATTCCTGCCCAGTACTGGTGCTATTGTCCCATGAAATGGAACCCCACCTTTCCACACCAGCCTTTCTGCCAAGAATTTGCCTTCCTGATCTGCCTGTCCCTATGATCTGTGGACATGCATCCCTAAGTCTCTTTTAACCTCCACTGTTACGAGCTTTTCACCATTTCGAAAGTACTCTGATCTATGCTTTTTAGGTCCAAAGTGGATGACCTCATACTTGCCTACATTAACTTATCTCTCTAATTTTATGTGTCCATCTACACTGCTTACAATGCTGCCTATCTTTGTTTCATCCGCAAACTTGGATACATGGCTCGCTATCCCGTCCTTTAAATCGTTAATAAATACATTGAATAGTTGAGGCCCCAACACAGATCCCTTGGGACGCCTCTAGTCACATCCTGCCAGTTCAAGTACCTGCCCATTATCCCAACTCTCTGTCTCATGCCGCTCAGCCAATTTCCCAAACAGGTCAATAATTTGCCCTCAATTCCACGAGCTTTAAATTTAGCTAACAGTCTCTTATGAGGGATTTTGTCGAATGCCTTCTGGAAGTCCATATAAATCACTGACATAGACATTGCCCTGTCACATGACTGCATGCTTCTATCCTACTATTACTTAGGTCCATTTTTTCTATTGCTGATGTGTTGTTTCTAAGTAGTACAGATACTTCACCGCCCCCCCCCCCCCACCACCACCACCACACCCAGGTGAAGCATTCTGCATTTCTTGGCATTGAATTTCATCTGCCTTCACTCTGCCAAATTCCCAGGTATATTCAGATCATTATATAGCTTATACTTATAGTTCACCTTTGCAGTCTACCACTTTCATTGGCATTGTATCATCTTACAAATTAGCCACTGTGCTTGTGACGCCTACCTCCAGATCATTTATGAAGCCATTAGTCACTGTGCTTGTCACACTGAATGAATACTTCGCATCTGTCTTCACTAGAGAAGAGAATGCTGCCATTGAATCAGCAAAAGAGGAGGCTGTAGCGATATTAGATCGGATAAAAATAGATAAGGAGGTGGTACTTAAAAGATTGGCAGTGCCTCACAGTAGTTACTGAGGGAAGTAAGGGTGGAAATTGTGGGGGCTTTGTCCACAATCTTTAAATCCTGCTTAGATATGGGGATGGTGCCTGAAGACTGGATGATTGAAAACGTTATACCTATGTTCAAAAAAGGAGAGTGGGGTACACCTGGCAATTAAAGGCCAGTCAGCCTAACGTCAGTAGTGGGGAAACATTTAGAGACAATAATCAAGGAAAAAATAAATTGACAGTTGGAAAAGCAAAGGGTAATTAATGAAATTCAGCATGGATTTGCGAAAGGAATTCGAGTTTGACTAAATTGATTGAGTTATTGAATAAAGTAACGGAGAGGTTTGATGAGGGTAGTGCAGTTGATGTTGTATATATGGACTTTCAAAAGACATTTGAAAAAATAAGACATAATAGACCAGTCAGCACAATTAAAGCCCGTGGGATTAAAGTGACAGTGGCAGCGTGGTACAAAATTGGCTAGGGGACTGAAAGCAGAGAGTAGTTGTGAATGGTTGCTTTTCAGACTGGAGGCAAGTGTACAGTGGTGCTCCTCAAGATAAGTATTAGGACCACTGCTCTTTTGGATATATGTTAATGACCTGGGCTTTTGTATAGAAAGTACAATTTCAAAGTTTGCAGATGAAACAAAACTCAGAAAGGTAGCAAACAATGTGGAGGGTAGTAACAGACTACAGGATGGCATAGACAGACTGGTGAAATGGGCAGACACTTGGCAGATGAATTTTAACACAGAGAAGTGTGAAGTGATATATTTTGGTAGGAAGAATGTGGCAAGGCAATATAAACTAAATGGTACAATTTTAAAGAGGTACAGGAACAGAGAGACCTGGGTATGCACATACACACATTTTTGAAGGCAGCAGGACAAGGTCAGAAGGCTAGTAAAAAAGCATGTAGGACCCTGGGATTTATTAATAGAGGCTGAGAGTACAAATGCAACGAAGTCATGCTGAACCTTTATAAAACACTGGTTAAGCCTCAGCTGGAGTATTGTGTTCAATTTTGGGCACCACACTTTAGGAAGGATATCAAGGCCTTAGAGAAGGTGCAGAAGCGAATTACTGGAATGGTGCTAGGGATGATGGATTTCAATTATGTGGAGAGACTCGAGAAGTTGGGGTTGTTCTCCTTAGATCAGAGGAGGTTAAGGGTGATTTGATAGAATTGTTCAAAATCGTGAAAAGTTTTGACAGAACAAATAAGAAGAAATTGGTTCCAGTGGCGGAAGGGTCAGTAACCCGAGCACACAGATTTAAGGTGATTGGCAAAAGAGTCAGATGCAAAGTGAGGAAATATTATTTTACACATTGATTTGCAATAATCTGGAATGCACTGCCTAAAAGGGTTGCGGACGCAGATTCAATAGTAACTTTCAAAAGGGAATTGGATAAACACTTGAAAGGAAAAAAATACAGGGCTACGGGGAAAGAGAAGAGGAATGGGATTAATTGGAAATCTCTTTCAAAGCAAGGAAGTTATGCTGAACCTTTATATAAAAAACTGGTTAAGCATCAGCTGACATATTGTGCTTAATTCTGGGCACCACATTTTAGGAAGGATGTCAAGGCCTTAGAATGGGTACAGAAGCGATTTACTGGAATGATGTCAGGGATGATGGACTTCAGTTATGTGGAGAGACTGGAGAAGCACGATGGGCTGAATGGCCTCCGCCTGTGCTGGAACTGCTGTCATAAGATATGATTAAACAAAAGAGGTTCAAAAACATGCCACTTTCGGATCTCACTGGCAATATTGTCTCAGGCTGTTGACAATCTCAGCACCACCAACAAATGGGTTCTAGCAGTCAAACAAGTAAACATGCATTGCGAAATATTTCCACTGCTTCCTGTTTTCTTTCTTTGCAGTAGCAGTCTTTCCAGCGGAAATTGTTCGCGATCCAACAACAGTTCAGCCCTTTTGCTACCATCGCCTCTTGTCTGCACTTCCAGGACGAAGTGTTATTTTGAACTTGTCTGGTAAGTGCTGAAAGTGTTTGTACTCATATCCGGGTCGTGCGCGTTCTGGAATGGAAGCGCGCGCAACGTGCAATTAGCTCAGAGAGCTGCAAGGAAAATCTACTTTTCGAGAAAATGGGTGAATTATCATTGACATCTAATATTTTTACTTCAACAGGAAACAATTGGAAAGGGTTTTCGGCCGCCACTTCAAGCAAGATGGAACAGGCATGTGTTTCCATACAAAATCTTCTCTGTCGATTCTTTAACAAATGAAATGCTCTTTTCCACATTTCCGTCATTAGGGAGGAGCCGAAACTTCCGAAGGGATAATTCCTAAAGCGTGAACGATGTTTCCAAAAATGGCACCAATCTCCCGTTCCTCGCGAAACGAGCAGCCAATCCGAAATCCAGGTCCGTGACATAAAAAATAAATGACGCCCCCGCCGCTGGGTGTATTCGCCATTGCTCTGGATTGAATGCAGTTTCACGTAAGCCAAATGTCTGGTAATTGCTTACAGAGAAAAGTTTGTCACGCCACAGACCAAGCCCTTTAGTATCAAAACACCGTATTGAATCCAAAAATTCAAAATATCAACCTTAATTGTCTCCTAAACATTGCTACACGGCATAAATAATGCACTGTGTCGATTTGCCTTCGATTCTGATCTGCATATTATGGTGCAGGCGGGGTAGATCTCTTATAACGTCTTTAATTCCTATTGGTAGACAGTGAGACAATGAACCTGAACCAATAATTGCAGCAAACTTTTCTTAAAGCAAGACTGTTTTAAAATTCGTTATACAAATGCAATACTTTTAAAAGCATTTAATAAAAATTCCTTGCAATGTCCGTATTACGTCTGTACATTTTATATTTTCAAAAATAGGTACATTGGAAGAATTTGTATGGCGAGCTCAGTAATCCCAAAAAGCCAATGTTCAGTTTCTGCAATATCCATTTAAACAGAAGCAAACTCGAAAGCTTTTTACTGGAACTTTTCATTAATGCGTAAAAATGAAATTAAATATAATGAGCCGGAAATTGCTTTGAATAGAAGGTTGAGCTCAACAGCGTTCACGGTTGTTAGTGGCCAAATAAAAGAGAACGTTCCGCGTTCGCACATGTGCAAACAAACGCAGAAATCCAGAACTTTCTCTTCCTGGTTCGCTGACGATCTGTCAGCTTCGCCTTGAAAGGATATCGCCGGCTGCAATCAACAGAATCAATAGACCAGCATCAACTTGCTCTTCTGCCCAGCTGGAAAGTAACTAATATCGCCTCAAAAAAAGGTACGCTTAAAAATACCAGGTGCCAACTAAGTTTTAACATCACGGTATATCTTAATGGCCTCCAGTAGCTAAAAATTAACTTTGAAAAAATCTGGAGTCTCATTACTCCTTATTTTAATCGTTTTTGGCCGTTAATTTTTTATAAAGAATTTAAAAGTAATAATTTTTAAACTTTTCCTTCTGTCTCTTTCATTTATTTCGAATATTTCTTACCCTCTCTTCTTTTATCTGTCTATAACTGTTTTTACAAATGATGTTAGTGTTGTACATTTCACTTCCTGGATTTTATATTGCAGCTTGCAGTAACTGTTCTCCAGGTGTCAAAAATGTTGCAATCTTATTGCTCGAGCGGAGAGAATGGTCGAAAGACTGCAGTAAATTAATGGATTAGTATAAATGTACGAAGGGGCGAGCATTGTTGGTTCGCTGCTCAAAGCAAATTATGCGCCAATCATTTTGATCCAAAAACAGAAAGCTTGAAGTGCTCCCTCTCATTTTATCAATGTTTACAGCCTGAGATTTTGGTAATTGGGTATTCTGCGGCGATTGGTTCTTCACCTGACTTCCCACAACTTCAGCACCACCTACGATGCCCAAGTCAGGAAAGTGAACAAAAACTCTTCAGTTGCCTGGATGGATATAGTTGCAACAATGCTCAAGAAGGTCAACACCATCCAGGGCAAAGCAGTTCGCTTGATCGGCACCTTGTCCATTAGTCTAAACACCCACCCTCTCCATCACCAGTGTTCTGTGGCTATAGTATGTACTATCTGCAGAACGCACTGTAGCAATTTGCCAAAGCTTCTTCGGGAGTATCTCCAAAACTTGTGATCTCTTCCACCTAGAAGGACAAGGGCAGCAGGCGCATGCGAACACCGTGACCTCCAAACTCCCTTCAAAGTCACACATCATCCTATCTGGGACATTTATACTCCTTTTTTCATCATCGCATTGTCAAATTTCCGGAACTCCCTACCCAACAGGAGTACCATCACGGTTCAGATTGCAGCGGTTCAACTGGAAGGCACACCATCTCTTTCCCAGGCCCCATAGGGAGTGGCAATAAATGCTGTCTTGCCAGCGACGCCACACTCGCGAATGAATAAAAAATATCAGCTCCCTCTTATCGCAAGATTGAGTGTTAAATGTATAGGCAGATTTCATCTTTGCTGGAGACATCGGACCTCACTAAGCTCTGTGCATTTAGTAAATATGATTCGTATTCATAGTACGTGAAATGCAAAACATATGTTGATGCGTTCTCTTTATTTTATGGATAGGAATTTATATCAATAGTGCTGCAATGTGCCCCGGAATTTTTTAAACATATTTTCACAAAAGACTTGGCCGCTTTGCTGGTCAACACACTATTGCACCATCCTGAGTCCACGACTCAAATTCAATTCAGAGACGATGGGTTGAAGATGCATCTTCTTTTCAATTGTGATATAAGTCGCATAATCGTCCATAGTCGGTAGGAACCCAGAGCGAAACACCACCGTTAATTCCATTATTTTGACAAACTCTCCAGAAGGGCCACAAGAGTGGCTGGTGTCAGAAACGAAAATATTGCATTGTTGACGAAGTTGATGCTGTTTTGAATTCAGAGTTAAGAATCTTTCTTCGGCTAGAACAGAAACAACCCTGTAGTTAGTTCTACTATATATCACTTCGAAGTGCGTACTTGTTAGTTCAATTGAAATCGTTTTTCATTGTGCAAAGGCAAATTTGTCTTCATCATCCTTGAGAATAAAAGCATAAAAATAACTTGAATAATATCGACGCAGGTGCCCTCTGCTGGACGAAAAGGCGCCTCGTTGGCTTTTTAAAGAAAAATATTGTAATACTGTACATAAAGATGGCAAAGAAAATCTACTTCCTGTTGTCCAGATTTATGAAACTGTACAACCCGATGACGAGCGCATAAATAATCAACTCTACATTCTCCTAAGCCATTTGGAGAAGAACAAGAGGTAGAAATATTTAATCATTTTACTAGACAAAGCGATATTCTATTAATCAATTTCTAATCGCCAGTCAATATCCACCGCTACATTACCTTGCATTTAAGAAATAACTTGTAGCACCTTTCACGATCACAGTCAGTTAAGTACTTTTAAATTGTAGTCGATGTTGTAATGTAGAGAACCGCGGCAGTCAATTTGCTCACAACAAGCTCCCACATACAGCAGTTATATATATATATATATATATATAATAATGACTTGGACTTGGGTGTACAAGGCACAATTTCCAAATTTGCAGTTTACACAAAACTTAGAAGTGTAGTGAACAGTGAGGAGGATAGTGATAGACTTCAAGAGGATAAGGACAGGCTGGTGGAATGAGCGGACACGTGGCAGATGAAATTTAACTCAGAAAAACGCGAAGTGATAAATTTGGGTCGGAAGAACGAGGAGAGGCAATATAAACTAAAGCGCACAATTCTAAAAGGGGTCCAGGAACAGAGAGATCTGGGGGGTATATGTGCACAAATGGTTGAAAGTGGCAGGGCATTTTGAGAAAGCGGTTAATAAAGCTTCCGGACCTGGGCTTTATAAATGGAGGCATAGAGTACAAAAGCAAGGAAGTTATAATGAACATTTATAAAACACTGCTTCGACCGCAACTGAAGTATTGTGTCCAGTTTTGGGCACTGCACTTTAGAAGATCGGTGAAGGCCTTAGACAGAATGCAGAAAAGCTACACTAGAATGATACGAACTTACGAACGTATGAATTAAGAGCAGGAGTAGGCCATTCGGTCCCTCGAGCCTGCTCTGCCATTTGATAAGATCATGGCTGATCTGATTGTGACCTCAACCCTACTTTCCCCTCTACCTACCTTTGACTCCCTTGTCAATCAGGAATCGATCTAAATCAGCCTTAAAAATATTCAATGCCCCTGCCTCTACCACTCTCTGGGGAAGGGAGCTCCACAGACTCAAGACCATCTGAGAGAAAAAAATTCTCCTCATCTCACTCTTAAATGGGAGACCCTTTGTTTTTAAATTGTGGCCCCTAATTCTAGTCTCTCACAAGGGGAAACATCCTCTCAGCATCTAACCCTTCTAGTCCCCTCAGGATCTTATATGTTTCACTAAGATCACCTCTCATTCTTCTAAACTCCAGAGTATACAGGCCCAATTTGTCCAACCTTTCCTCATAAGATAACCCCCTCATCCCAGGAATTAGTCGAGTGAACGTTCTCTGAACTGCCTCCAAAGCAATTATGGCATTTCTTAAATAAGGAGACCAAAACTGCACACAGTATTCTAGATGTTGTCTCACCAATGTCCTGCACAACTGCAGCAAAACATCTCTACTTTTACATTCCATTCCCCTTGCAATAAATGACAACATTCTATTTGCATTCCTAATCACTTGCTGTACCTGCATACTATTTTTTTGTGATTCATATACTAGGACACCCAGGTCCCTCTTTACCTTAGGGTTCTGCAATCTATCTCCATTTAAATAATATACTGTTTTTCTATTCATCCTGCCAAAGTGGACAAGTTCACATTTCCCCACATTATACTCCATCAGCCAATTTTTTGCCCACTCACTTAACTTATCTATACCCCTTTGCAGACTCCTTATGTCCTCTTCAAAACTTACTTTCCTACCGATCTTTGTGACACCAGTATTATAGACATTCTCCTACCATGATTTAGGGTTTGCATACCTCTCTCTATTTCCTTGTTACCTTGCTGCATTTTGACCAGATATTTCTGAGAGGTAACACTTCTACCCAAGACGCTTTTAAGACTGAATGATGAAGCAGGCGTGGTGTGCCCAAATCGATTTACAGCCTGTAATGCTTTCTCCATCAAGTCCCCACGGATCTTCAGTTTGGTGACGACATGATCAACTATAGTTATGGGGGCGACCCGTTGGGACCCTAGTTCGAACTCATGGGGGAGGATTCCACATCTCATTGACCGTGTTAATGGAAACGCCCTGACTCCATGTCTGAAGATTATCTCGGTGATTGTGTAACGGTATTTCCCACTTCCTCGGTGAGCAATATGATTGCCTTGCCATTGGGATGTTACCGCATGTCATAGATATTGGCAATCATGTATCCACATGACTGGTCGGCCTGAGTGTAATTAATTTCACAAGCCCAGGCAGCATTCCGTTGAACACGAAGTTAAGGCTCACTGCCCCTCACTGGTCTCCCAAGACCAAATAGGGTGCAGGTTGATAGAATTCAGTCAACGTGGTTCCATCGAACTGCCCCACCAACATGGAAGATAGAGAAAGGATAGATTCTGAGATGATGTTTCCCCTTGTGGGAGAGAATAGAACTAGGGGACACAGTTTGAAAATAAGGGTTC
The DNA here is from genome assembly GCF_035084215.1 of Heptranchias perlo. NCBI lineage: Eukaryota > Metazoa > Chordata > Chondrichthyes > Hexanchiformes > Hexanchidae > Heptranchias > Heptranchias perlo. The sequence goes on along the minus strand of NC_090338.1, from coordinate 8,512,803 downwards.
TCCCATTTAAGATGGAGATGAGGAGAAATATTTTCTCTCAGAAGGTCGTGAGTCTGTGGTACTCCCTGCCCCAGAGAGCGGTGGAGGCAGGTTCATTGAATATTTTTAAGGCTGAGTTAGATAGATTCCTGATTAAGAAGGGAATCAAAGATTATAGTAGGTATTCAGGAAATTAGGGTTGAGGTCACAATCCGATCACCCATGATCTTATCAAATGGCAGATTAGGCTCGATGGGCTGAATGGCCTACTCCTGCTCTTAACTTGTATGTTTGCATGAGTAGTTACTGACATTTGTCACCCTCATTGTCATGCAAGGCAGCTAGGTGATGAAAGGGGAACAATGACCCAAAAAGCGGGACAATAATACAAAGATAAGATCAGGACCATGACCAGATATGTGGGGAGTGGGTTCAAACAAACTGGCTGCCTTGATAAACAACCTTGCAAAGGGTCTTGTGGTTAAATGAGCAATGTTAAAACAAGCTGGAAATCTATAATTCTTTGAAAAACAATTCCATCTAATCTATAAGGGTATTATGAATATTGTTCCACATATGGTGTGAGGTTCCTGCCCGGGGGGTCATAAAAACCCCACATCTTTTGAGGTCAGGGCGTAGAAATCATTGAAGACCACCAAACTGCTGGAAGAACAAATAGCTGTCTGATCATGACACCGCAGTCAGAAGAGCACCTGACTCTCAGAAGACTACCTCACTGTTGAAAAACTTGAAATGACCAAGTCGCCAACTTAATTATGGCCTCTGCCCAGTGATCAAATGGAGTAATATTCTTTTGATCTTTGTTTTCTAATAGTTGATACTTTTACATGTTTGATTTGACTATTAATAAATGAGACATTGATTACCATTTGGTGTCATGGCCGGATCTGTTACAGAATGTAGTGTCATGCACGTGTGTAGGTTCAACGCCAAGTCTATTGAGAGGGACAGGGAACTAGAAATTATAGCACATGAATCGTTGAAGATGCCCAACCAGTCTTGAGAGGATGTAGGGCAAGGATGAACCATCATACAACAGGAAGAACAATTGTGTCCTTGTACACGACCTGGTTAGGACTCATCTGGAATACTATGTCCACTTTCAGCCCCCTCAAATCGTGAGTGATATAAAGGCGCAGTAGAAGGTTCAAAGAAGAACCACTAGAATGATTCCTAGATTAAAGGCTTTGGTGAATGCCATATTCTTAGCAAACTGCATCTTTGTACACTATAAAAGCATAGATGTTGGCATGATTAAATCGAAGTATTTAACTTAAGAAGGGACTAGACTGTGTTTGTACGGGCATACTATTTGAACTTGATATGTTAGGGAAAACGTGCAAATAATCTACTTAAGCATAGAACTAGGCTAGATATCCGCATGTTTTTATTCATGCAGAGGATTATTGACACTTGTAATAAGTTATTGGCTCATGTTGTGAGGGCGGGCTCTTTGCAACCATTCAAAAGGGAGATGGACAACTCTTTGCTGTGGCTGATATCACTACGTATAGAAGGTAGGTGTGATGGTGACTATGTATGCTAGTGTAATGGTTACATTATTGACTAGTAATCCAAAGGCCTGGACTAATAATCCAGAAAATGTGAGATCAAATCCCATCATGACAGTTTGAGAATTTGAATTCAGTTCAAAACGTCTGGAAATAAAACTCTGGTATCAGTAGAAGAGACCATGAATATAAGAACATAAAACATAGATGCAGGATTAGGCCATACGGCCCCTTGAGTCTGCTCCGCCATTCAATAAATCATGGCTGATCTTCTGGCTCAATTCCAGTTTCCCACCCTACTCCCATATCCCTTGATTCTCTTAGCGTCCAACCATCTATGGATCTCAGTCTTGAATATACTCAACGACTAAGCAGCCACAGCCCTCTGGGGTATAGAATTCTAAAGATTCACAATCCTCTGAGTTAAAAAATTCTTCATCATCCCGGTCCTAAATGGCCGACCCCTTATCTTGAGACTATGAAGCTCTTAGATTGCCATAAAAATCCAGCAACTAATGTCCCTTAGGGAATGAAAACCGCAATCCTCACTCAGTCTGGAATATATGTGACTCCACTCCCAAAGCAATGTGACTCCACTTTCCCAAATGGCCCAGCAAGCCATTCAGTTTTATTAAACCACAACAAAGAAAGCATCGTGGGAGTACCTTCCCCCCACTGATTGCAGCGGTTCCAGTGAAAGGCCCACCAGCAAATCGAGAATGAGCAATAAATGAAGCCTATTTTCGAGAATGCATCAATGAAATGTATCTCATGATCTCTGTGATCTCCCGCAATCAATTTGATCGCTTTAGTTATTTCATCTAGCGAATTAGCCTAGGATTTTTTTATCTTGTGTTTTCCTCTCTCATGACATTACATGGCTGACGATGGGAGCGAAAACTGGCGCTTATGCTGCTAAGATCCGTCATGATTGTATGGCGCAAGTTCATTGGAACAGTAAGTTATTTCCAGTGGGTCTTCTCATATGTTCGCATTTTCCTATTTGAAACCAGGCTATATAAACGGGTTAAAATAATATAAAAGTACTACAAAGGCGCCACAATTGAGAGGATTACACTTCCTGCGAACGACTGGAAGCTTTTTACATAAGTAAAATAGTGTTTAATGGAAACGAAATTTGAATGCACTGTGATATTTTCCATCTTCAAGTCATAGGTTCCTGTCAGTATGTTCTGTCATGTCTCTGTGATGATAATTATTTATAATTCTTGAAAAAAATATAGTGAAATTCCATTATATGTTATCGATGTTTCGATTCTCCAATGTTTCATAAGTTGTTTTTATTTCTTTCCAGCAAAAATGTTCTAGATGCATCATAATGCCATGTTATGTTCATCATTTGGGGGCGTCGACGTTCTTATCTCACTGTGTCTCGTGTGTGCATACCATGAAGCCTTCAAGGTCACATATAAAGTTTTATTCCATATTTCCATTACTTTATATTAAAATTGCTAATTCTAACACATCTTGCTGTTGTGATTCAGGTTTATGGACCAATGGGACAAGAGTCTATAACAGCTCTTTTCTAAGGTTCAGGCCCAAAAACTTCAAACAGGACGAAGCAACTAATAAGAAATATAACCACACACATGATTGAGCTGCTTGGTATTTGAAAATTGGATTGTCAGGGCTCGGGGTTGTGCTTGGCCAAGTTCCTCAAGTTGGACACCACCGTTGGAGATCATTGAAAAACAGCTTGCAAGGGTTTATAAGAGGAACTCGAGATTAAGTGAAGGGATCTTTAGTATCTTAGATTTGGCTCGCCTATTTCTACCTTGAATTTGTCCGATATATATAATGTAAATTGGGAACACTTGCTAATTAAAAATAGTGATCGGACATTGAAATAATGAAATTCTATTTTATATCAATTACCCGCTATAGTTTCACTCTCCTAGTGCGTTTGTCCGTTTAATCCCTTCGGATAACTGACGAGAGCAACTACCAAATTTTCAAGATTGGATACTATCCCCTATCTCAAGGCGATGCGCCATTGGAACAATTTTCACCACTTTTGTTCCAAATGCCTCCAGAAATATATTTTTGTTTGTACGAACTCTCAAAGAGACATCTGTTCGTTGCAAATAAAAAGATCTCGCTCATGTCGCATGCTAGTCGCTCCAGAAAACACAAGCTGCTGTTATTGTTTGAAGCATTGATTTCAACAAACACCCAGGACAGCATGCATTGGCAGAAGCATAGATCACGGTCACTTGATCTAATTTTAACATTAATCTATTCCATCCAAAAGCAGTGTAAATATTCTAGGAATAAAATGTGCTCATTTTAAGCGGGAGATGTTTATTGCAAAACTGCAAGCTTCTCATGTTCAAATCTAAAGCCAAATATTTTAATGTAAAATAGCTTATGAGAAGCAAACGTTTAGCTACACGATCGTTTACAGTTACAATCATCGGGGGAAATGTTGGCTCAAAACATGTACGAACTTCAGCAAAACAGATATTAAAACCACAAAACAGCAGGTATTTATGGAAACACTGGTAAAATAAGTACTACTGAGGCCACTCAGAAAAGTGACAGACAACAAACAGGCATCACTGTTATTATCTACGCATATCTGGGTACGGATTCAGTCTGATAGATGAAATTTAACAGCAGTGCACAATACATTCAGTGCCCACGACAGAAAACTATTACCAGTCACTCCCTGTATAAAATTTGCTTTTTGTTATTTTCTCACGACATTGTCACGAACACTCAAATGATTGAGCGGTAATGTTGGTTCGCAGGGTTTTAGAAACAGGAAATCACTTTTGGATGCTTCTGGAGATAAGCAGACAGTGTAGTGATACCTTTCAGAAATGGGAAGCGTCTCACCAGCCCCAGTATAATTGAAAAATTCTTTTGGGGCAGGTCTCCGATTAGAGGCATTATTCGAATTCATCCGTCTGCAGCAACAACAAGTTGTGGGGTTGTAATGATTGGTATTCATGTCCTGTTTGTACTTCAGCACGATAAGAAAAATTATGATTACAAGAAATATGAAGGAAATTGACCCAAAAATAATGATTAAGTAAACATTCAGCTCCGAAAGGCGCACAGGATTTCTGGGTTGGGGACTGCCTACAGAGAGATTCTGAGTAACATTAGCCAAGACTGAAAAGAAGATTGTGGCCGTGCTGGAGAGGCTCGGCTGCCCATTGTCCTTCACCAAGATGACCATCTTTTGAGTGGTAGTGTCTTGATCTTTAAATTTTCGGATTGATCTGATTTCTCCAGAGAGAAGCCCAACCCTGAAGAGACTGGGATCAGTGGCCTCCAAAATTTGGAAGGAATGTCGCGTGTTCTGGCCAGAATCTGCATCAGTTGCAATTACCTTGGTGACCAAATATCCTGGATAAAGTGACTGGCGCAAAATCTCCATTGATGCTGATTTGTTCCACGCTAAGGGATAAACAATAACCGGAGCATTGTCATTTTGGTCCAAGATAATAACATTCACGAAGGCAGTGCTGCTCAGTGGGGGTGATCCAGCATCCTGGGCTTGAACTTTGATCTGGAAATTCTTCAATTCTTCATAGTCAAATGAACGCAGCGCGTAAATATCTCCACTCTTCGAGTTAATCGTAATATAAGAAGACGTAGTCACATCTTTTATCTGATTTTCCAGCATAGAATAAGACACTTCACCATTCTGATCCAAATCTGGATCCAAAGCGCTAACGGCAAATATAGAAGCACCAGGTGTATTGTTTTCTATCAGAAACACATCATATGCGGACTGTGTAAACCTCGGCGCATTATCATTTACATCAGAAACTGACACCAATATATTTTTGCGTGTTGCAAGAGGAGGTGATCCTCTGTCCCAGGCTAAAATTGATATGTTGTACAGCGGGGCGGTTTCACGATCCAAAATATCATTTGTAACCAATTTATAATTGTTGCTCAAAGTCTTCTTAAGCTTAAATGGAACATTCATATCAACGTCACAATGAACTTTCCCATTTTCGCCAGAATCTTGATCCGTTACACTGATTACAGCTATCACGGTCCCAGGCTGCGCATCTTCGGGGACCGTACTAGATGCCGAGGTTACCTGTACGTCGGGGACGTTATCGTTCACATCAATGAGTCCGACCATAACTTTGGCATGAGCTGTCATTGCATATGGGCCTTTATCCACAGCTTCTACGCCAAGTTCATAAATATTTGCTTCTTCAAAATCCAGTACTCCTTGAACTCTGATCTCTCCAGTTCCCGGGTCCAACCTGAACAACTCACGAGCGCGCTGCGACGTGTGACTAGTGACAGAATATGTTAACTCAGCATTTGTACCTTCATCCAAATCAGCAGCATTGACTCTTATCACCAACGAACCTTTGGGAGCGTTTTCTAATACACTAGTCTTGTATATTTGATGATCAAATACAGGTGCGTTATCATTCGCGTCCATAATAGTGATGAGAATCTGGGCAGTGCCGGATCTATGCGGAATCCCACCGTCAATGGCAGTCAGTACAAGATGAAAGGTTGACTGTTGCTCACGGTCCAAGGGTTTCTCCAATAACAATTCAGCAATTATATTCCCATCGCTTCTTGTCTGTACTTTGAGGCTGAAGGGCTCGTTTGGGCTGATCTGGTACGTCCTGATTGTATTTGTGCCGACATCCGGGTCGTGCGCGCTCTCGACAGGGAAACGCGCACCTGGAGCAATTACCTCAATAATTAGTAAAGAAAAATTGTCCTTCGAAAAAGTAGGTGAGTTATCATTTACATCTAGTATCTCCACTGCAACGCGGTGCATTTCCAAAGGATTATCGAGTGTTATTTGAAAAGAAATGAAACAGGTAGAGCTTTGTCTACAAAGCTGTTCTCTGTCGATTCTTTCATTGACAAATAAAATCCCCTTTTCCAGATTTACCTCCATGTATTGCTTCCTGTCATCGGAGATCAGCCGAAATTTGCGGGCCGATAATTCCCAGACGTTTAATCTTAAATCCTCAGCGATATTCCCAACAAAGGCCCCATGCTCCAGCTCCTCGGGAATCGAGTAGCGAATTTGTCCCGAAACCAAGTCAGACACACAACGCAGGAAAATAACAGACAACCCGCTGCTGATTATATTCGCCATTGTTCTGGGCTGGATTTGGTGTAAAATTTCCAAATATCTGCCAATCACTAACAGTAATCTTTGGTACCAGAAAGGTAAATCGACTGTAAATCTAAATAGTAATACTGAACCGAGAAATACAAACTCAATCAGCGCTTTTTTCTGAAAACCGCCGCACAACATAAACGCAGGCACAGTCTGTCTCTCTCTCTCTTCCACTCTGTTCTGTGTTTCCCTGCCGGAGGAGGGGGTAGATCTCCAGTAGCGTCTCAAATCCTTATTGGTAGACAGCGACACAAAGTGTCCCAACCAATAACTGCAGCAACGGTTCTTAAAGCTGGACTGCATCAAAAGTATTTATACTACATTATATTTAGAAATGCGCAATTAAAATCCTCAGACAAGGGCACATAATAATATTAGCTGATTTTTCAACTGCATTCTCTTTTAAATCGGCATAATGTATGCAGCCAAAATCGCGTGGTTCCTTAAATTTACATCCGTGACATCAGCAGTCGTTAATGTTTCATTGATACATCGTCATGTGATCAGTAACCCTACTGTTGCGCTGCACAGCGTAAGATCTGCAAAAATTAGAGTGTTTATAATCAGTTAGTTGCATTATACAAAATAACACGGTTTGATATATGTGCTACATTTAAGTTACATTGCAGTTTTCGAGTAGTTGATTTAGATTAAATACGTTTGTGTACTGTATACTCATATTCGTCATTTAGTTAGTTTGGGCAGTTTGCGTACGGGTCGAGTACTTCATAATAGTCCGTTCGAACATCTTCTAGCAGCGATTGCGCCCGAAGCTTGGCTCCAATTGCATCTTCATTGTTACCAAGACGAATAAAAATCGGCCCCAAATTAACACTTAGTTGGTAAAATAGGGTAATTCTTCACTTAATTTTCAACCCTTGTCAGCTCTCTTAACAGGAATAAATGCATTTAATACCATGTCTTTATTTTGTGATATTGCGAGTGACACGATTTTGTGGCTAATAATGTGAGCAGCAAATTGTGTGTAATGTTGAGAGAAAAGCCCGATTTCGTATTGGGAGCTACAGTGAAAAATAAATAAATAGATTATTTCTACTGTTGATAAATGTAGTGAGGGATCTTGGACAAAACTGTGGTTGACTATTTCATTGCTTATGCTGTTTCCTCCAATGATTGGAAAGTCTGTTGATTAGGATCTGAAAAATTGAAAGTCTAATTGATTCTAAATCACTGTTTTGTGACTAATAATGAGAGCAGCTTTGAAAGAGCTGTCCAATTTAGTCCATCTCTCCAGTTTTTTCCCCCTAACCCTGCAAAATAGCCCTCTTCAAGTACATGTCCAATTGCCTTTTGAAAGTTCCAATTGAACCTGCTTCCACTACCCCTTCAGGTAGTGCGTTCCAGATGTTAACAACCCTCTGTGTGAAACAATTTCTCCCCATTTCGCCTCTAGTTGCTTTGTCAATTATTATAAATCTATGAACTCTGGTTATCGACCCACTTGCCAGTGGAAACAGTTTTCCCCTATTCGCTCGATGAAAACCCCACATTATTTTAAACACCTTAATTAGGTCTCCTCTTAACGTTCTCTGCTCCAAGGAGAACAAACCCAGCTTCTCCAATCTCTCCACATTACATATAATTACATATGATCATAGAATCATAGATTGGTTACAGCACAGTAGGAGGCCAGTTGGCCCATCGAGCCCATGCAGCTCGTTGTAAGAGCAATCCAGTTAGCCCATTTCCACGTTTTTTCACCGGAGCCCTTCAATTTTTTTCCCTTCAGGTATTTATCCAATTCCTTTTTGAAAGCCCTAAACAATTTTACAACACCAAGTTAGAGTCCAACAATTTTATTTTAAAATCCACAAGCTTTCGGAGGCTTCCTCCTTCCTCAGGTGAATGTGTAAAGCCACGATTTTTGAAAGCCACGATTGAATCTGCTTCCACCACCGTTTCAGGCAGCGCATTCTAGATCATAACAACTTGCTGTGTAGTTATGATCTGGAAAAGTTTTTCCTCATGTCGCCTTTGGTTCTTATGCCAGTCACCTTAAATTTGTATCCTCTGGTTCTCGGCCGTTCTGCCAGTGGGAACAGTTCGCCTTTATTTACTTTATCTAAGCCCTTCGTGTTTTTGAACAAGTCTATCAATTCTCCTCTCAACCTTCTCTGCTAAGGAGAACAACCCCAGCTTCTCCAGTCTATCCACTTAACTGAAGTCCCTCATCTCTGCAACCATTCCGGTAAATCTTTTCTACACCTCTCTAAGGCCTTCACATCCTTCCTAAAGTGTGGTGTCCAAAATTGGAAGAAATGCAACAGTTGTGGCCGAACCAGTGTTTTACATCTATCAACCAATACCCCTTTTTAACAGACTTCTCAGATTGTCCTGCCACTTTCAAGGATTTGTGCACATATATCCCCAGGTCTCTCGGTTCCTGCACCTCCTTTAGAATTGTACCATTTAGTTTATATTGCCTCTGCTCGTTCTTCCTGCCAAAATGTATCACTTCACACTTCTCTGCGTTAAATTTCATCTGCCATGTGTCTGCTCATTCCACCTGCCTGTCTATGCCCTCTTGCAGACTATTACTATCCTTCTCACTATTTACTACACTTCCAAGTTTTGTGCGATCTGCAAAATTTGAAATTGTGCCCTGTACCTCAAGACCAAGTCATTAGGATATATCAAAAAAGCAGTGGTCTTAGTACGAACCATGTGGGACTACGCTGTATGCCTTCCTCCGATCCGAGAAACAACCGTTCAACATTACTCTCTGTTTCCTGTCACTCAGCCAATGTCATATCCATGCTGCCACTGCTCCTTTTATTCCATGGGCTACAATCTTGCTGACAAGGCTATTATGTGGCATTATATGTCATGTGACATATAATTAAATAGAATGTACAGCACAGAAGCAGGTCATTCGGCCCATCAGCTCCATGCTTATGCTCCACACAAGCCTCCTCTCACCCTTCTTCATCTAATCCGATCAACATGGCCTTCTACTCCTTTGTCCCTCGTACTTAGCTTCCCCTTAAATACATCATCTGCTTTTCAATTCTACCCATCTAGAAATGAACCCCAATGTTTTGTTTGCTTTATGATGGCTTTATTAACTTGCGTCGCTACTTTTAATGAATTGTGCAGTTGTAGCCCCAGATCACTCTGCTCCTCAAATCCATCTGGACTCTTATTTTCCAAGGTATATGTGGCCTCCTTATTCTTCCAACCAAAATGTGCTACGTCAGACTTATCTATATTGAAATTAATTTGCCAATTACAATCCCAATCTGTACGTTTATTAGTATCTTTCTGTATTTTGTCGTAGTCCTCCTCAGTATTAATTGCACCACCTTTCTTACTTCTAATTGCAATGCTAATTACATTTCGCTGACTTGTTTTAAACAAATGAACCAAAGAAATAAAATACTGCAGATGCTAGAAATCTGAAATGAAAACACTTTGGTGTCATCCGCAAATTTTGAAATTTTTGTTCCTATTCCCGAGGGCAAATTGTTTGCGTAAATGGTCAACAATAGTGGTCTCAGCACTGATCAAATGTGGAACACCACTTCCCACTTTTTCACAGTCTGAATAATTAAATTTAGCCCCTACGCTCTGCCCATAAAAGGTCAGGAGTCAGAGACCGGAGAGCAGCTGAGGCAGCTGAGCAGAGGAGAAGGAAGGCCCATAAAAAGGCGGGAGTCCGAGCGCGAGCCTCACGGAGAGAGAGAGAAAAGAACCCAAAGTGACATCAGCACAAGGGAAGGAGCTGATTGGTGAGTTGCTGGTGATTTTTTAAGTCTTTAAGTTTATTTCTATTAACTATAATTAATATTATAATAATTCGAGGCAAGGCAGGGCAGTTCAGACTCGTGGACTGCACATCTTGTGCCATGTGGGAGCTCCAGGACGCGTCCCGTGTCCTGGACAACCATAGTTGTAGGAAGGGTCATCAGCTGGAGGAGCTCGAACAACGGGTTTCGAAGCTTGAGCAGTCGCTGGAATCACTGCAGTGCATCCGCGAGGGTGAAAACTACATAGATAACACCTTTCAGGAGGTGGTCACCCCACAGCATAAGAGAGTGCAGTCAAAGAGGGACTGGGTGAGAGCCAGACAGACAAGGAGGACCAGGCAGGTAGTGCAGGAGTCTCCTGAGGGCATCTCACTCTCTAACTGTCATTCAGAATAATGGTGGGGAAAGGGTTAACCTGGGGAGTGCAGCCAGAGCCAAGACCATAGCACTATGGGTGGCTCAACTGCACAGTGTGGGAGGAGAAAGGTCAAGAGAGCGCTAGTGATAGGGAATTCTATCGTTAGGGGAGCAGCCAGGCGTTTCTGGGGCTGCAGACATGATTCCAGCATGGTATGTTGCCAACTTGATGCCAGGGTTAAGGATGTTACTGAGCGGCCGCAGAATATTCTGGAGAGGGAGGGTGAACAGCAAGAGGTCGCGGTCCATATCAGTATCAAAGACATAGGTAGAAAGAGGGATGAGGCCCAGCAGGCAAATTTTAAGCAGTAAGGAAAGAGATAAAGAAGCCGGACCTCAAAGGTAGTAATTGCCGGACTACTCCCGGTGCAATACGCTAGTGAGTGTAGAAATAGGAGGATAGAGCAGATGAATGCTTGGCTGGAGAGATGATGCAGGAGGGAGGACTTTAGATTCCAGGGGCATTGGGACCGGTTCTGGGGGGAGGTAGGACCTGTACAAGCCAGACGTGTTGCACCTCAACAGGGCCAGGACCAATATTCTCACGGGGAGGTTTACTAGTGCTGTTGGGGCGGGTTTAATCGAGCTTGGCAGGTGGTTGGGAACCTGAGCGTAGATTCAGAAGGAGAGAAGCACAGCTGGAAATGGGAGGCAGAAAATTAGTAATTGAGTTTGGAAGGCAGAGGAAACAAAGATTAGAAACTAGACAACAAAGGAGTTTGGTAGGGCTTAAAGATATCTACCTCAATACAAGGAGTACAGTGAATAAGGCAGATGAGCTAAGGGCACAGATAGACATGTGGAAGTTTGGTATCCTAGCTATTACTGAAACATGGCTTAAAGAGGTTCAGGAATAATAATATAATAATGTAATAAATCGAGGCATGGCAGGGCAGCTCAGACCCGTGGAATGCACATATTGTGCCATGTGGGAACTCCAGCATGCTCCCCATGTCCTGCACAACCATTGGTGCAGGAAATGTCATCAGTTGGAGGAGCTCGAACTCCATGTTTCGAAGCTTGAGCAGCAAGTGGCATCACTGCAGTGCATCCGTGAGGCTGAGAGCTATATAGATAGCATGTTTCAGGAGGTGGTCACCCTACAGCATAAGACATCCCTGTTTACAGGGTTATCAGATGAGATAGAGGGGGCGATATAAAAGGAAGGGGTGGCAATATTGGTTAAATAAACAATTACGGCTGTGAGGAGGGATGCTATGTTAGAAGGATCATCAAATGAGGCCATATGGGTTGAGCTAAAGAACAAAAAAAGGGCAGTCACACTTCTGGGATTGTACTATAGACCCCCAAACAGTCATAGAGTGATAGTAGAACAAATATGTAGGCAAATTTCTGAGAAGTGCAAAAACAATAGGGCAGTAATAGTCGGGGATATCAACTAACCTAATATTAACTGGGATACAATCAGTGCAAAAGGTATAGAGGGTGCAGAATGCTTAAATTGCATTCAGGAGAACTTTTTAAGCCAGTACATAGCAAGTCCAAAAAGTGGGGGCAGTTCTGGATTTAGTTTTAGGGAATGAAGCAGAGCAGGTGGAAGGAGTATCAGTGGGAGAGAATTTTGGTGGTAGTGATCATAATTCAGTAAGATTTAGCATAGTTATGGAAAAGTACAAAGATAGAACAGGAGTAAAAAATTTAAATTGGGGAAAGGCCAATTTTACTAAGCTGAGAAGTGATTTAGCAAAAGTGGACTGGAAACAGCTACTTGAAGGCAAATCAGTGTCAGGCATTCAAGGTGGAGATTCATGGGGTTCAGAGTAAACATGTTCCCACAATGATAAAGGATAAAGGATGGGACTGCCAAATCTAGAGCCCCCTGGATAACAAGGAACATACAGGGTACGATATGGCAAAAAGGGGAAGCTTATGTCATACACTGAGAGCAAAATACTGCAGAAAGCCTAGAGGGGTAAAATTAGGAAGGAAATTAGGAAAGCAAAGAGAGCACATGAAAACATACTGGCAAGTAAAATTAAGGAAAACCCAAAAATATTTTATAAATACATAAAGAGCAAAACGGTAGCTAAGGAAAGTGTCGGGCCTATTAGAGGCCAAAATTTAACCTATGTGTGGAGGTGGAAAATGTGGGCAAGATTCTTAATGAATACTTTGCATCTGTCTTCACAAAAGAGGGGGGTGATGCAGAGATTGTAGTTAAGGAGGAGGAGTGTGAAATATTAGATATGATAAACATAGTGAGAGAGGAAGTATGAAAGGGTTTAGCATCTTTGAAAGTAGATAAATCACCAGGCCCGGACGAAATGTATCCTAGGCTGTTAAGAGAAACAAGGGAGGAAATAGCAGAGGCTTTGACCAACATTTTTCATTTCTCCCTGGCTAAAGACATAGTGCTGGAGAATTGGAGGACTGCTACCATTGTACCATTGTTAAAAAAGGAAGAAAAAGATAGATCAAGTAATTATAGGCCAATCAGGCTAACCTAGGAGGTGGGCTAATTATTGCAATCTATTCTGAGGAACAGGCATACATCACCATTTAGAAAAGTACGGATTAATCAAGGGTAGGCAGCATGGATTTGTTAAGGGAAGTTTGTGTTGGACTAAATTGATTGAATTTTTTGAGGAGGTAACAAGGAGGATCGATGAGGTTAATGGATTTGATGGAATGTTCATGGATTTTAGCAAGACTTTTGACAAAGTCCCACATGGCAGACTGGTGAAAAAAGTAAAATCCCATGGGATTCAAGGGAAAGCAGCTAGTTGGATCCAATATTGGCCCAGCAGCAGGAAGCAAAGGATAAAGATTAACGGGTGTTTTTGCAACTCGAAGGCTGTTTCCAATGGGGTTTGCAAGGCTCAGTTCTAGGTCCCTTAGTTTTTAAGCTATATATTAATGATTTGGACTTGAACGTGGGGGGCTTGATAAAGAAGTTTGCAGATGATACAAAAATTGGTCATGTGGTTGATAGTGAGGAGGAAAGCTGTAGACTGTAGGAAGGAATCAATGGACTGGTCAGATGGGCATAAAAGTGACAAATGGAATTCAATCCAGAGAATTGTGCGGGAATGCAATTGGGGAAGGCAAACAAGGGAAGGGAGTACACAATAAATGGAAGGATAACAATAAGTGTAGATGAACAAAGGAACCTTGGAGTGCATGTCCATAGATCCCTGAAGGTAACAGGACAATAGATAAGGTCGTTAAAAAGGCATACGGGATACTTTCCATTTTTAACCAAGGCATAGAGTATAAGGTCAGGGAGGTCATGCTAGAACTGTATAAAACATTGGCTCGGCCACAGCTTGTGTACTGCATACACTTCTGGTCCCACGTTGCAGAAAAGATGTAATTCCACTAGGAGGGTACAGAGGAGATTTATGAAGTTGTTGCCATTGCTGGAAAATTTTAGCTATGAGAAAAGATTGGATAGGCTGGGGTTGTTTTCTTTGGACCAAAGGAGGCTGAGGGGAGATTTCATTGACGTTTATAAAATTATGACTGGACTAGATAGAGTGGAACGGGAGGACCTAGTTTCTTTAGCAGGGTGATCAGTGGCCAGGTGGTGTAGATTTAAAATAATTGGTAGAAGGATTGGAGGCGAGTTTTTCACCCAAAGGGTGGTGGGGGTCTGGAACTCACTGCCTGAAAGGATGGTAGAGGCAGAAACCCTCAACTCATTTACAAAGCACTTGGATGTGCACTTGAAGTGCCGTAACCTACAGGGACCAAGTGCTTGAAAGTGGGATTAAGCTGGATAGCTCTTTTTCAGCTGGCATGGACACAATAGGCCAAGTAGCCTCCTTCTGTACCTTAACTTTCTATGATTTTATGATTCTATGATTCTGTTTTGTAGCCAGCTTGCTATCCATTCTGCTACTTGCCCTTGGCTGCACATGCTCTGACCTCAGTCACGAGCCTACTATGCAGTAGCTTATCGAAGGCCTTTTGAAACTCCAAATACATTACATATACTTCCTTACCCTTTACTTCTTCAAAGAATTCAATAAGATTGGTCAAGCATGAAGGTGCCTTTTGAATTCCGTGCTGACTATTCTTTATTATATTTCCGGTTTCTAGATGATTTTCTATTACATCTTTGAGTGTGGATTATATTATCTTTCCTACCACCAATGTTAAGCTAATTGGCATATAGTTCCCTAAATATAGGCAGTTCCTCATCCCTGGGATTATCCTGGTAAACCTTCTTTGTACCCTCTCCACGGCCATGACATCCTTCCTAATGTGTGGTGCTCAGAATTGTACACAATGTTCTTTCTGAGGCCTAACCATGATTTGTGAATGTTCAGCATGAATTCATTTTATTTGTATTCAATGCCCCTATTTACAAAGCCATTTATCCCATACGTTTTATTAACCACCTCAATAACTTGCCTATCCACCTTCAAAGATGTGTGAGTATGCATCCCCTGATCCGTCTGCAACCCCTCAAAATAGTACCATTCAGATTATACTTCCTCTCTTTGTTGTTCATCCCAAAGTGAATCACTTCACGCTTAACTGCATTAATTTGTATCTGCTATGTGTCTACCCATTTCACCAGTCTGTCTATGTCCTACTGAAGTCTGCTACTATCCTGCACACTATTTACTTCATTGCCTAGTTTTGTATCATCTGCAAACTTCGAAATTGTACTCTCTATAACCAAGTTAAGGTCATTTATATATAACAAGAAAGGCAACGGTCCGAATACCGAACCCTAGAGACCCAACTGCATACATCTCTCCAGTCAGAGAAACATCCGTTCAAAATTAAAATATTAATCATCAATTAAATGCGTCCATCTGTAGTGAATTGTCCACGGTTTAAAATACTACATGCAGCAGCGTATAAAAAGCGAAACCAGTCGATGTAGTATTTTTGATTTTCAAAAGGCATTCAATAAGGTGCCACATAAAAGGTTGTTACGCAAAATTAGGTCTCATGGGGTCGGGAGTAACATATTGGCATGGATAGAGGATCGGTTAATGGACAGAAAACAGAGAGTAGGGATAAACAGGTCATTTTCAGGTGAGCATGCTGTAAGTAGCGGGGTACCGCAAGGATCAGTGCTTTGGCCTCAGCTATTTACAATCTATATTCATGACATGGATGAAGGGGCCGAGTGTACTGTATCTAAGTTTACTAACAATTCAAAAGCTAGGTGGGAAAGCTGTGCGGAGGACACAAAGAGTCTGCAAAGGGATATAGAGAGGTTAAGTGAGTGGGCAAGAAAGTGGCAGATGGACTTTTATGTCGGGAAATGTGAGGTTATTCACTTTGCTAGGATTAATAGAAAAACAGAATATTTTTTTAAATGGTGAGAAACTATTAAATGTTGGTATCCAGAGAGACCTGGATGTCCTGGTATAAAAAACACAAAAAGTTATCATGCAGGTACAGCAAGCAATTAGGAAGGCAAATGGCATGTTGGCCTTTATTGCAAGGGAGTTGAACTACAAGAGGAAGGAAGTCTTAGTACAATTGTTACAGGGCATTGGTGAGACCGCATCTGGAGTGTCGCATATAGTTTTGGTCTCCTTATATAGGGAAGGATATATTTGCCTTTGGGGTTGGTGCGAAAAAGGATGCCTAGATTAATTTCTGGGATGGGTGGTTTGTCCTATGAGGAGAGGTTGAGTAGAATGGGACTACATTCTCTTGAGTTCTGAAGAATGAGAAGTGATCTCATTGAAACATATACGATTCGGAGGGGTCTTGAGACGTTAGTTGCAGAGAAGTTCTTTCCCCTGGCTGGAGAATCTCGAACTAGAGGGCATAGTCACAGGATAAAGGGTCTGCCATTTAATACTGAGATTGAGGAGGAATTTCTTCACTCATAGGGCTGTGGATCTTTGCAATTCTATACTCCAGAGAGGTGAGTCGCTAATATATTCAAAACTGAGGTCGATAGATTTTAGGACTCTAAGGAAATCAAGGGATATGGGGATCAGGCAGGAAAGTAAAGTTGGGATTGAATGGCTGAGCAGGCTCGAGGGATCGTATGGCCTACTCCTGCTCCTATTTGTAATGTTCTTATGTTTTTATATTCTGCTCCAAGGAGATATTTGTTGACCAGAATTGCCTTGCTTGGTGCAGCATATTGCTGAATGCCACTGAGCCCTTAATGTTCCTTCATAACCGCACATTTCCTGCTGTAATTCTCCTCACTGGAACCAAAGCGCTGAAAATCAATTACAGCCAACGGAGGAAAATTCACAGAGGCTCATGGGATTGGTAAAGAGGTTTTGAACACTCTGAGCTTATTCTCTTTGAAATCTTTCTGACATAAATTTAGCCCTGTTAGAAGAAAAGAATGTTTCCACAATCATCTCCCCATCCCATGGCATTACATCGTTCTGTGATCTCAGGGATTCCACATCCGTGTACAGAACTCTTCAGTTACTGTAGAGGCAACCCACTAAAAAAGAAAGAAAAAACTTGCATTTATATAGCGCCTTCATAAATTCAGGATGTCCCAAAGCGTTTTACAGCCAATGAAGTACTTTTGAAATGTAGTCACTGTTGTAATATAGGAAACGCAGCAGCCATTTGGCACACAGCAAGGCCCCACAAATAGCAATGACATAATCTGTTTTAGTGATAAACACTGGCCAGGACACAAGGGAAAACTCCCTGGTCTTCTTTGAAATAATGCTGTGGGATCTTTTATGCCCACCTGAGAGGGAAGACAGGGCATCGGTTTAACATCTCATATGAATGACAGCATCTCAAACAGTGTAGTGCTCCCTCAGTACTGCCCCTCCGACAGTGCGATGCTCCCTCTATACTGCACTGTGAGTGTCAGTAAGGATTGTTGTGCACAAGTCGCTGGAGTAGAATTTGAACTCACAACATTCTGACTTAGAGTTAAGAATGCTACCCACTGAGCCATGGTTGACCTTTGGCTCTCTTCCTTCAACATGAGACTCCCGCACAGAATGATGAAATAGATTCTGGAATGGTGCCGGATTAAAGTAATGTGTTGCATCAACAAAACAAAGATTAAATTCAAGATAAGTTTAAAAAAATTGTAATGGAGAAAATAATGAGACTATAGGTCGACAAATTTCCAGGACTTGCTGGGTTCCATTCCAGGTGCCCAAGCACATAATTGATTCTTTGGACAAGTCCTTTTTCCCTATGAATCATTACATGACCTTACGTGTGATGTAATCTAGGATAACAACCCCAGAGTCACCAATGTACCCCTTTATTGCCACTGGATCGCATGTGGAAAGTTCACTATCACTCAATAGGTTTATTCAAGGTGGGGATTCATTGCAGAGAAGATGGCAGCTCAGGTTGAGAAAGCGGTTAAAAAAGCATCCAAGATCCTGAGATATATAAATAGAGGCATAGAGTACAAAAGCAAGGAAGTTAAGTTGAACCCTTATAAAACAATGGTTCGGCCACAACTGGAGTATAATGTTCAATTATGGGCATCGCACTTTAGGAAGAATGTGAAGGCCTTAGAGAGGGTGCACAAAAAATTACTAGAATGGTTCCAGGGATGAGGGTTTTCAATTACGTGGATAAACTGGAGAAGCTCGTTGTTCTCCTTAGAGCAGAGAAGGTTGAGAGGAGATTTGATTGATATATTCAAAATCATGAAGAGTTTAGATAAAGTAATTGCAGAGAAACTGTTCTCATTGGCGAAAGGGTCGAGAACTAATGGACACAGATTTAAGGTGATTGGCAAAAGAACCAAAGGCGACGTGAGGCAAACTTTTTTATGCAGCGAGTAGTTATGATCTGGAATGCACTGCCTGAAAGGGTGGTGGATGCAGATTCAATCGTGGCTTTCAAAAAGGAATTGGATAAATATTTGAAGAGAAAATATTTGCAGGACTACGGGGAAAGAGGAGGGGAATGGGACTTACTCAATTGCTCTTACAAAGAGCCGGCACAGGCTCAAAGGGCCAAATGGCCTCCTACTGTGCTGTAATGATTCGATTTTATGGTTCTAATTTTGGAAGAATATTTTAAGTGTTCATATACTAAAATCTGGGCCTTAAATCTTCTCCAAATTATCTGAGAGTCCATATCCTGCCAAACGAACCAAGAATCATGTTGATCACTTATTGTAACAGCCTCAATATAAAATTATTTTGGAGTGGAAGAAACAACATGTTGACCTATTTTGGTGGGTCTTCTTTGTGATCAGCCTATTTAACTTCATCTGATTTAATTACTTAACAAATGGGTATATTGACTAAAGTTTATTCTTCCTCACCTGTTTATCATTCATGTGTAAATAAATAATCATCCAGAGATTGGGCAGTCATGTGACACAATTTTTGAAATGTTTTTCTTGTTCTCAGAAGTTAACGTGATACTCCCATCCCTTAGATTCTAGAACGGCCCCCGTGGATTGGAAAGTAGCAAATGTAACCCCGCTATTCAAAAAAGGAGGGAGAGAAAAAAAGGAACTATAGGCCAGTTAGCCTGACATCAGTAGTAGGGAAAATGCTAGAATCTATTATCAAGGACGTGGTAACAGTGCACTCAGAAAACCATAATATGATTAGGCAGAGTCAACACGGTTTTATGAAGGAGAAATCGTGTTTTACAAATCTATTAGAATTTCTAGAGGATGCAACTGGCAGTTTAGTTAACGGGGGAGCAGTGGATGCAATATATTTGGATTTTCAAAAGGCATTCGATGAGGTGCCACAAAAGAGATTGTTAGACAAGATTAGGGCTCATGGAATTTGGTGTAATATATTAGCATGGATTGGGAATTGGTAAGCGGACAGAAAACAGAGAGTCAGAATAAATGGTTCATTTTCAGGTTGGCAAGTTGTAACGAGTGGGAATCCGCAAGTGCATGGGCCTCAGCTGTTTACAATATATATCACTGACTTAGGTGAGGGTACCGAGTGTAATGTATCCGAGCATGCTGATGATACAAAGCTGTTAGCTGTGAGGAGGATGCAAAGTGTCTGCAAAGGGATATGGACAGGTTAAGTGAGTGGGTGAGAAAGTGGCAGATCAAGTATAATGAGGGGAAATGTGAAATTATCCACTATGGTAGGAACAATAGAAAGGTAGACTATTTTTTAAAACATGAGAAACTAAGAAATGTTGGTATTCGGAGGGATTTGAGTGTCCTTTTATACAAATCACAGAAAGTTCACATGCAGTTACAGCAAGCAATTGGGAAGGCAAATGGTGTGTTAGCCTTTATTGCCAGGGGATTGGAGTTTAAGAGTAAGGATGTCTTGCTGCCATTATGTAGAGCTCTGGTGAGACCACACCTGGAGTATTGTGTACAGTTTTGGATTACTTAGTTAAGGAAGAATTTGCTTGCCTTAGAGTGGTTGCAACATAGGTTCACTAGATTGATTTCTGAAATGAGAGGGTTGTCCTATGAGGAGAGATTGAGTAGAATCTGCCTATATTCTCTGGAGTTTAGATGAATGAAAGGTGATCTCATTGAAATGTATAAAATTCTTAGAGGGCTTGACAGGGTAGATGATGACAGGCTGTTTCCATGGCTGGAGAGTCTAGAACTAGTGGTCAAAGTCTCAAGACAAGGGGTTGGCCATTTAGGACCGAGGTGAGGAAAAATTTCTTCACTAAAGGGTTGTGAATCTTTGGAATTCTTTACCCCAAAGGGCTGTAGATGCTCAGTTGTTGAGTATATTCAAGACTGAGATCGATAGTTGTTTGACACTGAGGGTAACCAAGAATATGGGGTTAGGATGGGAAAGTGGAGTTGAAGTCGGAGGTCAGCCATGATATCATTGAATGGCAGAGCAGGCTCGAGAGCTCGTCTGGCCTACCGGTGCTCCGATTTCTTATTTCCTTATGTTCTATTCACCGTAAACATTAACATGTGGAAAATCAGTGTATATAACTTGGAATTGCCTTTAGACCGTGTGCAACTTCGATTTGGGAGCAATAATTCCTCGGTTCGCTATATTGAGCGTCACGGTAAGTATTTTCCCGTTAGGTAAATCCAGTACCAGAAAATGAGAACAAGGAAAATCTTGGGACACGCGTAGCTGCCAGATGAATTGTTATCTTATGGATTGTAAATCAATGGTTGATGTATATAGCGTGCATAATCACAGTTGGAAAATGATCGGACCACTAATAAATATATTAGACAATATTTCCAACGAGCTAATGCATTTGTATAACCAAGGCGTTGAAATACCTAATCTGCAGGCACAATTTTTTCTTATTCCTTTCGAGTATTTGCTGTTATTTTAGTTAGGATCATATGCAATATGGTCACTTTCCTCACGTTATTTTATTGCACAGAATTAATTACTACCAAAATATGTTAATATGCGCTAAGCTAAATATAGGCGTCAATTGAAAAGAACAGGCATGTAGATTTAACTTAAGGAAAAAATAACAAACGTATTGTTTATTGCATTGGCAAAACCCAGTACTTCCACCCAGATAGTCAGAATTTGCAGTCACTTTTGGACTAATGTGCACCGTTTGAGTATAGCGAGTAAATTTGGCTATATCGTGATTAAGCTTTTTTAAAATACATTCATGGGATGTGGGCGTCGCTAGCAAGGCCAGCATTTATTGCCCATCCCTAATTGCCCTTGAGAAGGTGGTGGTGAGCTGCTTTCTTGACCCGCTGCAGTCGGTGTGATGAAGGTTCTCTCGCAGTGCTGTTAGGAAGGGAGTTCCACGATTTTGACCCAGCGACGATCAAGGAACAGCGATATATTTCCAAGTCAGGATGGTGTGTGACTTGGAGGGGAACGTGCAGGTGGTGTTGTTCCCATGTGCCTGCTGCCCTTGTTCTTCTAGGTGGTAGAATTGCGTAATAATCGGTTGTGACGCATTGTAATGGATTCAGTTTGAAGTTTGAGGCCGGAGACAATTTTTGGCTCCAAATTGTGTTAAACCAATTGTGTAGTAAAACTTTAACTCAGAGGTAAAATTATACATCAATACAGCATCCGTCAAACAGATTTGTTTGGCAGCCACATTAACGTTACACATGTTAATTCGAAGTCAAAACCTGACCTGAATCGCGGGAGGATCGTGGCAATCAGTAAGAGCGATACAGCAATCTGGATTTAGCATGACAAAATAGTCAAACTAGGGAGAAGAAATCCCCAGGTGGAAATGGATTGCATTGGAATTTTCAAATAAACAAGGGATGAGATCGCAGAGGCACTAAAATCCATATATTAAAAAAAAATAATGGAAAAAGGATCGCTGTTAGAGGACTGGACGAGAGAATAACTAATGTAATTCCTATCTTCCAAAAGGGAGATGGAACTAATCCAGACAAATATAGAGCAGCCAGCTGAACATCACTGATAGGGAAGATAATAGGATGGTCACTAAAAGATCAAATAACAAAACTTCTAGATATATAGAATAAAACAAAGAACAGTCAGGGTGGATTTCTAAATGTAAGGTCGTATAGGAACATAGGAAGATCAGAACAGGAGTAGGCTATTTAGCCCCTCGAGCCTGTTTCACCATTCATCGAGATCATGGCTGATCTGTGATCTAACTCCATATACCAGCCTTACCCCCATACCTCTTAATACCTTTGGTTAACAAAAATCTATCATCTCAGATTTACAATTAACAATCGAGCTAGCATCCACTGCGGTTTGTGGAAGAGAGTTCCAAACGTCAACCACCCTTTGTGTGTAGAAGTGTTTCCTAACTTCACTCCTGAAAGTTCTGGCTCTAATTTTTAGGCAATGACCCCTAGCCCAAGACTCCCCAATCAACAGAAATAGTACCCTATCAGTTCCCCTTAATAGCTTGAAAACTTCGATCAATTCACCCCTTTATCATCTAAATTCCAATGAGTACAACCCGTGTTTTTATAATGTGTCCTCGCAATTTAACCCTTGGCGTACAGGCATCATTCTAGTAAATCTACGCTGCACTCCCTCCAAGATCATTATGTCCTTCCTGAGGTGTGGTGCCCAGAACTAAACAGAGTACTCCAGGCGTGGTCTAACCAGGGCTTTGTATAGCTGTAGTATAACTTCTACCATCGTGTATTCTAGCCCTCTAGATATAAAGGCCAGCATTCTATTAACCCTCTTGATTGTTTTCTGTACTTTTGCATGACATTGTAACGATCTATTTACATGGATCTTTAAGTCCCTTTGGACCTCCACTGTTTCGAACTTCTTACCATTTAGAAAATACTCTGATCTACTACACTGATAGATCCAAAGTGGATGACCTCATACTTGCCTACATTCAAATCCGTCTGCCACACTTTTGCCCATTCACTAAATCTATAAATATCTCTCTGTAATGTTATGCTTCTATCTACGCTGCTACAATGCTGCCTATCTTTGTGACATCGGCAAACTTGCATATGTGGCTCTCTATCCCATCATCTAAGTCGTTATTAATAGTTGAGGCCTCAATGCAGATCCCTGTGGGACGCCACTAGTCACATCGTTCCAATTTGAGTACCTGCCCATTATCCCTTCTCTCTGTTTCCTGCTGCTCAGCCAATTTCCTAACCGGGTCAAACATTTGCCATCAATTCCATGAGCTTGAACTTTAGCTAACAGCCTCTTATCAGGGACTCTATCGAATGCTTTCTGGAATCTATATAAACAATATCCATAGACATTCTCCTGTCCACTACTTTAGTCATCTCTTCAAAAATTCAAGTAGGATTGTCAGGCATGACCTACACTTTACAAATCCATGCTGACTCTGATAAACTGAAAAATGTAAAGGTGTTCAGTGTTCAGTAATTTCCCGACAACAGATGTTAGGCTAACAGGTATATAATTCGTTGGTTTCCCTCTCTCATCTTTCTTAAATAGTGGAGTGACAAGTGCAATTTTCCAATCGAATGGGACGTTTCCTGACTCGAAAGAACTTTGGAAGTTTATAGTTGGGGTTTCTGCAATGTTCACACCTACTTCCTTTAAAACCCGGGGAGGGTACCAATCTGGTCCTGGAATTTGTCACTCTTTACTGACATTATTTTTTTCATTACTGTTAATGAACCCTACTGAAATGTTTAAAGTAATAACAGAACGGGTAGACAAGGGCAATGCAAGCATGTGTTGTACATGTACTTTCAGAGGGCCTTTGATCAGGTCACGTAAGACACCCATGATAAATATCATGGCATGTGGTGTCAAGGGCCATTTAGCCAAATGGATTGAAAGATGGCTTCAAATACAAAGTACATAAGTTAGGAGCTAAGGAGAGTTCCTTGGATTGGTAGAAAGTGGGAAGTAGTGTCCAAAAGGAGCCGTGCTGGGACTACTCTTGTTCAACATGTACATAAATGATTTACTCTCAGGAATTGGAGGTAAGGTGTTGAAATTAGCGGATGATAGCAAATAATATAGAGGAAAATATCAAAATACAGGAAGATAGAAAAAAGCTTGCAGAGTAGGCATATCAATGCAAATAAATTTGAATATAATGAAGTTTTAAGTTGTTCATTTTGATAGCAAAATAAAGGCACCACTTATTCCCTGGAACGTAAGAAAATAATGGGGTACAGGAGAAAATAAAATACAGATAGATAAATCGCTGAAGGTAGCAGTACTAATTGACAAAGATGTAACGAATGCAAACATTGTAAGTACTGGTGTTCGTTTCTAAAGGAACAGTATAAAAAAGCAGAGATAATCCAGCTAACAGGAAAGGTTGAACAGGCTGTGGCTCTTTTCTCTGGAAAAGAGAAGACTAAGAGGAGAAATAATAGTGGTTCTTAAAATAATGAAGGGGTTTCATAAGTTGGAAGTGGAGAAACTGTTGCCAATTGTGGGTGAGTCCATACAAGGGAGCAGAGTATAAGATAGCCACTGTCTCATCAAATAAGGAACTTAGGAGTCAATTCTTAACACAGCGAGTGGTGAGAATGTGGAAGTCCATGCCACATTTAGTAATTGAAGCAGATAACATTGATGCATTTAACGGGAAGCCTGATGCGCACATGAGGGAGAAGGGAAAAATTTGGATAAGGTGGCAGGATCGGAAGACGTAATTAGAGTAGGACGAGTCTTTAGTGGAGTATAAACACCGGCAAAGATAGGTTAGGCCGAACAGCCTGTTTCTGTGTTGTAGATTCGATGTAATGTTATGTAAATTCCATCCTAAAGGCCTATCATTTTTTAAGTCTCCAACGGCTTCTTGGTACATTCTGGTTTTTTTAGAAACTTATCTGGAGTAAATTTAGGTCGTTGGAGAATGATGAATTCATCTTTGTGCTTTAAATATTTAGTTTTAAAAGTACTGAGCGATGAGTCCTGATCAATGGTGTAAGCAAGCATGATAAGATTCTCTCCCGAGCAGACAATAAAAAAACTCTATGCTAGTGCTAGAACCTTTCATGATGAAAACAGATTACAATCTTATCTGGATATGATGGTAGAATTCCCAGCATCTCGCTGATGTAATTTAATGTAAATAAATGTAGTATCATGCACCTAGGTAGGGCTACCGCCAAGCCTGTTGAGAGAGACAGTGACCTAGGAATTATAGCACACGTCTTTAAAGATTCACGACAATTGTTGAGAGGGTACTATGAAGAGATGGTGAAGGGCAAGGACAAGCAATTATAAAACCCAATTTGGGTTCTGCCAGGATTACTCGGCTCCAGACCTCATTACAGCCTTGGTCCAAACATGTACAAAAGAGTTGAATTCCAGAGGTGGGGTGAGAGTGACTGCCCTTGACATCAAGGCAGCATTTGACCGATTGTGGCAAAAAGGAGCCCTAGTAAAACTCTCCAGTGGCTGGAGTCATACTGAGAACAAAGGAAGATGGTTGTTGGAGGCAATTCACCTCAGCCCAAGGAAATTGCTGCAGGAGTTCCATAGGGCAGTGTCCTAGGCCCAACCATCCTTACGTGCTTCATCGATGATCTTCCCTCCATCATAAAGTGATTAAATAGGGATGTTCGCTGATGATTGCACAATGTTCAGTTCCATTCACAACCCCTCAGATAATGAAGCAGTCCATGCCCACATGCATCGAGACCTTGACAACATCCAGGCTTGGACTCATAAGTGGCAAGTAACATTTGGGCCAGACAAGTGCCAGGCAGTGACTATCTCCAACAAGAGAGAGTGTAATCACCTCCCCTTGAAATTTAACGACATTACCATCACCGAATCCCCACGATCAACATTCTGGGGATCACCATTGAACAGAAACAGCCAGAATGCTGCCTTCACCACACCGACTGGACCAGCCACATAAATACTGTGGCTACAGGACCAGGTCAGAAGCTGGGTAATCTGCGGCGAGTGACTCACCTCCTGACTCCCCAAAGCCTTTCCACCATCTACAAGGCACAAGTCAAGAGTGTGATGGAATACTCCCCACTTGCATGGATGAGTGCAGCTCTAACAACACTCAAGAAGCTCGACACCATCCAGGACAATGCAGCCTGCTTGATTGGCACCCGATCCTCCAACCTAAACATTCACTCCCATCATCACCGGCGCACCATGGCTGCAGTGTGTACCTTCTACAGGATGCACTGCAGCAACTCGCCAAGGCTTCTTTAACAGCACCTCCCAAATCCGTGACCTCTCCCACCTAGAACGATAAGGGCAGCAGGCACATGGGAACAGAACAACCTGCACGTTCTCCTCCAAGTCACACACCATCCCGACTTGGAAATATATCACCGTTCCTTCATCGTCGCTGGGTCAAAATCCTGGAACTCCCTACGTAACAGCACTGTGGAAGAACCTTCACCACACCGACTGCAGCGGTTCAAGACAGCAGCTCATCACGACCTTCTCAAGGGCAATTAGGGATGGGCAATAAATGCTGGCCTTGCCAGCGATGCCCGCATCCCATGAATGAATAAAATACAATGAAGAAAAATATTGTCCTTGTACAACTTATGTGCAACAATTAGTGTCCTTTAGAGAAGGAAAACTGCAGTCCTCACCCAGTATAGTATTTCACTTGCCTCCAATTCCAAAGCAACGTGTTGATTCTTAACTGGTCTCTGAAGTGGCCCAGCAAGACATTTAGTTTTATTAAATCACTATAAAGAAAGCATTGTGGGAGCACCTTCATTGCACCGATTGCAACGGTTCCAGAGGATGGCCTCCACCAGGGTAACCAGGAATGGGCAATAAATGAAGTATTTGCCAGCGATAACCACATCGCGTGAATGAATGAAAGAAATGTTGCATGGTCACTGTGATGTCCTGAACTCAATTTGATTTCCTGAACTCGATTTATAGATTTGTTCCCCACGCATTGTTCTGGGTATTTTTTAATCTGGTGTTTTGCCTCGCCCAAAAGTTCACATGGCTGAAGTAGAAGGGAACACTTGGGCCCATAATGTCTAGTTCCGACATGACTGTATGGATCAGGTTCATTGGAACAGCAAATCCTTTCATATCCGTCTTTTCTTATGTAAATATCGTCCTATCTGCAACCAGGCCATATAAAGAGGTTACAATAATATAAAAGCATTATAAAGCAACATAACTGAAAGTATTTTAGTTTCTCCGAGCTAGCGGAAGATTTTTAGACAAGTAAAATAGTATTTAATGGAAAAACGAAACTGGAATGCACTGTGGCATTTTTCATCTTCACCGGTTGTTTTTCTTCGTTTCTATCAAAAATGTTCTAGATGCTTTATAATGCCATATTTTTTTCATCCTTCGGGGTGTCGGCGTTCTTGTCTTAATGTGTCTCATGGGTGCATACGATGAAGCCTTCAGGATCACATATGATGTTTTACTCCATGTATCCATTACTTTGTTTATATCCGTGTTGCTATTGCAAATGCTTCTTGTTGTTATGATTCAGATTTTTGAACCACTGGGACAAGAATCTAGAACAACTCTTTACAAAGATTCAGGGACAAAAACTTCAAACAGGACGAACCAAATAATAAAAAATATAACCACAGACAGGACTGAGTTGCTTCGGTTTTGAAAGCCGGATTGCCAGCATTCGGGGCCCACACATGGCCTAGGGCCTTACTTTGGGCACTCTGGATGGAGATCATGGCTAAACCGCTTTCAAGGATTTCTGAGAGGAAATAGAGATTAAGTGGAGAATTTTTTACTGCATTTGGTTTGGCTTGACTGTTTAAACCTTAGATTTGCCGAGTATATATAAGTAATATAAAATCAGATCCCATGCAAATTACAAGTATTTAGTAATTCGAAGTTGCAAATTGAACCTTTATTTCATTACAATTATCCCCATAATGTCATTTTAGTGGTGTATATGCCTAGTTAAGTTATTTCGATAACTGACGATAAAGTGTTCCAAATTTGACAAGTTTGGATACTTAATATTCCCTATGCCGAGACGATAATCCATTGAAAAATTTTCAACACTTTTCTTCCAAATTCTACCAGAATCATCCGTTCATTGCAGATAAAAAATAATTTGGTTATGTTGCATTCTGCTCGATCAACAAAACATAAGCTGCTGCTATTGTTTTAAGCATTGACTTCACCAAATGCTCGAGTCATTGTGCATTGACAGAAGCAAAGATCACGTTTAATTTGATCCATTTTTTTTACTTCAACTTATTTCATACAAAAGCAATGTAAGTCATCTAGGAATAAAATGTGATATTATCAAGCGGGTGATTTCTATTGAAAAACTGCAAACTTCTCACCACATTCAAATCTAAAACCGAATATTTTAATGAAGCATATTTTTTGGAAAAAAAACCTTTAGCTCTGTGATCGATTACATTTTAGGTCATTGGGAGAAATATTGGTTCAAACGGGGTACGAACATTAGCAAGACAGAAATTAAAACAAATTAACAGCCAGCAATTTACGAGAACGCTAATGAAATATGTTTTACTGAGGGCATTCAGAAGACTTGAATTGAGCAAACAGGCATTACAATTACTATTTACGCATGTCTGGGTGGGGTTTATCCAGAATTATAGTGCACAATAGGTCTACTCCTCAGAACAGTGCATTATTACCAATCACCCCCGATATAAAATTTGCCATGCGTTATATTCTCACGCTGGTGTCACGAACATTCAAATCATTGAGAGGCAAGGTTGCCTCGCAGGGTTTTAGAAACAAGAAATCACTTTTGGATGATTCTGGAGATAAGCAGACGGCGTAGTGATACCTTTCAGAAATGGGAAGCGTCTCACCAGCCCCAGTATAATTAAAAATTCCTTTTGGGGCAGCTCTCCGATTAGAGGCATCATTCGAATGCCTCCGCCTGCAGCCACAACAACTTGTGGGATTGTAATGATTGGTATTCCTGTCCTGTTTGCAATTCAGCACGACCAGAAAAATGATAGTTGCAAAAAATATAAAGGAAGTTGACCCAAAAATGATGATTAAATAAACATTCCAATTCGAAAACTGCTTGGAATTTCTGGATTGCTGATTTAGTACAGAGAGTTTTTCAGTAACATTGGACAATACTGAAAAGAAGATTGTGGCCGTACTGGTGAGGCTCGGCTGTCCATTGTCCTTCACCATTATGACCACTCGTTGTGTGGTGGCGTCTTGGTCCTTATAACTTCGGACTGTTCTGATTTCACCAGAGAGTAGTCCCAAACTAAAGAGACCTGGATCAGTGGCCTGCAACATTTGGTAGGAAAGCCGCGCGTTTTGGCCAGAATCGGCATCAGTTGCGATTACCTTGGTGATCAAGTATCCTGGATATAGTAACTGACGCAAAATCACCATGGCTGATGAAATGTTCCATGCTGAGGGTGAAACAACAATCGGAGCATTGTCATTTTGGTCCAAGATAATAACATTCACGATGGCAGTGCTGCTCAGTGGGGGAGATCCAGCATCCTGGGCTTGGACTTTGATCTGGAAATTCTTCAGTTGTTCATAGTCAAAAGAACGCCGAGCATAAATATTCCCACTCTTCGAGTTAATTGTAATATAAGAAGACGCAGGCATATATTGCATGTGATTTTCCAGCATAGAGTACGACACTTCTCCATTCTGATCCAAATCTAGATCCAAAGCGGTAACTGCAAATATAGATGCACCAGGTCTATTGTTCTCCATCAGAAACACATTATATGAGGGCTGTGTAAACCTCGGCGCAATATCATTGACATCAGAAACTGACACCAATATATTTTTAATTGTTGCAAGAGGAGGAGACCCTCTGTCCCAGGCTGAAATAGAAATGTTGTACAGTGGTGTCGTTTCACGATCCAAAGTATCATTTGTAACCAATTCATAATTGTTGCTCAAAGACTTCCGAAGTTTAAATGGAATATTCAGATCAACTTTGCAGTGAACTTGCCCATTTTCACCAGAGTCTGCATCCCGTACACCGATCGCAGCTATCATGGTTCCAGGCTGCGCATTTTCAGGGACCGTACTGGATATCGACGTCAATTCGACCTCAGGGACGTTATCATTCACATCAATTAGTCGGACCATAACTTTAGCATGGCCTGTCATTGCAGACCAGCCTTTATCCATAGCTTCTATGCCAAGATCATAAATATTTGCTTCTTCAAAATCCAGTACTCCTTGAACTCTGATCTCTCCAGTTACCGCTTCCAATCTGAACAACTCACGAGCCCTTTGCGACGTGTGACTGGTGAAAGAATATGCTAATTCAGCATTTGTACCTTCATCTAAATCAGCAGCATTGACTCTTATCACTAACCAACCTTTGGGAGCATTTTCTAATACACTAGTCTTGTATATTTGATGATCAAATACAGGTGCGTTATCATTCGCGTCCATAATAGTGATGAGAATCTGGGCAGTGCCGGTTTTACGGGGAATCCCACCATCAAAGGCTGTCAGGACAAGATGAAAGGTTGGCTGCTCTTCACGATCCAAGGGTTTCTCTATTGATATTTCAGCAATTATATTCCCATCGCTTCTTGTCTGTAAATTGAGGCCGAAGTGTTCGTTTGGACTGATCTGGTAACTGCTGATTGTATTTGTACCGACATCTGGGTCGTGCGCGCTCTCGAGAGGAAAGCGCGCCCCTGGCGCAATTAATTCACTGATCTGCAAGGAAAATTCACTCTTCGGAAAGCTAGGTGAATTATCATTTACATCTATTATCTCCACTGCGACACGATGCATTGCCAATGGATTATCGAGCGCTATTTGAAAAGAAAGGGAACAGGTAGGGATTTGTCCACAAATCTGTTCTCTGTCGATCCTTTCATTAATAAATAAAATCCCATTTTCCAGATTTACCTCCATGTATTGCTTTCTGTCATCGGAGACCATCCGAAACTTGCGGGCCGATAATTCCCAAACGTTTAGCCTTAAATCCTCAGCGATATTTCCAATAAAGGCCCCATACTCCAGCTCCTCGGGAATCGAGTAGCGAATTTGTCCCGAAACCAGATCCGACACACAAAGCAGGAAAATAAAAGACGCCGCGGTTCTCAGTACATTCGCCATTGTTAAGGCTGGATTTGTTGTAACATTTCAAAATATCTGCAAATCACTAATATTAATTAATCTCTGGCACCAAAACGATATGTCGACTATTTAAATAATGAGCCATGAAACGCAAATTCAATTAGCGCTTTTTTTTCTGAGTGCGACCGCACAGCATAAACGCAGGCACAGTCTGTTTCTCTCTCCGATTCTGTTCTGTTTCCCTGCCAGAGGAGGAGGTAGATCTATTGCAGCGTCTCAGCTCCTTATTGGTAGACAGCGACACAAAGTGTCTCAACCAATAACTGCAGCAACGGTTCTTAAAGCTGGACTGCTTAAAAAGATTTATACTGAATTATATTTAGAAGTGTGCAATTAAAATCTTCAGATAAAAGCCCATAATAATATTAGCTGATTTTCCAATTGCATTTTATTTCAAATGGACATAATGTAGGCAGACCAAATCCTGCGGTTCTTTACAGTTACATCTGTGACACCAGCAGTCGTCAATATTTCATTGTCACATTCTCATGTGAGCAGTACTCCTTCTATTGGGCTGCACAGTGTAAGGTCTGAAAAAATAGGCAGCGTTTGTAATCAGTTAGTTGCAATATTCAAAATGACACTTTGATATTTGTTCTGAAAGGATACATTTTGCTCATACTGCAGTTTCGAGTAGTTGCTTTAGTTTAAATATGTTTAAATACACTATACTTATTTTCCTCATTTCTAGTGCACGAAATTAATTCTGAGCCAAATAAATTGTATTCTACATTCTGAGCAGCTGCTGCCAATGCACAAGCAACAGTATTTTTTCAGTTAATGAAATACCAATAATCTCGAGAGCATGCTTGTTCCATTGGTAGAACAATCTACTTCCAGTCAGATAGTCAAATGTTAGACATCTTTAATTAACTTCAAACATTTTTAACGAGTTAGTGTGGGTAATTTATGTTCGGGTTGAGCACTTCATAATAGTCCGTTCGTATATCTTCTAGATTGCGCCCGACTCTTGCATCTTCTTTATTTCCATGCCCAAGGAAAGCGTCGCCAAATTACCATCGAGTTTCAACTCCTGCCAGCTCTGTTAACACGTATAAATTACCTTAATATTGTGCCTTCTCTTAGTAGTACTGTGAGTGACATGAATATGTGTCTTATAGTGTGAGCAGCAAATCACCTGTAATGTTGAGATAAACAATCCGATTGCGAACAGTAGTGACGGAACAGTGCGTAGATTATTCCTATTATTGAGAAGTATATAGAGGTAACCATGGGCAAAACTGTGCTTAACTAATCCACCCTCCATCCTTCTTCCTCCAACGATGGGAAAGGCTAATTAACGCTTTGAAAAGCGGCTCTTAATAATTCTCATCCAATCTCCAAAGTGCTGTGATACGCGCTGACTCACAGAGAGCATTGCGAACGGAGTGTATTGCCAACCGAGTGGAAACTTGAGAATTTGGTGAGAGAGGGAATCATGTGTAGTGAGGGAAGGACTCTGAGAGACCCGGAATAAAATGTAAGTTAATCGTGGTAAGTAAACAGGAAGTAAATTAATAATAATCGAGTATCTAAAGGCAGTTTAGAAAAATAAATATTTCTAAATATAATGGACGCGCAGCTAAGTCCCATTGCCTGCAATTCCTGCGCCATGTGGGAACTTCAGGACGCTTCATGTGCCTTGGAGGGCCACGTGTGCAAGAAATGCCTCCAGTCGCTCGAGCTCAAGCTAAGGGTTTCTGAGCTAAAGGGGCAGCTGGCGTCACACTAGAGCGTAGCGGCGGTTGAAGGTTTCCTGGATAGTCGGTTCCAGGAGGTGGTCACCCCGCAGCCAGGAAGAGTTCAGGATAGCAAGTGGGTGGCCAGTCGAAAGGGTAGGAAGAGGTAGGCGGTACAGGAATCTTCTGGGTGTGTGTCACTCTCAAATACTAGTGAGGGTGATGACACCTCGAAAAACTGGAGTACTGAGCATGGATTCATTGGGCAAACGGCTGCACAGGGGGACAGTGAAGTGTCGACATACAGTAGTCATAGGGGATGCGATAGTCAGGCGGACAGTCAGGCGATGTGAGTCCTGCATGGTGTATTGCTGCCCTGATGCCGGGGTAAACTACTTCACGGAGAGAGTGCAGAACATTCTGCTGGGGGAAGGGAACAGCCAGAATTCGTGGTCCATGTGGGTACCAACGACATAGGAAAGAAAACTGATGATGTGCTTTTCTGAAGTGCGTCCAGGAGAACTTTCTTGATCAGTATGTTTCCAGTCAAAGGAGGAAGGAGGCATGGCTGGATCTGGTTCTGGGAAATAAGGTGGATCAAATGGAGCAAGTGTCAGTGGAGGATCATATAGGGAACAGTAATCATAGTATCATAAGGTTTAGATTAGTTATGGAAAAGGACAAGGAGCAACCTAGAGTAAAAATACTTAATTGCAGGACGGCCAATTTCAGTGGGTTGAGAACGGAAGTGGCCCGGGTAAATTGGAATTAATGATTGGCAGGCAAAACTGTAATCGAACAATGGGCAGCCTTTAAAAAGGAAATGGCCCGGGTACAGTTTAGGTACATTCCCATGAGGGAGAAAGGTAGGGCAAGCAAATCCAGAACTCCCTGGATAATGAGAGATAAAGCGTAAGATGAAGCAGGAAAAAGGTGCGAATGACAGATGTCAGGTTAATAATACAAGTGAGAAGCAGGCTGAATATAGAAATGCAGAGAAGAAGTGAAAAAAGGAATCAAAGGGGCAAAGAGAGAATGTGAAAATAGACAGGTGGCTAACATAAAGGGGAATTCAAAAGTCTTCTATAGGCTTATAAATAGTAAAAGGATAGTAAGAGGAAGGGTGGGGCCGATTAGGGACCAAAAAGGAGATCTAAGCTTGGAGGCAGAGAGCATGGCTGAGGTATTAAGTGAGTACTTTACATCTGCCTTTAACAAAGAAGAAGATGTTGCCGAAATCACAGTAAAAGGGAAGGTAGTTGAGGTACTGGATAGGCTAAAGGTTGAAAAAGAGGGGGTATTAGAAAGGCTGGCTATGCTTAAAGTAAATAAGTCACCCGGTCCAGATGGAATGCATCCTAGGTTGCTGAGGGAAGTAAAGGTGGAAATTGCAGAGGTGCTGGCCATAATCTTCCAATCCTACTTAGATATGGAGGTAGTCCCAGAGGACTGGAGAATTGCAAATGCTACACCCTTGTTCAAAAACGGGTGTAAGTGTAAACCTGGCAAATACAGGCTAGTGGGTTTAAGCTCGGTAGTGGGGAAGCTTTTAGAAACGATAATCCAGGAGAAAATTAAAAGTCACTTGGATAAGTGTGGATTAATACAGGAAACTCAGCACGGATTTGTTAAAGGCAAATCA
Organism: Heptranchias perlo; assembly: GCF_035084215.1. Classification (NCBI taxonomy): domain Eukaryota; kingdom Metazoa; phylum Chordata; class Chondrichthyes; order Hexanchiformes; family Hexanchidae; genus Heptranchias; species Heptranchias perlo. Next base: position 8,478,290 of record NC_090338.1, on the reverse strand, counting down.
TGTTTAACTAACTCCATTGAGTTTTTTGATGAGGTAACTGAGACATTGATGAGGACAATGCGGGTGATGTGTATATGGACTTTCAATAGACGTTTGATAAAGTAATATATAACAGGCTTGACAACAAAATTGAAGCCCATGGAATAAATAGGGCAGTGGCAGCATCGGCACGAAATTGGCTAAGTGACAGTTGTTTCCTTGGACTGGAGGAAGTTATACAGTGGTGTTTCCCCAGGGTTCGTACTAGGACCACTGCTTTTTTGATATATATTAATGACTTCGACTTGAGTGTACATTGGAATGTAGGAACATCGGAACATAAGTGGGCCATTCAGCCCCTCGTGCCTGCTCCACCATTTGATAAGGTCATGGCTAATCTGTGATCTAGCTCCATATACCTGCCTTTGGCCCAAATTCCTTAATACCTTTGGTTGCCAAAAAGCTATCTATCTCAGATTTAAATTTAGCAATTGAGTGAGCATCAATTGCTGTTTGCGGAAGAGAGTGCCAAACTTCTACCGCCCTTTGTGTGTAGAAATGTTTTCTAATCTCACTCCTGAAAGTTCTGGCTCTAATTTTTAGACTGTGTCCCCTACTCCGAGAATCCCCAACCAGCGGAAACAATTTCTCTCTATCCACCCTATCTGTTCCCCTTAATATCTTACAAACTTCGATCAGATTACCCCTTTACCTTCTAAACTCTCGAAAATACAACCCCAATTTGTGTAATCTCTCCTCGTAACTTAACCCTTGAAGTCCGGGTATCATTCTAGTAAACCTACGCTACACTCCCTCCAAGGCCAATATGTCCTTCCGAAGGTGCGGTGCCCAGAATTGCTCACAATACTCCAGGTGCAGTCTAACCAGGGTTTTGTATAGCTGCAGCATAACTTTTGCCCCCTTGTACTCCAGCCCTCTGGATATAAAGGCCAGCATTCCATTAGCGTTATTGATTATTTTCTGCACCTGTTCATGACACTTCAATGATCTATGTACCTGAACCCCTAAGTCCCTTTGGACATCCACTGTTTATATCTTTGAACAGGGCACAATTTCAAAATTTGTAGGTGGCACAAAACTTGGAAGTGTAGTAAACAGTGAGGAGCATAGTAAAAGGCTTCATTAAGACATAGACGGGCTGGTGGATTGAGCGGACACATGGCAGGTGAAATTTAATGCAAAGAATTGCGAAGTGATACATTTTGGAAGGAAGAATGAGGAGAGGCAATATAAACTAGATGGTTCAATTCTAAGAGGGGTGCAGGAACAGAGAGACCTGGGGGTATATGTGCACAAATCTTTGAATGTGGCAGGACAGGTTGAGAAAGCGGTTAAAAAAGCATACGAGATCCTGGGCTTTATGAATAGAGGCATAGAGTACAAAACCAAGGAAGTCACGATGGACGTTTATGAAACACTGGTTAGGCCACAACTGGAGTATTGTATCCAATTTTGGGCACCGCACTTTAGGAAGAGTGGGAAGGACTTAAAGAAGGTGCAGAAAAGATTTACCAGAAAGATTCCAGGGATGAGGGACTTTAGTTATGTGGAGATACTGGAGAAGCTGGGCTTGTTCTCCTTAGTGCAGAAAAGGTTACATGGAGATTTGATAGAAGTGTTCAAAATCATGAAGGGTTTAGATAAGGTCAATCAAGAGAAACTGTTCCCATTGGTGGAAGGTTCGAGAACCAGAGGTAACAGGTTTACGGTGATTGGCAAAAGAACCAATGGTGATGTGAGGAAAACCTTTTTTCTGCAGGGTGTAGTTATGATCGGGAATTCGCTACCTGAAAAGCTGGTGGAAGCAGATTCAATTGTGGCTTTCAAAAAGGAATTGGATAAATACATGAAGGAAAAAAGTTGCATGGCTAGTGGGAAAGAGTGTGGGAATGAGACTAACTGGGTTGTTCTTACAAAAGCGGACACGGGCTCGATGGGCCGAATGGCCTCCTTTGCAGTAACGATTCTATGATTCTATGATGTTCCTGGTGAGATGTTAGTGGGTTCCAATTAATGTAACTGATCACCTTAATGCATCAAGTTCCGTATCTATTCTTGATGTCTTGTGCCTGTTCTGGCAGCCCCTGGTACAGGCAAAACCTTAACTTTTTATATTTTCCAATAGTCTGCATTGAACATTTACTGACTGGATTTTTTTTTCGTTTTCTTAGCTGTTTAATCTGCCTCCTAAACGTTGATGCATAACCGCATCAAAAAATCCCTAACTTGATTTAACGTCATTATAAAACGTCAAAACATGTGAAAGTATAGTTCTTTGTCATTCTTTTAAGTTTCCATTTGTATGTACCTTTATAGCTCAACTAATATTGAAGACATCATGAACGCATTTTTTTTCCTGTCGGTTATTTCATGTTAGCATGTTCTTATTTAGAATCAGGCTAAAAGGTACCTTGTACAGCATTTGTGCATGATAGCAATTACTTAAAACTTAAAAAGTAAAATCAAGATGCAGTTGGAATGCAACTGCCACGCGCCTGCCAAGGAATTCCGGGTGCGCAGCTACACCAAAATGCCAACATAACCTGGGACTGCATGCCGACTGCTAATGGTAGGCCACAGTGTAATTGCATCTTGCAAACTGGGTTTTGCATTCCACCAACACAGGCCTTTATAATGTGGTATAATTGCATCCAAAGGGTGAGGACTGTTAGTCCAAATACTGAAGACAATTTTAAGCAATTGCAATGCCGTGCGACTCCAGGAACAAAATTGGGATATTACGTGAAAGTTTTCATCTTCATAATGTTTCCATTATCTCCGTGCGATGTTCCTCATCATTACAATTAATGTTCCAAAAACATGTTGGCAGTAAGTTGCATGTTATACATGCCTAAACGACTTCAGATTCACATGCTTCACAACGTGTTCATTTTTTCCGGCTAACAATATTCCAGATCAAAAGGAAAATACTGCGAATGCTGGACTATGAAATAAAAACAGAAAGTGCTAGATCGCTGCATCGGTGGAGAAAGAACCATTGAATATCTAAGCTAGAATGAAGGGTGCTGAATAAGAAGTTTCAGCTTTTAATGTCGTGCAATGGTTGCTACAAAGCTTCTATTTTATTCAACGCTAAATCTTTAACCATAAATCATAAATTAAATGCGTTCATTTGTATTGAATTGCCCACACTTTTATAATACTACATATATATTTTACCGCCTTTAAAGTGGTGCATCATTAAACAATTTTAGTGACCTCTCACGAGTGATGTTATGGGCTCAGTGTGGGTACCACAAGGCATAGAGAAGGGGGCTCACGAAGTATGGCTCAGATGTAGAATCATAGAAGTTTACAACATGGAAACAGGCCCTTCGGCCCAACATGTCCATGTCGCCCAGTTTATACCACTAAGCTAGTCCCAATTGCCTGCACTTGGCCCATATCCCTCTATACCCATCTTACCCATGTAACTGTCCAAATGCTTTTTAAAAGACAAAATTGTACCCGCCTCTACTACTGCCTTTGGCAGCTCGTTCCAGACACTCACCACCCTTTGAGTGAAAAAATTGCCCGTCTGGACCCTTTTGTATCTCTCCCCTCTCACCTTAAATCTATGTCCCCTCGTTATAGACTCCCCTACCTTTGGGAAAAGATTTTGACTATCTACCTTATCTATGCCCCTCATTATTTTATAGACTTCTGTAAGATCACCCCTTAACCTCCTACTCTCCAGGGAAAAAAGTCTCAGTCTATCCAACCTCTCCCTATAAGTCAAACCATCAAGTCCCGGTAGCATCCTAGTAAATTTTTTCTGCACTCTTTCTAGTTTAATAATATCCTCTCTATAACAGGTTGACCAGAACTGTACACAGTATTCCAAGTGTGGCCTTACTAATGTCTTGTACAACTTCAACAAGACATCCCAACTCCTGTATTCAATGTTCTGATCAATGAAACCAAGCATGCCGAATGCCTTCTTCACCACCCTATCCACCTGTGACACCACTTGCAAGGAGCTATGAACCTGTACTCCCAGATCTCTTTGTTCTATAACTCTCCCCAACGCCCTACCATTAACGGAGTAGGTCCTGGCCCAATTCGATCTACCAAAATGCATCACCTCACATTTATCTAAATTAAACTCCATCTGCCATTCATCGGCCCACTGGCCCAATTGATCAAGATCTCGTTGCAATCCTAGATAACCTTCTTCACTGTCCACAATGCCACCAATCTTGGTGTCATCTGCAAACTTACTAACCATGCCTCCTAAATTCTCATCCAAATCATTAATATAAATAACAAATAACAGCGGACCCAGCACCGATCCCTGAGGCATACCGCTGGTCACAGGCCTCCATTCATGATCCATTCATCGAAACGGTGCTTTGATGAGCATGACCATCATGTCTGTTCTATTGCTTCCTGACGGGACTCCGCATAGGGATGTTTTGACACGTCAGTTTTTGAATAATATTGATCACAGATAATGCAGGTGGAAGGTGTCAGATTCCTTCATGTAGGCCTGTGGCACCATCTTGCTTTGCTGTCATACTCAGACATTCAATGCGTCCTTGTATTTCCTGATAGATGAGCGCGTTGTTAGCAAGCACCTTTTCCAGGTCGGTGAATTGAATGATATTAGTCAGATCCATGCGATTGATAGGTGCTCTGGGCTGTGTATATTTTCCTAAGAATGGCTGGTACAGAGCCTTAATTTTCTAGTTGCTGATTGTCAGCCCGTAGATCTTCATTGCTTCTGACAATATTTCAGTGATCAGCAGTATGTGTTATCTTGTAATACGTCAATAATACGCAATCAACAACAAACAACGGAAAGCAGATCAGAGTTTCCATGGCTTTGGCATGTACAATGATGTGACTTCCAATATTCTCGGCTTGAGACTCTCATGTGATATTTACAGTGCTGGTTTGGCAACATTTTATACAGTTCACCTTTGCTTACCTACAATGATGAATCTGTTGAATCATTTTGAAATATATACCTGGGCATCCAAATAATGCTTATTATCAACACATGTAAACAATTTTACAACACCAAGTTATAGTCCAGCAATTTTATTTAAAATTCACAAGCTTTCGGAGACTTCCTCCTTCCTCAGGTAAATGTTTAAAATAAAATTGCTGGACTATAACTTGGTGTTGTAAAATTGTTTACAATTGTCAACCCCAGTCCATCACCGGCATCTCCACATCATGATTATCAACACAGACAAGGACCAACGTATGGCAAGCCTCTGTTCAAGTTAAAGCTCCACTTGGCAGTTCTGATACATTTGGCCTTTGGTGCTGAGAATCATGTGAAGTCCATATTCCATCTTTGAAGTTTTCAATATTACACAGTTTAAGAGCAGATGAACGAGAATCTTTGTACAGATTGGGAACAGCGAGATGCAACTGCATATACTTGCAGTTACATTTTTTCATCTTTGCGCTTGCAGATATTTGCCTTGCTGGCATCTCTGCTAATACAGAAATAATAAGCATTCATACATTTACTTAGGCTCACTTCTTTTCACATTTTACATAGAATTACATAGAATGGGACAGCACGTAAACAGGCCATTGGTCCCAAAAGGTCCATGTCGGTGTTTACATTCCCACAAGAGCCCTTCCAACCTTATTTATCTAACCCCATCAACATATCCTTCCATTCCTTTCTCCCTCATACGTTTATCTAGGTTCCCCTTAAATGCATCAATTCTAGTGGCCCCAACTACTCCTTGTGGTAGCGAGTTCCACATTCTAACCATTCCCTGGGTAAAGAAGTTTCTCCTGAATTCCCTATTGGATATATTAGTGACTATCTTATATTTATGGTCCCTAGTTCTGCTCTCCCCCTCAAGTGGAAACAGCTTCCCTATGCCTACGCTATTACGTCGCCCCTCAATCTTCTCTTTTCCAAAGAAAAGAGCCCCAGCCTGTTCAATCTTTCCTGGCAGGTATAACTTCACATTTCTGGTATCATCCTTGTGAATCCTTTTTGCATCTTCTCTAGTGTCTCTATATCATTTTTTTATAATATGCAGACCAGAACTGTTCACAGTACTCCAATTGTGGTCTAACCGAGGTTCCATACAAGTTTAGCATAACTTCCTTTCTTTTCAATCCCTCTAGTAATGAACCCCAGTGCTCTATTTGCTTGTTTATGGCCTTATTATCCTGCATTGCTACTTTTAGTCATGTGTGTATCTGCACCCCAAGAACCCTTTGCTCTTCTACCCCATTTAGACGCTTATTCTGCAAGGAGCATTTAGCCTCCTTATTCTTCCTATCAAAATGTGCCACTTCACACTTATATGTATTGAAATTCATTTGTCAATTACTCGTCCATTCTGCAAGTTTATTAATGTCTTGCTGTATCTTATCGCAGGCATCCTCAGTGTCAACTATACTCCACAATTTGGTGTTGTCCGCAAATTTTGAAATTGTACATCCGATTCCCGAGTCCAAATCGTTTATGTAAATGGTGAACAACAGTGGTCCCAGCAACGATCCTTGTGGAGCACCACTTCCCAACTTTTGCCAGTCCAAGTAACTACTCTAAACCTTTACTCTCTGTTTTGTAGCCAGCTACTATCCATTCTGCTACTTGTCCCCTGATTCCACATGCTCTGACGTTAGCCATGAGTCTGCTACGAGGTACCTTATCGAAGGGCTTTTGAAAATCGAAATATATTACATCAACTACATTACCCTTGTCTAGTCTTTCTGTTACTTCTTCACATAATTAAATAAGCTTCGTGAAGCATGACCTTCCTTTTTGAAATCTGTGCTCACTATTCTTTATTATATTTTCGGTTTCTAGATGTTTTTCTATTACATCTTTGTTTAACAATTCCATCACATTTCTTACCACCGAGGTTAAGCTGACTGGTCTATAGTTCCATGGACTTGTTCTATCTCCTTTTTTTAAATATTGGAATCACATTAGCTGTCCGCCTGTCCTCTGGCAATATGCTCTTTTCTAATGATTTTTTATATGCATGTAATGGCGCCTCTGCTATCTCTTGGCTAACTTCTTTTAATATGCATGGATAAAATCCATCCCGACCAGGGGTTTTAACCTCTCTAAATTTGATTAGTCTATCAGTTATATCTCCCCTTCCTAGCTTAAATGTTTATATGTTTTTTGAGCTCTTCTTCTAATATCATGCCCGCCATGTTAGTCTCCCTGGTAAATACTGAGGCAAAATAATTATTTAATATTTGTCCCATTTCGCTGTCAGTACCTGTGAATTTATGGTCTGTATCCCTTAATGGCCCCATCCCTAGCCTGATTTTCTTTTGTTATGGAATTGTCTGTGGAATGCTTTGCTATTTCTTATTATATTGCTTGCATTTTCCTTGCCGGCAAATAACTATTAGTTGATTTTTTTATGACAGCCTTTAATTACGCATGACAAAATAACCACAGCATTAATCACAATATTTTTATATCATACATCACATTCTGCAGTAGTGGAGGATCATCACAGAAAGAAATCCGTTAAGAGTAAAGTTATATTTTGTGGATGATGTTCGTGAGGTTACCTGTTAGTAATTTATTTACAATATCATGATTCTCCGTATAAGTTAACGTGCGTAAAATCTGTGCATATGTCATGCGCTGCAACTTGGAATTGCGTTCATTCCGTGTGTAACTTCGATATGGTCATAAGAATTCCTCTGCTTGCTATGTGCAGCGATCAGTGTTTTCCCGTTCGGTAAAGCTGGTGCTGGAAAAAGAGAACATGGAAAATCTTGGGGCACGCATAGCGACTAGATGAATTGTTATCTCATTGTTTGAAATGCAGTGGTTGAGGTGTATAGCTTACATAATCAGAGTTCAAAAATGATCAGGCCAGTAATAAATAAATGAGACAATATTTCCAACGAGCTAATGTGTTTGTATAACCAGGGCGTGTCAATACATAATCTTCAGGCATAATGTTTGCTTATTCCTTTCGAGTATTTGCTGTTATTTTAGTTAGCATTATATGCAATACGTTTACTTTCCTCACATTGTTGCATTGCAGAGAATTATTTATTACAAAAATAATGTTAATATGCTTATAGATGAACATGTGCAGCAACTGAAAATAACATGTTTGTGGATTTCACTTACTGAAATAATGACAAACTTATTTTTTTCCATGAGAAACCAAATACCCCCACTGAGATATTCAGAACTTGCAGTCGTAGTTTGACTAATGAGCACCGTTTGCCGACAGAGAGAAAATTTGGCTAGGTCGTGATCAAGCCAACAATTGCGTAATAGTTAGCTGTAACACCTTATCATGGATTCAGTTTGAAATTTGGAGCAGGAGACAATTTTTTTCTCGAAATGGTGTTCAACCAATAGTGCAGTAAAATTTTAACCCGGCGGTACATTTATACGTCAAAACTAGCATCCATCAAACAGTTTTGTTTGGCAGCCACACTAATGTCACACTATAAATTCGAAGTCAAAACCCGACCTGACTCGCGGGAGGATCGTAAGAATCAGGACGAGGAGGTACAGCACTCTATAGATTTAACATGACAAAATAGCCAATTTAAGGAGGAGAAATCCCTGGATTCAAATGGATAGCATTGGGATATTCAAAGTAAATAGGGATAAGGTAGCGTATGCACTAGTATTCATGTATTAGGAAAATCAATGGGAAAAAGAATAGTGTCAGCGGCCTGGTGGACAACGAATGACATTCCTATCTTCCAAAAGGGAGCTAGAACTAATCCAGCGAAATATAGACCAGTCAACTTAAAGTCAATGGTAGGAAAGGTACTAGAATGTTTACGAAAAATCAAGTAATGAAACATCTAGAGATATAAAATATAACAAAAAACATTCACCATGAGTCCCTAAAAGGAATGTCAAATTAAACGTACCCTACTGGATTATTTGAAGAAATAACAGAAAAAGTAGACGGGAGCAATGCAAGCATGTGGTATGCATAGGCTTTCAGAAGGCCTTTGATCAGGTGCCACATAAGAGATTCGTGACAAATATCAGGGCATGTGGCGTCTGGGGACAGGTAGCCGAATGCATTGAAAGATAGCTCCAAACACAATGTACAGAAGCTCGGAGTTAAGCGAAATTTCATGTATTGGCAGAAATTGTGAAGTAGTGTCTCACAGGAAACTTGCTGGTACCACTGTTGTTCACTATATACATCAATGTTTTGGACTCAGCAATTGGAGGTATAGGGTTGAAATTCGCGGATGATAGCAAAACTGGAATGTATAGCTAATAATGTGAACGAGTACATCAAAATACAAGAAGACATAAACACTTGCAGAGTGGGCAGATCAATGCAAAGAAAATTCAATATAGTAAAGTATTTAAGTTGTTCATTTTGGTAGGAAAATAAAGGCACCACTTATTTCCTGGGAAGTAAGAAACTAAATGCAGTACAGGAAAAAAGGGAATACAGATACATAAATCGCTGAAAGTAGCAGTACTAACTGATAAAGACATAACAAATGCAAACACTGCAAGAACTGGCGTTCGTTTCCAGAGGAACATAATACAAAAACAGAGCAGTATTCTTAATTTCATATAAAACCTTGGTCAGACCATACTTGGAGTATTGAGTGCACTTCTAGTCTCCACACTACAAAAAGGATATAGGCACACTGGAGCAAGAGACGGACCGATTTGTAAGGATGCTCCCAGAATAGAGAGGATCCACTTATCAGGAAAGATTGAGCATTTTTACAATAAATTATTAGTGTATTTTCGCTGGGATAGAGAAGACCACGAGGAGAACTGATGGAGTTTTTTTTAATAATGAAAGGTGGATGTGGAGAAACTGTTGCTACTTGTGGGTGAATCCACAACAAGGGAGCATGAATATCAGACAGCTAATAACACATCAAATAATGTACTTAAGAGGAATTTCTTAACACAGGGAGTGGAGAGAATATGGAATTCTCTGCCACATATAATGCTTGAAGTAGATAACACTGATGCATTTAAAGGGAGGCCTGATGCATGAATGAGGGAGAAGGGAACAAGTTGGATACGTTGGAAGGATGGGAAGAGGTAATTAGAGTGGGAGGAGGCTTGAGTGAAGTATAAACACCGGCAAATGCCAGTTAGGCCGAAAAGCCTGCTTCTGTTTTGTAGGTTCTATGTAATGCCATGTGAATTCCATCGTAAAAGCCTGTCGGACATTTTTTTCCAAGTCTCCAACGGCTCTTTGGTACATTCTGGCATTGTTGGAAACTTATGGAATCATAGAAAATTTAGGGCACAGAAGGAGGCCATTCGGCGCATTGCCGGCCGGAAATGAGCCACTCAGCCTAATCCCACTTTCCAGCACTTGGTGCATAGCCTTGTAGGTCACAGCACTTCAGGAGCACATCCGGGTACTTTTAAATCAGCTGGGGGTTTCTGCCTCTAACACCCTTTCAGGCAGTGAGTTCCAGACCCCTACCGCCCCTGGGAGAAAAAATCTTTCTTCAACTACCCTCTAATCCTTCTACCAATCACTTTAATTCTATGTCGTCTGGTTATTGACCTCACTGCTAAGGGAAATAGGTCCTTACTATCCACTCTATCTAGGTCCCACATAATTTTGTACACCTCAATTAAATCCCTCCTCAGCTTCCTCTATTCCAAAGAGAGCAGCCCAGCCTATCTAATCTTTCCTGATAGCTAAATTTCTCCAGTCCTGCCAACATCCTCGTAAATCGCCTCTCTACCCTCTCTAGTGCAATTATATCCTTCCTGTAATGTAGTGACCAGAACTGTAGAAAGTACGCGAGCTGTGGCCTAACCAGTGTTTTATATAGTTCCAGCATACCGTCCCTGCTCTTATAGTCTATGCCTCGGCTAATAAAGGAAAGTATTCCATATGCCTTCTTAACCACCTTATCTACCTGTCCTGCTACCTTCAGGGATCTGTGAACATGCACCCAAGGTCCCTCACTTCCTCTACACCTTTCAGTATCCTGCCATTTATTGTGTATTCCCTTGCCCTCCCCAAAATGCATTATATTACACTTCTCCGGATTGAATTCCATTTGCCACTTTTCTGCCCACCTGACCAGTCCATGTAATCCTTCTTGCAGTATATAGCTTTCCTCCTCACTATCAACCACACGGCCAATTTTTATATCATCTGCAAACTTTTTAATTATGCCCTGCACATTTAAGCCCAAACCATTAATATATATCACAAACAGCAAGGGACCTAGTACTGAGCCCTACAGAACCCCACTGGAAACAACCTTCCAGTCACAAAAACGCACGTCCACCATTACCCTTTGCTTCCTGCCACTGAGCCAATTTTCGATCCAACTTGCCACTCTCCCTTGGATCCCATGGGCTTGTACTTTTTTGAGCAGTCTGCCATGTGAGACCTTGTCAAAAGCCTTCCTAAAATCCATGTAGACTGCACCAAATGCACTACCCTCATCGACCCTCCTTGCTACCTCCTCAAAAAATGCAATCAATTTAGTCAGACACAACCTCGCCTTAACAAATCCATGCTGACTATCCTTCATTACTTCGTGCCTTTCTAAGTGATGCTTTATCCAATCCCTCAAAATTGATTCCAATAATTTGCCCACCACCGAGATTAGACTGACTGGCCTGTAATTACTCGGTCTATCCCTCGCTCCCTTTAAAAACAATGACCCAACTTTAGCAGTCCTCCAATCCTTCGACACCATGCCTGGAGTTAATTTAGATACTTGGAGAATGAGGACTCTGCCAACGCCCCGAGCAGAAAATACAAACATCCATGCTAGTGCTAGGACCTTTGATGAATAAAAGAGACTTCCAGCTTATTTGGGTGCGATGACGGAATTGCCCTGCATCTCACAGATGTAATTTAATGTAAACAAATGTAGTGCCATGCACGTGGGTAGGGCTAACACCAAGCCTGCTGCGAAGGACAGGGACCCAAGAGTTCTCGCACATGAGTTTTTTCAAGATGCACGACCATTTTTGAGAGGGTCCTGTGAAAAGATGGTGTAGGATGATCCATCATTTAATATAAAGAACAACAGTGTCCTTGTACAACTAATGTCCAACAATTAAAGGACTTCAGGGTAGAAATATTGCAGTCCTCAACCAGTTTGGCACATATTCAACTTCACTTCCAAAGCAATGTGTTGATTCTTAACTACTCTCTGCAGTGGCCTAGCAAGCCTTTTAGTTTTATTAAATCGCTACAAAGAAAGCATTGTTTGCGCACATTCACCGCAAAGATTCCAGTGGTTCCATAGGAAGGCCCACCAGGGACAACCAAGAAAGGGGAATAAATGGAGTCCTTGCCAGCCATACCGGCATCACGAGAATGAATGAAAGCAATGTACCGCTTGGTCACTGTGGCCACCTGAATTCAATTTGATCACTGGAGGTTGAATGGCTGACCATTGCGGGGAGGAGAACTTGGGCTCTTGATGCCTAGTTCCGTCACGACTGCATGGGACAGGTTCATTGGAACAGCCAATGCTATCATGTTCGTCTTTTCATATATATGCATCTTCCTATTTGAAACCAGGCCATATAAACAGGTTAAAATTATATAAAAGCATCATAAAAGAAACATAATTAAAAGCACTGTACTTTCTCCGAGCGTGTGGAAGTTAACTGGACAATTAAAATAATATTTAATGGAAAAATTAAATTGGAGTTTTCTGTGACATTTTTCATCTTCATCAGTTGATTTTTTCCTTTCTATCAGAAATGTTCTAAATGCTTCATATTGTCATATTATGTTCATTGTTCAGGGGCGTCGATGTTCTTGTCTTACTGTGCCTCATGGGTGCTTTCAGGTTTACATATGAAGGTTTATTCCATTTTCCATTACTTTGTTTATATCCAAGTTACTAATACTAACACATCTTTGTGTTGTGGTTCAGGTTTATGGACCAATGGGACAAGAGTCAAAAACAGCTATTCAAAAAGTTTCAGGCACAAAAACTTCAAATAATAAAAAATATAACCACAAACAGGACAGAGTTGCTTGGGGCTTGAGAGCTGCATTGCCAGAGTTCGGGGCGGCCCGTGGGCTAGGGCCTTAAGTTGGACGCCGTGGATGGAGATCATGGCTAAATAGCTTGCAAGGGTTTCTAAGAGGAATTTGAAATTAATTGAAGAATTCTTTACTACATTCGGTTTGGCTTGGCTAATTACACCTTGGTTTTGCCCGGTATTTATAAATAATATGAAATGAGATCCCTTGCTAATTACAAATGTTTACTAATTGAACATTGCAAATTGAACTCCTATTTTATTCTAATTCCCCCAATAATTTCTCTTTAATGGTGTATTTATCCGGTTAACCTCTTTCGACAACTGACGAGAAAAGTTCTATAATTGCCAAGTTTGGATACATGATATTCCCTATGACAAGGTCATGCGGCATTGAAACATTTTTAACACTTCTTCCAAATGCCTCCAGAAAGACGTTTTGTTTGTACGAACTTTCCAAGAGTCATCCGTTCATTGCAGCTCAAAAAGGGTTTGCTTATGTTGCATGCTGGTCGATCAAGAAAACACAACCAGCTGCTATTGTTTTAAGCACTGATTTCACCAAACGCCCAGGACATTATGTATTGGCAGAAGCAAAGATCACGATTGATTGAATCATTTTTTTTACTTCAACTCATTCCATGCAAAGGCAATTTAAGTCTTCTAGGAATAAAATATATTATCAAGAGGGTGATATTAAAAAACTGCAAACTTCACACCATATTCAAATCGAAAACCGAATATTTTAATGGGGCATCGTTTTTGAAAAAAATATTTTAGCTCAGTGATCGATTACATTTAAGGTCATTGGGGGAAATATTGGTTCAAACGGGGTACGAACTTCAGCAAAACAGAAATTAAAACCACGAAACAGCCAGGTTTTTATGTGAACACGAATGAAATATGTTCTACTGAGGGTATTCAGTAGACTAGCATTGAGCAAATAGGCTATTACTATCTACACATATCTGGGTGGGGTTTATCTGGATAGAGGAATTTGAATTGCAGTGCACAATAGATCAATTCCTCACAACGGTAAATCATTGTCAATCACCCCGAGTATATAATTTACTCTGACTCATTTTCTCACGCTAGTGTCACGAACAGTCAAATCATTGAGAGGCAAAGTTGCTTCGCAGTATTTTAAAAACAAGAAATAATTTTTGGATCATTCTGGAGATAAGCAGACAGTGTACTGGTAAGTTTCAGAAATGGGAAGCGCCTGCTCAACCCCAGTATAATTTAAACATTTTTGGGCAGGTCTCCGATTAAGGGCATCATTCGGATTCCTCCGTCTGCAGCAACAACAACTTGTGGGATGGTAATTATTGATATTCCTGTCCAGTTTGCACTTCAACACGTCCAGAAAAATGATGGTTGCAAGAAATATAAAGGAAGTTGACCCAAAAATGTTGATTAAATAAACATTCCGATCCGAAAATTAATCAGGATCTCTCGTTTGCTGATTTCGTACGGAGGGTTTTTCAGTAACGTTAGCCAAGATCGAAAACAAGAGTCCGCCGTGTTGGAAAGGCTCGGCTTTCCATTGTTCTTCGCCATTATGACCACTCTTTGTGTGGTGGCGTCTTGGTCTTAAAACGTCGACTGTTCTTATTTCTCCAGAGAGTATTCCCACATTAAAGAGACTGGGACCAGTGGCCTGCAACATTTGGTAGGAAAACCGCCTGTTCTGGCCAGAATCAGCATCAGTTGCGATTCCCTTGGTGATCAAGTATCCTGGATAAAGTGACTGGCGCAAAGCCACAATGGCTGATGAACTGTTCCACACTAAGTGTGAAACAATAATCGGAGCATTATCATTTTGGTCTAAGATAATAACTTTCAAGATGGCAGTATTGCTCACTGGAGGAAATACAGCATCCTGGGATTGGACATTAAGCGCGAAATTTTTCAGTTGTTCATAGTCAAAGAAACGCAGCGTATAAATATTCGCACTCTTTGATTTAATTGTGATATAAGAAGACGCAGACACATATTTGGATTTGCACCTGATTTGCCAGCATAGAATACGACACTTCTCCATTCTGATCCAGTGGTAACGGCAAATATAGAAGCACCAGGGTTATTTTTCTCCATCGGAAACGCATTATATGAGGACTATGTAAATCTCGGCGCATTAAGATTTACATCAGAAACTGACGCCAATATTTGTTGCAAGAGAGGGAGGCCCTTTGCTCCAGTACAAATTGACGTGTTTCACGATCCAAAATATCATTTCTAACCAATTCATAATTGTTGCTGAAAGACCCCTGAAGCTGGAATGGAATATTGATATCAACTTCACACTGAACTTGCCCATTTTTACCAGAATCAGGATCCCTTACTCGGATTGCTGCTATCACGGTCCCAGGCTGCGCATCGGAGACAATCCTGGATACGGACATCAGCTCTACCCCGGGGACGTTATCATTCACATCAATTAGTCCGACCATCACTTCGGCATGCCCTGCCGTTGCATACGAGCCTTAATCTACAGCTTCTACTTCGAGCTCATAAATGTGTGTTTCTTGTAAATCCAGTACTCCTTGACCTCTGATGTCTCCATTTCCTGGATCCAATCTGAACAACTCGCGAGCCCTTTGCGACGTGTGACTGGTGAAGTACTATGTTCGCTCAGCATTTGGACCTTCATCTAAATCAGCAGTGTTGAATCTTATCACCAACGTACCTTATCTGCCGTTTTCCAGTACATTAGTCCTGTATATTTCATGATCAAATACAGGTGGGTTATCATTCGCGTCTATAATAGTGATGATAATGTGAGCCTTACCAGATCGGTGAGGAATACCACTGTCAGTGGCTATCAGTACAAGATGAAAGGTTGATAGTTGTTTACGGTCTAAGGGTTTCTCTAGTGACACTCCAGCAATTTTACGCCCATCGCTGTTGTCGGCACTTTGCTGCCGAAGTGTTCATTCCGAATGCTCTGATAACCACTGATCGTGTTTGTACCGATTTCCGGGTCGTGCGCGCTCTAGAGAGGGAAAGGCACTCCTGGCGCAATTAGCTCAATAATCCGTAAAGAAAATTGAGAGGGACTATTGACAGCACTGTATCAGGCAATGAGTTGCACTGTATTAGCCAATGAGTTGGAGGCCGGGCTGGACTTACCGCAGGACTTACAGCAGTCTATTTTACAGCAAACAAAGTCAATTTACTCAGCAAACAGTGTCTGTTGAAATAGCGCACTGCAACCTACAGAGTCTATTTGAAAAGTGTCTCTATGAACTACAACAAACAGCACTCATGGCCGAAACTATAGCAACGTCTCCCGATAAAATTATGGTGATTTATCCAGTAAAATGCAGAGCGGTGGATAGTTACATAATACAAATTAATTATTTTTCCAGTAAAATGCAACGATTGGAGGTTAGTTACATAATACAAATTATGTGCGTAAATCCAATCCCTTCACTTACAGCAGTGATGGACGGGGGATTACCCAATCATCTCCTTTCTGGCCGGGAATAGTGGTGTCACTATTTGAAGCAAAGGAAATTCGTCCATTGAAAAATTAGGTGAAGTACCATTTAAATCTGGTATCTCCACTGCCACAGTGCATTGCCACAGGATTATCGAGCGCTACTTGAAAAGAAAATGAACAGGTCGAGCTTTGTCAACCAATCTGTTCTTTGTCAATTCTTTCATTGGCAAATAAAAACCCATTTTCCAGATTTATATCCAAGTATTGCTTCCTGCCATCGGGGACTAGATGAATCTTGCGATCAGATAATTCCCAAACGTTTAGTTTTAAATCCTCAGCGATGTCCCAACAAAGGCTCAACGTTCCTGCTCCTCAGGAATCGATTTGCGAATTTGTCCCGAAACCAGGTCCGACATTGAAAGCAGGAAAATAAAAGACGCCCGGTCCTCACTACATTAACCATGGTTCTGGACTGGATTAGTTGTAAAATTTCTAAACATCTGCCAATCAATAATATTAATTAATCTCTGGCACAAAAATAAGTCGATTGTAGATCGAAATACTACTACTGAACCGAGAAATGCATATTCATTCAGCGCTTTTTCGCTCAACACGTCCGCACAGCATAAACGCAGGCACAATCTGTCTTTCTCTTCTGTTTTGTGTTTTCCCAGCAAAGGAGGATTCGATCTCTCTCAGCGTCTCAGCTGTATATTGGTAGATGGCGAAACAAAGAGTCTCAACCAATAACTGCAGAAACAGTTCTTGAAGCTGGACTGCTTCAAAATTATTTTAATGCATTATATTTAGAAGTGTGCAACTAAAATCTCACGCAAGCGCACATAATTATGTTAGCTGATTGTTCAATTTTTTTTATTAAATTGGCATATGTTTGCAGCCTAAATGCTGTTGTATCTTACAGTTACATCCGTGGCACCAGCAGTCGTCAATGTTTAATTGTCACATTGTCATGTGAGTAGTACTCCTACAGTTGCGCAACACAGTGAATAAATTGTCTAGCGTTTATAATCAGTTACTGCATTATACTACATTACACGTTCTAATATATGCTCTGAAAGGATAAATCGTCCGTATGCTGCCGTTTTCGAGTAGTTATGTTAGATTAGTAAAGTTTACGTACAGTATAATCATGTTCGTCGCATCTATTAACTCTTAGCAAAATCTTTCTATTTTACATTCTGAGCAGCTGCTGTAAGTGCAAAAAATACAGCAAATTTATTTGTAGTTTTAAAACACCAAACATCTGGAGAGCGTGTTTGTTCCATCGGCAGAACGATGCAGGTCCAGTCAGATAGTTACAATTAACTTTAGACATTGTTTACCTTTAGCGAGTCAGTTTGGTTAATTTGCGTTCGGGTTGAACACTTCATAATAGTCCGTTCGTTCATCTTTATACATTACGTTTGAAGCTTCGCACCAATTGCAACTTCTTTATTTCCAAGACCCAAAGGAAACGTCACCAAATTACCACCTAGTTGGTAAAATAGACTAATTATTCGCTTATGTTTCAATCCCTGACAGCTCTGGTAATTGGCATAAGTGTCCTTAACACCTTTACTGCTCTTTGTGATACGACAAGTGACATTATTTTGTGGCTGGTAGTGTGACCCGCAAATTATGTGTAATGTCGAAATAAAATCTTGATTGGGAGCTAGAGTGACTAGGCAATGTGTAGATTATTCTTATTATTGAGATGCATATGGGAGTGACCATGAACAAAACTGTGATTAACTATTCCACAGTCCAAGTTACTTCCTCCAATGGGAAAGGCTGCAAAATATGATCTGAAAAATAGAAAATCTAATTAACACTATGAAAAGTGATTCGGGATAATTCTCATCCTGTCTTCAAAGTGCTGTGTCTTAACACCCAAGGTAAGATGTTGGGGCGTTCCAATTAATTTGGCGATCACTTTCATGCACAACATTCAATATGTCTTCTTTATATCTTATGCCCATGTCTGCATGCTCTAGTACTGATACAATAGTTATTTTTATATTTTCTATGAGTCTCAATTGAACATTTACAGACTACATGATTATTATTTTATTGTTATAGCTTTTTAATATAGCCTTCTAATCGCCGCTACATAAACACATCAAAATAGTATCTAAATAGCGTTAACTTAAGCATAAAGCTTCAAAAAAGTGAAAATGATTGTTGTTCGCCAATTTGTTAAGTTTCCACTTGCATATATTTCTATAGTTCAATTAATACTGGAGATAATTGCACTTTTGAAGAATTCCTTTGGTGATTATAGTGAAATCGTAAGCACGGGGAGAAGTTCCTCTGTAGCTTTGGTTTTCTCAATGGAAAACCCATTCTTTAGAAAGGCGTTCACGATTTCTATACATCTAATGCACAGGTTCTTTCCCTCCCCTCCCCGCTCCCACCCACATACATACAGACACACACACAGAACCAATTACTGTGTCTTAGAAATAGCAAGCAAAGTTAATCTTCACAAGTACATTAATGATGCCGTTATGTATAGGACCCAAAGCAGTCTTTTATTGGTTAATTGCAGAGGAATCGTATCGGTAGAATTGAACGTTACAAATTAAGTTTCAATCATATTTTCTTTAAAAATTTTACATAGAATAAACAGCACCGAAAGACGGTGAGGTACAATTATACTAGAGTACAACACCTATAATTAAACAAAATAACACAAATAAAGCCTCCTATACTGAAAATACTGGAATATAAAGCTTGGCCAATTTAATGTTATACCGTGTATCCCTAAATGCAAATACCAGAAAATTGTTTCACCGCTGCAGCTTCCAGTCAGATGTTACAACAACCGCACCCTTCGACGATATCCTTGCATCGTGATTGGGTTGGTTCTTTGCCAAGTTGTTAAGTGCAAAACTATCCACTGGTAATCAGGTGACCTTTGGAACTCTTTGTCACTGAGTTTATTTAACGATGACACGATTTCTCGCACTTTATCAAAACAGCAGCGTAACATGCATACGGCGATGATTTTAAAAAAGTATCGCGTACAGCATTTGCGAATAATAATCATTACTTAAAAATTAATTTCAAGCTACTTTCTCGTTCATGCCAATGAATTTCGAGTGTGCAACGACACCATAGTGGCAACATATCTTGGGAGTGTATGTCGGCTGCTAATCTTTGGCCGCAGTATAATCGCATCGTGCAAGATGGGTTTTATATTCTACAGACAGAGGTCTCTCTAATGTAGTATTACTGCAGCAGAAAGGCGAGGACCATTACTCCAAATATTGAAGACAGTTTTAAAAAATTAGCATGCTGTGCGGGTCCAGGAACAAAGTTAGGATTTTATGTGACAATTTTCATCTTCATGCTAATATATTTCCATTATTCCCGTACGATGTTCCTCATCATTGTTATAAAACATGTTGGCAGTGCGTTGCATATTAAACATGTCTAAACGACTTCAGATTCGCAAATTTCCCAACTTATTCTTCTTTCCGGTTAACAATATTCTACATGATGATATTGCCATACTTAATTAGGATGCATAAAATTATTTTACGTTATGTCCCTTACGCGAGTAGACCTTTCTTCCGAACCCAATCTTGCCTCCGGGGAACATCTGCGCTTGAGCCGAAAGTTAAATTTTTGGCCAGTCTTACTTTTTTCGGATCGACATTTTTTTTCAAACAGTTGCACGATAAATGTTAAGAAATCTATTGAATTTCATAGCCAGAATAAGAGTTGCTGAAAAAGAAATGTCAACTTTTAACGAAGTACAATGGTTGTTAATAAGCTCCTATTTTACCTAGCGTTTACAATTTAAAAATAAATAATAAATTAAACGCGTTCATCAGTATTGAATTAGCCACCGATTTATAATACTAAATAATATGAATTTCCCGCCTTTAAAGAAGAGTCACTCATTAGAAGTTTGTCGTGGCCTCTCAGGAATGATGTTTCGGGCTCTGTGTGGGTAGCACAAGTCACAGAGCAAGACAGTCACGAAGTATGGTTCAGATGATCCACCCTTCTGAACTGTGCTTTTATGAGCATCACCATCATGTCCGTTCTCTTGTTTCCTGAGAGGATTTCGCACAGTGTAAACTTATCCCGCCAGTTGTTGAATCGCAGATCACAGGTGATGCATATAGTACTGTCAAATTCCTTCATGAGAATTTGTCAGGTTCCGCATTGAGAGAGGCCCGAGCAGCGGATTCATATGGAGCGGCTAGTCTGAAACAGACAGGAAAAAAATCAAGCAGTCAAAAAGTGACGCCATAAGACAAAGAGGAGCGCCGAGGGTAAGTCAGTATGAGTATGAAGTTAATTGGTTTGTGTTGTTAGTGATTATTGTCTTAAGTGTTTAGTGTCTTTAGTGATTGGCTAGTGTTTTTAGTGGTTAGTGTTTTAGTGTTGAGAGAGTCTAACCACCTCCCCTCGACATTCAACGGCATTACTATCGCCGAATCCCACCGCCCCATCACCATCCTGGGGGTCACCATTGACCCGAAACGTATCTGGACTAGCCACATAAATACTTTGGTTAGAAGAGCAGGACAGAGGCTGTGTATTCTGGGCGAGTGAGTCAACTCCTTATTCCCCAAAGCCTTTCCACCATCTATAAGGCACAAGTCAGGAGTGTGATGGTATACTCTCCACTTGCCTGGATGAGTGCAGCTCCAACAACACTCAAGAAGCTCGACTCCATGCAGGACAAAGCAACTCGCTTGATTGGCACCCCATCCACCACCCTAAACATTAATTCCCTCCACCACCGGCGCACCGTTGCTGCAGTGTGTACCATCCACAGAATGCACTGCAGCAACTCGCCAAGGCTTCTTCAACAGCACCTCCCAAACCCACAACCTCTACCACCTAGAAGGACAAGGGCAGCAGGCACATGGGAACAACGCCACTTGCACGTTCCCCTCCAAGCCACACACCATCCCGACTTGGAAATATATCGCCATTCCTTCATTGTCGCTGGGTCAAAATCCTGGAACTCCCTACCTAACAGCACTGTGGGAGAACCTTCACCACACGGACTGCAGTGGTTCAAGAAGGCGGCTCACCACCACCTTCTCATGGACAATTAGGGATGGGCAATAAATGCTGGCATTGCCAGCGATGCCCATATCCCATGAACGAATAAAAAACAATTAAAAAGCCTTAAAGCTAAACAAATGTTTACAATAATTGTTAAACATATATATTATATAAGTTTGCTCTAAATAGGAAGGAGGGACAGCTGGAACCCGTCCCCTGCAATTCCTGGGCCATGTGAGAACTTCAGGGCACTTCAGGTGCCTTGAGTGATCAAGTGTGTAGGAAGTGCCTCTGGTTGTTCGAGCTCCAGCTCAGAGTTTCTGAGCTTGAGGAGCAGCTAGATTCACTGCAAGGCATACGTGAGGCTGAGAATTTCTTGGATTATATATTCCAAAGGTGATCCCCCCACAGCCACAGAAAGGGTTGGAAGAGGCAGGCAGTGCAGAAATCCGTTGGGAGCTCGCCGCTCGCTAAATGGTTTTCAGTATTGAATACCGGTGAGGGTGATAACACCTCAAAGAAGTACAGTCCGGAGTATGGGGCAAAGGACTGCACAGGAAGATGCAGCGACGTGTAGGAATGCAGTGGTTATAGAGGATTAAATAGTCAGGTAGACAGAGAGACGTTTCTGCAACAGCCGTCATGAGTCCCACATGGTGTGTTGCCTATCTGGTGCCAGGGTAAAAGACATCACTGAGAGGATGCAGAACACTTTGATGGGGGAATGGAAACAGCCAGAAGTCGTGGGCTATGTGGGAACCAATGAAATAGGAAGGTTGAGGTCTTGCAGCCAGAGTTTCAGGAGATAGGGAGGACGTTAAAAAGCAGGATCTAGGGTTAATCTCTGGATTAACCCTAGTGTCATGCGGTATTGAGTTTAGGAATACCAGGAGAAGACAAGTTAATGTGTGGCTGGAGAAATGGTGAAGGAGGGAGGGTTTCAGATTCCTGGGGCGTTGTGATCAGTTCAGGAGGGATCTGTTCAAGATGGACGGATTGCAACTCAACAGAGCTGAGACCAATGTCCCCGTGGGGAGCTTAACTAGTGCTGTGGGGAAACGTTTAAACTAATTTGTCTGGGGTATGGGCGCTGGGATAAAACATTAGAAAATAGGGACAAGGGACTGGGAGGGTCAAATACCACTAGACTAAAGAATATGTCAGAAATGGGAAGGATCAAACATGGGGTAAATGTGAGGCAGCCTAAAGTTAGTTTAGTGTGCAAGTGCATTAATGCATGTAACGTAGTAAATAAGGTTGGTGAGCTGCAGGCACAAGTCACCACATGAGACTATGGTATAGTGGCAATAACAGAGACCTGGCTCAAAGAAGGGGAGGGTTGGGTATTTAATATTCCTGGCTACAAGGTAAATTGCAGTAACTTAATCAAAAACGGAACATTTGCCATGAATCACCGGAATTCGGCAGCTTAACATAGTGTAATATTTTATTTCACTTTTTGCAATAAAAAAAATCATTGATTTACTTAGGAGATGTATTTAAGAGTGGCAATTTGTTGCAGCTTTATTAAAACGGATGAAAATGAGCTTATGACTAAAAATACGCATTTTTAATAAAGGTCTCCCGTCCTCTACCTGTGAGTGATGCGATTTAAAATCACTGAAAATGACGCAAAAAACTATAGGAAGCATTTATTACGTTCATTGGTGTTCACTAGTCATTTTCTTAATTTTATTTTTAAAATTTAAAAACGCTCTAACTGTGCCTACGTTAGCTTTGTGCATTGGAAAGCTAACATAATTTTAAAACCCTCCGCGAAGGGCCATGGACTGGTGCAATCGGTGAAACTCACCACCCAAGCTGATTCGAGGGGGTGTGGCCAGTTTTTTGGTCATGGCTAGTTTCAGCAATATTTATTTTTCGCCACATCTAAATATCGCGCAAACTCGACTTACATCAGGTGCAAATTACACCCCGGGTGATTAGAAATCCATCGATATTTTGCACTGATTTGGCCGGATTGCCACGCAATCAGCGGAAACCCTGGGCCATGGAGATTAAAACGAAAGAGAAAAAGGAGGCTTGTTACTAACGTAAGGTTCATAATGCAGTACAGATTCTAGCTAAATACAGAAAGTATGGAGGAGATCTAACAAAGGAAATAAGAGAGCGCAAAGAGAGAGCATGCGAGTAGATTATTAAAGGAAGTCTCAAAGGGTTTAGCATCTTGGAAAGTAAATAAATCACCAGGCCCTGATGAAATGTATCCTAGGCTGTTAACAGAAGCAAGGGAGGAAACAGCAGAGACACTGACCATCATTTTCCAATCCTCCTTGGCAACAGTCATGTTGCTGGCGGATTGGAGGACTGCTAACGTTGTACCATTGCTTAAAAAGGGAGTAAAAGATTGACTGAGTAATTATAGGCCAGTCAGTCTAACTTCGGTGGTGGGCAAATTATTGGAATCAATTCTGAGGGACAGCATAAATGGTCATTTAGAAAGACACGGGTTAATCAAGGACAGAATGCATGGACTTGTTAAGGGACGGTTGTGCTTGAATAACTTGATTGAATTTTTTGAGGAAGTAACAAGGAGGTTCAATGAGAGTAATGCATTTGATGTAGTGTACATGGATTTTAACAAGGCTTTTGACAAGGTCCAGGATATGGCAGACTGATCAAAAAAGTTAACACTCATGGGATCCAAGGGAAAGTGGCAAGTTGAATCCAAAATTAGTTCAATGGCAGGAAGCAAAGGGTGATGGTCGATTGGTGTTTTTGCAACTGGAAGGCTGTTTGTAATGGGGTTCCGCAAGGCTCAGTACTGGGTCCCTTGCTTTTTTTGGTATATATTAATGATTTGAACATGAATGTGGGTGGCTTGATCAAGGAGTTTGCAGTTGATACAAAAAGTGGCCATGTGGTTGATAGTGAGGAGGAATTCTGTAGACTGCAGGAATATATCAATGAACTGGAGAGGTGGTCTGAAAAGTAGCAAATGAAATCCAATCAAGAGATCTGTGAGGTAATGCATTTGGCTAGGGAAAACAAGGCAAGGGAGTACACAATCAATGGGAGGACACTGAGAGGAGCAGAGGAACAAAGGGACCTTGGAGTGCTTGTCAACAGATCCCTGCAGGTATCAGGACAAATAGATAAGGTGGTTAAAAGGGCATACGGGATACTTTCCTTTATTAGCCAAGATATAGAATATAACAGCAGAGAGATTATGCGAGAACTGTATAAAACTTTGGTTAGGCCACAGCTTGAGTACTGCATACGGTACTGGTCACCATATTACAAAAACAACGTGAATGCACTAGAGACGGTACAGAGGAGATTTACGAGAATCTTGCCAGGGCTAGAGAATTTTAGCTATGATAAAAGATTGGATAGGCTAGGGTTGTTTTCTTTGGAACAAAGAAGGCTGAGGGGAGATTTAATTGAGGTATATAAAATTATGATGGAGCTGGATAGAGTGGATAGGGCAGACCTATTTCTCTTGGCAGAGGGGTCAGTGATCAGGGAGCATGGCTTTAAAGTAATTGGTACAAGGATTAGAGGGGAGCTGAGGAGAATTTTTTTCACCCAGAGGATGGTGGTGGTCTGGAACTCACTGCCTGAAAGGATGGTAGAGGCAGAAACTCTCAACCCATTTAAAAAGTACTTGGATGGGCACATGAAGTGCTGTAACCTACAGGGCTACAGACCAAGTGCTGGAAAGTGGGATTAAGCTGGAAAGCTCTTTTTCGGCCTGCACAGAAACGATGGGGAGAATGGCCTCTTTCTGCGCAATAACTTTCTATGATTCTATGATTAGCAGATAACATAAAAGGGAATCCAAAAATCTTTCATAAACATTTAAATGGTAAAAGGGTAGTCAAAGGAAGGGTGGGGCCAATTGGGAAAAAATGTTGATCTTCTTAGGGACGCCAACGGTACTGCTCAGGTACTAAAAGAATACTTCACATCCATGCTGCCAGTGTAGAAATAAAGGAGGAGGTAGGAGCAATATTGGGTACGATAAGAAAAGATAAAGAGGAGGTACTTAAAAGGTTGGTAGATCTCAAAGCAGAAATGTTACACGGTCCAGAAGGGATGCATCCTATGTTACTGAGGGAAGTAAGGGTAGAAATTGTGTAGGCTCTGGCCACAATCTTCCAATCCTCCTTAGGTACGTGGCAGTGCCAATGGACTGGAGTATTGCAAATGTTACACCCATGTTCAAAAAAGGGGAGAGGGATAAATCCGGCAACTACAGGCCAGTCAACCTAAAGTCGGTGGTGGGGTAACATTTAGAGACAATAACTGGGACAAGATTAATTGGCACCTAGACAAGTATGGGCTAACAAATTAAAATCAGCTCCAATCTGTTAAAGGCAAATCGTGTTTGACTAACTTGATTCCGTTTTTGATGAGGCAATGGGGAGGGTTGATGAAGGTTCTGCTGTTGATATGTATGTGGACATTCATAAGACACTTGATAAAATACCACACAATAAAATTGTAAGCAAAATTAAAGCTTGTGGGATTAAAGGTACAGTGGCAGCGTTGGTACGAAATTGATTAAGGTACAGAAAACAGAGAGCAGTGGTGAACGGTTGTTTTTTAGACTGGAGGGAAGTATACGGTGCTGTTCCACAGGGGTTGGTATTAGAACCACTGCTTGTTTTCATCTTTATTAATGACCTGGAATTGGATATACAGGGCATAATTTCAAAGTTTGCAGATGAAAAGAAACTTGGAAATGTAGTAAACAATGTGGAGGATAGTAACGGCTTGAGGAGGACGTAGACAAGCTGGTGAAATGGGCAGCTACAAGGCAAGTGAAATTTAATGCAGAGAAATGTGAAATGATACATTTTGGTAGTAAGAATGAGGAGAGGCAACTTAAAATAAATGGCATAATTTTAAAGAGGCTACCGGAACACAGAGACCTGGGGATACATACAGAAATCTTTCAAGGTGGCAGGACAAGTTGAGAAGGCTGTTAAAAAAAGCATGTGGGATCCTGGGCATTATTAACAGAGGCATAAAGTATAAAAGCAAAGAAGTTATGCTAATCCTTTATAAAACACTATTTCGGCCAGCTTTTTTTTTTATTCGTTCATGGGATGTGGCCGTCGCTGGCAAGGCCACCTTTTATTGCCCATCCCTAATTGCTCTTGAGACCGTAGTCGTGAGCCGCCTTCTTGAACCGTTGCCGTCCCTGTGGTGAAGGTTCTCCCACAGTGCTGTTAGGTGGGGAGTTCCAGGATTTTGACCCAGTGACGATGAAGGAATGGCGATATGTTTCCAAGTCGGGATGGTGTGTGACTTGGAGGAGATCGTGCAGGTGGTGTTGTTCCCATGTGTCTGCTGCCCTTGTCCTTCTAGGTGATAGAGGCCGCGGGTTTGGGAGGTACTAAGTAACGGACAGTGTTGATGAGGGTTATGCGATTGATGCTGCGCACATGAACTTTAAAAAGGCATTTGATAAAGTACCATGATATAGAATTTTATGCAAACAAGAAGCCCATGAGATTAAAAGGTAGCGTGGATACAAAATTGTGTGTGGGGCAGAAAGCAGAAAGTAGTGGTGAATGGTTATTTTTCAGACTGGACCTGCGTTTACGGTGGTGTTCCCCAGGGGTCGGTAATAGGACCACTGCTCTTATTCATGTATATTCAAGCCGTGGACTTGAGTATAAAGGGCATAATTTCAAAGTTTGCAGCTGACACGAAACTCGGAAATGTGGTAAACAATATAGATGGTAGAAACAGAATTCAGGAGGACATGGACAGAATGGTGAAAGGGGCAGGCACATGGCGGATGAAATTTAACGCAGAAAAGTGTGAAGAAGAGGTAATATAAACTAAATGAAACAATTGTAAAGGGGATGCAGGAACAACGAGACCTGGGGGTGCACGTACACAAATCTTCGAAGGTGGCAGGACAAATGGAGAAGGCTGTTAATAAAGGGTATGGGGTTATAGATGTGAAACACTGGTTCCCCCACAACTGGTGTATTGTGTCCAATTCTGGTAACCACAATTTAGGGAGGATGTTAAGACCTTAGAGAGGGTGCAGAAAAGATTTACTAGAATTGATTCAGGGATGAGGGACTTCAGTTGCATGGATAGACTGGAGAAGCTGGGTTTGTTCTCGTTATAGCAGAGAAGGTTGAGAGGAGATGTGATAGAATTGTTCAAAATTATGAAGAGTTTAGATGAAGTAAATAAAGAGAAACTCTTCCCATTGGCGGAAGGGTCGAGAACCAGAGGACACAGATATAAGGTGATTTGCAAAAGAACCAAAGGCGACATGATGAAAAACCTTTCCACGTCATAACTACAACGCGGAAGCAAATTCAATCATGGCTTTCAAAAAAGGAATTGGATAAAAACTTGAAGGGAAATAAATTGCAGGGCTATGATGAAAGAACGTGAGGATGGGACTAACTGCATTGCTCTTACAAGCAGCCTCAAGCGCTCGATGGACCGAATGGACTCCTTCTGTGTTGCAACCATTCTATGATTCTATCATTCTAGGTATGGAATACAAAAGCAGGGAAGTTATGTTAAACCTTCAAAAAGTACTTGTTAGACATCAGCTGGAGCAATATATTCATTGCTGGGCACCATACTATAGAAAGGATATCAAGGACTTAGAGAGGGTGCTGAAGAGATTTACTAGAATGGTACCAGGAATGAGGGACATCAGTAATGTGAAAAGACTGGAGAAGCTGGGGTTGTTGTCCTTTCAGCAGAGAAGGTTAAGAGGACATTTGATAGATATGTTCAAAATCATTAACGGTGTTGATAGAGTAAATAGGGAGAAACTAATTCCAGTGGCAGAAGGGTCGGTAACCAGTGGACAAAGATTGAAGGTGAATGGCAAAAGGACGAGAGGCGACACGAGAAAACATTTTTTAGGCAAAGAGTAGTTATGATCTGGAATATACTGCCTGAAAGGGTGGTGGAAGCAGTTTCAATACTAACTTTCAAAACGGAATTGGATAGATGCTTGAAGGGTAAAAATTCACAGGGCTATGGGGAGTGGGATTAATTGGATAGCTCTACAAAAGAGCTGGCACAGGCACGATGGGCCGAATCGTCTCCTTCCGTGTTGTATCATAATATGATACTGTGAGACTCTGTAGCCCTGTGGCACCTTCATGTTTTGCTCTCATACAGAAGAGATGGAAGCGCAGCTGTTATAGACAGTCTTAGTTTGTTCTTCAAAGCGATGCGATGCTTAATGTGTACATGTTCACATAGATAGCCAAAAGATCAGATCAGGTTCTTAATACGTTCTTGTGCTTCCTGATAGATTAACGCGTTGTTCCTAAGCTCTGTTCTGGATTAGCAGCTTGAATCATACTCGTCAGATCTATGCGACCGATAGGTACTACGGCCATATACAATATTTTCCTAGTAATAGCTGGTACAGAGTCGTCATTTTCGTGTGACTGATGATGAGTCCAAAGCTATTCAGTGTTTCTGAGATTATTTCAGTGATCAGAAGGATGTGTTCTTGTGTGTGCGTTTTTAGTGCGCAATCATCCACAAAGTTCAGATAGCAGATGAGCGTTTCCATTGATGCGGCCTGTGCAATCATGCCAATTCCAATCTTCTCTGATTGAGAATCTAATGTGAAATTGAAAGTGCTGGTATTCCATCATTTTAACAGCATAACCTATGCTTACGTACAATCATGAATCTGTTGAATCATGTTGGTTTGTATTCTTGGGCATCCAAATGTTACTAAAAATCACCACAGACAAAGGCGACTAAGGCAGGACAAGCCTTTCTGAGGAGGAGAAATCATGTGCACAGGTTAAATTCAAGTTTGGCAATTCTGCTGCATCTGGACCTTCGTGCTGCAATGTATGTGTGACCCGCATTTTACATTTGAAGTTTTCAATGTTGGACAGTTAATAAACAGATGGAAAGGAATCTTTTACAGATAGGGAACAGCGCCTTTAGTTGCAGTTAGATTTATCAACTTTGCACCTGTAGATGGTGGCCTTGGTGGCATGTCTGGCTTCAATCAACACAACTCCATCTTTCTGGATGATCTGTAAGAGCCAGGGAAACTGACTGTGTAATGCGCTACAGCTGCAATTGTACATTCAAGCTGGTGTTCGATCATAACTGAATGATGGTGTTCTTCATTTGCAAGATGACCTTATGAACCTCATCGAGACTGGGTAAACAGCCTGTGTTGTCGGTCGTGATAAAATGTGCTACTCAGTGAAGAGTATCTTTGGTGATAATCGATGATCCGTTGATCATCATTGAATGAGCCTGTTACGTTTCTGTTTTGATTATCATTTTTGGATTAAAATACATTTGGAAAAGAGTTATATTTAAACGTTGAGGATTTAACAGCAAAGGGTATACACCCATTCCTTTTTATATATAAAGAAAAAGCATTGAGAATAAGGGTGGCTAAACTATTAATGAGCTAGGCATTAAGCTTGCTTCCCCAACGAACAAATCAAATAAAGAATGAAAGCAAAATACTGCGGATGTTGGAACTCTGAAACAAAAACAGAAAATGCTGGAAATACTCAGCAAGTCAGGTAGCATTTGTGGAGAAAGAAACAGAGCTAACGTTTCAGGTCGATGAACTTTCGTCAGAACTGCAAGAAGTTGAAGGTAAAACAGTTCTTAAGTAATTACAGATCCAGGGAAAGGCGGAGAGGTGAAGGGGAGGGGAAGAGAGTAAAAAAGTGAAGGTCTCAGTTAGGTGGAAGGCAGAAGTGATTAATTGACAAAAGGAATGATGGTGCAAGGCAAGGACGTGATAATGGGACAAGTAAAGAAACAAAGGATTGGTCTAGAGGAGCTGCAAATGGCAACATCAGAACCATTACCAGCATCTGATGTCCGAAAAATGGGAGCATTGGTTACGATCTAAAGTTATTGAAATCAATGTTGAGTCCCGAAGGTTGTAAAGTGCCTAATCGCAAGATGAGGTGCTGTTCCTCGAGCTTCCGTTGAGAATCATTGGAACAGTGTAAAAGGCCGGAGACAGAGATGTCAGAGTGGGAGTGGGAACTAAAATGGCAAGCAAACAGCAGGTCACGGTCACGCTTGCTGACTGAGTGGAGCTTTTCAGCAAAGCGATCACCCAAACTGCGTTTGGCCTCTCCAATTTAGAGGAGACCGCATTGTGAGCAGTGAATATAGTATGCTAAATTGAAAGAAGTACAAGTAAATCGCTGCTTCACCTGGAAGAAGTGTTTGGGACCCTGGACGGTGGGAAGGGAGGAGGTGAAAGGGCAGATGTGGCATCCTCCTGCACTACGGGAAGGTGCCGTGGGAAGAAGGACGGGTGTTGGAGGTGATGGAAGAGTGGACCAGGGTGTCGCGGAGGGAATGATCCCTTCCGAATGTTGAAAGGGGAGGGGAGGCGTATCAGTCTGTTTCAGCAATCGAATAAAGCCTCATGCCCATTGCGTTGGGAAGTCCCTGGCCCTGACCAGTCACAAAGGTTTTCTGGCACAGATCCTCCACTCTGATTGTGAAAATAGGGAGATAAAATATGGACAAAAACATCTGTTGTTAGAAAGCTGCCATGGAAAGCTTTTGCCCAGACTTAGAGGATTAAGATGCAGGAGGTAGTTGGAAACATTTTGTTTAACTCAACAAGATGACCACTGATGTAAGAAAACATGGCATATTAATCATTTTACAGTATTAGGCGAGGAAAATTTGTACTAATTGAATTAAATG
This sequence comes from Heptranchias perlo, assembly GCF_035084215.1. Classification (NCBI taxonomy): domain Eukaryota; kingdom Metazoa; phylum Chordata; class Chondrichthyes; order Hexanchiformes; family Hexanchidae; genus Heptranchias; species Heptranchias perlo. Next base: position 8,447,175 of record NC_090338.1, on the reverse strand, counting down.
AACTTGATCATAACTGTTGCTCTGTATGTTCACTTCCTGTCTGAGAAATTAAAACAGCTTAATGTTTTATCCTGGCTTCCTCGCAATAAAGTGCGACCAGCCTGCCTATTCAAACATTACCAAACCACACAAGAGGTAGTGCAGTGGTTATGTTACTGGACTAATCAACCAGATGCCTGCATTAATAATCCAGAGAATGTAAACTCAAATCCCAACCTCGCAGGCGAACAATTTGCATTGAGTTAAAAAAAGCTGGATATTACTTTAAAAATCATTAAAAGTGATCACGAAACTGTCGGATTGTTGTTAAACATAATTGGTTTACTAACGTCGTTTAGGGAAGGAAACCAACTGTTCTTAGCCAATATATGACTCCAGTGCCAAATTATCGTGGTTGACTTTCAGTTCTCCGAGCAAACTACTCAGTTCTATAAAACTACTGCAAAGATTATCAGGATTAAACCCTGAAGCACCTCTTCGTTCCAACCTATGTATCGAACCAGGGGACAACGGAGAAAAACGGAGAAAAGTATTGCTCACCAACTAGTGCCAGAGTTGGGTGAGCTCTCCCACAGACGAGTCAGGCGACAGACTGATATACTCACAGATTCACACCGATCAGCCAACGCCCCAGACTCCTCCATCATCATCCCTGGAAATGGAAGGACAGCCCTGGGCGTGCTCAACATTGACTAAGGACGCTAAGAAATTGAATGGCGTCAGGTCAAACATAGGCAAGGATTTTTCATGTTGATTACCACATACAGTTTTCCCTCAGCTGATGGATAAGTACTATATGTTGAACACCACTTGAAGGAAGAACTGAGGGTAGCAAGGGTACAAAATATGCTCCAGATGGGAGACTTCAATGTCCATCACCAGGGGTGGCTCGGTAGTACACCTGAATGAGCTAGCTGATTCCTTAAGGATGGTCAGCAGCAGGTGATGAGAGACCAACACGAGAGAATAAACTACCTCATTCCATTTGCACCTATCCAGAAGTTCCAGATGCATCTGTCCACGAGACGATTGGTAGGAATGACATAAGACCCTCAGAGATAGGTGCAGGAGTAGGCCATGCGGCCCGTCGAGCCTGCTCCGCCATTTAATGAGATCATGGCTGATCTGATTTTTACTAAACTCCACTTTCCCACCTTTTCCCAATATACATTGACTCCCTTGCTGATCAAAAATTTGTCTAACTCAGCCTTGAATGTATTCGAAGATTCAGCCTCCAAAGCTCTTTAGGATAAAGAATTCCAAAGATTCACGACCCTCTGGGAGAATAAATTCCTCCTCATTTCCATCTTAAACGGGCGACACCTTATTCTGAGACTATGCCCCCTAGTTTTAGATTCCCCCATGAGGGCTAACATCCTCTCAGCATCCACCCTATCGAGTCCCCTCAGAATCTTGTATGTTTCAATAAGATCTCCACTCATTCTTCTAAACTCCAATGAGTATAGACCCAACCTGTTCAATCTTTCCTTATAAGACAACCCTTCCATACCCGGAATCAACCTAGTGAACCTTTTCTGAACTGCCTCCAATGCAAGTATGTCCTTCCTTAAATAAGGGCTGCAGAACTGTACGCAGTACTCCAGGTGTGGTCTCACCAGCACCCTGTACAGTTGTAGCATGGCTTCCCTGCTTTTATACTCCATCCCCCTAAAAATAAAGGCCAATATTCTGTTTGCCTTCCGGATTACCTGCTGCACCCATATGTTGACTTTTTGTGTTTCATGTATGAGGATACCCAGATCCCTCTGAACCGCAGCATTTTGTAGAATTTCTCCATTCGAGTAATATTTTGCCTTTTTATTTTTCCTCCCAAAGTGGATGACTTCTCATTTTCCCCATGATATTCCATCTGCCAATTTTTTGTCCCTTCGCTTAACCTGTCAATGTCCCTTTGCAGACACTTTATGTCCTCATCGTAACTTGCTTTTCCACCTATCTTTGTATCATCAGCAAATTTGGCCATAAGACACACAGTTCCTTCATCCAAGTCATTGATATATATTGTAAATAGTTGAGGCCTCACCACTGATCCCTTCGGCACCCCACTAGTTACAGATTGCCATTTTGAAAATGACCATTTTTTCCTGACTCTTTGTTTTCAGTTATTTAGCCAATCCTCTATCCATGCCAGTATATTATCCCCAACACCATGAGCTCTTATTTTGTGCAGTAATATTGTATGTGGCACCTTATCGAATGCCTTTTGGAAATCCAAATATAGTGCATCCATTGGTTCCCCTTTATCCACTCTGCCCGTTACTTCCTCAAAGAACTCTAATAAATTTGTCAGACATGATTTCCCCTTCATAAAACCATGTTGACTCTCCTTGATTGGATTATGAGTCTCCAAATGTCCTGCTACTACTTCCTTAATAATGGATTCTAGCTTTTCCAATGACAGATGTTAGGCTAACTGGTCTATAGTTACCTGCTTTCTGTCTCACTCCCTTCTTGAATAGGGGTGTTATGTTTGCGGTATTCCAATCCGCTGGGACCTTTCCAGAATCTAATGAATTCTGGAAGATTACAACCAATGCATAAACTATCTCTGTGGCCACTTCCATTAAGACCCTCGGATGCAAGCCATCAGGTCCAAGGGACTTGTTAGCCTTTAGACCCATTAGTTTACCTAATCCTTTTTCTCCAGTGAAAGTGATTGTTTTTAGTTCCTCCCTCCCTTTTGCCCCTTGATTTTCTACTATTGTCAGTATGTTATTACTGTCTTCTACTGTGAAGTCAGATACAAAATATCTATTCAATTCCTCTGCCATTTCCTTGTTTTCCATTATTATTTCCCCAGTCTCATCCTCTAAGGGTCCAATGTTTACTTTAGCTACCCTCTTCCTTTTTATATACTAATAGAAGCATTTACTGTCAGTTTTTATATTTCTTGCTAATTTACTCTCATCACTTATTTTCTCCCTCTTTATATATCTTTTAGTCGTCCTTTGCTAGTTTTTAAAGTTTTCCCAATTTTTGGGCTTACCAGTAATCTTTGCCATGTTGTATGCTTTTTCTTCTAACCTGGTAACATCCTTTATTTCCCTAGTTAGCCATGGTCGGTTCACCCTTTTTGTGGAGTCTTTCCTCCTCACAGGGATATATTTTTGTTGCGAGTCATAAAATATCTATTTAAATTTTTGCCACTGCTTGTCCACCATCATACCATCTAATCTGTTTACCCAGTCCACTTGAGCCAATTACACCCTCATTCCTTTATAATTGCCCTTATTTGAGTTTAATACAGTAGTTTCAGACCCAAGATCCTCGCTCTCAAACTGGATGTGAAATTGTATCCTGTTATGATCACTGCTTCCCAAGAGATCCTTTACTTTGAGATCATTAATTAATCCTGTTTCGTTACCTATTACCAGATCCAAAATGGCCTGTTCCCTGTTTGGTTTCCCAATGCATTGGTCAAAGAAACAGTCCCTAATAGAATCTACGAGCTCCTCCTCAGTTCTATTTTTGCCAATTTGATGTGTCCAATCTGTGTGAAAGTGAAAATCGCCCATGACTATTGCATAACCTTTTTTACAAGCCCCCCTTATTTCCTGGTTTATATTTTGCCCTTCAGTGTAGCTGGTCTTAGGGGGCCAATATACTACTCCCACCAATGATTTCTTTCCCATGTATTTCTTACCTCCACCAAAATTGATTCGACATCTTGATCTTCTGAGCCAAGATCATTTCTCACTATTATACCAATTTCTTCCTTTATAAACAGAGCCACCCCACCATCTTTACCTTTTATCCGATCCTTCCGAAATGTTTAATAACTTTTAGCTCCCAAAATTGGTCACCTTGAAACCACGTCTCTGTAATGGCCACGAGATCATACCCATTTGTTTCTATTTGTGCCATCAATTCATCTATCTTATTATGAATGCTGTGCGCTTTCAGATAAAGAAACTTTAATTTTGTCTTTTTACCATTCTTTCCTACCCTGCCCTTTTGCTAGTGCAATCTTATGTTTCTACGCTCTGTCCCTTCCTGACACTTTCGGTTTATCATTACCCACATCAGTTTCCTGTAATATTTCCTTGTCTTTTCTCTTTATCAATGTAAACTTCGCTCCACCTGAGCACACCCCCCCCCCCTATTTAGTTTAAAGCCTTCTCTACAGCACTAGTTAATTCGGTTTGCCAGAACACTGGTTCCAGCATGGTTCAGGTGAAGCCCGTCTCAATGGAACAGCTCCCTCTTACCCCAGTACTGGTGCCAATGCCCCATGAATTGAAACCCACTTCTCCCACACCAATCTTTGAGCCACGCATTCATCTCTCTGATCTGATTTACCCTGTGGCAATTTGCTCGTGGCTCGGGTAATGATCCATAGATCATCACCTTTGTGGTATTGTTTTTTAATTTAGTCCCTAGCTGCTCAAACTCTCTCAGCAGAACCTCTTTCTTAGTCCTATCTATGTCGTTGGTACCGACATGGACCACGACAACTGGATCCTCCTGACGATCCGGATTCGTTCCCCTCAGTCTGGTTCAGTAAAAACTGAAGTCGAATACATCTTAAAGTTCAACACAACTTTAATAGCAGGGTTCTTAGTCTGCAGCATTGATTTGGACTCCCGATAGAGTCCCTCTATGCTGGCAGAGCAAGAACAAAAACATACAGAAATCCACACGTTTTTATACAAATCAATAGGGTTGGAACATACTTAACGAGGGTCAACATCAATCATAAGCCGGGCACAGGTTGCCATGCGAGGTTACATTATTTCCGGCCAATCATAAATAATCATGTGCTGACCATGTTGCTGTTAGACATTAAAGGGGATACTTCCTCACCTTCCAACTTGGAATGTTCTTCCCTGTTCCTTCTGTTCCTTATCTCCCAACCTGGAATGTCTTTCAACTTTGGCTAAGCTCGTTACCTATATTGATCTGCCATAAACATGGAGACATTCAGACCAGTCCTTGAATCGCATCAAAGACTCTACATTGCTAAGACCATGCAAACCTGCTGACTACGCAAACATATGGCCCAGCAGGAGGCCAGGCCACCTGTACCAATCTCAGTTACTAACTAATTAACCCTTTCTAACCATTTTGCATTCTGCTTCTTTGCCACATAGGCATCTTAATATTTTACCGAAAACTGACCACGTAGGGATTCTCATTCCCCTCTTTTATCATATCATGATAACCAATTATTACGGTGCTCACTGATTCTGCAGGTTCTGCAGTGCAGCAACATTTAAGTAAGCAATAAACTATAAGAATTATAACAATGAATATAACTAGCCCTTGAACTAGAGAAGTCCCAATAGAACACAGACATGTTTCATCAATACGCCTTTGTACTCTTATCTGTTCTCAGGAACAGACTCCTTCTAAACATCTCTCAAGTAAGCTGCGAATGTCCTTGGTCAGCTAAACCTATTCATGTTAGTTTGATAAGGCTAACATAGTCAAATATCCTATGGTGCTTTATATTTTGTTTCCAGCCTAACTGGACTGAATGGTACCTTTCAGACCATTTTACACCTGTGAATTGGTGCCCTCCCCATTATATCCCTTAATCCAAATTCCCCCTACAATATCCCGTTAGATGCTGTACCTCATCTTAACCAGGTTCCCTTCGTGTTGGCCACCAGTCCGGGTGGAAGAGAGGCAGAGCATCTGATAATCCTATCAAACTATAATTGTCTTCCCTTTTACATGCACCTTACCCCAGCGGGTAATACTCCCGGTACCATTAAGATGTGTTCTTAGTTGAAACCACAGAGACAATGGGAACATTCTCACCCAGGCTCTGTTTTACTATCTTTGCCAAACCCTTCATCCTCTGCTTACATTTATTACATGCAATGAAAATCAAGAAGCACATTACAACAAACTGCACTACGACTAATACATATGAAATTAATCTAATCCAAGGATGGATCTGTATATTCAGTCCCAAATTCCAGAGGTCATTTCACCAGGTGGTGACTTTAATTTGGTCAATGTCATGCTTAATGTTGTTATTGTCCTGTTGTTGGTTATAATAAACCTTCTGGGAGAGGCGTATCTCCATTCGCAATGCTTTCAAGTATTTAGGCAACAGGGGTGTCAGATACCCAAATGTGTCCTGATATGCTTTTAAGTCCTTTCTGACATTCTCAGAAACTTGTACGGTGGTGAGGTTATGCCAGTGTATCTCTACCAGTTCCTCGGGTCCAATCCGAACCAGGACTTCAGAAATGGAGTAGAATTCTGGACTTAAAATATCACAAGTTAGATTGGCATATTTAAACGTTTTCAAATTAGTTGTAACACAGTATTCGCCCTCTCCGGCATATGCCACTTAAGTGGGTTTTAGATCTGCCTCTAGGGCCTCCATGGTACAGTTAATATCCCGATTGGTACCGGTATTATTAAACCCACACTGTGCTTCTAGGCTGTGTCCAACACTATGTGGACACACAGTGACAGCATGTCTAGTAACACATCCCTTTAATTTTGTTCCAGCCAATCAGCTTAAATCTACGTCCTCTAGTTCTTGAACCCTCTGCTAGGGGAAACAGGTACTTCCTGTCTACTTTATCTGGGCCCCTCATAATCTTGTAATTTTGTATCCATCGTGCGGATATCTTCTAAATATTGTTTCTCCCAATTTTATTGTTAACTGATGGGAACCTAACCCTGAATTTTGGAAATCCAAATTACTGTGTCCCTCTTTACTTTAATTTCAGTCCTTTTGATTGATACCAGTGTTTCCTGACTGTTTCATTAATTAGTTGGTTTCTCTATGGACCATGTGTCAGTGCCTTGTTTAAAAGGATTTCTCACTCGCCTGGACCACCTTAACCATTTTCCTGTTGTGCTGTTGTCAAGTAACTGAGCCTGTCTGAGAATCATTCTTCACTGTATCTTCTTCATGTATCTCCGCATACTAGCAGCATCTCATAGGAATGAGCTGAGTGTTCTTGGATATTAACTTTCTGCTGGCCAGTCTCTTCTTCCTCATGGTATTTCCGAACATTTTCCATGGCACACATCATATGTCCTGTAGGATTCAGTCCTGTAAAAGCAACTGGTTTGTTTAAAGAGTGGTTGCAATAGCTCACCAGGCCATAGGCCTTTGTAATCATTTTCTTCATCCTGATCTCCGTTTCAGATGATGGCAACATACATTTGTATCTTTTATGTCCACTGTAGCCATTCTTAGGTTTTCAGGTTATCTTATCAAAAAGATCAGGGGTGTCTGGAGTGCTTATCTCCCCCTGCATGGTCCCGATGTCAGTGTAGTGGCCAGGCTTTTGAGTGTAGTTTTCTCATTATTCATTATAGGCAAGGACACAAATATCTCCACGATAAAGCTATCAATTTACTATTCTCAACTACACTTTCCTGACTTCCACTAGATTGTATATTTATGCCAGATTGATTTTTTTATCATGCCCAACTCAATGACTTTAGAGAAATTCCCATATCTCCCCACCTCGAGCACTCTGTCTCGGAAGACAACAAATAGGTTAAAACAAAACAAATCAAAATGTTTTCAAAAGAAGAGAATCAGGTTGATATCACCACGCTGTGACATTTGGTATCCGCTGATGTCTGCAGCTAAAGTCTTAAATCTTTAACACCACTGGATTGTTTCCTGCACCAAATTTCTCCAGCAAAGGTTGCACCGTAACTTTGTAACTACTCTTGGTAATCCTGCACCATCAACACTCACGTGGTCCCAAAAAAACCAGGGTCACCTGTTTTAAAAGAAACACAGAAAATCCATTGCGGCTCTTCTTGAGAGCCCAAGTGATTAATTTGTCAAATCTTCATTTATTATTTATTTATCCAAAGGAATAATCCCTATACCCAAAACAAATTTAGAAAACAAACAGGAGAGAGAAATTGCCTAGTCTCTCTCTCTCTGAAGCACGCAGCCTGTCTGAAATAAACACGGTCTCTCCCACATGCAGATGTACGCAGGGCTGCAGACTGGAATTTCTAACTCCAAGTCCTAATCTCTGTGTTTTCAAGATGTAACCACATTAAGCAGATATCATTAGCAGCCGCCTGCTAAGATACGTTATATTCCTCTTTTATTAATTTATTAATGGTTTGGGCATGTGTTTCTAGCACTGTAGCTATCCTTTGCAAATATATGGTCAGCATTTGATCCTCAGACAATTCCTTATCTGTATTTTCATTTATCTTTTAATATATCTTTAATGCGAGACCCTAAATCTCTGACCTTTTGATCTAATGTTGCCAAATCAATGGTGTTAACAACTGAGGCAAAGGCAGTTGCTATATCACTTATCACAGATCTTTACGTCTCCATATTTGCCAATCTCTTTTTACGATGTCCACCTTCATTCCACGTCGCTCTTTGTTTTAACACTTGAGTTAGGAGGTGTTGATCTAATTGTTGAGTTTTCTTAGCATTCTCAATGCGAGTTATATAATTTGTCAGGGAAGGTCTCCCCTCTTTGGTCAGATCTTGTATTCTACTATTAATTTCAAATAAAATTGAATAGCCCCAGAACTTGTAAAACTTCCTTATCATACTGTGGCAGGGTAAAACTGATAGGCGTTTAGTACCCTGTGTCAGTACATAGCTCAAGTAATGGACTTCCAATTGTCTAACCTATGCTTCCTTTTCATATGATTTGTTTTACATTCCTTTCTTATCAATTTTTCACTGTAGCGTGAAAACTTATATCTCAGTCAATTGTAGCCTTTGGCATTTCCGAGTGATTGGGACAATTTTACTAATATAACCTATACCAATTGTTACCTCATGTTCACCAGTGTTCTGGGCAAGCCTCAGACAGTTCTCAACCGACTGGGTCATTTCTATCTGTTTGAACTGCTCTTGGCATGACAGTCTGGCTTCTTGGGATGGAAGGGGTTAATATTAACTTGCTCTTGTTGTCGGAGTAACTTGATCCTTCTCCCTTTTGAGATTAAGTTTCCACCTTCAAAATTTCTCTTCACACAGGTTTGACTGATTTTTTACTTCTCATACTTGTGGATTGCTTTATACTATATTTTTGCACACTATTTTTTTACATACTTTTAGTGGATGTGATTATAATCAACGCTCCGAGCTGTTCCAGCTTTCCGACTTTTCCTATCACAATGATCCTGATAGTTTTTTTAATCTATCCCGTTAATTTTTAACCTCTTTTTAAACCACAGCCAATCACAAAATAAACATTCAAAATGCCAATTTTTTTGAAGATCCCATGTCTGGAATTTAACATGCCCACACTTTATAAGAACCAGAATTTAATAGGTCACTTAACCTCAATAACTCCAATTTTAATTCGGCAGTATCAGAATTAAACACACGACAAGACAGATACATTACACAAAGGAAGAAAACACGCAAGACACAGTAAGAAGGGGCGTGGCCCACAACACCGACAAAAGAAGCACTGATCAAGACAGGCTTTTTAAAGGGACAGTACACTTAAACAACAAAACCTTTCTTTTTCGGGTCTCTGTCTTTTAAACATTTGTCTAGTCACTTAATTCTATCCATTTTTTTTTACAGTACTGTCTCCATAAAGCAATTAGTTCTTTGGCTGTGGTTCCTCTGTTATTTTTCCAAATTAATTCCTGAGCCTTTTTGGCGGCATCTAAGTTTTATCAATAGTTCCTGTTTATATCCAATCACCAGGAACTTAAACCCTGACTACCCTCAGTGATATTAACCACTGACCTACCGCTTACAAGTTACTCCCTCAGTGATATTCGACCACTGACCTCTTCCTGCTATTTCTGTGTATTCGCCAGACTGACCTGAATCTTGTAAGGACGCCACACGAGTGTTAGCGATTGAACGATTCGTCATCAGACTGACGGATTGGAGGAAAACCGACGTAGTAAATTAAGACTACTTACATCGGGACGCCATTTCCTTCCTCCATGTCCGCGAACTCTCGGTGAACGACCGTTAAGATCCCCGTACGCGCCACCAAATGACGATCCGGATTCTTTACCCTCAGTCTGGTTCAGTAAAAACTGAAGTTGAATACATTTTAAAGTTCATCACAACTTTAATAGCAGGGTTCTTAGTCTGCAGCATTGATTTGGACTCCTGATAGAGTCCCTCTATGCTGGCAGAGCAAGAACAAAAACATACAGAAATCCACACGTTTTTATACAAATCAATAGGGTTGGAACATACTTAACGAGGGTCAACACCAATCATAAGCCGGGCACAGGTTGCCATGCGAGGTTACATTATTTCCGGCCAATCATAAATAATCATGTGCTGACCATGTTGCTGTTAGACATTAAAGGGGATACTTCCTCACCTTCCAACTTGGAATGTTCTTCCCTGTTCCTTCTGTTCCTTATCTCCCAACCTGGAATGTCTTTCAACTTTGGCTAAGCTCGTTACCTATATTGATCTGCCATAAACATGGAGACATTAAGACCAGTCCTTGAATCACATCAAAGACTCTACATTGCTAAGACCATGCAAACCTGCTGACTAAGCAAACATATGGCCCAGCAGGAGGCCAGGCCACCTGTACCAATCTCAGTTACTAACTAATTAACCCTTTCTAACCATTTTGCATTCTGCTTCTTTGCCACATAGGCATCTTAATATTTTACCGAAAACTGACCACGTAGGGATTCTCACTCCCTTCCCACTCCAAGTTTCTCTCCAGCCCTGAGGAGATGTCCTTAACCCTGGCACTGGGTAGGCAACACAGCCCCCGGGACTCGCGCTCTTGGCTGCAGAGAGAATTGTATATCCCTCTAACTATACTGTCACCTACTCCAACCAAATGCCATTTTATTCCCCCTTTTAAATGGCCCCCTGAACCATAGTGCCATGGCCAGTTTGCTCAACCTCCTTGCAGTACCACCACCATACTGTATTTTTGGAGACCAAGTCACTCCAGTGTATCACGTGGCACTACAACCGTGCTACGTGGGATAGATTAAGAGCAGATCTAGGAACTCAAAACTGGGCACCCATAAGACACTGTAGGCCCTCAGCAGCAGCGGAATTGTTTTAGCACCATAATCTGCAATCTCATGGTCCGGTAGATCCCTCACTCTTCCATCACCATCAAGCCAGATTACAAACCCTGGATCAATATGAGATGTAAAAAGCATGCTGGGAGCAGTACCAGGCGTACCTGAAAATTAGGTGGCAACCTTATCAATCCAGAACACAGGATCACATGCATGATAAACAGTAAAATTAATATTCTATAAACAGAACTAAACAATCCCACAACCAACAGATCAACACTGCCAAATCCAGGCATGAACGGTGGTGGACTATTCAGCAAATAACGCCAGAAGGAGGCTTCATGAATGTTTCCATCCTCAACAATATTAAGTGCCCAGCACGTGAGCAAAAATGACAAAGCTGAAACATTTGTAACCAACTCCAGCCAGGGCAAAGCGAATGTTCCTTCTCAGCCTCCTCCTGAGATCCCCACCATCAAAGATGCCAGTCTTCAGCTAATTTGAATCAAGCCACGTGATATTAAGTAACGACTGAGTGCACGAAACACAGGAAAGGCAATGGGCCTGAACAACATCACTGTTATCGTTGGAAGACCTGTGCTCCAGAACTAGCTATGCCCCTAACCAAACTTTTCCAGTACAGCTACAACACTGGTGTTTACCTGACAATGTGTGAAATTGCCTACGTTCAGAAATACCAGCACAAATCTTACCCAGCCAATTACCGCCCTATCAGCCTATTATCAATCATGAGCAAGACAACGGAAAGATTCATCAACGGTCCTATTATATGGTACTTATTCAGCAATAACTTGCTCACTGGTGCTCAGCTAGGTTTCCATCAGGACCACTCGACTCCAGACCTCATTACATTCTTGGTCCAAATATGGATACAACAGCTGAATTTCAGAGGCGAGGTGAGACTGACTGTCCTTGACATCAAGGCAGTATTCCATTGAATGTGGCACCAAGGGCCTCTAGGACAACGGAAGTCAATGGGCAACAGGCAGAAAACACTCCAGTGACTGCAGTCATGACTGGCACCAAAGAAGATGTTTGTGGTTGTTGGAGGTCATTGATCTCAGTCGCAGGAGATCGACTCAGGAGATCGTCAGGGCAGCATCCTAAACCCAACTATCTTCAGATCCTTCAGCAATGACTTTCCCTCCATCATAAAGTCAGAAGTGGGACGGTTAGCTGAAGACTGTACAGTGTTCAGCTCCATTCTCAATTCCTCACATAATGAAGCAGACCACGCCCGCATGCAGCAACAGACAGATGACGTCCAAGCGTATGTTGATGAGGGGAAAGTAATATTCATGCGACAAAAGTGGCTGGCAATAAGCATCTCCAACAGGAGAGAGCCTAACCACCGACCCATAACGTCCAATAGAATTACCATCGTTGAGTCCCCAGCATTAACATATTCAGCGTGATCATTTATCAGAAGCAGATCAGAATGGCTCACCTCCTGGCTCCCCAAATCCTATGTGCCATCCACAATGCACAAGACATCATTGAGATGGAATACTCTATAATTGCTTGGATTGGTGCAGCGACAACAACAATCAAGAAGCTCGACACAATCCAGGACACGTCAGTTTACTTGATCAGCGCCCCATCCACTAGCATTAACTTCTATTCTCACCACCACCGGTGGATCTTGGCTGCAGTGCACTAACTACAGGATGTATTGCTACAAGTCACTATGGCTTCTTCTGAAACACCTCCCAAGCTCATGACTTTGAAAACCTAAAAGGAAAGGGCAGTAAGAGTATGAGAATACCGTCATTTCCAAGTTCACCTCTACCTCACGCGACATTCTGACGTGGACATATATCAGCATTGTCGCTGTGTCAAAACCATAAACTCTCTACATAGCGGCATTCTGGGAGCACATTCACGACGTCAACTGGTTAAATAAGACCCACCAGCACCTCCTTAAGGGCAACTAGCGACGGCCATGCCAACGACACCCACATCCCAAAGAATGATAACGAAATATCCAACTTGAAGATACGTGGCAAATAAGAACATAAGAACATAAGAAATAGGAGCAGGAGTAGGTCAATCGGCCCCTCGAGCCTGCTCCGCCATTCAATAAGATCATGGCTGATCTGATCCTAACTTCAAATCTAAATTCATGTCCAATTTCCTGCCCGCTCCCCGTAACCCCTAATTCCCTTTACTTCTAGGAAACTGTCTATTTCTGTTTTAAATTTATTTAAGGATGCAGCTTCCACAGCTTCCTGGGGCAGCTAATTCCACAGACCTACTACCCTCTGAGTGAAGAAGTTTCTCCTCACCTCAGTTTTGAAAGAGCAGCCCCCTGTTCTAAGATTATGCCCCCTAGTTCTAGTTTCACCCATCCTTGGAAACATCCTTACCGCATCCACCCGATCAAGCCCCTTCACAATCTTATATGTTTCAATAAGATCGCCTCTCATTCTTCTGAACTCCAATGAGTAGAGTCCCAATCTACTCAACCTCTCCTTATATGTCCGCCACCTCATCCCCGGGATTAACCGAGTGAACCTTCTTTGTACTGCCTCGAGACCAAGTATGTCTTTTCATAAGTATGGAGACCAAAACTGTATGCAGTATTCCAGGTGCGGTCTCACCAATACCTTATATAACTGCAGCACTACCTCCCTGTTTTTATATTCTATCCCCCTAGCAATTAAAGCCAACATTCCGTTGGCCTTCTTGATCACCTGCTGCACCTGCATACTAACTTTTTGATTTTCTTGCACTAGGACCCCCAGATCCCTTAGTACTGCAGTACTTTCCAGTTTCTTGCCATTAAGATAATAAATTGCTCTCTGATTTTTCCTGCCAAAGTGCATAACCTCACATTTTCCAATATTGTATTGCATCTGCCAAATCTCCGCCCACTCACCCAGCCTGTCTGTATCCCCTTGTAGGTTTTTTATGTCCTCCTCACTCTCTACTTTCCCTCCCATCTTTGTATCATCTGCAAACTTTGATATGTTACACTCGATCTCCTCCTCCAAATCGGTAATATCGATTGTAAAGAGTTGGGGACCCAGCACCGACCCCTGCGGAACACCACCGGCTACTGGTTGCCAGTCCGAGAATGAACCATTTATCCCAACTCTCTGCTTCCTGATAGATAACCAATCCTCCACCCATGCCAGAATATTACCCCCAATCCAGTGATTCTTTATCTTGAGCAATAATCTTTTATGTGGCACCTTGTCGAATGCCTTCGGGAAGTCTAAATACACTACGTCCACTGCTTCCCCTTTATCCACCTTGTACGTTATGTCCTCAAAGAACTCAATCAAATTTGTCAGACATGACTTCCCCTTTGTAAAGCCATGCAGACTTTGTCCTTTTACATTATGTTTATCCAAATGTTCCGCTACTGTCTCCTTAATAACAGACTCCAAAATTTTACCCACCACAGATGTTAGGCTAAATGGTCTATAATTTCCAGCCTTCTGCCTACTACCCTTTTTAAATAAGGGTGTTACATTAGCAGTTTTCCAATCTGCCGGGACGTTTGCCGAGTCCAGAGAATTTTGGAAAATTATTACCAAAGCATCCACAATCCCTGCTGCCACTTCCCTCAAGACCCTAGGATATAAGCCATCAGGTCCAGGGGATTTATCCGCCTTGAGTCCCATTAATTTACTGAGTACCAATTCCTTAGTGATTTTAATCGTATTTATCTCCTCCCCCCCTCGAGCCCCCTGTTTGTCCAGTATTGTGATATTCTTAGTGTCCTCTACTGTAAAGACTGAAGCAAAATATTGTTCAGTATTTTTGCCATCTCCATGTTTCCCACCATTAATTTCCCGGTCTCATCCTCTAAGGGACCTTCGTTTGCCTGAGCCACCCTTTTTCTTTTTATATAACTATAGAAACTCTTGCTATCTGTTTTTATATTTTTTGCTAATTTATTTTCATAATCTATCTTCCCTTTCTTAATCAATCATTTCGTTACTTTTTGCTGTCTTTTGAAGACTTCCCAATCTTCTATCCTCCCACTAAGTTTGGCTACCTTATATGTCCTTGTTTTTAGTCGGATACTATCCTTAATTTCTTCACTTAGTCACGGATGGCTGTCATTTCTTTTACACCCTTTTTTCCTCAGTGGAATATATATTTTTTGAAAGTTGTAAAATAACACCACTGCTCATGTACCGTCTTACCCTTTAATCTATTTTCCCTGTCCACTTTAATCAATTCCGCTCTCATATCATCATAGTCTCCTTTATTCAAGCTCAGTACGCTTGTTTGAGAACCAATCTTCTCACCCTCTAATTGTATATGGAATGTAACCATGTTATAGTCACTCATTCCAAGGGGATCCTTAACAAGGACATTATTAATTAATCCTGGCTCATTACACAGGACCAGTTCCAAGGTTGCCTGCCCCCTTGTATTAGTTCCATACTGCTCAAGAAATCCATCCCTAATACACTCAATAAACTCTTCCTCAAGGCTGCCCTGCCCAATTTGATTTGTCCAGTTAATATGATAGTTAGAATCCCCCATAATTATGGCTGTTCCCTTATTACATGCCCCGACTATTTCCTGATTAATACTTCTTCCAGCAGAGTTGCAACTATTAGGAGGCCTATATACTACGCCCACTCGTGTTTTTTTTCCCTTATTATTCCTTATCTCTACCCAAACTGTTTCATTATCCTGATCCTTTGTCCGAATATCATTTCTCTGTATTACAGTGATTCCTTCCTTTATTAACATAGCCACCCCACCTCCCCTTCCTTCCTGCCTGTCCTTCCTGATTGTTAAATACCCTGGCATATTTAATCCCCAGTCGTTGTCACCCTGCAGCCATGTTTCTGTAATGGCCACAAGATCATACCCATACGTAGTTATTTGTGCCGTTAACTCGTCCATTTTGTTACGAATGCTACGTGCATTCAGATAAAGAACTTTCAAATATGATTTGTAACACTTAGTTCCTGCTTTTTCCTTTTATAACACTTTACCTTTTGTGCCTGGAAAGCAAATGAGTAATATTTTATGCTAGGGAGCAGATTTCTGGAAGTGGTTCCACACAATTTTAAAATCTGGTCATTTGACCTGGAGTATAACAAAAGGTGCAGGAGTAGATAATTTTATGGCCTTGTAAGCACAGGTGAGCCATAACCCGGGAAGGTAATCAGATCAAAAGCAAAATACTGCGAATGCTGGAAATCTGAAATAAAAACAGAAAATGCTGGAGAAGCTCAGCAAGTAAGGCAGCACCTGTGGGGAAAAGAACAGAGTTAACGTTTCAGGTCGAAGACCTTTCGTCAGAGCTGGAAGCTATTAAAGAGTTAATATTTAAAGCAAGTATAGAACCAGGGAAAGGCGGTGGGGAGGGGAGGAAAGAACAAAAGGGTAGGTCTGTGATAAGGTAGAGGGCAAAAGTGATTAAATGACAAAAGGGATTAGTTGAATGTGGGGACTTGAGTCGGACTTGAACAAGGAATTCTCGTCCACCTGGAACTCTCCAACTGGCCTCTTACCCTCTTTTGATCTTTTCATTGCGAACTGCTGGCGTGACATCGGCCGTCTCAATTTCTGTACTCCTCTCACTCATTCTAACTTATCTCTCACTGAACTTGCAGCATTCCATTCCCTCAGGTCCAACCCTGACATTGTCACTGAACCTGCTGACAAGGGTGACGCTGTTGTGTGGCGGACAGACCTCTACCTTATAGAAGGTGAACGTCAACTCTCCGACATCTTTTCCTATCTCCCCCGGACCATGATTCCACCGCTGAAAATCAAGCCATAGTTTCCCAGATCGTCACTGACCTCATTTCCTCTGGAGATCTTCCCCCCACAGCCTCCAGCCTCATAGTCCTCGACCCCAGCACTTCCCGCTTCTACCTGCTTTCCAAGATCCACAAACAGGGCTGCCCTCGGAGACCAATCGTTTCAGCCTGTTCTTGCCCGACAGATCTTGTTTCCTCCTATCTCAACTCTATCTTTTCTCCCCTTATCCAATATCTTCCAAATTACACCCGTGACTCTTCTGATGCCCTCCTCCACTTTAACAGTATCCAGTTCCCCGGCCCTAACCGTCTCCTTTTCATCATGGACGTCCAGTCCATCTGCATCTCTATCCTCCACCAAGACGGCCTAGAACGGAGGCCCAACGAGTCCCCATCCACCACCACCCTCCTCCACCTGACTGAACTTGTTCTTACTTTGAACAACTTCTCCTTTGACTCCACTCACTTCCTCCAAATTAAATGTGTCACTATGGGAATCCATATGGGTCCCAGCTACACCTGCCTTTTTATGGGATACGTGGAGCATTCCTTGTTCCAGATCAACTCAGGTCGCCTTCCTCACCTCTTTTTCCGATGCATTGATGACGGTATTGGTGCCATTTCCTGCTCTCAGCCGGAACTGGACAATTTCATCAACTTTGCTTCCAATTTCTACCCTTCACTCGCCTTCACATGGTCCATCTCTGAATCTTCCATTCCCTTCCTCGTCTTTTCTATTTCTGGGGATAGACTGTAAACCAATATCTATTATAAGCCCACCGACTCCCACAACTACCTTGATTACACTTCCTCCCAGCCAGCTTCCTGTAAGGACTCTATTCTCTTCTCCCAGTTTCTCCCTCTTCATCGCATCTGTTCTGACAATGCTACCTTCCACACCACTGCATCCGATATGTCTTCCTTTTTCCTCAACCAAGGAGTCTCCACTACTGTAGTTGATAAGGCCCTCGACAGGTTAAGTCCTACCCCTCCCTTCCTTCCCAGAACCCATGATATGGTCTCACTTGTCCTCACTTTCCAATCCAACACCTTCCACATTCAACATATCATCCTCCGCCATTCCGCCACCTCAAGCACGATCCCACCAGCAAACACACCTTCCCCATCTCTCCCCTTTCAGCATTCTAAAGGGACCGCTCCCTCCACGACTCCTGGTCTACTTTTCCTTAACACACAACACCCGCTCTACACCCCACGGCACCTTCCCGTGCGAGCGCAGGAAAGGCAACACTTGTCCCTTCACCTCCTCCCTTCCCACCATTCAAACACTCCTTCCAGGTGAAACTGCGATTTACTTGTATTTCTTTCAATTTAGTATATAGTATTCGCTGCTCATAATGCAGTCTCCTCTACATTAGGGAGAACAAACTCAGATTGGGTGATCGCTTTGCTGAACATCTCAGCTCTGTCCCAAGCATAATCCTAACCTGCCGGTCACTTGCCATTTTAGTTCCCCGTCCCCCTCCCATTCTGACTTCTCTATCTTCAGCTTCTTACACTGTTCCAATGAAGATCAATGTAAACTCGAGGAACAGAACCTCATATTTCGTTTGCGCTCTTTACATCCTTCCAGACTCAACTTTGATTACAATAACTTCAAATCATAATGACTGATCCCATTCACAGACCTTTCTTCCCTCCCTTCCGCCTTTCTCTGGTTCTGTACTTGCTTAAAAACTTTAACTGCAACATCTTCCATTCCTAACGAAGGGTCTTCAACCTCAAACGTTAACTCTGTTTCTTTCTCCACAGATACTGCCTCACTTGCTGAGTTTCTCCAGTATTTTCTGTTTTTATTATAAGGAGATCAGAGTCCTCATGCTCAGCAAACCAACTGCTCATCGCCACCACCTCGTCCTTCACTCCCAGGCAAGGCCACAGGCGGACAACCAAGCAGAAGTCAAAGATCTGATAAAAGTGAGAGTAAGTGAGAAGAAGTGAGGGACCTTGGAGTGCATGCCCACAGACACCTGAAGGTAGCAGGACAGGTAGATAAGGTGGTGAGGAAGGCTTCTGGAATACTTTCCTTTATTAGCCGAGGCATAGAATATAAGAGCAGAGAGATTATGCTTGGCACTGCAAAAAATACTGGTTAGACCACGGCTTGATTAGGGTATACAGTTCTGATCATCACATTACAGGAAGGATGTAATTGCACTAGAGAGGGTACAGAGAAGATGTACAAGAATGTTGCCAGGACTGGAGAATTTTAGCTATAAAAAAAGATTCGATAGGCTGGCGTTGTTCTCTTTGTAACAGAGGAGGCTGAGGGGTGACTTAATTGAGGTGTACAAATTATAAGGATCCTAGATAGAGTGGACAGGAAGGATCAATTTCTCTTAGCAGAGAGGCCAATAACCAGAGGGCTTTGATTTAAAGTGATTGGTAGAAGGGTTAGAGGGGAGCTGAGAATTTTTTTTTCACCCACCGGGTGGTAGGGGTCTGGAACTCACTGCCTGAAAGGGTAGTAGAGGCAGAAACCCCCAACTCATTTAAAAAGTACCTGGATGTGAACCTAAAATTCTGTGACCTACAAGGCTACGGATCAAGTGCTGGAAAGTGGGTTTAGGCTGGGTGGCTCATTTTCAGCCAGCGCAGACACGATGCGCCGAATGGCCTCCTTCTGTGCAGTAAATTTTCTATGATTCTATGAAGTTGGATTAGAAAGAACAAAGGCAAACAACTGCTGGCGTCCTATATTCCTGTAATGCTAACCGGAAATTTGTATGCGGTCACATGTAATCAGATGGTCAGTGATGCGGTGATCATCAGTATAAATAAGTTGATCCTTACCTTCACTCAATCAGGGTGAAAATCGAATGTATATAGGGGGTTTGTGAGTCACGAGCTGCTCATTCATACCAGTTCGTGGCAATCTGTTGAAAGACTACCATTATTTAAAAGGACAGGTACAGCATGGACAAGTTCCCTCCAGCCGTGCCATTAAACATCCCAGAGCAGGTACAGCAGAGGTTATATACATAGTAAAGCCAACTCTAGACTGTCCCATCACACATTCCGAGAACAGGTACAGCACGGGTTAGATGCAGAGTTAAGATGTTTTAACACGGACCCACCAAACACTCCCAGAACAGATAAAACACGGGCTAATATAGAGTAAACCTCTCTCAACACTGCCCCATCAAACACTCCCAGAGCAGGTACAGCACTCGTTAGATACAGAGTAAAGCAAGTTACCCATAATTGGGGACTGTGGATGACCACAGAAGTACATGTGGCTAGAGTTTGGCTGGAATATTTTGGTTATGCAGGGTTCATGGAAGTCGAAGTTTTTTTCGCCCATGCCATTTGATGTTTTGATAGTGAACGATGTAGATACCGGGGGGTGGGGGGGTGGTTATAGCCATGCAGCTCAGGGGCATGGAGATCAGAATTATGCAGCACAGGACCAACTTCACTGTGTAGTGCAGGCAGCTACAGAAATCACTGGCTGAGATTCACAAGGTCTAAGGCTTCCCACACCTGAATAAACTCAAGGATCTAAGGCAACTTCAGTGACGAGTCTTCTATATCATCTCTGAGCACTGGACAGGCTAGTGACTAGTAGCATGCCCACTGATTTTAGGGGTGTCACAGTCCAGGGAGATCTGGATGGCACAAACCAAGATAAGGTGGATGAGGTTGAACTGGTCAACCATGTAAAAGGACTAGGAAAAGAAGACACTAAACGAACCCCTCACCTCACTGGCTGAATTTTAAAAAGCAACATTTCCTGGGGCAGGGGATTATTATTCATTGTGGCCGGTAGTGCAAAACGGGTGGTAGTCAATGAAAAAGAAAATTAAGTAATGTGCAAAATGGGCGGCCGATTTGCTATCGCCCGTTTTGCGCTACAAACAAATTTACACCCCAGTGTGATCAATCACATGGGGCGTTCGGAAAGCAGGTCTGCGCCTCATCTCATGCAGGATGTTTCTTAACCTGTTCATGGGTGACATAAAATATATTACGTGTTACACTGCCTAACTGGGAACAAGGTGAACCATTTATTGGGGATAGATGGCAGATTGCCAGGACGAGCGACAGAACACAGGAGCAGCATCCAGCTATCATCCTAAAATGAAGTTTGGGGTGGACAGTGGTTTACCTGCATGGGCCACATAGGCAGTCTGGGGCTCTTCAGTTATTACAGGCATACCCTGTTTTAAGCATAAAGCAGCTGTTTTATTCTGGCCTCCTCCTATCAAAGTGCAAAAAAGTCTGCCTGGTGAAAGATTTGAGAAGCACACCTGAGGGAGCCTGTGAAAGATATTGGGGGGGGGGGGGGGCGAAAATTGACTTATGTCTAAAATAGATGGGAAGTCGGTAGTGCAACCAGCAGTCATTTTGGCTGCAAACTCTCTGGACTGAAGCACGGTAGCATGCAAACGTGAACCGTTATTTGACAATCGTGAAGTAATAAGGCCATTAGAGTCGTCACCCAAAATGATTACTGTCTCGGTCATGTTGATATTTAATATCTGAACATTTATGGTGTGGCTTTCAACTGGTATTCGTAAATATTTTCATTGTTGGTAGTTAAAAGGGAAACAAAGCATAATATTGGGAATATAAACGTCGGCGAAGATGGCGGCAGTTAACATTTGAATATAATTGCTTAGGATGAAGTCACTGACGTTATCTTTGAAGATGTAAGCTTGAGACATCGTCATTTATATCAGTTAACTGTACTGGCAAACAAGAAAGGTGAACCCGTGCGCTCAATTTAAAAGTTCCTTTTTTAATTTCAAAGTTCGTTGTCGAACTTGCAGATCAGTGACAAACAAACGGCCCTTTTTCCTGAAGGATGATTGTGATTAAGTGTATATTTGGGCTATAACTTTGATGTTCATGTCAAAGTTATAGCTATAGCTGCAATATAAATGAGGAACCTTGGACCAACTTAACTCCGAGCAGAGGTGACATGAGATTCCCTGAAGGAGGCAGGTTCACACCATTTGGGTTTTAACACGTTATGAAGGGTTATTCCAGTGTCCTGTTACAAGACAGGGTCTGGTGCGTCTTTTAAACCTCCCTGAAGTAAATATTAATTATGGGGAGGAGCACTGCCTTTAAGAACTCACTAAGCATGCGAATTAAGTTCCAGTCATGCCGGGACCCAAATTGCATGAATGCAAGTTTTTGAGACTTCATATTCAATGAGTCTATATCTACCTGACTGCCTCCCTGATATACCAGTAAAAAATACTGGAATCCTTCACAATGTACATTTTATACCACACCAATTGTATTTTGCCACTCACATGTATTCGTTGTTATCGTGCAATGTAACGGTATCAGAGCTCTTATGTGGGTCAGTTATTTCAACAACTGACGAGAAAAATGACAAGTTGTCGAAGATAATTTGCATACCTGACATTCCTTGCCCACGGCCACGCGTATTTGCAGCCTATCTCAATAACGTTGTTTCAAATGTCTGTACAAGAATATTTTGTGTGTATCCACTCTGCAGGATACATACTCGACAATATAATTGCAGGAATAAAGCAAAAACGTTCAATTTCGGTATGCTTAGACATAATTTCGATCCATTGTTTAATGATGACTTCAACAAAAACCCGGCATATTGAGTAAAGTCAAGAAGAATAATTCACTTGACTTCAATTTCCTCAACATTAATTTGCAATATAATATTTTGGTGGATGATATTAGGAGGAATTTACAGAAAAAAAGCCAACGTTTTAATTCACTCTAGCATAAAACCGATGGTTATAATACCACACGACATCGAAAATAATGTTTTTGTTCTATAAATTGTCACTCTTTGGTGAAAGTCTCTCAAGTCCTGAAATCACGCCACCTGATACTAACGTTTTAATCAGTTGATCTGGATTTAACTCGACGCTTTTAGGAGAAATTTAAGGCCGTTCAAAATAAATGAGTCAACGTCTCCGCTAAAATAGTAGAGAGTGGAATTTCGGACGAACAGAGTAGCATGCGGACACATTATTATGAATACGTAATTCGGCTTCTACTACCAATATGAAACATTTGTTCTGTACACGACACTTAACCACTAATGAAAGGCAAAACTAATAATTCTTCAACAGAGTGAATTACCTGTCACTCAGAGCAAACATTTGCTTTCTCAATTATTTTCTCGCGTTGGTATCCCGAACATCCACATCACTGAAAGGCAAAGTCGGATGACTTGACTTTATAAACAAAAATTCACTGTTGGATGATTCTGGAGATAAACGCACCGTATAACGATAACCTTCGGTCCGCCCAGGCTCGGTATAATTTAAAGGTTCGTTTGGCCCACGTCTCCGATAAGAGCGAACATTCGAATTCCTCCGTCTGTAACAACAAACTGTAGACCTGTAGTCTTCAGCAATATTTCTGTCTTGTTTAAGTTTCAGGACGACCAGAAAAATTATAGTTACAAGAAAGCAAAAGGAAGTTGATCCTAAAATGATGATTAAATAATTATTTAGATCCGAAAAATACTCCGACTGTCGTTCGTCACTTCGTTCAAAAGATTTTTCAGTAACATTGGACAAGATTGAAAAGAAGATTGTGGCCGTACTGGAGAGACTCGGCTGTCCATTGTCCTTCACACAGAGGGCCAGTCTATCTGTGATGATATCTTGGTCGCTAAACCTTCGCGTTGCTCTGATTTCCCCAGAGAGAAGTCCCACAGTAAACAGACTATGATCAGTGGCCTCCAACAGTTGGTAAGAAAGCCGTGCGTTCTGACCGGAATCTGCATCAGTCGCTATTACCTTTGTGACCAAGTATCCTGGATACAATGACTGAGGCACAATTTCCACTGAAGCTGAACTATTCCATGTTAAAGGTGAAACAATAACGGGAGCATTGTCATTTTGATCCAGGATAATTATACTCACGAAGGTAGTGCTGCTCAACGGGGGAGAGCCAGCGTCCTGGGCTTGAATTTTGATCTGGAAATTCTTCAGCTGTTCGTAGTCAAAGGAACGCAGCGCGTAAATGTTCCCATTTCTTGAGTTAATAGCGAAGTAAGCAGACGCAAACATTCCTTGCATCTGATTCTCCAGAATAGAATAGGAGACTTTTCCATTCTGATCCAAATCCAGATCTATGGCGGTAACAGCAAATATGGAAGCACCTGGAATATTGTTCTCCATCAGATACACATTATATGAGGATTGCCTAAACCTCGGTTCATTGTCATTTATATCAGTTACCAAAACCGAGATGAATTTACTTGTTGAAAGAGGGGGAGACCCTCCGTCCCACGCTGAAATGGAAATGTTATACAGTGGGGAGGTTTCACGATCCAGAATATCATTGGTAACCAACTTATAGTTGTTTCTCAAAGGATTTTCAAGCTTAAACGGAATATTCACTGGAACCTGACAGTGAACTTGTCCATATTCACCAGAATCTAGATCCGTTACACGGATCACAGCTATCACAGTCCCCGGAGGAGCATCTTCCCGCACTGTGCTGGACATCAAGGTTACGTCTAACTCGGGGGCATTATCATTAGTGTCAATTACTTCGACCACAACTTTGGCGTGTCCTGCCATACCGGGTGGAGCTTTGTCTACAGCTTGTACATCAAGTTCATAAACACTTGTTTCTTCAAAATCTGGTACTCCTTCAACTCTGATCTCTCCAGAAACTGGGTCTAATTCGAACAACTCGCGAATTCTTTGGGAAACGTGACTTGTGAAAGAATATTTTAGCTCAGCGTTCAAACCTTCATCCAAATCAGCAGCGTTAATTTTTGTCACCAAGGTACCTTTGGCGACGTTTTCTACTAAACTTGCTCTGTAGATTTCATGATCGAATACAGGTGCGTTATCATTCGCGTCCACTACAGTAATGATAATCCGAGCTGTGCTAGATCTGTGGGGTACACCACCGTCAATGGCCGTCAGTGCCAGCTGGAAAGTCGACTGCTGCTCACGGTCCAAGAACTTCTCTAACAACAGCTCGGCAGTTTTACTTCCATCTCTTCTTGTCTCCACTTTAATACCGAAGTGTTCGTTTGCACTGATCTGGTAAGTGCTGATTGTGTTTGTACCCACGTCCTGATCACGCGCGCTCTCGAGAGGGAAGCGCGCACCTGGCGCAATTAACTCACTGATCTGCAAGGAAAATTCACTCTTCGGAAAACTGGGTGAATTGTCATTTACATCTAATATTTCCACTGCAACGGGATGCATTTCCAAAGGATTATCGAGAGCTATTTGAAAAGAAAGGGAACAGGTAGAGCTCTGTCTACAAATCTGTTCTCTGTCGATTCGATCATTAACAAATAAATTCCCATTTTCTAGGTTTACCTCCATGTATTGCTTCCTGTGATCAGAGACCAACCTCAATTTGCGAGCCGATAAATCCCAAACATTTAGTCCTAAATCCTTTGCAATATTTCCAATAAAGGCCCCATGCTCCAGTTCTTCGGGCATCGAGTACTGAATTTGTCCCGAAATCAGTTTCGTCACACAGAGCAGGAAAACGAAAGGCGGCCCGCTCCTCAGTACATTCGCCATTGTTCCGGGCTTGATTTTGTTGCAAAATATCGAAATATCTTCCAAACGCTTATAATGATGTGTCTGTTACAGCACAACAATTAATGGAATATATATCTAAAGGGAAATATTGAACCGAGAAATACAATGAGTCAATCTGGGCAGCTTTTCTGAACACGGCCGCATAGCATAAACGCAGGCACGGTCTGTCTCTCGGATTCTGTTCTGTGTATCCTTGGCGGAGGAGGGGGTCGATCTCTCGCAGCGTCACGGGTCCTTATTGGTAGACAGCGACACGAAGAGCCTCAACCAATAACTGCAGCAACTATTCTTAAAGCTAGGCTGTTTCGAAATTATTTTTGATTTTACGAACTTTTTTTTTACGAATATACAATTAAAAATATCCAGACAAGCACCCATAAAAATACTACTTTAATTTTCAGTCTTATTTTTAAATGCAGTATATGCATCCGAAATCCTGAGGTTCCTGGCAACTTCCTCTCACACGTCAGCAATGGTCG
This sequence comes from Heptranchias perlo, assembly GCF_035084215.1. Classification (NCBI taxonomy): domain Eukaryota; kingdom Metazoa; phylum Chordata; class Chondrichthyes; order Hexanchiformes; family Hexanchidae; genus Heptranchias; species Heptranchias perlo. Next base: position 8,421,426 of record NC_090338.1, on the reverse strand, counting down.
CCGGTGTTTCATCTAATGAAGTTTCTCATGTTTAGGTGGTAATGACCGTCCGCTGGTGAAATATACGCCCACTGCAGAGACCACAAGCTTTCTGGTACTAGTCACAGCGTAGAATGGTCTGGTTGGCGACGGAAGATTCCTGTAGCTGTTGTGGGGTTTGCAATTTTCTCATTTTACGATGAATTCAACAGACCATTATTTGCTAATCCAGAAGCTACCCATTGCTAGGTCCTCCCTGTCAGCATTAGTCACATTGATAGACGTTCGGTTTGATTTTTAGGGTTACGGATTACTGCTCTTAACCGCCATATGCATGTTTACCATTTTAACTTCACAGTAGATGTTTTACTTGAAAGCCTAGTCCAACATCTGGATGGCGTGACCTACCAGTCCTTGCTATTTTTTGGTAAGCATCACTTTGATGCAAGGCTTACAATCTCAACAGTACTTCCGAGAAGTTGATCGTGTCCTTTCATTTGTTGAGTGTCAATACCAGCCTTCTTTGTGATAGTGATAGAGCTGGTTTCCCAGTAGTTCAGATACGTCAGTTTTGTTGATATAGTAACGTCCAGCAGTTGAATGATGTTGGTATACATATTTGTTCATCTGACTTTGCTAAGAACCACTACACACCACAACGGCTAAAACATAAAAGGCTTTTATAAAATTGATGTATTGTGTGCATCTTCGAATTAGCATTCATAATACATTTATCCTCCCCTACTGAGATGTGTTGGAGACCCGCAGTGCACTCAAAGGGGCCTTTAATCGTTCACTATTAGCAACTTAAAGGGTGCGTGGATGAGAGCGTCCCTGCACATGGATAACATCGAGGTGTCATTTTAGTACTGAATTATATTTTTCTACTTGTAAGTGATGGCCTTGATGCATCTCTGGGATGCTTCAGCAAACATCCCCACCACCTCCAACCCCCCAACACCAACCCCCCACCCCCACCCCAGATGATCTGCAAAAGCCAGTGAAATCGATTGAGAAGTTTAATGCTGCTGCAAATTTAGATCTCTGATAGATTCCATCAGAACCAAAGCTTTACTATTTTTTATCTGCATATCGGCCTTGGTAAGTAAACAGCCCGTGCTAATCGTACAAGATGGTATTCATTTGAGAGCCCTTTGTTGATATTCGATTGAACGTCACACGGAAGCTCTGTGACCACCATCAATACTGGTAACTTTGAATTTCAATATATTGACAGTTCGCGTACAGAGGTACACCTTTATTTGATAACACTGACATGATAACACAGGCATTTGGGTTGTGATCAAAGTGATTATTGTTGACGTTGAGTAATTGGATGCGTATGTTGTGCACGTGAACTAGGATCTGTAAGTCTTTGAGCTGATCATGGAAACGCAAAGTATAATGCTGCGTTGATAAGAGCATGTAAGTACACTTGTATTTAGAACGGAGTCACAGATGCAAGTGCTGAAAATCAAAGCTTGATGTAGCGCTATTTATATCAGTACACAGTGCTGGTGAATAACAATGGTGAACAACAAGAAGTTTCTAAAAGATGTTTGCGATTAACGGTGCCTTTACACTATTATTTTACTGTACTTGTCCAGCTATCTGTAAAGTTGCCGTGCGAATAAGGAATCAGGGCGCAGTGTGGGTCTGCGGAAGAGCCGCTTTCAATATTATTTGTTTGACCAGTTGTTATAATTTACCAGTGGATCTCCAATTGCTTTGCCCACCGAAAGGCAGGACAGAGCGACTTTCCCTCAAAGTGAATTGGTCATATTTTAGGCATGGGTATGAAAATCCATAACTATTGGAAGTCCTAAAGCTCTATCTAGGGCCACGATTGTGCAACTGCAGTCATGATATGTGTGGCAGATGGAGTTGTGACATTCATGTACACAATTATATATCCTTGGAGATGCTCACCAATAGGAATCTTTATGTCATGTAGGCGATAACATCAAAGCTGTTAATTTGTTCCAACTAAGTAAGCCAAATTCTATTTCTAAACATGCATTGTGAAATTTTTACTATTTCAGTGGATTTATTTTCAGAACTCTTGCTATTATTCAGTGAAAACTTTAAACGATATATATATATACATATATAGATATATAGATATATATAATATACCCTGACCATTTTAAAGCTGATAATACACAGGAACATGATATGTAAGATACACCAATTGCAAGTAGATAGCCTTAATGTAACGACGGGAGAAGGGGAATGTGGTTAAGTTGCACTTGGAGGCAATGGGAGAAGTCCTGGACTTTTGTAGCTCTACCAGCGGTGCCCTAGGTTTTGGAAGTAGTCTTGGTGTTTGGCAGAACTCAGGTGAGAGTACTGATTTGACAGTACTGCTGTGGGACGTCCGGAGCTTACAGCATGGTCGTTCTTGATATAGCATCGCTGTGGAAGGCAACCTGGGGTTTGTTAGAACTATGGAAAATGAGCGTGACGCTTGGCATAACTGTGGGCTGGACGTGAGGTTTTCCTCAGTGGTGGTTTCATGGGATTTATCAGCACTGAGGGAGGAAACAGTAGGGTATGCAGGGGGTAAATCCCAAGTCTTGCAGTATTTCTTTATAATATTCTAATGGACCACTGTACATACCGAATTTGGTGTTTCGTTATTGCTTCCTGGACTTGTATCTTTGTGTCGACCTCACTGTCCCACACATACATACAGCGTCTTGTTTTTTTATTTAACAATTCAATATAAAAATAAAAAACTTTTGAGTGGAAACTGTTAGGATCCATCAGTATTCATGGCTGAACGGTAAAGATGCATCCCCAGAAATTAGTCTGCATAATCCAAATTCATCACACAGAGTCACATCCACGTGCAAAAATATCAAGTCTAGATCCAGGCTTCTAGACGAGGTATTGCCTTCAAGTAAAAACTTTAACGAGGTTATAAAAAAAATTCCGTTGACACCTTGAATCACGTGATTGCAAAATATGTAATTTTTGTGATTTTATTTGGTCTAAATCCTTATTTAGACCATTAGAAATGTTAGTTACTAGGGAAAAAATAATAGGTTAAAATGTTTAGAAAACAAATTGAGCAATTTGTAAGAAACCTCAGATTATCGCTTTCACTTAAAATAGCAGCTACAGTGCAAAAAACAGGTTGTAAAGAGGAAGTAGGACACTTTTCCCGTGGGGAAATATTATCATAGCACTACCTGCAGAAATAGCAAACACTGCAAATATTACAGTAAGATTTTGCACGCCCGGGCACCTAACTTAAAATAAACAGATTATTTCCCCAACAAATCTGTTTTATATGAAGTCTGGAGGAAAGGTCGGGAATTATTTATCTTTTACATAGAATCATTGTTTCATTGAAAGGTTACAGCATGAAGGAGGCCATTCGGCCCATCGAGTGCCTGCCGGCTCTATGCAAAAGCAATCCAGCTAGTCCCTCTCCCTCACCCTATCTCCGTAGCTCTGCATTTTTTGCCTTTCAAGTACTTATCCAGTTCATTTTTGAAAGCCACGATTGATTCTGCCTTCACCACCCCCCCCCCTCACCCCAGTGCATTCCAGATCCTAACCACTCCCTGCGTAAAAATGTTTTTCTTCATGTTACCTTTGGCTCTTTTGCCAGTCACTTTAAATCTATGTCCACTGGTCCTTGACCCATACGCCAATGGGAACAGTTTATCTCTATCTATTCTGTCTAGACCCTTCATGATTTTAAATACCTCTATCAAATCTCCTCTAAACCTTCTCTATTCCAGGGAGAAGAGCCCCAGCCACTCCAGTCTATCCAAGTAACTAAGTCCCCATCCCTGGAATCATTCTAGTAAACCTTTCTGCACCTTCTCTAAGACCTTCACAACTTTCCTAAAGGGCAGTGCCCAGAACTGGACACAATACTCCAGTTGTGGTCGAAACAGTGTTTTATAAAGGTACATCATGACTTCCTTGCTTTTGTACTCTATGCCTCTATTTATAAAGCCAATATCCCGTATGTTTTTTAAAACCGCTTTCTCAACACGCCCTGCCACTTTCAACGATTTGTGCACATATACCCCCAGATCTTTCTGATTCTGTATCCCTTTTAGAATTGTGCCTTCATATATTGTACATATTCAATGTAATTGTTACACAATTTATTTTTGGAAAATATGTAACATTTTCAGACGAGGTTATTTACTGGAAAGCGTTGATTCTTACTGCATGCACGGATAAAACCAAAGATTTTAATTCAGTGTGACATCTGAAAGAAATGATTTAGCTCTATGAAACGTCATGACTATAGTCTCTAGTGAATATGCATCCAGCCCTAAAATCATGCCACTAACCAGTTTAATATACATGCGATAAACTACCACCATAGCAGTGGTGAGAGGAATGAGAGAGGAACACATTGATATGAACTTCAGCAAAACAGAAATTGAAACAAATAAAAGCTAAGTTTCATGCTAACGTTAATACAGTATGCACTACTCAGAACTGTCATAAACGCGTCAGGTATATATAGCATGAATGTTGTTGAATCATAGAAACAGGAGCAATTAATTTGGCCTATGAGGCATTCTACTACCAATGAGAGGATTTAGCCATATAATAGAACGTATCCTCCAATTTAACGAATTACAGAAACGCTTTCACCAAAGTGCCATTCCCAGCATAGAAATTCAGTGTAAATTATTTTCTTGCGTTGGTGTCCCGGACACCCAAGTCATAGAAAGGCAAGGTAGGATGACGGGGCTGTAGAAACAGAAAGTCGCTCTTGGATGATTCTGGAGATAAACACACGGTATAACGATAATCTTCAATCTACAGTGCAAAAAACAGGTTGTAAAGAGGAAGTAGGACACTTTTCCCGTGGGGAAATATTATCATAGCACTACCTGCAGAAATAGCAAACACTGCAAATATTACAGTAAGATTTTGCACGCCCGGGCACCTAACTTAAAATAAACAGATTATTTCCCCAACAAATCTGTTTTATATGAAGTCTGGAGGAAAGGTCGGGAATTATTTATCTTTTACATAGAATCATTGTTTCATTGAAAGGTTACAGCATGAAGGAGGCCATTCGGCCCATCGAGTGCCTGCTGGCTCTATGCAAAAGCAATCCAGCTAGTCCCTCTCCCTCACCCTATCTCCGTAGCTCTGCATTTTTTGCCTTTCAAGTACTTATCCAGTTCATTTTTGAAAGCCACGATTGATTCTGCCTTCACCACCCCCCCCCCCTCACCCCAGTGCATTCCAGATCCTAACCACTCCCTGCGTAAAAATGTTTTTCTTCATGTTACCTTTGGCTCTTTTGCCAGTCACTTTAAATCTATGTCCACTGGTCCTTGACCCATACGCCAATGGGAACAGTTTATCTCTATCTATTCTGTCTAGACCCTTCATGATTTTAAATACCTCTATCAAATCTCCTCTAAACCTTCTCTATTCCAGGGAGAAGAGCCCCAGCCACTCCAGTCTATCCAAGTAACTAAGTCCCCATCCCTGGAATCATTCTAGTAAACCTTTCTGCACCTTCTCTAAGACCTTCACAACTTTCCTAAAGGGCAGTGCCCAGAACTGGACACAATACTCCAGTTGTGGTCGAAACAGTGTTTTACAAAGGTACATCATGACTTCCTTGCTTTTGTACTCTATGCCTCTATTTATAAAGCCAATATCCCGTATGTTTTTTAAAACCGCTTTCTCAACACGCCCTGCCACTTTCAACGATTTGTGCACATATACCCCCAGATCTTTCTGATTCTGTATCCCTTTTAGAATTGTGCCTTCATATATTGTACATATTCAATGTAATTGTTACACAATTTATTTTTGGAAAATATGTAACATTTTCAGACGAGGTTATTTACTGGAAAGCGTTGATTCTTACTGCATGCACGGATAAAACCAAAGATTTTAATTCAGTGTGACATCTGAAAGAAATGATTTAGCTCTATGAAACGTCATGACTATAGTCTCTAGTGAATATGCATCCAGCCCTAAAATCATGCCACTAACCAGTTTAATATACATGCGATAAACTACCACCATAGCAGTGGTGAGAGGAATGAGAGAGGAACACATTGATATGAACTTCAGCAAAACAGAAATTGAAACAAATAAAAGCTAAGTTTCATGCTAACGTTAATACAGTATGCACTACTCAGAACTGTCATAAACGCGTCAGGTATATATAGCATGACTGTTGTTGAATCATAGAAACAGGAGCAATTAATTTGGCCTATGAGGCATTCTACTACCAATGAGAGGATTTAGCCATATAATAGAACGTATCCTCCAATTTAACGAATTACAGAAACGCTTTCACCAAAGTGCCATTCCCAGCATAGAAATTCAGTGTAAATTATTTTCTTGCGTTGGTGTCCCGGACACCCAAGTCATAGAAAGGCAAGGTAGGATGACGGGGCTGTAGAAACAGAAAGTCGCTCTTGGATGATTCTGGAGATAAACACACGGTATAACGATAATCTTCAATCTGACCAGGTCCACAATAATTTAAATGTTCGTTTGGGGCAGGTGTCCGATAAGAGCGATCGTTCGTTTTCCTCTGTCCGGAACAACAAACTGTAGAGCTGTACACTTCAGTAATATTTCTGTCTTGTTTACACTTCAGGTTGACCAGAAAAATGATTGTCGTAAGAAAGACAAAGGAAGTTGATCCTAAAATGATGATTAAATAACGATTTAGATGTGAAAAATATTCCGAATGTCTGGGTTTATCAGTTCGTCCAGAAGACTTTTCAGTAACATTAGACAAGACTGAAAAGGAGATTCTTGCCGTGCTGGAGAGGCTCGGCTGTCCGCTGTCCTTCACACAGAGGACCAATCTTTCAGTGATGATATCTTGGTCCCTAATACTTCGAGTTGCTCGGATTTCTCCAGAGAAAAGACCCACAGTAAACAGACTGGGATCAATGGCATCCAAAAGCTGATAAGAAAGTCGTGCGTTCTGACCAGAATCGGCATCAGTAGCGATTACCTTAGTGACCAAGTATCCTGGATATGCGGACTGGAGATCAATCTCCACTGATGCTGAACTGTTCCACGTTAAAGGTGAAACAATGATCGGAGCATTGTCATTTTGGTCCAAGATAATAACATTCACGATGGCCGTGCTGCTCAGTGGTGCAGATCCAGCATCCTGAGCATAAACTTTGATCTGGAATTGTTTCAGTTGCTCATAATCAAAGGAGCGCAGTGCGTAAATGTTTCCATTTTTCGAGTTAATAGTGACGTAAGCAGACGTAGGTTCCTCGAGTTGCAGATTGTTCAAAGTAGAATAGGAGACTTCCCCATTCTGATCCGAATCAGCGTCCAAAGCAGTAACAGCAAATATAGAAGTACCTGGAGAATTGTTCTCCATTAGATACACATTATATGAGGATTGCGTAAACATCGGCGCATTGTCATTCGTATCAGTTACCGAAACCGAGATGGTTTTACTTGTTGATAGAGGAGGAGACCCTCCGTCCCACGCTGAAATGGAAATGTTGTACAGTGGGGCCGTTTCACGATCCAGAATATCATTGGTAACCAGCTTATAATTGTTTCTCAAAGATTTTTCAAGCTTAAACGGAATATTCGCTGCAACCTCACATTGAACTTGTCCATATTCACCAGAATCTAGATCCGTTACACTGATCACAGCTATCACAGTCCCCGGAGGAGCATCTTCCCGCACCGCGCTGGATAACACGGTCACGTCTAATTCGGGGGCATTATCATTGGTATCAATTACATCGACCACAACGTTGGCGTGTCCTGCCAATCCAGGTGGAGCTTTGTCCACAGCTTGTACGTCAAGTTCATAAATACTTGATTCTTCAAAATCCAGTACTCCTTGAACTCTGATCTCTCCAGTTACCGCGTCCAATTTGAACAACTCGCGAATCCTTTGTGAAACGTGATTGGTAAAAGAATATGTTAGTTCAGCGTTCGTACCTTCATCCAAATCAGCAGCGTTAACTTTTATCACTAACGTACCTTTGGCGACGTGTTCTACGACAGTCGCCCTGTAGATTTCTTGATCGAATAAGGGTGCGTTATCATTCGCGTCCACTACAGTAATGATAATCCGAGCTGTGCTAGATCTGTGGGGAACCCCACCGTCGATGGCCGTCAGTACAAGAGTAAAGGTTGACTGTTGTTCACGGTCCAATGGCTTCTGTAATAACAGCTCGGCATTTTTACTCCCATCCCTTCTTGTCTGCACTTTAATGCCGAAGTGCTCGTTTGCACTGATCTGGTAAGTGTTGACTGTGTTTGTACCCATGTCCGGATCATGCGCGCTCTCGAGAGGGAAGCGCGCCCCTGGCGCAATTAACTCACTGATCTGCAAGGAAAATTCACTCTTCGGAAAGTCTGGTGAATTATCATTTATATCTAGTATCTCCACTGCAACGGGATGGATTTCCAAGGGGTTATCGAGCGCTATTTTAAAAGAAAGTGAACAGGAAGAGCTTTGTCTACAAATCTGTTCTCTGTCGATTCTTTCATTAACAAATAAAATTCCATTTTTCACATTTACCTCCATGTATTGCATCCTTTCATCGGAGACCAGCCGAAAATTGCGAGTCGATAATTCCCAAATATTTATGCTTAAATCCTCAGCGATGTTCCCAACAAAGGCCCCATGCTCCAGCTCCTCGTGAACCGAGTAGCGAATTTGTCCCGAAACCAGGTCCGACACACAGAGCAGGAAAATGAAATACGCCCCGCTCCTCAGTACATTCGCCATTGTTCTGGGCAGGATTGTGTTGCAAAATATTGAAACGTTCACCAATCGATTATATTACCTTGTATTTTATGCCACAACTATTAATCGAGTACATATTTATATGATAATATTGAATCGAGAAATGCAAAGTCTCAACCCGAAAAGGTTTTCTGAACACGGCCGCGCACAACAGAAATGCAGGCACCGTCTGCCTCTTCGATTCTGTTCTGTGTTTCCCTGCCAGAGGAGGGGTCGATCTCTCGCAGCGTCTCGGCTCCTTATTGGTAGACAGCGACACGAAGAGCCTCAACCAATAACTGCAGCAACTATTCTTAAAGCTAGACTGTTTCGAAATTATTTACAATATAACGAAAGTCATATTTACGAGTGCACAATTAAAAATATCCACACAAGCATGCATAGTAATTGTATTTTATTTCTGAATCTTATTTTTAAATGCGGTACACCCACCCGAAATCTTGAGGTTCCTCGCCGTTACATCTTGCACGTCACCAATGGTTGCCAATGTTTCATCGCCATATTGTCATCCACCGATTTATTTTAACTAAATGTCACATTTCTTATATTACAACAGCGACTATACTGCGAAAGTGCTTCATTGGCTGTAAATGTTTTTGGGGCGTCCTGAGATCGTGAAAGGCGCTCTTTAAATGACAGTTCTTTCCTTTCTTTCTTTAATGATGGTTTACCTGATGAAATCTATAGTAAGGAGTTAGCCGAATAGTTTCGCTATTTTAATTCCGTTTGTGCATATGTTCACTTTCTTCACAATTACTTTTGCACGAAATTATATATTAGCAAACTGTGATTGTATTTTGCACTCTGAACAAGTGCACTAAATGTAAAATTTAAAAAAACAGAGGAATGTTTTCAGTCGATGAAAACGTCACATAACTAGAGAGTATGCTTATTCCATTGGCAGTTTAATATTCATCCCAATCAGATAATAATAGATTAGCATCGCATTCTCCATAAAATTCAGACATCGTGCGTCTTTAGCAAGTTTGTTGGTTCGTTCATGTTCAGATTGAAAAGATCATAATAGTCCGATCCTACATCTTGTCGGAGCGATTGAGTTCAAAACGTAGAGCCAAGAAGCTGTTTTGGCTCCAAATGCATTTTCGTTATTTCCAAGACCCAACGAAACCGTCGCTAAATTACCACCAATTCGATAAAATAGTGTCATTTGTTACTTACATTTCAACCCATATCAGTCCAGTTGACTGCTGTAGGTGTCCTCGTTGCCCTCTCTTTCCCTGAGTGATAAGATTTTGTGACTGAAAGTGTGGCAAGAAATGTGTGTATTGTTGAGACAAAAATCTGATTCTGAGCTATAGGGACGAGAAAGTTTGTTGATTCATTCAGAAGTATAGAGTCATAGTGGAGTAAACTGCAGCACAGATTGTTCCACTGTCTTTGCTGTGTCCTCCAATAATAAGAATAAATAGATGCATGTCGAGCAGAATTATGTTAGTGGATTCCAATTAATGTGCCTGGTCGCTTTAATTTTAAAAGTTCATGATCTGTTTTGTATGTCTTCTGCCTATGACTGCATTCTCGGGTAGTGACAACATTTGAACCCTTCAGCTTTGCCTAGAGTTTAAGTTTGCAGCGGAGAAAATTAGCCATCTATTCACGGTTGCAAAACCACATCAACATTTCAACATTGTCTCGAAAATATTGTCCTTTGTCAATCTTAAGTGTTCAAGTTTTATATTTTTTCATTGTTAAATGAATGTTTGAAACATCATAAATGTGCTTTTGAAGATACTTCGAGTATATTTCGTATTGACATGAACGAGGGAGAAAATGTCCCTTGAGTTCTTAGTGTTAAACCCATTCGTCATAAATCCCTTCATGTCATGCATGCAACACGCACGCACGCGTTGCAAAACATACGCCAACAAAAATGCACTGGCGATATATTGAACAAAACAATAATGTGAGATATAAGTAAAACAGAGCACAAGATCTTAAAAAATGAATTCGAACTGATGAAGTCCTGTATGCAACTTGACAGTAGTAGCTTGTAAATCCGGGTCTATATCAAGCTATTTTGCTGAGCTTGTACTCTACCCCTACAAATACATGAACAGGCTGAGAATCTTTGTAGTTCTCAGCCATTGCAAAAACTAGAGTTTTACAGCATTATTTTTCTTAATTGTATGGACTCGCAACCAAGATGCAAAGAACAAAAAAAGCCCCGAATAATAAGTTGTTCCTGAGTTTATTTAACTAGGAAACCTCCACAGTAAGCATCGTAAACTTGAAGAATGGGCGTGTAATTGGCAAATGAATTTTAATGTAGGTAAGTGTGAGGTATTACATTTCGGTGGGAAGAATAAGGGTTCACATATTGCTTGGATAATAAGAGTCTAAATGGGGTAGAGGAGCAGGGGGATCTGGGGGTACAGGCACACAGGTCACTAAAAGTAGCGATGGATAACAAGGACATAAAAAAGCAAACCAATTACTAGGGTTCATTTATAGCGGGGTAGAATTGAAAAGCAGAGAAGTTATGTTAAACTTGGATAGAACGTTGGTTAGACCATACTTGGAGTATTGTAACAGTACTTATCCCCATTTTATAAAGAGGATATAGCGGACACGGGAGAATGCGCAAAAAAAGATTTACTAAGATGATGCCAGGTTGGATGCTAGGATGAGAGGTTATACCTATCAGGAAAGATTGAACAGGCTGGGGCTCTTTTCTCTGGTGACCTGATGGAGGCCTTTAATATTATGAAATAACATGATAGGCTAGAGGTAGAGTAGATGTTCCCACTTGCAGTGGAGTCCAAATCTAGGGGCCATAAATATCAGATAGTCACCAATAAATCCAATCGGGAATTCAAGATAAACTCATTTACCAGAGAGTGGTTAGAATGTGGAACTTGCTACCACAAGGAGTAGTTGTAGCGACTAGCATAGATGCCTTTAAAGGGAAGCTAGATAAACACATGAGGGAAAAGGGAATAGAAGGGTTTACTGATGGGGTTAAATGAAGTAGAGCGAAAGGAGGCTCGTGTGGAGCACAAATACCAGGACCGACCCAATGGGCCGAATGGCCTGTTTCTGTGCTGTATATTCTATGTAATTCTATGTACCGCTTCTGGATTCATATTTTATTACATCTGAAGCGATAATTGCATCAGGCGATGTGTGAATAATAAGAATTATTTGAAAAAACTTCGTGAATGCTGGGGAATGTCCGCTGCGGATCCACACGAAATGCAACACAGATACGTAGGCATGCCGCAGTATAACTTTGGTCTGGCAAGCTCCGCTTTTCCCTTTACAAACGCGTCTTCGTAATTCAGTTTCACTGCAAGTTAAAGGTGGAGAGGATACTTTGGTACAACTAATGGAGTTTTTTGAAACAATCAGAAGATTATAACATCCCAAAAACAGAACTGGACGGTGTTGTGCCAATTTTCATCTTCAGCGTTAACTTTACACTACCACACTCGCATCATTTTGGTGTGACGTTCTTTATCATTTAAATGATTGTTCAAAGTAAATTAAAAATTGATTTGATATTATGCATTATTCTGGATGCTCAATATTGCAATACGCATTATGCATATATCATTTTAAATTATATGCATTCAGCAAAGACGTGTTATATTCGAGTCCCATCTTACCTATAGTGAACATCTGCGCTTTGGTCAAAAAATACGTTACTGTTTCCGGCTAGTTCTGTTTTTTTTCAAGTCTTCATTTCATTTCAACAGTTCTATGATATTTATTTAAAACATATATTGTATTTCTAACCCAGGATATGTATTGCTCAAGTCGAAATCTTTGCGTTTAAACGCAGGATAATAGCTGCATCCGACAAAAGACGTCCATTTTCGTTAACATTTCAAATATCCAATAATGAATTAAACGCTTTAATCTACATTGAGCTGCCCATCACATTATTATGCAATGAATGATACGGTTTCTCCTCCTGTTCGAGGTGAATGGTTCGGCGGATCGTTTTTAGGTGCTCGTGTGCGTCCGCTGGTGAAATTTGAGCTCATTACAGGAATTACAAGTTTTCTGGTACTGGTCACAGCGTAGAATGGTTCAGCTGGAGTCCGATGGTTTCTGCAGCTGCTATGTGGTTTGCAGTGTTCCCATTTTACGATAAGTTCTAACAGACGTGTATTTGTTGAGTGAGTAACAAGAGCAAACATAGCGACACAGCATCACGAGGTATCGATTGCCATGGCCTCGTCGACATTGGGCACAATGACAGGTGTTCAGATTGTTTTTCAGGGTTACTGTTTACAGCTTCTACCCTCCATATGCATGTTTACCATGTTAACCTCACCGTAGAACGTTCACTGGAAAGCCTGGTCCAGCATCTGAATGACGTGACTTATCAGTCCCAACTATTTCTTTGGTGATTGTAAACAATTTTACAACACCAAGTTATAGTCCAGCAATTTTATTTTAAATTCACAAGCTTTCGGAGATTTTCTCCTTCCTCAGGCAAATGTTTCAAGATCTCCTTGAAGCCTACGCATTTATACATATTGAACAATAATAAATGGTGTTTACAGACTGCCCCTGCAACTGCCCGTTGCCAAGGCAATCACCGTGTTCAGACAGAGAGGTGTTACCTGCAGAACCTCCGAATACACATTCAATAAAAAAACAAACAGGGAAAAAAAAACAGAGAAAAAAAAACACAGAGAGAGGCAGAAACATCCGGAAGGCAGAGAGAGCCAGCAAATGACCCATTATATTAAAAACAGATAACATTTGTTCGCTGGTGGGGTAACGTGTAGCGTGACATGAACCCAAGATCCCGGTTGAGGCCGTCCTCATGGGTGCGGAACTTGGCTATCAATTTCTGCTCGACGATTTTGCGTTGTCGTGTGTCTCGAAGGCCGCCTTGGAGTACGCTTACCCGAAGGTCGGTGGATGAATGTCCATGACTGCTGAAGTGTTCCCCGACTGGGAGGGAACCCTCCTGTTTGGCGATTGTTGCGCGGTGTCCGTTCATCCGTTGTCGCAGCGTCTGCATGGTCTCGCCAATGTACCATGCTCTGGGGCATCCTTTCCTGCAACGTATGAGGTAGACAACGTTGGCTGAGTCACAGGAGTATGAACCATGCACCTGGTGGGTGGTGTCATCTCGTGTGATGGTGGTATCTGTGTCGATGATTCTTTTCTTTGGTGAACATCGCTTTGATGCATTCTTTGGTGAACATCGCTTTGATGCATTCTTTGGTGAACATCGCTTTGATGCATTCTTTGGTGAACATCGCTTTGATGCATTCTTTGGTGAACATGCATTCTTTGATGCATTTCTTTGGTGAACATCGCTTTGATGCATTCTCAACTGTACTTCCGAAATGTTGATCGTATTTTTAAATTTGTTGAGTGTCAATGCCAGCCTTCTCTGTGATATTGCTAACGTTGATTTCTCAGTAGTTCAGAAATGTCAGTTTTGTTGACATAGAAACGTCCAGATGTTGAATGATAGTATGCATTACTGATCACCTGGCTTTGCTGAGAACCGCTGCAAACAAGAACGGCTAACGCATCAAAGACTTTTATAAAATTGGTGTATTGTATGCACGGGTTCACGCTCTAATTAGCATTTGTAATACAATTATTTTGTCTCACTGCGATGTGTTGGAAATCGGCTGGGCACTCGCAGACGTCTTTACAATGTGCACTATTAGCAATTGAAAGGATGCATGGATGAGAACATTCCTGCATATGGGTAACAGCGAGATGCCATTTTAATACTGAATTACATTACTACACTTGTAAATGATGGCCTTGATGGCATCTCTGGGACGCTTCGGCAAAATCCCTAGCCCACCACCAACCACCCCCCAACACCACCACCACCACGACAGATGATTTGCAAGATTCAGTGAAATAGATTGAGAAGAATGATAATGCTGCAATTTTAGATTTCTGATACATTCCATCAGAAATAGTGCTTCACTGTTTACCATCTGCATATCAGCCTTGAGAACCACCTCGAGGGTAAGTCCGTGATATCGGTACAATCTCGTTCGCATTTGAGAGCCTTTTGATGATATTGAATGGCCCACTGAACGTCACACGAAAGCTCCATAACCACCATCAACTTGGGTAACTTTGTCTTTCAATAAATTGAAACGTCACGTACAGAGGTGAACCGTTATTTGATAACACTGACATGATAACAAAGGCACTTGGGTTGTGATCAAAGTGATTATTATTAAGGTCTTTTTGACTTTGAATAACTGGATGCGTATGTTGTGCACGTGAATTGGGATCTGTAAGCCTTTGCATTGGTCATGGAAATGCAAAGTATAATATTGGGGAGATAAGCGCGAGTAATTACACTTGTATTTAGAATGCAGTCACAGATACAATTGTTGAAAATCAAAGCTTGGTGTAGTGGTATTTATATCAGTAAGCTGTGCTGACGAATAAGTGTAAGGAATCTTACAACACCAGGTTATAGTCCAACAAATTTATTTTAAAATCACAAGCTTTCGGAGATTATCTCCTTCGTCAGACGAATAAGAACAGTGAACATCAAAAGGTTTCTAAAAGCTGTTTGCGATTAAGGGCGCCTTTACACTATTACTTTGGTGGTCTTGTCAACCTATCTGTAAAGCTGCAGTGCAAATGGTCAATCACAGCCCAGTGTGAGTCTGCAGAAGACCCACTTTCAATATTACTTGTTTGACCAGTTGTTTTAATTTACTCGTGGCATTTGCCCAACCAGGGAAAGTCAGGAAAAAGCGAATTTCCCTCAGGTTGAACTGGTCATATTGTAGGTATGGGTATGGCGATCGGTAACTGCTGGAGCTCCTGAGGCTTTATGTAGGGCACGGCTGTGCAACTGCAGTCATGATATGGTGTGGCAGATGGAGTGTGTGACATACATGTACATTACTATTATATACTTGGAGATGCTCACCAACTGCTGTGTTTATGTTATACAAGGGATAGCATTAGGGCCGCTAATTTGTTCCAACTACGTAAGCCAAATTCCATTTCTAAAAATTCACTCTGGAATTTTTACGGGGATTTTATTTCAGAACACTGCCAATTCTTCAGCGAAGACTGTAAACGAGCTAAATATATGTACACATCTCTACCTGTGTATTTAACTTTTATTCCTTACCATTTTAAAACTGATAACGCACTGGAACATAGCATGTAAGTTGCACCAATTGCAGGTACATATCATTTAATTAACGACTAGAGAGGGAGAATGTGGTTTCGTTGCAATTGGAGTCAATGGGAGAAATCCTGGACGTTTGTAGCTCTTCGAACGGTGCTGGGTTTTGCAATGATCCTGGTGTTCGGCAGAACTCAGGTGAGAGTACTGATGATTTGACAGTGCTGCAGTGTGGGACTGCTGGAGTTTAGCAGCATGATTATCCTTGATATAGCATCGCTGTGGAGGGAAATCTGGGGGTTGTTAGAACTGTGGAAAGTGAGCGTGGCGCTTGGCACAACTATGGGTTAAAAGTATAGTTTTCCTCTGTGGTGGTTTCATGGTATTTGTCAGCCGTGAAGGAAGGAACGGTTGGGTATGCAGGGGGTAAATCCCAACCCTAGCAGTATTGCTTTATAACATTCTAATGGCCTCTGTACACA
Organism: Heptranchias perlo; assembly: GCF_035084215.1. NCBI lineage: Eukaryota > Metazoa > Chordata > Chondrichthyes > Hexanchiformes > Hexanchidae > Heptranchias > Heptranchias perlo. The sequence continues at coordinate 8,405,102 of NC_090338.1, read as the reverse complement.
CTGAAGTTGGTGTTTTGCGATTGCTTCCTGGGTATGAACTCTGTGTCTATCTCTCTCACACACACCTCGCACGCACACGATAAAAAAATGAAAAACCTTTGAGTGGAAACTGCTAGGATATTCTTCAGTATGCAGGACCGAATGGTACTAATGCATCCTCAGAAATTAGTCAAATTACACATAATCAGATTGCACAGTCCAAATTCAGCTCACAGATACACAACTACATGCAAAAATTATCAAGTCTAGACACAGGCTTTTAGGCGAGATACGGCCTTCAAGTAAAAACTTTAATGCGGTCATAAAAAGACAATTCAGTTGACAACTTGAATCAAATAGTTGTAAAATATGTAATTGTAATGATTTTATTTATTTGTCCTAAATCCTTAGTTAGACCGTTAGAAACGTTAGTTACTGGGGCGGAATGGCAGGTTAATAAATATTTAGAAAACATGTTGAGCAATTTGTAGGAAGTCACAGGTTAAGGCTTTCACTATAAAATGGCAGCTACAGTGCGCGACAAGGGTTGTACCAGGGAAGTGTGACACTTTTCGATTTGGAGAATACTGTCACAGCAGCACTTGCAGAAATAGCAGACACTGCAAATACTAATACAAAGATATTGCGCGCCCCGGGCACCCAACTTAATACAAAATAAATGGATTTTTTTCCGGTAAAACTGTGTTTTAAATGAAAGCTGGAGCAAAGCTCAGTAATTATTTATCTTTTACATATTCAACATAATTGCTATATAATGTATTTTCGGAAAATATATAACATTTACAGACGGGGTTATTTACTGGAACGCGTCAACTTTCTCAGTGTTTGCACTGATAAAACCAAAGATTTTATTTCAATGTGACATCTGAAAGAAAGGATTTGGTTCTATGAAATGTCACAATGAAAGTCATTCATGAATAAACATTAAGCCCTAAAATCATGCCTCTGTGATAGTAACCAGTTTAACGCACGTGCGATAAACCATCATAGCAGACGTGCGGGAAATGGGAGAGGAACACATTGATGTGTACTTCATCAACACAGAAATTGAAACAAGTAAAAGCCAGGTTTCATGCTAACTTAATACAGTGTGTACCATTCAAGGCTGTCATAAAAGCATCATTGACATGTAGGATCATAGGAACAGGAGTAAAGAATTTGGCCTATCAAGCATTATACTACCAATTTCAGGATTTAGCCATATTCAAAGAACGTATCTTGTAAGTCAATGTATAACAGATAGCTCTTCACCAAAGTGCTACTCCCAGCAAAGAAATTGCTTGCAAATCATTTTCTTGAGTTGGTGTCACGGATACCCAAGTCATTGAAAGGCAAGGTAGGATGACACGGCTTTAGAAACAGAAAATCGCTCTTGGATGATTCTGGAGATAACGGGTAGTGAACAGTGAGGAGGATGGTGATAGACTTCAAGAGGACATAGACAGGCTGGCGGAATGGACAGACACGTAGCAGATGAGATTTAACGCAGAGAAGTGATAAATTTTGGTAAGAAGAACGAGAAGAGCCAATATAACCTTAAGGGTACAATTCTAAAAGGGGTGCAGTAACAGAGAGATCTGGGCGTATATGTGCACAAATCGTTGAAAGTAGCAGGGTAGGTTGAGAAAGCGGTTAAAAAAGCATACGGGATCCGGGGCTTTATAAATAGAGGCATAGAGTACAAAAGTAACGAAGTTATGATGAACCTTTATAGAACACTGTCCCGTGGAGTATTGCGTCCAATTCTGGGCTCTGCACTTTCGGAAGGATGTGAAGGCCTTAGAGAGGGTGCAGAAGAGATTTACAAGAATGGTTCCAGGGATGAAGGACTTCAGTTACGTGGATAGACTGGAGAAGGTTGAGAGGAGATTTGATAGAAGTATTCAAACTCAAGAAGGACCTAGATAGAGTAGACAGAGAGAAACTGTTCCCATTGGCGGATGGGTCATGAAACAGTTATTGTCATAAGAACCAACATGAGGAAAATCTTTTTTTACACAGCGAGCGGTTATGATCTGGAATGCACTACCTGATGTGGTGGTGGCAGATTCAATCGTAGCTTTCAAAGGGAAATTGGATAAGTACTTGAAGGGAAAAAATTGCTGGGCTAAGGGGAAAGGGCGGGGTAGCTGCATTGCTCTTGCATAGCCTGCACGGACTCGATGGGACGAGTGGACTCCTTGTGTGCTGTAACAATTCTATGATTCTGTGAAACACAAGGTATAACGAGAACCTTCAGTCTGACCAGGACCACTGTAATTTAAATGTTTGTTTGGGGCAGGCTCCGATAACAGTGATCATTCGAATTGCTCCGTCTGTAATAACAAACTGTAGCGTTGTTGTCTTCAGCAATGTATCTGTCTTGTTTATAATTGTGGGTGACTAGAAAAGTAATCGTTATGAGAAACAAAAGGAAGTTGATCCTAAAATGATGATTAAATAACGATTAGATGCGAAAAATATTCAGAAAATCTGGATTCATCAGTTCGTTCAGAAGACTTTTAACTAACGTTGGACAAGAATGAAAATAAGATTGCGGTGGTACTGAAAAGGCTCGGCTCTCCATTGTCCTTCACACATAGGTCCAGTTTCTGTGATGATACCTTGGCTCCTTACATTTTGAGTTGCTCTGATTTCTCCAGAGAGAAGAACCACAGTAAGCAGATTGGGAACAATGGCCTCCAACATCCGATAAAAAAAAGTCGTGCGTTCTGATGAGAATTAGCATCAGTGGCGATTACCTTTGTGACCAAATATTCTGGATATGCGGACTGGGGCACAGTCTCCGCTGATGCTGAACTGTTCCATGTTAAAGGTGAAAAAATAATCGGAGCATTTTCATTTTGGTCCAAGATTATAACATTCACGATGGCAATGCTGCTCAGTGGGGGCGGTCCAGCATGCTGAGCATAAACTTTGATCTGGAAATGTTTCAATTGCTCATAGTCAAAGGAGCGCAGCGTAAAAATGTATCCATTTTTGGAGTTAATAGTGACGTAAGCAGCCGTAGGTCCCTCGTGTTTCTGATTGTCCAAAACAGAATAGGAGACTTCCCCATTCTGATCCGAAAAAGCATCCCATGAGGTAACAGCAAATATTGGAGCATCTGGAGTATTGTTCTCCATTAGATACACATTATGTGAGGAATGCGTAAACTTGGGTTCGTTGTCATTTATATCAGTTACCGAAACCGAAATGGCTTTACTTGTTGAAAGAGCGGGAGACCCTCCGTCCAACGCTGAAATGGAGATGTTGTACAGCGGGGCCGTTTCACGATCCAGAATATCATTGGCAACCATCTTATAGTTGTTTCTCAAAGATTTTTCAAGCTTAAACGGAATATTCACTGGAACCTGACATTGAACTTGTCCATGTTCACCAGAATCTAGATCCGTTACACTGATTACAGCTATCACAGTCCCCGGAGGAACATCTTCCCGAACCGCGGAGGACACCACGGGCACGTCGAAATCGGAGGCATGAATATTAGTGTCAATTACATAGACCACAATGTTGGCATGTGTTGCCAATCCAGGTGATGCTTTGTCCACAGCTTGTACGTCAAGTTCATAAATACTTGATTCTTCAAAATCCAGTACTCCTTGAACTCTCATCTCTCCAGTTACCGGGTCCAGTTTGAACAACTCGCGAATATTTTGTGAAATGTGCTTGGTGAAAGAATATTAAGTTAGTTCAGCGTTCGTACATTTCATCCAAATCAGCAGCGTTAACTTATATGACTAACGTACTTTTTCGCGAGGTTTTCTACTACAGTCGCCGTGTAGATTTCAAAATCGAATACAGGCGCGTTATCATTCGGGTCCACTACAGTAATGATAACCCGAGCTGTGCTAGATCTGTGGGGAACCCCACCATTATTAGCTGTCAGTACATTAGTAAAGATTGACTGTTGTTCACGATCCAATGGCTTCTCTAATAACAGCTCGGCACTTTTACTACCACCCCTTCTAGTCTGCACTTTAATGTCAAAGTGCTCGTTTGGACTGATCTGGTAAATCCTTGTGTTTGTACCCAAGTCTGGATCAAGCACGCTCTCGAGAAGGAACCGCGCCCCTGCCGCAATTAACTCGCTGATCTGCAAGGAAAATTCATTCTTCGGAAAGCCTGGTGAATTATCATTTTCATCTAGTATCTCCGCTGCAACGGCATGTAATTCCAAAAGATTTTCGAGCGCTATTTCAAAAGAAAGTGAAGAGGAAGAGCTTTGCCTACAGATCTGTTCTCTGTCGATTCTTTCATTAACAAATAAAATCCCATTCACAACATTTACCTCCATGTATTTTTTTCTGTCATTATAGAACAGCCGAAACTTGCGAGTCGATAATTCCCAAATGTTCAGCATTAAATCCTCAGCGATGTTACCAACAAAGGCCCCATGCTCCAGCTCCTCGGGAATCGAGTAGAGAATTTGTCCCGAAACCAAGTCCGACACACAGGAAAATGAAATATCTGCCAATCGATTAAATTACCTTCTCGCTTCTGCCACAACGATTAGTCGAATATATATCCATATACTAATATTGAACCGACAAATCCAAAGACTCAACCTGAGCAGCTTTTCTGAACACGGCCGCACAACAGAAATGCAGGCACCGTCTGTCCCTTCGATTCTGTTCGGTGTTTCCCTGCCGGAGGAAGTGGTCGATCTCTCGCAGCATCTCGGCTCCTTACGTGTAGATAGCGACACGAAGATCAACAACCAATAATTGCAGCAACTATTCTGCAAGCTAGACTGTTTCCAAATTACTTATAATGCACCGAAAGTTATATTTACGAGTGTACAATTAAAAATATCCAGACAAGCAAGTAGAAAAATATTGTTTTATTTCTCAACCTTATTTTTAAATGCGGTATATGCATCCGAAATCCTGAGCTTCTTCGCAATTACATCTTCCACGCCACAAATGGTCGCCAATGTTTCATCGCCATATTGTCAACCACTGATTTATTTAATTATATATTACTCAATATTCCTATATTACAACAGCGACCACCCTTCGAAAGTGCTTCATTCATTAGAAGTGTTTGGGACGTCCTGAGATCGTGAAAGGCGCTCTTGAAATGAAAGTTATTTCTTTTCTTTGTTTACTTATGGTTTACCTGGTGAAATCTATAGTAAGGAGTCAGAGCATTTGTATAAAAATTGCATTTTTTAATATATATTTGGAGAGGATAGTTTTAGCGTATGTTGAAGTATATTGAAAAAGCGAATAGTTTCTCCTGCCGTCATCTAAGTCGTTAACAAATAGTGAAGTGTTCAGGCCCCAACACAGATCCCCGTGGGACACCACTAGTCACATCCTGCCAATTTGAGTAAGTGCTCATTATCCCTACTCTGTCGCGTGCTGCTCAGCCAATTTCCTAACCAGGTCAATCATTTGCCCTTAATTCCACGGGCTGCAACTTTAGCTAAGTCTCTTATGACGGACGTTATCCAATGCCTTCAGGAAGTCCATAGAAACAACATCCATAGTCATTCCCCTCTCCACTACTTTAGTCACCTCTTCAAAAAATTCAATCAGGTTCCTCAGGCGTGAACTACCCTTTGTAAATCCATGCTGGCTCTCTCTGATCAGTTGAAAATTTTCAAGGCGTTCAGTCACTGTATCCTTAATCATTGAGGCTAGTAATTTCCAGAAAACAGATGTTAGGCTAACCGGTCTAAAATTCCCCGGTTTCCCCCTCTGACCTTACTTAAATAGCGGAGTGACATCTGCAATTTTTGAATCTATCCAATCCAGAAAACTTTGGAAGATTATAGTTAATATACAGCTTCATAGCATTCTTATTGCAATTTGGCTGGCTACCATCATGCAAAGAACAAAAATATCGCCGGATAATAAGATGTTCCTGAGTCTATTTAACTAGGAAACCTCTATAGTAAGCATTATACCGCCTTTTGATTCATTTTGTTTTACAACTGATGTGTTAAAATACATTAAATGCGTCAAGTGATTAGTGAATAATAAGAATTAATTGAACAAAAAACTTAGTGAATGTGAGGGAATTTCCAGAGCGCATCCACACGAAACACGTAACACAGATTTGGAGGCATGCAGAATGCCAATTGCAGTCGCAGCATAATTTTGGTCTGGCAAGCTTTGTGTTGCCCCTTACAAAGCCGGTCTTTATAGTTAAGTTTGACTGCAACCTAAGGATGAAGGTAATATTTCAGTACAATTAATGGAATATTTTCAAACAATCAGAAACCTATATTATCCCAAAACCAAAACGGGATTTCATCTTCAAGCGTTATTTTCATGCTACCATGCTTGCATCATTTTGGTGTGATTTCTTCATCATTTAAATGATTGTTCAAAATAAAGTAAAAATTGATTCAATATCATGAATACGTAAACGATTTCAGATTGACTTATTTTACAACTTATTTTCCATTCCGTTCAGCAATATTCTGGATGCTCAATATTGCAATAGACAGGATGCATAAATCATTTTAAATCATGCCCATCTTGCAAATACGTATTACCGCCGAGTCCCATCTGAGCTCGAGGGAGCATCTGCGCTTTGGTCGAAAAATATGTTACTATTTCTGGCTTGTGTTTTTTTCAGGTCTACATTTATTTTCAACAGTTATACGATATTTGTTTAAACCATAGATTGCATTTCTACCCCAGAATATGTGTTGCTGAAAATGAAGTATTATTTTTTTTAACGCAGGACAATAGCTGCATCTGACAAAAGATACCCATTTTAGTTAACCTTTCAAATTACCAATCCAATAATGAATTAAACACTTCAATCTACATTGCACTAAACGCCATATTATTTCATAACAAATGTTAAATGGGCCAGCAATCGTGCAGAGTGGCGTGACAACACTCACCACAGCTCTTGCGAATTAACTTAATGAAAATACTTACTGCATGCTCTGCGACTTATAAAAAATTGTCCACTATCAACCTAGTCTCTGAGCAGCGTGAGTTGACGCGCATGGAGTGGTGGCTGAGATTAGAAGACACCCTCAAAAAATCTGTCAGGAAGAGAAGTTATGCCCACAGATTCAGGCTGCATTGCTCAAGCAGGCAAGCAGACTTCATTCATTTTAATTTAGTATTCTGGTTGTAATTGTAAATAAAAAAATATTGTTTATAAAAAGCAAAATAAATAATTGAATTAGATTAAAGAGACAGAAGGGAAAAATAAAAAGAACTTTTATTTTTTTTATTTTTTTAATGACCAACAACTATTAAAATAAGGAGTAATATGAGACTCCACATTTATAAAATTTAATTTTTAGCCGTTTAGCAGTCATTACGACGATCTGCGCTTTTAAAACTTAGTTTAGACCTGGTATTTTCAAGCATACCTGTTTGGTGGCATAATTAGTTACATTACAGCTGGGCAGATGAGCAGGTTTGCGACTTTTCAATGATTTCTCTGATTGCAGCGTGCGATGGCCCAAGCTGTGAAATCGAAAGCGAACTAATAGGAGCAAGTTCACGATTTCAGCGTTTGGTGCACATGTGCAAACACGGGAACTTGATCCTTCAATTCGATATTAAAAACGGAGAGTGTTGTCGAGTTCCTCCCATCCATGGTGAGTGGATCAGCGTAAGGTTTTCAGGTGGTCATGAGCGTCTGTTGGTGATATATAAGCAGGAACCACAAGTTTTCTTGTACTGGTCACAGCTTAGAATGGACTGGTTAAAGTCCGATGGCTCTTGCAACTGCTGTGTGGTTTACAGTTTTCTGATTTTACGATTAATTCCAAGCGACGATTAATTGTTAACCGAGAAACAACAGCAAACACCGCGATACGCATCATGAGCTACCCATTGCCACGTCCTCCCAATGGGCACATTGACAGGGGTTCAGATTGTATTTCAGAGTTGCTGTTTACTGCTTCTTTCCGTCGTATGGTTACCATTTTAACCTTATAGTAGAACGTTTACTGGAAAATCTAATGCACCATCAGAATGACGATACCTGCTAGTCCCAGCTATTTTTTTGAGAGCATCGCTTTGATGCAAGGCCTACATCTCAACAGTACGATCGAGATGCTGATCGTGTCTTTTTATTTGTTGAGTGTCAATGCCAGCTGTCTCTACGAAATTCATAGAGTTGGTTTCCCATTAGTTCAGACACATCAGTTTTGTTGACATAGCAATGTCCAACTGTTGAATGATGTTGGTATATATTTCTGGTCATCTGACTTTGCTAAGAAACACGACAGACCAGAATGGCTAACGCATGAAAGGCTTTTATAAAATTGAAAGCAAAATGCTGCGGATGCTGGAGATCTGAAGTAAAAATAAGAAAATGCTGGAAAAGCTCAGCAAGTGATACAGCATCTGTGGAGAAAGAAACAGAGTTAACGTTTCAGGTCGAAGACCTTTTGTCAGAACTGGAAGATGTTAAAGAGTTAAAGTTTTTAAGCAAGTACAAAGCCAAGGAAAGGGAGAAGGAGGAAAGAACAAAAGTGAAGGTCTGTGATAGGGTAGGGAGCAAGAGTGATTAAATGACAAAAGGGCTGATGAAGAAAGGCAAGGAGGGTGGTAATGAGACAAGTTAAGAAACAAAAGATCGGTCTAGAGTAGCTGTCAGTGGCAACAGCAGAACCATCACCAGCCCTTGGTATCCGAAACAAATGGGAGCAGGGTTATGATCTGAAGTTATTGAAATCAATATTGAGTCTGGAAGGTTGTAAAGTGCCTGGCTGAACTTGTTCTTACGTTGAACAATTTCTTCTTTGATTCCACTCACTCCCTCCAAATAAAAGGCATCGCTATGTGAACCCATATGGGTCCCAGCTATGTTTGCCTTTTTTGTGGGATATGTGGAACATTATTTGTTCCAGTCGTACTCAGGTCCGCTCCCTCACCTCTTTTTCCAGTACGTCGATGACTATCGGTGCTGCTTCCTTCTCTCACCCCGAACTCGAAAATTTCATCAATTTTGCTTCCAATCTCCACCTTTCCCTGGCGTTCAAATGGTCCAACTCCGACTCTTCCCTTCCCTTCCTCGAATTCTCTATCCCATTTTGAGGGATAGGCTGTCAACCAATATCTTTGATAAGCCCACCAACTCCCACAGCTACCTTGATTAAACTTCCTCCTACCCCGCTTCCTGTAAGGACTCTATTCCCTCCTTCTAGTTTCTCTGTCTCTGCCGCATCTGTTCTGACGATGCCACCTTCCAGACCAGTGTTTCTGATATGTCTTCCTTTTTCCTCAACTGAGGATTCCCCTCCACAGTAGTTGACAGTGTCCGTCCTATTTGCCGCACTTCTGCCCTCACCCCTTCCCTTCCCTCCCAGAACCATGATAGGATCCTTCTTGTCCTCACCTGCCACCCCACCAGCCTCCACATTCAATGAATCATCCTCTGCCATTTCCACCATCTCTAGCGCCATCCCACCACCAAACACATCTTCCCCTCCCCTCCTCTTTCAGCGTTCCGAAGGGACTGCTCCCTCCGCGACACTCTGGTTCACTCTTCCATCACCCCCAACACCCACTCTCCTCCCCATGGCACCTTCCTGCGTGAGCGCAGGTGATGCAACACCTGCCCTTCACCTTCTCCCTTCACACCTTCCAGGGCAACAGACATTCCCTCCAGGTGAAACAACGATTTACTTGTAATTCTTTCAATTTAGTATACTGTATTTGCTGCTCACAATGCGGCTTCCTCGACATTGGAGAGACGAAACGCAGTTTGGGTGATCACTTTTCTGAACAGCTGTGCTCTGTCCGCAAGCGTGACCCTGACCTACCGGTCGTTTTCCCACCCTCACTCTGACCACTCTGTCCTCAGCCTCTTACACTATTCCAATGAAGCTCAACATAAGCTCATCTTTCATTTAGGCACTTTTCAACCTTCCGGACACAACAGTGATTTCAATAACTTCAGATCATAACCACTGCTCCCATTTTTTCGGACAGCAAGTGCTGCTAATGTTTCTGCTGTTGCCATTGATAGCTACCCTAGACCGATCTTTTGTTTCTTAGTTTGTTTCTTTACCCACTCCCCTTCCTTGCCTTGCACCATCAACCCTTTTCTCATTTAATCACACTTGCCCTCTACCCTATCACAGATCTTCCCTTTTGTTCTTTCCTCCCCTCCCCTTCCTCCCTCCCCCCATCACTGGCTCTGTACTTGCTTAAAAACTTTAACTGTTTAACGTCTTTTAGTTCCGACGAAAGGCCTTCGTCCTGAAACGTTAACTCATTTCCTATCTCCACAGATGCTGCATCACTTGCTGTGGTTTTCCAGCATTTCCTGTTTTTATTTCATAAAATTTATGTATTGTGTGCATGGGTTCACGCATTTGTAATGCAATTCATTTGTCCTACTGAGATGTGCCAGCGATTCACCGTGCACTCTGAGCTGTCTTTACAATGTTCATTATTAGCAACCTAAATGGTGTGTGGATGAAAACCTTCCTGCGCCTGGATAACAGCGAGATGTCACTTCAATACTGAATTACATTTTTGCAATTGTAAACGATGGCCCTCATGGCTTCTCTGGGATCCTTTAGCTCCTTTCCTCCCACCCGCGCGCCATTACCTTCCAGCACCCATCACCCCCTCCCCCCCCCCCGCCCCCAACCACCCGCCCCGCGCTCCAGATGGTCTGCAAGAGCCAGTGTAGTGAATTGTAATGAATTGCTCCACTGCTACAATTGTAGATTTCTGATAGCATTCCATCAGAACAAGAGCTTTATGTTTCCCATCAGCCAACAGCCTTGGGAACCACATTGGGGGTACGTAAACAGCCATGATATTTTCATTGGTACAATGCGGTACACATTTGAGAGCTCTTTGGTGATATTCGATGGCCCATTGAATGTCACACTGTAGCTGCATAATCTCTATCAATAACTTTGCTTTCAATGACTTTGGTTGCTTTTTCTCTTTATTGAAACTTCGCGCATAGACGAGAACCGTTATTGGACATCACTGACATAGTAACACAGGCATTTGGGATGTAATCAAAATGATTATTGTCAAGGTCATGTTGACGAATAAATGATGTGTAAGTGTTTGAGTTGGTCAAGAAAACGCAAAGTTTAATACCGCAGACGTTAGCGCAGTTAATTACATTTATAATTAGAATGGGGTCACAGACACAAGTGCTGAAAATCAAAGCTTGCTGTGGTGCTATTGATTTCGTAGACTGTTCTGGCGAAGAGGAGAGGTGAGCAAAAACATGCATTAGCGTTTCTAACGCATCGTAGAGGTATAATCAGAAATAAATGGCCGCTGAACCAAAGACGAGGCGATTACAAGGTGTGATCAAAAGCTTGGTCAAAAAGATGGGCTTTAATGAGGATCTTAGAGGAGCAGAGGTGGAGAGATATAATGAAGACATTTCAAACTGTTCGCCCTAGGTGGCCGCAATGATGGGAGGATCGAAGGGATGTGTCTGCAACAGAGGCCAGAGTCGAAGCAACACACAGCTTGGGATGGGAGGTTGTACAGCTGGAGAAGGTTGAAAAAATAAAGAGGGTGGATATGGTGACATCTTAACATGATAATTAGAAAATTAAATTTGAGGCGTTGGGGGAACAGGAATCAATGCGGATCACGGAGGAAGACGTGGTGGGTGAGCTGGACTTGGGGTGGGATATGGGCAACAAAGTATTGGATAAGCTGAAATTTATAGAGGGTGGAGGAAGGAAGACCGGCCAAAAAAACATTGAGTCCAGAGGTAATAAAGGCATAGATACAAGTTTCAGCAATATTTCGGATGGGGTAGGGGCAATATTGGATGGCGTTCTGGAGGTGGATGTAGACAGTATTTGTGATGGAGAGGACAAGGTATTTGAAGCTCAGCGCAGTGTAGAATAAGATGCTGAGGTGGTGAACAGTCCGGTTCAGCCTGCGATAGTGGCCAAGGAGGGAGATGGAAACAATTGCAAGTGTACAGAGTTTATGGTAGGGGGCTTCGGTTCTCTCATTGTTTAACTGGAGCTAATTGCAGTCATCCTAAATGGAATGTTCGTCAAGAAATGCAGCAATTTAGATACAGTGGAGCGATCGACAGTAGTGGTGGAGAGGAAGATCTGGTTGGCTATAGCATAATATGTGGTAGCTGACCCCATGTCTGTGGATTGTCACTAAGAAGCAGCTTGTAGACGAAGAAGAGAATTGGGGGAAGGAGAGATCCTTTCGGTTCAAAAATGGTAGCACTGCCGGGACAGAAAGAGAAGCCATTGTCGCAGATGCTCGAGCTATCATGCTAGGTAAAAGTTTAACCAAGCAAGGGAAGTCACACTGAGTATGACAACAGAGGAGAGATGTTGGAAGGGTCTATTATGGCCTATCATGTCAAAGGCTTCAGTGACGTTGTGGAGGACAAGAAGGATGCCATTTGTGACATTTAGTGCCGTTTCGGTTCTGTGGTGGGGGAAACTCGATTGGAGAAATTCAAACACTTAAAAGTCATGACTGCGTGTTGTAGATGGAAAGTGTGGCATAGACGTATACTACAATTATATCTCTGCAGAGTTGCTCATCAATAGGTTTGTTCTTGTCATGCAGGCGATACCATCTGGGCCGATAATTTATACAAACGAAATATGTCAAGTTTCATCTTTAAAAATGCATTCTGGGATTTTTACAGTTATTTTGGGGATTGAATTATACAACTCTGCCCATTCTTCAGTTAAAACGTAATGAGTCATAAATATATATATATATAAAGAGAGGGAGAGAAGAATATACATCGTTACCTAAGTATTTCATTTTTATACCTTACGATTTAAAAGGTAATAATCCACTGCAACGTAGTATGCACTATATAATAATTCGAGATAGATATCTTGAATACTCTTCATCTGGATATTGTGTCCAATCCTGGGCACCACACTTTAGGAACGTTGTCAAGGCCTTGGAGAGAAGATTTGCTAAAATGGTACCGGGGATTAGGGACTTCAGTTACGTGGAGAGACTAAAAACGCTGGGATTGTTCTCCTTAGAGCAGAGAAGGTGAAGTGGGGTTTGAATAGAGGAGATCAAAATTATGAAGGGTTTTAATAGAGTAAATAAGGAGAAACTGTTTTCACTGACAGGAGGGTCGGTAACCAGCGGACTCAGGTTTAAGTTAATTGTCAAAAGATACAGAGGAGAAATGACGAGATTTTTGTAACGTAGTGAGTTGTTACCATGTAGATTGCATTCCCTGAAAGAGCGATGGAAGCAGATTCAGTAGTAACTTTCAAAAGGGAATTGGATTGGTACTTGAAAAGGAAACTTTTGCAGTGTGATTTTGCGCACCCCTTTAAACAACTGAATATAAAATAATTGGATTACTTACCCAACAAATGGATGTTTTACATCTAGTCCGGAGCACAGCTGAGAAAGAATTTGTCTTTAACATATTCAATTTAATTGCTATATAATTTTCAGACGGAGGTATTTACTGAAAAATGTCAATATTCTCACTGCCTTCACTGAATAAATTAAATAATTTAATTCAACGTGGCATCAGAAAGAAAGGATTAAGTTCTAAGAAATGTTACTGTCACTGGTGAATGCATCCCAGGCCCTGAAATTATGCTTGTGATAAAAACAAGTTTAATATACATGCGATACAACATCACCACAGTAGCGGAGAGAGGAATGATAGAGTAACACGTTGATATGTATTTTATCAAAACAGAATTTTAAACAATTAAAAGCCAGGTTTCATACTAACGTTAATACCGTATAAACTACTCAGAGCTGTCAGAAAAGCGGCAGGTATGTTCAGCATCACAAACATGTAGGTTCATGGGAACAACAGTAAGCAATTTTGCCTATCAAGCTTTCGACTTCGACGTGAGGATTTAGCCATATACAAAAAGACTTACCCACTAATTCGTTGCATAACAGATAGCTTTTCACCAAAGTGAATTATCTGCCATTCCCAGCATAAAAAACATGCTTCTAAATTATTCTCTTGCGTTGGTATCCCGGTCACACAAGTCATTGAAAGGCAAGATGGGATGACAGGGCTTAAGAAACAGAAAATCACTTTTTGATGATTCTGGAGATAAACATACGGTATAACGATAACCTTCAGTCTGAACAGGCCCAGTATAATTTAATGGTTCGTTTGCTGCACGCCTCCTATTAAAGGCATCATTCGAATTACTCCGTCTGTAACACCAAATTGTAGAGCTGTAGTCTTCAACAATATTTCCGTCTTGTTTAAACTTCACGACGATCAGAAAAATGATGGTTACAAGAAACAAAAAGGAAGTTGATCCTAAAATGATGATTAAATAACGACTTAGAAGCGAAAAATATTCCGACTGTCTGGATTTGTCAGTTCGTTCAGAAGAGTTTTCAGTGCCATTGGACAAGATTGAAAATGAGATTGTGGCCGTACTGGAGAGACTCGGTTGTCCATTGTCCTTCACACAAAGGACCAGTCTTTCTGTGATGAAGTCTCGGTCCATAACACGTCCAGTTGCTTTGATTTCCCCAGAGAGAAGATCCACATTAAACAGATTGGGATCAATAGCCTCCAACAGGTGATAAGAAAGCCGTGCGTTCTGACCAGAATCGGCATCAGTCGCGATTACCTTTGTGACTAAGTATCCTGGATATACGGACAGCGGTGCAATCTCCACTAATGCTGAACTGTTCCACGTTAAAGGTGAAACAATGACCGGAGCGTTATCATTTTGGTCCAAGATAATAACATTCACGTTGGCAATGCTGCTTAGTGCGTGTGATCCAGCATCATGAGCTTGAACTTTGATCTGGAAATGTTTCAGTTGCTCGTAGTCAAAGGAACGCAGCGCGTAAATGTTCCCATTTCTTGAGTTAATAGTGACGTAAGCAGCCGCAGACATTTCTTGCATCTGATTTTTCAGAATGGAATAGGAGACTTCCGGATCTGAAACTATAACAGCAAATAAGGAAGCACCTGGAGTATTGTTTTCCATCAGATAAACATTATATGAGGATTGTGTGAACTTCGGTGCATTGTCGTTTATATCAGTTACCGAAACTAAAACGGTTGTATTCATTGAACGAGGGGGAGACCCGTTGTCCCACGCTGAAATGGAGATGTTGTACAATGGGGCCGTTTCACGATCCAGAATATCATTGGTAACCAACTTATAGTTGTTTCTGAACGATCTATGAAGTTAAACTGAAGTTGCACAGGCACCTGCCACTGAACTTGCCCATTTTAGCCAGAATCTGGACCTGTTACACGGATCACAGCTATCACAGTACCAGGAACAGCATCTTCCCGCACCTCGCTGGACACTAAGGTCACGTCTAGTTCGGGGGCATTATCATTCGTGTCTATTAGTACGAGCATAGCTTTGGCATGTCCCGCCATACCGGCTGAAGCATTGTCCACAGCTTATACATCAAGTTCATAAACACTTGATTCTTCAAAATCCAATACTCCCTGAACTCTGATCTCTCCGGTTTCTGGGTCCAATTTGAACAACTCGCGAAGCCTTTGGGAAACGTGACTTGTGAAAGAATATGTTAGTTCAGCGTTCGTACCTTCATCCAAAACAGTAGCGTAATTTTTTGTCACCAAGGTACCTTTGGGGGTGTTTTCAACTACACTCGCCCTGTAAATTTCATGATCGAATACAGGCGCGTTATCGTTGACGTCCACAACTGTAATGATAATCCGAATTGTGCCAAATCTAAGAGGAACGCCACCGTCAATGGCCGTCAGTACAACATTAAAGGTTGACTGCTGCTCACGATCCAAGGACTTCTCTAATAACAGCTCGGCACTTTTACTCCCATCATTTCTCGTCTGTACTTTGAGGCCGAAGTGTTCGTTTGGACTGATCTGATAAGTGCTGATTGAATTCGTGCCCACGTCCGGATCGTGGGCGCTCTCGACAGGGAAGCGCGCCCCTGGCGCAATTGACTCACTGATCTGCAGGGAGAATTCACTGTTGGGAAATCTGGGTGAATTATCATTTGCATCTATTATTTCCACTGCAACGGTATGTATTTCGGAAGGATTATCGAGCGCTATTTGAAAAGAAAGGAAACAGGTGGAGCTTTGTCTACAAATCTGTTCTCTGTCGATTCTTTCATTAACAAATAAAATCCCATTCTGCAGATTTGCCTCCATGCATTGCTTCCTGTCATCGGTGACCAGCCGAAACTTGGGGGCCGATAATTCCCAAACGTTTAGTCCTAAATCCTCGGCGATATTCCCAACAAAGGCCCCAAGCTGCAGCTGCTCGGGAATCGAGTAGCGAATTTGTCCCGAAACCAAATCCGACACACAAAGCAGGATAATAAATGACCCCCCGCTGCTGATTGCTTTCGCCATTGTTCTGGGTTGAATTTTGTTGCAAATATCAAAATATTTATCAATCGATTAAATTACCTTGCCTCTTATGCCACAACTATTAATCGAATATATATCTGGATTGAACCGCGAAATGCAGACTCAACCTGAGCAGCTTTTCTGAACACGGCCGCACAGCATAAAGCCAAACACGGTCTGCCTCTTCGATTCTGTTCTGTGTTTTCCTGGCAGAGGAAGGGGTCGATCTCTCGCAGCGGCTCGTCTCCTCATTGGTAGACAGCGACACGAAGAGCCTCAACCAATAACTGCAGCAGCTATTCTTAAAGCTAGACTGTTTCAAAATTCTTTATAATGTACCGAACGTTAGATTCACGAATGTACATTTAAAAATATCCAGACAAGCACGCATGAAAATATTACTTTATTTTGTTGACTTATTTTTAGAGTCTATATATAACATACTATATGCAGTTGAAATTCTTCGGTTCCTCGCGTCATCTTCCCCGTCACAAATCGTCGCCGGTGGCTCATTGCCATCTTCTTATCCTGACACTCATACATGTATCCTTCGACTTATTATTACTCACTAGCACTTAAGATTCACCTGACGCAATTTATACATTACCCGGAGTAGCATCCTAATCATAGATGAGCGAATCTACTAACACTGCGCATCACCGTGCAAAGTCTGAATACATTTGGTAACATTTGTAAGAAATGAGTGCATTTGTATAATGAGGCAATCAATATACATTAGGCAAGAGTAAATCTAGCTAATATTAGAGAATGCGAAGAGTTTTCTTTATTTTACTTAGGTTTATGCATAACCGGTACATTTTACTTACAATAATTTTGCACTAAATTAATTATTAGCAAAATGTAATTGTATTTATCCTTCTGAACAAGTGCAGAAAATGTAAAATATAAACAACATGAGTGTTTTCAGTTGAGGAAAACATCATATAACTGGGTAGGATGCTTGTTCCAATGGCAGAATGACATTCTTCCACTCAGATAATAACAGGTTAACACCGTGCATCTTTAGCAAGTGGACTTGGCTGGTTTATGTCCAGGCTGAGAAGTTCATAATCGTCCGATCCTATATCTTGCCGGAGTGATTAAGTCCGAAACATAGAACCACGGAGTTATTTTGGATCCATGTGTATTTTCGTTATTACCAAGACCCAAAGAAAGCGTCGCTAAATTACCACCAACTCGATAAAATAGTGTCATTTGTTTCTTACATTTCAACCCATATCCGCGCAATCGACTGCAGGAGATGGTATTACACCTTGCCCTCTCTTTGCGATAATTACCGCGAGTAACATTATTTTGTGACTGAAAGTGTGTATTGTTGAGACAAAAATTTGATTCTCAACTATAGAGACGAGAAATTGTGTTGATTCATTCAGAAGTACAGTCATCGAGGAGGTAACTGCAGCGCAGATTGTTCCACTCTCTATCCTGCGTCTTTCAATAACAGAGGATGGTTTGAAAGACATAGGTGCAAGTCAAGCAGAATTATAAAAACATGTTAGAGGGTTATAATCAACATATTGAAGTTTCTGCTAGATGGCGCTGGCATTTTCAGCGCAATCCGTCCGAATCAGCGCAAATCTTCCCGGAATTCCAATTTACTCTGGGGTGATTTATGCCCAGTGAAATTCAAGTTTCCACTAGGTTTTACAATGGCTCGATTGTCCTGCCCCTCCCACAAAACTGGCCGCGCCCCTGATGGAAACAACGAGAACAGTGAGTTTCCCCTGTGGCGGTTGAAGAGTCTTAAAATAAAGTTAGTTTTCATGGGCACACAGGCTCTAGTCGGCACGTTTTAAACGTTTTTAAATATTACTAAGCAACTGACTAGAGTACACAAATGAAAGTAGTAAATGCATCAGTAGAGCTTCTTAAGTCATTTTCAGTGATTTTAAATCACGTTACTCACAGCAGGAGGACTAGACACTTATTGTTGATGATAATCCCATTTTAGCTGTTACCACTCTTGAATACTTCAACGAATATTTTTATTGCAAAAAAAAAGAATAAACCATTACGCTCTGTTAAACTCCCGGATTCCGCTAATTCATGGAAGAGTTTACGTTTGTGATTATGCTAATGAATTTTAGTGGAAACTCGCAATAAAACCCAGCCAGCGCAATTTTCGGGCGCAATTTGTGTCCAATTCCTTATTGCGCCCAAGGCGGAAATTCAGGGCCGGCTGGCTATTCGCTTTCCTCTTCACAGTTCAGGCTTCTGGCAATGACGGCATCCTCCACTGTTCACAACAAGACACCTCTTTAGCTTTGCCGAGAGTTTAAACTGAAAAGTTAGATTAACAAAAGTAACGTTCCATTCACGGTTGCATAACCAGATCAAAATTGTCCCTGAAATGATTGTTCTTTGGCATTCTTTGTATGTTGAAGTTGTATGCATTTTTTAATGTTAAATCAATGTTAAAAATGTCATGAGTGGGCTTTTGAAGATGCCTCTTGAAATGTTTACTGAAATCATGAACAACGGTGGATATTTTCCATGTGCGTTTCGTGATAAGCCTATTCTTCATTAACGCATTCACTATTTCGCAATATTTAGTGCTCAAATGAAATCCCCTCATCTGACGCATTCAACACATGCACGTACAATGTGGTACAGATTTGACAGCTCTTTGGTGATATTCTGTGGCCTATTGAACCACAGAGAAACTCCATAATCAGCACCAATACCAGTAAGATTGGCTTTCAATCACTACCGCTGAGTAATCTACATTGAAACGTGGTGTACAGAGGTGAACTGTTATTTCACCACGCTGACATGATAAACAAGTCATCTGGGTTGTGATCAAATGATTATTATCAAGGTCGCGTTGACGTTCAATGCCTGGACGCGTAAGCAGTGCACTTCAACTGGGATCTGCAAGTCTTTGAGTTTATCAAGGGAACGCCAAGTATAATACCACGGTCATAAGCGCAGGTAGTTACACTTATGTTTAGAATGGAGTCACAGACACAAGTGGTGCAAACCAAAGCGTCATCTGGTGCTATTTATATCAGTAATCTGTTCTGGCGAATAGGATAAGTGCACATAAACACCTTGCATTTATTAGGCGTTTTAACGCAAAACGTCCGAGGGCGTAATCAGTAAAAAAAATGTGGCTGGGCTAAAGAAGAGGCTATTAGAATCTGTGACCAAAAGCTTGGTGAAAACGTTGCGTTTTAACGAGCATCTTGGGGATTCAGAGGTAGAGGGACATCGTGATGCAATTTTGGAATGTCGGACCGAGGTGGCTGAAGGCACAGCCGCCAATGGTGTGGGGAGGGGGTGGGGGGTCGGTGAAGGGAGAAGTCTGCAAGAGAGGCCAGGGTCGGAGGAACGTACATTCTGGGAAGGGGACCGTGGGGGTGAATGTGATTGCAGAAATAGGGGAGACGGACGCCATGAAGAAATTTGAACATAATGATGAGAATTTTACATTTCAAGCGTTAGGGCACCAGGAGTCAATGGAGATCACCGAGAACGACGTCACGGACTTGGAGTAGGATATGAGTAGCAAAGCTTTAGATGAGCTGAAATTTATGGTGGGGGGTTGAGGAAGGGAAGCTACCCAGGTGAGCATTGGAATTGTTGAATCTGGAAGTGATAAGGGCATGGATGAGGGTTTCATCAACAGTTGGAGAAAAGTTGGGACAGTGGAGGGTGAAGCTATGGATGTGGAATCAGACAGTGATTGTGATGGAGAGGACATAGGATTTGAAGCTCAGCTCGGGGCAGAATAGAATGCAGAGGTTGAGAATTATTTGATTCAGCCTGAGACAATGGACAAGGAGGGAAATGGAATTAAATTCAAAGATAACGAATTTGCAGCAGAGGCCTTCCGTCGACGCCTTTAGTCTTCCCAATGTTTAACTCGACGAAATTGCAGCCGTCAAGCAATCAGGCAACATTGAGGCAGTGGACCGATTGAGAGTGGTGGAGGAAAACCAGATCTGGTTGTCAACAACATAGTATGTGGAAGCTGATCCATGATTGTGGATGTTTTCACCAAGGAGTAGCATGTAGTTGAGGAACAGGAGGGGGGAAAGGGTAGATCCTTGTGGTCCAAAAGAGATAGCAAAGCGGCGACAGAGAGATAAGCCAGCGTTGCAGATCGTCGAGATATTACGTAGTAGGTAACAGTGCAATCAATCGAGTGAAGTCACACTGAGTATGACAACACGGCAGATATGTTCAGAGAGCATATTCTGGTCGAACATGTCAAAGGCTTCAGAGAGGAGGTCATAATCACAAACCATATCATTTGTTACTTTGGCTAACAGATTTTTGGTTCTCTTCTGGGTGGGAACTTGACCGGAGAGATTCAAACAGTTAAAAGTACATTTCTGTTCCCAAATTTTTTCTTGAACTTATACTTGGCAAGGAGTTTCTAGAAGACGTTTGCGATTGCTTGTGCCTTTAAACTATGCCTTTGGTGTTCTTGCCAAGCTATCTGCAAAGCTGCAGTACGAATGGGGATCGGAGCCCAGTGTATATCTGTAGAAGAGTCGCTTTCAAAACTACTTGTTAGATCAATTATTTTAATTTAACAGTGGATTTCCAGTTGTTTTACCGAGGGAAAGTCAGGGCAAAACATACTTCTCTCGGAGTGAATTATTGATATTGTAGTCATAGGTATGGGGAACCAAAACTTCTGGAGCTTATATAGCAGTACCTAGGGACACGGTTGTGCAACTGCAGTCATGAATTATGTTGAAGTTGGAGTGTGTGGCATATCTGCGTACAACTATGGGTTGAACGTGAGATTTTGCTCAGTGGTGGTTTCCTGGCATTTGTTAGCAATGGAGGAGGGATTGTCGGGTTATGCATGGAGGGGAGGGGGGTCGCTAATTCCCCAGTCTAGCAGCATAGCTTTGTCACATTCTAAGGGACCCCTGAATATTCTAAATTGGGTGTTTTGATATTGTTTACTGGACATGTATCCCTGTGTCTATCTCTCTCTCACACACACCTCCCACACACAGCGCCTTGTTTCTTTTAAGTATCCAATCTAAAAATGAAAAACTTTTCAGTGGAAACGGTCAGGATATTCCATCAGTATAGACGACTGAGCGGTACTGATGCATCCTCGGAAATTAATCACACTACAAGTGCTCAGACTGCACAGTCCAAATTCATCACACATAGTCACATCTACGTAAAAATATCAATTCTAAACCCAAGCATTTAGCGGAGGTCTATCCTTCAAGTAAAAACTTTAAAAAGAAAGTCTTGCATTTTTACTGCGCCTTTCACTGCCTGAGGACGTCCCAAAGCGTTTTACAGCCAATGAAGTACTTTTGAAGGATAGACATTGTTGTAATGTCGGAAACGTAGCAGCCAAGTTTTGCACAGCAAGCTCCCACAAACAGCGATGTGAGGTCATAAAAAGCCAATTCAGTTGGCAATTTGAGTCATATTGTAAAATATGCATGTTTTATGATTTTATTTATTTGGTCTAAATCCTTATTTGGACCATTAGAAATATTAATCACCGGGGGAAAATAGCAGCGTAAAAATATTTAGAAAATATTTTCAGTAATTTGTAGGAAGCCAGATGCTATCGTTCTCACTGTAATGTAGCAGCTACAGTGCGTGACACAGTCTATAACAGGGAAGTATGATGCGTTTTTCAATGAAGAATACTATCACAGCAAAACCAGCAGAAGTAGCAGAGACTTAGCATACGTATAGTGGGATACTGCGCCCACTGGGTAACCAAAATAATATAAAGTGAATAGATTATTTAACAAAAAATCATGTTTTTTATCAGGTCTGAAGCAAAGCTGATGAATTATTAAACTTTGATCTATTCAATGTAATTGCTATATAATTTATTTATGGAAAATATCGAACATTTTCAGACGGAGATTTTACTGAAACGAATCAACGTTGTCACTGCATTTTTTTTGATTCGTTCATGGGATGTGGGCGTCGCTGGCAAGGCCAACATTTACTGCCCATCCCTAATTTCCCTTGAGAAGGTGGTGGTGAGCCGCCTTATTGAACCGCTGCACTCCGTGTGGTGAAGGTTCTCCCACAGTGCTGCTAGGAAGGGAGTTCAAGGATTTTGACCCATCGACGATGAAGGAACGGCGATATATTTCCAAGTCGGGATGGTGTGTGACTTGGAGGGGAACGTGCAGGTGATGTTGTTCCCATATGCCTGCTGCTCTTGTCCTTCGAGGTGGTAGAGGTCGCGGGTTTGGGAGGTGCTGTCGAAGAAGCCTTGGCAAGTTGCTGCAGTGCATCCTGTAGATGGTACACACTGCAGCCACAGTGCGCCGGTGGTGAAGGGATTGAATGTTTAGGGTGGTGGATGGAGTGCCAATCAAGCGGGCTGCTTTGTCCTGGATGATGTCGAGCTTCTTGAGTGTTGTTGGAGCTGCACTCATCCAGGCAAGTGGAGAGTATTCCATCACACTCCTGACATATGCCTTGTAGATGGTGGAAAGGCTTTGGGGAGTCAGGAGTGAGTCACTCGCCACAGAATACCCAGCCTCTGACCTGCTCTTGTAGCTATAGTATTTATGTGGCTGGTCCAGTTACGTTTCTGGTCAATGGTGACCCCTTGGATGTTGATGCGTGCACTGATAAAACCAAAGATATGAATTTAGCGTTGCATCAGAAAGAAAGGCTTTGTTCTTTGAATCGTTACAGTCACTGGTCAATGCATCCCAGGCCCTAAAATTATGCCTTGTGATATTAATCAGTTTAATATACATGCGATACAATATGAAAACAACAGTGGAGAGAGGAATGAAAGAGGGACACGTTCATCAAAACAGGAAGTGAAACAAGTAAAAGTCATCTTTCATGCTAATATTAATACAGTATACACTACTCAGGAATGTCACAAAAGCGGCAGGTATATTCAGCACCACGGACAAGTAGGATTATAGGAACAGAAGTAAGCAATTTGACCTATCAGCCTTCCAGTAACAATGTGAGGATGTAGCCATATGTAAAAAAACGTAGCCATTAATTCATTGCATAACAGGTAGCTCTTCACCAAAGTGAATTATCTGCCATTCCCAGCATAGAAATTGCTTGTAAATTATTTTCTTGCGTCGGTGTCCCTGACACCTAAGTCATTGAAAGGCAATGTAGGATGACAGGGCTTTAGATATAGAAAATCACTTTTGGACGATTCTGGAGGGAAACACACGGTATATCGATAAACCTATGTGTGACCAGGCTCAGTATAATTCAATGGTTCGTTTGCTCCAGGTATCCGGTTTAAGGCATCATTCGAATTCCTCTGTCTTTAACAACAAATTGTAGAGCTGTAGCCTTCGGCAATATTTCCATCTTGTGAAAACTTCAGGACGACCAGAAAAATGATGGTTACAAGAAACAAAAAGGAAGTTGATACTAAAATGATGATTAAATAACGATTTAAAGGCGAAAAACACCACGACTGTCCGGGATAGTCCATTCGTTCAGATTCTGATTTCCTGCGAGAGAAGCCCCACAGTGAACAGGCTGGAATCAGGGGCCTCCAACAGTTGATAAGAAAGCCATGAGTTCTGATCGGAATCAGTATCAGTCGAGGCTAACTTGGTGACCATGTATCCTGGAAATACTGATTGGGGCGCCATCTCCACTGATGTTGAACGGTTCCAGGTTAAAGGTGAAACAATAATTGGAGTATTGTCTTTCACGGTGTCGATGCTGCTTGTTGGGGGTTTTCCAGAATCCTGATCATAAACTTTGATCTGGAAATGTTTCAGACGCTCATAGTCAAAGGAACGCAGTGCGTAAAGGTTCCCACTTCTTGAGTTAATAGTGACGTAAGCAGACACAGATATATCTTGCATTTACTTCTTCAGAATCGAATTGGAGATTTCCCATTCTGATCCAAATCGGAATCTAAAGTGGTAACAGCAAATTTGGACGCACCAGGAGTATTGTTCTCCATCAGATACACATTATATGATGATTGCGTAAACCTCGGCGCATTGTCATTTATACCAGTTACCAAAAATGAGATGTTTTTACTTGATGAAAGAAGAGGACACCCTCCGTCCCAGGCTGAAATGGAGATGTTGTACAATGGGGCCATTTCAGGATCCAGAATATCATTGGCAATCAACTGATAGTTGTTTTTCAATGGTTTTTTAAGCTTACACTGAATATTTACTGGAATCTGACAGTACATTTGACCGTATTCGTCCGAATCTGGATCCGTTACACGGATCACAGCTATTACAGTCCCCAAAGGAGCAACTTCCCGCAATGTGCGGGCCACCACGGTCACTTCCAACTCAAGGGTAAGTCTCGTGTCAATTAGTCCGGCTGCAACTTTGGCGTTTCCTGTCATTCCGGCTGGACCATTTTCCACAACTTGTACATTAAGTTTATAAACACTTGGTTCTTCAAAATCCAGAATTCCTTGAACTCTGATCTCCAGTTGCCCGGTGCAATTTGAACAACTCGTCAATCTTTTGCCAGCGCGTTCCTGGCGCAAGTAATTCCCTAATCTGCAGAATTAATTTTACGGGAATCTGGGTGTATTATCGCTTTCATCTAATATCTCCACTGCAACGGGATGTATTTCCAAAGGATTATCGAGCGCTATTTGAAAAGAAAGGGAACAGGTGGAGCTTTGTCAACAAATGTGTTCCCTGTCGATACTTTCATTAACAAATATATTCCCATTCTTCACATTTACCTCCATATCATCAGAGACCAGCCTAAACTTGCCAGCCGTTAATTCCCAAACGTTTAATCTTAAATCGTCGGCAAAATTCCCAACAAAGATCCCATGCTCCACCTCCTCGGGACTCGAGTACCGAATTGGTCCTGTAACCAAGTCCGACACACAGCCGGGAAATAAAAAGTGCCCGGCTGCTGAATGTATTCACCATTGTTCTGGGCTTGATTTTCTGGTAAAATTGCAAAATATCTTCTAATTGTTTACGTTAATTTGTCATTTATGCCACCACAAATAGTCGAATATATATTTAAATACTAATACTGAACCGAGCAATGCAAGGGCTCGACCAGGGCAGCTTTTCTGAACATGACCGCACAGCAGAAATGTAGGTACCGTCTGTCTCTTCGCTTCTGTTCTGTGTTTCCCTGAAGGGGAGGAGGTAGATCTCTGGCAGCGTCTCAGCTCCTTATCGGTAGACAGCAACAGGAAGAGCCTCAACCAATAACTGCAGCAACTGTTCTTAAAGCTAGACTGTTTCGAAATTATTTGTTTCATAACGAACCGGAATGTTTAGGAAGCTGATAGCCGTACATGTATCGTCCGATTTATTGTTACTCAGTATTACTTGTGGTTTACCTAATCCAATCTATAGATTTCCATTAGGAGCATCCTGATACAGGTAAGCAAACGTCCTACTGTTGGGAAGCGGCGTCCAAGCTCTGAATACATTTGCCAATACGTGTAAGGATTTTTGTGGAAAAAAAGCCTTCCAATATATATTTTGAGAGGATAATTTTAGCTCATATTGACGTTTTCAAATTGTTCTTTTGTTATAATTAAGTTCGTGGATAATATGTTCACTTCCTTCAAATAACTATTGTATGAAATTAAATAGTAGCAAAATGTGATTATATTTTACATTCTTAACAAATGGAGTCAGTGCAAAATAAAAAAGGCATGTATTCAGTCAATGGTCAACGTCACGTAACTAGGCATTATGCTGATTCCATTGACAGTATAGTATTCTTCCGGTCGGATAACAATAGATTATATTGCATTCTCCATTTAGCAAGTGGACGTGGCTGATTTATTTAGGTTCTGGCTGAGAAATTGATAATAGTTCGTTCCTACATCTTGTAGAAGACTGATTTCAAAAATTAGTGCCAGGGAGTTATTTTGGCTCCAACTGCATTTTCATTATGTCCAAGAACCAAAGAAAGCGTCGCTAATTGACCACTAAGTCGATGCAATAGTGTAATTTGTTACTTATATTTGAACCCAAATTAGCACGATCGACTGTTGTCGATGCACTTTACACCTTGCGTTATCTTTGCGATGATTACAATGGATGATACGACGTTGTGATGAAAATGTGGACAATAATTTTCCGTATCGTTAAAGAATTATAGGATCTTACAGAACAGAGGGAGATCATTCGGCCTATCGTTCCTGTGACGGTTCGTTGAAAGACAGACATCCAATAAATTCCACTCAACCAATCTTTCCCCATAGTCCTGCAAATTCTTCCTTTTCAAGTGTATATCCAATTTCCTTTTGAAAGTTAGC
The DNA here is from genome assembly GCF_035084215.1 of Heptranchias perlo. Taxonomy (NCBI): domain Eukaryota; kingdom Metazoa; phylum Chordata; class Chondrichthyes; order Hexanchiformes; family Hexanchidae; genus Heptranchias; species Heptranchias perlo. The sequence continues at coordinate 8,378,578 of NC_090338.1, read as the reverse complement.
ATTGAATCGGCTTCCATCACCCTCTCAAGCAATGCATTCCAGATCATAACAATTGGCTGCATAAAAACAATCTCCTCATCTCCCGCTGGTTCTTTTGCTAACTTTCATAAATCTGTGTCCTCTAGCTACCGACCCTCCTGCCTGTGGAAACAATTTCTCCTGTATTACTTTCTCAAAACCTCTCATAATTTTGAACACCTCCATTAAATCTCTGCTTAACCTTCTCTGCTTTTAAAGATAACAAACGCAGCTTCTCTAGCCTCTGCAAATAACTGAAGTCCCTCATTTCTGGTATCATTGAGATATCGTTGAGGCAACATTTTGATTCTGAGCCATAGTGACCACTAATTCGGTAGACTATCCTATCACACAGAATTATAATGAATAATGATGGAGGAAACTGCAGAGAAAACTGTACCACTCTCTCTGCTACGTCATCCAACGATACGAGAGGCTTTAAAGGATGTCTTAAAAGGGATCGATGTATGTCAAGCAAAATTAAGAAAACCTTTATTGAACTCCAAAGTATTATTGTTACAACTATTTAATTTAGCCTCTAGTCCCAGTTACACAACTGCATGAACATTGTCTCTGATCACCCTGATCGTAATTTACAAGGCTTTAGAGCAAGCAAAAATGATTGTCTTTTGTCACTCTTGCTTGTTCAAGTTGTGAGTATTTTTAATGTTAAATGAATGTATTGCAATTAGCACCAAGGTGACAGTTTTATCTGAATCGGAAGTTCGCTAAAACGGGATGTTTGTACCATCCAGGAGATAGCATCAGTGCCATTGTACGAATAGGTCAAATTCCATTCGTTTTAAATGTATTCTGGGATTTTTACTATTGCTTTGTAGGTTGAATTTCAGAACTCTGTCCAGTATTTTAAGAAAATTAAATTGTATATACATATATATATATATATATATATATATGTATATTTATATATATTTCTACTTTGAACTTATAATCCCTCAGTACAACAGTGATTATAATTCAAAGATACTTCATTGGCTGTAAAGAGCTTTGGGGCGTCCTGGGGCCGTGAATGGCGTCATATAAATGCAAGTCTTTCTTTCATTTAGAAGTTCATAATATTTCGTGCCTACATCTTGTAGGAGAGACTGAATCTCAAAGTTGGAGCAAGGGAGCTATTTTGCTACCAACTGCATTTTCATTATTTCCTCGAAAAAAAGAACGCCTCGCTAAATTACCACCAAGCCGACAAAATAGTGTATGATTTTTTTAAAAAAATCATTCCTGGTATGTGGGCGTCGTTGGCAAGGGCAGCATTTATTTCCTGTTCCTAATTGCCCTTAGGAAGATGGTGGTGAGCCGACTTCTTGAACCGCTGCGGTCCGTGTGGTGAAGGTACACCCACAGTGCTATTAGGTAGGGAGTTCCTGGATAAGGGAACTTAATGTAACATTTCCAAGTTTGCAGACGACACAAAGCTGGGATGGAATGCGAGCTGTGAGGAGGATGCAAAGAGGCTCCAATGTGATTTAGACAAGTTGGATGAGTGGGCAAGAACATGGCAGATGCAGTATAACGTGGATAAATGTGAGGTTTAGTTATAAAAACAGAAAGGCAAACTATTATCTGAATGGTGATAGATTGGGAAAAGGGGAGGTGCAACGAGACCTGTGTGTCCTTGTACACCAGTCGCTGAAAGCGAGCATTCAGGTGCAACAAGCAGTTAGGAAGGCGAATGATATGTTGGCCTTCATTGCAAGAGTACAGGAGCAGGGATGTCTAACTGCTGTTATATAGGGCCTTGGTGAGACCACATCTGAAGTATTGTGTGCAGTTTTGGTCTCTTTATCTGAGGAAGGATGTCCTTGTCATGGAGGGAGTGCAACGAAGGTTTACCAGACTGATTCCTGTGATGGCAGGACTGACGTATAAGGAGAGATTGGGTCGACTAGGCCTATATTCACTAGAGTTTAGAAGAATGAGAGGTGATCTCATCGAAACATTTAAAATTCCAACAGGACTCTACAGACTAGATACAGGAAGGATGTTCCCGATGGCTGGGGAGTCCATAACCAGAGGTCACAGTCTCAGGATACGGGGTATGCCATTTAGAACCTAGATGAGGAGAAATTTCTTCACTCAGAGGAAGGTGAAACTGTGGAATTCTCTACCACAGAAGGCAGTGGAGGCCAAGTCATTAGATGTATTCAAGAAGGAGATAGATATATTTCTTAATGCTGAAGGGATCAAGGGATATGGGGAATAAGCAGGAACAGGGTACTGAGTTAGATGATCAGCCATGATCATTTTGAATGCCGGAGCAGGCCCGAAGAGCCGAATGGCCCAATCCTGCTACTATTTTCTATGTTTCTATGTTCCAGGTTTTTGGCCCAGCGACAATGAAGGTACGGCAATATATTTCCAAGTGTGTGAATTGGAGGGGAACGTGCAGGTGGTGTTGTTCCCATGTGCCTGCTGCCCTTCTCCTTCTAAGTGGTAGAGGTCGCGGGTTTGGGCGGTGCTGTCGAAGAAGTCTTGGTGAGTTGCTGCAGTGCATTCTGTGGAATGGTACACACTGCCGCCAAGGTGCGCCGGTGGTAAAGGGAGTGAATGTTTAGAGTGGTCGATGGGGTGCCAATCAAGCAGGCAACTTTATCCTGGATGGTGTCGAGATTCTTGAGTGTTGTTGGAGCTGCACTCATGCAGGCAAGTGGAGAGTATTCCATCACATTTCTGACACGTGCCTTGGAGATGGTGGAAAGGCTCTGGGGAGTCAGGAGATGAGTCACTCGCCACAGAATACCAGCCTCTGACCTGCTGTTGTAGCCACATTATTTATGTGGCTGGTCCAGTTAAGTTTCTGGTCAATAGTGACCCCCAGAATGTTGGGGATTTGTCGGCTTTTAGACCCACTAATTTCTACAGTACTTTTTTTTAGTAATCTTAACTACTTTAAGTTCCTCATTCTCATTTGACCATTGGTTCCCTATTATTTCCGGTATGTTTTCTGTGCCTTCTACTGTGAAGACAGATACAAAATATTTATTTAACATCTCTGCCATTTCCTTATTCCCCATTATCATTTATCCTGTCTCTGCTGCTTCAGGGCCCACGTTCACTTTCACTATTCTCTTCCTTTTTACGTACCTGTAGAAGCTCTTAAAATCTGTTTTTATATTTCTTGCTTGTTTATTCTCATATTCAATTTTCTCCATCTATGTCAATTCGTGGTCACCCTTTGCTGATTTCTATGTCCCTCCCAATCTTCGGGCTTACTAATCTTTTTGGCAACATTGTAAGCCTTTTAATCTAATACTATCCTTAACGTCTCTAGTTAGCCACGGTTGTATCACTTTTCCCGTGCAGTCTTTATTCCACAAGGGAATGTATATTCGTTGAGAATTATGAATTATTTCTTTAAATATTCACAGTTGCTTATCTACCATCATATCTTTTAATCTAATTTCCCAATCTATTTTAGCCAACTCGCCACTCATATCTACTTAATTGCTTTTGTTTAAATTTAAGACGCTAGTTTCGGACTTAACTACATCACTCTCAAACTCAATATGAAATTCTATCATATTATGTTCACTCTGCCCCAGAGGATCTTTTACTATAAGATTACTAATTAACCCTGTCTCATTACACAATACTAAATCTAAAATAGCCTGTTCCCTACGTGGTTCCTCGATATATTGTTCTAGAAAACTGTCTCAAATGCATTCCATGAACTCGTCCTCCAAACTATTTTGCCAATTTGGTTTGCCCAGTCTATTTGAAGATTAAAGTCCCCCACGATTATTGTATCAACCTTGTTACATGTTACTCTACTTTCCTGACTTATACTCTGTCCAACACTATAATCACTGTTAGGGGACCTATAAACTACTCCCACCAGTGTTTTCTGCCCCTTGTTACTTCTTAGCTCCACCCGTACCAATTCTGATTTCTCACTACAGCCTTTATATCATTCTTTATTATCAGGGCTACTGCACCCCCCTCCCTCCCTCAGTTTTCATTTTGACTATCTTTTCTAAAAGTGGGGTACTCTGGAATATTTTAGTTCCCAACCTTGGTCATCCTGCAACCACGTCTCTGTAATGGCTACTAGATCAAACCTTTCTATCTCTATTTGTGCCATTAATTCATCTATCTTGTTAAAAATGCTTTGTGCATTCAGATATAGCACATTTAAGATTAACTTTTTACTTCTTTTCGCTGCTGTGACCAATGCCCTTTGTTAAACTCTCTGTCCCTTTCTGAAACTCTCCTCTTGCTTTTAGCCAAATCGCAACTCTACTCTACAGCCTTGACTTTTCTCTTTAGACTTATAAATTTACCCTTGTCTGAACCATTCCCCTTCTTATTAGTTTAAATCTAGTTTGGCAATAGCATAAGCTCTGAACACAATCTTTCAATCCTTCTTGGATATGGGAGTGATGCCAGAAGACTGGAGGATTGCAAATGTTACACGCCTGTTCAAATAAGAGGAGAGGGATAAACCTGCTAACTACAGGCCAATCAGGCTAAATCAGTGGTGGAAAAACTGCTAGAGACCATTGTCAAGGACAAAATTAACTCTCACTTGGAGAAGCATGGGTTAATGAGGGACAGCCAGCACGGATTTCTAAAGGCAAATCGTGTCTGACTAATCTGATTGAGCTCTTTGACGAAGTAACAGAGATGGTTGATGAACTTTCAAAAGGCATTTGTTAAAATACCACATAACAGACTTATTAGGAAATAGAAGCACGTGGTATTAAAGGGTTTGTGGTAACTTGGGTACGTAATTGGCTCAAGGATAAGAAGCTGAGGGTAGTGGTGAACAGATGTTTTCCTGACTGGAGAGAAGTTTGCAGTGGGGTTCTCCCAGGGGTCTGTATTAGGACCATTGTTTTTCTTATTATCTATAAATGACCTGGGCGTGGATATAAGGAGTAAAATTTCGAAGTTTGCGGATGATACAAAACATGACAACTTAGTAAATAGTAAGCACGATAGTAGAAGCCTTCAGGAGGACATAAACAGACTGGTGAAATGGGCAGACACATGGCAGATGCAATTTAATAAGGATAAGTGTGAAGTGATGTACTTTGGGAGAAACAACATGGCGATGCAGTATAATCGAAATGGTGTTATGTTGAGGGAGTGCAAGAGAGGAGGACCTGGGGGTGCATAGTCACAATTCTTTGAAGGTGGCAGTACACCATCTTAGTGAAGAAAATCCTCCTCACCTCAGTCTTAAATGGCTGACCCCTTATCCTGCGACGATAACCCCTAGTTCTCGATTCCCCAGCCAGGGGAAACAACCTGTCAGCACCTACCCTGTCAAGCCCACTCAGAATGTTTTATATTTCAATGAGATTACCTCTCATTCTTCTAAACTCCATAGAGTTTAGGCCCATTCTACTCAATCGCTCCAATTAAGATAACCGTTTCATCACAGGAATCAATCTAGTGAACTTTTGTTGCACCGCCTCCATAGATAAGGAGACCAAAATTGTATACCGAACTCCAGGTGAGGTGTCACCGAAGCCCTATACAATTGTAATAAGACTTCCTTAGGCTTGTCCTCCAACCCCATTGCAATAAGGACCAACATGCCATTTGCCTTCCTAATGGCTTGCTGTACCTGCATGTTAACTTTTTGTGTTTCTTGTACGAGGACACACAAATGTTTCTGAACACCGACATTTAATAGTTTCTCATCATTTAAAAATATTCTGTTCTTTTATTCTTCCTACCAAAGTGAATAATCTCACATTTCCCCATATTATAGTCCATCTGCCACCTTCTTGCCCAATCGCCTAACCTGTCTATATACCTTTGCGGACCCTTTGTGTCCTCCTCACAGCTTACTTTCCCACCAAGCTTTGTATCGTCAGCAAACTTGGACACGTTAGCTCTCAGCTGGAATGTTTTCTACAATTCTTTGCCCCGCACTTCAGGAAGGATGTCGAGACCTTGGAGGGAGTACAGAGGTTGTTTCCCAGAATGATCCCAGGGTCGAGGGACTTCAGTTATGTGGAGAGATTGGAGAAGTTGTGGTTGTTCTCCTTAGAGCGGAGAAGGTTAAGGATACACCTAATAGAGGTATTCAAAATTATGAGGGGGTTTAATAGAGCAAGTAGAGAGCAACTGTTTACTGTGGCAAGTGGGTCAGTAACCAGAATTCATGAATTTAAAATACTTGGCAAAAGAACTAACGGGGAAATGATCTGGATCGCAATGCCTGAAAGGGTGGTGAGATCAGATTGCTTAGGAACTTTCAAAAGATAATTGGAAATATACTTGAAGAGGACTAATTTGTAAGGTTACGGGAGAAAAACTGGGTTGTGGGACTCACTTGGGCAGCTCTTTCAAAGAGCCGGCATAGGCACGGCGGGCCGAATGGCCTCCTTCTATGCTGTAAGAATCTACGACTCTATGAATATAACTGCGACAAAACACCAACGCAGCAGCCGAGAGAGGAATAACAGGAACACGTTGATAATTACTTCATCAAAACAAGAATTGGAACGAGTAAAACCCAGATGTCATGCTAACGATAACACAGTATGTACTACTCAGGGCTTTCACAAAAGCGGCAGGTATATTCAGCATCATAGGACCATTGGAACAAGAGTAAGCAATTTAGTCTAGCATGCCTTCTACTACAAATTTCAGGATTTAGTAAAATATACAAAACTTATCCTCCAATCGATTAGTCTTCATCAAAGTAAATTACCTGTCAGCATAAAAGTTGCTGTCTAAATTATGTCGTCGTGTTGGTGTCCCGTATTCACATCACTGAAAGGCAAAGTAGGATGACACGGCTTTAGAAACAGAAAATCACTCTTGGATGATTCTGGAGATAAACACACGGTATAACGATAACCTTCACTCTGAACAGGTCCGTAATAATTTAAAGGTTGGTTTGGTGCAGGACTCTGACTGAATGCATTATTCGAATCCCTCCGTCTGAAACAACAAACTGGAGAGCTATATTCATCAACAATATTTCTGTCTTGTTTATACTTCAGGATGACCAGAAAAATGATGATTACAAGAAACAAAAAGGAAGTCGATCCTAAAACGATGATTAAGTAAGGATTTAGATCCGAAAAGTATTCCGACTGTCTGGTTTCGTCACTTCGTTCAGAAGATTTTTTTGTAACATTGGGCACTAATGAAAAGCAAATAGTGGCCATACTGGAGAGACTCGGCTGTCCATTGTCCTTCACACAGAGCACGAGTCTTTCTGTGACGATGTCTTGGTCTCTAATACTTCGAGTTGTTCTGATTTCTCCAGAGAAACGTCCCACAGTAAACAATCTGGGATCAGTGGCCTCTAAAAGTTGGTAGGAAAGCCGCGCGTTCTGACCGGAATCGGCATCATTGGCGATTACCTTGGTGACCAAGTATCCTGGATACATTGACTGGGTCACAATCTCCACTGATGCAGAACTGTTCCACATTAACGGTGAAACAATAACCGGCGCATTATCATTTTGGTCCAAGATAATAACATTAACGATGACAGTGCTACTCAGTGCGAGAGCGCCAGCATCCTGAGCTTGAACTTTGATCTGGAAATGTTTCAGTTGCTCGTAGTCAAAGGAACGCAGTGCGTAAATGTTTCCATTTTTGGAGTTAATAGTGACGTAAGCAGACCACGCTCCCTCTAGTCTCTGATCGTCCAGAATAGAATAGATGACGTCACAATTCTGGTCCCAATCAGAATCTAAAGCGGTAACAGCAAATATTGATGCACCTGGAGTGTTGTTCTCCATCACATACACATTATATGTGGATTGTGTAAACTGCGGAGCGTTGTCATTTATATCAGTTAACGAAACTAAGATGGTTTTACTTGTTGAAAGAGGGGGGGATCCTCCGTCCCAGGCTGAAATGGAGATGTTGTACCGTGGGGCCGTTTCACGATCCAGAATATCACTGGTAACCAACTTATATTTATTCATTGAAGACTTTTGCAGTTTGAATGGAACATCCCCAGGAATTTGACACTGTACCTGCCCATTTTCCCCCGAATCTGAATCCGTTACACTGATTACAGCTATTACCGTCCCGGCTACAGCATCTTCAGGGACTGTGCTGGATACCGACGTCACCTCTATCTCGGGGAAGTTATCATTAACGTCAGTTAATTCGACCATAACTTTGGCGTGTCCTGCCAATGCGGACAGAGCGCTGTCCACAGCTTGTACATCAAGTTCATAAACACTTGATTCTTCAAAATCTAGTATTCCTTGAACTCTGATCTCTCCAGTTACTGGGTTCAACTCGAACAACTCGCAAATCATGTGGGAAACGTGAGTGGTGAAAGAATATGTTAGCTCAGCGTTCATACCTTCATCTAAATCAACAGCATTGACTTTTGTAACTAAGGTACCTTTAGCGGCGTTCTCTGCTACAACCGCCCTGTATATTTCATGACCGAACAAAGGTGCGTTATCGTTGATGTCCACTATAGTAATAATAATCCGAGCTGTGCCAGATCGCTGAGGAATCCCACCGTCAATGGCCTGCAGTCCCAGATGAAAGGTTGACTCTTGTTCACGGTCCAAGGACTTCTCTAATAGCAGCTCGGCACTTTTACTCCCATCCTTTCTCGTCTGCACTTTAAGGCCGAAGTGTTCGTTTGGACTGATCTGATAAGTGCTGATTGTGTTTGTGCCCACGTCCGGATCATGCGCGCTCTCGAGAGGGAAGCGCGCTCCTGGCGCAATTAACTCACTGACCTGCAGGGAGAATTCGTCCTTGGAAAATTGAGGTGAATTATCATTTATATCTACTATCTCCACGGCAACTCGATGCATTTCCAAGGGATTATCGAGCGCTACTTCAAACGAAACGTAACAGGTGGAGCTTTGTCTACAAATCAGCTCCCTGTCGATTCTTTCATTAACAAATAAAATCCCATTCTCCAGATTTACCTCCATGTATTGCTTTCTGTCATCGGAGACGACCCGAAACTTGCGAGCCGATAATTCCCAAACGTTTAGTCTTAAATCTTCAAAGATATTCCCAACAATGGTGCCATGCTCCACCTCCTCGGGAATCGAGTAGCGAATCTGTCCCGAAACCTGGTCCGACACACAAAGCAGGAAAATAAAAGACGCCCCGCTGCTGACTGTATTCGCCATTGTTCGGGGCTGAATTTGTTGCGAAATTTCAAATTCACTTCTAATCGTTTACATTAACTCGTCTTTTATGCCACAACAATTAGTCGATTATATATGCATATAATAATCTTACAATGATACTATGCTATATTGAACCGAGAAATGCAAAGACTCAACCGGGGCAGCATTTCTGAATATGGCTGCACAGTATAAATGCCTGTCTCTTCGCTTCTGTTCTGTGTTTCTCTGAAGGGGAGGGGGTAGATCTTTGGCAGCGCCTCAGCTCCTTATTGGTAGACAGCGACACGAAGTGCCTCAACCAATAACTGCAGCAATTGTTCTTAAAGCTAGACCGTTTCGAAACTATTTGTAATAAAACGAACCGGAATGTTTTGGAGTGTACAAATAAAATTCCCCTCAAAAGCACATGTAAAATAGTAGTTTAGTTTGCAGTCTTATTTGTAATATCGTATAATATATTCCAGCAGCAGACATTCTCAGAATCCTCGCAATAACATCGTCCACGTCATCAATATTCGCCGATAATTCAAATCTATATTGTGATGCTGATAGCTGTACATATATCGTCTGATTTATTATTACTCAGTATTCCTGGTGGCTTGCCTAATGTAATCTATAGATTACTATTAGGATCATCCTGACACAAAGGAGCAAACTCCTACCGTCCAAGCTCTGAATATATCTGGCGATACATGTAAGGACGTTTTAGATCATATTGAAGTTTTTGAATAGTTCTGTTATTTTAATTAAATTCATGGATAATATGTTCGCTTTCTTCAAAATAAGCTTTGCATGAAATTAATTATTAGCAAAATGTGATTACTTATTACATTCTAAACAAATGTAGTTAATGTAAAAAGATGACACTTGTCAATGATTAACGTCACATAACTAGGAAGCATGCTGCTTCCATTGTCAGTATAGCAATCTTCAGCTCAGATAATAACAGGTTAGTATCGTTTTCTGCATTAAATTTAGACAGTGTGTGTCTTTAGCAAGTGGACGTGGCAGATTTATTTATGTCCGGACTGAGAAGTTGATAATACGCCGATCCTACATTTTATAGAAGGCTAATTACGAAAGTTGGTGTCAGGGAGCAATTTCGGCTCCAACAGGATATTCATTACTTCTATGAACGTCGCTAAATTGCCACCTAGTCGATAAAATAGCGTAATGTGTTACTTGCAGTTGAACCCATAACATCGCAATTAACTGCTGCAGATGTACTTAGACCCAGCGTTTTCTTTGCCATGAATGTTCAGTATAGTTACAGAATGATAGGTTCTAACAGCACAAAAGGAGACCATTCGGCCTATTATTCCTGTGTCGGTGCTTTGAAAGAGCGACCCAATAAATTCCATTCCTCGAATCTTTCCCCATAGCCCTACATTTTTTTCGTCTTCAAGTAGAAATGCAATTCATTTTTGAAAGTTACGACTGAATCTGCTTCCACCACCCTTTCGGGCTGTGCATTCCAAATCGCAATAACTCGCTGCCTAAACAAATCTCCTCATCTCCACGTGGTTCTTTTCCCATTATCTCAAATCTGTATCCTCCGGTTACCAATCCTCCTGCCAGTGGAAATAGTTTCCCCCTATTTAATTTACCAAAACCCCATATAATTTTGAACACCTGTATGAAATCTCCCCTTAACATTCTGTGCTCCAAGGAGAACAATCCCAGTTTCTCTAGTCGCTCCACATAACTGAAGTCCCTCATCACTGGTATAGTTGAGGCAAAAATCTGATTCTAAGCCATAAAGACTATTGATTAGATAGCTTATCCTCTCATTCAGAATTATAGCGAATGATCGTAGAGGAAACTGCAAAGTAAACCGTGCCACTCTCTTTGCTAAGTCATCCAATGATACGAGAGGCTTTAGAGGATGTTCTCAAAGTTCGCTAATAGAGGCTGTTTACGCCGCCGTGAAAGCAACATCAGGGTCATTGACCAAATAATCAAATTCCATTTTTTATGTATTCTGAGATTTTTACTGGGGTGCGTTGAAGATTGAATTTTTGAACTCTGTCCATTATTCTGAGAAAACGGTATATATATGTATCTATGTCTGTGTGAGGCAGTCCTTAAATATATATATATATATATATAAAATCCATTCCGGCCAATTGCCACTCCATCAGTCTACTCTCAATCATCAGCAAATTGATGGAAGGTGTCGTCGACAGTGCTATCAGGCGCCACTTACGAATAACCTGCTCACTGATGCTCAGTTTGGGTTCCGTCAGGACCACTCAGCTCCAGACCTTTTTATAGCTTGGTCCAAACATGGACAAGAGAGCTGAATTCCAGAGGTGAGGTGAGAGTGACTGCCCTTGACATCAATGCAGCATTTGACCGAGTGTGGCACCCAAGGAGCCGCAGTAAAATTGAAGTCAATGGGAATCAGGGGGAAAACTCTCCAGTGGCTGGAGTCATACCAGCACAAAGGAAGATGGTGGTGGTTGTTGGAGGCCAATCATCTCAGACCCAGAACATTGCTGCAGGAGTTCCTCAGGGCAGTGTCCAAGGCCCAACCATCTCCAGCTGCTTCGTCAATGAACTTCCCTCCATCATAAGGTCAGAAATGGGATTGTTCGCTGATGATTGCACAGTGTTCAGTTCCATTCGCAACTCCTCAAATAATGAAGCAGTCCGAGCCCATATGCAGCAAGACCTGGACAACATCCAGGCTTGGGCTCATAAGTGGCAAGTAACATTTGCACCAGACAAGTGCCAGCTGATGACCATCTCCAACAAGAGAGAGTCTAACCACCTCCCCTTGACATTCAATGGCATTACCATCGCCCAAACCCTCGCCATCAACTTCCTGGGGGATACCATTGACCAGAAACTTAACTGGACCAGTCATATAAATACTGTGGCTACAAGAGCGGGTAAGAGGCTGGGTATTCTGCGGCGAGTGACTCACCTCCTGACTCCCCAAAGCCTTTCCACCATCTACAAGGCACAAGTCAGGAGTGTGATGGAATAGTCTCCACTTGCCGGGATGAGTGCTGCTCCAACACTCAAGAAGCTTGACACCATCCAGGACAAATCAGCCCGCTTGATTGGCACCCCATCCACCACCCTAAACATTCAGTCCCTTCAACACCGGCGCACAGTGGCTGCAGTGTGTACCATCCACAGGATGCACTGTGGCAACTCGCCAAGGCTTCTTCGACAGCACCTCCCAAACCCACGACCTCTACCACCTAGATAGACAAGAGTAGCAAGCACATGGCAACAACACAATCTGCACATTCCCCTCCAAGTCACACACCATCCCGACTTGGAAATATATCGCCATTCCTTCATCGTTGCTGGGTCACAATCCTGGAACTCCCTTCCAAACAGCGCTGTGGCAGAACCTTTTCTACACGGACTGCAGCGGTTCAAGAAGGCGGACACCACCACCTTCTCAAAGGCAATTAGGGATGGTCAATAAATGTCGGCCTCACCAGCGACGCCCACATCCCATGAACGAATAAAAAAATAGCGATATTTCTGAAATTCGATCCCCACTGAAGCCAATGGAAAGCAAAATCGGGCGGGTGAACAATGGGCGCCGAACCTCTACCTCCCATTTTGTGCCTCCGGCCGAATTTAAACTTCACCTACCATGCACTTAGCAGTATCGGGGTGGGGGATGAGTTTATTTGCATTTCAATGCGACCAGTGCTTTTGAGGCAACGAGAGCGGTCCGAGGCTTTAGTAGCACTGGGAGCCGTCCCGAGATTTGGGAGGGGTGGGGATTTGACGGCATTACAGTGGGGGTGCTGGTGTTTCGTAGTATGGATGTGTGTGGGTGTGTGTGTGCGGGCGGGGTGGGGGGGAATAGGATCGAGCTCCTTGATGTAGCTTCGTTGTGAAAGGAAACCTGTGGTTTGTTAGAAATGTGGAAAGGGAAAATATTTGCCATAACTGTGGTTTGAATGTGAAGTTTGCCACATTGGTGGTTTACTGGCTTTTGTCAACAGTGAGCGGGGGGGGAGTGGGGGGCGGGGGCGGGGCGGGCAGACCGTGCACTGAGGGTAGGGAAATTATATGTCTAGCAGCACTGGTTTATAACTTTCTTCGGTCTCACTCTAAATACTGAACTTTGTGTTCTGTGGTTGATTCCTGGATATAAATTGTGGTGTCTATCCCTCTGTCCCTCTCTCTTTCATAGTATCATATTATGGTACTGCACAGGAAGAGGCCATTCGGCCCCTATTGCCAGTGCCAGCTCTTTGAAAGAACTTTCCAATTCGTCCCACTCCCCTGCTCTTTCCCTGTAAGTGTTTTTGCTTCAAGTATTTATCAAATTCCCTTTGAAAGTTACTATTGAATCTGCTTTCACGATCTTTTCAGGCAATCCATTCCGGATTAGAACTCGCTGTGTAGAAAAGGTCTTCCTCGTGATGCCTCTGGTTCTTTTGCCAATCACCTCCCTCTCTCTCTCACTCACAGATGAACATATCGTTATTTTAAATAGTATCAACAAAATGTAGATCATAATTAGAACTTTTAATATTCAACTCGTTTTGTTATTGTACAAAAACAAATCAAACCATTAAAGAGAGTATGTCTCTCTTTCTGGTACTTTGGCTTTAACGGACAGCTTTTAGGCAGTAGAATGTTTACATTTTCTCAGTGTGAACATCAAAAGTGATAATGGAATGTATTCGAGACGATTTCCTTGAGCAACAAGTCATGTAACCAAACAGGGAACAGGCTATTTTAGAACTTGTATTATGTAATGAGAGAAGGTTAATTAGTAGTCTCACTCTAAAATAACCTCTGGGGAAGAGTGATCACAATATGATAGAAGTTCACATTGAGTTTGAAAGTCACGTACTTAAATAAATCCAAATACATAGGTATGTGGGGTGAGCTGTCAAATGCAGATTGGGAAACTAAATTAAAGGGTTTTACAGTTGAAAAGCAATGGCAAACATTGAAAGAAATATTTCAATATTCTCAACTAGTACACATTCCATTGAGAAATAAAAACTCCGTGGGTGTAATGATCCACCTCTGGCTAGCTAAGGAAGTGAAGGCGAGTATTAGATTGAAAGAAGTGGCAATCAAAAAGAGCAATAATCCAGGGAATTGAGAACGTTTCAGAAACCAACAAAGGACCAGCAAAAAAATGGTATAAAGGGAGAAAATAGAATATGTAAGTAAACTGGCAAGAAATCTAAAAACAGATTGTAAACGCTTCTACAAGTGCGTAAAAAGCAAGACACTAGCAAAAGTTAGCGTTGGTCCCTTAGAGGCTGAGGCAGGAGAAATTATAATGGCGAATCAGGAAATGATAGATGCGTTAAACAAATATTTTGTAGACGACACAAAAAGCATACGAAAAATAATGAGGAACCAAGGGGTAAATGAGAGTGAGGAACCTAAAACAATTAATATCAGTAGAGAAAAAGTACTGGACAAACTAATGGGACTAAAGGCTGACAAATCCCTTGGACCTGATGGCCTACATCCTAGGGTTCTAAAAGACGTGGCTGTAGAGATAGCGGATGCATTGGTTATGATCTTCCAAAATTCTCTAGATTATGGAATAGTCCCAGTGGGCTGGAAGGTAGCAAATGTTACCTTGCTATTCAAGAAGCGAGGCAGAGAGAAAACCAGGAATTACAGGCCAGTTAGCCTGACATCGGTCATCCTGGAAATGCTGGATCCATTATGAAGGAAGTGGTACTGGGGCACTTAGAAAATCATAATATGATTAAGCAAAGTCAACATGATTTTGTGAAATCGAAATCATGACTAACGAATTTATTACAGGTTTTTGAGAATGTAACTAACAGGGTAGATAAAGGGGAACCAGTGGATGTAATATATTTGGATTTTCAAAAGATATTCGATAAGGTGCCACTTTAATGGTTGTTACACAAGGTAAGGGCTCATGGGGTTGGGGGTAATATATTATCATGGATAGAGGATTGGTTATAGGACAGAAAACAGAGAGTAGGGATAAATGGGTCATTCTTAGGTTGGCAGGCTGTAACTAGTGAGGTGCTGCAAGGATCGTTGCTTGGGCCTCGGCTATTTACAATCCATATTAATGACTTAGATGAAGGGACCGAGTGCAATGTATCCACGTTTGCTGATGATGCAAAGCTAGGTGGGAAAATAAGCTGTGAGGAGAACACAAAGAATCTGCAACTGGATATAGACAGATTAAGTGAGTGGGCAAGAAGGTGGCAGATGGAGTGTAATGTGGGAAAATGTGCGGTTATTCACTTTGGTAGGAAGAATAGAAAAACAGAATATGTTTTATATGCTGAGAAACTATTAAATGTTGGTGTTCAGAGAGGCTTGGGTGTCCTCATGCAAGAAACACAAAAGTTAGTATGCAGGTACAGCAGGCAATTAGGAAAGCAAATGGCATTTTGAGCTTCATTGCAATGGGGTTGGAGTACAAGAGCAAGGGAGTCTTACTACAGTCGTACATGGTTTTAGTGAGACTTCACCTGGTGTTTCGATACAGTTTTGGTCTCCTTATCTAAGGAAGGATACATTTGCCTTGCAGGTGGTACAATGAAGGTTCAGTAGACTAATTCCTGGGATGAGAGGGTTGTCCTATGAGGAGGGGTTGATTAAAATGGGCCTATTTTCTATGACGTTTAGAAGAATGAGAGGTGATCTCATTGAAGCATGTAAGATTATTAGGGGGCTTGACAGGATAGATTTTGAGAGATTGTTTCCCCTGGCTCGAGTCTCAAACTAGGGGGCATAGTTGCAGGATAAGGAGTCGGGGATTCAAGGCTGAGATGAGGATGAATTTCTTCATGCAGTGGGTTGCGAATCTTTGGAATTCTCTAACCCAGAGGGCTGTGGATTGAATATATTCAAGGCTGAGATGGATAGATTTTTGGACTCTGGGGGCATCAAGGAATATGGGGATCCGGCGGGAAAGTGGTGTTGAGTTCTAAGATCAGCCATGATCTGATTGAATGGTGCAGCAGGCTCGAGGGGCCGTATGGCCCGGTCCTGCTCCTATTTCCTATTTTATGTTCTTATAATCAGGTCACATGATAAAAGACTGGTTGCTTCATTTATTTTAAATGAGCTTACTTCCAATAAGGAAAAACACTTCCTCTGCGCACAAGCTACTTTGTGAAGTTTAGAGACCATAAAACAAAATCTGAAATAGGTGTGTAATCAGTATATTTTTTCCTTATTGATGTTCACACATACATGCAGTTTTTAAAGAAAAGTCCAACTGCAGATATTTACAGTGTGTTTTCTGCGCGTCCCAGGTACCCAATTTATTATAAAATAGACTACTTCACCAACAACTCAGTGTATTGCGTAAAATCTAAAGCAAATCTGAGAAATTATTTGACTTGGACAAAAGCGATTGCATTGCTGTGTATTATTTGTGGATAATATGTCGCATTTTAAGAAGGTGTGTTTGCTGAAAAAGTCAATGTTCTGATTACACGCAAGTGTAAAACCAAGGATTTTAATTTAGCGTGCGTTCTGAAAGAAAGCTTTTAGTTCTATGAGTTGCAATCAGTGAGGAAATAGTACCAGGCTCTGAAATTATGCCTTATGATAATAAACAGTTTAATGTACATGCGATAAAACATCAACACAGCAACGGAGAGAGAATTGAGAGAAGAAAAAATGACATGTATTTCATCAAAACATAAACTGAAACGAGTAAAAAGCCAGGTTTCATGATATCACTCTCATGGCTGACACAAAAGCACAGGTCCATTCAGCATCACTGACATGTTGGATCATGGGAACTAAAGTTAGTAATTCAGCCTTAGACTTTCTACTAACAACGAGAGGATTTAGCGAAATACAAAAAACTTACCCATTAATTTATCGCATAACAGATAGCTCTTCACCATAGTCGAATTCTGTCATTCCCAGCATAGAAATTGCTTCTAAATTAATATCTTGCTTTGGTGTCCCGGACACCCAAGTCATTGAAAGGTAAGGTCGGATGACAGGGCTTAAGAAACAGAAAATCGCTCTTAGATGATTGTGGAGATAAACACACGGTATAACGATAACCTTCAGTCTGACCAGGCCCGATATAATTTAATGGTTCGTTTGCTGCAAGTCTCCGATTAAAGGCATCATTCGAATTCCTTCGCCTGTAACAACACACTGTAGAGCTAAAGTCTTCGGCAATATTTCTGCCCTGTTTAAACTTCAGGACGAACAGAAAAATGATGGTCACATGAAACAAAAACGGAGTTGATCCTAAAATGTTGATTAAACAATGATTTAGAGGCGAAAAATATTCCGACTGGCTGGGTTTGTCCGTTCGGTGAGATTTTTCATTAACATTGGGCAAGATCGAAAAGACGATTGTGGCCGTTGTGGATAAGCTCGGCTGTTCATTGTACTTCAGACAGACAACCAGTCTTACTGTGATGATGGCTTGGTGGCAAAACAATTCGTATTGCTCTGATTTCCACATAGAGAATTCCCACAGTAAAGAGAGTGATAAGAAAGCCGTGCGTTCTGACCGGAATCGGCATCAATCGCGATTAACTTTATGACGAAGCATCCTTGATGCACGGACATCAGTGCAATCTCCACCAATGCTGAACTCTTCCACGTTAAAGGTGAAACATTAACCGGAACATTGTCATTTTGGTCCACGATAATAACATTCACGATAGCAGTGCTGCTCAGTGGGCGAGATCCAGTATCATGAGCTTGAACTTTGATCTTGAAATGTTTCAGTTGCTCAGTCAAAGGAATGCAGCGCTTAAATGTTCCCATTTCTTGAGTTAATAGTGACGTAAGCAGAAGCAGACATTTCTTGCATCTGAGTCACCAAAATGGAATAGGAGACTTCCCCATTCTGATCCAAATAAGGATCTAAATTAAACAGCAAATATAGAAGCACGTGGGGTGTTGTTCTACATCGCTTATTTAAAGATTGTATGAACCTCGGTGCATTGTCATTTATATCAGTTACCGAAACTAAGACGGTTTTATTTGTTGAAAGAGGGGAAGCCCGCCGTCCCAGGCTGAAATAGAGATGTTGTAAATCGGGATGGTTTCACGATCCAAAATATGATTGGTAACCAACTTACAGTTGTTTCTGAAAGATTTTTGAAGTTTAAATGGAAGTTGCACTGGTACCTGACATTATACGTGTCCATATTCTCCAGATTCTAGATCGGTCGACACCAAGGTCACGTCTATCTCAGGGGAGTTATCATTCGTGTCTATTAGTCCGACGATAACTTTGGCGTGTCCTGCAATCCAGTTGGACCGCTGTCTACAAATTGTACATCAAGTTCATAAACATTTGATGCTTCAAAATCCAGTACACGTTGAACTTTAATGTCTCCAGTTTCCGGATCCAATTTGTACAATTCGTGAATCCTTTGAGAAACGTGACTTGAAAAAGAATATTTTAGTTCAGCGTTTGTACCTTCAGCAGCGTGAATTGTTGTCACCAAGGTACGTTTGGGGATGTTTTCAGTTACACTCGCCCTGTAGATTTCACGATCGAACACTGGTGCGTTATCATTTGCGTCCACGACAGTGACCTTAATCCGTGTTGTGCCTGATCTAAGAGGAATGCCGCCGTCAATGGCCGTCAGTACAAGGTTAAAGGTTGGCTGTTGCTCACGATCCAAGGACTTCTCTAATAACAGCTCGGCACTTTTACTCCCGTCATTTCTTGTCTGGACTTTAATTCCGAAGTTTTAGTTTGGACTGATTCGATAAGTACTGATTGTGTTTATACCCACTCGTGCGCGCTCTCGTCTGGCAAGCGCGCCCCTGGCGCAATTACCTCACTGATCTGTAGGGAGAATTTACTGTTCGGATAATTAGGCGAATTATCATTTATATCTAATATTCCCACTGCAACGGGATGTATTTCGAAAGGATTGTCAAGCGCTACTTGGAAAGAAAGGGAACAGCTAAAACTTTGTCTACATATCTGTTCACTGTCGATTCTTTCATTAACAAATAAAATCCCATTTTCCACACTTACCTCCACGTATTGCTACCTGTCATAGGAGGCCAGCCGAAACATTGCGAGCCGATAATTCCCAAAAGTTTAGACTTAAATCCTTAGCAACATTCCCAACAAAGGCCCCATGATCCAGTTCCTCGGGAAACGAGTTGCGAATCTGTCCCGAAAGGACTGAAGAACAGACGACATAGCAAAGAGAGTGGATCATGACCCGAGTGAGAACTTGAGAATTTGTTGAGATTGGGAATCTGTTAAAGTAGTGGGCGAATTGAAATTGAAATTTGTTTAAAATTAACTTAGAACTTTAGAAGAAACTGTAAGTGAGCTAACGGTTAATAGAAACTGTATGTAAGTGGCAGTTAACAGTTAACAGACCATAAGACCATAAGAGATAGGAGCAGGAGTAGGCTATTCGGCCCCTCGAGCCTGCTCCGCCATTCAATGAGATCATGGCTGATCTGATTTTTATCTCAACTCCACTTTCCCGCCTTTTCCCCATATCATTTGACCCCTTGCTGATCAAAAATTTGTCTAACTCAGCCTTGAATGTATTCGAAGATTCAGCCTCCACAGCTTTTTGGGGTAAAGAATTCCAAAGATTCACGACCCTCTGGTAGAAGAGATTCCTCCTCATTTCCGTCTTAAATAGCGACCCCTTATTCTGAGACTATGCCCTCTAGTTTTATTTTACCCCATGAGGGGTAACATCCTCTCAGCATCTACCCTATCGTATCCCCTCAGATTCTTGTATGTTTCAATAAGATCTCCTCTCATTCATCTAAACTCCAATGAGTATAGACCCAATCTGTTCAATCTTTCCTCAGAAGACAACCCTTCCATACCCGGAATCAACCTAGTAAACCTTATCTGAACTGCCTTCAATGCAGGTACGTCCTTCCTTAAATAAGGGCACCAGAACTGTATGCAGTACTCCAGGAGTGGTCTCATTAGCATCCTGTAAAGCTGTAGCATGACTTCCTTGCATTTGTACTCCATCCCCATAGAAATAAAGGCCAATATTTCGGTTGCCTTCCGGATTACCTGCTGCACCTGTATGTTGACATTTTGTGTTGCATGTACGAGGACACCCAGATCCATCTGCACCACAGCATTTTGTAGTATTTTTCCATTCAAATAATATTTTGCTTTTATATTTTTCCTCCAAAAGTGGATGACTTCACATTCTCCCACATTATATTCGATCTGCCAATTTTTGCCCATTCGCTTAACCTGTCAATATCCATTTGCAGTCACTTTGTGACCTCATCGCAACTTGTTTTTCCACCTATCTTTGTATCATCAGCAAATTTGGCCACAAGACACACTGTTCCTTCATCCAAGTCATTGATATATATTGTAAATAGTTGAGGCCCCAGCACTGAGCCCTGTGACACCCCACTAGTTACAGATTGCCATTTTGAAAATGACCCTTTTATCCCAACCCTTCGTTTTCTGTTAGTTAGCCAATCCTCTATCCATGCCAGTATATTACCCCCAACACCATGAGCTCTTAGTGAATTCTGGAAGATTACAAACAATGCATACACTATCTCTGTAGCCATTTCCTTTAAGACCCTCGGATGCAAGCCATCAGGTCCAGGGGACTTGTCGGCCTTTAGACCCATTAGTTTACCTAGTACTTTTTCTCTAGTGATAGTGATTGCTTTTCGTTCCTCCCTCCCTTTGCCCCTTGATTTTCTAAGTTTAGTGGTATGTTATTAGTGTCTTCTGCTGTGAAGACAGATACAAAATATATGTTCAATTCTTCTGCCATTTCCTTGATTTCCATTATTATTTCCCCAGTCTCATCCTCTAAGGGACCAGTGTTTACTTTAGCTACCCTCTTTCTTTTTATATACTTGTAAAAGCTTTTACTGTCAGTTTTTTAAATATTTCTTGCTAGTTCGTTCTCATAATATACTTTCTCCCTCTTTATTATTCTTTTAGTCATCCTTTGCTGGTTTTTAAAATTTTCCCAATCTTCAGGCTTACCAGTAATCTTTGCCATGTTGTGTGCTTTTTCTTTTAACCTGATACCATCCTTGACTTCCTTAGTTAGCCATGGTTGGTTCACCCTTTTTGTGGAGTCTTTCCTCCTCACGGTGATATATTTTTGTTGCGAGTCATAAAATATCTTTTTAAATGTTTACCACTGCTTATCCACCATCATACCCTCTAATCTGTTTACCCAGTCCACTTTAGCCAATTCCACCCTCATTCCTTTATAATTGCCCTTATTTAAGTGTAATACAGTAGATTCAAACCAAAGATCCTCGCTTTCAAACTGGATGTGAAATTCTATCATGTTATGATCATTCCTTCCCAAGGGATCATTTAATTTGAGATCATTAATTAATCCTGTTTCGTTATTCATTGCCAGATCCAAAATGGCCTGTTCCCTGGTTGGTTCCCCGACGTAGTGATCTAAGAAACAGTCCCTAATACACTCTATGAACTCCTCCTCAGGGCTATATTTGTCAATTTTATTTGTCTAATCTATTTGAAAGTTAGGATCGCCCATGATTATTGCACTGCCTTTTCTACAACCCCTCCTTATTTCCTGATTTATATTTTGCCCTACAGTGTAGCTACTGTTAGGGGGCCTATATATTACTCCCACCAGTGACTTATTTCCCTTGCTATTTCTTACCACCTCCCAAATTGATTCGACATCTTGATCTTCTGAGCCAAGATCATTTCTCACTATTACACCAATTTCCTCCTTTATTGACAGAGCTACTGCACCACCTTTAGCTTTTGTGCTATCCTTCCGAAATGTTAAATAACTCTGAATATTTAGCTCCGAACCTTGGTCACCTTGCAACCACGTCTCTGTAATGGCCACGAGATCATACCCATTTGTTTCTATTTGTGCTGTTAATTGATCTATCTTATAACGAATGCTGCACGCATTCAGATAAAGAACCTGTAATTTTGTCTTTTTACCATTCTTTCCTACCCCGGCCCCATTTGCTAGTGCCCTCTTAAGTTTGTACGCTCTGTCCCTTACTGACACACTCTGTTTATCATTATCCCCAACACTTTCCTGCACTACTTCTTTGTCTTTTCTCTTTTTCAATCTAAACTTTGCCCCACCTAAGCCCTCCCCACCCCCCACCCCCCACTCTATTTAGTTTAAAGCCTTATCTACCACACTAGTTATTCGGTTTGCCAGAGCACTTGTCCCAGCATGGTTCAGGTGAAGCCCGTCTCAACGGAACAGCTTCCTCTTTCCCCAGTACGGATGCCAATGCCCCTTGAATCGAAACCCACTTCTCCCACACCAATCTTTGTGCCACGCATTCATCTCTCTGATCTGATTTACCCTATGCCAGTCAATCAGCAGTAACTGTTTGCCTGAATAGAGGGTAATTAGTGTGAGCTTGAAGCTGATTGTGCAGGTTCAACTGCTGTTCTCAATGGCTGTATTTAACGTAGAAGTTTATCTTCTGAAGCACAGAGTGCACTGTAAAGAGACTGGATCTTGAACCAAAAGGGAACTTGAGAATTTGGTGAGAGTGGGAATTAGGTGTAGAGGGGGAAGGATGAGCTATTTTTAAAAAAACCAAAAGAAACCCAAAACAAACTAAAAAGTAATTATCTATAATTAAATCGATAATTTAGTCAAGAAAGCAGCGCTGAGCACTAGGGGAGGAGCCCCAGGTATCAGTACAAAATTTGGAGCTGAGCAGAGTCGAGAGCATCAGGGGAGGAACCCCATTCATTTGGAACTAAGAGAGTGACATCGCTGTGAGGTCACAGTGAACAGAGAGGAGGAGCTCTGAGCGACCTGATAAATGGGTAGGTTATTCGAGGTAAGTAAACTTTAAGTAAATTAATAATCATCGAGTTTCAAAAGGGAGTTTAGAAAAAAACAGGTTTTATAAATATAATGGACGGGCAGCTGAGACCCATTGCCTGCAAGTACTGCGCCATGTGGGAACTTCAGGACGCTTCATGTGTCCTGGAGGGCCACATGTGCAGGAAATGCCTCCAGTTGCTCGAGTACAAGCTAAGGGTTTCAGACCTTGAGGTGCAGCTGGAGTCATTGGAAGGTTTCCTGCATCATACGTTCCAGGAGGTAGTCATCTCTCAGCTACAGAGAGTTCAGGATAGCAAATGGGTGGCCATCCGAAAGGGCAGGTAGAGGTAGACAGTGCTGGTATCTTCTAGGTGTGGGGCACTCTCAAACCGGTATCCAGCACCAATGAGGGTGACAATACTGTCACAATTAGAAAGCAAGTCTTTAGAAGAGCCCCTTTCAATACTACTTGATTGATCAATTATTTTAATTTACTAGTGGATCTCCAGTTGTTTAGCCCAGAAAAGTTAAGACAAAACAAACTTCCGCCAGGGTGTATCAGTGATATTGTAGGCGTAAGTATGGGGATCCTCAAATTCTGGAGCTTATGTAGCTCTACCTAGGGGCAAGGTTGTGCAACTGCATTCATGATTGTATGTGGCAGATGGAGCGAGCGGCATAAGTGCATACAGTTGAACAGAGGTTTTGCTCAGTGGCGGTTTCCTGGCATCTGTCAGCAGTGAAGGAAAGATGATCAGGGTATGCATGTCGCGGTGGGGTGGGGGTGCGAAATTACTTCCCAGTCTAGCATTCTAGGGGATCTCTGTACATTCTGAACTCGGTGTTTTGATATTGCTTGCTCCACGTTCGGCGCGGACACGATGGGCCGAATGGCTTCCTTCTGTTCCGTAAATTTTCGATGATTCTATGACGTGTATCTCTGTGTCTATTTCTCTCTCTCTCACACACACACACACAGCACCAATTTTTTTAAGTAACTAATCTAAAAATGAAAAGCTTTTGAGTGGAAACTGCTAGGATAGTCCATCAGTATACTGGACTGAACGATACTGATGCATCCTCAGAAATTAGTCACACGACGCGTGCTCAGACTGCACAGCCCAAATTCATCACAAAGAGTCACATCTACATGCAAAAATATCAATTCTAAATCCAGGCTTTTAACGGAGGATGGCCTTCAAGTGAAAACTTTAAAAAGAAAGACTTGTATTTATACAGCACCTTTCACGAGGTTAGGACGCCCCAAAGCAGCTTACAGCCAATGAAATTCTTTTGAAGTGTGGTCACTATTGTAATGGAAGAAACGCGGCAGCCAATTGTCGCACAGCATCTCCCACAAACAGCAATGTGAGGTCATAAAAAAACAATTCAGTTGGTAACTTGAATCATATGATTGAAAAATATGTAATATTTGTGATTTTTTTTATTTGGCCTAAATCCTTATTTAGACCATTAAAAATGTTAATCAGTGGAGGAAAATAGCAGCTTAAAAATATTTTGAAAACATTTTAAGTAATTTGTAGGAAGCCTGAGGCTATCGCTTTCACCATAAAGTACCAGCTACCGTGCGTGTCACAGTCTGTAACAGGGAAGTGTGATATTTTTCCCTTTGAAGAACACTATACAGCAACACCAGCAGAAGGCTGGAACAATATTGCAGGAGAGAGGGCCTCAGATTCCTGCGGCATTGGGATCAGTTCTGAGGCAGGTGGAATCTGTTCAAGATGAACTGGTTACAACCTACAGAGTTGGGACCAATGTCCTCGCGCGGAGGTTAATTACTGCTGTGGGGGAGGGTTTAAATTCATTTGACAGTGGGATGAACACGAAGAGGAAATATGAGAGAGCAGAAACAAGGCGCCCAGAGGGCTGGAAGGGACAAGTAGCAGTAGAGTAAAGAATAGTTTAGTAAAAGACAGCGGGAAAATGCGAGGCTGTAAAAGATGAGATTGGAGTGCATATGCATAAATGCACATAGCATGGTAAATAGGGCTGGTGAGCTTCAAGCTCAAGTCGTCACATCAAAATATGATATGGTGACCATAACAGACACTTGTCTCAAAGAAGGGGAGGATTAGGTACTTAATACTCCTGGCTACATGGTATTCAGGAAAGATAGGGAAGGCAAGAAATGAAGGGGGTAGCAGTATTGATCAAATAAACTAGTATAGCACTGGAAAGGGATGATTATTTCTTGGGTCAAAGAAACAATCTATTTAATTCGAATTAAGGAACAATGGAGGAGCTATTACGCTACTGGGTGTACATTATAGGCCACCAAAGAGTCGGAAGGAGATAGAGGAGAACATTTGCAGTCAAATTACAGAAAGATGCAAGAACTAGCGAGTAGTGATAATGGGGTACTTCAATTATCCCAATATAGACTGGAACACTAACAGTGTAAAGGAATGATGTGGAGATGCCGGTGATGGACTGGGGTTGACAATTGTAAACAATTTTACAACACCAAGTTATAGTCCAGCAATTTTATTTTAAATTCACAAGCTTTCGGAGGCTTCCTCCTTCCTCAGGTTCCAATAACGTTCACCTGAGGAAGGAGGAAGTCTCCGAAAGCTTGTGAATTTAAAATAAAATTGCTGGACTATAACTTGGTGTTGTAAAATTGTTTACAAGTGTAAAGGAACAGTGCCTTTCCAGCCCAAACAGGAAGGAAACAGTGCTGGATCCAGCACTGGGGAAGAAGTGGCACAGGTGGAGCAGGTCTCAGTGTGGGAGCATTTGGGACACAGTCATCATAATATTATTAGGTTTAGAATAGTTATGGAAAAGAACAAGGAATAGTCAATGTGAAAATGCTTAACCGGAGGAGGGCAAATTTCAGTGAGTTAAAAGGGTATCTTGCCCAGGTGGATTGGAATCAAAAATTGGTAGGCAAAACACAAATGGAACAATGACCTTGAAGAAAGAATTGGCTCGGCTACAGAGTAGACACATCTCTACGAGGGGGAAAGGAAGCGGATCCAAAGCTAGAGCTTCCCGGACGACTAAAGATATAGAGATTAAAATAAAACAGAAAAAGAAGCCTTATGACGAATATAAGGTTCATAATCTAATAGAGAACCAGGCTGAATGCGGAAAATACAGAGGAGATCTAAAAAGGGGACTAAGAAGGACAAATAGAGAATATGAGAATAGATTAATGGCTAACATAAAAGGGAACCAAAAATTGTTTTATGAATATATAAATAGTAAAAGGATAGTCAAAGGAAGCGTGGCATTGATTCAGGATTTTAAAAATCATCTTGTGGAGACAGAGGGCATGGCTGAGACACTAAATCAATACTTCGCATCCGTCTTCACTAGAGAAGAGGATGCTGCCATTGTAGCAGTGAAGAAGGAACAAGTAGCGATGTTGGATAGAATAAAAATAGAAAAGAGGAGGTACTTAAAGATTGGCAGGACTTAAAGTAGAAAAGTCACCTGGTCCAGATGGGATGCATCCTAGGTTACTGAGGGAAGTAAAGGGGGGAATTTCAAAGGCTCTGGGCACAATGTTACAATCCTCCTTAGAAAGGGGGATTGTGCCGAAGGACTGGGTGATCGCAAATGTTACACCCCTGTTCAAAAATGGGAAGACTCATAAACCCAGCAGTTATAGGCCAGTCAACCTAACATCGGTGGTGGGAAACTTTTAGAGACAATAATCGGGGACAAAATGACTTGGCACTTGGAAAAGTATGGGCTAATAAATGAAAGTCAGCATGGGTTTGTAAAAGGAACTTGCTTGAGTCCTTTGATGAAGTAATGGAGAGGGTTGATGAGTAAAGTGCGGTTGGTGTGTTTATGGACTTTCAAAAGGCATTTGATAAAGTACCTTATAATAGATTTGTTAGCAAGATTAAAACCCAGGGGATTAAAGGGACAGTGGCAGCATGAGTACAAAATTGGTTAGGGGACAAAAAGCAGAGTGTAGTGTTGAATGGTTGTTTTGCAGACTTGAGGGAAGAACACAGTGGTGAATTATTCTGTTTCATTTTAATCTCTATATCTTTAGGCATCCGGGCAGCTCTAGCTTTTGATGCCTTTCCTTTCCCCTCGTAGGGATGCGTCTACTCAGCACCCGAAACAATTCCCCCT
This sequence comes from Heptranchias perlo, assembly GCF_035084215.1. Classification (NCBI taxonomy): domain Eukaryota; kingdom Metazoa; phylum Chordata; class Chondrichthyes; order Hexanchiformes; family Hexanchidae; genus Heptranchias; species Heptranchias perlo. The sequence continues at coordinate 8,351,574 of NC_090338.1, read as the reverse complement.
TGAAGACCATTGTTCAATGAATGTTTTAATGATAGGCAAAATTAATGGTCAGTATTACGACCACTGCTCTTTTAGGTTTACATTAATGACCTGTAATTTGGTATAGATGGTAAAATTTCAAAGTTTGCAGATGAAAAGAAACTCAGAATTGTAGTATACAATGTGGAGGACAGACATCAGGAGGACATAGCCCAGACTGGTGAGATGGGCAAACACATGGTGGATGAAATTTAACGAAGTTTGAAATGATGAATTTTGGTAGCAAGAATGAGTAGAGGCAATATAAACTAAGTGGCATAACTTTAAAGGTGGTACAGGAACAGAGAGACCTGGGGGTGAACGTACACAAATCTTTGAAGGTGGCAGGACAAGTTGAGAAGGCTGTTAAAAAAGCACATGTGATCATGAGCGTTATTAATAGAGGCATAGAGTACAAGAGCAAGGAAGTTATGCTAAACCCTTATAAAACATTGGTTAGGCCTCAACTGTAGTAATGCTGAGCACCGAATTTTAGGAAGAATGTCAAGGCCTTAGAGAGGGTGCAGAAGACATTTACGAGAATACTACCATGGATGAGGCACGTCAGTTATGTGGCGAGAATGGAGAAACTGGGGTTGTTCTACTTAGAAGAGACACGGTTAAGAGGAGATTTGATAGAGGTGTTCAAAATCAAGGGAGATTGTGACAGAGTATATAAGGAGAAACTGTTTCCAGGACCTGAAGGGTCGGTAATCAGAGGACACAGTTTTAATGTGATCAGCAAAAGAGCCAGAGGCCGCATGAGGAAATTTTATTTTATGCAGCTAGTTGTAATGATCTGGAATGCTCTGCCTGAAAGGGTGGTGGAAGCAGATTCAATAGTAACGTTCAAGATGGAATTGGATAAATATTGAAGCGAAAAAAGTACAAGGCTATGGGGAAAGAGCAGGGGACAGGGACTGAATGGATAGCTCTTTCAAAGAGCCGGCACAGGCGCGATGGGCCGAATGGCCTCCAGCTGTGTTGTACCTACGACGATACTATGAAATAACAGGAACTAAACATACTTATAGAATCATAGAATCATAGAAGTTTACGACATGGAAACAGGCCCTTCGTCCCAACATGTCCATGTCGCCCAGTTTATACCACTAAGCTAGTCCCAATTGCCTGCACTTGGCCCATATCCCTCTATACCCACCTTACCCATGCAGCTGTCCAAATGCTTTTTAAAAGATAAAATTGTACCCGCCTCTACTACTGCCTCTGGCAGCTCGTTCCAGACACTCACCACCCTTTGAGTGAAAAAATTGCCCCTCTGGACCCTTTTGTATCTCTCCCCTCTCACCTTAAATCTATGCCCTCTCGTTATAGACTCCCCTACCTTTGGGAAAAGATTTTGACTATCTACCTTATCTATGCCCCTCATTATTTTATAGACTTCTATAAGATCACCCCTTAACCTCCTACTCTCCAGGGAAAAAAGTCCAAGTCTATCTAACCTCTCCCTATAAGTCAAACCATCAAGTCCCGGTAGCATCCTAGTAAATCTTTTCTGCACTCTTTCTAGTTTAATAATATCCTTTCTTTAATAGGGTGACCAGAACTGTACACAGCATTCCAAGTGTGGCCTTACTAATGTCTTGTACAACTTCAACAAGACATCCCAACTCCTGTATTCAATGTTCTGACCAATGAAACCAAGCATGCCAAATGCCTTCTTCACCACCCTATCCACCTATGACTCCACTTTCAAGGAGCTATGAACCTGTACTCCTAGATCTCTTTGTTCTATAACTCTCCCCAACGCCCTACCATTAACGGAGTAGGTCTTGGCCCGATTCGATCTACCAAAATGCATCACCTCACATTTATCTAAATTAAACTCCATCTGCCATTCATCTGCCCACTGGCCCAATTTATCAAGATCCCGTTGCAATCCTAGATAACCTTCTTCACTGTCCACAATGCCACCAATCTTGGTGTCATCTGCAAACTTACTAACCATGCCTCCTAAATTCTCATCCAAATCATTAATATAAATAACAAATAACAGCGGACCCAGAACCGATCCCTGAGGCACACGGCTGGTCAAAGGCCTCCAGTCTGAAAAACAACCCTCCACAACCAACCTCTGTCTCCTGCCGTCAAGCCAATTTTGTATCCAATTGGCTACCTCACCTTGGATCCCGTGAGATTTAACCTTATGTAACAACCTACCATGCGGTCCCTTGTCAAAGGCTTTGCTAAAGTCCATGTAGACCACGTCTACTGCACAGCCCTCATCTATCTTCTTGGTTACCCCTTCAAAAAACTCAATCAAATTCGTGAGACATGATTTTCCTCTCACAAAACCATGCTGACTGTTCCTAATCAGTCCCTGCCTCTCCAAATGCCTGTAGATCCTGTCTCTCAGAATACCCTCCAACAACTTACCCACTACAGATGTCAGGCTCACCGGTCTGTAGTTCCCAAGCTTTTCCCTGCCACCCTTCTTAAACAAAGGCACAACATTTGCTACCCTCCAATCTTCAGGCACCTCACCTGTAGCTGTCGATGATTCAAATATCTCTGCCAGGGGACCCGCAATTTGCTCCCTAACCTCCCATAACGTCCTGGGATACATTTCATCAGGTCCCGGAGATTTATCTACCTTGATGCGCGTTAAGACTTCCAGCACCTCCCTCTCTGTAATGTGTACACTCCTCAAGACATCACTATTTATTTCCCCAAGTTCCCTAACATCCATGCCTTTCTCAACCGTAAATACCGATGTGAAATATTCATTCAGGATCTCACCCATCTCTTGTGGTTCCGCACATAGATGACCTTGTTGATCCTTAAGAGGCCCTACTCTCTCCCTAGTTACTCTTTTGCCCTTTATGTATTTGTAGAAGCTCTTTGGATTCTCCTTTGCCTTATCTGCCAAAGCAATCTCATGTCCCCTTTTTGCCCTCCTGATTTCTCTCTTAACTCTACTCCGGCAATCTCTATACTCTTCAAGGGATCCACTTGATCCCAGCTGTCTATGCATGTCATATGCCTCCTTCTTCTTTTTGACTAGGTCCTCAATCTCCCGAGTCATCCAAGGTTCCCTACTTCTACCAGCCTTGCCCTTCACTTCATAAGGAATGTGCTTACCCTGAACCCTGGTTAACACACTTTTGAAAGCCTCCCACTTACCAGACGTCACTTTGCCTGCCAACAGACTCTCCCAATCAACTTCTGAAAGTTCCTGTCTAATACCATCAAAATTGGCCTTTCCCCAATTTAGAATTTTAACTTTTGGGCCAGACCTATCATTCTCCATAGCTATCTTAAAACTAATGGAATTATGATCACTGGTCCCAAAGTGATCCCTCACTAACACTTCTGTCACCTGCCCTTCCTTATTTCCCAAGAGGAGGTCAAGTTTTGCCCCCTCTCTAGTCGGGCCATCCATATACTGAATGAGAAATTCCTCCTGAATACACTCAACAAATTTTTCTCCATCCAAGCCCCTAATGCTATGGCTGTCCCAGTCAATGTTGGGAAAGTTCAAGTCCCCTACTATTACCACCCTATTTTTCTTGCAGCTGTCTGTAATCTCCTTACATATTTGCTCCTCAATTTCCCGTTGACTATTTTGGGGTCTGTAGTACAATCCTATCAAAGTGATCTCTCCCTTCTTATTTTTCAGTTCTACCCATATAGACTCAGTGGGCGAACCCTCGGATATATCCCCTCTCACTACTGCCGTGATGTTCTCCCTAATCAAGAACGCAACTCCCCTTCTCTCTGACCTCCTGCTCTATCTTTCCGAATGCATCTGTACCCTGGAACATTGAGCTGCCAGTCCTGCCCCTCCCTTAGCCATGTTTCAGTAATAGCTATAACATCCCAGTCCCATGTACCCATCCATGCCCTGAGTTCATCTGCCTTGCCCATCAGACTTCTTGCATTGAAATAAATGCAGTTTAATCTACACTTCCCTTGGTCTTTGCCCTGCTTTCTCAGACCATCTGTCCGGTCATGTTTTGTACACTCTCCCTTAATGCCTTTTCTTTCTGTCACCACTTTACTTCCCACTGACTTCCTGCATCGGTTCCCATCCCCCTGCCACATTAGTTTAAACCCTCCCCAACAGCACTAGTAAACACTCCCCCTAGGACATTGGTTCCAGTCCTGCTCAGATGCAGACCGTCGAATTTGTACTGGTCCCACCTCCCCCAGAACCGGTTCCAATGGCCCAGGAATTTGAATCCCTCCCTCTTGCACCATCTCTCAAGCCACGTATTCATCCTAGCTATCCTGTCATTCCTACTCTGACTAGCCCGTGGCACTGGTAGCAATCCAGAGACTACTACCTTTGAGGTCCTACTTTTTAGTTTAACTCCTAACTCCCTAAATTCAGCTTGTAGGACCTCATCCCGTTTTTTACCTATATAGTTGGTCCCTATATGCACCACGACAACTGGCTGTTCACCCTCCCCCTCCAGAAAGTCCTGCAGACGCAGGAGATTTTGCGCGCCACGGGTACATACATAATAAAAAATGAACAGATTACATACCTAACCAATCATAATAAAAAATGAACAGATTACATACCTAACCAACCATATCAAGTCTGGAACAAAGCTGAGAAGTTGTTTATCTTTGACATTTCAAATTAATTGCTACATAATTTAATTTTGGAAAGAATGTAACATTTCGAGATGGAAGTATTTACTGAAAAGCATCAACGTTATCATTGCATCCACTGATAAAAATATTGATTCAGCGTGGCATCAGAAAGAAAGACTTTGCTCTATGAAACGTCACAGTCACTGGTGAATGCATCCCAGGCCCTGAAATTATGCCTTGTGAAACTAATCAATTTAATATACATGCGATCCAACATGAAAACAACAGCGGAGAGAGGAAACATAAAGTGAAACAAGTAAAAGTCAGCTTTCATGCTCACATTAATACAGTATACACTACTCAGTAATGTCACAAAAGCGGCAGGTATGTTCAGCACCACGGACAAGTGGTGCTGAATCACGACTGATTATAGGAACATGAGTAAGCAATTTGGCCTATTAGGCCTTCTACGAACAATGTGAGGATTTAGCCATACATAAAACACGTACCCATTACTTCATCGCATAAAAGATAGTTCTTCACCAAAGTGAATTATCTGCCATTGTCAGCATAGAAATTGCTTATAAATTATTTTCTTGCTTTTGTGTCCCTGACGCCCAAGTCATTGAAAGGCAAGGTACGATGACAGGGCTTTAGAAATCCAAAATCACTTTTGGATGATTCAGGAGATAAACACACGGTATATCGATAACTTTCCTTCTGACCACGCCCAGTATAATTTCATGGTTCGTTTGCTGCAGGTTTTCAATGAAAAGCATCATTCGAATTGCTCTGTCTGTAACAACAAACTTCAGAGCTGTAGAATTCAGCAATATTTAAATTTCACGACGACCAGAAAAAATGATGACTATAAGAAACAAAAGGAAGTTGATCCCAAGACGATGATTAAATAACAATTTAGAGTCGAAAAATACTCCGACTGCTTGGGTTTCTCCATTCGTTCAGAGGATTTTTCTCGAACATTCGACGAGATTGAAAATGAGATTGTGACCGTACTGGAGAGACTGAGCTGTCCATTGTGATTCACACAGAGGACAAGTCTTTCTGTGATGATGTCTTTGTCCATTACACTTCGAGTTGCTCTGATTTCCCCAGAGAAAAGCTCCACAGTGAACAGACTGGGATCAGTAGACTCTAACAGCTGATAGGAAAGCAGTGAGTTCTGACCGGAATCGGCAGCAGCCGCGGTTACCTTGGTGACCAAGGATCCTGGAAATAGTGATTGCGGTGCAATCTCCACTGATGCTGAAACGTTCCACGTTAAAGATGAATCAATAACTGGAGTATTGTCATTCTGGACCAACATAATAATATTCTCGATGGCTGTGTTGCTCAGTGAAGGGGATACATCATCTTGAGCTTGAACTTTGATCTGGAAATGTTTCAGTTGCTCATCGTAAAAGGAGCGCAGCGCGTAAATGTTCCCATTTCTTGAGTTAATAGTGACGTAAGCAGACGCAACCTATCCTGAAGCTTAATCGGAATATTCACTGGAATTTGACACTGTAGATGTCCATATTCGCCGGAATCTGGATCCGTTACACGGATCAGAGCTATCACAGTTCCTGGAGGAGCATCTTCCCGCACCGCGCGGGCCACCACTGTCACGTCTATCTCCGGGGCGTTATCATTCGTGTCAATTAATCCGACTACAACTTTGCCGTGTCCTGTCATGCCGACAGAACCATTGTCCACAGCTTGTACATCAAGTTCATAAACACTTGATTCCTCAAAATCCAGTACACCTTGAACTCTGATCTCTCCAGTTGCCGGATGCAATTTGACCAATTCGCGAATCGTTTGGGACACGTGACTTCTGAAAGAATACGTCAGCTCAGCATTGATACCTTCATCTACATCAGCAGCATTATTTTTTATCACTAAGTAACATTTGGGGGCGTTTTCCGCTACACTCGTCCTGTCGATTTCATGATCGAATAAAGGCGCGTTATCATTGAAGTCCACAACTGTAATGATAATCCGAGTTGTGCCTGATCTCTGAGGGATCCCATCGTTAATGGCCGTAAACACACGATGAAAGGTTAACTGTTTCTCGCGGTCCAAGGACTTCTCTAATAACAGCTCGGCACTTTTAGTGCCTTCAGTTCTTGTCTGCACTTTGAGACCGAAGTGCTCGTTTGGATTGATCTGGTAATTGCTGACTGCTTTTGTGCCCACGTCTGGATCGTTTGCGAGATGAAATTGATTCAATAATTCGCAGGGAGAATTCATTTTTCGGGAATTTGTGTGAATTATCATTTATACCTAGTATTTCCATAGCAACAGGATGTATTTCCAAAGGATTATTAAACATGGAAACAAAGAAAATAGGAGCAAGAGTAGGCCATTCGGTCCTTCGGGCCTGCTCCGCCGTTCAAAATGATCATGGCTGATCGTCTAACTCAGTACAATGTTCCCGCTTTTCCCCCATATCCCTTGATCCCTTTAGCATTAAGAAAGATATCTATCTCCTTCTTGAATACATCTAATGACTTGGCCTCCATTGCCTTCTGTGGTGGAGAATTCCACAAGTTCAACACCTTCTGAGTGAAGAAATTTCTCCTCATCTCGGTTATAAATGGCATACCCCTTATCCTGAGACTGTGACCCCTGGTTCGGGACTCTCCAGTTATCAGGAACATCTTCCCTGCATCTAGTCTGTCGAGTCCTGTTAGATTTTTATATGTTTCAATGAGATCACCTCTCATTCTTCTAAATTCTAGTGAACATAGGCGACGTCGACCCAATCTCTCCTCATACGTCAGTCCTGCCATCCCAGGAATCAGTCTGGTAAACCTTTGTTGCACTCCCTCCATGACAAGGGCATCCTTCGTCAGATAAGGAGACCAAAACTGCTCACAATACTCCAGGTGTTGTCTCAACAAGGCCCTGTAGAACTGCAGGATTCCAAAGGATTATTTGAAATGAACGGGAACAGGTAGTGCTTTGTCCACAAATCTGTTCTCTGTCGATTCTTTCATTAACAAATAAAATCCCATTCTCCAGACTTACCTCCATGTATTGCTTACTATCCCCATCAGAGGCCAGCCGAAGCTTGCGAGCCAATAGTTCCCAAACGTTTAGTTTTAAATCCTCGGCGATATTCCCAAAAAAGGCCCCATGCTCCAGGTCCTCCGGAATCGAGTAGCGAATTTTACACACTGCAGCCACGGTGCAACGGTGATGAAGGGAGGTAATGTTTAGGGTGGTGGATGGGTTGCCAATCAAGCGGACTGCTTTGTCCTAGATGGTGTCGAGCTCCTTTAGTGTTGTTGGAGCTGCACTCAATCAGGCAAGTGCAGAGTATTCCATCACACTCCTGACTTGTACCTTGTACATGGTAGAAAGGCTTTGTGCAGTCAGAAGGTGAGTCACTCGCCACAGAATACCCAGCCTCTGAACTGCTCTTGTAGCCACAGTATTTATGTGGCTGGTCCAGTTAAGTTTCTCTTCAATAGTGACCACCAGGATGGTGGTGGGGGACTTGGCGATGGTAATGCCATTGAATGTCAAGGGGAGGTGGTTAGATTCTCTCTTTTTGGAGATGATTATTGCCTGGCACTTGCCTGGAGTGGATGTTACTTGCCACTTATCAGCCCAAGCCTGGATGTTTTCCAGGTCTTACTGCATGCGGGCACAGACTGCTTCATTATCTGAGGGGTTGCAAATGGAACTGAACACTGTGCAATCATCAGCAAACATCCCCACTTCTGACCTTATGAAGGAGGGAAGGTCATTGATGAAGCAGCTGAAGATGGTTGGGCCTGGGACGCTGCCCTGAGGAACTCCTGCAACAATATCCTAGGGCTTAGATGATTGGCCTCCAACCACCACTATCATCTTCCTTTGTGCTAGGTAGGACTCCAGCCACTGGGGATTTTTCCCCCTGATTCCCATTAACTTCAATTTTCTGGGGCTCCTTGGTGTTACACTCGGTCAAATGCTGCCTTGATGTTAAGGGCAGTCACTCTCACCTCATCTCTTTTGTCCGTGTTTGGACCAAAGCTGTAATGAAGTCTGGAGCTGAGTGATTCTGACGGAAACCAACCCAAGCTTCGTTGAGCAGATTTTTGGTGAGTAAGTGCCACTTGATAGCACTGTCGATGACACCTTCCATCACTTTGCTGATGATTAAGAGTAGACTGTTGGGGCAGTAATAGACCAGATAGGATTTGTCCTGCTTTTTGCGGACAGGATATACTTGGGCAATTTTCCACATTGTCGGGTAGATGTCATTGTTGTAGCTGTACTGGAGCAGTTTGGCTAGAGGCACGGTTAGTTCTAGAGCAGAAGTCTTCAGCACTACAGCCGGGATGTTGTCGGGGCCCATACCCTTTGCTCTATCCAGTGCACTCATCCGTTTCTTGATATCACGTGGAGTGAATTGAATTGGCTGAACACCATCTACTGTAATGGTGGGGATAACGGGAGGAGGCTGAGATGGATCATCAACTCGGCACTTCTGGCTGAAGATGGTTGCAAACACTTCAGCCTTGTCTTTTGCTCTCACATGCTGGGCTCTGCCCATCATTGAGGATGGGGATGTTCACGGAGCCTCCTCCTCCTGTTAGTTGTTTAATTGTCCACCACCATTCACGGCTGGATGTGGCAGGACTGCAGAGCTTTGATCTGAACGTTGGTTGTGGAATCGCTTAGCTCTGTCTATAGCGTGTTGCTTCCACTGTTTAGCATGCATGTAGTCCTGTGGTGTAGCTTCACCACGTTGGCACTTCATTTTTAGGTATGCCTGGTGCTGCTCCTGGCATGCTCTTCCACACTCCTCATTGAACCAGGGTTGATCCCCTGTCTTGTTGGCAATGGTAGAGTGAGTAATATTCCGGGCCATGAGGTCACAGATTATGCTGGAATACAATTCTGCTGCTGCTGATGGCCGACAGTGCCTCATGGATGCTTAGTTTTGAGCTGCTAGATCTGTTCTGAATCTATCCCATTTAGCACGGTGGCAGTGCCACACAACACATTGGATGGTGTGCTCAGTGTGAAGATGGGACTTCATCTCCATGAGGACTGTTCAGTGGTCACTCCTACCAATACTGTCATGGACAGATGCATCTGCGACAGGTAGATTGGTGAGGACGAGATCAGATATGTTTTTCCCTCGTGTTAGTTCGCTGACCACCTGCCGCAGGCCCAGTCTGACAACTATGTCCTTCAGGACTCGGTCAGCTCAGTCAGTAGTGGTGCTACCGAGCCACTCTTGATAATGGACATTGAAGTCCCCCACCCAGTTTACAATCTGTGCCCTTGCTACCCTGAGTGCTTCCTCCACGTTGTGCTCAACATGGAGGAGGACGGATTCATCAGCTGAGTGAGGGCGGTATGTGATTATCAGCAGGAGGCTTCCTTGCCCATGTTGACCTCATGCCATGAGATTTCATGAGGTCCTGAGTCAATGTTGAGGACTCCCAGGGCCACTCCCTCCTGACTGTATACCACTCTACCGCCATCTCTGGTGGGTCTGCCCTGCCGATGGGACAGGACATACTCAGGGATGGTGATGGTAAAGTCTGAATAAAGTCCGCACAGCAGAAACGCAGGCACCGTTTGTCTCTTCGCTTCTCTTCTGTGTTTCCCAGAAGGGGAGGGGGAACAACACTTCCAGCGTCTCAGCTCCTTATTGGTAGACAGTGAAACGAACAGCCTCACCCAATAACTGAAGCAACTGCATTTAAAACTAGACTGTTTCGAAATTTTATGTAATATAACAAATCGGAATGATTGGGAGTGAGCAATAAAAATCATCTCAAAACGCATATATAATATACAAATTTATTTTGCTGTCTTATTTTTAAAATCTGTATAATATATCGTAGCAGCAGAAATCCTCAGATTTTTCGAAATAACATCTTCCACGACATCAATAATCGCTGATGATTCAAATCCATTTGTGATCCTGATAGCCACACGTGTTGCGTACGATTTATTATTACTCAGTATTCCTTGTGGTTTACGCAATACAATCTATAGATTAGGAGCATCCTGACACAGGCGAGAAAACGTCCTACTGTTGGGCAATATATTTGGCAATACTTTACGAATTTATTTGGCAATGCGTGTATGGAATTAGTGCATTTATATAAAAAAAGTCTTCCAATATATATTTTGAGAGGTTCATTTTAGCTCATATTGAAGTTTAAGAATTGATGTTTTTATTTTAATTAAGTTCATGGACAATATGTTCACTTTCTTCAAAATAAGTTTTGCATGAAATTAAATATTTGCAAAATATGATTGTATATTACATTCTGAACAAATGCAGTTACTGTAAAAGAAAAAAGGCATGTTCTCAGTCAATGGTCAACGTCACATAACTACGAAGCATGCTGGTTCCATTGGCAGTTTAGTAATCTTCAGGCCAGATAATAACAGGTTGGTATCGTATTCTGCATTAACTTTAGACATCGTGGTGTCTTTAGAAAGTGGACGTGGCAGATTCATTGATGTCGGGGCTGAGAAGTTTAAAATATTCCGTTCCTACATCTTGTAGAAGGCTGATTCCGAAAATTAGAGCAAGGGAGTTTTTTGGCTCCCACTGGATTTACGTTATTACAAAGAACCAAATACAGCATCGCTCAGTTATCATCAAGTCGATAAAGTAGTGTAATATGCGACTTATATTTGAACCCATAACAGCGCATTGGACTGCTGTAGATGCATTTACACGTTGACTTTATTTTTCCGATGATTACGATGAATATTCTGTGTCGTTATAGAATCATAAGTTGCTACAGCACAGAAGGAGGCCATTTGGCCTATCATTCCTGTGCCGGTGCTTTGAAAGGGCGATCCAATTGAATACACACCCCGACTCTTTCGACATAGCAATGCAAGTTTTGTTTCTTTTCAACTGTATATCCAATTCCTTTTTGAAACTTACCATTGAATCTGCTTCCACCACCCTTTTGGGCAGTGCATTCAAAATCATAACAACTCACTGCCTAAACAAATCACCTCATCTCCACCTGCTTCTTTATCCATTGTCTTAAATCTTTGTCCTCTGATTAATGACCCTTCTGCCAGTGGAAACAGTTTCCCCTCAAAACACCTCATAATTTTGAACATAGCTATCAAATCTCCCCTTAAACTTCTGTGCTCTAAAGAAAAGAATCATAGAATCATAGAAAGTTACAGCACGGAAGAAGGTCATTTGGCCCATCCTATCGGTGCCGGTCGAAAAAGAGCTATCCAGCTTAATCCCACTTTCCATCACTTGGTCCATATCCCTTTAGGTTTTGGCGCTTCAAGTGCACATCCAAGTACTTTTTAAATGAGTTGAGGGTTTCTGCCTCTACCACCTTCTCAGGCAGTGAATTCCAGACCCTCACCACTCCTCAACTCCCCTCTAATCCTTTTAGCAATTACTTTAAATCTACGCCCCCTGGTCACTGACCCCTCTGCTAAGGGAAATAGGTCCTCCCTATCCATTTTATGTAGTCCCGTCATAATTTTATATACCTCAATTAAATCTCCCCTCAGCCTCGGTGTTCCAAAGAAAACAACCCCATCCTTTCCAATCTTTTCTCATACCTAAAATTCTCCAGCCGTGGCAACATCCTCGTAAATCTCCCCTGAAACCTTTCTAGTGTAATCACATCTTTCCTGTAATGCGGTGACCAGAACTGTACACAGTGCTCAAGCTGTGGCCGAATCAATCCCAACTTCTCCAATCGCTGCACACAACTGAAGACCCTCATCACTGATTCTGAGCCGTAGTGACTACTAATTAGGTAGACTATCCTATCATTCAGAATTATCGTGAATGATCGTGGAGGAAACTGCAGAGTAAACTGTACCACTCGCTATGCTAAGTGCTCCAATGATACGAGAGGCCGTGGAGTATGTTCTAAAAGTTCGCTAATAGAGACTGTTTATGACATCGAGGAATTAACAACAGGGTCACTGATCAAATAATGCAAATTACATTTTTAATGTATTCCGGGATTTTTACTTTGGGGATTGAATATTAGAATTCTGTCCATTATTCTGAGAAAACTGTACATATATATGGATATATATGTCTCTGTTTCGGAGCAGTCCTTATACATACAATAGACAGATTGGTGAAATATGATCCCCACTGAAGTCAATGGAAAGCAAAATCGGGCGGCAGAATAAAGGGCGGCCGAATCTCTACCGCCTTTCTGTGCCTCCGCCCAAGTTAAACTTCAATTACCTTGTACTTAGCAGTATAGGTGTGGGAGGATGGAGTTAAGTTGCACTTCGAGTCGATCAGTACTTTTGAGGCAACGGGAGCTATCCTTGGCTTTAGTAGCACTGGGAACCGTCCCGGGATTTGGGAGCGCTGGGGATTTGGCGGCACCACAGTGGGGCTGCAGCAATTTCGCAGTATGGGGGGAGATAGCCACATTGTTGGTTACTGGCTTTTGTCAACATAGAGGGAGCATGCATTGAGGGCGGGGAAATCATATGTCCAGCAACAATGGTTCATAACTTTCTTCGACATCACTGTAAACACTAAACTTTGTGTTTTGTGAGTAATTCCTGGACATATATTTTTTTATCTATCTCGCTGCCTCTCTTTCTCTTTCATATTATGGTACTGTACAGGAGGGGGCCATTCGGCCCATCTTGCTTGTGACGGCACTTTGAAAGAACTATGAGATTAGTCCCACTCTCCTGCTCTTTCCCTAAAACCCACGAAATATTTTCCCTTCAAATATTTATCCAATTCCCTTTTTTTAAAGTTATTATTGAATCTGCTTCCACCACGCTTTCAGGAAATGCATTTCAGATCAGAAAAAATGTGTAAAAAAATGTTTCCTCGTGTCGCCTCTGATTCTTATGCTAATCACTTCCTTGTCTCACTCTATCTCTGACATGTGATTATTCCAATTGGTATCAACAAAATGCAGATGATAATTAGAACTATTAACATTCAACTCGTTTTTGTTTTTATTCAAAAAACAAATCAAATGATTAAAGACCGTTTGTGTCTTTATTTCTTCGGCTACATTTGACAGCTATTAGGTAGTAGAATGTTCACATTTTACAAATGTGAGCACCAAAAGTGATAATCAAGTCACATAATAAGAGACTGGTGGCTTCATTTTTTTTTAAAATGAGCTTATTTACAATAAGGACAAACACTTCCTCTGAGCATTATCTACTTTGTGAAGTTTAGAGAGTGTAAAAGAAAATCTGCAATAGGTGTGTAATCAGCATTTTCCTCGTTGATGTCCACACATAGAGTTAAAAAAATCAAATATAAATTTGACCTGAATAAAGGTTTTGAAATTTATTGACTAAATGTTCCTTAAAAAATGAAAGCTGTTGTGTAGAAATTGCTAGAATATTCCATCAGTACAAATTACTGAACGGTGCTGATGAATCCTCAGAAGTTAATCAAAATGAACATGTTCAGTTTGGACAATCTAAATTCAGCTCACAGAGTCACAGCTGTGTGAAAAAATATCAAGTCCAAGCCCAGGAATTTGGGGGTGTTTTCAGCTACACTCGCCGTGGAGTTCCATGGTCGAATGCAGGTGCATTATCATTCGCGTCCACTACAGTGACCTTCATCCGTGTTGTGCCAGATCTAAGAGAAATACCGCCGTCAATGGCCGTCAATACAGGGTTACATTTTGGCTGTTTTTCCTTGGATCTGGTCCAAGGACTTCTCTAATAACAGCTCGGCACTTTTACTCCCATCATTTCTTGTCTGCACTTTAATGCCGAAGAGTTCGTTGGACTCATTTGGTAAGTGCTGATTGTGTTCATACCCACTTCCGGATTGTGCGCGCTCTCAACTCGACGCGCGCCCATGGCGCAAATACCTCACCGATCTGTAGGGAGGATTCACTGTTCGGAAAATTGGGTGAATTATCATTTACATCTAATATTTCCACTGCAAAGGGATGTATTTCTAGAGTTTTGTCTAAAAATCTGTTCACTTTCGATTCTTTCATTACCAAATAAAACCCCATTCTCCACATTTATCTCCATGTATTGCTTCCTGTCATAGGAGACCAGCCGAAACTTGCGAGTCGATAATTCCCCAACTTTTAGATTTAAACTCATTGATATTCCCAACAAAGTCCCCAGGATCCAATGCCTCGGTAATCGAGTAGCGAATCTATCCCGAAATCAGGTCCGACACACTGCAGTAAAAGGAAAGTATTCGTTATTGTTCTGGGTTCGATTTTGTTGCAAAATATCCAAATATCTGCCAACCAATTATATTAAATTGTCTCTTATGCCACGACAATTAGTCGATCATGTATCTATATGCTAATATAGATTAATTAACCGAGAAATTCAAAGACTCAACCTGGTCAGCTTTTCGGAACATGGACGCTCAGTTTTAAACACAGGCACTGTCGATCACTTCGATTCGGTACTATGTTTCCTTGCCGGAGGAAGGAGTCGATCTCTCGCAGCGTCTCAGCTCCTTATTAGTAGACAGCGACACGAAGAGCCTCGACCAATACCTACACCAACTGTTCTTAAAGCTACGCTGTTTCGAAAATATTTATAATGTACCGAATATTATATTTACGAGTGTACGATTAAAAATATCCAGGCATGCATGTATAAAATATTTATTCAGTAGTCCTATTTTTAAAAACTATGTAACATACTCTATGCAGCCTAAATGCTGTGGTTCCTGGTTTCGTCTTCCACGTCACCAGTAGTCGCTGATGGCTCATCGCCATATTGTCATCCTGTTAGTCGTACATGTATCCTCCGACTTATTATTACTCAACAGCAATTTAGGTTTACCCGTGCCGATCCATCGATTACCCGTGATAGCATCCTGTCATAGGTGACCAAACGTCCTACCATTGCGCAGGGCCACGCAAGTTCTGAATAAATTTGGCAATATTTATGAGAAATTAGTGTATTTTTATCACAAGCCGTTCAATATACATTCTGTGGAGATAAATCTAGCCAATATTGGAGTTTCTTAAGAGCTTCTTTATTTTACTTTAATTCATGCATAACAGGTACACTTTCCAAACAATTATTTTACACGAAATTAAATATTAAAACATGTGATTGTATTTTACATTCGGAACAAGTGCAGCAAATGCAAAATATAAAATAACAGGGTGATTTTCAGTCGATGAAAAAAATCACATACGTGGGTAGCATGCTTGTTCCACTGGCAGAATGGTATTCTTCCAGTCAGATAATAACAGGTTAGCATCCTGCGTCTTTAGCAAGTGGACTTGACTGGTTTTTGTTCACGCTGAGAAGTTTATAATCGTCCGATCCTACATATTGTAGGGGAGACTAAGTCAGAAACTTAGAGCTAGGGAGTTACTTTGGCTCCATCTGTATTTTCGTTATTTCTGAAGAAAACGGCGCTGAATTACCACCAACTCGATAAAATAGTATAATGTGTCACTTACATTTCAACTATAATACACCTTGCCCTCTCTTTGCGATAATTACCACGAGTGCAATAATTTTGTGACTGAAAGTGTTACGAAGAATTGTGTGTATTGCTGAGACAACAATCTGATCCTCATCTATAAAGACGAGAAAGTTTGTGGATTCATTCAAAAATACTGAGTCATCGATGAGGAAACTGCAGCGCAAAGTATTCCACTCTCTATGCAGCGTCCTTCAATAATAGGAGAGACTGTAGAGGATGGTCTGGAAGGGATAGATGCAAGTCAAGCGAAATTATTAAAAAATAGTTTTGATAGAGTAAATAAGGACAAACTGTTCCCAGTGGCAGATGGGTCGCTAACCAGAGGACACAGTTTTAACGTGATCGACAAAAGAGCCAGAGGCGACATGAGGAAACACTTTTTAACGCAGCGAGTTGGAGTGGTCTGGGATGCACTGCCTGATAGGGTGGAGGAAGCAGATTCAGGAGTAACTTTCAAAAGGGAATTGGATGATTACTTAAAGGGAAAAAATTACAGGACTTTGGGGAGAGAGATGGGGAATGGGCCTAATTGGAAAGCATTTTCCAAGAGCCAGCACAGACACGATGGGCTGAATGGCCTTCTCCTGTGCTGTGCATACTATGATACTATTAATGGGTTATAATTAACGTCTCTATTCGCTTTCCTGTTCAAAGTTCCGACTTCTGGCTATGACTTCATCACCCCCTGTTCACAACATGTCTGTCCTTTAGCTGCCCTTTAGCATTGACGTTCAATTAGTGTAAACAAATAGGAACATTCTATTCACCGTTACGTAACCAGATCAAAATTGCCTCTGAAATGATTGTCCTTTGTCATTCTTTATATGTTCAAGATATATGATTTTTTTGCTGTTAAATCAATGTTGGAAATATAATGACTGGGCTTTTGAAGATGCCTCTTTGCAATTATAACTGAAATCATGACCAACGGTGAAAATTTCCCATGTGCGTTTAGTGTTAAGCCCATTTTTCATAAACACATTCCCAAATTCGCTACACTTAGTGTGCAAATGAAATCCCCTCATCTGACGCACTCAACACATACACCTGCAATGTGGTACAGATTTGAGAGCGCTTTGGTGATAGTCGATGACTTATTAAACATTACACAGAGGCTCCGTGATCACAATCATTGCAAGCAACTATGGCTTTCAATCACTGTCGCTGTGTAATCTCTATTGAAATGTCGCGTACATAGGTGAAATGTTATTTGACGACACTGTCATCATATCCAAGTCATCTGGGTTGTGGTTAAATGAATATTATGAAGGTCACGTTGACGTTAAATGTCTGGACGCGTAAGTTGTGAATTTGAACTGGGATCTGTAAATCTTTGAGTTTGTCAAGAGAACGCAGAGTATAAGACTACGGTCATAAGAGCGGGTAGTTAAAGTTATATTTATAATGGAGCTACAGATACAAGTGCTAAAAATAAATGCTTGGTTTGGTGTTATTTATATAAGTAAACTGTTCTGGAGAATAGGAAAGGCGAACAACAACACTTTGCATTTATTAAGCGTTTTTAACGCAAAACGTCTCAGGGCATAATCAGTAAAAAAAAAATGGTCTCTGAGGAAAAGAAATGGCAATTAGAAGGTTTGACCAAAAGCTTGGAAAAATGGTGGGTTTTAATGTGGATCTTGGAGGAGTAGAGGTAGAGCGACATAATGGTTCACCTTCGAAATATTGGACCGAGGTGTCTGAAGGCACAGCCGCCAATGGTGGGGGGGGGGGGGGGTATGCGAAGGGAGGGATCTGAAACGGAGTCCAGATTCGGAGGAATGCATATCCAGGGCAGGGGATTGTAGGGGTGAAGGTGGTTCCAGCAATAGGGAAGAGGGATAACATGAAGAAATTTGAACATAAGGATGAGAATTTAAAATATGAGGCGTTGTGGTACAAGGAGTCAATGGAGATCACCGAACGGCGCCATGGGTGAGCTGTACCTGGGGTAGGATTTGGATATCAAAGTTCCAGTTCAGCTGAAAATTATGGGGACGGCGGGGGTGGGGGGGGGGGGGTTGGAAATGAGGACGCCCAGGAGACCATTGGAATAGTTGATTTTGGAGCTGATAAAGGCGTGGATGAGGGTTTCATCAACAGGTGCGATAAGGTAGGGGCAGTAGTGCGTGAAGTTATGGATGTGGATGCAGACAGTCTTTATGAGGGAGAAGACATCAAATTTGAAGCACAGCTCGGGTAGAACAGGGTGCAGAGGTTGTGAACAGTTTAATTCAGCCTGAGGCAATTGCCAAGGAGGAAGATGGAATTAATTGCAAGGATGCAGAGTTTGGAGCTGGGGCCTACCGTCGACGTCTGTGGTCTTCCCAATCTTTAACTAGAGGAAATTACAGCTCATTCCAGACTGAATGTCTGTCAAGCAATCCAGCAACAAAGACTCGGTAGAGTGATCAAGAGTGGTGGCGGAAATGCCGATCTGGTTATCAATAACATAATGTGTGGTAGCTGATCTCATGTCTGTTGATGATGTCACCAAGGACCAGCACGTAGTTAATGAAGATGAGGGGGGAGGGTAGATTCTTGCGGTCCAAAAAGGTGGCAAGGCGGGTATAGAAAGATAAGCTAGCTTTTTGGTTCTCTTGTGGTTGGAACCTTGACAGGAGTGGTTCAAACAATTAAAAGTACACTTTTATTTCTAAGTTTTTTCTTGAACAACTTGTAGTCGGCAAGATGTTTCTAAAACTCGTTTGCGATTGAGTGTGCATTTACACTATGACTTTGGTGTTCTTGCTAAGCTATCTGTAAAGCTATAGTGCGAATGGGGATCGGAGCTCAGTTTGAGTCTGTGGGAGAGCCGATTTCAATACTAGTTGTTTGATCAATCATTTTAATTTACGAGTGGATCTATAGTTCTTTTACCCATGAAAAGTCAGGGGCAAAACAAACTTCCCTCAGAGTGAATCAGTGATATTGTCGACATAAGTATGAGGATCCACAACGTCTGGACTTTATTGTAGGTCTACCTAAGCGCGCAGTTCTGCAGCTTCAGTCGTGCTTTTATGTTACAAATGGAGTGTGCGGCATATATGCATACAACTATGGGTTGAACGTGAGCTTTTGCTCAAAGGCATTTGTCAGAAGTGAAGGAGGAATGATCAGGGTGTGCATGCGGCGGGGCTAATTAAACCATCTAACAGCATAGCTGCAAAACATTCTAAGGGACCTCTTTACATTCTGAAATTGGTGTTTTGATATTGCTTTCTTGACGTATCTCTGTGTCTATTTCTCTCTCACACAACTTTCTCAATCACACGCACACACACAAACACACGGAACACCTTACTTCATTTAAATATCCAGTCTAAAAATGAAAAACTTTTAAATGGAAACTGTTAGGATATTCCATTAGTATACAGGACTGAGCGGTACTGATGATTCCTCAGAAATTAGTCACAGTACACGTGCTCAGACTGTACAGTCCAAATTCATCACACAGAGTCACATCAAGTGCAAAAATATCAATTCTAAATCCAGGCTTTTAACAGACATTTGTCTTTCTAGCAAAAACTTTGAAAAGAAAGATTTGCATTTATACAGCGCCTTTCACTGATCAGGACGTCCAAAAGCGCTTTACAACCAAGGAAATATTTTGAGGTATATTCACGGTTGCAATGTAAGAAACGCGGCATCCAATTTACGCATAGGAAGCTCCCACAAACAGCAATGTGAGGTCATAAAAAGACAATTCATTTGGCAATTTGAATCATATGAATTTTAAAAAGTATTTTTGTGCTTTTATTTGTTTGATCTAAATCCTTATTTAGACCATTCGAAATTTTAATCACTAGGGGAAAATAGCAGTTTAAAATATTTAGAAAACATTTTAAGTAATTTGTAGGAAGCCTGAGGTTATCACTTTCACTATGAAGTACCAGCTACCGTGCGTGACACAGGCTGTAACAGGGAAGTGTAATATTTTTCACTTTGAAGAATACTGTCACAGCAACACCAGCAGGAGGCTGGAGCAATGGTGCAAGAGGAGGGTTTAAAATTCCTTGGGCATTGGGACCAGTTCTGGGACAGGAGTGATCTGTTCAAGATGGAAGGGTTACACCTCAACAGAGCTGAGACCAATGTCGTCGAGGGGAGGTTTACTTGTGCTGTGGGGGAGGGTTTAAACGAATTTGGCTGTGGGATGGGCACTAGGAGTAAATATTAGAGAGGAGAAACAAGGTGCACAGAGGGAGGGACAAGTAGCACGAGAATAAAGAATAGTTCAGAAATAGGCAGGATCTTACAGGGCGCAAATGCGATGCTGTCTAAGATGAGGTAGGAGTGTCTGTGCATACGTGCACGTAGCATGGTAAATAGGGTGGTGAGCTTTAAGCTCAAGTAGCCACATCGGACTATGATATAGTGATAATAATAGAGACTTAATATTCCTGACTACAAGGTGTTCAGGAAAGATAGGGAAAGAAAGAAAAGAGGGGGTGGCAGTGTTGGTCATCTCCTCAGGGCTGGAGAGAAACTTGGAGTGGGAGGGGGAGGACCCAGTTGTCGTGGTCCACGTAGGTAGCAATAACATAGGTAGGACTAAGAAGGAGGTTCTGCTGAGGGAGTTTGAGCAGCTAGGGACTAAATTAAAAAGCAGAACCACTAAGGTGATAATCTCCGCATTATTACCTGAGCCACCAGCAAATTGGCACAGGGTAAATCAGATCAGAGAGATGGATGCGTGGCTCAAATATTGGTGTGGGAGAAGTGGGTTTCGATTCATGGGGAGCTGGCACCAGTACTGGGGAAAGAGGGAGCTGTTCCGTTGGGAAGGGCTTCACCTGAACCATGCTGGGACCAGTGTTCTGCCAAACCGAATAACCACGGCGGTAGAGAAGGTTTTAAACTAAATAGAGAGGGGGAGGGCTCAGGTGGGGCGAAGTTTAGATCCGTAAAGAGAAAAGACAAGGAAGTCGTACAGGAAAGTGATGGGGGTAATGGTCAACAGAGTGTGTCTGGAAGGGACAGAGCATACAAACATAAGAGTGCACGAGCAAATGGGACCGAGGTTGGAAAGAATGGTAAAAAGACAAAATTAACGGTTCTTTATCTGAATGCGCGCAACATTCGTAATGAGACAGATGAATTGACAGCACAAATAGAAACAAATGGGTATGATCTCGTGGCCATTACAGAGACGTGGTTGCAAGGTGACCAAGGTTGGGAGCTAAATATTCAGGGTTATTTAACATTTCAGAAGGATAGGAAAAAAAGGTGAAGGCGGTGGGGTAGCTCTGTTAATAAAGGATGAAATTGGTATAATAGTGAGAAATGATCTTGGCTCAGAAGATCAAGATGTCGAATCAAGTTGGGTGGAGGTAAGAAATAGCAAGGGAAAGATATCACTGGTGGGAGTAGTATATAGGCCCCCTAACAGTAGCTACACTCTAGGACAAAATATAAATCAGGAAATAAGGGGGGCTTGTAAAAAGGTAATGCAATAATCATGGGCGATTTTTACTTTCACATACATTGGACAAATCAAATTGGAAAAAACAGCCCTGAGGAGGATTTCATAGAGTGTATTAGAGACTGTTTCTTAGGTCAGTACGTCGGGGAACCAACCAGGGAACAGGCCATTTTGGATCTGCAATGGGTAACGAAACAGGATTAATTAATGATCTCAAAGTAAAGGATCCCTTGTGAAGAAGTGATCATAACATGATAGAATTTCACATCCATTTTGAGAGCGAGGATCTTGGGTCTGAAACTACTTTATCAAACTTAAATAAGGGCAATTATAAAGGAATGAGGGCGGAATTGGCTAAAGTGGACTGGGTAAACAGATTAGATGTATGATGATGAATAAGCAGTGGCAAACATATAAAAAGATATTTTATGACTCGCAACAAAAATATATTCCTGTGAGGAGGAAAGACTCCACAAAAAGGATGAACCAACCATGGCTAATTAAGGAAGTCAAGGATGGTATCAGGTTAAAAGAAAAAGCATACAACATGGCAAAGATTACTGGTAAGCACGAAGATTGGGAAAACTTTAAAAACCAGCAAAGGATGATTAAAGAATAATAAAGAGGGAGAAAATCAATTATGAGAGTAAACTAGCAAGCAATATAAAAACTGACAGTAAAAGCTTCGACAAGTTTATAAAAAGGAAAACGGAGAGCTAAAGTAAATATTGGTACCTTAGAGAATAAGACTGGGGAAATAATAATGGAAAACAAGGAAATGGCAGAGGAATTGAACAGATATTTTGTATCTGTCTTCACAGTAGAAGACACTAATAACATACCAATAATAGAAAATCAAGAGGCAAAGGGGAGGGAGGAACTAAAAACAATCACTATCACTAGAGAAAAAGTACTAGGGAAACTAATGGGTGTAAAGGCTGACAAGTCCCCTGAACCTGATGGTTTGCATCCGATTGTCTTAAAGAAAGTGGCTGCAGAGATAGTGGATGCATTGGTTGTAAACTTCCAGAATTCACTAGATTCGGGAAAGGTCCCAGCGGATTGGAAAGCCACAAATGTAACACCCCTACTCAAGAAGGGAGTGAGACAGAAAGCAGGTAACTATAGACCAGTTAGCCTAACATCTGTCATTGAGAAAGTGCTGGAATCCACTATTAAGTAAGTAGTAGCAGGACATTTGAACACTCATAATACAATCAAGGAGAGTCAACATGGTTTTATGAAGGGGAAATCATGTCTGACGAATTTATTAGAGTTCTTTGAGGAAGTAACGGGCAGGATGGATAAAGGGGAACGAAAGGATGCAGTATATTTCGATTTCCAAAAGGCATTCGATAAGGTGCCACATAAAACATTACTGCACATGATAAGAGCTCATGGGATAATATATTGGCATGGATAGAGGATTGGCTAGCTAACAGAAAACAAAGAGTCGGGATAAATGACACATTTTCAAAATGGCAATCTGTAACTCGTGGGATGCCGCAAAGCTCAGTGCTTGGGCCTCAACTATTTTCAATATATATCAATGACTTGGATGAAGGAACACAGTGTCTTGTGGCCAAATTTGCTGCTGATACAAAGATAGGTGGAAAAGCAGGTTGCGATGAGGACACAAATTGTGTGCAAAGGGATATTGACAGGTTAAGTGAATGAGCAAAAATTTGGCAGATGGAATATAATGTGGGAAAATGTGGAGTCATTCACTTTGGGAGGAACAATAAAAAAGCAAAATATTATTTGAATGGAGAAATACTACAAAATGCTGCGGTACAGAGGGATCTGGGTGTCGTCGTACATGACACACAAAGAGTCAACATACAGGTGCAGCAGGTAATCCGGAAGGCAAATGGGATATTGGCCTTTATTTCCAGAGGGATGGAATATAAAAGCAGGGAAGTCATGCTGCAACTGTACAGGGTGCCGGTGAGACCACGCCTGGAGTACAGCATACAGTTCTGGTGCCCTTATTTAAGGAAGGACATAATTGCATTGGAGATAGTTCAGAGAAGGTTCACTCGGTTGATTCCGGGAATGGAAAGGTTGCCTTATGAGGAAAGATTGAACAGGTTGGGTCTATACTCACTGAAGTTTGGAAGAATGAAAGGAGATCTTATTGAAACATACAAGATTCTGAGGGGACTCGATAGGGTAGATGCTGAGAGGATGTTACCCCTCATGGGGGAATTTAAAATTAGGGGGCATAGCCTCAGAATAAGAGGTCGCCCGTTTAAGTCGGAAATTAGGAGGAATTTCTTCTCCCAGAGGGTCGTGAATCTTTGGAATTCTTTACCCCAAAAAGCTGTGGAGGCTGCGTATTTGAATACATTCAAGGCTGAGTTAGACACATTTTTGATCAGCAAAGGAGTCAAATGATAGGTGGAAAAGGGGAGGAAGTGGAGTTGAGGTAAAAATCAGATCAGCCATGATCTCATTGAATGGCGGAGCAGGCTCGGGGGGTCGAATGGCCTACTCCTGCTCCTATCTCTTATGGTCTTATGGTCTATCAAGTAATCTATTATAGCACTGAAAAAGGGATAATGCACTTCTGGTATCAAAGACAGAATCGGCTTAGTTAGAATTAAGGAAAAATTCAGGAGCTATTACGTCATTGGGTGCATATTATAGGCCACGAAATAGTGAGAAGGAGATGAAGGAGAACATTTGCAGGCAAATAACAGAACGATGCAAGAACTATAGTTTGGTGATAATGGGGGACTTCAGTCATCCCAATATAAACTGTAATAGTAACAGTGTAAAGAGCAAAGAGAGGGAGAAATTCCTGAAACGTGTTCAAGAGAACTATCCGGAACAGTGTGTTTCTAGTCCAACCAGGAAGGAAACAGTGCTGGATCCAGTTCTGGAGAATGAAGTGGGGTAAGTGGAGCATGTCTCAGTGGGGGAGCATTTGGAGCTCAGTCATCAAAATATCATTGCGTTTAGAGTAGTTTGGTAAAGAACAAGGAACATTCAATGTGAAAATGCTTAACTGGAGAAGGACAAATTCAGTGAGTGAAAAAGGGATCTTGGCCAGGTGGAATGGAATCAAAAATTGGTTGGCAAAACTTCAATAGAACAATTGCCTTTAAGGAGAAGTTGGTTCAGGTACAGAGTAGACACATCCCCACAAGGGGGAAAAGAAAGGCATCCAAAACAAGAGCTCCCTGGATGACTCAAAATATAGAAATTAAAGTGAAACCGAAAAAGGAGGCTTGTGGTGAATGTAAGGTTCATAATATAGTGGAGAATCAGGCTGAATACAGAAAGCACAGAGGAGATCTAAAAAAGGGCATAAGAGGGGCAAAGAGAGAATATGAGAATAGATTAGCGGCTAACATAAAAGGGAAACAAAAAAATAATTTATAAACCTGCAAATAATTAAAGGGTAATCAAAGGAAGCGTAGGACCGATTGTGG
The DNA here is from genome assembly GCF_035084215.1 of Heptranchias perlo. Taxonomy (NCBI): domain Eukaryota; kingdom Metazoa; phylum Chordata; class Chondrichthyes; order Hexanchiformes; family Hexanchidae; genus Heptranchias; species Heptranchias perlo. The sequence goes on along the minus strand of NC_090338.1, from coordinate 8,326,691 downwards.
ACAAAAAGGGAAATCTTCTTGTGGAGGTGTGTTATGGCTGAGACACTAAATGAATACTTTGCATCCGTCTTCACTAGAGTAGGGGATGCTGCCAATATAGCAGTAAATGAGGAGCAAGTAGTGATATTGGATAGGATCAAAATAGAAAAGAGGAGGTACTCAAAAGATTGGCAGTACTCAAAGTAGATAAGTCACCCTGTCCAGACGGGATGCATCCTAACTTACTGAGGGAAGCAAAGATAGAAATTGCAGAGGCTTTGGCCACAATCTTCCAATCCTCCTTAGAAATTGGGATGGTGCTGGAGAACTGGAGGATTGCAAATGTTACACGCCTGTTCCAAAAAGTGGAGAGAGATAAACCTGACAATTTCAAGCCAGTCAGCATAACGTCAGTGGTGGGGAAACTTTTAGAGGTAATAATACGGAACAAAATTAATTGGCACTTAGAAAATTATAGCCTAAGAAATTGGCATCAGCATGGATATGTTAAAGTAAAATCGTGTTTGACTAACTTGATTGAGTTCTTTGTTGAAGTAACGGAGAGGGTTGATGAGGGTACCGTGATTGATGTTGTGCATAAAAACTTCCAAAATGCATTTGATGAAGTACCACATAATAGAATTGTTAGCAAAATTAACGTCCATGGGATATAAGGGACAGTGTCCGCATGGATACAAAATTGGCTAAGGGACAGAAAGCAGAGTTCTGCTGAACAGCTATTATTTCAGACTGGAGGGAAGTATACTTTGGTTTTCCCCAGGGGTCAGTATTAGGGCCATTGCTCTTTTTGATATATATTAATGACCTGGAATTGGGTACAGACGGTAAAATTTCAAAAATTGTAGGTGATACGAAGCTCGGAAATGTAGTAAACAACGTGGAGGATAATAACAGACTTCAGGTGGACATAGATCAGACTGGTGAAACTGGCAAACACATGGCTGATTCAATTTCACACAGAGAAATGTGAAGTGATACATTTTGCTAGGAAGAAAGAGAAGAGGCAATATAAATTAATGTTACAATTATAAAGGGAGTGCAGGAACAGAGAGACCTGGGGGTGTATGAACACACATATTTGAAGGTGGCAGGAGAAGTTGAGAAGGCTGTTAAAAAAGCATATGGGATCCTGGGCTTTATTAATAGCAGCATAGAGTACAAAAGCAAGGAAGTTATGCTAAATCTTTATCAAACAATGGTTAGGCCTCAGCTGGAGTATTGTGTCCAATACTCGGCACCACTCTTTAGGAAGAATGTCAAGGCCTTAGAAAGGGTGCAGAAGAAATTTACTAGAATGGTGCAAGGAATGAGGGACTTCAGTTATGTAGAGAGAATGGAGAAGCTGGAATTGCTCTCTGTGAAAAGGGAAGGTTAAGGAGAGATTTGATAGAGGTATTAAAAATCATGAGCGGTTTTGACAGAGTAAATAAGGATAAACTGTTTCCAGTGCCAGAACAGTAAGCAGAAGACATAGATTTAATGTGATCGGCAAAAGAGACAGAGGCACATGAGGAAACATTTTTTTACGCAGCGAGTTGAAATGATCTGGAATGCACTGCCGGAAAGGGTCGTGGAAGCAGATTCAATAATAGCCTTCAAAGGGGAATTGGATACTTATTTGCAGGGAAAAGTTACAGGGCTATGGGGAAAGAGCTGGGTAATGGGACTAATTGGATAGATCTTTAAATGAGCCGGCATAGGCACGATAGGCCGAATGAATTCCTTCAGTGTTGTAACTACGATGATACTATTAAATAGCAGGAACTGAACACATTTATAGTGAGATTTTGCGCGCACCGGGTACCCAACAAAACATATCATGAATTGATTACACACTCAACAAATCAACGTCTTATATCAAGTCTGAAGAAAAGCTGAGAAACTATTTATATTTATCAACTTCAATTTGATTGCTATATCATTTATTTTTGGTAAATATGTAATATTTTGGGATGGAGGTATTGACTGATGCGCATCAATGTTATCACTGCATGCACTGGTAAAGCCAAAGATGTTAATTCAGCGTAGCATCAGAAAGACTTTGCTCTATGAAACGTTACAGTCATTGGTGAATGCAGTCAAGGCCCTGAAGTTATGCGTTGTGATCCTGACCAGTTTAATATACATGCGTCCAACAGCACAATAGCAGCGCAGACAGGAATGGCAGAGGGACATATTCATCAAAACAGAAAGTGAAATAAGTGAAAGACAGCTTTCATGCTAAACTTAATAAAGTATACACTGCTCAGGAAGCTCAAAAATCGGCAAGTATATTCAGCACCTCGGGGAAGTAGCGTTATAGGAACAGCAGTAAGCAATTTGACCGATTGGGCCTTTTACTACCAACGTGAAGATTTTGCTATGCACAAAAAATGACTCATTAAGTCATTGCATAACAGTTAGCTCTTCACCAAAGTAAATTATCTGGCACTGCCAGCATTGAAATTGTTTCCAAATTATTTTCTTGCGTTGGTGTCCCGGACACCCAAGTCATTGAAAGGCAAGGTAGGATGACAGGGCTTTAGAAATAGAAAATCACTTTTGGATGATTCTGGAGATAAACACACGGTATAACGATAACCTTCACTCTGAACAGGCCCGGTATAATTTACCGGTTCGTTTGCTCCAGGTCTCCGATTAAAGGCATCATTCGAATTGCTCCGTCTGTAACAACAAACTGTAGAGCTGTAGTTTTCAGCGATATTTCCCTCTTGTTTAAACTTCACGACGACCAGAAAAATGATGGTTACAAGAAACAAAAAGGAAGTTGATCCTAAAATGATGATTAAATAACGATTTAGTGCCGAAAAATACTCCGATTGTCTAGGATTGTCCGTTCGTTCAGAAGATGTTTTAGTAACGTTGGACGTGATTGAAAATGAGATTGTGGCCGTACTGGAGAGACTGGGCTGTCCATTGTCCTTCACACAGATCACCAGTCTTTCTGTGATGATGTCTTTGTCCATTATACTTCGACTTGCTCTGATTTCCCCAGAGTTAAGCCCCACAGTGAACAGATTGGGATCAGTGGCCTCCAACAGTTGATAAGAAAGCCGTGAGTTCTGACCGGAATCGGCATCAGCCGCGGTTACCTTGGTGACCAAGTATCCTGGAAATACGAATTGCGGCGCAATCTCTACTGACGCTGAACTGTTCCACGTTACAGGTGAAACAATAACTGGAGTATTGTCATTCTGGTCCAAGATAATAACATTCACGATGGCCGTGCTGCTCAGTGGGGGAGATACATCATCTTGAGCTTGAACTTTGATCTGGAAATGTTTCAGTTGCTCATAGTCAAAGGAGCGCAGCGCGTAAATGTTCCCATTTCTTGAGTTAATAGTGACGTAAGCAGAAGCAGATGCATCTAGAATCTGATTCTCGAGAATGGAATAGGAGACTTCCGCATTCTGATCCAAATCGGAATCTAAAGCAGTAACAGCAAATATAGAAGCACCTGGAATATTGTTCTCCATCAGATACACATTATATGAGGATTGCGTAAACCTCGGCGCATTGTCATTTATATCAGTTACCGAAACCGAGATGGTTTTACTTGTTAAAAGAGGAGGAGACCCTCCGTCCCAAGCTGAAATGGAAATGTTATGCAGCGGGGTAGTTTCTCGATCCAAAATATCATTGGTAACCATCTTATAATTGTTTCTCAATGTTTTTTCAAGCTTAAACGGAATATTCACTGGAATCTGACACTGTACATGTCCATATTCTCCGGAATCTGGATCCGCCACGCGGATCAGAGCTATCACAGTCCCCAGAGGAGCATCTTCCCGCACCGCGCGGGCCACCACGGTCACGTCTAACTCCGGGGGGTTATCATTCGTGTCAATTAGTCCGACTACAACTTTGGCGTGTCCTGTCATACCGACAGAACCATTGTCCACAGCTTGTACATTAAGTTCATAAACACTTGATTCCTCAAAATCCAGTACACCTTCAACTCTGATCTCTCCGGTTGCCGGGTGCAATTTAAACAACTCGCGAATCGTTTGGGACACGTGACTTGTGAAAGAGTACGTCAGCTCAGCATTGATACCTTCATCTCGATCAGCAGCATTAATTTTTATCACCAAGGTACCTTTGGGGACGTTTTCCGCTACACTCGCCCTGTAGATTTCATGATCGAATAAAGGCGCGTTATCATTTACGTCCACAACTGTAATGATAATTCGAGTTGTGCCTGATCTCTGAGGAATACCAGCGTCAATGGCTGTCAGTACAAGATGAAAGGTTGGCTGTTGCTCGCGGTCCAAGGATTTCTCTAATAACAGCTCGGCACTTTTACTCCCATCAGTTCTTGTCCGCACTTTGAGACCGAAGTGCTCGTTTGGACTGATCTGGTAATTGCTGACTGTGTTCGTGCCCACGTCCGGATCGTGCGCGCTCTCGAGAGGAAAGCGCGCTCCTGGCGCAATTAATTCACTAATCTGCAGGGAGAATTCGTTTTTCGGGAATATGGGTGAATTATCATTTATATCTAGTATCTCCACAGCAACGGCATGTATTTCCAAAGGATTATTAAGTGGATTCCAAAGGATTATTTGAAAAGAAAGCAAACAGGTAGAGCTTTGTCTACAAATCTGTTCTCTGTCGATTCTTTCATTAACAAATAAAATCCCATTCTCCAGATTTACCTGCATGTATTGCTTTCTTTCATCAGAGGCCAGCCGAAGCTTGCGAGCTGATAATTCCCAAACGTTTAGTTTTAAATCCTCGGCGATATTCCCAACAAAAGCCCCATACTCCAGCTCCTCGGGAATCGAGTAGCGAATTTGTCCCGTAACCAAGTCCGACACACAGAGCAGGAAAATAAAAAACGCCCCGCTGCTGATAGTATTCGCCATTGTTCTGGGCTTGATTTTCTGGTAAAATTTCAAAATACCTTCCAATCGTTTTCATTAACTTATCGCTTATCCCTCGACAATTAATCGAATATATATTTAAATACTGATCTTGAAACGGGAAATGCAAACAATCATCCTGGGCGGCTTTTCTGAAATCTTGGTACGGCAAAAACGCAGGCACCGTCTGTCTCTTCGCTTCTGTTCTGTGTTTCACTGAAGGGGAGGGGCTAGATCTCTTGCAGCGTCTCAGCTCCTTATTGGTCGACAGCGACACGAACAGCCTCAACCAATAACTACAGCAACTGTTCTTAAAGCTAGACTGTTTCGAAATTATATGTAATATAGCGAAACGGAACGTTTAGTGGTGCGCAATTAAAACCCGCTAAAAAGCACATGTACTATTGTAATTTATTTTGCTGCCTTATTTGTAAAATCAGTGTAAGCAGTGTGTAGCAGCAGAAATCCTCAGATTCCTCGCGTTTAAATTTTCCACGACATCAATGGATACTGATGATTCAAATCCATTTGTGATCCTGTTAGCATGTATGCTCCGATGTATTATTACTCAGTTTTCCTTACGATTGACCGAAAGAAATACATAGATTACCATTAGGAGCATCCTGACATTGGGGAGCAAACCTTCTACTGTTGGGCAGCGCCGTCCAAGGTCTGAATAAATTTGGCAAGACGTGTAAGGACTTAATGCATTTATAAAAATAAGACTTCCAATATATATTTTGAGAGGAACATTTTCGTTCTCATTGAAGTTTTCGAACTGTTTCTTTATTTTAATTAAGTTCATGGACAATATAGAATCATAGAATTGTAGAATCGTTACAGCACAGAAGGTGGCCATTGGACCCATAGACCCTGTGCTGGCTCTTTGTAAGAGCAAACCAGTTAGTTCCAATTCCCCGCTCTTTATCCGTAGCCCTGCAAATATTTATCCAATTCCTTTTTGAAAGCCACGATTGAACCTGCATCCACCATCCTTTCAGGCAATGCATTGCAGACCATAACTACTCGCAGCATAAAAAAGTTTTCGTCATGTCGCCTTTGGTTCTTTTGCCAATCACCTTAAATCTTTGCCCTCTGGTTCTTGAACCTTCCGCCAATGGGGTCAGTTTCTTCATATTTACTTTGTCTAAAACCATCATGATTTTGAACACTTCTATCAAATATCCTCTCAAAGTTCTCTGCTCTAAGGAGAACAACATTTGCTTCTTCAGTCTATCCACGTAACTGAAGTCCTTCATCCCTGGAACCATTCTGGTTATCCTTTTCGGCACCCTATCGAAGGCATTCGCATTGTGCCCAGGATTGGACACAATACTCCAGTTTTGGCTGAACCAGTGGTTTATAAAGGTTCAACATAACTTCATTACTTTTCTACTCTATGCTTCTATTTATAAAGCCCAGGATTCAGTATGCTGTTTCAACCGCTTTCTCAACCTGTCCTGCCAATTTCAAACATCTTTGCACATACACCCCCAGGTTTCTCAGTTCCTGCACACCCTTCAGAATTGTAATATTTAGTTTATATTGCCTCTCCTCGTTCTTCCTGCAAAATATATCTCATCGCACTTCTCTGCATTAATTTGATCTGCCTTACGTCTGCCCATTCCACCAACCTGTCTATGTCCTCCTGAAGTCTGTTACTATCCTCCTCACTGTATACTGCACTCCCAAGTTTTGTGTCATCTGCAAATTTTGAAATTATGCCCTGTAAACCCAAGTCCAAGTCATTAATATCAATCAAAAAAAAATCAGCGGTCCTAGTAACAACACTGGGGAATCCTAGGGAAGTAAGGATGGAAATTGGAGAGGTGCTGGCCATAATCTTCCTATCTTCCTTAGTTACGGGGGTGGTTCCAGCGGACTGGGGAATTTCAAATGTTACACCCTTTTACAAAAAAGGGTGCAAGTATAAAACCGGCAACTACGGGCCAGTCAGTTTCATAGATTCATAGAATCATGGAATGGTTACAGCACAGAAGGAGACCACTTGGCCTAGCGAGCCCGAGCCAGCTCTCTGCAAGAGCAATCAAGCTAGTCCCACTCCCCTGCACTTTCCCCATAGCCAGGCTTTTTTTAAGTACTTATTCAATTACCTTTTGAAAGCCACAATTAAATCCGCCTCCACCACCCTTTCAGGCAGTGCATTCCGGATCATAACCACTTGCTGCGTGAAAAATAAAATCCTCATATCGCCTTAAATCTGTGTCCTCTGGTTCTCGACCCTTCTGCCAGTGGGAACAGTTTTTCTACCTACTCTGCCCAGACCGCTCGTGATTTTGAATATCTCTATCGAATCTCCACTCAACCTTCTCCGCTCTAAGGAGAACAACCTCAGCTTCTCCAACCTGTCCATGCTACTGAAGTCCCTCATACCTGGAACCATTCTAGTAAATCTTTTCTGCACCCACTCTGAGCCCTTCACATCCTTCCTAAAGTGCAGTACCCAGAATTGGACACAATGCTCTAGTTGTGGCCGAACCAGTGTTTTATATAGTTTCATCATAACTTCCTTGCTTTTGTATTATATGCCTCTATTTATAAAGCCCAGGATCACATATGCTTTTTTAACCGGCTCCTCAACCTGCCCTGCCAACTTTAGCGATATGTACACATATAACCCCACGTCCCTCTGTTCCTATACCCCCTTTAGAATTGCACCCTTTCGTTTATATTGCCTCTCCTCGTTCTTCCTACCAAAATGTATCACTTCGCACTTCTCTGCATTAAATTTCATCTGCCACCTGACCGTCCATACCACCGGCCTCTCTATGTCCACTTGAAGCCTATCGCTATCCTCCTCACTGTTCACTAAACTTCCAAGTTTTGTGTCATCTGCAAATTTTGAAATTGTGCGCTACACACCGAAATCCCAATCATTAATATGTAACAAGAAATGCAGTGGTCTTAGTACCGACGCCTGTGGAACACCACTGTATACCTTCCCACATTCCGAAAAACAATCGTTCGCCATTACTCTCTGTTTCCTGACACTTAGCCAATTTCGGATCCATGCTGCCATTGCCCATTTTATTCCATGGGCTTCAACCTTGCTGACAAGTCTATTATGTAGCACTTTATCAAACGCCTTTACTAAGTCTTTACACACCACATCAATAACATTGCCCTCATCAAGCCTCTCTGTTACCTCATCAAAAAACTCAATCAATTTAGTTAAACACGATTTGCCTTTAACAAATCTGTGCTGGCTTTCCTTAATTAATCCACACTTGTCCAAGTGACTGTGAATTTTGACCCGGATTATCGTTTCTAAACGCTTCCCCACCACCAAGGTTGAACTGACTGTGCAATAGGTGCTGGGTTTATCCTTGCCAGTTTTTTTGAACAAGAGAGTAACATTCGCAATTCTCCAGTCCTCTGGCATGACCCCCATATCTAAGGATGGTTGGAAGTTTATGGCCAGTATTTCTGCAATTTCCAGACTAACTTCCCCCAGTAACCTAGGATGCATTCCATCTGGACCTGGTGATTAATCTACTTTAAGTACAGCCAGCCTTGCTTTAACCTCCTTCTTATCAATTTTTAGCGCATCCAGTATCTCAAGTACCTCGTCTTTTACTGTGACTTCAGCAGCATCTTCTTCCTTGATAAAGGCAGACGAAAGTTACTGATTTAGTACCTTAGCCATGCCCTCTGCCTCCATGCGTAGATCCCCTTTATGGTCTCTAATCGGCCCCTCTCATCCTCATACTACCCGTTTACTATTTATATGCCTAAAGAAGGTTTTTGGATCTCCTTTTACTTTCGTTGCCAGTCTAATCTCTCTCTCTCTCTCTTTGCCCATCTTCTTTCCCTTTTCACTTCTCCTCTGAACTTTCTATATTCAACCTGGTTCTCACTTGTATTATCAATCTGATATCTGTCATAAGCCCCCTTTTTTTGCTTCATCTTACTCTCTATCTCTTTCGTCATCCATGGAACTTTGGCTTTGTTTGCCCTACCTTTCCCCCTCGTGGGAATTTATCTAGACTGCAACCGAACCATCTCCTCATTAAAGGTTGCCTATTGTTCAATTACTGTTTTGCCTACCAATCTTTGATTCCAACTTACCCGGGCCAGATCCATTCTCAACCCACTGAATTTGACCCTCCTCCAATTAAGTATCTTTACTCTAGATTGATACTTGTCCTTTTCCATTGCTAACCTAAGCCTTGTGATACTATGATCACTGTTCCCTAAATAATCCCCTATTGACACTTGCTCCACTTGACCCATCTCATTCCCCAGAATCAGATCCAGCAATGCCTTCTTCCTCATTGGGCTGGAAACGTACTGATGAAGAAAGTACTCCTGAACACAATTCAGAATGCTTCCCCCTCGCTGCCCTTTACACTATTACTATCCCAGACTATATTAGGATAATTGAAGTCCCCCATTATCACTACTCTATGACTCTTCACCTCGCTATAATTTCCCAGCAAATAGCTCCTCTATATTCTTCCCACTAGTTGGTTGGCTATAGAATACACCCAGTAGTGTAATGGCACATCTATTGTTTCTTAACGCTGACCAAATAGATTCTGTCCTTGACAAATCCAGGACATCCTCTCCCTCCAGCACTGCACTATTCTCCTTAAACAATACTGCCACCCTCCCTCCTTTCTTTCCTTCTCTATTTTTCCTGAATACTTTGTATCCAGGAATATTTACTACCCAATCCTGCCTTTTTTTGAGCCAGGTCTCCGTTATCACTACGATATCATACTCCCATTTGGTTATTTGCGCCTGCAGGTCATCAACCTTATTTACAATGCTTCGTGCGTTTACACACATGTACTGTAAACCTATCGTAGACCTTTTAGTAATCTCTTTTAGTCTGATCCCAAATAATACAGTACTAATTCTTACTCTAGTGATATCTGTCTTTCCCAATCCTTTGTGCATCTTGGTTCTCCTTTCCAATGCTACATCCTGGTGTCCATCCCCCTGGCAAATTAGTTTAACCATCCCCACCACTGGGTTTAACCTCGGTGGTGAGGAAGCTTTTAGAAACGATAAACCCGGACAAAATTAATAGTCACTTGGACAAGTGTGGATTAATAAAGGAAAGCCAGCACGGATATGTTAAAGGCAAATCGTGTTTAACTAACTTGATTGAGAGTTTTGAAGAGGTAACAGAGAGGGTTTATGAGGACAATGCGTTTGATGTTGTGTAAATGGACTTTCAGAAGCCGTTTGGTAAAGTGCCACATTATAGGCTAATCAGCAAAATTGAAGCCCATGGGATAAAAGAGGCAGTAGCGAAATGTTCACTTTTTTCAAAATAAATTTTACGTGAAATTAAATATAAGCAAAATATGGTTGCATTTAACATTCTGAACAAATGCAGTTAGTGCAAAATAAAAAAGGCGTGTTTTCAGTCCATGGTCAACGTCACATAACTAGGAATCATATTGGTTCCATTTGCAGTATAGTAACCTTCAAGTCAGATAATAACAGGTTAGTATTGTATTCTGCATTAACTTTACTCATCGTGCGTCTTTAACAAGTGGACGTGGCTGATGTATTTATGTCCGGACTGAAAAGGTGATAATATTCCGTTCCTGCATGTTATAGAAGGCTGATTCCGAAAATTAGAGCCGGTGAGCTATTTTGGCTCCAACTGGATTTTCATTATTTCCAAGAGCCAAAGAAAGCGTGGCTCAATTACAACCAAGTCGATAAAATAGTGTAATGTGTTACATATATTTGAACCTATAACAACGCAATTGACTGCTGTAGATGCACCTTGAGTTTCCTTCACGATGATTACAATGAATTTTCTTTATCGTTAGAGAATCATAGGTTCATACAGCACAGGAGGCCATTCGGCCTATCATTTCTGTGCCGGTGCCTTGAAAGAGCGACCCAATCAATTACACGACCCCATTCTTTCCCTATAGCCCTGCAAATTTTTCCTTTTCAAGTATATATCCAATTCCATTTTGGAAGGTACGATTGCATCTGCTTTCACCAGCATTTCGAGCAGTGTATTCCAGATCATAACAACTCGCTGTCTGAACAAATCTCCTCAAAACCCACACATCCCTCCCCCCTCCCCGCCCTCCAAGGTTCTTTAGCCATTGTCTTAAATCTGTGTCCTCTGTTTACCGACACTCCACCCAGTAGAAACAGTTTTCCCTCATTTACTTTATCAAAATACCTCATAATTTTGAACACCTCTATCAAATCTCCCCCTAACGCGTGGTCTTTGATGTTGTTTCATTGTGAAAGGAAACCTGCGGTTTTTTAGAACTGTGGAAAGAGAACCAATTTGCCATAACTATGGATTGAATGTGAAGTTTGCCACATTGGTGCTTTACTGGCTTTTGTCAACAGTGAGAGAGCGGAGGTGTGGTACAGCCCAGGAGGAAGCCATCCGGCCCACCATGTTTGTGCCGGTTCTTTGAAAGAGCTATCCAATTAGTCCCACTCCCCTGCTCTTTCCCCAAAGCCCTGCAATTTTATTACCCTTCAAGTATTTATCCAATTTCCTTTTGAAAGTTACCATTGAATCTGCTTCCACCACCCTTTCAGGCAATGCATTCCAGATCATAACAAATGTTACCTCATGTCGCCTCTGGTTCTTTTGCCAATCACTTCCCTGTATCTCTCTCTCGGTCTCTCACAGATGAGCATGTAATTATTCTAATTAGTATCAACAAAATGCAAATCATAATTAGAACATTTAAAATTCAACACATTTTGTTAGTATTCATAAAGCAAATCAAAAGATTAAGGACAGTGTGACTCTCTCTATTTCTTTGGCACAAAATGACACTAGAAAATTTCAGAAAGCACATTGAATTATATGTACTACCCGGTGGCTGAATTGTACAATCACAACATTGTATACTATCATTACAAAACAGCAGCTGGAGTGCTTGACACAAGATATGAAAGGAAATTGTGACACCTTTAGTAATGAGAATACTTATCCCGCCACCAACTCCAGAGTTACTGATACTGCAGATATTTATAAAGTGTTTTCTGCGCGACCCGACCCGCACCAACAGTGTATTGCTAAAATCAGAAACATTATTTGACTTGGAAAAATTCGATTGAATTGCTATATCTTATTTGTGGATAAAATGTAACATTTTAAGAGGGGTGTTTACTGAAAAACGTCAACGTTCTGATTACAAGCAAGGGTAAAACCAAGGATTTTAATTTAGCACGGCTTCTGAAAGAAAGCTTTAGTTCCATGAGACACTACAACCAGTGATGAAATAGCAAAAATCTCTGAAATTATGCCTTATCATAATAGTCATTTTAATATACATGCGATAAAACACCAGCACAGCAGCTGAGAGACGAATGAGAGAAGAACACGTTTATATGTAGTCCATCAAAATATAAATTGAAATGAGCAAAAAGCCAGTTTTCATTATAGTATTCTCAGGGATGTCACTGAAATGTGTATATTTAGCTTCACTGACACGCAGTATCAATGGCAATTAAATTTGTCAATTCAGCCTATTGGCCTTTCTGTGAGGATTTAGCTATGTAGAAAAAACTAATCCATTAATTCATGGCATAACACATAGCTCTTCACCATTCCCAGCATAGAAATTACTTATAAATTATGTTCTTGCGTTAGGGCCCCAAATCATTGAAAGGCAAGGTAGGATGGCAGAGCTTCAGAAACAGGAAATCGCTCTTAGCTGATTGTGGAGATAAACACACGGTATAACGATAACCTTCAATCTGACCAGGCCCGATATAATATAATGATTCCTTCAGTGCAGGTGACCTATTAAAGGCATCGTTCGAATTCCTCCGCCTCTAACAACAAACTGTAGAGTTGTGGTCTTCGGCAATATGTCTGTCTTGTTTAAACTTCAGGACGACCAGAAAAATGATGGTTACAAGAAACAAAAAGGAAGCTGTTCCCAAAATGATGATTAAATAACGATTTATATACGAAAAATACTCCGATTGTTTGGGTTTGTTTGTTCGTACAGAAGATTTTTCAATGATATTCGAGAAGATTGAAAAGGAGATTTTGACCGCAGTGCACAAGCTCGGCTGTCTAGTGTCCTTCACACAGAGGACCAGTCATTCTGTGGTGATATCTCGGTCCCTAACACTTCGCATTGCTCTGATTTCCCCAGAGAGAATCCCACTTTAAACAGATTGGGAACAGTGGCCTCTAACATGTGATAAGAAAGTCGTGCGTTCTGACCGGAATCGGCATCAGTCGCGATTACCTCTGTGACCTTTTTATCCTGGATATACGGACAGCGGTGCAATCTCCACTGATGCTGAACTGTCCCACGTTAAAGGTCAAACAATAACCGGAACATTTTCATTTTGGTCCAACATCGTAACATTCTCGATGGCAGTGCTGTTCAGTGGGGGAGATCCAGCATCATGAGCTTAAACTTTGATCTCGAAATGTTTCAGTTGCTCATAGTCAAAAGAATGCAGCGCGTAAATGTCCCCATTTCTTGATGTAACACTGACGTAAGCAGACGCAAACATTTCTTGCATCTGATTCTCCAGAATGGAATAGGAGACTTCCCCATTCTGATCCAAATCAGATATAAAACAAATATAGAAGCACCTCGAATGTTGTTTTCCATCAGACACACATTATATGAAGATTGTGTGACCCTCCGTGTATTACCATTTATATCAGTTAGCGAAACTTAGACGGGTTTATTTATTGAAAGAGGGGGAGACCAGCCGTGCCAGGCTGAAATAGAGATGTTGTAAATCGGGACGATTTCATGATCCAAAACTAAATTGATAACCAACTTATAATTGTTTTTCAAAGATTTTAAAAGCTTTTACGGAAGTTCCACTGGAACCTGACATTGTACGTGTCCATATTCGCCAGAATCTAGATCCGTTACACTGATCACGGCTATCACAATCCCTGGGAGAACATCTTCCCGCACCGCACGGCGCTGAACACCAATGTCACGTCTAACTCAGAGGCGTTGTCATTCGTGTCTATTAGTCTCACCATAACTTTGGCGTGCACTGCCAACCCAGGTGGACCAATGTCCACAGCTAGTACATCTAGTTCAGAAAACACTTGATTCTTCCAAGTCCAGTACTCCTTGAATTTTATTCCCTCCAGTTTCCGGGTCCAATTTGCGCAACTTTCAAATCCTTTGAGAAACGTGACTTATGAAGGAATATGTTAGTTCAGCATTCATACCTTCATCTCAATCAGCAGCGTGAATTTTTGTCACTCAGGTACCTTTGGGGACATTTGCAGCTACGCTCGCCCTGCAGATTTTATGATCGAATACAGGCACGGTATCTTTGATATCCACTGCAGTAATGATAATCAGTGCTGTGCCTGATCTCAGAGGAATGCAACCGTCAATGGCCGTCACTACAAGGTTAAAGGTTGGCTGTTGTTCACGGTCGAAGGACTTTTCTAATAATAGCTCGGTACTTTTATCCCATCATTTCTTGTCTGCGTTTTAATGCCGAAGTGTTCGTTTGGGCTGATTTAATAAGTGCTGAATGTGTTTATACCCACGTCCGGATCGTGCGCGCTCTCAACAGGGAAGCGCGCCCTTGGCGCAATTACCTCACCGATCTGTTGGGAGAATTCACTGTTCGGTAAATTGGGTGAATTATCATTTACATATAATATTTCCACTGCAACGGGATGCATTTCCAATGGATTATCAAGTGTTACTTGAAAAGAAAGGGAACAAGTAGAGCTTTGACTACAAATCTGTTATCTGTCGATTATTTCCTTAACAAATAAGATCTCATTCTCCACATTTACCTTCATGTATTGCTTCCTGTCATTGGAAACCAGCCGAAGCTTGCGAGCCGATAATTCCCAAATATTTAGATTTAAATCCTCAGCAATTGTACCATGAAAGGCCCCATGATCCTGTTCCTCGAGAATCGAGTAGCGAATCTGTCCCGAAACCAGGTCCGACATACAGAGCAGTAAATTGAAAGACTCCCCGCTGTTCACGCTATTCGCTATTGTTCTGCGCTGCATTTTGTGCAAAATATCGAAATATCTACCAATTATTTATATTAAATTGTCTTTTATGCCACAGCAATTAGTCGATCATATATCCATTTACTAATGTTTGAACCGAGAAATTCAAAGACTCAACCTGGTCAGCTTTTCTGAGCACGGCCGCACAGCTCAAACTGTCTGACTCTTCGAGTTTGTGCTGTGTTTCCTTGCCGGTGCAAATTTCTTAACACGTCCCCCACAATCAAAGGCCAAATCATTAATATAGACCACAAACAGCAAGATACCTAGTACTGAGCCCTGCGGAACCCTACTCGAAACAGCCTTCCAGTCGCAAAAACACGTATCAACCATTACCCTTTGCTTCCTGCAATTCAGTCAATTTTGGATCCAATTAGCCACTTTCCCTTGGATCGCAAGGGCTTTTACTTTTTTAACCCATCTGTGGGACCTTGTCAAAGGCCTTGCTAAAATGCACTACATCAAAAGCATTACCCTCATCGACCCTCCTTGTTACCTTCTCAAAAAATTCAATCAAGTTAGTCAGACACGACCTTCCCTTAACAAATCCATGCTGACTGTCCTTGGTTAACCCGTGCCTTTCTAAATGACGATTTATGCTGTCCCTCAGAATGGTTTCCAATAATTTGCCCACCACTGAGGTTAGAATGACTGGCCTATAATTATTCGTTCTATCTCCTTCTCTCTTTTTAAACAGCGGGACAAAATTAGCTCTGCTCCAATCGTCCAACACCATGCCTGTAGTCAAGAAGGATTGGAAAATGATGGTCAGAGTCTCTGCCATTTCCTCCCTTGCTTCTCTTAACAGCCTTCGATACATTTCATCCGGGCCTGGCAATTTTTTTCTACTTTCAAAGATGCTAAACCCTTTAATACTTTCTCTGCCACTACATTTATCCCATCCAATATTTCACACTCTTCCTCCTTAACTACGATGTCTGCATCGCCGCCCTCTTTTGTGAAGACAGGTGCAAAGTATTCATTTAGAACCGTACCCACATCTTCCGCCTCCACATTTAGGTTACCTCTTAAAGTTAGACTGTTTCGAAATTAGTTAAAATGTACTCAATGTTATATTTACGTGTGTAAAATTAAAATATCCAGACGTACAGGCATAAAATATTTTATTCGGTATTCTTATTTTTAAAACCTATATAATATACTATATGTAGCCGAAGTTATGCGGTTCCTGGCTTCATCTTCCACATCACCAATAGTCGCCGATGGCTCATCGTCATATTGTCATCCTGTAATTCATACATGTATCCTCTGAATTATTATTACTCAATAGCACTTAAGGGTTACCTATAGCCAACTATGTGATAGCATCCTGTTATAGGTGACCAAACTTCCTACCATTGCGCAGCGCCATGCAAGTTCTGAATAAATTTGACAATATTTATGAGAAATTAGTGCATTTGTACCACAAGCCGTTCAATATACTTTCTGCGAAGATTAATCCAGCTAATGTTGGAGTTTTCAGAGAGTTTTTTTATTTTATTTTAGTTCATGCAAAACAGGTGCACTTTCCTCACAATTGTTTTGCACGAAATTAAATATTAGAAAATATGATTCTATTTTACTTTGGAACAAGTGCAGTAAATGCAAAATATAAAAGAACAGCACGGTTTTCAGTCGATGAAAATATCACATAACTAAGTAGCATGCTTGCTCAACTGGCCGAATGGCATTCTTCCAGTCAGATAATAACAGGTTAGCATTGTGCGTCTTTAGCAAGTGGACTTGACTGGTTTATGTTCAGGCTGAGAAGTTTATAATCATCCGATCCTACATCTTGTAGCAGAGACCAAGTCCGACACTTCGGGCTAGGGAGTTATTTTGGCACCATCTGTATTTTCGTTATTTCCAAAACCAAAGAAAACGTCGCTAAATAACCACCAATTCAATTAAATGGTGTAATGTGTCACTTTTCGTTTCAACTCATATCCGCGCAACCTTACACCTTGCTCTCTCTTTGTGATAATTATCACGAGTGCCATGATTTTGTGACTGAAAGTGTGACGAAGAACAGTGTGTACTGTTGAGACAACAATCTGATACTCAGCTGTGGAGACAAGAATGTTTGTTGATTTATTCAGAGATACTGAGTAATCGATGAGGAAATTGCAGCGCACATTCCCCATGCTGGGTCCTTCAGTAATGCGAGAGACTGTAGAGGATGGTCTGGAAGGAATAGGTGCAAGTCAAGCAGAATTATGAAATGTATTAATGGGTTATAATTAACGTCTCTATTCGCTTTCCTGTTCAAAGTTCAGGCATCTGGCTATGACTTCATCACCCACTGTTCACAACATGTCAGCCCTTTAGCTCACAACAGTGTAAACAAATAGTAACTTTCTATTTACGGTTGCATAACCAGATCAAAATTGTCCCTGAAATGATTGTCCTTTGGCAATCTTTATATGTTCAAGATATATTAATTTTTTGCTCCTAAATCAATATTGAAAATATCATTAATCCACACTTGTCCAAGTGACTATTAATGTTGTCCCGGATTATCGTTCCTAAGAGCTTGTTTGAACAATTATTTTAATTTAGTAATGGATCTCCAGTTAATTTGCCCGAGGCAAAGTCAGGGCAAATCAATCTTCCATTTGAGTGAATTAATAATATTGTCGCCATAGGTATGAAGATCCAAAAGCTCTGGAGCTTATGTAGCTCTATCTAGGGGCAAGGTTGTGCAACTGCAGTCATGACTGTTTGTGTCAGATGGAGTGTGTTGAAGATATGCCAAAAACGATGGGTAGAACGTGAGGTTTTGCTCAGTGGCGGTTTCCTGACATCTGTCAGAAGTGAAGGATGCAATGTCATTGTATGCATGGGCACGGGTAGTTGGGGAGGGGGGTAATTCCCCAGTCCAGTAGCATTACCTTATAACATTCTAAGGGACCTCTCTACATTCTGAATTTTCCGTTTGATCATTGATTTCTGGACATGTTTCTCTGTGCCTATCTTCTTGTCACACATACATGTATTTTCGCCTGTCATCGGAGACCAGCCAATAATTCCCAAACGTTTAGTACTAAATCCTCGGCGATATTCCCGACAAAGGTACCATGATCCGGTTCCTCGGGAATCGAGAAGCGACTCTGTCCCGTAACCACGTCCGACACAGAAAGCAGGAAAATAAATGACTCCCTGCTGCTGATTCTATTCGCCATATTTCTGGGCTTGAATTTGATGCAAATATCGAAATATTTACCAATCGATTATATTAACTCATGCCTTATGCCGCAACAATTATTGAATGTGTATCTATATATCAATATTGAAACGAGAAATGCAAAGACTCAGCTTTTCTGAACACGGACACACAGAATAAAACCGGGCACGGGGTGCTTCAGCGATTCTGTTCTGTGTTTCCCTGGCGGAGGAAGGGGTCGATCTCTCGCAGCGTCTCATCTCCTCATCTGTAGACCAGTGACACGAAGACGCTTAACCAGTAACTCCAACAACTATTCTTAAAGCTCGACTGTTTCAAAAGTCTTTATCATGTACCGAACGTTATATTTACGAGTACAAAATTAAAAATATCCTGACGAGCACGCATGAAAATGTTATTTTATTTTGTAGTTTTATTCTTAAAGTCGATTTAACGTACTATATGCAGTCGAAATTCTGCGGTTCCTGGCGTCATCTTCCACGTCACCAATAGTCGCTGATGGCTTATCCTCATATTGTCAACCTGACAGTCATAAATGTATCCTCCGACTTATTATTACTCACTAGCACTTCCGATTTACCTGACGCAAACTATACATTACCCGTAATAACATCCTAATCATAGATCTGCGAAATTACTAACACTGCAGCAGCACCATGCAAGGTCTGAATAAATTTGGCAATATTTGTATGAAATTTGTGCATTCGTATAATAGATGCGTTCAATATACGTTTTGCGGGGATAATTCTAGCTAACATTTGAGAATTCGAAGAACGTGTTTTTATTTTACTTAAGGTTATGCATTACAGGTACATTTTCCTCACAATAATTTTGCACGATGTTAATTATGAGCAAAATGCGGTGGTGTTTTAACTTCTGAACAAGCGCAGGAATGCAGAATATAAAAAACAGTGTTTTCAGTCGACGAAAACCTCACATAACTAGATAGCATGGTTGTTCCACTGGCAGAATGCCATCCTTCCAGTCAGATAACAGGTTAGCATCGTGCGTCTTTAGCAAGTTGACTTGACTGGCTTATGTTCAGGCTAAGAACTTTATAGTCACCCGATCCTCAATCTTGTAGGAGAGACTGAATCTGAAACTTAGAGCTGGGGAGCTATTTTGGCTCCATGTGTATTTTCGATATTTCCTAGACCCGCAGAAAACGTCTCGAAATTACCACCAACACGATAAAATAGTGTAATTTGTTATTAACATTTCAACCCATATCAGCGCAATCGACTGCTAAAGATGTCCTTACACCTCGTCTTCTCTTTGCGATAATTACCACGAGTGCTATGATTTTGTGACCAAAAGTGTGACGAAGGATTGTGTGTATTACTGAGACAAACATCTGATTCTAAGCTTTACAGACCAGAAAGTGCGTTGCCTCATTCAGATGCTCTGAATCATCGAGGAGGAAACTGCAGCTCAGACTGTTCCACTCTCTGTGTTGCGCCCTTCAATAATAGCGGAGGCTGGAAAGGATGTTCTGAAAGGGATAGGTGCACGTCAAGCAGAATTATGAAAACATGTTAAATGGTTTCTGAGACGCAGGCACAAGAGTAGGCATGTTTGGAAAGTTTTACGTATTAATATTAATAAAGCTGCTCCAAATTACCACTCTTAGACACATCTTAAATACATAAAAGAATATTTTTATTGCAAAAAATAATGAACGATTGCGCTCTGTTAAATAGTCGGATTGCACTGATTCTTGGAAGATTTTATGTTTGTGATTATGTTAATGCATTTATGTTAACCCAGCCAGCCCAATTTTCGGGCGCAATTTGCGCCCAATTGCCAAAGTGTAAATTCAGGGCCTTCATGCTATTTGCTTTTCTGTTCACAGATCAAGCTTCTGGCTATGACTGCATCCTCCACTGTTCACAGCTTGTCAACCCTTTAGCTTTGCCGAGAGTTTAAATTTAAAATTTACATAAGAACAGAAGATAAGAACATAAGAAATAGGAGCAGCAGTAGGCCAATCGGCCCCACGAGCCTGCTCCGCCATTCAATAAGATCATGGCTGATCTGATCCTAACCTCAAATCTAAATTCATGTCCAATTTCCTGCCGGCTCCCCGTAAACCCGAATTCCCTTTATGTCTAGGAAACTGTCTATTTCTGTTTTAAATTTATTTAATGATGTAGCTTCCACAGGTTCCTGGGGCAGCAAATTCCACAGACCTACTACCCTCTGAGTGAGGAAGTTTCTCCTCATTTCAGTTTTGAAAGAGCAGACCCTTATTCTAAGATTATGCTCCCGAGATATAGTTTCACCCATCCTTGGGAACATCCTTACCGCATCCACCCGATCAAGCCCCTTCACAATCTTATATGTTTCAATAAGATCGCCTCTCATTCTTCTGAACTCCAATGAGTAGAGTTCCAATCTACTCAACCTTTCCTCATATGTCCGCCCCCTGAACCCCGGGATTAACCGAGTGAAGCTTCATTGTACTGCCTCGAGAGCAAGTATGTCTTTTCTTAAGTATGGGCACCAAAACTGTTTGCAGTATTCCAGGTGCGGTCTCACCAATACCTTATATAACTGCAGCAATACCTCCCTGTTTTTATATTCTATCCCCCTAGCAATAAAAGCCAACATTCCGTTGGCCTTCTTGATCACCTGCTGCACCTGCATACTAACTTTATGATTTTCTTGCACTCGGACCCCCAGATCCCTTTGTACTGCAGTACTTTCCAGTTTCTCGCCATTAAGATAATAACTTGCTCTCTGATTTTTCCTGCCAAAGTGCATAACCTCACATTTTCCAATATTGTATTGCATCTGCCAAATCTCCGCCCACTCACCCAGCCTGTCTATATCCCCTTATAGTTTTTTATGTCCTCCTCACTCTCTACTTTCCCTCCCATCGTTGTATCATCTGCAAACTTTGATATGTTACACTCGGTCTCCTCCTCCAAATCGGTAATATCGATTGTAAAGAGTTGGGGACCCAGCACCGACCCCTGCGGAAAACCACTGGCTACTGGTTGCCAGTCCGAGAATGAACCATTTATCCCAACTCTCTGCTTCCTGATAGATAACCAATCCTCCACCCATGCCAGAATATTACCCCCAATCCAGTGATTCTTTATCTTGAGCAATAATCTTATTTGTTGCACCTTGTTGAATGCCTTCTGGAAGTCAAAATACACTACGTCCACTGGTTCCACTTTATCCACCCTGTACGTTATGTCCTCAAAGAACTCAAGCAAATTTGTCAGACATGACTTCCCCTTCATAAAGCCATGCTGACTTTGTCCTATTAAATTATGTTTATCCAAATGTTCCGCTACTGTCTCCTTAATAATAGACTCCAAAATTTTACCCACCACAGATGTTAGGCTAACTGGTCTATAATTTCCAGCCTTCTGCCTACTACCCTTTTTAAATAAGGGTGTTACATTAGCAGTTTTCCAATCTGCCGGGACCTTTGCCGAGACCATAGAATTTTGGAAAATTATTACCAAAGCATCCACAATCCCTCCTGCCACTTCCCTCAAGACCCTAGGATGTAAGCCATCAGATCCAGGGGATTTATCTGCCTTGAGTCTCTTTAATTTACTGAGTACCAATTCCTTAGTGATTTTAATCGTATTTAGCTCCTCCCCCCTTAGAGCCCCCTGTTTGTCCAGTGTTGGGATATTCTTAGTGTCCTCTACCATAAAGACTGAAACAAAATATTTGTTCAGCATTTTTGCCATCTCCATGTTTCCCACCATTAATTTCCCGGTCTCATCCTCTAAGGGACCTACGTTTGCCTTAGCCACCCTTTTTCTTTTTGTATAACGATAGAAACTCTTGCTATCTGTTTTATATGTTTTGCTAATTTATTTTCATAATCTATCTTCCCTTTCTTAATCAATCCTTTAGTTACTTTTTGCTGTTTTTGAAGACGTCCCAATCTTCTTTCCTCCCATTAAGTTTGGCTACCTTATATATCCTTGTCTTTAGTTGGATACCATCCTTAATTTCTTTACTTAGACACGGATGGCTGTCATTTCTTTTACACCCTTTTTTCCTCAGTGGAATATATATTTTGTGAGAGTTGTAAAATAACTCCTTGAATGAACACCACTACTCATGTACCGTCTTACCCTGTGATCTATTTTCCCAGTCCACTTTAATCAATTCCGTACCATCATCGTCTCCTTTATTCAAGCTCAGTACGCTTGTTTGAGAACCAACCTTCTCACCCTCTAATTGTATATGGAATGTAACCATGTTATGGTCACTCATCCTTATCTAGGACATTATTAATTAATCCTGGCTCATTACACAGGACCAGGTCCAAGGTTGCTTGCCCGCTTGTAGGATCAGTTACATACTGCTCAAGAAATCCATCCCGAATAAACTCTTCCTCAAGGCTGCCCTGCCCAATTTGATGTGTCCAGTTATCAAAAGTAACCTTCCATTCACGGTTGCATAACCAGATCAAAATTATTCCTGAAATGATTGCCTTTTTTCAATCTTTATATTTCGAGACGTATATATTTTTTATTGTTAAATCAATGTTAAAAATATCATGAGTAGGCTTTTGAAGATTCCTCTTTGGTATTTTTACTGAGATCACGAACAACGGTGAAAATTTCCCATGTGCGTTTAGTTGCAAGCCAATACTTCATAAACGCATTCACAATTCCACAATATTTAGGATTCAAATGAAATCGCCTCATCTGACGATTTCAACACATCCACGTACAATGCAGTACATATTTGGGAGGTCGTTGGTGGTATCGGGTAGCCTATTGAACATCACACAGACGCTCCGTAATCACAATCAATGCCAATAACTATGGCTTTCAATCATTCGCGCAGTGTAATCTCTATTGAAACATCGCGTACAGAGGTGACACAGTATTTGATAAAACTGAAGTGATAACCAAGTCATCTGTGTTGTGATCAAATGATTATTATCAAGGTCACATTGGTGTTCAATGTCTGGACGCGTATATTGTGTACTTGAACTGGGATCTGTATATCTTTGAATTTGTCAAGGGAACGCAAACTATAAGACTGCGGACAAAAGCGCGGAAAGTTACATTTATATTTCGAAATGGAGTCTCATGCACAAGTGTTGAAAATCAAAGCTTGGTGCGGTGTTATTTATATTAGTGAACTGTTCTGAAGAATAGGAGAGTTGAACAACAACACCTTGCCTTCATTTGGCGTTTTTAATGCAAAATGTCCGAGTGCGTAATCGTTAAAAAAAATGGTGGCTGAGCCAAAGAAGTGGCAACGAGACGGAGTAACCAAAAGTTGGACAAAATGGTAAGGTTTAGTGAGGATCTTGGAGGAGCAGAGGTAGGGGGACATAGTGATGCACTTTCGGAATGTTGGACCAAGGTGGCTGAAGGCACAGCCGCAATGGTGGTGAGGGCATGGGTGAAGGGAAGGGTCTGAAATGGGGGCCAGAGTCGGTGGAATGTATATCCTGGGATTGGGATTGTTGATGTGAGTGAGATTGCAGCAATAGGATAGAGGGACACCATGAAGTAATTTGAACATAAAGATGAGAATTTCAAATTTGATGCATCGGGGAGCAGGATTCAATGGAGCTCATCGGGAACGGCGTAATGGGTGAGCTGTACCTGAGGTAGGATATAGGTAGCAAAGTTTTAGATGAGCTGAATATCATGGGGTGTGGAGGAATAGAGGCCGCCCAGAAGAGCACTGCAATAGTTGAGTCAGGAGTTGATAAAGGCATGGATGAGGGTTTCACCAACAGCTGGAATAAGTAAGGGGCAGTAGTGGGTGAAGTTATGAATGTGGAAACAGACAGTCTTTGTGAGGGGGAAGACATCAAGATTTGAAGCAGAGCTCGGGTAGAATGGGATGCAGACGTTGTAAACAGTTTAATTCAGCCCGAGACAATGGCTAAGCATGGAGATGGAATTCATTGCAAGGATACGGAGTTTGCAGCTGGGGCATCCCGTCGAAACCTTTCGTCTTCCCAATGATTAAGTAGAGAAATTCGAGCTCATCCCAGACTGAATGTCCGTCAAGCAATCCAGCAACATAGAGACAATTTAGTGATCGAGAGCAGTGGTGGAAATGTAGATCTGGTTGTTGACAACATAATATGTGGAAGCTGACCCTATTTCTATAGATGATGTCACCAAGAAGCAGTATGCAGATAAGGAACAATAGGGGGAAAGGGTAGATCCTTGCAGTCTAAAAGAGGTAGCAAGGCGGGTACAATCAGATGAGCCATATTTCCAGATCGTCGAGATATCATATGGTAGTTAAGAGTGGAATCAAGCGAGGGAAGTCACACCGAGTATGACAACACAGCAGAGATGTTCGGAGAGCATATTCTTGTCTAGCCTGTCAAAAGCTTCAGAGGGGTCGTGGACAACGAGAGGGGTTAAGGCAACACTGTCACAATTAGAGAGCATGTCATTTGTGACTTTGATTAGCAGTTTATTGGTTGTCTTGATGGTGGAAAATTGACCGGAGTGGTTTCAAGACTTAAAAGTATCCTTTTGTTTCCAAGTTACTTCTTGAACTTGTAGTTGGCAAGAAGTTTCTAAAACACGTTTGCGATTGAGTGTGCCTTTATATCATTACTTTGGTATTCTTGCCAAGCTATCTGCAAAGCTGTGCGAGTGGGGATCGGAGTCCAGTGTGAGCCTGCAGAAGAGCCACTTTCAATGCTACTTGTTTGATCAATTATTTTAATTCATTAGTATATCTCCAGTTGTTTTGCCCGGGTAAAGTCATGGCAAAATAGACTTCCCTCAGAATGAATCAGTGATATTGTAGGCATAAGTATGAGGATCTAGAACTAGAGGGCATAGTCGCAGGATAAAGGGTCGGTCATTTAAGACTGAGATGAGGAGGAATTTCTCCACTCAGATGATTGTGAATCGTTGGAATTCTCTAACCCAGAGCGCTGTGGATGCTGAGTCATTGAATATATTCAAGGCTGAGATAGGTTTTTGGACTCTACGGGATTCAAGGGATATGGGGATTGGACAGGAAAGTGGAGTTGAGATTGATGTCTGATTGAATAGCGGAGCAGGTTCGAGGGGCCTTATGGACTACTCCTGCTCCTATTTCTTATGTTCTTAAGATCTTATTATCCACCATGTCTGAAGCTTATGTAGCTCTACCTAGGGGTGCGGTAGTGTAACTGCAGTTAAAGTTGTTTGTGGCAGATGGAGTGGGTGCCGTATATTCATAAAACTATGGTTTGAACGTGAGGTTTTGCTCAGTGCTGGATTCCTGGCATTTGTCAGAAGCGAAGGAGGTATAGTCAGGTTATGCATGGGGCGAGGCTAATTTACCAGTCTCGCAGCATTGCTTTAAAATATTCTAAAGTACCTCTGTACATTCTTAACTTCGTGCATTGATATTGCTTGCTCGACGTGTAGCTCTGTATCTATTTCTGTCACACATACCTCTCTCTCTCTCACACACATACACACACACACACAGAGCGCCTTGTTTCTTTTAAGTATCCAATCTAAAAATGCAAAACTTTTGAGTGGAATATGCTCGGATATTCCATCAGTATACAGGACTGAGCGGTACTGATGCATCCTCAGCAATTAGGCACAATAAACTTGCAGACTGCACAGCCCAAATGCATCACACAGACTCACATCGACGTGCAAAAATATCAATTCCAAATCCAGGCTTTCAGCGGAGGTATGGCCTTCAAGTGAAAACTTTAAAAAGAAAGACTTATATTTATACAGCGCCTTTCACGATAACTGGACGTCCCAAAACGCTTTACAGCCAATGAAGTACTTTTGAAGTGTAGTCGCTTTTATAAAGTTGGAAACGCGGCAACAAATTATCGTACGGCAAGCTCCCACAAACAGCAATGTGAGGTCATAAAATGACAATTCAGAAATTTTAATAGCAATTTTAAAAATATTCAGAAAACATTTTGAGCAATATGTAAGTAGCCTGACGCTATCGTTTTCACTGTAAAATACCAGCTAACGTGCGTGACAGAGGCTGTAACAGGGAAGAGAGATGTTTTTCGCTTTGAATAATACTATTACAGCGAGACCAGCAGAAGGCTGTAGCAATGGAGCAGGATAGAGGGCTTCAGATTCCTGGGGCATTGGGCCCAGTTCTGGGGCAGGAGGAATCTGTTAAAGATGGATGGGTTGCTCCTCAACAGAGCTGGGACCAATGTCCTCGCAGGGAGTTTAACACGTGCTGTGGGGGAGGGTTTAAACTAATTTGGCAGGGGAGTGGACAAGAGGAGGAAACATTAGAGAGGAGAAACAAGGTGCACATAGGACTGGGAGGGACATGTATTACTAGAATAAAGAATAGTTCAGTAATAGGTAGTATGAGAGAGGGGGAAATGCGAAGCACTCTAGGAGGAGATTGGAGTTTTTTTACATTCGTTTATGGGATGTGGTCGTCGCTGGCAAGGCCACCAGTTATTGCCCATACCTAACTGCCCTTGAGAAGGTAATGGTGAGCCGCTTCTTGAACTGCTGCAGTCCGTGTGGTGAAGGTTCTCCCACAGTGCTGTTAGGTAGGGAGTAAAAGGATTTTCACCCAGCGACATTGAAGGACCGGCGATATATTTCCAAGTCCGGATGGTGTGTCACTTGGAGGGGAACGTGCAGGTGGTGATGTTCCCATGTGTCTGCTCGCCCTTGTCCTTCTAGGTAGTAGAGATCGCGGGTTTGGAAGGACCTGTCAAAGAAGCCTTGGTGAGTTGCTGCAGTGCATCCTGTGGATGGTACACACTGCAGACACAGTGCGCCAATGGTGAAGGGAGTGAAGGTTTAGGTTGGTAGATGGTGTGCCAATCAAGCAGGCTGCATTGTCCTGGATGGTGTCGAGCTTCTTGAGTGTTGCACTCATCGAGGCAAGTGAAGAGTATTCCATCACACTCCTGACTTGTGCCTTGTAGATGGTGGAAAGTCTTTGGGGAGACAAGAGATGAGTCACTCGCCACTGAATACCCAGCTTCTGACCTACTCAATAGCCACAGTATTTATACGGCTGCTCCAGTTAAGTTTCTGGTCAATGGTGACCCCCAGGATGTTGATAGTGGGGGATTCGGCGATGGGAATGCCGTTGAATGTCAAGGGGAGGTTGTAAGACTCTCTCTTGTTGGAGAAGGTCATTGCCTGGCACTTGTCTGGTGTGAATGTTACTTGCCACTTATCAGCCCAAGCCTGGATGTTGTCCGGGTCTTGCTGCACAGGAGGGGTTGAGAATTGAACTGAACACTGTGCAATCGTCAGCGAGCATCCCCATTTCTGACCTTATGATGGAGGGAAGTTCATTGATGAAGCAGCTGAAAATGATTGGGCCTAGGACACTGCCCTCAGGAATTCCTGTAGCAATGTCCTGAGGCTGAGATGATTGGCCTCAAACAACCACGACATCTGACTTTGTGCTAGGTATGAGTTCAGCCACTGGAGAGTTTTCCCCCTTATTCGCATTGACTTCAATTTTACTCGGGCTCCTTGGTGCCACATTCAGTCAAATGCTGCCTTGATGTCAAGGGCAGTCACTCTCACCTCACCTCTGGAATTCTGCTTTTTGGTCCATGTTTGGACCAAGGCTGTAATGAGGTCTGGAGCCGAGTGGTTCTGGCGGAACCCAAACTGAGCATCGATGAGCAGGTTATTGGTGAGTAAGCACCGCTTAATAGCACTGTCGATGACACCTTCCATCACTTTGCTGATGACTGAGAGTAGACTGATGCGTCAGTAATTGGCCAGATTGGATTTGTACGCTTTTTCTGGACAGGACATACCTGGGCAAGTGCATGTGCGTAGATGCATGTCGCTTGGTAAATAGGGCTTGTGAGCTTCAGAAACCACTCGCCACATCGGGCTATGATATAGTGGCAATAACAGAGACTTGTCTCAAAGAAGGGGAGGATTGGGTACTTAATATGTCCTGCTAAAAGGTATTCAGGAAAGATAGGGAAGAAATGATCAAAGAAACTATTATGCACTGGAAAGGGATGATGTAGTCTTGGGGTCAAAGAAAGAATCTACTGAGATAGAATTAAGGAAAAACGGAGGTGCTATTACGTACTGGGTGTACACTATAGGCAAATAAATAGTGGGAATTGGCACCGTGGTCAGGGAGAGGAGGGTGTGACTGCGAGTGAGGCAGGTACGGGGATCCAGGAGTAGCATTGCAGAAGCCTCATCCTCTGCACTTGTCCGACAGATACGAGGTTCTTGCATCCCTTGTGGACGAGTGCAGGGACTGCAGGGACAAGGAGCAAACTGGCCTCGGCACCGTGGTTCAGGGAGCCATTCAAGTGAGGGAAGTAAAAAGGAATGTGGTTGTCGTAGGCAACAGTATATTTAGAGGGATAGACACTGTTCTCTGCAGCCAAGAGCGACAGTCCTGATGGCTGTGTTGCCTACCCGGTGCCAGGGTTAAGGACATCTCCTCAGGACTGAAGAGAAACTTGTAGTGGGAGGGCGAGAATCCAGTTGTAGTAGTCCACGTACGTACCAACGACATAGATAGGACTAAGAAAGAGGTTCAGCTGAGGAAGTTTGAACAGCTAGGGACTAAATTAAAAAGCAGAACCACAAAGGTGATAATCTCCGGATTATTACCTGAGCCACAAGCAAATTGGCACAGGGTAAATCAGATCAAAGAGATGATGCGTGGCTCAAAGTTTGGTGTGGGAGAAGTGGGTTTCGATTCATGCGGCACTGGCACCAGTACCGGGGAAAGAGGGAGCTGTTCTGTTGGGACGGGCTTCACCTGAACCATGCTGGGACCAGTGTTCTGGCAAAACGCAATATCTTGGGCGGTAGAGGAGGCTTTAAACTAAATAGAGGGGGGAGGGCTCAGGTGGGGCGAAGTTTAGATTGATAAAGAGAAAAGACAAGGAAGTAGTACAGAAAAGTGATGGGGGTAATGATAAACAGAGTGTGTCAGGGAGGAGAGAGCATACAAACTTAAGAGTGCACTCGCAAATGGGGCCGAGTTAGGAAAGAATGGTAAAAAGACAAAATGAAAGGTTCTTTATCTGAATGCGTGCAGCATTCGTAATAAGATAAATGAATTGACGGCACAATTAGAAACAAATGATCTCGTGGTCATTACAGAGACGTGGTTGCAAGGTGACCAAGGTTGGGAGCTAAATATTCAGGGTTATTTAACATTTCGGAAGGATAGGAAAATAGGTCAAGGTGGTGGGGTAGCTCTGTTAATAAAGGATGAAATTGGTATAAGAGTGAGAAATGATCTTGGCTTAGAAGATCATGATGTCGAACAATTTGGGTCGAGGTAAGAAATAGCAAGGGAGAGAAATCAATGGTAGGAGTCGTATTTAGGCCCCCTAACAGTTGCTACACTGTAGGGCAAAATATAAATCAGGAAATAAGGGGGGCTTGTAAAAAGGATAATGCAATAATCATGGGCGATTTTAACTTTCACATGTATTGAACAAATCAAATTGGCAATAAAAGCCCTGAGGAGGAGTTCATGGATTGCATTAGGGACTGTTTCTGAGACCAAAACGTCGGGGAACCAACCAGGGAACAGGCCATTTTGGATCTGATAATGGGTAACGAAACAGCATTAATTAATCATCTCAAAGTAAAGGATCCCTTGGGAAGCATTGATGGTAACAAAATAGAATTTCACATCCAGTTTGAGAGCGAGGATCTTGGGTCTGAAACTATTGCATTAATCTTAGATTAGGGCAATGATAAAGGAATGAGGATGGAATTGACTCATGTAGACTGGTTATACAGATTAGATGCTATGATGGTGGATAAGCAGTGGCAAACATTTGAAAAGCTTTTTTATGACTCACAACAAAAATATATCCCTGTTAGGAGGAAGGACTCCACAAAAAGGGTAAACCAACCATGGCTAACTCAGGAAGTCAAGGATGGTATCAGGTTAAAAGAAAAAGCATACAACATGGCAAAGATGAAGGGTAAGCCCGAAGATTGGGAAAATTTTAAAAACCAGCAAAGGATGACTAAAAGAATAATAAAGTGGGTGAAAATAAATTATGAGAGTAAACCAGCAAGAAATATAAAAACTGACAGTAAAAACAACGACAAGTATATAAAAAGGAAAAGGATAGCTAAAGTAAACATCGGTCCTGCATTGGATAAGAGTGGGGAAATAATAATGGAAAACAAGGAAATGGCAGAAGCATTGAACGGATATTTTGCATCTGTCTTCACAGTAGAAGACACTAATAACATAACAACAACAATAGAAAATCAAGTGGCAAAGGAAAGGAAGAAACTAAAAACAATCAGTATCACTAGAGAAAAACTACGAGCAAACTAATGGGTCTAAAGGCTGAAAAGTCCCCTGGATCTGATGGCTTGCATCCGAGGGTCTTAATGGAAGTGGCTGCAGAGTTAGTGGATGCATTGGTTGTAATCTCCCAGAATTCACTAGATTCTGGAAAGGTCCCAGTGGATTGGAAAACCGCAAACGTAACACCCTATTCAAGAAGTGAATGAGACAGAAAGCAGGTAACTGTGGACCAGTTAACCTAACATCTGTCATTCGGAAAATGCTAGAACACATTATTGAGGAAGTAGTAGCAGGACATTTGAACACTCATAATCCAACCAAGTAGAGTCAACATGGTTTTATGAAGGGGAAATCATGTCTGACAAATTTATTAGAGATCTTTGAGGCAGTAACGGGCAGGGTGGATAAAGGGGAAACCAATGATTGCAGTATATTTGGATTTCCAAAAGGCATTCGATAAGGTGCCACATAAAAGATTACTGCACAAGATAAGAGTTCATGGTGTCGGGGTAACATACTGGCATGGATAGTGGATTGGCTAACGAACAGAAAACATCGAGTTGGGATGAAAGGGTCATTTTCAAAATAACTAGTTGGGTGCCGCAGGACTCACTGCTGGGGCCTCAGCTATTTACAATATATATCAATGACTTGGATGAAGGAACAGAGTATCCTGTGGCCACATTTGCAGATGATACAAGATAGGTGGAAAAGCAAGTTGCGATGAGGACACAAAGTGTGTGCAAAGGGATATTGACAGGTTAAGCGAATGGGCAAAAATTTGGCAGATGGAATATAATGCGGCAAAATGTGAAGTCATCCACGTTGCGAGGAAAAGTAAAAAAGCAAAATATTATTTGAATGGAGGAATACTTCAAAATGCTGCAGCACAGAGGGATCTGGGTGTCCTCGTACATGAAACACAAAAAGTCAACATACAGGTGCAGCAGTTAATCCGGAAGGCAAATGGAATATTGGCCTTTATTTCCAGAGGGATGGAATATAAAAGCAGGAAGTTATGCTGCAACTGTACAGGGTGCTGGTTAGACCACGCCTGGAGTACAGCGTACAGTTCTGGTGCCCTTATTTAAGGAAGGACAAACTTGAATTGGAGGTAGTTCAGAGAAGGTTCACTAGGTTGATTCCGGGTATGGAAGGGTTGTCTTATGAGGAAAGATTGAACAGTTTGGGTCGATGCTCATTGGCGTTTAGAGGAATGAGAGGAGATCTTTTTGAAACATACAAGATTCTGAGGGGACTCGATAGGATAGATGCTGAGAGGATGTTATCCCTCATGGGGGAATCTATAACTCGGGTGCATAATCTCAGAATAAGGGGTCGCCCGTTTAAGACGGAAATGAGGACGAATATCTTCTCCCAGAGGGTCGTGAATCGTTGGAATTCTTTACCCCAAGAATCTGTGGAGGCTGAGTCATTGAATACATTCAAGGCTGAGTTAGACAATTTTTTGATCAGCAAAGGAGCAAAAGGATATGGGGAAAGGGCGGAAAGTGGAGTTGAGGTAAAAATTAGATCAGCTGTGATCTCATTAAATGGTGAAGCAGGCTCGAGGGGCCGAATGGCCTACGCCTGCTCCTATCTCTTATTGTCTTATTATGGCCTTTTGGGAAGGAGATATTGAAGAACATTTGCAGTCAAGTTGCAGAAACATGCAAGAATTATACTGTAGTAATAATGGGTGGCTGTCCCTTTAATCCCATGGCAGCGTGGATACAAAATTGGCTAGGGGACAGAAAGCAGAGAGTAGTGGTGAACTGTTGTTTATCAGATTGGAGGGAAATATGCAGTTGTGTTCCCAGGGGTCAATGTTAGGACCACTGCTGTTTTCAAACATATTAACGACCTACAATTGAGTATGGAGGGTATAACTTCAACGTTTGCAGATGACACGAACTCGGAAATGTAGTAAACAATGTGGAGGATAGTAACAGATTCCGGAGGACATCGACCAGACTGGTTAAATGGGCAAATACATGGCAGATGAATTGTGAATGATGCATTTTGGTAGGTGGAATGAAAAGAGGCAATATAAACAAATTGTACAATTTTAAAGGGGGTGCAGGAACAGAGGGACCTGGGGGTGCACATACACAAATCTTTGAATTTGGCAGGACAAGTTGAGAAGGCTGTTAAAACGCATATGGGATCATAGGCTTTATGAATAGAGGTATAGAGGAAAAAACTTATGTAAACCTTTATAAAACAATGGTTGGGCCTCAGCTGGAGTATTGTTTTCAAATATTGGCACCACATTTTTGGCACAATATCAAGGCCTTAGATAGGGTGCAGATGAGATTTACTACAATGGTGCCAGGGGTGAGGCACTTCAGTTCTGTGGAGAGACTGGTGAAGCTGACGTTGTTCTCTTTGGAACAGAGAAGGTTACAGAGAGACTTGACAAAGGTGTTCAAAATCATGTGCGGTTTTGACAGAGTAAATAATGAGAAACTGTTTCCAGTGCCAGTAGAGTCTGTAACCAGAGGGTACAGGTTTAATGTGATCGAAAAAGGAGACAGAGGCCACATGACATGACAAAAGCAGCGAAAAGACGAATGGCAGAGTGACACAATCATTAAAACAGAAAGTGAAACAAGTCAAAGTCAGCTTCCATGTCAACGTTAATGTAGTATACACTACTCAGGAATGTCAAAAAAGCGGCAGGTATATCCAGCACTACGGACAAGTAGGATTCTAGGAAAAGCAGCAAGAAATTTGCCCTATTAACCTTCAATTGCCAACGTGAGGATTTTGCATGAACATAAAATTTACACATTAATTCATTGCATAACATTTAGCTCCTCACGAAAGTGAAATATCTGCTATTGCCGGCATGGAAATTGCTTATAAATTATTTTCTTGCGTTAGTGTCCCGGACACCCAAGTCATTGAAAGGCAAGGTAGGATGACAGGGCTTCAGAAATAGAAAATCACTTTTGGATGATTCTGGAGATAAACACACGGTATAACGATAACCTTCAGTGTGAACAGGCCCAGTATAATTTATTGGTTCGTTTGCTGCAGGTCTCCGATTAAAAGCATCATTCGAATTACGCCTTTTGAAACAACAAATAGTAGAGCTGTAGTCTTCACCAATATATCTGTCTTGTTTAAATTTCACGACGACCAGAAAAATGATGGTTACAAGAAACAAAAAGGAAGTTGATCCTAAAATAATGATTAAATAAAGATTTAGAAGCGTAAAATACTCTGATTGTTTAGGTTTGTCAATTTGTTCAGAAGATTTTTCACTAACGTTGGACGAGATTGAAAATGAGATTGTGGCCGTACTGGAGAGACTGGGCTGTCCATTGTCCTTCACACAGATCACCAGTCTTTCTGTGATGATGTCTTTGTCCATTATACTTCGACTTGCTCTGATTTCCCCAGAGTGAAGCCCCACAGTGAACAGATTGGGATCAGTGGCCTCCAACAGTTGATAAGAAAGACGTGAGTTCTGACCGGAATCGGCATCAGCAGCGATTACCTTGGTGACCAAGTGTCCTGGAAATACAGATTGCGGCGCAATCTCCACTGACGCTGAACTGTTCCACGTTGAAGGTGAAACAATAACTGGAGTATTGTCATTCTGGTCCAAGATAATAACATTCACGATGGCCGTGCTGCTCAGTGGGGGAGATACATCATCTTGAGCTTGAACTTTGATCTGGAAATGTTTCAGTTGCTCATAGTC
Organism: Heptranchias perlo; assembly: GCF_035084215.1. Taxonomy (NCBI): domain Eukaryota; kingdom Metazoa; phylum Chordata; class Chondrichthyes; order Hexanchiformes; family Hexanchidae; genus Heptranchias; species Heptranchias perlo. Next base: position 8,292,684 of record NC_090338.1, on the reverse strand, counting down.
AAAGGAGCGCAGCGCGTAAATGTCCCCATTTCTTGAGTTAATAGTGACGTAAGCAGAAGCAGATACATCTAGAATCTGATTCTCCAGAATGGAATAGGAGACTTCCCCATTCTGATCCAAATCGGAATCTAAAGCGGTAACAGCAAATATAGAACCACCCGGAATATTGTTCTCCATCAGATACACATTATATGAGGATTGCGTGAACCTCGGCGCATTGTCATTTATATCAGTTACCGAAACCGAGATGGTTTTACTTGTTGATAGAGGAGGAGACCCTCCGTCCCAAGCTGAAATGGAGATGTTGTACAGTGCGGCCGTTTCTCGATCCAGAATATCATTGGTAACCAACTTATAATTGTTTCTCAATGTTTTTTCAAGCTTAAACGGAATATTCACTGGAATCTGACACTGTACATGTCCATATTCACCGGAATCTGGATCCGTTACACGAATCAGAGCTATCACAGTTCCAAGAGGAGCATCTTCTCGCAGCGCGCGGGACACCACGGTCACGTCTAACTCCGGGGCGTTATCATTCGTGTCAATTAGTCCGACTACAACTTTGCCGTGTCCTGTCATACCGACAGATCCATTGTCCACAGCTTGTACATCAAGTTCATAAACACTTGATTCCTCAAAATCCAGTACACCTTGAACTCTGATCTCTCCAGTTACCGGGTGCAATTTGAACAACTCGCGAATGGTTTGGGACACGTGACTTCTGAAAGAATACGTTAGCTCAGCATTGATACCTTCATCTCGATCAGCAGCATTAATTTTTATCACCAAGGTACCTTTGGGGGCGTTTTCTGCTACACTCGCCCTGTAGATTTCATGATCGAATAAAGGCGCGTTATCATTGACGTCCACAACTGTAATGATAATCCGAGTTGTGCCTGATCTCTGAGGAGTGCCACCGTCAATGGCCGTCAACACAAGATGAAAGGTTGGCTGTTGCTCGCGGTCCAAGGACTTCTCTAATAACAGCTCGACACTTTTTCTGCCATCAGCTCTTGTCTGCACTTTCAGACCGACGTGCTCGTTTGGACTGATCTGGTAATTGCTGACTGTGTTTGTGCCCAAGTCCACATCGTGCGCGCTCTCGAGAGGAAAGCGCGTTCCTGGCGCAATTAATTCACTAATCTGCAGGGAGAATTCATTTTTCGGAAATATGGGTGAATTATCATTTATATCTAGTATCTCCACTGCAATGGGGTGTATTTCCAAAGGATTATTGAAAGGATTCCAAAGGATTATTTGAAAAGAAAGAGAACAGGTGGAGCTTTGTCTACAAATCTGTTCTCTGTCGATTCTTTCATTAACAAATAAAATCCCATTCTCCAGATTTACCTCCATGTATTGCTTTCTGTCATCAAAGGCCAGCCGAAGCTTGCGAGCCGATAATTCCCAAACGTTTAGTTTTAAATCCTCGGCGATATTCCCAACAAAGGCCCCATGCTCCAGCTCCTCGGGAATCGAGTAGCGAATTTGTCCCGTAACCAAGTCCGACACACAGAGCAGGAAAATAAAAAACGCCCCGCTGCTGATTGTATTCGCCATTGTTCTGGGCTTGATTTTCTCGTCGAATTTTAAAATATCTTCCTATCGTTTACATTAACTTATCTCTTATGCCACGACAATTAAACGAATATATATATAAGTACTGATCCTGAACCGGGAAATGAAAACAATCATCCTGGGCAGCTTTTCTGAAAATGTTTGTACGGTAAAAACGCAGGCACCGTCTGTCTCTTCGCTTCTGTTCTGTGTTTCCCTGAAGGGGAGGGGATAGATCTCTTGCAGCTTATCAGTTCCTTATTGGTCGACAGCGACACGAAGAGCCTCAACCAATAACTACAGCAACTGTTCTTAAAGCTAGGCTGTTTCGATATTATATGTGATATAACGAAACGGAATGTTTAGGAGTGCGCAACTAAAACCCGCTAAAAAGCACATGTACTATTATTATTTATTTTGCTGCCTTATTTGTAAAATCCGTATAAGCAGTGTGTAGCAGCAGAGATAATCAGATTGCTCGCTATAATATTTTCCACGATATCAATAGACACAGATGATTCAAATCTATTTGTGATCCTGTTAGCACGTACACTCCGATTTATTATTAATCAGTATTCCTTATCGTTTACCGAATGCGATCTATAGATTACCATTAGGAGCATACTGAAATTGGGGAACAAGCCTCCTACTGTTGGGCAGCGCCGTCCAAGGTCTGAATAAATTTGGCAAGACGTGTCAGGACTTAGTGCATTTATAAAAAGACATCCAATATATATTTTGAGAGGAACATTATGGTTCTCATGGAAGATTTCGAACTTTTTCTTTATTTTAATTAAGTTCATGGGCAATATAGAAGCAGAGAATCGTTGCAGCACAGAAGGTGGCCATTCGGCCCATCAAGCCGGTTCTGGGTCTTTGTAAGAGCAAACCAGTTAGTCCCAATCCCCGTTCTTTCCCTGTAAGCCTGCAATTATTTATCCATTTCCTTTTTGCAAGCCACGATTGAACCTGCATCCACCATTCTTTCTGGCAATGCATTGCAGACCATAACTATTGGCAGCGGGGGAAAAAATTCTCATGTTGCCTTTGGTTCTTTTGCCAATCACCTTAAATCTTTGCCCTCAGGTTCTTGAACGTTCCACTAATGGGAACAGTTTCTACTTACTTACTTTGTGTAAACCCATCATGATTTTGAACACTTCTATCAAATCTCCTCTCAAAGTTCTCTGCTTCTTCAGTCTATCCACGTCACTGAAGTCCTTCATCCCTGGAACCATTCGAGTAAGTCTTTTCTGCATCCCACCTGAGGCATTCACATCCTTCCTAAAGTGTGTGTATTGGACACAATACTCCAGTTGTGGCTGAACCAGTGCTTTAAAAGGTTCAACATAACGTCCTTGCTTTTGTATTCTATGCTTCTTTTTATAAAGCCCAGGATCCCGTATGCTGTTTCAACCAACTTCTCAACCTGTCCTGCCAACTTCAAAGATTTTTCACATATACCCCCAGGATTCTCAGTTCCAGCACATCCTTTAGAATTCTTGTATTTAGTTTATATTGTCTCTCCTCGTTCTTCCTGCCAAAATGTACCTCTTCGCATTTCTCTGCATTAATTTGATCTGCCTTGTGTCTGCCCATTCCATCAGCCTGTCTGTGTCCTCCTGAAGTCGATTACTATCCTTCTCACAGTTCACTGCACTTCCACGTTTTGTGTCATCTGCAAATTTTGAAATTGTGCCCTGTACACCCAAATCCAAGTCATTAATATCAATCAAAAAAATCAGCGGTCCGAGTAACAACCCCTGGGGAATCCTAGGGTAGTAAGGATGGAAATTGGAGAGATGCTAGCCATAATCTTAAAATCCTCCTTAGATACGGGGGTGGTGCCAACGGACTGGGGAATTTCAAATGTTACACCCTTATTCAAAGAAGGGTGTAAGGATAAAACCGGCAACTACAGGCCAGTCAGTTTCATAGAATCATAGAATCATGGCTTGGTTACAGCACAGAAAGAGGCCATTTGGCCCGTCGAGCCTGAGCCAGCTCTCTGCAAGAGCAATCCAACTAGTCCCACTCCCCTGCCCTTTCCCCATAGCCAGACAGTTTTTCCCTTCAATTAATATTAAATTCCCATTTAAAAGCCACAAATGAAACAGCCTCCACTACCCTGTCAGGCAGTGCATTCCAGATCATAACCATTGGCTGCGGAAAAAAAGTTTGTCCACATGTCGCCCTTTTTACTCCATGGGGTTCAACCTTGCTGACAAGTCTATTATGTGGCACTTTATCAAACGCCTTTTGAAAGTCTTTATACACCACATCAATAACATTGCCCTCATCAAGCCTTTCTGTTACCTCATCAAAAAACTAAATCAACTTAGTTGAACACGATTTGTCTTTAACAAATCCGTGTTGGCTTTCCTTAATTAATCCACACTTGTCCAAGGGGATGAGGGGGCGGACATATGAGGAGAGGTTGAGTAGATTGGGACTCTACTCATTGGAGTTCAGAAGAATGAGAGGCGATCTTATTGAAACATATAAGATTGTGAAGGGGCTTGATCGGGTGAATGCGGTATGGATGTTCCCAAGGATGGGTGAAACTAGAACTAGGGGGCATAATCTTAGAATAAGGGGCTGCTCTTTCAAAACTGAGATGAGGAGAAACTTCTTCACTCAGAGGGTAGTAGGTCTGTGGAATTTGCTGCCCCAGGAAGCTGTGGAAGCTACATCATTAAATAAATTTAAAACAGAAATAGACAGTTTCCTAGAAGTAAAGGGAATTCGGGGTTACGGTGAGCGGGCAGGAAATTGGACATGAATTTAGATTTGAGGTTAGGATCAGATCAGCCATGATCTTATTGAATGGCGGAGCAGGCTCGAGGGGCCGATTGGCCGACTCCTGCTCCTATTTCTTATGTTCTTATGACTGTTAATTTTTCCCGGATTATCGGTTCTTAAAGCTTCCCCACCACCAAGGTTAAACTGAATGTGCTATGGATGCTGGGTTTATCCTTGCAGGTTTTTTTGAATAAGTGAGTAACATCCGCAATTCTCCAGTCCTCTGGCACGATCCCCGTATATCAGGATGGTTGGAAGATTATGGCCAGTACTTCTGCAATTTTAACAATTTCTTCCCTCAGCAACCTAGGATGCATCGCATCCGGACCTGGTGACTAATCTACTTTAAGTACAGCCAGCCTTGCTTTTCCCTCCTCTTTATCAATTTTTAGCCTATCCAGTATCTCAACTATCTCGTCGTTTACTGTGACTTTAGCAGCATCTTCTTCCTTGGTAAAGACAGATGCAAAGTATTCATTTAGTACGTCAGCCATCCTCTCTGCCTCCATGCGTAGATCCCCTTTTTGGTCTCTAATCGGCCCCACCCTTCCTCTTACTACCCGTTTACTATTTACATGCCGAAAGAACATTTTTGGATTCCCTTTACTTTCGTTGCCAGTCTATTCTCATACTCTCTCTCTCTCTCTCTGCCCATATTCTTTCCCTTTTCACTTCTCCTCTGAGCTGTCCATATTCAGCCTGGTTTTCACTTGTATTATCAATCTGACATCTGTCATACGCCCCCTTTTTCTGCTTTATCTTACTCTATCTCTTTCATCATCCAGGGAAACTCTGGCTTTGTTTGCCTTAAGTTTCGCCCTCATGGGAATGTACCTAGACTGCACCCGAACCATCTCCTCAATAAAGGCTGCCCATTGTTCAATTACTGTTTTGCTTACCAATCTTTGATTCCAATTTACCCGGGCCAGATACATTCTCAACCCACTGAAATTGGCCCTCCTCCAACTAAGTATCTTCACTCTAGATTGATACTTGTCCTTTTCCATTGCTAATCTAAACATTATGATACTCTGATCACTCTTCCCAAAATATTCCCCTACTGACACTTGCTCCACTTGACCCATCACATTCGCCAGAACCAGGTCAAGCAATGCCTCCTTCCTCATTGGGCTGGAAACGAACTGATCAAGAAAGTTCTCCTGAACACAATTCAGAAATTCTTCCCCCTCGCTGCCCTTCACACGATTACTATCCTAGACTATATTAGGATAATTGAAGTCCCCCATTATCACTAATCTATGGCTCTTCACCTCGCTATAATTTCGCAGCAAATAGCTCCTTTATATCCTTGCCAGTAGTTGGTGGCCTAAAGAATACACCCAGCAGTGTAATGGCACCTCTATTGTTTCTTAACTCCAACCAAATAGATTCTGTCCTTGACCTATCCGGGACATCCTCTCCCTCCAGCACTGCAACATTCCCCTTAAACAATACTGCCACTCTCCCTCCTTTCTTTCTTTCCCTATATTTCATGAATACTTTGTATCCCGGTATATTTAGTACCCAATCCTGCCTTTTTTGAACCAGGTCTCTGTTATCACTACGATATCATATTCACATGTGTCTATTTGCGTCTGCAGCTCACCAACCTTATTAACAATGCTTTGTGCGTTTACACACACGCACTGTAAACCTATCATAAACCATTTTGTATTCTCTTTTAGTCTGATCGCAAGTAATCTAATACAGTACTATTTCTGACTCTAGTGCTATCTGTCTCTCCCAATCCTTTGTGCACCTTGGTTCTCCTTTCCAATGCTACATCCTGATGCCAATCCCCATGGCAAATTAGTTTAAACCCTCCTCACCACCGAGTTTAACCTAGGTGGTGAGGAAGCTTTTAGAAATGATAAACCCGGACAAGATTAATAGTCACTTGCACAAGTGTGGATTAATAAAGGAGAGCCAACACGGATATGTTAAATTCAAAATGTGTTTAACTAACTTGATTGAGATTTTTGAAGTGGTAACAAAGAAGCTGGATGAGGACAATGCCTTTGATGTTGTGTAAATGGAGTTTCAGAAGGCGTTTGATAAAGGGCCACATTATAGGCTAGTCAGCAAAATGGAAGCCCATGGGATAAAAGGGACAGTGGCAGCATAGATACGAAATGTTCATTTGCTTCAAAATAATTTTAAATGAAATTACATATTAGCAAAGTATCTTTGCATTTAACATTCTGAACAAATTCAGTTCGTGTAAAATAGAAAGGCATTTTTTCAGTCAATGGTTAACGTTGCACAACTAGGAAGCATGTTGGTTCCATTGGCATTATAGTAACCCTCAAGTCAGATAATAACAGGTTAGTATCGTATTCTGCATTAACTTTAGACATCGTGCGCCTTTAACAAATGGACGTGGCTGATGTCGTTTTGTCCGGGCTGAAAAGGTGATAATATTCCGTTCCTGCATCTTGTGAAAGACTGATTCCGAAAATGAGAGCCAGTGAACTATTTTGGCTCCAACTGAATTTTCATTATTTACAAGAACCAAAGAAAACACTGGCTCAATTTCCACTAAGTCGATAAAATAGTGTAACGTGTTGCATATAATCGAACTCATAACAGTGCAATTGACTGTTGGAGATTCAATTGCACCTTGAATTTCCTTTGCGATGATTAACATGAATTTTCTGTATCGTTATAGAATCATAGGTTCATACAACACAGAAGGAGGCCATTCGGCCTATCATTCCTGTGCCGGTGCCTTGAAAGGGCTACCTAATCAATAACACTATCCCATTCTTTACCAATCGCCCTGCAATTTTTTTCCTTTTCAAGTATATATCCAATTCTATTTTTGGAAGGCACTATTACATCTGCTTCCACATTTCGAGCAGTGTATTCCAGATCGTAACAACTCGCTGCCTGAACAAATCTCCTCATCGCCCCCGCCCACCGTTCTTTCACCATTGTCTTAAATCTGTGTCCTCTGGTTACCGAACCTCCTGCCTGTAGAAACAGTTTAACTTTATTTACTTTATCAAACACCTCATAATTTTGAACCCCTCTATCAACCCTCCCCTTATCCATCTGTGCTTTGAGCAGAACAATCCCATTCTCTCTAGTCGCTCCTCATAACTTTTTAAAATTCCTTCACGGGATGTGGGCATCGCTGGCGAGGCCAGCATTTATTGCCCAATCCTAATAACCTTCGAGAAGGTGGTAGTGAGCCGCCTTCTTGAACCATTGCAGTCCATGTGCTGAAGGTTCTCCCACAGTGCTTTTAGGAAGAGAGTTCCAGGATTTCGATGAAGCGACGATGAAGGAACGGCGATATATATCGAAGTCGGGATGGTGTGTGACTTGGAAGGGATCGTGCAGTGGTGTTGTTCCCATGTGCCTGCTGCTCTTGTCCTTCTAAGTTGTAGAGGTAGTGGATTTGGGAGATGCTGTCGAAGAAGCATTGGTGAGTTGCTGCAGTGCATCCTGTGGATGGTACACACAGCAGCCACAGTGCGCCGGTGGTGAAGGGAGTGAATGTTTAGGGTGGTGGATGGGGTGGCATTCAAGCGGGCTGCTTTGTCCTGGATGGTGTCGAGCTTCTTGAGTGTTGTTGGAGCTGCACTCATCCAGGCAAGTGGAGAGTATTCCATCACACTCCTGATTTGTGCCTTGTAGATGGTGGAAAGGCTTTGGGGAGTCAGGAGGTGAGTCACTCGCCGCAGAATACTCAGCCTCTGACCGGTTCTTGTAGCCACAGTGTTTATATGTCTGGTCCAGTTAAGTTTCTGGTCAATGGTGACCACCCCAGGATGTTGATGGTGGGGGATTCGGCGATGGTAATGCCATTGAATTCCAAGGGAAGGTGGTTAGACTCTCCTTGTTGGAGATGGTCATTGCCTGGCACTTGTCTGGCGCGAATGTTACTTGCCACTTATGAGTCCAAGCCTGGATGTTGTCCAGGTCTTGCTGCATGCGGGCTCGGACTGATTCATTTTCTGAGAGGTTGCGAATGAAACTGAACACTGTACAATCCTCAGCGAACATCCTCATTTCTGAACTTATGATGAAAGGAAGGTCATTGACGAATCAGCTGAAGATGGTTGGGCCTAGGATACAGCCCTGAGTAAGTCCTGCAGCAATGTGCAGGGGCTGAGACAATTGGCCTCCAACAACCACTACCATCTTCCTTTATGCTAGGTATGTCTCCAGTCGCTGGAGAGTTTTCCACCTGATTCTCATTGAATTCAATTTTACTAGGGCTCCTTGGTGCCACATTTGGTCAAATGCTGCCTTGATGTCAACCTCACCTCTGGAATTATTTTATCCATGTTTGGACCAAGGCTGTAATGAGGTCTGGAGCTGAGTGGTCCTGGCGGAACCGAAACTGAGCATCGGTGAGCAGGTTATTGGTGAGTAAGGGCTGCTTGATAGTACTGTTGACGACACCTTCCATCACTTTGCTGATGATTGAGAGTCGACTGATGGAGCGGCAATTGACCGGATTGGATTTGAAGACCCTCATCACTGGTATCGTTGAAGCAAAAATCTGATTCTGGAAAACAGTGACTACTAATTAGGTAGACGTTCCTATCATTCAGAATTATAGTGAATGCTCGTGGAGGAAACTGCAGAGTAAATTGTACGACTCGCTATGCTAAGCCTTCCAATGATACGAGAGGCTGTAGAGGATGGTATAAAAGTTCGCTCATAGGGGCTGCTTCTGTCATAGAGGAATTAATATCAAGGTCACTGAACAAATAAGCCAAATTCCATTTTTTACATATACTGGGATTTTGACAGGTGCTTTGGGATTGAATTTTAGAACTCTGTCCATTATTCTGAGAAAACTGCACATATATATTTATATATTTATATATGTCGATGTGGGGTCGGTTTTGATGTATAATAGACAGCTTTCCGAAATTCGATCCCCGCTGAAGTCAATGGAAGGCAAAATCGAGTGGGCGAACAATGGGCGGCCAAACGTCCACCGCCCATTTAATTCCACCGCCGTTTACCTACATTGTACTTCGCAGTATATGAGTGGGGGATGAGTTTAGACACGCTTCGAGGCAACCAGTGCTATTGAGTCAACGGGAGCAGCCCTATGCTTTAGTCGCACTGGGAACCGTCCCGGGAATTGTGAGCGCCTGGGATTTGACGACGTTGCAGTGGGGCAGATGCAGCTTGGCAGCATTGGGGGTTGGGGGGGGGGGGGCGGTGGGAGCGGGAGGTCTTTGATGTTGTTTCATTGTGAAAGGAAACATGCGGTTTGTTGGAACTGTGGAAAGACAACGTATTTGCTATAACTATGGATTGAATGTGAAGTTTGCCACATTGGTGGTTTACTGGCTTTTGTCAACAGTGAGAGAGCGTGTGGGGGTGGGGGTGGGGGGTTGCGGGGGTGCGGGGGGCAGGCAGAGCACGCATTGAGTGCAGGGAAATCATATGTCTAGCTGCACTGGTTTATAACTTTCTTCAGTCTCGCTGTAAATACTGAGCTTTATGTTTTGTGATTGATTCCTAGATGTATATTTTTGCGTGTATCTCGCTGCCTCTTTCTCTCTTTCATAGTAGCATGGTTTTATAGTATGGTACAGCACAGGGGGAAGCCAATTGGCCCATCATGCCTGTGCCGGTTCTTTGAAGCAGCTATCCAATTAGTCCCACTCCCCTGCTCTTTCCCTATAGCCTTGTAACTTTTTTCCCCTTCAAGTATTTATCCAATTTCCTTTTGAAAGTTACTATTGAATCTGCCTCCACCACCCTTTCAGGCAGTGAATTCCAGATCATAACAACTTGCTGTGTAAAAAATGTTTCCTCATGTCGCCTCTGGTTCTTTTGCCAATCACCTCCCTGTCTCTCTCTATCTCTATCTCTCACAGTTGAACATGTAATTATTCTAATTAGTATCAACAAAATGCAAATTATAATTAGAACTTTTAAAATTCAAATTGTTTTGTTATAATTACAAAAATTCAAAAGATTAAGAACAGTGGGACTCTCTCCATTTCTTTGGCACAAAATGGCACTCGAAAATTTCAGAACGCATCTGGTGTAAGAACCCGGTAGCTGGATTATACAATCACAATATTGTATATCATCATTATAAAACAGCAGCTGGAGTGCTTGACACAAGATATGAAACGAAATTATGACACCTTTATAACTGAGAATACTTATACCGCCACCACGTTCAGAGCTACGGACACTGCAGATATTTATAATGAGTTTTCTGCGCGACCCGGGTATCCAATGTATTTTAAAATAGGCTACTTCACCAACAGTGTATTGCGTAAAATCAGAAACATTATTTGACTTGGAAAAATTCGATTGAATTGCTATATCTTATTTGTGGATAAAATGTAACATTTTAAGAAGGGTGTTTACTGAAAAACGTCAACGTTCCGATTATAAACAATGGTAAAACCAAGGATTTAATTTAGTGTGGCTTCTGAACGCAAGCGTTTAGTTCAATGAGACATTACAACCAAGGATGAAATAGCAAAAGGCTCTGAAATTATGTCTTATGATAAAGCCAGTTAAGTGTATATGCGATAAAACACCAGCAGATCAGCTGACGGAGGGATGAAAGAAGAACACGTTGATATGTATTTCATCGAAAAATAAATTAAAACCAGCAAAAGCCAGTTTGCATGCTAGAATTCTCAGGGATGTCATAAAAGCGGTAGATATATTCAGCATCACTGACACGCAGAATAATAAGAACAAATTTGGCAATTCAGCCTATTGGCCTTTCTGCTACCAATGTGAGGATTTCGCTCTGTGCAAAAAAGTACCCATTAATTCATTGCATAACAGATCGCTCTTCACTAAAATTGAATGCTGTCATTCCCAGCATAGAAATTACTTATAAATTATTTTCTTGCCTTAGGGTCCCGGACACCCAAATCATTGAAAGGCAAGGTAGGATGACAGGGCTTCAGAAACAGGAAATCGTTCTTAGCTGAATGTGGAGATAAACACACCGTATAACAATAATCCTCAATCTGACCAGGCCCGATGTAATTTAATCATTCATTTAGTGCAGGTGACCTGTTAAAAGCATTGTTCGAATTCTTCCTCCTCGAACATCAAACTCGAGAGTTGTGGTTTTCGGCAATATTTCTGTCTTGTTTAAAATTCAGGACGACCAAAAAAATGATGATTACAAGAAACAAAAAATAAGTTGTTCCCAAAATGAGGATCAACTAACGAGTTATATACGAAAAATACTCCGACTGTCTGGGTTTGTTCGTTCGTTTAGTAGATTTTTCAGTGACATTGGAGAAGATTGAAAATGAGTTTGTGGCCGTAGTGGACAAACTTGGTTGTCCTCTGTCCTTCACACATAGGACCAGTCTTTCTATGGTGAAGTCTCGGTCCCTAACACTTCGCGTTGCTCTGATTTCCCAAGAGAAAAGCCCCACATTGAACATATTGGGGTCAGTTGCCTCCAACATGTGATATGAAAGCCGTGCGTTCTGACCGGAATCGGCATCAGTCGCAATTACCTTTGTAACTTTTTCATCCTGGATATACGGACAGCGGTGCAATCTCCACTAATGCTGAACTGTCCCACGTTAAAGGTGAAACAATAACAGGAACATTGACATTTTGGTCCAAGATCATGACATTCTCGATGGCAGTGCTGTTCAGTGAGGGAGATCCAGCATCATGGGCTTAAACTTTGATCTGGAAATGTTTCAGTTGCTCATAGTCAAAGGCATGCAGCGCGTAAATGTTCCCGTTTCTTGATTTAATATTGACGTAAGCAGACGCAAACTTTTCTTGCATCTGATTCTCCAGAATGGAAAACGAGACTTCTCCATTCTGATCCAAATCAGGATATAAAACAAATATAGTAGCACCTCGAATGTTGTTTTCCATCAGACACACATTATATGAAGATTGTGTGACCCTCAGTGCATTGTCATTTATATCAGTTAGCGAAACTAAGACGGTTTTATTTATTGAAAGAGGGAGAGACCCGCCGTCCCAGGCTGAAATAGAAAAGTTACAAATCGGGACGGCTTCATGATCCAAAATAGAATTAATAACCAACTTATAGTTGTTTCGCAAAGATTTTTAAAGCGATAACGGAAGTTCCACTGGAACCTGACATTCTACGTGTCCATAATCGCTAGAATTTAGATCCGTTACACTGATCACGGCTATTACAATCCCTGGGAGAACATCTTCCCACACGGTGCTGAACATCAATGTCACGTTTAACTCAGAGGCGTTATTATTCGTGTCTATTAGTCCGACCATAACTCTGGCGTGCACTGCCAATCCAGGTAGACCACTGTCCACAGCTTGAACATCAAGTTCATAAAAAACTTCATTCTTCAAAATCCAGTATTCATTGAATTTTATTCTATCCAGTTTCCGGGTCCAATTTGTGCAACTTTCGAATTCTTTGAGAAACGTAACTAATGGAGGAATATGTTAGTTGTTAGTTCAGCATTCATACCTTCATCTTAATCAGCAGCGTGATTTTTTGTCACGAAGGTACCTTTGGGAACGTTTTTAGCTACGCTCGCCCTGTAGGTATTATGATCGAATACAGGCGCGTTATCATTGACATCCACTGCAGTAATGATAATCCGTGTTGTGCCTGATCTAAGAGGAATGTCACCGTCAATGGCCGTCAGTACAAGGTTAAAGGTTGGCTGTTGTTCACGGTGGAAGGACTTTTCTAAAATAGCTCGGCACTTTTACTCCCATCATTTCTTGTCTGCGTTTTAATGCCAAAATGTTCGTTTGGGCTGATTTGATCAGTGCTGAATGTGTTTATACCCACGTCCCGATCGTGCGCGCTCTCAAATGGGAAGCCCGCCCTTGGCGCAATTACCTCACCGATCTGTAGGGAGAATGCACATGTCGGAAAATTGGGTGAATTATCATTTACGCATAATATTTCCGCTGCAAATGGATGCACTTCCAATGGATTATCAAGTGTTACTTGAAAATAAAGGGAACATGTGGAGCTTTGACTAAAAATCTGTTATCTGTCGATTATTTCCTTAACAAATAAGATCCCATTCTCCACATTTACCTTCATGTATTGCTTCCTGTCATCGGATCCAGCCGAAACTTGCGAGTCCATAATTCCCAAACACTTAGATTTAAATCCTCAGCAATTTTCCCATCAAAGGCTCCATAATCCGGTTCCTCGGGATTCGAGTAGCGAATCTGTCCCGAAACCAGGTCCGACATACAGAGCATTAAAATGAAAGACTCCACGCTGATCACTCTATTCGCTATTGTTCTGCGCTGTATTGTGTGCAAAATAGCGAAATATCTGCCAATTATTTATCTTAAATTGTCTTTTATGCCACAACAATTAGTCGATCATATATCCATATACTAATATTGAACAGAGAAATTCAAAGACTCAACCTGGTCAGCTTTTCTGAGCACGGCAGCACAGCTTAAACTGTCTGACTCTTCGATTCTGTACTGTGTTTCCTTGCCGGAGGAAGGGGTCGATCTCTCGCAGCGTTTCAGCTCCTTATTGGTAGACAGCGGCAGAAAGAGCCTCAATCAAAAACAGCGCCAACTATTAGAATCGTAGAATTATAGAAAGGTACCGCACAGAAGGAGGCCATTCGGCCCATCGTGTCCGTGCGGGCCGAACAAGAGCTATCCCACGTAATCCCACATTCCAGCACTTGGCCCGTAGCCCTGTAGGTTACGTTACTTCAAGTGCACATCCGAGTACTTTTTAAATGAGTTGAGAGTTTCTGACTCAACCACCCTTTAAGACAGTGAGTTCCACATCCCCACTACCCTGTGGGTGAAAAAAATTTCCTCAGCTCCCCAATAATCCTTCAACCAATTTGTTAAATCCAAGCCACTGACCCATCTGCTGAAGGAAATAGGTCCTCACTATCCACTCTATCGAATCCAATCATAATTTTATCCACCTCAATTAAATCTCCCCTCAGTCTCCTTTGTTCCAAAGAAAACAATCCCAGCCTATCCAATCTTTTCTCATACCTAAATTTTTCGAGCCCTGGCAAGTCCTCGTAAATCTCCTCTGTAACCTCTCTAATACAATCACATCTTTCCTGTAGTGTGGTGACCAGAACTGTATGCAGTACTCAAGCTGTGGCCTAACCAATGCTTTATACAGTTCCAGCATAACCTCCCTGCTCTTATATTTTATTCCGCGGCTAATAAAGGAAAGTATCACGCATGCTACCTGCTGCAATCAGGGATCTGTGGATATGCACTTTGTTCCTCTATCCTCTCATTATCCTCCCATTTATTGTGTACTCCCTTGCCTTTTTTGCTCTCCCCAAATTCATTACTTATCTGAATTGAATTCCATTCGCCACTTTTCTGCCCACCTTATCAGTCCATTGATATCTTCCTGCAGTCTACAGATTTCCACCTCACCATCAACCGCATGGACAATTTTTGTATCATCTGCAACTTTCTTAACAAGCTCCCCGCATTCAAGGCCAAATTATTAATCTATACCACAAAAAGCAAGGTATCTAGTACTGAGCCTTGCAGAACCCCAATCGAAATAGCCTTCCAGTCGCAAAAACGTCCATCAACCATTACCCCTTGCTTCCTGCAACTCAGTCAATTTTGGATCCAATTATCCACTTTGCCTTGGATCCAGTGGGCTTTTACTTTTTTAACCAATCTGTGGGACCTTGTCAAAAGCCTTGCTAAAATCTATGTACACTACATCAAACGCATTATCCCAATCGTCCCTCCTTGTTACCTCCTCCAAAACTTCAATCAAGTTAGTCAGACACGACCTTCCCTTAACAAATCCAGGCTGACTATCCTGGGTTAATCCGTGCCTTTCTAAATGAAGATATATGGTGTCCCTCGCAATTGATTCCAATAATTTGCCCACCACCGAGGTTAGAATGACTGGCCTATAATTACTCGTTCTTTCTCGATCTCCCTTTTTAAACAACGGTACAACGTTAGCAGTCCTCCAATGCTCCAGCACCATGCCTATTGTCAGGGAGGATTGGAAAATGATAGTCAGAGTCTCTGCCATTTCCTCTCTTGCTTCTCTTAACAGCCTTCGATACAATTCATCCGGGCCTGGTGATTTTTTCTACTTTCAAAGATACGAAACCCTTTATTGCTGCCTCTGTCATAGCATTTATCCCATTCAATATTTCACACTTCTCGTCCTTAACTACAATGCCTGCATCGTCTCCCTCTATTGTGAAGGCAGGCGCAAAGAATTCATTTAGAACCGTACCCACATCTTCCGCCTCTACACTTTGGTTACCTCTTAAAAGTAAACTGTTTCGAAATTAGTTATAATGTACTGAATGTTATATTTACGAGTGTAAAATTAAAAATAGCCAGACGTACACGTATAAAATATTTTATTCGGTAGTCTTATTGTTAAAACCTATATAATATACTATATGCAGCCGAAATTATACGGTTAAGGCTTCATCTTCCACGTCACCAATAGTCGCCGATGGCTCATCGCCATATTGTCATCCTGTAAGTTATACATGTATCGTCTGACTTATTATTACTCAATAGCACTTAAGGTTTACCTGCCGCAAACTATGTTATAGCATCCTGTCATAGGTGGCCAAACTTCCTACCATTGCGCATCGCCATGCAAGTTCTGAATCAATTTGGCAATATTTATGAGAAATTAGTGCATTTGTACCACAAGCCGTTCAATATACTTTCTGCGAAGATAAATCTAGCTAATATTGGAGTTTTCAGAGAGTTTTTTTTTGTTTTACTTTAGTTCATGCAAAACAGGTGCACTTTCATCACAATTATTTTGCACAAAATTAAATATTAGAAAATGTGAATATATTTTACATTTGGAACACGTGCAGCAAATGCAAACTATAAAAGAACAGCACGGTTTTCAGTCCATGAACATATCACATAACTAAGTAGGATGCTTGCTCAACCGGCCGAATGGTATTCTTACAGTCAGATAATAACACGTTAGCATTGTGCGACTTTGGCAAGTGGACTTGATAGGTTTATGTTCAGGCTGAGAAGTTTATAATCATCCGATCCTACATCTTGTAGCAGAGACTAAGTCCGAAGCTTCGAACTAGGGAGTTATTTTGGGTCCATCTGTATTTTCGTTATTTCCAAAACCAAAGAAAACGTCGCTAAATAACCACCAATTCCAATTAAATAGTGTAATGTGTAACTTCCATTTCAAACCATATCCGCGCAATCGACTGTTACAACTTACACCTTGCTCTCGCATTGCGATAATTATCACGAGTGCTATGATTTTGTGACTGAAAGTGTGACGAAGAATAGTGTGTACTGTTGAGACAACAATCAGATTCTCAGCTTTTGAGACGAGAAAGTTTGTTGATTTATTCAGAGATACTGAGTGATCGATGAGGAAATTGCAGCGCAGACTGTTCCATTCCCCATGCTGGATCCTTCAGTAATACGAGAGACTGTAGAGGATGGTCTGGAAGGGATAGGTGCAAGTCCAGCAGAATCATGAAAAATATTAATGGGTTATAATTAACGTCTCTATTCCCTTTCCTGTTCAAAGTTCAGACTTCTGGCTGTGACTTCATTACCCACTGTTCACAATATGTCAGCCCTTTAGTTCACACAGTGTAAACAAATAGTAACTTTCTATTCACGGTTGCATAACCAGATCAAAATTGTCCCTGAAATGATTGTCCTTTGACAATCTTTATATGTTCAAGATATATTATTTTTTGTTCCTAAATCAATGTTGAAAATATCATTAATCCACACTTGTCCAAGTGACTATTAATTTTGTCCCGGATTATCGTTCCTAAAAGCTTGGTTGATCAATTATTTTAATTTAGTAATGGATCTCCAGTTGTTTTGCCCACGCAATGTCTGGGCAAATCAATCTTCCCTCCGAGTGTATTAATAATATTGTATCCGTAGGAATGATGATCCAAAACTTCTGGAGCTTATGTAACTCTATCCAGAGGCGCGGTTGTGCAACTGCGGTCATGAATGTATGTGTCAGATGGAGTGTGTTGCAGAGATGCATACAACTATGAGTACAACGTGAGTTTTTGCTCACTGCTGGTTTCCTGACATCTGTTAGAAGTGAAGGAGGCAAGATAATGGGATGCATGGGCAAGGGGAGTTGGCGGAGGAGGGGGGGTGGTGGGTTAATTCCCCAGTCTCGCAGCATTATCTTATAACATTATAAAGGACCTCTCTACATTCTGAATTTTCTGTTTGATGATTGCTTTCTGGACATGTATCTCTGTGGCTATCTCTCTCTCGCACATCCATGTATTGTGGCCTGTCATCGGAGACCAGCCAATACTTCACAAACGTTTAGTACCAATTCCTCTGCGATATTTCCAACATAGATCCTATGATCCAGATCCTCGTGAATCGAGAAGCGACTCCATCCCGAAAACAGGTCGACACAGAAAGCAGGAAAGTAAATGACTCCCTTTTGGTGATTCTATTCGCCATAGTTCCGGGCTTGCATTTGTTGCAAATATCGAAATATTTACCAATCGATTATATTAACTCATGTCTTATGCCACAACAATTTTTCGAATATGAATTTATATTTTAATATTGAACCGAGAACTGCAAGGACGTTAATGGGTAGCATAGTGGTTATGTTGCTGGACTAATAATCCGGAGTCATGATTTCAAATCCCGCTACGGTAGTTGGGGAATTTAAATTCAATTAATTAAATAAGATCTGGAATTAAAATACTAGTATCAGTAATGGTGGCCATGAAACGACTGGATTGTCCTAAAAACCCATCTGGTTCACTCATGTCTTTTAGGAAAGGAAACGTGCCGTCTTTACCTGGTCTGGCCTACATATGACTCCAGACCCACAGCAATGTGGTTGATTCTTAATTGCCCTCTGAAATGGCCGAGCAAGCCACTCAGTTGTCAAATCTTACTTAATAAAAGTCACAATAAGAATAAAACCAGACGGACCACCCAGCATGGGACCACGAGGCACCAGACATGTAAACGGCAAAACAAGCCCAATGGAAGCTGCAAAGTCCTCCTCACTAACATCTGGGGACATTTGCCAAAATTGGGAGAGCTGTCCCACAGGCGCATCAAGCAACAGCCTGACATAGCCATACTCACAGAATCATACCTTTCAGCCAACGTCCCAGACTCTGGGTATGTCCTGTCCCACTGGCAGGACAGACCGACCAAAGGTGGCGGTACAACGATATACAGTGGAGGGAGTGGCCCTGGGAGTCCTCAACATTGACTCTGGACCTCATGAAATCTCATGGCTTCAGGTCAAACATGGGCAAGGAAACCTCCTGCTGATTACCACCTACCACCCTCCTTCAGCTGATGAATCAGTCCTCCTCCATGTTGAACACCACTTGGAGGAAGCACTGAGGGTAGCAAGGGCACAGAATGTACTCTGGGTAGGGGACTTCAATGTCCATCAACAAGAGAGGCACGGTAGCTCCACGACTGACTGAGCTGGCCGAGTGCTGAAGAACATAGCTGCCAGACTGGGCCTGCAGCAGGTGGTGAGCGAACCAACACGAGGGAATAATTTACTTGACCTCGTCCTCATCAATCTACCTGTCACAAATGCATCTGTCCATGACAGCATTGGTAGGAGTGACCACCGCACAGTCCTCGTGGAGACGAAGTCCCGTTTTTGCATTGAGGACACGATCTAACGTGTTGTGTGGCAATATCACCGTGCTAAATGAGATAGATTCAGAACAGATCTAGCATCTCAAACTTGGGCATCCATGAGGCGCTGTAGGCCATCAGCACAATTCCAGCGCAATCTGTAACCTCATGGCCCGGCATATTCCTCACTATACCATTACCAACAAGCCATGTGATCAGCCCTGGTTCAAATAAGAGTGGAGAAGAGCATGACAGGAGCAGCAGGGGGTGTACCAAAAAATTAGTTGCCTAACCTGGTGAAGCTACAACTCAGGACTATATGCATGCAAAACAGCAGAAGCAAAATTCTATAGACAGAGCAAAGCGATTCCACAACCAACGGATCAGATCATAGCTCTGCAGTCGTGAAAGGTGGTGGACAATTAAACAACTAACGGGAGGAAGAGGCTCAGCAAACATCCCCATCCTCAACGATGGCGAGGTCCAACACGTGAGTGCAAATAACAAGGCTGGAGCGTTTGAACCCATCTTACGCCAGAGGTGCTGAGTGGATGATCCATCTCGGCCTCTGCCCGATATCCCCACCGTCACAGAAGCCAGTATTCAGCCAATTCGAATCATTCCACATGATATCAAGAAACGGCTGAGTGCACTGGACACAGCAAAGGCTATGGGCCCGGACAACATCCCGACTGTAGTGCTGAAGACTTGTGCTCCAGAACTAGCTACGCCTCCAGCCAAGCTGTTCCAGTACAGCTACAACATGGGCATTTACCCGACAATGTGGAAAATTGCACAGGTGTGTCCTGTCCACAAAAAGTCGGAAAAAATCCGATCCAAACAATTACCGTCCCCTCAGTCTACTCTCTATCATCAGCAAAGTGATGGAAGGTGGCGTCGACAGTGCTATCAAGCAGCACTTACTCACCAATAACCTTCTCATCGATGCTCAGTTTGGGTTCCGCCAGGACCACTCAGCTCCAGACCTCATTACATCCTTGGTCCAAACATGGACAAAAGAGCTGAATTCCAGAGGTGAGGTGAGAGTGACTGCACTTGACATCAAGGCAGCATTTGACCGAGTGTGGCACCAAGGAGCCCAAGTAAAATTGAAGTCTATGGGAATCGGGGGGAAACTCTCCACTGGCTGGAGTCATATCTAGGAAAAAGGAAGATGATAGTCGTTGTTGAAGGCCAATCATCTCAGCCCCTGGACATTGATGCAGGAGTTCCCCAGGGCAGTGTCCAAAGCCCAACCATCTTCAGCTGCTTCATCAATGTCCTTCACTCCATCATAACGTCAGAAATGGGGATGTTCTCTTATGATTGCACAGTGTTCAGTTCCATTCGCAACCCATCAAATAATGAAGCAGTCTGAGCCCGTATGCATCAAGACCTGGACAACATCCAGGCTTGGGCTCATATGTGGCAAGTAATATTCACGCCAGACAAGTGCCTGGCAATGACCATCTCCAAAAAGAGAGAGTCTACGCACCTCCCCTTGATATTCAACAGCGTTACAATCGCTGAATCCCCCACCATCAACAGCCTGGGAGTCACCATTGACCAGAAACCTAACTGGACCAGCTATATAAATACTGTGGCTACAAGAGCCGGTCAGAGGCTGGGTATTCTGCGCGAGTGACTCACCTCCTGACTCCCCAAAGCCTTTCCACCATCTATAAGGCACAAGTCAGGAATCTGATGGAATACTCTCCACTTGCCTGGAGGAGTGCAGCTCCAACAACACTCAAGAAGCTTGACACCATCCAGGACAAAGCAACCCGCTTGATTGGCACCCCATCCACTACCCTAAATATTAACTCCCTTCACCACCGGCGCATAGTGTGTACCATCCACAGGATGCACTGCCGCAACTCGCCAAGGCTTCTTTGATAGCACCTCCCAAACCCGCGACCTCTACCACCTAGAAGGACAAGAGCAACAGGTGCATGGGAACAACACCAACTGCACTTTCCCCTCCATGTCACACGCCATCCGACTTGGAAATATATCGCCGTACCTTCATCGTCGCTGGGTCAAAATCCTGGAACTCCCTTCCTAACAGCACTGTGGGAGAACCTTCACCACACGGACTGCAGCGGTTCAAGAAGGCGGCTCACCACCACCTTCTCAAGGGCAATTCGGAATGGGCTATAAATGCCGGCCTCGCCAGCGACGCCCTCATCCCATGAACGAATAAAAAAAACTCAGCTTTTCTGAACACGGACACACAGCATAAAACCATGCAGGTCTGCTTCTTCGATTCTGTTCTGTGTTTCCCCGGCGAAGGAATGGGTGGATCGCTCACTGCGTCTCATCTCCTCATTGGTAGACAGTGACACGAAGACCCTCAACCAATAACTCCAGCAACTATTCTTAAAGCTCGACTGTTTCGAATTTTTTTATAATGTACCGAACATTATATTCAGGAGTACATAATTAAAAATATTGTGACGAGCACGCATGAAAATGTTATTTTATTTTGTAGTGTTATTCTTAAAGTCGATTTAACGTACTATATGCAGTCGAAATTCTGCGTTTCTTGGCGTCATCTTTTACGCCACCAATAGTCGCTGATGGTTTCTCGCCATGTTGTCATCCTGACAGTCATAGATGTATCCTCCGGACTTATTGGGCTCGAATTTAGCAGGCCTGCGGGTTCCCAGCGGGTGGTCCTCCGGGAGCGTGGTCAACACGCTCGGCGAAATTAGTGGGTTACCCCTGCGATCGTAGCAGGCAACCCACTAATAGGAATCAATTACCTGCTCCTCCGGGGTCCACGGCGCTGGCCTGCGCGTCGGTCGGGCTGCGCATACGCAGTACGATCTGTCAGCTGGAGGCTCTCTAGTTAAAGGGGCAGTCCTCCACTGACAGATGCTGCAACCAATGGAACAAATTGCAGCATGGAGCAGGCCAGGGGGAAGGCTGCTCCCAGTTTAATGATGCCTCACCACAGGTATCATCAGATGGGGTGAGGAGGAGTGGGAGGACACAGATCTTCCACCCGGTGGGCAGGAGGAAGCGGCCTGCCTCTGCCACCAAGAAGGCCTGGCTCGAGGTGGCAGTGGGGGTCACCTGCGCCACCAACATATGGCCCACCTGCTTACAGTGCAGGAGGCGCTGCAATGACCGCAGTAGGTCAGCCGCAGTGAGAACACGAAGTCTTTCCCCTACACTCCGTCTGCCACAACACTGCCCCCACCCCACATCTCCTTCGGCACCGCCAACACTATTCTGTAATATCACCCTTCATACCCACTCAAACCCCATCCTCATCTTACCTCCACCTACTCACCTCGCCAGTATTCATCCTGCCACTAACACGCAACCCAATCCTCATACAATCTCATTGCTCCATCCCATACTCACCCTCTCGTGCATCTCCCTCACGGCCAGCCTCACTCAACCTGCCACCACCTGTGCTGCAGCCACAGGGCATGCATCACATATGTGCAGTAGGCAGCATAAGGCAAACGTGTCGTGAGCATGAAGGGGGTGCACAAGGGTGTCTGAGGGTTTGTCATGGGTGTTACCAATATTGAATTTCAGAGCAACAAACAGCACACATTATATTGACACCACCACTGCCATGTCTCCGCGAATCCTGTCCGTTGTGTCCAATAATGCCCGCTCCTGGGTATCACTATGAGGACCCACCACTGATGCCACCCATCGTGTTACTGCAGAGTAGGTGCAGGTGTATTTGCAGGGCTCGTCCGCACAGACGACTGAGAGACATCAGCGGTGTAGCCGGCTGCACCCTGGAAGGATGCGGAGGAGAAGGTGTGGAGGGCAGTGGTGACTTTGACAGCGACAGGTAAGCAGTTGGTGCTGGGGCCAGCCAGGAGCAGCTCGGCATGAAAGAGGCTGCAGATCTCCACGACTACATGTCGAGCGAATCTGCGCCTCCCTGTGCACTGCTGCTCGGAGAGGTCCGGGGAGCTGCGCCTCGGTCTGTGGACCCTGTGGCGAGGGTAGTGCCCTCTGTGATGCGTCTCTCTCTGCGGTAGCCCTCCCTCCTGCTGTGCAGGTGGGCGTGCAACAACACCGTGTTGGGGGGATCCACGTCTCTGCGGCGGACGGCGTGGACTGCGAGGCTGCTGGGGCTGGTCATGCTCTTCGTCCTCCGAGGGTGTCCACCCACCACCCATCTGGCAGTTGTTGGTCTGAGGGGTTGTGCAGGGTAGGTGGGTGGTTCCTCGGACTGGGGCTGCGGTTTCGTGTCAGTCTGTCCTCTGGCTTGGCGGGGGGTGGTGGGGGGCAGAGGTTGCCCTATGTGACGCGGTGGCCTCCTGTGTGGGTGAGGGCTGTCCCCCGTGGAGTGCACCTTGGCACCTGCCACAGGCTGCTGGCTGCAACACGCCTGGTTGGAGAGAGACTGTTTCCCCCAGTGTGTGAAGTTCACTGCCTTGAACCTAAAATCCCACACTTCCTCTTTTGACAGCTGATTCAGCTCATTAACTGACCTCAACAAGCAAGGTAAGTACACTCAAGTGGAACCCCGCTGGCTTTAATTGCCTGTGGGATTCCCACCAGCAGGGCTTGCGCGCACAGCCCCGCACGTCAGCGCGGTACCCGGAAGTGGCCGGGATTTCGTCGCGATCCGGTCACGTGACCGGATATCGGGATTTTCCGGGCCCCCCGCTGGAAACCCGCCGGAAACCCGACGCCAAAATCGAGCACATTGTTACTCACTAGCACTTACGATTTACCTAACGCAACCTATACATTACCCGTAGTAACATCCTAATCATAGATCTGCGAAACTACCACCACTGCAGCACAGCATGCAAGGTCTGAATAAATTTGGCAATATATGTCTGAAATTATTGCATTTGTTTAATAGATACGTTTTGCGAGGGAAATTCAAGCTAACATTGGAGCTTTCGAAGAATGTGTTTTATTTTACTTAAGGATATGCATTACAGGTATATTTTCCTCACAATAATTTTGCACGAAGTTAATTATTAGCAAAATGTGGTTGTATTTTACCTTCGGAACAAGTACAGTAATGCTAAATATAAAAAAGTGTTTTCAGTCGACGAAAACATCACAAAACTAGATAGCATGCTTGTTCCACTGGCAGAATGACAGTCTTCCAGTCAGATAATAACAGGTTACCATCGTGCGTCCTTAGCAAGTTGACTTGACTGGTTTATGTTCAGGCTGAGAAGTTTATAATTGTCCGATCCTGGATCTTGTGGGAGAGACTGAGTCCGAAACTTAGAGCTGGGGAGCAAGTTGGCTCTATTAGTATTTTCGTTACTTCCAAGACCCACAGAAAATGTCGCCAAATTACCACCAACACGATAAAAGTGTCATTTGTGAGTTACATTTCAACCCACATCAGCGCAATCGACTGCTATAGACGTCCTTACACCTCGTCTTCTCTTTGCGCCAATTACCACGAGTGCTATGATTTTGTGACTGAAAGTGTAACGAAGAATTGTGTGTACTGCTGAGACAAAAATCTGATTCTCAGATATAGAGACCAGAAAGTGTGTTCATTCATTCAGATGTTCTGAGTCATCGAAGAGGAAACTGCAGCGCAGACTGTTCCACTCCCTGTGTTGCGCCCTTCAAAAATAGCAGAGGCTTTAAAGGATGTTCTGAAAGGGATAGGTGCAAGTCAAGCAGAATTATGAAAACTTTTAAAGGGTTTCTGAGGCGCCGCCTCAATAGCAGGCACGTTTGAAAAGTTTTATATGTTAATATTAATAAAACGGCGCCAGGTTACCACTCTTGGACACATCTTATAATCATAAATGAATATTTTTATTGCAAAAAAATAATGAACGATTGCGCTCTGTTAAACTGCCGGATTGCACTGATTTTTGGAAAATGTTATGTTTGTGATTATGTTAATGCATTTATGTTAACCCAGCCAGCCCAATTTTCGGGCGCGGTTGGCGCCCAATTGCCAAAGCGTAAATTCAGGGCCATCGTGCTATTCGCTTTTCTGTTCACAGATCAAGCTTCTGGCTATGACTGCATCCTCCAGTGTTCACCACATGTCAACCCTTTAGCTTTGCCGAGAGTTTAAATTGAAAATTAAATTAACAAAAGTAACCTTCTATTATCGGTTGCATAACTAGATCAAAATTATTCCTGAAATGATTGTCCTTTTTCAATCTTTATATGTTGAAGACGTAAATATTTTTATTGTTAAATCAATGTTAAAAATATAATGAGTAGGCTTTTGACGATGCCTCTTTGGTATTTTTACTGAGATCACGAACAACGGTGAAAATTTCCCATGTGCGTTTAATTGTAAGCCCAATCTTCATAAACGCATTCACAATTCCACAATATTTCGTGCTCAAATGAAATCCCCTTATCTGTCGATTTCAACACATCCACGTACAATGCAGCACATATTTGGGAGGTCTTTGGTGGTATCGGATAGACTATTAAACATAACACAGACGCTCAATGCCAGGAACGATGGCTTTCAATCATTAGCGCGGTGTAATCTCTATTGAAACGTCGCGTACAGAGGTGACATATTATTTGATGACACTGACGTGATAACTAATTCATTTGGGTTGTGATCAAATGATTGTTATCAAGGTCACATTGGCTTTCAATGTCTGGATGCGTATGTTCTGCATTTGAACTGGGATGTGGAAGTCTTTGAGTTTGTCAAGGGAACGCAAACTATATGACTACGGTCATAAGAGCGGTTAGCTACATTTATATTCAGAAATGGAGTCACAGGCACAATTGTTGAAAATCAAAGCTTGGTGTGGTGTTATTTATGTTAGTAAACTGTTCAGAAGAATAGGACAGGTGAACAGCGACACCTTCCCTTTATTCGGCGTTTTTCATGCAAAATGTCCGAGGGCGTAATGGTTCAAAAATGGTGGCTGAGACAGAGAAGTGGCAACAAGAAGGTGTGGCCAAAAGTTGGACAAAAATGTGAGGTTCAGTGAGGATCTTGGAGGAGCAGAGATAGGGGGACATAGTGATGCACTTTCGCAATGTTGGACCTAGGTGGCTGAAGGCACAGCCGCAATTGTGGTGGGGGCATGGGTGAAGGGAAGTGTCTGAAATGGAGGCCAGAGTCGGTGGAATGTATATCCTGGGATGGAGATTGTAGAGGTGAAGGAGGTTGCAGCAATAGGGAAGAGGGACGCCATGAAGAAATTTGAACATAAGGATGAGAATTTAAAATTTGAGGCCTCGGGGGCCAGGAATCAATGAAGATCATCGGGAACGGCATCATGGGTGAGCTGTACCTGAGGTAGGATATGGGTAGCAAAGTTTAAGATGAGCTGAATATCATGGGGCGTGGAGGAATGGAGGCCGCCCAGAAGAGCACTGCAATAGTTAATTCTGGAGCTGATAAAGGCACGGATGAGGGTTTCATCAACAGGTGCACTACGGCAGTAATGGGTGAAGTTATGAATGTGGAAACAGACAGTCTTTGCGAGGGGGAAGACATCAAGATTTGAAGCAGAGCTCTGGTAGAATAGGATGCAGAGGTTGTGAACAGTTTAATTCAGCCTGAGACAATGGCTAAGCATGGAGATGGAATTAATTGCAAGGATACCGAGTTTGCAGCTGAAGAATACCGTCGACGCCTTTCGTCTTCCCAATATTTTAGTCGAGGAAATTGCAGCTCATCCCAGACTGAATGTCCGTCAAGCAATCCAGCTACATAGAGGCAGTTTATTGATTGAGAGCGGTGGTGGAAATGTATATCTGGTTGTCGACAACATAATATGTGGAAGCTGACCCCATTTCTATGGAAGATGTCACCAAGAAGTATAATATAGTTAAGGAACAGTAACGGGAAAGGGTAGATCCTTGCAGTCCAAAAGAGGTAGCAAGGCGGGGACAGTCAAATAAGCCAGTGTTGCATATCGTCGAGATATCACAGGATAGTTGAGAGTGGAAACAAGCGAGGGAAGTCACACCGAGCATGACAACACAGCAGAGATGTTCGGAGAGCAGATTATGGTCTAGCATGTCGAAAGCTTCCGATAAGTCGTGGGTTAAGGCAACACTCACAATTAGAAAGCTTGTCATTTGTGACTTTGATTAGCAGCTTATTGGTTGCCTTGGTGGTGGAAATTGACCGGAGTGGTATAAACACTTGAAAGTACATTTTTGTTTCCAAGTTACTTCTTGAACTTCTAGTTGGCAAGACGTTTCAAAAAGACGTTTGCGATTGATACACCATGAATTTGGTATTCTTGCCAAACTATCTGCAAAGCTGTACAAATGCGAATCTGAGTTCAGTGTGAGATGCAGAAGAGCCATTTTCAATGCCATTTGTTTGATCAATTATTTTAATTTATTAGTGGATATCCAGTTGTTTTGCCCGGGTAAAGTCATGGCAAAATAGAATTCCTTCAAAATGAATCCATGATATTGCAGGCATAGATATGAGGATCTAGAACTAGAGGGCAGACTCGCAGGATCAGGGGTCGGTCACTTAAGACTGAGATGAGGAGGAATTTCTCCACTCAGCGGGCTGTGAATCTTTGGAATTCTCTACCCCAGGGGGCTGGTGATGCTGCGTCGTTGAGTCTATTCAAGGCTGAGATAGATTTTTGGACTCTCGGGGAATCAAGAGATATGGGGATCGGGCTGCAAAGTGGATTTGAGGTTCAACATCAGCCATGATCTGATTCAATGGCGGTGGAGGTTCGAGCGGCATTATGGACTACTGCTGCTCCTATTATGTTCTTAAGTTCTTATTATCCAGCACATCTGAAGCTTATGCAGCTCTCCTTAGGGGCGCGGTCGTGCAACTGCAGTCATGATTGTGGCAGAATTTCAAATAAAACTACGGGTTGAACCTAAGGTTTTGCTCAGTGGTGGATTCCTGGCATTTGTCAGAGGTGAAGGAGGGATTATCATCTTATGCATGGGGCGGGGCTAATTTACACGTCCAGCAGCATTGCATTATAATATTCTGAAGGACCTCTGTACATTCTGAACTTGGTGTTTTGATATTGCTTCCTCGACGTGTATCTCTGGGTCTATTTCTGTCACGCATACCTCTCACTCTCACAAACACACACAACGCCTTGTTTCTTTTAAGTATCCAATCTAAAAATGAAAAACTTTTGAGTGGATGCTGTTCGGTTGTTCCATCAGTATACAGGACTGGGCGGTACTGATGCATCCTCAGCAATGAGACGCACTAAACTTGCAGACTGCACAGCCCAAATTCATCACACAGAGTCACCTCTGCGTGCAAAAATATCAATTCTAAATCCAGGCTTTTAGCAGAGGATGGCCTTCAAGTGAAAACTTTAAAGAGAAAGACTTGAATATTTACAGCGCCTTTCACGATAACTGGACGTCGCAAACCGCGTTACAGCCAATGAAGTACTTTTGAAGTGGAGTCACTGTTGAAAAGTAGGAAAGGCGGCAGCCAATTTTCGCACGACAAGCTCCCACAAACAGCAATGTGAGGTCATAAAATGACAATGCAGAAATTTTAATAGCAGCTTTAAAAATATTCAGAAAACATTTTTGAGTAATTTGTAAGAATCCTGACGCTATCGTTTTCAGTATAAAATACCAGCTAACGTGCGTGACAGAGGCTGTAACAGGGAAGAGAAATACTTTTCCCTTTGAATAATACTATGACAGCCAGACCAACAGAGGCTGCAGCATTTCCATCTGAAAAATACTATTACAGCGAGACCTGCAGAAGGCTGCAGCAATGGTGCAGGAGAGAGGGATTCATATTCCTGAGGCATTGGGCCCAGTTCTGCGGCAGACGGGATCTGTTTAGGATGGATGGGTTGCTTCTCAACAGAGCTGGGACCAATGTCCTCGCGGGGAGGTTAACCAGTGCTGTACGGGAGGGTTTAAACTAATTTGGCAGGGCAGTGGGTACCTGAACGAAACACGAGAGAGGAGAAACAAGGAGTACAGAGGACTGGGAGGGACAAGTAGCAATAGAATAAAAATAGTTCAGAAATAGGAAGTATGAGACAGGGGGAAATGCGATGCACTCGAAGAGGAGATTGGAGTATTTTTTATATTCGTTCATGGGATGTGGGCATCGCTGGCAAGGCCAGCATTTACTACCCATCCCTAATTGCTCTTGTGCAGATGCTGGTGAGCTGCCTTCTTGAACCGCTGCAATCTGTAGGGTGAAGGTTCTACCACTGTGCTGTTCGGAAGGGAGTTCCAGGATTTTGACCCAGCGACGAAGAAGGATTGGCGATATATTTCCAAGTTGGGGTGGTGTGTGACTTGAAGCGGAACGTGCAGGTTGTGTTGTCCCCATGTGCCTGCTGCTCATGTCCTTCAAGATGATAGAGGTCGCGGGATTGGGAGGTGCTGTCGAAGAAGCCTGGGAGAGTTGCTGCAGTGCATCCTTTGGATTGTACACACTGAAGCCACGTTGCGCCGGTGTTGAAGGAAGTGAATGTTTACGGTGGTGGATGGGGTGCCAATCAAGCGGGTTGCTTTGTCCTGGATGGTGTTGAGCTTCTTGAGTGTTGTTGGAGCTGCATTCATCCAGGCAAGTGGAGAGTATTCCATCAGACTCCTGACTTGTGCCTTGTAGATGGTGGAAAGGATTTGGGGAGTCAGGACATGAGTCACTCACCACTAAATACCCAGCCTCTGACCCACCCCTGTAGCCACAGTATTTATGTGGCTGGTCCAGTTAAGTTTCTTGTCAATGGTGACCCCCAGGATGTTGATGATGGAGGATTCGGCGATGGTGAATGCCGTTGAATGTCAAGTGGAGGTGGTTAGACTCTCTCTTTTTGGAGGAGGTCATTGCCTGACACTTGTCTGGCGCGAATATTACTTGCCACTTATCAGCTCAAGCCGGGATGTTGTCCAGGTCTTGCTGCATGTGGGCAGGAACTGCTTCATTATCAGAGGGGTAGCGAATGGAACTGAACACTGCGCAATCGTCAGCAAGCATCCCCATTTCTGACCTTATTATGGATGGAAGGTCATTGATGAAGCAGCTAAAGATGGTTGGGCCTAGGACACTGCCCTGAGGAACTCCTGCAGCAATGACTTGGGGCTGAAATTTTAGGCCTCCATAAACCACTTCATCTACCTTTGTGCTCGGTGTGATTCCAGCCACTGGAGAGTTTCCCCCCTGATTCGCATTGATTTCAATTTTACGAGGGCACCTTGGTGCCATATTCAGTCAAATGATGCCTTCATGTCAAGGGCAGTCACTCTCACCTCACCTCTGGAATTCAGCTCTTTTGTCCAAGTTTGGACCAAGGCTGCAATGGGGTCTGGAGCCGAGTGGTTCTGGCGAAACCCAAACTGAGCATCGGTGAGCAGGTTATTGGTGAGTAAGTGTTGCTTGATTGCAGTGTCGATGACACCTTCCATCACTTTGCTGATGATTGAGAGTAGACTGATGTGGTGGTAATTGGATAGATTGGATTTGTCCTGCTTTTTGTGGACAGGACATACCTGGGCAATTGCATGTGCGTGGATGCATGTAGCATGGTAAATAGGGCTTGTGAGCTTCAGGCTCAAGTCGCCACATCGGACTATGATATAGTGACAATAACAGAGACTTGTCTCAAAGAACGGGAGCATTGGGTACTTTATATTCCCTGCTAAAAGGTATTCAGGAAAGATAGGGAAGAAATTAAAAGAGGAGCTTGTAGCATTATTGATCAAAGAAATTCTTATACAATGGAAAGGGATGATGTAGTTTTGGGGGCAAAGAAAGAATCGACTTGATTAGAATTAAGGAAAAATGGAGGAGCTATTAAGTTACTCGGTGTATACTATAGGCCACCAAATAGTGGGAAGGTGATAGAGAAGAACATTTGCAGGCAAGTTACAGAAAGATGCAAGAATTATTGTGTACTAATAATGGGGGACTTCAATTATCCCAATATAGACTGGAACAGTAACCGTGCATCGGGCAAAGAGGGGGAGGAATTCCTGAAATGTGTCCAAGAGAACTTTCTGGAACAGTGTGTTTCCAGTCCATCCAGGAAGGAAACAATGCTGGATCTAGTTCAGGGGAATGAAGAGGGGAAAGTGGAGCATGTGTCAGTGATCGAGCATTTGGGGGCACAGTCATCATAATATCATCAGGTTTAGAATAGCTATGGAAAAGAACAAGGGACAATTAATGTGAAAATGCTTAACTGGAGGATGGCAGATTTCAGTGACTTAAAAGGGGATCTTGACCAGATGGATTGGAATCAAAAATTGTTCGGCAAAACATTAACTAAACAATGGCATTTAAGAAGCAGTTCGTTCCGGTACAGAGGAAACACATCCATAAGAGGAAATGAAGGACGTCCAAAGCTAGAGCTCCCCAAAGGTATAGAAATTAAAATTAAACATAAAAAGGAGGCTTATGATGAATGTGCGGTTGCTATTACAGTAGAGAACCAGGCTGGATACAGAAGGTGCAGATGACATCTAAAGAAGGGTATAAGAGGGGCAAAGAGAGAGTATGAGAATAGATTAGCAGCTTACAGAAAAGACAGCGAAAAAATCGTTTATAAATCTATAAATAGTAAAAGGGTAGTCAAAGGAAGCGTGGGACCGATTATGGACCAAAAAGATCTTCTTCTGGAGGCAGAGGGCATGGCTGAGGCACTAAGTGAATACGTCGCAACCGTCTTCAATACGGAAGAGGACACTGCCATTGTAGCAGTAAAAGAGGAGCATGTAGCGATAACACATAGGATAAAAATTGAAAAGAGGGCATACTTAAAAGTTTGGCAGTAATCAAAGTAGAAAAGTCATCCAGTCCAGATGGGATGTACCAAGGCTCGTGAAGGAAGTAATGGGGAAATTGCAGAGGCTCTGGCCATAATCCTCCAATCCTACTTAGAAATGGGGATGCTGCTGGAGGACTGGAGGGCTGCAACTGTTACACCCCAGTTCAAAAAAGGGGAGAAGAATAAACTCAGCAATTACAGGCCAGTCCATCTAATGTCGGTGGTGCGAAAACTTCTATGGACAACAATCCGGGACAAAATAATTCAGCACTTGGAAAAGCATAGGCTAATAAATGAAAGTCAGCACTAATTTCTTAAAGCAAAATCGTGTTTGACTAACTTGATTGAGTCATTTGATGAAGTAACAGTGAGGGTTGATGAGCGTAAAGCAGTTGATGTTGTGTGTATGGAATTTCAAAAGGCATTTGATAAAGTACCAAATAATAGACTTGTTAGCAAGTTTAAAACCCATGGGATTAAAAGAACAGTAGCAGCGTGGATACAAAATTGGCTAGGAGTCAGAAAGCAGAGAGTAGTGGTGAACAGTTGTTTTCAGAGTGGAGGGAAATATGCAGCTGTGTTCCCCAGGTTCAGTATTAGTATCACTGCTGTTTTGATATATATTAACGACCTAGAATTGAGTATGGAGGTTATAACTTCAACGTTTGTTGATAAAACGAAACTCGAAAATGTAGTAAACAACGTAGAGAATAGCAACAGACTTCAGGAGGACATAGACCAGACTGGTTAATGGGCAAATGCATGGCAGATCAAATGTGAAGTGATGCATTATGGTAGGGAGAATGAAAAGAGGCAATATAAACAAATGGTAAAATTTTAAAGGGGGTGCAGGAACAGAGGGACCTGGGGGTGCATATACACGAATCTTTGAAGTTGGCAGGACAAGTTGAGAAGGCTGTTAAAAAGCATATGGGATCCTGGGCTTTATTAATAGAGGCATAAAGTATAAAAGCAAGGAAGTTATGTAAAACCGTTATAAAGCAACGGGTAGGCCTCAGCAGGAGTATTGTTTTCAATTCTGGGCACCACATTTTAGGCAGAATGTCACGGCTTTAGAGAGGGTGCAGAAGAGATTTACTAGATTGGTGCCAGGGATGAGTGACTTCAGTTATGAAGTTGACGTTGTCTCCTTGGAACAGAGAAGGTTAAGGAGAGACTTGACAGATGTGCCCAAAATCATGAGCGGTTTTGATCTGGTAAATAAGGGGAGACTGTTTCCAGTGCCAGTAGAGTCGGTAACCACAGGACACGGATTTAATGTGATCAACAAATGAGCCAGAGGCCACATGAGGAAACATTTTTTTTATGCAGCGAAAGTTTAATGATCTGGAATGCACTACCTGAAAGGGTGGTGGAAGCGTCTTCAATTGTAACTTTCAGAAGCAATTTTAAAAATACTTGAAAGTAAAAATAATTACAGAACTATGGGGAAAGAGCAGGGGAATGGCACTAATTGGATAGCTTTTCAAAGAGCCGGCACAGACATGATGGGCCGAATGGCCTCCTCTTTTGCTGTACCTACGATGACACTATGAAATAGTAGGAACTGAGCACACTTATAGTTAAATTTTGCGCGCTCCGGGTACCCAACACAATATGAAATGAACAGATTACATACCCAACAAATCAGCGTTTTATATTATGTCTGTCGCAAAGCTGAGAAATTATTTGTCTTTGACATCTTCAACTTGATTGCTATATAATTTATTTTTGGAAAATATTAACATTTGAGATAGAGGTATTTACTGAAACGCATCACCGTTATCACTGCTTGCAATGATAAAACCAAAGATTTGAATTCAGCGTGGCATTAGAAGAAAGACTTTGTTCTATGAAACGTTACAGTCACTGGTGAATGCATCCCAGGCCCTGCAATTATGCCTTGTGATACTAACCATTTTAATATACATGCGATCCAACATGACAACAGCAGCGAAAAGACGAATGACAGCGTGACACATTCATTAAAAGAGAAAGTGAATCAAGTCAAAGTCAGCTTTCATGCGAAAGTTATTGCAGTATACACTACTCAGGAATGTCACAAAAATGGCAGGTATATTTAGGATGTGGAGATGCCAGTGATGGACTGGGGTGGGCAAATGTAAGGAGTCTTACCACACCAGGTTATAGTCTAACAGCTTTATTTGAAATTACAAGCTTTCGGAGCTTTCCTCCTTCGTCAGGTGAGTGAAGGGTTGCATAAAGCCACAGCATGTATAGTCAGAGAACAATGCCTGGTGATTACAGATAATCTTTCCAACTGCCCGTTATCACACCTTGGCAGAGATATAATCAAAGCAATGAAAGGAGTGGATGGTGTTCAGACAGTGAAACATTACATCCAAGACTACTGAATATACACTGTCAGAACACAAAGACAGAGAGAGAGAGAGAGACCCGAAATGCAGAGAGAGAGAGAGAGAGACTGACCAGTTGTATTAAAAACAGATAACTTTTTTTCGCTGGTGGGTTTACATGTAGCGTGACATGAACACCATCTTAGGTTCATGTCACGCTACATGTAACCCCACCAGTGAAAAAAAGTTAGCTGTTTTTAATACAACTGGACAGTCTCTCTCTCCCTCTGCCTTTCGGGTCTCTCTCTCTCTCTGTCTTTGTGTTCTGACAGTGTGTATTCAGTAGTCTTGGATGTAATGTTTCACTGTCTGAACACCATCCACTCCTTTCATTGCTTTGATTATATCTCTGCCGAGGTGTGATAACGGGAGGTTGGAAAGATTATCTGTAATCACCGGGCATTGTTCTCTGACTATATATGCAGTGGCTTGATGCAACCCTTCACTCACCTGACGAAGGAGGAAAGCTCCGAAAGCTTATGATTTCAAATAAAGCTGTTAGACTATAACCTGGTGTTGTAGGTATATTCAGCACAACGGACAAGTAGGATTATAGGAAAAGCAGCAAGCAATTTGGTCTATTAACCATCAACTACCAAAGTGAGGATTTTGCATATACATAAAACTTACACATTAATTCACTGCATAAAATTTAGCTCCTCACTAAGGTGAAACATCTGCTATTGCCAGCATGGAAATTGCTTATAAATTATTTTCTTGCGTTGGTGTCCCGGACACCCAAGTCATTGAAAGGCAAGGTAGGATGACAGGGCTTTAGAAATAGAAAATCACTTTTCGATGATACTGGAGATAAACACACGGTATAACGATAACCTTCAGTCTGAACAGGCCCGGTATAATTTACTGATTCGTTTACTGCAGGTCTCCGATTAAAAGCATTATTCGAATTACTCCGTCTGTAACAACAAATAGTAGAGCTGTAGTCTTCAGCAATATTACTGTCTTGTTTAAATTTCACGACGACGAGAAAAATGATGGTTACAAGAAACAAAAAGGAAGTTGATCCTAAAATAATGACTAAATAACGATTTAGAGGCGAAAAATACTCCGAGAGTCTGGGTGTGTCCGTTCGTTCAGAAGATTTTTCAGTAACATTGGACGTGATTGAAAATGAAATTGTGGCCGTACTGGAGAGACTGGGCTGTCCATTGTCCTTCACACAGATCACAAGTCTTTCTGTGATGATGTCTTTGTCCATTATACTTCGAGTTGTTCTGATTTCCCCAGAGTGCAGCCCCACAGTGAACAGATTGGGATCAGTGGCCTCCAACAGTTGATAAGAAAGACGTGAGTTCTGACCGGAATCGGCATCGGCCGCGGTTACCTTGGTGACCAAGTATCCTGGAAATACTGATTGCGGCGCAATCTCCACTGACGCTGAACTGTTCCACGTTAAAGGTGAAACAATAACTGGAGTATTGTCATTCTGGTCCAGGATAATAACATTCACGATGGCCGTGCTGCTCAGTGGGGGAGATACATCATCTTGAGCTTGAACTTTGATCTGGAAATGTTTCAGTTGCTCATAGTCAAAGGAGCGCAGCGCGTAAATGTTCCCATTTCTTGAGTTAATAGTGACGTAAGCAGACGCAGAAACGTCTAGAATCTGATTCTCCAGAATGGAATAGGAGACTTCCCCATTCTGATCCAAATCGGAATCTAAAGCGGTAACAGCAAATATAGAAGCACCTGGAATATTGTTCTCCATCAGATACACATTAAATGAAGATTGCGTAAACCTCGGCGCATTGTCATTGACATCAGTTACCGAAACCGAGATGGTTTTACTTGTTAATAGAGGAGGAGACCCTCCGTCCCAAGCTGAAATGGAGATGTTGTACAGTGGTGCAGTTTCTCGATCCAGAATATCATTGGTAACCATCTTATAGTTGTTTCTCAACGTTTTTTCAAGCTTAAACGGAATATTCACTGGAATCTGACATTGCACATGTCCATATTCTCCGGAATCTGGATCCGTTACACGGATCAGAGCTATCACAGTCCCCGGAGGAGCATCTTCCCGCACCGCGCGGGCTACCACGGTCATGTCTAACTCCGGGGCGTTATCATTCGTGTCAATTAATCCGACTACAACTTTGGCATGTCCTGTCATGCCGACAGAACCATTGTCTACAGCTTGTACATCAAGTTCATAAACACCTGATTCCTCAAAATCCAGTACACCTTGAACTCTGATCTCTCCGGTTGCCGGGTGCAATTTGAACAACTCGCGAATCGTTTGGGACACGTGACTTGTGAAAGAGTACGTCAGCTCAGCATTGATACCTTCATCTCGATCAGCAGCATTAATTTTTATCACCAAGGTACCTTTGGGGGCGTTTTCTGCTACACTCGCCCTGTAGATTTCATGATCGAATAAAGGCGCGTTATCATTGAAGTCCACAACTGTAATGATAATCCGAGTTGTGCCTGATCTCTGAGGAATCCCATCGTCAATGGCCGTCAATAGAAGATGAAAGGTTGGCTGTTGCTCGCGGTCCAAGGACTTCTCTAATAACAGCTCGACACTTTTACTCCCATCAGTTCTTGTCTGCACATTGAGACCGAAGTGCTCGTTTGTATTGATCTGGTAATTGCTGACTGTGTTTGTGCCCACGTCCGGATCGTGCGCGCTCTCGAGAGGAAAGCGCGCTCCTGGCGCAATTAATTCACTAATCTGCAGGGAGAATTCATTTTTCAGGAATCTGGGCGAATTATCATTTATATCTAGTATCTCCACTGCAACGGGGTGTATTTCCAAAGGATTATTGAAAGGATTCCAAAGGATTATTTGAAAAGAAAGCAAACAGGTAGAGCTTTGTCTACAAATCTGTTCTCTGTCGATTCTTTCACTAACAAATACTATCCCATTCTGCAGATTTACCTCCATGTATTGCTTTCTGTCATCAGAGGCCAGCCGAAGCTTGCGAGCCGATAATTCCCAAACGCTCAGTTTTAAATCCTCGGCGATATTCCCAACAAAGGCACCATGCTCCAGCTCCTCGGGAATCGAGTAGCGAATTTGTCCCGTAACCAAGTCCGACACACAGAGCAGGAAAATAAACAACGCCCCGCTGCTGATTGTATTCGCCATTGTTCTGGGCTTGATTTTCTGGTAAAATTTCAAAATATCTTCCTATCGTTTACATTAACTTATCTCTTATGCCACGACAATTAATCGAATATATATTTAAATACTGATCTTGAACCGGGAAATGCAAACAATCATCCTGGGCAGCTTTTCTGAAAATGTTTGTACGGTAAAAACGCAGGCACCGTCTGTCTCTTCGCTTCTGTTCTGTGTTTCCCTGAAGGGGAGGGGAAAGATCTCTTGCAGCTTATCAGCTCCTTATTGGTAGACAGCGACACGAAGAGCCTCAACCAATAACTACATCAACTGTTCTTAAAGCTAGGCTGTTTCGAAATTATACGTAATATAATAAACGGAATGTTTAGGAGTGCGCAATTAAAACCCGCTAAAAAGCACATGTACTATTATTATTTATTTTGCTGCCTTATTTGTAAAATCCGTATAAGCAGTGTGTAGCAGCAGAGATCATCAGATTCCTCGCTATAATATTTTCCACGATATCAATAGACACAGATGATTCAAATCTATTTGTGATCCTGTTAGCATGTACGCTCCGCTTTATCATTAATCAGTATTCCTTATCGTTTACCTAATGCGATCTATAGATTACCATTAGGAGCATACTGAAATTGGGGAACAAGCCTCCTACTGTTGGGCAGCGCCGTCCAAGGTCTGAACAAATTTGGCAAGACGTGTCAGGACTTGGTGCATTTATAAAAAGAAGTCTTCCACTATCTATTTTGAGAGGAACATTATGGTTCTCATGGAAGATTTCGAACTTTTTCTTTATTTTAATTAAGTTCATGGGCAACATAGAAGCATGGAATCGTTGCAGCACAGAAGGTGGCCATTCGGCCCATCAAGCCGGTTCTGGGTCTTTGTAAGAGCAAACCAGTTAGTCCCGCTCTTTCCCTGTAACCCTGCAAGTATTTATCCATTCCCTTTTTGCAAACCACGATTGAACCTGCATCCACCATTCTTTCTGGCAATGCATTGTAGACCATAACTATTCGCTGCGTAAAAAAACATTCTCATTTCGCCTTTGGTTCTTTTGCCAATCACCTTAAATCTTTGCTCTCTGGTTCTTGAACGTTCCACTAATGGGAACAGTTTCTACTTATTTACTTTGTGTAAACCCATCATGATTTTGAACACTTCTATCAAATCTCCTCTCAAAGTTCTCTGCTTCTTCAGTCTATCCACGTCACTGAAGTCCTTCATCCCTGGAACCATTCGAGTAAGAATATTCTGCACCCTACCTTAGGCATTCACATCCTTCCTGAAGTGTGTGTATTGGACACAATACTCCAGTTGTGGCTGAAACAGTGTTTTCAAATGGTTCAACATAACGTCCTTGCTTTTGTATTCTATGCCTCTATTTATAAAGCCCAGGATCACGTATGCTGTTTCAACCAACTTA
The DNA here is from genome assembly GCF_035084215.1 of Heptranchias perlo. Classification (NCBI taxonomy): domain Eukaryota; kingdom Metazoa; phylum Chordata; class Chondrichthyes; order Hexanchiformes; family Hexanchidae; genus Heptranchias; species Heptranchias perlo. The sequence continues at coordinate 8,254,125 of NC_090338.1, read as the reverse complement.
TCAACCTGTCCTGCCAACTTCAAAGATTTTTCACATATACCCCCAGGTTCCTCAGTTCCAGCACAACCTTTAGAATTCTGGTATTTAGTTTATATTGTCTCTCCTCGTTCTTCCTGCCAAAATGTACCTCTTCGCATTGCTCTGCATTAATTTGATCTGCCTTGTGTCTGCCCATTCCACCAGCCTGTCTGTGTCCTCCTGAAGTCGATTACTACCCTCCTCACTATTTACTGCACTCCCAAGTTTTGTGTCATCTGCAAATTTTGAAATTGTGCCCTGTACACCCAAATCCAAGTCATTAATATCAATCAAAAATATCAGCGGTCCGAGTAACAACCCCTGGGGAATCCTTGGATCGTAAGGATGGAAATTGGAGAGATGCTAGCCATAATCTTCCAATCCTCCTTAGATACGGGATGGTGCCAGCGGACTGGAGAATTTCAAATGTTACACCCTTGTTCAAAGAAGGGTGTAAGGGTAAAACCGGCAACTACAGGCCAGTCAGTTTCATAGAATCATAGAATCATGGCTTGGTTACAGCACAGAAGGAGGCCATTTGGCCGTCGAGCCCGAGCCAGCTCTCTGCAAGAGCAATCCAACTAGTCCCATACCCCTGCCCTTTCCCCAAAGCCAGGCATTTTTTCCCTTCAAGTACTTCTTCAATTCCCATTTGAAATCCACAATTGAATCAGACTCCACTATCCTTTCAGGCAGTGCATTCCAGATCATAACCATTGGCTGTGGAAAAAAAGTTTGTCCACATGTCGCCCTTTTTATTCCATGGGGTTCAACCTTGCTGACAAGTCTATTATGTGGCACTTTATCAAACGCCTTTTGAAAGTCTTTATACACCACATCAATAACATTGCCCTTATCAAGCCTCTCTGTTACCTCATCAAAGAACTCAATCAACTTAGTTGAACACGATTTGTCTTTAACAAATCATGCAGGCTTTCCTTAATTAATCCACACTTGTCCAAGTGACCGTTAATTTTGTTCCGGATTATCGGTTCTGAAAGCTTCCACACCACCAAGGTTAAACTGACTGTGCTGTGGGTGCTGGGTTTATCCTTGCAAGTTTTTTTGGTCAAGAAAGTAACATTCGCAATTCTCCAGTCCTCTGGCACAATCGCGTCTATAAGGATGGTTGGAAGATTATGGCCAGTACTTCTGCAATTTCCACAATTTCTTCCCTCAGCAACCTAGGATGCATCGCATCCGGACCTGGTGACTAATTTACTTTAAGTACAGCCAGCCTTGCTTTTCCCTCCTCTTTATCAATTTTTAGCCAATCCAGTATCTCAACTAGCTCGTCTTTCACTGTGACTTTAGTAGCATCTTCTTCCTGGATTTCCTTTTACTTTCGTTGCCAGTCTATTCTCGTACTCTATCTCTCTCTTTTCCCATATTCTTTCCCTTTTCACTTCTCCTCTAAGCTGTCTATATTCAGCCTGGTTTTCACTTGTATTATCAACCTGACGTCAATCATACGCCCCATTTTCTGCTTCCTCTTACTCGATCTCTTTCATCATCCACGGGAACTCTGGCTTTGTTTGCCCTAACTTTCCCCCTCATGAGAATGTACCTAGACTGCACCCGAACCATCTCCTCATTAAAGGCTGCCCATTGTTCAATTACTGTTTTGCCTACCAATCTTTGATTCCAATTTACCCAGGCCAGATCCATTCTCAAACCAGTGAAATTGGCCCTCCTCCAACTAAATATCTTCACTCTCGATTGATACTTGTCCTTTTCCATTGCGAATCTAAACATTATGATACTCTGATCACTCTTCCCGAAATATTCCCCTACTGACACTTGCTCCACTTGACCAACACATTCCCCAGAACCAGATCCAGCAATGCCTCCTTCCTCATTGGGCCAGAAACGTACTGATCAAGAAAGTTCGACTTCAAACAATTCAGAAATTCTTCCCCCTCTCTGCCCTTTACACTATTGCTATCCTAGACTATATTAGGATAATTGAAGTCCCCCATTATCACGAATCTATGGCTCTTCACCTCGCTATAATTTCCCAGCAAGTAGCTCCTTTCTATCCTTCCCACTAGTTGGTGGCCTAAAGTATACACCCAGCAGACTAATGGCACCTCTATTGTTTCTTAACTCTAACCAAATAGATTCTGTCCTTGACCTACCTGGGACATCCTCTACCTCCAGCACTGCAATATTCCCCTTAAACAATACTGCCACCCTCCCTCCTTACTTTCTTTCCCTATATTTCATGAATACTTTGCATCCAGGAATATTTAGTACCAAATCCTGCCTTTTTTTGCGCCAGGTCTCTGTTATCACTGCGATATCATATTCACATGTAGCTATTTGCGTCTGCAGCTCACCAACCTTATTTACAATGCTTCGTGCGTTTATACACATGCACTGTAAACCTATCATAAACCATTTTGTATTCTCTTTTAGTCTGATCGCAACTAATGGAGTACTATTTCTTCCTCCAGTGCTATCTGTCTCTCCCAATCCTTTGTGCACCTTGCTTCTCCTTTCCAATGCGACATCCTGGTGCCCATCCCCATGGCAAATTAGTTTAAACCCTCCCCATCACCGAGTTTAACCTAGATGGTGAGGAAGCTTTTAGAAACGATAAACCCGGACAAGATTAATAGTCACTTGGACAAGTCTGGATTAATAAAGGAAAGCCAGCACGGATATGTTAAAGGCAAATTGTGTTTAACTAACTTGATTGAGATTTTTGAAGTGGGAACATGGAAGCTTGATGAGGACAATGCCTTTGATGTTGTGTCAATGGACTTTCAGAAGGCGTTTGATAAAGGGCCACATTATAGGCTAGTCAGCAAAATGGAAGCCCATGGGATAAAAGGGACAGTGGCAGCATAGATACGAAATGTTCACTTTCTTCAAAATAATTTTACATGAAATTAAATATTAGCAAAATATAATTGCATTTAACATTCTGAACAAATGCAGTTCGTGTAAAATAGAAAGGCATGTTTTCAGTCAATGGTTAACGTTGCATAACTAGGAAGCATGTTGATTCCATTGGCAGTATAGTAACCTTCAAGTCAGATAATAACAGGTTAGTATCGTATTCTGCATTAAATTTAGACATCATGCGCCTTTAACAAGTGGACGTGGCTGATGTATTTATGTCCGGGCTGAAAAGGTGATAATATTCCGTTCCTGCATCTTGTGGAAGACTGATTCCGAAAATTAGAGCCAGTGAACTATTTTGGCTCCAACTGGATTTTCATTATTTACAAGAACCAAAGAAAACGTGGCTCAATTACGACCAAGTCGATAAAATAGTGTAATGTGTTACATATATTTGAACCCATAACGGCGCAATTGACTGTTGTAGACGCACTTACACCTTTGATTTCCTTTGCGATGAATACCATGAATTTTCTGTATCGTTATAGAATCATAGGTTCATACAACACAGAAGGAGGCCATTCGGCCTATCATTCCTGAGCCGGTGCCTTGAAAGAACGACCCAATCAATTACACTACCCCATTCTTTCCCTATAGCCATGCAAATTTTTCCTTTTCAAATGTATATCCAATTCTATTTTTGGAAGGTGCTATTACATCTGCTTCCAGAAGCATTTCGAGCAGTGTATTCCAGATCGTTACAACTCGCTGCCTGGACAAATCTCCTCGCCATCCCCGCCCACCGTTCTTTCGCCATTGTCTTAAATCTGTGTCCTCTGGTTACTGAACGTCCTGCCAGTAGAAACAGTTTTCCTTTATTTACTTTATCAAACACCTCATAATTTTGAACCCCTCTATCAACCCTCCCCTTATCCATCTGTGCTTTGAGCAGAACAATCCCATCCTCTCTAGTCGCTCCTCATAACTTTTTTTTAATTCCTTCATGGGATGTGGGATTCACTGGCAAGGCCAGCAACTATTGCCCATCCCTAATTACGTTCGAGAAGGTGGTGGTGAGCCGCCTTCTTGAAACGTTGCAGTCCGCGTGGTGAAGGTTCTCCCACAGTGCTTTTAGGAAGGGAGTTCCAGGATTGTGACGCAGCAGCGATGAAGGAACAGCGATATATTTCCAAGTCGGGATGGTATGTGACTTGGAAGGGATCGTGCAGGTGGTGTTGTTCCCATGTGCCTGCTGCTCTTGTCCTTCTAAGTTGTAGAGGTAGTGGATTTGGGAGATGCTGTCGAAGAAGCCTTGGCGAGTTGCTGCAGTGCATCCTGTGGATGGTACACACTGCAGCCACAGTGCGCTGGTGGTGAAGGGAATGAATGTTTTGGCTGGTGGATGGGGTGGCAATCAAGTGGGCTGCTTTGTCCTGGATGGTGTCGAGCTTCTTGAGTGTTGTTGGAGCTGCACTCATCAAGGCAAGTGGAGAGTATTCCATCACATTCCTGACTTGTGCCTTGTAGATGGTGGAAAGGCTTTGGGAAGTCAGGAAGTGAGTCACTCGCCGCAGAACACCCATCCTCTGACCTGCTCTTGTAGCCACAGTATATTTATGTCTGGTCCAGTTCAGTTTCTGGTCAATGGTGCCGCCCCGCCCCCCCCCCCACCCCGTAGAATGTTGATGTTGGGGGTTTCGGCGATGGTAATGCCGTTGAATGTCAAGAGAAGGTGGTTAGACTGTCCTTGTTGTCGATGGTCATTGCCTGGCACTTGTCTGGCATGAATGTACCTTGCCACTTATGAGCCCAAGCCTGGATGTTGTCCAGGTCTTGCTGCATGCGGGCTCGGATTGATTCATTTTCTGAGAGGTTGTGAATGAAACTGAACACAGTGCAATCATCAGCGAACTTCCCCATTTCTGACCTTATGATGGAGGGAAGGTCATTGAGGAAGCAGCTGAAAATGGTTGGGCTTCGGACACTGCACTGAGGAACTCCTACAGCAATGTCCAGGGGCTGAGTCAATTGGCCTCCAACAACCACAACCATCTTCCTTTGTGCTCGGTATGACTCCGGTCGCTGGAGAATTTTCCCCCTGATTCCCATTGACTTCAATTTTACTAGGGCTCCTTGGTGCCACAATAGGTCAAATGCCACCTTGATGTCAAGGGCAGTCACTCTCACCTCACCTCTGGAATTCAGCTCTTTTATCCATGTTTGGACCAAGGCTGCAATGAGGTCTGGAGCTGAGTGGTCCTGGCGGAACCCAAACTGAGCATCGGTGGGCAGGTTATTGGTGAGTAAGTGTTGCTTCCTAGCACTGTCGACGACACGTTGCATCACTTTGCTGATGATTGAGAGTGGACTGATGGAGCTGTGATTGACCGGATTGGATTTGAAGACCCTCATCACTGGTATCGTTGAAGCAAAAATCTGATTCTGGAAAATAGTGACGACTAATTAGGTAGACGTTCCTATCATTCAGAATTATAGTGAATGATCGTGGAGGAAACTGCAGAGTAAACTGTATCACTCACCATGCTAAGCCTTCCAATGACACGAGAGGCTGTAGAGGATGGTCTAAAAGTTCGCTAATAGGGGCTGCTTGTGTCATAGAGGAATTCATATCAGGGTCTCTGAACAAATAAGCCAAATTCCATTTTTTACATATTCTGGGATTTTCACTGGTGCTTGGGATTGAAGTTTAGAACTCTGTCCATTATTCTGAGAAAAATGTATATATATATATATATATGTATATTTATATTTATTTATATATGTATGTCAGTGTGGGGGCGGTTTTGATATATAAAGGACAGCTTTCCGAAATTTGATTCCCGCTGAAGTCAATGGAAGGCAAAATCGAGTGGGCGAGCAATGGGCGGCCGAACCTCCATCGCCCATTTTATTCCACCGCCGTTTACCTTCATTGTACTTCGCAGTATAGGAGTGGGAGATGAGTTTAGTCACACTTCGAGGCAACCAGTGCTATTGCGGCAATGGGAGCAGCCCTATGCTTTAGTAGCACTGGGAACCGTCCCGGGAATTGTGAGCGCCTGGGATTTGAAGACGTTGCAGTGGGGCAGCTGCAGCTTGCAGCATTGTGGGGGGCGGGGGGGGGGGGGGGCGGCGCTGGGAGCGGGAGGTCTTTGATGTTGTTTCATTGTGAAAGGAAACCTGCGGTTTGTTGGAACTGTGGAAAGACAACGTATTTGCTATAACTATGAATTGAATGTGAAGTTTGCCACATTGGTGGTTTACTGGCTTTTGTCAACAGTGAGAGTGCGTGTGGGGGTGGGGGTGGGGGGTTGCGGGGGTGCGGGGGGCAGGCAGAGCACGCATTGAGTGCAGGGAAATCATATGTCTAGCTGCACTGGTTTATAACTTTCTTCAGTCTCACTGTAAATACTGAGCTTTATGTTTTGTGATTGATTCCTAGATGTATATTTTTGCGTGTATCTCGCTGCCTCTTTTCTTTCTCTCTTTCATAGTAGCATGGTTTTATCGTATGGTACAGCACAGGGGGAAGCCATTTGGCCCATCATGCCTGTGCCGGTTCTTTGAAACAGCTATCCAATTAGTCCCACTCCCCTGCTCTTTCCCTATAGCCCTGTAACTTTTTTCCCCTTCAAGTATTTATCCAATTTCCTTTTGAAAGTTACTATTGAATCTGCTTCCACCACACTTTCAGGCAGTGAATTCCAGATCATAACAACTCGCTGTGTAAAAAAATGTTTCCTCATGTCGCCTCTGGTTCTTTTGCCAATCACCTCCCTGTCTCTCTCTATCTCTCGCAGATGAACATGTAATTATTTTAATTAGTATCAACAAAATGCAAATTATAATTAGAACTTGTAAAATTCAACTCGTTTGGTTATTATTCACAAAACAAATCAAAAGATTAAGAACAGTGTGAGTCTCTCCATTTCTTTGGCAAAAATGGCACTCGAAAATTTCAGAACGCATATTGTGTAAGAACCCGGAAGCTGGATTGTACAATCACAATATTGTATACCATCATTATAAAACAGCAGCTGGAGTGCTTGACACAAGATGTGAAACGAAATTATGACACCTTTATAACTGAGAATACCTATCCCACCACCACGTTCAGAGCTACGAATACTGCAGATATTTATAGTGTGTTTTCAGCGCGACCCGGGTATCCAATGTATTTTAAAATAGGGTACTTCATCAACAGTGTATTGCGTAAAATCAGAAACATTATTTGACTTGGAAAAATTTGATTAAATTGCTCTATCTGATTTGTGGATTAAATGTAACATTTTAAGAAGGGTGTTTACTGAAAAACATCAACGTTCTGATTATAAGCAAGGGTAAAAACAATGATTTTGATTTAGTGTGGCTTCTGAAAGCAAGCTTTTAGTTCAATGAGACATTACAACCAATGAATAAATAGCAAAAGGCTCTGAAATTATGTCTTATGATAAAGCTAGTTAAGTATACATGCGATAAAACACCAGCAGATCAGCTGACAGAGGGATGAAAGAAGAACACGTTGATGTGTATTTCATCGAAAAATAAATTAAAACCAGCAAAAAGCCAGATTTCATGGTAACATTCTCAGGGATGTCAAAAAAGCGGTAGATATATTCAGCATCACTGACACGCAGAATAATAAGAACAAATTTTGCAATTCAGCCTATTGACCTTTTGCTACCAATGTGAGGATTTAGCTATGTACAAAAAAGTACCCATTAATTCATCGCATAACAGATAGCTCTTCGCCAAAGTTTAATGCTGCCATTCCCAGCATAGAAATTACTTATAAATCATTTTCTTGCCTTAGGGTCGCGGACACCCAAATCATTGAAAGGCAAGGTAGGATGACAGGGCTTCAGAAACAGGAAATCGCTCTTAGCTGATTGTGGAGATAAACACACCGTATAACAATAATCTTCAATCTGCCCAGGCCCGATATAATTTAATCATTCGTTTAGTGCAGGTGACTTATTAAATATATCGTTCGAATTCTTCCTCCTCGAACATCAAACTCGAGAGTTGTGGTCTTCGGCAATATGTCTGTCTTGTTTAAACTTCACGACGACCAGGAAAATGATGATTACAAGAAACAAAAAATAAGTTGTTCCTAAAATGAGGATTAACTAACGAGTTATATACGAAAAATACACCGACTGTCTGGGTTTGTTCGTTCGTTTAGAAGATTTTACAGCGACATTGGAGAAGATTGAAAATGAGATTGTGGCCGTAGTGGACAAGCTTGGTTGTCCTCTGTCCTTCACACATAGGACCAGTCTTTCTGTGGTGAAGTCTCGGTCCCTCACACTTCGCGTTGCTCTGATTTCCCAAGAGAAAAGCCCCACATTGAACATATTGGGATCAGTTGCCTCCAACATGTGATAAGAAAGTCTTGCGTTCTGACCGGAATCGGCATCAGTCGCGATTACCTTTCTAACCTTTTTATACTGGATGTACGGACAGCGGTGCAATCTCCAGACAGCTGAGAGGAGCCGAGCCGAGCCGAGCGGAGGGAGCGTCCGATAAAAGGCGGGATTTCAGAGCGCTGAGAGGAGCCGAGCCGAGCGGAGGGAGCGTCCGATAAAAGGCGGGATTTCAGAGCGCTGAGAACAGCTGAGAGGAGCCGAGCCGAGCGGAGGGAGCGTCCGATAAAAGGCGGGATTTCAGAGCGCTGAGAACAGCTGAGAGGAGCCGAGCCGAGCGGAGGGAGCGTCCGATAAAAGGCGGGATTTCAGAGCGCTGAGAACAGCTGAGAGGAGCCGAGCCGAGCGGAGGGAGCGTCCGATAAAAGGCGGGATTTCAGAGCGCTGAGAACAGCTGAGAGGAGCCGAGCCGAGCGGAGGGAGCGTCCGATAAAAGGCGGGATTTCAGAGCGCTGAGAACAGCTGAGAGGAGCCGAGCCGAGCGGAGGGAGCGTCCGATAAAAGGCGGGATTTCAGAGCGCTGAGAGGAGCCGAGCCGAGCGGAGGGAGGGTCCGATAAAAGGCGGGATTTCAGAGCGCTGAGAGGAGCCGAGCGGAGCTGCGACCGAGTTCGAAGTGACGTCAGGAATCAGATCGGGACGCGACACAGGGGAGGCACCTGATTGGTGAGTAGGTTCAGGTGAGTATTTCTCCTTATCTGCAGTAACTGAAGTAAAAGGAAAGGGAAGGTCTGCAGGTCTTATAGGAAGTAGCGTTTATTTTTTAGTGAATCAAGGTCCCTAGTGTAGTTAACATTCTCTAAATTGAGAACAATTTAAAGGAGTAAACTCCTTAAAGGGAGTGGTAAGTAGTTTTTCTTTCCTTTTTTTTTTCTCTTGACATTGTAGTTGTTCTTAAGCTAATTTAAGGGTTAAGTCATGGCAGGAGATCCCAGCGCCGTGTCATGTTCCTCTTGTGGGATGTGGGAATTCAGGGATCCTTCCTGTATCCCTGATTCCTTCACCTGCGGGAAGTGTGTCCAGCTGCAGCTATTGTTTGACCGCTTGACGGCTCTGGAGCTGCGGATGGACTCACTTTGGAGCATCCGCGATGCTGAGAAAGTCGTGGATAGCACGTTCAGTGAGTTGGTCACACCGCAGATAAAAATTACTGAGGGAGATAGTGAATGGGTGACCAACAGACAGAGGAAGAGTAGGAAGGCAGTGCAGGGGTCCCCTGCGGTCATCTCCCTCCAAAACAGGTATACCGTTTTGGATACTGTTGGCGGAGATGGCTCACCAGGGGAAGGTGGCAGTGGCCAGGTTCATGGCACCGTGGCTGGCTCTGCTGCACAGGAGGGCAGGAAAAAGAGTGGCAGAGCTATAGTGATAGGGGACTCGATTGTAAGGGGAATAGACAGGCGTTTCTGCGGACGCAACCGAGACTCCAGGATGGTATGTTGCCTCCCTGGTGCAAGGGTCAAGGATGTCTCGGAGCGGCTGCAGGACATTCTGGAGGGGGAGGGTGAACAGCCAGTTGTCGTGGTGCATATAGGCACCAACGATATAGGTAAAAAACAGGATGAGGTCCTACAAGCTGAATTCAGGGAGTTAGGAGTTAAACTAAAGAGTAGGACCTCAAAGGTAGTAATCTCAGGATTGCTACCAGTGCCACGGGTTAGTCAGAGTAGGAATGACAGGATAGCTAAGATGAATACGTGGCTTGAGAGATGGTGCAAGCTGGAGGGATTCAAATTCCTGGGCCATTGGAACCGGTTCTGGGGGAGGTGGGACCAGTACAAATTGGACGGTCTGCATCTGGGCAGGACTGGAACCAATGTCCTAGGGGGAGTGTTTGCCAGTGCTGTTGGGGAGGGTTTAAACTAATGTGGCAGGGGGATGGGAACCGATGCAGGAAGTCAGTGGGAAATAAAGTGGTGACAGAAACAAAAGGCAGTAAGGGAGAGTGTACAGAACATGACCGGACAGATGGTCTGAGAAAGCAGGGCAAAGACCAAGGGAAGTCTAGATTAAACTGCATTTATTTCAATGCAAGAAGTCTGATGGGCAAGGCAGATGAACTCAGGGCATGGATGGGTACATGGGACTGGGATGTTATAGCTATTACTGAAACATGGCTAAGGGAGGGGCAGGACTGGCAGCTCAATGTTCCAGGGTACAGATGCTATAGGAAAGATAGAGCAGGAGGTAAGAGAGGAGGGGGAGTTGCGTTCTTGATTAGGGAGAACATCACGGCAGTAGTGAGAGGGGATATATCCGAGGGTTCGCCCACTGAGTCCATATGGGTAGAACTGAAAAATAAGAAGGGAGAGATCACTTTGATAGGATTGTACTACAGACCCCCAAATAGTCAACGGGAAATTGAGGAGCAAATATGTAAGGAGATTACAGACAGCTGCAAGAAAAATAGGGTGGTAATAGTAGGGGACTTTAACTTTCCCAACATTGACTGGGACAGCCATAGCATTAGGGGCTTGGATGGAGAGAAATTTGTTGAGTGTATTCAGGAGGAATTTCTCATTCAGTATGTGGATGGCCCGACTAGAGAGGGGGCAAAACTTGACCTCCTCTTGGGAAATAAGGAAGGGCAGGTGACAGAAGTGTTAGTGAGGGATCACTTTGGGACCAGTGATCATAATTCCATTAGTTTTAAGATAGCTATGGAGAAGGATAGGTCTGGCCCAAAAGTTAAAATTCTAAATTGGGGAAAGGCCAATTTTGATGGTATTAGACAGGAACTTTCAGAAGTTGATTGGGAGAGTCTGTTGGCAGGCAAAGGGACGTCTGGTAAGTGGGAGGCTTTCAAAAGTGTGTTAACCAGGGTTCAGGGTAAGCACATTCCTTATAAAGTGAAGGGCAAGGCTGGTAGAAGTAGGGAACCTTGGATGACTCGGGAGATTGAGGCACTAGTCAAAAATAAGAAGGAGGCATATGACATGCATAGGCAGCTGGGATCAAGTGGATCCCTTGAAGAGTATAGAGATTGCCGGAGTAGAGTTAAGAAAGAAATCAGGAGGGCAAAAAGGGGATATGAGATTGCTTTGGCAGATCAGGCAAAGGTGAATCCAAAGAGCTTCTACAAATACATAAAGGGCAAAAGGGTAACTAGGGAGAGAGTAGGGCCTCTTAAGGATCAACAAGGTCATCTATGTGCGGAACCACAAGAGATGGGTGAGATCCTGAATGAATATTTCACATCGGTATTTACGGTTGAGAAAGGCATGGATGTTAGGGAACTTGGGGAAATAAATAGTGATGTCTTGAGGAGTGTACATATTACAGAGAGGGAGGTGCTGGAAGTCTTAACGCGCATCAAGGTAGATAAATCTCCGGGACCTGATGAAATGTATCCCAGGACGTTATGGGAGGTTAGGGAGGAAATTGCGGGTCCCCTAGCAGAGATATTTGAATCATCCACCGCTACAGGTGAGGTGCCTGAAGATTGGAGGGTAGCAAATGTTGTGCCTTTGTTTAAGAAGGGCGGCAGGGAAAAGCCTGGGAACTACAGACCAGTGAGCCTGACATCTGTAGTGGGTAAGTTGTTAGAGGGTATTCTGAGGGACAGGATCTACAGGCATTTGGAGAGGCAGGGACTAATTAGGAACAGTCAGCATGGTTTTGTGAGAGGAAAATCATGTCTCACGAATTTGATTGAGTTTTTTGAAGGGGTAACCAAGAAGATAGATGAGGGCTGTGCAGTAGACGTGGTCTACATGGACTTCAGCAAAGCATTTGACAAGGTACCGCATGGTAGGTTGTTACATAAGGTTAAATCTCATGGGATCCAAGGAGAGGTAGCCAATTGGATACAAAATTGGCTTGACGACAGAAGACAGAGGGTGGTTGTCGAGGGTTGTTTTTCAAACTGGATGCCTGTGTCCAGCGGTGTGCCTCAGGGATCGGTGCTGGGTCCGCTGTTATTTGTTATTTATATTAATGATTTGGATGAGAATTTAGGAGGCATGGTTAGTAAGTTTGCAGATGACACCAAGATTGGTGGCATTGTGGACAGTGAAGAAGGTTATCTAGGATTGCAACGGGATCTTGATAAATTGGGCCAGTGGGCCGATGAATGGCAGATGGAGTTTAATTTAGATAAATGTGAGGTGATGCATTTTGGTAGATCGAATCGGGCCAGGACCTACTCCGTTAATGGTAGGGCGTTGGGGAGAGTTATCGAACAAAGAGATCTAGGAGTACAGATTCATAGCTCCTTGAAAGTGGAGTCACAGGTGGATAGGGTGGTGAAGAAGGCATTCAGCATGCTTGGTTTCATTGGTCAGAACATTGAATGCAGGAGTTGGGATGTCTTGTTGAAGTTGTACAGGGCATTGGTGAGGCCACACTTGGAGTACTGTGTACAGTTCTGGTCACCCTATTATAGAAAGGATATTATTAAACTAGAAAGAGTGCAGAAAAGATTTACTAGGATGCTACCGGGACTTGATGGTTTGACTTACAGGGAGAGGTTAGACAGACTGGGACTTTATTCCCTGGAGAGTAGGAGGTTAAGGGGTGATCTTATAGAAGTCTATAAAATAATGAGGGGCATAGATAAGGTCGATAGTCAAAATCTTTTCCCAAAGGTAGGGGAGTCTGTAACGAGGGGGCACAGATTTAAGGTGAGAGGGGAGAGATACAAAAGGATCCAGAGGGGCAATTTTTTCACTCAAAGGGTGGTGAGTGTCTGGAACGAGCTGCCAGAGGCAGTAGTAGAGGCGGGTACAATTTTGTCTTTTAAAAAGCATTTGGACAGTTACATGGGGAAGATGGGTATCGAGGGATATGGGCCAAGTGCAGGCAATTGGGACTAGCTTAGTGGTATAAACTGGGCGACATGGACATGTTGGGCCGAAGGGCCTGTTTCCATGTTGTAACTTCTATGATTCTATGATTCTATGATTCTAATGCTGAACTGTCCCACGTTAAAGGTGAAACAATAAGCGGAACATTGTCATTTTGGTCCAAGATCATGACATTCTCGACGGCAGTGCTGTTCAGTGAGGGAGATCCAGCATCATGGGCTTAAACTTTGATCTGGAAATGTTTCAGTTGCTCATAGTCAACGGAATGCAACGCGTAAATTTTCCCGGTTCTTGATTTAATATTGACGTAAGCAGACGCAAACATTTCTTGCATCTGATTCTCCAGAATGGAAAAGGAGACTTCCCTATTTTGATCCAAATCAGGATATAAAACAAATATAGAAGCACCTCGAATGTTGTTTTCAATCAGACACACATTAGATGAAGAATGTGTGACCCTCGGTGCATTGTCATTCATATCAGTTAGCGAAACTAAGACGGTTTTATTTATTGAAAGAGGGGGAGACCCGCCATCCCAGGCTGAAATAGAAAAGTTGCAAATCAGGACGGCTTCATGATCCAAAATAGAATTAATAACCAACATATAGTTGTTTCGCAAAGATTTTTAAAGCGATAACGGAAGTTCCACTGGAACCTGACATTCTACGTGTCCATAATCGCCAGAATTTAGATCCGTTACACTGATCACGGCTATCACAATCCCTGGGAGAACATCTTCCCGCACGGTGCTGAACATCAATGTCACGTTTAACTCAGAGGCGTTATTATTCGTGTCTATTAGTCCGACCATAACTCTGGCGTGCACTGCCAATCCAGGTAGATCACTGTCCACAGCTTGAACATCAAGTTCATAAAAAACTTCATTCTTCAAAATCCAGTACTCATTGAATTTTATTCTCTCCAATTTCCGGGTCCAATTTGTGCAACTTTCGAATTCTTTGAGAAACGTAACTAATGGAGGAATATGTTAGTTGTTAGTTCAGCATTCATACCTTCATCTTAATCAGCAGCGTGATTTTTTGTCACGAAGGTACCTTTGGGAACGTTTTTAGCTACGCTCGCCCTGTAGGTATTATGATCGAATACAGGCGCGTTTTCATTGACATCCACTGCAGTAATGATAATCCGTGTTGTGCCTGATCTAAGAGGAATGTCACCGTCAATGGCCGTCAGTACAAGGTTAAAGGTTGGCTGCTGTTCACGGTCGAAGGACTTTTCTAAAATAGCTCGGCACTTTTACTCCCATCATTTCTTGTCTGCGTTTTAATGCCAAAGTGTTCGTTTGGGCTGATTTGATCAGTGCTGAATGTGTTTATACCCACGTCTCGATCGTGCGCGCTCTCAAATGGGAAGCGCGCCCTTGGCGCAATGACCTCACCGATCTGTAGGGAGAATGCACCGGTCGGAAAATTGGGTGAATTATCGTTTACGCATAATATTTCGACTGCAAATGGATGCACTTCCAATGGATTATCAAGTGTTACTTGAAAAGAAAGGGAACATGTGGAGCTTTGACTATAAATCTGTTATCTGTCGATTATTTCTTTAACAAATAAGATCCCATTCTCCACATTTACCTTCATGTATTGCTTCCTGTCATCGGATCCAGCCGAAGATTGCGAGTCCATAATTCCCAAATGTTTAGATTTAAATCCTCAGCAATTTTCCCATCAAAGGCTCCATAATCCAATTCCTCGGGAATCGAGTAGTGAATCTGTCCCAAAACCAGGTCCGACACACAGAGCAGTAAAATGAAAGATTCCACGCTGTTCACTCTATTCGCTAATGTTCTGCGCTTCATTTTGTGCAAAATATCGAAATATCTGCCAATTATTTATATTAAATTGTCTTTGATGCCACAACAATTAGTCGATCATATATCCATAGACTGATATTGAACCGAGAAATTCCAAAGACTCAACCTGGTCAGCTTTTCTGAGCACGGCCGCACAGCTTAAACTGTCTGACTCTTCGATTCTGTACTGTGTTTCCTTGCCGGAGGAAGGGGTCGATCTCTCGCAGTGTCTCAGCTACTTATTGGTAGACAGCGGAAGAAAGAGCATCAATCAAAAACAGCGCCAACTATTTGAATCGTAGATTCATGGAAAGTTACCGCACAGAAGGAGGCCATTCGGCCCATCGTGTCCGTGCGGGCCGAAGAAGAGCTATCCCACGTAATCCCACATTCCAGCACTTGGCCCGTAGCCCTGTAGGTTACGGTACTTCAAGTGCACATCCAAGTACTTCTTAAATGAGTTGAGAGTTTCTGCCTCTATCACCCTTTCAAGCAATGAGTTCCACACCCCCACTACCCTGTGGGTGAAGAAAATCTCCTCAGCTCCCGAATAATCCTTCTACCAATTTGTTAAATCCAAGCCACTGACCCATCTGCTGAAGGAAATAGGTCCTCACTACCCACTGCATCTAATTCCATCATCATTTTATCTCCCTCAATTAAATCTCCCCTCAGTCTCCTTTGTTCCAAAGAAAACAATCCCAGCCTATCGAATTGTTTCTCATACCTAAAATTTTCCAGCCCTAGCAAGTCCTCGTAAATCTCCTTTGTACCCTCTCTCGTACAATCACATCTTTCCTGTAGTGTGGTGACCAGAACTGTATGCAGTACTCAAGCTGTGGCCTAACCAATGCTTTATACAGTTCTAGTATAATCTCCCTGCTCTTATATTCTATGCCGCGGCTAATAAAGAAAAGTATCACGCATGCTTCCTGCTACATTCAGGGATCTGTGGACATGCACTTTTTTCCTCTACCCTCTCATTATCCTCCCATTTATTGTGTATTCCTTTGCCTTTTTTGCTCTCCCCAAATGCATTACTTATCTGAATTGAATTCCATTTGCCACTTTTCTGCCCACCTGACCAGTCCATTGATATCTTACTGCAGTCAACAGATTTCCTCCTCATTATCAACCACATGGCAAATTTATGAATCATCTGCAAATTTCTTAACAAGCCCCCCACATTCAAGGCCAAATTATTAATCTAGACCACAAAAAGCAAGGTATCTAGTACTGAGCCTTGCAGAACCCCAATCGAAATAGCCTTCCAGTCGCAAAAACGCCCATCAACCATTCCCCTTTGCTTCCTGCAACTCAGTCAATTTTGGATCCAATTATCCACTTTGCCTTGGATCCCGTGGGCTTTTACTTTTTTAACCAGTCTGTTGGACCTTGTCAAAAACCTTGCTAAAATCCATGTACACTATATAAAACGCATTACCCCAATCGACCCTCCTTGTTACCTCCTCCAAAACTTCAATCAAGTTAGTCAGACACGACCTTCCCTTGACAAATCCAGGCTGACTATCCTGGATTAATCCGTGCCTTTCTAAATGACGATATATGGTGTCCCTCACAATTGATTCCAATAATTTGCCCACCGCCGAGGTTAGAATGTCTGGCCTATAATTACTCGTTCTTTCTCGTTCTCCCTTTTTAAACAACGGTAGAATGTTAGCAGTCCTCCAATGCTCCAGCACCATGCCTGTAGTCAGGGAGGATTGGAAAATGATGGTCAGAGTGTCTTCCATTTCCTCCCTTGCTTCTCTAAACAGCCTTCGATACATTTCATCCGGGCCTGGTGATTCTGTCCACTTTCAAAGATGTTAAACCCTTTATTGTTTCCTCTGTCACAACATCCAATATTTCATACTTCTCGTCCTTAACTACAATGACTGCATCGTCCCCCTCTAGTGTGAAGGCAGGCGCAAAGAATTCATTTAGAACCATACCCACATCTTCCGCCTCTACGCTTTGGTTACCTCTTAAAAGTAAACTGTTTCGAAATTAGTTATAATGTACTGAATATTATATTTACGAGTGTAAAATTAAAAATAGCCAGACGTACACGTATAAAATATTTTATTCGGTAGTCTTATTGTTAAAACCTATATAATATCCTATATGCAGCCGAAATTATGCGGTTCCTGGCTTCATCTTCCACGTCACCAATAGTCGCCGATGGCTCATCGCCATATTGTCATCCTGTAAATTATACATGTATCGTCCGACTTATTATTACTCAATAGCACTTAAGGTTTACCTGCCGCAAACTATATTATAGCATCCTGTTATAGGTGACCAAACTTCCTACCATTGTGCAGCGCCATGCAAGTTCTGAATAAATTTGGCAATATTTATGAGAAATGAGTGCATTTGTACGACAAGCCGTGAAGATAAATCGAGCTAATATTGGGAGCTAATTCAGGGAGCTTTTTTTTTGTTTTACTTTAGTTCATGCAAAACAGATGCAATTTCATCAAAATTATTTTGCACAAAATTAAATATTAGAAAAATGTGATTATATTTGACATTTGGAACAAGTGCAGCAAATGCAAAATATAAAACAGCGCGGTTTTCAGTCGATGAAAATATCACATAACGAAGCAGCATGCTTGATCAACTGGCCGAATGGTATTCTTCCTGGGGCAGCAAATTCCACAGACCTACTACCCTCTGAGTGAAGAAGTTTCTCCTCAACTCAGTTTTGAAAGAGCAGCCCCTTATTCTAAGATTATGCCCCCTAGTTCTAGTTTCACCCATCTTTGGGAACATCCTTACAGCATCCACCCGATCAAGCCCCTTCACAATCTTATATGTTTCAATAAGATCGCCTCTCATTCTTCTGAACTCCAATGAGTAGAGTCCCAATCTACTCAACCTCTCCTCATATGTCCACTCCTCATCCCTGGGATTAGACGAGTGAACCTTCTTTGTACTGCCTCGAGAGCAAGCATGTCTTTTCTTAAGTATGGACACCAAAACTGTATGCAGTATTCCAGGTGCGGTCTCACCAATACCTTATATAACTGCAGCAATACCTCCCTGTTTTTATATTCTATCCCCCTAGCAATAAAAGCCAACATTCCGTTGGCCTTCTTGATCACCTGCTGCACCTGCATACTAACTTTATGATTTTCTTGCACTCGGACCCCCAGATCCCTTTGTACTGCAGTACTTTCCAGTTTCTCGCCATTAAGATAATAACTTGCTCATAACCTCACATGTTCCAATATTGTATTGCATCTGCCAAATCTCTGCCCACTCACCCAGCCTGTCTATATCCCTTTTATGTCCTCCACATTCTCTACTTTCCCTCCCATCTTTGTATCATCTGCAAACGTTGATATGTTGCATTTGGTCCCCTCCTCCAAATCGTTAATATAGATTGTAAAGATTTGGGGACCCATCACCGACCCCTGCGGAACACCACTGGCTACTGGTTGCCAGTCCGAGAATGAACCATTTATCCCAACTCTCTGCTTCCTGTTAGATAACCAATCCTCCACCCATGCCAGAATATTACCCCCAATCCAGTGATTCTTTATCTTGAGCAATAATCTTTTATGTGGCACCTTGTTGAATGCCTTCTGGAAGTCCAAATACACTACGTCCACTGGCTCCCCTTTATCCACCCTGTACGTTATGTCCTCAAGGAACTCAAGCAAATTTGTCAGACATGACTTCCCCTTCTTAAAGCCATGCTGACTTTGTCCTATTAAATTATGTTTATCTAAATGTTCCGTTGCTGTCTCCTTAATAATAGACTCCAAAATTTTACCCACCACAGATGTTAGGCTAACTGGTCTATAATTTCCAGCCTTCTGCCTACTACCCTTTTTAAATAAGGGTGTTACATTAGCAGTTTTCCAATCTGCCGGGACCTTTGCTGAGTCCAGAGAATTTTGGAAAATTATTACCAAAGCATCCACAATCCCTGCTGCCACTTCCCTCAAGACCCTAGGATGTAAGCTATCAGGTCCAGGGGATTTATCCGCCTTGAGTCCCATTATTTTACTGAGTACCAATTCCTTAGTGATTTTAATCGTATTAAGCTCCTTCCCGCTAGAGCCCCCTGTTTGTCCAATGTTGGGATACTCTTAGTGTCCTCTACCGTAAAGACTGAAACAAAATATTTGTTCAGCATTTTTGCCATCTCCATGTTTCCCACCATTAATTTCCCAGTCTCATCCTCTAACGGACCTATGTTTGCCTTAGCCACCCTTTTTCTTTTTATATAACTGTAGAAACTCTTGCTCCCTGTTCTTATATTTTTTGCAAATTTATTTTCATAATCTATCTTAATCAATCCTTTAGTTACTTTTTGCTGACTTTTGAAGACTTCCCAATCTTCTATCCTCCAACTAAGTTTGGCTACCTTATATGTCCTTGTTTTGAGTCAGATACTATTCTTCATTTCTTTACTTCGCCACGGATGGCTGTCATTTCTTTTACACCCTTTTTTCCTCAGTGGAATATAATTTCTTAGAAATTTGTAAAATCACTCCTTAAATGAACACCACTGCTCATGTACCGTCTTACCCTTTAATCTATTTTCCCAGTCCACTTTAATCAATTCCGCTCTCATACCATCATTGTCTCCTTTATTCAAGCTCAGTACATTTGTTTGAGAACCAACCTTCTCACCCTCTAATTGGATATGGAATGTAACCAGGTTATGGCCACTCATTCCAAGGGGATCCTTAACTAGGACATTATTAATTAATCCTGGCTCATTACACAGGACCAGGTCCAAGGTTGCTTGCCCCCTTGTAGGATCAGTTACATACTGCTCAAGAAATCCAAACGTAATACACTCAATAAACTCTTCCTCAAGGCTGCCCTGCCCAATTTGATTTGTCCAGTTAATATGATAGTTAAAATCCCCCATAATTATGGCTGTTCCCTTATTACATGCCCCTGACTATTTCCTGATTAATACTTCTTCCAGCAGAGTTGCAACGATTAGGAGGCCTATATATTACGCCCACTAGTGTTTTTTCCCCTTATTATTCCTTATCTCTACCCAAACTGTTTCATCACCTTAAATCTGTGTCCTCCGGTTCTCGACCCTTCTACCAATTGGAACAGTTTTTCTATCTACTCTGTCTACACCCCTCATGATTTTGAACACCCCTATCAAATCTCCACTCAACCTTCTCTGCTGTAACGAGAACAACCTCAGCTTCTCCAACCTATCCATGCGACTGAAGTCCCTCATCCTTGGAACCATTCTAGTAAATCTTTTTAGCACCCTGTCTAAAGCCTTCACATCCTTCCTAAAGGCGGTGCCCAGAGTTAGACACAATGTTCCAGTTGTGGCCGAACCAGTGTTTTTTTAAGGTTGATCATGACTTCCTGGCTTTTGTATTCTATACCTCTATTTATAAAGCCCAGGATTCCATATGCTTTGTTAACCGCTTTCTCAACCTGCCTTGCCACCTTTCGCGATATATGCACATATACCCCCTGGTCTCTCTGTTCCTGCACCCACTTTAGAATTGTACCATTTAGTCTATTTTGCCTCTCCTCGTTCTTCCTACCAAAATGTATCACTTCACACTTTTCTGCATTAAATTTCATCTGCCACGTGTCCGCCCATTCCACAGGCCTTTCTATGTCCTCTTGAATTCTATCGCTATCTTCCTCACTGCTCACTAAACGTCCAAGTTTTGTGTCATCTGCAAATTTTCAAATTGTGCCCTGTACTCCGATGTCCACGTCATTAATATATAACACAAAATGCAGTGATTCTAGTACCGACACCTGGGGAGCACCAACGTATACCTTCCAACAGTCTGAAAAACAATCGTTCACCATTACTCTCTGTTTCCTGTCACTGAGACAATTTCGGATCCATGCTGCCACTGCCCTTTTTATTCCATGGGCTTCAACCTTGCTGACAAGTCTATTAAGTGACAATTTATCAGCGCATTTTGAAAGTGCAAATATACAACATGAAAAACATTGCCCTCATCAAGCCTCTTCTGTTACCTCATCAAAAAACTCAATCAACTTAACTAAACACAATTTGCCTTTAACAAATCCGTGCTGGCGTTCCTTAATTAATCCACACTTGTTCAAGTGACTGTTAATTATGACCCGGATTATCGTTTCTAAAAGCTTCCCCACCACCAAGGTTAAACTGACTTTGCTGTAGTTGCTGGATTTATCCTTACAACTTCTTTTGAACAAGAGAGTATCATTCGCAATTCTCCAGTCCTCTGACATGACCCCCGTATCTAAAGATGATTGGAAGATTGTGGCCAGTACTTCCACAATTTCCACATTTACTTCCCTCAGCAAACTAGGGTGCATCCTATCCGGACCTGGTGACTAATCTACTTAAGTACAGCCAGCATTGCCAGTACCTCCTCTTTATCAATTTTTAGCCCACCCAGTATCTCAACTACCTCGTCTTTTACTGTGACTTTAGCACCATCTTCTTCCTTGTTAAAGACAGATGCAAAGTACTCATTTAGTATCTCAGCCATGCCCTCTGCCTCCAAGCATTGGTTTCCTTTTTGGTCCCTAATCGACCCGCCCCTCCTCTTACTACCCGTTTACTATTTATATACCTAAAGGAGACTTTCGGATTCCCTTTTGCCTTCGTTGCCGATCTATTCTCATATTCTCTCTCCCTCTCTTTTCCAATCTTGTTTCGATTTTCACTTCTCCTCTGAACTTTCTATATTCAGCCTGGTTCTCACTTGTATTATCAACCTGACATCGGTCATACGCCCTCTTTTTCTGCTTCATCTTACTCTCTATCTCTTCGTCATCCAGGGAACTCTCGCTTTGTTTGAACTACCCTACCCATTCGTGGGAATGTACCTAGAAAACACCCGAACCATCTCCTCATTAAAGGCTGCCCATTGTTCAATTAGTATTTTGCCTACCAATTTTTGACTCCAATTTCCGGGGGCCAGATCCGTTCTCAACCCACTGAAATTGGCCCTCCTCCAATTAAGTATCTTTACTCTAGATTCATACTGTCCTTTTCCATTGCTAGTATAAACTTTAAAATATTATGATCACTGTTCCCTAAATGTTCCACTACTGACACTTGATCCACTTAACCTACCTCATTCCCCAGGACCAGATCCACAAATGCCTCCTTCCTCATTGGACCAGAAACATACTGATCAAAAAAGTTCTTCTGAACACACTTCAGAAGTTCTTCCCCCTCTCTGCCCTTTACACTATTACTATCCCAGACTATATTAGGATAATTGAAGTCCCCCATTATAACTACTCTATGACTCTTCACCTCTCTATAATTTCCCAGCAAATAGCTCCTCAATATCCTTCCAACTAGTTGGTGGCCTATAGAATACACCCAATGGAGTAATGGCACGTTATTGTTTCTTAACTCTAACCAAATAGATTATGTCCTTGACCCATCCAGTACATCCTTTCCCTCCACCACTGCAATATTCTCCTCATTCAATACTGCCACCCTCCCTGCTTTCTTTCTTTCCCTATCTTTCCTGAATATTTTGTATCCAGGAATATATAGTACCCAATCCTGCCCTTTTTGAGCTAGGTCTCTGTTATCACTACGATATCATACTCCCATGTCGCTATTTGCGCCAGCAGCTCACCTACCTTATTTACAATGCTTCGAATGTTTATATACATGCACTGTAAACTTATCATAGTCCTTCTTTTATTCTCTTTGATTCTGATCCCCATCTAATAAGTACTATTTCTTACTCTAAAGCCATCCGTCCCTCCCAATCCTTTCTGCACCTTGTTTCTCCTTCCCAATGCTACATCTTGGTGCCCATCCCGCTGGCAAATTAGGTTAAACCCTCCCCGCCACCGAGTTTAACCTCGGTGGTGAGGAAGCTTTTAGAAACGATAAACCCAGACAAAATTAATAGTCACTTGGACAAGTGTGGATTAATAAAGGAAAGCCAGCACGGATATGTTAAACGTAAATCGTGTTTAACTAACTTGATTGAGTTTTTTGAAGAGGTAACAGAAAGGGTTGATGAGGGCAATGCGTTTGTTGTTGTATATGGACTTTCAAAAGGCGTTTGATAAAGTGCCACAAAATATGCTAGTCATCAAAATTGAAGCCCATGGGATAAAAGGGGCAGTGGCAGCATGGATACGAAATGTTCACTTTCTTCAAAATAAGTTTTACATGAAATTACATATTAGCAAAATATGATTGCATTTTACATTCTGAACAAATTCAGTTAGTGTAAAATATTTTTTTTATTTTACACTAACTGCATTTGTTCAGAATGTTTTCAGTCAATGGTCAACGTCATATAACTAAGAAGTTTGAGGATTCCATTGGCAGTCTAGTAACCTTCAAGTCAGATAATAACAGGTTAGTATCGTATTCTGCATTAACTTTAGACATCGTGCGTCTTTAACAAGTGGACGTGGCTGATGTATTTATGTCCGAGCTGAAAAGGTGATAATATTCCGGTCCTGCATCTTGTAGAAGGCTGATTCTGAAAATTAGAGCCAGTGAGCTATATTTGCTCCAACTGGACTTTCATTATTTCCAAGAACCAAAGAAAACGTGGCTCAATTACCACCAAGTCGATAAAATAGTGTAATGTGTTACATATATTTGAACCCATAACAGCGGATTTGACTGCTGTAGAAGCACTTATACCTTGAATTTCCTTTGCGATGATTACCATGAATTTTCTGTATCGTTATAGAATCATAGGTTCATACAGCACAGAAAGAGGCCATTCGGCCTATCATTCCTGTGCCGGTGCTTTGAAAGAGCGACCGAATCAATTACACTACCCCATTCTTTCCCTATAGCCCTTCAAATATTTCCTTTTCAAGTATATATCCAATTCCATTTTTGGAAGGTTCCGTTGCATCTGCTTCCACCAGCATTTCAAGCAGTGTGTTCCAGATCATAACAACTCGCTGCCTGAACAAATCTCCTTATCACCTCCCGGCCCTTTCTTTAGCAATTGTCTTGAATCTGTGTCCTCTGGTAACCGACACTCCTGCCAGTAGAAACAGTTTTCCCTTATTTACTTTAACAAAACACCTCATAATTTTGAACACCTCTATCAAATCTCCCCCTAGCCATCTGTGCTTTGAGCAGAACAATCCTAGCTTCTCCAGTCGCTCCACATAACTGAAGACCCTCATCACTGGTATAGTTGAGGCAAAAATCTCATTCTGAGCCCTAGTGACAACTAATTAGGTAGACTATCCTATCATTCACAATTATAGTGAATGTTCGTGGAGGAAACTGCAGAATAAACTGTACCACTCGCTATGATAAGCCTGCCAATGATACGAGAGGCTGTAGAGGATGCTCTAAAAGTTTGCTAATAGGGGCTGTTTATGTCATAGAGTAATTAACATCAGGGCCACTGATCAAATAAGCCAAATTCTATTTTTTACATATTCTCGGATTTTTACTGGTGCTTTGGGGAATGAAATTTAGAACTCTGTCCATTATTCTGAGAAAACTCTATTTATATGTGTATATATGTGTGTGTCGGTGTGGGGGCGGTTCTGATATATAATAGACAGCTTTCCGAAATTCGATCCGCGCTGAAGTCAACGGAAGGCAAAATCAAGTGGGCGAATAATCGGCGGCCGAACCTCCACCGCCCATTTTGTGCCACCGCCGGAGGTAAACTTCGCCTACATTGAACTTAGCAGTATAGGGTGGGAGATGAGTTTAGTCGCACTTCGAGGCGACCAATGCTATTGAGGCAACGGGAGCTAACCTAAGCTTTAGTTGCACTGGGAACCGTCCCGGGATTTGTGAGAGCCTTGGATCTGACGGCGTGACAGTGGGGCTGCTGTAGTTTGGCAGCATTGGGCCGGGGTGGCGTCGGTGCGGGATGGGAGCGCGTGGTCTTTGATGTTGATTCATTGTGAAAGGAAACCTGCGGTTTGTTAGAACTGTGGAAAGAGAACCTATTTGCCATAACTATGGATTCAATGTGAAGTTTGCCACATTGGTGGTTTACTGACTTTTGTCAACAGTGAGAGAGAGGAGGTGTGGTACAGCCCAGGAGGAAGCCATTCGGCCCATCATGCCTGTGCCTGTTCTTTGAAAGAGCTATCCAATTAGTCCCACTCCCCTTCTCTTTCCCCAAAGCCTTGCAATTTTATCCCCTTCAAGTATTTATCCAATTTCCTTTTGAAAGTTAATATTGAATCTGCTTCCACCGCCCTTTCAGGCAGTGCATTCCAGATCAGAACAACTAACTGTGTAAAAAATGTTTCCTCATGTCGCCTCTGGTTCTTTTGCCAATCACCTCCCTGTCTCTCTCTCTCGATCTCTCACAGATGAACATGTAATTATTCTAATTAGTATCAACCAAATGCAAATCATAATTAGAACTTTTAGAATTCAACACGTTTTGTTATTATTCAAAAAACAAACCAAAAGATTAAGGACAGTGTGACTCTATTTCTTTTTGCACAAAATGGCCCTCGAAAATTTCAGAAAGCACATTGAATTATGTGTACTACCCGGTGGCTGGATTGTACAATCACAAGATTGGATACTATCATTATAAAACAGCAGCTGGAGTGTTGACACAAGATGTAGAAAGAAATTGTGACACCTTTAGCACTGAGAATACCTATCCCGCCAACACCTCCAGAGTTATGGATACTGCAGATAATGTGTTTTCTGCGCGGCGCAGGTAGCCAATGTATTATAAAATAGGCTACTTCACCAACAGTGTATTGCGTAAAATCAGAAACATTATTTGGCTTGGGAAAATTCGATTGAATTGCTACATGTTATTTGTGGATAAAATGTAACATTTTAAGAGGGGTGTTTACTGAAAAATGTCAACGTTCTGATTACACGCAAGGGTAAACCCAAGGATTTTAATTTAGCATGGCTTCCGAAAGAAAGCTTTAGTTCTGTGAGACATTACAACCGGTGATGAATTAGCAAAAAGCTCTGAAATTATGCCTTATCACAATAGCCAGTTTAATATACATGCGATAAAACACCAGCACAGCAGCTGAGAAAATATAAATTGAAACGAGCAAAAAGCCCGTTTTCATGATAGTGTTCTCAGGGATGTCACTGAAGCGGTAGGTATATTTAGCATCACAGACACGAATGATCATAGGAACAAATTTGGCAATTCAGTCTATTGGCCTTTCTGTGAGGATTTAGCTATGGACAAAAAACGTGCCCATTAATTCATCGCATAACAGATCGCTCTTCATCAAAGTTGAATGCTGCCATTCCCAGCTTAGAAATTACTTATAAATTATTTTCTTGCCTTATGGTCCCACATCATTGAAAGGCAAGGTAGGATGGCACGGCTTTAGAAACAGGAAATCGCTCTTAGCTGATTGTGGAGTTAAACACACCGTATAATAATCTTCAATCTGACAAGACCCGGTATAATTTAATGATTCGTTTAGTGCAGGTGACCTATTAAAGGCATCGTTCGAATTCCTCCGCCTCTAACAACAAACTCTAGAGTTGTGGTCTTCGGCAATATTTCTGTCTTGTTTGAACTTCAGGACGACCAGAAAAATTATGGTTACAAGAAACAAAAAGGAAGTTGTTCCTAAAATGATGATTCAATAACAATTATTATACGAAAAATACTCCGACTGTCTGGATTTGTTCGTTCGTTCAGAAGATTTTTCAGTGACATTCGAGAAGATTGAAAATGAGATTGTGGCCGTAGTGGACAAGCTTGGCTGTCTATTTTCTTTCACACAGAGGACCAGTCTTTCTGCGGTGATGTCTCGGTCCCTAACAGTTCACATTGCTCTGATTTCCCCAGAGAGAAGCCCCACATTGAACAGATTGGGATCAGTGGCCTCCAACATGTGATAAGAAAGTCGTGCGTTCTGACCGGAATCGGCATCAGTCGCGATTTCTTTGTGACCTTTTTATCCTGGATATACGGACAGCGGTGCAACCTTCAATGATGCTGAACTGTCCCACGTTAAAGGTGAAACAATGACCTGAACATTGTAATTTTGGTCCAGGAACATGGCATTCTCGATGGCGGGGCTGTGGAGTGGGGAAGATTCAGCATCATGAGCTTGAACTTCGATCTGGAAATGTTTCAATTGCTCATAGTCAAAGGAATGCAGCGCGTAAATGTTCCCATTTCATGATTTAATACTGACATAAGCAGACGCAAACATTGCTTGCATCTGATTCTCCAGAATGGAATAGGAGACTTCCCCATTCTGATCCAAATCAGGATATAAAACAAATATAGAAGCACCTCGAATGTTTTCTCCATCAGATACACATTATATGTAGATTGTGTGAATCTCGGTGCATTGTCATTTATATCAGTTAGCGAAACTAAGACGGTTTTATTTATTGAAAGAGGGGAAGATCCGCCGTGCCAGGCTGAAATAGAGTTGTTTTAAATCGGGACGGATTCATGATCCAAAATATGATTGATAACCAACTTATAGTTGATTCTCGAAGATTTTTAAAGCTTTAACGTAAGTTCCACTGGAACCTGACATTGCACGTGTCCATATTCGTCAGAAGCTAGATCCGTTACACTGATCACGACTATCACAATCCCTGGAAGAACATCTTCCCGCACGGCGCTGAACATCAATGTCACGTCCAACTCAGAGGCGTTATCATTCGTGTCTATTTGTCTGACCATAACTTTGGCGTGCACTGCCAACCCAGGTAGACCACTGTCCACAGCTAGTACATCTAGTTCATAAAACACTTGATTCTTCCAAATACAGTACTCCTTGAATTTTATTCCATCCAATCCGGGTCCAATTTGTACAACTTTCGAATCCTTTGAGAAACGTGACGAATGAAGGAATATGTTAATTCAGCGTTCATAACTTCATCTCAATCAGCAGCGTGAATTTTTGTCACTCAGATACCTTTGGGGACATTTTCAGCCACGCTCGCCCTGTGGATTTTATGATCGAATGCTGGCACGTTTTCATTGACATCCACTGCAGTAAAGATAATCCGTGTTGTGCCTGACCTAAGAGGAATGTCACCGCCAATGGCCGTCAGTACAAGGTTGGCTGTTGTTCACGGTCGAAGGACTTTTCTAATAATAGCTCGGCACTTCTTCTCCCATCATTTCTTGTCTGCACTTTAATGCCAAAGTGTTCGTTTGGGCGGATTTGATAAGTGCTGCTTGTGTTTATATCCACGTCCGGATCGTGCGCACTCTCAACAGGGAAGCGCGCCCTTAGCGCAATTACCTCACCGATCTGTAGGGTAAATGCACTGTTCGGAAAGTTGGGTGAATTATCGTTTACGTACAGTATTTCCACTGCAACGTGATGCATTTCCAATGGAGTATCAAGTGCTACTTGAAAAGAAAGGGAACAATTAGAGCTTTGACTACAAATCTGTTATCTGTCAATTCTTTCATTAACAAATAAGATCCCATTCTCCATATTTACCTTCATGTATTGCTTCCTGTCATCGGAGGCTAGCCAAAGCTTGCGAGTCGATAATTCCCAAATGTTTAGATTTAAATCCTCAGCAATTTTCCCATCAAAGGCTCCATAATCCGGTTCCTCGGGAATCGAGGAGCGAATCTGTCCCGAAACCAGGTCCGATATACAGAGCAGTAAAATGAAAGACTCCCCCCTGTTCACTCTATTCGCTATTGTTCTGCGCTGCATTTTGTGCAAAATATCGAAATATCTGCCAATTATTTATCTTAAATTGTCTTTTATGCCACAACAATTAGTCGATAATATATCCATATACTAATATTGAACAGAGAAATTCAAAGACTCAACCTGGTCAGCTTTTTTGAGCACGGCCGCACAGCTTAAACTGTCTGACTCTTCGATTCTGTACTGTGTTTCCTTGCCGGAGGAAGGGGTCGATCTCTCGCAGCGTTTCAGCTCCTTATTGGTAGACAGCGGCAGAAAGAGCCTCAACAAATAACTGTGCCAACTTTTAGAATCATAGAATCATAGAAAGTTACAGCACAGAAGGAGGCCATTCGGCCTATTGTGTCTGTGCGGGCCGTAAAAGAGCTATCCCGCTTAATCCCCCGTTCCACCACTTGATCCGTAGCCTTGCAGGTTACGTTACTTCAAGTGCACATCCAAGTACTTTTTAAATGAGTTGAGGGTTGCAACCTCTACCACCCTTTCAGACAGTGAGTTCCACACTCCCACCACCCTGTGGGTGAAAAAAATCTCCTCAACTCCCCTATAATCCTTCTACCAATTAGTTGAATCCAAGCCACTGACCCATCTGCTAAAGGAAATAGGTTCTCACTTTCCACTCGATTTAATCCAATCATAATTTTCTATGCCTCAATTAAATCTCCCCTCAGTCTCCTTTGTTCCAAAGAAAACAATCCCAGCCTATCCAATCTTTTCTTAAACCTAAAATTTTCCAGCCCTAGCAAGCCTTCGTACCCTCTCTTGTAAAATCACATCTTTCCTGTAACGTGGTGACCAGAACTGTAGGCCTAAACAATGCTGTGGCCTAAACAATGCTTTACACAGTTCTCGCATAACCTCCCTGCTCTTATATTCTAAGCTTCGGCCAGTAAAGAAAAGTAACCCGTATGCTACCTGTTACATTCA
The DNA here is from genome assembly GCF_035084215.1 of Heptranchias perlo. Lineage (NCBI taxonomy): Eukaryota > Metazoa > Chordata > Chondrichthyes > Hexanchiformes > Hexanchidae > Heptranchias > Heptranchias perlo. The sequence continues at coordinate 8,224,664 of NC_090338.1, read as the reverse complement.
GGGATCTGTGGACATGCACTTTGTCCCTCTACCGGGTCATTATCCTCCCATTTGTTGTGCACTCCCCTGTCTTACTTGCTATCCCCAAATGCATTACTTCTCTGGATTGAATTCCATTTGACACTTTTCTGCCCACCTGACCAGTCCATTGATATCTTCCTGTAGTCAACAGCTTTCCTGCTCATTATCAACCACATGGCCAATTTTTGTATCATCTGCAAATTTCTGAACAAGCCCCCCACATTCAAGGCCAAATTATTAATATACACCTCAAAAAGCAAGGTACCTAGTACTGAGCCTTCCAGTCGCAAAAACACCCATCAACCATTACCCTTTGCTTCCTGCAACTCAGCAGATTTTCGATCCAATTAGTCACTTTCTCCTGGATCCCGTGGGCTTTTGCCTTTTTAACCAATCTGTGGGACCTTGTCAAGAGCCTTGCTAAAATCCATGTACACGACATCAAACGCATTACCCTCATCGACTCCGAGTTACCTCCTCCAAAACTTCAATCAAGATAGTCAGACACGACCTTCCCTTAACAAATCCAGGCTGACTGTCCTTGATTAACCTGTGCCTTTCGAAATGACGATATATGCTGTCCCTCACAATTGATTCCAATAATTTGCCCACCACCGAGGTTTGAATGCCTGGCATATAATTGCTCGTTCTATCTCTTTCTCCCTTTTTAAACCACGGTACAATGTTAGCAGTCCTCCAATCCTCCGGCACCATGCCTGTAGTCAGGGAGGATTGGAAAATTATGGTCAGATTCTCTTCCATTTCCTCCCTTGCTTCTCTTAACAAACTTCGATACATTTCACCTGGGTCTGGCGATTGATTCTACTTTCAAAGATGTTAAACCCTTTATTACTTCCTCTGTCACTACATTTACCCCATCCAGTATTTCACACTCCTCCTCCTTAACCACAATGTATGCATCGCCCCCTCCCCCCCCCCCCTCTATTGTGAAGGCAGGCGCAAAGAATTCATTTAGAACCGGACCCACATCTTCCGCCTCCACACTTAAGATATCTCTTACACGTAGACTGTTTCGAAATTAGTTATAATGGACTGAGTGTTATATTTACGAGTGTAAAATTAAAAATAGCCTGACGTACACGTATAAAATATTTTATTCGGTCGTCTTATTGTTATAGCATATGCTAAATGCAGCCGAAATTATGCGGTTCCTGGCTTCATCTTCCACGTCACCAATAGTCGCCGATGGCTCATCGCCATATTGTCATCCTGTAAGTCATACATGTATCCTCTGACTTATTATTACTCAGCATTTAAGGTTTCCCTGTAGCTAACAATGTGATAGCATCCTGTTATAGGTGACCAAACCACCTACCATTGCGCAGCGCCATGCGAGTTCTGAATACATTTGGCAATATTTATGAGAAATTAGTGCATTTGTACCACAAGCCGTTCAATATCCATCGTGCGAAGATATATCTAGCCAATACTGGAGTTTTCGGAGAGTTTATTTATTTTACTTTAGTTCATGCAAAACAGGTACACTTTCCTCACAATTATTTTGCACGAAATTAAATATTAGAAAAATGTGATTCTGTTTTACATTTGGAACAAGTGCACCAAATGCAAAATATAAAAGAACAGCACGGTTTTCATTCTTTGAAAATATCACATTACTAAGTAGCATGCTTGCTTAACTGGCCGAATGACATTCTTCCAGTCAGAAAATAACAGGTTAGCATTTTGCGTCTTTAGCAAGTGGACTTGACTGGTTTGTGTTCAGGCTGAGAAGTTTATAATCATCCGATCCGACATCTTGTAGGAGAGCCCAAGTCCGAAACTTGTAGCTAGGGATTTATTTTGGCTCCATCTGTATTTTCGTTATTTCCAAAACCAAAGAAAACGTCGCGAATCAACACCAATTCAATTGAATAGTGTAATGTGTCACTTTCATTTCAACCCATATCCGCGCAATCGACTGTTACAACTTACACCTCTCTTTGCGATAATTATTACGAATGCTATGATTTTGTGACTGATAGCGACGAAGAACAGTGTGTACTGTTGAGTCAACAATCAGATTCTCAGCTATAGAGACGAGAAAGTTTCTTGATTTATTCAGAGGTACTGAGTGATCGATGAAGAAATTGCAGTGCACACTGTTCCATCCCCCATGCTGGGTCCTTCAATATTACGAGAGACTGTACAGGATGGTCTGGAAGGGATAGGTGCAAGTCAAGCAGAATCATGAATAATATTAATGGGTTATAATTAACGTCTCTATTCGTTTTCCTGTTCAAAGTTCAGACTTCTGGCTGTGAATTCATCACCCACTGTTCACAACATGTCAGCCCTTGAGCTCTCGAGAGTGTAAACAAATAGTAACTTTCTATTCACGGTTGCATAACCAGATCAAAATTGTCCCTGAAATGATTGTCCTTTGCAATCTTTATATGTTCAAGATATATTAATTTTTTGCTCCTAAATCAATGTTGAAAATATATTTTCTATTCGTTCACGGGATGTGGGCGTCGCTGGCGAGGCCGGCATTTATTGCCCATCTCGAATTGCCCTTGAGAAGGTGCTGGTGAGCCGCCTTCTTGAACTGCTGCAGTCCGTGTGGTGACGGTTCTCCCACAGTGCTGTTAGGAAGGGAGTTCCAGGATTTTGACCCAGCGAAGATGAAGGAACGGCGATATATTTCCAAGTCGGGATGTTGTGTGACTTGGAGGTGAACGTGTAGGTGGTGTTGTTCCCATGTACCTGCTGCTCTTGTCCTTCTAGGTGGTAGAGGTCGCGGGTTTGGGAGGTGCTGTCGAAGAAGCCTTGGCGAGTTGGTGCAACGCATCCTGTGGATAGTACACACTGCAGCCACTGTGCGGCGGTGGTGAAGGGAGTGAATGTTTAGGGTGGTGGATGGGGTGCCAATCAAGCGGGTTGCTTTGTCCTGGAAGGTGTCAAGCTTCTTGAGTGTTGTTGGAGCTGCACTCATCCAAGCAAGTGGAGAGTATTCCATCACACTCCTGACTTGTGTCATGTAGATGGTGGAAAGGCTTTGGGGAGTCAGGGGGTGAGTCACTCGCCGCAGAATACCCAGATTCTGGCCTGCTCTTGTAGCCACAGTATTTATATGGCTGTTCCAGTTCAGTTTCTGGTCAATGGTGACCGCCAGGATGTTGATGGTGGGGGATTCGGTGATGGTAATGCCTTTGAATGTCAAGTGGAGGTGGTTAGACTCTCTCTTGTTGGAGATGGTCATTGCGTGGCACTTGTCTGGCACGAATGTTACTTGCCACTTATGAGCCCAAGCCTGGATGTTGTCCAGGTGTTACTGCATGCGGGCTCGGACTGCTTCATTATTTGAGGGGTTGCGAATGGAACTGAACACTGTGCAATCATCAGCGAACATCCCCATTTCTGACCTTATGACGGAGGGAAGGTCATTGATGAAGCAGCTGAAGATGGTTGGGCCGAGTGCACTGCCTTGAGGAACTCCTGCAGCAATGTCCTGGGGCTGAGATGAATGGCGAACAACAACCACTGCCATGTTCCTTTGTGCTAGGTATGACTCCAGCCACTGGAGAGTTTTCCCCCTGATTCCCATTGACTTCAATTTTACTGGGGCTCCTTGGTGCTACACTTGGTCAAATGCTGCCTTCATGTCAAGGGCAGTCACTCTCACCTCACCTCTGGAATTCAGCTCTTTTATCCATGTTCAGACCAAGGCTGTAATGAGGTCTGGAGCCGGGTGGTCCTGACGGAACCCAAACTGAGCATCGGTGAGCAGGTTATTAGTGAGTAAGTGCCGCTTGATTGCACTGACGATGACACTTTCCATCACTTTGCTGATGATCGAGAGCAGACTGATGGGGCAGTAATTGGCCGGATTGGATTTGTCCTACTTTTTGTGGACAGGTCATACCTGGACAAATTTCCACATTGTCGGGTAGATGCCAGTGTTGTAGCTGTACTGGAACAGCTTGTCTAGACGTGCAGCTAGTTCTGGAGCACAATTCGTCAGTACTCCAGCCGGATGTTGTCGAGGCCCATAACCTTTGCTGTATCCAGTGCACTCGGCCGTTTCTTGATATCACGTGGAGTTAATCGAATTGGCTGAAGACTGGCTTCTGTGAAGGTGGGGATATCGGGAGGAGGCCGAGATGGATCATCCGCTCTGCACTTCTGGCTGAAGATGTGGCAACCGTTTCAGCCTTGTCTTTTGCATTCACGTGCTGGACTCCGCCATCTTTTTATGTTCAAGATATATTAATTATTTGCTCGTAAATCAATGTTAAAGATATCATTAATCCACACTTGTCCAAGTGACTATTAATGTTGTTCTGGATTATCATTCCGAAGAGCTTGTTTCAACAATGTTTTTAATTTAGTAGTGAATATCCAGTTGATTTGCCCAGGCAAAGTCAGGGCAAATCAATCTTCCCTCAGAGTGAATTAATAATATTGTAGCCATCGGGATGAAGATCCAAAAGTTGTGGAGCTTATGTAGCTCTATCTACGTCCACAGTTGTGCAACTGCAGTCATCACTGTATGTGTCAGATGGAGTGTGTTGCAGATGTGTATACAACTATGGGTAGAACATGAGGTTTTTCTCGGTGGTGGTTTCCTGACACCTGTCAGGTATGCATGGGCACGGGGATTTGGCGGCGGGGGGCGTAATTCCCCATTCTAGCAGCATTACCTTATAACATTCTAAGGGATCTCACTACATTCTGAATTTTCTGTTTGATGATTGCTTCTGGACATGCATCTCTGTGATATCTCTATCTTACACATCCATGTATTGTCGCCTGTCAACGGAGACCAGTCAATAATTCCCAAACGATTAGAACTAAATCCTCGGCGATATTCCCAACAAAGGTTCCATGATCCAGTTCCTCGGGAATCGAGAAGCGAGTTTGTCCCGAAACCACGTCCGACACAGAAAGCAGGAAAATAAATGACGCCCTGCTGCTTATTTTATTCGCCATAGTTCTGGGCTTGGATTTGTTGAAAATATTGAAATATTTACCAATCGATTATATTGACTCATGTCTTATGCCACAACAATTATTCGAATACATATCAACGTATTAATATTGAACCGAGAAATGCAAAGACTCAGCTTTTCTGAACACGGTCATACAGCATAAAACCAGGTATAGTCTGCTTCTTCGATTCTGTTCTGTGTTTCCCTGGTGGAGGAAGGGGTCGATCTCTTGCAGCGTCTCATCTTCTCATTGGTAGACAGTGACACGAAGAACCTCCAAAAACTATTCTTGAAACTCGACTGTTTCGAAATTCTTTATAATGTACCGAAAGTTATATTTACGAGTGTGCAATTAAAATTATCTTGACGAGCACGTATTGAAATGTTATTTTATTTTGTAGTGTTATTCTTATAGTCGATTTAACGTACGATGTGCAGTCGAAACTCTGCGGTTCCTGGCGTCATCATCCACGTCACCAACAGTCGCTGATGGCTTACCGCCATATTGCCATCCTGACAGTCACAGACTGTCTATTATTACTCACTAGCACTTACGATTTACCTGAAGCAAACTATACATTACCTGTCGTAACATCCGAATCATAGATCTGCGAAGTTACTAACACTACAGCAGCAACATGCAAGGTCTGAATAAATTTGGCAATATTTGTATGAAATGAGGGCATTTGTTGAATATACGTTTTGCGAGGATAATTCCAGCTAACATTGGAGCTTTAGAAGAATTTTTTTTAATTTTAATTAACGTTATGCATTACAGGTACATTGTCCTCACAATAATTTTGCACGAAGTTAATTATTAGCAAAATGTGGTTGTTCTTTACCTTCGGAACAAGTGCAGTAATGCAAAATATAAAAAAACAGTGTTTTCAGTCGACGAAAACATCACATAACTAGATAGCATGCTTGTTCCACTGGCAGAATGACTTTCTTCCAGTCAGATAATAACAGGTTAGCATCGTGGGTCTTCAGCAAGTTGACGTGACTGGTTTATGTTCAGGCTAAGAACTTTATAGTCGTCCGATCCTCAATCTTGTAGGAGAGACTGAATCCGAAACTTAGAGCTGGGGAGCTATTTTGGCTCCATGTGTATTTTCGTTATTTCCAACACGAAAAAATAGCGTCATTTGTTCGTTACATTTCAACCCATATCAGCGCAATTGACTGCTAAAGATGTCCATACACCTCGTCTTCTCTTTGCGATAATTACCACGAGTGCTATGATTTTGTGACTGATAGTGTGACGAAGAATTGTGTGTATTACTGTGACAAAAGTCTGATTCTCAGCTATAGAGACCAGAAAGTGCGTTGATTCATTTAGATGTACTGAGTCATCCAGGCGGAAACTGCAGGGCAGATTGTTCCACTCTCTGTGCTGCGCCCTTCAAAAATAGCAGAGGCTGTAAAGGATGTTCAGAAAGAGATGTCAAGCAGAATTATGAAAACTTTTCGAAGGGTTTCTGATGCGCAGGCACAATAGTAGGCACGTTTGAAAAGTTTTACATATTAATATTAATAAAACTGCGCCAGGTTACCACTTTTAGACACATCTTAAATACATAGATAAATATTTTTATTGCAAAAAATAATGAACGATTGCGCTCTGTTAAACTGCCAGATTGCACTGATTCTTGGAACATTTTATAATTGTGATTACGTTAATGCATTTATGTTAACCCAGCCAGCCCAAATTTCGGGCGCACTTTGCGCCCAATTGCCAAAGCGTAAATGCAGTGCTATTCGCTCTTCTGTTCACAGATCAAGCTTCTGGCTATGACCACATCCTCCACTGTTCACAACATGTCAACCCTTCAGCGTTGCAGAGAGTTTGAATTGAAAATTTAGATTAACAAAAGTAACCTTCTATTCACGGTTGCATAACCAAATCAAAATTAGCCCTGAAATGATTGTCCTTTTTCATTCGTTGTATGTTCAACACGTATATATTTTTATTGTTAAATCAATGTTAAAAATATCATGAGTACGCTTTTGAAAATGCCTCTTTGGTATTTTCACTGAGATCACGAACAACGGTGAAAATTTCCCATGTGCGTTTAATTGTAAGCCCATTCTTCATAAACGCATTCACAATTCCGCAATATTTAGTGCTCAAATGAAATCCCTTCATCTGACGATTTCAACACATCCACGTACAATACAGTACATATTTCGGAGCTCTTTGGTGGTATCGGATAGCCTATTAAACATCACACCGACGCTCAATGCCAGTGACGATGGCTTTCAATCATTAGCGCGGTGTAATCTCTATTGAAACCTCGCGTACAGAGGTGACATATTATTTGATGACACTGACGTGATAACCAAGTCATCTGGGTTGTAATCAAATGATTATTATCAAGGTCACATTGGCGTTCAATGTCTGGATGCGTATGTTCTGCACTTGAACTGGGATCTGTAAGTCTTTGAGTTTGTCAAGGGAACGCAAACTATATGACTACGGTCATAAGAGCGGAAAGTTACGTTTATATTCAGAAATGGAGTCTCAGGCACAAGTGTTGAAAATCAAAGCTTGGTGTGGCGTTATTTATATTAGTAAATTGTTCTGGAGAATAGGAAAGGTGAACAGCAACACCCTGCCTTTATCAGCCGTTTTTCATGCAAAATGTCCGAGGGCGTAATCGTTAAAAAAAATGGTAGCTGAGACAAAGAAGTGGCAACTGGAAGGTGTGACCAAAAGTTGGACAAAAAGGTAAGGTCTAATGAGGATCTTGGATGAGCAGAGATAAGGGGACATGGTGATGCACTTTCGGAATGTTGGACCTAGGCGGCTGAAGGCACAGCCACAATGGTGGTGGGGGCATGGGTGAAGGGAAGGGTCTAAAATCGAGGCAAGAGTCGGTGGAATGTATATCCTGGGATGGAGATTGTAGAGGTGAAGGAGGTTGCAGCAAGTTGCAGCAACAGGGAAGAGGAACGCCATGGAGAAATTTGAACATAAGGATGAGAACATAAAATATGAGGCGTCGGGGGCCAGGAGTCAATGGAGCTGATCGGGAACGGCGTAATGGTGATCTGTACCTGAGGTAGGATATGGGTAGCAAAGTTTTAGATGAGCTGAATATCATGGAGTGTGGAGGAATGGAGGCCGCCCAGAAGAGCACTGCAATAATTGAGTCTGGAGCTGATAAAGGCATGGATGAGGGTTTCATCAACAGGTGGAATAAGGTCGGGTCAGTCGCGGGTGAAGTTATGAATGTGGAAACAGACAGTCTTTGTGAGGGGGAAGACGTCAAGATTTGAAGCAGAGCTCTGGTAGAATAGGACGCAGAGGTTGTGAACAGTTTAATTCTGCCTGAGACAATGGCTAAGCATGGAGATGGAATTAATTGCAAGGATACCGAGTTTGCAGCTGGAGAATACCGTCGACGCCTTTCGTCTTCCCAATGTTTCAGTCGAGGAAATTGCAGCTCATCCCAGACTGAATGTCCGTCAAGAAATCCAGCTACATAGAGGCAGTTTAGTGATCGAGAGCTGTGGTGGAAATGTGTATCTGGTTGTCGACAACATAATATGTGGAAGCTGACCTCATTTCTATGGATGATGTCACCAAGAAGTAGTATGTAATTAAGGAAGAGTAAGTGGAAAAGGTTGATCCTTGCAGTCCAAAAGAGGTAGCAAGGCGGGGACAGTCAGATAAGCCAGTGTTGTATATCGTCGAGATATCACAGGATAGTTAAGAGGTAAGTCAGACTGAGCATGACAACACAGCTGAGATGTTCGGAGAGCATATTCTGGTCTAGCATGTCAAAAGCTGCAGATAGGTCGTGGACAACGAGAAGGGTTGAGGCAACACTCACAATTAGAAAGCTTGTCATTTGTGACTTTGATTCGCAGCTTATTGGTTGCCTTGGTGGTGGAAATTGACCGGAGTGCTATAAACACTTAAAAGTACATTTTTGTTTCCAAGTTACTTCTTGAACGTGGAGTTGGCAAGACGTTTCTAAAAGACGTTTGCGATTGAGTGCGCCTTTACACTATGAATTAGGAATTCTTGCCAAGCTAGCTGCAAAGCTGTATCAATGGTGATCGGAGTCCAGTGTGAGCAGCAGAAGAGTCATTTTCAATGCCATTTGTTTGATCAATTATTTTAATTTATCAGTGGATCTCCAGTTGTTTTGCCCGGGTAAAGTCATGGCAAAATAGACTTGCATAAGAATGAATCAGTGAAATTGTAGGCATAAGTATGAGGATCTAGAACTAAAGGCATAGTCGCAGGATAGGGGGTCGGTCACTTAAGACTGTGATAAGAAGGAATTTCTCCACTCAGAGGGCTGTGAATCTTTGGAATACTCTACCCCAGAGGGCTGGTGATGCTGAGTCATTGAGTCTATTCAAGGCTGAGATAGATTTTTGGACTCAAGGGGAATCAAGGGATATGGGGATCAGGCAGCAAAGTGGAGTTGAGGTTCAACATCAGCCATGATCTGATTGAATGGCGGAGGAGTTTCGAGGGGCCTTATGGACTACTCTTGCTCCTATTATGTTCTTATGTTCTTATTATCCACCATATCTGAAGCTTATGCAGCTCTACTTAGGGGCGTGGTAGTGCAACTTCAGTTATGATTGTCTGTGGCAGAATTTCCCATAAAATTATGGGTTGAACCTAAGGTTTTGCTCTCTGGAGGATTCCTGGCATTTGTCAGAAGTGAAGGAGGGATTTTCGTGTCATGCAAGGGGCGGGGCTAATTTACCAGTCTTGAAGCATTGCTTTATAATATTCAGAAGGACCTCTGTACATTCTGAACTTGCTGTTTTGATATTGCTTCCTCGACGTGTACCTCTGTATCTATTTCCAACACGCATATCTGTCTCACACACAGACCCACAGAGCGCCTTGTTTCTTTTAAGTATCCAATCTAAAAATGAAAAACTTTTGAGTGGAATATGCTCGGATGTTCCATCAGTATACAGGACTGAGTGGTACTGATGCATCCTCAGCAATTAGACGCACTAAACATGCAGACTGCACAGCCCAAATTCATCACACAGAGTCACCTCTGCGTACAAAAATATCAATTCTAAATCCAGGCTTTTCGCAGAGGATGGCCTTCAAGTGAAAACTTTGAATAGAAAGACTTACATTTATACAGCGCGTTTCACGATAACTGGACGTCGCAAAGCGCGTTACAGCCAATTAAGTACTTTTGAAGTGGAGTCATTGTTGTAAAGTAGGAAACGCGGCAGCCAATTTTCGCACGGCAAGCACCCACAAACAGCAATGTGAGGTCATAAAATGACAATTTAGAAATTTTAATAGCAGCTTAGAAAATATTTAGAAAACATTTTGAGTAATTTGTAAGAATCCTGACGCTATCGTTTTCACTATAAAATACCAGCTAACGTGCGTGACAGAGGCTGGAACAGGGAAGAGAGATATTTTTCCCTTTGAATAATACTATTACAGCGAGACCAGCAGAAGGCTGTAGCAATGGTGCAGGAGGGAGGGATACAGATTCCTGAGGCATTGGGCCCAGTTCTGCTGTTAAAGATGGACGGGTTGCTCCTCAACAGAGCTGGGACCAATGTCCTCGCGGGGAGGTTAACTAGTGCTGTACGGGAGGGTTTAAACTAATTTGGCAGGGTGGTGGGCACCAGAACGAAACACTAGAGAGGAGAAACAAGGAGCACAGAGGACTGGGAGGGACAAGTAGCACTAGAATAAAAAATAGTTCAGAAATAGGAAATATGAGACAGTGGGAAATGCGATGCACTCGAAGAGGAGATTGGAGTAATTTTTATATTCGTTCATGGGAACTGGGCATCGCTGGCAAGGCCAGCATTTACTATCCATCCCGAATTGCCCTTGTGATGCTGGTGAGCTGCCTTCTTGATTCGCTGCAATCTGTAGGGTGAAGGTTCTACCACAGTGCTGTTAGGTAGGGAGTTCCAGGATTTTGAACCAGCGACGATGAAGGATTGGCGATATATTTCCAAGTTGGGATGGTGTGTGACTTGGAGGGGAACGTGCAGGTTGTGTTGTCCCCATTTGCCTGCTGCCCTTGTCCTTCAAGATGATAGAGGTCGCGGAATTGGGAGGTGCTGTCGAAGAAGCCTGGGCGAGTTGCTGCAGTGCATCCTGTGGATGGTAGACACTGCAGCCACGTTGCGACGGTGGTGAAGGGAGTGAATGTTTAGGGTGGTGGATGGGGTGCCAAATAAGCGGACTGCTTTGTCCTGGATGGTGTTGAGCTACTTGAGTGTTGTTGGAGCTGCATTCATCCAGGCAAGTGGAGAGTATTCCATCGCACTCCTGACTTGTGCCTTGTCGATGGTGAAAAGGCTTTTGGGAGTCAGGAGATGAGTCACTCACCACTGAATACTCAGCCTCTGACCTGCTCTTGAAGCCACAGTAGTTATGTGGCTGGTCCAGTTAAGTTTCTGATCAATGGTGACCCTCAGGATGTTGATGGTGGAGGATTCGGCGATGGTGAATGCCGTTGAATGTCAAGTGGAGGTGGTTAGACGCTCGCTTGTTGGAGAAGATCATTGCCTGACACTTGTCTGGCGCGAATGTCACTTGCCACTTATCAGCCCAAGTCTGGATGTTGTCCAGGCCTTGCTGCATGCGGGCACGGACTGCTTCTTTATCTGAGGGGTTGCGAATGGACCTGAACACTGTGCAATCGTCAGCAAGCATCCCCATTTCTGACCTTATGATGGATGGACGGTCATTGATGAAGCAGCTGAAGATGGTTGGGCCTAGGACACTGCCCTGAGGAACTCCTGCAGCAATGACCTGGGGCTGAAATTTAAGACCTACAAAAACCACTTCTTCTTCCTTTGTGCTCGGTTTGACGCCAGCCACTGGAGTGTTTTACCCCTGATTCCCATTGACTTCAATTTTACGAGTGCACCTTGGTGCCATATTCAGTCAAATGATGCCTTGATGTCAAGGGCAGTCACTCTCACGTCACCTCTGGAATTCACCTCTTTTGTCCAAGTTTGGACCAAGGCTGTAATGAGGTCTGGAGCCGAGTGGCTCTGGCGGATCCCAAACTGAGCATCGGTGAGCAGGTTATTGGTTAGTAAATGCTCCTTGATTGCACTTTGATGACACTTTCCATCACTTTGCTGATGATTGAGAGTAGGCTGATGTGGTGGTAATTGGATAGATTGGATTTGTCCTGCTTTTTGTGGACAGCACATACCTGGGCAATTGCATGTGCGTAGATGCATGTAGCATGGTAAATAGGGCTTGGGAGCTTCAGGCTCAAGTCGCCACATCGGGCTATGATGTAGTGACAATAACAGAGACTTGTGTCAAAGAACGGGAGGATTGGGTACTTCATATTCCCTGCTGAAAGGTATTCAGGAAAGATAGGGAAGAACTGAAAGGAGGGGCTGGTGGCAGTATTGATCAACGAAATTATTATACAATGGAAAGGGATGATGTAGTTTTGGGGGGCAAAGAAAAAATCTACTTGTTTAGAATTAAGGAAAAATGTAGGAGCTATTACGTTACTCGGTGTATACCATGGGCCACCAAATAGTGGGAAGGAGATAGAGAAGAACATTTGCAGGCAAGTTACAGAAAGATGCAAGAATTATTGTGCAGTAATAATGGGGGACTTCAATTATCCCAATTTAGACTGGAACAGTACCCGTTTAAAGGGCAAAGAGGGGGAGGAATTACTGAAATGTGTTCAAGAGAACTTTCTGGAATAGTGTGTTTCCAGTCCAACCAGGAAGGAAACAGTGCTGGATCTAGATCTGGGGAATGAAATGGGAAAGGTGGAGCGTATCTCAATGGGAGAGCATTTGGGGGCACAGTCATCATAATATCATCAGGTTTGGAATAGTTATCGAAAAGGACAAGGAAAAATCAATGTGAAAATGCTTAACTGGAGGATGGCAGATTTCAGTGACTTAAAAGGGGATCTTGACCAGATGGATTGGAATCAAAAATTGTTGGGCAAACCATTAATTAAACAATGGCATTGAAGAAGGAGTTGGTTCCAGTACAGAGCAGTCACATCCCTGAGAGGGGGAAAGGAAGGACATCCAAAGCTAGAGCTCCCCAAAGGTATAGACTTTAAATTTAAACAGAAAAAGTAGACTTATGATAAATGTAAGGTTGGTAATTCAGTAGAGAACCAGGCTGGATACAGAAAGTGCAGATGACATCTAAAGAATGGTATAAGAGGTGCAAAGAAAGAGTATGAGAACAAATTAGCAGCGAACAGAAAAGGGAGCCAAAAATATTTTATGAACGTATAAATAGTAAAAGGGTAGTAAAAGGAAGGGTGGGACCGATTATGGACAAAAAAGGAGATCTTCTTGTGGAGGCAGAAGCCATGGCTGAGGCACTAAATCAATACTTCGCATCCGCCTTCACTGGAGAAGGTGGGGTGGTGCTGGAGGACTGGAGGGCTGCAACTGTTACACTCCTGTTCAAAAAAGGGGAGAAGGATAAACTCAGCAATTACAGGCCAGTCCACCTAATGTTGGTGGTGCAAAAACTTCTAGAGACAAAAATCCAGGACAAAATAAATCAGCACTTGGAAAAGTATAGCCTCATAAATGAAAGTCAGCACTGATTTCATAAAGCAAAATCGTGTTTCACAAACTTGATTGAGACCTTTGATGAAGTAACGGAGAGGGCTGATGAGCGGAATGCGGTTGATGTTGTGTATATGGAATTTCAAAAGGCATTTGATAAAGTACCAAATAATAAACTTGTTAGCAAGATTAAAACCCATCGGATTAAAAGGACAGTAGCAGTGTGGATACAAAATTGGCTAGGGGACAGAAAGCTGAGAGTTGTGGTGAACAGTTGTTTTTCAGAGTGGAGGGAAATATGCAGTTGTGTTCCCAGAGTTCAGTATTAGGACCACTGCTGTTTTGATATGTATTAACGACCGAGAATTGAGTATGGAGGGTATAACTTCAACGTTTGCAGATGACACGAAACTCGAAAATGTAGTAAACAACTTCGAGGATAGCAACAGACTTCAGGAGGAAATAGACCAGGCTGGTTAAATGGGCAAATGCATGGCTGATGAAATGTGAAGTGATGCATTTTAGTGGGAAGAATGAAGAGAGGTAATATAAACTAATGGTACAATTTTAAAGGGGGTGCTGGAACAGAGGGACCTGGGGGTGCACAGACACGAATCTTTGAAGTTGGCAGGACAAGTTGAGTAGGCTGTTAAAAAGCATATGGGATCCTGGGCTTTATTAATAGAGGCACAAAGTATAAAAGCAAGGAAGTTATGTAAAACCGTTATAAAACAATGGTGAGTCCTCAGCTGGAATATTGTTTTAAATTCTGGGCACCACATTTTAGGCAAGATGTCAAGGCTTTAGAGAGGGTGCAGAAGAGATTTACTAGATTGGTGCCAGGGATGAGGGACTTCGGTTATGTGGAGAGACTGGAGAAGCTGACGTTGTTCTCCTTAGAACAGAGAAGGTTAAGAAGAGACTTGACAGAGGTGTCCAAAATCATGAGCGGTTTTGACAGAGTAAATAAGGGGAAACTGTTTCCAGTGCCAATAGAGTCGGTAACCACAGGACACGGATCTAATGTGATCGACAAATGAGCGAGAGGCCACATGAGGAAACATTTTTTTACGCAGCGAGTTTAAAGATCTGGAATGCACGAACTGAAAGAGTGGTGGAAGTAGCTTCAATTGTAAATTTCAGAAGCAATTTAAAAAATACTTGAAGGTAAAAAATTTACAGAACTATGGGGAAAGAGCAGGGGAATGGGACTAATTGGATAGCTTTTTCAAAGAGCCGGCACAGACAAGATGGGCCGAATGGTCTCCTCTTGTATTGCACCTACGATGTTACTATGAAATAGTAGGAACTGAGCATAGTTATCGTTAAATTTTGCGCGCTCCGGGTACCCAACACAATATGAAATGAACAGCTTCCATACCCAACAAATCAGTGTTTTATATCAAGTCTGTCGCAAAGCTGAGAAATTATTTATCTTTGATATCTTCAACTTAATTGCTTTATAATTTATTTTTCGACAATATTAACATTTGAGATAGAGGTATTTACTGAAACGCATCAACGTTATCACTGCATGCACTGATAAAGCCAAAGATTTTAATTCAACGTGGCATTGGAAAGAAAGACTTTGTTCTATGAAACGTTACAGTCACTGGTGAATGCATCCCAGGCCCTGAAATTATGCCTTGTGATACTAACCAGTTTAATATACATGCGATCCAACATGACAAAAGCAGCGAAAAGACGAATGACAGAGTGACACATTCATTGAAACAGAAAGTGAATCAAGTCAAAGTCAGCATTCATGCCAACGTTGATGCAGTATACAGTACTCAGTAATGTCACAAAAACGGCAGGTATCTTCAGCACTACGGACAAGTAGGATTATAGGAAAAGCAGCAAGCAATTTGGTCTATTAGAACTTCAACTACCAACGTGAGGATTTTGCATATACATAAAACTTACACATTAATTCACTGCATAACAGATAGCTCCTCACTAAAGTGAAATATCTGCGATTGCCAGCATAGCAATTGCTTATAAATTACTTTCTTGTGTTGGTGTCACAGGCACCCAAGTCATTGAAAGGCAAGGTAGGATGACAGGGCTTCAGAAATAGAAAATCACTTTTCGATGATTCTGGAGATAAACATACGGTATAACGATACCCTTCAGTCTGAACAGGCCCGGTATAATTTACTGGTTCGTTTACTGCAGGTCTCCGATTAAAAGCATCATTCGAATTGCTCCGTATGAAACAACAAATAGTCGAGCTGTAGTCATCAGCAATATTTCCGTCTTGTTTAAATTTCACGAAGATTAGAACAATGATGGTTACAAGAAACAAAAAGGAAGTTGATCCAAAAATAATGACTAAATAACGATTTAGAGGCGAAAAATACACCGAGAGTCTGGGTGTGTCCGTTCGTTCAGAAGATTTTTCAGTAACATTGGACGAGATTGAAAATGAAATTGTGGCCGTACTGGAGAGACTGGGCTGTCCATTGTCCTTCACACAGATCACAAGTCTTTCTGTGATGATGTCTTTGTCCATTACACTTCGAGTTGCTCTGATTTCCCCAGAGTGAAGCCCCACAGTGAACAGACTGGGATCAGTGGCCTGAGACAGTTGATAAGAAAGCCGTGAGTTCTGACCGGAATCGGCATCAGCCGCGGTGACCTTGGTGACCAAGTATCCTGGAAATATTGATTGCGGCGCAATCTCCACTGACGCTGAACTGTTCCAGGTTAACGGTGAAACAATAACTGGAGTATTGTCATTCTGGTCCAGGATAATAACATTCACGATGGCCGTGCTGCTCAGTGGGGGAGATACATCATCTTGAGCTTGAACTTTGATCTGGAAATGTTTCAGTTGCTCATAGTCAAAGGAGCGCAGCGCGTAAATGTTCCCATTTCTTGAGTTAATAGTGACGTAAGCAGACGCAGATACATCTGGAATCTGATTCTCCAGAATGGAATAGGAGACGTCCCCATTCTGATCCAAATCGGAATCTAAAGCAGTAACAGCAAATATAGAAGCACCTGGAGTATTGTTCTCCATCAGATACACATTATATGAGGATTGCGTAAATCTCGGCGCATTGTCATTTATATCAGTTACCGAAACCGAGATGGTTTTACTTGTTAAAAGAGGAGGAGACCCTCCGTCCCAAGCTGAAATGGAGATATTGTACAGTGGGGTCGTTTCTCGATCCAGAATATCATTGGTAACCAACTGATAATTATTTCTTAAAGGATTTTCAAGCTTAAACGGAATATTCACTGGAATCTGACACTGTACATGTCCATATTCGCCGGAATCTGGATCCGTTACACTGATCAGAGCTATCACAGTCCCCGGAGGAGCATCTTCCCGCACCGCGCGGGCCACCACTGTCACGTCTAACTCCGGGGCGTTATCATTCGTGTCAATTAATGCGACTACAACTTTGGCATGTCCTGTCATGCCGGCAGAACCATTGTCCACAGCTTGTACATCAAGTTCATAAACACTTGATTCCTCAAAATCCAGTACACCTTCAACTCTGATCTCTCCAGTTGCCGGGTGCAATTTGAACAACTCGCGAATCGCTTGGGACACGTGACTTGTGAAAGAATACCTCAGCTCAGCATTGATACCTTCATCTCGATCAGCAGCATTAATTTTTAACACCAATGTACCTTTGGTGGCGTTTTCTGCCACTCTCGCCCTGTAGATTTCATGATTGAATAAAGGCGCGTTATCATTGACGTCCACAACTGTAATGATAATCCGAGTTGTGCCTGATCTCTGAGGAATCCCATCGTCAATGGCCGTCAACACAAGATGAAAGGTTGACTGTTGCTCGCGGTCCAAGGATTTCTCTAATAACAGCTCGGCACTTTTACTCCCATCAGTTCTTTTCTGCACTTTGAGGCCGAAGTGCTCGTTTGGACTGATCTGGTAATTGCTGACCGTGTTTGTGCCCACGTCCGGATCGTGCGCGCTCTCGAGAGGAAAGCGCGCTCCTGGCGCAATTAATTCACTAATCTGCAGGGGGAATTCATTTTTCGGGAATCTGGGTGAATTATCATTTATATCTAGTATCTCCACTGCAACGGGATGTATTTCCAAAGGATTATTGAGCATTATTTTAAAGGAAAGGGAACAGGTTGAGCTTTGTCCACAAATCTGTTCTCTGTCGATTCTTTCATTAACAAATAAAATCCCATTCTCCAGATTTACCTCCATGTATTGCTTCCTGTCATTAGAGGCCAGCCGAAGCTTGCGAGCAGATAATTCCCAAATGTTTAGTTTTAAATCCTCGGCGATATTCCCAACAAAGGCCCCATTCTTCATCTCCTCGGGAATCGAGTAGCGAATTTGTACCGTAACCAAGTCCGACGCACAAAGCAGGAAAATAAAAAACGCCCCGCTGCTGATAGTATTCGCCATTGTTCTGGGCTTGATTTTCTGGTAAAATGTCACAATATTTTCCAATCGTTTACTTTAACTTGTGTCTTAACCCACAACAATTAGTCGAATATATATTTAAATACTGTTCTTGAAGCGAGAAAGGCAAACACTCAACCTGGGCAGCTTTTCTAAACATGTCCGCACAGCAGAAACGCAGGCACCGTCTGTCTCTTCGCTTCGGTTCTGTGTTTCCCTGAAGGGGAGGGGATAGATCTCTTGCAGCATCTCAGCTCCTTATTGGTAGACAGCGACACGAAGAGCCTCAACCAATAACTACAGCAACTGTTCTTAAAGCTATACTGTTTCGAAATTATTTGTAATGTAAAGAAACGGAATGTTTAGGAGCTATTAAAATCCTCTCAAAAGCTCATGTAATATTGTAGTTTATTTTGCTGTCTTATTTGTAAAATCAGTACAATATACTGTAGCAGCAGAAATCCTCAGCTTCCTCGCAATAACATCTTCCACATCATCAATAGTCGTTGATAATTCAAATCTATTTGTGATCCTCATAGCTGTACATATATCGTCCGATTTATTATTACTCAGTATTCCTTGTAGTTTACCTTACGCAATCTATAGATTACCATTAGGAGCATCCTGACACATGGGAGGAAACCTCCTGCTGTTGGGCAGTGCCGTCCAAGGTCTGAATCAATTTTGTAATACATGTAAGGACTTAGAGTATTTATTTTAAAAAGCCTTCCAATATGTATTTTGAGACGATGATTTTAGCTCATATTGAAGTTTTCGAATAGTCTTTTTTCGTTCATGATTAATATGTTCAGTTTCTTCAAAATAAGTTTTGCATGAAATTAAACATTTGCAAAATGTGATTGTATATTTCATTCTGAACAAATGCAGTTAATGTAAAATAAAGAAGGCATTTTTTCAGTAAATGGGCAACGTCACATAACTAGGAAGCATGTTAGTTCCATTGGCAGTATTGTAATCTTCAGGTCAGATAATAACAGGTCAGTATCGTATTCTGCATTAAATTTAGACATGGTGCGTCTTTAGCAAGTGAACGGGGATGATTTATTTATGTCTGGGCGGAGAAGTTCTTAATACTCCGTTCCTACATCTTTTCGAAGGCTGATTCCGAAAATTAGAGCCAGGCAGCTATTTTGGCTCCAACTGGATTTTCATTATTTCCAAGACCCAAAACAAAGCGTCGCTCAATTGCCACCAACTTCATGAAACACTGAAGTTTGTTACTTATATTTGAACCGAAAACAGCGCAATTGACTGCTGTAGATGTACTCACATCCTCATTTTTATGCGATAATTAACATGAATTTTCTGTATCGTTATAGAATCATAGGTTCATACAGCACAGAAGGAGGCCATTGAGCCTTTCATTCTTGAGTCCGTACTTTGAAAGAACGAACAATAAATTACACTCCCCCACTCTTTCCTCATGGACCTGCAAGTTTTTTTTTCATTTTCAAGTATTTATCCAATTCCTTTTTGAAAGTTACTGTTGAATCTACTGCCACCACACTTTCGGGCCGTGCATTTCAGATCACAACAACTCGTTGCCTCAACAAATCTCCTCATCTCCACCTGGTTCTTTAGCCATTGTCTTCAATCTGTGTCCT
This sequence comes from Heptranchias perlo, assembly GCF_035084215.1. Classification (NCBI taxonomy): domain Eukaryota; kingdom Metazoa; phylum Chordata; class Chondrichthyes; order Hexanchiformes; family Hexanchidae; genus Heptranchias; species Heptranchias perlo. The sequence goes on along the minus strand of NC_090338.1, from coordinate 8,205,135 downwards.
CTGGTTACCGACCCTTCTGCCAGTGGAAACTGTTTCCCGTTATTTACTTCATCCAAATCCCTCATAATTTTGAACATATATATCCAATTCCTTTTTGAAAGTTACTATTGAATCTGCTTCCACCGCCCTTTCCTGGCAGTGCATTCCAGATCATAACAACTCGCTGCCTAAGCAAATCTCCTCATCTCTGCTCGGTTCTTTCGCCATTGTCTTACGTCGATGTCCTCCAGTTACTGACCCTCCTGCCAGTGGAAACAGCTTCCCCTTACTTACTTTATCAAAACGCCTCATAAGATTGAACACCTCGATCAAATCTCCCCTTAGCCTTCGGTGCTCGAAGGACAACAATCCCAGCTTCTCTAATCGCTCCGCATAACTGAAGTCCTTCATCACTGGTATAGTTCAGGCAAAAATCTAATTCTGAGCGATAGTGACTACTAATTAGGTAGACTATCCTATTATTCAGAATTATAGTGAATGATCGTGAATGAAACTGCAGAGTAAACTCGCCATGCTCAGCCCTCCAATGATAAGAGAGGCCGTAGAGGATGTTCGAATAGTTTGTCAATCGGGGCCGTTTATGGCATCGAGGAATTAACAGCGAGGTCACTGACCAAATATGTCAAATTCCATTTTTTTAAAGTATTCTCGGATTTTTACTGCTGCTTTGGGGATTGAATTCTAGAACTCTGTCAATTATTCTGAGAAAACTGTATATATATTTATGTGTCAATAAGGGTCTGATGAGGGCGCTGCTGATATATCTAATGGACAGATTTCTGAAACTCAATACTAAATGAAGTCAATGAAAAGCAAAATCTGGCGGCAGAATATTAGACGGCCGAACCTCTACCGCCCGTTTTTTTTTTGCCACCACTTCATCTACCTTGTACTTAGCAGTATAGAGGTGGGATAATGAGGTTTCGTTGCACTTCGAGACGACCAGTGTTTTTGAGACAACGGATGCTGTCCTTGGCTTTAGTCGCACAGGGATTTAGGAGCACTGGGCACTTGACCGCGCTGCAATGGGGCTGTTGGAGTTTGGAAGCACTGGTGGGTGTGGGGTGCTGCAGCCGTTCAAGATATATTATTTTTTTGCTCCGAAATCAATGTTGAAAATATCATTTTTTTAATTCGTTCTTGGGATATGAGCGTCGCTGGCGAGGCCGGCATTTATTGCCCATCCCTAATTGCCCTTGAGAAAGTGGTGGTGAGCCGCCTTCTTGAACCGCTGCAGTCCATGTGGTGAAGGTTCTCCCACAGTGCTTTTAAGAAGGGAGTTCCAGGATTTTGACCCAGCGACGATGAAGGAACGGCGATATATTTCCAAGTCGGGATGTTGTGTGACTTGGAGGGGAACGTGCAGGTGGTCTTGTTTCCATGTACCTGCTGCTCTTATCCTTCGAGGTGGTAGAGGTTGCGGGTTTGGGAGGTGCTGTCGAAGAAGCCTTGGCGAGTTGCTGCAATGCATCCTGTGGATGGTACACACTGCAGCCACAGTGCGCCGGTGGTGAAGGGAGTGAATGTTTAGGGTGGTGGATTGGGTGCCAATCAAGTGGGCTGCTTTGTCTTGGATGGTGTCAAGCTTCTTGAGTGTTGTTGGAGCTGCACTCATCCAGGCAAGTGGAGAGTATTCCATCACACTCCTGACTTGTGCCTTGTAGATGGTGGAAAAGCTTTGAGGAGTCAGGGAGTAAGTCACTCGCCGCAGAATACCCAGCCTCTGGCCTGCTCTAGTAGCCACAGTATTTATATGGCTGGTCCAGTTAAGTTTCTGGTCAATGGTGACCCCCAGGATGTTGATGGTGGGGGATTTGGCGATGGTAATGCCGTTGAATGTCAAGTGCAGGTGGTTAGACTCACTCTTGTTGGAGATGGTCTTTAGCTGGCACTTGTCTGCCACGAATGTTACTTGCCACTGATCAGCCCAAGCCTGGATGTTGTCCAGGTCTTGCTGCATGCGGGCTCGGACTGCTTCATTATTTGAGGGGTTGCAAATGGAACTGAACACTGTGCAGTCATCAGCGAACATACACATTTCTTACCTATTGTTGGAGGATATATCATTGATGAAGCAGCTGAAGATGGTTGGGCATAGGACACTGCCTCAAGGAACTCCTGCAGCAATGTCCTGGGACTGAGATGATTGGCCACCAACAACCACTACCATCTTCCTTTGTGCGAGGTATCACTCTAGCCACTGGAGAGTTTTCCCCCTGATTCCCATTGACTTCAATTTTACGAGGGCTCCTTCGTGCCACACTCAGTCAAATGCTGCCTTGATGTCAAGGGCAGTCACTCTCACCTCACCTCTGGAATTCAGCTCTTTTGTCCATGTTTGGACCAAGGCTTAATGCAGTCTGTTGCCGAGTGGTCCTGACAGATCCCAAACTGAGCATCGGTGAGCAAGTTATTAGTGAGTAAGTGCCGCTTGATTACACTGTCGATGATACTTTCCATCACTTTGCTGATGATCAAGAGTAGACTGATTGGGTGGTAATTGGTTGGATTGGATTTGTCCTTCTTTTTGTGGACAGGACATACCTGCGCAATTTTCCACATTGTCGGGTAGATGCCAGTGTTGCAGCTGTACTGGAACAGCTTCGCTGGAGGCGCAGCTAGTTCTGGAGCACAAGTCTTCAGCACTACAGCCGGGATGTTGTCAGGGCCCATCGCCTTTGCTGTATCCAGTGCACTCAGCCGTTTCTTGATATCACGTGGAGTGAATCGAATTGACTGAAGACTGGCTTCCGTGATGGTGGGGATATCGGGAGGCGGCCAAGATGGATCATCCACTCGGCACATCTGGCTGAAGATGTTGCAAACGCTTCGGCCTTGTCTTTTGCACTCACGTGCTGGACTCCGCCATTCTTTTATGTTCAAGATATATTCATTTTTTGCTCCTAAATCAATGTTGAAAATATCATTAATCCACACTTGTCCAAGTGACTATTAATGTTGTCCCGGATTATCGTTCCTAAGCGCTTGTTTGCTCAATTATTTTAATTTAGTAGTGGATATCCAGTTGATTTGCCCAGGCAAAGTCAGGGCAAATCAATCTTCCCTCAGAGTCAATTAATAATATTGTAGCCGTTGTGATGAACATCCAAAACTTCTGGAGCTTTTGCAGCTCTAACTAGGGCCACGGTTGTGCAACTGCAGTCATCACTGTATGTGTCAGATGGAGTGTGTTGCAGATATGTATACAAATATGGGTAGAACGTGAGGTTTTTCTCGGTGGTGGTTTCCTGACATCTGTCAGAAGAGAAGGAGGCAAGGTCATGGTATGCATCGGCACGGGGTGTTGCGGGGGCGGATAATTCCCTATTCTAGCAACATTACCTTATAACATTCAAAGGGACCTCTCTACATTCTGAATTTTCTGTTTGATGATTGCTTCTGGACATGTATCTCTGTGTCTATTTCTCTCTTACACATCCATGTATTGTCGCCTGTTATCGGAGACCAGTCAATAATTCCCAAACATTTAGTACTAAATCCTCGGTGATATTCCCAACAAAGGTTCCATGATCCAGTTCCTCGGGAATCGAGAAGCGACTCTGTCCCGAAACCAGGTCCGACACAAAAAGCAGGAAAATAAATGACGCCCTGCTGCTGATTTTATTCGCCATATTTCTGGGCTTGGATTTGTTGCAAATATTGAAATATTTACCAAACATTAACTCATGTCTTATGCCACAACAATTATTCGAATATATATCTACGTATTAATATTGAACCGAGAAATGCAAAGACTCAGCTTTTCTGAACACGGTCATACAGCATAAAACCAGGCATGGTCTGCTTCTTCGATTCTGTTCTGTGTTTCCCTGGTGGACGAAGGGGTCGATCTCTTGCACCTTCTCATCTCCTCATTGGTAGACAGTGACACGAAGAACCTCAACCAGTACCTTCAACAACTATTCTTGAAGCTCGACTGTTTCGAAATTCTGTATAATGTACCGAAAGTTATATTTACGAGTGTACAATTAAAATTATCCTGACGAGCACGCATGAAAATGTTATTTTATTTTGTCGTGTTTTTCTAAAAGTCGATTTAACGTACTATGTGCAGTCGAAATTCTGCGGTTCCTGGTGTCATCTTCCACGTCACCAATAGTCGCTGATGGCTTATCGCCATATTGCCATCCTGACAGTCACAGACTGTCTATTATTACTCACTAGCACTTACAATTTACCTGACGCAACTTATACATTACCTGTCGTAACATCCTAATCATAGATCTGCGAAATTAGTAACACTGCAGCAGCACCATGTAAGGTCTGAATAAATTTGGCAATATTTGTATGATATGAGTGCATTTGTATAATAGATGCGTTCAATATATGTTTCGCGAGGATAATTCGAGCTAACATTGGAGTTTTGGAAGAATTTTTTTTTTTATTTTACTTAAGGTTATGCATTACAGGTACATTTTCCTAACAATTATTTTGCACGAAGTTAATTATGAGCAAAATGTGGTTGTACTTTACCTTCGGAACAAGTGCAGTAATGCAAAATATAAAAAAGTGGTTTCAGTCGAAGAAAACATCACATAACCAGATAGCATGCTTGTTCCACTGGCAGAATGACTTTCTTCCAGTCAGATAATAACAGGTGAGCATCGTGCGTCTTTAGCAAGTTGAATTGACTGGTTTATGTTCAGGCTAAGAACTTTATAGTCGTCTGATCCTCAATCTTGTAGGAGAGACTGAATCCGAAACTTAGAGCTGGGGAGCTATTTTGGCTCCATGTGTATTTTAGTTATATCCAAGACCCACAGAAAATGTCGCTAAATTACAACCAACACGATAAAAGTGTCATTTGTTCGTTACATTTCAACTTATATCAGCGCATTTGACTGCTAATAATGTCCACACACCTCGTCTTCTCTTTGCGATAATTACCACGAGTGCTATGATTTCCTGACTGAAAGTGTGACGAAGAATTGTGTATATTGCTGTGACAAAAATCTGATTCTCAGCTATAGAGACCAGAAAGTGCGTTGATTCATTTAGATGTTCCGAGTCATCGAGGCGGAAACTGCAGCGCAGACTTTTCCACTCTCTATGTTGGGCCCTTCAAAAATAGCAGAGGCTTTAAAGGATGATCTGAAAGAGATGTCAAGCAGAATTATGAAAACTTTTTGAAGGGGTTCTGATGCACAGGCACAATAGTAGGCACGTTTGAAAAGTTTTACATTTTAATATTAATAAAACTGCGCCAGGTTACCACTCTTAGACACATCTTAAATACATCGATAAATATTTTTATTGCAAAAAATAATGAACGATTGCGCTCTGTTAAACTGCCGGATTCCACTGATTCTTGGAACATTTTATAATTGTAATTATGTTAATGCATTTATGTTAACCCAGCCAGCCCAATTTTCGGGCGCACTTTGCGCCCAATTGCAAAAGCGTAAATTCAGTGCTATTCGCTTTTCCGTTCACAGATCAAGCTTCTGGCTATGACCACATCCTCCATTGTTCACAACATGTCAATCCTTCAGCTTTGCAGAGAATTGGAATTGAAAATTTAGATTAACTAAAGTAACCTTCTATTCACGGTTGCATAACCAAATCAAAATTAGCCCTGAAATGATTGTCCTTTTTCATTCGTTGTATGTTCAACACGTATATATTTTTATTGTTAAATCAATGTTAAAAATATCATGAGTAGGCTTTTGAAGATGCCTGTTTGGTATTTTTACTGAGATCACGAACAACGGTGAAAATTTCCCATGTGCGTTTAATTGTAAGCCCATTCTTCATAAACGCATTCACAATTCCGCAATATTTAGTGCTCAAATGAAATCCCTTCATCTGACGATTCACATCCACGTACAATACAGTACATATTTCAGAGCTCTTTGGTGGTATCGGATAGCCGATTAAACATCACACCGACGCTCAATGCCAGTGACGATGGCTTTCAATCATTAGCGCGGTGTAATCTCTGTTGAAACGTCGCGTACAGAGGTGACATATTATTTGATGACACTGACGTGATAAGCAAGTCATCTGGGTTGTGATCAAATGATTATTATCAAGGTCACATTGGCGTTCAATGTCTGGATGCGTATGTTCTGTACTTGAACTGGGATCTGTAAGTATTTGAGTTTGTCAAGGGAACGCAAACTATAAGACGACGATCATAAGAGCGGATAGTTACATTTATATTTAGAAATGGAGTCACAGGCACAAGTGTTGAAAATCAAAGCTTGGTGTGGTGTTATTTATATTGGTAAACTGTTCTGAAGAATAGGAAAGGTGAACAGCAAAACCCTGCCTTTATGCGGCGCTTTTCATGCAAAATGTCCGAGGGCGTAATCGTTCAAAAAATGGTGGCTGAGACAAAGAAGTGGCAACTGGAAGGTGTGACCAAAAGTTGGACAAAAAGGTGAGGTTTAGTGAGGATCTTGGAGGAGCAGAGATAGGGGGACATAGTGATGCACTTTCGCAATGTTGGACCTTGGTGGCTGAAGGCACAGCCGCAATGGTGGTGGGGGCATGGGTGAAGGGAAGGGTCTGAAATGGAGGCCAGAGTCGGTGCAATGTATATCCTGGGATGGAGATTGTAGAGGTGAAGGAGGTTGCAGCAATAGGGAAGAGGGACGCCATGAAGAAATTTGAATATAAGGATGAGAATTTAAAATTTGAGGCGTCGGGGGCCAGGAGTAAATGGAGATCACCGGGAACGGCATCATGGGTGAGCTGTACCTGATGTTGGATATGGATAGCAAAGTTTTAGATGAGCTGAATATCATGGGGCATGGAGGAATAGAGGCCGCCCAGTAGAGCACAGCAATAGTTGAGGTTGGAGCTGATAAAGGCATGGATGAGGATTTCATCAACAGGTGGACTGAGGTAGGGGCAGCAGTGGGTGAAGTTATGAATGTGGAAACAGACAGTCTTTGCGAGGGGGAAGAAATCAAGATTTGAAGCAGAGCTCTGGTAGAATAGGACGCAGAGGTTGTGAACAGTTTAATTCTGCCTGAGACAATGACTAAGCATGGAGATGGAATTAATTGCAAGGATACCGAGTTTGCAGCTGGAGAATACCGTCGACGCCTTTCTTCTTCCCAATGTTTAAGTCGAGGAAATTCCAGCTCATCCAAGACTGAATGTCCGTCAAGCAATCCAGCAGAAGGCTGTAGCATTTCCATTTGAATAATACTATTACAGCGAGACCAGCAGAAGGCTGAAGCAATTGTGCAGGAGATGAGTCACTCGCCACTGAATACCCAGCCTCTGACCCACCCTTGTCGCCACAGTATTTATATGGCTGGTCCAGTTAAGTTTCTAGTCAATGGTGACCCCCCGGATGTTGCTGATGGAGGATTCGGCGATGGTGAATGCCGTTGAATGGCAAGGGGAGGTGGGTAGATTCCCTCTTGTTGCAGAAGGTCACGGCCTGACACTTGTCTGGAGCGAAAGTTATTTGCCACTTATCAGCCCAAACCTGGATGTTGTCCAGGTCTTGTTGCATGCGGGCACGGACTGCTTCATTATCTGAGGGGTTGCGAATGGAACTGAACAATGTGCAATCGTGAGCAAGCATCCCCATTTCTGACCTTATGATGGACGGAAGGTCATTGATGAAGCAGCTGAAGATGGTTGGGCCTCGGACACTGCCCTGAGGAACTCCTGCAGCAATGGCCTGGTGCTGAAATTTTCGGCCTCCAAAAATACTTCTTCTTCCTTTGTGCGAGGTACGACTCCAGCAACTGGAGAGTTATCCCCCTGATTCGCATTGACTTCAATTTTACGAGGGCACCTTGGTGCCATATTCAGTCAAATGCTGCCTTGATGTCAAGGGCAGTCACTCTCACCACACCTCTGGAATTCACCTCTTTTGTCCAAGTTTGGACCAAGGCTGTAATAAGGTCTGGAGCCGAGTTGTTCGGGCGGAACCCAAACTGAGCATCGGTGAGCAGGTTATTGGTGAGTAAGTGCTGCTTGATTGCACTTTGATGACACCTTCCATCACTTTGCTGATGATTGAGAGTAGACTGATGTGGTGGTAATTGGATAGATTGGATTTGTCCTGCTTCATGTGGACAGGACATACATGGGCAATTGCATGTGCGTCGATGCATGTAGCATGGTAAATAGGGCTTGTGAGCTTCAGGCTCAAGTCGCCACATCGGGCTATGATAAAGTGATAATAACAGAGACTTGTCTCACAGAACGGGAGGATTGGGTACTTTATATTCCCTGCTAAAAGGTATTCAGGAAAGAGAGGGAAGAAAAGAAAGGTGGAGCTGGTGGCAGTATTGATCAAAGAAACTCTTATCCAATGGAAAGGGGTAATGTAGTTTTGGGGGCAAAGAAAGAATCTACTTGATTAGAATTAAGGAAAAATGGAGGAGCTATTACGTTACTCGGTGTATATATAGACCACCATATAGTGGGAAGTAGATAGAGAAGAACATTTGCAGGCAAGTTACAGAAAGATGCAAGAATTATTGTGTACTAATAATGGGCGACTTCAATTATCCCAGTATAGACTGGAACAGTAACCGTGTATAGGGCCAAGAGGGGGAGGAAATCCTGAAATGTGTCCAAGAGAACTTTCTGGAATACTGTGTTTCCAGTCCATCCAGGAAGGAAACAATGCTGGATCTCGTTCCGGGGAATGAAGTGGGGAAGGTGGAGCATGTCTCAGTGGGAGAGCATTTGGGGGCACAGTCATCATAATATCATCAGGTTTAGAATAGTTATGGAAAAGGACAAGGAACAATCAATGTGAAAATGCTTAACTGGAGGATGGCAGATTTCAGTGACTTAAAAGGGGATCTTGACCAGATGGATTGGAATCAAAAATTGTTCGGCAAAACTTTAATTAAACAATGGCATTTAAGAAGGAGTTGGTTCCGGTACAGAGTAGACATATGCCTGAGAAGAAAGGAAGGACATCCAAAGCTTGAGCTCCCCAAAGGTATAGAAATTAAAATTAAACAGAAAAAGGGTGCTAATGAGAAATGTAAAGTTGATATTACAGTAGAGAACCAGGCTGGATACAGAAGGTGCAGATGACATCTAAAGAAGGGTATAAGAGGGGCAAAGAGAGAGTATGAGAATAGATTAGCAGCTAACAGAAGAGGCAGCCAAAAAATATTTTATAAACGTATACATAGTAAAAGGGTAGTGAAAGGAAGCGTGGGACCGATTATGGACCAAAAAGGAGATCTTCTTGTGGAGGCAGAGGGCATGGCTGAGGCATTAAATGAATACGTAGCAACCGTCTTCACTACAAAAGAGGATACTGCCATTGTAGCAGCAAAAGAGGAGCATGTAGCGATACTTCATAGGATAAAAATTGAAAAGAGGGGATACTTAAAAGATTGGCAGTAATCAAAGTTGAAAAGTCATCCAGTCCAGATGGGATATATCCAAGGCTCCTGGGGGAAGTAAAGGTGGAAATTGCAGAGGCTCTGGCCATAATCCTCCAATCCTACTTAGAAATGTGGGTGCTGCTGGAGGACTGGAGCGCTGCAACTGCTACACCCCTGTTCAAAAAAGGGGACAAGGATAAACTCAGCAATTACAGGCCAGTCCACCTCATGTTGGTGGTGTGAAAACTTCTGGAGACAACAATCCGGAACAAAATAATTCAGCACTTGGAAAAGCATAGCCTAATAAATGAAAGTCAGCACTAATTTCTTAAAGCAAAATCGTGTTTGACTAACTTGTTTGAGTCCTTTGATGAAGTATCAGAAAGGTTTGAAGAGCGTAATGCAGTTTGAAACCCATGAGATTAAAAGGACAGTATCAGCGTAGATACAAAATTGACTAGGTGTCTGAAAGCGGAGTAGTGGTGAACAGTTGTTTTTCAGAGTGGAGGGAAATATGCAGTTGTGTTCCCCGGGTTCAGTATTAGGACCACTGCTGATTTGATATTTATTAACGACCTTGAATTGAGTATGTAGGGTATAACTTCAACGTTTGCAGATGACACGAAACTCGAAAATGTAGTAAACAACGTAGAGGATAGCAACAGACTTCAGGAGGACATAAACTAGACTGGTTAATGGGCAAATGCATGGCAGATCAAATGTGAAGTGATGCATTTTGGGAGGAAGAACGAAGAGAGGCAAGATGAACAAATGGTTCAATTTTAAAGTGGGTGCAGCAACAGGGGGACCTGGGGGTGCACATACACGAATCTTTGAAGTTGGCAGGACAAGTTGAGAAGGCTGTTAAAAAGCATATGGGATCCTGGGCTTTATTAATAGAGGCATAAAGTATAAAAGCAGGGAAGTTATGTAAAAGCGTTATACACAATGGTTAGGCCTCAGCTGGAGTATTGTTTGCAATTCTGGGCACCACATTTTAGGCAGGATGTCAAGGCTTCAGAGAGGGTGCAGAAGAGATTTACTGGATTGGTGCCAGGGATGAGGGACTTCAGTTATGTGGAGAGACTGGAGAAGCTGACGTTCTCCTCAGAACAAAGAAGGTTAAGGAGAGACTTGACAGATGTGTCCAAAATCTTGAGCGATTTTGACAGAGTAAATCAGGGAGAAACTTTTTCCATTGCCAATAGAGTCGGTAACCACAGGACACGGATTTGATGTGATCGACAAATGAGCCAGAGGACATATGAGGAAACATTATTTTTACGCAGCAAATTTAATTATCTGGAATGCACTACCTCAAAGGATGGTGGAAGCAGCTTCAATTGTAACTTTCAGAAGCAATTTAAAAAATACTTGAAGGTAATAAAATTACAGAACTATGGGGAAAGAGCAGGGGAATGGGACGAATTGGATAGCTTTTCAAAGAGACGGCACAGACATGATGGACCGAATGGTCTCCTCCTGTGTTGTATCTACGATGATACTATGAAATAGTAGGAACTGAGCACACTTATGATTTAGTTTTGCGCGCTCCGGGTACCCAACACAATATGAAACGAACAGCTAACATACCCAACAAATCAGTGTTTTACATCAAGTCTGTAGCAAAGCTGAGAAATTATTTATCTTTGACATCTTCAACTTGATTGCAATATATTTTATTTTTGGAAAATATTAACATTTGAGATAAAGGTATTTACTGAAACACATCAACGTTATCACTGCATGCACTGATAAAGCCAAAGATTTTAATACAGCGTGGCATTAGAAAGAAAGACTTTGTTCTATGAAACGTTACAGTCACTGGTGAATGCATCCCAGGCCCTGAAATTATGCATTGTGATACTAATATACATGCGATCCAACATGACAAAAGCAGCGAAAAGACGAATGACACGTGACACATTCATTGAAACAGAAAGTGAATCAAGTCAAAATCAGCTTTCATGCAAACGTTAATGCAGCATACACTACTCAGGAATGTCACAAAAACGGTAGGTATATTCAGCACCACGGACAAGTAGGATTATAGGAAAAGCAGCAAGCAATTTGGTCTATTAACCTTCAACTACCAACGTGAGGATTTTGCAGATACATAAAACTTACACATTAATTCACTGCATAACATTTAGCTCCTCACGAAACATCTGCTATTGCCAGCATGGAAATTGCTTATAAATTATTTTCTTGCGTTGGTGTCCCGGACACCCAAGTCATTGAAAGGCAAGGTAGGATGACAGGGCTTCAGAAATAGAAAATCACTTTTGGATGATTCTGGAGATAAACACACGGTATAACGATAACCTTCAGTCTGAACAGGCCCGGTATAATTTATTGGTTCGTTTACTGCAGGTCTCCGATTAAAAGCATCATTCGAATTGCTCCGTATGAAACAACAAATAGTCGAGCTGCAGTCTTCAGCAATATTTCCGTCTTGTTTAAACTTCACGACGACTAGAAAAATGATGGTTACAAGAAACAAAAAGGAAGTTGATCCTAAAATAATGACTAAATAACGATTTAGAGGCGAAAAATACTCCGAGATTCTGGGTGTGTCCGTTCGTTCAGAAGATTTTTCAGTAACATTGGACGAGATTGAAAATGAAATTGTGGCCGTACTGGAGAGACTGGGCTGTCCATTGTCCTTCACACAGATCACAAGTCTTTCTGTGATGATGTCTTTGTCCATTACACTTCGAGTTGCTCTGATTTCCCCAGAGTTAAGCCCCACAGTGAACAGATTGGGATCAGTGGCCTCCAACAGTTGATAAGAAAGCCGAGAGTTCTGACCGGAATCGGCATCAGCAGCGGTTACCTTGGTGACCAAGTATCCTGGAAATACTGATTGCGGCGCAATCTCCACTGACGCTGAACTGTTCCACGTTAAAGGTGAAACAATAACTGGAGTATTGTCATTCTGGTCCAAGATAATAACATTCACGATGGCCGTGCTGCTCAGTGGGGGAGATACATCATCTTGAGCTTGAACTTTGATCTGGAAATGTTTCAGTTGCTCATAGTCAAAGGAGCGCAGCGCGTAAATGTTCCCATTTCTTGAGTTAATAGTGAAGTAGGCAGACGCAGATACATCGAGAATCTGATTCTCCAGAATGGAATAAGAGACTTCCCCATTCCGATCCAAATCTGAATCTAAAGCGGTAACAGCAAATATAGAAGCACCTGGAGTATTGTTCTCCATCAGATACACATTATATGAGGATTGCGTAAACCTCGGCGCATTGTCATTTATATCAGTTACCGAAACCGAGATGGTTTTAGTTGTTGAAAGAGGAGGAGACCCTCCGTCCCAAGCTGAAATGGAGATGTTGTACAGTGGGGCCGTTTCTCGATCCAGAATATCATTGGTAACCAACTTATAATTATCTCTTAAAGGATTTTCAAGCTTAAACGGAATATTCACTGGAATCTGACACTGTACATGTCCATATTCTCCGGAATCTGGATCCGTTACACTGATCAGAGCTAGCACAGTCCCTGGGGGAGCATCTTCCCGCACCGCGCGGGCCACCACTGTCACGTCTAACACCGGGGCGTTATCATTCGTGTCAATTAATGCGACTACAACTTTGGCGTGTCCTGTCATGCCGACAGAACCATTGTCCACAGCCTGTACATCAAGTTCATAAACACTTGATTCCTCAAAATCCAGTACACCTTCAACTCTGATCTCTCCAGTTACCGGGTGCAATTTGAACAACTCGCGAATCGTTTGGGACACGTGACTTCTGAAAGAATACGTCAGTTCAGCATTGGTACCTTCATCCAAATCAGCAGCAATAATTTTTATCACCAAGGTACCTTTGGGGGCGTTTTCTGCTACACTCGCCCTGTAGATTTCATGATCGAATAAAGGCGCGTTATCATTGACGTCCACAACTGTAATGATAATCCGAGTTGTGCCTGATCTCTGAGGAATCCCATCGTCAATGGCCGTCAACACAAGATGAAAGGTTGACTGTTGCTCGCGGTCCAAGGGCTTCTCTAATAACAGCTCGGCACTTTTACTCCCATCAGTCCTTGTCTGCACTTTGAGGCCGAAGTGCTCGTTTGGACTGATCTGGTAATTGCTGACTGTGTTTGTGCCCACGTCCGGATCGTGCGCGCTCTCGAGAGGAAAGCGCGCTCCTGGCGCAATGAATTCATTAATCTGCAGGGAGAATTCATTTTTCGGGAATCTGGGTGAATTATCATTTATATCTAGTATCTCCACTGCAACGGGATGTATTTCCAAAGGATTATTGAGCATTATTTTGAAAGAAAGTGAACAGGTTGAGCTTTGCCCACAAACATGTTCTCTGTCGATTCTTTCATTAACAAATAAAATCCCATTCTCCAGATTTACCTCCATGTATTGCTTCCTGTCATTAGAGGCCAGCCGAAGCTTGCGAGTCAATAATTCCCAAATGTTTAGTTTTAAATCCTCGGCGATATTCCCAACAAAGGCCCCATTCTTCATCTCCTCGGGAATCGAGTAGCGAATTTGTCCCGTAACCAAGTCCGACGTACAAAGCAGGAAAATAAAAAACGCCCCGCTGCTGATTGTGTTCGCCATTGTTCTGGGCTTGATTTTCTGGTAAAATGTAAAAATGTTTTACAATCGTTTACATTACCTTGTGTCTTAAGCCACAAGAATTAGTCGAATATATATTTGAATTCTGATCTTGAAGCGAGAAAGGCAAACACTCAACAAGGCAGCTTTTCTAAACATGTCCGCAAAGCAGAAACGCAGGCACCGTCTGTCTCATCGCTTCGGTTCTGTGTTTCCCTGAAGAGGAGGGGCGAGATCTCTTGCAGTATATCAGCTCCTTATTGGTAGACAGCGACACGAAGAGCCTCAACCAATAACTACAGCAACTGTTCTTAAAGCTATACTGTTTCGAAATTATTTGTTATATAAAGAAACGGAATGTTTAGGAGCAATTAAAATCCCCTCAAAAGCTCATGTAATATTGTAGTTTATTTTGCTGTCTTATTTGTAAAATCAGTACAATATACTGTAGCAGCAGAAATCCTCAGAATCTTCGCAATAACATCTTCCACATCATCAATAGTCGCTGATAATTCAAATCCATTTGTGAACCTGATCGCCGTACATATATCGTCCGATTTATCATTACTCAGTGTTCCTTGTAGTTTACCTAATGCAATCTATAGATTACCATTCGGAGCATCCTGACACATGGGAGGAAACCTCCTGCTGTTGGGCAGCGCGGTCCAAGGTCTGAATCAATTTAGCAATACTTGTAAGGATTTAGAGTATTTATTTTAAAAAGCCTTCCAATACATATTTTGAGACGATGATTATAGCTCATATTGAAGTTTTCGAATTGTCCTTTTTATTTGAATTCAGTTCGTGATTCATATGTTCAGTTTCTTCAAAATAAGTTTTGCATGAAATTAAACATTCGCAAAATGTGATTGTATATTTCATTCTGAACAAATGCAGTTAATGTAAAAAAAAGGCATGTTTTCAGTAAACAGTCAACGTCACATAATTAGTAAGTATGTTGGTTCCATTGGCAGTATCGTAATCTTCAGGTCACATCATAACAGGTCAGTATCGTATTCTGCATTAAATTTAGACATGGTACGTCTTTAGCAAGTGAACAGGGCTGATTTATTTATGTCCGGGCAGAGAAGTTCTTAACACTCCGTTCCTACATCTTTTAGAAGGCTGATTCCGAAAATTAGAGCCAGGGAGCTATTTTGGCTCCAATTGGATTTTCATTATTTCCAAGACCCAAACAAAGCATCGCTCAATTGCCACCAAGTTCATGAAAAAGTATAATTTGTTACTTATATTTGAACCAAAAACAGCGCAATTGATTGCTGTATATGCACTCACACCCTGATTTGTATGCGATGATTACCATGAATGTTCTGTATCGTTGTCGAATCATAGGTTCACACATTACAGAAGGAGGCCATTCAGCCTTTCATTCTTGTGTCCACACTTTGAAAGAACGAACAATAAATTACACTCTCCCATTCTTTCCCCATAGACCTGCAAGTTTTTTTTTCCTTTTCAAGTATTTATCCAATTCCATTTTGAAAGTTACTGTTGAATCTGCTTCCACCACACTTTCGGGCCGTGCATTCCAGATCATAACAACTCGCTGCCTCAACAAATCTCCTCATCTCCACCTGGTTCTTTAGTCATTGTCTTAAATCTGTGCCCTCTGATTACCGACCCTTCTGCCAGTGGAAACAGTTTCCCCTTACTTACTTTATCAAAACGCCTCATAATTTTGAACACCTCTATCAAATCTCCCCTTAACCTTTGGTGCTCTAAGGAGAACAATCCCAGCTTCTCTAGTCGCTCCACAAAACTTAAGTCCTTCATCACTGGTATAGTTGAGGCAAAAATTTGATTCTGAGCCATAGTGACTACTGATTAGGTCCACTATCCTATCATTCAGAATCATAGTGAATGATCGTGAATGAAACTACAGAGTAAACTGCACCACTCGCCATGCTCAGCCCTCCAATGCGGCCGTAGAGGATGTTCTAAAAGTTTGTTAATAGGGGCCGTTTATGACATCGAGGAATTAACATCGGGGTCACTGACCAAATAAGGCAAATTCCATTTTTTTAATGTATTCTCGGATTATAACTGCTGCTTTTTGGATTGATTCCTAGAACTCTGTCAATTATTCTGAGAAAACTGTATATATGTTTATGTGTCAATAAGGGACTGAGGGGGGCGATGCTTATATATCCAATGGACAGATTTCTGAAACTCGATAACAAATGAAAGCAAAATCTGGCTGCAGAATATTAGACGGCCGAACCTCTACCGCCCATTTTTTTTGCTTCCACTTTATCTACCTTGTACTTAGCAGTATAGAGGTGGGAGAATGAGGTTTAGTTGCACTTCGAGGCGACCACTGCTTTTCAGACAACGGGTGCTGTCCTTGGCTTTTGTCGCACTTGGATTTGGGAGCGCTGGGGACTTGACGGCGCTGCAGTGGGGCTGCTGGAGTTTGGAAGCACTGGTGGATGTGGGGTGCTGCAGCGGTTCAAGATATATTAATTTTTTGCTCCTAAATTAATGTTGAAAATATATATTTTTTTTCGTTCATGGGATGTGGGCGTCGCTGGCGAGGACGGCATTTATTGCCCATCACTAATTGCCCTTGAGAAGGTGGTGGTGAGCCGCCTTCTTGAACCGCTGCAGTCCGTGTGGTGTTAGGAAGGGAGTTCCAGGATTTTGACCCAGCGACGATGAAGGAACGGCGATATATTTCCAAGTCGGGATGTTGTGTGACTTGGAGGGGAACGTGCAGGTGGTGTTGTTCCCATGTACCTGCTGCCCTTGTCCTTCTAGGTGGTAGAGGTCGCGGGTTTGGGAGAAGCTGTCGAAGAAGCCTTGGCGAGTTGCTGCAACGCATCCTGTGGATGGTACACACTGCAGCCAATGTGCGCACGTGGTGAAGGGAGTGAATGTTTAGGATGGTGAATGGGGTGTCAATCAAGGGGGCTGCTTTGTTCTGGATGGTGTCAAGCTTCTTGAGTGTTGTTGGAGCTGCACGCATCCAGGCAAGTGGAGAGTATTCCATCACACTCCTGACTTGTGCCTTGTAGATGGTGCAAAAGCTTTGAGGAGTCTGGGAGTGCGTCACTCGCCGCAGAACACACAGCCTCTGGCCTGCTCTTGCAGCCACAATATTTATATGGCTGGTCCAGTTAATTTTCTGGTCAATGGTGACTCCCAGGATGTTGATGGTGGGGGATTCAGTGATGGTAATGCCGTTGAATGAGAAGGGGAGGTGGGTAGACTCTCTCTTGTTGGACATGGTCTTTAGCTGGCACTTGTCTGGCACGAATGTTACTTGCCACTTATCAGCTCAAGCCTGGATGTTGTCCAGGTCTTGCTGCATGTGGGGTCGGACTACTTCATTATTTGAGGGCTTGCAAATGGAACTGAACACTGTGCAGTCATCAGCGAACATCCCCATTTCTGACCATATGTTGGAGGATATGTCATTGATGAAGCAGCTGAAGATTGTTGGGCAAAGGACGCTGCCTTAAGGAACTCCTGCAGCAATGTCCTGGGGCTGAGATTATTGGCTACCAACAACCACTACCATCTTCCTTTGTGCTAGGTATGACTCCAGCCACTGGAGAATTTTCCCCCTGATTCCCATTGACTTCAATTTTACTCGGGCTCCTTGGTGCCACACTTGGTCAAATGCTGCCTTGATGTCAAGGGCAGTCACTCTCACCTCACCTCTGAAATTCAGCTCTTTTGTCCATGTTTGGACCAAGGCTGTATTGAGGTCTGGAGCCGAGTGGTCCGGACGGAACATAAACTGAGCATCGGTGAGCAGGTTATTGGTGAGTAAGTGCCGCTTGATTGCACTGTCGATGACACCTTCCATCAATTTGCTGATGATCAAGAGTAGACTGTTGGGGCAGTAATTGATCGGATTGGATTTGTCTTGCTTTTGTGGACAGGACATAACTGGGCAATTTTCCACATTGTCGGGTGGATGCCTATGTTGTAGCTGTACTGGAACAGATTGGCTAGAGGCGCAGGTCGTTCTTGAGCACTAGTCTTCAGCACTACAGCTGGGATGTTGTCGGGGCCCATCGCCTTTGCTGTATCCAGTGCACTCAGCCGTTTCTTGATATCACTTGGAGTGAATCGAATTGGCTGAAGTTGGCTTCCGTGATGGCGGCGATATCGGCAGGCGGCCGAGATCATCCACTCGGCACTTCTCGCTGAAGATGTTGTCTTTTGCAATCACGTGCTGGGCTCCGCCATCCTTTTATGTTCAAGATATATTCATTTTTTGCTCCTAAATTAATGTTGAAAATATCATTAATCCACACGTGTCCAAGCGACTATTAACGTTCTCCCGGATTATCGTTCCAAAGAGCTCGTTTCATCAATTATTTTAATTTAGTAATGGATATCCAGTTGATTTGCCCAGGCAAAGTAAGGGCAAATCAATCTTTCCTCAGAGTGAATTAATAATATTGTAGCCATTGTTCGGAAGATCCAAAAGTTGTGGAGCTTATGTAGCTCTATCTCGGGCCACGGTTGTGCAACTGCAGTCATCACTGTATGCGTCTGATGGAGTGTGTTGCAGATATGTATACAAATATGGGTAGAACGTGAGGTTTTTCTCGGTGGTGGTTTCCTGACATCTGTCAGAAGTGAAGGAGGCACGGTCATGGTATGCATCGGCACGGGGTGTTGCGGGGGCGGAAAATTCCACCTTCTGGCAGCATTACCTTATGACATTCTAAGGGACCTCTCTACATTCTGAATTTTCTGTTTGATGATTGCTTCTGGGCATGTATCTCTGTGTCTATCTCTCTCTTACACATCCATGTATTGTCGCCTGTTATCGGAGACCAGTCAATAATTCCCAAACGTTTAGTACTAAATCCTCGGTGATATTCCCAACAAAGGTTCCATGATCCAGTTCCTCGGGAATCGAGAAGCGACTCTGTCCCGAAACCAGCTCCGACACAGAAAGCAGGAAAATAAATGACGCCCTGCTACTGATTTTATTCGCCATAGTTCTGGGCTTGGATTTGTTGCAAATATTGAAATATTTACCAATCGATTATATTAACTCATGTCTTATGCCACAACAATTATTCGAATATATATCTACGTATTAATATTGAACCGAGAAATGCAAAGACTCAGCTTTTCTGAACACGGTCATACAGCATAAAACCAGGCATGGTCTGCTTCTTCGATTCTGTTCTGTGTTTCCCTGGTGGAGGAAGGGCTCGATCTCTTGCAGCGTCTCATCTCCTCATTGGTAGAGAGTGACACGAAGAACCTCAACCAGTACCTCCAACAACTATTCTTGAAGCTCGACTGTTTCGAAATTCTTTATAATGTACCGAAAGTTATATTTACGAGTGTACAATTAAAATTATGCTGACGAGCACGCATGAAAATGTTATTTTATTTTGTCGTGTTTTTCTTTAAGTCGATTTCACGTACTATGTGCAGTCGAAATTCTGCGGTTCCTGGCGTCATCTTCCACGTCACCAATAGTCGCTGATGGCTTATCGCCATATTGCCATCCTGACAGTCATAGACTGTCTATTATTACTCACTAGCACTTACGATTTACCTGACGCAACTTATACATTACCTGTCGTAACATCCTAATCATAGATCTCCGAAATTACTAACACTGCACAAGCACCATGCAAGGTCTGAATAAATTTGGCAATATTTGTATGAAATGAGTGCATTTGTATAATAGATGCGTTCAATATACGTTTTGCGAGGATAATTCTAGCTAACATTGGAGTTTTGGAAGAATGTTTTTTTTTTATTTTACTTAAGGTTATGCATTACAGGTACATTTTCCTCACAAATATTTTGCACGAAGTTAATTATGAGCAAAGTGTGGTTGTACTTTCCCTTCGGAACAAGTGCAGTAATGCAAAATATGAAAAAGTGTTGTCCGCCGACAAAAACATCACATAACTAGATAGCATGCTTGTTCCACTGGCAGAATGACTTTCTTCCAGTCAGATAATAACAGGTGAGCATCGTGTCTCTTTAGCAAGTTGACTTGACTGGTTTATGTTCAGGCGAAGAACTTTATGGTCGTCCGATCCTCAATCTTGTAGGAGATACTGAATCCGAAACTTCGAGCTGGGGAGCTATTTTGGCTCCATGTGTATTTTCGTTATTTCCAAGGCCCACAGAAACCGTCGCTAAATTACCACCAACAAGATAAAATAGTGCCATCTGTTAGTTACATTTCAATCTATATCAGCGCAATGGACTGCTGAAGATGTCCATGCACCTCGTCTTCTCTTTGCGATAATTACCACGAGTGTTATGATTTTGTGACTGAAAGTGTGACGAAGAATTGTGTATATTGCTGTGACAAAAATCTGATTCTCAGCTATAGAGACCAGAAAGTGCGTTGATTCATTAAGATGTTCTGAGTCATCGAGGTGGAAACTGCAGCGCAGATTGTTCCACTCTCTGTGCTGCGCCCTTCAAAAATAGCAGAGGCTGTAAAGTATGTTCTGAAAGAGATGTCAAGCAAAATTATGAAAACTTTTTGAAGGGTTTCTGATGCGCCGGCACAATAGTAGGCACGTTTGGAAAGTTTTACATATTAATATTAATAAAATTCGGCAGGTTACCACTCTTAGACACATATTCAATAATGAACTATTGCGCTCTGTTAAACTGCGGATTGCACTGATTCTTGGAACATTTTATAATTGTGATTATGTTAATGCATTTATGTTAACCCAGCCAGCCCAATTTTCGGGCGCAGTTTGCGTCCAATTGCCAAAGCGTAAATTCAGTGCTATTCGCTTTTCTGTTCACAGATCAAGCTTCTGGCTCTGACTACATTCTCCACTGTTCAGAACATGTCAATCCTTCAGCTTTGCAGAGAGTTTAAATTGACAATTTACATTAATAAAAGTCACCTTCGATTCGCGGTTGCATAACCAGATCAAAATTATACCTGAAATGATTGACTTTTTTCAATTTTCATATGTTCAACTGTTCTGGAGAATAGGAAAGGTGAACAGCAACACCCTGCATTTATTAGGTTTTTGTCATGCAAAATGTCCGAGGGCGTAATCGTTAAAAAAATGGTGGCTTAGACAAAGAGGTGGCAACAAGAAGGTGTGACCAAAAGTTGGACAAAAAGGTGAGGTTTAGTGAGGATCTTGGATGAGCAGATATAGGGGGACATAGTGATACACTTTCGGCATGTTGGACCTTGGTGGCTGAAGGCACAGCCGCAATGGTGGTGGGGGCATGGGTGAAGGGAAGGATCTGAAATGGAGGCCAGAGTCGATGGAATGTATATCCTGGGATGGAGATTGTAGAGGTGAAGGAGGTTGCAGCAATAGGGAAGAGGAACGCCTTGAAGAAATTTGAACATAGAGAGTCATAGAGTCATAGAGTTATACACCACGGATAGAGGCCCTTCGGCCCATCGTGTCCGCGCCGGCCATCAAGCCCTGTCTGCTCTAATCCCATATTCCAGCATTTTGTCCGTAGCCTTGTATGCTAAGGCATTTCAATTGCTCATCCAAATGCTTCTTGAATGTTGTGAGGGTTCCTGCCTCCACAACCCTTTCAGGCAGTGAGTTCCAGACTCCAACCACCCTCTGGGTGAAAAAGTTCTTTCTCAAATCCCCTCTAAACCTCCTGCCTTTTACCTTGAATCTATGTCCCCTTGTTATAGAACCCTCAACGAAGGGAAAAGGCTCCTTAGTATCCATCATATCTGTGCCCCTCATAATTTTGTACACCTCAATCATGTCCCCCCTCAGCCTCCTCTGCTCCAAGGAAAACAAACCCAATCTTCCCAGTCTCTCTTCATAGCTGAAGCGCTCCAGCCCTGGTAACATCCTGGTGAATCTCCTCTGCACCCTCTCCAAAGCGATCACATCCTTCCTGTAGAGTGGCGACCAGAACTGCACACAGTACTCCAGCTGTGGCCTAACCAGTGTTTTATACAGCTCCATCATAACCTCCTTGCTCTTATATTCTATGCCTCGGCTAATAAAGGCAAGTATCCCATATGCCTTCTTTACCACCTTATCTACCTGTTCCGCCGCCTTCAGGGATCTGTGAACTTGCACACCAAGATCCCTCTGACCCTCTGTCTTGCCTAGGGTCCTCCCATTCATTGTGTATTCCTTTGCCTTGTTAGTCCCTCCAAAGTGCATCACCTCGCACTTTTCCGGGTTAAATTCCATTTGCCACTGTTCCGCCCATCTGACCAACCCATCTATATCGTCCTGCAGACTGAGGCCATCCTCCTCGCTATTTACCACCCTACCAATTTTTGTATCATCCGCGAACTTACTGATCATACCTTTTACATTCATATCCAAGTCATTAATGTAGACCACAAACAGCAAGGGACCCAGCACCGATCCCTGTGGTATCCCACTGGCCACAGGCTTCCAGTCACAAAAACAACCTTCGACCAGCACCCTCTGCCTTCTGCCACTAAGCCAGTTTTGTATCCAAAGTGCCAAGGCACCCTGGACTCCATGGGCTCGTACCTTCTTGACCAGTCTCCTGTGCGGGACTTTATCGAAGGCCTGACTGAAATCCATGTATACCACATCCACTGTGTTACCCTCATCCATACGCCGAGTCACCCCCTCAAAAAATTCAATCAAATTAGTCAGACATGATCTTCCCTTGACAAAGCCATGTTGTCTATCCCTGATTAACCCTTGCTTCTCCAAGTGGAGACTAATTTTGTCCTTCAGAATTTTTTCCAATAATTTTCCTACCACTGATGTTAGGCTCACTGGCCTGTAGTTCCCCGGTTTTTCCCTACTCCCCTTCTTGAATAATGGTACTACATTAGCGGTTCTCCAGTCCTCTGGCACATCCCCTGTGGCCAGAGAGGTTCTGAATATATGTGTTAGAGCCCCCGCAATCTCCTCCTTTGCCTCACACAGTAGCCTGGGATACATTTCGTCCGGGCCTGGGGATTTATCCATTTTTAGGCCTGCTAAAACCACCAATACCTCCTCCCGCTCGATGTTAATATGTTCGAGTATATCACAGTCCCCCTGCCGTATTTCTATGTCTACGTCGTCCTTCTCCATAGTGAAAACAGATGCAAAAAATTCATTTAGAACCCCTCCTACATCTGCCGGCTCCACACACAGATTGCCATTTTTGTCCCTAATGGGCCCTATTTTTTCCCAAGTCATCCTCTTACCCTTAATATACTTGTAAAACATCTTAGGATTTTCCTTTATTTTGCTCGCCAGTGTTATTTCATGGCCCCTCCTTGATCTCCTAATTTCTTTTTTAAGTATCCCCCTGCACTTTTTGTACTCCTCTATTTTTCCTAATCCATTCTCGTATATCCCCTGACATCCAAGGTTCCCTGGAGTTCTTGGAACCACCCTTGACCTTTACGGGAACATGTTGCCATTGTATGGTCTCAATCTCCCTTCTGAAAGACTCCCATTGCTCCGATGCGGATTTTCCTACAAGCAGCTGATCCCAGTCCATTTTGGCCAGATCCTGCCTTATCCTATTAAAATCGGCCTTCCCCAATTTAGAAACTTTATTTCCGGCCCCTCCCTGTCCTTTTCCATAACCACCTTAAATCTCACCGAATTATGGTCACTGTCACCAAAGTGCTCACCTGCTAGCACTTCTTCCACTTGGACGGCCACATTCCCTAGAATTAGGTCCAGTACCGCCCCCTCTCTTGTAGGACTTTCTACATGCTGGCTCAAAGGATGAGAATTTAAAATTTGAGGCGTCGGGGGCCAGGAGTAAATGGAGATCATCGGGAACGGCATCATGGGTGAGCTGTACCTGAGGTAGGATATGGGTAGCAAAGTTTTAGATGAGCTGAATATCATGGGGTGTGGATGAATAGAGGCCGCCCAGAAGAGCACTGCAATAGTTGAGTCTGGAGCTGATAAAGGCACGGATGAGGGTTTCATCAACAGGTGAACTAAGGTAGGGGCAGTCGTGTGTGAAGTTATGAATGTGGAAACAGACAGTCTTCGTGAGGGCGAAGACATCAAGATTTGAAACAGAGCCCTGGTAGAATAGGATGCAGAGGTTGTGAACAGTTTAATTCAGCCTGAGACGATGGCTAAGCATGGAGATGGAATTAATTGCAACGATACCGAGTTTGCAGCTGGAGAATACCGTCGACGCCTTTCGTCTTCCCAATGTTTCAGTCGAGGAAATTCCAGCTCATCCCAGACTGAATGTCCGTCAAGCAATCCAGCTACATAGAGGCAGTTTCGTGATTGAGAGCGGTGGTGGAAATGTATATCTGCTTGTCGACAACATAATATGTGGAAGCGGACCCCATTTCTATGGATGATGTCAACAAGAAGCAGTATGTAGTTAAGGAACAGTAAGGGGAAAAGGTTGATCCGTGCAGTCCAAAAGAGGTAGCAAGGTGGGGACAGTCAGATAAGCCAGTGTTGCATATCGTCGAGGTATCACAGGATAGTTAGGAGTGGAAACAACCGAGGGAAGTCACACTGAGCATGACAACACAGCAGAGATGTTCGGAGAGCATATTCTGGTCTAGCATGTCAAAAGCTTCAGATAGGTCGTGGACAACGAGAAGGCTTAAGGCAACACTCACAATTAGAAAGCATGTCATTTGTGACTTTGATTAGTAGCTTATTGGTTGCCTTGGTGGTGGAAATTGACCGGAGTGGCATAAACACTTAAACATACATTTTTGTTTCCAAGTTACTTCTTGAACTTGTAGATGGCAAGAGCTTTCTAAAAGACGTTTGCGATTGAGTGCGCCTTTACACTATGAATTTGGTATTCTTGCCAAGCTATCTGCAATGCTGCACAAATGGGGATCGGAGTCCAGTGTGAGCCTGCAGAAGAGTCATTTTCAATGCCATTTGTTTGATCAATTATTTTAATTTATCAGTGGATCTCCAGTTGTTTTGCCCGGGTAAATTCATGGCAAAATAGACTTCCATATGAATGAATCAGTGATATTGTAGGCATAAGTATGAGGATATAGAACTAAAGGCATAGTCGCAGGATAGGGGGTCGGGCACTTAAGACTGAGATGAGGAGGAATTTCTCCACTCAGAGGGCTGTGAAACTTTGGAATTCTCTACCCCAGAGGGCTGGTGATGCTGAGTCGTTGAGTATATTCAAGGCTGAGATAGATTTTTGGACTCCAGGGGAATCAAGGGATATGGGGATCGGGCAGCAAAGTGGAGTTGAGGTTCAACATCAGCCATGATCTGATTGAATGGGGGAGAAGTTTGGAAGGGCCTTATGGACTACTCCTGCTCCTATTATGTTCTTAAGTACTTATTACCAACCACATCTGAAGCGTATGCAGCTCTACTTAGGGGCGTGATAGTGAAACTGCAGTCATGATTGTGGCAGAATTTCCCATAAAACTATGGGTTGAACCTAAGGTTTTGCTCAGTGGTAGATTCCTGGCGTTTGTCAGAAGTGAAGGAGGGAATTGTCATGTTATGCATGGGGCGGGGCTAATTTACCAGTCTTGAAGCATTGCTTTATAATATTCTGAAGGTCCTCTGTACATTCTGAACTTGCTGTTTTGATATTGCTTCCTCGACATCTATCTCTGTATCTATTTCCAACACGCACACCTGTCTCACACAGAGACACACAGAGCGCCTTGTTTTTTTTTAAGTATCCAATCTAAAAATGAAAAACTTTTGAGTGGAATATGCTCGGATGTTCCATCAGTATACAGGACTGAGTGGTACTGATGCATCCTCAGCAATTAGGCGCACTAAATTTGCAGACTGCACAGCCCAAATTCATCACACAGAGTCACCTCTCCGTGCAAAAATATCAATTCTGAATCCAGGCTTTTAGCGGAGGATGGCCTTCAAGTGAAAACTTTAAATAGAAAGAATTACATTGACACAGTGCCTTTCACGATAGCTGGACGTCGCGAAGCGCGTTACAGCCAAAGAAGTATGTTTGAAGTGGAGTCACTGTTGTAAAGCAGGAAACGCGGCAGCCAATTTTCGCACGGCAAGCTCCCACAAATAGCAATGTGAGGTCATAAAATGACAATTCAGAAATTTTAATTAGCAACTTAAAAATATTTAGAAAACATTTTTAGTAATTTGTAAGAATCCTGACGCTATCGTTTTCACTATAAAATACCAGCTAACGTGCGTGACAGAGGCTGTAACAAGTAAGAGAGATATTTTTCCCTTTGAATAATACTATTACAGCGAGACCAGCTGAGGCTGTAGCATTTCCCTTTGAATAATACTATTACAGCGAGACCAGCAGAAGGCTGTTGCAATGGTGCAGGAGGGAGGGGTTCAGATTCCTGAGGCATTGGGCACAGTTCTGCTGCAGGCGGGATCTGTTAAAGATGGATGGGTTGCTCCTCAACAGAGCTGGGACCAATGTCCTCGCGGGGAGGTTAACGACTGCTGTACGGAACGGTTTAAACTAATTTGACAGAGTGGTGCGCACCAGAACGAAACATGAGAGAGGAGAAACAAGGAGCACAGAGGACTGGGAGGGACAAGTAGCACTGGAATACAAAATAGTTCAGAAATAGGAAGTATGAGACAGGGGGAAATGCGAAGCACTCGAAGAGGAGATTGGAGTATTTTTTTATTCGTTCATGGGATGTGGGCATCGCTGGCAAGGCCAGCATTTACTATCCATTCCTAATTGCCCTTGACAAGATACTGATGAGCTGCTTTCTTGAACCGCTGCAATCTGCAGGGTGAAGATTCTCCCACAGTGCTGTTCGGTAGGGAATTGCTGGATTTTGTCCCAGCGACGATGAAGGATTGGCGATATATTTCCAATTTGGGATGCTGTGTAACTTGGAGGGGAACGTGCAGGTGTGTTCTCCCCATGTGCCTGCTGCCCTTGTCCTGATGGAGGTCGCAGGATTGGGAGGTGCTGTCGAAGAAGCCTGGGCGAGTTGCTGCAGTGCATCCTTTGGATGGTAAACACTGCTGCCACGTTGCGCCGGTGGTGAAGGGAGTGAATGTTTAGGGTGGTGAATGGGGTGCCAATCAAGCTGGCTGCTTTGTCCTGGATGGTGTTGAGCTTCTTGAGTGTTGTTGGAGCTGCATTCATCCAGGCAAGTGGAGAGTATTCCATCACACTCCTGATTTGTGCCTTGTAGATGGTGGAAAGGCATTAGGGAGACAGGAGATGAGTCACCCGCCACTGAATACCCAGCCTCTGACCCACCCTTGTAACCACAGTATTTATGTGGCTGGTCCAGTTAAGTTTCTGGTCAATGGTGACCCCCAGGATATCGATGATGGAGGTTTCGGCGATGGTGAATGCCGTTGAATTTCAAGGGGAGGTGGGTAAACTATCTCTTGTTGGAGAAGTTCATTGCCTGACACTTGTCTGGTGCGAATATTACTTGTCACTTATCAGCCCAAGCCTGGATGTTGTCGAGGTCTTGCTGCATGCGGGAACGGACTGCTTCATTATCTGAGGGGATGCGAATGGAACTGAACACTGTGCAATCGTGAGCAAGCATCCCCATTTCTGACCTTATAATGGACGGAAGGTCATTGATGAAGCAGCTGAAGATGGTTGTGCCGAGGACACTGCCCTGATGAACTCCTGCAGCAATGACCTGGGGCTGAAATTTTCGGCCTCCAAAAACCACTTCTTCTTCCTTTGTGCTCGGTACGACTCCAGCCACTGGAGAGTTTTCGCCCTGATCCGCATTGACTTCAATTATAGGAGGGCACCTTGGTGCCATATTCAGTCAAATGCTGCCTTGATGTCAAGGGCAGTCACTCTCACGTCACCGCTGGAATTCAGCTCTTATGTCCAAGTTTGGACCAAGGCTGTAATGAGGTCTGGAGCCGAGAGGCTCTGGCGGAACTCAAACTGAGCATCGTTGCGCAGGTTATTGGTGAGTAAGTGATGCTTGATAGCACTTTCGATGACACCTTCCATCACTTTGCTGATGATTGGGAGTAGACTGATGTGGTGGTAATTAGATAGATTGGATTTGTCCTGCTGTTTGTGGACAGGACATACATGGGAAATTGCATGTGTGTAGATGCATGTAGCATGGTAAATAGGGCTTGTGAGCTTCAGGCTCAAGTCGCCACATCGGGCTATGATACAGTGACAATAACAGAGACTTGTCTCAAAGAACGGGAGGATTGGGTACTTTATATTCCCTGCTAATAGGTATTCAGGAAAGATAGGGAAGAAAAGAATGGAGGAGCTGGTGGCATTATTGATAAAATAAACTATTATACAATGGAAAGGGGTGAAGTAGTTTTGGGGGCAAAGAAAGAATCTACTTGATGAGAATTAAGGAAAAATGTAGGAGCTATTACGTTACTCGGTATATACTATAGGCCACCAAATAGTGGGAAGGAGATAGAGAAGAACATTTGCAGGCAAGTTACAGAAAGATGCAAGAATTATTGTGTACTAATAATGGGGGACTTCAATTATCCCAATATAGACTGGAACAGTAACCGTGTATAGGGCCAAGAGGGGGAGGAATTCCTGAAATGTATCCAAGAGAACTTTCTGGAATAGTCTGTTTCCAGTCCAACCAGGAAGGAAACAATGCTGGATCTAGTTCGGGGGAATGAAGAGGGGAAAGTGGAGCATGTCTCAGTCGGAGAGCATTTGGGGGCACAGTCATCATAATATCATCAGGTTTAGAATAGTTATGGAAAAGGACAAGGAACAATCAATGTGAAAATGCTCAACTGGAGGATGGCAGATTTCAGTGACTTAAAAGTGGATCTTGACCAGATGGATTGAAATCAAAAATTGTTCGGCAAAACATTAATTAAACAATGGCATTTAAGAAGGAGTTGGTTCCGGTACAGAGTAGTCACATGCCCAAGAGGGGGAAAGGAAGTACATCCAAAGCGAGAGCTCCCCAAAGGTATAGACATTAAAATTAAACAGAAAAAGGAGGCTTATGATAAATGGAAAGGTTGATAAAACAGTAGAGAACCAGGCTGGATACAGAAAGTGCAGATGACATCTAAAGAAGGGTATAAGAAGGGCAAAGAAAGAATATGAGAATAGATTAGCAGCTAATAGAAAAGGGAGCCAAAAATATTTTATGAACGTATAAATAGTAAAAAGGTAGTAAAAGGAAAAGTGGGACCGATTATGGACAAAAAAGGAGATCTTCATGTGGAGGCAGAGGCCATGGCTGAGGCACTAAATCAATAGTTCGCAACCGCCTTCAATGGAGAAGAGGATACTGCCATTGTCGCATCAAACGAGGAGCATGTAGCGATACTTCATCGGATAAAAATTGAAAAGAGGGGATACTTAAAAGGTTGGCAGTAACCAAAGTTGAAAAGTCATCCAGTCCAGATGGGATGCATCCAAAGTTCCTGAAGGAAGTAAAGGTGGAAATTGCAGAGGCTCTGTCAATAATCCTCCAATCCTACTTAGAAAAGGGGATACTGCTGGAGGACTGGAGGGCTGCAACTGTAATACTCCCGTTCAAAAAAGGGGAGAAGGATAAACTCAGCAATTACAGGCCAGTCCACCTAATGTTGGTGGTGCGAAAACTTCTGGAGACAATAATCCGGGACAAAATAATTCAGCACTTGAAAAGTATAGCCGAATAAATGAAAGTCAGCACTGATGTCTTAAAGCAAAATCGTGTTTGACTAACTTGATTGAGTCATTTGATGAAGTAACAGAGAGGGTTGATGAGCGTAATGCAGTTGATGTTGTGCATATGGAATTTCAAAAGGCATTTGATAGAGTAACAAATAATAAACTTGTTAGCAAGATTAAAACCCATCGGATTAAAAGGACAGTAGCAGTGCGCATACAAAATTGGCAAGGGGACAAAAACCAGAGAGTTGTGGTGAACAGTTGTTTTTCAGAGTGGAGGGAAATATGCAGTTGTGTTCCTCGGGTTCAGTATTAGGACCACTGCTGTTTTGATATATATTAACGACCTCGAATTGAGCATGGAGGGTATAACTTCAACGTTTGCTGATGACACGAAACTCTAAAATGTAGTAAACAACGTGTAGGATAGCAACAGACTTCAGGAGGACATAGAACAGACTGGTTAAATGGGCAAATGCATGGAAGATCAAATGTGAAGTGTTGCATTTTGGTGGGAAGAATGAAGAGAGGTAATATAAATTAATGGTACAATTTTAAAGGGGGTGCAGGAACAGAGGGTCCTGGGGGTGCACATGCACGAATCTTTGAACTTGGCAGGACAAGTTGAGTAGGCTGTTTAAAAGCATTTGGGATTCAGGGCTTTATTAAAAGAGGCATAAAGTATAAAAGCAAGGAAGTTATGTAAAACCGTTATAAAACAATGGTTAGGCCTCAGCTGGAGTATTGTTTTCAATTCTGGGCACCACATTTTAGGCAGGATGTCAAGGCTTTAGCGAAGGTGCAGAAGAGAGTTACGAGATTGGTGCCAGGGATGAGGGACTTCGGTTATGTGGAGAGACTGGAGAAGCTGAAGTTGTTCTCCTCAGAACAGAGAAGGTTAAGGAGAGCCTTGACAGAGGTGTACAAAATCATGAGCGGTTTTGACAGTGTAAATAAGGGGAAACTGTTTCCAGTGCCAGTAGAGTCGGTAACCACAGGACACGGATTTAATGTGATCGACAAATGAGCCAGAGGCCACATGAGGAAACATTTTTTTACACAGCGAGTTTAAAGATCTGGAATGCACTACCTGAAAGGGTGGTGGAAGCAGCTTCAATTGTAACTTTCAGAAGCAATTTAAAAAATACTTGAAGGTAAAAAATTTACAGAACTATGGGGAAAGAGCAGGGGAATGGGACCAATTGGATAGCTTTTTCAAAGAGCCGGCACAGACATGATGGACCGAATGGTCTCCTCCTGTGTTGTACCTACGATGATACTATGAAATAGTAGGAACTGAACACACTTATAGTTAAATTTTGCGCGCTCCGTGTACCCAACACAATATGAAATGAACAGATTACATACCCAACAAATCAATGTTTTATATCAAGTCTGTAGCAAAGCTGAGAAATTATTTATCTTTGACATCTTCAACTTAATTGCAATATCAATTATTTTTGGAGAATATTAACATTTGAGATAGAGGTATTTTCTGAAACGCGTCAACGTTATCACTGCATGCACTGATAAAACCAAAACTTTTAATTCAGCGTGGCATTAGAAAGAAAGACTTTGTTCTATGAAACGTTACAGTCACTGGTGAATGCATCCCAGGCCCTGAAATTATGCCTTGTGAGACGAACCAGTTTAATATACATGCGATCCAACATGACAACAGCAGCGAAAAGACGAATGACAGAGTGACACATTCATTGAAACTGAAAGTGAATCAAGTCAAAGTCAGCTTTCATGCTAACGTTAATGCAGTATACACTACTCAGGAATGTCACAAAAACGGCAGGTATATTCAGCACCACGGACAAGTAGGATTATAGGAAAAGCAGCAAGCAATTTGGCCGATTCGAACTTCAACTACCAACGTGAGGATTTTGCATATACATAAAACTTACACATTAATTCACTGCATAACAGATAGCTCCTCACTAAAGTGAAATATCTGCGATTGCCAGCATGGAAATTGCTTATAAATTATTTTCTTGTGTTGGTGTCACGGACACCCAAGTCATTGAAAGGCAAGGTAGGATGACAGGGCTTCAGAAATAGAAAATCACTGTTCGATGATTCTGGAGATAAACACACGGTATAACGATAACCTCCAGTCTGAACAGGACCGGTATAATTTACTGGTTCGTTTACTGCAGGTGTCCGATTAAAAGCATCATTCGAATGACTCGGTATGGAACAACAAATAGTCGAGCTGTAGTCTTCAGCAATATTTCCGTCTTGTTTAAACTTCACGACGACTAGAAAAATGATGGTTACAAGAAACAAAAAGGAAGTTGATCCTAAAATAATGACTAAATAACGATTTAGAGGCGAAAAATACTCCGAGAGTCTGGGTGTGTCCGTTCGTTCAGAAGATTTTTCAGTAACATTGGACGAGATTGAAAATAAAATTGTGGCCGTACTTGAGAGACTGGGCTGTCCATTGTCCTTCACACAGATCACAAGTCTTTCTGTGATTATGTCTTTGTCCATTATACTTCGAGTTGCTCTGATTTCCCCAGACTGAAGCCCCACAGTGAACAGATTGAGATCAGTGGCCTCCAACAGTTGATAAGAAAGCCGAGAGTTCTGACCGGAATCAGCATCAGCCGCGGTGACCTTGGTGACCAAGTATCCTGGAAATACTGATTGCGGCGCAATCTCCACTGACGCTGAACTGTTCCACGTTAAAGGTGAAACAATAACTGGAGTATTGTCATTCTGGTCCAAAATAATAACATTCACGATGGCCGTGCTGCTCAGTGGGGGAGATACATCATCTTGAGCTTGGACTTTGATCTGGAAATGTTTCAGTTGCTCATAGTCAAAGGAGCGCAGCGCGTAAATGTTCCCATTTCTTGAGTTAATAGTGACGTAAACAGAGGCAGATACATCGAGAATCTGATTCTCCAGAATGGAATAGGAGACTTCCCCATTCTGATCCAAATCGGAATCTAAAGCAGTAACAGCAAATATCGAAGCACCTGGAGTATTGTTCTCCATCAGATACACATTATATGAGGATTGCGTAAACCTCGGCGCATTGTCATTTATATCAGTTACCGAAACCGAGATGGTTTTACTTGTTAAAAGAGGAGGAGACCCTCCGTCCCAAGCTGAAATGGAGATGTTGTACAGTGGGGCCGTTTCTCGATCCAGAATATCATTGGTAACCAACTTATAATTATTTCTTAAAGAATTTTCAAGCTTAAACGGAATATTCACTGGAATTTGACACTGTACATGTCCATATTCGCCGGAATCTGGATCCGTTATACTGATCAGAGCTAGCACAGTCCCTGGGGGAGCATCTTCCCGCACCGCGCGGGCCACCACTGTCACGTCTAACTCCGGGGCGTTATCATTCGTGTCAATTAATGCGACTACAACTTTGGCGTGTCCTGTCATGCCGACAGAACCATTGTCCACAGCTTGTACATCAAGTTCATAAACACTTGATTCCTCAAAATCCAGTACACCTTGAACTCTGATCTCTCCAGTTGCCGGGTGCAATTTGAACAACTCGCGAATCGATTGGGACACGTGACTTGTGAAAGAATACGTCAGTTCAGCATTGATACCTTCATCTCGATCAGCAGCATTAATTTTTATCACCAATGTACCTTTGGGGGCGTTTTCTGCTACACTCGCCCTGTAGATTTCATGATCGAATAAAGGCGCGTTATCATTGAAGTCCACAACTGTAATGATAATCCGAGTTGTGCCTGATCTCTGAGGAATCCCATCGTCGATGGCCGTCAACACAAGATAAAACGTTGACTGCTGCTCGCGGTCCAAGGACTTCTCTAATAACAGCTCCGCACTTTTACTCCCATCAGTTCTTGTCTGCACTTTGAGGCCGAAGTGCTCGTTTGGACTGATCTGGTAATTGCTGACTGTGTTTGTGCCCACGTCCGGATCGTGCGCGCTCTCGAGAGGAAAGCGCGCTCCTGGCGCAATTATTTCATTAATCTGCAGGGAGAATTCATTTTTCGGGAATCTGGGTGAATTATCATTTATATCTAGTATCTCCACTGCAACAGGATGTATTTCCAAAGGATTGTTGAACATTATTTTAAAGGAAAGGGAACAGGTTGAGCTTTGTCCACAAATCTGTTCTCTGTCGATTCTTTCATTAACAAATAAAATCCCATTCTCCACATTTACCTCCATGTATTGCTTCCTGTCATTAGAGGCCAGCCGAAGCTTGCGAGTCAATAATTCCCAAATGTTTAGTTTTAAATCCTCGGCGATATTCCCAACAAAGGCCCCATGCTTCATCTCCTCGGGAATCGAGTAGCGAATTTGTCCGGTAACAATGTCCGAAGCACAAAGCAGGAAAATAAAAAACGCCCCGCTGCTGATTGTATTCGCCATTGTTCTGGGCTTGATTTTCTGGTAAAATGTCACAATATTTTCCAATAGTTTACACTAACTTGTGTCTTCACCCACAACAATTAGTCGAATATATATTTAAATACTAATTTTGAAGCGAGCAAGGAAAACACTCAACCCGGGCAGCTTTTCTAAACATGTCCGCACAGCAGAAACGCAGGCACCGTCTGTCTCTTCGCTTCGGTTCTGTGTTTCCCTGAAGGGGAGGGGATAGATCTCTTGCAGCATCTCAGCTCCTTATTGGTAGACAGCGACACGAAGAGCCTCAACCAATAACTACAGCAACTGTTCTTAAAGCTATACTGTTTCGAAATTATTTGTAATATAAAGAAACGGAATGTTTCGGAGCTATTAAAATCCCCTCAAAAGCTCATGTAATATTGTAGTTTATTTTGCTGTCTTATTTCTAAAATCGGTGGAATATACTGTAGCAGCAGAAATCCTCAGATTCCTCGCAATAACATCTTCCACATCATCAATAGTCGCTGATAATTCAAATCGATTTGTGATCCTTATAGTCGTACACATATCGTCCGATTTTTTATTGCTCAGTATTTCTTGTAGTTTACCTAATGTAATCTATAGATTACCAGCAGGAGCATCCTGACACATGGGAGGAATCCTCCTGATGTTGGGCAGCGCGGTCCAAGGTCTGAATCAATTTAGTAATACTTGTAAGGATTTTGAGTATTTATTTTAAAAAGCCTTCCAATATATATTTTGAGCCGATGGTTTCAGCTCATATTGAAGTTTTCGAATAGTCTTTTTAGTTGAATTAAGTTCATGATTAATATGTTCAGTTTCTTCAAAATAATTTTTGCATGAAATCAAACATTCGCAAAATATGATTGTATATTTCATTCTGAACAAACGCAGTTAATGTAAAATAAAAAAAGGCATGTTTTCTGTGAATGGGCAATGTCACATAACTAGGAAGTATGTTGGTTCCATTGGCAGTATAGTAATCTTCAGGTCAGATAATAACAGGTCAGTATCGTGTTCTGCATTAAATTTAGACATGGTGCGTCTTTAGCAAATGAACGGGGCTGATTTATTTATGTCCGGGCGGAGAAGTTCTTCATACTCGGTTCCGACATCTTTCAGAGGGCTGATTCCGAAAATTTGAGCCAGGGAGCTTTTTAGGCTCAACTGGATTTTCATTATTTCCAAGACCCAAAACAAAGCGTCGCTCAATTGCCACCAAGTTCATGAAACAGTGTAATTTGTTACTTATATTTGAACCGATAACAGCGCAATTGACTGCTGCAGATGCACTCACAACCTGATTTTTATGCGATGATTACCATGAATTTTCTGTATCGTTATAGAATCATAGGTTCATACAGCACAGAAGGAGGTCATTCAGCCTTTCATTCTTGAGTCCGTACTATGAAAGAACGAACAATAAATTACACTCCCCCATTCTTTCCTCATGGACCTGCAAGGTTTTTTTTCCTCTTCAAGTATTTATCCAATTCCTTTTTGAAAGTTACTGTTGAATCTGCTTCCACCACACTTTCGGGCCGTGCATTTCAGATCATAACAACTCGCTGCCTGAACAAATCTCCTCATCTCCACCTGGTTCTTTAGCCATTGCCTTAAATCTGTGTCCCCTGGTTACCGAGCCTTCTGCCACAGGAATCTGTTTCCAGTTATTTACTTCATCAAAATCCCTCATAATTTTGAACATATATATCCAATTCCTTTTTGAAAGTTACTATTGAATCTGCTTCCACCGCCCTTTCCTGGCAGTGCATTCCAGATCATAACAACTCGCTGCCTAAGCATCACTACTAGGTTCTTTAATCATTGTCTTCAATCGGTGTCCGCCGGTTACTGACCCTCCTGCCAACGGAAACAGCTTCCCCTTACTTACTTTATCAAATCGCCTCATAATTTTGAACACCTCTATCAAATCTCCCCTTAACCTTCGGTGCTCTGAGGAGAACAATCCCAGCTTCTCCAATCGCTCCACATAACTGAAGTCCTTCATCGCTGGTATAGTTGAGGCAAAAATTTGATTCTGAGCCATAGTGACTACTAATTAGGTAGACTATCCTATCATTCAGAATTATAGTGAATGATCGTGAATGAAACTGCAGAGTAAACTGCAACACTCGCCATGCTCAGCCCTCCAATGATACGATAGGCCGTAGAGGATGTTCTAAAAGTTTGTTAATAGGGGCCGTTTATGGCATCGAGGAATTAACATCGGGGTCACTGACCAAATAAGTCAAATTCCATTTTTTTAATGTATTCTCGGATTTTTACTGCTGCTTTGGGGAATGAATTCTAGAACTCTGTCAATTATTGTGAGAAAACTGTATATATATTTATGTGTCAATAAGGGTCTGAGGGGGGGCGATCCTTATATATCTAATAGACAGATGTCTCAAACTCGATACCAAATGAAGTCAATGGAAAACAAAATCTGGCTGCAGAATAATAGACGGCCGAACCTCTACCGCCCATTTTTTTTGCCACCACTTCATCTACCTTGTACTTAGCAGTATAGAGGTGGGAGAATGAGGTTAAGTTGCACTTCGAGAGGACCAGTGCTTTTGAGACAACGGGTGCTGTCCTTGGCTTTCCTCGCACTGGGATTTGGGAGCGCTGGGGACTTGATGGCGCTGCAGTGGGGCTGCTCGAGTTTGGAAGCAATGGTGGGTGTGGGGGGCTGCAGCGGTTCAAGATATATTAATTTTTTGCTCCTAAATCAATGTTGAGAATATATAATTTTTTTATTCGTTCATGGGATGTGTGCATCGCTGGCGAGACCTGCATTTATTGCCCATCCCTAATTGCCCTTGAGTAGGTGGTGGTGAGCCGCCATCTTGAACCACTGCAGTCCGTGTGGTGAAGGTTCTCCCACAGTGCTGTTAGGAAGGGAGTTCCAGGATTTTGACGCAGCGACGATGAAGGAACGGCGATATATTTCCAAGTCGGGATGGTGTGTGACTTGGAGGGGAACGTGCAGTTAGTATTGTTCCCATGTACCTGCTGCTCTTGTCCTTCTAGGTGGTTGAGGTCGCGAGTATGGGAGGTGCTGTCGAAGAAGCCTTGGCGAGTTGTTGCAATGCATCCTGTGGATGGTACACATTGCAGCCACGTTGCGCAGGTGGTGAACGGAGTGAATGTTTAGGGTGGTGGATGGGGTGCCAATCAAGCGGGCTGCTTTGTCCAGGATGGTGTCAACCTTCTTGAGTGTTGTTGGAGCTGCACTCATCCAGGCAAGTGGAAAGTATTCCATCACACTCCTGACTTGTGCCTTGTAGATGGCGCAAAAGCTTTGAGGAGTCAGGGAGTGCGTCACTCGCCGCAGAATACCCAGCCTCTGACCTGCTCTTGTGGCCACAGTATTTATATGGCTGGATCAGTTAAGTTTCTGGTCAATGGTGACCCCCAGGATGTTGATGGTGGGGGATTCGGCCATGGTAATGTCGTTGAATGTCAAGTGGAGGTGGTTAGACTCTCTCTTGTTGGAGATGGTCGTTAGCTGGCACTTGTCTGGCGCGATTGTTAATTGCCACTTATGAGCCCAAGCTTGGATGTTGTCCAGGTCTTGCTGCATGGGGGCTCGGACTGCTTCATTATTTGAGGGGTTGCAAATGGAACTGAACACTGTGCAGTCACCAGCGAACATCCCTATTTCTGACCTTATGATGGAGGGAAGGTCATTGATGAAGCAGCTGAAGATGGTTGGGCATCGGACACTGCCTTAAGTAACTCCTGCAGCAATGTCCTGGGGCTGAGATGATTGACCACCAACAACCACTACCATCTTCTTTTGTGCTAGGTATGACACCAGCCACTGGAGAATTTTCCCCCTGATTCCCATTGACTTCAATTTTAGGAGGGCTCCTTGGTGCCACACTCGATCAAATGCTGCCTTGATGTCAAGGGCAAACACTCTCACCTCACCTCTGGAATTCAGCTCTTTTGTCCATGTTTGGACCAAGGCTGTTATGAGTCTGGAGCCGAGTGGCCCTGATGGAACCCAAACTGAGCATCGGTGAGCACGTTATTGGTGAGTAAGTGCTGCTTGATTACACTGTCGATGACACCTTCCATCACTTTGCTGATGATCGAGAGTGGACTGATGGGGCAGTAATTGGTCAGATTGGATTTGTCCTGCTTTTTGTGGACAGGGCATACCTGGGCAATTTTCCACATTGTCAGGTCGATACCAGTGTTGTAGCTGTTCTGGAACAACTTGGCTGGGGCGCAGCTTGTTCTGGAGCACAAGCCTTCAGCACTACAGCGGGGATGTTGTCGGAGCCCATTGCCTTTGCTGTATCCAGTGCACTCAGCCGTTTCTTGACATCACGTGGAGTGAATCGATTTGGCTGAAGACTGGCTTCCGTGATGGTGGGGATCTCGGGAGGCGGCTGAGATGGATCATCCACTCGGCATTTCTGGCTGAAGATGTTGCAAACGCATCTGCCTTGTCTTTTGCACTCACGTGCTGGACACCGCCATCCTTTTATGTTCAAGATATATTAATTTTTTGCTCTCAAATCAATGTTGAAAATATCATTAATCCACACTTGTCCACGTGACTATTAATGTTGTCCCGGATTATCGTTCCAAACAGCTTGTTTGATCAATTATTTTAATTTAGTAATGGATATCCAGTTGATTTGCCCAGGCAAAGTCAGGGCAAATCCATCTTCCCTCAGAGTGCATTCAGAATATTGAACCCATAGTTATGAAGATCCAAAACTTCTGGAGTTTATGTAGCTCTATCTAGGGCCATGGTGGTGCAACTGCAGTCATCAATGTATGCGTCACATGGAGTGTGTTGCAGATATGTATACAAATATGGGTAGAACATGAGGTTTGTCTCGCTGGTGGTTTCCAGACATCTTTCAGAAGAGAAGGAAGCAAGGTCATGGCATGCATGGGCATGGGGAGTTAATGGGGCGGATAATTCCCCATTCTAGAAGCATTACCTTATAACATTCTGAATTTTACGTTTGATGATTGATTCTGGACATGTATCTCTGCGTCTATCTCTCTCTTAAACACCCATGTATTGTCGCCTGTTAGAAGAGACCAGTCAATAATTCCCAAACGTTTAGTACTAAATACTCGGTGATATTCCCAACAAAGGTTCCATGATCCAGTTCCTCGGGAATCGAGAAGCGACTCTGTCCCGAAACCAGCTCCGACACAGAAAGCAGGAAAATAAATGACGCTAATTTTATTCGCCATAGTTCTGGGCTTGGATTTGTTGCAAATATTGAAATATTTACAAATCGATTATATTAACTCATGTCTTATGCCACAACAATTATTCGAATATATATCTACGTATTAATATTGAACCGAGAAATGCAAAGACTCAGCTTTTCTGAACACGGTCATACAGCATAAAACCAGGCATGGTCTGCTTCTTCGATTCTGTTCTGTGTTTCCCTGGTGGAGGAAGGGCTCGATCTCTTGCACCTTCTCATCTCCTCATTGGTAGACAGTGACACGAAGAACCTCAGCCAGTACCTTCAACAACTATTCTTGAAGCTCGACTGTTTCGAAATTCTTTATAATGTGCCGAAAGTTATATTTACGAGTGTACAATTAAAATTATCCTGACGAGCACGCATGAAAATATTCTTTTATTTTGTCGTGTTATTCTTAAAGTCGATTTAACGTACCATATGCCGTCGAAATTCTGCGGTTCCTGGTGTCATCTTCCACGTCACCAATAGTCGCTGATGGCTTATCGCCATATTGCCATCCTGACAGTCATAGACTGTCTATTATTACTCACTAGCACTTACAATTTACCTGACGCAACCGATACATTACCTGTCGTAACATCCTAATCATAGATCTGCGAAATTACTGACACTGCAGCAGCACCATGCAAGGTCTGAATAAATTTGTCAATATCTGTATGAAATGAGTGCATTTGTATAATAGATGCGTTCAATATACGTTTTGCGAGGATAATTCTAGCTAACATTGTAGCTTTCGAAGAATGTGTTTTAATTTTAATTAAGGTTATGCATTACAGAGACATTTTCCTCACAATAATTTTGCACGAAGTTAATTATTAGCAAAATGTGGTTGTACTTTACCTTCGGAACAAGTGCAGTAATGCAAAATATAAAAAAGTGGTTTCAGTCGACGAAAACATCACATAACTAGATAGCATGCTTGTTCCACTGGCAGAATGACTTTCTTCCAGTCAGATAATAACAGGTGAGCATCGTGCGTCTTTGGCAAGTTGACTTGACTGGTTTATGTTCAGGCTAAGAACTTTATAGTCGTCCGATCCCCAATCTTGTAGGAGAGACTGAATCCGAAACTTCGAGCTGGGGAGCTATTTTGGCTCCATGTGTATTTTCGTTATTTCCAAGACCCAAAGAAAACGTCGATACATTACCACCAACACCAAAAAATAGTGCCATTTGTTCGTTACATTTCAATCTATATCAGCGCAATGGACTGCTAAAGATGTCCATACACCTCGTCTTCTCTTTGCGATAATTGCCACGAGCGCTCTGATTTTGTGACTGAAAGTGTGACGAAGAATTGTGTATATTGCTGTGACAAAAATCTGATTCTCAGCTATAGAGACCAGAAAGTGCGTTCATTAATTTAGATGTTCTGAGTCATTGAGGCGGAAACTGCAGCGCAGACTTTTCCACTCTCTATGTTGGGCCCTTCAAAAACAGCAGAGGCTGTAAAGTATGTTCTGAAAGAGATGTCAAGCAGAATTATGAAAACTTTTTGAAGGGTTTCTGATGCGCAGGCACAATAGTAGGCACGTTTGAAAAGTTTTACATTTTAATATTAATAAAACTGCGCCAGGTTACCACTCTTAGACACATCTTAAATACATACATTAATAATTTTATTGCAAAAAATAATGAACGATTGCGCTCTGTTAAACTGCCGGATTGCACTGATTCTTGGAACATTTTATAATTGTGATTATGTTAATGCATTTATGTTAATCCAGCCAGCCCAATTTTCGGGCGCAGTTTGCGCCCAATTGACAAAGCGTAAATTTAGTGCTATTCGCTTTTCTGTTCACAGATTAAGCTTCGGGCTAAGACTGCATCCTCCACTGTTCACAACATGTCAATCCTTCAGCTTTGCAGAGAGTTTTAATTGAAAATTTAGATTAACAAAAGTAACCTTCCATTACGGTTGCACAACCAGTTCAAAATTATCCCTGAAATGATTGTCCTTTTTCATTCGTTGTATGTTCAATACGTATATATCCTTATTGTTAAATCAATGTTAAAAATATCATGAGTAGGCTTTTGAAGATGCCTCTTTGGTATTTTTACTGAGATCACGAACAACGGTGAAAATGTCCCATGTGCGTTTAGTTGTAAGCCCATTCTTCATAAACGCATTCACAATTCCACAATATTTAGTGCTCAAATGAAATCCCTTCATCTGACGATTTCAACTGATCCACGTACAATACAGTACATATTTTGGAGCTCTTTGGTGGTATCGGATAGCCTATTAAACATCACACAGACGCTCAATGCAAGTAACTATGGCTTTCAATCATTAACACGGTGTCATCTCTATTGAAACATCGCGTACAGAGGTGACATATTATTTGATGACACTGACGTGATAAGCAAGTCATCTGGGTTGTGATCAAATGATTATTATCAAGGTCACATTGACGTTCAATGTCTGGATGCGTATGTTCTGTACTTGAACTGGGATCTGTAAGTCTTTGAGTTTGTCAAGGGAACGCAAAGTATAAGACTACGATCATAAGAGCGGATAGTTATATTTATATTTAGAAGTGGAGTCACAGGCACAAGTGTTGAAAATCAAAGCTTGGTGTGGTGTTATTTATATTAGTAAACTGTTCTGAAGAATAGGAAAGGTGAACAGCAACACCCTGCCTTTATTAGGCGTTTTTCATGCAAAATGTCCGAGGGCATAATCGTTAAAAATGGTGGCTGAGACAAAGAAGTGGCAACTAGAAGGTGTGATCAAAAGTTGGACAAAAAGGTGAGGTTTCGTGAGGATCTTGGAGGAGCAGAGATAGGGGGACATAGTGATGCACTTTCGGAATGTTGGACCGAGGTGGCTGAAGGCACAGCCGCAATGGTAGTGGGGGCATGGGTGAAGGGAAGGGTCTGAAATGGAGGCCAGAGTCGGTGCAATGTATATCCTGGGATGGAGATTGTAGAGGTGAAGGAGGTTGCAGCAATAGGGAAGAGGGACGCCATGAAGAAAGTTGAACATTAGGATGAGAATTTAAAATTTGAGGCGTCGTGGGCGAGGGGTCAATGGAGATCATCGGCAACGGCATCATGGGTGAGCTGTACCTGAGGTAGGATATGGGTCGCAAAGTTTTAGATGAGCTGAATATCATGGGGTGTGGAGGAATAGAGGCCGCCCAGAAGAGCACTGCAATAGTTGAGTCTGGAGCTGATAAAGGCACGGATGAGGGTTTCATCAACAGGTGGACTAAGGTAGGGGCAGTAGTGGGTGAAGTTATGAATGTGGAAACAGACAGTCTTTGTGAGGGGGAAGCAGATTTGAAGCAGAGCTCTGGTAGAATAGAATGCAGAGGTTGTGAACAGTTTAATTCTGCCTGAGACAATGACTAAGCATGGAGATGGAATTAATTGCAAGGATACCGAGTTTGCAGCTGGAGCATACCGTCGACGCCTTTCGTCTTCCCAATGTTTGAGTCGAGGAAATTCCAGCTCATCCCAGACTGAATGTCCGTCAAGCAATCCAGCTGCATCGAGGCAGTTTAGTGATCGAGACCGTTGGTGGAAATGTATATCTGGTTGTCGACAACATAATATGTGGAAGCTGACCCCATTTCTATGGATGATGTCACCAATAATTAGTATGTAGTTAATGAACAGTAAGGGGAAAAGGTTGATCCTTGCAGTCCAAAAGAGGTAGCAAGGCGGGCACAGTCAGATAAGCCAGTGTTGCATATTGTCGAGAAAGCAGAAGATAGTTAAGTGTGGAATCAACCGAGGGAAGTCACACTGAGCATGACAACACAGCAGAGATGTTCGGAGAGCATATTCTGGTCTAGCATGTCAAAAGCTTCAGATAAGTCGTGGACAACGAGATGGGTTAAGGCAACACTCACAATTAGAAAGCATGTCATTTTGGCTTTGCTTGGCAGCTTATTGGTTGCCTTGGTGGTGGAAATTGACCGGAGTGGTTTTAACACTCAAAACTACAATTTTGTTTCCAAGTTACATCTTCCACTTGTAGTTGGCAAGACCTTTCTAAAAGATGTTTGCGATTGAGTGTGCCTTTACACTATGAATTTGGTATTCTCGCCAAGCTATCTGCAAGGCTGTACAAATGGTGATCGGAGTCCAGTGTGAGCCTGCAGAAGAGCCATTTTCAATGCCATTTATTTAATGAATAATTTTAATTTATCAGTGGATCTCCAGTTGTTTACCCCTGGTAAAGTCATGGCAAAATAGACTTCCCTCAGGATGAATCAGTGAAATTGTAGGCATAAGTATGAGGATCTAGAACTAAAGGCATAGTCGCAGGATAAGGCGTCAGTCACTTAAGACTGAGATGAGAAGGAATTTCTCCACTCAGAGGGCTGTGAATCTTTGGAATTCTCTACCCAAGAGGGCTGGTGATGCTGAGTCGTTGAGTCTATTCAAGGCTGAGATAGATTTTTGGACTCTAGGGGAATCAAGAGATATGGGGATCGGGCAGCAAAGTGAAGTTGAGGTTCAACATCAGCCATGATCTGATTGAATGGCGGAGGAGGTTCGAGGGGCCGTATGGACTACTCCTGCTCCTATTATGTTCTTAAGTTCTTATTATCCACCACATCTGAAGCTTATGCAGCTCTACTTAGGGGCGTGATAGTGCAACTTGCAGTCATGATTGTCTGTGGCAGAATTTCCCATAAAACTATGGGTTGAACCTAAGGTTTTGCTCACTGGTGGATTCCTGGCATTTGTCAGAAGTGAAGGAGGGATTGTCATGTTATGCATGGGGCGGGGCTAATTTACCACTCTAGCAGCATTGCTTTATAATATTCTGAAGGACCTCTGTACATTCTGAACTTGCTGTTTTGATATTGCTTCCTCGACGTCTATCTCTGTATCTATTTCCAACACGCACACCTGTCTCACACACAGACACACAGAGCGCCTTGTTTCTTTTAAGTATCCAATCTAAAAATGAAAAACTTTTGAGTGGAATATGCTCGGATGTTCCATCAGTATACAGGACTGAGTGGTACTGATGCATCCTCAGCAATTAGACGCACTAAACCTGCAGAGTGCACAGCTCAAATTCATCACACAGAGTCACCTCTGCGTGCAAAAAGATGAATTCTAAATCCAGGCTTTTAGCAGAGGATGGCCTTCAAGTGAAAACTTTAAAACGAAAGACTTGCATTTCACGATAACTGGACGTCGCAAAGCGCGTTACAGCCAATTAAGTACTTTTGAAGTGGAGTCACTGTTGTAAAGCAGGAAACGCGGCAGCCAATTTTCGCACGGCAAGCTCCCACAAATAGCAATGTGAGGTCTTAAAATGACAATTCAGAAATTTTAATAGCAACTTTAAAAATATTTAGAAAACATTTTGAGTAATTTGTAAGAATCCTGAAGCTATCGTTTTCACTATAAAATACCAGCTAACGTGCTTGACAGAGGATGTAACAGGGAAGAGAGATATTTTTCCCTTTGAATAATACTATTACAGCGAGACCAGCAGAAGGCTGTAGCAATGGTGCAGGAGGGTGGGATTCACATTCCT
This sequence comes from Heptranchias perlo, assembly GCF_035084215.1. Taxonomy (NCBI): domain Eukaryota; kingdom Metazoa; phylum Chordata; class Chondrichthyes; order Hexanchiformes; family Hexanchidae; genus Heptranchias; species Heptranchias perlo. Next base: position 8,160,513 of record NC_090338.1, on the reverse strand, counting down.
GAGGCATTGGGCCCAGTTCTGCGGCAGGCGGGATCTGTTAAAAATGGATGGGTTGCTCCTCAACAGAGCTGGGACCAATGCCCTCGCGGGGAGGTTAACTAGTGCTGTACGAGAGGGTTTAAACTAATTTGGCAGGGCGGTGGGCACCAGAACGAAACACTAGAGAGGAGAAACAAGGAGCACAGAGGACTGGGAGGGACAAGTAGCACTAGAATAAAAAATAGTTCAGACATAGGAAGTATGTGACAGGGGAAAATGCGAAGCACTCGAAGAGGAGATTGGAGTATTTTTTATATTCGTTCATGGGATGTGGGCATCGCTGGCAAGGCCAGCATTTACTACCCATCCCAAATTGCCCTTGACAAGATGCTGGTGAGCTGCCTTCTTGAACCGCTGCAATCTGTAGGGTGAAGGTTCTACCACATTGCTGTTAGGAAGGGAGTTCCAGAATTTTGACCCAGCAACGATGAAGGATTGGCGATATATTTCCAAGTTCGGATGGTGTGTGACTTGGAGGGGAATGTGCAGGTTGTGTTCGCCCCATGTGCCTGCTGCCCTTGTCCTTCAAGATGATAGAGGTCGCAGGATTTGGAGGTGCTGTCAAAGAAGCCTGGGCGAGTTGCTGCAGTGCATCCTGTGGATGGTACACACTGCAGCCACGTTGCGCCGGTGGTGAAGTGAGAGAATGTTTAGGGTGGTGGATGGGGTGCCAATCAAGCGGGCTGCTTTGTCCTGGATGGTGTTGAGCTTCTTGAGTGTTGTTGGAGCGGCATTCATCCAGGCAAGTGGAGAGTATTCCATCACACACCTGACTTGTGCCTTGTAGATGGTGGAAAGGCTTTGGGGAGTCAGGAGATGAGTCACTCGCCACTGAATACCCAGCCTCTGACCCACCTTTTTAGCCACTGTATTTATGTGGCTGGTCCAGTAAAGTTTCTGGTCAATGGTGATCCCCAGGATGTTGATGGTGGAGGATTCGGCGATGGTGAATGCCGTTGAATGTCAAGGGGAGGTGGTTAGACTCTCTCTTGTTGGAGAAGGTCATTGCCTGACACTTGTCAGGAGTAAATGTTACTTGCCACGTATCAGCCCAAGCCTGGATGTTTTCCAGGTCTTGCTGCATGCGGGCATGGACTGCTTCATTATCTGAGGGATTGCGATTGGAACTGAATACTGTGCAATCGTCAGCAAGCATCCCCAACTCTGACCTTATGATGGACGGAAGGTCATTGATGAAGCAGCTGAAGATGGTTGGGCCTAGGACACTGCCCTGAAGAACTCCTGCAGCATGACCTGGGGCTGAAATATTAGGCCTCCAAAAACCACTTCCTCTTCCTTTGTGCTAGTTATGACTCCAGCCACTGCAGAGTTTTCCCCCTGATTCGCATTGACTTCAATTTTACGAGGGCACCTTGGTGCCATATTCAGTCAAATGCTGCCTTGATGTCAAGGGCAGTCACTCTCACCTCACCTCTGAAATTCAGCTCTTTTGTCCAAGTTTGGACCAAGACTGTAATGAGGTCTGGAGCCGAGAGGCTCTGGCGGAACCCAAACTTAGCATCGGTAAGCAGGTTATTGGTGAGTAAGTGCTGCTTGCTTGTACTGTCGATGAAACCTTCCATCACTTTGCTGATGATTGAGAGTTGACTGATGTGGTGGGAATTGGATAGATTGGATTTGTCCTGCTTCTTGTGGACAAGACATACCTGGGCAATTGCATGTGCGTAGATGCATGTAGCATGGTAAATAGGGCTTGGGAGCTTCAGGCTCAAGTCGCCACATCGGGCTATGTTATAGTGACAATAACAGAGACTTGTCTCAAAGAAAGGGAGGATTGGGTACTTTATATTCCCTGCTAATAGGTATTCAGGAAAGATAGGGAAGAAAAGAAAGGAGGGACTGGTAGCAGTATTAATCAAAGAAACTATTATGCAATGGAAAGGGGTGATGTAGTTTTGGGGGCAAAGAAAGAATCTACTTGATTAGAATTATGGAAAAATGGAGGAGCTATTAGGTTACTCGGTGTATACTATAGGCCACCAAATAGTGGGAAGGAGATAGAGAAGAACATTTGCAGGCAAGTTACAGAAAGATGCAAGAATTATTGTGTACTAATAATGGGGGTCTTCAATTATCCCAATATAGACTGGAACAGTAACCGTGTATAGGAACAAGAGGGGGAGGAATTCCTGAAATGCGTCCAAGAGAACATTCTGGAATAGTGTGTTTCCATTCCAACCAGGAAGGAAACAATGCTGGATCTAGATCTGGGGAATGAAGTGGGAAAGTTGGAGTACATCTCAGTGGGAGAGCATCTGGGGGCACAGTCATCATAATATCATCAGGTTTAGAATAGTTATGGAAAAGGACGAGGAATAATCAATGTGAAAATGCTTAACTGGAGGATGGCAGATTTCAGTGACTTAAGAGGGGATCTTGACCAGATGGATTGGAATCAAAAATTGTTCGGCAAACCATTAATTAAACAATGGCATTTAAGAAGGAGTTGGTTCCGGTACAGAGTATTCACATGCCCAAGAGGGGGAAAGGAAGGACATCGAAAGCGAGAGCTCCCCAAAGGTATAGACATTAAAGTTAAACAGAAAAAGGAGTCTTATGACAAATGTAAGGTTGATAATATAGTAGAGAACCAGGTTGGATACAGAAAATGCAGATGACATCTCTAGAAGGGTATAAGAAGGGCAAGGAAAGATTATGACAATTGATTAGCAGCTGACAGAAAAGGGAGCCAAAAATATTTTATAAACGTATCAATAGTAAAAAGGTAGTAAAAGGAAGCGTGGGACTGATTATGGACAAAAAAGGAAATCTTCTTGTGGAGGCAGAGGCACTAAATCAAGACTTAGCATCTGCCTTCACTGGAGAAGAGGATACTGCCATTGTAGCAGTAAAGGAGGAGCATGTAGCGATATGTCACAGGATAAAAATTGAAAAGAGGGGATACTTAAAAGATTGGCAGTAATCAAAGTAGAAAAGTCATCCAGTCCAGATGGGATGCATCCAAGGTTCCTGAAGGAAGTAAAGGTGGAAATTGCAGACGCTCTGTCCAGAATCCTCCAATCCTCCTCAGAAATGGGGATGGTGCTGGAGGACTGGAGGGCTGCAACTGTTACACTCCTGTTCAAAAAAGGGGAGAAGGATAAACTCAGCAATTACAGGCCAGTCCACCTCATGTTGGTGGTGCGAAAACTTCTGGAGATAATAATCCGGGACAAAATAATTCAGCACTTGGAAAAGTATAGCCTAATAAATGAAAGTCAGCACTGATTTCTTAAAGCAAAATCGTGTTTGACTAACTTGATTGAGACCGTTGATGAAGTAACGGAGAGGGTTGATTAGCGTAATGCGGTTGATGTTGTATATATGGAATTTCAAAAGGCATTTGATAGAGTAACAAATAATAAACTTGTTAGCAAGATTAAAACCCATCGGATTGAAAGGACAGTAGCAGTGCGGATACAGAATTGGCAAGGGGACGAAAACCAGAGAGTTGTGGTGAACAGTTGTTTTTCAGAGTGGAGGGAAATATGCAGCTGTGTTCCCAGGGTTCAGTATTAGGACCACTGCTGTTTTGATATTTATTAACGACCTGGAATTGAGTATGGAGGGTACAGCTTCAACGTTTGCTGATGACACGAAACTCGAAAATGTAGTAAACAACGTAGAAGATAGCAACAGACTTCAGGAGGACATAGAACAGACTGGTTAAATGGGAAAATGCATGGCAGATGAAATGTGAAGCGTTGCATTTTGGTGGGAAGAATAAAGCGAGGTAATATAAACTTATGTTAAAGGGGGTGCAGGAACAGAGGGACCGGGGGGTGCACAAACAATAATCTTTGAAGTTGGCAGGACAAGTTGAGTCGGCTCTTAAAAAGTATATGTGATCCTGGGCTTTATTAATAGAGGCATAAAGTATAAAAGCAAGGACATTATGTAAAACCGTTATAAAACAATGGTTAGGCCTCAGCTGGAGTATTGTTTTCAATTCTGGGCATCACATTTTAGGCAGGATGTCAAGGCTTTAGCGAGGGTACAGAAGAGATTTACTAGATTGGTGTCAGGGATGAGGGATTTCGCATATGTGGAGAGACTGGAGAAGCTGAAGTTGTTCTCCTCAGAGCAGAGAAGGTTAAGGAGAGACTTGACAGAGGTGTCCAAAATCATGAGCGGTTTTGACAGAGTAAATAAGGGGAAACTGTTTCCAGTGCCAGTAGAGTCGGTAACCACAGGACACGGATTTAATGTGATCGACAAATGAGCCAGAGGCCACATCAGGAAACATTTTTTTACGCAGAGAGTTTAAAGATCTGGAATGCACTACCTGAAAGGGTGGTGGAAGCAGCTTCAATTGTAACTTTCAGAAGCAATTTAAAAAATACTTGAAGGTAAAAAATTTACAGAACTATGGGGAAAGAGCAGGGGAATGGGACCAATTGGATAGCTTTTTCAAAGAGCCAGCATAGACGTGATGGGCAGAATGGTCTCCTCCTGTGTTGTACGTACGAAGATACAATGAAATAGTAGGAACTGAGCACACCTATACTTAAATTTTGCGCGCTCCGGGTACCCAACACAATATGAAATGAACAGATTCCATACCCAACAAATCAGAGTTTTATATCAAGTCTGCAGCAAAGCTAAGAAATTATTTATCTTTGACATCTTCAACTGAATTGCTATATAATTTATTTTTGCAAAATATTAACATTTGAGATAGAGGTATTTACTGAAACGCATCAACGTTAACACTGCATGCACTGATGAAAACAAAGATTTTAATTCAGCGTGGCATTAGAAAGAAAGACTTTGTTCTATGAAACGTTACAGTCACTGGTGAATGCATCCCAGGCCCTGAAATTATGCCTTGTGATACTAACCAGTTTAATATACATGCGATCCAACATGACAACAGCAGCGAAAAGACGAATGACAGAGTGACACATTCATTGAAACAGAAAGTGAATCAAGTCAAAGTCAGCTTTCATGCGAACGTTAATGCAGTATACACTACTCAGGAATGTCACAAAAATGGCAGGTTTATTCAGCACTACGGACAAGTAGGATTATAGGAAAAGCAGCAAGCAATTTGGCCTATTGGAACTTCAACTACCAACGTGAGGATTTTGCATGTACATAAAACTTACACATTAATTCACTGCATAACAGATAGCTCCTCACTAAAGTGAAATATCTGCGATTGCCAGCATGGAAATTGCTTATAAATTATTTTCTTGTGTTGGTGTCCCGGACACCCAAGTCATTGAAAGGCAAGGTAGGATGACAAGGTTTTAGAAATAGAAAATCACTTTTGGATGATTCTGGAGATAAACACACGGCATAACGATAACCTTCAGTCTGAACAGGCCCGGTATAATTTACTGGTTCGTTTACTGCAGGTCTCCGATTAAAAGCATCATTCGAATTGCTCCGTATGGAACAACAAATAGAAGAGCTGTAGTCTTCAGCAATATTTCCGTCTTGTTTAATTTTCACGACGACTAGAAAAATGATGGTTACAAGAAACAAAAAGGAAGTTGATCCTAAAATAATGACTAAATAACGATTTTAAGGCGAAAAGTACTCCGAGAGTCTGGGTGTGTCCGTTCGTTCAGAAGATTTTCCAGTAACATTGGACGAGATTGAAAATGAAATTGTCGCCGTACTGGAGAGACTGGGCTGTCCATTGTCCTTCACACAGATCACAAGTCTTTCTGTGATGATGTCTTTGTCCATTACACTTCGAGTTGCTCTGACTTCCCCAGAGTGAAGCCCCACAGTGAACAGACTGGGATCAGTGGCCTCCAACAGTTGATAAGAAAGCCGTGAGTTCTGACCGGAATCGGCATCAGCCGCGGTTACCTTGGTGACCAAGTATCCTGGAAATACTGATTGCGGGGCAATCTCCACTGACGCTGAACTGTTCCAGGTTAACGGTGAAACAATAACTGGAGCATTGTCATTCTGGTCCAAGATAATAACATTCACGATGGCCATGCTGCTCAGTGGGGGAGATACATCATCTTGAGCTTGAACTTTGATCTGGAAATGTTTCAGTTGCTCAGAGTCAAAGGAGCGCAGCGCGTAAATGGTCCCATTTCTTGAGTTAATAGTGACGTAAGCAGACGCAGATGCATCTAGAATCTGATTCTCCAGAATGGAATAGGAGACTTCCCCATTCTGATCCAAATCGTAATCTAAAGCAGTAACAGCAAATATAGAAGCACCTGGAGTATTGTTCTCCATCAGATACACATTATATGAGGATTGCGTAAACCTCGGCGCATTGTCATTTATATCAGTTATCGAAACCGAGATGGTTTTACTTGTTAAAAGAGGAGGAGACCCCCCGTCCCAAGCTGAAATGGAGATGTTGTACAGTGGGGCCGTTTCTCGATCCAGAATATCATTGGTAACCAACTTATAATTATTTCTTAAAGGATTTTCAAGCTTAAACGGAATATTCACTGGAATCTGACACTGTACATGTCCATATTCGCCGGAATCTGGATCCGTTATACTGATCAGAGCTAGCACAGTCCCTGGGGGAGCATCTTCCCGCACCGCGCGGGCCACCACTGTCACGTCTAACTCCGGGGCGTTATCATTCGTGTCAATTAATCCGACTACAACTTTGGCGTGACCTGTCATGACGACAGGACCATTGTCCACAGCTTGTACATCAAGTTCATAAACACTTGATTCCTCAAAATCCAGTACACCTTCAACTCTGATCTCTCCAGTTGCCGGGTGCAATTTGAACAACTCGCGAATCGCTTGGGAGACATGACTTGTGAAAGAATACGTCAGCTCAGCATTGATACGTTCATCCAGATCAGCTGCATTAATTTTTATCACCAATGTACCTTTGGGGGCGTTTTCTGCAAAACTCGCCCTGTAGATTTCATGATCGAATAATGGCGCGTTATCATTGACGTCCACAACTGTAATGATAATCCGAGTTGTGCCTGATCTCTGAGGAATCCCATCGTCAATGGCGGTCAATACAAGATGAAAGGTTGGCTGTTGTTCGCGGTCCAAGGACTTCTCTAATAACAGCTCCGCACTTTTACTCCCGTCGCTTCTTGTCTGTACTTTGAGGCCGAAGTGCTCGTTTGGACTGATCTGGTAATTGCTGACTGTGTTTGTGCCCACGTCCGGATCGTACGCGTTCTCGAGAGGAAAGCGCGCTCCTGGCGCAATTAATTCATTAATCTGCAGGGAGAATTCATTTTTCGGGAATCTGGGTGAATTATCATTTATATCTAGTATCTCCACTGCAACAGGATGTATTTCCAAAGGATTATTGAGCATTATTTTAAAAGAAAGGGAGCAGGTTGAGCTTTGTCCACAAATCTGTTCTCTGTCGATTCTTTCATTAACAAATAAAATCCCATTCTCCACATTTACCTCCATGTATTGCTTCCTGTCATTAGAGGCCAGCCGAAGCTTGCGAGTCAATAATTCCCAAATGTTTAGTTTTAAATCCTCGGCGATATGCCCAACAAATGCCCCATTCTTCATCTCCTCGGGAATCGAGTAGCGAATTTGTCCCGTAACAAAGTCCGATGCACAAAGCAGGAAAATAAAAAACGCCACGCTGCTGATTGTATTCGCCATTGTTCTGGGCTTGATTTTCTGGTAAAATGTCACAATATTTTCCAATAGTTTACATTAACTTGTGTCTTAACCAACAACAATTAGTCGAATATATATTTAAATACTGATTTTGAAGCGAGAAAGGCAAACACTCAACCTGGGCTGCTCTTCTAAACATGTCCGCACAGCAGAAACGCAGGCACCGTCTGTCTCATCGCTTCGGTTCTGTGTTTCCCTGAAGAGGAGGGGCGAGATCTCTTGCAGCATCTCAGCTCCTTATTGGTAGACAGCGACACGAACAGCCTCAACCAATAACTACAGCAACTGTTCTTAAAGCTATACTGTTTCGAAATTATTTGTAATGTAAAGAAACGGAATGTTTAGGAGCTATTAAAATCCCCTCAAAAGCTCATGGAATATTTTAGTTTATTTTGCTGTCTTATTTCTAAAATCGGTATAATATACTGTAGCAGCAGAAATGCTCAGATTCCTCGCAATAACACCTTCCACATCATCAATAGTCGCTGATAATTTGTGATACTGATAGCCGTACATATATCGTCCGATATATTATTACTCAGTATTCCCTGTAGTTTACCTAATGTTATCCATCGCTGAGCATTAGGAGCATCCTGACACATGGGAGAAAACTTCCTGATGTAGGGTAGCGCCGTCCAAGGTCTGAATAAATTTAGTAATACTTGTGAGGACTTAGAGTATTTATTTTAAAAAGCCTTCCAATATATATTTTGAGACGATGATTTTAGCTCATATTGAAGTTTTCGAATAGTCTTTTTTATTTGAATTAACTTCATGATTAATATGTTCCGTTTCTTCAAAATTAGTTTTGCATGAAATTAAACATTCGCAAAATATGATTGTATATTTCATTCTGAACAAATGCAGTTAATGTAAAATAAAAAAGGCATGTTTTCAGTAAATGGGCAATGTCACATAACTAGGAAGTATGTTGGTTCCATTGGCAGTATAGTAATCTTCAGGTCAGATAATCACAGGTCAGTATCGTATTCTGCATTAAATTTAGACATGGTGCGTCTTTAGCAAGTGAACAGGGATGATTTTTTTATGTCCGGGCGGAGAAGTTCTTAATACTCCGTTCCTACATCTTTTAGAAGGCTGATTCCGAAAATTAGAGCCAGGGAGCTATTTTAGCTCCAACTGGATTTTCATTATTTCCAAGACCCAAAACAAAGCGTCGCTCAATTGCCACCAACTTCATGAAACACTGAAGCTTGTTACTTATATTTGAACCTATAACAGCGCAATTGACTGCTGCAGATGCACTCACAACCTGATTTTTATGCGATGATTACCATGAATTTTCTGTATCGTTATAGAATCAGAGGTTCATACAGCACAGAAGGAGGCCATTCAGCCTTTCATTCTTGAGTCCGTACTTTGAAAGAACGAACAATAAATTACACTCCCCCACTCTTTCCTCATAGACCAGCAAGGTTTTTTTTTTCCTTTTCAAGTATTTATCCAATTCCTTTTTGAAAGTTACTGTTGGATCTACTGCCACCACACTTTCGGGCCGTGCATTTCAGATCATAACAACTCGCTGCCTGAACAAATTTCCTCATCTCCACCTGGTTCTTTAGCCATTGTCTGAAATCTGTGTCCTCTGGTTACCGACCCTTCTGCCAGTGGAAACTGTTTCCCGTTATTTACTTCATCAAAATCCCTCAAAGTTTTGAACAGAGATATCCAATTCCTTTTTGAAAGTTACTATTGAATCTGCTTCCACCGCCCTTTCCGGGCAGTGCATTCCAGATCATAACAACTCGCTGCCTAAGCAAATCTCCTCATCTCTACTCGGTTCTTTAGCCATAGTCTTAAATCGGTGTCACCCTGTTACTGTCCCTCCTGCCAGTGGAAACAGCTTCCCCTTGCTTACTTTATCAAAACGCCTCATAATTTTGAACACCTCTATCAAATCTCCCCTTAACCTTCGGTGCTCGAAGGAGAACAATCCCAGCTTCTCTAGTCGCTCCACATAACTGAAGTCCTTCAGTACTGGTATAGTTGAGGCAAAAATCTGATTCTGAGCCATAGGGACTACTAATTAGGTAGACTATCCTATCATTCAGAATTATAGTGAATGATCGTGAATGAAACTGCAGAGTAAACTGCACCACTCGCCATGCTCAGCCCTCCAATGATACGAGAGGCCGTAGAGGATGTTCTAAAAGTTTGTTAATAGGGGCCGTTTATGGCATCGAGGAATTAATATCGGGGTCACTGACCAAATAAGGCAAATTCCATTTTTTTAATGTATTCTCAGATTTTTACTGCTGCTTTGGGGAATGAATTCTAGAACTCTGCCAATTATTCTGAGAAAACTGTATATATATTTATGTGTCAATAAGGGTCTGAGGGGGGCGATCCTTATATATCTAATAGACAGATTTCTGAAACTCGATACCAAATGAAGTCACTGGAAAGCAAAATCTGGCGGTAGAATAATAGACGGCCAAAATTCTACCGCCCATTTTTTTTTGCCTGCACTTTATCTACCTTGTACTTAGCAGTATAGAGGTGGGAGAATGAGGTTAAGTTGCACTTCGAGACGACCAGTGCTTTTGAGACAACGGGCGCTGCCCTTGGCTTTCGTCGCACAGGGATTTGGGAGCGCTGGGCACTTGACGGCGCTGCAATGGGGCTGCTGGAGTTTGGAAGCACTGGTGGGTGTGGGGGGCTGCAGCGGTTCAAGATATATTAATTTTTTGCCCCGAAATCAACGTTGAAAATATCATTTTATTTTATTCGTTCATGGGATGTGGGCGTCGCCGGCGAGGCAGGCATTTATTGCCCATTCCTAATTGCCCTTGAGAAGGTAGTGGTGAGCCACCTTCTTGAACCGTTGCAGTCCGTGTGGTGAAGGTTCTCCGACAGTGCTGTTAGGAAGGGAGTTCCAGGATTTTGACCCAGCGACGATGACGGAACGGCGATATATTTCCAAGTCGGGATGGTGTGTGACTTGGAGGGGAACGTGCAGGTGGTATTGTTCCCATGTACCTGCTGCTCTTGTCCTTTTATGTGGTAGCGGTCGCGGGTTTGGGAGGTTCTGTCAAAGAAGCCTTGTCGAGTTGCTGCAATGCATCCTGTGGATGGTACACACTGCAGCCACAGTGCGCCGGTGCTGAAGGGAGTGAATGTTTAGGGTGCTGGATGGGGTGCCAATCAAGCGGGCTACTTTGTCCTGGATGGTGTCAAGCTTCTTGAGTGTTGTTGGAGCTGCACTCATCCAGACAATTGGAGAGAATTACATCATACTCCTGACTTGTGCTTTGTAGATGGTGCAAAAGCTTTGAGGAGTCAGGGATTGCGTCACTCGCCGCAGAATACCCAGCCTCTGGCCTGCTCTTGTAGCCACAGTATTTATATGGCTGGTCCAGTTAAGTTTCTGGTCAATGGTGACACCCAGGATGTTGATGGTGGGGGATTCGGCGATGGTAATGCCGTTGAATGTCAATTGGAGGTGGTTAGACTCTCTCTTGATGGAGATGGTCATTGGTTGGCACTTGTCTGGCACGAATGTTACTTGTCACTTATCAGCCCAAGGCTCGATGCTGTCCAGGTCTTGCTGCATGCGGACTCAGACTGCTTCATTATTTGAGGGGTTGCAAATGGAACTGAACACTGCGCAGTCATCAGCGAACATCCCCATTTCTGACCTTAGGATGGAGGGTATGTCATTGATGAAGCAGCTGAAGATGGTTGGGCATAGGACACTGCCCTAAGGAACTCCTGCATGCATGTCCTGGGGCTGAGATGATTGGGCAACAACAACCACTACCATCTTCCTTTGTGCGAGGTATGACTCCAGCCACTGGAGGGTTTTCCCCCTGATTCCCATTGACTTCAATTTTACTCGGGCTCCTTGGTGCCACACTCGGTCAAATGCTGCCTTGATGTCAAGGGCAGTTACTCTAACCTCGCCTCTGGAATTCAGCTCTTTTGTCCATGTTTGGACCAAGGCTGTAATGAGGTCTGGAGCCGGGTGGTCCTGACGGAACCCAAACTGAGCATCGGTGAGCATGTTATTGGTGAGTAAGCGCCGCTTGATTACACTGTCGATGACACCTTCCATCACTTTTCTGATGATCGAGAGCGAACTGATGGGGTGGTAATTGGTCGGATTGGATTTGTCCTGCTTTTTGTGGACAGGACATACCTGCGCAATTTTCCACATTGTCGGGTAGATGCCAGTGTTGTAGCTGTACTGGAACAGCTTGGCTAGAGGCGCAGCTAGTTCTGGAGCACAACCCTTCAGCACTACAGCTGAGTTGTTGTCGGGGCCCATAGTCTTTGCTGTATCCACTGCACTCAGTCGTTTCTTAATATCACGTGGAGTGAATCGAATTGCGTGAAGACTGGCTTCTGGCTGAAGATGATGCAAACGCTTCAGCCTTGTCTTTTGCACTCACCTGCTGGACTCCGCCATCCTTTTATGTTCAAGATATATTAATTTTTTTCTCGTAAATCAATGTTGAAAATGTCATCAATCCACACTTGTCCAAGTGACTATTAATGTTGTCCCGGATTATCGTTCTTAAGAGCTTGGTTGCTCAATTATTTTAATTTAGTAGTGGATATCCAATTGATTTGCCCAGGCAAAGTCAGGGCAAATCAATCTTCCCTCAGAGTGAATTAATAATATTGTAGCCATAGTTATGAAGATCCAAAACTTCTGCAGCTTATGTCGCTCTATCTCGGGCCACGGTTGTGCAACTGCAGTCAGATGGAGTGTGTTGCAGATATGTATACAACAATGGGTAGAACATGAGGTTTTTCTCGGTGGTGGTTTCCTGTATCTGTCAGAAGTGAAGGAGGCAAGGTCATGGTATGCATGGGCACGGGGAGTTGCGGGGGCGGATAATTCGCCATGCTAGCAGCATTACCTTGTAACATTCTCAGGGACCTCTCTACATTCTGAATTTTCTGTTTGATGATTGCTTCTGGACATGTATCTCTGTGTCTAACTCTCTCTTACACATCCATGTATTGTCGCCTGTTATCGGAGACCAGTCAATAATTCCCAAACATTTAGTACTAAATCTTCGGTGATATACCCAAAAAAAGGTTCCATGATCCAGTTCCTCGGGAATCGAGAAGCGACTCTGTCCCGAAACCAGCTCCGACACAGAAAGCAGGAAAATAAATGACGCCCTGCTGCTAAATTTATTCGCCATAGTTCTGGGCTTGGATTTGTTGCAAATATTGAAATATTTGCCAATCGATTATATTAACTCATTTCTTATGCCACAACAATTTTTCGAATATATATCAACGTATTAATATTGAACCGAGAAATGCAAAGACTCAGCTTTTCTGAACACTGTCACACAGCATAAAACCAGGCATGGTCTGCTTCTTCGATTCTGTTCTGTGTTTCCCTGGCGGAGGAAGGGTTCGATCTCTTGCAGCGTCTCATCTCCTCATTGGTGGACAGTGACACGAAGAACCTCAACCAGTACCTCCAACAACTATTCTTGAAGATCAACTGTTTCGAAATTCTTCATAATGTACCGAAAGTTATATTTACGAGTGTACAATTAAAATTATCCTGACGAGCACGCATGAAAATGTTATTTTATTTTGTCGTGTTATTCTTAAAGTCGATTTAACGTACTATATGCAGTCGGAATTCTGCGGTTCCTGGCGTCATCTTCCACGTCACCAATAGTCGCTGATGGCTTATCGCCATATTGCCATCCTGACAGTCACAGACTGTCTATTATTACTCACTAGCACTTACGATTTACCTGACGCAACTTATACATTACCTGTCGTAACATCCTAATCATAGATCTGCGAAATTACTAACACTGCAGCAGCAACTTGCAAGGTCTGAATAAATTTGTCAATATTTGTATGAAATGAGTGCATTTGTATAATAGATGCGTTCAATATAAGTTTTGCGATGATACTTCCAGCTAACATTGGAGTTTTCGAAGAATGTGTGTTTATTTTAATTAAGGTTATGCATTACAGGTCCATTTTCCTCACAATAATTTTTCACGACGTTAATTTTCAGCAAAATGTGGTTGTACGTTTCCTTCGGAACAAGTGCAGTAATGCAAAATATAAAAAACAGTGTTTTCAGTCGACGAAAACATCACATAACTGGATAGCATGATTGTTCCACTGGCAGAATGACTTTCTTCCAGTCAGACAATAACAGGTTAGCATCGTGCGTCTTTAGCAAGTTGACTTGACTGGTTTATGATCAGGCTAAGAACTTTATAGTCGTCCGATCCTCAATCTTGTAGGAGAGACTGAATCCGAAACTTCGAGCTGGGGAGCTATTTTGGCTCCATGTGTATTTTCGTTATTTCCAACACGAAAAAATAGTGTCATTTGTTAGTTACATTTCAACCTATATCAGCGCAATTGACTGCTGAAGGTGTCCATACACCTCGTCTTCTCTTTGCGATAATTACCATGAGTGCAATGATTTAGTGACTGAAAGTGTGACGAAGAATTGTGTATATTGCTGTGACAAAAATCTGATTCTCAGCTATAGAGACCAGAATGTGCGTTGATTCATTTAGATGTTCCGAGTCATCGAGGCGGAAACTGCAGCGCAGATTGTTCCACTCTCTGTGCTGCGCCCTTCAAAAATAGTAGAGGCTGTAAATGATGTTCTGAAAGAGAAGTCAAGCAGAATTATGAAAACTTTTTGAAGGGTTTCTGATGCGCAGGCACAATAGTAGGCACGTTTGAAAAGTTTTACATATTAATATTCATAAAATTCTCATGGTTACCACTCTTAGACACATCTTAAATGCAGAGATTAATATTTTTATTGCAAAAAATTTTGAACGATTGCGCTCTGTTAAACTGCCGGATTGCACTGATTCTTGGAACATTTTATAATTGTGATTATGTTAATACATTTATGTTAACCCAGCCAGCCCAATTTTCGGGCGCAGTTTGCGTCCAATTGCCAAAGCGTAAATTCAGTGCTATTCGCTCTTCTGTTCACAGATCAAGCTTCAGGCTAAGACTGCATCCTCCACTGTTCACAACATGTCAACCCTTCAGCTTTGCCGAGAGTTTAAATTGAAAATTTACATAAAGAAATGCAACCTTCTATTCGCGGTTGCAAAATTACTCCTGAAATGATTGTCCTTTTTCAATCTTTATATGTTCAAGACGTTTTTTATTTATTGTTAAATCAATGTTAAAAATATCAACAGTAGGCTTTTGAAGATGCCTCTTTGGTATTTTTTACTGAGATCACGAACAACGGTGAAAATTTCCCATGTGCGTTTAGTTGTGAGCCCATTCTTCATAAACGCATTCACAATTTTCACTTAACGCAATATTTAGTGCTCAAATGAAATCCCTTCATCTGACGATTTCAACACATCCACGTACAATACAGTACATATTTGGGAGCTCTTTGGTGGTATCGGATAGCCTATTCAACTTCACACAGAAGCTCAATGCCAGTAACTATGGCTTTCAAACATTAGCGCGGTGTAATCTCTATTGAAACGTCGCGTACAGAGGTGACATATTATTTGATGACACTGACGTGATAAGCAAGTCATCTGGGTTGTGATCAAATGATTATTATCAAGGTCACATTGACGTTCAATGTCTGGATGCGTATGTTCTGTACTTGAACTGGGATCTGTAAGTCTTTGAGTTTGTCAATGGAACGCAAACTATAAGACTACGGTCATAAGAGCGGATAGTTACATTTATATTTAGAAATGGAGTCACAGGCACAAGTGTTGAAAATCAAAACATGGTGCGGTGTGATGTATATTTGTAAACTGTTCTGAAGAATAGGAAAGGTGAACAGCAACACCCTGTCTTTATCAGGCGTTTTTCATGCAAAATGTCCGAGGGCGTAATCGTTAAAAAAAATGGTGGCTGAGACAGAGAAGTTGCAACTAGAAGGTGTGACCAAAAGTTGGACAAAAAGGTGAGGTTTAGTGAGGATCTTGGATGAGCAGAGATAAGGGGAACATAGTGATGCACTTTCGGAATGTTGGACCTAATGGCTGAAGGCACCGCCGCAATGGCGGTGGGGGTATTGGTGAAGGGAAGAGTCTGAAATGGGGGCCAGAGTCGGTGCAATGTATATCCTGGGATGTAGATTGTAGAGGTGAAGGAGGTTGCAGCAATAGGGAAGAGGAACGCCATGAAGAAATTTGAACATAAGGATGAGAATTTAAAATTTGAGGCGTCGTGAGCCAGGACTCAATGGAGATCATCGGGAACGGCATCATGAGTGAGCTGTCCCTGAGGGAGGATATGGGTCGCAAAGTTTATGATGAGCTGAATATCATGCGGTGTGGAGGATAGGAGGCCGCCCAGAAGAGCACTGCAATAGTTGAGTCTGGAGCTGATAAAGGCATGAATGAGGGTTTCATCAACAGGTGGACTAAGGTAGGGGCAGTCGTGGGTGAAGTTATGAATGTGGAAACAGACAGTCTTATTGAGGGGGAAGACATCAAGATTTGAAGCAGAGCTCGGGTAGAATGGGATGCAGAGGTTGTGAACAGTTTAATTCAGCCTGAGACAATGGCTAAGCACGGAGATGGAATTAATTGCAAGGATACCGAGTTTGCAGCTGGAGAATACCGTCGACGCCTTTCGTCTTCCCAATGTTTAAGTCGAGGAAATTCCAGCTCATCCCAGACTGAATGTCCGTCAAGCAATCCAGCTACATCGAGGCAGTTTAGTGATCGAGAGCGGTGGTGGAAATGTATATCTGGTTGTCGACAACTTTATATGTGGAAGCTGACCCCATTTCTATGGATGATGTCACCATGAAGTAATATATAGTTCAGGAACAGTAAGGGGAAAAGATTGATCCTTGCAGTCCAAAAGAGGGAGCAAGGCGGGGACAGTCAGATAAGCCAGTGTTGCATATCGTCGAGATATCACAGGATAGTCAAGAGTGGAAACAAGCGAGGGAACATAAGAACATAAGAACATAAGAAATTGGAGCAGGAGTAGGCCAATCGGCCCCTCGAGCCTGCTCCGCCATTCAATAAGATCATGGCTGATCTGATCCCAACCACAAATCTAAAGAACACAAGAAGTCGGAGCAGGACCCGGCCACATAGCCCCTGGGCCCTCTCCGCCACCCACAGGGCATTGACCGCACTGAGCATGACAACGCAGCAGAGATGTTCAGAGAGCACATTATGGTCTAGCATGTCAAAAGCTTCAGATAGGTCGTGGACAACGAGAATGGTTAAGGCAACACTCACAATTAGAAAGCTTGTCATTTGTGACTTTGATTAGCAGCTTATTGGTTGCCTTGGTGGTGGAAATTGACCGGAGTGGTATAAACACTTGAAAGTACATTTTTGTTTCCAAGTTACTTCTTGAACTTGTAGTTGGCAAGACCTTTCTAAAAGATGTTTGCGATTGAGTGTGCCTTTACACTATGAATTTGGTATTCTTGCCAAGCTATCTGCAAAGCTGGACAAATGGGGATCGGAGTCCAGTGTGAGCCTGCAGAAGAGCCATTTTCAATGCCATTTGTTTGATCAATTATGTTAATTCATTCGTGGATCTCCAGTTGTTTAGCCCGGGTAAAGTCATGGCAAATTGACTTCCCTCAGAATGAATCAGTGATATTGTAGGCATAAGTATGAGGATCTAGAACTAAAGGCATAGTCGCAGGATAGGGGGTCGGGCACTTAAGACTGAGATGAGGAGAAATTTCCCCACTCAGAGGGCTGTGAATCTTTGGAATTCTCTACCCAAGAGGGCTGGTGATGCTGAGTCGTTGAGTCTATTCAAGGCTGAGATAGATTTTTGGACTCTAGGGGAATCAAGGGATATGGGGATCGGTCAGGAAAGTAGAGTTGAGGTTCAACATCAGCCATGATCTGATTGAATGGCGCAGGAGGTTCTAGGGGCCTTATGGACTACTCCTGCTCCTATTATGTTCTTAAGTTCTTATTATCCACCACATCTGAAGCTGATGCAGCTCTACTTAGGGGCGTGATAGTGAAACTGCAGTCATGATTGTCTGTGGCAGAATTTCCCATAAAACTATGGGTTGAACCTAAGATTTTGCTCACTGGTGGATTCCTGGCATTTGTCAGAAGTGAAGGAGGGATTGTCATGTTATGCATGGGCCGGGGCTAATTTACCAGTCTAGCAGCATTGCTTTATAATATTCTGAAGGACCTCTATACATTCTGAACTTGCTGTTTTGATATTGCTTCCTCGACATCTATCTCTGTATCTATTTCCAACACGCACACCTGTCTCACACACAGACACACAGAGCGCCTTGTTTCTTTTAAGTATCCAATCTAAAAATGAAAAAAGTTTGAGTGGAATATGCGCGGATGTTCCATCAGTATACAGGACTGAGTGGTACTGATGCATCCGCAGCAATTAGATGCACTAATCTTGCAGACTGCACAGCCCAAATTCATCACACAGAGTCACCTCTGCGTGCAAAAATATAAATTCTAAATCCAGGCTTTTAGCGGAGGATGGCCTTCAAGTGAAAACTTTAAAAAGAAAGACTTCCATTTATACAGCGTTTCCCTTTGAATAATACTATTACAGCGAGACCAGCAGAAGGCTGTAGCAATGGTGCAGGAGGGTGGGATTCATATTCCTGAGGCATTGGGCCCAGTTCTGCGGCAGGCGCGATCTGTTAAAGATGGATGGGTTGCTCCTCAACAGAGCTGGGATCAATGTCCTCGGGGGGGAGGTTAACTAGTGCTGTGCGGGAGGGTTTAAACTAATTTGGCAGGGCGGTGCGCACCAGAACGAAACACAAGAGAGAAGAAACAAGGAGCACAGAGGACTGGGAGGGAAAAGTAGCACTAGAATAAAAAATAGTTCAGAAATAGGAAGTATGAGACAGCGGGAAATGCGAAGCACTCGAAGAGGAGATTGGAGTATTTTTTATATTCGTTCATGGGATGTGGGCATCGCTGGCAAGGTCAGCATTTACTACCCATATTAATTGCCCTTGACAAGATGCTGGTGAGCTGCCTTCTTGAACCACTGCAATCTGTAGGGTGATGTTTCTACCACAGTGCTGTTAGGTAGGGAGTTCCAGGATTTTGACCCAGCGACGATGAAGGATTGGCGATATATTTCCAAGTTGGGATGGTGTGTGACTTGGAGGGGAACGTGCAGGTTGTGTTCTCCCCATGTGCTTGCTGCCCTTGTCCTTCAAGATGACCGAGGTTGTGGGATTGGGAGGTGCTGTCGAAGAAGCCTGGGCAAGTTGCTGCAGTGCATCCTGTGGATGGTGCACACTGCTGACACGTTGCGATGGTGGTGAAGGGAGTGAATATTTAGGGTGCTGGATGGGGTGCCAATCAATCTGGCTTCTTTGTCCTGGATGGTGTTGAGCTTCTTGAGTGTTGTTGGAGCTGCATTCATCCAGGCAAGTGGAGAGTATTCCATCACACTCCTGACTTGTGCCTTGTAGATGGTGGAAAGGCTTTGGGGAGTCAGGAGATGAGTCACTCGCCACTGAATATTCAGCCTCTAAACAAGCCTTGTAGCCACAGTATTTATATGGCTGGTCCAGTTAAGTTTCTGGTCAATGCAGATCCCCAGGATGTTGATGGTGGAGGATTCGGCGATGGTGAATGCCGTTGAATGTCAAGGGGAGGTGGTTAGACTTTCTGTTGTTGGAGAAGGTCATTGCCTGACACTTGTCTGGCGCGAATATTACTTGCCACTTATCAGTCCAAGCTTGGATGATGTCCAGGTCTTGCTGCATGCGGGCACGGACTGCTTCATTATCTGAGGGGTTCTGAATGGAACTAAACACCATGCAATTGTCTGCAAGCATCCCCATTTCAGACCTTATGATGGACGGAAGGTCATTGATGAAGCAGGTGAAGATGGTTGGGCATAGGACACTGCCCTGGCGAACTCCTGCAGCAAAGACATGGGGCTGAAATTTTAGGCCTCCAAAAACCACTTCTTCTGACTATGTGCTCGGCATGACTCCAGTCACTGGAGAGTTTTCCCCTGATTCGCATTGACTTCAATTTTACGAAGGCACCTTGGTGCCATATTCAGTCAAATGCTGCCTTGATGTCAAGGGCAGTCACTCTCATCTCACCTCTGGAATTCAGCTCTTTTGTCCAAGTTTGGATCAAGGCTTTAATGAGGTCTGGGGCCGAGTGGTCAAGGCAGAACCCAAACTTAGCATCGGTGAGCAGGCTATTGGTGAGTAAGTGCTGCTTGACAGCACTGTTGATGACATCTTCCATCACTTTGCTGATGATTGAGAGTAGACTGATGTGGTGGTATTTGGATAGATTGGATTTGTCCCGCTTCATGTGGACAGGACATACCTGGCCAATGCATGTGCGTAGATGCATATAGCATGGTAAATAGGGTTTGTGAGCTTCAGGCTCAAGTCGCCACATCGGGCTATGATATAGTGACAATAACAGAGACTTGTCTCAAAGAACGGGAGGATTGGGTACTTTATATTCCCTGCTAAAAGGTATTCAGGAAAGATAGGGAAGAAAAGAAAGGAGGAGCTGGTGGCATTATTGATCAAAGAAATTCTTATACAATGGAAAGGGATGATGTAGAGGCCAACAAATAGTGGAAAGGAGATAGAGAAGAACATTTGCAGGCAAGTTACAGAAGGATGCAAGAATTATTGTGTACTAATAATGGGGGACTTCAACTATCCCAATATGGACTGGAACACTAACCGTGTATAGGGCCAAGAGGGGGATGAATTCCTGAAATGTGTACAAGAGATCTTTCTGGAATACTATGTTTCCAGTCCATCCAGGAAGGAAACAATTCTGGATCTAGTTCGGGGAATGAAGTGGGGAAGGTGGAGCATGTCTCAGTGGGAGTGCATTTGTGGGCACAGTCATCATAATATCATCAGGTTTAGAATAGTTATGGAAAAGGACAAGGAGCAATCAATGTGAAAATGCTTAACTGGAGGATGGCAGATTTCAGTGACTTAAAAGGGGATCTTGACCAGATAGATTGGAATCAAAAATTGTTCTGCAAAACATTAATTAAACAATGGCATTTAAGAAGGAGTTGATTCCGGTACAGAGTAGACACATCACTAAGAGGAAAGGAAGGACATCCAAAGCTAGAGCTCCCCAAAGGTATAGAAATTAAAATTAAACAGAAAAAGGGTGCTTATGATAAATGTAAGGTTGATATTACAGTAGAGAACCAGGCTGGATACAGAAGGTGCAGATGACATCTAACGAAGGGTATAAGAGGGGCAAAGAGAGAGTATGAGAATAGATTAGCAGCTAACAGAAAAGGGAGCCAAAAAATCTTTTGTAAACGTATAAATAGCAAAAGGGTAGTCAAAGGAAGCGTGGGGCAGATTATGAACCAAAAAGGAGATCTTCTTGTGGAGGCAGAGGGCATGGCTGAGGCATTAAATGAATACGTCGCAAGCGTCTTCACGACAGAAGAGGGTACTGCCATTATAGCAGTAAAAGGGGAGCATGTATCAATATTTCATAGGATAAAAATTGAAAACAGGGGATACTTAAAAGATTGGCAGTAATGAAAGTAGAAAAGTCATCCAGTCCAGATGGGATGCATCCAAGGCTCGTGAAGGAAGTAAAGGTGGAAATTGCAGAGGCTCTGGCCATAATCCTCCAATCCTACTTAGAAATGGGGATGCTGCTGGAGGACTGGAGGGCTGCAACTGTTACACCCCTGTTCAAAAAAGGGGAGACGGATAAACTCAGCAATTACAGGCCAGTCCACCTCATGTTGGTGGTGCGAAAACTTCGAGAGACAACAATTCGGGACAAAATAATTCCGCACTTGGAAAAGCATAGTCTAATAAATGAAAGTCAGCACTAATTTCTAAAAGCAAAATCGTGTTTGACTAACTTGACTGAGTCATTTCATGAAGTAACAGAGAGGGTTGATGAGCGTAATGCAGTTGATGTTGTGTTTCTGCAATTTCAAAAGACTTTTGATAAAGTACCAAATAATAGACTTGTTAGCAAGTTTAAAACCCATGGGATTAAAAGGACAGTAGCAGCTTAGATACAAAGATGGCAAGGTGTCAGAAAGCAGAGAGTAGTTGTGAACAGTTGTTTTTCAGAGTGGAGGGAAATATGCAGTTGTGTTCCCCGGGTTCAGTATTAGGACCACTACTGTTTTAATATATATTAACGACCTCGAATTGAGTATGGAGGGTATAACTTCAACGTTTGCTGATGACACGAAACTCGAAAATGTAGTAAACAACGTAGAGGATAGCAACAGACTTCAGGAGGACATGGACCAGGCTGGTTAAATGGGCAAATGCATGGCAGATCAAATGTGAAGTGTTGCATTTTAGTGGGAAGAATATAGGGAGCTAATATAAACTAATGGTACAATTTTAAAGGGGGTGCAGGAACAGAGGGACCTGGGGGTGCGCATACACGAATCTTTGAAGTTGGCAGGACAAGTTGAGTAGCCTGTTTAAAAGCATGTGGGATCCTGGGCTTTATTAATAGAGGCATAAAGTATAAAAGCAAGGAAGTTATATAAAACCGTTATAAAACAACGGTTAGGCCTCAGCTGGAGTATTGTTTTCAATTCTGGGCACCACATTTTAGGCAGGATGTCAGGGCTTTAGAGAGGGTGCAGAAGAGATTTACTAGATTGGTGCCAGGGATGAGGGACTTCAGTTATGTGGAGAGACTGGAGAAGCTGACGTTGTTCTCCTCAGAACAGAATAGGTTAAGGAGAGACCTGACAGAGTTGTCCAAAATCATGAGCGGTTTTGACAGAGGGAAACTGTTTCCAGTGACAGTGGAGTCGGTAACCACAGGACACGGATTTAATGTGATCGACAAATGAGCCAGAGGCCACATGAGGAAACATTTTCTTTACGCAGTGAGTTTAATGTTCTGGAATGCTCGACCAGAAAGGGTGGTGGAAGCAGCTTCAATTGTAACTTTCAGAAGCAAGGTAAAAAGATTAAAGAACTATGGGGAAAGAGCAGGGGAATGGGACTAATTGGATTGCTGTTTTCAAAGAGCCCGCACAGACATGATGGGCCGAATGGTCTCCTCCTGTGTTGTACCTACGATGACAGTATGAAATAGGAGGAACTGAGCACACTGATAGTTCAATTTTGCGCGCTCCGGGAACCCAACACAATATGAAATGAACAGATTACATACCCAACAAATCAGCGTTTTATATTAAGTCTGTCGCAAAGCTGAGAAATTATTTGGCTTTGACATGTTCAACTTGATTGCTATATAATTTATTTTTGGAAAATATTAACATTTGAGATAGAGGTATTTACTGAAACTCATCAACGTTATCACTGCATGCACTGATAAAACCAAAGATTTTAATTCAGCGTGGCATTAGAAAGAAAGACTTTGTTCTATGAAACGTTACAGTCACTGGTGAATGCATCCCAGGCCATGAAATTATGCCTTGTGATACTAACCAGTTTAATATACATGCGATCCAACATGACAAAAGCAGCGAAAAGACGAATGACAGAGTGACACATTCATTGAAACAGAAAGTGAATCAAGTCAAAGTCAGCTTTCATGCGAACGTTAATGCAGTATACACTACTCAGGAATGTCACAATAACGGCAGGTATATTCAGCACCACGGACAAGTAGGATTATAGGAAAAGCAGCAAGCAGTTTGGTCTATTAACCTTCAAATGCCAATGTGAGGATTTTGCATATACATAAAACTTACACATTAATTCACTGCATAACAGATAGCTCCTCACTAAAGTGAAATATCTGCGATTGCCAGCATGGAAATTGCTTAAAAATTATTTTCTTGCGTTGGTGTCACGGACACCCAAGTCATTGAAAGGCAAGGTAGGATGACAGGGCTTCAGAAATAGAAAATCACTTTTCGATGATTCTGGAGATAAACACACGGTATAACGATAACCTTCAGTCTGAACAGGCCCGGTATAATTTATTGGTTCGTTTACTGCAGGTCTCCGATTAAAAGCATCATTCGAATTACTCCGTAGAAAACAACAAATAGAAGAGCTGTAGTCTTCAGCAATATTTCCGTCTTGTTTAAATTTCACGACGACCAGAAAAATGATAGTTATAAGAAACAAAAAGGAAGTTGATCCTAAAATAATGACTAAATAACGATTTAGAGGCGAAAAGTAATCCGAGAGTCTGGGTGTGTCCGTTCGTTCAGAAGATTTTTCAGTGACATTGGACGAGATTGAAAATGAAATTGTCGCCGTACTGGAGAGACTGGGCTGTCCATTGTCCTTCACACAGATCACAAGTCTTTCTGTGATGATGTCTTTGTCCATTATACTTCGAGTTGTCCTGATTTCCCCAGAGTGAAGCCCCACAGTGAACAGATTGGGATCAGTGGCCTCCAACAGTTGATAAGAAAGCCGAGAGTTCTGACCGGAATCGGCATCAGCCGCGGTTACCTTGGTGACCAAGTATCCTGGAAATACTGATTGCGGCGCAATCTCCACTGACGCTGTACTGTTCCAGGTTAACGGTGAAACAATAACTGGAGTATTGTCATTCTGGTCCAAGATAATAACATTCACGATGGCCGTGCTGCTCAGTGGGGGAGATACATCATCTTGAGCTTGAACTTTGATCTGGAAATGTTTCAGTTGCTCATAGTCAAAGGAGCGCAGCGCGTAAATGTTCCCATTTCTTGAGTTAATAGTGACGTAAGCAGACGCAGATACATCGAGAATCTGATTCTCCAGAATGGAATAGGAGACTTCCGCATTCTGATCCAAATCTGAATCTAAAGCAGTAACAGCAAATATAGAAGCACCTGGAGTATTGTTCTCCATCAGATACACATTAAATGAGGATTCCGTGAACAACGGCGCATTGTCATTTATATCAGTTATCGAAACCGAGATGGTTTTACTTGTTGAAAGAGGGGGAGACCCTCCGTCCCAAGCTGAAATGGAGATGTTGTATAGTGGGGCCGTTTCTCGATCCAGAATATCATTGGTAACCAACTTATAATTATTTCTTAAAGAATTTTCAAGCTTAAACGGAATATTCACTGGAATCTGACACTGTACATGTCCATATTCGCCGGAATCTGGATCCGTTATACTGATCAGAGCTATCACAGTTCCTGGGGGAGCATCTTCCCGCACCGCGCGGGCCACCACTGTCACGTCTATCTCCGGGGCGTTATCATTCGTGTCAATTAATCCGACTACAACTTTGGCGTGTCCTGTCATGACGACAGGACCATTGTCCACAGCCTGTACATCAAGTTCATAAACACTTGATTCCTCAAAATCCAGTACACCTTGAACTCTGATCTCTCCAGTTAGCGGGTGCAATTTGAAGAACTCGCGAATTGTTTGG
The DNA here is from genome assembly GCF_035084215.1 of Heptranchias perlo. Taxonomy (NCBI): domain Eukaryota; kingdom Metazoa; phylum Chordata; class Chondrichthyes; order Hexanchiformes; family Hexanchidae; genus Heptranchias; species Heptranchias perlo. The sequence goes on along the minus strand of NC_090338.1, from coordinate 8,135,545 downwards.
GGCACGTGACTTGTGAAAGAATACGTCAGCTCAGCATTGATACCTTCATCTCGATCAGCAGCATTAATTTTTATCACCAAGGTACCTTTGCGGGCGTTTTCTGCTACACTCGCCCTGTAGATTTCATGATCGAATAATGGCGCGTTATCATTGACGTCCACAACTGTAATGATAATTCGAGTTGTGCCTGATCTCTGAGGAATGCCACCGTCAATGGCCGTCAATACAAGATGAAAGGTTGACTGTTGCTCGCGGTCCAAGGATTTCTCTAATAACAGCTCCGCACTTTTACTCCCATCAGTTCTTGTCTGCACTTTGAGGCCGAAGTGCTCGTTTGGACTGATCTGGTAATTGCTGACTGTGTTTGTGCCCACGTCCGGATCGTGCGCGCTCTCGAGAGGAAAGCGCGCTCCTGGCGCAATTAATTCATTAATCTGCAGGGAGAATTCATTTTTCAGGAATCTGGGTGAATTATCATTTATATCTAGTATCTCCACTGCAACTGGGTGTATTTCCAAAGGATTATTGAGCATTATTTTAAAAGAAAGGGAGCAGGTTGAGCTTTGTCCACAAATCTGTTCTCTGTCGATTCTTTCATTAACAAATAAAATCCCATTCTCCAGATTTACCTTCATGTATTGCTTTCTGTCATCAGAGGCCAGCCGAAACTTGCGAGCAGATAATTCCCAAATGTTTAGTTTTAAATCCTCGGCGATATTCCCAACAAAGGCCCCATGCTCCAGCTCCTCGGGAATCGAATACCGACTTTGTCCCGTAACCAAGTCCGACACACAGAGCAGGAAAATAAAAAACGCCCCGCTGCTGATTGTATTCGCCATTGTTCTGGGCTTGATTGTCTGGTAAAAGGACAAAATATCTTCCAATCGTTTACTTTAACTTGTATCTTAACCCACAACAATTAGTCGAATATATATTTAAATACTGTTCTTGAAGCGAGAAAGGCAAACACTCAACCTGGGCAGCTTTTCTAAACATGTCCGCACAGCAGAAACGCAGGCACCGTCTGTCTCTTCGCTTCGGTTCTGTGTTTCCCTGAAGGGGAGGGGATAGATCTCTTGCAGCATCTCAGCTCCTTATTGGTAGACAGCGACACGAAGAGCCTCAACCAATAACTACAGCAACTGTTCTTAAAGCTATACTGTTTCGAAATTATTTGTAATATAAAGAAACGGAATGTTAAGGAGCAATTAAAATCCCCTCAACAGCTCATGTAATATTGTAGTTTATTTTGCTGTCTTATTTCTAAAATCGGTGTAATATACTGTAGCAGCTGAAATCCTCAGATTCCTCGTCAAAAGGAATAACACCGTCCACATCATCAATAGTCGTTGATAATTCAAATCCACTTGTGATCCTGATAGCGTACATATATCCTCCGATTTATTATTACTCAGTAGTTTACTGAATGCAATCTATAGATTACCATTAGGAGCATCCTGACACATGGGAGGAAACCTCCTGCTGTTGGGCAGCGCCATCCAAGGTCTGAATCAATTTAGTAATACTTGTAAGGACTTAGAGTATTCATTTTGAAAAGCCTTCCAATATTTATTTTGAGACGATGATTTTAGCTCATATTGAAGTTTTCGAATTGTCTTTTTTTATTTGAATTAAGTTCATGATTAATATGTTCCGTTTCTTCAAAATTAGTTTTGCATGAAATTAAACATTCGCAAAATATGATTGTATATTTCATTCTGAACAAATGCAGTTAATGTAAAATAAAAAAGGCATGTTTTCAGTAAATGGGCAATGTCACATAACTAGGAAGTATGTTGGTTCCATTGGCAGTATAGAAATCTTCAGGTCAGATAATAACAGGTCAGTATCGTATTCTGCATTAAATTTAGACATGGTGCGTCTTTAGCAAGTGAACGGGGATGATTTTTTTATGTCCGGGCGGAGAAGTTCTTAATACTCCGTTCCTACATCTTTTAGAAGGCTGATTCCGAAAATTAGAGCCAGGGAGCTATTTTGGCTCCAACTGGGTTTTCATTATTTCCAAGACCCAAAACAAAGCGTCGCTCAATTGCCACCAAATCGATGAAACAGTGTAATTTGTTACTTATATTTGAACCTATAACAGCGCAATTGACTGCTGTAGATGCACTCACACCCTCATTTTTATGCGATGATTACCATGAATTTCCAGTACCTTTGTAGAATCATAGGTTCATACAGCACAGAAGGAGGCCATTCAGCTTTTCATTCTTGTGTCCACACTTTGAAAGAATGATCAATAAATTACACTCTCCCACTCTTTCCTCATAGACCAGCAAGTTTTTTTTTTCCTTTTCAAGTATTTATCCATTTCCTTTTCGAAAGTTACTATTGAATCTGCTTCCACCACCATTTCGGGCCGTGCATTCCAGATCATAACAACTTGCTGCCGAAACAAATCTCCTCATCTCCACCTGGTTCTTTCGCCATTGTCCTAAATCTGTGTCCTCTGGTTACCGACCCTTCTGCCAGTGGAAACTGTTTCCCGTTATTTACTTCATCAAAATCCCTCATAATTTTGAACAGAGATATGCAATTCCTTTTTGAAAGTTACTATTGAATCTGCTTCCACCGCCCTTTCCGGGCAGTGCATTCCAGATCATAACAACTCGCTGCCTCAGCAAATCGCCTCATCTCTACTAGGTTCTTTAGCCATTGTCTTAAATCGGTGTCCTCCGGTTACTGACCCTCCTGCCAGTGGAAACAGCTTCCCCTTACTTACTTTATCAAAACGCCTCATAATGTTGAACACCTCTATCAAATCTCCCCTTAACCTTCGGTGCTCTATGGAGAACAATCCCAGCTTCTCCAATCGCTCCGCGTAACTGAAGTCCTTCAGCACTGGTATAGTTGAGGCAAAAATCTCATTCTGAGCCATAGTGACTACTAATTAGGTGGACTATCCTATCATTCAGAATTATAGTGAATGATCGTGAATGAAACTGCAGAGTAAACTGTACCACTCGCCATGCTCAGCCCTCCAATGATACGAGAGGCCGTAGAGGATGTTCTAATAGTTTGTTAATAGGGGCCGTTTATGGCATCGAAGAATTAACATCGGGGTCACTGACCAAATAGTTCACATTCCATTTTTTTACTGTATTTTTACTGCTGCTTTGGGGATTGATTTCGAGAACTGTCAATTATTCTGAGAAAACTCTATGTATATTTATGTGTCAATAAGGGTCTGAGTGGGGGCGGTCCTAATATATCTAATAGACAGATTTCTGAAACTCGATACCAATTGAAGTCAATGGAAAGCAAAATATGGCGTCAGAATACTCGGCGGCCGAACCTCCACCGCCCATTTTTTGCCTCCACTGAAGTTAAACTTCATCTACCTTGTACTTAGCAGTATAGAGGTGGGAGAATGAGGTTTAGTTGCACTTCGAGTGCTTTTGAGACAACGGGAGCTGTCCTTGGCTTTAGTCGCACTGGGATTTGGGAGCGCTGGGGAATTGACGGAGCTGCAGTGGGGCTGCTGGAGTTTGGAAGCACTGGTGGGTGTGGGGGGTTGGGTGGAGGTAGTTTCGTTGTGAAAGGAAACATGCGGTTTGTTAGAACTGTGGAAAGAGAACCTATTTGCCATTACTTTGGATTGAATATGAAGTTTGCCACGTTGGTGGTTTGCTGTTTTTTATCAACATTGAGAGAGCGGAGAGGTGGAGCATGCATTGAGGGCAGGGAAATCATATGTCCAGCCGTACTGGTTTATAACTTTCTTCGGTCTCACTGTCAACACTGAACTTTGTGTTCTGTGATTGATTCCTGGATATATATTTTTGTGTCTATCTCTCTTCCTCGCTCTCTTTCATATTATAGTATGGTGGTATGGTAGAGCACAGGAGGAGACCATTTGGCCCATTGTACCTGTGCCAGCACTTTGAAAGAGCTATCAGATACGTCCCATTCCCCAGCTCTTTTCCTATAGCCCTATAAATGATTTCCCTTCAAACATTTATCCAATTTCCTTTTGAAAGTTACTATTGAATCTGCTTCCAACACCCTTTCAGGCAATGCGTTTCAAATCAGAACAACTCGCTGTGTAAACAAATGTTTCCCTGTGCCACCTCTGGTTCTTTTGCCAATCACCTCCCTGTCTCTGTGTCTATCTCTCACAGATGAACATGTAGTTATTCTAATTAGTATCAACAAAATGCAGATCATAATTCGAACTTTTAAAATTCAACTCGTTTTGTTATTATTCAAAAAACAAATCAAATGGTTAAAGACAGTGTGTGACTCTCCATTTCTTTGGCTATATCTGACAGCTATTAGGCAGCAGAATTTTCACATTTTATAAGTGTGAACATCAATAGTGATAATCAGGTCACATAATAAGAGACTGGTGGCTTCATTTGTTTGAAAAAACGAGCTTACCTACAAAGAGAACGTAAAACAAAATCTGCAATAGGTGTGTAATCAGTATTATTTTTCCTCACTGATGTTTACACATACATAGTTAAAAATAATATCCAATATAAATTTTACCTGAATAAAGATTTGAAATTTATTGACGAAATTTTCCTTAGAAAAAATGCAAACCGTTTTTTTAAAAATTCGTTCATGGGATGTGGGCATCGCTGGCAAGGCCAGCATTTATTGCCCATCCCTAATTGCCCTTGAGAAGGTGCTGGTGAGCCGCCTTCTTGAACCGCTGCAGTCCGTGCTGTTAGGTGAGGAGTTCCAGGATTTTGACCCAGCGACGATGAAGGATGTTGTGTAGAAATTGCTAGAATATTCCATCAGTACAAATTACTGAACATTACTGATGAATCCTCAGAAGTTAATCACAGTGAACATGTTCAGATTGGACAAACTAATCCAGCTCACAGAGTCACAGCTATGTGACAAAATATCAAGTCCTAACCCAAGCATTTGAACGAGGTGTGTTTTTCAAGTGAAACTTAAATTAGATCTCAAAATGACAATTAACTTGATAAATTTAACCACATTATTTGCCAAATGCGTAATATTTTAATTTTATTTATTTTGTTTAACTCCTTATTTTGAACATGAGAAATGTTCGTTACTGAGGAAACAAAATGGCACTCGAAAATTTCAGAAAGCACCTTGAATTATGTGTATGAACCCGGTGGCTGGATTGTACAATCACAAGGTCGTATACTATCATTATAAAACAGCAGCTGCAGTGCGTGACACAAGCTGTGACAATAAAGTGTGACATCTTTAGCATTGAGAATATCGATCCCGCCACCTCCCCCACAGTGACAGATACTGCAGGTACTTATTTCGTTTTCTGAGCGTCCCGGGTAAACAATTTATTATAAAATAGGCTACTTCACCAACAACTCAGTGTATTGCGTTACATCAGAAGCAAATCTGAGAAATTATCTGACTTCGAAAAATTCAATTGAATTGCTATGTATTATTTGCGGATTAAATGCAACATTTTAAGAGTTTGCTGAAAAACGTCAACGTTCTGATTACACGCAAGGGTAAAACCAAGGATTTTAATTTAGCGTGGCTTCTGAAAGAAAGCTTTTAGTTCTGTGAGACATTACAATCAGCGATGAAAAGGTAATAGGCTCTGAAATTATGCCTTTTGATAATAACTAGTTTCATAAACATGCGATAAAACACCAACACAGTGGCTGAGAGAGAAATGAGAGAAGAACACGCTGATATGTATTCCATCAAAATATAAATTGAAACGAGCAAAAAGCCAGTTTTCATGCTAGCATTCTCAGGGCTGTCACAAAGGCGGCAGGTATATTCAGCATCACTGACACGCAGAATAATAGGAACAATAGTTGGCAATTCAGCCTGTCGGCCTTTCTACTATGGATTTGAGGGTTTAGCCGTGTACAAAAAAATTACCGAGAATTCATCGCATAACAGATAGCTCTTCAACAAAGTTGAATGCTGCCATTCCCAGCATAGAAATTGCTTATAAATTATTTTCTTGCGTTGGTGTCCCGGACACCCAAATCATTGAAAGGCAAGGTAGGATGACAGGGCTTCAGAAACAGGAAATCGCTCTTAGATGATTGTGGAGATAAACACACGGTATAACGATAACCTTCAGTCTGAACAGGCCCGGTATAATTTAATAGTTCGTTTAGTGCAGGTCTCATATTAAAGGCATCATTCCAATTCCTCCGCCTGTAACAACAAACCGTAGAGCTGTAGTCTTCAGCAATATTTCTGCCTTGTTTAAACTTCAGGACGACCAGAAAAATGATGGTTACAAGAAACGAAAAGGAAGTTGATCCTAAAATGATGATTAAATAACGATTTAGTGGCGAAACATTCTCCGACGGTCGGGTTTGTCCGTTCGTTCAGAAGATTTTTCAGTAACATTGGACAAGATTGAAAATGAGATTGTGGCCGTAGTGGACAAGCTTGGTTGTCCATTGTCCTTCACACAGAGGACCAGTCCTTCAGCGGTGATGTCTCGGTCCCTAACACTTCGCATTGCTCTGATTTCCCCAGAGAGAAGCCCCACATTAAACAGATTGGGATCAGTGGCTTCCAACAGGTGATAAGAAAGTCGTGCGTTCTGACCGGAATCGGCATCAGTCGCAATTACCTTTGTGACTAAGTATCCTGGATATACGGACAGCGGTGCAATCTCCACTAATGTTGAACTGTTCCACGTTAAAGGTGAAACAATAACCAGAACATTGTCATTTTGGTCCAAAATAATAACATTCACGATAGCAGTGCTGCTCAGTGGGGGAGATCCAGCATCCTGGGCTTAAACTTTTATCTTGAAATGTTTCAGTTGCTCATAGTCAAAGGAGAGCAGCACGTAAATGTTCCCATTTCTTGAGTTAATAGTGACGTAAGCAGACACAGACATTTCTTGCATCTGATTCTCCAGAATGGAATAGGAGACTTCCCCATTCTGATCCATATCAGGGTCTAAAGCGGTAACAGCAAATATGGACGCACCTGGAGTGTTGTTCTCCATCAGATACACATTATATGAAGAATACGTAAACCTCGGTGCATTGTCATTTATATCAGCTACCGAAACTAAGACGGTTTTATTTGTTGAAAGAGGGGGAGACCCACCGTCCCAGGTTGAAATAGAGATGTTGTAAATCAAGACGGTTTCACGAACGTAAATATGATTGGTAACCAAATTATAATTGTTCCTCAAATATTTTTGGAGCTTAAACGAAGTTCCATTGGAACCTGACATTGTACGTGTCCATAATCGCCAGAATCACGGCTATCACTGTCCCTGGGAGAACATCTTCCCGCACCGCACTAGATACCAAGGTCACCTCTAACTCAGGGGAGTTATCATTCGTGTCTATTAATCCGACCATAACTTTGGCGTGCCCTGCCAATCCAGGTGGACCACTGTCCACAGCTTGTACATCAAGTTCATAAAATCTTGATTCTTCAAAACCCAGTACACCTTGAACTTTAATCTCTCCAGTTTCCGGGTCCAATTTGTACAACTCGCGAATCCTTTGGGAAACGTGGCTTGTGAAAGAATACGTCAGTTCAGCGTTCGTACCTTCATCTAAATCAACAGTGTGAATTGTTGTCACCAAGGTACCTTTGGGGATGTTTTCAGTTACACTCGCTCTGTAGATGTCATGATCGAACACTGGTGCGTTATCATTCGCGTCCACGACAGTGACCTTAATCCGTGTTGTGCCTGATCTAAGAGGAATGCCGCCGTCAATGGCCGTCAGTACAAGGTTAAAGGTTGACTGTTGTTCACGGTCCAAGGACTTCTCCAATAACAGCTCGGCACTTTTACTCCCATCAATTCTTGTTTGCACTTTAATGCCGAAGTGCTCATTTGGGCTGATTTGATAAGTGCTGATTGTGTTTATACCCACGTCTGGATCGTGCGCGCTCTCAACAGGGAAGTGCGCCCCTGGCGCAATTACCTCTCCGATCTGTAGGGAGAATTCACTGTTCGGAAAATTGGGTGAATTATCACTTACATCTAATATTTCCACTTCAACAGGATGTATTTCCAAAGGATTGTCAAGCGCAACTTGAAAAGAAAGGGAACAGGTAGAACTTTGTCTACAAATTTGTTCTCTGTCGATTCTTTCATTAACAAATAAAATCCCATTCTCCAGATTTACCTCCATGTATTGCTTCCTGTCATCGGAGACCAGCCGAAACTTGCGAGTCCATAATTCCCAAAAGTTTAGCCTTAAATCCTCAGCGATATTCCCAACAAAGGCTCCATGATCCAGTTCCTCGGGAATCGAGTAGCGAATCTCTCCCGAAACCACGTCCGACAAACAGAGCAGGAAAATGAAATACGCCCCGCTGCTGAGTGTATTCGCCATTGTTCTGGGCTGGATTTTGTTGCAAAATATCGAAATATCTGCCAATCGATTATATTAACCAGTCTCTTATGCCACAACAATTAGATGTTTACATACCTATATACTCGTATTGAACCGAGAAATTCAAAGACTCAACCTGGTTATCTTCTCTGAACATGGCCGCACAGCTTAAACGTCTGTCTTTTCGATTCTGTTCTGTGTTTTCCTGCCAGAGAAAGGGGTCGATCTCTCGCAGCGTCTCAGCTCCTTATTGGTAGACAGCGACACAAACAGACTCAACCAATAACTGCAGCATCTATTCTAAAAGCTAAACTGTTTCGAAATTCTTTTTAATGTACCGAACGTTATATTGACGAGTGTACAATTGAAAGTATCCAGACATGCACGTATAAAAGATTTGATTCAGTAGTCTTATTTTTAAAAGCCATACAATATACCATATGCAACCGAAATTCTGCGATTCCTCGCGTCATCTTCCACGTCATCAATAGTCGCCGATGGCTCGTCGCCATGTTCTGATAGTCATGCATGTATCCTCCTACTTAATATTATCAGTGGAAATTAAAGTTTACCTGTAACAATCTATAGATTACCCGTGATAGCATCCTGTCATAGGTGAGCAAACTTCCCACCAATTGGCACCGCCATGCAAGGTCTGAATAAATTTGTTGTGGAGATGCCGGTGATGGACTGGGGTGGACAAATGTAAGGAGTCGCACAACACCAGGTTATAGTCCAATAGCTTTATTTGAAATCACAAGCTTTCGGAGCTTTCGAGGAAAGCGCCGAAAGCTTGTGATTTCAAATAAAGCTGTTGGACTATAACCTGGTGTTGTAAGACTCCTTACATGAATTAATTTGGCAATATTTATGAGAAGTTAGTGCATTTGTACCACAAGCCGTTCAATACATATTCTGCGAAGATAAATCTAGCTAACATTTGAATTTTCTAAGAGGTTTTTTATTTTGCTTTAATTCGTACATAACAGGCACACTTTCCACACAATTATTTTGCACGAAATTAAATATTAGAAAAATGTGATTGTATTTTATATTCATAACAAGTGCAGCAAATGCAAAATATAAAAGAACAGGGCGATTTTCAGTCGATGAAAACGTCACATAACTAGATAGCATGCTTGTTCCATTGGCAGAATGACAGTCTTCCAGTCAGATAATAACAGGTTAGCATCGTGCGTCTTTAGCAAGTGAACTTGACTGGTTTATGTTCAGGCTAAGAAGTTTATAATCGTCCGATCCTACATCTTGTAGGAGAGACTAAGTCCGAAGCTTAGAGCCAGGGAGTTATTTTGGCTCCATCTGTATTTTCGTTATTTCCAATACCCACAGGAAATGTCGCTAAATTACCACCAACTCGATAAAATAATGTCACTTGTTAGTTACATTTCAACCCATATCAGCGCAATCGACTGCTCTCGATGCCTTTACACCTCGCCCTCGCTTTTCTACAATTACCGTGAGTGCTATGATTTTGTGACTGAAACTGTGAAGAAGGATTGTGTGTATTGTTGAGGCAATAATCTGATTCTCAACTATAGACACGAGAAAGTGTGTTGATTCATTCAGAACTACAGAGTCATCGAAGAGAAAACTGCAGCGCGGACTGTTCTACCCTCAATGCTGCGTCCTTCAATAATAGGAGAGTCAGTACAGGATGGTCTGAAAGGGATAGATGAATGTCAAGCAGAATTATCAAAATATATCATTGAGTTATATATAACGTGTCTATTCGTTCTCCTGTTCACAGATCAGGCTTCTAGCTATGACCGTATCCACCAATGTTCACAACATGTCAAACCTTTAACTTTCCCGAGACTGTAAATTGAAAATTTAGCTTAAAAAAACGTAACCTTCTATTCACGGTTGCATAACCAGATCAGAATTCCCCTGAAATGATTGTCCTTTCTTATTCTTTTTATGTTCAGGAAGTATGTATTTTGAAGATACCTCTTTGATATTTTTGCTGAAATCATGAACAACAGTGGAAATTTCCCATGTGCGTTTAGTGGTAAACCCATTCTTCATAAACGCATTCGCAATTTCACAACACTTAGTGCTCAAATGAAATCCCCCCATCTGACGCATTCAACACATACACGTACAATGCGGTACAGATTTGAGAGCTCTTTGTATATATGCGGTGGCCTATTGAACATCACACGGAGGCTCCATAATTACCATCAATACCAGCAGCTTTTGCTTTCAATCACTTTCGCTGTGTAATGTCCATTGAAACGTCGAATACAGAGATGTCCTGTTATTTGACAACACTGATCAAATTATTATTATCAAGGTCACGTTGACGTTCAATGTCTGAATGCGTATGCTGCGCACTTGAACTGGGATCTGTAATCTATGAGTTTGTCAAGAGAACGCAAAGTATGATACTACGATCATAAGCACGGGTAGTTACACTTATATTTACAATGGAGTCGCAGACATAACTGTTGAAAATCAAAGCTTGGTGTGGTTATTTATATTACTAAACTGTCCTGGCGAATAGGAAAGCAGAACAAAACCTTGCACTTATTAGGTGTTTTTAACGCGAAACGTCCGCGAGCATAATCAGAAGAAAATGGTCGCTGAGCTCGAGGCTATTAGAAGGTGTGACCAAAGCTTTGGTCAAAAAGGCAGGTTTTAACGAGGATGTTGGAGGATCAGAGGCAGAGGGACACCGTGATGTAATTTAGGAATATTGGGCCTGAGTGGCTGAATGCAAAGCCGCCAATGGTGGTGGGGGAGGGGCGAAGGGAGGGGTCCGCAATAGAGGCCAGAGTCGGAAGAACGCATATTATAGGACGCGGATTATAAGAGTGAAGAATGGTGCAGAAATAGGGAAGAGGAAGGCCATGAAGAAATTTGAACATAAGAATGAGAATTTTAAATTTGAGGCTTTGGGGGAGCAGGAGTCAATGGAGATCACCGAAAACGACGTCATGGTGAGTTGGACTTCGGATAGGATGTGGGCAGCATAGATTTAGATGAGCTAACTTTTATGGGGGGTGGAGGAAGGGAGACCGTCCAGGAGAGTATTGGAATAGATGATTCTGGAGGTGGTAAATCATGGATGGGTTTCATCAACGGGTGAGGTAAGGTAGGGGCAGTAGTGGGTGAAGTTATGAATGTGGAAGCAGACAATATTTGTGACTGAGAAGACGTGGGATTTGAAGCTCAGCTCGGGGTTGAACGGGATGCTGAGGTTGTGTAAGTCTGGTTCAGCCTGAGACAATGGCCAAGGAGGGAGATGGAATTAATTGCAAGGGTATCGAGTTTGTAGCAGTGGCCTTCCGTCGATGCCTTTGGTTTTCCCAAAGTTTAACTGAAGTAAATTGCAGCTCACCAAAGAATGTCCGTCAAGCAATCCAGCAACATAGAGTCAGTGGAGTGGTCGAGAGTCGTGGTGGACAAATAGATCTGATTGTTAACAACATACTATGTGGAAGCTGACCCCATTTCTGTGGATGATGTCACCAAGGATTAGCATGTAGTTGAGGAAGAGGAGCGGGAAAGGATAGATCCTTGTGGACCAAAAGAGATAGCAAGGCGGGTACAGACAGATAAGCCAGCGTTGCAGATGCTCGAGATATCACGTGATAGGTAACAATGGAATCGACCGAGGGAAGTCATACTGAGTATGGCAACACAGCAGAGATGTTGGGAGAGCATTTTCTGGTCTCGCATGTCAAAGGCTTCAGAGAGAAGGTGGAGAACGAGAAGGGATAAGGCACCACGGTCACAATCACAAAGCATGTAATTTGTGAGATTGGTTAGGGACTTCTTAGTTCTCTTATGGGTGGAAACTTGACCAGAGAGATACAAACATTTAAAGTACATTTTTGTTTCCAAGTTTTTCCTTGAACTGGGAGGTGGTACGAAGTTTCTAAAAGACGGGTGCGATTGAGTGTGCCTTTACACTATTAATTTGATGTACTTGCCAAGCTATCTGCAAAGCTGCAGTACTAATGGGGATCAGAGCCCAGTGTGGGTCTGTAGAAGAGCCGCGTTCAATATGACTTGTTTGTTCAATTATTTTAATTTAATAGTGGATCTCCAGTTGTTTTGGCCAGGGTAAGTCAGGGCAAAACAATCTTCCCTCAGAGTGAAATAGTGATATTGTAGGCATAGGTATGAGGATCCAAAACTTCTGAAGTTTATGTAGCTCTATCTAGTGGCACGGTTGTTCAACTGCCGTCATGATTGTACGTGGTAGATGGAGTTGTGGAATATATACATAAAACTATGGGTTGAACGTGAGGTTTTGCTCAGTGGTAGTTTCCTGGCATTTGTCAGAAGTGAAGAAGGGAAGGTCATCGTATGCATAGGGGAGGAGGGGGCTAATTCCCCAGTCTAGCAGCATTGCTTTCTAACATTCTAACGGAATTCTGAACTTTGTCTTTGATGATTGCTTCCTGGACATGTATCTCTGTGTCTATCTCTCTCTCTCTCACACACACACACACACAAACACACACAGCGCTTTGTTTTTTGAATAAAAATATCCAATCTAAATATGAAAAACTTTTCAGTTGAAATTGCTAGGATATCCATCAGTATACAGGATTGAGCGGTACTGAGGCAACCTCAGAAATTAGTCACACTACACATGCTCAGACTGCACAGACCAAATTCAACTCATTGAGTCACATCTACATGCAAAAATATCAATTCTAAACCCAGGATTTTTATGGAATCATAGAATGATGCAGCACAGAAGGGGGCCATTCGGCCCATCGTGCCTGTGCCAGCTCTTTGAAAGAGCTATCCAAATAGTTCCACACCCCTGCTCTTTCCCCATCAAGTATTTATCCAAATCCCATTTGAAAGTTATTACTGAGTCTGATTCTACCATCCTTTCAGGCAATAAATTCCAGATCATAACATTTTTTTTCTTCATGTCGCCTCTGATTCTTTTGCAAATTACCTTAAATCTGTGTCCTCTGGTTACCGATACTTCTGTCAGTGGAAACAGTTTCTCCCTATTCACTCTATCAAAATCCTTCATGATTTTGAACACCTCTATCAAATCTCCCCTTTGCCTTCCCCGATCTAAGCAGAACAACCCTAGTTCCTCCAGTCTCTCCACGTAAGTGAAGTCTTGATGGAGGTGTTCAAAATCATGAAGGATTTTGATAGAGTGAATAGGGAGAAACTCTTCCCATTGGAATAATGGTCAGTAATCAGGGGAGAAAGATTTAAGGTATTATGCAAAAGAATCAAAGGCGACATCCTTCCTAAAGTGTGGTGCCAAGAATTAGATACAATATCCCAGCTGGGGCCTAACCAGTGTTTTATGAAAGTTTAGCGTAACTTCCTTGCTTTTGTACTCTATGCCTCTATTGATAAAGCCCAGGATCTCATATGCTTTTCTAACAGCCTTCTCAACTTGTCCTGCCTCCATCAAAGACTTGTGTACGTACATCCCAAGGTCTCTCTGTACCTGCACACCCTTTAAAACTGTACCATTTCTTTTATATTGCCTCCCCTTAATCTTCCTATCAAGATGAATCACTTATCACTTCTCTGTGTTAAATTTATTCATTTTTTAGATCTCCTCTGTACTTTCTGCATTCAGTTTGGTTCCCTCCTATATTGAGAATCTTACATTTGTCATAAGTCTCATTTTACTGTTTCATTTTATTCTCTATACCTTTAGTCTAAATGGGGTAGAAGAGCTGAGGGATCTGGGGGTACAGATACACAAATCACTAAAAGTAGTGATGCAGGTTCATATGCCATAAAAAAAGGCAAACCAAGCACTGGAGTTCATTTCTAGATGGACAGAATTGAAAAGCAGAGAAGTTATGTTAAATTTGTTTAGAAACTTCATTAGTCCACACTTGGAGTACTATGAACAGTTTTGGTCTTCATATTATAAAAAGGGTAGAAAAGCACTGGAGAAGATGCAAAAGATATTTACTGGAATGATACCAGAACTGAGAGCTTATACCTATCAGAAAAGATTGAGCAGGCTACGGTTCTTTTCTCTAGAAAAGAGAAGACTGAGGGGTGACTTGATAAAGGTTTTTAAGATTATGAAAGGGTTTGATAGGTAACACATAGAGAAGATGATTCCACTTTCAGTGGAAACTAGAACTAGGGGCCATAAATATAAGATAGTTACTAATAAATCCAATAGGGAATTTGGGAGAAACTCTTTACCCAGAGAGTGGTTGGAATGTGGAACTCGCTACCACTGAGTACTTGAGGCGATTGGATAGATGCATTTAAAGGGAAGCCAGATAAACAAATGAGGGAGAAAGGAATACAAGAATATGCTGATAGGGATAGATGAAGTTGAGAGGAAGGAGGCCCATGTGGAGCATAAACACAGGCATGGACCTGTTGGGCTAAATGGCCTAAGAACATAAGAAATAACAGCAGGAGTAGGCTGTACAGCCCCTTGAGCCTCTTGTGCCATTCATTAAGATCATGGCTGAACTTCGACCTCAACTCCACTTTCCCGTTCGATGACCGCAACCCTTGATTCACTTTGAGGCCAATAATTTATCGATCTCAGTCTTGAATATCTTTGGGGTAGAGAATTCCAAATATTCACAACCCTCTGAGTGAAGAAATTTCTCCTCATCTCTCTTAAATGGCCAGCCCCTTATTCTGAGACTGTGGCCCCTAGTTCTAGACTCGTCAGCCAGGGAAAACAGCCTCTCAGCATTTGCCCTGCCATGCTCTCTCAGAAACTTATATGTTTCAATGAAATCATCTCTAATTCTTCTAATCCAAAGAGTATAGGCTCATTCTGTGGATCTAAAGGACATGGACCACTCTAAAGTAAAAATACTCAATTGGAGTAGGGCCAATTTCAGTGGGATGAGATCAGATCTGGCCTGGGTAAATGAGAATCAAAGATTGGCAGGGAAAACTGTAATTGAACAATGAGCGGCCATTAAGCAAGAGATGGTTCGGATAGATTCTAGAAATGTAGGGAGAAAGGTAGTGCAAATAAAGCCAGAGCTCCCTGGATGACAAAAGAGATAGAGAGTAAGATGAAGCAGAAAAAAAGGGTGTATGACAGATGTCAGATCGATAACACAAGTTAGAACGAGGCTGAATATAGAAGGTTCAGAGAGGAAGTGATAGAGTAAATAAGATGGGCAAAGAAAGAGTGTGAGAATAGACTGGCAGCCAACATAAAAGGGAATCCAAAAGTCTTCTATAGGCATATACACAGTGAACGGGTAGTAAGAGGAGGGGTGGGACTGATTAGAGACCAAAAAAAGGGAGATCTACTCATGGCGGCAGAGGGCATGGCCGAGGTACTAAATGAATACTTTGCACCTGTCTTTACCAAGGAAGAAGATGCTGCCAGAGACTCAGTAAAGGAAGTGTAATGAACAGTAAGCAGGATAGTGATAGGCCTCAAGAGGATATAGACAGGCTGGTGGCATGGCCAGACATGTGGCAGAAGAAATTTAACACAGAAAAATGTGAAGTGATGCATTTCGGTAGGAAGAATGAGTAGAAATAATAAAAACTAAATGGCACAATTCCAAAAGGGGTACAGGAACAGAGTGATCATGGGGTATATGTACACAAATCGTTGAAGATGGTAAAGCAGGTTGAGAAAGTGGTTAAAAATGCATACAGGATCCTGGGCATTACAAATAGAGGCATAGAGTACAAAAGCAAGGAAGTCATGATGAACCTTTATAAAACATTGGTTCAGTCACAACTGGAGTATTGTGTCCAGTTCTGGGCACTGCACTTTAGGAAAGATGTGAAGGCCTTAGAGAGGGTGCAGAAGATAATTACTAGAATGATTCCAGGGATGAGGTACTTTAGTTATGTGGATAGATTTTAAAAGCTGGGGTTGTTCTCCTTGGAACGGGGAAGGTTACAAGGAGATTTGATAGAGGTATTCAAACTCATGAAGGGTCTAGACAGAGTAGATAGAGAGAAACTGTTCCCATTGGTGGAAGGGTCAAGAACCAAAGGTCATTGACTTAAGGTAATTGGCAAAAGAACAAAAGTTGACATGAGGAAAAACTTTTTCACACAACGAATCGTTAGGATCTGGAATGCACTGCCTGAGGGGGTGGCGGAGGCAGATTCAATCATGGCTTTCAAAAGGGAACTGGATAAGTACTTGAAAGGAAAAAAAGTTGCAAGGCTACGGGGATAGGGCGGGCGAGTGGGACTTGTTAGATTGCACATGCAAAGAGCCAGCACGGACTCGATGGGCCGAATGACCTTTCTATGATTCGATGATTCGACTCAATCTCTCCTCATAGGACAACCCTCTCATCCAAGCAATCAATCTAGTGAACATTCGTTGCACCGCCTCTAAGGCAAGTATATCCTTCTTTAGATAAGGAGACCAAAACTGCACACTGTATCCCAGGTGTGGTCTCACCAAAGCTGTGAACAATTGCAGCAAGACATCCCTGCTCTTGTAATTCCGCCCCTTTGCATTTGTCTTACTGATTACTTTCTGTGTTTCATGTACAAGGACACCCAAATCCCTCTGAACACCAACATTTATTATGTTCTCAGCATTTTAAAAATATTCTGTTTTTCCATCCTTCCTACCAAAGTGAATAACCTTACATTATCCCACATTATACTCCATCTGCCACCTTCTTGCCCACTCACTTAACCTATCTATATCCCTTTGCAGACTCTTTATACCCTCCTCACAGCTTACTTTCCCACCTAGCTTTGTACTATCAGCAAACTTGGATACATTATACTCTGTGCCTTCATCTAAATCATTAACATAAATTGTAAATAGCTGAGGCCCACGCACTGATGCTTGAGGCATCTCACTAGTTACAGCCTGCCAACCTGAAAATGCCCCGTTTATTCCTATCTGTTTTCTCTCCATTAACCTTTCGATATATTACCACAAACCCATGAGCTCTTATCTTGAGTAACAACCTTTTGTGTGGCACCTTTTCAAAATCCAAATATACTATATCCACTGGTTCCCCTTTATTTATCCTGCTGGTTACTTTCTCAAAAAAACTCGAATAGATTTGTCAAACACGATTTCCCTTTTATAAAGCCATGTTGACTCTGCCTAACCACATTGTGCTTTTCTAAGTGCCCTGTTACCACGTCCTTAATAGATTCCAGCATTTTCCTGACTACTGATATCAGGCTAACCAGCCTGTAGTCCCCTCTTTTCTCTCTTCTTCCTTTCTTGAATAGTGGGGTTACATTTCCTAACTTCCAATCCACTGGGACCGTTCTAGAATATAGGGAATTTTGGAAGATCACAACCAATGTATCCACTGTCTCTGCAGCCACCTCTTTTAGACCCCTAGGATGTAGGCCATCAGTTCTAGGCAATCTGTCGGCTTTTAGTCCCATTAATTTATCCAGTATTTTCTTCTTTAATAATATCAACCACATAAGTTCCTCACTCTCAATACAACCTTCGTTCCCCACTATTTCTGGTATGTTTCTTGTGTCTTCTACTAAAAAAAGATACAAAATATTTGGTTCATGTATCTTCCATTTCCTTATTCCCCATTATAATTTATCTTGGCTCAGCCTCTAGGGGACCCACGTTTACATACTTGTCGAACCTCTTACAATCTGTTTTTATATTTTTTGCTAGTTTACTCTCATATTGTATTTTCTCCCTCTTCATTAATTTTTTGGTCATCCTTTGCTGGTTTCTAAAACTCTCCAAACCCTCAAGCTTACTACTCTTCTTGGCAACGTTATAGGCCTCTTCTTTTACTCTAATACTTTCCTTAACTTCCTTAATTATCCACGGATAGATCACCTTTCCCGTGGAGTTTTTTTCCTCAATGAAATGTATATCCGTTGATATGAAATATTTATTTAAATGCTCACCATTGCTTATCTACCATCATATGATTTAATCTAATTTCCCAATCAACCTTAGTCAACTGGCCCCTCATTGTTATGTAACTGGCAGTAAGTTTATGACACTAGTTTCGGACTTAAGTACGTCACCCTCAAACTCAATGTGAAATTCTATCATATTATGATCACTCTTTCCCAGATGATCCCTTACTATGACATTACTAATTAACCCAGTCCCATTACAAAAGAGAAGATCTAAAATAGCCTGTTCCTTGGTTGGTTCCGTGACGTATTGTTCTAGGAACTGTCTTGAATGCATTCCATGAACTCATCCTCCAAACTACTTTTGCCAATTTGGTTTGCCCAGCCTGTATGAAGATTAAAGTCTCCCACGATTATTGCATTACATTTGTTACAAGCCCCTCTTACCTCTTGATTAATACTCTGTCCAACAGTATAACTACTGTTAGGGAGCCTATAACCTACTCCCACCATTGTTTTTGACCCCTTGTGATTACTTATCTCCACCCATGCTGATTGTGCTTCCTGATCTTCTGAGTCAAGATCCTTTCTCACTACTGCCCTCATGTCATCCTTTATTATCAGGGCACCAACAATCCCCCACCCCCTTCTTTTCCATTTTGACTGTCTTTTCGAAAAGTCAAGTGCCCTGGAATGTTTAGTTCTCAACCTTGGTCACATCGCAATCACGTCTCAGTAATGGCTACTAGACCAAACCAATTTATCTCTATTTGTGTTATTAATTCGTTTATCTTGTTACGATTGCTTTGTACATTCAGATAGAGCCCTTTTAATTTTAACTTTGTACTATTTTTCCCTGATTTGACTTTATTCACTGATGCACTATTAACGTTAAACTCTCTGCCCTTTCCTGACACAGTCTGCTTATCTTTACCCAAATCATTGCACTGTTCTATGGCCTTGACTTTTCTCTTTAGATTTATAAAGTTACCCTTAGCTGAATCCACCCCCCCTCCACCTCTTTTTTTAGTGTAAAGCCCTATGTAACATCCTCGTTATTCCATTCACCAGGACACTGGTCCCAGCCCCGTTTAAGTTGAGTCCGTCTCAACAGAACATCTCCCTCTTTTCCCAATACTAGTGCCAGTGCCCCATGAATTGAAACCCCTGCCTCCTACACCACTCTTTGATCTGTTTGACCCTATGCCAACTTGCACGTGGCTCAGGTAGTAATCCAGAGATTATTACCTTTGATTATTGCCTGTTTCTGTGCTGTACACTCTATGTAATTCTATGTGATTCTATTTAGTTATCAAGGGAGCTCTAGCTTTGGATGTCCTTCATTTCCCACTTGTGGGAATTGTGTCTAGCCTGTACCCAAACTATTTCCTTTTTGAAGGCCTCCCATTTCTCATTTACTGATTTACCTGTCAATCTTTGGTTTCAATCTAACTGGGCCAGATCCATTTTCAACTCATTGAAATTAGCCATTCTCCAGTTGATTATTTTCACAATTGATTTTTCATTGTCCTTTTACATAACTACTCTAAACCTAATGATATTGTGATCACTGTTTCCCAAATGCTTTCCCACTGAAACATATTCCACTTGCCCCAATTAATTCCCCAGAAATAGATCCAGCACTCCTTCCTCGTTGGGCTGTAAACATAATGATCAAGAAAATTCTCTTGTATACATTTCAGGAATTCTTCTCCCTCTTTGCCCTTTACATTGTTATTTTCCCTGTCTATATTAGGATAATTGAAGTTACCTATTATTCCTACTTCAAAATCTTGCATGTTCCTGCAATGGGCCTGCACACTTGCTCCTCTATTTCCTTCCGAGTATTTGGTGGCCTATAATATACACCCCTCAGCTCCTCTATTGTTCCTCAATTCTAACGAAATAGATTGTGTATTTGAACCCTCGAGTACATCATCCCTTTCTAGAGCTGTAACAGTGTCTTCGATCAATAATGCCAAAACCCTTCTTTTTTCCTTCACTGTCGTTCCTGAATACATTGTAGCCTGAATATTAAGTGCCCATTCCGCCCCTTGTTTGAGCCAGATCTCCGTTATTGCCACTATATCAAAATCCTATGCAGCTACTTGTGCTTGCAGCTCACCAACCATATTTACCACATTCTGTGCATTTACGTACATGCAATCTAAATCCATCTTAGTCTGCCTCGCATTTCCCCCTTGTTTGATTCTTCCTATTTCTGAACTATTCTTTTAGCCGAGGTATGGCCTTCAAGTAAAAACATTAAAAAGGAAGAAAGTCTTGCATGTATATAGGGCTTTTCACGTCCTCACGACGTCCCAAAGCGCTTTACAGCCAATGAAGCACTTTTGAAGTGTAGTCACTCTTGTAATGTACGAAACGCGGCAGCCAATTTACGCAGAGCAAGCGCCCAAAAACAGCAATGTGAGGGCATAAGGTGACAATTCAGTTGACAAATTGAAGCCTATGCTTGTAAAATATGTAATTTTTGAGATTTTATTTATTTGTTCTAAATCCTTCTTTAGACCATTCAAACTTTTAGTCACTGGGGGAATATGGAGGCTTAAAAAATATTTCCAAAACATTTTGAGCAATTTGTAGAAAGCCTGACGCTATCACTTTCACTATACAGTGAGTGACACAGGCTGTAACAGGGAAGTGTGATACTTTTCCCTTAGGAGAGTACTATCACAGCAGCATTAACAGAAACTGCAGACACTGCAAATGCTTATAATGAGATTTTGCGCGCCCCAGATACCCAACTTAATATAAGATAGATAATATAAATCCATGTTTTGTATCAAGTCTGAAGCGAAGCTGAGAAAGTATTTATCTTTAACATGTTCAATTTACTTGCTATATAATTTATTTTTGGAAAATATGTAACAGTTTCAGACTTCATAAAAGCGTCAAAGTTCTCACTGCATCCACTGATAAAAGCAAATAATTTTAATTCAACGTTGCAACTCAAAGAAAGGCTTTAGTTCTATGAAACATCCCTTTTACAGTCACTGGCGAAAGTACCCCAGACCCTGAAATTATGCCTTGTGAAACTAACCAATTTAATACACATGCGTAAAAATACCATCACAGCAGTGGAGAGAGGAATAACAGAGGAACACGTTGATACGCACTTCATCAAAACAGAAACTGAAACAAGTAAAAGCCAGGTTTCATTCTGACCTTAACGCAGGATATACTACTCAGGGCTGTCACAAAAGCGGCAGATACATTCAGCATCACTGATATATGGGGTCAAAGGAACAGAAATAAGCAATTTGGCGGATCAGGCTTTCTACCAGCAAGGTGAGGATTTAGCCATATACAAAAAACTTACCCATTAATTCATCGCATAACAAATAGCTCTTCACCAAAATGAATTATCTGCCATTCCCAGCATAGAAATTGTTTCAAATTATTTTCTTGCGTTGGTGTCCCGGACACCCAACTCATTGAAAGGCAAGGTTGGATGACAGGGCTTTAGAAACAGAAAATCACTTTTGGATGATTCTGGAGATAAACACACGGTATAACGGTAACCTTCAGTCTGAACAGGTCCGGCAGAATTGAAAGTTTCATGTAGTGCTGGTCTCTGATTAAAGGCACCATTCGAATTCCTCCGTCTGTAACAACAAACTGTAGATCTGTAGTCTTCGGCAATATTTCTGTCTTGTTCATACTTCAGGACGACCAAAAAAATGATGGTCACAAGAAACAAAAAGGAGGTTGTTGCTAAAATGATGATTAAATAATGATTTAGGTCCGAAAAATATTCCGACTGCCTAGGTTCATCACTTCGTCCAGAAGATTTTTCAGTAACATTGGACAAGATTGAAAAGAAGATTGTGGCCGTACTGGACAAGCTCGGCTGTCCGTTGTCGTTCACACAGAGGACAAGTTTTTCTGTGATGATGTTTTGGTCACTAACACTTCGAGTTGCTCTGATTTCCCCAGAGAGAAGCCCCACAGTAAACAGACTGGGATCAGTGGCCTCCAACAGTTGATAGGAAAGCCTTGCATTTTGACCAGAATCTGCATCAGTCGCGATTACCTTAGCGACCAAGGATCCTGCATATACCGACTGGGGCACAATCTCCACTGATGCTGAACTGTTCCATGTCAAAGGTGAAACAATAACCGGAGCATTATCATTTTGGTCCAAAATAATAGCATTCACGATGGCAGTGCTGCTCAGTGGGGGAGATCCAGCATCCTGGGCTTGAACTTTTATCTTGAAATGTTTCAGTTGCTCGTAGTCAAAGGAGCGCAGCGCGTAAATGTTCCCATTTCTTGAATTAATAGTGACGTAAGCAGACGCAGACATTTCTTGCATCTGATTCTCCAGAATGGAATAGGAGACTTCCCCATTCTGATCCAAATCTGGATCTAAAGCGGTAACAGCAAATATAGAAACACCTGGAGTATTGTTCTCCATCAGATACACATTATATAAGGATTGTGTAAACTTCGGTGCGTTGTCATTTATATCAGTTACTGAAACTAAGACGGTTCTGTTTGTTGAAAGAGGGGGAGACCCGCCGTCCCAGGCTGAAATGTAAATGTTATACAGTGGGGCCGTTTCACGATCCAGAAAATCATTGGTAACCAACTTATAGTTGTTTCTCAAAGATTTTTGCAGTTTAAACGGAAGTTCCACTGGAACCTGACATTGTACGTGTCCATAATCGCCAGAATCTGGATCTGTCACACGGATCACTGCTATCACCGTCCCTGGGAGAACATCTTCCCGCACCGCGCTAGAAACCAAGGTTACCTCTAACTCCGGGGCATTATCATTCGTGTCTATTAATCCGACCATAACTTTGGCGTGTACTGCCAATCCAGGTGGACTATTGTCCACAGCTTGTACATCAAGTTCATAAAATCTTGATTCTTCAAAATCCAGTACACCTTGAACTTTGATCTCTCCAGTTTCCGGGTCCAATTTGAACAACTCGCGAATCCTTTGGGACACGTGACTTGTGAAAGAATACGTCAGCTCAGCATTCGTACCTTCATCTAAATCAGCAGCGTTAATTTTTGTGACCAAGGTACCTTTGGGGGCGTTTTCAGCTACACTCGCCCTGTAGATTTCTTGATCGAATACGGGCGCGTTATCATTGATGTCCATTACAGTAATGATAATCCGAGTTGTGCCTGATCTATGCGGGATCCCACCGTCAACGGCCGTCAGTACAAGATGAAAAGTTGACTGTTGTTCACGGTCCAAGGATTTCTCTAATAACAGCTCGGCACTTTTACTCCCATCAGTTCGTGTCTGAACTTTGAGGCCGAAGTGTTCGTTTGGACTGATCTGATAAGTGCTGATTGTATTTGTGCCCACGTCCGCATCTTGCGCGCTCTCGACATGGAAGCGCGCCCCTGGCGCAATTGACTCACTGATCTCCAGGGAGAATTCACTGTTCGGAAATCTGGGTGAATTATCATTTACATCTAATATGTCCACTGCAACGACATGTATTTCCAAAGGATTATCGAGCGCTATTTGAAAAGAAAGGGAACAGGTAGAGCTTTGTCTACAAATTTTTTCTCTGTCGATTCTTTCATCGACAAATAAAATCCCATTCTCCAGATTTACCTTCATGTATTGCTTCCTGTCATCGGACACCAGCCGAAAATTGCGGGCCGATAATTCCCAAACGTTGAGTCTTAAATCCTCGGCGATATTCCCAACAAAGGTCCCATGATCCAGTTCCTCGGGAATCGAGTAGCGAATTTGTCCCGAAACCAAGTCTGACACACAAAGCAGCAAAATAAAAGACGCCCCGCTCCTCAGTACATTCTCCATTGTTCTGGGCTGCATTTTATGGTAACATTTCAAAATAGCTACCAATCGATAATGTTCACATCTCTTATGCCACAAATATTATTCGAATATATATCTATATACTAATATTTAACCGAGAAATGCGATGACTTAACCTGGGCAGCTTTTCTAAATATGGCCGCACAGCAAAAACGCAGGCACCGTCTGTCTCTTCGCTTCGGTTCTGTGTTTCCCTGAAGGGGAGGGGGTCGATCTCTTGCAGCGTCTCAGCTCCTTATTGGTAGACAGCGACACGAAGTGCTTCAACCAATAACTGCAGCAACTGTTCTTAAAGCTAAACTGTTTCGAAATTATTTGTAATATAACGAACCAGAATGTTTAGGAGTGCGCAATGTAAAATCCCCTCCAAAGCGCATAAAAAAGTAGTTTCTTTTGCAGTCTTATTTGTATTTGGTGTAATATAGCATAGCAGTAGAAATCCTGAGATTCCTCGCAGTAACATCTTCCATGTCATTAATAGACGTCGAAGACACAAATTCCTATTGTGATCCTGATAGCTGTACGTGTATAGTCCGATTTATTATTGTTCAGTATTACTTGTGGTTTACCATGTAACCTATAGATTACCATTAGATCACCCTTGCACAGGTGAGCAAGCCTCCTACTGTTGGGCAGCGCCCTCCAAGGTCTGAATAGATTTGACAAAAATCGTAAGGAGTTAGTGCATTTGTATAAAAATAAACTTTTCATTACGGGGAAAGGAGGGGGGAGTCGGACTAGCTGGACTGCTCTTGCAGGTTACAGCACAAGCTCGACGGGCCGAATGGCCTCCTTTTGTGCTGTAACCATTCTCTGATTCTATGATTCAATATATAGTCTGAGGGAATCATTTTAGCTCATACTGAAGTTTTCGAATAGTTCTGTGATTTTAATTACGTTTATGCATAATTTGTTCACTTTCTTCAAAAGTGTTTTTACATGAAACTAAATATTAGCAAATTGTGATTATATTTTGCATTCTGAACAAATGTTGTTAATCTACAATTAAAAGGCTGTTTTCAGTCCATGGTCAACTTCACATAACAAGGTAGCATGCTGGCAGTCAAGTGTTCTTCCGGTCAGATAGGTCAGCATCGCATTCTCCATTAACTTTCCACATTGTGCGTCTTTAGCAAGTGGACGTGGCTGATTTATTTATGTTCAGGTTTAGAAATTGATAATAGTCTGTTCCTACATCTTGTAGGTGAGACTGAGTGCGAAATTTAGAACCAGTGAGCCATCTTGGCTTCAACTGTATTTTCATTATTTGCAAGAGCCAAAGAAAGCGTTGCTAAATTAGCATTAGTCCATGAAATAGTGTATTTTTTTACTTGTATTTGAACCCATATCAGCACAATTGACTGTTGTAGATGCGCATATACCTTGCGTTTTCTTTGAGATGATTACCATGAATAATCCGATGTTGTGGCTGAAAGTCTGGTCAAGAATTTTTAGTAACGTTGTAGAATCATGGGATCTTACAGCTCAAAGAGAGACCATTCGGCCCATCGTGCCTGTTCCGGTTCTTTGAAAGAGCTATCTGATAAATCCCACTCCCCCACTCCTTCTCCATAGCCCATCATTTTTTTTCCTTATCAAGTATTTATCCAATTCCGTTTTGAAAGTTACTATTGAATTTGCTTCCACAATCCTTGCAGGCAATGCATTCCAGATCACAACGACTCGCTGCATAAAAAAAACTCTTCATCTCTCTCTGGTTCTTTTGCTATTATCTTAAATCTGTGCCCTCTGGTTACGAACCCTCCTGCCAGAGGAAACTGTTTCTCCTTATTTACTCTGCCAAGAACCCACATAATTTTCAACAACTCTATTAAATCTCCCCATAACCTTCTTTGCTCTAAGGAGAACAATTGAAGCTTCTCTAGTCACTCCACATAACTGAAGTCCCCCATTCCTGGTATAATTTTTGTATCGTTGCGGCAAAAGTCTGATACTGAGCCATAGTGACCACTAATTAGGTGGATGGTCCTACAATTCAGAATTATAGTGAATGACCGTGGATGAATCTGCAAAGTAAACTGCACAATTCTCTAAACTACATTCCCCATCCTCAATGATGGCGGAGTCCAGCACGTGAGTGCAAAAGACAAGGCTGAAGCGTTTGCAAGCATCTTCAGCCAGAAGTGCCGAGTGGGTGATCCTTCTCGGCCTCCTCCCGATATCCCCACCATCACGGAAGCCAGTCTTCGGCCAATTCGATTCACTCCACGTGATATCAAGAAACGGCTGAGTGCACTGGATATAGCAAAGGCGATGGGCCCGGAAAACATCCCAGCTGTAGTGCTGAAGACTTGTGCTCCAGAACTAGCTGCGCCTCTAGCCAAGCTGTTCCAGTACAGCTACAACACTGGCATCTACCCGACAAAGTGGAAAATTGCCCAGGTATGTCCTGTCCACAAAAAGCAGGACAAATCCAATCCGGCCAATTACCGCCCCATCAGTCCACTCTCAATCATCAGCAAAGTGATGGAAGGTGTCGTCGACAGTGCTATCAAGCGGCACTTACTCACCAATAACCTGCTCACCGATGCTCAGTTTGGGTTCCACCAGGACCACTCGGCTCCAGACCTCATTACAGCCTTGGTCCAAACATGGACAAAAGAGCTGAATTCCAGAGGTGAGGTGAGAGTGACTGCCCTTGACATCAAGGCAGCATTTGACTGAGTGTGGCACCAAGGAGCCCTAGTAAAATTGAAGTCAATGGGAATCAGGGGGAAAACTCTCCAGTGGCTGGAGTCATACCTAGCCCAAAGGAAGATGGTAGTGGTTGTTGGAGGCCAATCATCTCAGCCCCAGGACATTGCTGCAGGAGTTCCTCAGGGCAGTGTCCTAGGCCCAACCATCTTCAGCTGCTTCATCAATGACCTTCCCTCCATCATAAGGTCAGAAATGCGGATGTTCGCTGATGACTGCACAGTGTTCAGTTCCATTCGCAACCCCTCAAATAATGAAGCAGTCCGAGCCCGCATGCAGCAAGACCTGGACAACATCCAGGCTTGGGCTCATAAGTGGCAAGTAACATTTGCGCCAGATAAGTGCCAGGCAATGACCATCTCCAACAAGAGAGAGTCTAACCACCTCCCCTTGACATTCAACCGCATTACCATCGCCGAATCCCCCACCATCAACATCCTGGGGGTCACCATTGACCAGAAACTTAACTGGACCAGCCATATAAATACTGTGGCTATGAGAGCAGGTCAGAGGCTGGGTATTCTGCGGCGAGTGACTCACCTCCTGACTCCCCAAAGCCTTTCCACCATCTACAAGGCACAAGTCAGGAGTGTGATGGATTACTCTCCACTTGCTTGGATGAGTGCAGCTCCAACAACACTCAAGAAGCTCGACACCATCCAAGATAAAGCAGCCCGCTTGATTGGCACCCCATCCACCACCCTAAACATTCACTCCCTTCACCACCGGCGCACTGTATCTGCAGTGTGTACCATCCACAGGATGCACTGCAGCAACTCGCCAAGGCGTCTTCGACAGCACCTCCCAAACCCGCGACCTCTACCATCTAGAAGGACAAGAGCAGCAGGCACATGGGAGCAACACCACCTGCACGTTCCCCTCCAAGTCACACACCATCCCAACTTGGAAATATATCGCTGTTCCTTCATTGTCGCTGGGTCAAAATCCTGGAACTCCCTTCCTAACAGCACTGTGGGAGAAGCGACACCACACGGACTGCAGCGGTTCAAGAAGACGGCTCACCACCACCTTTTCGAGGGCAATTAGGGATGGGCAATAAATGCTGGCCTTGCCATGACATCCCATGAACGAATAAATAAAAAAAAAATTCTCCAATTATAGAGAATGTTCTAAAAGCACATTTAGCAAATTTGCCTCGCAAAATTTAAAAAACTATTAGTGAGCTCCAAAATGTTATTGTTACAACTGTTTAATTTAGCCTCTATTCATCGTTACATAACCACGTGAAAGTTGCCCCTGAACAGCCTGAACTTGATTTATAAGGCTTTAGAACAAATAAAAATGATTGTCCTTTGTCAATCTTGTGTGTTCACGTTGTATCGTTTATGTCTTTTTATTGTTAAATTAGTATTTAACAAAATGCGCCACGGTGACAGTTACAGACAAATCAGAATTTCGCTAATATGGGGTGTTTATGCCATCCCAAGAGATGACATTAAGGCCACTGACCAAATAAGTCCGATTCCATTAAAAAATTATATTCTGGGATTTTTACCGGTGCTTTGAAGAATTGATTTTAGAACTCTGTCCACTATTCTGATAAAACTGTAATTACAAGGGGCGGTCCTTATATATATATTGATCGACTCAGTTCTGAAATTCGATCCCCATTGAAGTCAATGGAAAGCAAATTCAGGCGGGCGAATAATAGGCGGCCGAACCTCCACCGCCCATTTTGGGCCTCCGCCAAAGTTCAACTTCACCTGCCTTGTACTTAGCAGTATAGGGGTGGGAGAATGTGGGTTGTGGGAACCGGAGCTGCCCTAGGCTTTAATCGCATTGGGAGCCGTCCCGGGATTTGGGAGCACTGGGGATTTGACAGCACTATTTTGGGACTGCTGAAGTTTGGCAGCATGGCGGGGTAGGGGAGGGAGGAGGGTCCTTGACGTAGAGTCGCCGTGGAGCGAAACATGGGTTTTGTTAGAACTGTGGAAAGTGAACCTATGGTTTATCATAACAAAGGTTTGAATATGAAGTTTGCCGCACTGATGGTTTACTATGTTTTGTCAGCAGAGAGATGGGAGAAGCTGTTGGAATCCCATAATAAGGTACGGTAGTTCCTTTTAATCAATTCGACCCCACACCGTATTGGTAAAGAATTGAGGCTTTATTGCTCAGAAACAGCAAATGATACACACATCATCGAACGGTAACTAACAACCCCAGACAGGAAATAAATTACCCGTCTAGGACTGGACAGCCAGCACGGGCGCCAGTTCTATATTCCTCGCTGCGTCTGCTTCCGTTACGTCTCCCCTTTTAGGACGACACAGGGTTAGGCCGTTTTGCCAGCATTTGCGTCCCCTGGAAGGATCTGATCCTTTCGATATTCCGACTGTGCTTCAGGTAGCTATGGGTCAACCTTTATACACTGTTTTCTGCCTGAGGCATGGCCCATTCCCGCAATTTCTGTCTCTCAGGTGATTTGGCCAGGTAGGCGGTGTTTCCTCTAAACTGTGATTGACTGATCTGGGTTGTCCCCATTGCAGGTTTTTTGATACACAACCACATTCCTCTTTTAATGTTTTAATGTTCCCTCGGGTGGCTGACTCATTGTGTGTCTATATTTTTTCTTTCAGTGAGTTGATGGCCTTTTAATTTCTGGCGCCTTTACCTCCCTTCTTTTCAGCAGGGTAAATGGTTCATAGTGCTTTGCGCACTCTTTCCCTTTAGCAGGGTTAATGAGGCTGCTGGTTCATGTTAAAATCAGCTTAATCTTAGTTTCTTTAACCCGTCTACAGTTAATTTCATATTTCATCATTTCTTAGCTTATTCGCCTTTTCCTACAAGGCAGGGCATGTGTTGGGGGCAGGGAAATCTCATATCTAGCAGCACTGGTTTAGAACTTTCATAGCTATCACTGTAAATACTGAATTTTGTGTTTTGTGATTGATTCCGGGACATATAATTTTGTGTCTATCTCTCTGCCCCTCTCTCTCTCACCCTCTCTCCCACACAGATGATAATGTAATTATTCTAATAAGTATCAACACAATGTAGATGGAAATTAGAACTTTTAAAATTCAACTCGATTGGTTATTATTCAAAAAACAAATCAAATGATTAAAGACAGTGTGATTCTCTTTGTGTTTCTGTGGCTATATATGGCAGCTATTAGGAAATAGAATGTTTACATTTTCTAAGTAGGAACATCAAAATTGATAATCAGGTCACATGATAAGAAACTGGTTGCTCCATTTTTTAAGCTTACTTACAACAAGAAAATACTCCCTCTGAGCATTCTGTATTTGTTAAGTTTGGAGAGCATAAAACAACATTTGCAATCGGTGTGCAATCAATATCTGTTTTTTCCTCATTGAAGTTCACAGTCACATACAAGTCACATTTATTTGCCAAAATATCAAGCCCAGGCTGTTGGATGGGTGTGGTTTTCAGTTAGAAACTTTAATTAGGTCATAAAAAGACAATTCAGTTGACAAAATTAATCATCTTAAATTTGTCAACTGTGTAATATTTTCTTTTTATTTATTTTGTTTAACTCCTTATTTTGAACAATAGAAATTTTAGTTACTGAGGAAAAAATGGCACACGAAAAAGTTCAGAAAGCAGATTGAATTATGTGTAAGAACCTGGTGGCTGGATTGTACAATCACAAGGTCATATACGCTCATTATAAAACAGCAGCTAGAGTGCGTGACAAAGGTATGACAGGAAAGTGTGACACCTTCAGCATTGAGCGTATCTATCAAGGCACCATCTATAGAGTAACAGATACTGCAGATATATAAGTGAGCTGTTTGCGAGTCCCGAGTGCCCAATTTATCATAAAATAGATTACTTCACCCGAAGCTCAGTGTATTATGTAATGTCAGAAGCAAATCTGAGCAATTATTTGACTTCAACAAAATCGATTGATTTGCTATATATTTTTTGTGGATAATAGGTAACATTTTAAGAGGGGATGTTTACTTAAAAATGTCGATGTTGCCGCTACACGTAAGGAGTTCCAAAGATTTTAATTCAGCGTGGCTTCTATTAGAAAGGTTTTAGTTCAATGAAATGTTACAGTCATCAGTGAAAGCGCCCCTGGCCCTGAAATTATGCCTTGTGATACTCAACAGTTTAATATGCATGTGCTAAGACACCAACACAGCAGGGGAGAAAACAATGACAGAGGGAGACGTTGTTATGTACTTTATCAAAACAGAAATTGAAACCAATAAAAGCCAGGTTCATTCTAACGTTACTATAGTATGTACTACATGGGGCTGTCAGAAAAGAGGCATGCATATTCTGCACCGAGAACACGTAGGAATATAGGAACAGCATTAAGCACTTCAGCCTATCAAGCCTTCCACTACCAATGTGAGGATTTAGTCAAGTATGCAAAACTTATCCTCTAATTGAACACAATTATAACTCTTCATCAAAGTGAATTATCTGTCAGCATAAAGGTTGCTGTCTAAATTATGTCATCGCGTTGCTGTTCCGGACATTCATATCATTGAAAGGCAAAGTAGGATGACAGGGCTATGGAAACAGAAGATCAATCTTGGATGATCCTGCAGATAAACACACGATATAACGATAACCTTCAGATTGACCAAGACCGGTATAATTTAATGATCGATTGCTACAGATCGATTGCGACACGATGGGCCGAAGGGCCTCTATCCGTGCTGTATAACTCTATCTCCGATAAGAGCGATCATTCAAATTCCTCCGTCCGTAAAAAAAACTATAGAGCTGTAGTCTTCAGCAATATTTCTGACGTGTTTATATTTCAGGACGACCAGACAAATGATGGTTACAAGAAACAAAAAGGAAGTTGATCCTAAAATGACGATTAAATAACGAATTAGATGCAAAAAATACTCCGACTGTCTGGGTTCGTCAGTTCGTTAAGATGATTTTTCAATAATGTTGGACAAGATTGAAAAGCAAATTATGGACGTACTGGAGAAACTCGGCTGTCCATTGTCCTTCACACGGAGTACCAGTCGTTCTTTGATGATAGTCTGCTCCATAACACTTCGAGATGTTCAGGTTTCGACAGGGAGAAGCCCCACAGTAAACAGACGGGGATCAGTGGCCCACAACAATTGATAGGAGAGCTGTTTGTTCTGACCGGAATCGGCATCCGCCTCAGTTACCTTCCTAAATATACTGACTGGGGGACAATCTCCACTGATGCTGAATTGTTCCACGTTAAAGGTGAAACAATAACCGGAGTATTGCCATTTTGGTCCATGATAATAAGAATCATGAAGACAGTGCTGCTCAATGGGGGAGATCCAGCATCCTGGGCTTGAATTTTGATTTAGAAATTCTTCAGTTGCTCATAGTCACAGGAGCAGAGCGGGTAAATGTTCCCATTTTTGGAATTAATCGTGACGGAGGCAGACCCCGCTTATTGGGAATGTGACCTCTAAGGGAGCCTCTGCTCCGCTACCTACTTCCCAATTCCGAAAGATTCAAGTTGACACCAATTGGTTACAGTGGCAAGAACTTTATTGCAAAGAACGGTTTAATACACTTAGTATTTAAGCGGCACTGTACAGAATGGAAACTGGAGATACATTACCCGCTTCCACGCTGGGTAGCGCTTGAGCCTTGGCCTCTCACCTCTCATGGTCCTATCGGCCCCCACCCCTTGCATCCCACGAATCTTGCTTTCTCCAGACTTCTTCAGATTATACAGGCGTAAGGCTCCTGCCAGCATTTACGTCCACCTGGACAAATCTAGTCTGCACCCTCTACTGTGTTCATCTACTCTGAACTTTTGTTCCAGCTCTATACTTATACACTGTAGCTGAGGATCATGTGGCATGCTGTCTTAATCTAATCAATTTTGACGAGGAGGCCGGACTTAATCTCATCAATTTGTTGAAAAGATTAGGCTGATAACAGTAACGTGTTCTAGACAATGGAAAGGCACTTGGTGTTCCCCGTATCTCTTTTGGGGAATGTAGCTTGCCTTTTACCAGACATGCTAAATTCTTTAATATTTATGAAACTTAAACAAAGTATTAACTGTGCGGTTTCAACACACATTGTCCACGGTAAATTCTATATAACTGCCTTGGTTAGTATACTGAATAAATGTGGTTATATATTGAATGCATTTCATGATTACATACGTTGCTTTAAACAATTATTTTATCTCTTACATTTTTAATACATGACTGCATAGTCTAACAGAATAGAATAGATAACTTCACCATTGTGGTCCAAATCTGAATCCAAAGCGGGGTAACAGCAAATATAGAAGCACCAGGAGTGTTGGCTTCTAATAGATACACATTATGTAAAGACGGTGTAAACGTCGGTGTATTGTCGTTTAAATCAGAAACCTAAACCAAGATAATTTTACGTGTTGAAGGAGCGGGGGATCCTCCCTCCCAGGCTGAAATAGAGATATTGTACGATGGGATTGTTTCACGGTCGAGAACATCACTCATAACCAAATTATAATTATTCCTGCAAGACTTTGGAAGTTTAAACGGTCAATCTACGGGAATTTGACACTGAACAACCTCATTTTTCCCCAATCTAAACCGATTACATAGATTACAGCTATCACAGTCCCAGGATGCGCATCTTCGGGGACCGTGCTGGATACCGACGGCATCTCTACCTCTGGGACATTATAATTCACATCAGTTAAACCGACGTTAATTTTGGTATGTCGTGTCATACCGGGTGGAGCGTTGTCCACAGCTTGTACATCAAGTTCATAAACACTTGACTCTTCAAAATCCAGTGCACATTCAACTGTAACCTTTCCAGTTACTGGGTCCAATCTGGACAACTCGCGAATCCTGTGGGAAACTTGACTTGTGAAAGAATATGTTAGCTCAGCGTTAGTAACTTCATCCACATCAGCAGCGTTGATTTTTATTATTAATGTATCTTTCAGGACGTTTTCTGCTACAGTCGCCCTGTACATTTCAAGATCGAGTACAGGTGCGTTATCATTCCCGTGCACGACTGTAATGATAACCCGAGCTGAGCCGGATCTGTGTAGAACCCCACCGTCAATGGCCGTCAGTACAAGATGAAAGGTTGACTGTCGTTCACGGTCCAAGGACTTCTCTGATTGCAGCTCAGCACTTTTACTTCCATCCCTTCATGTCTGCACTTAAATGCCGAAATGCTCGTTTGGACTGATCTGGTAAATGTTGATTGTGTTTGCGCCCAGGTCCGTTGGCGTGCGCTCTCGAGGGGGAAGAGCGCCCCTGGCGCAATTAATTCACTGATTTGCAGCAAAAACCAATCCTTTGAAAAACAAGGTGAATTACCATTCACATCGAGTATCTCCACTGCAACGCAATGCATTTTCAATGGATTATCGAGCGCTATTTGAAAAGAAAGGGAATAGGTACAACTGTGTTTACAAAACTGTTCTCTGTCGATTCTTTCATTAGCTAACAAAATACCATTTTCCACATTTACGTCCATGTGTTGCTTCCTGTCATCAAAGACCAGCCGAAACTTGCGAGACGATAATTCCCAAATGTTTAGTCCTAAATCCTCAACGATATTCCCAGTAAAGGCTCTATTTTTTTATTCGTTCATGGGATGTGGGCGTCGATGGCGAGTCCAGCATTTATTGCCCATCCCTAATTGCACTTGAGAAGGTGGTGGTGAGCCGCCTTCTTGAAACACTGCAGTCCCTGTGGTGAAGGTTCTCCCACAGTGCTGTTAGGAAGGGAGTTCCAGGATTTTGGCCCAAAGACGATGAAGGAACGGCGATATATTTCCAAGTCGGGATGGTGTGTGACTTGGAGGGGAACGTGCAGGTGGTGTTGTTTCCATGTGCCTGCTGCCCTTGTCCTACTAGATGGTAGAGGTCGCTGATTTGGGAGGTGCTGTCGAAGAAGCCTTGGCGAGATGTTGCAGTGCATCCTGTGTATGATACACACTGCAGCCACAGTGCGTCGGTGGTGAAGGGAGTGAATGTTTAGGGTGTTGGATGGGATGCCAATCAAGCGGACTGCTTTGTCCTTGATGATGTCGAGCTTCTTGAGTGTTGCTGGAGCTGCACTTATCCAGGCAAGTGGAGAGTGTTCCATCACACTCGTGATTTGTGCCTTGTAGATGGTGGAAAGGCTTTGGGGAATCAGGAGGTGAGTCACTCATCGCAGAATACCCAGCCTCTGCCTTGCTCTTGTAGGAAAAGTATTTACGTGGCTAGTCCAGTTAAGTTTCTGGTCAATGGTGACCCCCAGGATGTTAATGGTGGGGGATTCGGTGATGGTAATGCCATTGAATGTCAATGGGAGGTGGTTAGGCTCTCTATTGTTGGAGATGGTCATTGCCTGGCACTTATCTGGTGCAAATGTTACTTGCCACTTATCAGCCCAAACCTGGATATGGTCCAGGTCTTGCTGCACGCGAGCACGGACTGCTTCATTATCCGAGGGGTTGAGAATGAAACTGATCACTGTGCAATCATTAGCGAACATCCCCATTTCTGACCTTATGATGGAGGGAAGGTCATTGATGAAGCAGCTGAAAATGTTTGGGTCTAGGACACTGCCCTGAGGAGCTCCTGCAGCAATGTCCTGGGGCTGAGATGATTGGCCTCCAACAATCACTACCATCTTCCTTCGTGCTAGGTATGACTCCAGCCACTGAAGAGTTTTCCCCCTGATTCCCACTGACTTCAATTTTACTAGGGTTCCTTGGTGCCACACTGGGGCAAATGCTGCCTTGATGCCAAGGGCAGTCACTCTCACCTCACCTCTGGAATTCAGCTCGTTTGTCCATGTTTGACCAATGCTGTAGTGAGATCTGGAGCCGAGTGGTCCTGGTGGAACCCAAACTGAGCATCGGTGAGCAGATTATTGGTGAGTAAGTGCCGCTTCATAGCACTGTCGATGACACCTTCCATCACTTTACTGATGATTGGTCCAATTCCACACTATGGTCCAATTCCTTGGGAATCGAGTAGCGAATTTGTCCCCAAACCAAGTCCGACGCACAAAGCAGGAAAATAGAAGACTGATGATTGTATTCACCATTATTCTGGACTGGATTTTGTTGTAAAAATATGAAAGTCTCTGCTGGTCATTTATATTAACCGGACTATTGTGCCACAATAAATCGATCGCCGATATTAATCCGAGAAATGCAAAGATTAAACCTGAACCATATTTCTGAACAAGGCCGTAGGCAGGCATATCTATTTAAGAGAATGCCACCAAAATTTCCAGACACACATGGAATAATGTAGCTCATTAGAAAATCAGCATAATATTTGTTATGCAGTTGAGAACGCTAATATTCCTCACAATTATATCTCCTGCATCAGCACCGGATGCATACGAGATATATTTACCTTTAATTAGTCATAATTTCCAGGCTTGCATGATACAATCTAGAGGCTGCCATGAGGAGCAATAGATGAACAGCTACACCGCTGGGCAGCAGCGTAAGCCTGCTGCCAGTATCACTTATCTTCAGCCATGCCATGGTGTCCCAATTACTTGGCCTCGGAATTCGTCGGGTCGCTGTGCCCAACGATATAGCAAGTGTATTGGTGAAGACTTCCACTGTTCATCTGATCGTAAATATCAAAATACCAAACTACAATCTAGCTTGTCGCTAAGCCACGCAAACAAGAGGAACCACTCCGGTTGATTCAAATCTCTTGCAGTATTTCTGCTCAAAGCTTAATTTTAGTCTCCTGCAGATCTTGAATACCTTCTCTTCTCTTTCTTCTTGAGTGTAAAAGCAATGGGATAATTCCTCTGCTGCATGGTGTGAATTGAACATAAAGTGTGTTGCAGAATCCCAAGTCGAATTCTGAGCTGCAGTGACTATAAAACAATGACAGGAAGTTCGTTTAAATTACTTTACAACCAACACATCAATGAGTTTAAATGCCCTTGTTTATAAGGCAGATATATAGCTAATATAGTTGATCCTGGAACGAAAGCAAATAACATTTTTGGAAAAACTATAAGAGTAATTTGAGAGATGACATAAGTGTGGCATGCTTGGGGGCAAAAAAGTGACTTTGGACCTATGGTTCCCAAAGCTCTCCACCACTGGGGTTTTCCTCGTTTCTTTTCTGGGTTTGCTGTAATTGATAGAGATTGATTGCTATAATTAATCAACAACTACATTATCAATGTATCATGCGACTACCAGGATGGTAGAAGACGAACTAGATGGACTGTGGTCTTTTTTTCGTCTACAAGTTCCTATGTTCCTATAAAAGTTAAACCTGTCTGCAATAATTGGGAAAGAAAAGTGTAGCGCGATGCAGGCGCCCGAATGAAGGTTAATATGCCATTACGCAGCACCGTTTAAAGGTGGGAAATGCGCACTCCAGACTTTTTTATCCTCCCTGTTACTGTTCTTAGAGTCGAAGAGGCTGCAATGGAAGTTCAAGTCGAAGCATTTAAGAACAATTATGAAAAAAACTCAAAGTAACAACCAGCACAACCTCATAATCAAAGTGATGAGGTGCAAATATCCTGCAAAAACTCCTAATCACCACTATCAAAATTAATTATTTTATTGAGGGTAGGAACGCTGGTCGTGCCGTTGGAGGAAGGCGCGTATTGTTAAAAGATCCATTATGAGCATTTCATGTGCTCATGCAGTGATGGTGGTGAGTACTTTGTATCGGTGGCATTCGTCGTACAGGGGAGAAGAATCGTTCCATGAAAACGTCCCGTTATTACTTGAAATAACGCCACATTCAGATATAAAAATTTATGTTAATAAACCTTTCCCTTCATTTTCATTTATCAGGACTCTTCTGTCCAAAATGAGCCAAAATTGGCCAGTCTTGCTAGTAAAGCATTACGGTAAAAAGGTCAATTTTTTGACACGAGGAACTTCCTTTCTGATCAAGAAATTAGTAGTTTGTCTGCATCTGAGTTATATTTTCCCAGTTGTTTACGAATAAGGAGCCTTTATCTAAGAAAAGCTTTGAATCGGACTGAAATCTCCATCCAAGCATTCGATTTCACCGGCCTTAGCCACGGCCTTGCTGTTGACCGCCTCTGTAAAGATCTGATCATGTGT
This sequence comes from Heptranchias perlo, assembly GCF_035084215.1. Taxonomy (NCBI): domain Eukaryota; kingdom Metazoa; phylum Chordata; class Chondrichthyes; order Hexanchiformes; family Hexanchidae; genus Heptranchias; species Heptranchias perlo. Next base: position 8,097,868 of record NC_090338.1, on the reverse strand, counting down.
TCCAGTTGAAGTAGAGGAAATGGCTCGCGCACAGCGAAGACCAATGAGGTTGGTTCCCTACATGGGACTATCATGCGTTGCTTGGCATCATTTTGACCGTGGATTGGTCAAGATTCCTTCGTGCAGAAATTCAGATGAGATGTCCAAGATTTCAAAGCTTTCTTGGCACCTGACAACAATTGAACTATAGCCTAGTGAAAGCCATCCCTAGTAATTCATTTGAAACATATTCTTGGAATACTCCACAATATGTTTTCTTGTCATGCCTGGAGGTGCTTTGTCATTACTCAACAGGGAAAATGCTTTAGTGGAGTCAGATTTGTTTTTATATTTTCTCTGTGCCATTTCGTTCCGTTTCTCTTTGTTACCAGAATTGTTCTCGTTGAGTCAAAATTGGGTTTCGTCCCTGCCCTCAATGGGATTTCACTTCTATGAACAACACCGTGAGGCATTTCGGGGAATCTCACTTAATCTTTGCAATTATAAATTTAAACAAAGATAACGTTCGATAATTGGAAAACATTTTCCTCAACATAGGATATGCAGAATGATCTAGTCTGTGATGTAGATTACATTATATAATACATTGAATCGGATAGCAGATTCTATCACTCCATCAGACTGCAAAATCCAAATTTAGCTCAGAGAATTACAGCTATGTGCAAAAATATCGAGGCTAAGCTCACGCTTTTGGCCGAGGTATGGCCTTCAAATAAAAAAATGAATTCGGTCATAAAAAGACATTTCAGTTCACAAATGTAATCATGCTGCTGTAAACTATGTCATTTTTTAATTTTGTTTATTTTGTTTTAACTCCTTATTTTGAACATTAAAAATTTTAGTAACTGAGGAAAAAATGGAACACGGAAAGATTTCAGATAAGCATATTGAATTACGTGTAAGAATCCGGTGACTGGATTGTACACTCACAATGTCTTATACCCTCATTGTGACACAGCAGCTAGAGAGCGTGACACAGACTGTGACAGGTGAGTGTGACGCTTTTAGCATTGAGAATGTTATCACCTCCAGGATAACAGATATTTAAGCGAGATTTTTGCGAGTCACGGGTACCCAATTTATTATCAAATAGATTACTTCACCGACAGCTCAGTGTATTACGTAAAGTCAGAAGCAAATCTGAGGAATGATTTGATTTTGACCAATTCTATTGCATTACTTATATATTATTTGTGGATAATATGTAATATTTTAAGAGGGTATTTATTTTTAAAAGTCAATGTTGCCACTACACGGAAAAGAAATCCAAAGATATTAATTCAGCTTGGTATCTAATAGAAATGTTTTCGTTCTATGAAACGTTACAGTCATCGCTGAAAGCGCCCCTGGCCCTGAACTTATGCCTTGTCATACTAAGCAGTTCGATATACATGCGATAAAATACAGCATCGAAGAGTGGAATGCGAAAGGAACATGTTGATAAGTACTTCATCAAAACAGTATTTGAAACGAGAAAAACCCATATTTCATGCAAATGTCAATACAGTATGTTCTACTCAGGGGTGTCAGAAAAGTGGCAGGTACATTCAGCATCACTGGCATGCAGGATCATAGGAGCAGCAGTATGCAATTTAGCCAATCAAGACTTCTGCTACCAAGGTGCGGATTTAGTCAAATCAACAAAACTTATCCTCTAATTAAACATATAATATATAACTCTTCATCAAATTCAATTACCTGTCGACATAAAAGTTGCTGTCTAAATTATGTCATCGCGTGGCTGTTCCGGACATTCACATCACTGAAAGGCAAAGTAGGATGACAGGGCTTTAGAAACAGAAAATCACTTTTGGATGATTCTGGAGATAAACACACGGTATAACGATAACCTTCAGTCTGACCAAGCCCAGTAGAATTGTAAGGCTCATTTGATGCAGGTCTCTGATTGTAGGCATCATTCGAATTCTTCTGTCTGTAACAACAGACTGTAGAGCTGTAGTCTTCAGCAATATTTCTGTTTTGTTTATACTTCAGGACGACCAGAAAAATGATGGTTACCAGAAACAAAAAGGAAGTTGATCCTAAAATAATGATTAAATAACGATTGAGATCTGAAAAATATCCCGAATGCCTGGGTTCGTCACTTCGTTCAGAAGATTTTTCTGTAACATTGGACAAGATTGAAAAGAAGATTGTGGCCGTACTGGAGAGACTCGGCTGTCCATTGTCCTTCACACAAAGGACCAATCTTTCTGTGATGATGTCTTGATCTCTAAAACTTCGAGTCGCTCTGATTTCTCCAGAGAGAAGCCCCACGGTAAACAGAGTAGGGTCAGTGGCCGCCAACATTTGGTAGGAAAGCCTTGCGTTCTGACCGGAATCGGCATCAGTCGCGATTACCTTAGACACCAAGTATGCTGGATATACCGACTGGGGCTCAATCTCCACAGATGCTGTTCTGTTCCACGTTAAAGGTGAAACAATAACCGGAGCATTATCATTTTGGTCCAAGATAATAACATTCACGATGGCCGTGCTGCTTAGCGGGGGCGATCCAGCATCTTGAGCTTGAACTTTGATCTGGAAATGTTTCAGTTGCTCATAGTCAAAGGAGCGCAGTGCGTAAATGTTCCCATTTTTGGAGTTAATCGTGACGTAAGCAGACCCATGCCCTTCTTGCATCTGACTCTCCACAATAGAATAGATGACTTCCCCATTCTGGTCCAAATCGGAATCTAAAGCGATAACACCAAATATAGAAGCACCAGGATTATTGTTCTCCATCAGATACACATTATATAAGGATTGTGTGAACCTCGGTGCGTTGTCATTTATATCAGAAACAGAAACCAAGATGTTTTTTCGCGTTGAAAGAGGGGGAGATCCTCCATCCCAGGCTGAAATAGAGATGTTGTACACTGGGGCTGCTTCACGATCGAGAATATCACTCGTAACCAATTTATAATTGTTCCTCAAAGACTTTTGAAGTTTAAATGGAATATCTACGGGTATCTGACACTGAACGTGCCCATTTTCCCCCGAATCCAGATCCGTTACACTGATTACAGCTATTACCGTCCCAGACTGCGCATCTTCGGGGATGGTGCTGGATACTGACGTCACCTCTACCTCGGGGACGTTATCATTCACATCAATTAGTCCGACCATAACTTTGGCATGTGCTGCCATACCGGGGGGAGCTTTGTCCACTGCTTGAACATCAAGTTCATAAACACTTGTTTCTTCAAAATCTAGCACACCTTGAATGCTAATCTCTCCAGTTACTGGGTCCAATTTGAACAAATCGCGAATCCTTTGGGAAACGTGCCTTGTGAAAGAATATGAGAGCTCAGCGTTGGTACCTTCATCTAAATCAGCAGCGTTGATTTTTATCACTAGTGCACCTTTAGGTCCGTTTTCTGGTACACTGGCCCTGTATATTTCATGATCGAATACAGGTGCGTTATCGTTGCTGTCCAGTACAGTAATGATAATCCGAGCTGTGCCAGATCTGCGAGGACTCCCACCGTCGATGGCCGTCAGTACCAACTGAAAGGCAGACTGTTGTTCACGGTCCAAGGGCTTCTCTAATAACAACTCGGCACTTTTACTCCCGTCGCTTCTTGTCTGCACTTTGAGGCCGAAGTGGTCGTTTGGACTGATTTGGTAATTGCTGACAGTGTTTGTGCCCACGTCCGGATCGTGCGCGCTCTCGAGAGGGAAGCGCGCCCCTGGTGCAATTAATTCTCGGATCTCCAGTGAGAATTCGCGATTTGAAAAACTAGGTGCATTATCATTTATATCTAGTATCTCCACTGCGGCACGATGCATTTCCAGCGGATTATCAAGCGCTATTTGAAAAGAAAGTGAACAGGTAGAGCTTTGTCTACAAATCTGTTCTCTGTCGATTCTTTCATTGACAAATAAAATCCCATTTTCCACATTTACCTCCATGTATTGCTTCCTGTCATCGGAGACCAGCCGAAACTTGCGTGACGGTAATTCCCAAACGTTTAGCCTTAAATTCTCAGCGATGTTCCCAACAAAGGCTCCATGCTCCAACTCCTCGGGAATTGAGTAGCGAATCTGTCCCGAAACCAGGTCCGACACACAAAGCAGGGAAATAAAAAACGCCCCGCTCCTGCGTGTATTCGCCATTGTTCTGGGCTGGATTTTGTTGTAAAAATATCAAAGTCTCTGTCAATCGGTTATATTAACTAGAGTATTGTGCCTCAAATAACTCGATCGCCGATGTTCAACCGAGAAATGCAAATATTAAGCCTGAACCGTATCTCTGAATATGGCCGCACAACAGAAACGCAGACATTGAATCTCTCTGTCTGTCTCTCTTCGATTCTGTTCTGCGTTTCACTGATGGGGGATGGGGTAGATCCTTTGCAACGTCTCAGCTTCTAATTGGTAGACAGCGACGCAAAGAGTCTCAACCAATAACTGCACCAACCATTTCTTAAAGCTGGACTTATTCAGATTTATAATACAGCAAACCTCTATATTTAAGACTATGCAACCAAAATCTCCAGACACATATTAGATCGTGTTGCTCATTTTTAAAACCAGCTTAATATTTTCTATTCAGTCGAGATTGCTGATGTTCCGCATAATTATATCTTGTGCATCAGCACCAGGTCCATTCCAGATATATTTTATCTTTAATTAGTCTATTTTCTGGCTTGCATAATACAATCTAGAGGCGTCCATATGGAGCTTCCTATAACAAATGCACAGACACCACGCTGGGCAGCAGCGAAAGCCTGCTGCGAGTATCACTTATCTTCAGTCATACAATACTGACCCAAGTGCTTGGCCTCGGAATGCGTCGGGTCGCTGTGCGTAACGATGTACTACGCGCATTGGTGAAGACATCCGACGTTCAGAATTTCAAGCGGATCGTAAGCACAAAAATACCAAACTAGCAATTAGCTGCTCGCTAGTCTAAACAAACAACCGGAACGCCTCCCTCCCCCATGTTATGACCTCCTGCTCGTCATTCTGACTCTTCTCTTCCGACGTACCAAAAGCTTTTGAGTGACGAACTGAATGTGGAAGAATTAGATGTGACGTTATCAAAGTTATTTTTTCCTATTTTGCCTGATCTACTTTTTTAACTGAAAGAATGGTTCAAAAGATATTAAGGAAATTCGAATAATTTATTTAGACCGAGCATGGCACTATTGTACGCACAAGAAGTTGTACAAGCGAATTGCGAGACTCCGCTAGATGTTTCATTCAGTCAATTGCAGAGGGCGTTATGAGCATTAAACTGGTATATTTGTTATGTATCATTAACGTAAAACATATTTACCAAAATAGAAAAGATTGGAATGGTTGCTTTCTCCCTTGTCCAGAAGTATAAGTGTTAGACTATAATTTTCTCTGGATGTGAAAAATGTACGGTATTGCATATTGGTAAAGGAAATATTAAACTTGAATACAGAGGTTGGGTCCGGATACGCAAAAAGCAACAAAAAAAAACAGATTTGGTTGTGATCGTTGATGACTCATTGAAAGTATTCAGCGAAAGCAAGAAGACTAAACAAGTTCCTGGAACAATCGCAAGGAACCAAAGACGCAATTGTTGAATTGACGACAATAAAGTGCAGTAGATTCCAATCTCTTGCAATATTTTTACCCAATGCAAAATTTTAGTCTCCTGTAGATTCTTAAGACCGTCCCTTCTTCTTTTTGAGTGTGAAAGCCGTGGGATAATTCTGTTGCATGGTGTGAATTGCACATACAGTGTGATGCAGAGTCGCAAATCGAATTCTGAGCTGCAGCTACTACAAAACAGTGACAGGAAATTCATTGAAATTACTTTGCAACCAAGACATAAATGGGTTTAAATATGCTTGTTTATAAGATAGCTGTTTTGGTTAATCCTGGAACTAAAGAAAATAAAATTTTGGTATACTGTATGTGATTAATTTGCGTCATGACATTTGGTAAGTGTAGCATGCTTGGAAGCAAAAAGGCGATTTTGGACCTATGGTTCCCAAAGCTCTCCACCACTGAGCGTTTTCTCGTATGATTTCTGGGACTGTTGTAGAGGAATTGATAGAGATTAATTGCCATGATTAGTCAAAAACTACATTATGATTGTATTATGTGATTGTATGCAGGAGCACCGAAAAAGATTGGAGGCAGGATGTATCCCCTCTACACCTGGCTCATGACTCCAGGCAGGAACCCGGGTACAGATGCGGAGCACCGATATAATGAGAGCCACAATCACACCAGAGCTCTCATTGAGCAAACCATAGGCGTCCTCAAACAAAGGTTGCTGTGCCTGGACCGATCCGGTGGAGTCTTACAATTTAGCTCCCAGTGAACCTACAGATTTGTAGTGCTTTGTTGCATGCTACACAGCTATGCCATTTAGAGAAGCCAAGCCTGGCAGCTAACACAGGAGGAAGAAGTGCAGGAGCAAGATGAAGAAGGGGCGATGAAGAAGAGAATGATGAGGAAGACCAAGGCCGAACATTGCTGCCAGCTGCCAGAGCTGTAAGGCAAAAAGTTCTTAAGGAGAGATTCTGCTAAGCAAACCCTCCGCCTAGCACAGTAAAAGTCCTACCATTTGACCCACTCCGTCCACTGACTTTCTGAATGCCCTACAACATTATTACCACATAATCCTGGGGCTAACCATTGACCAGAAATTCAACTGGACCAGCCAAATAAGTGCCATGGCTACTGGAGCAGGTCAGAGGCTAGGTATTCTCTGGTGAGTGAGTCAACTTTTGACTCCCCAAAACATCTCCATCACCTACAAGGCATAAATCAGCAGTGTGACGGATTACTCTCCATATGCCTGGGTGGATGCAACTGCAATAACACTCAAGAACTTCGATACCATCCAGGACAAAGCAGTCTGATTGATCAGCATCCCATCTACTAGTGTAAACATGCATGCTAACAACCAACCGAGATACCGTGGTTGCAGTGCGTACTATCTACAAGATGCACTGCAGCAAGTCACCAAGGCTTCTTTGGCAGCGCCTCCCAAACTCATGACACCCATCATCTAGAAGGACAAGGGCAGCATGTGCATGGGAACTCCATCAGAATAGAAAAACAGAATATTTTTTAAATGGTGAGAAATTATTAAACGTTGGTGTTCGGAGAGATTTGGGTGACCTCGTAACAGAAACACAGAAAGTTAGCATGCAGGCACAGCAAACAGTTAGGAAGGCAAATAGCGTGTTGACCTTTATTGCAAGAGGGTGGGAATACAAGTGTAAGCAAGTCCTGCTACAACTGTACCGGGCTTTGGTGTGACCAACTTTTAGTATTGTGCACAGTTTTGATCTCCTTATCTAAGGAAGGATATATTTGTCTTAGAGGTGGTGAAACGATGGCTCACTAGATTGATTCCTGGGATGAGTGGGTTTTCCTATGAGGAGATTTGAGAAAAATCGGCCTACATTCTCTGGAGTTTAGAAGAATGAGACCTGATCCCGTTGTAACATTTAAGATTCTGAGGGGGCTTGACAGGATCGATGCTAAGTGGTTGTTTCCCCTGGCTGGAGAGTCTAGAACTAGGGTAGTCTAACATAGAACTAACATAGTCTCAGGATAAGGGGTTGACCATTTAAGACTGAGATGAGATGGAATTTCTTCACTCAGAGGGTTGTGAATCTTTGGAATTCTCTACCCCAAAGGGCTGTGGCTGCTGAGTCGTTGAATATATTCAAGGCTGAGATAGATAGATTTTTGGACTCTAGGGGAATCAAGGGATATGGGGATCAAGCGGGAAAGTGGAATTGAGGCCGAAGTTCAGCCTTGAACTTATTGAACTGCGGAACTGGCTTGAGGGGCCATATGGCCTAATCCTTCTCCTGTTTCTAATGTTCTTCTGTTCTTATCACCTGCAAGTTCGTCTCCAAGTCACAGCATCCTGACATGGACATATATCGCAATTCCTTCACTATCACTTGTTCAAAATTCAGGAACCCCATTTTGGGAGTCCCCTCATCAAATGGACTGCAGCAGGGTTCACAAAGAAAGCTCGCCACCACCTTCTCAAGGGCAACTAGGGGTGGAAAATAAATGCTTCCCTTGCCAGCATGCATAAATCCCTAGAATGAAAACATTTTTTTAAATTAACAGCAGTACCCAGTAGTAGCAACAGCTAGCATTACAAAGAAACCTGTATTGGCAATATCAACCTGTAGAAACGTGGATTGGCAATGTCAACAAGGAGTTCAATGAGGAGTGTAGAAGAGCATGCCAGGAGCAGAACCATGCGTACCTAAAAATTTGGTGCCAACCTGATGAAGCTACAACTCAGGACTACATGCATGCTAAACAGCGTAAACAGAATGCTACGGACAAAGCTAAGTAATTCCACAACCAACGGATCAAATCAAAGTTCCACAGACCTGCCACATCCAGTCGTGAATGATGGTGGACAATTAAACAACTGACGGGAGGAGGAGGCTCTGTAATCGTCCCCATCCTCAATGATGGTGGAGTTCAGAACGTGAGTGCAAAAGACAAGGCTGAAGCGTTTGCAACCATCTTCAGCCAGAAGTGCCGAGTGGATGATCCATCTCGGCCTCCTCCTGATATCACCACCATCACAGAAGCCAGTCTTCAGCCAATTCGATTACTCCACGTGATATCAAGAAAGAGCTGAGTGCACTGGATATAGCAAAGGCTATGGGCCCCGACAACATCCCGGCTGTAGTGCTGAAGACTTCTGCTCCAGAACTAGCCACACCTCTAGCCAAACTGTTCCAGTACAGCTACAACACTGGCATCTACCCGACAATGTGGAAAATTGCCCAAGTATGTCCTGTCGACAAAAAGCGGGACAAATCCAATCTGGCCAATTACCATCCCAACAGTCTACTCTCAATCATCAGCAAAGTGATGGAAGGTGTCATCGACAGTGCTATCAAGCGGCACTTACTCACCAATAACCTGCTCACCAATGCTCAGTTTAGGTTCTGCCAGGACCACTCGGCTCCAGACCTCATTACAGCCTTGATCCAAACATGGACAAAAGAGCTGAATTGCAGAGGTGAGGTGAGAGTGACTGCCCTTGACATCAAGGCAGCATTTGACCGAGTGTGGCACCAAGGAGCCCTAGTAAAGTTGAAGTCAATGGGAATTAGGGAGAAAACTCTCCAGTGGCTGGAGTCATACCTAACACAAAGGAAGATGTTGTGGTTGTTGGAGGCCAATCATCTCAGCCCCAGGATATTGGTGCAGGAGTTCCTCAGAGCAGTGTCCTTGGTCCAACCATCTTCAGCTGCTTCATCAATGACCTTCCCTCCACCATAAGGTCAGAAATGGGGATGTTCACTGATGATTGCACAGTGTTCAGTTCCATTTGCAACCCCTCAGATAATGAAGTAGTCCGTGCCCACATGCAGCAAGACCTGGTCAACATCCAGGCTTGGGTTCATAAGAGGCAAGTAACATTCACGCCAGACAAGTGCCAGATAATGACCATCTCCAATAAGAGAGAATCTAACCACCTCCCCTTAACATTCAACGGCATTACCATCGCCGAATCCCCCATCATCAACATCCTGGGCGCCACCATTAACCAGAAACTTAACTGGACCAGCCATGTAAGTGCTGTGGCTACAAGAGCAGGTCAGATGCTGGGTATTCTGCTGCAAGTGACTCACCTCCTGACTCCCCAAAGCCTTTCCACCATCTACAATGCACAAGTCAGGAGTGTGATGGAATACTCTCCACTCGCTTGGATGAGTGCAGCTCCAACAACACTCAAGAAGCTCGACACCATCCAGTACAAAGTAGCCCGCTTGATTGGCACCCCATCCACCACCCTAAACATTCACTCCCTTCACCACTGGCACACTGTAGCTACAGTGTGTACCATCCACAGGATGCACTACAGTTACTTGCCAAGGCTTCTTCGACAGCACCTCCCAAACCCACGATCTCTACCACCTAGAAGGACAAGAGCAGCAGGCACATGGGAGCAACACCACCTGCACGTTCCCGTCCTGACTTGGAGAATATATCGCCGTTCCTTGTCGCTGGGTCAAAATCCTGGAACTCCCTTCCTAACAGCACTGTGGGAGAACCGTCACCACACGGATTGCAGCAGTTCAAGAAGGTGGCACACCACCACCTTCTCAAGGGCAAGTAGGGATTGCCTCGCCAACAACGCCCACATCCCATGAATGAATTTAAAAAAACACACAAAAACAAACACAAATTCGCTACATAGCAAGAAGGTTCATAAATCTCTCTGCACAAGCAGCACATGAACAAAGGGATAACCAACTAGCCTTTGCCAGATCAAAATATATCTGGCTGCTCCTGCGATCTGAATTTAAAATCTAACTACTCAAGCAAGAAGTAACCAAAATGTTCCTTTGCAGAACAAATAATATTTTCTTTAAAATCTGTGCCGAGAATAATTGTGCAATAGTCTTTAAAATGAGCTTTCAGCGAAAACAATCTTCGGAGAAGTGAGGACTTGTAGGGGGTGAAATTCATCTTGGGTGGCGGCCTAAAACGGGCAATAGCGCATCAGCCGCCCATTTTACACCCCACACGATTTTCTTTTCCATTGACTTCAAAGGAAACGAAAATTAGGCGGGGTGTAAAACGGGATGCCAATACCGCCCATTTTGTTCTACCACTCGAGATGAATTTCATCCTCTAAAAGTCTTTGCCACTCCGGAAATTGCTGCTGAAATTGGTCCAGACTGAGACCATGGTGCGCCTGAACAGGAGATTATGTTTGCGACAAAAGTCTAGTCGAAGTCTCCAGGCATAAATGGGGGTGAAATTGATTTTTCGTGGCAGTGCAAATTGAGTGATAACCAACCGGCAACCTGTTTTACATCTCAACTGGTTTTCTTTTTCATTGACTTCAAATCTTTGACTCCCCCAGTCACTATCACACGTCTTGTGCTACCGCCGAAGTCTAATTTCACCCCCATAAGGGTTGATTTTAACTTTTGGGCCCCCGAGTTAAGGAACCTGTTGTCTGGTTGCCCTCGCTTTACGTAAAGAGGTGGTGGTGATTTTCGGCTTCTCCTCATTTACCTCAGGCCGGTGAGTTGCAGGGCAACAAGTAGGCGGTTTGATGCAGTTTGCCAGATCGAGGTCTACCAATATCAGGCAGCCCCTGCCGCCAAAATGGTAAGTTTGAGAGGAGGTCGCAATCAAAGAGGGGGAGTTTCCGAGGCAGCAGCAGCCCAGATCATTTTTGCGGGAACCGGAGACGAATTCCTACTCCTCCTGGCCCCACAAAAATAATTCCAAACTTACCTTTGTTGGCCCTCTTTGGCTCCATCACCTGTGAAACTGGTTGGAGAGTGCGCCATGCATGTTCCGACCGACCTAAAATACCAATCGGAGTCCCAGGACCTCAATTTGTATACTAAAAGTGGCCTCCTGCTCGATACAGGCTGGTGCCTCAGATGTCGAGCGGCAGGTCCCTTTCAAAATGTCGCCCGTCTGTTCCTCGGTTTTGAGGCCGATACTCCCCTGTTAACGCTGGAAAAGACAAGTGAAAATCAGCAAGTGAAAATCAGCCCGTATAGTGCTTTCAGTTCACCTGGAACGGAGTAATTCACGTGGGCAGTTTTAATTGCGAGGGGGGCGGGGGCACTTTCCGCGGCGCTTTCCCCGCTGGTCCGCTGTAATTGTGGCGGAAAAACCGCGGAAATCCGGAAACACGAATATTCAACTCCGAGATCTCCCACACTGCAGAATCCTTTCCGATATTTTTGCTCAGGACTGTGAGGGTATTATCATCTTTTCGAGTACGAATTACCTCAACTCAAGCAATCTGATACAGATTGTCTTCCTAATTAGCGGCACGCAAGAAATCTATTCGGTTGTCAGATTTTCTTTGCACAGTACCGTATACGGGGCGTATCCTTAGTCTGGGTTTTTCGCCATTTTCCTGAAAAGAATACAGAATGTGAACTATAACAAAACCAGTAAGTCTGGAACGAGAAAATACTATTATGCCAACTTCAGCCAGACTCTATGATTATTCTATCCTGGATTCCCACGCAGAACCAATTGTCCAACCCTTACATTAAACCAACGCTAAGTTACTTCTCCTATCTTCTCTATCTCTATAACAACAAATCTTCCTTCTGAATAGTGTTGCTCTGAATCTTTTAAGATAGGGAGAAAGCCCTAGTCCACTACTTTGAGAGTTTGTTCCAATTGGTCACTATCATTGTGATATATTTTCTAACCTCTAATCTTACAGGAGGCTGGTTTGTGAAGTTTGTACTTGTGTCCTCTAGTCCTAAAATCACTGTTCGACTTAAATAGAATACGTCCCTCGTCTACACTTTTCATTAACACGTCCCTCTCACTCTCCCCAACAAAAAAAAAAGTTTATCCTTCCTTCACAACTTACGGTGTGGAATTATCCTGCACAATGGTCCCTGAAGGGTTTTCCAATGTAAAATATATCCTGTTTACTAGGTTAACCAAAATTGCGCCTTGCTCCAAATTAGCTTCTGTACAATGTTCCTTAACATGTTTAGATTTGTATTCCAATTCTTTTGAGGTGTATGTCTGCTCATGATTTACCTTGTTTATAATAGTTTCACGCTGGCGATGTATTTTATGGGGTTGATCAATATTTTCTGCGAATCCTATTCTTCCATAGCCCTTGCCAGTGGACACCCTTTCACGTTATGCACATGTTTGCCGTTACTTAGTCTCAAATGCATCGCCCTAAATTTATCAGTATTAAAATCTACCTCTCATATTTGCATGCTTCTAATAATTAGCTAAAGTCTTCCTAAATATAAACAATCTCACTTCCTAGTTACCTACCCACATAGCATGGTATCATTAGAAAATGTAATACTCTTACAGACACTCTGCTCCAATAATATTATGAACGTAGGGGTTTCTGGTGCACATTATTGTGGAACAGCAATGATACCAGTGATGAGAGACTTCAATTATTGTAGAGAGACTAGAAAAGCTGCGATTGTTCGCCTTAGAGCAAAGAATGCTAAGCAAGATTGAATAGAAGCGTTCAAATTTATGAAGAATTTTGCCAGAGTAAATAAGGAGAAACTGTTTCCACTGGCATGAGGGTCGGTAACCAGTGGGCACAGATTTAAGATATTTGGCAAAAGAACCAGAGGGGAGATGAGGAGATTTTTTTTCTGTAGTGGGTTGTTTTGATCTGGAATGCATTGCGTGAAAATGTGGTGGAAGCAGATTCAAAAGTAACTTTCAAAAGGGAACTGGATATATCATAGATCATAAAATTGTAGATTGATGCAGCACAGAAGGGGACCCTTCGGTCCATCGTGCCTATGCCGGCTTGATGCAAACAGTCCCACTCACCTGCTATTTCTCCATAGCCCTGTATATTTTTTCCTTCCAGTATTTATCCAGTTCCCTTGTGAAAGTTACTATTGAATCTGCTTCCACCAACCTCTCAGGCAGTACATTCCAGATCACAACAATGGGCCGCATATTCTTTTTGCTCATGTCACATCTGGTTCTTTTGCCAATCACTTTAAATCTATGACCTTGGTTACCGATTGTTCTGCCTCTGGAAACAGTTTCTCCTTACTTACTCTATCAAAACCGTTCATTATTTGGAATACCATTATTAAATCTCCTCTTAACCTTCTCTGCTGTAAGGAGAACAACCCCAGCTTCTCCAGTCTCTCCACATAACTGAAGTGCCTCATCCCTGGTACCATTCTAGTAAATCTCTTCTGCACCCTCTCTAATGCCTTCACATGAGTGAGCTGCCCAAAATTGAACACAATACTCCAGCTGAGACCTAACCATTGTTTGATAAAGGTTTAGCATAACTTCCTTGCTTTTGTACTGTATGCTTCTATTAATAAAGCCAGTGATCCCTTGGGCTTTTCTACCAGCCTTCCCAACTTGTCCTGCCACCTTCACAGATTTGTGTACATACACCCCCAGGTCTCTCTCTTCTTGCACTCCATTTAAAATTGCATCATTTAGATCATAATGCCTCGCCTCATTCTTCCTACTAAAATGTAACACTTCACACTTCTCTGTGTTAAATAGCATCGGCCATGGGGCTGCAAATTTCACCAGTCTGTCTATGCCCTCCTGAAGGCTCTTACTATCCTCCTAAATGTTTACTACATTTCCGAGTTTTGTGTCAACTGCAAACTTTGAAATTATACCCTATTCATCTAAGTTCAGGTCATTAATATATATCAAAAAGAGCAGTGGACCTATTGGCCCTGGGGAACACCACTGTATACTTCCCTCCAGTCTGAAAAACAACCGTTCACCACTACTCTGTGCATCCTGTCCCCAAGCCAGTTTTGTATCCACGCTGCCATTGTCCCTTTAATCCCATGGGCTTTAAGTTTGCTAACATGTCGATTATGTGGTACTTTATCAAATGCCTTTTGAAAGTCCATATACACAATATCAGCCACACTACCCTTATCATACCTCCCCATTACTTCATCAAAGAACTCAATCAAGTTAGTCGAACACGATTTCCCTTTAACAAATCCATGCTGACTTTCATTTATTAGCCCATACTTTTCAAAGTACCAATTAATTTTCTCCCGGATTATTGTCTCTAAAAGTTTCCCCAGAACCGACGTTTGGCTGACTGGCCTGTAATTGTCCCTGGGTCTATCCCTCTCCTCTTTTTTGAACAGATGCGTAACATTTGCAATCATCCAATGTCCTGGCACAGCCTCCATATCTAAAGAGGATTAGAAGAATATGGCCAGAGCCTCTGCAATTTCCACCATTACTCTGCTCAGTAACCTGGGATGTGTCCCATCTAGACCGGGTGACTTTTCTACTTTGAGTGATGCCAACCTTTTAAGTACCTCCTCTTTATCTACTTTTATCCTATCCAATATTGCAATTACTTCATCCTTTACTGCTTCCTCTTCTCTAATGAAGACGGATGCAAAGTATTCATTTAGAACCCCAGCCATGCTCTCAACCTCCAGTTGACCATCTCTTTTTTTGTCCCGAATCGGCCCCAACCTTTCCTCGACTACCTTTTTGCTATTTATATATTTATAAAAGACTTTTCGGCTGTCTTTTATAAATGTTAGCCGCTAATCTATTTTCATATTCTCTTCGCCCCTCTTATTTCCTTTTTTAGAACTCTTTACTTTCTGTATTCAAATTGGTTCTCTACTGTATTATGAACCTTACATTTGTCATAAGCCTCCCTTTTCTGATTTATTTTACTCTCTATATCTTTAGTCATCCAGGGAGCTCTAGCTTTGGATGCCTTTCCTTTGACCCTAATGGGAAAATGTCTACACTGTACCCGAACCATCTCCTCCTTGAAGGCCTCCCATTGTTCAATTACTGGTTTGCCTGCCAATTTTTAATTCCAATCTACCTGGGCCAGATCCTTTAACTCACTGAAATTAGCCCTCCTCCAGATAAGTAGTTTTACATGTGGTTGTTCCTTGTTCTTTTCCATAACTATTCTAAACCTGATGATATTATAATCACTGTTCCCCAAATGCTCCCCCACTGAAACATGCTCTCCTTGCCCCACTTCATTCCCCAGAACTAGATCGAGCACTGCTTCCTTCCTCGTTGGGCTGGAAACACACTGATCAAAAAGTTCTCTTGTTTGCATTTCAGGAATTCCTCCCCCTCTTTGCCCTTTACACTGTTACTATCCCAGTCTATATTGGAATAATTGAAGTGCCCCATTTTCATTACTCCATAGTTCGTGCATCTTTCTGTAATTTGCCTGCAATTTTTTTCCTCTATCTCCTTCCCACTATTTGGTGGCTTATAGTATACACCAAGTAGCATAATAGCTCCTCTAGTGTTCCTTAATTCTAACCAAGTAGGTTCTGTCTTTGACCCCTCAACTACATCATCCCTTTCCGGTGCTATAGTTTCTTTGATCAATACTGCAGCCCCCTCGTTTTATCCCTTCCCTGCCTTTTCTGAATACTTGTAGCCAGAAATAATAAGTTCCCAATGCTCCCTTTCTTTGAGCCAGGTCTCTGTTTTTGCCACTATATCATTGTTCAACATGGCGACATGTGCCTGCAGCTCACCAATCTTATTTACTATGCTACGTGCATTTACGCACATGCATTCCAAACTCATCTTAGACTTGAAAAGGAAAAATTTGCAGGGCAGGGAAGATTGGAGTAATGGGACTAATTGGATAGTTCTTTCAAAAAGCCGGCACGGGCACAACAGCCCTTCTGTGCTGTATGATTCTAAAAGATTCTATGAAAGCCAATGGTTACTTTTTCCCAAGTACTGCATTTTCCATTTGTCATTACCCGCCGCCAAATCACAATACATCGAGACGATCTTCATTTATTCTATAAGTTTTAATATTCCCACTGAGCCTCATGCGAAAAACTTTATTTGTCCCCTTTTCAAAATTCAAATTAACGACATCTACTGGATTACCACCGAAAAAACTAGCGTTGTTATGTCCCCGGGAAAATGCCATCAGGGCATGATGATTATTACTTCTACCAACTGGTCCCTATGGTGTATGTGTTCCTTACATGATTATTTATATTAATCTTTAGAAGAAACTCATGTATTTATCACACCATGGACATTAGATAGATCAGCCTTTAATTACCAGGTGTGACTCATAGTCTTACTTCTGAATCTTGGAACTACACTTGCTAGCTCCCGGCTCTCATGTGCTACTTCGATATTTACGGAGTTCAGAAAATATAAACCAAGGCATCATCAATGTCTCCCTTTAATTCCTTGAAGATTCAAGGGCGTATCCCAATTTGGCTCAGCAACATTGCGGATGTTTAATCCTTTCAATTTCTGCATACCTCACTCTTCCCCAACTTCCACATATTTATCGATCGTTTATCCCCATTTACTATGAGTGAAATTACTGTTGAAATGTTACAGTAATCAGTGAAGGTGCGTCTATTTTAAGGATAGCAAATGTTAAATAAAGACATTTTTTGTTAGCTAAGCGGTATCTCATCAATAAAAGTAAAAAAAGAGGTTAACCCCAGAGTATTTCATATAGATTTAACTATTTATTTATTAATTCATTCCCTTAATGATCTTTTATGGATGCGCTTAAGGGGGTATTTAGCCATACAATTTGCATTATAACAAGGCTTTGTGCTTCCTACTTTATTGCCGGTGGAAGTAAACCGGCATATATGACCAGAAGAGCTAATTTCTTCCTCCTCATTGCCATCACGTTGCTGCTACCTAACATTGCTCTTGGGGCAACGGTGAAATATAGGGCTTCAAAAACAAAAAATCAGTCTTGGATGATTCCGGGGATAAACAAACTGTATAATGATAAGGTTCAGGGTTGGGAACCAGCTCTCCAACACCATTATAATTTAAAGGTTCTGTCGGCGCAGGTCTCCCGGCGTAGGTATAATTTGAATCCGCCCGGCTGTAGCAACATATTGGGGAGTTGTAGTCTTCAATAATACTTCTGTCCTGTTTACACTTGATGCCAACCAGGAAAATGATAATTGCAAGAAATATTAAAGTCGTTGACCCTAAAGCGATGATTAAATAGAGATTTAAATCAGATATATATTCAGGATTTCTGACCAAGTTGCTACTTTCAGAGAATCTTTCAGTAACATTGGCCAAGATTGAAAAGAGGATTGTAGCCGTGTTGGAGAGGCTCGGCTGGCCATTATCCTTCACCAAGATCACCAGACTTTGCGTGATGGCATCTTGCTCCAAAATACCTCGGGCTGTTCTGATTTCTCCAGAGTTAAGCCCCACGTTGAACAAACTGGCATCAGTTGCTTTCAGCACCTGGTAGAATAGCCGAGCGTTCTGGCCAGAATCGGCATCCGTTGCAATTATCTTGGTAACCAAGTACCCCTGACCCGCTGACTGAGGCACGATCTCCACTGCTGCTGATCCGCTCCGTGCTGAAGGCGAAACAATTACGGGAGCGTTGTCATTTTGATCCAGGATAATCACATTCACTGTGGCGCTGCTGCTCAGTGGGGGAACTCCACCATCACGCGCTTGAACTTGGATCTGAAAGTTCTTCAGTTGCTCGTAGTCAAAAGAGCGCAGCGCGTAAATGTCCCCATTGTTGGAGTTAACGTTGATGTAAGTAGACGCTGGCACATCTTGGATCAGATTCGCCATCATGGCATAGGAAATATAGGAATTCTGATCCGCATCTGGATCCAAAGCAGTAACTACAAGAACTGAAGCACCAGGAGCGTTGTTCTCCATCACATACACAGTGTACGACGTTTGGGCAAATCGTGGTGCGTTATCATTTATGTCAGAAACCGATATCTGGATGGTTTTATTTGATGACAGTGAAGGAGACCCCGAGTCCCAGGCTAACACTGGTATGTTATACATTGGAACCGTTTCACGGTCCAACAAGCCACTGGTAATCAATTTATAATGGTTACTCGAAGATGTTTGAAGCTTAAAGGGGACGTTCTTTGGAATTTGGCAGTCAACCTGTCCGTTTTCTCCAGAATCACGATCGATTACATTGATTAAAGTTATCAAAGTTCCTGGCGCAACATCTTCCGGGACCATGCTCGACACTGACGTCACTTTTATCTCGGGGGCGTTGTCGTTTACATCGATTACCTTGATCAGAACTTTGGAATGTCCTGCAATTACCGGGTAACCGTGGTCCACAGCTTGAACATCAAGTGAATAGCTATTTGATTCTTCAAAATCTAGCGCTGTTTGAACACTAATCTCTCCTGTGTGTGGGTCCAAACGGAACAATTCACGTACTCGTGGAGAAGCAAGTTTGCTGAAAGAATACGTTAACTCAGCATTCGGACCTTCGTCCGGATCACTGGCGCTGACTTTGATCACCAAGGTACCCTTGGGTGAATTCTCCGTTAAGCTGCTCCTGTAAATCGCATGTTCGAATACGGGTGGGTTATCGTTGCTGTCTAGTACGGTAATGAGAATCTGAGCTGTGCCAGACCTGTGCGGGGTCCCACCATCAGTCGCCGTCAGCACCAGCTGAAAGGACGACTGCTGCTCGCGGTCCAAAGGTTTCTCCAACAACAACTCGGCAACTTTAATACCATCCTCCGTTGTCTGCATTTTTAGGCCGAAGTGCTCGTTGGAACTGAGTTTGTACGATGCGATTGTGTTTATTCCAAAGTCCGGATCCTCAGCGCTCTCGAGAGGGAAGCGTACCCCTGGTGCGATTGTTTCGGCCATCTGTAAGGAAATTGTGCTGTCCGGGAAACTGGGGGAATTATCATTTATATCGAGAATCTCCACTTCACCGCGATACATCGCTAAAGGATTTTCTATTATGATTTCGAAAGGAAGAATGCAACTAGCTACTTGTCCACAAACATGTTCCCTGTCGATTCTTTCACGGATAGATAAAACCCCATTATCCAAACTAACCTTCATGTACTGCCTTCCGTCATCAGAGGCTAGCCGAAATTTGCGAGCTGACAATTGCCGGACATTCAGCCCCAAATCTCGGGCAATATCCCCAACAAAAGCGCCTTGCTCCATTTCCTCGGGAATAGAATACCGAATTTGTCCGGAAATCAGGTCTGGTGTACATACCAGGAAAATAAAAGCAAACGTCTGGAATGCTAAGGCGTTGTTGCTCTGTGAGTTCGCCATTGTACCGGGCTGAATTATTTTCCAAAACCAGGCCTGTAGTCGATTAAACGGCAGAGCTGGTCTTACCTCAAAATACGTGCACCGATATATCGAAATGCCGAATTTACAAAGAGGCGATTTTTATCCTTCTGAGCTTGGCTCCACAATCTAAACGCAGGCACTGCTCGCGTTTCTCGTTGATTCTGATCTCTGTCTGTGATGGGGGAGGGGCAATGGATCTATCGCCGCATTTGAGCTTCTCATTGGTACACAGCGACACAACCAGTCCTTTTGAATAACTACATCAGCAATTCTTAAAGCTAGACTGTTCTCGTAGATATTTAATAGTGCACAACCATAAAATGCAGTCGTTGATAAAATCAACTGTTCGGTTTATTTTGCAACATCTCTCTTCAAAAGTTATTACTACCGCTTTAGACTGTGATTTAAGATGAAGTGCTGAGACTCCCCCATCGATTCACCTTTAAAGTAAAAAGCAAAGGAACAATGCCATCAATATTTCTGTGACCCAACGTATCGTGTGAGTGACCTTCTTGACTTGTGAAGGCACAGATTTTGGCGTCCGCGAATCTCAGTTAGGGAAATTATTAAGAAATTAAATTCACAGACTCCAAAGTCTGCGCCTTCACAAGTCAAGAGCAGGAAATTATTATGGGAAATATTAATAAATATGTTTTCAAACCATGGCGACCTCTTTAACGATAGAAAGAACCGTGTTTCTGCAATGTGTCTTACAATTTTCCAGATATTGAAACTGAAATTCAACATTCTTCTGAATTTCATGTCACCTATTTTTGAATCAATTTTTAAAAATCTAAAAACACTCCTCGAACAAGTAACTGCCGGGTCCGATACTAAAACAGATTAACGAGGGTGTGAAATATGGACGACCCTTTGTCATGCTGTCTATCAAGGACAAAGTGAATCTGTAAAACCGTGATAGGATCTAATTTCAGAAATTGAGAGTGTCCGAGTCTATTGTTAGCCAAACATCAATATTATAAACTCAATCTGAAGTCATGTCAGTGAAAGTCAAATAATATAAACGTTTCAGTAAATGACAATTGAGATGAAATGAATGTGATTCTGACAATATGAGTACCTATCATATTGTCCCTTCCCCAAAGTCCTTTATAATGTAATATTGCATTTGTTCCCACTTCCTTAGATTGTAACACCGACAGTATCCCAGTGGAGTTTTTTTTTCTAGAAATAGTAAGGGCGACTGAGGCGAACAAAAAATAACTACTGTATTTCATCTTAAAACATATATTATAATAAATAACTTTCGTTCTAAATTTTCACCACTTTCAAACAAATTAGCGTTGCTCCTGAGGCAAGAGTGGATTGCAAGGCCTTAGAAAATAAAATCACTCTTGGATGATTCTGGTGATAGACAGACGGTATAACGATACGTTTCGGCTACGGGGACACTTAGACCACAATAATTTAAAGAATCTTTTGGCACCGACCTCCGAGGATAGGCATCATTCAAATTCCCCCGTATGCAGCAACGCCTTGGGGAGTTGTGTTCTTCAGTAATATTTCTGTCCTATTTACATTTGATGCCAAAAAGGAAAATGATGATTGTCAGCAATATAAAGGAACTTGACCCCAAAGCGATGATTAAATAGAGATTTAGATCAGAGATATGGTGAGGATTTCTGACCAGGTTGCTGCTTTCAGAAAATATTTCACTAACATTGGCCAAGATTGAAAAGAGGATTGCAGCGGTGCTGAAGAGGCTCGGCTGTTCATTATCCTCCGCCAAGATGACCAGGCTTTGCATGGTGGCATCTTGCTCCAAAATACTTCAGACAGTTCTGATTTCTCCAGCATGAAGTCCAACGTTGACCCAACTGCGATCAGTTGCTTTCAGCACTTGGCAAAAGAACCGTGCGTTCAGACTATAATCAGAATCAGTTGCAATTATCTTAGTGACCAAATACCCCTGACCTGCAGACTGTGGCACGACTTCCGCTGCTGCTGATCCGCTCCACGATGAAAGCGAAACATTTACCGGAGCGTTGTCATTTTGATCAAAGAAAATCACATTCAACGTGGCGCCGCTGCTCAGCGGGGGAACTCTCGCGTCACGGGTTTAAACTTGGATTTGGAAGTTTTTGAGTTGATCGAAGTCAAAAGAGCGCAGCGCGTAAATGGTCCCGTTCATCGAATTAATACTGAGGTAAGTGGACACTGGCGAGTCTTGGATAAGATTATCTTTGAAAGAATATGAAACAAAGGAATTCTGTTCCTGATCTGAATTGAACTAAGTCACTGCGGAAATAGAAGCACCAGGAGCGTTGTTCTCCATCATATACACGGTGAACGAAGAGGGGCAAATCGTGGCGCGTTATCATTTACATCAGAAACCGATATCTGGATGGTTTCATTTGTTGAAAGTGAAGGAAACCCCGAGTCCGAGGTTGAAACGCGTATGTTACACATTGGAACCGTTTAACGATCCAAGAAGACACTGGTAATCGATTTATAATGGTTACTCCAAGATGTTTGAAGTTTAAATAGGACGTTCTTAGAGTTCTGGCAGTGCACTTAGCCGTTTTCTTCAAAATCACGATTGATCAAAGCTATCACAGCCCCGGGAGCAGCATCTTCGGGGATCATGCCAGATACTAAAGCTAGTGATATCTCGGGGGCGTTCCCACTTACATCAATTAGTTTGCTCAGAACTTTGGAATGTCCTGCAATTTCTGGCGAATCATTGTCCACAGCTTGAACATCAATCGCATAACTGCTTCTTCATAATCAAATATTTCTTGGATTGTAATTTATCCTGTTGTTGCGTTCAAACTGATTGTCTTTCTCTTTGATTCCATTCTCGTTCTGTGCTGGAATGGACCAATGAATCTATCGTTGTATTTAAGCTCCTCATTGGTATACAGTGACGCAACGAGTTCCTGCCGATAACTGCACCAGTTATTCTTAAAGCTGGATTGTTCACGGAGTAAGGACGAACAGTCACAATGAGCCTTTTAGTAGTGTACAACCATAATACAAAGACATTCACATAAGCAGCTGTTCATTTTCTTTCGCAACATTTGTCTTTAAGCGTCGTTACTAATCCTTTAAAGTGTAATTTAGGTTTTAATGTTGAGACTTTCCTTCCATTTCTCTTTTTTTAAAGTTCTGTCAGTTTAAACTCGGCGGGGTAAGCTTTGAGAAAATATAATCCAGGACAAAGTTAAGAGTCACTTGAACAAGTATGGACGAATAAAGGAAAGCCAGCACGGATTTGTTAAAGCAAATCATGTTTAACTAACTTAGAATCATAGAATCATAGACTCATAGACTCATAGAAAGGTTACAGCACGGAAGGAGGCCATTCAGTCCATTGAGCCTGTGCCAGCTGTATGCAAGAGCAATCCAGTTAATCCTACTTCCCCACCATATCCCAGTTGTCCTGCATTGCTTTCCTTTCAAGTATTTATTCAGTCCCCTTTTGAAGGCCATGATTGACTCTGCCTCCACCACCCCCTCAGGCAGTGCATTCCAGATCCTAACCACTTGCTGTGTAAAAAAGGATTTTCCTCATGTCACCTTTGGTTCTTTTGCCAATCACCTTAAATCTATGTCCTCTGGCTCTTGACCCTTCAGCCAATGGGAACAGTTTCTCTCTATCTACTCTTTCTAGACATTTCATGATTTTGAATACCTCTGACAAATCTCCTCGCAACCTTCTCTGTTCCAAGCAGAACAACGCCAACTTCTCTAGCCTATTCACGTAACTAAAGTCACTCATCCCTGGTATCATTCTAGTAAATCTCTTCTGCACCATCTCTAAGGCCTTCAAATCTTTTCTAAAATGCCATGCCCAGAACTGGACACAATACTCTAGTTGTGGCCGAACCAGTGTTTTATAAAGATTCATCATGACTTCCATACTTTTGTACTCTATGCCTGTATTTATAAAGCCCAGGATCCCATATGCTTTTTTAACCACTTTCTCAACCTGCCCTGCCACCTTCAACGATTTGTGCACATACACCCCCAGATCTCTCTGTTCTTGTACCCCATTTAGAGTTGTGCCATCTAATTTATATTGCCTCGCCTTGTCCTTCCTACCAAAATGTATCACTTCACATTTTTCTGCGTTAAATTTCATCTATCACGTGTCCGCCCATGCCACCAGCCTGTCTATATCTTCTTGAAGTCTATCACTATCCTCCTCACTGTTTACTACCCTTCCAGGTTTTGTCTCATCTGCAAATTTGGAAATTGTACCCTTTTGTACACCCAAGTCCAAGTCATTAATATATATCAAGAAAAGCATTGGTCCCAGCACCGACCCCTGGGAAACACCACTGTATACCTCCCTCCAGTCTGAAAAACAACCATTCACCACTACTCTCTGTTTCCTGTCACTTAGCCAACTCTGTATCCATGTTGTTACTGCCCTCTTTATTCTATGGGCCGCAATCTTGATGTTAAGCCTACTGTGCGGCATTTTATCAAACGCCTTTTGAAAGTCCATATACACCACATCAACTGCATTGCCCTTATCTACCCTCTCAGCTAAATAAACTCTATCAGGTTAGTTAAACTTGATTTGCATTTAACAAATCCATGCTGGCTTTTCCTAATCAATCCACACTTGTCCAAGTGACTGTTAATTCTGTCCCGGATTATCATTTCTAAAAGTTTCCCCAATACTAAGGTTAAACTGAGTGGCTATAGTTGCTGGGTTTATCCTTACATCCTTTTTTGAACAAGGGTGTAACATTTGCATTTCTCCAGTCCTCCGTCACCACTCTTGTATCTATGGATGTTTGGAAGATTATGGCCAGTACCGCTACAATTTCCACCCTTACTTCCCTCAGCAACCTGGGATGCATCCCATCCGGACCGGGTAACTTATCTATATTAAGTGCAGGTAGACGTTCTGGTACCTCTGCTTTATCAATTTTTAGCCCATCCAGTATCTCAGCTATATCTTCCTTTACTGAGTCTCTGTCAGCTTCTTCTTCCTTGGTAAAGACGGATGCAAAGTATTCATTTAGTACCTCGGCCATCCCCTCTGCCTCCATGAGTCGATCTCCTTTATGGTCCCTAATCAGCACCTCCCCTCCTATTACTACCCGCTTACTATTTACATGCCGGTAGAAGACTTTTGGATTCACTTTTATGTTGGCTGCCAGTCTATTCTCATACTCTCTCTTTGCCCCTCTTATTTTCGTTTTCATTTCCCCTCTGAACTTTCTAAATTCTGCCTGGTTCTCACTTGTGTTATTAGCCTGACATCTGTCAAAAGCCCTTTTTTTCCATTTCATCTTATTCACTATCTCTTTTGTCGTCCAGGGATCTCTGGCTTTAGTTGACCTACTTTTCTGCCTCATTGGAATGTGCCTAGACTGTACCCGAACCATCTCCTCTTTAAAGGCCGCCCACTGTTCAATTACAGTTTTGCCTGCCAATATTTTATTCCAATTTACCTGGGCCAGATCTGGTCTAATCCCACTGAAATTGCCCCTCCTCCAATTGAGTAGTTTTACTTTAGAGTGGTCAGTGTCCTTTTCCATAGCTATTCTAAACCCTGTGATACTATGATTGCTGCTCCCTAAATGCTCCCCCACTGACACTTGCCCCACTTGGCCCGCCTCATTCCCTAGAATCAAGTCCAGCAATGCCTCCTTCCTCATTGGGCTGGAAACGTACTGGTCAAGAAAGTTATCCTGAACAAATTTCAAAATTTCCTCCCCCTCTTTGCCCCTTATATTATTATTGTTATCTCAGTCTAAAATAGGATAGATGAAGTCCTCAGTTATCACTTCTCTACAGATTTGCACCTCTTGGTAATTTCCTTGCAAATTTGCTCCTCTATATCCATCCCACTAGTTGGTGGCCTATACATTACATCCAGCCATGTAATGGTACCTCTTTCATTTCTTAACTCTAACCAAATAGATTCTGTCCGTGACCACTCCAGGACATCTTCTCTCTCCAGTACTGCAATATTCTCCTTAATCAATACTGCCACCCCCACCCCCACCCCCTTTCTTTCCTTCCCTATTTTTCCTGAACACTTTGTATCCAGGAATGTTTAGTCGCGGATCCTGCCCTTTTTTGAGCCAGGTCTCCGTTATTATCAGGACATCGTATTCCCATGTGGCTATTTGCGCCTGCAGCTCACCAACCTTGTTTACTATGCTTCGTGCGTTTACGCACATGCAATACAGACCAGTCCTAGACTTTCTTCTACTCTCTCTTCATCTTTTCACACATAACACTGTACTATTACTTGCTCTGGTGCTATCTTTCTCTCCCGATCCTTTGTGCCTCTTGTTTCTCCTTTCCAATGCTACATCCTGGTGCCCATCCCTCTGCTAAATTAGTTTAAACCCCGCTCCTCCCCCACCCCCCACACCACTAGCGAACTTCCCCGTGAGGACATTGGTCCTAGCTCTGTTAAGGTGCAACCCTTCCGGCCTGTACAGGTCCCACCTTCCCAAGAACTGGTCCCAATGCCCCAGGAATCTAAAGCCCTCCCTCCTGCACCATCTCTCCAGCCACGTATTCACCTGCTCTATCCTTCTATTTCTATACTTGCTAGCGCATGGCACGGGGAGTAATCCAGAGATTACTACAGAATGAGTTTTTTGATAAGGTAACTTGATTGAGTTTTTTGATAAGGTAACAGAGGGGGTTGATGAAGGCAATGCCGTTGATGTTGTGTATATGGTCTTTCAAAGGGTGTTTGATAAAGTGCCATATAATAGGCTTATCAGCAAAATTGAAGCCCAGGGAATAAAAGGGGCAGTGGCAGCATGGATACGAAATTGACTAAGTGACAGGAAACAGAGAGTAATGGTGAATAGTTCATTTTGTACTCGAGGAAGATATAGAGTGGTTTTCCCCAGGGGTTGGTACTAGGACCACTGCTTTTTTGATATATATTAATGACTTGGACTTGGGCGTACAGGGCACAATTTCAAAATTTGCAGATGACACAAAACTTAGAAGTGCAGTAAACAGTGAGAAGGATAGCAATAGACTTCAAGAGGACATAGCCAGGCTGGTGGAATGGGCAGACGCATGGCAGATGAATTTTAACTTAGAGAAATGCAAAGTGATACATTTTGGCAAGAAGAACAAGGAGAGGCAATATAAACTAAATGGTACAATTCTAAAGGGGTACAGGAACAGAGAGACTTGGGGGTATATGTGTACAAATCTTTGAAGGTGACAGGACAGGTTGAGAAAGTCGTTAAATAAGCATACAGGATCCTGGGCTTTATAAATAGAGGCATAGAGTATAAAAGCAAATAAGTTTAATGACCCTTTAAAAACACTGGTTCAGCCACAACTAGAGTATTGTCTCCGATTCTGGGCACCTCAATTTAGGAAGGATGTGAAGACCTTAGAGAGGGTGCAGAAGAGATTTACTAGAATGATTCCAGTGTTGAGGAACTTCAGTTACGTGAATAGACTGGAGAAGCTGGAGTTGTTCTCCTTAGAACAGAGAAGGTTGAGAGGAGATTTGATAGAAGTGTTCAAAATCATGACGGGTTTAGATAAAGTAAATAAAGATAAACTGTTCCCATTGGCGGAAGGGTCGAGAACCAGAGGACACAGATTTAAGCTGATTGTCAAAGGAACCAAAGGCAACATGACGAAAAACGTTTTCACACAGCGAGTTGTTATGATCTGGAATGTGCTGCCTGAAAGAGTGTCGGAAGTAGATTCAATCATGGCTTTCAAAAAGGAATTGGATAAATACTTGAAGGGAAAAAAATTGGGGCCTACGTGGAAAGAGCGGGCAATGGGACTAACTGGATTGCTCTGACAAAGAGCAGGTAAGGGCTCGATGTGCCGAATGGCCTCCTTCTGTGCTGTAACTATTCTATGATTCTATGATTCGAAATGCATCCTGAAGCTGGAGGTGGCGTCCCCAATAGAAATTGAGGCTGCACTCGCCCTCTGGGTGAATCAAAACCGCTTCACATTGAAGCTATCGTTGTTTGACTAAAATCCTTTATAATGAAAAGTTTAGAAATATTGCAAACTAATTCAAAGTTATTTCCCACGTGTCACTTTGCTGACTGGATTTAACGCAATCCTTTGTTTAACATGTCATTGTACATTTTGATTTTTTTTCCCATAACCACCTTCTTTCTGGACACTGGACCTTGTACGAATATCTGATTACTCATCCCCTTCATATGTTCCATCAGCCTTGTTCGTGTTCTCTGCACCCTCATCAGTTCTTATACCTTTTTCATAGAGTTGTGATCAGCAATAAACAATATTCCAAGTCTAGAATTCTTCCTGCGCAGCACCAGTTCGCAATACTCAACACCCTCGCAAAAAATACCTCAACGGAAAGAACGTGCATTTATATAGCGTCTTTTACTACCAATACGCGTTCCAAAGCACTTTACAGCCAATAAAGAACGTTAGCTGTGTAGTTACTGTTGGCCAATCAAACAGAGACACCACTCTACCTAACATAAAATGCGTTAACACCTCCATCAAAGTAATAACCAGATAAATGTCACACGAATGTGCCAAGCACACGCACACCGAGATCTCAAACAGATAAATTTTCACACCTGTGTTCTGACCAGTGAATTGTAAAGTCCCTGCATTACCATTGGCGGCCTAAGTTTTCGACTTCTGCCCCCATCCAGCATTTGTCTAAACGTATTTATATAGGCAATAAATCCCGGGCTGGAGGGCGGAAGTCAAAACCACAGGCTTTGTTCTGGCAATGTACCTCAGAATTTTGTTGGTTTTTTTGAATTTATTTTGGAGGGGATAAGTCTCATTGTCTTTGCCGGAGTTCAGGTCTTAACACGCGTTTTACAATCAGTTGTAGTGTCAATGCCAAGACAAACCGCTTTCCAACAATGCTTACAGAAAGTTATGCTGATAGGGTGAAATGAAGAGGGGTGGGAGGAGACTCGTGTGGAGCATAAACACCGACATGGAACTTTTGGGCCAAAAGGCCTGTTTCTGTGCTGTACATTCTACGTAATCTATGTAATTCTTTGTTATCTATGAATGCACCAACCAGTGTTAATGTGGGGTAATAAAAGGGCGGAGTTATATAGGCCAAATTGTCTTTTCTCGTCCCTTAAATTTTAACCTTCTTATATTCCAATTGTCTGGCTCCCAAAATATCTTATATTTTAATACATTAAATTTTATATTTTGTCGACAGCTATACTACCACTTTGGCATCTTTGCTATGCAATGTCTTTGCTATGCAATTTCGGGTGCATATCAATGCGGAAATCACAACATGACTCCATTAGACCAGCTATGAACTTTTAAAACTCCACGTAGAACCTTTTATCGATGTTATGAGGGAATATGAGCCCTTAATCCGCTTTTGCTGACATTAAAAATTATAAGACTTTAAAGCGGAATTCTGCTCATGCGTTCAGGTACCCATACCACAAGGTCCTTCGTGAGCTGACGTTTACACAAACTGGATTGTGTAGCTCGTAGAATAAATCGTCCGCCGGCTACCCTTCACGGTTAACAGATACCAGTTTCAAACGGGTCACTGCAGTATCAGCGGAGCATTTTATTTTCCACCATTTCCTTTGAATAACAACATTAACGAGAATTATGACTTTTTTTCCCCAAACACAATTGAGATTCTTAAAGGAAACAAATTTTAGTACTTCGTCGGTAATGCTACACATATAGCATTAAATTATCAGGAAGTTCCTCCTGCCTCTGTGTTATCAAATCTCTGTAATTTAACATTGAGCCTGAGACATGGGCGGTGTGCAGGGCTTCAAAAACAGAAAATCGCTCTTTGCTGATTCTGGAGATAGACAAACCGAGTAATGATACGTTTCAGGGATGCGAGCCATCTCACCAGCCCCAGTATAGTTTAAAGATTCCTTCAGTGCAGGTCCCCGATTAAAGGTATCGTTAGAATCTCCTAATCTGTAGCAACAACTTGGGGAGTTGAAGTCTTCGGTGATATTTCTGTCCTGTTTACATTTGATGCCGATCAGCAAAATGATGGTTACAAGAAATATAAAGGAAGTTGAACCTAAAATGATGATTAAATAAAGATTTAGATCCGAGAAATATTCAGGATTTGTAACCAAGTTGCTACTTTCAGGGAATGTTTCAGTAACATTGGCCAAGATTGAAAAGAGAATTGTAACGGTGCTGGAGAGGCGCGGCTGACCATTATCCTTCACCAGGATCACCAGACTTTGCGTGGTGGCATCTTGCTCCAAGATGCTTCGGGCTGTTCTGATTTCTCCAGAGTTAAGCCCCACGTTGAACAAACTGGGATCAGTTGCTTTCAGCAACTGGTAGGAGAGCCGTGCGTTCTGACCAGAATCGGCATCAGTTGCGATTATCTTGATGGCCAAGTACCCCTGATCTGCAGACTGTGGCACGACCTCCGCTGTTGCTGATCCGCTCCGTGATGAAGGCAAAACAACTACGGGAGCGTTGTCATTTTGATCCAGGATAATCACATTCACTGTGGCGCTGCTGCTCAGTGGGGGAACTCCACCGTCACGAGCTTGAACCTGGATCTGAAAGTTTTTGATTTGCTCGTAGTCAAAAGAGCGCAGCGCGTAAATGGTCCCGTTCATCGAATTAATACTGAGGTAAGTGGACGCTGGCGAGCCTTGAATAAGGTTATCTTTGAATGAATAAGTAACATAGGAATTCTGGTCCAGATCAGGATCGAACGCAGTCACTGCGGAAATAGAAGCACCAGGAGCGTTGTTCTCCATCACATACTCGGTGTACGAGGAGCGGGCAAACCGTGGGGCGTTATCATTTACATCAGAAACCGATATTTGGATGCTTTTATTTGTTGATAGTGAAGGAGACCCCGAGTCCCAGGCTAACACTGGTATGTTATACATTGGAACCGTTTCACGATCCAACAAGCCACTGGTAATCAATTTATAATGGTTACTCGAAGATGTTTGAATTTTAAAGGGGACGTTCTTCGGGATCTGGCAGTGGACTTGGCCGTTTTCCCCAGAATCCCGATCGATTACATTGATCAAAGCTGTCACAGTCCCGGGAGCAGCATTTTCGGGGACCGTGCCAGACACTGACGTCAATAATATCTCGGGGGCGTTATCATTTACATCAATTAGTTTGATCAGAACTTTAGAATGTCCTGCAATTGCTGGTGAACCATTGTCCACAGCTTGAACGTCAATCGCGTAACTGTTTGCTTCTTCATAATCAAGTATTCCTTGGACTGTAATTTCTCCTGTTGTTGCGTTCAAACTGAACAATTCACGCACTTTCTGGGATGCACGGTTGCTGAATGAATATGATACCTCAGCATTCGGACCTTCGTCGGGGTCAGCGGCATGGACTGTAACCACCAAGGTACCCCTGGGTGAATTTTCTGCCAGGCTGACCCTATAGATCTTGTGATCGAACGCAGGCGCATTATCGTTGCTGTCCAGCACATTAATGATAATCCGCGCGGTCCCAGATCTGTGAGGATTCCCTCCGTCAATGGCCGTCAGCACCAGTTGAAGGGATGACTGCCGCTCGCGGTCTAAGGGTGTCTCCAACAGCAACTCGGCAGTTTTAGTACCGTCCTCCGCACTCTGCACTTTTAGACCAAAGTGCTCATTGGGACTGATCTTATAAGTGGTGATTGCGTTTGTCCCCACGTCTGGATCGAGTGCGCTCTCTAGCGGGAAGCGTGAGCCTGGTGCAATGAATTCGGCCATCTGTAAGAGAATGGGGCTCTCCGGGAAAACGGGCGAATTATCATTGATATCGAGAATCTCCACTTCACCGCGGTACATCTCTAAAGGCTCTTCTATTACAATTTCGAAAGAAAGGACACACGCAGGCATCGGTCCACAAAGCTCTTCTCTATCTATCCTTTCATTAGCAAATAAAATCCCGTTTTCTAAATTCACCTCCAAACACTGCCTTCTGTCAGCGGAAGCCAGCCGGAATCTTCGAGCCGTCAATTTTCGAACGTTCAATCCCAAATCTTCGGCCACATTCCCAACAAAAGCGCCCGGATCCATTTCCTCGGGAATGGAATAGTGAATTTTTCCAAAAACCAGAGCCGACGCAGAAAGTAGGACAATGATACCCAACAGCTCGCATTTTAAGGCGTTGGTGCTCCGTGAATTCGCCATTGTTACTAACGGACCAGGTTATTTTTGTCGATATGCAAATTTAAACCGGTAGTCGATTAAAATCTCAAGAGCCCGCCGGAACACAAAATACGTCTCACGATATATCCAAATGTCGAGCGAACTCGCGCAGTTGGCTCCACAAACTGAACGCAGGCAACGATTGTCTTTCTCTGTGATTCCGTTCTTGTTCTGTGCTGGAGGAGGAGCAATGGATCTCTCGTGTGCTTAAGCTCCTCATTGGTACACAGCGACGCAATGAGTCTCCGCCAATAACTGCACCAGTTATTCTTAAAGCTAGATTGTTCCCGGAGTAAGGACAAGCAAGCATAATGAGCCTTTTAGTAGTGTACAACCATAATATCCAGACACTGTTCATTTCCTTTCGCAATTTTTTTTCTTTCAGGGTCCTCACTTATCCTTTAAAGTGTAATTTATGTTATAACGTTGAGACTTTCCACCCATTGCTCTTCTATTTATAGTTTTGTCACAGTAGCATCGTAAGTAATTTTCCACGCATGAAGGGAGCGGTTCGGGATCTATCAATATAATTTATTAATGACCGTCTTATCTTAATTATTTTCAAATTTTGCAACTGCTAGTGGAAAGAACATTAGTTTTAAAATTATTTCTGTATTCCTTTTCTAGATACTGAAATGACCGTTCTTTTGAATCTAACCGTAGCTATTATTGATGAAAAAATTTGAAGCTTGTTCTAAAAATAGTAGACCAATTTTAATTTTGCCTTAAGATATGGCTGATTCTGCAAAGAGGTATTTGCGAGGTATGAGACACAATCCGCAGACCCGAGCTATACTGCGGCTGCGGGTCATACCAAGGTAAGCCACAAAGGAGATCTGGGCTTGGTTGCTTGGACGCACGTGCAGAGGTCCACGAGTCAACTATTCCTTAATATTAAGAAAGTACATCTACTTTCCCCTAGCATTAAAAAAGGTTTATCAAGTAGCATTGTGGGTGTCTGTACACTTTTAAAATGCGCTTCACAGGGGGCTGATGCTACATAGTAATGTGAACGCAAGCCAGTGTGAAGCCATTTCATTCATTATAGTGTGTTGAGGAGTCAATTTAGATCTGATTTCCTAGTTGGATTGCCACTTCAGCATGCTGCAAATTAGAAATCGCTTCACGTTGACACAAACATGGCAGTACAACTATGTCCTAAAATGTCTGTGAACGGAATTCACCTGGCTTATAGCATTAGCCAAGCAGCATGGTTATAAACAGGAGCAGATTGTATAAGTTAACGATCATAAATTATTAGAAAGTTGGAGGCAAATGGCAATTGATGTGAAACGAAATGCAAAACTGAGAATATAAATCATCAGGACTAATTTATGTTAAATCAGACATGGAGCTCTATATACTTGCAAAATATTTGTCTTAATAAAACTAAAAAGAATACCAAGGTAAGCAGCCAAAGCAATATCTCTAGCAGCTATGCTGGGGCTTTACAACGTACTGGTCAGAACGCATTTGATCCTAAAAAAATGCTATTTGCGATGTTGGTGTACGAATGCTTGGCAGGTTCTTGTGGCATTTTCCTGCCGGTTAATTTGAAGGTAATATTAACCAAATTATCTTATGTAAGGAATCTTACAACACCAGGTTATGGTCCAACGGTAAAACTGTTGGACTATAACCTGGTGTTGTAAGATTCCTCACATTTGTCCACCCCAGTCCATCACCGGCATCTCCACATCAAATTATCTTAGGTAGATCGGTCCCTTCAGCTGATTGTTGCGGAGAAATGTGTGTGTGTCGAGCATTTATGGACTGGTGCTACACTTCTAGGTCATTTCTAGACTTTGGAGTATTATGTTTATATCTGATCACAACCCATGCGCGACATATAGTACCGCTGATGATGGCGCAAAGAGCAACACAGTGCTATGAAATAAGATTACAGAAGCTGAATTCCACGGTTTAAAAAGAATGTGGTTTTAGAGAAAAACAAAATATGTAATGATAATTATGCCTGCAAAGTAGTATTTGGGGACATAACTGTAAATTAATATGAAATAATTTTAAAGAGATATTAAGAAGCAGAGGAACATAGGAAAATGGGAACAGGAATAGGTCATTTCGCGCCTCGAGCCTGTTCCGCCATTCAATGAGATCATGGCTGATCTGTGACTTAACTCCATATACCTGCCTTAGCCCCATATCTCTTGATACCTTTGGTTAACAAAAGTCTATCAATCTCAAATTTAAAATTAACAATTGTGCTAGCATCAGCTGTTGTCTACGGAAAAGACTTCCAAACTTTTACCATCCTTTGCATGTAGAAGTGCTTCCTAACTTCACTCCTGAAAGCCCTGTCTCTTAATTTTAGGTCATGTCCCCTAGTCTTAGACGCATTTCTTCATCAAATAATAGTTATGGTGGAGGTGGGGTCCCCAATGGGAATTAAAGCTGCACTCAACCTCTGGGTGAATCAGAACCGCTTCATATCCATGCTACAATCGTTTGAGTAAAATCCTCCCTAATAAAAATCGTAAAACTATTTCACACTAATTGAAATTTATGTCCCCCGGTGTCATTTTACTGCCTTAATTCAATGTAATCCTCTGTTTAATCTGTCATTATATTTTTGTTTCTCCCAACCACGTTCTTTATGCACTGTAGGCCTTAAGCTTCTGTATGGTTATTTGAGGACTCATCCTGTACATGTTCCAGAAGTCTTGTTCGCCTTCTCTGTACTTTAGTTCTTATATTTTTTTCATGGAGTTGTAATCAGTCATAAACACAATACTCCAAGTCTAGAAATCGTCCAGTGAAGCACCAGTCCGCAAATGTTCAACACGCTGGCAAAATATTCCTCTGTTGGCCACTCAAACGGAGGCACCACCCTACCTAATATAAATGCGTTAACACCTCCATCAAAGTAATAACCCGATGAATGTCACATGAACGTGCCAAGCGCACTCACACCGAGGTAGCAAACAGCAAGTTTTGACTGGTGTGTTCTGACCAGTAAATTGTAAAGTCCCTGTATAACCTTTGGGGGTGGGCTGGGGTTTCTGGTTCTGCTCCAACCGGCGATATTTTTTCCAACTCATTTTAATGTGCAGAAAATCGCGGGCTGGAGAGCAGAACTCGAAATCCCGGCTTTGTTCATATCTCAGAATTTGTTTGGCTTTTTTGAAATTATATTGGAGGGGACAGTTCTCATTATTTTTGTCGGAGAGTCAGTTCGGCTCTTAACACCCGATATACAATCAGTTTAGCGTAAGTGCCAACAATGCTTATAATGTGCATGCACCAGCCAGTGTTAATGTGGAGTAATAAATGGGGTGAGCTTTGTGGGCCAAATGGTATTTTCTAGTCCCTTACTTTTCAACGTTCTTACATTCCAATTGTCTGATTTCCAAGATAATTCATACTGTAATTTTTAGCTGCAGTTAGACTGCCACTTTCGCGTTTTTGCTAAGCAATTTCGGGTCCCATCATGACACGATTTAATTAGACCAGCTATGACCTTTCAAAACTTCACGTCGAACCCTTTTCAATGATATGAGGGAATAGGAGCCCTCAACCCACTTTTGCTAACAATAAAAAATTAGACCTTAAAGCGGAATTCTGTGCATGCGTTCAGGTAACCATGCCCCAATGTCCTTTGTGGGCTGACCTTAACACAATCTGGATTGTGTAGCTCGTAGAATAAATCGTCTGCCAGCTTCCCTTCACTGTTAACAGATACCAGTTTCAAACGGGTAGCTGCGGTATCACCGGTGCCTTTTAATTTCCATAATTTCCTTTGATTAACGATATTAACAATTCTATGCACCCGCGTCAAAAAAAACCAAGAGATTCTTAAAGGAAACAGATTTTAGATCTTCATCCGGAATGCTATACATACGTAGATAGCAGAACGTTACCAGTAAGTTCCTCCTGCCTCTGTGTTATCAAATCTCTGTAATTTAACATTGGGCCTGAGACGTGTGAGGTGTGCAGGGCTTCAAAAACAGAAAATCGCTCTTTGCTGA
The DNA here is from genome assembly GCF_035084215.1 of Heptranchias perlo. Lineage (NCBI taxonomy): Eukaryota > Metazoa > Chordata > Chondrichthyes > Hexanchiformes > Hexanchidae > Heptranchias > Heptranchias perlo. The sequence continues at coordinate 8,062,185 of NC_090338.1, read as the reverse complement.
TTCTGGAGATAGACAAACCGAGTAATGGTACGTTTCAGGGATGCGAGCCATCTCACCAGCCCCAGTATAGTTTAAAGATTCCTTCAGTGCACGTCCCCGATTAAAGGTATCGTTTGAATCTCCTAATCTGTAGCAACAACTTGGGGAGTTGAAGTCTTCGGTGATATTTCTGTCCTGTTTACACTTGATGCCGATCAGCAAAATGATGGTTACAAGAAATATAAAGGAAGTTGAACCTAAAATGACGATTAAATAAAGATTTAGATCCGAGAAATATTCAGGATTTGTAACCAAGTTGCTACTTTCAGGGAATCTTTCAGTAACATTGGCCAAGATTGAAAAGAGAATTGTAACGGTGCTGGAGAGGCTCGGCTGACCATTATCCTTTACCAAGATCACCAGACTTTGCGTGGTGGCATCTTGCTCCAAAATACTTCGGGCTGTTCTGATTTCTCCAGACTTATGTTCCACGTTGAACAAACTGGGATCAGTTGCTTTCAGCACCTGGTAGGAGAGCCGTGCGTTCTGACCAGAATCGGCATCAGTTGCGATTATCTTGGTGACCAAGTACCCCTGACCTGCAGACTGTGGCACGATCTCCGCTGCTGCCGATCCGCTCCGTGCTGAAGGCGAAACAATTACGGGAGCGTTGTCATTTTGATCCAGGATAATCACATTCACTGTGGCGCTGCTGCTCAGCGGGGGAACTCCAGCGTCACGGGCTTGAACTTGGATTTGGAAGTTTTTGATTTGCTCGTAGTCAAAAGAGCTCAACGCGTAAATGGTCCCGTTCATCGGGTTAATATTGAGGTAGGTGGACGCTGGCGAGTCTTGGATAAGATGCTCTGTGAACGAATAAGTAACATAGGAATTCTGGTCCAGATCAGGATCGAACGCACTTAATGCGAAAATAGAAGCACCAGGAGCGTTGTTCTCCATCACATACTCGGTGTACGAGGAGCGGGCAAACCGTGGGGCGTTATCATTTGCATCAGAAACCGATACCAGAATGGTTTTATTTGTTGATAGTGAAGGAGACCCCGAGTCCCAGGCTAAAATTTCTATGTTATACAGAGGGACAGTTTCACGATCCAACAAGCCACTCGTAATCAATTTATAATGGTTGCTCAAAGATGTTTGAAGCTTAAAGGGAACGTCCAATGGAATCTGACAGTGCACTTGTCCGTTCTCTCCAGAATCGCGATCGATTACATTGATCAAGGCTATCATTGTCCCACGTGCAGCATCTTCTGGGACCGTGCTAGACACTAAAGTGACTTTTATTTCAGGGGCGTTATCATTCACGTCAATTATCCTGATCAGGACTTTGGAATGTCCTGAAATTGCTGGTGAACCATTGTCCACAGCTTGAATGTCAACTGTATAACGCCTTGCTTCTTCATAATCAACTATTCCTTGAACCGTAATCCCTCCCGTTTGCGGATCCAAACTGAACAATTCACGCACTTTCTGGGAAGCACGGTTACTGAAAGAATATGTTACCTCAGCATTCGGACCTTCGTCGGGATCAGCGGCATGGACTGTAACCACCAAGGTACCCCTGGGTGCGTTTTCTACCAGGCTGGCCTTGTAGACCTCGTGATCGAATGCAGGCGCATTATCGTTGCTGTCCAGCACATTAATGATAATCCGCGCGGTCCCAGATCTGTGAGGATTCCCTCCGTCAATGGCCGTCAGCACCAGTTGAAGGGATGACTGCCGCTCGCGGTCTAAGGGTGTCTCCAACAGCAACTCGGCAGTTTTAGTACCGTCCTCTGCACTCTGCACTTTTAGACCGAAGTGCTCATTAGGACTGATCTTGTAAGTGGTGATTGTGTTTGTCCCCACGTCTGGATCGAGCGCGCTCTCTAGCGGGAAGCGTGAGCCTGGTGCAATGGATTCGGCCATCTGTAAGAGAATGGTGCTCTCCGGAAAACTGGGCGAATTATCATTTATATCGAGAATCTCCACTTGACCGCGGTACATCTCTGGAGAATTTTCAATCAATATTTGGAAAGAAATAATACAGGCAGGGATTGGCCCGCAAAGCTGTTCTCTGTCTATTCTGTTGTTGACAAATAAAATCCCATTTTCCAAATTTACCTCCAAATACCGCTCTCTGTCGTCAGAGACCAGCCGACCTTTCCGAGCTGACAATTTTCCAACGTCCAGTCCAAAATCTTCAGCGATATTCCCAATTACAGCGCCCTGCTCCAGTTCTTCGGGAATAGAATAGCGAATCTGTCCGGAAACCATATCCGATGCACAGACCAGGAAAATAAAAGCCAACACCATGAATTTCAAGGCGTTGTTGCTCTGTGAATTCGCCATTGTTACCGGACTGGGTTATTTTGCAGAAGCACAAAATTAAGGGCGCAATCGATTAAAGACACGAGCTAGTCCTGCTAGTAAATACGACTACCAATAACTCGAACTATCAAATTTACAACGTCCTGCCATCTGTCGTTCTGCAGCTGGTCGCACGATCTAAACGCAGGCACCGATTCTCTTTCTCTATGATTGTGCTCCCGTTCCGTGGTAGGGGGAGGGGCAATAGATCACTCGCTGCATTTCAGATCCTTATTGGTGGACAGCGACACAACGAGTACATGTCAATAATGACGCCAGCAATTCTTAAAGCTGGACTCGTCCCGAATGACAACGATTGCGATCAGCTATTTAGTAGTGTGCAACCTTAATACTTATGCGCTTACACAAGCCGCTGCTCATTTTATTTTCTTTCATTTCTCTTCAACGTCGTCAGCAAAGCTTTGAAATGTTATTTAGGTTGAAATTATGAGGCTCCCTACAACAACAACAACAACAACAACAACAACAACACGCTTTATAACGCCTTTAACGTAGTAAGGCGTCCATGTTGCTCACGGATGGGTAACCAGACAAAAATTGACACCAAGTCAAAGAAGGTGAGATTAGACCAGGTGACCAAGCCCTTGGATAAAGACGTAGGTTTGAAGTAGCGTCTTAAAAGAGGAGAGAGAGATAGATTGGCAGAGAGTTTTCGGAAGGAAATTCCAGAGCTTAGGGCCTAGACCACTGAAAGCACGGCCGCCAAAGATGGAGCGTAGGAAGTGGGGGATGCACAAGAGGCCAGAGTTGCAGGAACGCTGAGTTCTCCTAGGATTGTAGGGCTGGAGGAGGTAACAGAGAGAAGGAGGGGCGGGGCTACTGATGGACAGGGAGCCAATGCGGGTCAGTGAGCACAGGGGTGATGGGTGAACCCATGAGATCACAAGACAAGTCCATAAAAAATATTCTGGACAACAATTGAACCGTCTCTCCATTACAGCATTTAATTGCGTCTGAAATTAGTCCAGTGTCCTGACCTCTTCCTACAAACCCAACTGTTGATTTTTTTGTGCGTAAAGATATGGTTCCTTACTCCATTCCTGCGCCACATAATTAGCATTCAAACTATGTCATCATATTTTGTGTCCTAGTATCTGTATAATAAATTATTTCAGGAATCCTTTTGATTCATGGAGGCATATAATTTTATTTCCACTTTATATTGATGGTAGTAGTAGTCTGGTTTGGAATCCCAACCTGACTGTGGAGGGGAAAATTGTCACACTCCTTGGAACGGATCAGTCTCATACCAGTTGTGTTTGACATCACATAGAACACACTTCTAATGCGGCGCCAAATCTCGTTTGAAAACTGCTCAGGGGTTTCCATCGGATTTTACACACCTTTACAACTTACCCACAATATCTTTGCATGCATTGCCAACGTGGATGTTCACATCTGTGATCTTAAAACATTTAGCAGAGCTGTGTGCATGCACATACGCATGCCTTTATTGCAACGGGGTCGGAGTACAAGAGTAAGGAAGTCTTGCTGCAATTGTACAGGGCTTTGGTGAGACCACACCTGGAGTACTGTATGCATTTTTGGTGTTCTTACCTAAGGAAGGATATACTTGCCTTAGAGGCGGTGCAACAAAGGTTCAGCAGATTGATTCCTACGATCAGAGGGTTGTCTTATGAGGGAAGATTGAGTAGAATGGACCTATACTCTCTGGAGTTTAGAAGAATGAGAGGTGGTCTCATTGAAATACTTAAGATTCTGAGGGGGGTTGACAGGGTACATGCTAAGAGGTAGTTTCCCATGGCTGGAGAGTCTAGAACTAGGTGACATAGTCTCAGGATAAGGGGTCGGACATTTAGGTCTGAGATGAGGAGGAATTTCTTCACTCAGTGGGTCCTTATATGTGGAATTCTCTACCCCAGAGGGCTGTGGATGCTTAGTCCTTGATTATATTCAAGACTGAGAGCGATAGCTTTTTGGACTCTAAGGGAATCAAGGGATATGGGGATTGGGCAGGAAAGTGGAGTTGAGGTCAAAGATCAGCCATGATCTTATTGAATGGCAGAGTAGGTTCGTATGGTCTATTCCCGCACTTATTTCTTATGTTCTTAATGTTCTTATGTGCATCCACTGAGCTCTTTCCCAGCCAAGAGAATTCGAATTGGACCCAGGCAGCAGATAAGCGGCATGAGAAAGGTATTGCCAGTCTGGAATCCATACTCTAGCACTGGTTATCAGGATTGGAGTTATACTGTCACTTGATCGTCGGTACAAAATGGAAACCGTTTGTAAAAAGCGGTCAATGCAACTATGCGTTAAAACGCAGTATTATTAATGAATTTCAGAAATCCCAACTGCGTGTGGTTTATAATAGTTACCAAGTTTCCTGACTACAAAAAGGGCTGAGGGTGGATGAGTACACTATTAAGAATTGACTCCTGACAACTGAGGTGAAGGGAAATACATGTCTGAGAATATGAATTACTATCAATACCATACTAAATGTCTTCTGCACAGCTTAGTTTATATGGTATCTGTGGTTCCATTTACACTGCCGCATTAACGTCCAAACTAAGCATTTAGCGATTCCCGTTGATACAAAAGAACCAGTATAACTCCATTGATCTACCTGTATCATTTAAAACTTTGCATGGGGTATTTTTAATATCGAGAGAAGGAACACTCAGCCAATTATTTCCTAACATTAAAAATTAGTAACCCGGAAAGTGAGCTCTGGCCACGCGTCCAGGCAGCGCGTTTTGAGCTAACTAATACCTGATTCACATTGAGTGGTATAATTCCGGTCTGCCGACTACACATTGCAATTCAAAGGCACCGATAGCTGCTGTGTAACTGGACCATTTTATTTGCTACTATTTTCTTTCCTCTATAACACTACCCGCTCTATTACACTATTTTTTTTGCATAACTGTAGAGATGGTTGAATAGAAACAACATTAAGTATGTCCAGTCGAATTTAAATCAGAAAGTTTTATCAACAGGACAAAGAAATGTCCTCAATTTTACCACATTTTAGTAAATTAGCATTGCCCTTGAGACAAGGGTGGATTGTACGGCTTCAGAAACAGAAATTCGCTCTTCGATGATTCCGGAGACAAACAAACGGAGTAATGATAAGTGCTGGGGTAGGGGGTAGTCTGACCAGTTCCAGTATAGTTTAAAGAGTCAGTTGCCTCAGGCGCCCGAGTAAAGGCATCCTTTGAATTCCTTCCTCTGCAACAATAAACTGGGGACTCGTAACCTTGAACATTAATGTCTCTATCCTGTTTACACTTAACGCCAACCAAGAAAATGATAGTTACAAGAAATATAAACGAAGTTGAGCCGAAAGCGGCGATTAAATAAAGATTTAGATCAGAGGAATATCCAGGATTTCTGACCAAGTTACTAGTTTCAGAGAATTTTTCACTAACATTGGCCAAGATTGACAAGAGGATTGTAACCGAGCTGGAGAGACTCGGCTGTCCATTATCCTTAACCAAGATCACGTGGTGTCATCCTGCTCCAAAATGCTTCGCATTGTTCTGATATCTCCCGAATTGCGCGCCACAGAGAATAGAGTGGGATCGTTTGCTTGAACCACCTGGTAAAAGAGCCGTCCGTTCTGACCAGAATCGGCATCAGTTGCGATTATCTTGGTGGCCAAGTACCCCTGACCTGCAGACTGTGGCACGATCTCCGCTGCTGCCGATCCGCTCCGTGCTGAAGGCGAAACAATTACGGGAGCGTTGTCATTTTGATCCAGGATAATCACATTCACTGTGGCGCTGCTGCTCAGTGGGGGAACTCCAGCGTCACGGGCTTGAACTTGGATTTGGAAGTTTTGGAGTTGCTCGTAGTCAAAAGAGCGCAGCGCGTAAACGGTCCCGTTCATCGAATTAATACTGAGGTAAGTGGACGCTGGCGCGTCTTGGATGAGATTCAGTGTAAACGAATAAGAAACATAGGAATTCTGTTCCAGATCAGGATCGAACGCACTTAATGCGAAAATAGAAGCACCAAGGGCGTTGTTCTCCATCACATACACGGTGTACGAGGAGCGGGCAAACCGTGGGGCGTTATCATTTACATCAGAAACCGATACCTGGATGGTTTTATTTGTTGATAGTGAAGGAGACCCCGAGTCCCAGGCCAACACAGGTATGTTATAAAATGGGATAGTTTCACGATCCAACAAGCCATTGATAACTAATTTATAATAGTAATTTAAAGATAATTGAAGCTTAAAGGGAATGCCCATAGGGGTCTGACAGTGAACGTGTCCGTTCGCTCCAGAATCGCGATCCATTACATCGATCAAAGCTACCACAGTCCCGGGCGCAGCATCCTCGGGGACCATGCTAGACAATGAGGTCAATTTTATCTCAGGGGCGTTATCATTCACATCAACTAGTTTGATCAGCACTTTGGAATGTCCTGCAATTGCTGGTGAACCACTATCCACAGCCTGAACACCAAGTTCATAACTGTTTGCCGCTTCAAAATCCAGCAGCTCTTGAACTCTGACCTCTCCAGTTTCCGGGTCCAAACTGAACAATTCACGCAATCTCCGAGAGACAAGATTAATGAAAGAATATATTAGCTCAGTATTGGTGCCTTGGTCTAGATCGGCGGCTTTGATTTTGATCACCAAGGTGCCTAGGGGTGCGTTTTCTGCCAAGCTGATCCTGTATACTTCATGATCGAATACAGGCGCGTTATCATTGATGTCCAGCAAAGTAATGCTGATTTGAGTTGTCCCAGATCTGTGAGGGATCCCACCATCGATGGCCGTCAGTACAAGCTGAAAGGATGACTGACGTTCGCGGTCCAAGGATTCCTGTAACAGCAACTCTGCAGTTTTAGTACCGTCCTCTCTGGTCTGCACTTTTAGACCGAAGTGCTCATTAGGACTGATCTTGTAAGTGGTGATTCTGTTTGTCCCCACGTCTGGATCGAGCGCGCTCTCTAGCGGAAAGCGCGAACCTGGTGCAATTGTTTCGGCCATCTGTAAGAGAATGGTGCTCTCCGGAAAACTGGGCGAATTATCATTAATATCGAGAATCTCCACTTCACCGCGGTACATTTCGAGAGGTTTTTCTATTACTATTCGGAAAACCAGGATGCACGTCGGGGATTGTGCACAAAGCTGTTCCCTGTCTATTCTTTCGTTAACAAATAAGACACCACTCTCCAAATTTACCTCCCAATACTGCCTTCCGTCAGCAGAGACCAGACGACATTTTCGAGCTGACAGTTGTCGAACATTTAGTCCCAAATCTTCAGCGATATTCCCAACAGAAGCACCATATTCTAATTCTTCGGGAATAGAATAGTGAATCTCCCCAAAACTCAGGTTCAATGTACATAGCAGGAAAATAAAAGTCAACATCTTAAATGTCAAGGCGTTGTTGCTCTGTCAATTCGCCATTGTACCGGTGCCGGATTATTGTGGAAATCCACAAAATCGTTTCAACGCAAGATCTGGTGTGACCACGGAATACTTTGCTCAATATATTCAAATGCCGAATTCACAAAGACTCGACCTCTATCACTCCGAACTTGGCACCACAATCTAAATGCAGCCAACTGACTTCTCTTTTAGTCTGTTCTCCTTCTCTGTTGGGGAGGGGCAATAGATCTCTCGCAGCATCTCAGCTCCTTACTGGTAGACAGCGACGCAACGAGCCCATGTCAAAAACCACACAAGCAATTCTTAAAGCTGGACTGTTCCAGCGATGAGCGATTTAGTGGTGTGCAATCAGAATGCGTAGACATTGATTAACCAACTGCATTATATCTTTTGCAACATTTTCTTCAGAATCTTTACAAACTCCCCAAAGGTTGGCATTTTCTCGATTGGTATGTTGATGTTCCTGTGCTTTCATTTTCCAAACAATCAACAGCAAAAGTATTTCAGGTACGTTTGATGGTCTTGGTAGCCACAAAATAACTTCTTCCCCGGGCATAATTTGGGGGTCCTTGATTTGGGAGGGCAACACTTTAGCGTCTATGTATATTTATTAATTATTTTCGTATTTGAATGATTTCAAAATCAAGACCAACTTTTCAATTAATACCAGAACGAACTACGGTTTCTAAATACCTCAAAGGTTTTCTTTTTCCAAATATGACAATTGATCGCTTCGTCGAAATTAGCATTAGTTACTTTTGATAGGAATGTTTTTAAAACTGTATAAAAGAATGCAAATACTTACCGCTTTTTTAACAAATCTATCCTTTGCCATCTTTATTCTTCAATCAATAAACCTGGCTGAAGTGCCTAGGCCAAGAGGACAACATACCAACATGGTTGCAAAGAGGAGAGAAGGGTGGTTAAATTAAGGTGTAATGGTTCGCCAAGCTTACGAGTCAAAAAAAACAATAGATTGTAGGAGGAAGGGAAGATTGAGTGAGATAGCAAGTTCTGCACTTTTGATAGAAAATAATGATTTAGAGTAGGATATGAAATGATAAGTATTAATTTCAGCACTCTAAAATTGGAAAGCGAAAGATTAATGTCTGCCACGGTTTTTCTGTACCTGGCAAGATATGAAAATTCAATGCAGATATTAACATATTAGCATCCATAAAGTAGGCAAGACAAAGTGATACTGAAGGGAGACTTTAAGGCTAAAGATATCCGATCAAACGAAAAACATTTTACCCTGCACTTCATTCCCTTGTACCCTGTCCATGAGTGGCAGAGGTTTTCTAGAAGAGATTTCTCGGATATGAGAGTAATATTCAAGTCTTGAACAAAATCAGTCTCTTTCGAGAATTAAGTATTGTTGAACTGAAAGAACGGATTGGCAAGAAAGAGAAAACCAAGTACCTTTGATGCAGTGTTGGCAATTGAACTGAAATTGGAGCTTTATTTTAGCTCAGAGCCGCAACATACGATGAAGCAGTAGGTACCATCAAAAGGTTCGTTGGACTTGCAGAAGATATGAAGGCACCTGCCTTCGTAGAATTTAAATTAAGCTCTTGTTGCTCCGGGGAAGAGTATCAAGAAGATCAAGATGCAGTGTTTCATCATTGCGCTACCAAACAAATGAAGGTTGTACGCATTGCAGACATATATATATATATATAAGAAAGTAAAGGGCGCATGGTACATTAACAAAAGAAGGGATGGAGTAGGATGATGAATAGAGAACAACAACAAACAACTTGCATTTATATGGCGCCTTTAACGTAGTAAATCGTCTCAAGGCGCTTCACGGGAGCGATTATCAAACAAAGGGGAGTTCAAACAGGGAAGGAAAAAAGGAGGAATTCTGTGTTGATAGATCAGAGGGTGAGCCAACTGCAGCTCACTTTGACAGAAACCGGACAGCCACCAATGTAACTTTGGCAGAAGGCAAACCAAATCGTCATTGGCAATGAAGTGCAGGGGCCGGGACACTGCAGTCGGCCAAGGTGGCGGATGATCAACAAAGTCCTCAAGATCCCAAGATGTTTAACACAGACAAGAAGATAGCCAATAGAGAGGCATGCGAAAAACTGTATCGGCGCCATGAATTAGGACAGAACTTTCAAAGTTGATGAATAATTTGAGCGTTTAGGGCAACTTTCATAATTTTAGAAAGTATATGTGAGGCCATTGCGGGCGAAAACTAAGAGGGTAAAATAAATTATCGTTCTTAGTTAGAATAAACAAGGATACGTTCCCAGGATAAAAGAAAGGTGAACTGCGAGTAGAAGAGACTGAAGAGATGGAATAGGACATGTGTGAGTTTGGAGGATGATGGGTAGTGGGGATATAATTCGGCTATGCCATCTAATTTAAGGAATTGTAAGTCCACCTGGCACTAGCCAACTATGAGTATAAACTGGAGATAAAATTATACGAGTAAAAGACTGGAAAAAGTAAGAAAAGTGGATCAAGGAAAATACAAGTCTGAGGGTATGAATGCAAATACAATTTCAGTAATCGTGCCTTTCGCAAATATTTTGTTCTGTGCTGTTCTATTTGCTACTAATCCATTCAATTTGTAACAATGACCATTTTGATAAATCGTTCGCCTTTTTTTGTGAAAACAATAGTGTCAGTTGAAAGGGAAGTTAGCTGCCTTGCCTGCCTGGCTGGGTGAAAGCATCATTCTCCAAGGGATAGGGGTTAATTTTACGTCGTTGTTTTTATGTTGGTTTTGCATATCCTTACAGTAACGTACGTGAAATGTTAAGTGCCGCCTTGGCTCACCTGGTAGCCCTTTAATCTCTGATTCAGAAGTTTGTGGGCTGATACCAGGCTCCAGAATTTTAACAGAAAACCTCGGCTGACGCTTCCGTGCAGTACTGTGGGAATGGTGCACCGTCAAATGCGCCATCTGTTGGGAGAGTTGTGAAACTGATCCTGTGTGGCTGCCTATTGAGGTCGACGTTAAATGTCACACGGCATAGTTGTTTTTAAAATCGGGAAATCTAGTGTTCCTGGTTAGCCTTCTTCTTTCTGCCAACACCAGCATAAATAGATTAACTGGCCATTCATCTCACTGCTGCTTGTGGGACCTTTTGCAGTTCAAAGTCGTTCGTTGTATGGGTAATAATTGGAGCGTTTTTAGGCGAAGTAATAATAGGCTATATAAATCAAAGCAGTTTTTCTTTCTCCTAGAGATAGAAAAAGATATGCTGTAAATTGGGAGATGTACATTTAACAGAGTAATGGGATATTTCTATGTTCATTATTTTAATGGAAGCTCTATGCATTTATTTTAAAATAATTATTTTATCTGCTAAATTAGTAGACAGAAGAATGTTAGGCAAACACGTTGCTCTGCTAATATTGCCAGCAATAATTTCTAAGCTGATGTAATTCCATATTCAGACAATGTATGATAAAGGAAAGGCTTGTATTTACACAGCGCCGTTTACGATGTCAGAACGCCCCAAAGAGCTTCCCAGCCAATGAAGTACTCTTAAAGTGTAATTACTGTCGTAATGTAGGGTAACGTGCAGTCAATTTGCGCACAGCAAGGTCCCACAAACAGCAACGAGATAGGTGACCAGATATTCTGTTTATGATGTCAACTTAAACACTAATCCAAGGTATCTAGTAGTTTCCATGACTCCTATATCCTACAACAGTCAAGGTTTCAAGATCTGTTCCACCGGAGTGGTAGGCTCGATGCATAGCTTTTGTGAGATTATTGCTAGTCACTTTGAACTTGGCTGACAACAAAAGTTGATATGACAACCAACAGGATAGAAGATTGCTGCATTCAGCCTCATGTCGAAACCAGCGTGGTTATCGAGCAGTCTTTTGGAGTCTTGACCACTTGGGAGTGCATTGAAGTAAGTGTTCATATAGTCCTCGGCATGCTGCATACTTGATAATATCACAGTGAAGATGGGCACAATATGCAGGATATCTAAAGCCTCTATAGGGTAAGCATTTTGAAGCGGCAAGTGAATAGTTAAAACAATAACATTCTACACCAGTTGCCCTGTTTTTGGTCCCAGTCCTGGCTCTGTATAACGGGTGACCCAGCGATTAATCTTTAGTACTGTCAACTCACACCATTTTTGCCCAGGCATTCGTTCGATAAAGTTCATCATTGCAGAATATTTTTTCATCATGGTGTATTTTTTATTGATTGAAGTGGCTTTTGACAAATGCCCTCAGTTTTGATAGGTAACAGAAATAAAGAAATAATTTTAACTCGTTTCAATTAATGCAGGAAAACTCATTTACATTTAAAAACTTAGTTAGCAAAAAGTCAATAAAACATGATGGTTCCCGTTGCACTTCTTTCGTATCTAAATTGTCAATTTAAAATTCCTCAATACATACCCTGTTTCTGTCTATTGTGCTTCCCTTCAATTTATGATTCATTCAAACGTTCCAGTTTTCCTCAAATCATTTATTCGGACTTGGACAGGAAGCGAACGTTCAACACTGGGGCCCTGTATTGTAATAGTTAGAGAAGGTCCACGTGACTGCAAGGGAGCCCCTGTTCCGCTACTCACTTCCCAGTTCCAAAAGATTGGAGTCAACCCCAATTGGTTACGATGGAACATACTTTATTATGAAGGACAGTTTAATACACTTTGTATTTAAGCAGCAGTTTACAGAATGGAAACTGGAAATATATTACCCACTTCCACTCTGGGTACAGCTCGCGCCATAGTCTCTCGCCTCTCACGGTCCTCAAAGCCCCCACCCTCTTGAATCCTGTGGATACTGCCTTCTGCAGACGTCTTTCCTTCTCCTGACATGGGGCATTGGGCTCCTGCCAGCACATCCGCCTTAACAAAACCTAGTCTGCTGCTTCTGAGGCATCCTCTACGCTGCACCTTTGTTTGAGTTTGTGTCTTTATACACTATTTAGCAGGAAGGTCTGTGGTGAGCTGACTAAACATCCTAAGTACAGATAGCGAGGCCAGATGTAATCCATCAGCTTGACAAAAGGGATCCCAATGGTTTGGCACCTGACCTGACATCATCAACTTGCTGAGAAAATGGCATGACATTTAACCTCATCAAGGGGAGATCGCGAGTGATGCTACCTTGCTCAACACTTAATTTCTCTGGGGGCTGAGACAACGGCAAGGCATTTAACCTCATCAATACGGATGAACTAGTGTTGTTACCTTGCTGAGCACTTAATCTCTCTGGGAGCAGGTTCCCAGTCGTCTCAGAGTGAGCTGTGTCTTTAGAATATGCATCTCCCTTGCTGATCACCTTAATATACTGAGTGTCTGAGGCACCCCCAGTAAAAGTCCCTGATACAGACTTATAATTTGTACAATGTGTGTGGTTATGTACTAAGTGTATTTCATGATACATACATTGCGTAAAAACAATTCTTTGATATCTGTTACACTTTTAGCACACACCTGCATAATCTGGCACCTGGGCAGGAGACGACCAGTGCACCAGGACTCGAAATTGGATTCACCAGAACTCGGAATTTGCCCTTGAAGAATCACAGACTGATGCTGCTCTGTAGTTGCAGGAAAGACACGGTCCTAATTGGTGTTTTCACTTAAGTATGGTATTGACGTAAATGTATCCTGTTTGTACGAGGCTAAGCTTACTACTGCCGATAAGGGCTTAGATGTATCAATCTGTCTCTTCATAGAACGCAGCCTGCAATGTATCACGAATGCAGGTTCTAGTATACCCAAAGGGTTTAGTGTGAGGTCTTAACCTGTGCTCACTTTGTGTTGTGTTCGCTCATTCAAGGGGGTATTTATTTTCTTCTGCCTCTACGTAATCCTTGCCCTGAGGGTGTAACCACAGAAGGTGTTACACTTGTAGCCTGAGGAAGGCCGAATGCCTCCATGGGCAAACACAACCGAAGGACCGGCAACAGTCCCAGGACTTTAAGACATCTTGTTGTCCCGACTTGCAAAGATTCAGATATTTCTCAGGCGTCACAGAGTCTTGGAATTATTATATCCCCTGCATGAGCATTACGCACCAAATCAGGGGACAGATGTTCGAATAGTATGAGCGGAAATATTTGTGGCCGCACAATCTGTTGTTTTCACTCACTCTGGATCTGCATTCTTTACCCTAATAAGTCAAAGCAGCTTTAATAGCTTCCTTCAGTCTGACCTCCAAAACATCCAGCACAGCTTGCACACATTGCAGCCATCCCCTGAGTTTGAAGGTGCAAATTGCACAAAATCAGCATGCATCTGAGAGAACCCATATTGTATTGTGTTCGCCAGCTGGTCTATATTAGTGAGCATTGGGATCCTGTGCTTCTGCATCCCAGTTAGTCGTACACTCAAAGTGTGCTTCACTGTGCCAAGTGACGGTACAGCATCCACAATGATGTTGCATGATCCTCCATTCCAACAAGAGCGGCAGCAGGCAGTATAGACTCCCATATAAAGCTTCTTGCCCTCGTTGAAATCATAGAATCATAATAATCATAGAAAGGTTACAGCACGGAAGGTGGCCATTTGGCCCATCGAGTCCGTGCAGGATCTATGCAAGAGCAATCCAGCTAGTCCCATTGCCCCGCCCTTTACCCGTAACCCTGCATTTTTTTCCTTCCAAGTACTTATCAAGTTCCCTTTTGAAAGCGATAATTGAATCTGCCTTCAACCCCTCCCCCCACCCCCCACCTCCCACAGAGCATTCCAGATCCTAACCACTCGCTGTGTAAAAAGGTTATTCCTCATGTCACCTTTGGTTCTTTTGCCAATCCCTTTAAGAACATAAGAACATAAGAAATAGGAGCAGGAGTAGGCCAATTGGCCCCTCGAGCCTGCTCTGCCATTCAATAAGATCATGGCTGATCTGATCCTAACCTCAAATCTAAATTCATGTCCAATTTCCTGCCCGCTCCCCATAACCCCTAATTCCCTTTACTTCTAGGAAACTGTCGATTTCTGTTTTAAATTTATTTCATGATGTAGCTTCCACAGCTTCCTGGGGCAGCAAATTCCACAGACCTACTACCCTCTGAGTGAAGAAGTTTCTCCTCATCTCAGTTTTGAAAGAGCAGCCCCTTATTCTAAGATTATGCCCCCTAGTTCTAGTTTCACCCATCCTTGGGAACATCCTTACCGCATCTACCCGATCAAGCCCCTTCACAATCTTATATGTTTCAATAAGATCGCCTCTCATTCTTCTGAACTCCAATGAGTAGAGTCCCAATCTAATCAACCTTTCCTCATATGTCCGCCCCCTCATCCCCGGGATTAACCGAATTAACCTTCTTTGTACTGCCTCGGGAGCAAGTATGTCTTTTCTTAAGTATGGACACCAAAACTGTATGCAGTATTCCAGGTGCGGTCTCACCAATACCTTAAATCTATGTCCTCTGGTTCTTGACCCTTCCACCAATGGGAACAGTTTCTCTCTACCTATTCTGTCTGGACCCCTCATGATTTTAAATAAACTCTGTCAAATCTCCTCTCAATCTTCTCTGTTCCAAGAAGAACAACCCCAGCTTCTCCAATCTATCCATGTGACTAAAGTCCCTCATCCCTGGAATTATTCTACTAAATGTTTTCTGCACCCTCTCTGAGACCTTCACATCTTTCCTAAAGTGCGTTGCCCAGAACTGAACACAATACTCCAGTTATGGTTGAACCAGTGTTTATAAAGCTTCATCATGATTTCCTTGTTTTTGTACTCTATGCCTCTATTTATAAATGATGTGGAGGTGCCGGTGATGGACTGGGGTGGACAAATGTACGGAATCTTACAACACCAGGTTATAGTCCAACAAATTTATTTTAAAATCACAAGCTTTCGGAGATTATCCCCTTCGTCAGGTGAATGAGTGGAAGGTTCTCAATCGCATATCTTATATTAGGCTGGGACAGCATCACACCAATCAAAAGGTGTCATTGTTGTTCAAACAGGCCAGTCACGGAGAACAGCACGTCCCAGTACACTGGATATACATTGTGTCAATTAAACAGACAGAAAGAAAGAGACCCAAATGGCAGTGAGAGAGAGAGAGAGAATATTAAAACACATAACTTTTTTTTCCCTTTTTGCTGGTGGGGTTACGTGTAGCGTGACATGAACCCAAGATCCCGGTTGAGGCCGTCCTCATGGGTGCGGAACTTGGCTATCAACTTCTGCTCGGCGATTTCGCGTTGTCGTGTGTCTCGAAGGCCGCCTTGGAGAACGCTGACCCGAAAATCGGTGGCTGAATGTCCTTGACTGCTAAAGTGTTCCCCGACTGGGAGGGTATCCCTCCTGTCTGGCGATTGTTGCGCGGTGTCCATTCATCTGTTGTCGCAGTGTCTGCATGGTCTCGCCAATGTACCATGCTCCGGGGCATCCTTTCCTGCAACGTATGAGGTAGACAACATTGGCCGAGTCACAGGAGTATGAACCATGTACCTGGTGGGTGGTGTCCTCTCGTGTGATGGTGGTATCCGTGTCGATGATCTGGCATGTCTTGCAGAGGTTGCCATGGCAGGGTTGTGCGGTGTCGTGGACGCTGTTCTCCTGAAAATTGGGTAATTTGGTGCGAACGATGGTCTGTTTGAGGTTGGGTGGCTGTTTGAAGGCGAGTAGTGGAGGCGTGGGGATGGCCTTAGCGAGGTGTTCGTCGTCATCCCTCCCAGTCGGGGAACACTTTAGCAGTCAAGGACATTCAGCCACCGATCTTCGGGTCAGCGTTCTCCAAGGCGGCCTTCGAGACACACAACAACGCAAAATCGTCGAGCAGAAGTTGATCGCCAAGTTCCGCACCCATGAGGACGGCCTCAACCGGGATCTTGGGTTCATGTCACGCTACACGTAACCCCACCAGCAAAAAGGGAAAAAAAAGTTATGTGTTTTAATATTCTCTCTCTCTCTCTCTGCCATTTGAGTCTCTTTCTTTCTGTCTGTGTAATTGACACAATGTATATCCAGTGTACTGGGACGTGCTGTTCTCCGTGACTGGCTGTTTGAACAACAACGACACCTTTTGATTGGTGTGATGCTGTTCCAGCCTAATATAAGATATGCGATTTGAGAACCTTCCACTCATTCACCTGACGAAGGGGATAATCTCCGAAAGCTTGTGATTTTAAAATAAATTTGTTGGACTATAACCTGGTGTAAGATTCCTTACATCTATTTATAAAGCCCAAGATCCCATATGCTTTCTTAACCACTTTCTCAACCTGCCCTGCCACCTTCAATGATTTGTGCACATATACCCCCAGATCTCTCTGTTCCTGTACCACTTTTAGAATTGTGCCCTCTATGTTATATTGCCTAATCTCGTTCTTCCTACCGAAATGTATCACTTCGTATTTTTCTGCATTAAATTTCATCTGCCCGTGTCTGCCCAATTCACCAGCCTGTCTATATCCTTTTGAAGTCTATCACTATCCTCCTCACTGTTCACTACACTTCCAAGTTTTGCGTCATCTGCAAATTTGGAAATTGTGCCCTGTATACCCAAGTCCCAGTCATTAATATATATCAAGAAAAGCAGTGGTCGCAGTACCGACCCCGGGGAACACCAGTGTACACCTTCCTCCAGTATGAAAAACAACCATTCACCACTACTCTCTGCTTCCTGTTACTTTGCCAATTTTGTATCCATGCTGCTACTGCTCCCTTTATTCCATAGTCTTCAATCTTGATGCCAAGCCTATTATGCGGCATTTTATCAAACGCCTTTTGAAAGTCCATATACACACATCAACCGCATTGCCCTCATCTACCCTCTCTGTTACCTCATCAAAAAACTCTACCAAGTTAGTTAAACATGATTTTCCTTTAACAATTCCTTGCTGGCTTTCCCTAATCAATCCACACTTGTCCACGTGACTGCTAATTCTGTCCCAGATTATCGTTTCTAAAAGTTTTCACCACCGAGGTTAAACTGACTGGCCTGTAGTTGCTGGGTTTATCCTTACGCTCTTTTTTGAACAATGGTGTAACATTTGCAATTCTCCAGTCCTCTGGCACCACCCCCATATCTAGGGATGTTTGGAAGATTATGGCCAGCACCTCTGCAATTTCCAGCCTTACTTCCTCTACAACCTAGGTTGCATCCCATCCAGACCAGGTGATTTATCTGCCATGCATATATCTACTAACCTTCTGCAATGCTATTTTGTATGTGCTTCTACGACTGCAAGAACTTCTCAGTTTAATTGAAAGTGCTGTTGGGAGGACTGATCCTGAATAATCCTAAACTGATCGTGGGCTACTTTCGTTTCTGGAGAGAGTGCACCACATAGTGGCAGTCTTGCTACTATGTATGCGTTGTTAAAGCAATACAATTGCTCTTCAAGAGTTCACTTTAATGTTGATGAGATATAATATCCTCTTTTCAGCCACCATAGCAATAACTGCACCTCCCCTATTTGGTTGTGGCCTCCTAATACCGGAGAAGGGTCAAGTACAATTAGAATGTAATGGCTCAAAGCTTTGCTTTTCCCAGCGAAACAATTTTTATGATGTAATGCTTACAGCTTAAGAACATACAAAAAGTTATGCCCAAGAAAAAGACTGTTGGAAAAAAGGTAATGGAGGGTCATTATTCTAATATTCGAATCTCACATAAAGGCACTCAGATGCATTTTGAACATGCCTAATATTTTGCCTCTATTATACCACCCAGTACCTTGTTCCAAACGTTTATCCATCTTTGAGTAAAGGCGATCTTACATTGAGTTACATCAGCACAGGAACAGGCCATTTGGCCCAACTGGTCTATGCCGGCGTTTATGCTCCACACAAGCCTCCTCCCTCCATACTTCATCTAACCCTATCAGCATACCCATCTATTCCCTTTTCCATCACGTGCCTATCTAGTTTCCCCTTAAATGCATTTATGCTATTTGCCTCAACACTCCATGTGGTAGCGTGTTCCACATTATTATCACTCTTTGGGTAAAGAAGTTTTTCCTGAATTCCTACTGGATTTATTAACAACTATTTTATATTTATGACCTCTAGTTTTGGCTTCCCCCACAAGTGGAAACATTTTCTCTACATCTACCCTATCAAACCCTTTCATTATCTTAAAGACCTCTATCAGGTTACCCCTCAGCTTTCTCTTTCCTAGAGAGAAGAACCTCAGCCTGTTCAGCCTTTCCTGATAAGTATATCCTCTCAGTTCTGGAATCATCTTTGTAAATCTTTTTTGCACCTTCTTAAATGGATCTATATCCTTCCTGTAATACAAAGACCAGAACTGTATACAGTACTCCAAGTGTGGTCTAACCAAGGTTCTATTTAAGTTTAACATAACTTCTCTGCTTTTCAATTCCATCCTTCTAGAAATGAACCCCTGTGCTTGATTTGCCTTTTTTACAGCCTTAATAACCCGTGTCACTACTTTTAGTGATTTTTGTATCTGTACACCTAGATCCCTTTTCTCCTCTATACCACTTGGAATCTTACTATCCAATACAGTATGTGGCCTCCTTGTTCTTCCTACCAAAATGCACTACCTCACACTTATCTATATTGAAATTCATTTGCCAATTACACGCCCATTCTGCAAGTTTATTAATGTCTTCTTGCATTTTGACGCATTCTTCCTTTGTATTAACTACACCCTCCAATTTGGTGTCGACTGCAAATTTTGAAATTGTACTTCCCATTCCTGAATCCAAATACCTGTTTTAAATTATTTCACAGTTTAAAGTTATGTCCTCTGAAACTATTCCCCTGACTTCATAGTAATTTCGCTTTTTATACTATTTCATATTTTACATATTTCAGTGACTTTCCTCTTTAACTACTTTTTATCTTTCTCTTTATTCTTTCTGGACTTTAGAGGTCGAGTTTGTCTTTTTTCTCATACCTGATCGGCTTTAAACTTAGGATCAATCTGAAGGCTCTTCTCTGCACTCTATCATATGCATATATAATAATTTCATATATTTATAGTCATGACGCATGTGTTATCAATGAATGTCCAAATGTGACATGTATCAGTGTTAAATCTCACTTGAATATTTTGCCTCTAGGCACATGATGGAAAAGGGAATAGATGGGTATGCTGATAGGGTTAGATGAAGTATGGAGGGAGGAGGCTTGTGTGGAGCATAAACGCCGGCATAGACCAATTGGGCCAAATGGCCTGTTCCTGTGCTGATGTAACTCAATGTAAGATCGTCTTTACTCAAAGATGGATAAACATTTGGAACAAGGTACTGGGTGGTATAATAGAGGCAAAATATTAGGCATGTTCAAAATGCATCTGAGTGCCTTTATGTGAGATTCGAATATTAGAATAATGACCCTCCATTACCTTTTTTCCAACAGTCTGCCCAATTGAACCACCAACTCTAAATCCTTATAAACCTTTTGCTGCTGCCTCTATTTCTACTACACTGCCTATTTTAGTTTTGCCAGAAAAATTGACAAGCTTAAATTTACTATCCATATCGGATGATTAATGTGGATTAGAAAAAGCAGGAGTCCAATCACTGATCCATGTGAGGTTCCACTCAACATCGCCTCCCAGTCCAAAATGACATCTCTAGTGAGCACTCTGTTTCTTATTTCCAACTCACTGTCCAGACCAATGTCCTACCCTAGATTCCTGTGGCTTTAAATTCATGTAGAAGACTTTTATATGAGCTTTGTCAAAAATCATTATGTGGACGTTGTTAAAAGCTTTCTGAAAATCTAACTAAAATATTTGCTTTGTCTGTAATGCCCTTAAAGAAATCAAGAAGCTATATTAGGCAGGATATTCTCCTTTTTATTCGTTTGCAGAATGTGAGTTACCTCAGCAAAGGCCACATTTATTGCCTATCCCTAGAACTCAGTTGCTTGCTAGGCCATTTCAGAGGGTATTAAGAGTCAACCCAATAGTGTGGACTAGAGTCACATGTAGTTTAGGCTGATTGAAGATAGGTTCCCTTCCCTGAAGTGCATTAGTGAATCAATTGTTTATTTAACAATAATTGGACAGCTTTCATGGTCATTAATTCCTTTACATTCCAAAAGGGTACCAGATTTATTGAATTCAATTTCACTACTTTCCATGATGGCATTTGAACTCACAGTGTTTGGATTGCCAGCTCCACGACACTACTGTCTCCAGTGAATTTATGCTGGCTATATAAGTGTTCCTATAGCTTACACTATAGAATAATTTACATTATTTTACCTATTATTTGTGTTAGATTAATTGACTTGTATTAATTGGGTCCACTTTCTTGCCTTTCATGAATAGATATTAGTGATTTCTTCATGACCTCAGCCACAAATCTCCTCTCCAGTCTGACAAACCATCCGAGGATATTTTTCATCTAGTGAATGCTTCAAAATGAACATTATTTACGTGCTATAATATTACTGGCAATGAAGAAAAAGGACAGATTCACATCACAGTAAATCAGATTCACAAAACCAATATTTTCAATTTATTCTAAACTCCTTAATGATAATTCGACAAAAACTCATGCATAAAATTTCATGAAAATATAAATCACATTCAGTGACACTATTCAGAGGTATCAATCTCAAGCTATGTTGGCTATCTAAACATAGTAGACATTACCATTTTGAAATCATTGGGGTTCACATAATTAATTTGCACTCAAACACTGGCCAGCAATATTCAGTTATCCAGCTGCCATTACCATGACTTAAACCTGGTAACCAGTACCTTTATCAAAATCTATCCATCCCACTTTTAACTGTTAGGGTGTAACTATACCTCATGGCTGTATATATTTCAGATGGAGCAGAGTTATATTGCCCCTTTGTTCAGATGGACTTGTTGCACTCTGTAACATGATACCCGTTTCATGGGCATACATCTAACGGTGACCTATATTGCTTGGGTCTACTTGTTGACATTTACATGATGATGTACACATCAATAAATGTTCATATCAGCACCAAACGTAGCAAAATGTTATGCAAAGTGGAAATGAATGGCAGGAATAGTTCACAATGAAATAGCTGGATTGTTTGGTGGAACATCTCTTCTGTGATGACCTTTGCTTTTAGTTATGAAGAGACACTTGAGATACTGGGATTACTTCCAGTGGAGCAGAGAGGTTAAAAGGAGATTCAACAGCATGCTTTAAAAATTTATGAAGGGATTTGATATACTGAATAGAGAAAGATTATTTTCTCTGGTTGGGGAGTTAGTGAGGAGGGGTCATCAATTTAAAATCATCACTGAGAGTGAGGAGGAAATTTCTTTACAGAGGGTTGTTGGAGCACAGAATTCCTAGCCATAGGGATTGGTTGAGGCATAGATTATTGTATAATTCAGGGGAAAATTTGGATAAATATTTCAAACAGCAAGATAAAAGACTATGGAATAATAGAAGGAACTGAGCTTAGTTTAGGATTGTTCTTGCAAACGGTCAGCTCGGGCACTGGGCCAAATGGCCTCCTTCTGTACTACAACTTCGACGGTAAACTATGGCAAACTGGGATCATGCCATGGAGTCATCCTCACGCTACTTTGCACCTAATCGCAACCTGGAAGCAGCAATCTATGGGAGGAGTTCTCTTGCCTCTGGCTATAATGTACTTAGGAGTTCAATTGGCAACTTCAATTCTTCAGTTGATGCAGCAACCCGAAAAGTGGTAACATAATATCAGTCTTGCTTTCTTCGGGATTGAGCTCCACATTAACATCTCAATCACACTTAGGTTACAGAAAATGTATAGGACCAAAGGACACCTCTGATCGCTATTTGTTGTGGCATGCTAAACATATTCGTGAAGAGTTCTTCTCTTTGCTATTCTATACTGAACAAAGTCTAAAAGAAAAGGTTTACCATTTCACTAGAAATGCCACATAAAAGAAATCCTATACCAAGATTTGAATTTTTACTTACTATTATTTTCATCAATGAGCAATACAAAATACAGAAGCTAAAGTATCTAGGGATAAGAACAGTAGAAAAGAACAAAAAAAGACATACATTTTAAATGGCTCAAACTTTCTGGACAACATTGCTGTTCCCCTTCCCTGTCAAAACTGCCAACATCAACACATCATCAAAAAACTCAAGCTTGAACTTTCTGTCCTTGCAAACTACCGCCCCATCTCTCAACTTCCTTTTCATTCCAAAGTCCTTGAATCTGTTATAACCTGCCATGTCCATGCCCATCTTTCCCACAACTCCATGTTTAAATTTCTCCAATCTAGTTTTGGCCCCTGCCACAGCACTGAAATAGCCCTAATCAAAGTCACAAATGACATCCTCTGTGACCATGGTTCACTATCCCTTCTCATTCTTCTCAACTTTTCTGCAGCCTTTTACCCAGTGAATTACACCATCCTTCTTCAATGCTTCTCTCATTTGTCCAGCTGAGTGCAACTGCCCTCGCTTGGGTTTCATTCTTATCTATCCAATCATAGCTAGAGCATCTCCAGCAATGGCTTCTCTTTCCACCCCCACAACATTACCTCTGGAGTCTCCCAATGATCTATCCTTGGCCCCCTCTTCTTTATGTACATGTTTCCCCTTGGCAACATCATTCACAGACATGTGGTCAGGTGCCACATCTATGCTGATGACCCCCAGCTCTACCTCTCCACCACCTCTCTTGTGCTTTTGTGTTGTCAGCCTGTCCTGGATGAGCCACAATTTTCTCCACTTAAACATTGGGAAGACCAAAGCATTCGTCTTCGACCCCCACCACAAACACCGTACCCTCACCACTGGTTCCACCCCCCTCCCAGCCACTGCTTCAGGTTGAAGGTGACTATTTCCTGAGCTGAGCTTCAAACTCCAAATCTTCTTCATCATGAAGACTGCTTATTTCCACATCCATAACATTGCCCATCTCTGCCCCAGCCTCAGTCTATCTGCCACCAAAAACCACATCCTTCCATTATCACCTCCAGACACAACCATTCCAATGTTCTCCTGGCTGGCCTCCCATCCGACACCCTCCATAAACTTTGGAACATCTAAAATGTTGCTGCCCATATGCTAACCTACATCAAATCCCATTCATCCTTTATCCCAGTGCTCGCTGAATTACATTGTCTCCCCATCCCATAGTGCCTCCAATTTAAAATTCTCATTATGATGTTCAAATCCCTTCATGGCATTGTCCCTTCCTATCTCTGTAATCTTCTCCAGACCTACAATATCTTTTAGAATTCGGTGTTTCTCCAACTCTGGCTTCTGGTGCATCCTTTAGTTCCTTTACCGCTCTATTGGTGGTCGTGATTTCAGCCGTCTAGGCTCTAAACTCTGGAATTTCCTTCCTAAACCTTCTGCCTCTCCACCTCTCTCTCCCCTTGAAGGCCCTCCTTAAAACCTACCTCTTTGATCAAGCTTTTATTTACCCCCTAAAATCTTCCTCTTCAGCTCAGTGTCAATTTTTGTCTGATTTTCCTTTGATGAAGCACCTTGGGGCATTTTTCTACATTGAAGGTGTTATATAAATGGAAGTTGTAATTCAGGGAGGTGTTTATGGAGGAAAGGAGGGTGTCAAATTCAGTAGTGAGAGGGCAGAGAGGGCTGAGATGGACATTGAAATAACTGATGATGATGAGTCACTTTGTGCAGTGGCTGAGAGACAAAAGAAGGGAGGATATTTTGGGGAGAAACTTGGGATGGAGTTTGGGGGGCGGGATAATAGACAATGATGATTTGATAGGGGAGGCAACAGAGAGAGGAGCTCGAAGGAGAATGAGGTTCATAGAGTATATGTGACTTGACAATATGGACCCTACTGCCACTGTGGCAGTTTGGGCAGGGTGAAAAATATACCCAGATGGAGAGGTTTTGGTAAGAGACAATGTTTTGCCCACCATGAGCCAAATTTCAGTCAAAGCCAGGAATGTCAATAAAATGATTTATTTTACAAGACTACTTATATGTGAGAGAGCACTGGACTGCTAGCCACATGTAGGATCTACATTGGTAGTGACAATTATAGCCATCAATTCTTATGGCCACATGGATTAAAGATGCAAAGTACATGGTTATCGAATGCATTTATTAAAGCAGAATCAAAATGCACCTCACATACAAAATAGCATTTGCAACAATTCCATCTCATTTTGGTTGCACAACAGAAATCTTAAAAGCAGCGCACAAATAATTTCTCACAATGAAAATACAGCAGTTTGATTCTAGGAAATCATGTAACCTTCGCGTTTTTCTTTTATAATTAATTTGTAAAATCAGAAATCTTCACTTTTTTAAATCTCGATTTCGACTCAAAAGCGATTGATCAATTGATAGATAAATAGAACAATTTAATTCAAGTATTCATTTGCAACTTGATGTTGCTCATTTTAAACCATTATTTTAAGACAATTCCCAAATATGAAAGTTGGTGAGCTTAAACATGTCTGTCTCCCAGCGAAAACCTTAAAATCTGTGACATTTCAGTGCAAATTCTTCATCGATATCTCTTTAAACATTATGCGTCAGATTTTACTGCAGCAGGGCATCTAATGGTGTCTGCCGTTAGTTAGACTTGCCCCTGCACCCTTCAGCTACAAAAATTTTTGCCCACAAAGTTGCTGGAAGTGCAAGTTGATAATGGCACACCAAGGGAAACAGGGCATCTGGGACCTGAGTGAGCAGGGCAACCAATAGTGTATCTCCTTAACCAATGAGATTTAAGGATTGGGAAATAAGCGGCAGAAGTTCAGAGAAGGAGGGTGAATTAGAGTGGGTGAATTCAATGTCAAATCAGGCACAAAAAGAGAAATAAAAGAAAGGAAGAAAGTTTGGATTAAGAGCGAGAAAAACAGACAGAAAGGAAAAGTAAGAAAAAATATTAAATTTAAAATTTAACATTTTCAAAATTGCCCCAAAAAATTCAAAACCTGAAGTAATGAGACTCCACACTTGTCATAGTTAATTTTCAGTGACAGAGAGGTTGATTGGCAGTAATTAACAATTACCGCATCATTAAAAGGGTACTTACACTACTAATTATAGCCCTAAATATCTGCAGCGGGTTTAGTTCATATCTACCGCGCAAATACAGCAACTTCATGACATTCAATGCATGTCAAATGTGAGGCAGACAGCAAAATGCCGTTTTCGCAAAGCTAACGGAGGAGCAGCACAACTCAGACAGCAACTTTTGGATATTCACATTTAACCATGCATCTGCTCCTCGGCTGAAATTGTTGTACCATTTATGAATAAATAACTGCGAGCGCCATTAGCCTCACCATTATTTTGACAGCAAATTCTGGCCCAATAACAAAATAACAAGGACTTTATGTCAGCCTGTTAAAGTGAAGCCACCGAAGAGTGATAAACAATCATTTTGATCAAAGTCAAATTGCAGGCTTGTAAATATCTATATTTCTTAAGCCAGAAATGGCTATTTCTTTTTCAATATAATGTTTGTACAATTCATAGCATTCTACAAAGATCATGTTGTTAAGATTCAATAGTATTTTCATTTGATGAAAAAAAAGTATTGATGATCAATGGCACATCAGTAAGAACTTAGGTACATGTAAATTGCCGAGTACTGAGAAAAGAGTTCTCCAAATACGTGCAGCTGTCCTTAGATCAATTTAAATGCTTCTTGGTAAATTTCTAATGTTTCATATTATGGGGTGGAACTGGAGAAATTATTTCACAATAATCTTGCAACATTTTGGCCGAAAAAGGCGTCCGTCCTCAAATAGTGGAAGTACCTTCACCACATGGACTGCAGCGGCTCAAGAAGAAGGCCCATCACTACCTTTTCAAGGGGATCCAGGTATGGGCAATAAATGCCGGCCTTGCCAGCAATGCCCATATCCTGAGAATGAATAAAAATAAAGTCCAAAAAAAAATCGAAGGCCCTGATTCCCAATTCGATTCACGTTGTTCCATATTATAATCAACTATTCATCCATGAATGTTGTCCTCAAAGTAGGATGCCCTTGAATTCATAGTTTCATTCGCTTTCTGGTTAGTACCTTTAATAAATTTCATTTCTGTCCCCATCGCTTGAAGTTGAATTATTTTATTCCATACAATAATTGATCTGGCTGGGCAATAAGCATGGATACATCTCTTGTATTGTTATACTTGTGTCCATTTGATCAATCATGATTGTAACATGGTCCACACCTGGAAGTCCGGCCTTGACTGCCCGCTCCTAGAAATGATGACGTGCTATTGTGGTCTGCAATGGATAAAAGTTTACAGAAATCATTATTTCAATAGTGCATGTATTACAACATTACTTACCTTACAAATGCTGATATTAAATTGATATAATCCATTGTGTTTTACAAGAAAATCTACAGATTCAATACAATTATTATCTAATGCTCAGAACACTGCTTTAATAACTAGGAAATAATTGCAATTAATTATTAGAACTTAATTTATATGATAAAATATGTTTCAAAAGTCTGCTTTCCATTTACATGACAACTGCCTTTAAGGTATTTAAATACATAAGAAAGAAAGAACTTGCATTTATATAGCGCCTTTCACAACCTCAGGACGATCCCAAACGCTTTACAACCAATGAAATACTTTTGAAGTGTAGTCACTGTTGTAATGTAGGAAACGCTGCAGCCAATTTGAGCACAGGAAGGTCCCACAAACAGTAAGGAGATAATGACTAGATAATCTGTTTTAGTGATGTTGGTTAAGGGAAAAATATTGGCCAGGACACCGGGTAGAACTCTCCTGCTCTTCTTCGAATAGTGTCATTGCTTTTACGTCCACCTGAGAGGGCAGACATCTCTTCTGAAAAACTACACCTCCGACAGTGCAGCACTCCCTCAGTATTGCACTGAAGTATTAGCCTAGATTTTGTGCTCAAGACTTCTGAGTAGGATTTGATTTAATTACCATCTTTTGTTACCAGGTCAAGATGTCACCCTGCTCCTTGCTCCAAGCAATAGAAATCAAAATTGCTTGGAATCTGGATTTTTTAAATGTATATATTAAAGTGCTCCAGTAACTAACTTGGATGTGAAATCATCAAAATTGCATAAAACAGACCTATGGATAAATTCTATAGACAGCTAACAAGGAAGGCTTTACTTTATCTTTAAATAGCAGTCCACTTATTCTGCTTTTATTTTGTGTCTTGAGAAGATCTAAGCAGTTCATCATGAAATATGTACAAGCCTATTGTGCCAAATCTAGGACTGTTTACATAGCACCAGTGCTGGAGCGGCCCTATTTAAAACAGTCAAGAGATTTTGGAGGCCTTTTGCTTTAGCAAATATTGCTGTGCATAAATAATGTAAGGGTAAGAATTCTTCTGGAGGATTTGTAAACCATCATCCTCTGCTGGCTATCTTAAGCAAAACCTTAATACCATTCTTTTAAAATATATCTATAATATTTTCCAGAAATGTGGAACAGATTAAATATTCGGGATGTCAACCAGAGGAATTCTTACCCAGGGACATTTTTGCTTAATTAGGGGAGTACCTGATCTCTCTATTTCATGTATCACTGAACAGCTCCTATCACCACTACCCATTAAGGTTCCTTGACCTACTTGGGTGGGTCAACTAAGTGAAAATCCCCAAACTCAAGATAGTCAAAAAATAAGCTGAATGCAATGAAATGCTTGGCACAGCATCCATACAACAATGGAATATATTTATTGGATATTGTCACCATTTTCATTTTTTCTGGAGATTTTATCCAGATCTTCTTCATAGTGTCAAAATTATCTCAACAATACATAACATTGACTATGTATTATTGTCCAGCTAGTCTTTGATGTGTGTAAAATTGATCTCTATGGATGAATAGTTATTTGAGGACCCATGAAAAGTGAACATACACATATCTATATGTTACTTTTTTAATCTGACATATGGCATGCACTTCCTGTCCACAACCTTATTTCCTGTAAACATTTACAATGTCAAAACCCCAAACATATAAACAGTCGATTGAATCACTCAAAATGCTTTTTCAAAAAGATGTTCCAACAATATCGAGTTTGAACTCTCAAAGTTTCAGGCAAATGATGCCATTTATTTAAACTTATTAACAATTGTTGTTTTCACAAATTAACTTCCCCTTCAGCGCTAAGGTAAGTCATGTGGGGGCGGGGTGGGCAGGGTCCCAAGGGTGGCAAGGGGGTGGGGGGGCAGAGACTCCGAATCTCCATATGGGGCTCAGAGAAGCATTGCTGCTCCTCCTGGTTCTAGCTGGAAAAGGTTTTTACTTACCTTTTGTGGCCTTTGTTGGGTGTCTTGCAGGCTTCATGACGGTCTCTCTGGCCAGTAGGCTGTTAAAATTGCTTTAGGGTCCTATCTGAGCTATAGGATCCTGATTTGCATATTAGTGAGGCTACCCTGAGTCAACTGCCTGGTGTTAAAATCACTGCGGGGTGGTATCAGAGTGGGAAAAACAGCTGCTTGAGTTTAACTCCCATTCTGCCTAGTTTTCACCGAGCGGAGGGATATGAGGTGACCAGTGACAGTGAATTAGGGAAGGGTGGTCCTCAGCAACGCTGAGGCATTGTGGCATAAAGGGTTGCCCAGGGTTGAGAGGAAGGCAAATTAAAAAAATTAGGACCAAGATATTATTATGAGATTCTATAGTCAGGACAAAACACAACTTTCCTGCAGTCATAGACTGGAGTTCCAAGTAATATATGCCCTCTTTGGTGCCAGGGCAAAATGTATCACAGGATGAGTGGCGCAGCTTCTGGAAGCAAAGTACAGCAGCCAAAGGTTATTGCCTGTGTTGGAATTAATGACACTGACAGAAGTACTTTTGAGGTCATGCCGAGGAAGTTTAGAGAGTTAGGCACCAAACTGATCAACAAGACCTCAAAGATAATCATCACTGGATTGACTCCTGTGCCACTCACTGGGTGGGTTAAGGAAAGGAAGATTAGGAAGGTCCATGTGTGGCTGCAGGGCTGGTGCAGGACTGAAGGATTCACGTTATTGAAGCACTGGAATGAACTCTGGAACAAGAGAAGTCTATGCTGAAGGGACAGTTTTGACATGAACTGAAACAGCACTGTTGACCTTATAAAGAAGGTTATTAGAATCATAGAATCGTTGAATCATAGAAGGTTACAGCACGGAAGGAGGCCATTCAGCCCATCAAGTCTGTGGTGGCTCTATACAAGAGCAATCCAGCTAGTCCCACTCACCGCCCTTTCCCCGTAGCCCTGCAAATTTTGTCCTGTCAAGTACTTATCCAGTTCCCTCTTGAAAGCCATGATTGAATCTTTCTCCAACACCTCCTCGGACAGTGCATTCCAGATCCCAACCACTCACTGTGTAAAAATGTTTTTCCTCATGTCACCTTTGGTTCTTCTGCCAATCACCTTAAATCTGTGTCCTCCGGTCCTTGACCCTTCCGCCAATGAGAACAGTTTCTCTCTAACTACTCTGTCTAGACCCTTCATGATTTTGAGTACCTCTATCAAATCTCCTCGCAAACGTCTTTGTTCCAAGGAGAAAATCCCTAACTCCTCCATTTTATCCACGTAACTAAAGTCCCTCATCCCTGGAATCATTCTAGTAAATCTCTTCTGCACTCCTTCTAAGGCCTTCACATCTTTCCTGAAGTGCGGTGCCCAGAACTGAACACAATACTCCAGTTTTGGCCGAACCAGTGTTTTATAAAGGTTCATCATGACTTCCATACTTTTGTACTCTATGCCTCTATTTATAAAGCCCAGGATCCCGTAAGCTTGTTTAACTGCTTTCTCAACCTGCCCTGCCATCTTCAACGATTTGTTCACATATACCCCCGATCGCTCTGTTCCTGTACCGCTTTTAGTGTTGTGCCCTCTAGTTTACATTGCGTCTCTTCATTCTTCCCACTGAAATGTATCACTTTGCATTTTTCTGCTTTGAAGCATTAAGGAAGGATTTAAAACTAGTAGGGCAGGGTTAAAGACATCTCCTCCGGGCTGGAGAAGAACTTGGAGTGGGAGCGGGGGATCCAGTTGTCATGGTCCATGTAGGTGCCAACGACATAGGTAGGACTAAGAAAGAGGTTCCGCTGAGAGAGTTTGAGCAGCTAGGGAATAAATTAAAGGCACTGAATCTGAATGCATGAAGCATTCGTAATAAGGTAGATAAATTAACAGTGCAAATAGATGTAAACAGATATGATATTATAGCAATTACAGAGAACATGGCTGCAGGGTGACCAAGACTGGGAGCTGAATATTCAAGGGTATTCGATATTTAGTATTTAGGAAGGACAGGCAAAAAGGAAAAGGAGATGGGGTGGCTTTGTTAGTAAAGGATGAAATCAGAGCAATAGTGAGAAAGGATATTGGCTCAGAAAATCAAGATGTAGAATCTGTCTGGGTGGAGTTAAGAAGTACCAAGGGGCAGAAAACATTGGTGGGAGCTGTGTATCGGCCTCCAAACGGTCGTGGTAATGTAGGGGATGGGATCAAACAGGAAATTAGAGATGCATGTAACAAGAGTACTACAGTAATCATGGGTGACTATAATCTGCATATAGACTGGTCAAACCAAATTAGCAATAATACTGTGGAGGATGAATTCCTGGCGTATGTACGAGATAGTTTTTTAGACCAGTACTTTGAGGAGCCAACCATGGAACAGGCTATCCTAGATTGGGTATTGTGCAATGAGAAGGGGTTAATTAATAATCTTGTTGTGTGGGGTCCTTTAGAAAAGAGTGACCATAACATGATAGACTTCATTAAGATGGAAAGTGAAGTAGTCCAAACCGAAACTAAGGTCCTAAATCTAAACAAAGGGAACTACGAAGGTATGAGGAGTGAGTTGGCTATGATAGATTGGAAAACTTCATTAAAAGGCATGACGGTGGATAGGCAATGGCTAACATTTAAGGAACGATTGCAGGAATTGCAACAATTATACATTCCTTTCTGGTGCAAAAACACAAAAGGAAATGCGGCCCAACCATGGCTAACAAAATAAATTAAGGATAGTATTAGATCCAAAGAGGATTCACATAAAGTTGCCAGAAAAAGTAGCAAGCCTGAGGATTGGGACCAAGAGATTGATTAAGAGGGGAAAAATAGAGTATTAGAGTAAACTTGCAAGGAACACAAAAGTGGACTGTAAAAGCTTCTACACATATGTAAAAAGAAAAAGATTAGTGAAGACAAATGTAGGTCCCTTACAGCCAGAAACAGGAAAATGGCAGAGCAATTAAACAAATACTTTGGTTCTGTCTTCATGGAGGTGGACACAAATAACTCCCCAGAAATGCTAGGGAACCAAGGGACCAGTGAGAAGGAGGAATTAAAGGAAATTACTATTAGTAAAAAAAATAGTGCTGGAGAAATTAATGGGACTGAAAGCCGATAAATCCCCAGGACCTGATAATCTGCACCCCAGAGTACTAAAAGAGGTAGCCATGGAAATAGGATGCATTAGTTGTCATCTTCCAAAATTCTATAGATTATGGAACAGTTCCTGCAGATTAGAGGGTGGCAAAAGTAACCCCATATATTTAAAAAAGGAGGGAGAGAAAACAGGGAACTACAGACCGGTTAGCCTAACATCAGTAGTAGGGAAAATGCTAGAGTCTATTATAAAGGATGTGATAACAGGACACTTAGAAAATATCAACGGGATTAGACAAAGTCAACATGGATTTATGAAAGGGAAATCATGTTTGACAAACCTACTGGAGTTTTTTGAGGATGTAACTGGTAGAACAGATAAGAGAGAACCAGTGGATGTGCTTTATATAGATTTTCAGAAGGCCTTTGATAAAGTCCCACATAAGAGGTTAGTGTGCAAAATTAAAGCACATGGGATTGGGGGTAATATACTGGCATGGATTGAAAATTGGTAAACAGACAGGAAACAGAGAGTTGAAATAAATTTTTCCTTTTGCGGGGTGGCAGGCAGTGACTAGTGGGGTACCGCAAGGATCAGTGCTTGGGCCCCAGTTATTCACAATATATATCAATGATTTGGATGAGGGAACCAAATGTTTCCAAGTTTTCTGACAACACAAAACTAAGTGGGATTGTGAATTGTGAGGAGGATGCAAAGAGGCTTCAAAGCGATTTAGACAAGTTGAGTGAGTGGGCAAATACATGGCAGATGCAGTATAATGTGGATAAATGTGAAGTTATCCACTTCAGAAGGAAAAACAGAAAGGCAGAGTATTATTTAAATGGTGATAGATTGGGAAATGTTGATGTACAAAGGGACCTGGGTGTCCTTGTACACCAGTCACTGAAAGCAAACATGCAGGTGCAGCAAGCAGTTAGGAAAGCAAATGGTATTTTGGCCTTCATTGCAAGAGTATTTGAGTACAGGAGCAAGGATGTCTTACTGCAGTTATACAGGGCCTTGGTGAGACCACACCTGGAGTATTGTGTGCAGTTTTGGTCTCTTTACCTAAGAAAGGATATACTTGCCATAGAGGGAGTGCAGTGAAGGTTCACCAGGCTGATCCCTAAGATGGCAGGACTGTCGTATAAGGAGAGATTGAGTCGACACGACCTGTATTCTCTCGAGTTTAGAAGAATGAGAGGGGATCTCATTGAAACATATAAAATTCTGACAGGGCTAGACAGATTGGATACAGGGAGGATCATTTCCCCTGGCTGGAGGGTCTAGAATGAGGGGTCACAGTCTCATGATACGGGGTAGGACATTTAGGACTGAGATGAGGAGAAATTTCTTCACTCAGAGGGTGGTGAACCTCTGGAATTCTCTACCACAGGAGGCTGTGGAGGCCAAGTCACTGTATATATTTAAGAAAGAGGTAGATAGATTTCTAGACACAAATGGCATCAAGGAATATGGGGAGAGAGCGGGACTATGGTATTGAGATAAAGGATCAGCCATGATCATATTGTATGGTGGAGCAGGCTCGAAGGGTCGAATGGCCTACTCCTGCTCCTATTTTCTATGTTTCTATGTTTCTAGGGCAGGGCGGTGGTAAAAGTCTATGCTTGAGACTCGAGACTGAGAGCAGGATTAATAAAACTGCTGGAATAGGAGCAAAAGGTTTAGCTAAAATAAACAGTGAGAAAATATTATCGAAGGAAGAAGGGAAACAAAGTCTTTGAGATAAGGAGAGATAAAAACCATTGTGATGGAAGGAGCATGGGAAATCAAAAAGCTAAATGAGAAAACAGGGAAAAGAATAGGGGTAGATTATTTTCTTCAGCGGTCAGGCCCAAGAGTTTAATGGGGCGTAAATGCTTATGGTGAACTTGGACACAAACTGTGCATATAAGAAATAGGACATAAGAAATAGGAGCTGCTTTGATTTTCCTCTAATTCAATTTAGTACGAGAAATACGATGTGCAGTTTGTGATAAGCTCTTACACCTAAATGCTGATTCAACGTTCCAAAAAAAATGAATCAAGGTTGATTGGTCTGTATGTGAATGCACAAAGCATCCAAAACACAATGAGATGGTTAGAAGCATTAATATCTATAGGGGGATATGATGCAGTAAGTGCAATTGAGATCTGTATTAGGTTTGGAAAGGACTGAGATCCTGGTCATTACATTGTCAAAAAAGATAGAGAGGGTAATAAGTGGGTAGATAACAGTATTAGAATTGTAGAATTATAGAAAGTTACGGTAAAGAAGGAGGTCATTCGGCCCATCGTGTCCATGCCAGTGCATTAATAAAGTATTCTATCACAGCTCGAGAATGTAAGGATGTTCAAGATGGTTGCACCAAGACAATATCAATACGAATAAAAGTTATGAAATAAGTGAAAAGGTACAATTGTCAGTGTGCGTTACAAGCCACTAAACAGTGGAGATGAGATTTGCAAACTGTTCAAAGAGGTAAATAAGAATAACAGGGCAGTAATATTGGATGGTTTTAATTATCTCAAGATAGATTGCTATAAAGGAAATATAAAAACATCTGCTACAAATATTTATCCAATTTTCCTTTAAAAGATGTCATGGTATCTGCCTGATCCACTCCCTGGCCAGTTGGTGAAATCAATAATAGGCAGTAGTACAAAACAGGCAATGGTGAATCGGCAGCCCCGTTTTACATTTCTTTTCCGTTAACTTCGATGAGAAAGAATAACAGGCTGCTGATTCGCTATCACCCAATTTGCGCTCGTGTACAAGATCAATTTCCCCCCTGTTCCCACAAGTAGAGAAACTTCTCCTCACCTCTCTCCTCACCCTTGTAGTGACAATCAGACTGATGACCCCATCCCAACTAGAGGAAATCATCTTACCTTATTCATCCTATCAAAATCCGTCATAATCTTCTTTGACAAGGCTTTTTCCACAGCACCTCCCAAACCCACGACCTCTACCACCTAGAAGGACAAGGGCAGCAGGCACATGGGAACAACACCACCTGCACGTTCCCCTCCAAGTCACACACCATCCCGACTTGGAAATATATCGCCGTTCCTTCACCGTGGCTGGGTCAAAATCCGGGAACTCCCTACCTAACAACACAGAGGGAGAACCTTCACCACACGGACTGCAGCGGTTCAAGAAGGCGGCTCACCACCACCTTCTCAAGGACAATTCGGGATGGGCAATAAATGTTGGCCTTGCCAGTGATGCCCGCATCCCATGAATGAATAAAAAAAATCTCAATTCTCTCCTCATCACTGGCATCATCTTGGTGAATCTACACTGTACAGTCTCTATTGCATTAATGTATTTCCTATAATGTGGCACAAATTATCTATTTGAACTCCAAAATCTCTCCATCAATCTACACCCTTCAGTGTCTTTTCCACATCCTTCAATATCTTTTCATGGAATGTATTGTCCATTCCTTGTTTTTCCTCCCAAAATGATTTATCACATTTATCCATTTGAGATTGTGCTCCCTGTGAACAAGTCCAAATCATTTATATATATTATAGAATCATAGAATCATAGAAGTTACAAAATGGAAACAGGCCCTTCGGCGCAACATGTCCATGTCGCCCAGTTTATACCACTAAGCTAGTCCCAAATACCTGCACTTGGCCCATATCCCTCTATACACATCTTACCCATGTAACTGTCCAAATGCTTTTTAAAAGACAAAATTGTACCCGCCTCTACTACTGCCTCTGGCAGCTCGTTCCAGACACTCACCACCCTTTGAGTGAAAAAGTTGCCCCTCTGGACCCTTTTGTATCTCTCCTCTCTCACCTTAAATCTATGTCCCCTCGTTATAGACTTCCCTACCTTTGGGAAAAGATTTTGACTATCTACCTTATCTATGCCTCTCATTATTTTATAGACTTCTATGAGATCACCCCTTAACCTCCTACTCTCCAGGGAAAAAAGTCCCAGTCTATCTAACCTCTCCCTATAAGTCAAACCATCAAGTCCTGGTAGCATCCTAGTAAATCTTTTCTGCACTCTTTCTAGTTTAATAATATCCTTTCTATACATATATTGAGAACAGAAGTAGACACAGCACCCTGGAATACAACAATTCCAACACTTCTCCAATCCAAGCAAAACATATGTTGGATTTTATATTAGTTCAGGCTTAGTACTCTAACTCCTGCTCCTTATCCTTATACTTTATTTGATGAACAGATTCAAAATCCATGAGATAGTGATATATCTGACAGCTGTTTATTAATTAAAGTCAGCATACTGAGTATATGGACATGCAAGCAATATGTCCATATACTCATACGTAGACTACCCATCAGGGAAGTTCGAACTTCAGGCAGTTTGCAGTCGTGAGTCTCCACATATTCTAAAGCTCACTGTTATTTATACTTTTCAATGGACAATTCCTAAGCAACATCAGGTGACTTGCTTTGAATCTATTAACTCTTTAAGACTGATGTCATGTGATCCTTGTGTGTCATATGCTACTACTCCAATAGATGGCAATGTTGCACCACATATACTTCTTACTCACTGGAATGGATATACCTCCATGTCTTATCAGTAGAAGATAAGATAGACTTGCATGACTGTAAACATCCACACTTTTCCAGGATATTAGTAACCTAATCTAAACATGCCATCTCCAATCTAGGCTAAAATTCTTTACACAAATCCTTTGATGCGCCTTTTGATGCTACCTCATCAAATCCACTTTCAAACCTTGCTAGGAATTATGTGGGTGAATTTCCATGAGGGTTGTCCTGTTTGCCTGCCGTAGCTTTGCCAGAGGAGCTGCGGAAACCCTGGCAAAACAATGGATGAATAGGATAACCGCTGTAGGAATTCATCCCCAATGTCTTTGGTGTACCATAACTTTAATTAAAGTGTTTGCATGTGCGTGTGTTTGAAGTCTGCATGTGCATGTATACGTGCATATGTGCGGGCACGTGTGTGCATGTGTGTGAGTGACAGTATGTGCATGCGTGCCTAATGCTTCTTACTACAGTGCTTCCCTTTGGTGCCAGTATATGAAGTGTCAGCTCAACCCCAATCCAGTGCCCCTATTAAGTGCTGCCAGTGTCCCAAATATGCACAAGGAGGCCAGCTGCCGTATTTCAATACAGCCTCTTGGGACCGAGGGGACTCTCATCCCATGGCTACTATGGTTTGGCACGGAACTGCTATAGACCGCACCTCACGTGCTGTTGGTGCACAGGCAACCTGGCCCTGCCTTCACCCTGCCCCATGTGCGGGGAATTGGAGGGGTCTGACGAAGGGCAAACACGTGCTGCTATCTGAACGACAGCATCTGAGTGCATTACTGCCAGGCCACTAGTAGCAGGCACTGGCTCTGCAGGGGCCATGGATCTGCAGCAGTGGCTTCTATTGCAGCAGTGTGAGCATCCATGGAGGAAGCACAGACTGCTCGTAGTGCCTCCATCATGGAGGCCGCCACTGCAAGTCTGCCTGAAACTGCCACATTCTCCAGGTACTAAGGAATCATCCATTAGGATTTGAGTAGTGGACACTGTGATGTGAGTAGTGGACACTGTGATGTGAATAGTGGACACTGTGATGTGAGTAGTGGACACTGTGATATGAGTAGTGGACACTGTGATGTGAGTAGTGGACACTGTGATGTGAATAGTGGACATTATGTGAGTAGTGGACACTGTGATGTGAGTAGTGGACACTGTGATGTGAATAGTAGACACTGTGATGTGAATAGTGGACACTGTGATGAGAGTAGTGGACACTGTGATGTGAGTAGTGGACACTGTGATGTGAATAGTGGACACTGTGATGTGAGTAGTGGACACTGTGATGTGAGTAGTGGACACTGTGATGTGAGTAGTGGACATTATGTGAGTAGTGGACACTGTGAAGTGAGTAGTGGACTCCTTCAATTGACCTGCTCGCTGCTACACAGTGGCACCCAAACTTAACTTCAACTCTCGGAATCAGGAAGCCCACATGGGGCCAAACCCGACAGCTAGGGAGTCACCAGAGTGACCTGAAGAGGCCAAGGTAAGTAGCTTTAGTTAACATTTCTCGGGATTCCTTGTGGGCCAGGAGGAGCAGCAGTGTTCCCCCAGGCCCTGCAAAGAATCCTTCGGCATCCCCTGCCCTCGCCCTCCCAACGCCGGCATATCCTTATGAACCTTCCCCCCTAGACTCACCTTATGCCATGGTCCAATCCCTTGGGTACCCGACGGTGTCCAGCTCCCGTTCCAATTCCCGCTCCCGCCCGTCGGCCCTAACATAATTTCCGCCGGCCTTGGGCGGGAGCCGGCTTTGAAAAATTTAAATGAGGCCCAACAGTTAAAATGGGCCAGGCCTTGCTTCCGTCATGACTTCCAGGTGCACCGCCTCTTCGGACCCTCCACACACCGATCCCTCTCTGAGTTAAAATCGACCCTGTCATCTCAGTACTATGAGTTTCTCCTCCAATATAATTTCAAAATAACCTGTGACTCCGTAAGGAATCATCTTCATACACGGATTTCACAGATGGTCTAAAATCTTGTGAAGTGTAAATAATATTATTTTATACATGTAATTAATACAAGTCTGTTTTGATTTGGATAATAAATCCACACGTTTACACTGTTGACACAAAGCTAAGTCTGGATCCTTCTTGCAGAAGACGCAGGAATTTTGGATTGCAATGTTTGAGACTACCACGAGGTGGCCTCATTCTGGCTGTGCTGAAAATGTACTTTCCACAGTCACTGGCACTGCCAGTCTGGGAAGATCCCCTGTTTAGAATTCAATCCACAGCAATATAAAACACAGCAATGACATTTATTGGGTAAATAATCATGAACGCAGATTAAGTAGCTCCACATGAGAAAATATTAGTCACCATAGGATGCAATTATACTGCCACTTTCTCAGGTGCACATCACAGGATGATACAGCATAAATGGAGGCCATTCAGCCCACCGTGACTGTGCCGGCTCTTTGAAAGAGCCAGACCGCTTATTATCGATGTGAATACCGGTCCCCACGCCCAATATCACTCAGCATCAGCACGGAGATTAGCATTAGTCACCAGGCGAAGGGGTCAGCACCAATGGGTAAACAAAGCTACAAGACAAGGCTTTAGAGTGCCCACGAGGTTCAGCCTGGAGAGGCAAGCTGTATGCAGCCTTAGAATGCGAACCTCAATGAGGTCAATTTAAAAAGAATATCCAGCAACACGTGGCTTGTACTGATGCATCGCTTGCCATCATACAGCTGGCTTTCAAGGTCAGTTTGGTGATTTGATGGAGTCCAGCACCCAGCTGTGCATCACCATGTCCAACCTTACTATTGTCATGGAGCACAGGCTGCATCAATAGTACAGCCATGGCTCAGTGGTAGCACTCTCGCCTCTGAGTCAGAAGGCTGTGGGTTCTAAGCCCAACTCCAGAGACTTGAGCACAAAATCTAGGCTAACATTCCTAGTGCAGTACTGAGGGAATGTTGCACTGTTGAAGGCGCTGCCTCTTAAATAAGACATTAAACCGCCCTCTCAGGATGTAAAAGATCCCATGGTGCTATTCTGAAGTAGAGCAGGGGGTTCTCCTTGGTGTCCTGGCCAATATTTATCCCTCAACCAACATATATCTCATTGCTGTTTGTGGGACCTTGCTATGCGCAAATTGGCTGCTGTGTTTCCTTCATCAGTGATTACACTTCAAAAAAAAGTCCTTCATTGACTATAAAGCAGTTTGGGATGTCCTGAGATCGTGAAAGGCTTTATATAAATGCAGGTCTTTGTACACTGTAAACAAATACCAGCACCTGAGGTATCCGCACCATTGGCAAAATGGGAGCAGTTCCCGTGACTACACCGACTAGCTACTGGTGCTTTTTGGGAACAAACTCAAAGAGCCTGTGAGAGTTTAATCCAACTCTCTTGGGAAAAGAATTTGAACAAGTACGATCCCCGCCCAGCATATTCCATGCCAAGAGTTCATTGGACAATATGATGAGTGGCCCCGTAACCATGGAATGCATCGGGGAATGAGGAATGTGCCGATTGGCACTCATGTCAATGACAATCCTGACCCACCTGCATAAGTGGTGACACAACAAGTCTCGGAAAGTATTGATTTTGGAGTGGCGATATCTCAAGCGGCTCCTAATGCAGACCCACCAGGATATGTCATTGACACAGGTAGAAGTCCTTCATCCCCCTCAATTGAAGGCTTTTTGAGCTCCCCCTTTGTTCCTGTTCATCCAGGAGACTAGACCAAAGTGAGCTACCACAGAGAAAAGAGTGAGGATATCACAGGACAGAGTCTTGTGGTCACAGTAAAATTATACACCCCTTCACATCAAACACCTGTTGGCTGGGTGACACTTTGGTACTTGTTCTGCCTTCTACAACTAGGAGCATGACAATTAATGACACTTGACCCACCATAGCATCCACATAGGGGTGTAGGCATCGAAACCAAAATTGTACACACTCATTTCAAATCATGCCCCACCTACATGCTAACAAGTTTATTGGCAGGGAGTGGGGAGGAGTATCGAGGGGAATGCCCGCTAGAAAATTTTGAAATTTATGGTAAATATGGCGCAGTCTGGTTAAATTTAGAACATTTTTATTTCATGGTTGATTTTTTAAAAAATCTTGGAATAAAATCTATTTCAATTTATATGTGGTTAGTCATTATAGGTTATAATGACAGGGGGCATTTTTGTTTGTCTGAAAATGATTTTGAAATCTGTAACACCATCAACATTATTTAGAGACTGATTTTTTTTGTAAATTTGCTTGAACAATAAGTTAGTCACAGTATGCCGACAGCCTGATCAAACTTTATGGACCAGATTTTGCGGGCCATCTCGCAACATGCCCTGTTAGTTAGATTTGTTCATGCACAATGAAATATTTTGCCCACAAAATTGTTGGAAGGGTGAGGGAAACAGGGCATGTGGGACCTTGGTGAACAACGTGATCAACGGTGGTACCTCCTTAATCAATTAGAATAAAGGATTGAGAAACAAAGGAAGGACTGAGAAGGAAGGAGAATTGGAGTGGGTGAATTCAATGTCAAATCAGATATAGAAAGAGAGATAAAGAGAGGGAAATAAAGATTGGATTAAGAGAGAGAGGAAAAAGGACAAAAAGGAAAAGTAGGGAAAAAAAATTAAAAATTTCAAATTTGACATTTTTAAAATCTGCTCCAACAATTCACAACCTGAAGGAGTGAGACTCCACACTTATAATTGTTACTTTCTGGGCAAGAGAGATTGATGGGTAGTTATTAACAATTATCACGTCATTAAAAGGGTACGTACGTTGTTAATTACTAGACTTAACTTTCTGTGGCAAATTTAATGGGCAATTAATGCGCAAATGCAGCAAATTCATGAAAATCACGGGGAGTTTAAGGGCAAGATATAGTTTTCACGAAGGTGACGGTGGAGCAGGCAGGTTCTAAAAATTTGCAACTCATACATACTCCTTAATCCTCTGAACTTGCTGGCCGATCTACGCACTAATAACGGCGTGCGTCGTTCACACGCTGTTACTTTTTTAGCAAATTCTGGTCCATTATGTTTTTACCTCCTGTGTCAGTAGTGTGTAAAGGAATAGATTATCTTCCTATATTTGGTCTGCAAGGCCCATTCACAGAACAAAACTACTTGACATATTTCTAAATGCTAAATTCTAATGTTTAGTCCATTGTTGTCCAATAGAAATCACTAACTAGCCACAGGTGTAGCTAGGGTGACACCATTTTAGCCACATGCACAAATTTTAATAGAAAATGCCTTACCTACACTCACACAATACAGGTAAATGTACTCCACAAACATCTACCACCATTCAGTAACCAAGGAAGTAAAGCACTCACAATGATTAAAAAACACTCACACACCCTGTTTTTCATCTTACCATTTTACCAATAAACGCACAAAAAAGGTTAAAGTTCACAGACATACACCATGCAAATATAATTATTGACATGACATGCCCAACCACGGTGTCCATTACTCATTTTTTATTTACTTATTAGGAAATACAATTAATTACATCTGGATTCCCAATTAGTCACATGTGGTTAGTGACTAATATATTAGCCAACACTGGTTTAGTCTATGAGCATTCAGTTTAACAACTGTTGGCTGTGAAATCCGTACAGAGCTCTGTGATCTATACAGAGCATAAACCAAATGTTCAGACTATTTATCAGATGGCACAACAGCTCCTAATTAACCATCAACATGTCTTTATAATTAACACGTACACATTCACAATAAATTACACTGAGTTTTTTTAAACAGTACAATTGATATTCACCCCGATTGTTTAACTCATGCACAACAGCAAATTAAGTTTATCTTCGTTAGCTTTAGAATGTATATTTAAATTACCCTAACGCACATCCAGCGCGATAGAGTTCAAAAAGAAATTTCGATTTAAACGACGACTTGGATTTATATTGTGCTTTTAACGTAGAAAAACCATCCCAAGATGCTTTACAGAAGTGTAATCAGACAAAAATCAACACCAAGCTAGAAGGAGATATTAGGAGGGGTGACTAAACGCTTGGTCAGACAAGCGGATTTTAAGGAGGGTCTTAAAGGAGGAGAAGGAGGTGGAGAGGTAGAGAGGCTTAAAGAGGGAATTCCAGAGCTTAGGATCTAGACAGCCAAAGGCACAGCCGCCAATGGCAAGGCAAAGGGAATTCGGGTTGCACAAGAGGCCAGAGTTGAAGGAACACAGAGATCTCGGAGGGCTTTAGGGCTGGAGGAGGTTACAGAGATAGGGAGGGGCAAGGCCATGGAGGGATTTGAACACGCGAATGAGAATTTTAAATTCGAGGCGTTGCCGGACCGGGAGCCAATGTAGGTCAGCGAGCACATCAGGAGCAAAATCAGGAAGCACTTTTTCACACAAAGGATAGTAGAAATTTGGAACTCTGTGGATTCCAGGACAATTGGAACTTTCAAGGCTGAGAAAGATAGATTTTGTTAGGTAACGTTATCAAGGGATATGAAGCACAGGTGGGAAAATGCAGCTTAGGCGCAGATCAGCCATGATCTAATTGAATGACGGAGCAAGCTGGAGGGGCTGAATGGCCTACTCTTGTTTCTAATGTTCCTATGTTCCTACCCTGTAATATAAATCAGGGTAAATGTTTTCTCCTAGATTGGTTTTAACCACATAAAAGGGTCGGAGAGGAATTTTCCAGATGTTTTCCCTCATTGTCCTTGGTTTTATCTGGTTTTTCACCTCTCCCAGGAGATCACATGGCTCCGCATGGGTAGGGAGTGTCTGTATCATGATGCATATGGTGAACTAGATGGGACAGGCTAGGTGGGCCAGTTGGTCTTTTCATGTCTGTCATTTTTGTATATTCATATGTTGGGTGGAATATGTGAAGAACATAGCAAGCACACTTCTTTCCAGAAATATGTAAATATCAAGCATAGAATCTTACAGCACAGAATGAGACTGTTTGGTCCATCGTGCCTGTGCCAGCTCTTTGAAAGAGTTTTCCAATTAATCCCACTCCCCTGCATAAATGGCAATGCTCACTGAGTGATTTATTGGCGAGTCTTTTGTTTAAGGGACCGTTTATAAATGGACAAAAAGCTTCACTGGAGTCAAAGGGTTTTATTTACAGTCTGGGAAATAGCTTCACTGGCAGCTAGGGGGTAACTCAATCACCAATTTCTAGAGAGTAGGTACAAGACTCAACACCATAGAACTCCCAACATGCATAGTCAATAATATAAGGCCCCAACAGACAAGTCCAACTGATAACCATCAGAGTACAGAACATCACCCAACACAGGCCTGCACTCCTAGGCTTCCTTCCTGAATCTTCTGGAGGCTGATGAATGTCTTTCATTCATCTGATTGTAGTTATACAAAATAATACTTTGCCAGAAGCTCTGCGATTCTCAGTGCAGTACCACAAGCAACCAACGCATGGCAGCATTGCCCTCCTAGTCTGAAACATTAGCCTTGAAATGGCATGAAGGGTTATGCCAGTGACAGTTATGTGATGCTGAGCGGCAATTTGGGAGGCTCTGGAGTTTGCACATTTCCTGCCTGATGAATGAGATCGCTGCAAGGCATATGAGCAGGTGGTGCACTTCATTATAGAGAATGTAAAGCCTCAGTCTGTGTTGTAACATTCCAAGATTTGTGCTATTGTGTTGTGTCGCCATCAAAGTCCTAACTTGTACCTTCTTCTGAGTTATCTCCACTCTGGAAGGAGTACGTGTTGACCAGTTGCAGGCTTTCAGTGCCAACTGGCATACAGGTGGCTCTGTATCTCCTTGTGCTGGTTCCTGAGATGACTCCTTCAGCCACACCTGCTGCTGATGTGAATGACTGGTACTGCCCGCTTTCTGCACACCTGCAGTCACTTCTGCAGGGGTGCTGGATGTAATTATGCTCTGAGAAACTGCTTCACCCATGCCTACTCCAGACATGTTCCTACTGCTGAGCCATCCCTCAGCATGTCCACTGATCTGCATAGGGCAGACCTGTCAGCAATAATGAGGCACGCAATACCCTGCCTCAAGGTGTAGTAAACAGTGAGGAGGATAGTGGCAGACTTCAGGAGAATGAAGACAGACTGGTGAGACACATGGCAGATGAAAATT
This sequence comes from Heptranchias perlo, assembly GCF_035084215.1. Lineage (NCBI taxonomy): Eukaryota > Metazoa > Chordata > Chondrichthyes > Hexanchiformes > Hexanchidae > Heptranchias > Heptranchias perlo. The sequence continues at coordinate 8,017,581 of NC_090338.1, read as the reverse complement.
AATGCAAAGGAGTGTAACGTGATACATTTTGGTACGAAGAATGAGGAGAGGCAATATAAACGAAATGGTACAATTTTAAAGGGGGTGCAGGAACTGAGAAACCTGGGGGTTTACGTCCACAAATCTCTGAAGGTGGCAGGACAGGTTCATAAGGCTGTTAAAAAAGCATGCTGGATCCTTGGCTTTATAAACAGATGCATAGAGTACAAAAGCAAGGAAGTTAAGTGAAACCTTTCTAAATTACTGATTAGGCCTCAGCTGGAGTATTCTGTTCAATTCTGGGCACCACATTTTAGGAAGGATGTCAAGGCCTTGGAGAGGGTGCAGAAGAGATTTACTAGAACAGTACCAGGGATGAGGGACTTCAGTTGTGTGGAGAAATTAGAGGAGCTGGGATTGTTCTCCTCAGAACGGAGAAGTTTAAGGGGGGATTTAATGAAGGTGTTCAAAATTTTGAGGGGTTTTGATAAAGTACGTAGGGAGAAACTGTTTCCAGTGGCAGGAGGGTCGATAAACCAGAGGGTACAGATTTAAGGTAATAGGCAAAAGAAGCAGGGGGGAGATGAGGAGAATTTTTTTTTTAACGCAGCGAGTTGTTATGATCTGGAATGCACTGCCTGAAAGGGTGGTGGAAGCAGATTCAACAGTAACTTTCAAAAGGGAATTGAATAAATACTTTTTTTTATTCGTTCATGGGATGTGGGCATCGCTGGCGAGGCTGGCATTTATTGCCCATCCCTAATTGCCCTTGAGAAGGTGGTGGTGAGCCGCCTTCTTGAACCACTGCAGTCCGTGTGGTGAAGGTTCTCCCACAGTGCTGTTAGGTAGGAAGTTCCAGGATTTTGACCCATCGACGATGAAGGAACAGCGATATATTTCCAAGTCGGGATGGTGTGTGATTTGCAGGGGAATGTGCAGGTGGTGCTGTTCCCACGTGCCTGTTGCCCTTGTCCTTATAGGCGGTAGAGGTCGCGGGTTTGGGAGGTGCTGTTGAAGAAGCCTTGGCGAGTTGCTGCAGAGCATCCTGTGGATGGTACATACTGCAGCCACGGTGCGCCAATGGTGAAGGCTGTGAATGTTTAGGGTGGTGGATGGGGTGCCAATCAAGCGGGCTGCTTTGTCGAGTTTCTTGAGTGTTGTTGCAGCTGCACTCATCCAGGCAAGTGGAGAGTATTCCATCACACTCCTGACTTGTGCCTTGTAGATGGTGGAAAGGCTTTGGGAAGTCAGGAGGTGAGTCACTCGCCGCAGAATACCCAGCCTCTGACCAGCTCTTGTAGCCACAGTATTTATATGGCTGGTCCAATTAAGTTTCTGGTCAATGGTGCCCCCCAGGATGTTGATGGTGGGGCATTCGGCGATGGTAATGCTGTTGAATGTCAAGGGGAGGTGGTTCGACTCTCTCTTGTTGGAGATGGTCATTGCCTGGCACTTGTCTGGCGCAAATGTTACTTGCCACTTATGAGCCCAAGCCTGGATGTTGTCCAGGTCTTGTTGCATGCGGGCACGGACTGCTTCATTATCTGAGGGGTTGCGAATGGAACTGAACACTGTGCAATCATCAGCGAACATCCCCATTTCTGACCTTATGATGGAGGGATGGTCATTGATGAAGCAGCTGAAGATGGTTGGGCCTTGGACACTGCCCTGACGGACTCCTGCAGCAATGTCCTGGGGCTGAGATGGTTGGGCTCCAACAACTACTACCATCTTCCTTTGTGCAAGGTATGACTCCTGCCACTGGAGAGTTTTCCCCCTGATTCCCATTGACTTCAATTTTATTAGGGCTCCTTGTTGCTACACTCGGTCAAATGCTGCTTTGATGTCAAGGGTAGTCACTCTCACATCACCTCTGGAATTCAGCTCTTTTGTCCAAGTTTGGACCACGGCTGTAATGAGGTCTGGAGCCGAGTGGTCCTGGCAGAACCCAAACTGAGCATCGGTGAGCAGGTTATTGGTGAGTAAGTGCCGCTTGATAGCATTGTCGATGACACGTTCCATCACTTTGCTGATGATTGAGAGTAGACTGATGGGGCGGTAATTGGCTGGATTGGATTTGCATCGCTTTTTGTGGACAGGACATACCTGAGCAATTTTCCACATTGTCGGTTAGATGCCAGTGTTGTAGCTGTACTGGAACAGTTTATCTAGAGGCGCGGCTAGTTCTGGAGCATAAGTCTTCAGCACTACAGGTGGGATGTTGTCAGGGCCCATAGCCTTTGCTGTATCCAGTGCACTCAGTCATTTCTTGATATCACGTGGAGTGAATCGAATTGGCTGAAGACTAGCTTCTGTGATGGTGGGGTTATCGGGAGGAGGCCGAGATGGATCATCCACTCAGAACAACAAAGAAAAAAATTGCAGGGCTACGGGGAAAGAGTGGGACGAATTGGATAGCTCTTTCAAAGAGCCGGCACTGGCATAATGAGCCAAATGGATTTCTTCTGTGCTGTATGATTCTATGATTTTCTCAGGCTGAGGCCCCAACTTGTTGAAATCAGGGAAGAGAGCCAACTGTAGAATGGAGCCAAGGCCTGTTTTATAATAGTCGGAGCATTCACACGAAATACTTTGACTGCACTTTGGGCATGTGCTACTGAGGGTTCTGCATGAGATGCCTCGAGTTGCTACACGCAGCATGAAGGACTGCAGTCGAGACTACCCTTCACCCATGGCTGCACAGATCCAGTTGGACACCCCGTCCACACTTCTGGCCAGGCCTTGCAGAGCATTTGACACAGACTCAAGTGACTGCTCTGCCCAATCCAGTACAAATGGTAGGCCCTGTGAGATCTGAATCACAAGGCACTGAATTTGAGGAAGAAACCATGCTGGACCTCCAGGGAGATACTGCCTAATCCCCAACTGCCACCACCATTTGCTCCCTCTTCATCTCTGCACTGTAACTCACCCAATGCTACCACCTCACGCTCAGTATCAATATCCCCTGGAGTACAGAAAGCAATGCTGATGCTTTCCAAAGTTAGAGCAGCCATAATCTAATTGAATGGTGGAGCAGGCTCGAGCTGACTCCTGTTCCTATGTCCCACATTCCAAAGTTGATGGGAGTGAGGCAGGAGTCTGTGAGGCACTGTCTTGCTGAGAGACACTGACAATTTGTCCCTCCAAGCCCACAAAAGTTCTGCCTCCAAGAAATACCTTCAAAAAATTGTGAATTCACACTCTATCATGGCAAGTTGGTAAATTTTATTCAATGGGACTTAAAATCCTCTGCCGTTTGACGGCACTCCCGTCGGAAATCAGCAGGAATGTAGCAGAAGGACCGCAAATTAGTCCGGGACCCGATTATACACCCGATCTCAAATTTCCCTGGACTTTCTATGTGGGGGTGGAGCTTCCACCCACTCCAAATGGGGCCATTGACTCAGAAGGGCACGAGGCCACGAGCGGGACTCCTAATGAAGGAAGTTTTTTTTTATTATTCGTTCATGGGATGTGGGCGTCGCTGGCGAGGCCGGCATTTATTGACCATCCCTAATTGCCCTTGAGAAGGTGGTGGTGAGCCGCCTTCTTGAACCACTGCAGTCCGTGTGGTGAAGGTTCTCCCACAGTGCTGTTAGGTAGGGAGTTCCAGGATTTTGACCCAGCGGCGATGAAGGAACGGCGATATATTTCCAAGTCAGGATGGTGTGCGACTTGGAGGGGAACGTGCAGGTGGTGTTGTTCCCATATGCCTGCTGCCCTTATCCTTCTAGGCGGTAGAGGTCGCAGGTTTGGGAGGTGCTGTTGAAGAAGCCTTGGCTAGTTGCTGCAGTGCATCCTGTGGATGGTACGCACTACAGCTACAGTGCGCCGGTGGTGAAGGGAGTAAATGTTTAGGGTGATCGATGGGGTGCCAATCAAGCAGGCTGCTTTGTCCTGGATGGTGTCGAGCTTCTTGAGTGTTGCTGGAGCTGCATTCATCCAGGCAGATGGAGAGTATTCCATCACACTCCTGACTTGTGCCATGTAGATGGCGGAAAGGCTTTGAGGAGTCAGGAGGTGAATCACTCGCTGCAGAATACCCAGCCTCTGACTTGCTCTCGTAGCCACAGTATTTATGTGGCTGGTCCAGTTAAGTTTCTGGTCAATGGTGATCCCCAGGATGTTGATGGTGGGGGATTCGGTGATGGTAATACTGTTGAATGTCAAGGGGAGGTGGTTAGACTCTCTCTTGTTGGAGATGGTCATTGCCTGGCACTTGTCTGGTGCGAATGTTACTTGCCACTTATGAGCCAAGCCTGGATGTTGTCCAGGTCTGGCTGCATGAGGGCTCTGAAGGGATTCGCAAAATTTCACATGTTCCCCCCACCCCGAAGATTTATTGGAGTTATTAAAGAAACCCTGGTGTGACTGTTTTAAAAAATCCAAGGTCTCTCAAAATGGCTGCAGTCAGACACATGGCCGAGGACCGGCAGATTTGAAATTGCATTCTCAACAACTTGGCAGGCTTCGTGTCTCAGACAGGTTTCTTTAAACAATGCAGTTGCATCCTAGCCCTGAGGCAAGCTATCAACATGGCCGGCCAACACATCAAAATTCGAGCAGGAAGTGATCGCAGGACAAAAGGTGAACCATCAAGGTACATTCGGAACAATGGTAAAGCAGTTAGCATACAGATCGATACAGGAAACGGCCATAATGTAAATGGGCCAGAGATGGGGTCCTTTGTCTTACGTTTCGTGCTTAAATCAAACAATGAAGCAAGCTGATAAGGTATGAAAAAACCTGTTACCAAGAGGGTATAACTGAAGCTGCCCAGTATATCTCTGGCTGGTAGCTGTTCTCTTCGCCTCTTGGCCCTGTCCTGTCCTGTCTGTCTGCTAGCAACTAAGAAGGAAGGCCATTCAGTAAACCTCGCAACCACATGTCGACGGCAGCAGCAGGCACAGGGGCCAGGCCTTTTCATCTGTTTTCACCGGTGAGCATTAATTTTCTGGCCGCCACAAGACAACCTAGCATAAGTGTAAGGTTGGGGGTTAAGGGATATTGCTAAACTTGTGATTTTAGAATTTTCCCTCGATGTGTCCGTTTCTTTCAACCCGATAAGTGTAAGACTGTATTACATCCATAGCGATTTCTTTTTATCTTCTGTATTATACTGTTTACCTTGTAGTTTTAGTTTTCTTATTAATAAACATTGGTTTTCCTTGTACCAATCCACTGGTCTGTTTGTCTGTCTTTGTTACCACTCGATAAGTCCTCAGCTCAGAATCAGGAAGGGGTAAGCGATTCGCAACCGCACTGCGGGCAGGGCAGCTCAGGAAAAACATAACTGGCTGACCTATTATAAGCCCGAGTAACAGTAAAAAAAGAAACCCCTTACAGAAATGGCGAGTCAGGCAGGAGCTGAGGCGAAAGTGTGTAACAAGACAGACAGTGGTGCGGAGGAGGAATCCGCAATGGAGATAAGGTTGTCTGCCTATGTGTGCGGCAAGGTAAATATCGCGAAAAAGTGGGTGGGCGATATGTTAAAGGCCGAGCGTCCCATAGATGCAGCCATCCAGTGGACAGCAAGTAAACAGTATAAGAAAAGTATTGAGAAGGCGGTCTGGCTCTTGTGTTTTAAAAAGCAGGTCTTTGTACTAGACCATGCTGTAGCAGTACAAGCAGCCAAGATTAAACAGTTGACCCTAGAGCTGCAGGAAAAGACAGCAGCCGAAGAGCAAGGGGTAGCAGCGCTCCAGGCAATTAGCCAAGAAAGGGCGCAGATGGCAAGGGACCACCAGGCAAAGGTAGAGCGCCTGGAATACCAGATCGCTGAGCTCAAAAGTAGCACTAGAGGTAGAATGGAACACCTGGAATACCAGGTCAGAGAGGCGAGAGGCAGTGAGGTTAGGTTAATGGATAAGATCCACAGCCTCACGCAAGAATTAAAAGAGCAGGAGGAGAAAGTAGGCGAGGTAAAGGCAGCATATAAGCTGGCCTGCGCCCAGGGGTTTGAGGACGCAGATCATCGCCCCTGCAGGCAAGAAATAGAACGCTTGGGCATGGCCTTAGCGAGGGCAAAGGGCATGGTATGCCTCCTTAGCCCGAAGGCGGGCCAGTCGGATTTTACCGGCAACCCAAGCAGGGAAGTCCCACAGGCAGCTCCCAGAACGACACTGGTTAGGGAACCAGAGGCTTCACGGCCACCACCCATAGCCCCGAGTTTTCAGGAGGTCTGGCAGCAAGCTGGGGTGGAGGATGAAGCATTAGGGGAGACCCAGCAAGCCCTGGTAGATAGACCAGGACCGGGACCAGTGTACCCCCTCCGACAACGGAGGTACGGCCCGCCCGCCGATGGCGAGGACCTAGGGGCCATCCAGAACCAGTTTGTAGTGCCGCATGGCACCCCACAGCTCAGGGCCATGGTTAGCCATATCCCTAAGCTTACAGTGGAGGGAGACCCCTCTCTACACTTCCGTGAGATAGAGCAGGCAGCGTGCGTTAATGACTGCGATGAAGCAGAACAAGCAAAAATGCTGCTGTTTTCTCTGGGGGGTGACCTCCTCCAAACCTTATCAGATGAGTGCAAAAGGGGGCAGAAAGATTACGAGGAGTTAATGGATGAGATTTGGAGGCCATGGGACTAAATGATGGGAGTCCGTTCGCCCGGGTGGGAAAAACGGTACAGCTCCCTGGGGAGTCCCCACAGGCTTTCGCAGACAGGCTGTGGCCAGTCTACCAGAGCGCATGCCCGGGAATGCCAGGGCGGGCATTCCTGAACAGAGATCAATTGGCCCACTGGCTCCGCTGTCTCATGACAAACTGCCTGCCCCAAATTCGAACACGAGCTGCGGCTTGGTTTGACCCCCGTAGCCCCCAGACCACCGAGGAAACGGTGATCCGCCAGCTCACGATAGCATTTAAAAATATCAGGGGTATCAAGACGCCCCAACCCAAGGGGAAAGTCCACGAGGTTAAATCAGGGGCCCAGCATAAAAGGGAATGTCCCCAGGAAGGGAATCGTCCCGCCCAGGCTAAGTTAAACTGCTATGGGTGCGGGAAGAACGGCCACTTGCGCAAAGATTGTAAAAACCCCTGGAAGGATATCAAGGGAAAGAATCCCACCGCCCCAGCCCAAAAGGCAGCGACGGGGGAGGCAGAGACAGGAATTGCCCCCGCTGCCATGGAGTCATTTTTTGAGGCCATGCGATCTTTTATGGCCAGCCAGGGAAGAATAGCAGCCACTACCGGTGTGGTCGCTCCCTCAGCCCCCCCTAACAATGCCCCGCTATGACTAAAGCCCGCACAGCCTGTCTACCTGTGTGCTCTCAGGTATGATGGATGGAAAAGACCGCTCGTGCAGATGGAGGTAGAGAAGGTTAAAGGGACTTATCTGCTGGATACGGGGGCATCATGCACCGTGATCCACGCAGCTAATCCCACCACCTCACCTCTGTCTAGCGGAGTTCCATACGTTCTATCGGGGTTCACCGGTAAGGAACAGGTGGGAGCATTCTCCAAGCCGCTCTCAGTCCGCCTGGGCCCACTCCAAACCAAGTGGACGTGTGTCCTGGCGAGGTGGGAAGCGGAGGGAGGAAAGGGGATCCTAGGGGCCGACTTCATCGTGGGCCACGGGATCCTCGTGGATCTCCGCAATCATTGCCTTTGGGGAGCCGACACGGGTGAGGAGAATGGCGTGGGAGTTATCCCAGGAAAAGAAGGGAAGGGAACCCTGTGTACTGTGAAGCCGAAAGGAGGTTATGACCTCGGGCTCATGGTAGAGGCTGTCCCGGAGGAATTTAAAGCAGTCGTGCAGGCTCGCATGGCTGCGTTCGCCACGCACAAACACGACTGCGGGAGGGTCACCGGGTTTGAGGTCAGGGTAGACGGAGACCCCATGGCCCGGCCCCAGAAGCAGTATAGCTTTCCTAGAGAAGCAGAGCCCGATATGGAGATGGCCATATCCTCGTTGGTGCAGCAGGGAGTGCTGAGGCCCATAGCCACTCATGTTAATTCTCCGCTTTGGCCGGTCAAGAAACCGGACAATTCATGGAGAGCCACGGTGGACTATCGGGTGCTCAACAGCAATATCCCCGCGTGCGCCCCCACAGTGGCAGCAGTTGCCGACCTCATCGGAAGCATTCCAGCATCCGCGACTACGTTCACGGTGCTGGATATTTCGAATGGGTTTTGGTCGATCCCCTTAAGGAGGGAAGACCAGTATAAGTTCGCTTTTACTTTTAAGGGGCAACAGTATACTTGGAACTGCTTGCCGCAAGGTTTTCATAACAGCCCTAGCATCTTTCACCAGTGCATGGCGAGTAGTTTAAAGGAATTTAGCCAGCCCAGGCAATTGGTGCAGTATGTAGACGACCTGCTCTTGTTTACCGACTCAGTCGGGGAGCATGGCCCGCTACTGGCCGAATTGCTGGAGCTGTTGCAGAGGAAAGGTTTTAAAGTGAACCCTAGGAAAGCGCAGATCGGCCAGCAGGAGGTGAAATTCCTGGGCCTGACCATCCGCGCAGGGGAACGAGCCATAGACAAGGCTAGGAGGGAAGCGGTCCAAGAGCTACCGGTCCACAGTACTGTGAGGGGTGTGAGGTCGTTCTTAGGGCTAACAGGCTACTGCAGAGATTTTATTGAGGATTATGCAGCCACGGCAGCCCCTCTGCTCCAACTCCTACACAAGGGAGTGGAGTGGTCTTGGGATGAGGGGTGCCAGGCAGCATTTGTCCAGCTCAAGAGGGACCTGAGACCGCACCAGCCCTGGGAGCGATAGATGGAGGGAGAGAGTTCTTTCTGGAGGTAGCGGCCAGCGGGAATAATCTCAGTGCTGTGCTGCTCCAGGAGCGGCACGGCAGGCTAAGACCCGTGGTCTACTCCTCCAGAGTACTCACTGACGTGGAAAAGAGCTACTCAATTTGCGAGCGGCACCTTTTGGCCACGTACTGGGCTGTGAAAAGATCCTCGATCTTCACAGGCACCTCTCCTATCACCCTCCTCACACATCACACGCCCACCCAGATGCTTCTGGACGGGAGGATCAAAGATGGGACAGTCAGCAGTGCCCGCATTGCGCGCTGGACCCTCCTCCTTTCCCAGATGGATTTGAGGGTGAGGGGCCTTTGCGAGCCAAAGCTCGTGGCTAACATGGTATATCCTGGAACGGCCCATCAGTGTTCCATAGAAGGGGTGTGGGAGGCGAACATTGGTCTACGGGCCGGGATACATCCCACAGGCCGCGAGATCTATGTAGACGGTTCCAGCATGGTATCCGCTGGTGAACGTCTCACGGGATGTGGAGTCTATGACCCATCGGCTAATATTGCCTTGGCGATCAAGCTCCCCAGCACCATGAGCGCCCAGCAGGCTGAACTGTCCGCGGTGGTGTACGTGGTTACCCACCCTGAGATCTTCCCCACCCCATACACGAATTGCTCGGACAGTATGTTCACTTGCAACTCGTGCACAGAATACCTGGCAATCTGGTCCCGTCGCGGATATACCTCCGTCGACGGGAGGCCCTTAACAGTAAAACCCCTGCTGGAGAAAATCCTGGCAGCCGTGGGGGAGGAAGGCGAGGTCTTCATCCACAAAGTGAAGGCCCACTCCTCCACAGAACCCCGCAGCCAGGGCAACCAGCAAGCCGACACGCTGGCCAAGGAGGGTGCACGCGCCGGCATTTTCTGGGACCCCTATGGGTCCGGGCCCGTGGCGGCAGTTAGAGGCAGGGGTGGGACCCAGAGGAGCTTAGGGGTAGCATTAGCCCCGGATCTTAAAACAGTCCAAGCCCAGGACCCTGTCCTGAAAACCGTCACTAGCGCAGTGAGCGAGGGTAGGAGGATAGAGGGCCCTTACGGCGCGGCAGCCCTCTCCATAAGAGAGGGCATGCTGTTCAAGGAAGGACAGTGGGTAGTACCCCAGCAGCACCGGAGGGAGTTCCTTCAACTGGCCCATGAAGGGCCGGGAGCAGGACACCCCGGGCCTGAGGCCACCTGGCGGCGGGTGGAACAGGCGGGATGGTGGCCAGGTCTCCGGGAAGATGTCCGCGAGTTCTGTGCCAGCTGTCTTGTGTGCGCTGCAAATAACCCCGACCCCCATAGAAGGAAGGTGCCCATGGGACACGTTAGGAGGGTAGAGGGACCATGGCAGTCGATCCAGATCGACTACATTGGGCCCCTACCCACCGCCCAGGGAGGCTACAAATATTGCCTCGTCCTGGTGGACGTGTTTTCCAAGTGGGTCGAGGCCTTCCCCTGTAGCAAAGCCACAGCATTAGGGACTGCACAGATCTTGGTACGGGAGGTGTTCTCGCGGTGGGGACTACCCCAGTTTGTGGAGTCCGACCAGGGAAGCCACTTCACCGGCCAGGTCATGCAGAATACACTTATGCTGCTCGGTATAAAGGGGAAGTGGCACGTAGCCCACAATCCACAGTCCTCAGGGATTGTGGAACGCATGAACCGCACCGTCAAAGAAAGGCTGAGGAAGGAGACAGCGGACTCACCCCGAAAATGGGCAGAGGTCCTGCCTCTAGTCCTCATGGGGATCCGGGCCAGTCAGTCAAAGAGTACGGGGTATTCCCCGCACGAGCTCATGACCGGTAGGGTCATGAGAACCCCCACCCATGTCCTAGCCCCAGTTCTTACTGAAGGGCAGCTTCGGGAGGTAAACCGGGATAAATTCGCCCGAACACTCCTCGAGCGCCTGAAGCAGATTTACGAACAGGCAGCAGGTAGTCTGGGGAAGCAGCATCGGAATAACCGATTGCTGCTCGAGCCTAACAAAAGTCATCAGTGGGAGATAGGGGACCAGGTAATGGTGAGGAACTACGCCCGAGTGGGGAGTTTGGAGCCACTGTACATGGGACCCTATAGCATAGTAGATAAAGCCAGCCCCATGGTTTACGCTGTAAAATTGCCCCGGCGGACGAAATGGTTTCATATAAACCAATGTAAGCTGTTTAGATCGGAGGCGAAAAAGCAGGCAGCTGGGATCCAACCCGAGGTTAGAAATCCCCAGCTCCCAGCAGGTCACAGCTCACAGGCAGCACCTGCAGGTGCAGTCAGGGGAGGAGTCACCCAGACCCCTGTCCAAACCAATCCCCCTCTCTTCTGGGACTCAGGTGGGGAGGAGGAGGAGCTCGAGGCAGGTAGTCCCGCCCCCGACCTAGGTTTTGAACCTGGAGAGGAAGACTCTCAGCCTCCAGCAGCAGGCAGTGGAGGGTTGCCTGTCCCCAGCTCAGACTTGGGAAGGGAGGAGCCACAGGGGAAAAGCCCCCAGCCAGCGAGGGCTGCGACCCACAGCAAGGGTCCGCTCGCCAGGGTAGCCCCACCAACACCACTTCCTAGGAGGTCCCCTCGGACACCCCAGCCTAGGAAGGCATGGTCGCCGGCTCCCCAGTTTAAAAGGGCTACCTCCCGTGCTAAAGTTAAGTCGAAAGACAAAGGTCCTCAGTCAGCAGTCGCGGGCTGTGAGGGACCGGAAGTAAAGCTCAGTACAGCCAAGCCGCAGGGAGCAGCCTGCAGCAGTCCTGACAGAATTTGAGCTGGCCGCTCGGAGACGGGCGGCGGATGTATATAACTTTAGCAGTTAAGTTTGTAGTTTTAAGTTAAGATGTATAGGTTTATTATAAGGTGTGGAACCGTAATGTAATTTTAAGATGGAACCGTTCCAGTGTTGTCTACGTGAGCCGAGGTCCAGGGACCCGCTCACACTTCACCCAAGCCAGGCAGCCTATAGGGAGCCCGGCTAGATGTTCTTTATCTTTTACAGGGAATGTTCGGAGGAGTGATCCTGCTCGCCCTGTCTGGGCTGAGCCTCGCGAGAAGGGGCGACACCGAGGACCACCACATCTTCGGATGCTCCGGAAAAACGGCGCCCCTCGCCCACGATGGGAGTGGCCTACGCGAGGCGGATGAAATCGCCTTGTACACTCACGAGGGGAGCTGGCCCGGATGGCTGGGGTCAAATCCGACCCAGTACTCGAGCCAGGCCGGTTTCTCATATGGGGAGACCTCCCTCCAGTGCCCGAGGATACGAATTATCACCCCAAGGATTAGCGTCACCGTGGGAAAAGGAATATGTTTGTCATGTAAAGGCAACGTTCCCCTGGATAGGTGGTGGTGGCTTAGGAAATTAAGTAAGGATATGGGGAACCCCAGGGTAGAGTGGGAGAGGTTAGGGAATAACACCCACAGGACCATCACAGGGACCCAGGGAGGGTTAGGTGTGTGCTGGGACAAATGGTGGGAACCGGATCAGGGGATCTATGTCTGTATGTGGGGTTCAGAGAAAGTCTGCCCCACAGGCATTTCCATCATTTTCCACAGCCAGTGGCAAGATAACGGGAGGGGGATGGACTGGAAATCGCGCCTGAGCGCATGCGTGATCCCATACTCCCCAATCTCGGTTAATGCCACTGAATTAGTAACCCGCCCCCGACAGCCCCTGCCCATGACCGCGACGTCACGTATGATAGTAGAGGGATGCCCCGCCACCACCAAGGGACCAGGGAATGGCTTGGTGCTAGTACCTACAGACCAGGCACTGTATCAAGGGGTGCACTACGCGGTAGCCTCCGTGATTTTAAACCTCACCGAGATACACCTACCCGCGTGGTGCCCCTCAGAGACCGCACAGTTGTATCAAGCCCTCTTAAAAGAGACGTTCCGTAAATTTTATCAGTTTGATTTTTCAGACAGAACCAGACTATACACCCATGAGCTTTTGGACGGGATTGGGAGACAAAGAAGGGGTGTTTTTAACGATGTCTTAACTGGTTTTAACACGGGGTCTTCTGTCATCAACAGCTTAGATGACATCGAGCTGCAGACCCAGATTAATGGTTTAAAAACTCAATTAAAGAAAATATTAATCGATGCGAATAAGGTGGTGGGTTCGGAACTGCACGAAGATCAGGCCATGACTCTCCACTTAAAGGAGATCATAGCGGAGCTGGAAAAGCATGCAAAGACGGTGAATGCGCTCATTAGGGAGGGTCGGAATGCGTCAGACCAGGCGGCGCAGAATGAAGTGTGTGTGCTGTATGGGGCATGGTTGCTGGGCGAGGCCCGCAGCAATCTGGAGGATTTAAAGCAAGGTTTAGTCCCCTCCTGGATCAGCAACAAACACCTCGCAGCCCTCCACCCTTTTGAGAATACATTAAGTCCGTGCCAGCTCCGCCTAGCTTCTGAGGCCTACCCAGTCCCAGTGGACTGTGGGCGTTCCAACCACACCATCATAGGGATAGTTGTAAGGATGCCAGTCATGGGCGGGACGGCCCGACCCGCGACGGTGTACAGGGTGGAGAACATTGGTGTCATTCAGGGGGGTGCACACGTTCGTTTCACAGCGGTCCCGCCCTACGTCATAAAGTGGGAGCATGGTATGACGGGTACTGACCTCTCGGGGTGCCAGAGCCGGGGATCACACATAATCCTGTGTCCCCAGCACTTGAACGCCTATTCAAAACCGTAGTGCGGGTTCAGAGCTGCTGACGCGAAGCCTATAAACTGCACCATGGAAGCCATGGCACAAGGCCATGTTCCCCCACAGGTGGCGTATATAGGAGGTGGGACATATTGCATCACCACAGCAGCGTCTCACTACCAGCATGGTCAGCACAGCTGGTGTGCGGTGAGTGACAGCAGTTTCTGCTTTAAACCCGAGGCAGAAGTTCAAGTGGCACAGATACGAATTGTCCCCATCCCTGAACCATCCTCTGTTCACCTCACTGTGAAAGAGAATTTCACCAACCTCCAAAAGTATGTAGCCCACTTTGGCTATCAGATCCCCCCTCTCCCAGAACACCTCGTTAAATTATTAAAAGCAGTAGGGGTGTCCCAAAAACACTTTTACACGCTGGAACAGAAGACTGTCCAGATAGGGGCCGATATTCTGAGTATTACGACCCCACCCTGGTGGGACATCTTTGAGAATATAGAGGTCCCCTCCTGGATTCGTCTGGCATCACACGTGCTAGTAATCTGTCAGCTCAGGATCATCCTCTACCTGGTTTGCGTCCAGTATAGGAATAGGGGTCTCGAGGTAGTAGTTACAACACAAAGGGTATGGAAGGACCAGTATGCTCGGGTAGACGAAACACCCGTGTGAGTTCGGGGACGCATCCCTTGCGAGTGATGGCAGCCTGTTTCATTATTTTAATAAAGATGGTCCCTTCCGTGTTGTTTTCAATAAAGTAAGTTTACGTTTTGATGTTATTTTGAATAAAGATTGTTCATTGTTGTGTTTTATAGTATGCGAAATACTGTTTCATCCCAAGTGGTGCAGGGGTATTTGGACCCCTCCGTGCTGGGATTGTTGTAATTCAACCTTGTTTTCTATCCGAATGCCTGCCATACACTGGGGTTCTCTCCAAGTATGGGAATGTATGTGTCGAGGGATTAGGGATAGGTAAATAAAGGGGAAGGTTGTTTGCGACAGTCAGAAATCTTTGCTCACCTTGCATGGACACTTCAAGCAAGTTTAAGTATCCACAGGGGGGAGTGAAGGGATTCGCAAAATTTCACATGTTCCCCCCACCCCGAAGATTTATTGGAGTTATTAAAGAAACCCTGGTGTGACTGTTTTAAAAAATCCAAGGTCTCTCAAAATGGCTGCAGTCAGACACATGGCCGAGGACCGGCAGATTTGAAATTGCATTCTCAACAACTTGGCAGGCTTCGTGTCTCAGACAGGTTTCTTTAAACAATGCAGTTGCATCCTAGCCCTGAGGCAAGCTATCAACATGGCCGGCCAACACATCAAAATTCGAGCAGGAAGTGATCGCAGGACAAAAGGTGAACCATCAAGGTACATTCGGAACAATGGTAAAGCAGTTAGCATACAGATCGATACAGGAAACGGCCATAATGTAAATGGGCCAGAGATGGGGTCCTTTGTCTTACGTTTCGTGCTTAAATCAAACAATGAAGCAAGCTGATAAGGTATGAAAAAACCTGTTACCAAGAGGGTATAACTGAAGCTGCCCAGTATATCTCTGGCTGGTAGCTGTTCTCTTCGCCTCTTGGCCCTGTCCTGTCCTGTCTGTCTGCTAGCAACTAAGAAGGAAGGCCATTCAGTAAACCTCGCAACCACATGTCGACGGCAGCAGCAGGCACAGGGGCCAGGCCTTTTTCATCTGTTTCACCGGTGAGCATTAATTTTCTGGCCGCCACAAGACAACCTAGCATAAGTGTAAGGGTGGGGGTTAAGGGATATTGCTAAACTTGTGATTTTAGAATTTTCCCTCGATGTGTCCGTTTCTTTCAACCCGATAAGTGTAAGACTGTATTACATCCATAGCGATTTCTTTTTATCTTCTGTATTATACTGTTTACCTTGTAGTTTTAGTTTTCTTATTAATAAACATTGGTTTTCCTTGTACCAATCCACTGGTCTGTTTGTCTGTCTTTGTTACCACTCGATAAGTCATCTTCTGTATTATACTGTTTACCTTGTGGTTTTAGTTTTCTTATTAATAAACATTGGTTTTCCTTGTACCAATCCACTGGTCTTTTGTCTGTCTTTGTTACCACTCGATAAGTCCTCAGCTCAGAATCAGGAAGGGGTAAGCGATTCGCAACCGCACTGCGGGCAGGGCAGCTCAGGAAAACATAACTGGCTGACCTATTATAAGCCCGAGAAACAGTAAAAAAAGAAACCCCTTACAGCTCGGACTGCTTCATTATCTGAGGGGTCACGAATGGAACTGAACAATGTGCAATCATCAGCAAACATCCCCATTTCTGACCTTACGATGGAGGGAAGGTCATTGATTAAGCAGCTGAAGATGGTTGGGCCTAGGACACTGCCCTCAGGGACTCCTGCAGCAATGTCCTGGGGCTGAGATGATTGGCCTCCAACAACCACCACCATCTTCCTTTGTGCTGGGTATGACTCCAGCCACTGGAGAGTTTTCCCCCCGATTCCCAATAACTTCAATTTTACTCGGGCTCCTTGGAACCACACTCAGTCAAATGCTGCCTTGATGTCAAGGGCAGTCACTCTCACCTCACCTCTGGAATTCAGCTCTTTTGTCCACATTTGGACCAAGGCTGTAATGAGGTCTGAAGCCGAGTGGTCCTGGCGGAACCCAAACTGAGCATCGGTGAGCAGGTTATTGGTGAGTATGTGCTGCTTGATAGCACTGTCGATGACTTTCTGTGCATGTCTTATCCCACCGGCAGGACAGACTGACCAGAGTTGGCGGTACAGTGATATACAGTCAGGAGGGAGTGGCCTTGGGAGTCCTCAACATTCACTCCGGACGAAATCTCATGGCATCAGGTCAAACATGGGCAAGGAAACCTCCTGCTGATTACCACCTCCCGCCCTCTCTCAGCTGATGAATCAGTTCTCCTCCATGTTGAGCACCACTTGGAGGAAGCAGTGAGGGTAGCAAGGGCACAGAATGTACTCTGGGTGGGGGACTTCATTGTCCATCACCAAGAGTAGCTCGGTAGCACCACCACTGACCGAGCTGGCCAAGTCCTGAAGGACATAGCTGCCAGACTGGGCATGCGGCAGGTGGTGAGCGAACCAACGCAAGGGAAAAACCTACTTGACCTCGTCCTCACCAATCTACCTGTCGCAGATGCATCTGTCCATGACAATATTGGTAGGAGTGACCACCGCACAGACCTCGTGGAGACCAAGTCCCGTCTTCGCACTGAGAACACCATCCAACGTGTTGTGCGGCACTATCACCATGCTAAATGGGATAGATTCAGAACAGATCTAGCAGCTCAAAACTGGGCATCCATGAGGCGCTGTGGGCCATCAGCAGCAGCAGCAGAATTGTATTCCAGCACAATCTATAACCTCATGGCCCGGCATATTCCTCACTCTACCATTACCAACAAGCCAGGGGATCAACCCTGGTTCAATGACGAGTGTAGAAGAGTAGCACCAGGCGTATCTAAAAATGAGGTGCCAACCTGGTGAAGCTACAACTCAGGACTACATACATGCTAAACAGCGGAAGCAACATGCTATAGACAGAGCTAATCGAATCCACAACCAACGAGATCAGATCAAAACTCTGCAGTCCTGCCACATCCAGTCGTGAATGGTGGTGGACAATTAAATAACTAACTGGAGGAGGAGGCTCTGTAAACATCCCCATCCTCAATGATGGCACAGTCCAGCATGAGAGTGCAAAAGACAAGGCTGAAGTGTTTGCAACCATCTTCAGCCAGAAGTGCTGAGTGGATGATCCATCTTGGCCTCCTCCCGATATCCCCACCATCACAGAAGCCAGTCTTCAGCCAATTCGATTCACCCCACGTGATATCAAGAAACGGCTGAGTGCACTGGATACAGCAAAGGCTATGGGCCCCGACAATATCCCGGCTGTAGTGCTGAAAACTTGTGCTCCAAAACTAGCCGCACCTCTAGCTGAACTGTTCCAGTACAGCTATAACACTAGCATCTACCTGACAATGTGGAAAATTGCCCAGGTATGTCCTGTCCACAAAAAGCAGGACAAATCGAATCCAGCCAATTACCACCCCATCAGTCTACTCTCAATCATCAGCAAAGTGAAGTTCCCACATGCCCAGTCACTCAGAGGCATGAGAGAGCTTCGGCAGCCAGGGCACCTAGTGAAACCAAGCTGCGGAATCGTGGCTGTGGGACCCTCCCAGGAAGCCCAGGCTTGGGAGGCTGCCCGGACCCCTATGGATGCTGTTGGCAGGTGAGGAATTCTCAGCGCCTTTATGAAGGGAGCCAAAGGGATCATTCCTTAGTTGGTTCTGAGGGTGGGGGAGACCCAGCACAACAACTCCCACCCCCCACCCTGTGCCCCCACCTTGCCCCCAGGGCAGTCATTGTTCCACTGTAGTTTGCAGCACCGCAGGGATGGAGAGTGTCTGAGTTGCTCTCCTGGTGGCACATGTGCCGACCACTGTCATCAAAATTAAAGGGCCTCTACTTGACCAAGCAGGGTCAGTGGCAGAGTTTCCCAGGCAAGCAAATCCCAGCCCTCATGCTGGACAGCGACCACCATGGATTTTCGGCCCTTATCGATCTATTAATTGTGGACTTGGTCAGAAATGGATCACTCCTTTGAGTCAGAAGGTTGTGGGTTCAAGCTCCACTCCAGGGACTTGAGCACATAATCTAAGCTGACGCTCCAGTGCAGTACTGTCGGAGGTGCCCTTATTTGGCCGACACATTAAACCGAGGCCCTATCTGCCCTCTCAGGTGGACGTAAATGATCCCAAGCGGCTATTTCAAAGAAGCGCAGGATAGTTCTCCCTGTGCCCTGGCCAATATTTATCCCTCAACCAACATCACTAAATCAGATTATCTGGTCAAAGTCACATTCCTGTTTGTGGGACCTTGCTGATTCCAAATTAGCTGCTGCTTTTCCTATATTACAACAG
Source organism: Heptranchias perlo (assembly GCF_035084215.1). Classification (NCBI taxonomy): domain Eukaryota; kingdom Metazoa; phylum Chordata; class Chondrichthyes; order Hexanchiformes; family Hexanchidae; genus Heptranchias; species Heptranchias perlo. The sequence goes on along the minus strand of NC_090338.1, from coordinate 7,999,264 downwards.
CGACCACACTTCAAAATGGGGTTGTCCTATGAGGACAGATTGAGTACAATGGGCCTGTATTCACTGGAGTTTAGAAGAATGAGAGGTGATCGCATTGAAGCGTACAAAATTGTTAGAGGGCTTGACAGGGTAAATGCCGTGAGGCTGTTTTCCCTGGCTGGAGAGTCCACAACTAGGGGGCATAGCTCAGGATAAGAGGTCAGCCATTTAGGACTGAGGGAAGTAAGGGTGGAAATTGCAGTGGTACTGGCCATAATCTTCCAAACATCCTTCGATACAGGGGTGGTGCCAGAGGACTGGAGAATTGCAAATGTTATACCTTTGTTCAAAAAAGGGTGTAAGGATAAATCCAGCAACTACAGGCCAGTCAGTTTAACCTCAGTGGTGGGGAAACTTTTAGAAACGATAATCCAGGACAGAATTAGCAGTCACATGGACAAGTGTGGATTGGTTAGGGAAAGCCAGCATAGATTTGTTAAAGGCAAATCGTGTTTAACTAACTTGATAGAGTTTTTTGATTAGGTGACAGAGAGGGTCGATGAGGGCAATGTAGTTGATGTGGTGTGTATGGACTTTCAAAAGGAGTTTGATAAAGTGCCGCATAATAGGCTTGTCAACAAGGTTGAAGACCATGGAATAAAGGGGACAGTAGAAGCATAGATACAAAATTGGCTAAGTAACTGGAAGCAGAGAGTAGTGGTGAATGGTTGTTTTTTGGACTGGAGGGAGGTATACAGTGGTATTCCCCAGGGGTCGGTACTAGGACCACTGCTTTTCTTGATATATATTGATGACTTGGACTTGGATGTACAGGGCACAATTTCCAGATTTGCAGATAACACAAAACTTGGAAGTGTAGTGAACAGTGAGGAGGATAGTGATAGACTTCAAGCGGCTATAGACAGGCTGGTGGCATGGGCGGACACATGGCAGATGAAATTTAACGCAAGAAAATGCAAAATGATACATTTCGGTAGGAAGAGGAGAGGCAATATAAACTAGAGGGCACAATTCTAAAAGGGGTACAGGAACAGAGAGATCTGGGGTTTTATGTGTACAAATCGTTGAAGGTGGCAGGGTAGGTTGAGAAAGTGGTTAAAAAAGCATACAGGATCCTGGGCTTTATAAATAGAGGCATAGAGTACAAAAGCAAAGAAGTCACGATGAACCTTTATGAAACACTGGTTCGACCACAACTGGAGTATTGTGTCCAGTTCTGGGAACTGCACTTTAGGAAAGATGTGAAGGCCTTAGAGAGGGTGCAGAAAAGATTTGCTAGAATGATTCCTAGGATGAGGGACTTTATTTACATGGATAGAATGGGGAAGCTGGGGTTGTTCTCCTTGGAACAGAAAAGGTTGAGAGGAGGTTTGATAGAGATATTTAAAATCTTGAAGGCTCTAGACAGAATAGATAGAGAGAAACTGTTCCCATTGGCGGAAGGGTCAAGAACCAGAGGGCATTGATTTAAGGTAGTTTGCAAAAGAACCAAAGGTAACATGAGGAAAAACTTTTTTACACAGTGAGTGGTTAGGATCTGGAATGCACTGCCGGTGATGGAGGCAGATTCAATCGTGACTTTCAAAAGGGAACTGGATAAATACTTGAAAGTAAAAAATTTCCAGGGCTACGTGGATATGGCGGTGGAGTGGGACTAGCTGGATTGCTCTTGCATAGAGCCGGCACGGACTCGATGGGCCGAGTGGCCTCCTTCCGTGCTGTAACCTTTCTATGATTCTATGATTCTATGTTCTTATGTTCATCAGCAGGGGGCCCAGATATCGCGTATGGCTAGCACACCACTTCAAGGCAGCCTGCACCTCTGATTTGCGAAATATAAGATATGGGTCCGCACGGAGTCTGAACGGAAATCAGACATCGCACACGTAAATCACAGATGCAGGTCCTGTCCCTATATTTACAAACTGTTGAGTTATTTTAAAACATTGAATAAAGGTTGTGCACTACTAAATCCCACATCCTCCAATCTGCACGCCAACCTCACCAATCTGCCGATCTGAGTTTGTACCAAGTCTGCAAGAGAGCTTGCACCAAGGGCCTTGGTGCAAGAGGCAGACAGAAGGAGGGGCTTCCTATATCCGCAGGGGGGCAAGAGGCCCTCCAGACATATGCTTCCAAGGCAGTGCGAGGAAGTAGAGGACAAAGTCAATGCCAGGCGCATAGCACCATGAACATGGACGCAGTGCAAGAAGAAGTTCAATGCTTTGACACAAGTGGTCAAGGTGAGTGAGGTCAACTGTCAAGTGACATCTTCCTACCAACTACACCACCAGCCGCATCCACTGCTCCACGCACTACATCCCCCATCACCCACCTACCAACAAACTCTTTCAAACTCGAGGAGAAATTGTTTCACACTCCACCAGCCAGAACCCCTGGGAAACTTGCCAAAAAATCTGTCAGCAAAGTTACATCACCTCAAGGTATTTCAGCAGAAGAAATGCAATCAGAGCCCATCATTAACTAGCATATATCCCTATCAGAAAGTATATCAACTCTTCCAATCAGATGCTTCCTCTCACCCTCACACGCTACCACTGTTGCAAGCTGCACACCAACAACTCACAGCCACACACACTGGCAGCTATTCAAAAACGACAGCCACATCACCCAAACATCTTACAGGATGCTCACCGTCACACGTCCCACTTTCTTGCAGGAGAAGGTGGCCCATGACAGGAGGCAGAAAATGACAGTGGCTCCATGGAACATGAACCTGCTGTCCTCTCTCAGGATGACAGCATTCCTGTCCCATCCCTCCCACGCCACCAATGCCCTGGCTGTTGCCTGTCAGCTAGCCAGCCCATTCCCTGTAAAGTATTGAAACTTTATTATAGGAACACAGGAACAGGAGTAGCCTGTTCCACCATTCAATGGTTGATGTGTGTCCTAACTCCATTTACCTGCCTTAGCCACATATCCCTTAATGCCTTTATAGAATCATAGAATCATAGAAGCTTACAACATGGAAACAGGCCCTTCGGCCCAACATGTCCATGTCGCCCAGTTTATACCACTAAGCTAGTCCCAATTGCCTGCACATGGCCCATATCCCTCTATACCCATCTTACCCATGTAACTGTCCAAATGCTTTTTAAAAGACAAAATTGGACCCGCCTCTACTACTGCCTCTGGCAGCTCGTTCCAGACACTCACCACCCTTTGAGTGAAAAAATTGCCCCTCTGGACCCTTTTGTATCTCTCCCCTCTCACCTTAAATCTATGTCCCCTCGTTATAGACTCCCCTACCTTTGGGAAAAGATTTTGACGATCGACCTTATCTATGTCCCTCATTATTTTATAGACTTCTATAAGATCACCCCGAAACCTCCTACTCTCCAGGGAAAAAAGTCTCAGTCTATCCAACCTCTCCCTATAAGTCAAACCATCAAGTCCCGGTAGCATCCTAGTAAATCTTTTCTGCACTCTTTCTAGTTTAATAATATCCTTTCTATAATAGGGTGACCAGAACTGTACACAGTATTCCACCTGTGGCCTTACTAATGTCTTGTACAACTTCAACAAGACATCCCAACTCCTGTATTCAATGTTCTGACCAATGAAACCAAGCATGCTGAATGCCTTCTTCAACACCCTATCCACCTGTGACTCCACTTTCAAGGAGCTATGAACCTGTACTCCTAGATCTCTTTGTTCTATAACTCTCCCCAACGCCCTACCATTAACGGAGTAGGTCCTGGCCCAATTCGATCTACCAAAATGCATCACCTCACATTTATCTAAATTAAACTCCATCTGCCATTCATCGGCCCACTGGCCCAATTTATCACGATCCCGTTGCAATCCTAGATAACCATCTTCACTTTCCACAATGCTACCAATCTTGGTGTCATCTGCAAACTTACTAACCATGCCTCCTAAATTCTCATCCAAATCATTAATATAAATAACAAATAACAGCGGACCCAGCACCGATCCCTGAGGCAAACCGCTGGTCACAGGCCTCCAGTTTGAAAAACAACCCTCTACAACCACCCTCTGTCTTCTGTCGTCAATCAAATTTTGTAACCAATTGGCTACCTCACCTTGGATCCCGTGAGATTTAACCTTATGTAACAACCTACCATGCGGTACCTTGTCAAAGGCTTTGCTAAAGTCCATGTAGACCACGTCTACTGCACAGCCCTCATCTATCTTCTTGGTTACCCCTTCAAAAAACTCAATCAAATTCGTGAGACATGATTTTCCACTCACAAAACCATGCTGACTGTTCCTAATCAGTCCCTGCCTCTCCAAATGCCTGTAGATCCTGTCTCTCAGAATACCCTCCAACAACTTACCCACTACAGATGTCAGGCTCACCGGTCTGTAGTTCCCAGGCTTTTCCCTGCCGCCCTTCTTAAACAAAGGCACAACATTTGCTACCCTCCAATCTTCAGGCACCTCACCTGTAGCTGTTGATGATTCAAATATCTCTGCTAGGGGACCCGCAATTTCCTCCCTAACCTCCCATAACGTCCTGGGATACATTTCATCAGGTCCCGGAGATTTATCTACCTTGATAAGCGTTAAGACTTCCAGCACCTCCCTCTCTGTAATATGTACACTCCTCAAGACATCACTATTTATTTATCCAAGTTCCCTAACATCCATGCCTTTCTCAACCGTAAATACCGATGTGAAATATTCATTTAGGATCTCACCCATCTCTTGTGGTTGCGCACATAGATGACCTTGTTGATCCTTAAGAGGCCCTACTCTCTCCCTAGTTACTCTTTTGCCCTTTATGTATTTGTAGAAGCTCTTTGGATTCTCCTTTGCCTTATCTGCCAAAGCAATCTCATGTCCTCTTTTTGCCCTCCTGATTTCTCTCTTAACTCTACTCCGGCAATCTCTATACTCTTCAAGGGATCCACTTGATCCCAGCTGCCTATGCATGTCATATGCCTCCTTCTTCTTTTTGACTAGGGCCTCAATCTCCCAAGTCATCCAAGGTTCCCTACTTCTACCAGCCTTGCCCTTCACTTTATAAGGAATGTGCTTACCCTGAACCCTGGTTAACACACTTTTGAAAGCCTCCCACTTACCAGACGTCCCTTTGCCTGCCAACAGACTCTCCCAATCAACTTCTGAAAGTTCCTGTCCAATACCATCAAAATTGGCCTGTCCCCAATTTAGAATTTTAACTTTTGGGCCAGACCTATCCTTCTCCATAGCTATCTTAAAACTAATGGAATTATGATCACTGGTTCCAAAGTGATCCCTCACGAACACTTCTGTCACCTGCCCTTCCTTATTTCCCAAGAGGAGGTCAAGTTTTGCCCCCTCTCTAGTCGGGCCATCCACATACTGAATGAGAAATTCCTCCTGAATACACTCAACAAATTTCACTCCATCCAAGCCCCTAATGCTATGGCTGTCCCAGTCAATGTTGGGAAAGTTAAAGTCCCCTACTATTACCACCCTATTTTTCTTGCAGCTGTCTGTTATCTCCTTACATATTTGCTCCTCAATTTCCCGTTGACTATTTGGGGGTCTGTAGTACAATCCTATCAAAGTGATCTCTCCCTTCTTATTTTTCAGTTCTACCCATATAGACTCAGTGGGCGAACCCTCGGATATATCCCCTCTCACTACTGCCGTGATGTTCTCCCTAATCAAGAACGCAACTCCCCCTCCTCTCTTACCTCCTGCTCTATCTTTCCTATAGCATCTGTACCCTGGAACATTGAGCTGCCAGTCCTGCCCCTCCCTTAGCCATGTTTCAGTAATAGCTATAACATCCCAGTCCCATGTACCCATCCATGCCCTGAGTTCATCTGCCTTGCCCATCAGACTTCTTGCATTGAAATAAATGCAGTTTAATCTAGACTTCCCTTGGTCTTTGCCCTGCTTTCTCAGACCATCTGTCCGGTCATGTTTTGTGCACTCTCCCTTACTGCCTTTTGTTTCTGTCACCACTTTACTTCCCACTGATTTCCTGCATCGGTTCCCATCCCCCTGCCACATTAGTTTAAACCCTCCCCAACAGCACTAGCAAACACTCCCCCTAGGACATTGGTTCCAGTCCTGCCCAGATGCAGACTGTCCAATTTGTACGGGTCCCATCTCCCCCAGAACCGGTTCCAATGGCCCAGGAATTTGAATCCCTCCCTCTTGCACCATCTCTCAAGCCACGTATTCATCCTAGCTATCCTGTCATTCCTACTCTGACTAGCCCGTGGCACTGGTAGCAATCCTGAGATTACTACCTTTGAGGTCCTACTTTTTATGGTTAACTCCTCTAACTCCCTAAATTCAGCTTGTAGGACCTCATCCCATTTTTTACCTATATCGTTGGCTGTTCACCCTCCCCCTCCAGAATGTCCTGCAGCCGCTCCGAGACATCCCTGACCCTTGAATCAGGGAGGCAACATACCATCCTGGAGTCTCGGTTGCGTCCGCAGAAACGCCTGTCTATTCCCCTTACAATCGAGTCCCCTATCACTATAGCTCTGCCACTCTTTTTCCTGCCCTCCTGTGCAGCAGAGCCAGCCACGGTGCCATGAACCTGGCCACTGTCACCTTCCCCTGGTGAGCCATCTCCCCCAACAGTATCCAAAACGGTATACCTGTTTGAGAGGGGGATGGCCACAGGGGACCCCTGCACTACCTGCCTGCACCTCTTACTCTGCCTGGTGGTCACCCATTCACTTCCTGCCTGTACACCCTTTACCTGCGGTGTGACCAACTCGCTCAACATGCTATCCACGAGTTTCTCTGCATCGCGGATGCCCCACAGTGAATCCACCCACAGCTCCAGCTCCGAGATACGATCGGTCAGTAGCTGCAGGTGGACACACTTCCTGCACACATGGTCGGCAGGGACACTGGTAGTGTCCATGACTTCCCACATCTTGCAGGAGGGGCATATCACGGGTGCGAGGTCTGCTGCCATGACTTGCCTTAGCTTAGTTACCCCTTTTAAATTACGTTGAAATTAGAAAATGATAACTATACTAGGGACCTAGGTTCACTAAAAAAAACACTACCTGCTATAAAACCTGCAGACCTTCCCTTTCTTACGGTTAACAAAACCTTCCCTTTCTTTGGTTAACAAAATCTATCAATCTCAGATTTAAAATTAACAATTGAGCTAGCATCAACTGCCGTTTGCAGAAGAGTGTCCCAAACTTCTACCACCCTTTGCGTGTAGAAGCGTTTCCCAACTTTGCTCCTGCATGTCCTGGCTCTAATTTTTAGGCTGTGTCCCTTTGTCCTCGTAGTCAAGTATAGGAGACCTCCAAAAACAGGTACAAATGCAACAGCAGCCAGACGCAATAATCCAGCAACTAACCTGTAACTCCTGCATGATCCCTTTAAATAGGGCTGGTAGGGGGGGTCCTCCATGTTGTTTAAGACCTGTTCAGCTGTGTGAGGTTCAGACAGTGCGTTGGCTGGAACATGAATTTCCAAAATCGCATCTGTCCCTTTAAATCAGCGTTGCACACTGATCTACTGCATATTCTCCCTACTTTACATGGTGCCGGCATTCGTTATCTGCGCCTGCGCGAACGCCCTTACCAAGATGGCCACCAGGCACACGTCACGCTAGAAGTGTGCGCACACATTCCAAACGCCATTTTGGGTCCTTAGGAGTCCACGTAGCACCTACAAAACGGGCACTGCGCAGTCCAACTTAGCCCCCATAGTGTTTGACTTTTGACACACTCAAACAGCCTAACAAGCCAGTCAGTTGTACACACAATTGCTTCAACAAGAAGGTCCATCATCAGATTCTCAAGGGCAACAAGGTATAAACAGTAAATTCAGCCTTACCAGTGTCATCCACATTCCAAGAAATAATTTTTTAAAAAACAATGCTTGCATTGCAATTCTGAGCGCGATGTTTTTGTGGCTGAGTGCACATCTGTATGTCAGTGAGTGAATAGGAGGCCAGATATGAAAAGAGCAGAATGATATCAGCCTCGAGTCTGGGAGCAGCCTCCAGCTTCACCCATCCCTACTTCTTCAATGCTCTCATGCCCAATGCTGTCCAGGGTGATCCCCCCAATGGAATCAAGGCCTGTGCCGCCATCTTGACCCGCAAGCAGAGAAGTAGCCTAGGGATTCTGCAAGTTTAGGAAGCACGTACAGTGATGAACATCCTCCCATCCTGTCTGGCACTAAATGAAAATGGATCATGCAGCTGTTTGCTATGTCTAGCCCCATTAAAATTTCTGACAGCTGTTTCAGTTCTGAACTGCTGCCAGTATTTGTACCATACTGCACTATGGCGATGCATGGTCAGCATTCAACGGGCTATTTATCTCCTACCAAGATTGCACAGTACAAGCTTGTAGCAATGCTTTGGACATGCCAGCATTAAATGAGCTTGTGGCATTGCATTCTTCAGACAGGTACTTCAGAAAGCTGTATTGTAGCCTTACCTGAGCAGCTCTCTCTTTCACGTCAGTCACCTTCTTCCTCAGCTGGTTCCCGACCCGCCAGCGTTATGCAGACAACATTGACTTTTGTTTGCTTTCTGTTGCTCCACTTATTGCAAAGGAATTACATAGAATTTACAGCACAGAAACAGGCCATTTGGCCTAACTGGTCCATGCCGGTGTTTATGCTCCACACGAGCCTCCTCCCTCCCTACTTCATCTAACTCTAACTGGCTCCAAAAGCTTCAGCTCAGCAAAGACCCAGTTGGTGAGCTGCCCCATCTGCTGCAAGGACACCTGATGTTAACGTAGCACTGCGAGTGGCAGGCAAGATTACGCACACATTCAACTATTTTTGGCTTTGCCACCTTCCAGTCTAACATAGGCATTGTCTGTACGATCTGTTAATGAGCTGCCTATAGATGTATGAAACAACTGACTGATGCATTGGTCAACTTGGCCAGTTATTTCCCTTCTTTTCCTACTGACTGGTGGCAGTCCAATTTACAGCACAGAAACAGGACATTCAGCCCAACTGGTCTATGCCGATGTTTAAGCTCCACACGAGCCTCCTCCCTCTCTACTTCATCTCACCCTATCAGCACAACTTTCTATTCCTTTCTCCCTCATGTGTTTATCTTGCTTCCCCATAAATGCATCTATACTATTTGCTTCAACTATTCCTTGTGGTAGCGAGTTCCACATTCTAACCACTCTCTGGGTAAAGAAGTTTCTCCTGAATTCCCTATTGGATTTATTAGTGACTATCTTATATTTATGGCCCCTAGTTTTTGGACTCCCCCACAAGTGGAAACATCTTCTCTGCATCTACCCTATTGAACCCCTTCATAATGTTAAAGACCTCTATCAGGTCACCCCTCAGTTTTCTCTTTTCTAGAGAAAAGAACCCCAGCTGGTCCAGTCTTTCCTGATAGGTATAACCTCTCCATTCTGGTATCATCCTTGTAAACCTTTTTTGCACCTTCTCCAGTGCCTCTATATCCTTTTTATAATATGAAGACCAGAACTGGCATTCCAACGCAGTACTCCAAGTGTGATCTCTTCAAGATCTAAACAAGTTTAACATAACTTCTCTGCTTTTCAACTTTATCCCTCTAGAAATGACCCCCAGGGCTTGGTTTGCCTTTTTTTGGCTTATTAATCTGCGTCGCTACTTTTAGTGATTTGTGTACCTCTGCCTCGAGATCCCTTTGCTCCTCTACCCCTTTTAGACTCTTATTATCCAAGCAATATGTAGCCTCCATATAGAGTCCCTGAAAAATTGACAGGCATCTCTAACTTCTTTTTAATTATTTTATTTTCTTCCTGCCGACTGTAAGGTATAATACAAGTGAGCAGATGTGCAGGGAAATAGTGAAATACATGATACAGATTAATTATGATCAAAGTCTAATTTGGTTCAATCCAAAATTTAGAACATCTGTGTAAATAAGGCTACTCATTTAAGTCCTGCAACATGGGACATGCTACAGTGTTTGGAGCGTTGTGCTGTTGAGATGGATCCGTATTTTATAATTAATAAAAATGTGCTTGTTTACTTATATATTCATTACACTTCAAAGCAATCTAAGAAATCATGTGCCAGGTGGCATAGTTTCAACACTTCAAACCACTGATTTATTTCCATGCCAAATTGCAGAACTAGATCTTCAAACATTAACCCTTTGCCTTCAATATTGTGAATTCATTTTTGTTGGTGAGTGGCAAGTATGGGAGTGCGTTAATATCAGGATATGCATTAATATGAGATCACAATGATTTTCCCTGATCACTGCCAAATGCATGATGTACCAGCATTAGGATAAGCATTAAATACTGAGTATTGCATTGTACTAAAGCATAATGCATCCACTGCTGAAAATGAATCAGGCCTGCAAGCAAGGTGCAATGTTCTCCAGTGTCCATTAGCAACTATTCTTTTGCATTCCACACATATCTTTTCCATCATATAATTTCTCAAAAATATTAAACCACATTTTGATGGTAAGTATGAATAGACTTTAAGAAACATAAAGAACTATAGATTATTAATTCATGATATCTATCTATAATATATTAAAAAGATCACATGTAGCACGTGCAGTACCTCTAACAGATCTTTCTGTGTTGAATGATAAGCAAATTTCAAATCATTTAAAGCTAATAGACAGGTACAAAAAGCAATCAAAAAGACTAATGGAAAAACTCAAGGGGGCTGAATTACAATGGGGAGGAAATTATGCTTCAGTTATATGGAGCCTTGGTCAGACTCCATCTGGAGTACTGCATTCAGTTTTGGGCACTGCACCTTAGGAAGGATATATTGTCCTTGGCGAGGGTGCAGCGCTGATTCACCAGACTGATACCAGGGCTTAGAGGGTTAAATTGTGAGGGCAAGTTGCATAAACTTGGCTTGTATTCCCGCAAGTACAGAAGATTGAGGTGTAATCTATTTGAGGTGTTTAAAATTTTAAAAGGATTCGATAGGGTAGATACAGAGAAACACTTTCCTCTGGTGGGGGGAGTCCAGAACATGGGGGCATAACCTTAAAATTAGAGGTAGGCCGTTCAAGGGTGATGTCAGGAAGCACTTCTTCACACAAAGGGTAGTGGAAATCTGGAACGCTCTCTCTCAAGAAGCTGTAAAGGCTGGGGGTCAATTGAAAAATTCAAAACTGAGATTGATATATTTTTGTTAGGCAAGGGTATTAAGGGATATGGAACCAAGGCAGGTAAATGGAGTTAAGATACAAATCAGCCATGATCTAATTGAATGGCAGAACAGGCTTGAGGGGCTGAATGGCCTATTCGTGTTCCTATGTTCCTATTTTGGTGGATGTATGAATAAACTTTAAGAAACATAAAGAACTATAAATTATTAATTCATGATATCTATCTATAATATGTTAAAAAGATTGCATGTACCACGTGAAGTATCTATAAGAGATCCTTCTGTTTTGCACTTAATGATAATCAAATTTATAAATGTATGCTACAAGATCCTTGCACTTAATTGAGTGATATACACATTTATTCAACTGTAAGCAAATTTCTTCCTGCTGATTAGGTGACATATAAATGTATTAATTTGAGATTCATATATTCATTCGTTAGAAGAGCAAATCAATCAAACTGCTGAAAAAAGGATCCAAATCTTTTCATCTGCTATTTTTCCCTCACTGACCGAAATTTCTTAAAGGTCTTAAACTTAATAAGAACATGAAAATATTACGTATTTTACAATAACATGATTAAACTTATCAATACAAAAGCAAGGATGTTATGGTGAACCTTTATAAATCACAGGTTAGGCCTTAGCTAGAGTACTGCGTCCAGTTCTGGGCACCACACTTTAGGAAGGATGTCAAGGCCTTAGAGAGGGTGCAGAGGAGATTTACCAGAATGGTAGAAGGGATGAGGGACTTCAGTCATGTGAACAGACTAGAGAAGCTGGGATTTTTCTCCTTAGGAGAGAAGGGGAGCTATAATAGAGGTGTTCAAAATTATATGGGGTTTTGATAGAGTAGATAAGGAGAAACTGCTGCCACAAGTAGGAGGGTGTGTAACCAGAGGACTCAGATTTAAGATAATTGAAACAAAAATCCAGGGGGGAAATGAGGAGCATTTTTTTTTTTACGCAGCAAGTTGTTGTGATCTGGAATGCATGCCTGGGAGCACATCCAATAGTAACTTACAAAAATGAATTGGAAATATACTTGAAAAGGAGAAATTTGTAGGACTATGCGGAAAGAACAGAGTTGTGGGACTAATTGGATAGCTTTTTCAAAGAACCGGCACAGAAACGATAGGCCGAGCGGCCTCCTTCTGTGCTGAATAATTCTATGATAAGGGTAAATGTGACTAATTTGCACTTGTGTCAGTGAGAGTTTCACCTGCCAGGGCCAGATATCAGGGATTTTGGGCAGGGAGGTCAATAAGCCTCTCAGGATTTCCCATATATGGTACAGGAGATCCACTCATATCTTATCAAAAACTGGAATCCTGTTATATTTTATATTGCGTTGCAGAAAAAGCTCTGGCAGTCATCAAAAATGATTAAAAATTCTCTATTTCCCAGCACATAAAGGAGATTAGGGCAGCCTCAAAGCAGTTCCAAAGAAGAATATGCCTGCAATAGAAAATTGCCCTCAGACTTGGTGCTAATTCACAGTAATTTGACAATCTCATTCAGAAATACAACAGAGTATATAGCAAGTGAATATGTCACACTGGTTTGGTAGAAGGCAGCTGTCACTGCAGCACAGAAACATTTCTGAGGGAAAAGCTATGGAGCTCTTGCATTTTCTGCAACTCAGGTTGTTCAACCTGACCTGAAATTGCTGATTAAAGGGGTTGGGAGGGGGGGGGAAATCTCTATTTCCCAGCACTGTCAATCAGCTTGATAGATTCTGCATGCAACTAAAAGAAACTCAACTCCGAGCAATTTTCCAATTACTGAGTACGCTGTGTGTATCTTTTCACAAGCACAATATAAACCAGGCCGTCAGGACTGAAACTTTTCCTAACTGTACCTCAACAAATACTGAATACAACATAAAGTTCAAAACAGTCCCAGGCAGCTTCAGTTAATTTGGCTCCAAGCATCAATTCAGTCCATAAAATGCTATGTCAATGATCAAGTCCACACTTAGTTACTACAACAACATCATGATGATGACAACAACAACAACAACAACAACAACGACAACAACAACTCGCACTTATATGGCGCCTTCAATGTAGTAAAACATCTGAAGATGCTCCACAGGAGCAAGTATCAAACAAAATTTGGCACCGAGCCACATAAGGAGAGATTAGGACAGGTGACCAAAAGCTTGGTCAAAGAGGTCGGTTTTAAGGAGCATCTTAAAGGAGGAGAGAGAGGTAGAAAGGCGGAGAGGTTTAGGGAGGGAATTCTAGAGCTTAGGGCCTAGGCAGCTGAAGGCCTGGCCGCCAATGTTGGAGTGATGAAAATTGGAGATGTGCAAGAGGTCAGAATTGGAGGAGCGTAGAGATCTCGGAGGGTTGTAGGGCTGCAGGAGGTTACAGAGATAGGGAGGGGACGAGGCCATGGAAACAAGGATGAAAATTTTAAAATCGGGCGGTCAGCGAGCACAGGGTTGATGGGTGAACTGGACTTGGAGCGAGTTAGGATACGGGCAGCAGAGTTTTGGATGAACTGAAGTTTATGGAAGGTGGAAGATAGGTTACCAAATTGACCACAATCCTTGCTACTTTCCAGAATACTTCTGCCTAATACATTCATGCTTTTAATAACTGCAAGTCAGGCAGGGAATTTACAGCTACTAATTCAACACCAAAAAGAATAATCACATGCTTTAAGTCAGAGCATTTAGAGAAAAGCACTCAAAGACTAATCATCCATGGTAGCAAAGGTGCACTTGATAGTAAGAGTTCAAAACCACATTACATTTTCATGAGACACCTGAAAAGATGTCTTTAGCAACCAAAGGAAAACTACAGTGGCAACAAATTGCTATGGAACTGTACAACTTACTGCACAGTCTCTGAATGCCTGTAGTTCCAGATATGTTGGTGGCCTGCGTTCATCAGAGGATAGCAACATGGGGTTAATTCAGCAGATTTGTGGATTAACATAGTTACTAGTGACTGAAGTGGTGAGGGCAATTAGGTATAAAAACAGAAAATGGTGGAAATACTCTGCAGGTCAGTCAGCATTTGTGGAGAGAGAAACAACGTTAATGCCTCAGGTCGATGGCCTTTCATCAGAACTGGAAGAAGTTTGAGGTTTAACAGGTTTAAGCAACGATCAGTCCTCAGGCCCCACCACCGAACCATCATTTCCCAGATTCCTTACCTTTTGTCCTTTCTTCCCCCCGCCCCCCCACCCCACCCCACCACCGCCTTTCCCTGGCTCTGTACTTGCTTAAAAACTGTTAAATCTCAAACTTCTTCCAGTTCTGAAAAAAGGTCATCGACCTGAAACGTTAACTCTGTTCCTCGCTCCACAGATGCTGCCTGACCTGCTGAGTATTTTCAGCATTCTCAGTTTTCATTTCAGATTTCCAACATCCGCAGAATTTTGCATTTGTTTTAGGGCAATTAGGTGCTGTCCATTGATAGTACAATAGTCTTGGGCGTAGCAGAAACTGATGAGCAAAGTGGAACTGGAGTAGACACAGGCATCTTTTCGGGCGTCTCGTGGAAATGTATCATGTGGCTTTGCACTCTTACTATCAAATGCACCTTTGCTGCCATGGATGATGTGGTCTTTGCTATTGTTCTCTGCATAACACCCCCAGTGTAGTACTGAGGGAGCGCTACACTGTGGGAGGTGCCATCTTTCAGATGAGACGTTAAATCGAGGCCCCGTCTGCCCTCTCAGGGGGACGCAAAAGGTCCCATGGCACTATTTCGAGAACGAGCAGGGAAGTTCTCCTCAGTGTCCTGGAGAATATTTATCCCTCAACTAACATCACTAAAATAGATTCTTGTCATTATCATGGACATGATTTTATCGGGGAGCTGGGAAGGTGATGGTGGGGTTTGGAATTCCTGACGGGAAACCCAGAGGAGGTAGTTGAGATACTGGATGGGCTAAAAATTGATAAAGAGGAGGTACTAGGAAGGCTGGCTCTACTTAAAGTAGATAAGTCACCCGGTCCAGATGGAATGCATCCTAGATTGCTGAGGGAAGTAAGGGTGGAAATTGCAAAGGTACTGGCCATAATTTTCCAATCAATAAAATTAGATACGGGGGTGGTGCCAGAGCACTGGAGAATTGCAAATGTTACAGCCTTGTTCAAAAAAGGGTGTAAGGATAAACCCAGCAACTACAGGCCAGTCAGTTTAACCTCAGTAGTGGGGAAACTTTTAGAAATGATAATCTGGGACAAAATTAACAGTCACTTGGACAAGTGTGGATTAATAAAGGAAAGCCAGCATGGATTTGTTAAAGGCTAATCGTGTTTAACTAAATTGATAGAGTTATTTGATGAGGTAACAGAGAGGGTCGATGAGGGCAATGCGATTGATGTGGTGTCTATGGACTCCGAAAAGGCGTTTGATAAAATGCCGCATAATAGGCTTGTCAGTAAAGTTGAAGCCCATGGAATAAAAGGGGCAATGGCAGCATTGATACAAAATTGGCTAAGTAACAGGAAAATGAGTAGTGGTGAAAGGTTGTTTTTTGGTGTTCCCCAGGGGTCGGTACTAGGACCACTGCTTTTCTTGATATATATTAATGACTTGGTCCTGGGTGTACAGGGCACAATTTCAAAATTTGGAAGGGTAGTGAACAGTGAGGATAGTGATAGACTTCAAGAGTTCTCTAGGTTCAGGAGCTGTCCCTCTAGATTGGAAAATTGCACATGTCACTCCGCTTTTTAAGAAAGGAGAGAGAGGGAAACCGGGGAATTATAGACCAGTTAGCCTAACATCTGTTGTGGGGAAAATGCTGGAGTCTATAATTAAGGATAGGGTGACTGAACACCTTGAGAATTTTCAGTTAATCAGAGAGAGCCAGCATGGATTTGTGAAAGGTAGATCGTGCCTGACAAACCTGATTGAATTTTTTGAAGAGGTGACTAAAGTAGTGGCCAGGGAATGTCAATGGATGTTATTTATATGGACTTCCAGAAGGAATTTGATAAGGTCCCACATAAGAGACTGTTAGCTAAGATAGAAGCCCATGGAATCAAGGGAAAAGTACAGACTTGGTTAGGAAGTTGGCTGAGCGAAAGGCGACAGAGAGTAGGGATAATGGGTAGGTACTCACATTGGCAGGATGTGACTAGTGGAGTCCCGCAGGGATCTTTCTTGGGGCCTCAATTATTCACAATATTTATTAACGACTTAGATGAAGGCATAGAAAGTCTCATATCTATGTTTGCCGATGACACAAAGATTGGTGGCATTGTAAGCAGTGTAGATGAAAACAAAAAATTACAAAGCGATATTGATAGATTAGGTGAATGGGCAAAACTGTGACAAATGGAATTCAATGTAGACAAATGTGAGGTCATCCACTTTGGATCAAAAAAGGATAGAACAGGGTACTTTCTAAATGGTAAAAAGTTAAAAACAGTGGATGTCCAAAGGGACTTAGGGGTTCAGGTACATAGATCATTGAAGTGTCATGAACAATGCAGAAAATAATCAATAAGGCTAATGGAATGCTGGCCTTTATATCTAGAGGACGAGAGTACAAGGGGGCAGAAGTTATGCTGCAGCTATACAAAACCCTGGTTAGACCACACCTGGAGTACTGTGAACAGTTCTGGGCACCGCACCTTCGGAAGGACATATTGGCCTTGGAGGGAGTGCAGCGTAGGTTTACTAGAATGATACCCGGACTTCAAGGGTTAAGTTACGAGGAGAGATTACACAAATTGGAGTTGTATTCTCTGGAGTTTCGAAGGTTAAGGGGTGATGTGATCGAAGTTTATAAGATGTTAAGGGGAACAGATAGGGTGGATAGAGAGAAACTATTTCCGCTGGTTGGGGATTTTAGGAGTCGGGGGCACAGTCTAAAAATTAGAGCCAGACATTTCAGAAGCGAGATTAGAAAACATTTCTACACACAAAGGGTGGTAGAAGTTTGGAACTCTCTTCCGCAAACGGCAATTGATACCAGCTCAATAGCTAAATTTAAATCTGAGATAGATAGCTTTTTGGCAACCAAAGGTATTAAGGGATATTGGCCAAAGGCAGGTATATGGAGTTAGATCACAGATCAGCCATGATCTTATCAAATGGCGGAGCAGGCATGAGGGGCTGAATGGCCTATTCCTGTTCCTATGTTCCTATTCCTAAGATATAGAAAGGCTGGTGGAATGGGTGGACACGTGACATATGAAATTTAACACAGAAAAGTGTGAAGTGGTACATTTTGGTGAGAAGAACAAGGAGAGACAATATAAACTAAAGGGTACAATTCTAAAAGGAATGCAGGAACAGAGAGATCTGGGTATATGTGCACAAATTGTTGAAGGGGGCAGGGCAGGTTGAGAAAGCATACGGGATCCTGGGCTTTATAAATAGAGGCATAGAGTACAAAATCAAGGTGGTTATGATGAACCTCTATAAAACACTGCTTCAGCCACAACGGGAATATTGTGTCCAGTTCAGGGCACTGCCCTTTCAGAAGGATGTGAAGGCCTTAGAGAGGGTGCAAAAGAGATTTACTAGAATGATTACAGGGATGAGGGACTTCAGGTACGTGGATAGACTGGAGAAGCTTGGGTTGTTCTCCTTAGAGCAGAGAAGGTTGAGAGGAGATTTGATAGAGGTTTTCAAAATCATGAAGGGTCTGGACAGAGTAGATAGAGAGAAACTGTTCCCATTGGCGGAAAGGACAAGAACCAGATGACACAGATTTAAGGTGATTGGCAAAGAAACAAACAGCGACATGGGGAAAACTTTTTTACGCAGCAAGTGGTTAGGATCTGGAATGCACTGCCTGATGGGGTGGTGGAGGCAGATTCAATCATGGCTTTCAAAAGGGAACTGGATAAGTACTTGAAGGGGAAAAAATTGCAGGGCTACGGGGATAGGGCAGGGGAGAGGGGCCAGCTGGATTGCTCTAGCAAAGAGCCAGCACGGACTCGATGGGCCGAATGGCCTTCTTCCATGCTGTAACCATTCTATGATTCTATGATTCTAAGTACATGTTTCTCGGACGTACTTACGATTTTGACATAAGGACGTCTTTTTTTTTGTAACTTTCCCACCCGACAGGCCAGCCTGATTGACAGGCTGGTCTCAGTCGGACGGGAGAGCAGCCAGGGAGAGGACGTGAATAGGTAAGTATTAGATGTGTGGAGGGGGTGTCAGCGGTCTTCGGTGGGGGGGGGGGGGCTCGGTCATCGGGGGGTCAGTAATGGGGGGCTCAGTCATTGGAGGGGTCGCGGTCGGGATCATCGCGGGGGTCGGCAATCATGGGAGGTTTGGAGATCGTTGGGGGAGTCTGCGATCATGGGGGGGCTTCAGAGATCGTGGGATGGGGTCGGTCGATCGTGTTTGTTGGGTTGCTGCAGGTAGACTTATTGGGCTTGGGGGAAGCACTCCTGCTCCTCCAGGCTCACAAGCTGTGCTATAAAGGCACTTACCTGCTATTTCGGGCTTTCTCACCCCCTCTCACATGGCGTGAAGTAGAAGGCCCAGGTATCCCGGCCCCCGAGGGGTTAAAAACAAAAAATCTGTAAAAATGGAGGCCTGCAGCCTCCTTGAAAACTTTTACTGACCAACCCGCCTCCTGAGAGTGGGTTGGTCGCCCGTCCCTCGTCCCGCTGCCGTTAAAACCGAAGTGGGCGGATTGGAGGCGGGTTTTAAATTTTTAAAATTTTTACTGCACCCCCAACCACCCTTTTATCCCATTTAAAATCATGTCCCATATTACTGGTGTGGGACTTTGCTGTGCACAAATTGGCTACCGAGTTTCTTACTTTACAGCAGAGGCTGCACTTCAAAAAAAGTACTTCACTGGCTGTAAAGCACATTGGGATGTCCTGGAAGGTGCTCTATAAATGTATGTATATATCTATGTATTCATTTCTTTCTTTCTCGTAAATCTTTTCACACAGTTCTCCAGAATCAGTAGTTTCTTCATTTGGTTTGCACACCAACAGCAGTCAAAAGCACTGTCACTTGTTTTCGTCTTTATACGTCAATGCCAAGGAAAAATTGCAATCACCACCCTGTTTAAGTGACATCGCCGAGGTCTCTCAGTTGTCTGCACACAAGTGCATAAGGCAGGTCACCGACGGCTTGTTTCGCAGGGCCTCGCACTATATCAACTTCCCCATGGATGACCTCAGCCAGATGGAGAGGGCAGTCGGATCCACGCTGTTGCTGGCTTCCCACGGGTGCAAGGTTTACTCGATTGCACCCATATAGCAATACAAGCACCTCCACACAAGCCAGGACTGTTCATCAACAGGAAGGGCTATCACTCCATCAACACTCAGCTCTGTGACCACCGCAAGAGATTCCTTCACGTGTGCGCCAGATACCCTGGCAGCTGCCACGATTCCTTCATCCTCCGGGAGTCCAACATCCCGCCCCTCTTCTATGCACCCAACACCCGCAAGGGCTGGCTCCTCGGGGACAAGGGATACCCCCTGCACACGTGGCTCAGGACACCTCTGAGGAACCCCACCACTGAGCAACAGCATCAATATAACGACAGCCACATCGCTACCAGGTCTACAGTTGAGCATGCTATAGGGCTGCTCAAGATGTGCTTCAGGTGCCTTGATCGTTCTGGGGGAGCGCTTCAAAACGCGCCAGACAGAGTAGGACGCATTACAGTCGTCTGTTGTGCCCTGCACAACATAGCACAACAGAGAGGGGTGCCGCTGGAGGAGGCCCCATCCACATCTGCCACCCACATTGAGGAGGAAGAGGAGGACGAGGAGGAGGAGGCAGAGGAGGAGGAGGAGACTGAGGAGGAGGAGGCCAAGGAGGAGCAGCAACCCATCGGCAGAACAACGGCTCACCTGGCTGCTCGTGAGGCCAGGGAGTCACTGATATGTGAACGGTTCTCCTAACATCAGACAGTGTGAACAGTCCAGTCCTCACCACCTAGACAGAGGAGCGGCCACACCAGCCCCCTCCCCCGCCCCCTGCACAAAATAGTCGTGAAACTACGCCTACACCCAACGTAGCGTGACCCAATGGGTGGCATCAAGTGTGGGTGTTCATGGTGAACCTCATGAGGGGGGACTTATTGCACAAGCCAGTCAAAAATGGCCAAGACGTGGCAGTAGTGGTGATAATAATAAGATTTATTGTGAGTGGAAACAAAATCAAATATTGATAAAAAAACATATGACAAAGTGTCAAACACCTTTGTGCATCCCCTTTGTGCTCACAAAACTTTTGCCTTACACTTCCAGCTACTCCTACGTGGTGCTTCCCCTGTGGCTGCAGCAGAGGTAGTGTCAGGTTGCTCTTGTTCATGCCCTGACCGATTAGATGCTTTGGGCCGACGCCCTCTGGGTTCCGGTGCCCGTGAGGGCCCCTCCAAAGACTGCTCCACCTGCACCTGTGCAGGGCAGATTCGACTACCTGGAGAGGAGGCAGCATTGCGGGTACTAGTTGAGAGGGGGGCAACGTGTGAGACGTGGAAGCGCTTTGAGTGGCGTCCCCACTCCCATGTCCCCTTTCGCCATCATCCCTCTCCTGGGCCAGGCCCACATCACTCCTACCACTCTGCTGGACAGTTGGAGGACATGTGTGAAGCCTTGTAAGGCCAGTGCTAGTGTATCTGCCTGCCTGTTTAAGGCAGCAGAAAGTTGCTCACCCTGAGTCCGAACGGCCGTTGTCAGGGCCTCAATGGCCTCATTGTTGAGCCATGCTCGAAACTCGATGGAGGCTCGCCTTCCCTCCATCGCAGACATTCCCACACTTACCTGCGACACTATCTCAGAGATGCCCTCACATCCCTGTGACAGTATTCCACTCATGCAGGAGTTGGACTCCTCCATCCTCTTCGCGATTGTGGAGAGTGCGCGTAGCACCTATTCCAGCACCTCGCAATTGTGCTGCTGCTCCTCGATCATTCTCCTTTTCATGGATGGCCCGCAGGGTTCAGCATCTGTGTCCAGCTGAGCAGAGCCTGGAGAAGAATGCTCCCACCGACACGGACTCTCCACAGCTGCCCCTGCCACCAGTGTCTGCTCGTGCTCACATGTGTGTGGTGACTCACCATGTGCAACGCCAACTAAATGACGACGGGGACCCACCGAGGTGTGTGTATCTGCGCTGGTGGATGGCTCGCTCAGATGTGACGGTGCCCCCTCAGAGGCCGGCAGGTCCTCTGAGGAATTGCCCTCCGCCGTCACGGTAGTTGCTGAAGGCCCTGTAAGAGAACAGAAGGCAATGTTAAGCATGATGACAGATGTTGAGGTGCTGAAGATAGCAGGGCATGTTAACATCATTTGCTATTGTGAGTGCTGAATGTTAAAGTTCTGTCACCAGCCATTTGTCGGGTGGCAGTCTCAGCGTCCCCGACGGATGGGCACTCGAGGGTGCAGCTCAATTCAAGAGCCTCCTGCTCCGCATCCGTGAGGATGACCTGATGTTACGGCCTCCCTCCGGTCTTCGCCCTCTCCTGTGGATTCTGGGCTCTCTTCTCCTATAAGGGGAGAAAGTAGAGAGGCATGAGTGAGGGATGGTGACGTGGCGAATGAATTGGTTTGGGTGAGGCTGACCGTGAAAGAGATGCATCAGGGGGTGAGTATGAGACAGAGCCATGACATTGTATGAGGATTGGGTTGAATGGTAGTGGTGGGATGAGTACTGGGGAGGTGAGTAAGTGCAGGTAAGTTGAGGATGAGGTTTGAGTGAGTGCGAGGACTAATATGATAGAGTACTGCTGGCAGTGCTAAAGGGGTTGTGGGGTGGGGGCGGTGATGTGGAAGACGGAGTGTAGGAGAATGAGTAAGTGTACTCACTTTGCCTGACCTACTGAGGTCATTGAAGCACTTCCTACACTGGATCCAGCTGCGAGATACGTTGCTGCTGCTGCTGACCTCCTCTGCCACCTCTATCCACACCTTCTTGGTGGCAGAGGCAGGCCACTTCATCCCGTCCGCTGGGTGGAAGATCACTCTGCTCCTCCTCACCCCATCCAGTAACACCTGGAGTGAGGCATCATTAAACCTGGGAGCAGCCTTTCCCCTGGGCTGCTCCATGCTGCTCTTTTGGTTCTTTGCTGCAGGAGCAGCATTGGAGGACTGCCCCTTTAAATGGGGCTCCTCCAGCTGACAGCCTGTGACGCAGGTGCGCAGTCCACCCGCTGCACAGGTTTCCAATGGGAAACACGGAAGTCAAGGTAAGCGGCTTCAATTTACCCGCGATCGCATGGGGAACGCATCGATTTTACTGGGCGGGTTACCCACGCGCCCAGTCACTTCCCCCCGCTGCCAATCCGCCTCCCTGGTAATATCGGGGCCGTAGTTCATAGCCAACCAAACCTATGTGTAAGATGGAGAAATACATCATAAAAAATTGCTAATGGCAGAGTAATGTGGGACAGAAATATAAATTCTATTTCATAGAATCATAGAATAATACAGCACAGAAGGAGGCCATTTGGCCCATCATGCTTGTGCCGGCTCTTTGAAGGAGCTATCCAATTAGTCCCATTCCCCTGCTATTTCCCCATAGCCCTGCAAATTTTTACCCTTCAAGTATTTATCCAATTCCCTTTTGAAAGTTATTATTGAATCAGCTCCCGCCAACCATTCAGTCAGTGCATTCCAGATCATAACAATTCGCTGCATAAAAAAAATTTCTCTTCATCTCCTCTCTGGTTCTTTTGCCAATTACCTTAAATCTG
This sequence comes from Heptranchias perlo, assembly GCF_035084215.1. Lineage (NCBI taxonomy): Eukaryota > Metazoa > Chordata > Chondrichthyes > Hexanchiformes > Hexanchidae > Heptranchias > Heptranchias perlo. The sequence continues at coordinate 7,976,530 of NC_090338.1, read as the reverse complement.
TGTCCTCTGGTTACTGACCCTTCTGCCACTGGAAACAATTTCTCCTTATTTACCCTATCAAAATCCTTCATGATTTTGAACATCTCTATCAAATCTCCTCTTAACCTTCTAAGAAGAACACCACCAGATTCTCCAGTCTCTCCGCGTGACTGAAGACTTTCACCTCTGGTACCATTCTAGTAAATTTCCTCTGTACACTTTCCAAGGCCTTGACATCCTTCCCACAGTGTGGTGCCCAGAATTGGACACAATACTCCAGCTGAGGCCTAACCAGTGTTTTATAAATGTTTAGCATAACTTCCTTGCTTTCATACTCTATGCATCTATTTATAAAGCCAAGGATCCCATTTGCTTTTTTAACAGCCTTCTCAACTTGTCCTGCCACCTTCAGAGATTTGTGGATGTGCACCCCCAGGTTTCACTGTTCCTGCACCCGTACCATTTAGTTTATATTGCCTCTCCTCATTCTTTCTACCAAAATGAATCACTTCACACTTCTCTCCATTAAATTTCATCTGCCATGTTTCTGCCCAATTCACCAGACTGTCTATGTTCTCCTGAAGTCTGTTACTATCCTCCTCACTTCCGAGTTTCGTGTCATCTGCAAACTTTGAAATTATGCCCTGTATACCGAAGAATTTCATACAATTCTTCAATTACTAAGCATGTTGTAAATCTACACTATAAACAAGCCTAACACAAAATACACGGCACAGATATGAAAGGGCAAAGAATTCCCAAACTGAGTATTAACGAAGACAGAAAGGAATGTAAAGTTGAAAACAGTCCCAGACAGCCCCAGACAATTGAGTTCCAACCAATAAATCAAAGTCTATTAAGTCCTCTTTCAAAGTAAAACTACCGTTGTATTTAGTCACCACATCAAATATGTGACAAGTGCACAGAAAATTGTATTAGTTATTTTGTAAAATGATACACCATAAAACATATCCACATTTAGTTTCTCGGTCACTTCATAAAGAACCCAAGTAAATGCCAAATGTACTCTAAATCATAAGGTTTAAGAGACATAAACTGTAAAGTTAATGAGGGGAAAATAAAGGTAAGATATGGGGACAAAAACATAAAGCTGCAGCAAGAAGGAGAGATTATGGTAGTTGGACAGTTTTCTTCCAATAAGCATGATAACTCTACCATTTCATTACTTCAGAGACATTAACTACAGTTTAAGTTTTAAGTGAAAAGATCTTTTGTGCAATAAATATAATGGGGTCCTGTTCACCCATCACCCATGTGCTCGCTGACCTACATTGGCTCCTGGTCCACCAATGACTTGATTTTAAAATTCTCATCCTCGTGTTCAAACCCCTCCATAGTCTTGCCCCTCCCTATCTCCGTAACCTCCTCCAGCCCTACAACCCTCAGAGAATTCAACATTCCTCTAACTCTGGCCTCTTGTGCATCCCTGATTTCTTTTACCCCAACATTGGAGACCGTGCCTTCAGCCGTCTAGGCCCTAAGGTCTGGAATTTCCTCCCCAAACCTCTCCATCACTCCACCTCTCTCTCCTCCTTTAAGATGCTCCTTAAAACCAACCTCTTTGACCAAGCAGTTGGTCATCTGTCCTAATATCTCCTTTTTTGGCTCATTGTCAATTTTTGCCTGATTATGCTCCTGTGAAGTGCCTTGGGACATTTTGCTACGTTAAAAGCACTATACAAATGCACGTAGTTGTTGTTGTTGATGGGTCTAAATTTCAGCTCTGACGCTGACACCAAACGGGCGGTAGTGGATTGGCCACCGGTTACGCACTCCAATAAAGTCAATGAAAAGGAAAATTAGGCGGGGCATATAAGGGGTGGCCAAACTGCTAACGCCCATTTTGCAACCCCAGTGTAGTTGAATTTTGCCACCAATTTCTTTTCAATGAGACATTTGATTAATGAAGTACACATTAAGTACACTCATACAATTTAAAATATAGAAGTGAGTTTCCAGGTGTGATTTGTTAAGCTCCCTTAAATGGAGCAATTTGTCAAAAAGACTTGGGAGATTAGTTTTTGTAGTTGGTTGCCTTCTTTAGGAGAGTTTGGATAGCGCACACGACAGTCGAAATTGTACATTGCCTGTGGAAGGGAGAGGCTCGATATTGTTATCCAACTACATCAAAATAAACTGCTGATTAATAGAAAGACTTGCATTTATATAGCACCTTTCACAAATTCCGGTCGTCTCAAAGCAATTTACAGCCAATGAAGTACTTTTGAAATGTAGTCACTGTTGTAATGTAGAAAGCGAGGCAGCTAATTTATGCACAGCAAGGTCCCTCAAACAGTAATGTGATAGTCAGATAATCTGTTACAGTGATGTTGGTTGAGGGATAAATATTGGCCAGGACACCGGGGAAAACTCCCCTGCTCTTCATCGAATAGTGCCATGGGATCTTTTACGTCCACCTGTTTAACGTCTCATCTGAAAGACGGCACCTCCGACGGTGCAGCACTCCCTCGGTACTGTATCTTGGGAAACAATTTTCAATGTCCACCCACATCAGGCGGACAGTGGGGGAGCAATCACACCACCTGCCTGATGTAGCATGAAGCCCGAACCATTTGCAAGTTTGGGCCTCATTTGCATTAGGTCGGCGAGCTACCGAGTGCCCAATCAGCGCTGACAGGCAGCTCGTCGGTCTGAGGAGCATAAGCTGACGGTTCCATAATGGCGTCGAGCTGGAGGAAAGCTGTAAATAAAGGGGTGGGGGTGGTAGTTCTGTGGGGCCAGGAGGAGCGGAAATGCCACAAAAATACATAGAAAAAGTTTTAGTGGCTGTTTTGTAAGTGGCATCCAGTGGTCCCTTTAAAGACCAATGGTTAAGCTGCTAACCTTCTGGCACAAGGGTTAAACAAGGATCCACATCTCATTGTGATGGCACCGGGAGGTCTGTTGGCATGGCCGTCATTAGGAGGAGGAGCCTCCACCAACAAAGTCTGCTAAAGTTAGCTTTGCCACCTCTCTCTGCAGCTGTTGGGGTGCGGGTGCAGATAGAAGGACCCAGAGCACATCTGGGTCAGTCTGACCTGCCTGGCTTGTCCTTCCGATGGTCCCCTTTTCCTCCGAACATGTCAATTCAAAGGAATCCGATGGCAAAGATGGGAGCTGAAGAGAGATAATTAACCTGCACCTGGCACTAAGGCTCATGAAAGACTAGGTGACAGCTGGAATCAAAAAAATAAATATAAAAGGGGTCTTTAAATGGCCTTATGCACTGACCTTTAAAGTGTAAGGGCCTTTTAAATGCCCTCCTGCCTGCATGTTCGCCTGACGCATTTTCCCCCACTAAGTATCACTAGCATGCCTTTGGGGCTGTATATGCTGTGAAGCCCTTCCATGCCCCCTTTTTGAATAGAATCATAGAATCATAGAATCATAGAAGTTACAACATGGAAACAGGCCCTTCGGCCCAACATGTCCATGTCGCCCAGTTTATACCACTAAGCTAGTCCCAATTGCCTGCACTTGGCCCATATCCCTCGATACCCATCTTACCCATATAACTGTCCAAATGCTTTTTAAAAGACAAAATTGTACCCGCCTCTACTACTGCCTCTGGCAGCTCGTTCCAGACACTCACCACCCTTTGAGTGAAAAAATTGCCCCTCTGGATCCTTTTGTATCTCTCCCCTCTCACCTTAAATCTGTGCCCCCTCGTTATAGACTCCCCTACCTTTGGGAAAAGATTTTGACTATCGACCTTATCTATGCCCCTCATTATTTTATAGACTTCTATAAGATCACCCCTTAACCTCCTACTCTCCAGGGAATAAAGTCCCAGTCTGTCTAACCTCTCCCTGTAAGTCAAACCATCAAGTCCCGGTAGCATCCTAGTAAATCTTTTCTGCACTCTTTCTAGTTTAATAATATCCTTTCTATAATAGGGTGACCAGAACTGTACACAGTACTCCAAGTGTGGCCTCACCAATGCCCTGTACAACTTCAACAAGACATCCCAACTCCTGCATTCAATGTTCTGACCAATGAAACCAAGCATGCTGAATGCCTTCTTCACCACCCTATCCACCTGTGACTCCACTTTCAAGGAGCTATGAATCTGTACTCCTAGATCTCTTTGTTCTATAACTCTCCCCAACGCCCTACCATTAACGGAGTAGGTCCTGGCCCGATTCGATCTACCAAAATGCATCACCTCACATTTATCTAAATTAAACTCCATCTGCCATTCATCGGCCCACTGGCCCAATTTATCAAGATCCCGTTGCAATCCTAGATAACCTTCTTCACTGTCCACAATGCCACCAATCTTGGTGTCATCTGCAAACTTACTAACCATGCTTCCTAAATTCTCATCCAAATCATTAATATAAATAACAAATAACAGCGGGCCCAGCACCGATCCCTGAGGCACACCGCTGGACACAGGCATCCAGTTTGAAAAACAACCCTCGACAACCACCCTCTGTCTTCTGTCGTCAAGCCAATTTTGTATCCAATTGGCTACCTCACCTTGGATCCCATGAGATTTAACCTTATGTAACAACCTACCATGCGGTACCTTGTCAAATGCTTTGCTGAAGTCCATGTAGACCACGTCTACTGCACAGCCCTCATCTATCTTCTTGGTTACCCCTTCAAAAAACTCAATCAAATTCGTGAGACATGATTTTCCTCTCACAAAACCATGCTGACTGTTCCTAATTAGTCCCTGCCTCTCCAAATGCCTGTAGATTCTGTCCCTCAGAATACCCTCTAACAACTTACCCACTACAGATGTCAGGCTCACTGGTCTGTAGTTCCCAGGCTTTTCCCTGCCGCCCTTCTTAAACAAAGGCACAACATTTGCTACCCTCCAATCTTCAGGCACCTCACCTGTAGCGGTGGATGATTCAAATATCTCTGCTAGGGGACCCGCAATTTCCTCCCTAACCTCCCATAACGTCCTGGGATACATTTCATCAGGTCCCGGAGATTTATCTACCTTGATGCGCGTTAAGACTTCCAGCACCTCCCTCTCTGTAATATGTACACTCCTCAAGACATCACTATTTATTTCCCCAAGTTCCCTAACATCCATGCCTTTCTCAACCGTAAATACCGATGTGAAATATTCATTCAGGATCTCACCCATCTCTTGTGGTTCCGCACATAGATGACCTTGTTGATCCTTAAGAGGCCCTACTCTCTCCCTAGTTACCCTTTTGCCCTTTATGTATTTGTAGAAGCTCTTTGGATTCACCTTTGCCTGATCTGCCAAAGCAATCTCATATCCCCTTTTTGCCCTCCTGATTTCTCTCTTAACTCTACTCCGGCAATCTCTATACTCTTCAAGGGATCCACTTGATCCCAGCTGCCTATGCATGTCATATGCCTCCTTCTTATTTTTGACTAGTGCCTCAATCTCCCGAGTCATCCAAGGTTCCCTACTTCTACCAGCCTTGCCCTTCACTTTATAAGGAATGTGCTTACCCTGAACCCTGGTTAACACACTTTTGAAAGCCTCCCACTTACCAGACGTCCCTTTGCCTGCCAACAGACTCTCCCAATCAACTTCTGAAAGTTCCTGTCTAATACCATCAAAATTGGCCTTTCCCCAATTTAGAATTTTAACTTTTGGGCCAGACCTATCCTTCTCCATAGCTATCTTAAAACTAATGGAATTATGATCACTGGTCCCAAAGTGATCCCTCACTAACACTTCTGTCACCTGCCCTTCCTTATTTCCCAAGAGGAGGTCAAGTTTTGCCCCCTCTCTAGTCGGGCCATCCACATACTGAATGAGAAATTCCTCCTGAATACACTCAACAAATTTCTCTCCATCCAAGCCCCTAATGCTATGGCTGTCCCAGTCAATGTTGGGAAAGTTAAAGTCCCCTACTATTACCACCCTATTTTTCTTGCAGCTGTCTGTAATCTCCTTACATATTTGCTCCTCAATTTCCCGTTGACTATTTGGGGGTCTGTAGTACAATCCTATCAAAGTGATCTCTCCCTTCTTATTTTTCAGTTCTACCCATATGGACTCAGTGGGCGAACCCTCGGATATATCCCCTCTCACTACTGCCGTGATGTTCTCCCTAATCAAGAACGCAACTCCCCCTCCTCTCTTACCTCCTGCTCTATCTTTCCTATAGCATCTGTACCCTGGAACATTGAGCTGCCAGTCCTGCCCCTCCCTTAGCCATGTTTCAGTAATAGCTATAACATCCCAGTCCCATGTACCCATCCATGCCCTGAGTTCATCTGCCTTGCCCATCAGACTTCTTGCATTGAAATAAATGCAGTTTAATCTAGACTTCCCTTGGTCTTTGCCCTGCTTTCTCAGACCATCTGTCCGGTCATGTTCTGTGCACTCTCCCTTACTGCCTTTTGTTTCTGTCACCACTTTATTTCCCACTGACTTCCTGCATCGGTTCCCATCCCCCTGCCACATTAGTTTAAACCCTCCCCAACAGCACTGGCAAACACTCCCCCTAGGACATTGGTTCCAGTCCTGCCCAGATGCAGACCGTCCAATTTGTACTGGTCCCACCTCCCCCAGAACCGGTTCCAATGGCCCAGGAATTTGAATCCCTCCAGCTTGCACCATCTCTCAAGCCACGTATTCATCTTAGCTATCCTGTCATTCCTACTCTGACTAACCCGTGGCACTGGTAGCAATCCTGAGATTACTACCTTTGAGGTCCTACTCTTTAGTTTAACTCCTAACTCCCTAAATTCAGCTTGTAGGACCTCATCCTGTTTTTTACCTATATCGTTGGTGCCTATATGCACCACGACAACTGGCTGTTCACCCTCCCCCTCCAGAATGTCCTGCAGCCGCTCCGAGACATCCTTGACCCTTGCACCAGGGAGGCAACATACCATCCTGGAGTCTCGGTTGCGTCCGCAGAAACGCCTGTCTATTCCCCTTACAATCGAGTCCCCTATCACTATAGCTCTGCCACTCTTTTTCCTGCCCTCCTGTGCAGCAGAGCCAGCCACGGTGCCATGAACCTGGCCACTGCCACCTTCCCCTGGTGAGCCATCTCCGCCAACAGTATCCAAAACGGTATACCTGTTTTGGAGGGAGATGACCGCAGGGGACCCCTGCACTGCCTTCCTACTCTTCCTCTGTCTGTTGGTCACCCATTCACTATCTCCCTCAGTAATTTTTATCTGCGGTGTGACCAACTCACTGAACGTGCTATCCACGACTTTCTCAGCATCGCGGATGCTCCAAAGTGAGTCCATCCGCAGCTCCAGAGCCGTCAAGCGGTCAAACAATAGCTGCAGCTGGACACACTTCCCGCAGGTGAAGGAATCAGGGATACAGGAAGGAGCCCTGAATTCCCACATCCCACAAGAGGAACATGACACGGCGCTGGGATCTCCTGCCATGACTTAACCCTTAAATTAGCTTAAGAACAACTACAATGTTAAGAGAAAAAAAAAGGAAAGAAAAACTACTTACCACTCCCTTTAATGAGTTTACTCCTTTAAATTGTTCTCAATTTAGAGAATGTTAACTACACTAGGGACCTTGATTCACTAAAAAATAAACGCTACTTCCTATAAGACCTGCAGACCTTCCCTTTCCTTTTACTTCAGTTACTGTAGATAAGGAGAAATACTCACCTGAACCTACTCACCAATCAGGTGCCTCCCCTGTGTCGCGTCCCGATCTGATTCCTGACGTCACTTCGAACTCGGTCGCAGCTCCGCTCGGCTCCTCTCAGCTGTTCTCAGCGCTCTGAAATCCCGCCTTTTATCGGACGCTCCCTCCGCTCGGCTCGGCTCCTCTCAGCGCTCTGAAATCCCGCCTTTTATCGGACGCTCCCTCCGCTCGGCTCGGCTCCTCTCAGCTGTTCTCAGCGCTCTGAAATCCCGCCTTTTATCGGACGCTCCCTCCGCTCGGCTCGGCTCCTCTCAGCGCTCTGAAATCCCGCCTTTTATCGGACGCTCCCTCCGCTCGGCTCGGCTCCTCTCAGGCTAATCAAGTCCCACCTACTTCCAGCGGAAACTTCAGGGTCCTACCCCAGACTCGAATTGCAAGCGAGTCCGTAACCAAACAGGAATCTGGCAGAACTGAATTCCACCGGATTTTTATTCCTCTTCTATTTCGTTACCGCCCTAATTCAGAGCAGTAATGAAACGAAAATCACTGCCGTTAACTCTACATTACGTCTTCTGGTTCTCCTATCGTAATTTAACATTGTACTTACATTCCGATTATCCACTCACCTCATTACTTTAATTATCTCATCATATCCTTGTTCAAGTTATTTCTTCTCAATCAAAATAATTTAAGTCCTGAAAGTCTCTCTTCATTGAAGGTCGGAGGGTCAAGTTCCACTCCAGAGACTTGAGCACGTAATCTAGGCTGACACTTCAGTGCAGTACTGACAGAGTGCTGCACTGTCAGAGGTGCCACCTTTTGAATGAGACATTAAACCGAGGAACTGTCTGCCCTCTCAGGTGAACGTAAAATATCCCATGGCACTATTTCGAAGAAGAGCAGGGGAGTTCTCTCTGGTGTCCTGCTAATATTTATCCCTCATCCAACATCACTAAAAACAGATGATCTGGTCATTACCACAGTGCTGTTTGTGGGGCCTTGCTGTGCGCAAATTGGCTGCTGCGTTTCCTACATCACAACAATGACCACACTTCAAAGGTACTTCATTGGCTCTAAAGCGCTTTGGGACATCCTGAGATCGTGATAGGCACTGTATTAATACAATTTTTCCCATTGCTAATGGACGGTTCTAGACAAGAGACGCAGAGTGTGACCTTCTGCCACTACTATTCTGTGTCGATTTTTTTGGATTACAGCAGCTCTTGAGTTCCTGGCCTAAATAGGGGAGGGTTAATTCCACAACCCTAGCTCTTAGCAGATAGAGGCAATTACAAAGAGTTCGGGCTGGTGAATAAAGGCTACGATGTTGTAACTCCATCTCTGACCCATACTCCTTTCAGGCACGACTCCCCACTGGAAGCACGGGGTCGTGGAATTAGGACTAACGGCCTGCTTTAAGCAATAGGCACTGTGGCGGAGCTATTTTTTCTGCTTATGTCTTGCTGTCCCAGGCTCCCTGTCCTTATCGTACTTGTGGCTGTTCTGACTTCATTCTCATTGTTTTGGCTTAGATTTGTTTGTTCCCCCTTCCTTTCCAGTTTGCATGTCATGATGCTAGATTCCTTTTCATTCTTAGCGTGGTGCCTGCTGTCATAACCTTTCCAATTCCTTGCTCCATGTTGTGCATTTGCTCTCACTATTGCGACTGTCGTCACCCTTGCCTTGGCTTCTTTCTTATAAATTAAAGCTCACTCTCCCCATTTCTCTCCCTCATCTACTTTGCAGTTTTCAATTCTCTTTCACTCTCCTGGCTTACCCAACTTTAACTTCTCTTTTGGAAATAGTATCATAGAATAGAATCATAGAATCGTTACAGCACAGAAGGAGACCATTCGGCCCATTGAGCCTGTGTCGGCTCTTTGTAAGAGCAATCCAGTTAATCCCATTCCCCTGCTCTTTCCCCGTAGCCCTGCAAATTTTTTCTCTTCAAATATTTATCCAATTCCTTTCTAAAAGCCACGATTGAATCTGCATTCACCACCCTTTCAGGCAGCGCATTCCAGATCATAACTACTTGCTGCGTAAAAAAGTTTCTCCTCACATCGCCTTTGGTTCCTTTGCCAATCACCTTAAATCTGTGTCCTCTGGTTCTTGACCCTTCTGCCAATGGGAGCAGTTTCTCTTTATTTACTTTATCTAAACCAGTCATGATTTTAAACACTTCTATCAAATCTCCTCTCAAACTTCTCTGCCCTAAGGAGAACAACCCCAGCTTCTCCAGTCTATCCACATAATTGAAGTCCCTCATCCGTGGAACCATTCTAGTAAATCTTTTCTGCACCCTCTCTAAAGCCTTCACATCCTTCCTAAAGTGTGGTGCCCAGAATTGGACACAATACTCCAGTTGTGGGCGAATCAGTGTTTTATAAAGGTTCAACATAACTCCCTTGCTTTTGTACTCTATGCTTCTATTTATAAAGCCCAGGATCCCGTATGCTTTTTTAACTGCTTCCTCAACCTGCCCTGCCACCTTCAAAGATTTGTGCAAATATGCTCCCAGGTCTCTCTGTTCCTGCACCCGCTTTAGAATTGTTTGTTTATATTGCTTCTCCTCGTTCTTCCTGCCAAATGTATCACTTCGCAATTCTCTGCATTAAATTTCATCTGCCAAGTGTCCGCCCATTCCACCAACCTGTCTATATCCTCTTGAAGTCTATTACTATCCTCCTCACTGTTTACTACACTTCCAAGTTTTGTGTCATCTGCAAATTTGGAAATTGTGCCCTGTACACCCAAGTCCAAGTCATTACTATATATCAAGAAAAGCAGTGGTCCTAATACCGAACCTGGGGAACACCACTGTACACCTCCCTCCAGTCCAAAAAACAACCGTTCGCCACCATTCTTTTTTTCCTGTCACTTAGCCAATTTTGTATCCATGCTGCCACTGCCCCTTTTATTCCATGGGCTTCAATTTTGCTGACAAGCCTATTATGTGGCACTTTATCAAATGCCTTTTGAAATTCCATCTACACCACATCAACCGCATTGCCCTCATCAACCCTCTCTGTTACCTCATCAAAAACTCAATCAAGTTAGTTGAACACAATTTGCCTTTAACAAATCCATGCTGGCATTCCTTAATTAATCCAGACTTGTCCAAGTGACTATTAATTTTGTCCCAGGTTATCATTTCTAAAAGCTTCCCCACCACCAAGGTTAAACTGACTGGCCTGTAGATGCCAGGTATATCCTTACACCCTTTTTTGAACAAGGGTATAACATTTGTGATTCTTCAGTTCTCTGGCACCACACCCATATCTAGGGATGATTGGAAGATTATGGCCAGCACCTCTGCAATTTCCACCCTTACTTCCCTCAGCAACCTAGGATGCAGCCCATCTGGATTGGGTGACTTATCTACTTTGAGCATAGCCAGCCTTTCTAGTACCTTCTCTTTATTAATTTTCACCCCATCCAGTATCTCAACTACCTCCCTTTTTACTGTGACTTTGGCAGCATCTTCTTCTTTGGTAAAGACAGATGCAAAGTATTCATTTAGTACCTCAGGCATGCCCTCTGCCTCCATGTGTAGATCTCATTTTTGGTTCCCTAATCAGCCCCACCCCTCCTCTTACTACCCGTTTACTATTTATATACCTATAGAAGACTTTTGGATTCCATTTTATGTTAGCCACCAGTCTATTCTCATATTTCCTCTTTGTCCCTCTTATTTCCTTTTTCACTTCTCCTCTGTACTTTCTATATTCAGCCTGGTTCTCACTTGTATTATTAACCTGACATCTGTTTTTCTGCTTCATCTTACTCTCTATCTCTTTCGACATCCAGGGAGCTCTGGCTTTAGTTGCCCTACCTTTCCCCTTCGTGAGAATGTACCTAGACTGTACCCAAACCATTGCTTCTTTAAAGGCCGCCCATTGTTCGATTACAGTTTTGCCTGCCAATTGATTTCAATTTACGTGGGCCAGTTCCATTCTCAACCCACTGAAATTGGCTCTCCTCCAATTAAGTATTTTTACTCTAGGTTGCTCTTTGTCCTTTTCCATAGTTTCTAGAAATAGTTTCCAGTTGGAGCCCATCAATATGCCGGCTAGCTTTCAATGCCTGCAACCACTGACCAATATGAAATGGACCTTATATCCACCATCAACCAAAACCTCTACCCCTCAATGGCTTTCATGATCTGGAGTGGTCCTCGAAGATTTTGATCAAATATGGCAGATAATCCTACTTACAAGTCAATGACAGGAGGTTGACATTCGTCTGATGTAATTCTCTGCCAAAAAGTCCAATGCACGAAGCAGCAAATTTCAGCGAATTGCACAGGAATATTAATTTGCTGTTCTACGCTTCCATTTGAATGTTAAATCTTGGCATTCAGAAAACTTTGCATGTCTGTGCATCCATTTAAGTGCTTTAATCATGAAGCTATTCAGCAAATCCCCAGCAGCAGTATATCATTTTCACAACATCATACTCGATGAATACCCACAGATGCCTACAAATTGTTTTTACTAAAATATTTGCACAAAAAAAAAATCGCTGAAGATTAAACGAACACTAGCCATTGATTTTTTGTTAAATATAGTATGCAAAATTAGAAGTTTCTCGCATGTTCTAAGCTCCAAGCAAAAGTACACAATGCTGTATGCTCAGTATTGAAATCATGAATAATTAGATCAAAGATTATATGTGTGGATAAAGATTTTGTATTTAATAGTCATGTCTGCATCTCAAATTCTGCATAATGGTAATGAATGAGAAGTGATTTGATAATTTGGAATTCTATGCTTCAATCTGGTGTGTATTTATTCAGCTTCAATTATACTGGTACCTGACCAGTTCCAGCTGTTTCTTTCCCCTCACCCCCCACCCCCCACCTCTTGCTATATTTGCTATTCAGATTATGGATACAAAGATCGAAGCTCTGAGGAGTACGTGAAGCAAACAAACAAGAAGGTAGAGAAACAGCATTGTATATCACCAAGGCTTTTTCTTCGACAGCACCTCCCAACACCCCGACCTCCACCACTTAGAAGGACAAGGGCAGCAGGCGCATGGGAACACCATCATCTCCAAGTTCCAATCCAAGTCACACACACCATCCCAACTTGGAAATATATCGGCAGTTCCTTCATCGTCGCTGGGTCAAAATCCTGGAACTCCCTTCCTAACAGCACTGTGGGAGAACCTTCACCACACGGACTGCAGTGGTTCAAGAAGAAGGCTCACCACCACCTTCTCAAGGGCAACTAGGGATGGGCAATAAACCTTGGCCTTGCTAGTGATGCTCTTATCACAAAAAAGAATTAAAAAGAAATGCTCATTCCATCGCTATTTCTTGGCAATAATGAATGAAGCATGGCTAGGAAACAGCAGAATACACCTTAAGTGCCAAAGATCTTTTTATATCTTGTTTTCTTCATTGATTCCTTTTCGTTTTTACCAGGCTTAAGTTGATTATAAGTGTCATTACAACAACCACCACAACCACCACAACCTGCATTTATATAGCGCCTTTAATGTTGCAAAAAGTCCCGAGACGTCACAGGAAAGTTATCAAACAAAATTTGACACTGAGCCACAGAAGGAGCATTCAGGATAGGAAAAGGCAAAAAAGGGAAGATTATGTCAGATATCGAGAACTCAATACTGCAGCAAGCCTAGAGGAGTATAGTAAGTACAGGGGTGAGATTAAAAAGGAAATTAGGAAAGCAAAGAGGGGGCATGAAAACAATATTGGCACGTAAAATCAAGGAAAACCCAAAAATATTTTATAAATACATAAAGAGCAAGAGGATATTAAGGAAAGAGTAGGGCCGATTAGAGATCAAAAAGGTAACCTGTGTGCGGAGGTGGAAGGCATGGGTATGGTTCTTAATGAATACTTTGCGTCTGTCTTCACAAAAGAGGGGGACAATACAGACATTGTAGTTAAGGAGGATGAGTGTGAAATATTGGATGGGATAAACATAGTGAGAGAGGAAATATTAAGGGGTTTAGCATCTTTGAAAGTAGATAAATCGCCAGGCCCGGATGAAATGTATCCCAGGCTGTTAAGAGAAGCAAGGGAGGAAATAGCAGAGGCTCTGACCATCATTTTCCAATCCTCTCTGACTATAGGTGTGTTTCTGGAAGACTGGAGGACTGCTAATGTTGTACTGTTGTTTAAGAAGGGAGAAAGGGATAGACCAAGTAATAACAGGCCAGTCAGCCTAACCTCAGTGGTGGGCAAATTATTGGAAAAAATTCTGAGGGGGCAGTATTAATCGTCATTTAGAAAGGCACAGATTAATCAAGGACAGTCAGCATGGACTTATTAAGGGAAGGTCGTGTCTGACTAACTTGATTGAATTTTTTGAGGAGGTAACCAGGAGGGTCGATGAGGGTAGCACATTTGATGTAATCTACATGGATTTTAGCAAGGCTTTTGACAAGGTCCCACATGGCAGACTGGTCAGAAAAGTAAAAGCCCGTGGGATCCAAGGGAAAGTGGCAAGTTGGATCCAAAATTTGCTCAGTGGCAGGAAGCAAAAGGTAATGGTCGACGAGTGTTTCTGTGACTGGAAGGCTATTTCAGGGGGGTTCCGCAGGACTCAGTACTAGGTCTCTTGCTTTTGTGGTATATATTAATGATTTAGACTTAAATGTAGGGGGCGATTAAGAAGTTTCCAGGTGATACAAAAATTGTCCTTGTGGTTGATAGTGAGGAAAGAAGCTGTAGTCTGCATGAAGATATCAATGGACTGGTCAGGTGGGAGAAAAGTGGCAAATGGAATTCAATCTGGAGAAATGTGAGATAATGCATTTGGGGAGGGCAAACAAGGCAAGAGAATACACAATAAATGGTATATTATGAAAAGTGTGGAGGAACGGAGGGAACCTTGGAGTGCATGTCCACAGATCCCTGAAGGTAGCAGGACAGGTAGATAAGGTGATAAGAAGGCATATGGGATACTTTCTTTAATTAGCCGAGGCATAGAATATAAGAGCAGGGAGGTTATGCTAGAACTGTATAAAATACTAGTTAGGCCACAGCTTGAGTACTGCGTACAGTTCTGGTCACCACATTATAGGAAAAATGTGATTGCACTAGAGAGGGTACAGAGGAGATTTACGAGGATGTTTCCAGGTCTGAAGAATTTTAGCTATGAGGAAAGATTGGATAGGCCGGCATTATTTTCTTTGGAACAAAGGTGGCTGAGGGGAGATTTAATTGAGGTGTACAAAATTATGAGGGGCCTAGATAGAGTGGATAGGAAGAACCTATTTCCCTTAGCAGAGAGGTCAATAACAATGGGGCATAGATTCAAAGTGATTGGTAGAAAGATTAGAGGGGAGTTGAGGAGAATTTTTTTTCACCCAGAGGGTGGTGGGGGTCTGGAACTCACTGCCTGAGAGGGTGGAAGAGGTAGAAACCCTCATCGCATTTAAAAGATACTTGGATATGCACTCGAAGTGCCGTAACCTCCAAGGTCAAGGATCAAGAGCTGGAAAGTGGGATTAGGCCGGCTAGCTCTTTTTCGGCCGGCACAGGCATGATGGGCCAAATGGCCTCCTTCTGTGCCATAAATTTCTATGATTCTATGATTCTAAGGAGATAGTAGGACAGGTGGCCTAAAGCTTGGTCAAAGAGGTGGGTTTTAAGGTGTGTCTTAAAGGAGGAGAGATATAGAGAGGTGGACTAGTATAGGGAGGGGCTTCCAGAGCTTAGAGCCTAGGCCACCAATGGTGGACTGGTTAAAATCGGGGACGCTCAAGAGGCCAGAATTGGAGAAGCGCAAAGATCATGGAGGGTTGTAGGGCCGGAGGAGGTCATAGAGATAGGGAGGGGGCAAGGCCATAAAGGGTTTTGAAAACAAGGATGAGAATTTTAAACGGTGAGAATGATACAGTCCTGCCCACAGTCTTCTCAAAAAGCTACAATCAATACTGCTCTGCGATCAGTTCATCGGAACAAATGTAATGTGTTAAAATGAACACTGGGAGTTTCCTTCCTCAAAATTTGGAATATTCCATTCTCGCAAGGTATCTCACCAAACATCCAACCAATAAAATCAGTTAAAAAAAATAAATTCAGGTCATATTCTGAAAAACCTGATCTGAGTCAAAAAGGAGGTCCAACTTCTACAATTGGCCTCAACGCCACTGGCCTGAACAGGAGAAAATGAGCAGGAGGTTTGCTCCTGATAATATCCAGTGACCCAAGCTGGACGCACACAGGTGAGGAGATGATCAGCCTTATCTGATGCCTCACACAGTTGAATATATTGCCATTATTCATTGTCTAGGCTTATTGGAAGGCAAATAGCACCCATGGAACTTTACCCCAATCTTCAGGAGAGAAATAGAGGGAAAATTTACAAAATGTGCATGAAAGAAGCTTTATACATTACAGATTGGTATGTGGGCATATGCCCCATTGACAATTTCTATTTTAACCTTATTTCAAAAGCCATTACATTATTGAGGATTTCTGATGACATTGTGGACTAAGAAAGAAAAATGTCACCATTAACCAACACCCCAGAACACACTCACATAATTTTTTAATCCCTTCCAATCGAACTAGCATTTTTTTTTTGAATTTGCAAACTGCTTTTGTTTGGAATTTCCCTTTGCATCTTTTATTTCAGCTGATTTCTCTTCATCGCCACTAACCACTGACATTATGGTCAACTATTGCCATGCTGCTTCCTATTGTGCAACTGTGAGGTGATTATTTTTAGTTACCAGAAGATTTATATAGGGGGCCGGATTTTGCTCCGTAAATAACGACGAGGCTAAGCGGGCTCACCATTATTTCCATGCATCTGGTGCAGCAACTTCCGGCGATCGCACAGACGCAGTCAATCACACGCGGAAATCTGGAAGTTACTCTACCTGCTGCCCTGCTCCTCCGTAAGCTTCGCAAGAACTGCATCTCGCCGGCTGACTCACCGTTAAAATAAATGCAACAGTGTGCAGTTCCCCTGCTCCCCTGATGGAAATGAAGTAATCTCGCCAAAAAAAAAGGTACGTCAAGTTTTTTTTTAAGTATAAGCAAACTTTTAACGGGTGTGATAAGTCTTAATGACTGCCGAACAACCTCTCTGGCACTGAAAATTTACTTTTACAAGTATGCAGTCTCACAATTTAATTGTTCAGATTTTAACTGTTGGACATTTAAAAAAAATTTCATTTTTTTCTTTACTTTCTCTTTCTGTCTCTTTTATCTCTGTCTCTTAATTCAATATTTCTTACCTACTCTTTATTTCACTTTCTGTACCCGATTTGACATTGAATTTACTATACTAACTTACACTTCCTGGTTCTGACTCTGCGTGGGTTATTAATATGCTTCAATCTGATGGGTTAAGGGGATAGACAGTTGCTTGCCCCGTTCACACAGGTCCCAGATGCCCGAGAGAGGGCGCTGCGTTGGATTGAGGGCCCCATGAGAGGAACTTGCCGTGCAAAAGCCCATGAAAAGTCTACGGGCAAGTGCGGAGGCCGTTCGTTCGCCGCTCAGTGCAAAATCCAGCCCATGACGTATGTTTATTATTACTGAGTTATGCTGCCCCTGCAACCCATGCACAAGTTTTCTTTTGATGTTCATTGTGGCTTTGCTGGTGTGCCCCCAGCTCACCCAGGTGCCACTGTAATTGTCTTTTATATATAAAAATGTCTTCATCAACTGGCCTTGGGCAATGCCAAGGGCGATTTACTAGTCATATAATAGCACTCTAATTAAATGCAAGTCTGCAAGTTTCCTAAACTCTTAATGTGTTCAAATAGTTTATTGAAAGAAAAATCTTTATCTCCCCTTCATAACTCCAGAGTAAACAGTAATATTAATTTTGGCCACATTTTTGGGGTGTCTTCAACTCTCAGTGTATTCCTGTACATAAGTGCCAGAAGTACCGAGTGGATGATCCATCTCGGCCCCCTCCCGATATCCCCACGATCACAGAAGCCAATCTACAGCCAATTCGATTCACTCCACGTGATATCAAGAAACGGCTGAGTGCACTGGATACAGCAAAGGTTATGGGCCCCGACAGCATCCCGGCTGTAGTGCTGAAGACTTGTGCTCAAGAAGCAGCCGCGCTTCGAGCCAAACTGTTCCAGCACAGCTACAATATTGGCATTTAACCGACAATGTGGAAAATTGCCCAGGTATGTCCTGTCCACAAAAAGCAGGACAAATCCAATCCGGACAATTACCACCCCATCAGCCTACTCTCAATCATCAGCAAAGTGATGGAAGGTATCGTCGACAGTGCTATCAAGCGGCACTTACTCACCAATAACCTGCTCTCTGATGCTCGGTTTGGGTTCCGCCAGGACCACTCAGCTCCAGACCTCATTACAGCTTTGGTCCAAACATGGACAAAAGAGCTGAATTCCAGAGGTGAGGTGAGAGTGACTGCCCTTGCCATCAAGGCAGCATTTGACCGAGTGTAGCACCAAGGAGCCTAGTAAAATTGAAGTCAATGGGAATTGGGGGAAAACTCTCCAGTAGCTGGAGTCATACCTAGCACAAAGGAAGATGGTAGTAGTTGTTGGAGGCCAATCATCTCAGCTCAAGGATATTGCTGCAGGAGTTCCTCAGGGCAGTGTCCTAGGCCCAACCATCTTCAGCTGCTTCATTAATGACCTTCCCTCCATCATAAGGTCAGAAATGGGGATGTTCACTGATGATTGCACAGTGTTCAGTTCCATTCGCAACTCCTCAGATAATGAAGCAGTCCGTGCCCGCATGCAGCAAGTCCTGGACAACATTAAGGCTTGGGCTGATAAGTGGCAAGTAACATTCGCGCCAGACAAGTGCCAGGCAATGACCATCTCCAACACGAGAGAGCCTAACCACCTCCCCTTGGCATTCAACGGCATTACCATCACCAAATCACCCACCATCAATATCCTGGGGGTCACCATTGACCAGAAACTTAATTGGACCAGCCATATAAATACTGTGGCTACAAGAGCAGGTCAGAGGCTGGGTATTCTGCGGTGAGTGACTCACCTCCTGACTCCCCAAAGCCTTTCCAACATCTACAAGGCACAAGTCAGGAGTGTGATGGAATACTCTCCACTTGCTTGGATGAGTGCAGTTCCAACAACACTCAAGAAGCTCAACACCATCCAGGACAGAGCAGCCCGCTTGATTGGCACCCCATCCACCACCCTAAACATTCATTCCCTTCACCACTGGCGCACTGTGGCTGCAGTGTGTACCATCCACAGGATGCACTGCCGCAACTCGCCAAGGCTTCTTCGACAGCACCTCCCAAACCCACGACCTCTACCACCTAGAAGGACAAGGGCAGCAGGCACATGGTAACAACACCCCTCCAAGTCACACACCATCCCGACTTGGAAATATATCACCGTTCCTTCATCGTCGCTGGGTCAAAATCCTGAAACTCCCTTCCTAACAGCACTGTGGGAGAACCTTCACCACACAGACTGCAGCGGTTCAAGAAGGCGGCTCACCACCACCTTCTCAAGGGCAATTAGGGATGGGCAATAAATGCTGGCCTTGCCAGCGACGCCCACATCCCATGAACAAATTAAAAAAAACATAACACCTTCCAAAAAACATACGCTGTAAAATATGGATGTTGGTTTTTTTTGAAAAACAGACTTGTGGACTTCTGAGTCTAGAAATTGCCGTGAACCGATATTGTCAATAAAAACTTAGCTTGTTTGGTATGGCATTCCTCTGTCCCTTACCTCCATAAATAGCAGACAGAGTATTATCATGCAAACGTGTTAAGCATCCATCCACAAGTTCATCAACTTCTAGGCTATGGTGACCTTCTGGTGAGGGTGTTTGTTCCTTTTATCCCCCTTGATTTTTGGTTTCATTGGTGTTTCCAAAATAATTGCAACTTCAAAATATTTTGTTCAGTAGAATCTTTGCATTTTAACCCAAAAACTGAATTACGACTCTAATTAGCTTTTAAAGGCCAATTACATTACAGTTACTTGCTTGAGATCACGACCTGCTTAGAGCAATGCGGAACAAGCAGACCCAAGTTATACTGCCAGTCCTACATTGATCTCCAACAAGGGAATGCGGGCGCTCTGCACACAAGTGGAAATAAATGTGCACAGAGCTGTATTCACCTGCTTCTGAATGCCGTACAAAGTTTGGTATTAGCCAAAAGGAATAGGGCGGTTGACTTTTGTTGACTTGAAAGAAAGGTTAAAAATGAGGAGGGTGAATTTCCACAGTGGGTGCTCCTGCTCATCTGCCATAACCATGGCGGTAGAGCCACGGAAACCCCAGATGAATAGCATTTACGCCCTTCCTCTGAGGTTTCCACGGCTCTTCCACCGAAAGAAAGATTTACATTTATACAACACCTTTCACAATCTCAGGACATTCCAAGGCGTTTTACAGCCAATGAAGTACTTTTTGAAGTGTAGTCAATGTTGTAATGTCGAAAATGTGGCAGCTGATTTGCGCACAGCAAGGTCTCGCAATCAGCAATGTAATAATGACCAGACGATCTGTTTTTTTGTGATTTTGGTTGGGGATAAATGCTGGCCAGGACACCAGGGAGAACTCCCCTGCTCCTCTTTGAAGTATTGCTGTGGGTTCCTTTACGTCCACCTGAGAGGGTAGACAGGGCCTCGGTTTAACGTCTTATCTGAAAGACAGCATCTCCGACGGTGCAGCACTCCCTCAGTACTGCAGTGGTGTATCAGCCTCAATTATGTGCTTACAATGCTGGAGTGGGAATGAACCCACGACTTTCTGACTCAGAGGTGAGAGTACTACCCACTGAGCCAAGGCTGACACTCTGACAACGAAGTGATGGTGTATAAACAGGAGAACTTCCACAGAAATTTAACCCCAATTTCCTTTTTTTACGTCCCCATTGATCCATTGCACCCTCCTCAAGATGTTCTCGGACTGCTTGCTAAAATTTGAAATGATGTCAGTTCATGACTTATACTGCACACTCTGAATCAATGCAAAACCATTTCATATCATAGAATTGAAACAGGCCATTCGGCCCAACAGGTCCCTGCCGGTGTTTATGCTCCACAAGAGCCTACTCCCTCCCCTCTTCATCTCACCCCATCAACATATCCTTCTATTCCTTTCTCCCTCATGTGTTTATCTAGCTTCCCCTTAAATATATCTATGTTAGTCACCTCAACTACTCCTTGTGGTATCGAGTTCCACATTCTAACCACTCTCCTGAATTCCCTATTGGATTTATTAGTGACTATTTTATATTTGTGGCCTCTAGTTCTGGTCTCTCCCGTAAGTGGAAATGTCTACTCTACATCTACCCTATCAAACCCTTTCATAATCTTAAAGAACTCTATCAGGTCACCCTCAGTCTTCTCTTTTCTAGAGAAAAGAGCCCCAGCCTGATAGGGATAACCTCTTAGTTCTGGTATCATCCTAGTAAACCTTTTTTGCACCTTCTCCAGTGCCCCCTTTCTATAATATGGAGACGAGAACTGTTCATAATATTCCAAGTGTGGTCTAAGCAAGGTTCTATACAAGTTTAACATAACCATTGTTTTTCAACTCTATCCCTCTAGAAATTAACCCCAATGCTTTGTTTGCTTTTTTTATGGCCTTTGTTTGCTTTTATGGCCTATATCAGAGCCAGGTGTGTCCTTAACCAGTCTTTCAAATGCCTTGTCTCAAAAAAAATTGCCTCGCAAAGGAAATCAGAGACATCACATGACAACTCCAATCAAAAACAAAGACCTGCTTAAAAATTAAACACTCCATTACAGATAAAATCCTTCAAGAAGTTAGTCGCAAAATTAACCAGCTCATCAAATTGATTGAGCAAATTAGCATCAAGCTTTCAGGTGCTGACTATCATGTAAATGAGGATGAGTGACACACATCACAGCTTTTTGTTTTTCAATCTTCCTTCGCTATTAAAAAAAATAATTTTAAGACAAATATTTGTTGCACAATATGAAGGGTTTTGATAGAGTAGATAGGGAGAAACTGTTCCCACTGGCAGGAGGGTCAGTAACCAGCGAACTCAGATTTAAGATAATTGGCTAAAAGAACCAGAGGGAAGATGGAGAAATTATTATTACGCAGCGAGTTGTTGTGATCTGGAATGCACTGCCTGAAAGGGTGGTGGAAGCAGATTCAATAATAACAAAAGGGATTTGGATAAATATTTGAAAAGGAAAAAAATTGCAGGGCTATGGGGAAAGAGCAGGGGAATGGGACTAATTGGATAGCTCTTTCAAAGAGCCAGCACAGGCACATTGGGCCGAATGGCCTCCTTCTATGATTCTAATATTAAACTCATGAACCTGGCTATTATATAGCTGGTCTTGAAATTCAGTTTTGTTAGCTATAGGGATATTTTCTTTATCTTATTTCTTTCCAGTTTTCCCTCTCCTCTCCTGAAGGCACCGGCTCTCATCAGTGTACAATTCCAAAGGCAGAATCCAGTACTACACCCAAATGGTCATTCTTCACATATGAACCTATACAACGAGGCTCAATTGGCAATTCAACTGTGAAAGGCATCAAAAACAAGCCCATCCTGTCATCTCCGAGCATACACAAGTCAGTGGCCACTGGATACAGATCAGACGCTGGACGCCTGGCTGATTTCCCATCCCCCCACCCCCCACTAATAAAGGAATGCTGAGGCCAATTGAATCAATCAAAACATTGCCAGAACTGAAATTAGCCAATGCAGCGCCAACTGGGAATCTGGGACTTCTATGGCCTATACGACACTGAGTATTTTTTAAATTATTAAATCCATCTCTTTTAAGTGTTTTATTTCACAGGACATCATTTTAAAAAATAACACACACACAAAAACCAATTGCGTTTGATTGCACAGTGTCAATTAAACCTACAATGCAGATCAATGATATCCTAAAGGCATTTTGTTTAAACTGGATAATGATCAATTAAATTATTAGTAAATATCCTGAAGGAATTCTCTGCATAATTCAATTTGTTAAATTGTACAGAATAGGAGACTGTCAAAGATAAATTGAAAACATATATATTGTCGGTGATTCTGCCTTGTAATGTGTACAAGTGATACAGCTTTGGGAGCACAGGCAAGCCTAAAACCAAAGGAGCAACATCTATCCCCACCATCAGTTATTTTATATGGATTGACAAATAAATTGAAAAGTGTAACCTTTTTCATAAATAATCATTATACCGAGCAAGACATTTATACTAACCATTATAAATCATTGGTTAGACCTCAGCTGGAGTATTGTGCCCAATTCTGGGCACCACACTTTAGGAAGGATGTCAAGGCCTTGGAGAGGGTGCTGTGGAGATTTACTTGAATGATAGCAGGGATGAGGGACTTCTTAGTTATGTGGAGAGACTGGAGAAGCTGGGATTGTTCTCCTTAAAGCAAAAAAGGTTAAGGGGAGATTTAATTGAGGTGTTCAAAAATATTAGGGGTCTTGATAGAGTAAATAGGGAGAAACTGTTTCCACTGGGAGGAGGGTTGGTAAACAGAGGACACAGATTTAAGGTAAGTGGAAAAAATTACAGAGGGGAGATGAGAATTTTATTTACGCAGTCAGTAGTTATGATCTAGAAAGCACTGCCTGAAAGGATGGTGGAAGCAGATTCATTGGTAACTTTGAAAAGGGAATTTGGTACATACTTGAAAAGGAAAAATTTGCAGGGCTACGGGGACTAATTGGATAGCTCTTTCAAAGAGCCGGCACAAGCACAATGGGCCGAATGGCCTCCTTCCATGCTGAATGATTCCAAGAACCTTTAAACAAAGCGAAAAAAGGAATCAAAGACAGTATTTCTTGTTAGTTTTTCTGATTTAAAAGCACCCATGAATGTCCAGAGAAACTTGAATCAGAGATTTACAAGTAGTTGTTGATTGACAGAGATTGTCTAGTTGACATCAGGTTGTGCCTATCTACAACAGTTAGACCTTGCAGCCTTCAAGTGGCAGCTTGACTCAGTTGGTAGCACTCATGCCTGAGTCACAAGTTTGTAAGTTCAAGCTCCACTGCATAATCCAGCACATCTAAACCAACACTTCAGGCAGTACTGAGGGAGTGCTGCATTGTTGGAAGTGCCATCTTTCAAATGTTACTTGCCTTTCATGTGGACATAAAAGATCCCATGGCACTATTTGAAGTATAGCAGGAAGTTCTCACGGTATCCTAGCCAAAATTTCTCCCTCAGTTTACCTGAGGATGTGATTAGGTATTATACATTAGCTTAAGTCCTTTCTTTCTCAAAGAGAAATAGCTTTCCAGTGAGAAAAAAAGACTCTTGGGGAAGGACGTACTATCCGTGGCTAACTAAGGAAGTTAAAGATAGTATCAAATTGAAATAAAAAGCATACAATTCCACAAAGATTAGTGTCAGATCAGAAGATTGGTCAGAATATAAAAAACAGCAAAGAATGACTAAAAGAATAATGAGGGAGAAATTAGAGTACGCGAGAAAGCTAGCTAGAAATATAAAAACAAATAGTAAGAGTTTCTACAGGTATTTAAAAAGGAAAAGAGTAAGTAAAGTGAGCGTTGGTCCTCTAGAGAGTGAGTCTGGGGAATTAATAATGGAGAATAAGGAAATGGTGGATGAATTGAACAGATATTTTGCATCCATCTTCACTGTAGAGGATACAAATAACATGCCAGAAATAATTGTGAATCAAGAGGTGAAAGGGAGGGAGGAACTTAAAACATTTACAATCACCAGGGAAAGGGTTTTGAAAAAATTATTAGAACTAAAAGCTGACAAGTCCCCAGGTCCTGATGGACTTTATCCTAGGGTCTTAAAAGAAGTGGCTGCAGAGATAGTAGATGCATTTGTATCAATTTTCCAAAATTCCCTAGATTCTGGAAGGGTCCCATCAGATTGGAAAATAGTGAATGTAACTCCTCTATTCAAGAAAGGAGGGAGACAGAAAACAGGAAACTGTCCAGGGCCCCAAACACTATTTCCAGGTGAAACAGCGATTTACTTGTACTTCTTCCCAACTGTATTTGCTGCTCACGATGTAGTCTCCTCCACATTGGGGAGATCAAACGCAGATTGGGTGGTCGCTTGGCTGAACATTTCTGTTCAGTCCACCTGCTACTTTAATTTTCCATCCCACTCTCACTCTGACCTCTCTATCCTTGGCCTCCTATTCTGTTCCAATCAAACTCAACTCAAGCTCAAGGAACAGCACCTCATCTTTCTACCAAGCACTTTACAGCTTTTCCAGACTTAACATTGAGTTTAGCAACTTCAGACCTTAACCACCACTCCCATTTTCTCTTGGGTAGCAGGTGCTGGTAATGGAGGACGGCTGCACCAGAGCCACTGGGAGTGGAGGAGGTGTGGGCTGGTGGTTTGGGTGGGGATCCTCTATCAGTACACGGCCGGTGGGATGGTCTGCAGTCCTGGGGTCCACTCACCTTTCTCCGCCATGTTCCCAGGCCACAGGAGCTTTCTCCTCTTTGCCAGATTTTCCATACTTCCCTCCTCCTCTGCTATTCTGCTGTAACCACTTGCACCTCCTGTGGACGCATCTTTTGTTTCTGTAGCTGTCTCACTATAACCTCCTATTGCCTTGCACCATCGTCAGTTGTGTCAATTAATCACTCCTGCCCTCCACCCTATCACAGTTCTCTCCCTTTGGTTCTTTACATGCCCCCTTTTAACCCAGGCTCTGTAATCGTTTAAAAGTTGTTCATCTTGTAACATCTTCCAGTTCTGATGAAAGGGTCATTGAGCTGAAATATTAACTCTGTTTCTCTCTCCACAGATACTGCCTGACCTGCTGGGTGTTCCCAGCATTTCCTGTTCTTATATCAGATTTCCAGCAGCCACTGTATTTTGCTTTTGTTTTATGTAAAATAATGGAATTGATTATCCGGCATAAACTGAAATCTCATCTGTACAACAATAATCTAACTAACAGCAGTCGGCATAGATTCAGTAGGTTATTCTGCTGATAAATTGGGCCAGTGGGCCGATGAATGGCAGATGGAGTTTAATTTAGATAAATGTGAGGTGATGCATTTTGGTAGATCGAATCGGGCCAGGACCTACTCCGGGGAGAGTTGTAGAACAAAGAGATCTAGGAGTACAGGTTCATAGCTCCTTGAAAGTGGAGTCACAGGCGGATAGGGTGGTGAAGAAGGCATTCAGCTTGCTTGGTTTCATTGGTCAGAACATTGAATACAGGAGTTGAGATGTCTTGTTGAAGTTGTACAAGACATTAGTAAGGCCACACTTGGAATACTGTGTACAGTTCTGGTCACCCTATTATAGAAAGGATATTATTAAACTAGAAAGAGTGCAGAAAAGATTTACTAGGATGCTACCGGGACTTGATGGTTTGACTTATAGGGAGAGGTTGGATAGACTGAGACTTTTTTCCCTGGAGAGTAGGAGGTTAAGGGGTGATCTTATAGAAGTCTATAAAATAATGAGGGGCATAGATAAGGTAGATAGTCAAAATCTTTTCCCAAAGGTAGGGGAGTCTATAACGAGGGGGCATAGATTTAAGGTGAGAGGGGAGAGATACAAAAGGGTCCAGAGGGGCAATTTTTTCACTCAAAGGGTGGTGAGTGTCTGGAACGAGCTGCCAGAGGCAGTAGTAGGGGCGGGTACAATTTTGTCTTTTAAAAAGTATTTGGACAGTTACATGGGTAAGATGGGTATAGAGGGATATGGGCCAAGTGCAGGCAATTGGGACTAGCTTAGTGGTATCAACAGGGCGACATGGACATGTTGGGCCGAAGGGCCTGTTTCCATGTTGTAAACTTCTATGATTCTCTGATATATCTGCAGAACCGGCCGACACAGGGTCCGGAGACAAAAGTTTTAAAGCTCTCAGGCTAGGAGAAACAGAACACTCCGACATCCGAACACTGGCTAAATTTTAAAATGTTAGCGCAAAGCCAAACGTCCTCTCTGCTAATAATAAAAAATATGAAGAGGTTTGAGGCCACTTCCTGGAGTTGCAAGACCTCTCGCCCAAATGCGATTGGGGTGACTGCACCAAATTATACAACATAACTTCATTGATGCGAATCCGAATCCACTTTGCATCAACATAAACTGTGTAATAAAACTGTCCTTCAGAAATCCATTAGTAGTAAAATGACATTATATTTGCTTCCAGTAATAAATAAATCAATGAACAATTGCTCACTCTGTATTCCATTGGTAAGTGCTGAATGTGGTTTTAAAAGGCTTCGAGTCTTCACATCTGGATGATCATGTGAGAAAACAGCAGGGATGTTGAGCGCTCAGCATGGATTCTCCTCTATCCTCCACTTTAATATCATCTGTCATCTAAAAATTACAACCCACCTGCCTTACACCAGTATGTGGGGACTTTCAAATAGCATTTACCGACTGTTAGCAAAAAAAAATGGATTTGACGAAAGACGCTAGGACAGACCCTACCATCCGACACAGTCTGATCCAAAGAAAGGGCCATGCAGTAAAAACACTGACCAGAGACTAAAAATCCTTCATGCAGATAATCCTAAAATGGATTAGAGCAATTGAACTACGCCTCCAGTAGCTAATTTGCGTGTGTGTGAATGAGAACGAGTGCCACATATCCCAGCTTTTAGCTTTCTGTTCCTTCCCTGCTGGAATAGTTTAATTGCAGATTTAAAGCAAGTTCTAACGTTAATGAGTCTCAAGAGTAGCGTTAATAATGTTCAAATGGACTGCTTTCTATACTTTTATCACGGAAAGGTTATGGCTTTTAGGATAGAAGCAGAAAATGCAGGAAATATACAGCAGATCCATCAGCGTGTGAAAGACAAAAGACTGGTTAATATTTTGGGTGTGGGAATTTCATCAGAACTCTACGTTAACTTGTCTTTTCCCTTTCAGATGCGGACTGACCTATATTTTCTGTTTTTATTTCCTTTGCAGTTTTTTTCTTGTAATCGTTTTTTGGCTTTTATTGGTGTTTTTCATTGCACGTTATTGCCAGTTTTCCATAGAATTCACAGCACAGAAACAGGTCATTCGGTCCAACTGGTCTATGCCTTTGTTTATGCTCCACACCAGCTTCCTCCCACCCATCTTCATCTAACCCTATCAACATATCTTACTATTCCTTCCTCCCCCATGTGTTTCTCTAGCTTCCTCATAAATGCATCTATGCTATTCACCTCAACTATTCCTTGTGGGAGCGAGTTCCACATTCTAACCACTCTCTGGGTAAAGAAGTTTCTCCTGAATTCACTATTGGATTTATTAGTGACTATCTTATAATTATGGCCCCCAGTTCTGGTCTCCCCCACAAGCGGAAACATCTTCTCTACATCTATCCTATCAAACCTCTTCATAATTTTAAAGACATCTATTAGGTCACTCCTCAGCCTTCCCTTTTCTGGAGAAAAGAGCCCCAGCCTGTTCAGTCTTTTCCTGATAAGTATAAGCTTTCTCCTATTTCCACTATTTTTCTAACAGCATACAACAAGAGCGAATTGTCCTCCAGTGCTTTAACTACTGGTGGTGGAATTTAAGTGAGTGGGGATCAGGAATTTGCACGGCTAGTGGTCCCACCCTGAAAATTCACTGCACGTGTATTTCCCTTGGGCTATACGTCCATGCCAATCATTCCCACTCCAAATCGTTTGCAGCATGCTAATGAAGGCTTTTAGCAGACCCACTTGGATTTCTAATGTTTGAGTGGAGGTCCCTCCCAGCACTAACTCTTTCTAGTACAATAATGCATTAAGGGGAAGCTGCTTGGAGTCTCAATTTAAAAGGACAGAATGAAGGCAATTTAATTTTTGTTCTTATTTTCCAGTAAATAATACCTTTGGTGTACAAATTAAAGGTAATGGCCTGGAAATTGGATCACACTGCGCCCGTTTGACAGGCATAAAACAGGTGCCTAAGGGTCCAATGTGGCTGGCAGCATGCGCGTGTTCATTCCAGGTGGGAAGTGCACCGACTGCCATATTGGTAAAGGCTGCTCCATAGACGTCAATGGCACGCACCTGAATCAGACGTTAGGCCCTTTGCATATGTAAATAGGGCACCTAACGCCTGTTCCACATCCCCTTTGCAAAATTGGATCGCGCATGACCGCAGCATGGCCCTGCTGACTGTGGTCCATTTCTTCAGGAGCTTGACAGCCAAATTTGCAGAGCTTAAAGGACCGCTGGAGGCTGCCATTGGAAAGGTACTTACGTTATTGTGGACCCGGGAGGAGCAGGGGTGATTCTTGCAGCTCCACATTAAATCTGTGGGCCGCTGCCGACTCCCGCTTACCCCATCCCACCCCTCCACCCGCCACTCCCTGACTCTCGTAGACCTCGTCTGAGCCGGCCAATCTTGCTCCATACCCGCCCCCCCCGCGACCGGTGAGCTCTCTTTGGGGCTGTGACTGATGCCTATAGCTCACCGGTAATAAGCAAATGAGGACTTCGGAACAATTTGCTGTGGTCCGTCGCCAGCCTCATTAGACAGCATGCGCAGTACCAGGATCGTGCCCCCATTCAGGCGCGATCCAATTTCTAGGCAAATGTGTCCAGTTTTCGTTCTTTTAAAACTTGTTCTCAGGTGATCCCTAGATGTCCTAAGATGTTGGTAGCAGATCTTGTTCTTGAGTAATTGTGCTAGCTGGACCGCCTCAGAAGCATTAAGAGCCAACCATGTGGAGTCACATGTAAATCAGACTGGGTAGGGTGACAGGGTGTCTCCCCTAAAGGATATTAATGAAACACTTGGGTTTTAATGACAATCCAGGGGCTTTCATGGTCATTTTTCCTGGTACCAGCCAATAAGTGATCAGATGTTGTTCAATTCAATTTTCCAACTTGCCAAGGTGAGATTTGAACTCATGAGTCTAAGTTGCTAATCTAGGACCATAACTGCTAGAGTACCACGCCCATAATGTTGGGTGTGTTTTTCCTGTGTCTCATAGATCAGACCATGGAGGAAACATTTATATAATGAGAAAAGCAATTAAATTATTGTCAGCAACATCACAAGAGAAACACAGAAACTCTTTCCAAAAATTTCTGCAGATCTTTAACGGTAATGTAAAGTGCCTCCCAAATACCAACATTTGTTCCATTTGAGGGCTGGTCACTGAATCGAACTGGAAACTACACCAAATTCAGTACACTTGGACAAGAGTGCTTCATGCCTTACGTGTTACAAGATGAAATAAGGCACAGCAGGGAGATCAGGAGGGGCAATCCACCATGATGTTATCAACCATGGCTGTCAGCCATGGCTCAGTGGTGGCACACTTGCCTCTGAATCAGAAGATCATGGGTTCAAGCCCCATTCCAGAGATTTGAGCACATAATCCCAGCTGGCACTCCAGTGCAGTACTGAAGGGGTGCTGCACTATCGGAGGTGCTGTCTTTCGAATGAGACATTAAACCGAGGCCCCATCTGCCCTCTCAGGTTGACATTAAAGATCCCATGGCACTATTCAAGGCAGAGGAGTTCTGCTTGGCGTCCTGGCCAATATTTATCCTTCAACCAACACACCTAAAACAGATTATCTGGTCATTTATCACATTGCTATTTGAGGGATCTTGCTGTGCACAAATTGGCTGCCGTGTTTCCTACATTACAACAGTGACCACTTCAAAAGTATTTAATTGGCTGTAAAGCATTCAAGACGTCCTGAGGTTGCGCCATAGAAATGCAAGTCTTTCCTACTTATAGCTGTAGGACTTGGCACACCACCTGACAATAGCCACGGGAAACTGGCTCCAAAAGCTTCAGCTCAGCAAAGAGCCAGTTGGTGAGCTGTGCCATCTGCTGCAAGGACACCTGAAGCCAACTTGGCACCGTGAGTGGCAGGCAAGATTACCCACAAGTTCAACTATTTTTGGCTTCCCTTCCTTCCAGCCTAGCGTAGGCACTGTCTGCACTATCTGCTAACATGCTGCCCACAGTTATCTGAAACAACTGACTGATGCATTGGTCAAAATGGCCAGTTATTTCCCTTCTTTTCCTACTGACTGGCAGCAGGAGTTACATAGAATTTACAGCACAGAAACCGGACATTCAGCCCAACTGGCCTATGCTGGTGTTTATGCTCCAAACGAGCCTCCGACTGCTCTAATTCATCTAACTCTATTGGTATATCCTTCTATTCCATTCTCCCTCATGTGTTTATCTCACTTCCCCTTAAATGCATCAATGTTATTCGCCTCAACTACTCAATATGGTAGCAAGTTCCAAATTCTAACCACGCTTAAGGTAAAGAAATTTCTCCTGAATTCCTTATAGGATTTATTAATGACTATCTTATATTTATGACTCCTAGTTTTGGACTCCCCCACAAATGGAAACATCTTCTCTGCATCTACCCTACTGAACCCCTTTATAATTTTAAAGCCCTCAATTAGGTCACCTCTCAACTTCTTTTCCAGAGAAAAGGAGTGTGGCACGATTGCCCACTTTACCACAGTGCTGCATTTCCCAAAGTAAAAGGGAGACCTTGATGGCAACAGCAGGTTCCCACTCCTCGTCTGCCACCACTGCTTGCTCCTCCTCATCGGTGCACTGTGGCTAATTTGGTGCTGCCTCCTCAATCTCACTAACTGCTTCCTCTGGAATGCGAATAGCTACACTGAGATTGCAAGTGTTGGTGAGAGAAACGCATGGTACTGTGAGGTAATGTCTTGTCCTGGTCCACTGGCAGGCTACAATGACAGAAACATGACTAATGTTATAGATTTGTCTCCAACAGAACTTGTGTTACAAGATACTAACTTTGCATGTCGTCTGCATCTTGTGTGTGCCCCTGTGCTGGGGTAAATGAGAAGGGGGGCAAGACATAGAAGCCGGATGTTACAAGCCCATAGCTATGGACAGGACCTGTGCTTTCACCATCTCTTACTCCTTTGTTGGCTCCACCTCCATCCAGTCTAACGTTGGCATATTCCTGCCAACTACACTGCCTGCTGTCCTCTGGGGGGACATAGAGCTTTGGGAATCTACTGAGGTTGTGAAAGGCACTATAGAAATTCTTTCTTTCTTATAACTGACACCTGACAATGACCATGGTCACTTTGACTAACCGATAGCCTATCTCCCACCACTGCTGTTACCTGCTGAGCTTATGACTGTCCTACTGGTCCTACTGGTTTTTCAGCTTTATTTTGCTAGTGTGTTTCCTGGCCAGAAATTTGCTCTCCTGGGCCGTCGCCCATTTCTCCGCCGCTTCTGGAACTTATAGTGACCTCCAACTTAGCCATCGTTTTTCTGCCCCACGGTCAATTCTGTGCACTTCCTGGCTCTTCATTCCCATGGAAATATCTCCAGCAGTGTGTCCTCCGATACTCTACCATTCAAATAGCTTCTAGACTCACTTGCCCTCTACACCTGTTTCCGAACCTAACATCTGTAACACCTAACTCCATCCTATCTACATCAACTTTATCCCACCACCGGACATCTGACTTTAACTTTAGATTCCCTCCTATTGTCTCTTTATTCCCTGGTTATTACCAGGACATATCCATCCCAATCTTGAAATGTGACCACGCCTATGTAACTTTAGTTACCCTGTATCCACTCGCGGGCACTTTTTGGCTGCCACTCCGAACCTGAGCCCATCGCCTCTATTTCCCCTTTCTTCACCTTTTTTCTTCTTTTCTCTTTACCACTCCTAAGCTCTGCCTTCCTGTCATCATGCCTCCTTTCATTTCTCCCCTCTTGGATACTCTACCCCCCCGCCAAATCCCAACCCAACCCTTCAGCACTCCTCGACCTTCCTACTCTCCTCCCTTTCCCTAGCCCACCAAGCCAAACTTCTCCCACAGTTCACCCCTGCCCTCGCCCTGAACTCACATCTTTCTCTAGTTTCTCCCTTCATGGCCTCTCTGAGCTCATCTTGACCATGAGACCAACGTCCTGCTCCCTCGACCCTATTCTCACCAAACTGCTGACCATCCAACTTCCCTTCCAGGCCCCCATGGTAGCTGATATTGTTAACGGTTCTTACTCCTCAGATATTGTCTCCCTCCCCTTCAAATCTGCCACCATCACACCCCTCCTCAAAAAACCCACCCTTAACTACTCTGTCCTTGCAAACTGTCACCCCATCTCCAACCTCCCTTTCCTCTCCAAAGTCCTTGAATGTGTTGTTGCCCCCCAAATCTGTGCCCATCTTTCCCGCCAGACAAGTGCCAGGCAATGACCATCTCCAACAAGAGAGAGTCTAACCACCTCCCCTTGACATTCAAAGCATTACCATCGCCGAATCCCCCACCATCAACATCCTGGGGGTCACCATTGGCCAGAAACTTAACTGGACCAGCCTCATAAATAGTGTGGCTACAAGAGCAGGTCAGAGGCTGGGTATTCTGCGGCGAGTGACTCACCTCCTGACTCCCCAAAGCCTTGCCATCATCTACAAGGCACAAGTGTGATGGAATACTCTCCACTTGCCTGGATGAGTGCAGCTCCAATAACACTCAAGAAGCTCGACACCATCCAGGACAAAGCAGCCCACTTGATTGGCACCCCATCCACCACCCTAAACATTCACTCCCTTCACCACCGACGTACTGTGGCTGCAGTGTGTACCATCCACAGGATGCACTGCAGTAACTCACCAAAGCTTCTTCGACAGCATCTCCCAAACCCACGACCACTACCACCTAGAAGGACAAGGGCAGCAGGCACATGGGAACAACACCACCTGCATGTTCCCCTCCAAGTCACACAGCATCCTGGCTTGGAAATATATCGCCGTTCCTTCATCATCGCTGGGTCAAAATCCTGGAACTGCCTACCTAACAGCAATGTGGGAGAACTTTCACCAAACGGACCGCAGCGGTTCAAGGCGGCGGCTCACCACCACCTTCTCAAGGGCAATTAGGGATGGGCAATAAATGCCGGCCTCGCCAGCGACGCCCACATCCCATGAATGATGGAAAGCAGTTGTAATGCGTGTCCTATGGGTATGCATGGCCAGAAACCTGATGCTCTTATAGGCTAGTACCTCCAATCAGGTTTCCACCCCTGCCACAGTAATGAAACGGCCCTTATAAAAGTCACAAATGACATCCAATGTGATGTGACCATGGTAAACTATCCGTCCTCATCCTTCTCAACCTGTCTGCAGCCTTTGACATGGTTGACCACACCGTCCTCCTCCAACGCCTCTCCTCCGTCGTCCCGCTGGGTGGGACTGCGCTCACCTGATTCCATTCTTATCTATCCAATCGTAGCTAGAGAGTCACCTGCAATGGCTTCTCTTCCCACTCCCGCACCTTTACTTCTGGAGTCCCCCAAGGATCTATCTTTCACCCTCCACCCCCACCATTTCGACATCTACATGCTGCCCCTCAGCTACATCATCCGATAATTCAATGTCAGATTCCACATATACTGACGACATCCAGCTCTACCTCACCACAACCTCTCTTGACCTCTCCACTGTCTCTCATCTGTCACATTGCTTGTCCGACATCCAGTGCTGGATGAGCAAAAATTTCCTCAAACTAAATATTGGGAAGACCGAAGACATTACCTTTGGCTTCCGCCGCAAACTCCGTTCCCTAGCCACTGACTCCAGCCCTCTCCCTGGCCACTGTCTGAGGCTGAATCAGACCATTCACAACTTTGGCATCCTATTTGAACCTGAGATAAGCTTCCGACCACATATCTGCTCCATCACCAAGGCCGCCTATTTCCACCTCCGTAACATCACCCCTGCCTCAGCTCGTATGCTGCTGAAACCTTCATCCATGCCTTTGTTACCTCTAGACTGGACTGTTCCAATGCTTTCCTGGCTGGCCTCCCATCTTCCACCATCCATAAACTTGAGCTCGTCCTAAACTCTGCTGCCTGTATCCTAACTCGCACCAAGTCCCATTCTCCCATTATGAATCTTTGCAACTCTCTACCCCAGAGGGTTGTGGCTGCTCAGTCTTTGAGTATATTCAAGACTGAGATCGATAGATTTTTAGACACTAAGGGAATCAAGGGATAAGGGGATGGGGCAGGAAAATGGAGTTGAGGTAGAAGATCAGCCATGATCTTATTGAATGGCAGAGCAGGCTCAAGGAGCCGTATGGCCTACTCCTGCTCCTATTTCTTATGTTCTTTTGTTTTTATGTTCTCATCACCTCTATGCTCACTGACCTGCATTGGCTCCCGGTCCAGGAACATCTCAATTTTAAAATTCTCATCTTTGTTTACAAATCCCTCCATGGCCTCGCCCCTCCCAATCTATGTAACCTCCTCCAGCTCTACAACATTCCGAGATCTCTGCGCTCCTCCAATTCTTGCATCTTGCTCATCCCTGACTTTAATCGCTTCACCATTGGCGGCCATGCCTTCAAATGCCTAGGCCCTAAACTCTGGAATTCCCTCCCTAAACCTCTCCAGCTCGCTACCTCTCTCTACTCCTTTAAGACGCTCCTTAAAATCTTCCTCTTTGATCAAGCTTTTGGTCATCTGTCCTAATATCTCCTTATGCGGCTCGGTGTCAAATTTTGTTTGATAACACTCCTGTGAAGCGCCTTGGGACATTTTACTACGTTAAAGGCGCTATATAAATGCATATTGTTGTTGTGGTGGTGGTGGTGGTGGTGTTGGTAGTAGTAGTAAACTGACTCCGAAAACTTCAGTTCAGCAAAGAGCCAGTTGGTAAGCTGTGCCATCTGCTGCAAGGACACCTGAAGCCAACTTGGCACCATGAGTGGCAGGCACGATTACCCACACGTTCAACTATTTTTGGCTTCCCCTCCTTCCAATCTAGCATAACCTTTTTTTTGAAAGACAAAGAGGGTGCCCTAGTGTGGAAAGCAGTTGTAATGCGTGTCCTATGGGTATGCATGCCCAGAAACCTGATGCTCTTATAGGCTAGGTTGTCCAAGGTGGCTTCCATCAGGGGAGTTATTTCCTCAGAGGGCTTGGTCTTTCTGAGCCTTCCTCCTGCTCAGTTCTATTTGCATTGGGTATCATGCAAGCAGATAAGTTGAAGACGCTATTAGTTGAAGGAGCATATCCACAGTGACAGACATGTGCCAATACTGCAGGCTACACTGGGTGCCATTAATTGATCATGCGTCATGCAGCTTGGTTGTGTTACAGTGCTTTGATGTGTGAAGCCCTTTGAAGCTATGAGTGCGCAAAGACTTGATATTGAAAGTAATCGTGGACTCTATGTGTATATATGGTCAGCAATGAAAGAGCTGTAAGGTGTGTGAAAACCTAGCATGAGCCAGCAGTAAATGTACAATAGGTTGCCTGGCAACACTTTCGGTCATGCACCTGGTAAATGAAACCTGAGCATAATCTTATCTTGGCAGCTTTCTTAATGAAGGATTTTGGACTTTTCAATATAAAACCAAAATACCAGTTTTACGGAAACCAAAAGAATTGGCTAGAAACCTGGATTAATTACCCAAATCTGACTGTTTAAGGTGGCCTTCAGGGAAGGTCGGACACCTTAGAAAAGTCTTATTCAGCAGGCTGTCTAGAAGGTTAAAGGTAAAAAAGCTGTGAGGCCCTGGAAGTCTGTGAGATGTGGCGGTGAACATCAGATGCTGAGGTATCAACTTCTTTTGAAGCATGGGAAAGTACTAGAAGCTTGCTTTGCACCAGCATGAAGGATATAAAACCAGCCATTTTGGTAAGTTCGAGGAGACAGTCCACTTGACCAACCAGAGATGGTCCAGGAGACAGACCAGTAGAGCCCCAAGAAGGATGTCAACGGAGAATTAACCCCCCAGTCTCCCGAATCAGGAGACTTTGACCATTCTGAGTTTCGCGCTGTGCTAACTGAATTAAGGGTTGTTTGAATCTCTATCTGTAAAACTTGTTGCATTTTAATGTTAATGAAACCAATAGTTAGAAAAATAATAAACCTTGGTTGATTCTTGCCTCTGATTACTCTAAAGATTTAAGAGAGTTGAAATAAACACCTTACGTTAAAATGTGCTATCTTTTTCCTCGCCCGTTGCCAGATCTTGTAGGTCATACAGTGTTCAGTCTAGCCATCACCTTCTGCCAGGCATGTGGCCCTACTATCCTCTTCACACCCAGCTCATCCAAAAGCACATCCACTTCACCAGCCACCAAACAGAGAGTTCGGGTGATGTACCACTGCATCACTAGCCTTGATTTCCTGCCTCCACATTTATGATGTCAGCCATTGGGTATTGCTGGCTCCTTTTTTTTTCTGAACTCCAAACGGCCTATCCAAAGCCTCAAATATGCCTTTAGAAATATTTACAGTCTTTTAAAAGGCTATCACAATTTTTGCCCCTATATGCAGCCACTTATGTTTAAGTAGCAATATCCCTTTAAATTTGACAAAAGGTGATATCAAACTCCCTTCCCCCTTCTCCCAGCAACTTCCAAGCATAAGGCCCAACCTGGACGGAGAGTTCACTTACATTATTATAATTAGGCTGACCCCGGTAGCTCCAGGGGGGCCCAGAGGTTAGCCATCTTCCAATTGGGCTAGCATATCTTCTGTGACACCTGCCTCCCATCAGGTCCACAACGCATACCCACACCCCCCATGAATTGGCACTAGGGGGTTGAAATTTGTCCCGGGGGGTAGCGCTAAACAGACAGTATCGCATCGGCCGCCTGTTATCCGCCCCATCTGATATTCAATTCTATTGAAGTCACTGGTACCGACAATTGAGCCGGGGGGGTATAAAGGGGGGCAGAAACGTTATACTCCAAGATCTCTAGGATAAAATACAATTTGTCGGTCCTAGCCTGAATAATAGAGGATAACGCTGCCATCCATATCAGTAAACGATGTCTCCTTTCTCCCCCCCCACCCCTCCAATACCGTCTTACTCTCCCCATTTTTTGTTACATCTTTTTAAATTGAAAACAGCCAGCCAATCACTTTGCAGATGTAATTAAAACTAATTAGGCAGACTTCAGTGTAACTGCATGCTTTCTTCTGCCCTGCACAACCTAATTATCTTTTCAGCTGGTGGGGTACTTTCCCATTAAATCTACCTCTGCTGTCTGAATCGACATAACGTGATTGTTAAAGCTTTAAAAAAAACTTTATAATGGGCTTATCCTGGAATTTACTTATTAAGGGACGTTTTTAATCATCCCCAGCTACTTTAAAAATTAATAAGGTAACTTATAATTGTGGATGGTTCGCTGATTGATTGATCACCATTTTGTCTTGTTTCAGAAAAGCTGAGGCATCTAAATTTGATATGGCAGATTGGAGCCAGGCATTCGCTTCCTCTTGCAACACTTGCATGAACCAGCTCCAGATCACAGAGAGAAGCTCTAGTCTGATACATATCTGAAGCTGTTTGCCTGCGATCAAACATTTAAAGTAAAAGTATTTTTGAGACCCCCTGCAGATAGGGACTTCACGTTGTAAATTCCTGATGAAGCAGCCCACCCGAAAAACTAAGCTTTCTTTCTCTTTCCGATGCTTATTGACTTTCATGCTGTTTCTTTCCCTTTCCATGGGGGCAGGGTGAGGGGGAAGAAATTCCCTCGGTTTACTGTTTGTAGATGCATTTGATAGAGTCATGTTTTAGGTGGTAGCCGTGGCACACTGGTAGTTCTCTTGCCTTTGAGTTAGAAGGTTGTGAATTCACATCCCACTCCAGAGACTTGAACACAAAATCTAAGCTGAACCTTCAGTGCAATACTGAGGGAGTGCTGCACTGTTGGAGGTGCTGTCTTTTGGACGAGACATTAAACCGAGGCCCCGTCTACCCTCTCGGGTGAATGTAAAAGATCCTGCAACATTTTTGAAGACGAGCAGGAGGGTTCTCTCTGGTGTCCTGGCCAATATTTATCCCTCAACCAACATCACTAAAACAGATTATCTGGTCATTATCACATTGCTATTTGTGGGACCTTGCTGTGCGCAAATTGGCTGCAATGTTTCCCCACATTACAACAGTGACTACACTTCAAAAAGTACATCATTGGCCGTAAAGCACTTGAGATCGTCAAAGATGCTATATAAACACAAGTCTTTCTTTTCTTTTTATGATTTCATTATAAATAACGAACAGAAGAAATCTCCCCCCGTGTCTTTTGAAATTGAGTCTTGCAAACATTTCCCCTCCGCAGACAGCATTGACACTCACATCCCGATAAACAGAATACCAATCAAATGGGACACGAAGGGCACTAGAATATTTTTGAAGGGGCAGAACCATAAAAATTAAAATGGAAAATACTTGGTCCCCAATGTAATTGTGACTTAATATATTTCCCAGTAATCCATTAATACCCTTACAGTATTAATCTCACAATGTCAGATACCTTCAGGTTTCACATCACTACCATCTTTATTACCCTTTCACATTAGTTGTGGTATCTCTAACACGCTCAGTGAACCTGCTGGGAGGATTTTTTTTTATATTAATACACAAACTAATTTTCACCTTTATTTCTACAGGGTTTTCAAACTGGCAAGCAATTTCTTGAAGCTAGAGTCAACTCCTGCATCATCATCCTCTATGATATTTTCATCTAAAGATATTCCCAAATATTTTCTTTGGAGTGCCAATATTAGTGTCAAGATTTCATCCACCATCACTGCTGAAAATTTACAATAAAATGAGCACCATATATGCACACTCACAATCGGGCAAGACAGAACCCAAAGCAGAAATGATCATAATACATTCTTATAAAAGAATGTCATGTGAAGTATAGCTCGAATACTTATCAATAAATCTTTATTTACAATATACGCCACAGCCTTCCTCTGTATGAGGACTGTAGTATGATTGCTGCGCATATATAAAGGCACTTCATTTAAACAGTCTCAGCATCGGGATACTTTATTGATTTTTTTTACAAAAAGGCCACAGATACCAGTAAAGTTGAAAAAAGTAGAATAGGAGACAATATAAATCAACAATTAGTGATAATTACTTATTAATTATTATTAGTGTAACCAGAGGACACAGATTTAAGGTAATTGGCAAAAGAAGCAGGGGGGAGATGAGGTCAATATTTTTTGCGCAGCGAGTTGTTATGATCTGGAATGCACTCTCTGAGAGGGTGGTGGAAGCAGATTCAATTGAAACTTTCAAAGAGAATTGGATAAATACATTAAGAGGAAAAATTTGCAGGGTGCGGGGAAAGAGCAGGGGAGTGGGACTAATTGGATAGATCTTTCAAAGAGCCGGCACAGGCACGATGGGCCAAATGGCCTCCTTCTGTGCTGCATCGTTCTATGATTCTATGATTCTATAAGTGACACTCAGCGTAAGTTTTAAAAACCTTAAGAATTTAGAAATAAGGAAAGCAAGGAATTTTCAAAGAAAGAAAGAGAGTGAGCACAGAAGTGATTACAAGCATTAAACGGAGGGGGTAGATGAGAAGAGAAGGGTGAGGGGTTTTAAACAAGATCGTTTTTTTAAAAACTGCAAATGCTGGAAATCTGAATCAAAGACAGAAAATGATGCAAACACACAGCAGGTCACTCAATACCTGCAGAGAGAAAAAAGGCAGGTTCGTGTTTCAGGCAGTGTCCTTCAGAACTGAACACTGAATGAAAACAAGAGATAATAGAATCAGAAAAAGGCATGTGAAAAGCACAACCAAATAACAGGCTGAAATCACAAAATGGTAAATTAACAAAAAGCAGGAGATTGTTAGATAAGAAATTAGAGTGGGAGGGGAAGGATCCAGTTGTCGTGGTCCATGTAGGTACCAACGACATAGGTAGGACTAAGAAAAAGGTTCTGCTGGGAGAGTTTGAGCAGCAAGGGACGAAATTAAAAAAGCAGAACCACAAAGGTAATAATCTCTGGATTATTACCTGAGCCACGAGCAAATTGGCATAGGGTCAATAGGATCAGGGAGATGAATGTGTGGCTCAAAGATTGGTGTGAGAGAAGTGGGTTTCGATTCATGGGGCACTGGAACCAGTACTGGGGAAAGAGAGAGCTGTTTCGTTGGGACGGACTACACCTGAACCATGCTGGGACTAGAGTTCTAGCGAATCGAATAGCTAGGGAGGTAGATAGGGCTTTAAACTAATTAAGTGGGGGGGATCCCGGTGGAAAGAAATCTAGATGGTAAAGAGAAAAGACAAAGAAGCAGTGCAGGAAAGTGATTGGGGTAAGGATAACCAGATTGTGTCAGGAAGGGACAGGGTGCACAAACAAAAGACAACAAATAGGGTCCGGGTAAGAAAAAAGAAGGTAATAAGACAAATCCGGCCACAGTACAAAAAAATATTAAGATGTCTAAAAATGTTAAAAATACATATCTAAAGGCACTGAATCTGAATGCATGAAGCATTCGTAATAAGGTAGATGAATTAACAGTGCAAAGAGATGTAAACAGATATGATACAATAGCAATTACAGAGACATGGCTGCAGGGTGACCAAGGCTGGGAGCTGAATATCCAAGGGTATTCGATATTTAGGAAGGACAGGCAAAAAGGAAAAGGAGGTGGGGTGGTGTTGTTAGTAAAGGATGAAATCAGAGCAATAGCGAGAACGGATATTGGCTCAGAAAATCAAGATTTAGAATCAGTCTGGGTGGAGTTAAGAAGCACCAAGGGGCAGAAAACATTGGTGGGAGTTGTCGATAGGCCTCCAACAGTAATGGTAATGTAGGGGATGGGATCAAACAGGAAATTAGAGATGCATGAAACAAGGGTACTACAGTAATCATGGGTGACTTTAATCTGATATAGACTGGCCAAACCAAATTAGCAATAATACTGTGGAGGATGAATACCTGGAATGTGTATGAGATGGTTTTTTTAGACCAGTACATTGAGGAGCCAACCAGGGAACAGGCTATCCCAGATTGGGTATTGTGCAATGGGAAGGGTTAATTAATAATCTTGTTGTGCGGGGTCCTTTAGGAAAGAGTGACCAGAACATAACAGAATTCTTCAATAAGATGGAAAGTGAAGTAGTCCAATCCGAAACTAGGGTCCTAAATCTAAACAAAGGAAACTACAAAGGTATGAGGAGTGAGCCCTTACCCAGTCTGGCCTATATGTGACTCCAGACCCACAGCAATGTGGTTGATTCTTAATTGCTCTCTGAAATGGACTAGCAAGCCACTCAGTTGTAAAATCTCGTTAAAAAAGTCAGAATAAGAATAAAACCGGAAGGACCACCTGGCATCGGACCACTAGACACCGGACACGACAAATGCAAACCAAGCCCAGTCGACCCTGCAAAGTCCTCCTCACTAAAATCTGGGAACTTGTGCCAAAATTGGGAGAGCTGTCCCACAGACTAGTCAAGAAACAGCCTGACATAGCCATACTCACAGAATCATACCTTTCAGCCAACATTCCAGACTCTTCCATCACCATCCCTGGGTACGTCCTGTCCCACCAGCAGGACGACCCTCCAAAGGTGGCGATACAGTGATATTCAGTCAGGAGGGAGTGGCCCTGGAAGTCCTCAACATTGATTCCGGACCCCATGAAATCTCATGGCATCAGGTCAAACATGGGCAAGGAAACTTCCTGCTGATTACCACCTACCATCCTCCCTCAGATGATGAATCAGTTCTCCTCCATGTTGAGCACCACTTGGAGGAAGCACTGAGGGTAGCAAGGGCACAGAACGTTCTCTGGGTGGGGGACTTAAATGTCCATCACCAAGAGTGGCTTGGTAGCACGACTACTGACCAAGCTGGCCGAGTCCTGAAGGACATGGCTGCCAGACTGGGCCTGCAGCAGGTAGTGAGCGAACCAATATGAGGGAAAAACCTACTTGACCTCGTCCTCACCAATCCACCTGTCGCAGAAGCATCTGTCCATGACAGTACTGGTAGGAGTGACCACCACACAGTCCTCGTGGAGACGAAGTCCCGTCTTCACACTGAGGACACCATCCAACATGTTGTGTGGCACGATCACCGTGCTAAATGGGATAGATTCAGAACAGATCCAGCAGCTCAAAATTGGGCATCCATGAGGCGCCATGGGCCATCAGCAGAATTGTATTCCAGCACAATCTGTAACCTCATGGCCCGGTATATTCCTCACTCTACCATTACCAACAAGCCAGGGGATCAACCCTGGTTCAATGAGGAGTGT
Organism: Heptranchias perlo; assembly: GCF_035084215.1. Taxonomy (NCBI): domain Eukaryota; kingdom Metazoa; phylum Chordata; class Chondrichthyes; order Hexanchiformes; family Hexanchidae; genus Heptranchias; species Heptranchias perlo. The sequence goes on along the minus strand of NC_090338.1, from coordinate 7,933,988 downwards.
GGAAAAGCATGCCAGGAGCAGCACAAGGCGTACCTAAAAATGAGGTGCAAACCTGGTGAAGCTACAACTCAGGACTACATGCAAGCTAAACAGCGGAAGCAACATGCTATAGACAGAGCTAAGTGATTCCACAAACAATGGATCAGATCAAAGCTCTGCAATCCTGCCACATCCAGTCGTGAATGGTGGTGGACGATCAAACAACTAACGGGAGGAGGAGGCTCTGTAAACATCCCCATCCTCAATGATGGCGGAGTCCAGCACGTGAGTGCAAGAGACAAGGCAGAAGTGTTTGCAACCATCTTCAGCCAGAAGTGCCGAGTGGATGATACATCGCGGCCTCCTCCCGATATCCCCACTATCACCGCAGCCAGTCCTCAGTGAATTCGATTCATTCCACGTGATATCAAGAAATGGCTGAGTACACTGGATATAGCAAAGGCAATGGGCCCCGACAACATCCCAGCTGTAGTGCTGAAGACTTGTGCTCCAGAACTAGCCGCACCTCTAGCCAAACTGTTCCAGTACAGCTACAACACTGGCATCTAACCGACAATGTGAAAAATTGCCCAGGTATGTCCTGTCCACAAAAAGCAGGACAAATCCAATCCGGCCAATTCCCGCCCCATCAGTCTACTCTCAATCATCAGCAAAGTGATGGAAGGTGTCGTCGACAGTGCTATCAAGCGGAACTTACTCGCCAATATCCTGCTCACCGATGCTCAGTTTGGGTTCCGCCAGGACCACTCGGCTCCACACCTCATTACAGCCTTGGTCCAAACATGGACAAAAGAGCTGAATTCCAGAGGTGAGGTGAGAGTGACTGCCCTTGACGTCAAGGCAGCATTTGACCGAGTGTGGCACCAAGGAGCCCTAGTAAAATTGAAGTCAATGGGAATCAGAGGGAAAAGTCTCCAGTGGCTGGAGTCATACATAGCACAAAGGAAGATGGGAGTGGTTGTTGGAGGCCAATCATCTCAGCCCTAGGACATCATTGCAGGAGTTCCTCAGGGCAGTATCCTAGGCCCAACCATCTTCAGCTGCTTTATCAATGACCTTCCTTCCATCAAAAGGTCAGAAATGGGGATGTTCGCTGATGATTGCACAGTGTTCAGTTCCATTCGCAACCCGTCAGCATGCAACAAGACCAGGAAAACATCCAGGATTGTGCTGATTAGTGGCAAGTAACATTCGTGCCAGACAATTGCCAGGCAATGACCATCTCCAACAAGAGAGAGTCTAACCACCTCCCCTTGACATTCAACGGCATTACCATCGCCGAATCCCCCACCATCAACATCCTGGGGGTCACCATTGACCAGAAACTTAACTGGACCAGCCATATAAATACTGTGACTACAAGAGCAGGTTAGAGGCTTGGTATTCTGTGACGAGTGACTCACCTCCTGACTCCCCAAAGCCTTTCCACCATCTACAAGGCAAAAGTCAGGAGTGTGATGGAATACTCTCCACTTGCCTGGATGAGTGCAGCTCCAATAACATTCAAGAAGATCGACACCATCCAGGACAAAGCAGCCCGCTTGCTTGGCACCCCATCCATCACCCTAAACAATCACTCCCTTCACCACCGGTGCACTGTGGCTGCAGTGTGTACCATCCACAGGATGCACTGCAGCAAATCGCCAAGGCTTCTTCCACCTCGAATAGATGGATATGGATTGGCTAACTTACAGAAAACAAAGAGTCGGGATAAAAGGGTCAATTTCAAAATGGCAATCTGTAACTAGTGGGGTGCCGCCGGGTTCATTGCTGGGGCCTCAACTATTTACAAAATATATCAATGACTCGGATGAAGGAACAGAGTGTCTTGTGGCCAAATTAACTGATGATACAAAGATAGGTGGAAAAGCAAGTTGTGATGAGGACACAAAGTGTCTGCAAAGGGATATTGACACGTTAAGCGAATGGGCGAAAATTTAGCAGATGGAATATAATGTGGGAAAATGTGAAGTCATCCACTTTGGGAGGAAAAATAAAAAAGCAAAATATTATTTGAATGGAGAAATATTACAAAATGCTGCGGTACAGAGGGTGTCCTCGTACATGAAACACAAAAAGTCAACATACAGGTGCAGCAGGTAATCTGGAAGGCAAACAGAATATTGGCCTTTATTTCTAGGGGGTTGGAGTATAAAAGCAGGGAAGTCATACTATAACTGTACAGGGTGCTGGTGAGACCACACCTGGAGTACTGCATACAGTTCTGGTGCCCTTATTTAAGGAAAGACATACTTGCATTGGAAGGAGTTCAGAGAAGGTTCACTCGGTCGATTCCGGGTATGGAAGGGTTGTATTATGAGGAAAGATTCAACAGGTTGGGTCTATACTCATTGGAGTTTAGAAGAATGAGAGGAGATCTTATTGAAACATACAAGATTCTGAGGGGACTCGATAGGGTAGATGCTGAGAGGATGTTACCCCTCATGAGGGAATCTAAAACTAGGGGGCATAGTCTCAGAATAAGGGCTCGCCTGTTTAAGACGGAAATGAGGAGGAATTTCTTCTCCCAGACAGTCGTGAATCTTTGGAATTCTTTACCCCAAAAAGCTGTGGAGGCTGAGTCATTGAATACATTCAAGGCTGAGTTAGACAAATTTTTGATCAGCAAGGGAGTCAAAGGATATGGGGAAAAGGCGGGAAAGTGGATTTGAGGTAAAAATCAGATCAGCCATGATCTCACTGAATGGCAGAGCAGGCTCGAGGGGACGAATGGCCTACTCCTGCTCCTATCTCTTATGCCATCTTATGGTCTTAGAAGGACAAGGGCAGCAGGTACATGGGAACAACACCACCTACACGTTCCCCTCCAAGTCACACACCATCGCGACTTAGAAATATATCGTCGTTCCTTCATCGTCACCGGGTCAAAATCCTGGAACTCACTTCCTAACAGCACTGTGGGAGAACCTTCACCACACAGACTGCAGCGGTTCAAGAAGGTGGCTCACCACCACCTTCTCAAGGGCAATTAGGGATGGGCAATAAATGCTGGCCTTGCCAGCAACACACATCCCATGAATGAAGAAGAAAAAATTTGGCTACGATAGATTGGGAATCTTCATTAAAAGGCATGATGGTGGATAGGCAATGGTTGCATTTAAGGAACGAATGCATGAATTGCAACAATTATGCATTCCTTTCTGGTGCAAAAACACAAAAGGAAATGCGACCCAACCATGGCTAACAAAAGAAATTCAGGATCGTATTAGATCCAAAGAGGAGTCATATAAAGTTGCCAGAAAAAGTAGCAAGCCTGAGGATTGGGAGCAATTTAGAATTCAGCAAAAAAGGACCAAGAGAGTGATTAAGAGGGCCAAAATGGATTATGAAAGTAAACTTGCAAGGAACATAAAAGTGGACTGTAAAAGCTTCTACAAGTATGTAAAAAGAAAAAGATTAGTGAAGACAAATGTAGGTCCCTTACAGTCAGAAACGGGAGAATTTATAATGGGGAACAAGAAAATTGCAGAGCAATTAAACAAATACTTTGGTTCTGTCTTGACAGAAGAGGACACAAATAACTTCCAAGAAATGCTAGGGAACTAAGGGACTAGAGAGAAGGAGGAATTAAAGGAAATTAGTATTCGTAAAAAAATAGTGCTGGAGAAATTAATGGGACTGAAAGCCAATAAATCCCCAGGACTTGATAATCTGCATCCCAGAGAAATAAAAGAGGTAGCCATGGAAATAGGATGCATTAGTTGTCATCTTCCAAAATTCTATAGATTATGGAACAGTTCCTGCAGATTGGAGGGTGGCAAATGTAACCCCACTATTTAAATAGGAGAGAGAAAACAGGGAACTATAGAGCGGTTAGCCTAACATCAGTAGTAGGGAAAATGCTAGAGTTTATTATGAAGGATGTGATAACAGGACACTTAGAAAATATCAACGGGATTAGACAAAGTCAACATGGATTTATGAAAGGGAAATCATGTTTGACAAACCTACTGGAGTTTTTTGAGGATGTAACTGGTAGAATAGATAAGGGAGAACCAGTGGATGTGGTGTATTTGGATTTTCAGAAGGCCTTTGATAAAGTCCCACGTAAGAGGTTATTGTGCTGATTTAAAGCACATGGGATTGGGGTTAATATACTGGCATGGATTGAAAATTGGTTAACAGACAGGAAACAGAGTGTAGGAATAAACAGGTCTTTTTCGGGGCAGCAGGCAGTGGCTAGTGAAGTACCGCAGGGATCAGTGCTTGGGCCCCAGTAACTCGCAACATATATCAATGATTTGGATGAGGGAACCAAATGTAATATATCCAAGTTTCTTGACGACACAAAACTCGGTGGGATCGTGTGTTGTGAGGAGGATACAAAGAGGCTTCAAAGCAATTTAGACAAGTTGAGTGAGTGGGCAAATACATGGCAGATGCAGAATAACGTGGATAAATGTGAAGCTTTCCACTTCGGAAGGAAAAACAGAAAGACAGGTTATTATTTAAATGGTGATAGATTGGGGAATGTTGATGTACAAAGAGACCTGGGTGTCCTTGTACATCAGTCACTGAAAGCCAACATGCGGGTGCAGCAAGCAGTTAGTAAGGCAAATGGTATGTTGGCCTTCATTGCAAGAGGATTTGAGTACAGGAGCAAAGATGTCTTACTGCAGTTATACAGGGCCTTGTTGAGACCACACCTGGAGTATTGTGTGCTGTTTTGGTCACCTTACCTAAGAAAGGATATACTTGCCATAGAGGGAGTGCAGCGAAGGTTCACCAGACTGATCCCTGGGATGGCAGGACTGTCGTATGAGGAGAGATTGAGTCGACTCGGCCTGTATTCACTCGAGTTTAGAAGAATGAGAGGGGATCTCATTGAAACATATAAAATTCTGACAGGGCTAGATAGACTGGATGCAAAGAGGATGTTTCCCCTGGCTGGGGGGTCCAGAACGAGGGGTCACAGTCTCAGGATATGAGGTAGGACATTTAGGACTGAGATGAGGAGAAATTTCTTCACTTATAGGGTGGTGAACCTGTGGAATTCTCTACCACAGAAGGCTGTGGAGGCCAAGTCACTGAATATATTTAAGAATGAGGTAGATAAATTTCTAGACACAAAAGGCATCAAGGGATATGGGGAGAGAGCGGGAATATGGTATTGAGATAGAGGATCAGCCATGATCATATTGAATGGCGGAGCAGGCTCAAAGGGCCAAATGGCCTACTCCAGCTCCCATTTTCTATGTTTCTATGTTTAAGATAAGAAATTCTCAATGGACAGATGTTACACAATAAGGGCTTAGAGGATTAAATTATGAGGACAGGTTGCATAAACTTGGCTTGTTTCCTCACTGAGGGGTGATCTGATTGAGGTGTTTAAAATGTTAAAAAGATTTGATAGGATCGGTACAGAGGAATTATTTCCTCTGGTGGGGGAATCAAAAACAAGGGGACATAATCTAAATTTAGAGCCAGGCCATTGAGGAGCGAAATTAGGAAGCACTTTTTCATGCCAAGAGTCGAAATTTGGAACTCTCCCCCGAAAAGGTGGTGGATAGTGAGGGTCAATTGGAGCTTTCCGGACTGAGATCAATAATTTTTTGTTAGATAAGGGTATCAAGGGATATGGAGCAAAGGCGGGTAAATTGAGTTTTGGTGGCGATCAGCCATGATCTAATTGAATGGCAGAGCAGGCTCGAGGAGCTGAATGGTCTACTCCTGTTCCTAATGTTCCTCATAGAACTTTTATAATTGCAGTATCTGTTACTTGCTTATGTTTTCCTTCCTCCCCTTCCCTCCCTCCCCCTCCTCCTGCATTTTTCCAATTCTATTAAAGCGCTGGTTATCTCTCGGTCTTCAGTTCCGAAGAAGGACACTGTGTAAAACGCTGACCTGTATTTGTTCGCCCTGTAGATCCTGACTGGCCAGCTGTGCGTTTCCAGCATTTTATTGGTTTTGTAGTTCAAAAAATAAAATGCAATCTGGCAACTGCTCTGATAAGGAACATTCTAGTAGAAATAAGTGGTATCTTAAGATGAGGAGAAATTTCTTCACTCAGAGGGTTGCAAATCTTTGGCATTCTCCACCCCAGAGGGCTGTGGATGCTCAGTCATTGAGTATATTCAAGGCTGAGAGCAATAGATTTTTGAACTCTAAGGGAATTAAGGAATATGGAGATCAGGCGAGAAAGTGGAGTTGAGGTTGAAGGTCAGCCATGATCTTATTGAAAGACGGAGCAGGCTTGGGGGACCGTATGGCTCCTATTTCTTATGTTCTTATGTTAAACAAGGTAGTAATGGTACCAACCCAAGCACTCCAAGAAGATCTATCACCTATCATAATTACAGAGAAATAGCATTAATGCAAATATTCTGTTGATATCTGTTTAAGTAAAGAGAGCTGCCGATATCAGTGGGACTTCAAGTACCGGTGCCAACACTGTCTGGGGCTCAATTAACATCAGTGGAGAGAGAGTCAGTGCTTTGACATGAACTATATCTGTTAATATAGTTGCTTCAACACAGGTCAGGCTCAATCAATTCTTCAGGCTTGTAATCCTGGTGATATCACCAGAACTCGCTGCTTAAACAAAAAGTACTGAATAAATTAACAGAAGAAAGCAAAGGAATATTTGCTTTAATCATAGCTCTTGAAACAGTTTGATTTTAAAAGATGATGACTCTCCTTCACAGTATATGAGGGAGACATCTCCTCTAGTCAAAATGTATTAACAACATTGTAAACATAGTGGAATGATCACCACTGATCACTATTACTGGTGAAATTATAACCATGTTCTAAAAGAGACGGCAACCAAAGGAAATCTTTCCCCTCGATTTAGTTGTATGTAATTTTGTGCACTGTTCCTGTGCTTAAACCTACAACCTAAATTAAGAACTTAAGAACATAAGAAATAGGAGCAGGAGTGGGCCATAGGGCCCCTCAAGCCTGTTCCGCCATTCAATCAGATCACGGCTGATGTTCGACCTCAACTCCACTTTCCCGCCCGATTCCCATGTCCCTTGATTCTCTTCGAGTCCAAAAATCTATCGATCTCAGTCTTGAATATACTCAACGAATAAGCATTCACAGCCCTCTGGAGTACCGTGAGCAGTTCTGGGCACCGCACCTTCGGAAGGACATATTGGCCTTGGAGGGAGTGCAGCGTAGGTTTACTAGAATGATACCCGGACTTCAAGGGTTAAGTTACGAGGAGAGATTACACAAATTGATCGAAGTTTATAAGATATTAAGGGGAACAGATAGGGTGGATAGAGAGAAACTATTTCCGCTGGTTGGGGATTTTAGGAGTAGGGGGCACAGTCTAAAAATTAGAGCCAGACCTTTCAGGAGTGAGATTAGAAAACATTTCTACACATAAAGGGTGGTAGAAGTTTGGAACTCTCTTCTGCAAACGGCAATTGATACTAGCTCAATTGCTAAATTTAAATCTGAAATATATAGCTTTTTGGCAACCAAAGGTATTAAGGGATATGGGCCAAAGGCAGGTATATGGAGTTAGATCACAGATCAGCCGTGATCTTATCAAATGGCGGAGTAGGCACGAGGGGCTGAATGGCCTACTCCTGTTCCTATGTTCCTATGTTCTCTGAGGGAAGAAATTTTTCCTCATCTCGATCCTAAATGGCCAATCCCTTATTTTGAGACTGTGACCGCTAGTTCTAGAATCTCCAGCCTGGGGACTCAACGTCTCAGCATCTACCCGGTCAAGCCCTCTTAGAATTTCATACATTTCAATGAGATCGCCTCTCATTCTTCTAAACTCCAGAGAGTATAGGCCTATTCTACTCAATCTCTCCTCATAGGACAACCCTCTCATCCCACAAATCAATCTAGTGAACCTTCGTAGCACCCCCTCTAAAGCAAGTATATCCTTCCTTAGGTAAGGAGAATAAAACTGTACACAGTACTCCAGATGTGGTCTCACCGGAGCCCTACATAATTGCAGCAAGAAGTCCTTACTCTTATACTCCAACCACCTTGCAATAAAGGCTAACATACCATTTGCCTTCCTAATTGCTTGCTGTACCTGCAGGTTAACTTTCTGTGATTCGTGTACAAGGACACCCAAATCCCTCTGACTCCCAACATTTCTTAGTCTCTCAAGTTTTAAAAAATATTCTGCTTTTCTATTCTTCCTACCAAAGTGGAAAATTTCATATTTCCCCACATTATACTCCATCTGCCACCTTCTTGCCCACTCACTTAACCTGTGTATATCCCTTTGCAGCCTCTTTGCATCCTCCTCACAGCTTACTTTCCCACCTAGCTTTGTATCGTCAGCAAACTTGGATCCATTACACTCGGTCCCTTCATCTAAGTCATTGATATATATTGTAAACAGCTGGAGCCCATAGCACTGACCCTTGAGGCACCCCACCAGTTACAATCTGCCAACCCGAAAATGACCCGTTTATTCCTACTGTTTTCTGTCCATTAACCAATCCTCAATCCATGTTAATATATTACCCCCAATCCCATAAGCCCTAATCTTGTGTAACAACCTCTTGTGTGGCATCTTATCGAAAGCCTTTTGAAAATCCAAACATACTACATCCACCCGGTTCCCCCTTATCTATCCTGCTATTTACACCCTCAAAAAACTCCAATAGATTTGTCAAACACGATTTCCCTTTCATAAAACTATTTTGACTCTGCCTAATCATATTATGATGTTCTAAGTGCCCTGTTACTACATCCTTAATAATAGATTCTAGCATTTTCCCTACTATTAATATCTGGCTAACTGGCCTACAGTTCCCTGCTTTCTCTCTCCCTCCTTTCTTGAATAGCGGGCTTACATTTGCTACTTTCCAATCCACGACGCACGTTCTAGAATCTAGGGAATTCTGGAAGATCAAAACCAATGTATCCACTATCTCTGCAGTCACCTCTTTTAAAACCTTAGGATGTAGGCCATCAGGTCCAGGGGATTTGTCGGCTTTTAGTCCCATTAATTTCTCCAGTACTTTTTCTTTACTAATCTTAATTATTTTAAGTTCCTCACTCTCATTAGAACCGTGGTTCCCCACTATTTCCGGTAAGTTTTTTGTGTCTTCTACTGTGAAGACAGATATAAAATATTTGTTTAACGTCTCTGCCATTTCCTTATTCCCCATTATAATTTCTCCTGTCTCTGCCTATAAGAGACCCACGTTTACTTTTGCTAATCTCTTCCTTTTTTTAACATTAGAACAGCTTAAGGAATAACACCGGCTGGCTCTCGTAGTTAGTTAAATAATGAGATGTTAGACTGACGTATAAGGATATCCAATTAACAGATTAGCATTTGGAGGTAATGTCTTCTTGAGTGTGCATCTATGTATAGATAGCCGACAAAGCTATACTCCCAAAGCAAATGGCCTGATTTTTATACAAACATTACAGTGAATTAATTAAATTGAGCTTTAGAAATATACCTATGCATTCAGATCACAGCCTGTATGTACAATTTGCTAGCTTACACATTTTATATGAAAGTAAAATGGTTTCAGCCATGTATTGACATTGATGTTGTAATGTGCCTTGGATGTAACTCATGCAAATGAAATCTAAGCAAGCACAGCAAGTCCACCTTTAGCAGGATGATGCAAAGCCAGTGGTATAACTAAGCACAGCATTCCTTTAAGCAGGTACCAGCCTCAAAACAGCACCTATATTATAACCTTATATACTTATAAGGTTATAAATATACTTCTCTTACAGGGTATGTTCAATATAAGATACCTGTTTAGAACAGGATTCAGGGTTACAGATATAACATTACTTGATTTTTTTCAGGTGAGATACGGGAGCAGGAGGAAGTGTAAGACAGATGCCCATGATAGATTACACTTGAATTCCAGGTGGGGCAGGCTGAATGGTCTTTTCTCACTCTGGAGTTTATTCACGTTGTTCAAATTATTTTGCAAACCCACGTAGGCAATATTTAACATTCCCATTTGGTAGCTGATATTTCCGATGTTCTTAGTTCTTCTGTAGTGTGGACACCCATCATTTCAGGTGTCCACTCTCTACAGGGAGTCTCTTCATTGCCAACAGCCACAGGGGTAGCAGTGAGAAACCCTATAGGAAACTTCACAGCCACAAACACTGGAAAAAATTGACGAAAAAATTGAGAACATTACTACCCAACCAAAACTGAATCTATCTGACTCAGAACCTTCTTGATCAGTACCCAAAACAACAACTTGCATTTATATAGTGCCTTTAACATAGTGAAATGCCCCAAGGCACTTTACAGATGCATTAGCAGACACTGAGCCACATAAGGAGATATTAGGACAGGTGACCAAAAGCTTGGTCAAAGATGTAGGTTTTAAGGAGCACCTTAAAGGAGGACAGAGAAGTAAAGAGGCATTTAGATTTAGGAAGGGAATTCCAGCGCATACGGCCCAGAGAGCTGAAGGGCAATGTAGGGGCGAAGGAAATCGCGGTTGTGCACACTTCTCAAAGGGTTGTAGGGCTGGAGGAGGTTACAGACACAGGGAGGGACGAGGCCATGGAGCGACTTGAACACAACGATGAGAATTTTAAATTTGAGGCCTTGCTGGACCGGGAGCCAATATTGGTCAGCGAGCACAAGAATGATGGGTGAACGGGACTTGGCACAAGTCAGGATACAGGCAGCAGAGTTTAGGAAGAGCTGAAGTTTATGGAGGGTGGAAGATGGGAGGCTGGTCAGGAGAGCATTGAAAAAGTCAAGCCTGGAGGTAACAAAAGCATGGATCAGGGTTTCAGCAGCAGATGAGCTGAGGCAGGGGCAGAGACGGGCAATATTACGGAAGTGGAAGTAGGCGGTCTTGGTGATGGAGAGGATATGGGGTCAGAAGTTCAGCTCAGGGTCAAATAGGATACCTGACAGTGGCCAGGGAGAGTAATTGAGTTGGTGGCGAGGGAACGGAGTTTGTGGCGGGGGCCAAAGACAATGGTTTCAATCTTCCCAATATTTAATTGGAGGAAATTTCTGCTCATCCAATACTGGATGTCGGACAAGCACAAAAAGATGCCAATCAGGAACCAACCAGATTTAGTTAGTTCACGTGCGTCTAGCCAAAGTCAAACACTTTTCAGTCCAGTCCGATTGTTTTCAAAATTATGAAATTCATGGGGGAGGGGGTTGCAGTGGAAGGAGATGTTTCACACCCATCTGATTTCTATTTACTCGGCTTGTCCTGGATCAAACTGAACATTTGAACTGAAGCAAATTTATTTATCTCCACTTTTCATGTGTGTAATTAAAGTCAGGTCTACATTGCATTGCGCACGCGAGACATTTAAAAGTAAAAGAAATAGATAAAACTTGTGTCTTTACCTTGATTTTCAAAGGTTTTTGGAACTGGAAGTGAACTGGGAAACTAGCAATTGTGATATGGCAAAGTACAATCCATCTTTCAGACGAGATGTTAAACTAAAGTCCTGCCTGCCTGTTCAAGTGGCTGTAACAGATCTCATAGTGCAAAGCAGGGAGTTCTCCCATTGTCCTGGCCAACATTTATCACTCAACTAACACTGAACAAAACAGATTAATTGGTTATTTATTTCATTGTTATTTGTCGGTTTTGGATGCGCACAAATTGACTGCTGCATTTGCCTACATAACAACAGTAACTACACATCAATACATAGTAATTCATTGGCTATGAATCACTTTGGGAGGTCTTGAGGAGGTGAAAGGTAATTTATAAAGAAGAAAGAAAGAACTTACATTTATATAGCATCTTTCACAACCTCAGGACATCCCAAAGCACTTTAATGTAGGAATCACGGCAGCCAATTTGTGCACAGCAAGGTCCCACAGACAGCAATGTGATAATGGCCAGATAATCTGTTTTTAGTGATGTTGTTTGATCAGCCAGGACACAGGGAGAACTCCCCTGCTCTTCTTTCAAATCATGCCATGGGATCCTTTACATCCACCTGAGAGGGCAGATGTGACCTCAGTTTAATGTCTCATCCAAAAGACGGCACCTCTGACAGTGCAGCACTCCCTCAGTACTGCACTGGGAGTGTCAGCCTAGATTATGTGCTCAAGTCTCCAGAGTGGAACTCGAACCCATAACTTTCTGCCTCAGAGGCGAGAAAAGCTACCAACTGAGCCACGACTGACATAGGTGAATCCAAGTTCCTAATATCAAAACCATATATGAAAATGTTCAATAAATTCATAACCCGTACAAAACAAACGGTCCTACGTTCAACCCTCGGTCTGTTCTGCCTTCACTAGGGCAGTAGCAGGATACTAGTATCAGCCTCAGTGTTCTGGGGTAAGGAGGAAGAGAAAATAAATCAGTCGGAATTCCTGCCCCTGATCACTATCAAGCAACACTTCAGCTTGGAAAATGCATGTGTGTTTTCTTTTTATTCGTTCATGGGATGTGGGCGTCGCTGGCGACGCCGCCATTTATTACCCATCCCTAATTGCCCTTGAAAAGGTGGTGGTGAGCCGCCTTCTTGAACCGCTGCAGTCCGTGTAGTGAAGGTTCTCCCACAGTGCTGTTTGGAAGGGAGTTCCAGGATTTTGACCCAGTGACGATGAAGGAACATCAATATATTTCCAAGTCCGGAGGTGTGTGACTTGAAGGGGAACGTGCAGGTGGTGTTGTTCCCATGTGCCTGCTGCTCTTGTCCTTCTAGGTGGGAGAGGTCGCGGGTTTGGGAGGTGCTGTCGAAGAAGCCTTGGCGAGTTGCTGCAATGCATCCTGTGGATGGTACACACTGCAGCCACAGTGCACCGGTGGTGAAGGGAGTGAATGTTTAGGGTGGTGGATGGGGTGCCAATCAAGCGGGCTGCTTTGTCCTGGATGGTGTCGAGCTACTTGAGTGTTGTTGGAGCTGCACTCATCCAGGCAAGTGGAGAGTATTCCATCACACTGCTGACTTGTGCCTTGTAGATGGTGGAAAGGCTTTGGGGAAGTCAGGAGGTGAGTCACTCGCCGCAGAATACCCAGCCTCTGACTTGCTCTTGTAGCCACAGTATTTATGTGGCTGGTCCAGTTAAGTTTCTGGTCAATGGTGACCCCAGGATGTTGATGGTGGGGGATTCGGTAATGGTAATGCCGTTGAATGTCAAGGGGAGGTGGTTAAACTCTCTCTTGTTGGAGATGGTCATTGCCTGGCAATTGTCTGGCGTGAATGTTACTTGCCACTTATCAGCCCAAGCCTGGATGTTGTCCAGGTCTTGCCGCATGCGGGCTCGGACTTCTTCATTATTTGAGGGGCTGAGAATGGAACTGAACACTGTGCAATCATCAGTGAACATCCCCATTTCTGACCTTATGATGAAGGGAAGGTCATTGATGAAGCAGCTGAAGATGGTTGGGCCTAGGACACTGCCCTGAGGAACTCCTGCAGCAATGTCCTGTGGATGTCTTGGAATTCAAGATCAGATTCGGTTCTGAAGAAAGGTCATCGATCTGAAACATTGGGCATAATTTTATCATGCCGGCAGGAGGAGGGGAGGGAATTTTTGGGTGCGAAACCTGGAAGGGAAGTAGGCAGATCACAACCTTAATGAGGTCAATCAATGCCTCTTCTGGGTTTCGCGCCTGGCAGCCAGCCTAATTGACAGGCTGGCTGCCTGTCAGCGGAGAGGAGCTACATATGCAAGAAAGTTGGGGGAGAAGAAAGAGAGAGACCTCATCGGCTATTGGGAGAGTGATCGGGGTGTGGGGGACATCGGAGATCAGATTGGGGGGAGACATCGGAGATCGTAGTGGGAGGGTCCAGGCAACATCGCAGATCAGGGTGGGGGGTCCAGGTGACATCGCAGATCAGTGTGGGGGGTCCAGTCGACATCGGGGATCAGAGGCGGGGGGTCCAAGTAGCATCGGTTTTAAGGTATGTTTGTTAACTTTTTTTGCAATGGAATATGTCATTTTATTTAATTTATTTAGTGTATTTTTCATTAATCCGGCCCTTCCCACCTGTTTTCACCAGGCATAAATCCGAAGCGATGGGAAAGCTGCCCAGGTGAGGCTAAAATCATTTTAAATGTCTAATACACAAAATATAAAGTACCTTAAATACCTCAATGAGGTACACTGCCCCTTTAAGTATTGGCCGCCGGATTTAAGTGGGGGTGGGACTTCCTGGTGATAGCTGTGCACATGCATACAGATTTGCCTGAGTCTAATGCAAAAACGGGCAGGATCTAGCCGGGATATCTGCCCGATCGTGGGGGCTAAAATTGCGCCCGTTAACTCTGTTTCTCTCTCTGCGCAGATGCTGCCTGACCTGCTGAGTGTTTCCAGCATTTTCTGTTTGCATTTCAGACTGCCCTCCAATATTAAGTAGCCTGTTGACACTCTCTATCTATGTTCATAAATAACGGATGGTCACACGGATTCTGCCAGTACACATTGAGCTTGTATCCTAGCATCACTCAGCACCTTCAGGTGGGAAGGGAAGAAAACTGGGACTAAGAACAACAGTGAAAATGGTTGAATGTCATCCTTTTTGGGCAATATATTGAAAACAATCATTTATGTTTTAATAAATCATGGGTTCGATGGGCCGAATGGCCTCCTTCTGTGCCGTAAGCATTCTATGATTCTATGAAATCACTTGGTGATGTCAAATCTGACAACTTAAAAGCATCAGAGGTGAGCTGGAATGAATTATTAACCGTCGGAGTACTAAATGTCCTTTCACAGGTTCAACAAGCTGCCAAATGTAATTAATGTACACGTGTTATGAACAGGGTTTAAGGCTGCTAGGAAGTTCTACATATCCATTCATTCAACTGCTAAGAAATAAACACATATTTGTCTCTGCACGGACAGGGATTGGTTATGGATGAGGCTTTGGACTGATAATCCTGCCAACACAGCCAGGGGATTGGATGTCCCCATTTATGCCAAAGAACAAAATTAAATTAAAACCAACGTGGAACATTCTCCACCCATACTGATAGGAACGCACTCTTCACTCCACCCCACTCCCCCAATAATTGGACAAACTGCAAATGAGAAACAAGTGGGAGACATTCCCTCATGTTAAATGTCAAAAAGAAATATTTATGTCCTTTCGGCAATGGATTGGAAGCACGGATCAATTGATCCATTGGATCTAGACAGAGGAAGGTTCAAGTCATTTGTCAACCTACATGGGGAGAAGGGAATGTAACGCTTAAAAATAAGGATGCCTTAGAGGATCATGAAGTTATTTGTTTTGTGCCAGCTGTGCTAGAAATAATAATAGGAAGGGATAATCTTAAAAGAAGTACAATGCAGATAAAATGTTGATGGATGAGAGTTGTAGACTCTTTCATAGCATAAGAGCGAAGGAGGACACAGATGGAGGAGGCACAGGGAAAGTTCAAGGTAATGGAGAACAGAGCCCCACCAGGAATGGGGGGGATGCTGGGGGGGGTGGGGGTGGTAACATTAGTCAGACAAAAGGTTGGGCAGGGGGATAGGAGGGGAAAGATAGTCCTCTCTGACAAGGAGACTAGTCTGTTTGGCAAATTGAACTTTAAAAATAGAAAGTAGCAAATCTAGGACACAATGTAATTTCATGAAGTGCCAGGGGACTGGCCATTGCAAACACGCAAAAATGAGTATGTTTGCAATGAGATATAGCATTATTTTGAGAAACTCATTTGAAGGAGCAAGATGGGAATTTAATATACTGACTGATTCAGACAAGGCTTTCCAGCACACTGAATCAACAGCAGCAGAGCCACAGAGATTCTGGTAGATAGGAGTCTCCCTTTTAACGTAAAGAAAGATGCAACAGATGAAGGAAGGAGATTTATACTCCATTTTATACCAGATAGATTAAAATGATGCTAGAACAGTTATACAGCCCTAGAGGGAAAGGCCAGAATCCTACACTAATTTAAAATTGGAGATAGCCTATAGAATTGGAAGGCAATATCTTGTACGAGAAGTTGTTTCACACCCAACTCAACAGAGTTAACTGCTCTCTATGATTTTGGTATCATAAGGTAAACTAGTACCTAATCGGAATTCTAACTCTGAACCAAGAAAAATGAAGTGATGCAAAGGTTGTTCTCCTCTCATACAGCAATACTCTGCACTGTTTGAAATTTTAATTAAGTGTATGTTTTGAGCACCTGTAGGGATAAATTAGACGATGAATGATTGTTGCTTTAGTTGAAACATTACCATTAATCAGAGAAATGATTAAGCAATGGATTTGGTAATAAACAAGAATCCATCATTGCTTATTCGTAGTGATGTTTGGAACTAGCCAAATCCTTTGACCAACTTTAAGCCTGACATGTGCCATATTAGCTTTAAATAGGTAGAAATAAATGTGTTTGCAGAATTTTAATTGGAATCTCAAGCTTGATAGAGAATGGCTGATTGGTCACACTGTCTTCAATGCATAATTAAATATGATACTTGAATTATGATACTTAAAGGGGAAGGATTGGACTTAGTATTTATATTAGACAATCAGGAAAACCCTACCCAGAAATTCAACCCCAGAACTCTAGTGAAAATAAGGAGAAATTGTTTCCACTGGCAGGAGGGTCGGTAGCCAGTGGACACAGATTTAAGATAACTGGCAAAAGAACCAGGGGGGAGATGAGGAGAATTTTTTTTACGCAGTGTGTTATTATGACCTGGAATGCACCGCCTGAAAGGGTAGTGGAAGCAGAGTCAATCGTAACTTTGAAAAGGGAATTGGATAAATACTTGAAAGGGGGAAAAAATTGCAGGTCTATGATGATAGAGCAGGGGAGTGGGACTAATGGGATAGCTCTTTCTAAGAGCCGGCACAGGTTCAATGGGCCAAATGGCCGCCTTCTGTGCTGTAAGATTCTATGGTAATTCTATGACAATTTAGAATGTTATAGAAGTTAGAAGACAAAAACAGGAAGAGAAGTATAAAGATGTTTGGAAAATGTATAGAAAACTTGCAGAAAGTTTGGAGAAGTGTGAAAAATGTTAGATTCTAATAGTTAAATCATTAGTATAAGTTAATAGAAGCATAAAGAAAGGTGCTATTTTAAAAGTACAAGGTGTTAAGTCTGCCAACAAACCAGGAAAGAAGGTTCTAAAGACTGCAACCAGTGCGCCACAGAATAACATTAAACTGTATTGAAATAGTCAACTCCTACATATAAACTGATACCCAATGAAAGCAATCATACATAGAAATTACAGTACAGAAACAGACCATTCAGCCCAACAGGTCTATGCTGGTGTTTATGCTCCACACGGGCCTCCTCCCACCCTATTTCATCTCACCTTATGAACATATCCTTCTATTCCCTTCTCCCTTGTGTTTATCTAGCTTCCTGTTATATGCTTCATATGTTTTTATAAGATCACCTTAAGTGGGAGATTTAATGATGCAACCTTACCCATGTCTTCTTGAACTACAGAAAACAGAGCTTAACCTCAGGCAGTAACATTGCAATGTTTGTGACCATTGTGATGACAAATATATTATCCTTGCCTTCTTAAAACTGATGAGATGAAGCAGCTGTTCGTAATATCCCAATTGTGTCCTGTCAATGATGAGTTCATTCATACATCAATTAATGTTGCACTGAATTCCCGATGATGGCCAAACTGTAGCTGGACTTTCTGATTGAGTATATATTAGAAAAAGGATATGGAAACACTGGAGAAAGTGCAAAAAAAAGATTTACAAGGATGATACCAGAATGGAGCAGGTACAACTATCAGGAAAGACTGAACAGGCTGGGGCTCCTTTCTCTAGAAAAGAGAAAACTGAGAGGTGACCTGATAGAGATCTTTAAAATTATGAAGGGGTTCAATAGGTCGATGTAGAGAAGATGTTTCCACTTACGGAGGAGTTCAAAACAAGGGGCCATAAATATAAGATATTCACTAATAAATCCAATGGGGAATTCAGGAGAAACTTCTTTACCCAGAGTGGTGAGAATGTGGAATTTGCTGCCATGTGGGATGGTTGAGGCAATTGGCACAGATGCATTTAAGGGGAAGCTAGATAAGTACATATAGGAGAAAGGAATAGAAGGATATGTTGATAGGGTGAGATTAAGTAAAACAGGAGGAGACTCATGTGGAGCATAAACACTGACATAGGCCTGTTGGGTCGAATGGCCTATTTCTGAGTTGTACATTCTTTATAGTTGGGATTACTTAAAACTCATTAAAAGCTAAATTAGGCATGACAATAGGAGGCACGGTGCAAACATAAATTCCTCATTTTTTTTTTCTTACTAATTGAACTTAATTTGATCCTGGGCAAGGTGCTGGCCAGGCCTCGTAGAAACATCCCGCAGAAAAACAATCAGATGGAAATGGAAGAGTGAGGAAGGTTTCGGATTTAGAGGATATTTGGAGAATGGTAAATACAACAGTATTCACAACAGTGAGGGCATACCTTAATGTTGCTTGTCCATGTTAATATGGGATAGACTTTATAATGGTATCATTAGGAATGGACAAACTGATCACAGAGGCACAGACTAGCATTTTACTCCAAGGCCAAGTAATAGTATAATCCCAAATAGGGCCATTTAGTCAATCATCCAGAACATGCAGATATAGAATGAAACTTCGGATTTCAAGATCTTCCTTTCATGAATTACCCGAAGGAATTAACAACATGATATTTTAGTGAGCATCAATCAAATTGGCAGGGATCAAATAGAAACCAAACCTTCTATTCCATAGCAACCAAAGTGATGAAATCGAAAATGTTAGAACAACATGTTAATTAGGAACTATGTAGAAACTATCAGATCAATGTCCACAGGAATAAAATATGAATGTAACAAATACAGTAGAGAAAAGCAGAATATTCTTTAGGCACTGCCAAAATGAGATGCTTTGAACAAGGAGAAAGGGCAACAATTCAACTAAAAAAGAAAGAATCATCCAGAGGGCAAATAGAATAACAACAACTACTTGCATTTATAAAGCGCCTTTAACATAGTAAAACATCCCAAGGCACCTCACAGGAGTGTTATCAAACAAAATTTGACACCGAGCCACATAAGGAAATATTAGGACAGGTGACCAAAAGCTTGGTCAAAGAGATAGGTTTTAAGGAGCGTCTTAAAGGAGAGGAGAGAGGTAGCGAGGTTTAGGGAGGGAATTCTAGAGCTTAGGGCCTAGGCAGCTGAAGGCACGGCCGCCAATGGTGGAGCGATTGAAATCAGGGATGTGCAAGAAGGAAGAATTGGAGGAGTGCAGAGATCTCGGAGGGTTGTAGGGCTGGAAGAGGTTAGGGAGATAGGGAGGAGTGAGGCCATGGAAGGATTTCAAAACATAAATGAGAATTTTAAAATCGAGACCTTCCCGGACCGGGAGCCAATGTAGGTCAGCGAGCACAGGGATGATGAGAGAATGGGACTTGGTGTGAATTAGGATACAGGCAGCAGAGTTTTGGATGAGCTCAAGTTTATGGAGGGTGGAAGATAGGAAGCTGGCCAGGAGAGAATTGGAATAGTCGAGTCTGGAGGTAACAAAGGCATGGATGAGGATTTCAGCAGCAGATGAGCTGAGGTAGGGACAGAGACGGACGATGTTATGGATGTGGAAGTAAGCGGTCTTGGTGATGGAACAGATTTGTGGTCGGAAGCTCATCTCAGGGTCAAATAGGACGCCAAGGTTGCGAATGGTCTGGTTCAGCCTCAGACAGTGGTCAGGGAGAGGGATGGAGTCAGTGGCTAGGGAACGGAGTTTGTGGCAGGGACTAAAGACAATGGCTTCGGTCTTCCCAATATTTAGTTGGAATATGGGATTAGAGTAGACAGGGCTTGATGGCCGGCACGGACACGATGGGCCGAAGGGCCTCTATCCGTGCCGTATAACTCTATGACTCTATGACTCTATGAAGTTTTTGCGCATGGATTTCGGACAAGCAGTGTGACAGATCAGAGACAGTGGAGGGGTCAAGAGAGGTGGTGGTGAGGTAGAGCTGGGTGTCGCAGTGTACATGTGGAATTGCGAATCTAACATTGTGCTTTCGGATGATATCGCCAAGGGAGCAGCATGTAGATGAGAAATAAGAGAGGGCCAAGGATAGATCCTTGGGGGACTCCAGGAGTAACGATGCAGGAGCAGGAAGAGAAGACATTGCAGGTGATTCTCTGGCAATGACTGGATAGATAAGAATGGAACCATGCGAGTGCAGTCCCACCCAGCTGGATGACGGAGGAGAGGCTTTGGAGGAGCATGGTGCGGTCAACCGTGTCAAAGGCTGCAGACAAGTTGAGAAGGATGAGGAGGGATAGTTCTAAAATAAATCACCAATGCTTTTAGAGACCAATATATCAGTTCATTATAAACTGATATGTGTGTTCCAAAAAGTAACAAATGAAAAATGGGAGAAATTGCAATCCCAAATTATACAGAACAAAATTATGAAGGCAATAGGGAACTTGGCATCAATGAAAGGCTCTAGGAAATGGTTACTGGGCTTCATACAACAGGGGTCAAGATATCCCCAAAATTAAGAAACACTGGAAAGAAGTTGTCTATTTGTTACAACAACAAGTATATTGGGACAAGAAAAATATCCTGTAGACTGTCCCAATTATTGGCCCAATGCCTCCTCAATCTAAACTTTAAGAGGATGGATGCTGTAATGGAAGGGATAATTCATCCCAGTAAAGTAGGATTTGTAAAAAATTGCTATTCAGAGTTACAAGCTGCTGAACCAAAGGGACCAAAAGCTCCCACATTCTAATCCCAGTTTATGCTGAGTTAGCTGACATTCGGCAGGGTGGCAGTAATATAGTCATATAGCACAGAAGGAGGCCATTCAGCCCATGGTGGCTGTGTCGGCTCTTTGAAAGAACTATCCAATTAGTCCCATCCCCTACTCTTTCCCCATAGCCCTGCAATTTTCTACCCTTCAAGAATTTATCCAATTCCCTTTTGAAAGTTACTATTAAATCTGCTTCCACCGCCCTTTCAGGCAATGAAAGTAGAGGGACTAAAACTGGCTTCAGCACCCATGGGTTGATGAATCAGAGAAGATTCCTGCTCCTGATTAATACTGAGTGACCTCTACTGGAAAATATATGTGTGTAGAGAAGATCAGACTCAGCTGTGATTTTCATCACAGTCAAATAGTCCAGCAACATTCACTATCTAAATTCCGATATGAAAAATGATCACTCCAGCAATGTACTGGAGGGCAAGTGATACCTACAAACCATACCTCTGCATGAATAAATGATAACAGCAAAGAAAATTGGCACAAAAAATACTCCAAATACCAACACTTTATCAGAATCCTTCCTGCTCAGATGAACTAATGATGAGCAGGCTGCCCACCATTCCCTCTATCTTTTGTGATTACCATGAAGCCTTTGGCAAACAGGCTTTCTCCAGAGATCCAAGGGTTTATATCACATGGTGTGGAAAATAAGGTATCTATATATGCAGTCAAAGTGTTCCTGATATGGTAAAACACACAGCAAACAGCAATAGTTGTGCTAAAATACATCATAGCATATTGTTTTGCAAATATCAAGTTATCTGTACAGAATATCAATGGCAAAGTTTCATACACCATTTCTCCTGCCTGTGGAGCCCTCAGAGTCTGTTACATAGTCATTGCCCAGATTTCTGCTGCTTGGCTGCAAAAATTCAAATGCAGAGCTAACATTCTGGCTGAAACATGGTTGCTGATGCATATATTAGGCTATCGGAAATCTGATTGCCTGCGTTAGCCAAGTACAATTCCTCTTACGTTTCCAATACTCCCAGCAAACACCAGTGTCAACTTAGGAAACAATGGTTCCTATTATAGTTAGTCCAACTTGATCCCATTCTTCTCTACCTAACAATCAAATAAATAAAAACCGGGCCTGATCAAAGATGTTACCATTGTTTGGGACCATGGGGTACATTTTCAACTTACTGCCTCGGTGTAAATCGGATATTGCGGATGAGCTGTCCATTACAGAAACCACCCAAGAAATAAAAATCGGGGGCTTTCGATCATGGGCAGCCAATCCACAACGCCAATTTTACACCCAGGCAGTAAGTTGAATATCTACCTCCATGTCTGAGATGGATTCCTCTTAAAAAGAGAACAAGCCTAAAATGCTTTAAGATTAAACTATCTCCTAACCGAGATGAGTTTGCATGTCTGAATCATAAGAACATTCCAAAATCTGGAGATTTAGAAAAATTGAGCCACCTACCTTTAGAATTACTATTGTAGCCAAGTTAAATTGCATGAGAGGAAAGTTTCAGTTCCATCACTAATTATCTAGAAACAGCCAGGGCCTTTAATTGCGCAAAAGGTAAACTGTAGGTCAGTATTCCTAAGCTTGTATGAAAAAGAGTGGAGGGAATTAGCTTATTCAATGAGCTATCACTAGGTCTTACTGTTAAAGATAACTTTGCAGTGGCTATATGAGCCGGCACATGCACGATGGGCCGAATGGTCTCATCCTGTGTTGTACCTACTATGATACTATGCAACTATGTGAAAAGGGATTGGATTCTTGACTGCAGATGGGGAAAAATATAGTAGAGATAGGACATGTGGAGATCTAAGAGAAGGGTCTGTTGTACCCAATGTCTTCAGATTCACTCAAAAATGAAATCAGTCCTAAGACTAAAGAGAATCACAGAATAGCAATTTTTTACAAATCCTACTCCCACCACAGCCAAGTTCTCTTGATGGTGTGATTGATTATGCCTTGAAAGTCTTTAGAGTAGTCACTACATTGTATGTAATCTTGATTGTAAGGTCCAAACAAGCAGCCCACCTGTTCCATCTGTAGCAGCTTGTGTGTAGATTTATTATATTGTGCAGAAGATTTCAGTTAGTGCTAGAGTCTACATAATTCCCCTGTTTATCAATTATATACTATGGTTTATTGCTGACCTCAAAAATCCCACACTATCTCAGATCCAGTGAAGAAGGCTACCTGGCTGTAAGATTAATAAAATTACAACTTTTCCAAGAATTCGCTTTAATTGCAATTATTTTCACTTCTGGATTACAAGGCATATAAAATACCTTCAATTAAATCCCACATGAATTTGTGAAACAGTTCATGTTAACCTTTACTTCTAATTACAGACAGAAATAAAAATTTCCTTTGGTGCTGGGACTGATTCTTCATTTCTGAATGGATTAATACCTTGAAAAATGAATATGATCCCCCAAAGTCAAACATTTCTTGTCAATGCTGTTGTATACAATTTACAGAAGTTGTTTTGAAACAATATTCTCTACCTTCCTCTTCCTGGGGAGAAGCATCCAGCTTAAATTTGGAACAATTAAGATACAGAAGTGAAACAGAACTCTCAAGCCCATTCCCGCACTGCAGACCTTACCAAATAATATTTCCCAATCTAGTTTTATAACACAAGCACTGAAAAATACTGAATTGGTTCTAATTGAAATACAATTAGCAAACCATGAGTTCTCTCTTAATATATGAAAATCTCACTCCAGCAATATAACATGCCTAGGTTCAAAATTAAATGCGCATTGTAATAAGCAAGTTTTTTTGGTCACGGTACAAATCTGAATAGTAATTTCCCAATTTATCTGTTTTAGTGGGAGATAAGGCCGTAAGGTAGTCGATCTGAGATAGAATTGGCATTAAAACTACAACCATTTTCTTTATCAGGATTCCTTTTATGCCTCCAATATTCTTCAAAGAAAGTACAATCTCTCAATGAGCCAGGGGTACCAATAAACTACAATGAAGAGCTTCACTGAGAGGGCTGTAAAATTGTCCAGCCTCTTCCTTCTTG
This sequence comes from Heptranchias perlo, assembly GCF_035084215.1. Taxonomy (NCBI): domain Eukaryota; kingdom Metazoa; phylum Chordata; class Chondrichthyes; order Hexanchiformes; family Hexanchidae; genus Heptranchias; species Heptranchias perlo. The sequence continues at coordinate 7,910,289 of NC_090338.1, read as the reverse complement.
AAAGATTTATGTGTGGCAATAAGGACAGAGAACACGGTTTCAAGACTTAATTAAGTGAGGCAAAATCCACGTGGGTCATATACCTGCACAAGAAGCGAACAAAATTGAAAACAGAAAGTGCATCAGTTCCTCTGAAAAGGTGAAATAAATTGCTATAAGCTAAAATGTTGAATAGAATTTGTGGTACTCCAATAAGACTGTACCAATGGCACAAATTCATCCACGTTGGAAGTGTGGTAGATCACTACTCATGTGAAAATGCCCAAAGTGAGCTGATTTTGAAATAATTCTTAAGGCAAATACCATATCCAGTATAAAATGACTCAAACATTAAAGCCCACTGTCATTAGCAAGTTTATCCAAAATTCCATTGGTTATTGTTTCATATGAAACAGTAGTAGTTTATGTTGAGAGCAACTAACATATCTGAGTGGCATTTATAAAACTGCAATATGATCTCCTAACGACTAAAGTTACTGCATATCCCTGGGGATTGGTCTGTGTATATTTACCTCTTGATGTGCACCTTCTACTGCATTGAATCCTTAAAAACAAGTCTGGAAATCACCAATTTTCTAAGCCTACTTGAATTCCCTGTCCTTCTCTCAGCCTGTGGGTTCTCCATGCTTTTCAGTAAATCTATGGTGGCCCACCAAAAGACCTCTATGACGTGACTGAAGCCACTGTACCTGTCAAGATATCCTGATTATGCAGTGAGATATCTATACAACAGGTAACCCTTTATGCCCTTATGTTGAACTTGATTTGTCTTTCTTTTTAATTCTTTATTCCCTTTGATTAATTGAAAATTGAGTTTTGTGCTTTTATTACAACAAAGAATAATATACTTGAAAACTAATCACAAAGAAGAAAGGATTTTACAGAACCTTGAATAAAAAAGAAAGAAAACAAAATAACTTGCATTTATATAGCAGTTTTCACGACCTTAGGGTGTCCCAAAGCACCTCACAGCCAACAAAGTACTTTTGAAGTATAGTCACTGTTATAATGTTTATACTGGATATGGTATTTTCCTGCTGTTATATTGAAACTAATGAATCTACAAACACCCCTTGTCATACCTGACTACCAGCCCTCCTCTGCTCTCTGAGAGGCAAGCTACAGTTTAAGGGCCACCATTTCTTCTTCCTGGGTGCTACTTTCTTGTCACACTTCTGTTTTCTCACATTGTTGCATATCAGCGTATTCTTCTGTTTCTCAAGAGCAACAGACTTTTATCAAGTTTAATATCAAATCTATGCATCTATTTTCATAAGTGACAATATCTGATTTTCCCCTTGTGCATTTAGTTTTCAAAGCCCCCATGATTCTGTTAGATGTAAAGCAACAACTCAACAGAGACACTGGAATGGAGGACAATTTATATAACACGGGAAGTAGTAGTGTGTCTTATCATGTCCTGTAATTAAGGTTGCAATCTTTTAAAATTATTTTTCTAAAGCTTATTTTTTTTCCCACAAGGTGTATAAACAGAATCCACAATGTGGACTAGTGCAATCAAATGGTGATTCCAATTGTGAGGACAGAGAAAGAGCTTAATAAGTGACTCCTGATTTTATGCTCTGTGAATTTGGTGTTTTTCTCATTCCTGAATAAACTTTATATATCACTGTACAGCAACAAAATGGTCTTTCAAGTGTTAATAACTCTTTCTATAATTTAACACATCCTGCCCATTCCTAACTGGATGCCCATCTGAGTGCCAAGGTTACATACAGCATGCAAAACAGCACGAAGAATTTGCCATTTTGCATAGATCACATTATAAAGTCCCTATCCCCAAACCACCAAGGCACCAAAATCAGTTGAGAACACAACAGGTTGCTCTAAAATAAATTAGATTGTTTTACATGACTAATTGTCCCTTACCTTCTTCTGGCATCTGTGGGTTATGCAGCAGTGTTCTAAGCCATGGTTTTAGACATTAGCTCTGAGCCCCATTAAGCTGGCCCATTCAAACAACACTTAGACACAAGTATTCAACTATGGGCATATGAGCATTACATTGACTCCAGGTACTCCATATTCACCATAATGTTTTTTTTTTAATCGGCATTGCAGAGCATCTACATTTTGCGGGAAGGGAAGCCTCTATGGTCAGTGTATACCATTGGATTGAAAGCCAGTCCTTGTGTCTCTTCGTGCATACAATCAACAACATCCAGCACTGGGAAACCAGCAATTACTTAACATTGTTGCTGTCTCACTTCTTCTACCCTTCCAGAACAGGGAATCTGTCACTTCTTGACTACAGAGATATTTTATCCAGTGAATACAGTTGGAAAGCCCTATAGCCACAAAATAATTGCTGGTGTCACGTTGAAAGACAAAGACAACAACAGCATGATAGGGCTGCCCAATTTCACTGCATTGCTCGATTCCCAAAGTACAGAAGTCATTAATGCCACCAAAATAGCTATCTGGGCCCCTGCGCATAATTCCATGTTCTTCAAGAACAGAAAAGGGTTTTGCTCCATCAATGTTGAGCTGGTCAGTTCTCACAGACACCCAGATCATACAGCTCCATACCTGCTTCCCAGTCAGCTGTCACACTCCCTTTATCTTAAGGCAATCATCTGTGTCACACTTGAAAGAAAGAGAAAGAATTGCACATATATAGTGCCCTTCATGACCATAGGACGTCCAAAGCACTTTACAGCCAATGAAGTACTTTTCAAAGTGTAGTCACTGTTGTAATGTAGGAAACACGACGGCCAATTTGCACACAGCCAGGTCCCACAAACAGCAATGAGATAATGACCAGATCATCAGTTTCAGTAATGTTGGCTGAGGGATAAATATTGGCCAGGACACCCGGGAGAACTCCCCTGCTCTTCTTTGAATAGTGCCATGAGATCTTTTATGGGCTTCTGTACTATAGTGCTACCACTGAGCCACAGCTAATACCTAGGAAACCAAGATTGCCTTCTTCAGTCTGACTAATAACACCATTGTGGCAGTCACAGATAAGAGAAGTGCAGAAACAACAAGGCCCATTCAACTACCAGGATCAATATAAAGCACACCATTGGCATTGTGAAACAGTTCTTCAATTAGTTTGCAAGATCAGCAAGCACCTTGCAGTACAGCCCACTATGATTTCCAAGATTATTGTTACCTGCTGCATAATTTTGCAATAAATAGAAACCCAGCCATGCAGGAGGAAGATGAGATCGCAATCATGGCCAGAGCAAGGTGCAGATATATACTAAAAGGATGTTATAGTAAAATGAAACAGACAAACAGAAATGCCAGTGCAGCCAAGAAGACTATTGTACCAGATGTTCATTGAAGAGACATTCCTTTGAGTGCCTGAGCTGCTCATTTAGGAAACTCTTCTGTTCACATACATGCAATCACTCAACTACTATTAATGCCTACCCTTTGCTGGATACGATCTTATTCTGCACAATCAATAAGACATTCTCTCGACAAACTTCAGATACATGGAAACTAATTTATTACCCTACTTTTGTTGTCTGTCAGTGATTTTGGTGTTTTTTTCTCCTGTTCTTACTGTTAGTGCTAATAAATATGTGTGCCTCCTAAATCACATCCTGTGACTTCTTCTAAGTGATACCCCTGTGGAAGGAGTAAGTGTGATGGCTGGCTATTGAGTTTCAGTGGATGCCACTAGGAATTTAGGTGGTCCCTAGGACTGATTCCTGGAACGGCCCTGCAACTTTTCCCCACACGTATGCTGTGACTTGCATTGAGGGGCTGGATGGGCTGGATGTGACATTAACCTTGAGAGTCAGCAGCCTCATTAATGTCTATTCTAGCCATGGCCCTGCTGCCAGGCACTCCCTTGGCTTGCTCAATGATCTGTGAGGGAGCAAAAATAGACAGCAATGAAGTCTCTGAGGCCCTATCTCAAGGTTCTTTCAATATAATCCCCCGGATGCTAGACAAGAGAGTTGCACATTGAAGTCCAAGGCCTCTATAACAATATTGCAAACATAAGAGATTCTCACAATATGTTTAAGGCCTATACCATATGGGGCTCTGGTGAAGATGCACATAAGATTTGCCACATGCCTCATGTAGACTTCAGTGCAGTGAAGCCTTCTTGTATGATAACACAAATGTAGCTAGTGGACTCCTCCACACTCATAGCCTGACCTTGCAGGGTATTTTGACCAGGCTCAAGTACTCATACCACATCTTGTTTTTAGCGCAGGCCCTGTGGGGTTCAAATCCCTAGACTCTGCAGTCGATAAAAGAAGCAAGCTGCCTTTCTGGCCAGCGAGTTCCTGCTCCTTCACTGCCACCACCACTTCTCCTCCAGCATGCTCTGTGGCTCACTCAATGCAACCTCCTCAAACTCACTATTTAATTCTTCCCAGGTGCTTTGTGACTGTGCTAGTGTCAATAGGAATTTGATGTGCCACTGACTGCTGACTGGCTCATGGTGGACACCTACAAAAAATGAAGCAAAATATGTGCTACAAATCTGAATGCAAGGCAGCTCTTCAAACAGTGGCAATATACTGTGTATCATGGTATGCTTGAGTAAATGCCTGCGTGAGAGTGAGTCAGTCAGTAGTGACATAACAAGAGAAGGATGGTAGTAGCCATCAGCTTAGAGCATGCCTCTAGCTTCCCATACAATGCTGGGTCTGGAGGTCAGCAACCTCAATTGCTGACAATGGCCTGAAGTTTTAGGCATCTCCTCCATGTGGGTCTGTTCCTTCCTGTTATAAACCATCTTCTCCTGCAAACACAGAAGTAGTGTTGAGGTGCTGGAAGTCCCATGAACACATATAGTGACACCCAAGTGCCCATCCTGCATGCCACCATGTGCGTGAGTAAACAAGCATGCATCACCCCACTAGGTTTTGTTAAAATTACTTTTATTTTGAAGCCCATTTATAATGCCATTGTGACAAGAATTTCAATTGTAAGTTACAGCTTGAATGGTTGCCCTGCTGTAGTATGGCCATGCATGATTAGCATTTCAAAGAGCTGTAGGTTGAATGATTTGATGGAGCAGCAACAAATGCCTAATGGGTTGAGATTAAAAGCTGGGTGGCAAGAACACTCAAGCCATTTACTTGACATAGAGAACTCTTGAGTATTCTTACATGGGCAGTTTCCTTCATGCCTGACATTTTTTTCTTGCATTTGTTTGCAAGACTTCTGGATGTGTGAGATTAACACTGGCAGCCATCTCTCCCACCCTACCCCCCAATTCAGGCATTCTGGATTGCTGTCCTCTGGCAAAGATGCTCTAGCTTGCCATTTCATGCATCAGCACTTCCACTGTTCCATCAGTGAGTCTGGCAGATCTTCTGGCTGACTGCACCATTAGTAAAGAATAGTCACTTTTCTTCCAGAGCCCGTTTCCTACATTGCAACAGTGATTTTACTTCAAAAATACTTAATTGGCTGTAAAGCACTTTGGGACATCCTGCGGTTGTGAAAGGCGCTATATAAATACAACATCTTTCTTTCTTTTAACATTATCTGTATTACAGCCCTATAAAAGACTACTGAAGCAACACTCCAATATTCTGATCAAGTATGTGTGAGCTCCAACAGGCATTCCTTGGAGTAGACAGGAACTTGCCATATACATGTCATTAACCACAAACTTGGGAGTTAAGGTGGGAATGGCCAGAAACAACAAGTCAGGTGGATGTCACACTGCACCATCCCCGTCAACAACCTGCCCCTATTGGAATGTCTACACTAGTATCATTTTTACCTCTATATCTTTCACATCCTTAAAAATTAAAGAGCCTACGTTTCTAGTCTTTTCTTATAATCAGTCCTCTGACACTAAGGATCAGCCTCTTTGCCCTTCTGTGAACTGTTTTCCACAGCTTAGACGTGACCAAAACTGCAATCATCAGCATTCTGTTTGCTTTTGTTGATTGCTACTTCGTAAAACTTAGATGAACTAAACTGTTCAGTCAACTACTGTTTCCAGTTCTCTTGCAGCCTCTCCCCTTGTTAGTTTAGCAGTTCATTGAGTAAGTGCAACTCACTGTTCCTTCTAATGTTTAACACCTTGTAGCTATCTGTACTGAATTCCATCTGCCATAATTTTTCCCAGTTCCATATTTTGTCTGGGTAGCTACGCAGCTCCTTGACTGAATTATCAAATGTGTTTGGCGCTCTGTCTCTCTCTCTCTGTCCCATCATTTAGTAACATCTGTGAATTTGACCAAATTGTGTTGTGTTTCTGAGTCCAGGTTGCCCATGTAGATGAGTCCATTGTTGTAAAATATTTACTATGTTGACTATGTCAGAATTTGTGACCACTTGTTAATACCACCCAGAGTATTCATAACAGTTAAACTGTTATTACCCAGTTGGTGGTAAGTCGTTAATATAAAAATTACCAAAAGCCAGAATATTGCTTTCTCCCTGTGGTGATTCTGTAAAATAACATATCAGACAATCAGAACTATATTGCATGTACCAACCAGCTCCCAATATTTCTACTCACTTGACCCACAGTCATACTGGCACACATTGCCTGTGGCACTGTGCTGCAGTTATTAATCCTCGGCCACATAACAGAAAAAAAATATATGAGCCACCCTTGAATAATGTATAAATATCAAATATAACATTATTAAACACACCACTATAACCACAGCAACTGTGATCATTGCCCCTAGAAACTCCATTTCCAAAACCTGAAAATGTAATAAAACTGCACAGCATAAAAAAGGCAATTGAACTGCTTTTTTGGCACGGTGGGATTGTACTGTATAATGAAAAAAATCGTTAACAGACCACTGTGCAATTGCAACAGAGTATTGCCTTATGCTGTGCATCACAGGTTCCAAAATTACTTTGCTACTTGGCTCTGAATCCAATGTCTCTCTGCAGCGTGGCTCCTTCCCATGGAGCAGTGGGCTGCATAGAGTCACATGGTGGAAGAATAGACTCCCAGCTGCAGGTGTACTCGTAATGAAGTTAATTGAAATGCTGATTTTTGTTGAAGTGAAATTGGGTGAAAGTAACACATTAAAAAAAAGACACACAATATGGCAAATTTTCAAACAAAAAAAAGGGGGGGTTACATTTTAAATGTTGTACATATATGATTCACAGTGCTCGTTTTTAGCATTCTGTGTTTTCAAATATCCTGGCTGGTGATCTATTTGAGTTGCATGAAATAAGATTCAACGGTATAATCGTCCGGCCCCTACAATTGTATAATCGTCAGGAAATATGTAGACGCTGCAATGCATATTTAGAAAATGGTGTCATTAAAAGGAGTTGGGCTATTTCAGACGATAGAAAATGTCAGCAATCTGAGAATTAACTGCCTAAAAAAAAAGTCCGGTTGCAATTAAGTGCAAAAAAAAACCCGACATGCTTGATTTAACAGAAGGGAGAACGACGCAGTTTCAGACTTTTAATAACGAGAATAGTTGAAGGGCAGAGTGCTTTAATCAATAGAAAAAGGCTCCTACGCCGAAAAGGGCAGTTTTTGATTTACACACTGCCGCTGGCGTACTGAGAGAGTGAGGAAACAGTATCTGACATGAATCAAAGGCACGGTCATATTGCTTCGACTTACCCTTTACCAGTCCGTGTGCATCTCTGGCAGAAATGCCCTTTCTCTAAAGTTACTACATATGGATGATTTATACCTTAGCTCTGGGCAAATTGTTAGGAAACACCGTGTTTTTCTCTTCTGTAAATTAACCCTCTCTAATACCAAAAGGTTTTTCTTCGTCGCATTTCTAGAAAGAAATAACACTTTTTTTCCTCCAAAATCATATACAAGTACTGTAACAATACGATGTTCCCATTGAACCCCGAAATAACGTTATGCGCCCTAGGCTTTTCGTATTGATAGTTCACTTTGAAGCAGGTGGGGAAAAATCAAATGTTTAATACCTAGTATTAAAATCCCAACTGCAAACGTTCAAAGAGTTAAGATGAATCTAATTCCACGCCACCTCAAGGGCATAATGGTCTTATTTGAACGCTAGTGATCAAAATAGTTTGCATTCTATTTATCAAGCTCATCTTAAGCATTTCTGATCATTTTATTGCGGAGCTGCATTACCAATCTGCTTAAAACATTTTTTTTTGCTGGAAGTTATCAAAACAGTTCAAAGGGTTTCTGTAGAGGACTGTTCCCTTTGATGCAGTTAATTAAATACCACTGTTTATCAGATTTGCTCTGGGCTTCGTAGACCCACTGTCCCTGTCATTCTAATTTACTGTAGGTAGTCTAGACGCCGCTTTTATTCGTAGCGGAGACAATTTTCGGCAGGCCATGAGAGATAGAGTACTTTGAATTCACTGTTATGTTAAAAGTCTGTGAGCGCTATATCCTGCACTACACTGGGGAAATCTCGTAAGAAAGGATCTCTTCATTAATTCCCGTTCAAGGAATGAACAACGCACCATGGAGACCTGAAACCTGTGAAAAAGATAAATCACAGGTTATGGATCATTCTAAACGTGACAATAACCCGTTTATGGCGCTCTGTGGTCGAATAATCGCGCAATTCAATCAATTGCTTTCCCCTTTAGCTAGCGCCACTAAATTGGTACTAGCGGGTAACTCGCAGGTGTTAGAAGGGCTGCTGGATAAATGCACAAAGAACAGGCACAATTCTATCCCTAAACGCCAGTGCCTGAAATAGGTGATGGCTTGTGGTTATTTTAATAATCGGTAATGCCTGTCGTGAACTTAAAATATGGAACTAAAATTTAATTATGCCCAATAGCGAATTCTTCCTCTTCTCCAATGAGGAGAATTAGGTGAAGATCTGATCATCTATTTCATAACTCACCTCGCTGGATCCGTTGGTTCCAATGTCTGCCCCATCTGAAGTCTGCCTTCTCCACGCAGTCACGTATGGGTTAGCAGGCTTCGCGTTATTCCCAGCGGGTGTGGATGAGCTGTAGGGTTTGAGGAACATTAAGTCGGTCTTAGCCGATTCGGGACTTAAACACACCTTATAGCAGTAGGTTTGAGAAAGGGAGCCGCTGCCGCCCACTTCCATGCAACTTGGCGGGGCTTTTACACTGGGCGGCATCTGAAAGTTGGCGTGGGAATTATTGAGCACGTCTCCCGAATGCTTCCTCCGGAGACAACAGCGGGAGCAACAGGTACTGCGAGGGCAGTTGCGGCCAAGGGTGCCGTGTCTATCTTTGTGACACTTGATGGAGACCAGGGTGATGATGGCCACCAGGAACACGAATGAGACCGAGCCTAAAGAGACGATTAAGTAAAGATTGAAATCGGAGAAGTATTCGATGTTTTCGGGCCTCTCGGTTAAGTCTGAGAAGATCTCCGGAACACTGTCGACTACTGACACGATGATGGTGACTGAGGTGGAAAGTGGTGGCTGTCCATTGTCCATGACTTGGACGACAAGCCTTTGTTTGGGGGCGTCGTGGTCTTCAAAGCGGCGGGTGGTCCTAATTTCTCCCGTGAAAGGTGCCACGCTGAACAGACCCGGGTCGGTAGCTTGGAACAGCTGGTAAGAGAGTCGGGAGTTCTGGCCGGAATCGGCATCGACTGCAGTCACCTTCGCCACGACATAGCCGGGATCCGCCGATCGAGGCACCATCTCCGCCGAACCGTTCGGGCGCAACGGGGACACGACTTCCGGAGCATTGTCGTTCTGATCCAGGATAATCACGTTCACCGTTACGTTGCTGTGGAGCGATGGAAAGCCAGCGTCCTGAGCCTGAACCAGGACCTGGAAATTCTTGAGTTGCTCATAGTCGAAAGAGCGCAGCGCGTAGAGGTTCCCTGTGTTCAAGTTGATGGAGACGTAAGTGGACATCGGGGTGCCCCTTATCTTGCTATTCAAGATGCAGTAGGACACATAGGCATTCTGGTCAATATCTGGATCCAAGGCGGACACCGAACAGATGGACGCCCCGGGCGCGTTATTCTCCATCAAATAAACCGTGTAAGACGGGTGTGCAAAACGTGGCGCGTTGTCGTTTACGTCTGAAACCTGCACTAGGATGGTTTTGACGGTGGAGAGAGGAGGTGAGCCCGAATCTATGACAGTAATGCTAACGTTGTACTCCAGGACACTTTCACGATCCAGCAGGTCATCCGTGACCAGGGTGTAATAGTTCTTGAAAGATGACTGGAGTTTGAAGGGGAGATGAGTGGGAATGTAGCAGGTGGTTTTCCCGTTTTCCCCAGAATCCCGGTCCGTTACACTGATCAGAGCGATCACAGTCCCGGGAAAAGCGTCCTCCCGAACCGGACTGGACACTGAAGTTAGTATAACTTCGGGCACATTGTCGTTGACATCAATGATTTCCACCACCACCGTGCAATGCACGGCCGCCGTGTAAAGACCCCTATCCTTAGCCTGTACATAAATCTCATAAACACTCGCCTCTTCATAATCCACCACCCCTTTGACCCGAATCTCGCCAGTTTGGGGTTCTACCCGAAACAGCTGGCGCAGTCTGGCGGGCGCGTGGTTGCTGAAGGAATAGGTCACCTCTCCATAGGAGCCCTCGTCCAAATCGGTGGCGTTAAGCTTTATCACCAAAGTGTTTCTCGGAGCGTTTTCCACCAGGCAGACTGTATAAACAGCCTGGTCGAAGACGGGAGCGTTGTCGTTAACGTCAAGGACAGTAACGATTACCAGAGCGGTGCCGGATCTCTCCGGGACCCCGCCGTCCAGGGCAGTCAGGACCAGCTGGTGAACGGCCTGGTGTTCCCGGTCCAGGGACCTCTCTAGCACCAATACGGGGAATTTATTGCGTTCGCTGCGAGTCTGGACCTCCAAGGTAAAGTGTTCATTGGGACTGAGCCGGTAGGTCTGCAGAGAATTGGCGCCTACATCTGGATCGTGGGCGTTCTCGAGTGGGAAACGCGCCCCAAGAGCCACCGACTCGGCGATCTCCAAACGGAATTCGCGCCAAGGGAAACCGGGAGAATTGTCGTTCACATCCAATATCTCCACTTCCACGCGGTACAATTCGAGTGGATTTTCAATGACAATCTCTAAATGCAGAAAGCAGGTGGAGCTGAGATCACAGAGCTGCTCCCTGTCCATTTTCTCGTTCACAAACAAAATTCCGTTCTCCAGATTCACCTCTAAATACTGCGTGTTGGGACCAGGGACGATGCGAAACCTGCGAGCGGACAGCTGTCTGACATCCAATCCCAAATCGTCGGCAATATTCCCAACAAACGCCCCGTGCTTCAGTTCTTCGGGAATTGAGTACCGAATTTGTCCAGTGATAAAATCCCAAACACAAGTCGATATAATAAGGGTGACCACTTGCCATTTTAACCAGGTACTTTTTTGCGAACTCGCCATTTCCATGGTAATACCTTGTGCGAATCCCAACCTTACAAGTTCTTGTTATATTCAGCATTAGGACGCACGAGAAGCAAAATAACTGAGCATTGTTTCAGTGGAGATTTAACAAGCGATATGCGTAAAGACGCACATTGATCCTCCGGTTCCAGCATGAAGACCTGCAGACATGCTGACACAAAGCCTCCCCATAGCAGGCAACATCTCCGATTTCTTAGACTCTGGTCCTTACCGTTGCTTCACCCACACTCAGCCGAGTGCTGTTTCTGAATTTTTACTGTATCCGGTGGAAAGGCGGGAGTGCAGTTTGATGTAACCGATCTCGAGCTCCACTTCACCACCTCATTGGAGGACTCGGGCAGGGCTATATTAACCCTTTGATAACTGCAACAGCATTTCGATGCCATATAATTAGCTGTGACGAGATACCGCGCCTCACCAATTATCGATTTTCAAAAATACTGTAAAACAAAAACCCTAACAAGGTAAAAAAGAAAAGATTTGCATTTATATCACGCTTTTCACGACATTGAGACGTCTAAAGGCGCTTTACAGCCTGTGAAGTACTTTTGAAGTGTAGCCATGTTTGTAACATAGGGAAACGGGTAGCCAGTTTGCGCGCAGCAAGGTCCCACAAACAGCAATGTGATAATGACCAGATAATCTGTTAGACACATATTTCACCCCTCCTTCCAGCTTTTAAAAAATCTACCCATAAACTTTTGAACCATTCTCTTTGTCAAATTAGTTAGTAGATTGGAAATCTTGCACATTTGCCTGTTGTTCTCCCCGTCTCATTTCAGATGCTGATGGGCCTGCAATTTCAGTTGTCAACTTGGCTCGGTAGGTAGTACTCTGAATCGTGGGTTCAGGCCCCCAGACATACCTGAACACATCGTCTAGGCTGTCAGTTCAGTGCAGTCCAGAAGGAGTGCTGTGTTGTATGAGGTGCCGTGTTTTGATGAAGTGCCGTGTTTTACCTGATCAAATGGACCTGAAAATCGCATGGCATTATTCAAAGAAGACCATTCCTCCCTCAAGCACCAACAAAAATAGTTATCTGGTCATTCATTCATCCAGTTGCTGATTGTGGGGAAAATGGAGTTTGCCTAAATAACAGGAATTGCACTTTGAAAGTAATCCATTGCTTGCAAAGGACTTTGGGTGTTCCTGAGGATTTGAAAGGCGATAAATACAAAAGGAAAATAATGCTGATGCTGGAAATCTGAAATAAAAACAGAAAATGCAGGACACACTCAGCAGGTCAGGCAACATCTGTGGAGAGAAAAACAGAGTTAAAGTTTCAGCTAGATGACCTTTCATCAGAACTGGAAGATGTTAGGGATGAACAGCTTTTAAGCAAGTACAAAGTCAGAGGAAAGGGGGGCAGGAATAGAACAAACGGGAGAGGTCTGTGATAAGTTGGAGGGCAGGAGTGATTAAATAACAAAAGGACTTCCCTACCCTCTCCCGCACCATTACTTCCGGAGTCCCCCAAGAATCTTTCCTTGGCCCACTCCTATTTCTCATCTACACACAGCCAGCCCTACTTCAGTTACATGAATAGCTTGGAGAAGCTGGGGTTGTTCTCCTCAGAGCTGAGAAGATTAAGAGGAGATTTGATAGAAGTATTCAAAATCATGATGGGTATAGACAGAGCAGATAGAGAGAAACTGTTCCCATTGGTGGAAGGATCAAGAACCAGAGGACATAGATTTACGGTGATTGACAAAAGAACTAAGGGCGATATGAGGAAAAACTTTTTTACACGGCGAGTGGTTATGATCTGGAATGCACTGCCTGAGCGGGTGGTGGAGGCAGACTCAATTGTGGCCTTCAAAAGGGAATTGGACAAGTACTTGAAGGGAAAAAATTTGCAGGGCTATGGGGAAAGGGCAGGGGAGTGGGACTAGCTGGATTGCTCTTGCAGACAGCCAGCACAGGATTGACGGGCTGAATGACCTCCTTCTCTGCTGTAACCATTCTATGATTCCATACTTTTTTACTTGTTCATGGGATGTGGGCGTCGCTGACGAGGCCAGCATTTATTGCCCATCCCTAATTGCCCTTGAGAAGGTGGTGGTGAGCCACCTTCTTGAACCGCTGCAGTCCGTGTGGTGAAGGTTCTCTCACAGTGCTGGTAGGAAGGGAGTTTCAGGATTTTGACCCAGCAACGATGAATGAACGGCGATATATTTCCAAGTTGGGATGGTGTGTGACTTGGAGGGGAACGTGCAGGTAGTGTTGTTCCCCTGTGCCTGCTGCTCTTGTCAATCTAAGTGGTAGAGGTCAGGGGTTTGGGAGGTGCTATCGAAGAAGCCTTGGCAAGTTGGTGCAGTACATCCTGTGAATGGTACACACTGCAGCCACAGTGCGCCAGTGGTGAAGGGAGTGAATGTTTAGGGTGGTGGATGGGGTGCCAATCAAGCGGGCTGCTTTGTCCTGGATGGTGTTGAGCTTCTTGAGTGTTGTCGGAGCTGCACTCCTGACTTGTGCCTTGTAGATGGTGGAAAGGCTTTGGGGAGTCAGGAGGTGAGTCACTCACTGCAGAATACCCAGCCGCTGACCTGCTCTTGTAGCCACAGTATTTATATGGCTAGTCCAGTTAAGTTTCTGGTCAATGGTGACCCCCAGGATGTTAATGGTGGGGGATTCGACGATGGTAATGCCGTTGAATGTCATGGGGAGGTCGTTAGACTCTCTCTGCATGGAGATGGTCATTGCCTGGCACTTGTCTGGCGCGAATGTTACTTGCCACTTATCAGCCCAAGCCTGGATGTTGTCCAGGTCTTGTTGCATGCGGGCTCGGACTGCTTCATTATCTGAGGGGTTGCGAATGGAACTGTACACTGTGCAATCATCAGCGAACATCCCCATTTCTGACCTTATGATGGAGGGAAGGTCATTGATGAAGCAGCTGAAGATGGTTGGGCCTAGGACACTGCCCTGAGGAACTCCTGCAGCAATGCCCTGGGGCTGAGATGCTTGGCCTCCAACAACCACTACCATCTTCCTTTGTGCTAGGTAAGACTCCAGCCACTGGAGAGTTTTCCCCCTAATTCCCATTGACTTCAATTTTACTAGGGCTCCTTGGTGCCACACTCAGTCAAATGCCGCCTTGATGTCAAGGGCAATCATTCTCACCTCACCTCTGGAATTCAGCTCTTTTGTCCATGTTTGGACCAAGGCTGTAATGATTCTATAACTCACGACCAACTCTCACGACCCTTCCACTGCCTTTCATTTGCCACACTGCTTGTCCAACATCCAGTATTGGATGAGCAGAAATTTCTTCCAATTAAATATTGAAATTAAAGAAGGCTTGACAGGTTAGATGCTGAGAGCTTGTTTCCCCTGGCTGGAGAGTCTAGAACTAGGGGGCATTGTCGCAGGACAAGAAGCCGGCCATTTAGGGCTCAGATGAGGAGGAATTTCTTCATTCATAGAGTTGTGAATCTTTGGAGTTCTCTACCCCAACAGGCTGTGGCTGAGGAATCGTTGAGTATATTCAAGGTTGAGATCGATACATTTTTGGACTCCAGGGGAATCAAGGGATATGGGTTCAGGAGGGAAAGTGGAGTTAAGGTCAAAGATCAGCCATGATCTTATTGCATGGCAGAGCAGTCTCAAGGGGCTATACTCCTGCTTCTATTTCTTATGTCCTTATGTTCTTATTGGGAAGATGGAAACCATTGTCTTTGGTCCCCACCACAAACTCCATCCCTCTCCCTGGCCATTATCTGAAGCTGAACCAGACTGTTCACAATCTTGGCATCCTACTTGACCCTGAGCTGAGCTTCCAACCCCATATCCTCACCATCAGCAAGACCACCTACTTTCCCCTCCATAACAACACCTGTCTCTGCCCCTGCCTTGCCAGCAATGCCCACATCCCATGAACGAATAAAAAAACCATCTCTGCTGCTAAACCCTCATCCATTCATTTCTTACACTTGGACTCAAATATTCCAATGCTCTCCTGGTTGGCCTCCCACCTGCACCTTCCGTAAACTTGAGCGCATTCAAAACTCTGCTGCCCATAATGCAACCTGCACCAAGTCCTGTTCACCCATCACCCCTGTGCTCACTGGCCGCCTTGATTTTAAAATTCTCATCCTTAGTTTTCAAATCCCTCCATGGCCTCGCCCTCGCTATCTCTGTAATCTCCTCCAGCCCTACAACCCTCCGAGATCTCTGTGTTCCTCCAATTCTGGCCTCTTGCACATCCCCGATTTTCATCGCTCCACCATTGGCGGCCATGCCTTCAGCTGCCTAGGCCTTAAGCTCTGGAAGTCCCTCCCTAAACCTCTCAACCTCTCTACGTCTCTCTCCTCTTTTAAGATGCGCCTTAAAACCTACCTTTTTGTACAAGTTTTTGGTCACCTGTCCTTATGCGGCTCGGTGTCACATTTTGATTGATAATTGCTCCTGTGAAGCGCCTTGGGACGTTTTACTATATTAAAGGCGCTATATAAATGCAAGTCGTTGTTGTTGATGGTGCAAGGTGAAAGGAGGTGATAATGAGAAAACAAAAGATGGGTTCAGAGGAGGTGTAAATGTTTACAGCAGAGTAGCAGAAGGCTGGGGAGAGGGGAGAGGAGAGCATGGATAATCTGGGAAATCGGAGAGGGCTCCTCTATAACTAAATACATATTGTTTTCTTTTCTGTTTCTATTTTAACCTATCTTTCTATTGACTGGTCTGCTGTGCATTTCTAACTTCTAATAAATATGCTGAAAGTCGTTTCAAACACATTGTAATGTTTTAAGAAGCGACTTCTTGTAGGTTAAGAAAGTAGGTATTAAAAGGGCTAAAAAGGTAATACTGTGATTAATATATTTATCCCACCAATAGCGAGTGTTATTTTCCAAACAAATAGATGGTTGGTATTACTGAGATTTAATCGCCAAAGAAAGAAAATAAGTGAATATACTCATAATCCAAACCATTGTTTAACATATTTATACTCCGATCTACTTTTTAACATATTCCCATCTCAGGCCGCTTCTTAACATACAACTTGCATTTATATAACGCCTTTACCGTCCTAAAATGTCCCAAGGTGCTTGGCAGGAGGGTTATCAGAAAAACACTGACACAGCTCATACCCAAACTACTTTTTAACATACTTATACCCCATGCTACTTTTAACATACACATACCAAACTACTGTTTAACATAATTATACCCCCAATTATTTTAACACCAGTTCTGATGAAGGGTCTACATCAGAATTGCGTCCTTTTTCTTTTAGATGCGGACTGACTTCCTGTGTTTCCAGTATTTCTCTTATTTATTTACGATTCATACACTAGAATGTACCAACTTCACCAAACTATCAGTCTAGTAAAAGCACTTTTATGACTTAAGTGTTTAGAATATGTGCATTAATCCAAACCCAGGTTTACAGTTCAACGTTATTTTTAATAGTTTTTTAACTGTTTTCTTACTTTAAAAACAAACTTGCTTCAAGTGAGATCCATCATTTTTGACGTTGGTGTCAACTAACACGGAGGAGGCTGCACACTGGGAATCACACCTTTTTTTAAAAATGAGCTAATTCAACACAATCAGGGTGAGGTCAATTAAGTATATGAACAATATCGATCTGTTCAGAGTAAGATCGTTGGTTTTTAGATTAATTTGTTTTGCAACAACGGGGAACGATGGAGTTCAATGTTTTACAAAGTACTCTGTTGGCCTCGCCTTTTACAGGCAGTTGAAGCTTCTGATTCCGATGAATGCGTTTTTCTTCCATTCAGAGAATCCTACCGTGACAATCGGGGCTCTTCTGACAGTTAAATCGCCAATCTCACTTCGCCAAATCTGTTGCTTCGTTTATCAATGAGGGGCTGATGCTTAACTTTGCCGAGAAGCGTCCGTCATTTGTTCGAACAATAGCTGGCGTTAATTGTTTCAGTGGATAGTTTATAGTGACCCTCCCCTGGGGACAAGGAACAGATTTTCCAAACGGTCGCTAGTCATTGTGAACAACTGACATTGGACAAAGACGAACGCAGCGGGATTTTCAAAGTACTAGTTTCAGTAATTGTCTGGATCCCCCGTTGAAAATTCAAGCACGGAGGTTTTACGTACAACAAGTAATGTATCTCAAAATACTCTAAATTGGATGAACTAAATCTTTCACCTAAATATCCCCTGTCTCTCGAGATTTCTTGGCAACGTGTATTTAAGAGAAAGGGCATGGTTGTATTTCTGGACTAATAATCCAGACAATGTGAGTTCCAAATCCCACCGTGGCAGCTTGAGAATTTGAATTTAGTTTTCAAAATCTGGAAATGAAAAGTTGGTATCAGTAAAAGTGACCATGAAGCTGTTGGATTGTTATATAAAACACAACTGGTTCACTGATGTCCTTTGGGGAGGGAAACCTGCCCCCTTCCCTGTCTGGCCTAAATGTGGCTCCACTCCCACACCAACGTAGCTCTTAACTGCCCTCTTAAGCCACTCAGTTCAGGGCAACTCGGATCGGGCAATAAAACGCCGGCCTTGCCAGCAACCCCCACATCCTGAAAATGAATCAAAAAAAGACATGGCAGTTTGCTATTGTGTTCCTTTGCTTTTGCAGATTGCTTTCCTTTTAAAGGTTTAAATCAGCACATTTAACATGGCTTAGCACTGGTGTTTCATTGTACTGAAGCGGTTTTAAAAATATAGCAACAATAACCAGCGACTATTATAGAAATATATTGACTGCACTTGAAGCCCACTGCAGTAAACCATTCACTACAGATTTACACAATGTGGCCTGCATTGTGTCTTAGTGTTCACAGTCTGAGGACACTTTCACAGGGAACCGTTCATATCACAGCCGTAACCCCACCGTCACGATTCACTTTCCTTTGGACTCTAAAAAAAAATCGACTTTTGTGTTTATGCAAGTGATGCGAGTGCTTGGAATGGAACACTTCCATCGGCATCCAGATCAGATATTGTATACAATGGGTTGGATGGAGGTTAATGATTCCCTCCACTCTGTCCAACAATGGAATAAAATGTATAGATGCAACTTCTTTTTTTCCTTCAAGATTTCTTGTGGTCACTACGTGCAGTAACATCATAAATGTATCCTTAAAGACTTCCTCTGTTGGGTGTTTCTAGCAAATACATTCTAAAGGAACGCATTTACGATTTCACTGGAGACACCAAGCAGAGCAGCTCATGAATTCATTTACGATGTCATTACACAAAGTACTGGAGAATTTTTTGACCCCAGTGTGGCTTAATGCCAATTTCATTTTGTGTTTTGACTTATAGACTCATGCTGCCTGGGAACTACGTTCAGGATGTCCATACCCCTTTACTGCAACACCCTTACAGCCAGGACAAAAGTGAGAGGGGAATTCTATCCCATCAGCCTGATCTGCTTTCAAACACAAGTTCCACAAGTCAAAAAAATAAGTATATTAGATGTGTGAAGACCATCAACTCAGTGAAAGATGCCCTTTGGTCTGCCCGAAACTTGCTGGTCTTCCAGTACAAGGAGCTGTCCTCGACCGAGTGTTGTAGACTGGCACATTCCAAGGTCCAGGACTACGTGCTGAGGGACGCACTGAGGATGGGTGCGGCCGCCGCAAAGGCTCTGTGGGGAAAGGCAACCGTTTAGAGTCTTCCCGCCATTGTATACCGAGGGGCTGCAATCAGGGAAAAACCCCCTCGGGCAGAATGTAAAATTTTAATTGATGTAATGTAACCGTAATGAATCTGTAATGAACCTGTAAAGAATCTGTAACGTACCTGTTATCAAAAATGTGTATTGAGTGTAATGCAATGAGGCACCCTAGAGTGTCATGAACTGTAATTATGTCCAATGTGTTCATTGAACTGTACTTGATGTAACCTGCAAATTATATAATCTGTATTGTGTACGTTTGGAATGTGATATGACAACTGTATTGTATGTATTGCTGCAAATTTTATGAATAAAGTATATTTTTTGAAAAAAAAGATGTGTGAAGCCTACGTCCTACCTAGCTCCTTATCAACATTTTTTTAGAAAATAGGAAACTAATGTTTTGTGATGCCAGTTACTAATTTGCATTATGATCTTCAGTGACTATTTCCAGAATATAGTCATGAACTAATTTAACTTTTTTTATGTATTGCCCACAAATCTCACTCACTGAAAGAATGGACTCCTGGTAGCTACCAGGAAAGAATAAAAACTATTATCTCATGCATGATGGAGCTTTGCCCGGTGATGCTTACTGTCATGGGCCAGTAAAATAATTGGCCAGTTACACTGTGCATTTTGGTTGATGCAAAAGGCTCCAGCTTGGCATTGTGTATTGTAATTCTGCGTATTGTCTTTCTCATTTGAAGTCATTCAAATCAGCAGTTCCTTTGATCAGTGCATCAACCCCTGGACTCAGTATCCACCTACTCCATTACCAGCATGCTGTGGTGCAGCATGTAATATCTACGGGATGCATTGTAACAACCCGCCGCACTTACTTCAACAGCACCTCCCTCCCCTGTGACCTCTACCACCATGAAGAACAAGAGCAGCAATGTTGTGGGATCACCATCGCCTCCAAGTTCCCCTCCAATTCACACACCATCCTGACATCGACATATATCGCCATTCCTTCATTGTCGCTGGATCGATATCCTGGAATTCCCAACTTGACACTATAGTGGGAGCACCATCATTGCAGTGACCAAAAAGAAGTCCCATCACCACCTTCTCAGGGAAACTAGGTGTGGTCAAAAAATGCGGCCTTGCCAGCAGCATCTGCATCCTGAGAACAAATTTTAAAAACAATTGAATTTAGGCAAGCAATGCAAGAGCAATTTCAGCACAACGGTCTTGCACATTTTCAGCATTAGGGGGGCTGTACAATAGCTGCAATCAGTGTGTAGTGAAATTGTAAAAGTTTCAAACCATATTATGGTACCACTTAGGAACTTTTTACATTTCATTCAGAATCTTTTTATTGTTAACAGAAAGCTCAGGGACAGCTGGCTCTTTATAAACGTTAGAATTCAATCAGTGAGTGGAGCTACGCCTGTGCAGAGCTGTTTCCTCTTGTCAGTGAGTGATGTAGAGCCAGCATTATAACTTGGGTCTGCTGCCCCTACATCAATCTAAGCACATATTGATCTAAAACTGGTACTTCTAACATAACATTGCCCTATAAGTTACTGATTGGTATTGTTGGTGTTTTGAATTTGTAAATGCTCATTAGCCATTTAGAAATCCACCCTCCAGAGCTGCACTGATTCTAACAGAGCAACAAATTACTAATATGTTTTTCTAGTGTCAGATTGTGCAATGGTGTATACAATTAATAATAATTGTAAGTAGAATGAAATACGCAACAGAAGTAACAAAATGCAGTGTTCTAAATTACTTCTTAAATTTCCATTAGATTTCATTTAAAATTCAAAGAGCAGGATTTTATTAAAATTCTCTATTCTTTTCAAACTAACTTTATTTAAGAATTTTTAGTCCCTACTGGTAAATTTCCTTTGGCATTCCACAATGGTATCACAACGAAGTGTAGTCTTCAGGTGAAGCAGATTTAAAGGGCGGTGATAATTGGACCAGCGTGTGCAGACATAATTCAGTCCCCATTTTAAATTCATATTCAAGGAGAGTCCTCCCTGAATCCTGGTCAACATTTGTCCCTCAACCAACATCTAAAACAGATGATCTGGTCATTTATCTCATTGCTGTTTGTGGGACCTTGCTGTGAGCAAATTGGTTGATGTGTTTCCTACATTATAACAGTGGCTGCACTTCAAAAAGTACTTCATTGGCTGTAAACGCTTTGGGATGTACTGAGATTGTGAAAAGTGCTGTATAAGTGCAACACCTCCACCGGCAGAACTGTAATTTTTTCTAATTCATTCATGGGATGTGGGCGTCGCTGGCGAGGCCGACATTTATTGCCCATCCCTAATTGCCCTTGAGAAGGTGGTGGTGAGCCACCTTCTTGAACAGCTGCAGTCTGTGTGGTGATGGTTCTCCCACAGTGCTGTTAGGAAGGGAGTTCCAGGATTTTGACTCAGCGACGATGAAGGAACGGTGATATATTTCCAAGTCGGGATGGTGTGTGACTCGGAGGGGAACGTGCAGGTGGTGTTGTTCCCATGCGCCTTCTGTCCTTGTCCTTCTAGGTGGTAGAGGTCACGGGTTTGGGAGGTGCTGTCAAAGAAGCCTTGGCGAGTTGCTGCAGTGCATCCTGTGGATGGTGCACACTGCAGCCACGTGCACCGGTGGAGGAGGGAGTGAATGTTTAGGGTGGTGGATGGGGTACCAATCAAGTGGCCTGCTTTGTCCTGGATGGTGTCGAGCTTCTTGAATGTTGTTGGAGCTAGCCTCGTCCAGGCCAATGGAAAGCATTCCATCATACTCCTGACTTGTGCCTTGTAAATGGTGGAAAGGCTTTGGGGAGTCAGGAGGTGAGTCACTTGCCGCAGAATTCAAAGCCTCTGACCTGCTCTTATAGCCACAGTATTTATGTGGCTGGTCCAGTTAAGTTTCTGGTCAATGGTGACCTCCAGGATGTTGATGTTGGGAGATTCGGCGATGGTAATGCAGTTGAATGTCAAAGGGAGGTGATTAGACTCTCTCTTGTTGGAGTTGGTCATTGCCTGGCACTTGTCTAGTGTGAATGTTACTTGCCACTTATCAGCCCAAGCCTGGATGTTGTCCAGGTCTCGCTGCATGTGGGCACGGACTGCTCCATTATCTGAGGGATTGCGAATGGAACTGAATGATGTTCAATTATCAGCGAACATCCCCACTTCTGACCTTATGATGGAGGGAAGGTCATTGATGAAGCAGCTGAAGATAGTTGGGCCGAAGACACTGCCCTGAGGAACACCTGCAGCAATGTCCTGGGGCTGAGATGATTGGCCTCCAAACAGCCACTACCATCTTCCTTTGTGCTAGGTATGACTCCAGCCACTGGAGAGTTTTCCCCCTGATTCCCATTGACTTCAGCTATACGAGGGCTCCTTGATGCCACACTCGGTCAAATGCTGTCTTGATGTCAAGGGCAGTCACTCTCACCTCACCTCTGGAATTCAGCTCTTTTGTCCATGTTTGGACCAAGGCTGTAATGAGCTCTGGAGCCGGGTGGTCCTGGCGGAACCCGAACTGAGCATCGGTGAGCAGGTTATTGGTAAGTAAGTGCTGCTTGATAGCACTGTCGACAACACCTTCCATCACTTTGCTGATGATTGAGAGTAGACTGATGGGGCAGTAATTACCTGGATTGGATTTGTCCTGCTTTTTGTGGACAGGACATACCTAGGCAATTTTCTACTTTGTCGAGTAGAAGCCAGTATTGTATCTGTACTAGAACAGCTTGGCAAAGGCACAGCTAGTTCTGAAGCACAAGTCTTCAGCACTACAGCCGGGATGTTGTCGGGGCCCATAGCCTTTGCTGTATCCAGTGCACTCAGCCATTTCTTGATATCACGTGGAGTGAATCAAATTGACTGAAGACTGGCTTCTGTGATGGTGGGGATCTCGGGAGAAGGCTGAGATGCATCATCCACTCGGCACTTCTGGTTGAAGATAGTTGCAAATGCCTCAGCCATGTCTTTTGCACTCACGTGCTGGGCTCAGCCATCATTGAGGATGGAGATGTTCACGGAGTCTCCTCCTCCCGTTAGTTGTTTAATTGTCCACTGGATGTGGCAGGACTGCAGAACTTTGATCTGATCCGTTGGTTGTGGGATTGTTTAGCTCTGTCTATAGCATGCTGCTTCCGCTGCTTAGCATGCATGTTATAGCTTTACCAGGTTGGCACCTCATTTTTAGGTTTGCCTGGTGCTTCTCCTGGCATGCTGTTCTACATTCCTCATTGAACCAGGGTTGATCCCTTGCCTTGATGGTAATGATAGAGTGAGGGATACACCGGGCCATGAGGTTACAGATTGTGGTGGAATACAGTTCTGCTGCTGCTGATGGCTCACAGTGCCTCATGGGATGTCCAATTTGGAGCTGCTAGATCTGTTCTGAATCTATCCGATTTAGCATGGTGGTAGTGCCACACAACTGAGTGTCCTCAGTGTGAAGACGGGACTTCTTCTCCACAAGCACTATGCGGTGGTCACTCCTACCAATACTGTCATGGACAGATGCATCTGTGACAGGTAGATTGGTGAGGTCGAGGTCAAGTAGGTTTTTCCCTCGTGTTGGTTCTCTCACCACCTGCTGCAGCCCTGCCTGTCAGCTATGTCCTTAAAAACTCGGCCAGCAGTGGTGCTACCGAGCCATTTTTGGTGATGGACATTGAAGCACCCAATCCAGAGTACATTCTGTGCCCTTGCTACCCTTAGTGCTTCCTCCAAGTGGTGCTCAACATGGAGGAGTACTGATTCATCAGCTGAGAGATGGTGGTAGGTGATAATCAACAGGAGGTTTGCTTGCCAATTTTTGACCTAATGCCATAAGACTTCATGGGGTCCGGAGTCAATGTTGAGGACTCCCTCCTGACTGTATACCACCTTTGGTGGGTCTGTCCTGCCGATGGGACCGTACATACCCAGGAATGGTGATGGAGGAGTCTGGGACATTGACTGAAAGGTACGATCCTGTGACTATGGTTATGTCAGGCTATTGCTTGACTAGTCTGTGGGACAGCTCTCCCAATTTTGGCACAATTCCCCGGATGTTAGTGAGGAGGACTTTGCAGGGTCAACTGGGCTTGGTTTGCCTTTGTCATGTCCAGTGCCTAGTGGTCCGTGCGGTTTTATTCTTATTATGTCTTTTTGTAGCGAGATTGTACAACTGAGTGGCTTGCCAGGCCATTTCAGAATCAACCACATTGCTGTTGGTCTGGAGTCACATATAGGCCAGACTAGGTAAGGAAGACAGGTTTCCTTCCCTAAAAGACATTAGTGAACCAGATGGGTTTTTACATCAATCTGGTAGTTTCATGGTCACTTTTACTAATACTAGCTTTTTATTCCAGATTTTATTTAATTAACTGAAATCAAATTCCCCAGCTACCAGAAGCAGAGATTTGAACTCATATACTCCAGATTACGAGCACCAGTAACATAACCACTATGCTACTGTGCCCATATCATTTTCAGAGTGATAGGTTTACATAGCAGTTTCTATTATAAAAGTGGACATAAGAATTTATTATGGGAAAAAGTTTACAGAAAGTACATGCAGATGTAAGATTTTTAATATATTGTATAGCACACACTTCAGACATCAAACATCAAAAATATTTATAAAAAAGAAGGAAAAAAGCCAGTCATTTCCAGCTAGAATCTAATTTGATAACCTGGCCTGTTACCAATCAACTGCCAATTTACAGAAACTTCTTTCAATAATTAGCTTCCAGTTAACCTCAGAATCTGCCTATTTAGATAACTTTCCCACAGACAGTACCTGGGGAGTAACCTTAAAGCTACAGGCCAAATTGAACACAGCTTTGTCTTCGCAGCTAATGTCACAGTCATTCTCCAGACCCCAGACTCACCCCAGATTATAACACAGGAGATTAGCCAGTAATTTATAAACACAAATCATGATTGCAAACATGTGACAGTTAGTCATGTTATATTCATGATGTGGAGATGCCGGTGATGGACTGGGGTTGACAAATGTAAAGAATCTTACAACACCAGGTTATAGTCCAACAATTTTATTTGAAAATCACAAGCCTCCGAAAGCTTGTGATTTTCAAATAAAATTGTTGGACTATAACCTGGTGTTGTAAGATTCTTTACATATGTTATATTCATGAAGACCTACATGCTACGAAAGTGGCCTTGTGAACCAAAGAAAAATATCAATTTAATAAAATGGATGTGGGAGTGCATGGAGCCTGACAATGTGCCTCAATAGCACTGGTGTTACTTACGCCCATCTGATATCCACTGAGGGTGCTGTATCATTGCATAGCATTACATAGAATTCACAGCACAGAAACAGGCCATTCAGTCCAACTGGTGTGTGCTGGTGTATATTCTCTACTCAAGCCTCCTCCCTCTCTATTTCATCTCACCCTATCTGCATATCCTTCTATTCTTTTCTCCCTCATGTACTGATCGAGCTTTCCCTTAAATGCTATTCGCCTCAACCACTCCATGTGGTAGCAAGTTCTGAATTCTAACCACTCTCTTGCTGAAGAAGTTTCTCCTGAATTCTTTATTGGATTTGTTAGTAACTATCTTATATTTATGGCCCCTAGTTTTGGACTCTCCCACAAGCGGAAACATCTTCTCCACGTCTACCCTGTCAAACCCCTTCATAATTTTAAAGAACTATATTAGGTCTAGAGAAAAGAGCCCCAGTCTGTTCAGTCTTTCCAAATAGTTGTAACCTCTCTGTTCTGGTAACGTAGAATCATAGAATCATAGAAATTTATGGTACAGAAGGAGGCCATTAGGCCCATCGTGCCTGTGCCAGCTGAAAAACAGCTATCCAGCCTAATCCCGTTTTCCAGCTCTTGGTCCATAGCCTTGTAGGCTGCGGCACTTCAAGTGCACATCCAAGTACTTTTTAAATGTGATGAGGGTTTCTGCCTCTATCACCCTTTCAGGCAGTGAGTTCCAGACCCCCACCACTCTCTGGGTGGAAAAATTTCTCCTCAACTCCCCTCTAATCCTTCTACCAATTACTTTAAATCTATGCCCCCTGGTTTATGGCCTCTCTGCTAAGAGAAACAAGTCCTTCCTTGCCACTCTATCTAGGCCCTTCATAATTTTATACACCTCAATTAAATCTCAGCCGCCTCTGTTCCAAAGAAAACAACCCGAGCCTATCCAATCTTTCCTCACAGCTAAAATTCTCCAGTCCTGGCAACATTCCCGTAAATCTCCTCTGTACCCTCTCTAGTGCAATCATATCTTTCCTGTAATGTGACCAGAACTGTACACAGTACTCTACCTGAGGCCAAATAATCGAACTTAGTAATAGCATTATAGTCAATCAGTTGGCACTGTAGGGTACTGCTGTGCCTTAAAAGAATTGAGTACCTGACAAAAAGGGTATTTGTTTCTAATGTAGAAATATGGGCCTAGTGAAAATCTATACCAAGAACATGCATGTGCTTCAGAACTACCTTAGGCTTAGAAAAGTGGACAACATTACTTGTAGACTAGGAAAATCTTAATCAGAACATACCACTCATTTGCAAACTGGCTATATGTTTATTCATGTACAGCTGTGCTATTGTAGCTTGGCCGGTATGTGATGTCAGCTTATCATGCTGAAAGTCTACACTGTGGAGTATCTTTCTCAAACGTTAGACTTACCAAAAAGACATCATCATGCAGTCAATTAGGGAAGAGTTCTTACGAGGGATTGGATGCAATCAGTGGATTAGAACAACATCTCTTTAGCTGTGTTGTCACAGATTGAACCCAGCCCAGACTGGCAGTTGAATCAACAACTAACAAAAGCAAAAAGCAGTCATCTCTACTAAAGGGATAGCATCAGGTACTGGTGAATTGTTAGACATTTTAACAGGTTTAGAAGAGAATGTAGTGGGTCCTAGGACAAGGCCATTTGATCCCACTTCTTTGAACAGATCTGAAAAAAATGTACAATGAACTTTCCCTAACTTATTTATAAACCAAAAGAAGTGATATCATTTCCAAGAACATAAAACTTTGCAAAACTGATCCCCAAAATCAAGATGTCATTGGTCCTCAAGTGGTTGCAGCTCACAGAAAAAACTTCCATGGTCCCAGCAGAGTGGGAACCATAGAATTCCATCCAATATTTGATCTTTGTCTGTACTTATCTTTAATACTTCCAATCCCGTTCTTATCCAGATATTTGACTAGATTTTTTTAAAAGAGGTTAATTCTGCCAAATAAACTTAGGTTGAATTAATAAAACTGTCCTGGAGAAAAATAAGAGCAGTGTAATTAGGGCGTATCCAAACCCTCAGGCTTTAAATTATGAAGCAATATCCATGGAGCTGAACTTGTTTCACCAGAGAAAAGAAAATTGAGAGATGTGATTCAGGTCTTTAAAATGCTGAGAAACATAAATTATGAAGTTCTAGATAGACTATTTGACTTGGACTTTGATCGTAGTGCTAAAGGTTACAAGTTCAAAAGCAAGCCTTAAGGAAGACTAGAGAGTAGGGCCCTGAAATTCCAATGACACTGTTGTGCTGCCAGAAGTGAAACAGGATGCGGCTTTTACCTGCCATAATGTCCCGGTCCTGATCCCGAACCTTAACCACAGGGTCAGGCAATTAACACATGAAGAAGAGAGCAGGCTGTACAAATCCAACCTGTATTGTCTCGGACATGCTGCGGGAGTGGGGGTGGGTTATGTGTTGGGGTGGGGGGGGGTGAAAACCCTTGCAGAAGTAGTGGTTAGCATCCTAAATGGCTAGCCAAGAGGAAAAATGGAAGTGGGAGAGGCCGTGACCTGGTGCAGTAGCAGGATATCGGGGGGGGGGGGGGGGGGCGGTGAAATTGGCTTCAACTTTCGTTGACTTTAATGGAAAAGAATAGGGCGAGTGTAAAATGGGCTTCCGATTCGCTATCGCCCGTTTTGCACTTCCGTCAAAGCCCAATTTCATACACACACACTCCTACCTCCACCCCCCCCCCCCCCCCCCCCTCAGAATCTGCTGCTGCTTGAAGGAGGCATGGGCTACTTGGATTCAAGGAGCAGGAAAGCCATGAAGCACATCATCCGCACTTGGTGGAGCCAGGTCGCAGTGACAGTGACTGCAATCTCTTTGACTCTCAAGGCTACTTTGCAGTGTAGGAAGAAGTTTAACAACCTCATCAGAGTAGCCAAGGTAAGCTACCTGCTTCCATCTAATCCTTGCAGTATCTTTATATGTGCAGCTCTCCTTCATCCATTACCCCCAAGGGGCTCACAACATTTGATCCCTTCTCCCACCTTGTTTCACCTTTTACCTACAGTTGCACGTTTCCTTACGCTCTGCCACGCATGAGGAAGCCTTCAAAACTCACAACGTCTGTGCTTTCTTGCTTTCTATATCAGCCTGGGTTTAGTGGTAACGCTCTCTGAGTTAGAAGGTTGTGGGCTCAAGACCCACTCCAGAGAATTGAACACAT
This sequence comes from Heptranchias perlo, assembly GCF_035084215.1. Taxonomy (NCBI): domain Eukaryota; kingdom Metazoa; phylum Chordata; class Chondrichthyes; order Hexanchiformes; family Hexanchidae; genus Heptranchias; species Heptranchias perlo. Next base: position 7,881,937 of record NC_090338.1, on the reverse strand, counting down.
AATCCAGGCTGACACTCTCAGCGCAGTACTGAGGGAGTGCTGCAGTATCAGAGGTGCCATCATTTGGAAAGGACATTCAACCTATCTGACCTCTCAGGTGGACGTAAAAGATCCCATAGCACTATTTAAAGAAGAGCAGAGGAGTTATATTTATCCCTCAATCAACACCTAAAACAGATTACCTGGTCATTATCACATTGCTAGTTTGTGGGATCTTGCCATGTGCTATGGGAAATTGGCTGCCTTTTCCCATAGCACACAGTGACTACACTTCAAAAACATTTCATTGGCTTTAAAGTGCTTTGGGACGTCCTGAGGCGCTATATAAATACAAGTTCTTTCTTTCCCCAGGTCCAAATCTCCATGATTCGTCTCCAGCCAAGAGTCTCAGATCCCAGGACATTCTCTTGTTACACTGGAGCTCAAATGTGTCACATATTTTAAATATTTTAAAAATAATTTTTGGTAATAGCAAGCTATCATTACAGATGAAGGCAGAAACCTGTCAGTGTGGTAAGCTGAGATTAACAGCAAGTGACCGGTTAAATCAACAAACCTAAATTTATAAAGAACATCTTAATACATTGTGCTTTGTGCAGGTTCTAGGAGAATACGCCACTGGCTAAAATGGTGTTGGAGAATGACAGCCCTCTTCCAATACAAACACATTTCTCCCCAAATTTAACTCATTCCTCAAGTGTCCAGCAATCAATACCTGTGTTTTACCATACTTGTCTGTTCAATCTGTCACTCTGTGAATCCTTCTGCTCCCCTATTCTATCGCAAGGGAGCTGAAATACAGAGAGGAAGAAATTATCCCTCAGTTCTATAGAGTTGGTCAGACCCCATCTGGAGCATTGCATTCAGTTTTCGGCACCACACCTCACCAACGATACATTGGTCTTAAAGGGAATGCAGCCCAGATTCACCAGAATGATACTGGGGCTAAAAGGTTTAAATTGTGAGGACAGGTTGCATAAACTTGGCTTGTATTCCCTTGAGTATAGAAGATTGAGGGGTGATTTGATCCAGGTGTTTAAAATGTTAAAAGGATTTGATAGGGTAGATACTATTTGTAAATAACTGAAACTATTTTCTCTGGTGGGGAAATCAACAACAAGGGGGCATGATCTTAAAATTAGAGCGAGTCCATTAGGAGTGAAATCAGGATACGTTTTTTCACACAAAAGGTAGTAGAAATCTGGAATTCTCTCCCCTAAAAGGCTGTGGATGCTGGGGGACAGTTGGAGCTTTCAAGACTGAGATCGTTGGATTTTTGTTGGGTAAGAGCATCGCGGGATATGGAGCAAAGGCAGGAAAATGGGGTTGAGGTGCATATCAGCCATGCTCTAATTGAAAGGTGGAGCAGGCTCGAGGGGCTGAATGGCCTACTCCTGTTCCTAATGTTCCTATGTTCCTACACTAGTGTATCTGCTACTAGTGAGTGCCATTTCTTTTTCAACTGAAAATAAATAAAAAAGCTCAGGCTCAGTTGGAATTTCACTTCTCTGTGGAACTGAGCCATACAAACCAGGAAAGTCTCAGGTTGACTCTATGGCCTTTGCTGAGTCAGCTGATTTCAGCCAGAGTGGTGCTAGATTTGGTCTCTGCAGCCCAGAGCTAGGGAAGGGGGGGGGGAAATGTCAGTAAGAGTCCCCTTTCCTTTATTATCTATTAATCCCCCCACCCCCCAACTGGAAAGTGCACAAGCTCATGAACATCAGATGAGGTCAGAATCAGGTTCAGCTGTGATTCACCCACCACGGCAGAACATCTTGCTGACACTCCGGAGACAACGTTCCGAGGCCCCACCCCACTTGCAGGGGCCTCACAAGCAGCTGCCAACTTGTTGGAAAACTTCCTTAATGTCAATGGACAGCAAATCACGGGCGAAGCACATGTGATTTTCCGATAAGTCACCCTGGCATCTGAGGATCAAGGAAAGTTCTGTCCTCACTCGTTCATGCAGAGTGGTCTCTTAGTCAAGGCACCAGAAGGGTAGCCAGTGCCCTTGGGTCTGTCATGTAGCTTCACGAAAGGAAGGGGAAGGAAAACTGAAATATAAAATCTACATTGCAAACAGGAGATATGTTTATCATGTGAAAAATGTTCACATTTGTACAGAATGTTTGGAGCATGACATGGCTGCCTGTTCTCGAACTGAACAGGGAGGAAGGCTGGAGGGAAATGCTCCTTGATACCTTTATACACACGTGTCTAGGGTTGCCAACCCTCCAGGAATTAAAAATTAATCTCCAAGACACTTCTGCGAGCAACCCGGGAGAAAATGATAGGTGATAGTTAAAAAGTATGTGGGGGTTTTTTGCACTTTCTTTGAAAACATTTATTCCTTAGTTAGAAAAATACTGGACATTGGAAAAAGGCCAGTTTGCCTCACTGTTAAGAATCATCCAATCAGATAATGAAGAGCCTGATTGCTTTCAAATTGGGGCGGGAAGGCGGGGCCACACAAGGATGGACCTGTTGGGCGACCAATGGGGACGGGGACATTGGAGGCGAGATTTCACATGATGTAACCTCCAGGAATATGTCCAACCAGAGTTGGTAACCCCACCCCCTACACATATATGAAAGTTAGATGCAGATCAAACAGTAAACAATTGATGAAAACATAGCGATCAGATGAAACCATTAAACACGTGGAAATACAATTGCAATTTCACTGTTTCAGCAACGGGCTGAGAACAGATTTGCAATGAAGTCAATAGAAACCCTCAGGATCCCAGGTGATGAATAGACTTAATAGAAAAACTATGGGCAGCTTTCGCATGAATTCTGTGGAATTGACTGTTTTATTATCTCTGCGGAATTTGCCCACAACCAAGCTTGAAAACAAAATAGGTCGCTTAAATTTGGCTGACCGCTCGAATTTTGAGTCTAATTGCACTTTTAAAATAACTGCCACTATTCAGAACATAATCATTAGTCTTACGTGCACCAGTAAACTCAGTGCAATGTCTGCTGCATTACTCAAAGTAGCCTTCGAGTCCCTCCGCGCAATCAAACCAGAACATAAAATTCCAATGCATGTGTCAATCATTCTGGCTGCTGCGTTTAGTGCAGTAATGCTCAGATAAATGACTATCTGATAAATGAATAGCTCACTTAAATGAGTAAGTTTTATTCCCAAAACAGATTCATTATTCAAGCAGGCTCCAACTGTACACACAACATATGTGGTTATTATTTCATGTGTTTGGAATATGGAAGTGGGGCTGGTGTTACTCTTGTGTAGAAGTTGCAGCAGGGAACCAGTAGAACTTCAGGGCCAACATGTTTAAGTCCTGGAATAGAGTTTGAACCTATGATCTTCTAGGCTCCCAAGCAAGAACACTACCATCTGGCCAAACTCTACAACATGACTGAAGGCCCACATCGTTCAATCAAACAGTTTGATTATGGTCTTCATTCTATGCACCAGTTTCTCCGGTCTCCATGCAAGTGGATCCATAATATGACTTCTTGGTTCAGACTTCAACTCAGTATTGTCTTTTCTCCAGACCCCAAAGATGTCCTCACAGGTCACTCATTGGCACTGGGCCAGACAACCCTTTTGACATGATTAATGACAAGAGGGATATGGGCCAAGTGCAGGCAATTGGGACTAGCTTAGTGGTATAAACTGGGCGACATGGACATGTTGGGCCGAAGGGCCTGTTTCCATGTTGTAACTGCTATGACCATTGCCAACAAAAAAAATCAATTTAGAATATTTTTTTGTGAAATTGCACACGCTTCTAGATAAACACAGCTCATCCTGCCTTATGTCTCTAATATATCTCCTGGCTTCTAGGTGCACTGCAATATAATACCCCTTTCCAGCAGCTCCTGATTACATTGAAGAGACTTCACGTTTCCCTTTAAAAGCTCTCCACTTTTGGCTAAGAGGTCCCCCTTCCTTTGCAGTTACCTTAACAGGACTATGCATTATGGATGAGTGGCTAACAGCTTCTAGCTTCCACTTGTCTATGACTTTAGCTGCAATAGTAAGGAAATCATGGGCCACATGATCTGCTTTCACGTCTCTCCTGTTGGCCGTCACACTCATCCATTCACAAGCTTCACGGTCATCAGTATCCCTCCTGTGGCTGAACAACAGCAACAACAACAACTTGCATTTTGATAGCACCTTTAACATAGGAACACATCCCAAGTTGCTTCAGAGGAACACAATCAGGCATAAATTGACACCGGGCCAAAGAAGAAGACTACAAGCTTGGTCAAAGAGGTAAGTTTTAAGGACGGTCTTAAAAGAGAAGAGAGAGGTGGAGACTTCTAGGGAGGGAATACCAGAGCTTATGGCCTAGACGGCTAAAGGCTACAGCCGCCAATGGTGGGGTGAAGGAAGTGGGGGGTGCATAAGAGGCCAGAATTGGAGCACAGAGCTCCCGGAGGGTTGTAGGGCTGGAGGAGGTTACAGAGATAAGGAGCGATGAAGCCGTGGAGGGATTTGAATACGAGGATGAAAATTTAAAATTTGAGGCATTGGTGGACCGTGAATCATTTTAGGTCAGCGAGCACAGGGGTGATGGGTGAGCAGGAACTGGTATGGATGGACACCTTAGCCCATCTAGAAGGTTCACTGAGGTACAATCATATTCCCCTCTGCTTTACGTACCTTATATTTGATCATTTGTTTTGTTGATTTTTTGTTTTACATTTTGTCCACCTTCACTCTCTTATTTTTATTTAATGAACGCTCTGAGCTTTCCTTACTAAGCAGTGATGTTATGTCAATCATCCTTGTTGTCATGACACAAGTTTCAACAACACAAATACATGAATGTATTCGAAATGTTGCAGCAATTGAAACTGAAGGAGCTCTTCAACAAAAGTAATGTGAGGAAAAATCATCATCCAGGTAGCCCCCATCCATCATGCCAAGAGCCTGACCAACGAACAACACTGAATATTCATAGTGCCCACCCACACTGCCAACAGTATTGATACAAAAATGCTGAAAATGTTATTTCATTCTATTTTGCAATTCTTTGCTGATGGAATGTTTTTTTGTTTTGTGTGGACAACAATTATTCCCCCAGCACTCTGTAATAAATGGAACAGAGACAATACAGGTGATCTGCCTTGCCATATGTTGCAAAAATTTCAATGCCTCTTTTGTCCTGTCCTATTATGGATGCTGGCTCTGTGTCTAATTTTGTTCGATAATGTTTCTGTGAAGTGCCTTGGGACGTTTTACGACGTTAAAGGCGCTATATAAATGCAAGTTGTTGTTTCCTAACTCAACACTGTACAATGCTTTGGTCATAATGCCTTGGTCTTCTCTTCCCCATGCAATCTACAGGCTTTTACAATCCAAGCGTGGCATCAACCTAACCTTACTTCTTCACTTATCTCATCTCATTTCAACCTTGGCTGTGTCCTGCATTATGATCCTTTGTCACTTATAAGCTACATGGTCCCCCTCACTCATGGATTAAATACTCTATTCAGCAATTCAATATACATCATTATCTATGGGGTTAAAATTCCTACAGCATTAAAGCTTACTCAAGCTAAATATGCGCAATGTATACCATTATGGTGCATTAACATTAGCGTACTTTTACCCATGCTCTTAAAATTCCTCCGGGATTAATCTAGACTAATGCACATTAACATTTATCCATCAAACAACACCACCAAAAAAAGATTATCTGGTCATTTATTTCTTCGCTCTTTGTGGGACCTTGCTGTGCGCAAATTGGCTGCCAGATTTCCCTACATTACAACAGAGACTACAACACTTCAAAAGTACTTAATTGGATTTGAACTGCTTTGGGACATCCTGAGCTCATGAAAGGTGCTACATAAAAGCAAGTTCTTTCTTGAAGGCACAGGTCCTGCTTTAAAATTCTTTTCTTTTGTTCAGCACAAATTTGCTTACGTTTGTTTTCATTTTTTTTATATATTAGGAAAAAAATGTTCCTATTGGCTCGGAGTCAGATGGTTGTGGGTTCAAGTCCCCTGCAGGCCTGGAGTTCAAAATGCAGGCTGACATTCAGGTGCAGTATTGAGGAAGTGCTCTGTTGTTAGATGTGTTATTCCTGAAGTGAGGTGTTAAACTGAGGCCCTATCTGCCTGTTGCAGTGGTTCAGGTAAATGCTGATGATCCCATGGCACTATTCAAAGAAGAGCAAAGAGTGTTCTGGCCAACAGTCCTCCCACAATCGACAATACCATAAGCAGATTAACTGATCACTCAATGGGTGGTCAGTTTGTGGGATCTTGCTGTGTGCAATATAGTTGCTGCATTCGTTCACGTAACAACCGTCACTGCACTTCAACAAAATTAATCATACATAAAACATGAGTAGGCATTTATAAGATGTGAAAAGGCACTATGTAAATGCAACTCCTCATTTCAAAATGGGTGTTATAACCCTGCAAATCCTTCATCTGGTCATTTATCACATTGCTGTTTGTGGGATCTTGCTGTGCGCAAATTGGCTGCCGTGTTTTCTACATTACAACAGTGACTACACTTCAAAAGTACTCCATTGGCTGTAGAGCGCTTTGAGACGTCCTGAGGCCATGAAAGGTGCTATATAAATCCAAGTATATTTTCTTTATTTAGAGTACCGGCTATGGTGTTGTATTCTGAAATTATCATCGTTTAAACACGATCATAAAATAAACATTTTTACAGACAGCATCACACAAAAAAAAATGAACTAAAAGGACAATCCTTCCTGCTGATAGTATTCACTCTGGAAAGGAAATTACATGGACTGCATTTGCTACTGTGCTGTTGAAGATATAAGGAAATTCAATGGATGCAGGTGATCGGCCACTTCACTGTGTGGAAATATTTTCAATGCCCCGCAGCAGAAGAAAATGCGATAGAATTTTTTCCCTCCTACTAATAAGTGGAAACAGAGATAAACACAGTTCAATGTCTGTATCTGGAAATCAATTTAATCACACATATAATGATAATGGGAGTCAACTCAAACAAATTTAGCACAAATGCACACTTGCTGCATCTTATACATAATAACCAGAGGAGGTCACTCAGCCCCTGCAGCCTGCTCCACCGTTCAATTAGATCATGGCTTACCTGCACCTCAACTCCATATACCTGCCTGTGCTCCATATTGCTTGATACCCTTGCCCAACAAAAATCTACCAATCTCAGTCTTGAAAGCTCCAATTGTCCACAGACTTTTGGGAGAGTTCCAGATCTCCACTACCCTTTGTGTGAAAAAGCATTTCTTGATTTCACTCCTAAATGGCCTGGCTCTAATTTTAAGATGATGTCTCCGGTTCTTGATTCCTCCATTCTTTTTTTTATTCATTCATGGGATGTGGGCATCGCTGGCAAGGCCAGCATTTATTGCCCATCCCTAATTACCCTTGAGGAGGTGGTGATGTGTCGCCTTCTTGAACCGCTGCAGTCCATGAGGTGAAGGTTCTCCCACAGTGCTGTTAAGTAGGGAGTTCCAGGATTTTGATCCAGCGACGATGAAGAAACGGCAATATGTTTCCAAGTCAGGATGGTGTGTGACTTGGAGGGGAACGTGCAGGTGGTGTTGTTCCCATGCGCCTGCTGCCCTTGTCCTTCCAGGTGGTAGAGGTTGCGGGTTTGGGAGGTGCTGTTGAAGAAGGCTTGGCAAGTTGCTGCAGTGCAACTTATAGATGTTACACACTGCAGCCACGGTGTGCCAGTGGTGGAGATGGTGAATATTTAAGGTGGTGGATGGAACGCCAATCAAGCAGGCTGCTTTGTCCTGGATGGTGTTGAGCTTCTTGAGTGTTGTTGGAGCTGCACCTAACCAAGCAAGTGGAGAATATTCTATCACATGCCTGACTAGTGCCTTGTAGATGGTGGAAAGACATTGGGGAATCTTATCTACCTTATACATTGTTAAAGCTTTGGAGTTAGGCAAGTGAAAGCAAATGTCTGAATGCGCAAAACTGGTGGGTATTCACTTGACAGGTTCATCATAGAAATGAAAATTTTATATGGTCACTGCTTGGTGAGATTATCGCTGAACACTGGCTCTTAGGGGGGTGCCAATGGCAAAGATACATTGAATGGTGATGGCACAGGCGGAAAACTGTGCTGTCTAGAATAAGTCATTCCTTAATCCACGTTAATTGGCGAGATTGGAAATATTAGCCGCCAGTTTTACACTCACTTCCTGGGATGCACTGAGTCGCGATACACATTTGGATGCCGGTGTCCTTCTTTCCTAAACGGGGGTCGCGAAGGAAGATTAATGTTAAGGGAAAATACACTTTTATGAAATGAGTGTTAGTTATTACAAAAATGAAATGATAGATGGTTCCCTAGAGAATGTAATTATGCTGAAAGATGAATTGACAATCTTTTGCATCAAACCACTGCATTAAACAACTTAAATAATCCTTTCACGAGTGAATTCCATCGTACCAATTCTGGCCACCAATTTTTATGTCTAATTCTTCAGATTATGGTTCCCTCGTAGCTGCCAATCATTTTTATGCTTTTTTTTATTAAATTGTTCCATTTTACAATATTCCCTGTCCTTTTCATTCACTGCATAAAACGTGATTAATCACATTATATTTGAAGCCTCGTCCAGGTTGTTTTGCAGCATTCACTGAATGGTGTGGATTTAATGGTTGCGGAAATTTCAAGTGAAGTGCCCCTCCCCCACATCCATATGGACACACAGGCACCCACCAACAGACACACACATAGACACACACACACATCCATTCACCAATACATACACACACATACACACACACCTATACAGACACACACATACACACCCATACAGACAACATACATACACACATACACACACACACACACCCATAAAGACGCACACACAGCCATACACACACCCCCATACAGACACACACTCACCCATACAGACACAGACACACACATACATACAGACACACACTCACCCATACAGACACAGACACACACATACATACAGACACACACTCACCCATACAGACACAGACACACACATACATACAGACACACACACACCCATAAAGATGCACACACCCAGACACACATACACACACCCATACACACACACAACACACACACCCATACACACACACACACACAACACACACACCCATACACACACACACACACACACACAACACACACACCCATACACACACACACACACACACACACACACATAAGCACGATGGGCCGAATGGCCTACTTCGGTGTTGTATCGTTCTATGATTCTATACATACAGATACACGCACACCCATATAGACACACACATACATACAGATACAGACACAAATGGAACTTGTTGTGTCCTTTTGGACGACTTCTTATTTCCTCAATTCAAATGAGCGTCCCCTGGGTGTTGCTATTATCTCTGCAGTCAGTGAGCATTTCCTTGCTCAGAATAATTTAACTTAAATTTATGTGCCAGTCCACAAATGCCAGCGTACGAGGCGAGTGATCTCTGGTTGTGTTTTGAATGAGATGCAGAGTTATGGCCAGCATTCCACCTGCGTTGCAAGGACACGGCGGAAAACACGGTTGTTATTGAGCTGCATATGAATTACTGGACTATTACATTTGGATGAAATATGTGGAGTATAAATTGTCCCATATAAGAGCGAGTACGAAGCCCTTTTAAAACAAAATTGCCCCCCAAACAGATGATATATTGTTATCACAAACGGCGGTTGGACATAGCAATTAATTCGATACAGAATAAAGGCTTTCTATGTGGGATTGATTGCACGGCCGGAATCTGATTGAAGTGTTCAGGTGGCTCCTACAGAACAAAACTACAGCAGTTTACTGAGCACCAAAATTGAATTGCAGCTTTGAAAGGAATCCCTCACATCTGTATTAATGGCAAATGCAGTTTGTTGGTTTTACGTGTGAGTTTTAATTTGTTTTGACCAACTGTCAGTTTAATCCAGTCATTAGTGCATATTAATAGACACATTAAAAGATTAACAATTATTGGATAGAGGGTCTCCTTTTTTTTAGCCTCTCCTGGGACCTGGAGGAGGGAAAGCTGGTACAGGGGCATGAAAACTCATGAAAAAATTGAGTTTGGCCTGATGGTCTTTTATCTGGTTGAATGCGTTAAAAAATTAATTACTGCAAACTTATCAATAAGTCATTTGCAGTTGATTACCAAAAAAAGATTCTAGGTCTGTATAACGTAACACAATTAGACCAGATTTTGTTGTAGTAGGGCAGTTAGACTGTTTGTTAGACTTGCCCCTGCACCCCTCAGCTCAAAATACTTTTGCCCACTAAATTGCTGAAAGTGCAAGCTGATAACGGCACAAGTGAGGGAAACAGGGCATCTGGGACCTGACTAAACAGGGCAACCAACAGGGTATCTCCCTAACCAAAGAGATTTAAGGATTGTGAAATAAACAGTGGAAGGGCTGAGAAGTAGGGTGAATTAAAGGGGGTGAATTCAATGTCAAATCAGGTACAGAAAGAGAAATAAAGAGAGGGTAAGAAAGATTGGATCAAGAGAGAGAGAGAGAAAAAGAGACAAAAAGGAAAAGTAAGAAAAAAAAATTTAAATTTAAAATTTGGCCTTTTTTTAAATCTTCTAAAACAATTCACAACTTGAAGGAATGAGACTCCACGCTTATAATAGTTAATTTTCAGTGCGAGAGAGGTTGATTGGCAGTCATTAACACTTATCATTTCGTTAAAAGGGTACTTACGCTACTGATTACTAGCCCTAAATATCTGCGGTGAGTTTAGTTCGTAACTACCGCACAAATACAGCAGCTTCACGACATTGAATGAATGACAATGGTGAGCCAGACAGTGAAATACCGTTTTCGCGAAGCTAATGGCGACTCGGCGCAACTCAGACAGCAACTTTTAGAAGTTTGCATTTAACCGCGCATCTGCCCCTCTCCTGAAGTTGCTGTACCATTTACGCATAAATAACGGCGAACGCCATTAGCCTCACTGTTATTTTGACAGCAAAATCTGGCGCTATAATTTTACCTCTGGTATTACCCCAGGCAGATGAGCTGTCTTGGCACTCAAATAGTTGTCAAGTGTTGTATGTGTGCCAACTTCCTCTGCGCATTAGAACGAGCACACATATTATTTATGCATCGAGGTGTTCTAATTTGTTGCACTAGTATCACTGGAGTGAAAGAAGAAAAAACTTGCATTTATATAACATCTTTCATGACCTCATAACGTCTCAAAATGCTTTACAGCCATTTAAGTACTTTTGAAGTGTAATGTAATTTAAGGAAACGCGGCAGCCAATTTGTGCACGGCCAAATCCCACAAACATCAATGCAATAATGACCAGATAATCTGTATTTTAGTGATGTTGACTGAGGGATAAATATTGGCCTGGACAGGACACCAGGAGAACTGTTGCTGTTGTTGCTGAGACTGAACAGACACAGGTTAATATGTGGCGTATTTGCTTGTTAAAGAGCAGTTGAATAGTTTCTCCCTAAATTGCAAATGAGCAGGGGTAAACATTCCACTGCGCCACTGCTGGCATATGCACATTTTTCAAAATCACACACTGCCCTAGCCTGCGATTTTTGCATTCATTAAAGTTAACAGGATGGAAAATCATGTGCAATTTTGCAATATGAGTGGTGCAGCAGAATTTTTTAACTTTAACTAATAAAAAAAAGGCATTATTGGCTGCTGTTCAGAACCAGCATTATGTCAATGGAATGGAATCGGAATGTGCATAAAGTGACCTGAAACAAATGAAACCAGCATATGGGGCAATGGAAAAACTGATAAATACTCAGAGCAACCAGATGAGTGCACAAAATCCAATATCGTACTGACCAAAATTGCTCCACGTTTCACAAACACATTGGGGGTCATTTTAACTTTGGGCGATGGTGTATAATTATACACTTCACCCGATTTTCCTTTCCACTGAAGTCAACGAAAGGGAGAATTGGGTGTGGCGTATTACGGGCGGCCAATTCGATATGGCCCATTTTACACCATCGCCCAAAGTTAAAATTACCCACATTGGTCCTTAAGGCACGTGTTCATAGAATCATAGAATCATAGAATGGTTACAGGACAGAAGGAGGCCATTCGGCCCATCAAGCCCGTGCCGACTCTTTGTTGGAGCAATCCAGTTAGTCCCATTGCCCTGCACTTTCCCTGTAGCCCTGCAAATATTTTCCCTACAAATATTTATCCAATTCCTTTTGAAAGCCACGATTGAATCTGCTTCCACCACTCTTTTCAGGCAGCGCATTCCAAATCATAACTATTCACTGGGTAAAAAAATTTTTCCTCATGTCATCTTTGGTTCTTTTGCCAATCACCATAAATCCTCTGGTTCTCGACCCTCCTGCCAATGGGTAAGTTTCTCTTTATTTACTTTCTCTAAACTGTTCATGATTTTGAATACTTCAAATTTCCTCTTGTTGCCAATGATGTTCAGGCCATAGGTAATATTGATGTGATACCATATACCAGACAAGGCAGAGCTGAACAGAAGCAGCACAAATTTCTGTTAATTATGTACTCAGGATAGGTATGATATTAACAAGACTAATAACCTTTCATGATAAAATTTGACTTACTATTAGTATGGCCTGATTCACTTTTCCATGCAATATGGGTATTCAAATTAGGAACATAAAAAGGATTTTTTTTTATTCATTCATGGGATGTGGGCGTCGCTGGCAAGGCCAGCATTTATTGCCCATCCTTAATTGCCCTTGAGAAGGTGGTGGTGAGCCACCTTCTTGAATTGCTTCAGTCCGTGTGGTGAAGGTTCTCCCACAGTGCTGTTGGGAAGGGAGTTCCAGGATTTTGACCCAGCGACGATGAAGGAACGGCGATATATTTCCAAGTCGGGATGGTGTGTGACTTGGAGGAGAACGTGCAGGTGGTGCTGTTCCCATGTACCTGCTGTTCTTGTCCTTCTAGGTGGTAGAGGTCGCGGGTTTGGGAGGTGCTGTCAAAGAAGCCTTGGCGAGTTGCTTCAGTGTATCTTATGGATGGTACACACTGCAGCCACTGTGCGCCGGTGGTGAAGGGAGTGAATGTTTACGGTGGTGGAAGGGGTGCCAATCAAGTGGGCTGCTTTGTCCTGGATGGTGTCGAGCTTCTTGAGTATTGTTGGAGCTGCACACATCCAGGCAAGTGGAGAGTATTCCATCACACTCCTGACTTGTGCCTTGTAGATGGTGGAAAGGCTTTGGGGAGTCAGGAGGTGAGTCACTCACCGCAGAATACCCAGCCTCTGACCTGCTCTTGTAGCCACAGTATTTATATGGCTGGTCCAGTTAAGTTTCTGGTCAATGGTGACCCCCAGGATGTTGATGGTGGGGGATTCAGCGATGGTAATGCCATTGAATGTCAAGGGGAAGTGGTTAGACTCTCTCTTGTTGGAGATGGTCATTGCCTGGCACTTATCTGGCGCGAATGTTACTTGCCACTTATGAGCCCAAGCCTGGATGTTGTCCAGGTCTTGCTGCATGCGGGCTCGGACTGCTTCATTATTTGAGGGGTTGTGAATGGAACTGAACACTGTGCAATCATCAGTGAACATCCCCATTTCTGACCTTATGATGGAGGGAAGGTCATTGATGAAGCAGCTGAAGATGGTTGGGCCTGGGACACTGCCCTGAGGAACTCCTGCAGCAATGTCCTGGGGCTGAGATGATTGGCCTCCAAACAGCCACTACCATCTTCCTTTGTGCTAGGTATGACTCCAGCCACTGGAGAGTTTTTCCCCTGATTCACATTGACTTCAATTTTACTAGGGCTCCTTGGTGCCACACTCGGTCAAATGCTGCCTTGATGTCAAGGGCAGTCACTCTCACCTCACCTCTGGAATTCATGTTTGGACCAAGGCTGTAATGAGGTCTGGAGCCGGGTGGTCCTGGCGGAACCCAAACCGAGCATCGGTGAGCAGGTTATTGGTGAGTAAGTGCTGCTTGATAGCACTGTTGACGACACCTTGCATCACTTTGCTGATGATTGAGAGTAGACTGATGGGGCGGTAATTGGCCGGATTGGATTTGTCCTGCTTTTTGTGGACAGGACATACCTGGGCAATTTTCCACATTGTCGGGTAGATGCCAGTGTTGTAGCTGTACTGGAACAGCTTGGCTAGAGGCGCGGCGAGTTCTGGAGCACAAGTCTTCAGCACCACAGCCGGGATGTTGTCGGGGCCCATAGCCTTTGCTGTATCCAGTGCACTCAGCCATTTCTTGATATCACGTGGAGTGAATCGAATTGGCTGAAGACTGGCTTCTGTGATGGTGGGGATATCGGGAGGAGGCCGAGATGGATCATCCACTCGGCACTTCTGGCTGAAGATGGTTGCAAACACTTCAGCCTTGTCTTTTGCACTCACGTGCTGGACTCCGCCATCATTGAGGATGGGGATGTTTGCAGAGCTGCCTCCTCCCGTCAGTTGTTTAATTGTCCACCACCATTCATGACTGGATGTGGCAGGACTGCAGAGCTTTGATCTGATCTTGAAAGTGCCTTTTGCTAGTTTCAAAAGGACTCTTTCTGAAGTGTACACAGGACTGGATTACTGCCACCACTGGTTCAGCAAAGCTTGAATATCTCACCACTTTTCCATTACTATCAGTGTGAAGTAGCGACAAATATTATAAACAGTACCTGAGCTTATAACACATCCCCAATATGATGTGCACTAAATTGAATTGGGAACAAAAGCAGAACATGCTGGAAATATGCAGCAGCTCCATCGGCATCCGAAAAGAGAAAGGTTACCATTTTGGTTAAGGCATTTGATTGGAACTAATGAAAGATCTGTACCCAAAACAGACAGTATGTGGGGAATTTTAATCCCCCAGGACGGGTGGGAGAGGAGGCTAAAATTTTTTAAAACGTGAAACCCACCACGAACGTGCCTACTTCTGGTTTAACCGGGACGAGTTGGGGGATGGGCAAGAAACCTGCTCTCAAGAGGCAGGTCAGTAATTCAAATATATTAATGAGGCAGCGTGCCTCAGATTGTAGCAGTCTTTTAGGTTTAACGGCTGCGGGCCGAGTTTCCCAGGGCTCGGGAAAACCGGCAGCTGAAGGGAGGCGAGACCGGCCGGACCCAGCAGGTAAGTGCTTATTCAGCACTGCTTGTGGGCCAGCAGGAGTGCTTCCCTCTGGTCCCTCAGGCAAACCTTCTGCCATCCCTCCCTGCAATCTCCAGACCCCCCCGTGATCTCCAGGCCGATCCCCCCGGCCCCCCGCAATCTCTTCCCCACCGCGAACTCCTGCCCCCCCCCCCCCCCCGCAACCCGATCTCCACTCCCCCACCACACGATCTCTCCCTCCCTCCCCCCCCCCCCATCCGGTCCTCGGCTGTAGCCTTGTGCCACAGGTTTTCCCGCCCGACAGCCAGTCAATTTGGCCGGCTGCCAGCCGGGAAATGGAGAAAAAGAATTCAAATGAGGACTTGCCGTTAAATTCGGCACGACCACCGTCTTTCCTGTATTTCCAGGTTTCCTGGCTGCTACAATTCCACCCCCCGCCCCGCTCCCTCCACATCTCCCCATAAATATCGGGGCCAATGTCTTTATTCATTTTATTTAAGATTTACAGCACATTCCAGGTTTTTTTTGCCTTCAAAACACTTCACTGCATTCCTGGATATGAAGTGTCATATTTTTCACTGCGAACCTCCTGTTCAGGCATTTTAAATTACTGACTTGTTTGATTAGTTGGTATGTGTGCACACCACACACACACATATATATATATATATATATATATATATAATGCTGGTGATAAGTTGTATGAAAAGGACGGTAAGGATCATCCCTACAGGTAATTATTTCAATGCCCACTTCTATTTTTACAAGTAATAAAATTGTATTGAAATAATAATTTCACGTAATGGATGCATGGGTCTTTCCCACCTGCTTCTGGTCCAAGACACAAGAGCAGCGTTTCTTGACTTTGTGCGATAGTGTAAAACGGGTGATAGTGAAGGGATTCGCAAAATTTCACATGTTCCCCCCACCCCGAAGATTTATTGGAGTTATTAAAGAAACCCTGGTGTGACTGTTTTAAAAAATCCAAGGTCTCTCAAAATGGCTGCAGTCAGACACATGGCCGAGGACCGGCAGATTTGAAATTGCATTCTCAACAACTTGGCAGGTTTCGTGTCTCAGACAGGTTTCTTTAAACAATGCAGCTGCATTCTAGCCCTGAGGCAAGCTATCAACATGGCCGGCCAACACATCAAAATTCGAGCAGGAAGTGATCGCAGGACAAAAGGTGAACCATCAATGTACATTCGGAACAATGGTAAAGCAGTTAGCATACAGATCGATACAGGAAACGGCCATAATGTAAATGGGCCAGAGATGGGGTCCTTTGTCTTACGTTTCGTGCTTAAATCAAACAATGAAGCAAGCTGATAAGGTATGAAAAAACCTGTTACCAAGAGGGTATAACTGAAGCTGCCCAGTATATTTCTGGGTAGTAGCTGCTCTCTTCGCCTCTTGGCCCTGTCCTGTCTGTCTGCTAGCAACTAAGAAGGAAGGCCATCCAGTAAACCTCGCAACCACATGTCGACGGCAGCAGCAGGCACAGGGGCCAGGCCATTTCATCTGTTTTCACCGGTGAGCATTAATTTTCTGGCTGCCACAAGACAACCTAGCATAAGTGTAAGGTTGGGGGTTAAGGGATATTGCTAAACTTGTGATTTTAGAATTTTCCCTCGATGTGTCTGTTTCTTTCAACCCGATAAGTGTAAGACTGTATTACATCCATAGCGATTTCTTTATCTTCTGTATTATACTGTTTACCTTGTAGTTTTAGTTTTCTTATTAATAAACATTGGTTTTCCTTGTACCAATCCACTGGTCTGTTTGTCTGTCTTTGTTACCACTCGATAAGTCCTCAGCTCAGAATCAGGAAGGGGTAAGCGATTCGCAACCGCACTGCGGGCAGGGCAGCTCAGGAAAAACATAACTGGCTGACCTATTATAAGCCAGAGAAACAGTAAAAAAGAAACCCCTTACAGAAATGGCGAGTCAGGCAGGAGCTGAGGCGAAAGTGTGTAACAAGACAGACAGTGGTGCGGAGGAGGAATCTGCAATGGAGATAAGGTTGTCTGCCTATGTGTGCGGCAAGGTAAATATCGCGAAAAAGTGGGTGGGCGATATGTTAAAGGCCGAGCGTCCCATAGATGCAGCCATCCAGTGGACAGCAAGTAAACAGTATAAGAAAAGTATTGAGAAGGCGGTCTGGCTCTTGTGTTTTAAAAAGCAGGTCTTTGTACTAGACCATGCTGTAGCAGTACAAGCAGCCAAGATTAAACAGTTGACCCTAGAGCTGCAGGAAAAGACAGCAGCCAAAGAGCAAGGGGTAGCAGCGCTCCAGGCAATTAGCCAAGAAAGGGCGCAGATGGCAAGGGACCACCAGGCAAAGGTAGAGCGCCTGGAATACCGGATCGCTGAGCTCAAAAGTAGCACTAGAGGTAGAATGGAACACCTGGAATACCAGGTCAGAGAGGCGAGAGGCAGTGAGGCTAGGTTAATGGATAAGATCCACAGCCTCACACAAGAATTAAAAGAGCAGGAGGAGAAAGTAGGCGAGGTAAAGGCAGCATATAAGCTGGCCTGCGCCCAGGGGTTTGAGGACGCAGATCATCGCCCCTGCAGGCAAGAAATAGAACGTTTGGGCATGGCCTTAGCGAGGGCGAAGGGCATGGTATGCCTCCTTAGCCCGAAGGCGGGCCAGTCGGATTTTACCGGCAACCCAAACAGGGAAGTCCCACAGGCAGCTCCCAGAACGACACTGGTTAGGGAACCAGAGGCTTCACGGCCACCACCCATAGCCCCGAGTTTTCAGGAGGTCTGGCAACAAGGGGGGGTGGAGGATGAAGCATTAGGGGAGACCCAGCAATTCCTGGTAGATAGACCAGGACCGGGACCAGTGTACCCCCTCCGACAACGGAGGTACGGCCCGCCCGCCGATGGCGAGGACCTAAGGGCCATCCAGAACCAGTTTGTAGTGCCGCATGGCACCCCACAGCTCAGGGCCATGGTTAGCCATATCCCTAAGCTTACAGTGAGGGGAGACCCCTCTCTACACTTCCGTGAGATAGAGCAGGCAGCGTGCGTTAATGACTGCGATGAAGCAGAACAAGCAAAAATGCTGCTGTTTTCTCTGGGGGGTGACCTCCTCCAAACCTTATCAGATGAGTGCAAAAGGGGGCAGAAAGATTACGAGGAGTTAAGGGATGAAATATTGGAGGCCATGGGACTAAATGATGGGAGTCCGTTCGCCCGGGTGGGAAAAACGGTACAGCTCCCTGGGGAGTCCCCACAGGCTTTCGCAGACAGGCTGTGGCCAGTCTACCGGAGCGCATGCCCGGGAATGCCAGGGCGGACACTCCTGAACAGAGATCAATTAGCCCACTGGCTCCGCTGTCTCATGACAAACTGCCTGCCCCAAATTCGAACACGAGCTGCGGCCTGGTTTGACCCCCGTAGCCCCCAGACCACCGAGGAAACGGTGATCCGCCAGCTCACGATAGCATTTAAAAATATCAGGGGTATCGAGACGCCCCAACCCAAGGGGAAAGTCCACGAGGTTAAATCAGGGGCCCAGCATAAAAGGGAATGGCACCAGGAAGGGAATCGTCCCGCCCAGGCTAAGTTAAACTGCTATGGGTGCGGGAAGAACGGCCACGGGCACAAAGATTGTAAAAACCCCTGGAAGGATACTAAGGGAAAGAATCCCACTGCCCCAGCCCAAAAGGCAGCGACGGGGGAGGTAGAGACAGGAATTGCCCCCGCTGCCATGGAGTCATTTTTTGAGGCCATGCGATCTTTTATGGCCAGCCAGGGAAGAATAGCAGCCACTACCGGTGTGGTAGCTCCCTCAGCCCCCTCTGACGATGCCCCGCTATGACTAGAGAAGAAAGCGCGGATCGGCCAGCAGGAGGTGAAATTCCTGGGCCTGACCGTCCGCGCAGGGGAAAGAGCCATAGACAAGGCTCGGAGGGGAGCGGTCCAAGAGCTACCGGTCCCCAGTACTGTGGAGGTGAAAAAGCAGGCAGCTGGGATCCAACCCGAGGTTAGAAATCCCCAGCTCCCAGCAGCTCCCAGCTCACAGGCAACACCTGCAGGTGCAGTCAGGGGAGGAGTCACCCAGACCCCTGTCCAAACCAATCCCCCTCTCTTCTGGGACTCAGGTGGGGAGGAGGAGGAGCTCGAGGCAGGTAGTCCCACCCCCGACCTAGGTTTTGAACCTGGAGAGGAAGACTCTCAGCCTCCAGCAGCAGGCAGCGAGGGGTTGCCTGTCCCCAGCTCAGACTTGGGAAGGGAGGAGCCACAGGGGAAAAGCCCCCAGCCAGCGAGGGCTGCGACCCACAGCAAGGGTCCGCTCGCCAGGGTAGCCCCACCAACAGCACTTCCTAGGAGGTCCCCTCGGACACCCCAGCCTAGGAAGGCATGGTCGCCGGCTCCCCAGTTTAAAAGGGCTACCTACCGTGTTAAAATTAAGTCGAAAGACAAAGGTCCTCAGCCAGCAGTGAGGGACCGGAAGTAAAGCTCAGTACAGCCAAGCCGCAGGGAGCAGCCTGCAGCAGTCCTGACAGAATTTGAGCTGGCCGCTCGGAGACGGGCGGCGGATGTATATAACTTTAGCAGTTAAGTTTGTAGTTTTAAGTTAAGATGTATAGGTTTATTATAAGGTGTGGAACCGTAATGTAATTTTAAGATGGAACCGTTCCAGTGTTGTCTTCGTGAGCCGAGGTCCAGGGACCCGCTCACACTTCACCCGAGCCAGGCAGCCTATAGGGAGCCCGGCTAGATGTTCTTTATCTCTTACAGGGAATGTTCGGAGGAGTGATCCTGCTCGCCCTGTCTGGGCTGAGCCTCGCGAGAAGGGGCGACACAGAGGACCACCACATCTTCGGATGAGCCCTCTTAAAGGAGATGTTAAATTTTATCAGTTTGATTTTTCAGACGGTGACAGAACCAGACTGAACACCCACGAGCTTTTGGACGGGATTGGGAGACAAAGAAGGGGTGTTTTTAACGATGTCTTAACTGGTTTTAACACGGGGTCTCCTGTCATCAACAGCTGAGATGACATCGAGCTGCGGACCCAGATTAATGGTTTAAAAACGCAATTTAAGCCGGTGTACAGGGTGGAGAACATTGGTGTCATTCAGGGGGGTGCACACGTTCGTTTCACAGCGGTCCCGCCCTACGTCATAAAGTGGGAACATGGTATGACGGGTACTGACCTCTCGGGGTGCCAGAGCCGGGGATCACACATAATCCTGTGTCCCCAGCACTTGAACGCCTATTCAAAACCGCAGTGCGGGTTCAGAGCTGCTGACGCGAAGCCTATAAACTGCACCATGGAAGCCATGGCACAAGGCCATGTTCCCCCACAGGTGGCTTATATCGGAGGTGGGACATATTGTATCACCACAGCAGCATCTCACTACCAGCATGGTCAGCACAGCTGGTGTGCGGTGAGTGACAGCAGTTTCTGCTTTAAACCCGAGGCAGAAGTTCAAGTGGCACAGATACGAATTGTCCCCATCCCTGAACCATCCACTGTTCACCTCACTGTGAAAGAGAATTTCACCAACCTCCAAAAGTATGTAGCCCACTTTGGCTATCAGATCCCCCCTCTCCCAGAACACCTCGTTAAATTATTAAAAGCAGTAGGGGTGTCCCAAAAACACTTTTACACGCTGGAACAGAAGACTGTCCAGATAGGGGCCGATATTCTGAGTATTACGACCCCACCCTGGTGGGACATCTTTGAGAATATAGAGGTCCCCTCCTGGATTCGTCTGGCATCACACGTGCTAGTAATCTGTCAGCTCGGGATCGTCCTCTACCTGGTTTGCGTCCAGTGTAGGAATAGGGGTCTCGAGGTAATAGTTACAACACAAAGGGTATGGAAGGACCAGTATGCTCGGGTAGACGAAACACCCGTGTGAGTTCGGGGACGCATCTCTTGCGAGTGATGGCAGCCTGTTTCATTATTTTAATAAAGATGGTCCCTTCCGTGTTGTTTTCAATAAAGTAAGTTTACGTTTTGATGTTATTTTGAATAAAGATTGTTCATTGTTGTGTTGTATAGTATGCGAAATACTGTTTCATCCCAAGTGGTGCAGGGGTATTTGGACCCCTCCGTGCTGGGATTGTTGTAATTCAACCTTGTTTTCTATCCGAATGCCTGCCATACACTGGGGTTCTCTCCAAGTAAGGGAATGTATGTGTCGAGGGATTAGGGATAGGTAAATAAAGGGGAAGGTTGTTTGCGACGGTCAGAAATCTTTGCTCACCTTGCATGGACACTTCAAGCAAGTTTAAGTATCCACAGGGGGGAGTGAAGGGATTCGCAAAATTTCACATGTTCCCCCCACCCCGAAGATTTATTGGAGTTATTAAAGAAACCCTGGTGTGACTGTTTTAAAAAATCCAAGGTCTCTCAAAATGGCTGCAGTCAGACACATGGCCGAGGACCGGCAGATTTGAAATTGCATTCTCAACAACTTGGCAGGTTTCATGTCTCAGACAGGTTTCTTTAAACAATGCAGCTGCATTCTAGCCCTGAGGCAAGCTATCAACATGGCCGGCCAACACATCAAAATTCGAGCAGGAAGTGATCGCAGGACAAAAGGTGAACCATCAAGGTACATTCGGAACAATGGTAAAGCAGTTAGCGAACAGATCGATACAGGAAACGGCCATAATGTAAATGGGCCAGAGATGGGGTCCTTTGTCTTACGTTTCGTGCTTAAATCAAACAATGAAGCAAGCTGATAAGGTATGAAAAAACCTGTTACCAAGAGGGTATAACTGAAGCTGCCCAGTATATTTCTGGGTAGTAGCTGCTCTCTTCGCCTCTTGGCCCTGTCCTGTCTGTCTGCTAGCAACTAAGAAGGAAGCCATCCAGTAAACCTCGCAACCACATGTCGACGGCAGCAGCAGGCACAGGGGCCAGGCCTTTTCATCTGTTTTCACCGGTGAGCATTAATTTTCTGGCTGCCACAAGACAACCTAGCATAAGTGTAAGGTTGGGGGTTAAGGGATATTGCTAAACTTGTGATTTTAGAATTTTCCCTCGATGTGTCTGTTTCTTTCAACCTGATAAGTGTAAGACTGTATTACATCCATAGCGATTTCTTTATCTTCTATATTATACTGTTTACCTTGTAGTTTTAGTTTTCTTATTAATAAACATTGGTTTTCCCTTGTACCAATCCACTGGTCTGTTTGTCTGTCTTTGTTACCACTCGATAAGTCCTCAGCTCAGAATCAGGAAGGGGTAAGCGATTCGCAACCGCACTGCGGGCAGGGCAGCTCAGGAAGAACATAACTGGCTGACCTATTATAAGCCCGAGAAACAGTAAAAAAAGAAACCCCTTACAATAGAGAACGGCCAAGCACATTTTACATCTCTCCCCGGTACTTATTTCCACTGACTTCAATGGAATCAAAAATCGGGAGAGATGTAAAACAGGCTGCCGACTCATTATCACCTGTTTCACACTATCGCACAACGACCAAAAATTACCGCCAAGGAGCTCACACAAGGGAAAGGAAGAGAATAAATCAACATATACCACCAGCGAGGAAAAAAACAGATTTTGAAAGAGATGGCCCTATTTTCTGATAGAGGATTAGGCTCCTACAGAGTGGAGAAGAGCAGTTAAACTGCATCTAATCGGTGCTGTACTTTGCTTCATGCTGTTAATGGTTGCAAACAGGGAAAAAAAAATCATTTCTAACCCCATCGAGTTCTAAAATTACATAGACGCAAATTTTAAAAGTAATTATATACTTAACTTAAATGATTTAGGATAAATTAAGTCTGGAACAGGTTATAAATGATATTCATTATCAACAGTACGTGGGGTCTCCTGCAATAGAAAAACTAATAAGATCTATCGATAAATCTAATGTACCATTTGTACTGCGCTTTGGAAACTAAGACATTTCCATAGTTTTGGCTACCCCCTCCCTGAGCGTAATCTAACCAGTTTGGAGTCTATCTGATGCTATCCAATCTGAATTCTAGTAGCCTCTCTATTCCTATCAGTTTTTCTTTAAGTATATTGCAATGAAATTACTAACTTTGTTCCTCCGGAGTTCCAAGTGCACTGTCCCTTGTCCAGAACGATAGAACCAGAGGACAAGGCCTGTGCTTGAAGGGGAGTAAATTCAAAACTAATCTGCGGAAACAATAGCCCGATATTCACGGGGAGGCAGGGAGTGGAGGGCACGTGTCTGCGGCTGGAAACCCGGAAATGCCAGGAAAGCGGAGGTCCTGCCGAATTTAACGGCAGGACCTCATTATAATTTTTTTTTTACTCCGTTTCTCGGCCAGCTGGCAGCCAGATTGAGAGGCTGGCTGGCTGCCGGGCGGGAAAGCCTGCGGTAGAAGACCACAGCCGGGCACCACTGGGGACGTTCCTCGGCAATCGGAGAAGATCGGGGCATGGTTGGGGGCTGGGGCCCTCACGGAGCGGGGCATGGTGGGGGGATGGGCAGGACGGGGGGGTGGTGAGGTCAGCCGATCGTGGGGGGTTAGGCAGATCACGGGTGTGGGGTGTCGGCCGATCACGGCGGAAGATTTGCTTGATGGACCAGGGGGAAGCACTCCTGCTCCTCCTGGTCCACAAGCAGTGCTCTAAAAATCACTTACCTGTTGGTGCCGGCTGCTCCCGCCTCCCTTTAGCCGTTGGGTTTCCCGAGCCCTGGGAAACCCGGCCAGCCGTCGTTAAATTCCAATAGCTGCCAAAATCTGAGGAAAGGAGCCGCATTTAAAAATTATAATCACGTTCTCGCCTCTCCAGAGTGGGTTACTCGGTAGCCCCCAAACCCACCGCGGTTAAACCGGAAGTAAGCACGTTCGTGGCGGGTTGGGGTCAGGTTTCACATATTTGCCAATTTAACCCCTCCCCGCCTCGCCCTGCCTGACCCACTATCGCCCATAGTGGGGGGGGGGATAAAATTCCCCCCAATATTTCAGTGAGTGAGTGGTCAATCTATGGAACAGGCTCCTTAGGGAGATGGTGGAAGTAGTTACTATTGATTCATACAATTAGATAGATTTCTTTCAGAAAATAACATTGTAGAATACTGAATATGTGTATCATGAGACATGACATGTGGTAAGAGTAGCATGCTTAGAAGGAAAAAGATGAATTTCCCAAAGCTCTCCGCCACTGGGATTTTCCTCGCCTCATGCCTGGGTCTGTTGTAGATTAATTGATAGAGATTGATTGCTATGATTAGTCAACAATTCCATTGTATCAAGTGACTACCAAGCGAAGGTGAACCAGATGGACCTTGGTGTTTTGTCATCCAGCAATTCCTATGTTCCCTACATGTTTTTCTTCTTCCCTGCATCCTCACAGTGTTAATCAGGACTCATGCACCTTCTCCTACTCTAACTCATTCTCTCCCTGAACTTCAAAACTGTGCAACTCCTTAGCTCGTTTGGCCTATCCTGCCCCCTACGAGCTTTTAGAACCCAAACTTGTCATCACCTAACCACTATTTTTTGATCTATCTCGTCTTCTTTCCTACTCTTTTGAATCTTGACGGTGCCTTCACTCGTCAGAAAACTTTTTTTTTATTCGTTCACGGGATGTGGGCATCGCTGGCGAGGCCGGCATTTATTGCTCATCCCTAATTGCCCTTGAGAAGGTGGTGGTGAGCCGCCTTCTTGAACCGCTGCAATCCGTGTGGTGACGGTTCTCCCACAGTGCTGTTGGGAAGGGAGTTCCAGGATTTTGACCCAGTGACGATGAAGGAACGGCGATATGACGATCCGGATTCTTTCCCCTCAGTCTGGTTCAGTAAAAACTGAAGTCGAATACATTTTAAAGTTCAACACAACTTTAATAGCAGGGTTCTTAGTCTGCAGCATTGATTTGGACTCCTGATAGAGTCCCTCTATGCTGGCAGAGCAAGAACAAGAAACATACAGAAATCCACACGCTTTTATACAAATCAATAGGGGTTGGAACATACTTAACGAGGGTCAACACCAATCATAAGCCGGGCATAGGTTGCCATGCGAGGTTACATTATTTCCGGCCAATCATAAATCGTCCATGTGCTGATCATGCTGCTGTTAGACATCAAAGGGGATACTTCCTCACCTTCCAACTTGGAATGTTCTTCCCTGTTCCTTCTGTTCCTTATCTCCCAACCTGGAATGTCTTTCAACTTTGGCTAAGCTCGTTACCTATATTGATCTGCCATAAACATGGAGACATTCAGACCAGTCCTTGAATCACATCAAAGACTCTACATTGCTAAGACCATGCAAACCTGCTGACTACGCAAACATATGGCCCAGCAGGAGGCCAGGCCACCTGTACCAATCTCAGTTACTAACTAATTAACCCTTTCTAACCATTTTGCATTCTGCTTCTTTGCCACGTAGGCATCTTAATATTTTACCGAAAACTGACCACGTAGGGATTCTCATTCCCCCCTTTTATCATTTCATGATAACCAATTATTACGGTGCTCACTGGTTCTGCAGGTTCTGCAGTGCAGCAACATTTAAGTAAGCAATAAACTATAAGAATTATAACAATGAATATGACTAGCCCTTGAACTAGAGAAGTCCCAACAGAACACAGACATGTTTCATCAATACGCCTTTGTACTCTTATCTGTTCTCAGGAACAGACTCCTTCTAAACATCTCTCAAGTAAGTTGCGAATGTCCTTGGTCAGCTAAACCTATTCTTGTTAATTTGAAAAGGCTAACATAGTCAAATATCCGATGGTGCTTTATATTTTGTTTCCAGCCTAACTAGACTGAATGGTACCTTTCAGACCATTTTACACCTGTGAATTGGTGCACTCCCCATTATATCCCTTAATCCAAATTCTCCCTACAATATCCCGTTAGATGCTGTACCTCATCTTAACCAGGTTCCCTTCGTGTTGGCCACCAGTCCGGGTGGAAGAGAGGCAGAGCATCTGATAATCCTATCAAACTATAATTGTCTTCCCTTTTACATGCACCTTACCCCAGCGGGTGCTACTCCCGGTACCATTAAGATGTGTTCTTAGTTGAAACCACAGAGACAATGGGGACATTCTCACCCAGGCTCTGTTTTACTATCTTTGCCAAACCCTTCATCCTCTGCTTACATTTATTACATGCAATGAAAATCAAGAAGCACATTACAACAAACTGCACTACGACTGATACATATGAAACTAATCTAATCCAAGGATGGATCTGTATATTCAGTCCCAAATTCCAGAGGTCATTTCACCAGGTGATGACTTTAATTTCGTCAATGTCATGCTTAATGTTGTTATTGTCCTGTTGTAGGTTATAATAAACCTTCTGGGAGAGGCGTATCTCCATTCGCAATGCTTTCAAGTATTTAGGCAACAGGGGTGTCAGATACCCAAATGTGTCCTGATATGCTTTTAAGTCCTTTCTGACATTCTCAGAAACTTGTGAGGTGGTGAGGTTATGCCGGTGTATCTCTACCAGTTCCTCGGGTCCAATCCGAACCAGGACTTCAGAAATGGAGTAGAATTCTGGACTTAAGATATCACAAGTTAGATTGGCATATTTAAACGTTTTCAAATTAGTTGTAACACAGTATTCGCCCTCTCCGGCATATACCACTTAAGTGGGTTTTAGATCCGCCTCTAGGACCTCCATGGTACAGTTAATATCTGGATTGGTACCGGTATTATTAAACCCACACTGTGCTTCTAGGCTGTGTCCAACACTATGTGGACACACAGTGACAGCATGTCTAGTAACACATCCCTTTAATTTTGTTCCAGCCAATCAGCTTAAATCTGCGTCCTCGAGTTCTTGAACCCTCTGCTAGGGGAAACAGGTACTTCCTGTCTACTTTATCTGGGCCCCTCATAATCTTGTAATTTTGTATCCATCGTGCGGATATCTTCTAAATATTGTTTCTCCCAATTTTATTGTTAACTGATGGGAACCTAACCCTGAATTTTGGAAATCCAAATTACTGTGTCCCTCTTTACTTTAATTTCAGTCCTTTTGATTGATACCAGTGTTTCCTGACTGTTTCATTAATTAGTTGGTTTCTCTATGGACCATGTGTCAGTGCCTTGTTTAAAAGGATTTCTCACTCGCCTGGACCACATTAACCATTTTCCTGTTGTGCTGTTGTCAAGTAACTGAGCCTGTCTGAGACTCATTCTTCAATGTATCTTCTTCATGTATCTCCGCATACTTGCAGCATCTCATAGGAATGAGCTTAGTGTTCTTGGATATTAACTTTCTGCTGGCCAGTCTCTTCTTCCTCATGGTATTTCCGAACATTTTCCATGGCACACATCATATGTCCTGTAGGATTCAGTCCTGTAAAAGCAACTGGTTTGTTTAAAGAGTGGTTGCAATAGCTCACCAGGCCATAGGCCTTTGTAATCATGTTCTTCATCCTGATCTCCGTTTCAGATGATGGCAACATACATTTGTA
This sequence comes from Heptranchias perlo, assembly GCF_035084215.1. Lineage (NCBI taxonomy): Eukaryota > Metazoa > Chordata > Chondrichthyes > Hexanchiformes > Hexanchidae > Heptranchias > Heptranchias perlo. Next base: position 7,854,476 of record NC_090338.1, on the reverse strand, counting down.
TCTTTTATGTCCACTGTAGCCACTCTTAGGTTTTCAGGTTATCTTATCAAAAAGATCAGGGGTGTCTAGAGTGCTTATCTCCCCCTGCATGGTCCCGATGTCAGGGTAGTGGCCAGGCTATTGAGTGTAGTTTTCTCATTGTTCATTATAGGCAAGGACACAAATATCTCCACGAGAAAGCTATCAATTTACTATTCTCAACTACACTTTCCTGACTTCCACTAGATTGTATATTTATGCCAGATTGATTTTTTTATCATGCCCAATTCAATGACTTTAGAGAAATTCCCATATCTCCCCACCTCGAGCACTCTGTCTCGGAAGACAACAAATAGGTTAAAACAAAACAAATCAAAATGTTTTCAAAAGAAGAGAATCAGGTTGATATCACCACGCTGTGACATTTGGTATCCGCTGATGTCTGCAGCTAAAGTCTTAAATCTTTAACACCACTGGGTCGTTTCCTGCACCAAATTTCTCCAGCAAAGGTTGCACCGTAACTTTGTAACTACTCTTGGTAATCCTGCACCATCAACACTCACGTGGTCCCAAAAAAAACCCAGGGTCACCTGTTTTAAAAGAAACACAGAAAATCCATTGCGGCTCTTCTTGAGAGCCCAAGTGATTAATTTGTCAAATCTTCATTTATTATTTATTTATCCAAAGGAATAATCCCTATACCCGAAACAAATTTAGAAAACAAAACAGGAGAGAGAAATTGCCTAGTTCCACTCTCGCTCTCTCTCTGAAGCACGCAGCCTGTCTGAAATAAACACTGTCTCTCCCACATACAGATGTACGCAGGGCTGCAGACTGGAATTTCTAACTCCAAGTCCTAATCTCTGTGTTTTCAAGATGTAACCACATTAAGCAGCTATCATTAGCAGCCGCCTGCTAAGATACGTTATATTCCTCTTTTATTAATTTATTAATGGTTTGGGCATGTGTTTCTAGCACTGTAGCTATCCTTTGCAAATATATGGTCAGCATTTGATCCTCAGACAATTCCTTATCTGTATTTTCATTTATCTTTTAATATATCTTTAATGCGAGACCCTAAATCTCTGACCTTTTGATCTAATGTTGTCAAATCAATGGTGTTAACAACTGAGGCAAAGGCAGTTGCTATATCACTTATCACAGATCTTTATGTCTCCATATTTGCCTATCTCTTTTTACGATGTCCACCTCCATTCCATGTCGCTCTTTGTTTTAACACTTGAGTTAGGAGGTGTTGATCTAATTGTTGAGTTTTCTTAGCAGTCTCAATGCGAGTTATATAATTTGTCAGGGAAGGTCTCCCCTCTTTGGTCAGATCTTGTATTCTACTATTAATTTCAAATAAAATTGAATAGCCCCAGAACTTGTCAAAACTTCCTTATCATACTGTGGCAGGGTAAAACTGATAGGTGTTTAGTACCCTGTGTCAGTACATAGCTCAAGTAATGGACTTCCAATTGTCTAACCTATGCTTCCTTTTCATATGATTTGTTTTACATTCCTTTCTTATCAATTTTTCACTGTAGCGTGAAAACTTATATCTCAGTCAATTGTAGCCTTTGGCATTTCCGAGTAATTGGGACAATTTTACTAATATAACCTATACCAATTATTACCTCATGTTCACCTGGGTCATTTCTATCTGTTTGAACTGGTCTTGGCATGACAGTCTGGCTTCTTGGGATGGAAGGGGTTAATATTAACTTGCTCTTGTGGTAGGAGTAACTTGATCCTTCTCCCTTTTGAGATTAAGTTCCCACCTTCAAAATTTCACTTCACACAGGTTTGACTGATTTTTTTACTTCTCACATTTGTGGATTGCTTTATACTATATTTTTGCACACTATTTTTTCACATACTTTTAGTGGATGTGATTATAATCAACGCTCCGAGCTGTTCCAGCTTTCCGACTTTTCCTATCACAATGATCCTGATAGTTTTTTTAATCTATCCCGTTAATTTTTAACCTCTTTTTAAACCACAGCCAATCACAAAATAAACATTCAAAATGCCAATTTTTTGAAGATCCCATGCCCACACTTTATTAGAACCAGAATTTAATAGGTCACTTAACCTCAATAACTCCAATTTTAATTCGGCAGTATCAGAATTAAACACACGACAAGACAGATACATTACACAAAGGAAGAAAACACGCAAGACACAGTAAGAAGGGGGCGTGACCCACAACACCGACAAAAAAAACACTGATCAAGACAGGCTTTTTAAAGGGACAGTACACTTAAACAACAAAACCTTTCTTTTTCGGGTCTCTGTCTTTTAAACATTTGTCTAGTCACTTAATTCTATCCATATTTTTTTTTTTGACAGTACTGTCTCCATAAAGCAATTAGTTCTTTGGCTGTGGTACCTCTGTTATTTTTCCAAATTAATTCCTGAGCCTTTTTGGCGGCATCTAAGTTTTATCACTAGTTCCTGTTTATATCCAATCACCAGGAACTTAAACCCTGACTACCCTCAGTGATATTAACCACTGACCTACCGCTTACAAGTTATTCCCTCAGTGATATTCGACCACTGACCTCTTCCTGCTATTTCTGTGTATTCGCCAGACTGACCTGAATCTTGTAAGGACGCCACACGAGTGTTAGCGATTGGACGATTCGTCGTCAGACTGACGGATTGGAGGAAAATCGACGTAGTAAATGAAGACTACTTACATCGGGGCGCCATTTCCTTCCTCCGTGTCTGAGACAATCCGCCTCTTACTCCGCGAACTCTCGGTGAACGACCGTTAAGATCCCCGTACGCGCCACCAAATGACGATCCGGATTCTTTCCCCTCAGTCTGGTTCAGTAAAAACTGAAGTTGAATACATTTTAAAGTTCAGCACAACTTTAATAGCAGGGTTCTTAGTCTGCAGCATTGATTTGGACTCCTGATAGAGTCCCTCTATGCTGGCAGAGCAAGAACAAGAAACATACAGAAATCCACACGTTTTTATACAAATCAATAGGGGTTGGAACATACTTAACGAGGGTCAACACCAATCATAAGCCGGGCATAGGTTGCCATGCGAGGTTACATTATTTCCGGCCAATCATAAATCGTCCAATTGTTGATCATGCTGCTGTTAGACATCAAAGGGGATACTTCCTCACCTTCCAACTTGGAATGTTCTTCCCTGTTCCTTCTGTTCCTTATCTCCCAATCTGGAATGTCTTTCAACTTTGGCTAAGCTCGTTACCTATATTGATCTGCCATAAACATGGAGACATTCAGACCAGTCCTTGAATCACATCAAAGACTCTACATTGCTAAGACCATGCAAACCTGCTGACTACGCAAACATATGGCCCAGCAGGAGGCCAGGCCACCTGTACCAATCTCAGTTACTAACTAATTAACCCTTTCTAACCATTTTGCATTCTGCTTCTTTGCCACGTAGGCATCTTAATATTTTACTGAAAACTGACCACGTAGGGATTCTCAGATATATTTCCACGTCGGGATGGTGTGTGACTTGGAGGGGAACGTGCAGGTAGTGTTGTTCCCACGTACCTGCTGCTCTTGTCCTTCTAGGTGGTAGAGGTCGCAGGTTTGGGAGGTGCTGTCAAAGAAGCCTTGGCGAGTTGCTGCAGTGCATCCTGTGGATGGTACACACTGCAGCCACTGTGCGCCGGTGGTGAAGGGAGTGAATGTTTACGGTGGTGGATGGGGTGCCAATCAAGCGGGCTGCTTTGTCCTGGATGGTGTCGAGCTTCTTGAGTATTGTTGGAGCTGCATTCATCCAGGCAAGTGGAGAGTATTCCATCACACTCCTGACTTGTGGCTTGTAGATGGTGGAAAGGCTTTGGGGAGTCAGGAGGTGAGTCACTCACCGCAGAATACCCAGCCTCTGACCTGCTCTTGTAACCACAGTATTTATATGGCTGGTCCAGTTAAGTTTTTGGTCAATGGTGACCCCCCAGGATGTTGATGGTGGGGGATTCGGCGATGGTCATGCCATTGAATGTCAAGGGGAGGTGGTTAGACTCTCTGTTGTTGGAGATGGTCATTGCCTGGCACTTGTCTGGTGCGAATGTTACTTGCCACTTATGAGCCCAAGCCTGGATGTTGTCCAGGTCTTGCTGCATGCGGGCTCGGACTGCTTCATCATCTGTGGGTTGCGAATGGAACTGAACACCGTGCAATCATCAGCAAACATCCCCTTTTCTGACCTTATGGTGAAGCAGCTGAAGATGGTTGGGCCTAGGACACTGCCCTGAGGAACTCCTGCAGCAATGCCCTGGGACTGAGATGATTGGCCTCCAACAACCACTACCATCTTCCTTTGTGCTTTATTTAAATAAAGGCAGCTCCTCAACAATAGATCATGCTCCCCAAGGTACTTTGTGATTCAGCAGCCTCACCAGAATGTTCAGTGCAAAGAGCAGAGAAGGCATTTCTGTCCGAAATTAAAGAAGGGGATTGGTTAGCTTTTCCCAGATGATGTTTACATCATTTATATTTAAGCAGCCTCTTTCCTGTGTTCGTAACGACGTTTATCAAAATATCATTTTACAGTCTAATTTTTACTTCATCGTCGGGTTAAAAGGCTGCAAGCAGCCACTACAACAAAAACAACAATTTGCATTTATATAGCGCCTTTAATGTCGTGAAAAATCCCAGGGCACTTCACAGGAGCGATTATCAAACAAAATTTGACACGAGCCACATAAAGAGATATTAGGATAGGTGACCAAAAGCTTGGTCAAAGAGGTAGGTTTTAAGGGCCGTCTTAAAGGAGGAGAGCGAAGTGGAGAAGCAGAGAGGTTTAGGGAAGGAATTCCAGAGCTTAGGGCCTGGGCAGCTGAAGGCACGGCCACCAATGGTGGGGTGAAGGGAGTGGGGGATGGACAAGAGGCCAGAATTGGAGGAGCGCAGAGATCTCGGAGGGTTGTAGGACCGGAGGAGGTTACAGAGATAGGGAGGGACGAGGCCAGAGAGGCATTTGAAAGCAAGGAAGAGAATTTTAAAATCGAGGTGTTGCCGGACGAGGAGCCAATGTGGATCAGTGAGCACAGGGTTGTTGGATATTGAACAACTCCTATAACCAGGCCTTGGACGCTGGAAATAATGGCCACTAAAATTTTGAATTTGGATCCCCGTGGTCATGCCTGAACGGTCCCCGATGTTGCCTTCCAGCATTGACTCTGCCAGAGCTTGTGGGATTAGTTGGAGGGCACCTCACATGCATGGGGCAGGTAGATGCAAAGGCTTGGTGCATCTCTGGTACCCACCAGCCTCATGCCTATGAAAACTCCCATGATTGCCTGCCCTTAGGAGGGGTTGCCCAGGCTCCCCCCTCCCACCCCGACCCCTTGCTCAGAGGTCAGTCTGGCTAGATTTCTTTTTAAATTAATGCTACAAGGGGCAATGCCAGCGGGTGCATATATGCCCTTGTGGAGGTCAGTACACCTCCACTCACCCAGCGTACCCGCTGCCACACAAACACCAAGGGCCCCACTGTGAATCAGGAGTAGAAACACTTGGCTTTGGGAGTCCCTGGCCTTGACCTTACCCCCTGCCCATGTTTTGCCTTGTGGATGGACGTTCAGTCCCTTACAATTCATTTGAGGAAAGTCCCGGAAGCAGCTCGGATTTTGTGGAGATATAAATACAAGTTCAAAGCACTGGGGTTCATTTCTGGAGGGATAGAATTGAAGAGCAGGTAAGTTATGTTAAACTTTTATATAACCTTGGATAGACCACACTTTGAGTACTGTGACAGTTCTGGTCCCCATATTATAACAGAGGCACAGAGGTGCAAAAAAGATTTTTTTTTATTCGTCCATGGGATGTGGGCATCGCTGGCAAGGCCAGCATTTATTGCCCATCCCCAATTGCCCTTGACAAGATGGTGGTGAGTCGCCTTCTTGAACCGCTGCAGTCCGTGTGGTGAAAGTTCTCCCACAGTGCTGTTAGGTAGAGAGTTCCAGGATTTTGATCCAGTAATGATGAAGCAACGGTGATATATTTCCAAATCAGGATGGTGTGTGACTTGGAGGAGAACGTGCAGGTGGTGTTGTTCCCATGTACCTGCTGCTCTTGTCCTTCTAGGTGGTAGAGGTCGCGGGTTTGAGAGGTGCTATCGAAGAAGCCTTGGTGACTTGCTGCAGTGCATCCTTTAAATGATGCACACAGCAGCCATGGTGCGCCAATGGTGAAGGGAGTGGATATTTAGGGTGGATGGGGTGCCAATCAAGCAGGCTGGTATGTCCTGGATGGTGTCGAGCTTCTTGAGTGTTGTTGGAGCTGCACTCGTTCAGGCAAATGGAGAATATTCCATCACACTCCTGACTTGTGCCTTGTAGATGGTGGAAAGGCTTTGGGGAGTCAGGAGGTGAGTCACTCGCCGCAGAATACCCAGCCTCTGACCTGCTCTCATAGCCACAGTATTTATGTGTCTGGTTCAGTTAGGTGTCTGGTCAACAGTAACCCCCAGGATGTTGATGGTGGGGGATTCGGCGATGGTAATGCCATTGAATGTCATGGGGAGGTGGTTAGATTCTCTCTTGTTGAAGATGGTCATTGCCTGGCACTTGTCTGGCGTGAGTGTTACTTGCCACTTATGAGCCCAAGCTTGGATGTTGCCCAGGTCTTGCTACTTGCGGGCTCGGACTGCTTCATTATTTGAGGGGTTGCGAATGGAACTGAACACTGTGCAATCATCAGCGAACATCCCCATTTCTGACCTTATGATGGAGGGAAGGTCGTTGATGAAGCAGCTGAAGATGGTTGGGCCAAGGACACTGCCCTGAGGAACTCCTGCAGCAATGTCCTGGGATTGAGATGATTGGCCTCCAACAATCACTTTGTGCTAGGTATGACTCCAGCCACTGGAGAGTTTTCCCCTGATTCCCACTGACTTCAATTTTACTCGGGCTCCTTGGTGCCACACTCGGTCAAATGCTGCCTTGATATCAAGGGCAGTCACTCTCACCTCACCTTTGGAATTCAGCTCTTTTGTCCATGTTTGGACCAAGGCTGTAATGAGGTCTGTAGCCGAGTGGTCCTGGCGGAACCCAAACTGAGCATCGGTGTGCAGGTTATTGGTGAGTAAGTGCCGCTTGATAGCACTGTTGACGACACCTTCCATCACTTTGCTGATGATTGAAAGTTGACTGATGGGGCGGTAATTGGTCAGATTCGATTTGTCCTGCTTTTTGTGGACAGGACATACCTAGGTAATTTTCCACATTGTAGGTTAGATTTACTAGGATGATACCAGAAATGAGAGGTCATACCTATCAGGAAAGATTGAACAGGCTGGGGCTCTTTTCTCTAGAAATGGCCTGATAGAGTTCTTTAAGATTTGGAAAGGTTTTGGTAGGGTCGACGTAGAGAAGATACGTCAACTTGTATGGGAGACCAGAACTAAGGGCCATAAATATAAGATAGTCACTAATAAATTCAATAGAGAATTCAGGAGAAGTTTCTTTACCCAGAGAGTGGATAGAATGTGGAGGAGTAGTTAATGCGACTAGCATAGATGCATTTGAGGGGAAGCTAGATCAACACATGAGCGAGAAAGGAACAGAAGGATTTGTTGATGGGGTTGGATGAAGTAGGGAGGGAGGCGGCTTGTGTGGAGCACAAACCTGTTGGGCCGAATGGTCTGTTTCTGTGCTGCACATTCTATGTAATTCTATGTAATTCTTTTATTTCTTTCTTATGGAGTCTCAAAGTACTATCTTACATATGTTGATGTATAGTAGTACGAGAAAAACTAGTGAACTGAGCGTATACACCCTGAAATATACCCTCGGTACCCATTGAAGTTTGGCATGCAAAAAAGGGCAATAAAAAATGTAACTTTCAAAATCAAATAATGGTGCCTACACAAAACACAAACTTAAGAAACATAAGAAATAGGAGCAGGAGTAGGCCATACGGCCCCTTGAGCCTGCTCCGCCATTCAATAAGTTCATGGCTGATCTTCAACCCCAACTCCACTTTCCCGCCCAATCCCCCTATCCCCTGATTCCCTTAGAGTCCAAAAATCTATCGATCTCAGCCTTGAATATACTCAAAGACTCAGCATCCACAGCCCTCTGAGGTAGAGAATTCCAAAGATTCACCACACGCTGAGTGAAGAAATTCCTCCTAATCTCAGTCCTAAATGGCTGACCACTTATCCTGCGACTATGCCCCCCTAGTTCTAGACTCTCTAGCCAGAGGAAACAACCTCCCAGCATCTACTCTGTCAAGCCCCCTCAGAATTTTATACGTTTCAGTGAGATCACCTCTCATTCTTCTAAACTCCAGAGAGTATAGGCCCATTCTACTCAATCTCTCCTCGTAGGACAACCCTCTCAACCCAGGAATCAGTCTCGTGAACCTTCGCTGCACCGCCACCAAGGCAAGTATATCCTTCCTCAGATATGGAGACCATAACTGTACAAAGTACTCCAGGTGAGGTCGCAACAAAGCCCTGTACAATTGTAGCAAGACTTCCTTACTCTTGTACTCCAACCCCCTTGCAATAAAGGCCAACATACCATTTACCTTCTTAATTGCTTGATGTACCTGCATGCTAACTTTTTGTGTTTCTTGTATGAGGACACCCAAGTCTCTCTGAATACCAACATTTAATAGTTTCTCATCATTTAAAAAATAATCTGTTTTTCTATTCTTCCTACCAAAGTGAATGACCTCACATTTCCCCACATTATACTCCATCTGCCACCTTCTCACCCACTCACTTAAACTATCTAAATCCCTTTGCAGAATCTTTGGGCTCAATTTTAACTGTGAGGAACAGGTGGGTTGGGGGGTGGGGGGCATTGAAAATTGCCACCATTTCAGACCCATCCCCAACCCACCCCTAAACCGCCCATTTCCAGTTTTCATCGGGGTGGGAAGAGGGGAGGGCGACCAACCCGCTCCAAGGAGGCGGGTCAGTCCTTAAAAACCTTTCAAGGAGGCTTCGGGCCTCCATTTTTCCAGACTTCCAGATTTCAACCCTGGGAGGGCGGGATTCCCGGGCCTTCTGTTTTACGCCTCGCGAAAGGATGCCAGATGGCCCGAGACTAACACGTAGTTGTCGAGGAAGGCACAGCTTGTGGCTCCAGTGAAGCAAGAGTGCTTCCCCCAGGCACAATGAGCCTACCTGCACCAAACCCCCCCCCAACGATTGTGGACCCCAAACCCCCCATTGCGCCCCCCCCCCCCGATCGCAGACCCCCGTTCCCTGACCCTGATCCTCCCCCCGACCCTCGACCCCGATCCTCCTCTCCGCTCCAATCCTCCGGCCCCCGACCCCAAACCTCCCACCCCCGACCCCCGATCCTTCCCCTCAACGATCGCAGGCCCCCGCGATGACTTCCGATCCTAATAACCCCACCCCCCCGTGACTGATCCCCGATCCTTCCCCCATGGCTCACGACCCTGTGCCAACCTATGCCTACCCATGCCCACCCATGCCCCCGTGCCCACCCATGCCCCCGTGCCCCCCAGGCCCTCCCCCATCCATACAAAGACTTACCTGCAGACTTACTGCAACATGTCCTCTTCCTGGCTGGTGTCCCGTTCGACTGAGATCAGCCTGTCACTCAGGCTGGTCATTCGGACGGGAAACCAACAAAAGAAAATAAAATTGTAAGGACGTCCGGGAAACCCGTACTAATGGTTTTCCCGTCCTCAATTTGACCCCACCGCCCCCTTCCCAGCTCGGTATTAAAATCAAGCCCTTTGTGTCCTCCTCACAGCTTTCTTTCGCACTTAGCTTTGTATTGTCAGCAAACTTGGATACATGACACTCAGTCCCTTCATCTAAGTCATTAATATAGATTGTAAATAGCTGAGGCCCAAACACTGATCCTTGCGGCACCCACTAGTTACAGCCTGCCAAACTGAAAATGACCCATTTATCCCTACTCTCATGTTTTCTGTCCGTTAACCAATCCTCTATTCTTACAAATATATTACCCCTAATCGTATGAGTCCTTATCTTGTGTAACAACCTTTTATGTGGCATCTTATCGAATGCCTTTTGAAAATCCAAATAAACTCCATCCACTGATTCCCCTTTATCTATCCTGCTAGTTACATCCTTAAAAAACTCTAATAAATTTGTCAAACACAATTTCCCTTTGATAAAACCATATTGACTCTGCCTAATGGTATTATGATTTTCTAAGTGCCCTGTTACCACTTCCTTAATAATGGATTCCAGCATTTTCCCGATGAATGATTTCAGGCTAACTGGTTTGTAGTTCCTTGTTTTCTCTCTCGCTCCTTTCTTGAATAGTGGGGTTACATTTGCCTTCAATGTTTCAATGTTTTACAACACTCACCCAATAAATATGTTTTGTAATGCAATGACTATTGTCATATAAGTGTTAGAGCAGCCATTTGTTCTCAATATTGGATCTTACATAAGACATGGTATATAAGCTTTGTGCCACATGTGTGAAACCCACAGGCAAGACATATTAAGGGTTAATTTCTTCATCGCTTATATTAATTGAACCAAATAGTAATCATATAAAATCGCATACCGTTGCTACCAGATGTGTATCTTGTTAATTTTTCAATTATTATACACTTGTTTTGTCCATTAAAGATTCTGATTATAATATATGACCATTTCCAGCAGCTGAACTGGATTGAACACCTTTAAAAGGGTAATTAATGTTGGCATTACATTGCATTTACCTGTACAGTACCAGCAAAAATGGTCAAATAAATTGGCAGTATACAAAGTTATTTTACTTTCATATTTTCCCACAAAGAATGTTTATGTGGAATAGACTCCAACTAAAAGGCTTTGTCAATCAATTCCTTCAACCGAGGCCCCGTCTGCCTTCTCAGGTGGGTGTAAAAGATCCCACAGCATTATTTCGAGGAAGAGTACGGGAGTTATCCCTGGTGTCCTGGCCAACATTTATCCCTCAACCAACACCACTAAAAAACAGATTATCTGGTCATTTATCTCACTTCTGACTGTGGGATCTTGCTGTGTGCAATTTGGCTGCCGTGCTTCCTACATTACAACAGTGACTACACTTCAGAAGTACTTCATTGGCTGTAAAGCGCTTTGAAACATCCTGAGTTCATGAAAAGCGCTGTATAAAAGCAAGTTTTTCTTTTTTCAGCAAGACTAAAATAGACATCTATTTGATGAGAGGGCTGAAAGTTACAAGGATAAGGATAGATTGACATGATCAAATACTCCAATGAGGCTCAATAGTTTCTTTCCTTCTGGAGAGAGTCATCAGCAAGTATCATCTGTTGAGACAACAAGCCAGGGAACACAGAAACATAGGAACAGGAGTAAGCCCCTTGAGCCTGTTCCACCGTTTAATTAGATCATCGCTGATCTGCACCTCAACTCCATTTACCCGTCTTGGTTCCACATCCTTTATACCCCTACTTAACAAAAATCTATCAATCTCAGTATTGAAATTTTCAACAGCTTTTTAGGGGAGAGAGTTCCAGATTTCCACTACCCTTTGTGTGAAGATGTGTTGGATAAATAGCAGAAAAGTGACAGGGAGTGAATAGATTTTCTGTAGTTTTAGTTGATTACTTTGGATTTCAGAAAGTATTTATATGGAACTTTCTCTCGAGATTAAACAAGTGGGGATGAAGTCCGTTATTAGGTATATAGAATTACACAGAATTTAGAGCACAGAAACAGGCTATTTGGCCCATCTAGTTATGCTCCACACGAGCCTCCTCCCACCCACCTCATCTAACCCTAACTGTATACTTGTGTAATCCTTTCTCCCTCATATACTTAACCAGCTTCCCCTTAAATGCATCTATGCTATTTGCCTTAACTACTCCTTGTGGGAGCAAGTTGCACATTCTAACCATTCTCTGAGTAAAGAAGTTTCTTCTGAATTCCTCATTGGATTTATTAGTGACTATCTTATATTTATGGCCCCCAGTTTTGGACTCCCCCACAAGTGGTGGAGTCTCTACATCTACCATATCAAACCCCTTTCTTAATTTTAAAGTCCTCTATCAGGTCAACCTCAGCCTTCTCCTTTCTAAAGAAAAGAGCCCCAGCCTGTTCACCCTTTTCTGATAGTTAGAACCTCTCAGTTCCGGTACCTTCCTTGTAAATCTTTTCTTGCACCTTCTTCTGTGCCTCTGCATCCTTTTTGTAATATGGAGACCAGATCCGAGGGTTCAGAAAGTATTTATATGGAACTTTCTCTCACGAGACTAAATAAGTGGGGATAAAGTCTGTTATTGGGTACATGCTGGGGTAGGCTCGATGCAGTCTGTCAAAAGAGCAAGTTTGATGGGCTGAACGGCCTTTTCTCTTTCCATCGCTCTTCATCTTTCCAAGTTACAAAGCAGGCTTTGTGCTGGCCAAAGATTTACTGCCAGCTTTGCAAACTGAAAATGATTGGAGACCCGTCTCTTAACAACAGTCTCACATACGCTGGTGCCAGCAACTTCACATTGTACTTTTGACATTGGTCCACTGAAAATGTTGCATAACTGCCACATAAAAAAAAATTCAATCAGCGTGCAGAAAGTGATTAAGTGCTTTATGATCAGAGACTCTGGTTCTTATTGCTCTGTCAGGCACATTCTGCCAGTTCTAATGGACTAATCAATGGAAGATTAACATTTGATTTTCTTTGTAAATGTCCACTGTAGTAGTTTCACTACAAGATCATTTAAAGAAAAGCTACTTGAAGTTAGTCTAATAAACAACATTAGCTACAAAATGCCTGAATTATGATGGGGTGAGATTCCAACCAGTTTCAAAATAAATATAGAACAATACTGAGACTTTATTTTCACCAGAATCAAAATTTTACCATATACAAATTCACCATAAGTGAGTCCCATGGGCTAGAAGCTTTGGACTGGCCTTCGGATAGAGTTTGGTGTTATGAAGAAAAGTTGATGAACGCTGAGAAACCACAAATGGTGCAGATCCTCCCCCTTTAAGGGACTTGGTCTAAAAGAGTGTTTCTGCTTTCTTGGGAGATGTGGTTTTGGACCAAATATGTTGCTTGCTGTTACTGTGCTTAAGTTTTATGGATGGGGATGGAAAGAATGAAAGTTGTCAGCTGTGGCTCAGTTAGTAGCACTCTCACCTCTGTGTCAAAAGGCTGTGGGCTTGAGACCCACTCCAGAGACTTGAGCTCGTAAAACAGGCTCACGCTTCAGTGCAGTATTGAGGGAGTGCTGCACTGGCAGAGATGCTGTCTATTGGATGAGCTGTTAAACTGAGGCCCTGTCTGTCCTCTCAGGTGGATGTAAAAATTCCTGTGGCACTATTTCAAAGAACAGCAGGGGAGTTCTCCCTGGTGTCCTGGCCAATATTTATTCCTCAACCAGCGTCACTAAAAACAGATTATTACCGCTTGTTGGACATTGCAAATTGGCTGCTGCGTTTCCTACATTACAACAGTGACTACACTTCAAAAAGTACTTTGTTGGCTGTAAAGTCCTTTGGGATGTCGTGAGGTCATGAAAGGCATGATATAAATGCAAGTCTTCCTTTATATTTCTGTTCTCAGCCTTTAAAGAATGATGAACGATATATTATCTTCTTATGCATTAGAATAATATGGTAATTAATGCATTTTAATAGTTTTACTCAGTAGTTCCATTTTGTTTTCAAATAGTTTGTGGTTCTTTGTGTTTTTGTGTTGTGCAACAGATCATTCCTGATTGAAGTCAATGGAAAGTAAAATCGGGGTGGGGGGGGGGGGTTAAATGGGCAGCGAATCGAATCCCATCAGTTTCCCGCGTTGCGGGTCGGGTTAAAATTACCCCCCCCTATGTCTTCAGATAATGTCGCCGCAGGGCAGCGTGTAAACAAATAAGAGGAGGTGCCCAATGATAGATCCTTTCAGAGGCAACAATACAGGGGTGCGAATAGATGCCATTGGTGGAGATGCTCTGACTATGGTTGGATTGGTAAGAGAGCAGTCCCACTGAGCTGGACTACAGAGGAGAAGCATTGGAGGAGGATGCTGTGGTTGACCGTGTCAAAGGCGGCAGAGAAGTCAAGAAGGATGAGGATGGAAAGTACACCAAAGGTCACAGTCACAGAGGATTTCATTTGTGACTTTGATTAGAGCCATTTCGGTGCTGCGCCAGGGGAGGGAACCTGCAGTGTTGAACGGGAGCAGGACAGTACCTGGTTATCTGAAAGAACAAGAAAAGCAACATAAATCATTTTCTTTCTCCTTTGTGTACACTTTTGGCACCAAGCTACAGCAGCAAGGTTTCTTAAAGATATCACTTACCCAAGGATGCAGACTCCATTGGCGGAACAGGCTCGAGGGGTTGAATGGCCAACTCCTGAGCCTATGTTCCATCAGACTGAGACATGGGATACAGAAGTAAAAAAATGATTTTACACAGTCAACGTGCGGAATGGGTGATGTCAATTTGACGACCCTCCATGTTAATGCCAGGTATCCTGGGAGCTGTCATAACATTTACATCCTGCAACAGTCCAAACATTCAAGATTCGGTCCACAGAGACGGCAAGCTGGATGGATGACTACTGGATGATTCGGGCTATCTTCTTCAATCCAGAGTCATGAGTTCAAATCCCTCCACGGCAGCTGGGGAATTTAAATTCAATTAATTAAATAAAACCTGAAATAAAAAAAACTAGCATCAGTAATGGTGGCCATGAAACTACCGGATGGTTCACTAATGTCTTTAAGGGAAGGAAACCTGCCGTCCTTACCCGGCCTGGCCGATATGTGACTCCAGACCCACAGCAATGTGGTTGATTATTAATCGCGCTCTGAAATGACCTAGCAAGCTACTCAGTTGTACAATCTCTCTACAAAAAGTCAGAATAAGAATAAAATCGGACAACCACCCGGCATCGGACCACGAGGCAAGGGACACGACAAATGCAAACTAAGCCCAGTCGACCCTGCAAAGTCCTCCTCACTAACATCTGGGGAATTGTGCAAAAATTGCCAGAGCTGTCCCACAGACTAGTCAAGCAACAGCCTGACATAGCCATACTCACAGAATCATAACTATCAGCCAACATCCCAGACTCTTCCATCACCATCACTGGGTATGTCCTGTCCCACCAGCAGGACAGACCCACCAGAGGTGGCTGTACAGTGATATACAGTCAGAAAGGAATGGCCCTGGGAGTCCTCAACATTGACTCCAGACCCCATGAAATCTCATGGCATCAGGTCAAACATGGGCAAGGAAACCTCCTGCTGATTACCACCTACCGCCCTCCCTCAGCTGATGAATCAGTCCTCCTCCATGTTGAGCACCACCTGGAGGAAGCGCAGAGGGTAGTAAGGGCACAGAATGTACTCTGGGTGGGAGACTTTAATGTTCATCACCAAGAGTGGCTTGGTAGCACCACTATTGACCGAGCTGGCCGAGTCCTGAAAGACATAGCTGCCAGACTGTGCCTGTGGCAGATGGTGAGCGAACCAGCACAAGGGAAAAACCCACTTGATCTCGTCCTCACCAATCTACCTGTCACAGATGCATCTGTCCATGACAGTATTGGTAGGAGTGACCACCGCACAGTCCTTGTGGAGACGAAGTCCCGTCTTCACACTGAGGACACCATCCAACATGTTATGTGGCACTATCACCATGCTAAATGGGATAGATTCAGAACTGATCTAGCAGCTCAAAACTGGGCATCCATGAGGCGCTGTGGGCCATCAGCAGCAGCAGAATTGTATTCCAGCACAATCTGTAACCTCGTGGCCCGGCATATTCCTCACTCTACCATTACCAACAAGCCAGGGGATCAACCCTGGTTCAATGAGGAGTGTAGAAGAGCATGCCAGGAGCAGCACCAGGCATACCTAAAAATGAGGTGCCAAACCGGTGAAGCTACAACACAGGACTACATGCATGCTAAATAGCGGAAGCAACATGCTATAGGCAGAGCTAAGCGATCCCACAACCAACGGATCAGATCAAAGCTCTGCAGTCCTGCAACATCCAGTCGTGAATGGTGGTGAACAATTAAACAACTAACGGGAGGAGGAGGCTCTGTAAACATCCCCATCCTCAATGATGGTGGAGTCCAGCACGTGAGTGCAAAAGACAAAGGCTGAAGCATTTGCAACCATCTTTAGCCAGAAGTGCCGAGTAGATGATCCATCTCGGCCTCCTCCCGATATCCCCACCATCACAGAAGCCAGTCTTCAGACAATTCGATTCACTCAATCTGATATCAAGAAATGGCTGAGTACACTGAATACAACAAAGGCTATGGGCCCCAACAACATCCCAGCTATAGTGCGAAGACTTATTCTCCAGAACTAGCCGCGCCTCTAGCCAAACTGTTCCAGTACAGCTACGACACTGGCATTTACCCGACAATGTGGAAAATTTGCCTAGGTATGCCCTGTTCACAAAAAGCAGGACAAATCCAATCCTGCCAATTACTGCCCCATCAGTCTACTCTCAATCATCAGCAAAGTGATGGAAGGTGTCGTCGACAGTGCGATCAAGCGGCACTTACTCACCAATAACCTGCTCACCGATGCTCAGTTTGGCTTCCGCCAGGACCACTCGGCTCCAGACCTCATTACAGCCTTGGTCCAAACATGGACAAAAGAGCTGAACACCAGAGGTGAGGTGAGAGTGACTGCCCTTGACATCATGGCAGCATTTGACCGAGTGTGGCAGCAAGGAGCCCTAGTACAATTGAAGTCAATGGGAATCAGGGGAAAAACTCTCCAGTATCTGGAGTCATACCTAACACAAAGGTAGATGGTAGTGGTTGTTGGAGGCCAATCATCTCAGCCCCAGGACATTGCTGCAGGAGTTCCTCAGGACAGTGTCCTAGGCCCAACCACCTTTAGCTGGGTCATCAATGACCTTCCCTCCATCATAAGGTCAGAAATGGGGATGTTCACTGATGATTGCACAGTGTTCAGTTCCATTTGCAAATCCTCAGATAATGAAGCAGTCTGTGCCTGCATGCAGCAAGACCTGGATAACATCCAGGCTTGGGCTGATAAGTGGCAAGTAACTTTTGCGCCAGACAAGTGCCAGGCAATGACCATTTCCAACAAGGGAGAGTCTAAACAGCATTACCATCGCCGAATCCCCCACCATCAACATCCTGGGGGTCACCATTGACCAGAAACTTAACTGGACCAGTCACATAAATACTGTGGCTAGAAGAGCAGGTCAGAGGCTGGGTATTCTGCGGTGAGTGACTCACCTCCTGACTCCCCAAAGCTTTTCCACCATCTACAAGGCACAATTCAGGAGTGTGATGGAATACTCTCCACTTGCCTGGATGAGTGCAGCTCCAACAACACTCAAGAAGCTCGACACCATCCAGGACAAAGCAGCCCACTTGATTAACACCTCATCCACCATCCTAAACAGTCACTCCCTTCACCGTGGCTGCAGTGTGTATCATCCACAGCATGCACTGTAGCAACTCGCCAAGGCTTCTTTGACAACACCTCCCAACCCGCGACCTCTACCACCTAGAAGGACAAGGGCAGCAGGCACATGAGAACAACACCACCTGCACGTTCCCCTCCAAGTCACACACCATCCCGACTTGGGAATGCATCGCCGTTCCTTCATCGTCGCTGGGTCAAAATCCTGGAACTCCCTTCCTAACAGCACTGTGGGAGAACTGTCACCACTCGGACTGCAGCGGTTCAAGGCGGCGGCTCACCACCACCTTCTCGAGGGCAATTAGGGATGGTCACTATATGCTGGTCTTGCCAGTAATACCCACATCCCATAAACGAATAAAGAAGAAATCAGTACTGTGACATTGAACAAGGCTCAATGCAGTACCATGGATCAGTCTAAGAATAAATTCCAATATGCCTCAGAGAAGGTGTGCAAGATGGTGTGCTGTACGGTCCACAATACTGCAACTGAGAGAGGCTTATTTGAAGTATATTGGAAAAAAGCCAGCCAATTCAATACTGTTGTTTCCTATTAGATGTCTCAAAGAAAGACTTGCATTTCCACAGCACCTTTTATGACCTCAGGAAGTCCCAAAACGCTCTACAGCCAATGAAGTACTTTTGAAGTGTAGTCACTGTTGCAATGTAGGAAATGCGGCAGCGAAATTGCGCACAGCAAGATCCCAGAAACTGCAATGTGATTATCATCAGATGATCTGTTTTTTAGTGATGTTGGTTGAGGGATAAATATTGGCCAGGACACCGGGGAGAAGTTTCCGTTCTTCTCAAATAGTGCCATGGGATCTTTTACATCCACCTGAGAGGGCAGACGGGGCCTCAGTTTAATGTCTCATCCAAGAGATGGCACCTCCGACAGTGCAGCACTCACGCAGTATTGCACTGGAGTGTCAGTCGAGATTACATGCTCAAGTCTCCAGAGTGGGACTTCAACCCACGACCTTCTGACTCAGAGGTAAGAATGCTGTATATATATATACGCCAAGGCACAAGCACACATTGTATCAGACGTGGTCACTATAGAGGAGCTACGGATGTTTGTGCGTGTATAAAGGGGAGGGCCACCAAGTGCTTAAGGAACAATAGTTTCAATGTCACCTTGTGTTTTCATTCTGTGGTGTGTAATCCTTCTAATTGGGGTCCTTCTAGATCTAGTTCTACTTCTAATGTTCCTTGGCCCAAAGGTATAACTGTGGACGATGCAACATTTGCTGCAGTCTGAAGGCTGCTAGATGAAGACAGCCTGCAGCCTTGATGCACAACCCTGCAACATTCCCTACTTGTTTTTTATTCGTTCACGGGTTGTTGGCGTCGCTGGCGAGGCCAGCATTTATTGCCCATCCCTAATTGCCCTTGAGAAGGTGGTGGTGAGCCGCCGCCTTGAACCGCTGCAGTCCGTGTGGTAAAGATTCTCCCACAGTGCTGTTAGGAAGGGAGTTCCAGGATTTTGACCCAGCGACAATGAAGGAACGGCGATATATTTCCAAGTCGGGATGGTGTGTGACTTGGAGGGGAACGTGCAGGTGGTGTTGTTCCCATGTGCCTGCTGCCCTTGTCCTTCTAGGTGGTAGAGGTCACGGGTTTAGGAGGTGCTGTCGAAGAAGCCTTGGCGATTTGCTGCAGTGCATCCTGTGGATGGTACACACTGCAGCCACAGTGCGCCGGTGGTGAAGGAAGTGAATGTTTAGGGTGGTGGATGGGGTGCCAATCAAGCGGGCTGCTTTGTCCTGGATGGTGTTGAGCTACTTGAGTGTTGTTGGAGCTGCACTCATCCAGGCAAGTGGAGAGTATTCCATCACACTCCTGACTCGTGCCTTGTAGATGGTGGAAAGGCTTTGGGGAGTCAGGAGCTGAGTCACTCGCTGCAGAATACCCAGCCTCTGACCTGCTCTTGTAGCCACAGTATTTATGTGACTGGTCCAGTTAAGTTTCTGGTGACCCCCAGGATGTTGATGGTGGGGGATTCAGTGATGGTAATGCTGTTGAATGTCAAGGGGAGGTGGTTAGACTTTCTCTCGACTTGCAAGGATTCGGAGCTGTGCAACCCAGACACTTATTCAGAATCCTGGCTGCAAAGGAGCCTCACCACCAGGAGTGCCATTCGTTTCCTGTGCATGGAAACTGCTCTGTTGCAGAGTGAACGTGGACTCCGATAACGCTTAGGCTCATGTCAGTAGCGGGGTCCTTCACAGCTGCACGATTTCCTGTGTTCCCCCCCCCCGAGATGCTCCACTCTTTTTCCCCAAAAGAATCGAAGCACTCTAATAGCTTCTAACAATTTGACACCCAAAGCATGCAGAGTATCCTGTGTGCGCATGCGCACAGTGTGCATATGTTGCAGCTATGTCCTCAGAAATTAAGCATGTAATTCATACCATGTCCGCATGCATCTGGGAGAACCCCTGCTCCATTGTTCCAGCCAATTGGCCTACTATATTGATGAACATCTGGATCTTGCATTCCTACAGAGCACATAGACTTTCACCAAAACTGTGCTTCATGGAGCCGAATGACATTGCAGTCCCCACAACACCCACTCCAAGTGATCTCCATCACTAGGCAACACAAGAGCAGCAGCCGTTGTGATGGACCACTGTAAACCCCCAGCTGTCCTCTCTGCAGCCACTCACTTGGCTCCGCTACCATTATCGGGTGATCTGTGCTCTTGTTGAGAAAGGAAAACAGGAAAGAAAGAAAGACTTGCATTTATAGAGTGCCTTTCACCACCTCAGGATGGCCCAAAGCACTTTACACCCAATGAAGTACGATTGAAGTGTAATCACTGTTATAACGTAGGAAACACAGCAGCCAATTTGCACACAGCAAGGTCCCACAAACAGAAATGAGATTACGAGCAAATCATCTGTTTTTCAAGTGAAATTTGTTAAGGGATAAATATTGGCCAGAACATCGCTAAGAACTCCTTTGCTCCTCTTTGAAGAGTGCCATGGAATCTTTTGCCTAAGAGAGCAGACAGAGCCTCGGTTCAACTTCCATAAGACCATAAGAGATAGGAGTAGGTGTAGGCCATTCGGCCCCTCGAGCCTGCTCCACCATTTAATGAGATTATGGTTGATCTGATATTTACCTCAACCACCTGTCCAAAAGACAGCACCCCAGTTCCTCAGTACTGCACTGGAGCATCAGCCTAGATTTTATGCTCATGTATCTGAAGTGGGACTATGAACCCCCAACCTTCATGCCACAGAGGCAAGGGTGCTACCAACTGAGCCACGGCTGACACAGTAGAATTGGAAGCATCCTATTGCTATAGCTTCAGATATATATATATATATATATGTATATCTATCTATGTCTATATGCAGGTCACATATGCCAGCTCGATCAGTACACTGGGATCTACTGCATACAAGCAGGTGAATGAGGCATAGTTTGCCAGTGTTAATCTCGCTCGTAACTTTCTGTCTCTTTTAAGGAACTTTTCATCATTTATCCACGGAAAAGATTTGAAAAGAAGAGTTACTTTTAGCGTTGGTTGTTTTTAAAGCAAAGGCCCTGAAATTCCATGGCGGTGGTTAATATTTTGTACCATTACACAAAGAGAAGTTGAACTCACTGGATTGTGAGTCCACTACTGTCCTATATATTCATCCCTTGCACAGTTAAGCTGCTTAATGATTCAAATCAAGCATCACCGAGTTTTTTGCCCATTCCACCTTCGGAGATACTGAAAGAGTACACGTATGAGAAACACTGATCCAGGTCACAAAATGGGGACTATTGTTACGCTCTCGGGTTATGCTATCGTGCAAGTAAATAGAGGGCGATGCGAATCATAGAATCATAGAATCATAGAAGTTACAACATGGAAACAGGCCCTTCGGCCCAACATGTCCATGTCGCCCAGTTTATACCACTAAGCTAGTCCCAATTTCCTGCACTTGGCCCATATCCCTCTATACCCATCTTACCCATGTAACTGTCCAAACGCTTTTTAAAAGACAAAATTGTACCCGCCTCTACTACTGCCTCTGGCGGCTCGTTCCAGACACTCACCACCCTTTGAGTGAAAAAATTGCCCCTCTGGACCCTTTTGTATCTCTCCCCTCTCACCTTAAATCTATGCCCCCTCGTTATAGACTCCCCTACCTTTGGGAAAAGATTTTGACTATTTACCTTATCTATGCCCCTCATTATTTTATAGACTTCTATAAGATCACCCCTTAACCTCCTACTCTCCAGGGAAAAAACTCCCAGTCTGTCTAACCTCTCCCTATAAGTCAAACCATCAAGTCCCGGTAGCATCCTAGTAAATCTTTTCTGCACTCTTTCTAGTTTAATAATATCCTTTCTATAATAGGGTGACCAGAACTGTACACAGTATTCCAAGTGTGGCCTCACCAATGCCCTGTACAACTTCAACAAGACATCCCAACTCCTGGATTCAATGTTCTGACCAATGAAACCAAGCATGCCGAATGCCTTCTTCACCACCCTATCCACCTGTGACTCCACTTTCAAGGAGCTATGAACCTGTACTCCGAGATCTCTTTGTTCTATAACTCTCCCCAACGCCCTACCATTAACGGAGTAGGTCCTGGCCCGATTTGATCTACCAAAATGCATCACCTCACGTTTATCTAAATTAAACTCCATCTGCCATTCTTCGGCCCACTGGCCCAATTTATCAAGATCCCGTTGCAATCCTAGATAACCTTCTTCACTGTCCACAATGCCACCAATCTTGGTGTCATCTGCAAACTTACTAACCATGCCTCCTAAATTCTCATCCAAATCATTAATATAAATAACAAATAACAGCGGACCCAGCACCGATCCCTGAGGCACACCGCTGGACACAGGCATCCAGTTTGAAAAACAACCCTCGACAACCACCCTCTGTCTTCTGTCGTCAAGCCAATTTTGTATCCAATTGGCTACCTCACCTTGGATCCCATGAGATTTAACCTTATGTAACAACCTACCATGCGGTACCTTGTCAAAGGCTTTGCTGAAGTCCATGTAGACCACATCTACTGCACAGCCCTCATCTATCTTCTTGGTTACCCCTTCAAAAAACTCAATCAAATTCGTGAGACATGATTTTCCTCTCACAAAACCATGCTGACTGTTCCTAATTAGTCCCTGCCTCTCCAAATGCCTGTAGATCCTGTCCCTCAGAATACCCTCTAACAACTTACCCACTACAGATGTCAGGCTCACCGGTCTGTAGTTCCCAGGCTTTTCCCTGCCGCCCTTCTTAAACAAAGGCACAACATTTGCTACCCTCCAATCTTCAGGCACCTCCCCTGTAGCGGTGGATGATTCAAATATCTCTGCTAGGGGACCCGCAATTTCCTCCCTAACCTCCCATAACGTCCTGGGATACATTTCATCAGGTCCCGGAGATTTATCTACCTTGATGCGCGTTAAGACTTCCAGCACCTCCCTCTCTGTAATATGTACACTCCTCAAGACATCACTATTTATTTCCCCAAGTTCCCTAACATCCATGCCTTTCTCAACCGTAAATACCGATGTGAAATATTCATTCAGGATCTCACCCATCTCTTGTGGTTCCGCACATAGATGACCTTGTTGATCCTTAAGAGGCCCTACTCTCTCCCTCGTTACTCTTTTGCCCTTTATGTATTTGTAGAATCAACTTCCTTTAAATTGAGACTGATGCCACTGAACCCGAGAAGGTAACTTCGACAGGCCTGAATTGTAAGACTTTCCATTAGGATGTGGAAAATCAGCAGTAGTGTCGTCGTTATGTTACTGGACTAGTAATCCAGAGAGTGTGAGTTTAAATCCCAGCATGGCAGTTTGAGAATTTGAAAATAAGATACTGGTGTCAGTAAAAGTGACCATGAAGCTGTCGGATTGTCGTAAAAACCCAACTGGTTCACTAATGTCCTTTGGGGAAGGAAACCAGCCGTCCTTACCCGGTCTGACCTAGTGTGACTCCAGGCCCCCGTACCAACGTGGTTGACTCTTAGCTATCCTTTAAAGTGGCTTAGCAAGCCACTCAGTTGTGTCAAGAAGAAGGCCCACCACCACTTTCTCAGAGCAACTCGGGATGGGCAATAAATGACGGCCTTGCCTTTGACGCCAGCAGCCCGACATTGAATTTAAAAAAAAGAAACAAAGAGCTAACTCACAGCTGTTAGCAGGAACTGCAGTTAGTAATTTTTTGCAGGCCACATCAAGATTGTCCAGTAACCACTATTTTCTACCATTATTAGTGGTATGGACAGTCACTTCGTCAAAAACAGAGCACTTAGCCCAGGAAGAGCGCCAGCACTGATTGCCATACCTCCTTTTATTCCCATTATCTTATTTTTAAGTCAAGCTGTCAGATAAATACAGCTGACAATGCTCTATAGAGATATATCCAAATAAACACATGTATGAAATGCAGTATCAAACAGGATTCAACATCCTGGAGAATCGTCATTTTTCTCCATTCGCTTAAATAACAATTTTCCAGACTATTATCGAAGACATTCACAATTGAGGCACACAACTACCTCGCTCTGGTTACAGGAGGCTCCCTGCTATCCACGTCAGCATGGTATTACCAATTTAAATCGGACAATCAATCTGTTCTGGGATTTAGAGGAAAGCTTACGCCCGCTTCTTCAATTAAACACAATGAAACAAAGCAAACTTCAAAATTTGTGACCGTATACACTTCATAAAGATCCGTTGCTTCCCTCTGCCTGCAGAAACTCTCAGCGACAGATGTGGTCGTGGGCAAAATTCTGTCTCCGTAGCAACTGATAGCAATTGGAGCAATCATCAGCACAACCAATATGAATAAAAATGAGCCCAAAGAGATGATAATAAGTGAAGGTTTAAAATAGCATATCCTGAATCTGGTCGAAGGACATATTTATATTCTGACTTGATTCAGGGTGGTAATAGGTCAGATGGACACATAGAGGCTGCCAAGCATGTTGCTCATCTAATGCACCGTTTACGCAGATTACATTGAATTTACAGCACAGAAAAAAGCCATTTGGCCCAACTGGTCTATGCCGGTGTTTATGCTTGAAACAAGCCTCTTCCCACCCAATTTCATCTAACCCTATCAGCATATCCTTCTGTTCCTTTCTCCCTCATGTACTTATCTAGCTTCCCCTTAATTGCACCTATGTTGCCACTGTTGGCACTGCTCAAGTAATGGTGTCCCATTCTTAATATCAGATCTAGGCAAATTGGGAACAAAGAATAGCGGAGGCTTCTGCTCTGGGTCCAACCTGACACTTGAGGAGATGCATGAAAATATGTTGTTAAAATTTGCTTTTAGGTGGTTGGAAACAAAGCTAAAACCTATGCTGTGCATTTACCTAAACTTTATTCATAGATTACAGGAATCTCATTCACCACAAGGAGATCAACCTTGTGAATGGAGGAGCCTCGACATTAATATCAATGATCTCAACCAGCTCTTTACAATCCGCACACATTGCACGATACCAATGGTCTTTTAGTGCCTACATATGTTTGCAACAGTAACTTTTAATCATAAAGTTTCTTTTGCGGAAAGAATAAAATTTGAAATCGCCAAACTGTCATTTCCCATATAAGAATGTGCTAAACTTTAAGTGACAATAAACAGCGTGTTCCTGCCACGTTCTTACAGGTGCCCAGTCTGATCTGGGGTGACTTTCCTTATCATTTTCATTCTTTCCATCCAGTCTTTGCTCAGTATGTCTCCATAATGCCAAAGACGTTCTTCCATACAACATTATCCTATGTGCAAACTATATTCCATGATGTGCTACATTACCTCCAAAGTTACAGGTGAAATAAAACAGCAACGTAGAAAGAGAATTCAAGAACGGTGATCAAAAATAACAGCGACGCAATTAATTTGGAGCTTTCAATCAATCCAATCACAAGGGTAATATGACAAATCCTTCAAAAGTCTCAGAGCCTTGGGCCTGCGATATGAATTTTCTCCCACTCCACTAAATATTCCTCCATTTGTTTAAACCTTCGTAGCACGGGGGGATTCTCTGAGGCGCTCGGTGCCTGAGACAAAAGCCAGTTCTGGAAATCGGAAAGAAAAACAGAAGATGCTGCAGGGACAAAAGGCGCAGTGTATTGTAATTCTTTAGTTTGGGGAAATGCCTTTTTATCTCCACATGATTTAAATTTATATTTACTTTAACGGGCTCTTTTTTCTAAGGAAACTTAAGGCATAAACCATGGCTTTATAAAGAAAAAATATCATTTATTATATACTATAAAATCGACATTAGAATTAAACAATATCTTACATCTCTAGTTTCTCTCCTATCTCCCCTCATGCCCTCTCCGAGCTCATCTTGACCATGAGACCCACCTCCTGCTCCCTCGACCCTATTCCCACCAAACTGCTGACCACCGGAATCCTTTCCTGGCCCCCATGTTAGCTGATATTTTTAACGGTTCCATCTCCTAAGGTGCTGTCCCCTCCCCTTCAAATCTGCCATCATCACCCCCTCTTCAAAAAACCCACCCTTGACCCCTCTGTCCTTGCAAACTATCGACCCATCTCCAACCTCCCTTTCCTCTCCAAAGTCCTTGAACGTGTTGTCACCTCCCAAATCCCTGCCCATCTTTCCCACAACTCCATGTTTGAATGCCTCCAATCAGGATTCCGTCCCTGCCACTGCACTGAAATGGCTCTTATCAAAGTCACAAATGACATCCTATGTGACTGTGACCGTGGTAAGCTATCCCTCCTCATCCTTCTCCACCTGTCTGCAGCACTTGACATGGCCGACCACGTCATCCTCCTCCAAAGCCTCTCCTCCGTCGTCCAGATGGGTGGGACTTCTTTTTTATTAGTTCATGGGATGTGGGCGTCTCTGGCAAGGCCACCATTTATTGCCCATCCCCAATTGCCCTTGAGAAGGTGGTGGTGAGCCGCCATCTTGAACCACTGCGCTCGCCTGGTTCCATTCTTATCCATCCAGTCGCAGCCTGAGAATCACCTGCAATGGCTTCTCTTCCCACTCCTGCACCGTTACCTCTGGAGTTCCCCAAGGATCTATCCTTCGCCCACTCCTATTCCTCATCTACCTTCTGCCCTTCGGCAACATCATCCGAAACCACAATGTCAGGTTCCACATGTACGCTGATGACACCCAGCTCTACCTCACCACCACCTCTAGACCCCTCTACTATTTCTCATTTGTCACACTGCTTGTCTGACATCCAATACTGGATAAGCAAAAATTTCGTCCAAATAAATATTGGGAAGACCGCAGCCATTATCTTTGGTCCCAGCCGCAAAATCTGTTCCCTAGCCACCGAATCCATCCCTCTCCCTGACCACTGTTTGAGGCTGAACCAGACCGTTCGCAACCTTGGCCCTGAGATGAGCTTCCGACCATATATCCACTCCATCACCAAGACAGCCTACTTCCACCTCCGTAACATCGCCCGTCTCTGCCGCTGCCTCAGCTCATCTGCTGCTGAAACACTCATGCATGCCTTTGTTATCTCTAGAGTCAACTATTCCAATGCTCTGCTGGCCGACCTCCCATCTTCTACCCTCCATAAACTTGAGCTCATCCAAAACTCTGCTGCCATATCCTAACTCACACCAAGTCCCTTTCTCCCATCATCCCTGTGCTCGCTGATCTACATTGGCTGCCAGTCCGGGAATGCCTCGATTTTAAAATTCTCATCCTTGTTTTCAAAGCCCTCCATGGACTCGCCCCTCCTGTCTCTGTAATCTCCTCCTGTCCTACAACCCTCCGAGATCTCTCCGCTCTTCCAATTCTTGCCTCTTGCACATCCCCGATTTTAATTGCTCACTGTTGGCGGCCGTGCCTTCAGCTGCCTAGGCCCTAAGCTCTGGAATTCCCTCCATAATCATCTCCATCTCACTACCTCTCTCTCCTCCTTTAAGACGCTCCTTAAACCCTACCACTTTGACCAAGCTTTTGGTCGCATGTCCTAATATCTCCTTATGTGTCTCAGTGTCAAATTTTGTTTAATAACGCTCTTGTGAAGTGTCTTGGGACATTTTACTACCTTAAAGGCGCTATATAAATGCAAGTTGTTGCTGTTGTACATAAAAGTACATAGAACGCTCAGCACAGAAACAGGCCATTCGGCTCAACTGGTCCGTGCGGTGTTTATGCTCCACACAAGCTCCCTTATAAAATTGAAGTCAATGGGAATCAGGGGGAAAACTCTCCAGTGGCTGGAGTCATACCTAGCACAAAGGAAGATGGTAGTGAGTGTTGGAGGTCAATTATCTCAGCTCCAGGACATTGCTGCTGGAGTTCCTCAGGGCAGTGTCCCAGGCCCAACCATCTTCAGCTGCTTCATCAATGACATTCCCTCCATCATAAGGTCAGAAATTGGGATGTTCGCTGATGATTTCACAACCCATTCGCAACCCCTCAGATAATGAAGCAGTCTGTGCCCGCATTCAGCAAGACCTGGACAACATCCAGGCTTGGGCTCATAAGTGGCAAGTAACATTTGTAGCAGACAAGTGCCTGGCAATGACCATCTCCAACAAGAGAGAGTCTAAACACCTCCCCTTGACATTCAACAGCATTACCAAATCCCCCACCATCAACATCCTGGGAGTCACCATTGACCAGAAACTTAATTGGACCAGCCACATAAATACTGTGGCTACAAGAGCAGGTCAGAGGCTGGGTATTCTGCGGCGAGTGACTCACCTCCTGGCTCCCCAAAGCCTTTCCACCATGTACAAGGCACCAGTCAGCAGTGTGATGGAATAGTCTCCA
The DNA here is from genome assembly GCF_035084215.1 of Heptranchias perlo. NCBI lineage: Eukaryota > Metazoa > Chordata > Chondrichthyes > Hexanchiformes > Hexanchidae > Heptranchias > Heptranchias perlo. The sequence goes on along the minus strand of NC_090338.1, from coordinate 7,826,350 downwards.
CTTGCCCGGATGAGTGCAGCTCCAACAACACTCAAGAAGCTCAACACCATCCAGGACAAAGCAGCCCGTTTGATTGGCACCCCATCCACCACCCTAAACATTCACTCCCTGCAGTGTGTACCATCTACAGGATGCACTGCAGCAACTCGCCAAGGCTTCTTCAACAGCATCTCCCAAACCCGCAACCTCTACCATCTAGAAGGAAAAGGGCAGCAGGCACATGGGAACAACACCACCTGCACGTTCCCCTCCGAGTCACACACCATCCCGACTTGGAAATATATCGCCGTTCCTTCATCATTGCTGGGTTAAAATCCTGGAACTTCCTACCTGACAGCACTGTGGGAGAACCTTCACCAAATGGACTGCAGCAGTTCAAGAAGGCGGCTCACCACCACCTTCTCGAGTGCAATTAGGGATGGGCAATAAATGCTGGCCTTGCCAGTGACGCGCACATCCCATGAACGAATAAAAAAAAGCCTCCTTCCAACCCCCCCATCTAACCCTATCAGCATATCCTTCTATTCCTTTCTCCCTCATGTGTTTATCTAGCTTCCCCTTAAATGTATCTATGCTATTCGCCTCAACTACTCCATGTGGTAGCAAGTTCCACATTCTAACCACTCTCTGGGTAAAGACGTTTCTCCTGAATTCCCTATTGGATTTATTAGTGACTATCTTATATTTATGGCCCCTAGTTTTGGTCTCCCCCATCTTCGGCTCATGCATTATTTAGAATTTCTTTAACAACAATTTTTTAAAGAACATCTTCTGACTGTCCAAAATGAATACCCTTTTGGAAAACAAAAGTCGAGCTGAGACTAACCCCTTACAAAAATGTATATGATTGTGGTTTTGCACAAGCTTTTTGAGGCCTTCTAAATGTCTTGAAGGACAGGCGATGTGGTGCAGCACATGGTTTTACCTCGTAGTCAGGTCAGTCATTCCAGAAGCAATCTGCAAGCTTACATCCAAGTAGAAAGCGGTGGGATAGCAGAGCAGTGAGGAAATGTAACCTTCCTTCAAATGGTTGGGTTTTTTAGTCCTTTTAATTTTGAAACATACCTCTGGGGCTGTTGCTTGCCAACAATAGGATTCTTCAAGTACAACCCCAGGATTGATTGAAACTCCATTTGTTTTCTATCAGTATCTTTCATGTAGCCAAGTTGAGTAAGTCTTCAGCCGATCTGGAGCCAGGTTCTGCAAGTTGCCATGGTGATCTGTGTTTCACTGTGTGGTCTTTAATCAGGTGTAACTTAATAGTCTTTTTTGTTTCCGACTGCCTGGAGCCAATTTAATTCTTTTATATAAAACTTTTGTTTATCATATGTATTTTTACTACAATGCACAGCAGGTAAATCAGCATCTGAAAGAGAAAGCTAGGTTAACACTCAATTCAAGTACTGTACTACTTGCCCTATTATTTACATTGACAATATAACGTATATCTCCTTCTTTTATCTCTTTTTTTATTTTTTACACAACACCTTGAAAGGTGGCAGGACAAGTCGATAAGGCTTTAGGAGAGACGTCAAGGCCTTGGAGAGGGTGAGGAAAAGATTTACTAGAATGGCACCAGGGTTGAGGGACTTCAGTTACGTGTAAAGGCTAGAGAAGCTGGGGCTGTTCTCCTGAGAGCAGAGAAGGTTAAGGGGAGATTTAATACAAGGGTTCAAAATTATGAAGGATTTTTACAGGGTAGATAGGGAGAAACTGTTTCCACTGGCAGGAGAGTCAATAACCAGAGGACACAGATTTAAGATAATGGCAAAAGAACCAGAAGGGAGATGAGGAGAATGTTTTTTTATACAGCGAGTTGTTCTGATCTGGAACACATTACCCAAAAGGGCAGTGGAAGCAGATTCAATAGTAATTTTCAAAAGGGAACTGGATATATACTTGAAAAAGAAAAAAAATTGCAGGGCTATGGAGTGGGGAATGGGACTAATTGAATAACTCTTTCAAAGAGCCTGCACAGGCCCGCTGGGCCGAATGGCCTACATCTGTACTGTATGATTCTATGATAAAGATCAGAAGTGATTATTTAATCTAGCATAAATGTTCCTGTATCTGTTACAATACAAGAATAATGATGCTGCCCATTGAAGCAACATAATAACCCAAAAATAAGCTAAAACAGATTTTTTTAACAGTGAACCGTAGGTCGTATTGTTAAGATGATTGCTCACTGTATTTGGTTCAAAGCCCAAATATTCTAATCAATGTAAGACTATAGACCTTGAGATAAGTTATTTTTAAATCTAGGGATGAAAGCTCAAGTAAATGTGTATGACTACAGAACATTTCTCAATATGCAATCAAATGATGTGGAGTGACTCACTGGGTCTTGCCATAATTCTCTAGGCCTATTTTCACCAGAGGCAGTTTAAATCAGAGCACTGGAAAACAGGCGGAAGTGGCAGCTGATAGAAGGAGTCAGTGAATCAGTGTTGGAACTTGGGAAAAAGAAATACTTCTGGTTTGCTAGACTAATACATTGAATCATGATTACGAGCTGGAAAATTCAAAGCTATTTTGAGTGAATTGAGTCACCAATGAAACTGAGAGAATGTAGATGTCCTCTGAAAATGTATCTGTTATAGTACAAGAGTGTTTTCGCTCTAGTTTTCCCACTGAATTTTATCTCTTCTTAACTCTCTTGAAGGTGACTATTCGTCCTGGGTTAGGGGTAGCTGCGGGTCAGTGGTACCACTCTCGCCTCGGGTTCAGAGGTTATGGGTTCAAGTCCTACTCCAGAGACTTGACCCCACAATCCAGGCAGTACTGAGGAAGTGCTGCACTGTCTGAGATGCCATCTTCCAGACGAGACGTTAAACTGAGGCTCTGTCTGCCCTCTCAGGTGGACGTAAAAGATCCCATGGCACTATTTCAAAGAAGAGCAGGGGAGTTCTCCCCAGTGTCCTAGCCAATATTTATCCCTCAACCAACATCACTAAAAAGAGATTACCTGGTCATTATCACATTGCTGTTTGTGGGTCCTTGCTGCGTGCTATTTGGCTGCCACCTTTCCTACTTTACAATAGTGACTACACTTCAAAAGTACTTCATTAGCTGTAAAGCTTTGGGATGTTCTGTGGCCATGAAAGGCACTATATAAATGCAAGGCTTTTCTTTAATGAATAACAAAACAATTTCTTGTATCCACAAATCAACCTCGGCATTACTGAAGCTTATTGCTTAGCTCAACAATGACTTTTTCAAATTATGACAGTAAGTTGAAGAATAATGCTTTATTGCTACTGATCATCAAAATCATTAGATGGTAAAGGAATAGATGATTTGCTTATAGTGCCATTGGCCTTTATCCCACTGCAAAAACTTCCAGGTGGCATGATGCAAATCCACAGAGAATGGAAATAAATGTATGTAGTGTTCTTCCTATGAGATGTTTCACTTACGCCATTGGAAAACTACGAACAATGAGGTGTCCATCATATGGTCAATCCATTTAGTCTGGCCAAGGAACTAATGTTTTGTGAACTCAATTAAGTTTGATGCCTTGAGGCAGCTTATAGTGTTTCTGAGATCTATACTCTCTTCATGTTCAGCTTTCAAAGTCATCTAACTTTATTGTCTCTCACTAGCTGCTGAATTCCCTGCCAACAGTTTGCAACATCATAATCAACAGAAGGTTGATGTTATTTCCATCTCTACCAATCTTTGGAGTGCTTTTCCCCTCAGATTGCCATTAATATCATTCAGTGTTGAGAATATCTCCTGCAGTTTGATACTATTAACTTAAGGTACACTGAAATTTACAGATAAGGTTGCCTGGAATGGAAGCTAAGATTTAAAGCATCATCTTATTACAAGGCTACTCTTTCCAACTCAAGGTGAGTTCTCCATTTACAATGTTTTTTTAATTATGTTCATACATTTTCTTTGTTTGCCTGAAGGGCCAGCTCAGTAACCAATGAGCTTGAATAGGGAAACAGAGAGAGGCTGAGGCACATTGTCCTCCCACACTACTCAGCAAGTTATTATTATGATCTGGAATGCGCTGCCTGAGACGGAGGTGGAAGCAAATTCAATAATAACTTTCAAACGGGAATTGGATAAATTCTTGAAGGGGGAGAAGTTGCAGGGCTATGGGGAAAGGGGGGGGGAGTGGGACTAGTTGGATAGCTCTTTCAAAGAGCCGGCACAGGCATCATGGCCTCCTTCTGTGCTGTATCATTCTATGATTCGATGGGGCTTGGGGGCCTGGGTTTGAACCTAGACCAGAACAATCGAACAGGTCTCCCCTCATTGCTGATTTTAAGGTTCCTATGTGAAATGAGCTTATGCATTCTCAGCCTTGGCCCTGGTGAACATGGGATCCTAGCACAAAGCTCTCAAGTTAGTTCCAAATTGGAAATCACATGCAGGGAGGTCACAAGGTCGACTGGTGTGTGATGCGAAAAAATTCACAACCACGCAATAAATGAGTGTTCTTCAAAGTTTGGTGTTAATGCACATTATTCGGGAAAAGTGGAGGACCTATTTTAATTGGACCAATAGGGGTGGTACTGAGTCACCCCCGTGTCACCTGACAGAAGTTAATACCACAAGTGCCCCTTTTGAACGGCACCACTAATACAATCTAACACCTGGCCCAATTAAACTAAAGCAACAAGTGCCCATTTCATCAAACCCAAAGGAACCTTTTTATAACCAAATCATGATGTTATTACAAGTGTCTATTAGACACTCTATACCCTGTGGTGCCAATCAGTCGCGGAAGGCCTCTAGTGTACTGGTGGACACTGTATGCTCCCTCTCCAAGGCAGGGACAAGACTGAGGAAAAGAAGCAGGCAGCCAGAGCGGAAAAGCGGAGGGAGCTTCCTTCATTGTCTAGCTTTGTTATATCTGATGTGGGAGTGCATGTAAAACATCCCAAGCTGAGGGAATGCTTTCCTCGGGCTACTAAATTGAAAAAAATATGAAGAGTCCAGTCAAATAAGTTTAAAGAAGGCAGCAGAAGGAAACTGAGCGGCACTACCAAAACAGTGAAATTCACAGGTGAGGTTGGCTGGAATGGAAGCTAAGCCTTAAAGCATCATCTTATTGCCGGTTTACTGTTTCTTATCATTCTTTCACATTGGCGCGATCTGGCTTTCAATGCAGCCCAGAATAACAAAATAAAATTCTCCTCTCTCCTGGCTGTGAATCTCCTTTGTGAAATGATTTTATGCAGTCTTAACCTTGGACATGTTCTCACTGGAAAAGAGAAGGTGGAGAGATGATATGATTGCTGCTTTTACCATTCTATCAGGACTAGATAATGTAGACCACGACAAGCTGTTTCACCTTGTCCAGAACAGTAGCACCGGAGGATACGGCCTGTGCTTGAAAGGGAGTAAATTCAAAACCAATCTGCAGAAACAATGGGGCAGAAATTGCTCGGGGCTGCAAGTAATGGTTGCCACCCCTCCATAGTTTTAAATTAACGAACTTACTTAACGTCCGCCTTTACTTCGGGAACTTTCTCTAATATGAAGCGGAGAAGAGCCCAGTGTCAGTTCAAGCGAAGCTAGGACCTATGGGATCACACTGTCCCCTTGAACAATCAGACTGCAGCATTTTTGACAAGCTGTGAAACTGTTTCTGCAGGCTTGGAATGTGAAAACCAGGAAGTGAAAGGTACAACTTTAAAATCGTTGTAAAAACAGTTATAGACGGCAAAAAAAAGGTAAGGAATAATTTAATTAAATAAAAGAGGCAGAAGGGAAAAGTAAAAAAAAGTTTTAATTTTTTAATTAAAAAAAAATTTAATTAACAAGAACTATGAAAATAAGGAGTAATGAGACTCCTCAATTATAAAAGCTAATTTTTAGTTGTTTGGCCGTCATTAAGACTTACTGCGCAATTAAAACTTAGCTTTTAAGTGGTCCTGTTTTGTGGTGATATTACTTACTTTCCAGCTGGGCAGAAAAGCAAGTTTGCACTTTTTCAATGATTGCAGCGTGCGATATATCTTTAATTCGATGCTGTCATATTGCCAGTGAACCAGGAGGAACAAGTTCCGGATTTCCATGTTTCACTGCACATGTGCGAACGCCAGAACTTGCTTCTCCATTTCGCCACTAACAATGGAGAACGCTGTTGAGTTCACTGTTCTTTTCCAAGTAATTTCTGCCCCAATATTTCAGTGAGCAAGTGGTCAATCTACGGAACAGGCTCCCTCGGGAAACGGTGGAAGCAGAGAGTATTGATTCATTCAAATGCAAATTAGATGGACTCCTTTCAGAAAATGACATTTTGGGGTACAGTACGTGAGTAATTTGAGAAATGACATGGGGTAAGTGCAGCAGGTTTGGGAGGAACAGGTGTCTTTGGATCTATGGTTCCCAAAACTCTGCACCAGTGAGGTTTTCCTCATCTCATGTTGTAGACTAATTGCTAGAGATTGATTGTCATGATTGGGCAACAACTCCATTACCATTGTATCGTGCGCCTATCACAATGGGAGATGGACCTTGGTCTTCTTTCGTCTAGCAATTGCTATGTTCCTTCACCACCGGTGCACTGTGGCTGTAGTGTATACCATCCACAGGATGCACTCCAGCAACTCGCCAAGGCTTCTTCGACAGCACCTCCCAAACCCGCGACCTCTACCACCTAGAAGGACAAGAGCAGCAGGCACATGGGAACAACACCACCTGCTCATTCCCCTCCAAGTCACACACCATCCCGACTTGGAAATATATCGCCGTTCCTTCATCGTCGCTGGGTCAAAATCCTGGAACTCCATTCTTAACAGCACTGTGGGAGAACCTTCACCACACGGACTGCAGCGGTTCAAGAAGGCGGCTCACCACCACCTTCTCAAGGGCAATTAGGGATGGGCAATAAATGCCGGCCTCGCCAGCGACGCCCACATCCCATGAACAAATTTTTTAAAACATAGAGCATAAACTGCCCTGAATTCTGCACAATTTGGTACTAAATTGGGGGTAATATTCTGGCATGGGTGGAGGATTGGTTATCGGAAAGGAAGCAGAGAGTTGGGATAAATGGTTCATTTTCGGACTGGCAACCAGTAACCAGTGGTGTTCCACAGGGGTCGGTGCTGGGTCCCCAACTCTTTACAATCTATATTAACGATTTGGAGGAGGGGACCGAGTGCAACATATCAAAATTTGCAGATGATACAAAGATGGGAGGGAAAGTAGAGAGTGAGGAGGACATAAAAAACCTGCAAGGGGATATAGACAGGCTGGGTGAGTGGGCGGAGATTTGGCAGATGCAATATAATATTGGAAAATGTGAGGTTATGCACTTTGGCAGGAAAAATCAGAGAGCAAGTTATTTTCTTAATGGCGAGAGACTGGAAAGTACTGCAGTACAAAGGGATCTGGGGGTCCTAGTGCAAGAAAATCAAAAAGTTGGTATGCAGGTGCAGCAGGTGATCAAGAAAGCCAACGGAATGTTGGCTTTTATTGCTAGGGGGATAGAATATAAAAACAAGGAGGTATTGCTGCAGTTATATAAGGTATTGGTGAGACCGCACCTGGAATACTGCATACAGTTTTGGTCTCCATACTTAAGAAAAGACATACTTGCTCTCGAGGCAGTACAAAGAAGGTTCACTCGGTTAATCCCGGGGATGAGGGGGCGGACATATGAGGAGAGGTTGAGTAGATTGGGACTCTACTCATTGGAGTTCAGAAGAATGAGAGGCGATCTTATTGAAACATATAAGATTGTGAAGGGTCTTGATCGGGTGGATGCAGTAAGGATGTTCCCAAAGATGGGTGAAACTAGAACTAGGGGGCATAATCTTAGAATAAGGGGCTGCTCTTTCAAAACTGAGATGAGGAGAAACTTCTTCACTCAGAGGGTGGTAGGTCTGTGGAATTTGCTGCCCCAGGAAGCTGTGGAAGCTACATCATTAGATAAATTTATAACAGAAATAGACAGTTTCCTAGAAGTAAAGGGAATTAGGGGTTACGGGGAGCGGGCAGGAAATTGGACATGAAGCTGAGTTCGGATCGGTCAATGCCCTGTGGGTGGCGGAGAGGGCCCAGGGGCTATGTGGCCGGGTCCTGCTCCGACTTCTTGTGTTCTTTAGATTTGTGGTTGGGATCAGATCAGCCATGATCTTATTGAATGGCGGAGCAGGCTCGAGGGGCCGATTGGCCTACTCCTGCTCCAATTTCTTATGTTCTTATGTTCTTATGTAAATTGGCAACATCACAATATTGACTGGAATAAACTGGAAACAAGACTTCAGAAAGTAGAAAAAGACTTTTAAGTCCATTAATAGCACTCCTCTTGCGTCTCCTATCATAACGTGTGTTAGTGAACAGTAGCCATTAAATGCACATGTTTCACACAATTAAGGACTTTTTAAAGACCAATCGTGAGAAACTCAAGCAGAATTGCACGGATGGGCGAGGGAATCGTAAGTAAAAAGTGAATTCTGAACTCCAGATCAGACCTGAGATAGTGCAGCTAACAAAGTGCAAGGTATGAAAGTATCATAGTAGCATTAGCCAACCCTGGGGGTATTGTCAGGTAGTAAATATCAGCTCTGGATAAGTGGTAACAATTTTACCTCGAGTCAGAAGGTTGTGGGTTCAAGCCCCACTCCAGAAAGTTGAGCCCATCATCTAAGCAGACAGTTCAATGCAATCGTGACGGAGCACTGCACTGTCGGAGGTGCTGCTTCTCAAGATTTTAAACTGAGGCCCTGTCTGCTCTCTCAGGTGCATGTAGAAGATCCCATGGCATTATTTGAGAGGAGAAAGGGAGTTGTTCTAGTCAACATTTATCCCTCAACCAACAACACTAAAAGCAGATTATTACCTGGCCATTTATCTCAAAGCTGTTTGTGGGACCTTGCTGTGTGCAAATTGGTCATGTTTGTCTATAAAAAGACAGTGAGCATATTTCAAAATACTTATTTAACTGTGAAGCACTTTGGGTTATGAAAGGAGCTATATTCTTACTTTCTTTTGTCCTTTTACCATTAGTAATAAACAATAAACAGATTGAAGTGCAGCTAAGAATACATTAAAACAATCAACAGACAAATCTCGTTTTCATCAGCAGTGCATACTGGATATTTTTTTTAAACGACATAGAAAACTGATTTTGGAAGGTAGAGCCTGAGTGGACATTCGTATGGTGGGGGGGAGGGGGGAGGGGGGAGGGGCAGGCCTTTAAATCGTCCGTCAGATCGAGCAGTGAGGGTGAACAGTGTTGGGCTGACTCGGAGAGATTAAAAAACCTGCTTGTGGCTTACAGAAACTAGACTGTTTACAAGGGACTTTTTCTTGTCAAAACTTTGTGAAATCATTTGACATATTTCTTCAATAGCTGTACAAAACCCTGGTTAGACCGCACCTGGAGTACTGTGAGCAGTTCTGGGCACCGCACCTTCGGAAGGACATATTGGCCTTGGAGGGAGTGCAGCGTAGGTTTACTAGAATGATACCCGGACTTCAAGGGTTAAGTTACGAGGAGAGATTACACAAATTGGGGTTGTATTCCCTAGAGTTTCGAAGGTTAAGGGGTGATCTGATCGAAGTTCATAAGGTATTAAGGGGAACAGATAGGGTGGATAGAGAGAAACTATTTCCGCTGGTTGGGGATTCTAGGAGTAGGGGGCACAGTCTAAAAATTAGAGCCAGACCTTTCAGGAGCGAGATTAGAAAACATTTCTACACACAAAGGGTGGTAGAAGTTTGGAACTCTCTTCCGCAAATGGCAATTGATACTAGCTCAATTGCTAAATTTAAATGTGAGATAGACAGCTTTTTGGCAGCCAAAGGTATTAAGGGATATGGGCCAAAGGCGGGTATATGGAGTTAGATCAGAGATCAGCCATGATCTTATCAAATGGCGGAGCAGGCACGAGGGGCTGAATGGCCTACTCCTGTTCCTATGTTCCTATGTTCAATATACTCTGCTGCAGAGTTCAATTTTTCCGTTACTATTAGTATCATTTAAAAAGAACACGTAGTTATTTCACTAAACGCTCATCTTTTTAAAAAAATTCATCCTTGAGATGAGGGCATCGCTGGCAAGGCCGGCATTTATTGCCCATTCCTAGTTGTCACAATTGAGTGGCTTGCTGGGTCACTCAGAGGGCAGTTCAGAGTAAACCATAGTGGTGTAGGGCTTTGGGATGAATACTTTGCCTCTGATAAAGTTTACACAAATCAATAGTCAGTCATTAAGAAACTAAAGACGATGAATCATCCATTCAGATTAATCTTAAATGAATGATTTTACATGGAACATTTGATGTAGCATTCAAAGGTCAAACTGTCAGCCCTATGACCTCTAGCATCAAAAAGGACAAGCGCAGCAATGTAATGACCTCTGTTGTATATCATTACATAAGATTGCTTATTGTGCATCATTTTGTTACGTTAGCTAAAATTAAGACCTCGATTTTCACTCCCCCCTGCTGGCGAAAACCAGGCCGGGGAGGGGAGCAGTTAAAATAGAGTGGGGGACTTCCCCACTGCTTTCCCGCCCCAGTCTCACTGACTGAAATTTTAAATTGCAGGCGGCAAGGAGCACTCTCCCGAAGCAGGCGGGGACCTCTTTAAATATGTGGTTCGGGCTCCAATGACGTCATCGGGGCCCGGTTTGTGATTTTAACCTAAGGCCTGAGCAGTGGTGGCTTCCCCACTAGGCCGGGAGCAGGAGCGAGGGCGGGAAGGGGCACAGAAAGGCAAGTTATTTATATATTTTTTTAAGTTTGTTAGTGGGCCAGAAGGAGCAGGAGTGTTCCTCTGGGTCGCACAAGGAAACCTTGAGCCTCCCCTGTTCCGGGATCCCCTCCCCCCACCAGGATCACCACCCCCCGCCTATCCACTTCGCTTAGTGCAGGGAACCATTCCCTCTCATCCCTGGCGGTTGCTTCTGACTGGCACCATTTCTCATAATAGGTCGTGTTCGAGTTGACACTATGTTCCCATTTAATATGTCAGGGAGGACCAGTGCTCACAATTTTAGGTTGTACAAGGCCAGATCTAGGTTAGATGTCAGGAGATGGCTCTTTCCCCCCCAGTGAACAGTGGACCTCTGGAACAGGCTGCCGGCTCGTGCGGTGGACACTGATTCCTTCAAGCCAGAGCTGGAGCTGTTTCTGGCTGGGACGGAGATCACCTCGTACAAAAGATGGATAATGCATAGAGTTATCAGGGCCAGAGTGATTTCCTGGACTAGTTTCAATCACCTAATGGGGTCAGAGAGGAATTTCCCTGCTTTTCTTCCCCCCAAATTCTCCTGGGTTTTTATCTGTTTCTTTTTGCCTCTCCCAGGAGATCACATAGTTTCGGGGAGTGTACATACTGTGATGCACAGGGTATCACAGTTGTGTGGGACAGGCTGGTTGAACCAAAGAGTCTTTTCTTGTCCGTCATTGTTCGTATGATTTGTATTTTAACGGCCACCGATTTCACAGCGGTTTTGATGGAGAAGTCAGCAAGCGCCATGCTAATGAGGCACGGCTGTTAAATTCGGCTGAGCCTGCCCGCTGCCACTCCCGCTCGCTAGGCCCCGTTCCCATCTGGGAGTAAAATTCTAAGTCTAGTTCTCTGTAGAAAGTGAACGACATAGATTATGCTTGCATTCCCTTGAGTATAGAAGATTAAGGGGTGATCTAATTGGGGTGTTTAAGATGATTAAAGGATTTGATAGGGTAGATAGAGAGAAACTATTTCCTCTGGTGGGGTAGTCCAGAACAAGGGGGCATAATCTTAAAATTAAAGCTGGGCCATTCAGGGTTGATGTCAGGAAGCACTTCAAAGGAGAGTGGAAATCTGGAACTCTCTCCTCCAAAAAGCTGTTGAGGCTGGGGTTCAATTGAAAATGTCGAAACTGAGATTGATAAATTTTTGTAAGTTAAGGATATTAAGGGATATGGAACCAAGGCGGGTAAATGGAGTTAAAATGCAGATCCACCCCGATCTAATTAAATGGCGAAACAGGCTCGAGGAGCTGAATGGCCAACTCCTACGTTCCTATGAAAGGGTTAAATACCATGCCAATTAAAACGTGTATGTGCCTGCAAAGGAAGAATGTATGTAGCAGCTGTGATAGCTTCAATGAAATTGAAAATAATGAACTGTTGAAAAGTAGCAAGCAAAAGGACTTTGATGATGGTTAAAAACAAGATAAAAGGACTTGGAGAGTGGTTAAAAAATAAGGCAAGGAAGAAAACTGGTCACAAGGAAGTGGCTTATGAAAGAAAATAGGTGAAGTTGCTGTCATTGGACAAGAAGGACCATGGCCACGGACCCCAAAGACAGGTTAAGCTGACTGAGGTGGGGGGGGGGGGGTTCCAGAACAAGGCGGAATAATCTTAAAATTAGAGCAAGGCCAATCTGGAGCAAAAATCAGGCAGCACTTTCTCATACATAGGGTAGTGGGAATCTGAAACTCTGGTCCCCCAGAAGGCTGTGGATGCTGGGGGTCAATTGAAACTTTCAAGACTGAGATCGATAGATTTTTGTCAGCTAAGGGTATAACGGGATATGGAGCAAAAGTGGGTAAATGGAGTTAAGATACAGATCAGCCATAATCTAATTGAATGGAGGAACAGGCTCGAGGGGTTGAACAGCCTAATACCTGTTCCTATATTTATTTCTATGATCGAGGGATAGAAGAGCTGACTGACTGTTGTGGCAGATGGACGCGTGTCTATCTGAGGAAAGCAAGCAGAAGGTCGTAGATAATGTTATGCTGAAATATTAAATGACTATAAATAAACTCAGAAGTAAAGAAAGCTGAAGTGTCTGTCTCCATCCGTTCCTGAGTCATACCAAAACCTGATATAAGTCAACAGACAGCTGGTTCTGCAACTTAGGCAACATATACATGGGGAGTGTCAAAGACAGACATCGATCCTTTAGATTTGTACAAGTAGATGTAACTGATGTAACACCTCCAAATAGCGCTCCAAGAGATAAATTTTAATAGGGAGCAGGAAAGAGGGCGGGGGGAATTCCTAACGGGAAACCCGGAAGTATGGGTTTCCCGGACGTCCTTACGATTTTGACGTAAGGGCTCCTTTCTTTTTTTCCTGTAGGTTTTCCGCCCGACAGCCTGCCAGATTGACAGACTGGCTGTCAGTCAGACGGGAGAGCAGCCGGGGACTGGATGGCAGCAAGTAGGTCTTAAATCGGCTGGGGGGGTGGGGGGGAGGTCGGTTATTTGGGCGGGGGGGGGGGTTGGGGATCATCAGCGGGTCAGTCATCGGGGGGTGGGGGGGGTCAAGGGTATTGGTAATCAGGGGGGTTGGGGGTCATCCGGAGGGGTCTGGGGGTCAGTCATTGGGGGTCATCAGGGGCTCAATCATGGGGGGGGTCGGACATCAGGGAGGCTGGATATTTGGAGGGGTCGGAGATCGTGGGGGAGTCAGAGATTGTGGGGGGGGGGGGGTCGGAGATCGTGAGGGGAGTCGGACATAGGGAGGGGGTCGGCTGATCGCATGTGTGGGATCGCAGCAGGAACCTTGTTGGGCCTGGAGGAAACTCTCATGCTCCTCCTGGCCCACAAGCAGTGCAATAAAGGCACTTACCTGCTGATCCGGGCCTCCTCACCTCCTCTTATGTGGCGTGAAACATAGAAACATAGAAACATAGAACACAGGAGCAAGAGTAGGCCATTCGGCCCTTCGGGCCTGCTCCGCCATTCAAAATGATCATGACTGATTGCCTAACTCAGAAGGCCCAGGATTCCCGGCCCCCAGGAGTTAAAAATAAACAATCTGCCAAAATGGAGGCCCGCAGCCTCCTTAGAAGATTTCACTGACCAACCTGCCTCCTGAGAGCGGGTTAGTCGGCCATCTCTTGACCCGCCTCCTTTAAAACCGGAAGTAGGCAGGTTGGAGGCGGGTTTTACTTTTTTACAATTTTTACCTACCCACCCACCGCCCCCAACTCACACACCATCCCGACTTGGACATACATCGCTGTTTCTTCCTCGTCGCTGGGTCAGAATCCTAGCATTCCTCTACTTAACACCATTGTGGGGAGCACCATCACTAGAAGGACCGCAGCAGTTCAAGGAGAAGATCCCACCATCATCACCTTCTCAGGGCAACTAAGAATGGACTATAAATGTGGCCTTGCCAGCAATATCCACATCCCAAGATCAAATAAAAGAAAAAAAATAATGACTGTATCTTGGTCTGGGTTAGCCTATCTGTCCCAGGTGATATTCCACCGCAGTTTTTACAGAGGAAGGTGTGAGAATACCTGAGGAGGATGTGGAAAACCCACTGTAGAGATAATTGGCAAAAAAAGAAACCGTATTAAAAATGCTACTGGAACTAAAATGGAACATAGGAACATAGGAACAGGAGTAGGCCATTCAGCCCCTCGTGCCTGCTCCGCCATTTGATAAGATCATGGCTGATCTGTGATCTAACTCCATATACCTGCCTTTGGCCCATATCCCTTAATACCTTTGGTTGCCAAAAAGCTATCTATCTCAGATTTAAATTTAGCAATTAAGCTAGTATCAATTGCCGTTTGCGGAAGAGAGTTCCAAACTTCTACAACCCTTTGTGTGTAGAAATGTTTTCTAATCTCGCTCCTGAAAGGTCTGGCTCTAATTTTTAGACTGTGCCCCCTACTCTTAAAATCCCCAACCAGCGGAAATAGTTTCTCTCTATCCACCCTATCTGTTCCCCTTAATATCTTATAAACTTCGATCAGATCACCCTTTAACCTTCGAAACTCCAGAGAATACAACCCCAATTTGTGTAATCTCTCCTTGTAACTTAACCCTTGAAGTCCGGGTATCATTCTAGTAAACCTACGCTGCACTCCCTCCAAGGCCAATATGTCCTTCCGAAGGTGCGGTGCCCAGAACTGCTCACAGTACTCCAGGTGTGGTCTAACCAGGGTTTTGTATAGCTGCAGCATAACTTCTGCCCCCTTGTACTCTAGTCCTCCAGATATAAAGGCCAACATTCCATTTGCCTTCTTGATTATTTTCTGCACCACAAGAAGCAGTTGAGGCAAATAGTGTAGATGCATTTAAGGGGAACAACAACAACTTGCGTTTATATAGCGCCTTTAACATAGTAAAACATCCCAAGGCGCTTCACAGGAGCGTTTTCAAACAAAATTTGACACAGAGCCACATAAGGAGATATTGGGACAGGTGACCAAAAGCTTGTCAAAGAGGTAGGTTTTAAGGAGCGTCTTAAAGGAGGAGAGAGAGGTGGAGAGGTTAGTGAGGGAATTCCAGAGCCTAGGATCTAAGCAGCTGAAGGCATGGCTGCCAATGGTGGAGTGATGAAAATCGGGGACGCGCAAGAGGCCAGAATTGGAGGAGCGCAGCAATCTTGGAGGTTTGTAGGGCTGGAGAGCTGGAGATAGGGAGGGGTGAGGCCATGGAGGGATTTGAGGGATTTGAAAACAAAGATGATATTTTTAAAATCGAGGCATTCCGGGACCATGAGTTAGTGTCCTGGGAAGCTAGATAAGCACGAGGGAGAAAGGAGTAGAAGGGTATGCTGATAGGGTTAGATGAACTAGGGAGGGAGGAGGCTCGTGCGGAGCAGAAACGCCGCGTAGACCAGTTGGGCTGAATGGCCTGTTACTGTTCTATAGTTTCGATGTATCTCAGTGTAACTTGATGTAAAAGTAGAATAGCCACCAGTCCTGGTAGCATGCATCCCAGAATACCGATGTAGGCTCTGGAGATAGAGGAAGCATCATTTTCCAAAAAGTCTTTGAAAATGTTAGTTGCACCAAGGAACTGGAGAGCAGCAAATGTTCACAAAGGGGAAAGGGATAAGCCAGGAAATTATAGGCCTGTTAGTCGTTTGTCAGTTGTGAGTAAACTTCTAATTTTTTCCCTCCCCCTTCCTCACATGTCAGAGCACTAATCAAACAGAGCACACCCAGAATGTGCTGCACCTGACATGAACTGAACCTGCCTGCACTTCTGAGTTCAGGTCCAACCCCTGGCCAAACCTTGTACCCGGAAACAGGGGATAGAAGTCCAATCATTCCTGCAAGCCTAAGACGCCAACAGCAATGGCTATCAGCTGTGGGGCCTTCTGCCCAATGTCCCAAAGCAGCAGCCGCAAGGCAACCAAGCAGGTGGTACCTATAAAAACGGCATATGACATTCATTGAGCTCCAATTCCTTGTTGCCTGCTCGTCTCAGATGCCTCAGGGTCTAAGGCCTACTTCTTCAGGCTGCCCCTTCAAGATGGATGCCAACTGATAGTGAGGGAGGAAAATGAGATAGGAGGGCCAGTTGTACACCCTGCTGCTTCACGAGCAAGGCAGTGCCCTCTTGGAGCATAACTGCTCCAACCCACTCCACCCACTGGGAAGCCCCAAGAAATTCCTAATCAACATAAAGGGGGCAGAAACCTGGTGTAACTGAGCATTCCCCACGTACAAAGGAGAGGAATATCTGAAGTTCTTAACATGGAATCAAATTAGTGAACACTTTGAAAGGCATGGTCTAATCAGGGATAGTTAGCTTGGATTGGAAAAGAGCAGGTCATGCTTGACTAATTTAATCGAATTTTTTTGAGTAAATTACAGAGGGCATGTAGACACATGAATGTAGAGTTGGCTAAGGGACAGAAAACAGAGAGTGGCCGGATAGCGGTAGGAAAGAAAGAACTTGCATTTATATAGCACCTTTCATGACCTCAGAATGCCCCAAATCACTTTACAGCCAATGAAGTACTTTTGAAGTCTTGTTGGAATGGAGATGTGGCAACCAATTTGCGCACAAACCGCAATGAAATAAATGACCAGATCATCTGTTTTAGGTGTTGGTTGAGGGATAAATGTTGGCCAGGACAACTCCCCTGCTCTTCTTCGAATAGTACCGGGGACCTTTTACGTATACCTGAGAGGCCAGACGAGAGCCTCGGTTTAATGTCTCATCCAAAATACGGCACCTCCTCTGACAGTTCAGCGTTCCCTCATTACTGCACTAAAGTGCCAACCTAAATTTTGTGCTCAAGTCACTGAGGTGGGGCTTGAACCCACAAACCTATGACTCAGAGGCGAGAGTGCTACCACTGAGCCAAAGCTGAAACCACCATAGCTCAGGGGCTTCCATTTATATAAATTTCTTAGACAGAGACACAAGATAAGAGAGTCCACATTTTCCGACCAGAAACTATGAGGATGCAAATCGGGGCTCCTGATCCACAGTGCAATGACCACAATCAAATTTGAAGAGTCAACTATCCCATCTAAATTTTTAATATATTAGTTCTCAGGACGTGGGCGATACTGGCAAGGCTGTATTTATTGCCCATCCGTAGTTACCCTGAGTCAACCATGTAGTTTGGGCCAGAACATGAAGAGGTGGCAAGCATCCCTTCCCCAAAGGACAATAGTGAACCAGTTGGGTTTTTCTGACAATCCAGCAGTTTTTGTGGTCATTGTATCTGGTGCCAGCCCACCAGGTATCACCAAATTTAATGAATTCAATTTCCCAACTTGCCATAATGGGATTTGAACTGACAACTTCTGGGTAGCTAATCCAGTACATAACCACTAGGCTATCGTACCCATCTAATGTGACTAACTGTTGCACGTACATAACAAAATACCTTCCATAGCGTGCATGCAAACACTTGGGTATTAATGCATGTCACCTTAACGATTGAAAGTTCTCACTTCCTGTAATCTTCTTAAAGAAGAAAACAACCCATAATAACCAGGAAAGATTTGTGGTCGGTGGCAGACCCCCAAATTTCAACAACAACAACTCCCATTTATATGACGCCCTTAAGGTAGTCGTACGTCCTGGGGCGCTTCACAAGAACGTAATCAGACAAAGATTGGCACCGAGCCAAAGAAGGAGACACCAGGACAGGTGACAAAGAACTTGGTCAAAGAGGTAGGTTCTAAGGAGTATCTTAAAGGAGGAGAGAGAGGTAGAGAGGTGGAGAGGTTTAGGGAGGGAATTCCAGAGCTTGGGGCCTAGACGGCTGCCAATGTTGGGGAAATGGAAGTGAGGGGGTGCACAAGAGGCCAGAGTAATCGATGGGTGTTAGCGGATTTTCCCGTTACTGTCACCACAAAAGGGTTGTTAATCTTTGAACAATAACTGCCGCGTGATATAAGCCCGAGTGGTTATAAAGTAGCAAGCTTTAAGATAGATTAACTCACAACAGTTTTACAACTGTCTTCAGATTACATTAAATGACAAGCAATCAATACAACATGGCTTTTCCCACAAATTCAGACTAATCAAATCTAACCTCCATAGGTTGCCTGGAAAATGGACTTCTGACCGTTCCCTCTCGAGAGCTCTAACTTTTGGGAGGGAGCATGCCCTATTTTTATACTATTCGGCTACATTGTTCTGCACGTAAGCATCTCTGTCCTTTTCTCCTAGTTGTACAACATCCTATTCTGCTGACTCTATGAAAACAACCAAGTATGACCTTGCAAGGCCTCGCAATGTCTATTGTTTACATAGCCTTTCACTGTTAATAGGTCTAACTATGTGGTTTCTTAGCAACTACCTGTTACGAACCGTCTCCTGACTTTTGGTTGTTTTCACTATTCTAATGCCTCAGCATTCTTTCATTGACCTCTTGGGTTTCTGTAAGTTATCTTTCTCACAGAGATACTGAACTTCACCCCCTTTTAACATCCGCCCTCTTGCTAAGATGCTCGGCGCTATACGAGCCGGTATTCTTGTCTATGCTTGTTTCAAACCATATTCTTACATCTCCCTCCTCTTGAATGTGAGAGAAACCACTTTGGCTCAATTTTCACTCTATCCCTCAACTCTCTTCTTGGTGCCTAAGACTTTACTTAAGTTTACATTTTATCAACATTAGGTTACATAAGCATATATAAACATATATATATTGCTTCTAAGTTTCATTTGATTAATACAGAAACCTACAGTGTATTATATCATTAAGAAATCATAGACTTAAAAGATTCTCCAGCTCTCCTTTTACTAATATCCACCTTGTGGATATTTTTGCTAAGAATTTCTCCCAAACCTAATTTCATCGTTAACTGAAAGGAACCTAACCCTGAATTTTGGAAATCCCAATTACGATGTCGCTCTTTACTTTAATTTCAATCTCTCTGATTGGTACCAGTGTTTCCTGATTGTTTCATTAATTAGTCGGTTTACGAACATACGAGCATACAAATTAAGAGCAGGAGTAGGCCATTCGGCCCCTCGAGCCTGCTCTGCCATTTGATAAGATCATGGCTGATCTGATTGTGACCTCAACCCTACTTTCCCATCTACCCTCTATGGAGCATGTGTCAGTGCCTTGTTTAAAAGGTTTTCTCACTCTCCTGAGCCACATTAACCACTTCATGTCGTGCTGTTGTCAAGTAACTGAATATGTCTGAGACCCATTCTTCAGTGCATCTTCATCATGCATTTCCACATACTGGTTGCCTCACACGCAACATATCGCAATACTTTCTGCTGGCCGGTTTCTTTTTCCTCGTGGTATTTCCGAATGTGTTTTCCATGGCACACGTCATATGTCCAGTAAGGTTCAATCCTGTAAGAGCTACTGCTCTGTTTAAAGAGTGGTTCCATTAGCTCACCAGGCTGTAGGCCTTTGTAATCATGTTCTTCATCCTGGTCTCCAAATTGATGGCAACATACATGTATCTTTCATGTCCACTGTAGCCATTCCTGGATTTTCAGGTTATCTTATCAAAAGATCAGGGGGTTGCCTGGAGGTCTTTGCTTATCTCCCCCTGCATGGTCCCGATGTCTCGGGTAGTGGCCAGGCTATCAAATGCAGTTTTCTCATTGTTCAGTATAGGCAATGACACAAATATCTCCAAGAGAAAGCTATCAATTTTCTATTCTCAACTACACTTTCCTGACTTTCACTAGATTGTACATTTATACCAAATTGATATCTTTCGGTAAATCATGCCCAGGTGATTTATGCGCCCATAATCACCCAGGGTGATGACTTTAGAAAAATTCTCATTTGGTGGTGTAATTTCCCTGTTTCTATCTTATATTCTCAACCACTTCCTCTCATCCAATTTTACACATCCCGTTATATTACCATTTCATCTCATTCATGAGCCCTGGAGGAACTTTACTGTCCAATACAATATTTATAGTCTGGTCCAATATCCTAATACATTTTTTGTTTATTTTACTTATATTCTTCTTGGG
Source organism: Heptranchias perlo (assembly GCF_035084215.1). Classification (NCBI taxonomy): domain Eukaryota; kingdom Metazoa; phylum Chordata; class Chondrichthyes; order Hexanchiformes; family Hexanchidae; genus Heptranchias; species Heptranchias perlo. Next base: position 7,806,210 of record NC_090338.1, on the reverse strand, counting down.
ACCACTTTTATTTCCCAAAATATCCTGTTACATTGTTCCTGAGTCCATTTCATCATTTCAAAATTATCCCAATTCCAGAGAGCAGGTTTGTTGGACTGTCAGGACTTGTCAATGTTCAATTTTATTCCCCCCCTCAAAAAAAAAACTTTCTCCCTTGATACACAGCATTGGACAGGAACCAATTAAACTGGACTCCCTTTTTTAAAATATAATTTGATAATCCCCTTAAAGAACTGGTCAATTTTCCCTTCTCGAGTGCTTGTACAGCAACTCATATCAATTTATCTTATCATTTCCAATTTCAGAAATAAATAGTGTCCAGGCTTTGTGATTTTACAGTAAAGACAGAAGGGCTTGTAATTACTTTCGGATATATCTCACAGCACCCGCCACCCCCACTATAAGTGCTCTGTCTCAGAAAATAATTGGGTTAAAGTAAAACAAATCAAAACGTTTTCAAAAGAGGAAAATCAACTTGGTATATTCTTAGTTAAATGTAAGGAATCTTACAACACCAGGTTATAGTCCAACAAATTTATTTTAAAATCACAAGCTTTCGGAGATTATCTCCTTCGTCAGATGAAGTTAAGTATAGAAGAATTTTAATCAATGCTGATGCTTGCTTTTCCTTCTCTTTGTAATTTTGAATTTTCAAAATCCAAGTTTTAAGTCTTAGTCCAAAACGTCACCAGGCTGTGACATCTGTCGATGTCTGCAGATAAGCTCTTAAATTTTTAACAGCACTGGATGTTTCCTGCACCATTCACTTTTCTAGCAAAGGTTGCTCTGTAACTTTGTGAAGCCATTTTTACGTCAAAGAACTACTCTTGGTAATCCTGCACCATCAACACTCATATGGTCCTGAAAACCATGGTCCCCTGTTTAAAAAGAAACACAGAAAATCCATTGTGGCTCTTCTTGAGAACCCAAGGGGTTAATTGGTCAATTCATGATTTCATTCTGTCACTGTGGGGAAATATCCAATTAAATTATGCCAATTATTTTAAATAAATGCAAAGTTTATTGCTTGGTGAATTAAAACAGATTTCGGTGTCCTTGGAAGGGGGCAACTTCTTTGCAGAAACAAAACGACAGAGCCAGATATCACCAGCAGCGTACATCAGTGTATGTCACGTAGCTTCCACGTAATATTTTTTTTAAATCCTTTTGTGTAGGTAGATAGTATTTCAATTCGTTCATGTCAGTTTTTTCTTTAAGGATGATCTCTTTTCTGAGTTCTATAGGGATGATCATTCGGTTCTGATAACGTACCAATTTAGCAGCATCCAGGGTGATGTCCTCCCCATTTTAAGGATATCCCTGAGGCCATGGATCCCGGGATCCTTGTTTTGCAAATCTATCAAATTTAATTGTTCACAAGCCACTCGGACAGGAGCCACCCAAGGTCGCTCACTAATGGACGGGGCCCACCATTGGCCATTCTGCTGGAAAGCTTTGACCAATAAATCAGCTTTTCAATTTTCTGCCGCCCATGGCATGTTTTTAGAATGTGCCTTTATTTTTATAATAGCTACCAAATGTGTTCGATTTTGGGCCAGTTCCAAAGTTTTTTGTAAGAGGTCAGAGGTGGGTAACGGCTTTCCATCTGCTGAGGTGAACCCTCGTCTCTCCCAGATAGGTAAATAATCAGTCAGTGACAAACAAGTAAAATGGCTTTCGAAAAAAATGGCCAGGGCTCGTTCCCCTACGTCCATCTGGAGGAGAGAGGCCACTGCGGCTAATTCAGCTTGCTGTGCTGATCGGCCTCAAGTTAAATGAACAGATTTCTCAATTTCTAGCTTAGGCACATAAATACAGGATGTAGGCCCTGTTTGGGGTCATGATGCAAGACCCATCGATGAAAACATATTCTGAATCCATAACACATGGAAGGGACCCTCACATGCTTTGGGAACTTCTAGGCTGCACTTATAAGGTTGTCCTGGAATCAGCAGGCCTGCCGTTAGGTACAGGGGGTTCATGTGTGGCACACTTCTAGATTCTGCTTCTGTAACCCAAGCGTCCAGTGAGCTATTCAGTCACTGGACATCGTACCATCTTTTAATGCACCTGACAGTAACAACTCATGGGCGGTCAGAAGTACAACTTTATCTAGTCCGGTGTTACAGGCAAATTTGTTAGTGGCCCAGTGGACAGTTAAAAGGTGTTTCTCACAGGCGGTGTACGTCTGTTCCACCGATGACAGTGTTTGAGAGGCATTTGCCACAGTCAACTGAACACCATGTCGTTCTTGGAGCAAAATAGCCGACATCGCAATGTCTCTTCTTCGAGCGAATACGGTTCGCCAACCTTTGGTGTTTTTAAGGCTGGGGCTGCGGCAATAACTTGTTTCGAACCTGCAATCACTTCTACCTGTGCGGGACCCATTCCCATGCTGCCCCCTTCTTAAGCAAGGTGTAGAGTGGTGTGGTTTGAGTCACAAAGTCCTTAATAAAGCTTCAGTGATATCCTACCAGCCCTAAAAATGACCGGAGAATTGGTACATCTGTTGGGATGGGGGTGGCGGCTGCAACAGCTACTTTATAGGTCATAATCTTTCTGAACCCCGGAGTTAAAGTCACCACTGATCACAGGCCACTAGTGCCTTTTTTGGGTTTAATTTTAATCCATTCACTGTGATCACTTCTAACAGTTCTTTTAACAAACCATAATGTTGTTCCATAGTCTCAGTATGTAACAACATGCCATCCACATACTGGACTATTGCCGATTTGTCAGAAAATTCAGTCAAGGTGTCCTTCAACATCTGATGAACAATGGAGGGGGAGTTGTGAAATCCCTGTGATAAACAGGTCTAGGTGCAACATTGCTCCCTCAGGATACCGCGGACAGCATTTGTTAACCAATGGTTAATCAATGGTTAAACCGCCATGAGCCATCGTGTTTATGGACTGGCCAAATTAGGGAGTTACAAGTGCTTGCTGTCTTTCTCAGGACTCCCTGTTGGACCAGTGACTCCACTCACTAGCTATTGGTATCTCCGCTTCCTTTGAGAAACGGTATTGTCAGGCTGGTCGGGGTGGGCCAGGTCCTTCAGTCTGTACTACTCGCTCTATTCTGCCACACTCATTCTTGTGTTGTGCCCAGCAGGGGATGGCCTTTAGCAGTTGATCAAATTCTCTTTGTTCATGTCGGAGGCACACTGCTAGGTCATATTGAACTTGTATCCCCCTTGACTAAATTCATCCTGTCCGCTCCTGGTCTATCAGCATCCCTCCTTGCGGAGAGTCTGGACCCATCTGCCACAAATACATATTTACCATGACGACCACTACATTGCTATTTCCCATCCAATCTACTCCTAAGATACCATCCTCCATCTCCTGTCGCCTTTGAGTCCACACTACCGTGTGGCGAGTGTTTACATCTCCTACTCTGACTTCCGTCTCTCCCATCTTCCCCGTATCTCCGCCTCCTCCAAAGCCCCCTAGCTCTATTGTGCCTTGAAGTTCAAATTGTTGGTCAAGTGGGCCCCATACCACGGTGTGTGATGCGCCAGTATCTATTTTTTATTCGTTCATGGGATGTGGGCGTCGCTGGCGAGGCCGGCATTTATTGCCCATCCCTAATTGCCCTTGAGAAGGTGGTGGTGAGCCGCCTTCTTGAACCGCTGCAGTCCGTGTGGTGAAGGTTCTCCCACAGTGCTGTTAGGTTGGGAGACCCAGGATTTTGACTCAGCGACGTTGAAGGAACAGCGATATATTTCCAAGTCGAGATGATGTGTGACTTAGAGCGGAACGTGCAGGTGGTGGTGTTCCCATGTGCCTGCTGCCCTTGTCCTTCTAGGTAGTAGAGGTCTATTAGCAATATCTGTCCCTGACTTTCACGGGGTGGTGCTGAGCTGTTTATGCTTCCACACTGGCAGGAGAGGGAGGGAAATGCTGGAGAAGGGTAAGATCGGAGTGATCTAAGCACTTCTTTAAGAATTCTACCTCCTGTCTCACTGAGTCTATCTCAGATTTTAATCTTTCCTCCAGCTCCTGTATTTTCTTTTGACAGTGGGTATGATCTCCCACTCCTGCTACACTAGGCTGGTCTTCCTGTTTTTAACTTCGGACTCCTCGTAGGGCTCTACTTAACTCATCTACCTTGCTTCATCACAACTTATCCTGACCTTCCTGTCCTTGTAGTTCGGCATTACATGTTACTAATTTTCTGGTTCTATCTGCACCTTCGGTTCCAAGGTGACACAGCCAAAGTTGCGTTGTAAGCAGTTGTATGAACTAATTGATGTTCCACCTCTAATTTTTGTTCTATCAACTTTTTGTTGAGGTCACCCTCGGTTTCTAATTGTTTCTTAAGTTTTATAATTTGCTGTCCTTGCCATAACACAACTATAGCTTTCCACTTTTCCTCTCTCACATGCTTTTCTTTGGTAAGTGTCTTAACCAACTCTCCCTACTGTTCAAGGTTTTCTGCTTTATTTATCAAGGAGATTTATTAACTCTTAGATAGTCCAATGATACGACATTTCTCAATTCTTGTCATAGATATCCTTTATTTAATCTTTTCTTTTTTTTGGTCACTTTTTTCTGACCACAAGATCACAAGGTAAAAGGTGTGCTGTCAGTTGGTATTACCTACCACATTTCAGTACAACTAAGATAATTATCTCAAAATTTTCAAAATTGATGCCCTGTACTAGATAATAGGATATCGTTCTTCGGTTATAGTTATACACAACATTAACTCCTTACAGGTCAATTCGCACCCACAAATAAGCAACACAACTCCACTCAGATCAATTCACACTCACTAATACTCAACACAACATCAAATACATCAATTCATGCTCAATAAAAAATCAACACAACTTCAATCAGATTAATTTTCATATGTGATAATCTCATATCGGAATTTGAGACTCTCACATTTAAATTTATAAGAACCAAAATTTCACTGTGGTCACAATAAAAGTCTGGTTTCCACAATTTAATAGATCCAATAACCCCAATTTTAATTCAGTAATATCAAAATTAAACACAAGACAGAACAGATAAAATTATCAGTATAGCACGTGGTTACTAAAACCCAGTAAATTACATTGCCTTTCATTTTGTTCATCCTTTAGGCATGCCTTTCCAAAAACTATAAAAATACTAGAAATGACTGCTTTCACAGCTAAACAAAATCTTTGTAACATTACACAAAAGAGGGAAACACATAAGAAACACTAAAAGAAGAGCCGTAGCCTGAAACAGCGAAAAGAAAGAATTCATAATGAGGACAGGCTTTTTAAAGAGACAGTACACTAAAAACAAAAGAACACATTCTGTAGCTTGTGACACTCTCCCTTTCTCCTTCGTGATTCCATCATAAACTACCCTTTTTTTTAACTTTCAATTTCTAATGTTTGTGACTTAACCTCATTCTGTACCAACTCAAAGTCTCAAACTCACACTCTGTGGTCCTCACCCAAGCCTGGTGTGGTGAAAGTCTCTCCATCTTTCTTTTTATTCTTCTTTCTTCCGTCTCTTTCAACCTAACCTTCTGAATTTCAACTTCCTCTCTCAGCCTCCCTAACTCCTGTGGCTGAAACAACAAGACTCCTGCTTTCCAATCCTCCTCTTTAATTTTCTTCTCCTTTATCAGTTTCTTCATCTTAGTCTCCACCTCACATAAAGTCTGACATTCCTTAACTAATACAGCACAAGTTCCTACGTTCTCCTGGATATACTTTGCATCTGATCTTTGCATAATTCCTCTACAGCCTCTGTCTTCTGTGAAAGGGCACATTTTAACTCCTCGTTCTCCTGCACAATTTCTTTCCTCTTCTCTCAATGGAATGCTTGACTCTAAAGACTTTTGCACGTATGTGTGGATTGTCGAGCATAAACCATCTGGTGCACTCACCATGGTGAATTCTCGACGGGCTTGAGGGGGTGACTATCTTTAGTTCACTCGGTCACAATCACTTATTCCTCCTCCCCGCCTTGTCCCACGGGCTTGAGGGGTTGGCGACCTTTCCACGGCTTCCAACTACTTATTCCTCCTTCCAGTCTCATCAGAATACAGGGTACGGTAGCATGGTGGTTATGTTACTAGATTAGTAATCCAGAGGCCTGGACTAGTAATCCGGAGTCGAGGAGTTCAAATCCCGCCACAGCAGCTGGGGAATTTAAATTCAATTAATTAATTAAATAAAATCTGTAATTAAAAAACACTAGTATCAGTAATGGTGGCTATGAAACTACCGGATTGTCATAAAGACCCATCTGGTTCACTAATGCCCTCTAGGGAAGGAAACCTGCCGTCCTTACCTGGTCTGGCCTATATGTGACTCCAGACCCACAGCAATGTGGTTGATTCTTAATTGCCCTCTGAAATGGCAATACTCACAGAAATCATACCTTTCAGCCAATGTCCCAGACTCTTTCATCACCATTGCCTGTCCCACTGGCAGGACAGACCCACCAGAGGTGGTGGTACAGTGATATACCATCAGGAGGGAGTGGCCCTGGGAGTCCTCAACATTGACTCTGGACACGATGAAATCTCATGGCATCAGGTCAAACATGGGCAAGCAAACGTCCTGCTGAAGAATCAGTACTCCTCCATGTTAAGCACCACTTGAAGGAAGCACTGAGGGTAGCAAGGACACAGAATGTACTCTGGGTGGGGGAATTCAATGTCCATCACCAAGAGTGGCTCGGTAGCACCACTGCTGGCCAAGTGCTGGAGGTCATGACTGGGCCTGCGGCAGGTGGTGAGTGAACCCACACAAAGGGAAAAACCTACTTGACCTCGTCCACACCAATCTACCTGTAGCAGATGCATCTATCCATGATAGTATTGGTACGAGTGACCATCGCACAGTCCTTGTGCAGATGAGGTTTCGTCCTCACACTCAGGACACCATCCAATGTGTTGTGTGGCACTACCACCGTGCTAAATGGGATAGATCCAGCAGCTCAAAACTGGGCATCCATGAGGTGCTGTGGGCCATCAAGAGCAGCAGAATTGTATTCCACCACAATCTGTAACCTCATGGCCCGCCATATTCGTCACTCTGCCATTACCAACAAACCAGGGGATCAACCCTGGTTCAATTGAAGAGCATGCCAGGAGCAGCATCAGGCATACCTAAAAATGAGGTGCCAAACTGGTGAAGCTACAACACAGGACTACATGCATGCTGAACAGCGGAAGCAACATGCTATTGACAGAGCTAAGCGATTCCACAACCAACGGAACAGATCAAAGCTCTGCAGTCCTGCCACATCCAGTCGTGAATGGTGGTGGAACAATTAAACAACTAATGGGAGGAGGAGGCTCTGTAAACATCCTCATTCACAAAAATGGCGGAGTCCAGCAAATGAGTGCAAAAGACAGGGCTGAAGCGTTTGCAGCCAGAAGTGCCGAGTGGATGATCCATCTCGGCCTCATCCCGATATCCCCACCATCGGTGAAGCCAGTCTTCAGCCAATTCGATTCACTCCACGTGATATCAAGAAACGGCTGAGTGCACTGAATACAACAAAGACTATGGGCCCCGACAACATCCCGGCTGTAGTGCGAAAACTCGTGCTCCAGAACTAGCTGCGCCTCTAGCCAAGCTGTTCCAGTACAGATACAACACAGGCATCTACCTGACAACGTGGAAAATTGCCCAGGTATGTCCTGTCCGCAAAAAGCAGGACAAATCCAACTCTGGCCAATTACCGCCCCATCAGTCTACTCTCAATCATCAGTAAAGTGATGGAAGGTGTCGTCGACAGTGCGATCAAGCGGCACTTACTCACCAATAACCTGCTCACTGACGCTCAGTTTGGGTTCTGCCAGGACCACTCGGCTCCAGAGCTCATTACAGCCTTGGTCCAAACATGGACAAAAGAGCTGAATTCCAGAAGTGAGGTGAGAGTGACTGCCCTTGACATCAAGGCAGCATTTGACAGAGTGTGGCACTAAGGAGCCCTAGTAAAATTGAAGTCAATGGGAATCAGGGGGAAAGCTCTCCAGTGGCTGGAGACATACCTAAAACAAAGGAAGATTGGTAGTGGTTGTTGGAGGTCAATTACCTCAGCCCTAGGACATTGCTGCAGGAGTTCCTCAGGGCAGTGCCCTGGGCCCAACCATCTTCAGCTGCTTCATCAATGACCTTCCCTCCATCATAAGGTCAGAAATGGGGATGTTCACTGATGATTGCACAGTGTTCAGTTTCATTCGCAACCCCTCAGATAATGAAGCAGTCCGTGCCCGCATGCAGCAAGACCTGGACAACATCCAGGCTTGGGCTGATACGTGGCAAGTAACATTTGCACCAGATAAGTGCCAGGCAATGACCACCTCCCCTTGACATTCAACGGCATTACCATCACCAAATCTCCCACCATCAACATCCTGGGGGTCACCATTGACCAGAAATTTAACTGGACCAGCCACATAAATACTGTGGCTACAAGAGCTGGTCAGAGGCTGGGTATTCTGCGGCGAGTGACTCACCTCCTGACTCCCCAAAGCCTTTCCACCATTTACAAGGCACAAGTCAGATGTGTGATGGAATACTCTCCACTTGCCTGGATGGTGCAGCTCCAACAATACTCAAAAAGCTCGACACTATTCAGGGCAAGGCAGCCCGCTTGATTGGCACCCCATCCACCACCCTAAACATTCACTCCCTTCACCACCGGTGCACCGTGGCTGCAGTGTGTACCATCTATAGGATGCACTGCAGCAATTCGCCAAGACTTCTTCGACAGCACCTCCCAAAACCCGCGACCTCTATCACCTAGAAGGACAAGGGCAGCAGGTACATGGGAACAACACCACCTACACGTTCCCCTCCAAGTCACACACCATCCCGACTTAGAAATATATCGCCGTTCCTTCATCGCCGCTGGGTCAAAATCCCGGAACTCCCTACCTAACAGCATTGTGGGAGAACCTTCACCACACGGACTGCAGCGGTTCAAGAAGGCGGCTCACCACCACCTTCTCAAGGGCAATTAGGGATGGACAATAAATGCTGGCCTTGCCAGCGACGCCCACATCCCATGAATGAATTTTAAAAAATGACTCAGTCAATCTCTTAGCACTAGCTACTTCAAATCTTTAAACCCGGGCCCACCCAGGGACAACATTATGTTCGCGGATTTTCCCGTTACTGTCGCTACAAAATGGTTGTTAATCCTTCAACAATAACTGCCGCATGATACAAGTCTGAGTCAGCTATAAAATAGCAAGCTTTAGCAGATTGACTTACAACGATATTATAGTCATGATACAACTGTCTTCAGATTACATTAAATGACAAGCAATCAATACAACCTGAATTTTCCTGCAAATTCAGACTGATCAAATCTGACCTCCATAGGTTGCCTGGGAAATGGACTTCTGACCGTCCCCTCTCGTGAGCTCTAACTTTTGGGAGGGAGCATGCCCTATTTTTATACTATTCGGCTGCGTTGTTCTACACGTAAGCATCTCTGTCCTTATCTCCTGGTTGTAAAACATCCCACTGTGCTTACTGTATGCAAACAGCTCAGGATGGCCTCGCAATGTCTATTGTTTACGTAACCTTTCACTGCCATCAGGTATAAGTATGTGGTTCCTTAGTAACTACTTGTAACGAACTGTGTCCTGACTTTTGGTTGTTTTTTACCATTCTAAAGCCTCAGCATTCTTTGAATGACCTCTTGTGTTTCTATAAGAGAGATGCTGAACTTCGCCCCCTCTTTAGTATCCGCCCTCTTGCTAAGATGCTCGGCGCTATGCGAGCCGGCATTCTTGTCTATGCTTGTTTCAAACCATATTCTTACAATGGGCAGGCAACAATATATATTCATGACTTCCACCTGCTGTCTACCTTTATCTTACCTCTACCTTCATTTAATATTCATTTTATTTAGTCATTCTGGTGAGGAATATGGCTTTTGTCATATTTGATCAGAAGTGAATATTTCATCGGTCCCAGATATGAGAGTCTATTCCTTTGTGTACTTCAGAAACAGTCTATGCATGTACCATGATCCAGATAGAGGAAAAAAGTCAACTGTGGAGAACATTTTAGCAAAAAACAAATGCGGAAGATTTTTTGTCCTATTTCTTTGCCTCTTCCAGGAGATTACGTGGCTGTGGGAGTGGGTGGGAGGTGGGGAGAGGGAGAGAAAAAGTGTTTGTCATGATGCTCCGGCCATCATGGTTTGGGGCAGGCTTGATGGACCAGCTGGTCTTTTCATGCCCGTCAATTTCGTATGTTCGTAAGACTCAAGATACAGCAATTGCTAACGGGGTAAAATCAAGCTTTAATTTAGAGTGAGGAAGAATACAAAGAAAAATTGGCAAATAAAGAGGGTGCAGGAACGAGATGGCATTCAGAATGCAAGAACACTTCAGAAAGTGAACATATTCATTTCAAAAGTGTAAGGGTAGCAATGATTCTGCATCGGATTCTGGGGAACAATCTATTAACATGATAAATTAGGTAAAACCCAGAAATTTATTTTTCAATAGGTTCTGAAAAACTCTGTTTGAACAAGAAATGGCAGGAGTAGGATGAACGTGGTAATAACAGAGCCTTTGAGAAAGATTAAGGCTCGGTATCAACATATCCTGATGAAGATGACAATCTATAATATCAGCAACATATGAGGTTTAAGGATGATCATGGTACTCAAAGAGTCACTGGCAGGACAAGGACGTAAGGAGAGAAGAATCTGTTCACAAGGAAGGCTGACATTCATTTAAATTTAGAGTGGGTTCACTTGAACTCAATGAAAGGTTTAAGAGGAACGTTCAGAGGAGAATGCACAATGTGAAATTTGAAAAGATGGTGCAAGAGCAATAGCTGCTTATTCTATTCGAGACAGCAAAAGAAATCGGTATGGAGATGGAGAGAGAACAGAGTGGTGAGGTAGTAGGATTTGACAATGCAATCTGTGAAAACCGAAGCTCTTTGCAGAGGGACTATAAAGAGTTGAAAACCCAGAAGGCAGAAGTTTAATTTGTAAGGTACTGACAGGAGAGACAGTTATAAAGAGAGGGTAACACGTCACCTAGGTTACTCCTCCAACTGTAGGTCCATGTTAAATCTCGGCTATTCCAATGCTCTCCTGACCAGTCTCCCACCTTACACCCTCCATTAAACTTGAGCTCATCTAAAACTCTGCTGCCTGTGTCCTAACTCGCACCAAGTCCCGTTCTCCAATGACCCCTGTGCTCATTGGCTCCCGGTCCGTCAACGCCTCAATTTTAAAATTCTCAATTCCTTGTTTTCAAACCCCTCCATGGCCTCGCCCCCTCCCTATCTCAGTAACCTCCTCCACCCCTACAACCCTCTGAGATCTCTGCATTCCTCCAAATCTGGCCTCTTGCGCATCCCCAATTTTCATCGCTCCACCATTGACCTCCGTGCCTTCAGCTATCTAGGCCCTAAGCTCTGGAATTCCCTTCCTAAATCTCTCCTCCTCTCTCTCTCTCTCTCTCTCTTCCTTTAAGACGCTCATTAAAACCTACCCCTTTGACCAAGCTTTTAGTCACCTGTCCTTATGTGGCTCAGTGTCAAATTTTGTTTGATAACACTCTTAGAGTCATAGAGTCATAGAGTTATACAGCACGGATAGAGGCCCTTCGGCCCATCGTGTCCGCGCCGGCCATCAGCCCTGTCTACTCTAATTGTAAGCACCTTGGGATGTTTCACTACATTAAAGGTGCTACATAAATGCAAGTTGTTGTTGTTGTTAATTACATATCCAATTTGGAAGGTTATTTCATTCCATTGATACCCCAACCTATCTTATAATTGGGGCCAGGCCAGCTAACCACTTTGTGTCATGTTTTGGGCTCAACACTAAGCAATGAGGAACTTGAGATATTGGTGGATGACTAAAGATAGTGAGATTAAATTGAAACAAAAAAGGAGGCTTATGATAAAAGTTGTTCATAATACAGTAGTGAATCAAGCAGAATGCAGAAAGTGCAGAGAACTGAAAAAATAAATACGAGGGACAAAGAGAGTATATGAGAAATGATTAGCGGGTAGTATAAAAGGGAACACTGAAGTCTTTTACCAACACATATAAAGAGTAAAAGGGTAGTCAAAGGAAGGGTGGGGCGGCTTAGGGACCAAAAAGGAAAGCTTTTTTGTGGAGGCAGAGGGCATGGCTGAGGTACTAACTGAATACTTTACAAAAGAAGAGGATGCTGCCAATGTCCCAGTAAAGGAGGAGGAGGTAGAGAAAGTGGATAGGATAGAAATAGATAAAGAGGAGGTACTTAAAAGGTTGGTAGCACTCAAAGTAGAAAAGTCACCCGGTCCAGATGGGATGCAAACTAGGTTGCTGAGAGAAGTAAGGGTGGAATAATGGAGGCTCTGGCCACAATCTTGACCGATATTGGCTCCCGGTACAGCAATGCCTCGATTTTAAAATTCTCGTCCTTACTTTCAAATCCCTCCATGGTCTCGCCTCTTCCATATCTTTGTAACCTCCTCCAGCCCTACAACCCTCTGAGATCTCTGCGCTCCTCCAATTCTTGCCTCATGCACATCCCCGATTTTAATCACGACACCATTGGCGGCCGTGCCTTCAGCTGCCTCGGCCCTAAGCTCTGGAATTCCCTCCCTAAGCCTCTCTGTCTCCATAGCTCTCTCTCCTCCTTTAAGACACTCCTTAAAATCTCTCACCTGTCCTAATATCTCTTTACGTGGCTCAGTGTTAAATCTTGTTTGAGAACGCTCCTGTCAAGTGTCTTGGGATGTTTAACTGCATTAAAGAACATAAGAACATAAGAAATAAGAGCAGGAGTAGGCCACAAAAGAACTGGTGAAATTTGGCAGACTTACAAAAAGTTAGCATTCTACTAGCGGGTCCCTAAAATCATTAGTAACTTCCGCAATCACTGTCTAGTGCAATGGTGCAAAGCCTTGTTTGTGAACCATTAACTTAACATCAGAACATAAGAATTAAGAAATAGGAGCAGGAGTGGGCCATCCGGCCTCTCGAGCCTGCTCCGCCATTCAACAAGATCATGGCTGATCTTCTACCTCAACGCCATTTTCCTGCACCATCCCCATATCCCTATCTAGAAATCTATCAATCTCTGTTTTGAATGTACTCAATGACTGAGCCTCCACAGCCCTCTGAGGTAGGGAATTCCAAAGATTCACTACCCTCTGAGTGAAGAAATTTCTCCTCATCTCAGTCCTAAATAGCCTACCCCTTATTCTGAGACTGTGACCCCTGGTTCTAGACTCCCCAGCCAGGGAAACATCCTCCTTGCATCTACTCTGTCTAGCCCTGTAAGAATTTTGTATGTTTCAATGAGATCACCTCTCATTCTTCTAAACGCTAGAGAATACAGGCCTAATCTACTCAACCTCTCCTCATACGACGATCCCGCCATCCCAGGAATCAGTCCGGTGAACCTTCATTGCACTCCCTCCATGGCAAGTATATCCTTTCTTAGGTAAGGAGACCAAAATTGTACACAATACTCCAGGTGCAACCTCACCAAGGCCCTATATAATTGCAGTAAGTCATCTTTACTGCTTTACTCAAATCCTCTTGTAATAAAGGCCAACATACCATTTGCCTTCCTAATTGCTTGCTGCACCTGCATGTTAGCTTTCAGTGACCCATGTACAAGGACACCCAGGTCCCTTTGAACATCAACATTTCCCAATCTCTCACCATTTAAAAAATACTCTGCATTTCTGTTTTTCCTACCAAAGTGGATAACTTCACATTTTTCGACATTATATCCCACCTGCCATGTTCTTGCCACTCACTTAACCTGTCTATGTCCCCTTGAAACCTCTTTGCATTCTCCTCACAACTCACATTCCCACCTAATTTTGTGTCACAGCAAACTTGAAAATATTACGTTTGGTCCCCTCATCCAAATCATTGATATAGATGGTGAATAGCTAGGGCCCAAGGACCGATCCCTGTGGTACCCCACTAGTCACAGTCTGCCAACCTGAAAAAGACCCGTTTATTCCTACTCTCTGTTTTCTGTCTGTTAACCAATTCTCAATCCATGCCAGTATATTAACCCCAATTCCATGTGCTTTAACTTTGTTCACCAACCTCCTGTGTGGGACCTTATTGAAAGCTTTCAGAAAATCCAAATTAGCCACATCCACTGGTTCCCCCTTATCTATTCTACTAGTTACATCCTCAAAGAACTCCAATAGGTTTGTCAAACATGATTTCCCTTTCATAAATCCATGTTGACTCTGCCAAATCCTATTATTATTTTCTAAGTGTCCTGTTATCACATCCTTTATAATAGATTGTGGCATTTTCCCTAATACTGATGTCAAGCTACCAGGTCTGTAGTTCCCTGTTTTCTCTCTCCCTCCTTTCTTAAATAGTGGGGTTACATTTGTTACCCTCCAATCTGCAGGAACCATTTCAGAATCTATAGAATTTTGGAAGATGACAACCAATGCATCCACTATCTCTATACCCACCTCTTTCAAAACCCTGGGATGTAGATCATCAGGTCCTTGGGATTTATCAACTTTCAGGCCCATTAATGTCTCCAGTACTATTTTTTTACTAATATTAACTTCTTTCAGTTCTTTATTCTTGCCAGACCCTTGGTTCTCTAGTATTTCTGGGGGGTTTTGTGTCTTTTTCCATGAAGACAGACACAAAGTATTTGTTTAATTTCTCTGCCATTTCCTTATCCCCCATTATAAATTCTCCCGTCGCTGTCTGTAAGGGATCCACATTTGCCTTTGCCAGTCTTTTCCTTTTTACATACTTATATGAAGCTTTTAAAGGCACCTTATAAATGCAAGTTGTTGTTATTGGTGCCAGAAGGCTGGAGGGTTGCAAATATTACACCCCTGTTCAAAAAAGCGGAGAGGGATAAACTCAGTACCTACAGTTCAGTCAGCCTCTATTGTCTCTACTACTGTCTCTGAGCTATTGACTGCTCCTCTTGTACTGAGGGTATTTTTTTCACATAGAAGGTGCGATATAAATGTAATCCACTGTTTTTTATGAGTTATTAGATTTTTTCACGTTAAATAAATTGAGTATTCAACAATTCTCAATTAATTATCCTCTATGTCAGAATATGTTGAGTGAATGGGATATATATTGCACACATTCTTTATAACTTTGCTTGCTTTTTCCTTCTTTTACTTTATATGTTTTATTCATGTGCAACTTCAATACAAAATAGCAAAACAAGATTGGATGCAATCTTCCATTTATTACTTTTTGGGAGAGTCATAGAAAAAGCGTGAGATACTTCTGACCCTTGGTTACCAAACCTGACTTCATTTCGAGGTCGTACCAAATTACTTTCTGCTACACAATTCAAGATTCTCCAGATATTGTCCCTTGCGTCCAACATGAAAGCCATTCCCCACAGGCAAGATCGCTGCACCTATCAACTGAAGCAAGACGCTGTGCGTAAAATATTCTGGGATAGCGTGGCCTGGGTGAACAACAGATTGTATTTTGTTATCAGGTGTCAGCCATGGCTCAGTGGGTAGCACTCTTGCTTCTGCGTCAGAGTTTTGTGGGTTCAAGCAGAGGAGACAGAGGGGCATTCTGGGAGAAGTCAGCTCAGTCACCTCCACTGAACAGTGGGTAGCAGAAGAACTGGTGGCGAGGAGCAGTTAAACCCGAAACACTACACTTGTGTTTCCCTCCCTCCTCCTCTAACCAAAAAAAAGGAAGCACTGTGAGGAGGGCAAGCAAGTTGACTAGGAGGAGGATCCAGCTGCTGGAGGCACGAAGTCACAGCCAACAGGTAAGTGATTGGCTGGTGACTGGTAAGTAGTTTTTCTTTCCTTTTTTTTTCTCTTGACATTGTAGTTGTTGTTAAGCTAACTTAAGGGTTAAGTCATGGCAGGAGATCCCAGACCCGTGTCATGATCCTCATGTGGGATGTGGGAATTCAGGGATCCTTCCTGTGTCCCTGGTTCCTTTACCTGCGGGAAGTGTGTCCAGCTGCAGCTACTGTTTGACCGCTTGACGGCTCTGGAGCTGCGGATGGACTCACTTTGGAGCATCCGCGATGCAGAGGAAGTAGTGGATAGCACGATCAGTGAGTTGGTCACACCACAGATAAAAATTACCGAGAGAGATAGTGAATGGGTGACCAACAGACAGAGGAAGAGTAGGAAGGCAGTGCAGCGGTATAACGTTTTGGATACTGTTGGGGGAGATGGCTCACCAGGGGAAGGTGACAGCAGCCAGGTTCATGGCACCGGGGCTGGCTCTGCTGCACAGGAGGGCAGGAAAAAGAGTGGCAGAGCTATAGTGATAGGGGACTCGATTGTAAGGGGAATAGACAGGCATTTCTGCGGACGCAACCGAGACTCCAGGATGGTATGTTGCCTCCCTGGTGCAAGGGTCAGGGATGTCTCGAGTGGCTGCAGGACATTCTGGAGGGGGAGGGTGAACAGCCAGTTGTCGTGGTGCATGTAGGTACCAACAATATAGGTAAAAAACGGGATGAGGTTCTACAAGCTGAATTTAGGGAGTTAGGAGTTAAACTAAAAAGTAGGACCTCAAAGGTAGTAATCTCAGGATTGCTACCAGTGCCACTGGCTAGTCAGAGTAGGAATGACAGGATAACTAGGATGAATACGTGGCTTGAGAGATGGTGCAAGAGGGAGGGATTCAAATTCCTGGGCCATTGGAACCGGTTCTGGGGGTGGTGGGACCAGTACAAATTGGACGGTCTGCATCTGGGCAGGACTGGAACCAATGTCCTAGGGGGAGTGTTTGCTAGTGCTGTTGGGGAGGGTTTAAACTAATGTGGCAGGGGGATGGGAACCGATGCAGGAAGTCAGTGGGAAGTAAAGTGGTGACAGAAACAAAAGGCAGTAAGGGAGAGTGCACAAAACATGACCGGACAGATGGTCTGAGAAAGCAGGGCAAAGACCAAGGGAAGTCTAGATTAAACTGCATTTATTTCAATGCAAGAAGTCTGATGGGCAAGGCAGATGAACTCAGGGCATGGATGGGTACATGGGACTGGGATGTTATAGTTATTACTGAAACATGGCTAAGGGAGGGGCAGGACTGGCAGCTCAACATTCCAGGGTACAGATGCTATAGGAAAGATAGAGCAGGAGGTAAGAGAGGAGGGGGAGTTGCGTTCTTGATTAGGGAGAACATCACGGCAGTAGTGAGAGGGGATATATCCGAGGGTTCGCCCACTGAGTCTATATGGGTAGAACTGAAAAATAAGAAGGGAGAGATCACTTTGATAGGATTGTACTACAGACCCCCAAATAGTCAACGGGAAATTGAGGAGCAAATATGTAAGGAGATTGCAGACAGCTGCAAGAAAAATAGGGTGGTAATAGTAGGGGACTTTAACTTTCCCAACATTGACTGGGACAGCCATAGCATTAGGGGCTTGAAATTTGTTGAGTGTATTCAGGAGGAATTTCTCATTCAGTATGTGGATGGCCCGACTAGAGATGGGGCAAAACTTGACCTCCTCTTGGGAAATAAGGAAGGGCAGGTGACAGAAGTGTTGGTGAGGGATCACTTTGGGACCAGTGATCATAATTCCATTAGTTTTAAGATAGCTATGGAGAAGGATAGGTCTGGCCCAAAAGTTAAAATTCTAAATTGGGGAAAGGCCAATTTTGATGGTATTGGACAGGAACTTTCAGAAGTTGATTGGGAGAGTCTGTTGGCAGGCAAAGGGACGTCTGGTAAGTGGGAGGCTTTCAAAAGTGTGTTAACCAGGGTTCAGGGTAAGCACATTCCTTATAAAGTGAAGGGCAAGGCTGGTAGAAGTAGGGAACCTTGGATGACTCGGAAGATTGAGGCCCTAGTCAAAAAGAAGAAGGAGGCATATGACATGCATAGACAGCTGGGATCAAGTGGATCTCTTGAAGAGTATAGAGATTGCCGGAGTAGAGTTAAGAGAGAAATCAGGAGGACAAAAAGGGGACATGAGATTGCTTTGGCAGATAAGGCAAAGGAGAATCCAAAGAGCTTCTACAAATACATAAAGGGCAAAAGAGTAACTAGGGAGAGAGTAAGGCCTCTTAAGGATCAACAAGGTCATCTATGTGCGGAATCACATGAGATGGGTGAGATCCTAAATGAATATTTCACATCGGTATTTACGGTTGAGAAAGGCATGGATGTTAGGGAACTTGGGGAAATAAATAGTGATGTCTTGAGGAGTGTACATGTTACAGAGAGGGAGGTGCTGGAAGTCTTAACGCGCATCAAGGTAGATAAATCTCCGGGACCTGATGAAATGTATCCCAGGACGTTATGGGAGGTTAGGGAGGAAATTGCGGGTCCCCTAGCAGAGATATTTGAATCATCGACAGCTACAGGTGAGGTGCCTGAAGATTGGAGGGTAGCAAATGTTGTGCCTTTGTTTAAGAAGGGCGGCAGGGAAAAGCCTGGGAACTACAGACCGGTGAGCCTGACATCTGTAGTGGGTAAATTGTTGGAGGGTATTCTGAGGGACAGGATCTACAGGCATTTGGAGAGGCAGGGACTGATTAGGAACAGTCAGCATGGTTTTGTGAGTGGAAAATCATGTCTCACGAATTTGATTGAGTTTTTTGAAGGGGTAACCAAGAAGATAGATGAGGGCTGTGCAGTAGACGTGGTCTACATGGACTTTAGCAAAGCCTTTGACAAGGTACCGCATGGTAGGTTGTTACATAAGGTTAAATCTCACGGGATCCAAGGTGAGGTAGCCAATTGGATACAAAATTGGATTGATGACAGGAGACAGAGGGTGGTTGTAGAGGGTTGTTTTTCGGACTGGAGGCCTGTGACCAGCGGTGTGCCTCAGGGATCGGTGCTGGGTCCGCTGTTATTTGTTATTTATATTAATGATTTGGATGAGAATTTAGGAGGCATGGTTAGTAAGTTTGCAGATGACACCAAGATTGGTGGCATTGTGGACAGTGAAGAAGGTTATCTAGGATTGCAACGGGATCTTGATAAATTGGGCCAGTGGGCCGAAGAATGGCAGATGGAGTTTAATTTAGATAAATGTGAGGTGATGCATTTTGGTAGATCGAATCGGGCCAGGACCTACTCCGTTAATGGTAGGGCGTTGGGGAGAGTTATAGAACAAAGAGATCTAGGAGTACAGGTTCATAGCTCCTTGAAAGTGGAGTCACAGGTGGATAGGGTGGTGAAGAAGGCATTCAGCATGCTTGGTTTCATTGGTCAGGACATTGAATACAGGAGTTGGGATGTCTTGTTGAAGTTGTACAAGACATTAGTTGGGCCACACTTGGAATACTGTGTACAGTTCTGGTCACCCTATTATAGAAAGGATATTATTAAACTAGAAAGAGTGCAGAAAAGATTTACTAGGACGCTCCCGGGACTTGATGGTTTGACTTTTCGGGAGAGGTTGGATAGACTGAGACTTTTTTCCCTGGAGAGTAGGAGGTTTCGGGGTGATCTTATAGAAGTCTATAAAATAATGAGGGGCATAGATAAGGTAGATAGTCAAAATCTTTTCCCAAAGGTAGGGGAGTCTATAACGAGGGGGCATAGATTTAAGGTGAGAGGGGAGAGATACAAAAGGGTCCAGAGGGGCAATTTTTTCACTCAAAGGGTGGTGAGTGTCTGGAATGAGCTGCCAGAGGCAGTAGTAGAGGCAGGTACAATTTTGTCTTTTAAAAAACATTTGGACAGTTACATGGGTAAGATGGGTATAGAGGGATATGGGCCAAGTGCAGGCAATTGGGACTAGCTTAGTGGTATAAACTGGGCAACATGGACATGTTGGGCCGAAGGGCCTGTTTCCATGTTGTAAACTTGTATGATTCTATGATTCTAAGTCCCACTCCAGAGACCTTGAGCCCATAATCAAGCCTAACACTCCCAGTTCAGTACTGAGGGAGCGCTGCACTGCCGAAGGTGCCATCTTTCAGATGGGACGTTTAACCAAGGTCCCGTTTGTCCTCTCAGGTGGATGTAAAAGATCCCATGGCAGTATATGGTGAGAGTGCTACTCACTGAGCCATGGCTAACACTTATGGAGAAGTAATCAGATTTTAAAGTTGTTAAAATGCTTGCCAGCTGCAAAATTCTATAAAGAAATATTAAAACATCGGCCCAGATTTTCCACTGTGGCAATTTTGCGCGGAGCTGCGGCAAGTTGGGCTCACCACTTGCCAATTGACCTCGCATTGGCCCCGGCAAATTTCTTGGTGTCATTCCTAATTTGCCCATTTCAGGTGGTCTCCCACCAGTCCACCGCCACAAGGTGCCAATCTCGGGTGGGTGGAGAGGAGAATAAAAGAGTTCATTATTAGCTGCCGGAGGTCTCGGGCACCTGCAGCATCAAAGCGGGGCATGGACCATCCAGGACAAAGCAGTCCGCTTGATCAGCAGCCCATCCATCACCTTAAACATCCACTTCTTCCACCACTGGCGCACAGTGGCTGCAGTGTGTACTGTCTACAGGATGCACTGCAGCAACTCGCCAAGATTTCTTCGACAAAAAAAAACACGACCTCCACCATCTGGAAGAACAAGAGCAGCAGGTGCATAGGAACATCATCACCTCCAAGTTCCCCTCCAAGTTACACACCATCCCGAATTGGAAATATATCGCCATTCCTTCATCGTCGCTGGGTCAAAACCCTGGAACTCCCTTCCTAACAGCACTGTGGGAGCACCTTCACCACACGGACTACAGCGGTTCAAGAAGAAGGCCCATCACCACCTTCTCAAGGGCAACTAGGGATGGGCAATAAATGCCAGCCTTGCTAGAAAATTAATTTTTTAAAAGATGCTTACAGGACAGTGTAAAAATTTTAAAATAACAGCCGAGAAGTGAATCGGTTGATCCATACTTGATTCCACTCCTTAAGGTGAGGACTTAAAATTTAAAGATCCTTCCACCAGCTCTTAGCTGGAAGCCAAAAAAATGCTGGCGTTACTTGCACCCAATGTTCCTGTGGCAGTAATGATACTAAACGTAACGTACGGACATACAAATAAAAGGTCCACCAAGCGTGTCCCATTCTGTCATGGTGTAACTTCTACGCATCATCCGCCTTCCCCCCACCCACCTGCCATGCAATCGCCCAGGAGAGGCAAAACTTAAATGAACATATGAGAATGACGCACAGGAAAAGTCTGGCCGGTCCATCAAGCCTGCCCCTCATTCATGATGGCCGGAGCATCAAGACTAAACACTCCCCTCCACCCCGCAGCGGCCTTGTAATCTCCTGGAAGAGGAAAAGAAACAGAAAATAAAAACCAAAGGCCAAAAAAAGGGAAAAAAGGATGTCACTCCGTCATCACTGCCTACTTTGAATATGCCCAGCCCATATTCACGCGAGTGAATTCAATGTCTGCCATCATTTCTGCTGGAAAAAAAATGTTCCAATGATCAGCGGGGATCTGGTAGAAGGAGTCCCCAGCTGATTTCCCCCCGCACCCCACAAACCCATCACAGCACCATCAAAAATCGGGCCACGAAACTGAGAATTATCCAGATCTTTGTTTCAGTGAGTGTTCAGCATTCAGTTTAAGGCACCGAACCTCAGGAAATGTGACATTTCCTTTTTCCACACGTCTGAATGAAATGGCCAATCTATTGGTAATTAACGCCAAACTAGGGGCAGTGAGCCACTGGATTAAGACTACAGCTCTTACAACCAGCAGACTTTCATCCCATCAGTCTGGGCTGGATTTGAGTCCTGGTCCCAGAAGTAAAATGCCAATGTATCACCAACTCCCACGTATGTTTTAACTGTATTGGAAAGTGCTTTTTTCAGCTGTAATAGCTCTATGCCTCGAATGGCTTCCTATTTATTTATTCAATTATTCTGCCTTCCACAACATTTTGTTCCTTTTCTAATGGTGCACAAATTGTTTCTAGCCATAATCTTTATTCCGCATGTGTATCTTCTACAAAGGTTTAAATTATGCCATTTTTCTTCAGATCATTCAGACGTTCTTCATAGCGTACATTTTTTTTTTAGAATTTTATCTCAGATTGTGTTGTTTAAATTTTCAGGCAGGTACCAAATTTCTCAAAAAAATATTCGATAACCCATCCAGAAAGATTTTAATTTCTGGATCTGAGACATTGGTTTTCCCTCTTTTTCTCCTTCTGTAAATCGTCAAAGGAAAGCATGAATATCTTGTCGGCAACGATGCCCCAAGGGCTTTCATGCCTATATTTTATGCCCGCTCTAATTCCTAATCTCTTATAAAATGTGCTCAACAATTAGATTCACATGAGTTCCACAACAAAGTGAAGAGATGGGATCAAATAAAAATAATTATCATTGCACCCTGTGATAATTGGCTAATAGCAATTAACTTGGTGATGTAAGGGAGTACAAATTTTAAATACAAGAAAAATGCAAATGAAATTAGTGTCACATATTGGCTGATATTGCCCCGTGCTGTACTCCATCTCAGAATCATCTATTCATGAGTCCGA
This sequence comes from Heptranchias perlo, assembly GCF_035084215.1. Classification (NCBI taxonomy): domain Eukaryota; kingdom Metazoa; phylum Chordata; class Chondrichthyes; order Hexanchiformes; family Hexanchidae; genus Heptranchias; species Heptranchias perlo. The sequence goes on along the minus strand of NC_090338.1, from coordinate 7,783,815 downwards.
CCCTATTGCAGAATTATTTCCCTATAAAACCTTCTATTAAACCTCACACGTATTTTCATCATCTATATACCTAATGCTTTTTCCATCTTTTCAGGTTATAAATTCTGAAAAGTTAGATGACATTCTCTTCCCTCAATCTGAACAGGAATACGTGATCCTTGGCTTTATTAATAGAGGCACACAGTACAAAAGCAAAGAAGTTATGCTTTATAAATCATAGGTTAGGCCTCAGCTGGAGTATTGTGTCCAATTCTGGGCACCACACTTTAGGAAGGATGTCAAGGCCTTGCAGAGGATGCAGAGGAGTTTTACCAGAATGGTACCAGGGATGAGGGACTTCAGTTATGTGGAGAGACTGGAGAACCTGGGATTGTTCTCTTTAGACCACAGAAGGTTAAGGGGAGATTTAATAGAAGTGTTCAAAATTATGCTGGGTTTTGATAGAGAAACTGTTTCTACTGGCAAGAGGATCGGTAACCAAAGGACACAGATTTAAGATAGTTGGTAAAAGAAACAGAAGGGGGATGAGGATAATATTTTTACGTAGCAATTTGTTACAATCTGGGATGCACTGCCTGAAAGGGTGGTGGAAGCAGATTCAATAATAACTTTCAAGAGAAAACTGGATAAATACTTGAAAAGGAAAAATTTGCAGGGCTATGGGGAAAGAGCAGGGGAGTGGGACTAATTGGAGAGCTCTTTCAAAGAGCCGGCACAGACACGATGGGCAAATGGCCTCCTTCTGTGCTGTATGATTCTATGACTAAAGTTGACCATTTTTATTCAGATTCACCCAAAATGGTTTTATATGTTCCTGGTGAACCTTCAAGAGTGAGGAGAGAGACTAGGAGAAATTTCTTTACACATGTTTTGGCACAGGGAGTGGTTGAGGCAGAGACCATTGTATCTTTCAAAGGAAAATGTTATAAATATTTGAAGAAGAGAAGATACAGGGCTATGGGGAAAGGATGGGAATGGGATTAGTTTTGGAGTGCTATTGCAAAGAGTTGGCAAAGTATATAATGGGCTGAACAGCCTCCTTCTGTTCTGTAAACTTCTATGGTTGTAAAAGTTTAGGTAATTTAATCTGGAAAGGACAATAGCAATACATTTTGAAAAGTGATCTTTCTCTCTCTCATTCTTTGAGAATACAGACAACATGAAGGACCTTTATTAGCAGATGTAGACTAGCAAGTAGCCTTAAAAACTTCACTTTGGAAAAAGTGTAACGTTTGCTATAAATTAGCAATGAATCAGTAGAGAGAAGCTTTAACAGAGCTGCCTTGCTTTGGTGAATACTTACTGCTCCATTAATAACTCTCAGTCATATTTGCTCAAGTTATTTACAGTGACTACACTTCAAAAGTACTTCATTGGCTGTAAAGCGCTTTGGGACGTCTTGAGGTCATGAAAGGCGTTATATAAATGCAAATCTTTCTTTTTTTCTTTAAATGGCCAATCATTTAAACTCCAAAAACATAACAAAAAGTTAAATCAAAGTAGCTGATCTGTCACTTACTCTAAACTTCAGACATGTATGAACACTTTGATGGCTGACAGCTCCAGGAAATTTTGGACTCCCGGACCAGTCATTCTTTGAACCCTTCATCTCGTGCATTCCTTCCTTTTTTTATGAAATGATCTTTTGCAAAAAACAGAGCGCGAGTTCTCCCAATGCCTCCACTAATTCCCAGCGATGTGATTCATCCAGTATTTGAAGTTATTAGAATTCAATTTGCTCTTGCAATGCAGAATGTTGATCAGGCTGCATTTATTGCCAATCCTCAGTTGTCCATGGACTTAAAAAAAGTCAACTGTGTAGTATGGATTGGAGTTACATGTCAGCCCAAACTAGGTAGAGGTGACAGATTACCTTCCTTGAAGGACATCAGTGAACCAATTGGAATATTACAACAATGTGGAAGCTTTCAAGACTATTTTTTCCTGGTGCCAGCCCATAAATGATTAGCTTTGTAACTTGCCCTGGTGGGATTTGAACTCATGACCTCTGGATTACTATAACCATAGTATCATAGTATCCGCCAGCTTGATACACTCTGTGCCTCCAGCTTCCATTCATGTCCTTCCTGGCTTTAGAATAGTAACTGAACCAGAATCCAGTGCTAGTCCCTTTTATTTTGCTTTCTCTCCAGCCAAAGAGAATGAGAGACTGTCATTATGAGCCAGAGGCATCCCAACTTTCATACAGAAAGATAAAGGAGCCTGCTGTGGCTCAGTGGTAGCACTCCCACCTTTGAATCCGAAGGTTATGAGGTTCAAGTACTACTCTGTAAACTTGAGCACAAAATCTACACTTACACTCCAATGCAGTACTGAGGGAGTGCTGCACTGTCAGAGGTGCTGTCTTTCAGATGAGACATTAAACCGAAGCCCCATCTGGTTGATGTAAAAGATCCAGTGCACTGTTTCAAAGAAGAGCAGAGGAATTCACCCTGGTGTTCTTGTCAATATTTATGCCTCAACCAACATTACTAAAACAGATTATTTGTTCATTATCACATTGCTGTTTGTGGGACCTTGCTGTGTCCAATTTGGGTGTCCTGTTTCCCTACATTACAACAGTGACTACACTTCAAAAACACTTCATTGGCTGCAAAGTGCTTTGGGATGTCCTTTCATAGTAGCAGCATGATAGTATGGTACCACTCAGAATGAGACCATTCGGCCTATCGTGCCTGTGCCGGCTCTTTGAAAGAGCTATTCAATTAGTCCCACTCCCTTGTCCTTTCCCTCATAATCCTGTAATCCTTTTCCTTTCAAGTATTTATCTAATTCCCTTTTTAAAGTCACTTTTGAATCTGTTTCCACCACACTTTCAGGCAGTATATTCCAGATGATTACAAGTCACTGCATAAAATAATGTTTCCTCAAGTTGCCTCTGGTTCTTTTGCCAATCACCTTAAATCTGTGTCCTCTGGTTACTGACCCTTCTGCCACTGGAAACAGTTTCTCCTTATTTTCTCTGTCAAAACCATTCATGATTTTGAACACCTCTATCAAATCTCCTCTTAACCTTCCCTGCTCTAAGGAGAACAACCCCAGCTTCTCCAGTCTCTCCACATAACTGAAGTCCCTCATCCCTGGTACAAGTGTAGTAAATCTCTTCTGCATCCTCTCTAAGGCCTTCACATCTTTCCTAAAGTGTGGTGCCCAGAATTGAACACAATACTCCAGCTGAGGCCTAGCCAGTGTTTTATAAAGGTTTAGCAAACTTGCTTGCTTTTGTACTCTATGCCTCTATTAATAAAGCCAAGGATCTCATATGCTTTTTTAACAGCCTTCTCAACTTGTCCTGCCCCATTCAAAGATTTGTGTACATATAACCCCAGGTCTCACTGTTCCTGCACTCTCTTTAAAATTGTACCATTTAGTTTATATTGCCTCTCCTCATTCTTCCTACCAAAATGTGTCACTTCACACTTCTCTGAGTTAAATTTCAACTGCCATGTGTCTGCCCATTTCATCGGTCTGTCTGTGTCCTCCTGAAGTCTGCTACTATCCTCCTCAATGTTTACTACATTTTCAAGTTTTGTGTCATCTGCAAACTTTGAAATTATATCCTCTATACCCAAGTCCAGGTCATTAATATATATCAAAAAGAGCAGTGGTCCTAATACCGACCCTTGGGGAACACCACTGTATACTTCCCTCCAGTCTGAAAAACAACCGTTCACCACTACTCTCTGCTTTCTGTCCCTTGGCCAATTTTGTATCCACGCTGCCACTGTCGGCTTAATCCCATGCGCTTTAATTTTGCTAACAAATCTATTATGTGGTACTTTGTGAAATGCCTTTTGAAAGTCCATATATACAACATTTTTTTTTATTCCTTCATGGGATGTGGGCATCACTGGCGAGGCCGGCATTTATTGCCCATCCCTAATTGCCCTTGAGAAGGTGGTGGTGAGCCGCCTTCTTGAATCGCTGCAGTCCGTGCGGTGAAGGTTCTCCCACAGTGCTGTTAGGAAGGGAGTTCCAGGATTTTGACCCAGCGACGATGAAGGAACGGCGATATATTTCCAGGTCGGGATGGTGTGTGACTTGGAGGGGAACGTGCAGGTGGTGTTGTTCCCATGTACCAACATCAACCGCGTTACCCTCATCTACCCTCTCCGTTACTTCATCAAAGAACTAGAGTACTCCACCCGAGTTATTCATACTTGAAATTTATATAAGCTTTACCTTTTTGTCCTGATCCTGACAGTTCTTGTTATTGAACCCATGTTAATCAGCCTCATCCTGAAATCTTAATCTGATGGGTCTTGCTCTCTTTCTGGTTTCTTGCTAATTTCCATTCCTTGATTTTTCATGTCATTGGCTCACTGCAAGTCCCAGCTTTGTTTGAACTGCTGCCCCAGCTGAGATCAATTAACTCAGTCCTGGGACCTTCTGGTCTGTATGCATCAGTACCCTGACATCAGCAGTGGGTCAGTGGGTCGCACTGTCACCTGCAAGTCAGAAGGTTACGGCTTCAAGTCCCACTCCAGAGATTTGAGCATATAATCTAGGCTGACACTGCAGCACAGTACCGAGGGAGCGGTGCATTGTCGGAGGTGCTGTCTTTCGGGTGTCTGTCCTCTTAGGTGGATGTAAAGGATCCCATGGCACTATTTCGAAGAAGAGCAGAGGAGTACTCCCCAGTGTCTAATATGTACACCTCATACAACATCACTAAAACAGAATATCTGTTCATTTATTTCATTGCTGTTTGTGGGATCTTGCTGTGCACAAATTGGCTGCTGCGTTACCTACATTACAACAGTGTCTACATTTCAAAAGTACTTCACTAGCTGTAAAGCACTTTGGGACGTACTGAGGCCGTGAAGGGCGCTATATAAATGCAAGTCTTCCTCTTTTTTTCACAATAGACATTGCAATTACCCACTAATGCTTATGTCCTTTGTTTTTTGAGGATTTATACGTTAAAAATATTTTTTTCAAAAGAATTCCAAGCACAAAAATAAATCTACTATCCCCACTATTAGATGTAGCATGGTAAATTTAAATTATATTCTTTTCTTAAAATCCATTTTCCTACCATTCTTGAAGCAATAATCAATGCTACATATGAACATGAAAGCAAAAATCTAAATGTCCTTGTTCCTAACTAGGTACATATAGCTTACATTTAAGCTGTATTGTAAGATGTGAACAATCTTTGGCCCAAATTCTTGAGGTATCTTTTCATTCATTTCCCACACAGATGGCAGAGATCCAGCTGTAGAAACAACAGCCAACACTTTCTCCAACCAGCCAGAGACATCTGGAATGAACAGGCAGTGTAGCTTTCCCTTAGCTGGAGCCAGATCACTAGGCTCCCGAGAGTGAGCCAGATGGTGCATCTCCTGCTACAGAAGAGCTGTGGATGCAGCAAAGCAAAGAGGTCCATCAGACAGCTACAAAGTTTGACAATCACCTTGAAGTCTAATCTGGGCGAAGAGGTGAGAAGCAGTAAAAAGAAAAGGCAAAGAGAGTATTTTTCTTATCCTTACCATTTTCGGGATATGGGCATCACTGGCAAGGCCAGCATTTATTGCCCATCCCTAGTTGCCCCTTGAGAAGGTGGTGATGGACCTTCTCCTTGAACCACTGCAGTCTATATGATGAAGGTGCTCCCACAGTGCTGTTAAGTTGGGGCTTCTAGAATTTTGACCCAGCGAAGATGAAGGAACTTACTTAAATATCAGTAAGCAGATAGAGCAGTTTTGATGATCTACGAACATAAGAACACACAAACAATGACGGACAGGAAAAGATCCTCTGGTCCACACAATTGTGATACTTTGTGTATCACAATATATACACTCTCCATCCCACCCAAATCCATGTGAGCTCCTGGGAGAGGCGAAAAACCAGATAAAACCCAGGCCAATTATGGAAAAAAAATCTGGGAAATTCTTTTCCGACCCCGCCTAGGTGATCAAAACTAGTCCAGGGGATCACTCTGGCCCTGATAATTCTATCCAGTACCTACCTATTGTAAGAGGTGATCTCTGCCCCAGCCAGAAAAAGGCGCAGCTCTCGCCTGAATGATCCAAGAGTCACCAACTGGATTTCAAGTTGCAGTAGGGAGTTCTTCAGTCTGATTTCAACTGGATCAAAGGGTGCATAAAGTAGTTGCTTTCGAGCACCATCCACAATAGCTGAGGGAAGTTGCCCACAGACCCTTCGCAATCAAGGCTCCCCCACCAGAACTTCACCCAGCCCCCGATGAAGGGGTCTGCTGATCCATTCAGATTTTGCCAGGTGAGAGAATGGCTCCAGTAAGGCAATCTTCCCCATTTCACTTGACGGGCCACTGGTTCAGTTAGCACTGGCCATTATTCCACTCGTAACCCCTGAACTGTGATGGTCAGCAACCAGACAGAAGGGTTTACCATGTAAAAGCACTAGAACCAGAAGAGGAAAGGAAAAAGAGCTTTTAAATAATATATGTCAAACGTCGCATGGACAAATATATGCCAAATAGATGTCCAGAAATGGGAACAACTTGCTCAAGCTAAGAAAGCATGGCGAAAAACCATCCATGAAGGCACCCCCTACTTTGAACCCCGTCACTTTGCTGATGGTGAATGTTGACACCAGCTGAGGAAGTCTCGCTTGAAGAATCAAAATTCCCAACCTAGCGTATCCGGGATCCACTGTTCAATCTGCAGATGCTCATTCCCGGCAAAAATAGGTCTCATCAGTCAGCAAAGAACTCACTGCAAAAACTGAGATGACATTCTGCCGCTCTTCTTTAATATCGAAGGACGAACGATGATATCATACTGTATCATCCTTGGCTCAGTTGGCAGTACTCTCACCTCTGAGTCAGAAAGGTTGTTATTTCAAGTCTCAACTTCAGAGACTTGAGCACAGAAAGAAAGAAAGAAAGAAAGAAAGAACTTGCATTTAAATAGCGCCTTTCAGGACATCCCAAAATGCTTTACAGCCAATGAAATACTTTTTGAAACATAGAAACATAGAAAACAGGAGCAAGAGTAAGCCATTCAGCCCTTCAGGCTTGCTCCGCCATTCAAACTGATCATGGCTGATCGTCTAACTCAGTACCCTGTTTCCGCTTTTTCCCCATATCCCTTGAGCATGAAGTGTAGTCACTGTTGTAATGTAGGAAACGCAACAGCCAATTTGCACACAGCAAGCTCCCACAAACAGCAATGAGATAAATGACCAGATAATCTGTTTTAGTGATATTTGTTGAGGGATAAATATTGACCTGGTCACTAGGGAGAACTTCGAATAATGCCGTGGGATCTTTTACATCCACCTGAGAGAGCAGACGGTTTAACCCCTCATCCAAAGGACAGCACCTTCGGCAGTGCAGCACTCCCTCCGTACTGCAGTGAAGTGTCAGTCTAGATTCTCTGCTGAAGTCTCTGGAGCGGGGCTTGAACCCATAACCGTCAGAAGTGAGAGATTTACCCACTGAGTCACAGCTGACAGCCTGTGAGTCCAGTGTAATTCCTTGTTCCAACATAGTCGGTTACCAGTTAGACCAGGTGAGTGTTCACAAATCCACATGGAGCATGATTGAAGTCATGACCCATCCTAATTTGGACTATAATTGGTTTTATTAAACACAGAGTCCTTTGTGAAAATCTGCTCATAATGCAAATTGCGCTACTATTACAAGCGCTGCCAGAAAAGACACTATCACAGTGCAGCAAGAACAAGCAACACTGCTCTGAATAACATTGTGCAGAAAACTCCTGCCAACGCATTCATGAGCTTTTGTGAATCACGAGAAATTGATTTTTTTTTAAAAGTGCAATCACACAAAAAAAGCAGCTGTTTGCACAAATAAATATTTAACGGTTGCAAACCATCTAACTGTTCTGAAATGAGAGAGATCCCAGGGCTGCTGCACAAGGACACCTGGTGGTCATGAACTTTAAGGCAGGTTTGGCTGGAATAGACTGAGTTGAGTAAATCTAGGTAAAAATATATTGTTGATCCCAGTCAGACCAAGGTCTCTCTTCTCCTTTCATTGCCCCACTAACTGCTGCCTCTGAATTTTTTCCCCAGTTTTCTCCTGAAGGCGCCAACTCCGATCGGGTAGATTTACAGGCACCAACTGCTCGCTGGTATCAAGTGGCAGATCTTCATGCTTGAGGATGGGCAGTGGGTTTTGGCAGACTATTCAACTGTGGAGGGCAGTGCAATCAAGTCTGATCTTGTCTTCATCTGATGTCCACATGCATTTGCGCACACACGTATACGCACAGACATCTATACACACACGTGCACACATACACGTGTGCACACACATACACATACCCGCACAGATATATACACACACATATACATATACAATTACACACACAGATAACCACAGACACACCCACACACATATACGCATATACATGTACATGCACACATATACACATATGTCAACACATATACAAACATACAAACAATGAAAGACAGGTAAAGACCCACTGGTCCATCCAGCCTATCCCACACAATTGCGATGCCTGTGCATCACAATATAAACACTCCCCACCCCACCCAAAAGCTGCCTGATCTTCTGGGAGAGGCAAAAAAACAGATTAAAAACCCAGGCTAATTAGGGTAAGAATTCCGGAAAAATCTTCTCCGACCCTCTTAGGCGATCAAAACTAGCCCAGGAGACCGCTCTGGCCCCGATTAATGTTAGAGAGTACCACCCATTTGTACGAAGTGATCTGCACCCCAGCCAGAAACAAGCCCAGCTGGTGCTCGAAGGAATTTAGTAAATCAGCCTTCACCGCATAACTGACAGCCTGGTCCATTATTTTCTGGGTGCAGGTTACCGCTGTGTTTGCCTTTATAGGTGCAGTCACTTGTGGTGTTTCTGCAAGATGTGATAAGCTACTATCTGAATACAAGTCAGTCTTTCTTGCACTGATTGGCAGCTCTGAAAGGTAACAAGCCCAACAAGCACTACTTTGCTGCATTGGATCGAAAGGACAGATTGTTTTTACATTTTTGAAATTTACATACAATTACATGGAATGTACAGCACAGAAACAGGCCATTTGGCCCAACTGGTCCATGCCGGTACTTATGCTGCACACAAACCTCCTCCCACCCCTCTTCATCTCACCCTATCAGCATATCCTTCTATTCCTTTCTCCCTCATGTGTTTATCGAGCTTCCCCTTAAATGCATCTATGCTATTCACCTCAACCACTCTCTGGGTAAAGAAGATTCTCCTGAATTCCTTATTGGATTTATTAATAACTATTTTATATTTAGGGCCCCTAATTTTGGTCTCCCCCACAAGTGGAAACATCTTCTCTACGTCTACCCTATCAAACCCTTTCATAATCCTAAAAACCTCTATCAGTTCACCCCTCAGCCTTCTAGAGAAAAGAGCCCCAGCCTGTTCAATCTTTCCTGAAAGGTATAACTCTCAGTTCTGGTATCAGCCTTATAAATCTTTTTTGCACCTTCTCCAGTGCCTCTATATACTTTTTATAATATGGAGACCAGAACTCATAGCGATATAATATGGTACAGCACAGGAGGAGGCCATTCTGCCCAAAGTGCCTGTGCCGGAACTGTGCACTGTACTCCGAGTGTGGTCTAACCAAGGTTCCACACAAGTTTAACATAACTTCTCTGCTTTTCAATTCTATCCCTCTAGCAATAGAGTAAAATCTTGCGAGTCATTGTCCCCACCAAAGTCTTGCTCACGACTCTCTCTGGAGTGTTCGCTACCTTGCCAGTGTGATGGGGGTATGCGAGCAATTCCCCACACGCCAAGTACCCGAATTCCCTCATGTTGCTTTGAGCTTCTTCCAGTTACAGGCCATACACTAACCTGCAGTAGGAAAAAAAATACTAAAAGACACATACTTCAATTCTAATAAGAAAGGAAGAAAGAAAGACTTGTATTTATATCGCGCCTTTCACAACCTCATGACTTGTTAGCAAAATTAAAGCCCATGTGATTAAAGGGACAGTGGCAGCATGGATACAAAATTGGCTAAGGGGCAAAAAGTAGAGAGTAGTGGTGAACGGTTGTTTTTCAGACTGGAGGGAAATATACAGTAGTGTTCCCCAAGGGTCAGTATTAGGACTACTGCTCTTTTTGATATGTATTAATGACCTGGACTTGGGTATAGAGGGTGTAATTTCAAAGTTTACAGATGACACAAAACTCAGAAATGTAGTAAACAATGTGGAGGATAGTGACAGACTTCAGGAGGACATAGACACACCGGTGAAATGGGCAGACACGTGGCAGATGAAATTTAACGTGAAGTGATATATTTTGGTAGGAAGAATGAGGAGAGGCAATATAAACTAAATGGTACAATTTTAAAGCGAGGGCAGAAACAAAGAGACCTGGGGTTATATGTACACAAATCTTTGAATGTGGCAGGACAAGTTGAGAAGGCTGTTAAAAAAGCTTATGGGATCCTTGGCTTTATTAATAAAGGCATAGAATACAAAAGCAAGCAGGTTTGCTAAACCTTTATAAAACACTGATTAGGCCTCAGCTGGAGTATTGTGTTCAATTCTGGGCACCACACTTTAGGAAGGAGGCCTTAGAGAGGATGCAGAAGAGATTTACTAGACTGGTACCAAGGATGAGGGACTTCAGTTACGTGGAGAGACTGGAGAAGCTGGGATTGTTTGCCTTAGAGCAGAGAAGGTTAAGAGATTTGATAGAGGTGTCGAAAATCACGCATCGTTTTGATAGAATAAGTAAGGAGAAATTGTTTCCAGTGGCAGAAAGCAGAGGACAAAGATTTAAGGTGATCGGCAAAAGAGCCAGAGGCAACATGAGGAAACATTTTTTTACGCAGTGCATTGTAATGATCTGGCCTGAAAGGGTGGTGGAAACAGATTCAATAGTAACTTTCAAAAGGGAATTGGATAAAAACTTGAAGGAAGAAAGATTACAGGGAAAGAACAGTGGAATCGGGCCAATTGGATAGATCCTTCAAAGAGCCAGCACAGGTATAATGGGCCTAATGGATTCCTTCTGTGCTGCACCTTACTGCTACATTGATAGGAAGTCCCAAAGCACTTAAAGCCAATGATGTACTTTTGAAGTGTAGTCACTGTTGTAATGTAGGAAAACTTGGCAACCAATTTGCCCACAGCAAGGTCCCACAAACAGCAATGTGATAATGAACAGATATTCTGTTTTAGTAATGTTGGTTGAGGGACAAATATTGACCAGGGCAACTCCCCTGCTCTTCTTTGAAACAGTGGCATGGATCTCATGCATCCACCAGATGGGGCTTCGGTTTAACATCTCAACCTAATGCGTCACCTCCGACAGTGCAGCACTCCCTCAGTAATGTATTGGAGTGTCGGCCCGAGCTTTTGTGCTCAAGTCTCCAGAGTGGGACTTGAACCCACACCCTTCATGATTCAGTGGTGGGAGGGCTACCACTGAGCCACAGCAGGCCCCTTTCTCTTTCCCTACGAATGCTGGGATACCTCTGGCTCATAATGACATTCTCTTGCTCTCTTTAGCTGGAGATAAAGCAAAATAAGAGGGAACAGCACTGGATCCCGGTTCAGTTAATATTCCAAAGCCAGTAAGACCATGAATGGGAGCTGGATGCATGAGGCGTAACAGGTTTGTGGAGGGACACGGGTAATGGGGAAGCAGAATGCAAATGTTCCATCCACATCCCATCTCAGCGGCACTATGAATACTTTACAATAAAATAAAAGAACTGTTGAAATTTGGCAGCCTTACACGAAGTTAGTATTCTACTGGCGGGTCCTTAAATCATTAGTAACTTCCGCAATCACTGTCTAGTGCAATGGTGCAAAGCCTTGTGTGTGAACCATTAACTTAACATAAGAACATAAAAAATAGGAGCAGGAGTAGGCCATCCTGTCCCTCGAGCCTGCTCCGCTATTCAACAAGATCATGGCTGCTCTTCTACCTCAACGCCATTTTCCTGCACTATCCCCATATCCCTTGATGCCTTTAATATCTAGAAATCTATCGATCTCTGCTTTGAATGTACTCAATGACTGAGCCTCCACAGCCCTCTGGGGTAGAGAATTCCAAAGATTCACCATCCTCTGAGTGAAGAAATGTCTCCTCATCTTAGTCCTAAATGGCCTACCCCTTATTCTGAGACTGTAACCCCTGGTTCTAAACTCCCCAGCCAGGGAAACACCCTCCTTGCATCTACCCTGTCGAGCCCTGTAAGAATTTTGTATGTTTCAATAAGATCACCTCTCATTCTTCTAAACTCTAGTGAATACAGGCCTAGTCTACTCAATCTCTCCTCATACTTCAATCCCGTCATCCCAGGAATCAGTCTGATGAACCTTCGTTGCACTCCCTCTATGGCAAGTATATCCTTTCTTAGGTAAGGAGACCAAAATTGTACACAATACTCCAGGTGCGGCCTCACCAAGGCCCTATATAATTGCAGTAAGACATCTTTACTCCTGTACTCAAATCCTCTTGCAATAAAGGCCAACATACCATTTGCCTTCCTAATTGCTTGCTGCATCTGCATATTAGCTTTCAGTGACTCATGTACAAGGACACCCAGGTCCCTTTGAACATCAACATTTCCCAATCTCTCACCATTTAGAAGATACTCTGCATTTCTGTTTTTCCTACCAAAGTGAATAACTTCACGTTTTTCCACATTATCTTCCATCTGCCATGTTCTTGCCCACTCACTTAGCCTGACTATATCCCCTTGAAGCCTCTTTGCATCCTCCCCACAACTCACATTCCCATCTAGTTTTATGTCATCAGCAAACTTGGAAATATTACATTTGGTCCCCTCATCCAAATCATTGATATAGATGGTGAATAGCTGGGGCCCAAGCACTGATCCCTGCAGTACCCCACTAGTCACAGCCTGCCGACCTGAAAAAAACCCGTTTATTCCTACTCTCAGTTTTCTGTCTGTTAACCAATTCTCAATCCATGCCAGTATATTAACCCCAATTCCATGTGCTCTAACTTTGTTCACCAACCTCCTGTGTGGGACCTTATCGAAAGCTTTCTGAAAATCCAAATACACCACATCCACTGGTTCCCCCTTATCTATTCTACTACTTACATCTTCAAAGAACCCCAATAGGTTTGTCAAACGTGATTTCCCTTTCATAAATCCATGTTGACTCTGCCAAATCCTATTATTATTTTCTAAGTGTCCTGTTGCCACATCCTTTATATTAGATTCTAACATTTTCCCTACTACTGATGTCAAGCTACCAGGTCTGTCGTTCCCTGTTTTCTCTTTCCCTCCTTTCTTAAATAGTGGGGTTACATTTGTTACCCCCCAATCTGCAGGAACTGTTCCAGAATCTATAGAATTTTGGAAGATGACAACCAATGCATCCACTATTTCTATAGCCACCTCTTTCAAAACCCTGGGGTGTAGATCATCGGGTCCTTGGGATTTATTGACTTTCAGTCCCATTAATTTCTCTAGTACTATTTTTTTACGAACACTAATTTCTTTCAGTTCCTCATTCTTGCCGGACCCTTGGTTCTCTAGTATTTCTGGGAGGCTTTTTGTGTTTTCTTCCGTGAAGACAGACACAAAGGCCCCGATATTAGCAGGGAGGCGGGATGGCAGCAGGGGTGGGGGGCAATTGGGTGCGTGGTAAACCCACATGAACCAAACTTACCGTTTCCGACGCGATCGCACGTTGATTGCTGATGATTAACGTCCTCTCCGGGTTTCGCGCCCGGCAGCCAGCCTGATTGACAGCTGGCTACCGTCAGGAGCTGCAACGCGATGGGGTGGGGGGGGAAGAAAGATAGAGCGAGACGTCATCCGGAGCTGGAACGGAAGACCAGGAGGGGGGAAGAACGGAAGATCCGGCGCTGGACTGGAAGATCGGGGGGGGGCGGGAGGGGAAGTTCGGGGTGAGGGGAAGATCGGGGGGACATTGGAGAAAGATCGGGGGGACATCGGGAGGGTGAAGAGGGGGACATCGGGGCGGACATCTGGAGGGTGAAGTGGGGGACATTGGAGGGATATCGGGAGGGTGAAGAGGGGGACATCGGAGCAGGAGACATTGGACATCAGAGCAGGTTTCAAAGGTAGGTGCATTTAGTGTTTTCACTTCCTTGCATGGTTTTTTAATTTAATTTATGCTGTTTTATTTTCCCTGATCTGGCCCTTTACACCTCGTTTCACCAGGCGTGAATCAGAAGCGGTGGACAAGCCGCCCAGGTAAATTAAAATTCTTTCTAACTACTTAAACTGTCACAGGTAAAGTGCCTTAAGTACCTCAATGAGGTACATTTGGTTCTTTAACTGTCATCCTGCCGGCTTTAATTGCCGGCGGGACTTCCATTTTCGGGCCGTCCGCGCACACACTGGTGGGTCCCTGGGAAACTCGGAAGTCGGCGGATTGGAGCCGGCTTCCGAACCCGAACGGGATTTCCACGATTTTGGAAGCCCCCTCCCCCCGCTCCCAAAATTGCCTCCTAAAATCACCCCCAAAGCATTTGTTTAATTTCTCTGCTATTTCCTTATTCCCCATTATAAATTCTCCCGTCTCTGTCTGTAAGGGACCCACATTTGCCTTCACTGGTGTTTTCCTTTTTACATACCTGTAGAAGCTTTTACAATCCGTTTTTATGTTTCTCGCTAGTTTACTCTCATATTCTATTTTCCCTTTCTTTATCAATTTATTGGTCCTCCTTTGCTGAATTCTAAAATGCTCCCAATCCTCAGTCTTACTGCTTTTTCTGGCAACTTTATATGCCTCTTCCTTTGATTTAATATTATCTTTAATTTCTCTTGTTAGCCACAGTTGAACCACTAGACCTGTTGGGTTTTTGTGCCTTAAAGGAATATATATTTGTTGCATATTATGTATTAATTCTTTAAATGCTAGCCTTTGCCTGTCTACCGTCATACCTTTTAATGTAATTCCCCAATCAACCACAGCCAACTTGCGCCTCATACCTTCGTAGTTTCCTTTGTTTAGATTTAAGACCCGAGTTTCAGATTGAACTACTTCACTTTCAAACTTAATGAAGAATTGTATCATATTATGGTCACTCTTCCCTAAGGACTCCTTTACAACAAGATTATTAATTAACCCTTTCTCTTTGCACAATACTAGATCTAAAATAGCCTGTTCCCTAGTTGGTTCCTCAACATACTGATCTAGAAAACCATCTCATTTACATTCCAGGAATTCATCCTCCACAGTATTAGTGCTAATTTGGTTTGCCCAATCTATATGTAGATTAAAGTCCCCCGTGATTTCTGTATTACTTGTTACAAGCACTTCTAATTTCTTCCTTTATACCGTGCCCCACGTTACCACTACTGTTTGGTGGCCTATAAACAACTCCCACCAATGTTTTCTGCCCCTTGCTGTTTCTTAACTCTACCCAAACTGATTCTACATCTTGACCTTCTGAGCCAATATCCTTTCTCACTATTGTACCGATCTCATCCTTTATTAACAGAGCTATCCCACCTCCTTTTCCTTTTTGCCTGTCCTTCATAAATATCGAATATTCTTGAATATTCAGTTCCCGGCCTTGGTCACCCAGCAGCCACATCTCCGTAATGGCAATTAGATCATACCCATTTATTTCTATTTGTGCCGTCAATTCATCTACCTTGTTGCAAATGCACAAATCTGGGGAAACTAATGTGACATTGTAAACTTTGATGTTTCCGATCTGGATTTGGATATGGAGATAAGAATGTGTTACATAAGAAAATAATATAAGAAGTAGAAGCAGGAGTAGGCCACACAGCCCCTGGAGCCTGCTCCGCCATTCAATAAGATCATGGCTGCTCTTCTATCTCAACTCCACTCAATGCCAGTCAATGCACTGTCTGAACCACGACCAGCTGAGCATGTCTTAGAAGGCCTGGAGGACCCTCCACCAACGCTATTTAAAGGGACCGTGCAGGATTCACAGGTTAGTTGCTGGATTATTGCTTTTGGCTGCTGATGTATTTGTACCTGTTTTTGGAGGTCTCCTCTACTTGAATACTGGGACGGGGGGACACAGCCTAATATTTAGAACCAGGACTTGCAGAAGTGAAGTTTGGAAACGCTTCTACACGCAAAGGGTGGTAGAAATTTGGAACGCTCTTCTGCAAACGGCAGTTGATGCTAGCTCAATTGTTAATTTTAAATCTGAGATTGATTGATTTTTGTTAACCAAAGGCATTAAGGGATATGGGGCTAAGGCAGGTATATGGGGTTAGGTCACAGATCAACCATGATCTCATTGAATGGCGGAACAGGTTCGAGGGGTTAAATGCCACTGCCACTTGCTGCCTCCTGTTATGCGCCACCTTTTCCTGCAAGAAAGTGAGAAGTGTGTCGGTGAGTGTCCTGCAGGATGTCTGGGTGATGTGCCTGTCATGGTTGAATAGCTGCCAGTGTGTGTGACCTGTTGATTTGTGGGTGTGCAGCTCGCAACAGTGATAATGTGTGAGGATGAAAGGAAGCATCTGATTGGAAAAGTTGAGCAATGATTGAAAAAGTTTGTTGGTATGTGGGTGATGGGGAATGTAGTGCATGGGACAGTGGATGTGGCTAGTGGTGCAGTTGGTAGGAGATGCCACTTGACAGTTGACCTCACTCACCTCGACCACATGTGTCAAAGCCTTGAACTTCTTCTTGCACTGCATCCATGTTCGTGGTGCTATGTGCCTGGCATTGACTTTGTCCCTTACTGCCTTCCTCTGCCCCTTGAGTATATGTCTGGAGGGCCTCTTGCCCCCCCCCCCCCCCGTGGATATAGGATGTCCCTCCTTCTGTCCACCTCTTGCACAAAGGCCTCTAGTACATCAGCAGAGAACCTTGGCGCATGCTCTCTAGCAGGCCTGGTACAAACTCAGATCAGCAGATTGGTGAGGTCTGGCATGCAGATTGGAGGATGTGGGATTTATCAGTGCACAAACTTTATTCAATCTTTTAACATAACTCAAGAGTTTGTGAACATAGGGATGGGACCTGCATCTTTGTTTTACGTGTGCAATGTCTGATCTCCGTTCAGACTCCGTGAGGACCCACATCTTATCATTTGCACATAAGAGTTGCAGGCTTCCTTTAAGAGGTGCGAGCAACTCACGTGTTATCTGGGACCCCCTGCTGGTGAATATTGCGAAGCTGGTGAGAACACGGCAGCTCGGCCTGACTGCTGCAATCAGGTAAGTGAGGAGGCAGCACGAATCTCACTGATACCTGCATCGGAACCACCAGGCGTGGGTTAATCGCACACCGTGATGCCCGCGCCCAGACTCGGGGGTTAACCAATCCAACCCCCTACGACCCCCAGTTCCAGACTCTCCAGCCAGGGGAACAGCCTCTCAGCATCTACCCTGTCAAGCCCTCTAAGAATTTTATACATTTCAATGAGGTCACCTCTCATTCTTCTATACTCCAGAGAATATAGGCCTATTCTACTCAATCTCTCCTCATAGGACAACCCTCTCAGCCCACAAATCAATCCAGTGAGCCTTTGTTGCACCCTCTCAAAGGCAAGTAGATCCTTCCTTAGGTAAGGAGACCAAAACTGTACACAGTAGTCCAGGTGTGATCTCACCAGAGCCCTATATAATTGCAGCAAGATCTCCTTACTCTTATTCTCCAATCCCCTTGCAATAAAGGCTAACATACCATTTGCCTTCCTAATTGCTTGCTGCACCTACATGTTACCTTTCTGTGATTCATGTACGAGGACACACAAATCCCCCTGAATATCAACATTTCTTAGTCTCTCACATTTTAAAAAGTGCTCTGCTTTTCTATTCTTCCTACCAAAGTTGATAATTTCACATTTCCCCACATTATACTCCATCTGCCACCTTCTCGCCCACTCATTTAACCTGTCTATATCCCTTTGCACCTTCTTTGCGTCCACCTCACAGCTTACTTCCCCACCTAGCTTTGTATCATCAGCAAACTTAGATACATTACACTCGGTCCCTTCATCTAAGTCATTGATATATATTGTAAATAGCTGAGGCCCAAGCACTGATCCTTGCAGCACCTCACTACTTACAACATGCAACGTGAAAATGACCCGTTTATTCCTACTCTCTGTTTTCCATCCGGTAACCAATCCTCAATCCTCGCTAATATATTACCCCCAACCCCATGAGCCCTAATCTTGTGTAACAAACACTTGTGTGGCACCTTATCGAATGCCTTTTGAAAATCCAAATATACTACATCCACTGGTTCCCCCTTATTTAGTTTTTGGATTAGGGAATCAAGGGATATGAGGATAGGGCAGGAAAGTGGAGATGAGGTAGAAGATCAGCCATGATCTTATTGAATGGTGGAGCAGGCTCGAGGAGCCGTCTGGCCTACTCCTGCTCCTATTTTTTATGTTTACCCTGCTAGTTACACCGTCAAAAACTCTAATAGATTTGTCAAACATGATTTTCCTTTCATAAAACCGTGCTGACTCTGCCTAATCATATTATGATTTTCTAAGTGCACTGTTACTACATCCCTAATAATAAATTCTGGCATTTTCTAATACTGGTGCCAGGCTAACTGGCCTATAGTTCCCTGTTTTCTCTCTCCCTCCTTTCTTGAATAGTGGGGTTACATTTGCTACCTTCCAATCCACAGGGACCATTCTGGAATCTAGGGAATTCTTGAATATCAAAACCAATGCATCCACTATCCCTGCAGCCACCTCTTCTAAAACCCTAAAAGGTAAGCCATCAGGTCCAGGGGATTTGTCAGCTTTTAGTCCCATTAATTTCTCCAGTATTTTTCCTTTACTAATATTAATTACTTTAAGTTCCCCACTCTCATTTGACCCTTGGTTCCCCACTATTTCCAGTATGTTTTTTGTGTCTTCTACTATGACGACATATACAAAATATTTATTTAACATCTCTGCTATTTTCTTATTCCCCATTATTATTTCTCCTGAATGAATAAAGAATGATGGTTGACTTAGAAGAAGCTTTGTCGTATGATATTAAAAATGAGACTTGTATTTATATTTGCAACTAATGAGGTAATGTAGGAGAACGCAGCAGCCAAATTGGACACAGCAATGTCCCATAAACAGCAATGAGATAATGACCAGATAATTTGTTTTAGTGAGGGATAAATATTGACCAGGAGAATGCTCCTGTTCTTCTTTGAAACCGTGGATCTTTTACATCCACCAGGCAGGGCTTCGGTTTAACATGTCATCCCAAAGACAGTGCATCTGACAGTGCAGCACTCCCTCAGTACTGCATTGGAGTGTCAGCCTAGCTTTTGTGCTCAAATCTTCAGAGATGGGACTTGAACCCACACCCTTCATGATTCAGTGGTGGGAGGGCTACCACTGAGCCACAGCAGGCCCCTTTCTCTTTCTCTACGAATGCTGGGATACCTCTGGCTCATAATGACATTCTCTTGCTCTCTTTGGCTGGAGAGAAAGCAAAATAAGAGGGAACAGCACTGGATCCTGGTTCAGTTAATATTCCAAAGCCAGGAAGACCATAAATGGGAGCTGGAGGCACGGGGTGTAACAAGCTTGCGGAGGGACACGGGTAATGGGGAGGCACAATGCAAATGTTCCATCCACGTCCCATCTCAGCTGCATTATGAGTACTTTACAATAAAATAAAAGAACTGGTGAGAGTTGGCAGCCTTACACAAAATTAATATTCTACTAGCGGAGCCCTAAAATCATTAGTAACTTCCGCAATCACTGTCTAGTGCAATGGTGCAAAGCTCGTTTGTGAAACATTAACTTTGCATAAATCTGGGGAAACTACTGTGACGTTGTAATCTTTGATGCTTCCGATCTGGAATTGGAAATGGAGATAAGAATATGTTGAATGAATGAAGCATGATGCTTATCTTTGAAGAAGCTTTGTTGTATGACATTAAAAAAAAGACTTCCATTTATATAGCGCCAAAGCGCTTTGCAGCCAATGAAGTGCTTTTGAAGTGTAATCACTGTTGTAATGTAGGAAACACAGCAGCCAATTTGCGCACAGCAAGATCCCACAAAGAGCAATCTGATAATGATCAGATAATCTGCATTTTTTTTTAGTGATGTAGGTTGAGGGATAAATATTCTGTGTATAAACATCCATCAGCTGCAATTTCTAATGCTAAATCATGTTAATTGGTGCTGGCAATAATCAGAATATATTTTTGGAATGCAAAGATTCAACTTCTGACTTACAAATAGGTAGAAGAAGTGGTGCTTGTATCAGGGACAGGTCTTCAGATAATATTGTGCATACGAAGAATGCAAAGCTGAATTGCTCCAATTCCGAAATACAAAGTTCAAGCTGTCGAGACTCAGACACCACTCGACTACAGATTGGATGGCTTATGACTACCCGACCACCGGGGATCTAACTAACAATGTACTGAAAAACACACAGAGTCTAGCCGCAGACAGCAGGCAACGTGAATGATGGAGGAGAGATGCAGGGCAATGACCACACATGCACAAAAGAGCATTTGTCCATCTGCTCTGCTATTTTTTTTCATAAAGGGGCACATATATCTCAATCTGTAGGGTATGAATGGAGCCAAATCTTGGATGCTCATGAATTAGTCCCAAATTACACAACTTGGAATGTTACAATCTACGCTGGATTCAGTCTGGCTCCCTTGCCTCTAGCATTGATGCATCTGTAACAATTGTAGGCTAGATTCTATGCCAAAATACCTTGTTACATTCTATATTCTGCATCATACTTTGACATGGAATGTATGGAGCTCTGTTAGACTACACCTATAGTACTGTGCCTCCAGAGCACGAGGGAAGATACTAAAATCCTAGGGGCCAATGTAAAAAAGAGTCACAAAGACTGAGTTATGAGGAAACACTAGAGAAACTTGGAGAGGCTCTGTGGCCTTTAAGGGTCTGTAATGGAACATAGGAACATAGGAACAGGAGTAGGCCATTCAGCCCCTCGTGCCTGCTCCGCCATTTGATAAGATCATGGCTGATCTGTGATCTAACTCCATATACCTGCCTTTGGCCCATTTCCCTTAATACCTTTGGTTGCCAAAAAGCTATCTATCTCAGATTTAAATTTAGCAATTGAGCTAGTATCAATTGCCGTTTGCGGAAGAGAGTTCCAAACTTCTACAACCCTTTGTGTGTAGAAATGTTTTCTACTCTCGCTCCTGAAAGTCCTGGCTCTAATTTTTAGACTGTGCCCCCTACTCCTAGAATCCCCAACCAGCGGAAATAGTTTCTCTCTATCCACCCTATCTGTTCCCTTTAATATCTTATAAACTTCGATCAGATCACCCCTTAACCTTCGAAACTCTAGAGAATACAACTCCAATTTGTGTAATCTCTCCTCGTAACTTAACCCTTGAAGTCCGGGTATCATTCTAGTAAACCTACGCTGCACTCCCTCCAAGGCCAATATGTCCTTCCGAAGATGCGGTGCCCAGAACTGCTCACAGTACTCCAGGTGCGGTCTAACCTTATAGCTGCAGCATAACTTCTGCCCCCTTGTACTCTAGTCCTCTAGATATAAAGGCCAGCATTCCATTAGCCTTCTTGATTATTTTCTGCACCTGAACCTAGTAGAGGTATATAAAATAGTATAAAGTATAGAAAATAGAACACCTGGAGCACTACTTTTGGGCAAACTAAGGCAATGGGGCAATCTTTCTTGTCTTTTTCCATTTTATTTAATGTTAGTGCAAGGGTTGATGGTGAACAGGACTTGGTGCGAGTCAAGATACGGGCAACAGAGTTTTGGATGAGCTCAAGTTTATGGAGGGTGGAAGATGGAAGACCAGCCAGGAGAGCGTTGGAATAATCGAGTGTGGAGGTGATATACGCATGAGGGTTTCAGCAGTTGATAGGCTGAGGCAGGGGCGGAAATGGGCTTGGGATGTTTCACTACTTTAAATGTGCTATATAATGTAAGTTGTTTTTGCCATCAAATCTATGATAGCCAGTGCTAGTTTGAACTTCTCTTGGCCGTTCATCTTGGTATCTCAATTAACAAGCATCCCTAGAACAGCAAGTCAGAGGCCCAATTCACTGCCGAGTACAAAAAGCTGATTTTAAAGTGTCCAATTTCCACATCATTGTTTAGCAAAGTCTGCGTAGAGCAAATGATGGCAGAGAATATAAATATCTGCTGTTTTCATCTTTGCTGTTGCCAACTTCATGACAGCAGATGGCTGTGCTTAGATTGTGGATAGACAGGTATCCCTCAGGAATTATGTGCATTGCATGACTTTTATTGATTGTTCTAACATTTGAAAATGTGTTTAACACATTTTTTTATATAATGCAATTTGCGGGATAAGGTTTGACATGTTATCGAGCGGTTTTAATGCAATTCTAAATGCGTGCAAACAGAAAATTACATCAAATTTACAGCACAGGAACGGGCCATTCGGCCCAGTTGGTTTATGCCGGTGTTCATGCTGCACACGAGCCTCCTCCCTTCCTACTTCATCTAACCCGATCAAAGTGGGCCTGGCCAAGAAGCTCCAGATTCCTTCAACTTCCAGAACATTCTGGCACTTCTTTTCTTTGTTGCTTGTGTGTGAGTTTTGTGCGCTGAGGCATATTAGTAAAATGGAACATTTACCCATTTCAGGCACCCAGTGTCAGCATCAATCTCGCCCAGGTCTCGTATATCACAGTTAGGTGACCCAAGGCACCTCAGACAGACAACTTCTGCTGAGCTGTTTCTCTGTTCTTCAAGCAAGTCATCACATAGCCAGTTTCAGGATAATTACACCCAGCAACCTGAAGGTTTCCATCTCATTATAGAATCATAGCAGGAAACGATTCAGCCCGTTGTGCTGTGCCAGTGATAGCTCTTTGAAAGATATCAGCTGTGGCTCAGTGGTAGCACTCTCGCCTCTGATTCGGAAGGTTGTCCCACTCCAGAGACTTGAGCGCAAAAATCTAGGCTGACACTCCAGTGCAGTACTGAGGGAGTGCTGTACTGACAGATGTGCCGTCTTTCAGATGAGACGTTGAACTGAGGCTCCGTCTGGTGGACATCAAAGATCCCATGGCACTATTTCAAAGAAGAGCAAGGGAGTTCTCCCTGGTGTTCTGGCCAATATTTATCCCTCTGCCAACATCACTAATTGGTCATTATCATGTTGCTGTTTGTGGGACCTTGCTGTGCGCAAATTGGCTGCCTCATTTCCTACATTACAACAGTGACTACACTTCAAAAGTGTTTCATTGGCTGTAAAGTGCTTTGGGACATCCTGAGGTCATGAAAGGTTCTGTATAAATGCAAGTCTTTCTTTCAACTTGACCCATCAATGTTATTTCCCTGCAAACTTTTATATTCCTCCTCTTGAGACACTTTAATCCAATTCCCTTTCAAATGATCATAGAATCATAGAATCATAGACATTTATGACACCGAAGGAGGCCATTTGGCCCATTGTGTGTGTTCTGGCCGAAAAAGAGCTATCCAGCCTAATCCCATTTTCCAGCTCTTGGCCCATAGCCCTGTAATTACGACACTTCAAGTGCACATCCAAGTACTTTTTAAATGCGATGAGGGTTTCTGCCTCTACCACCCTTTCAGGCAGTGAGTTCCAGACCCCCACCACCCTCTGGGTGAAAATATTTCTCTTCAACTCCCATCTAATTCTTCTACCAATTACTTTAAATCTATGCCCCCTGGTTATTGACCTCTCTGCTAAAGGAAATAGGTCCTTCCTGTCCACTCTATCTGGGCCCCTCATAATTTTATACACCTCAATTAAATTTCCCCTCAGCCTCCTCTGTTCCAAAAACCAACACTAGCCTATCCAATCTTTCCTCATAGCTAAAATTCTCCAGTCCTGGCAACATCCTCGTAAATCTCCTCTGTGCCCTCTCCAGTGCAATCTCATCTTTCCTGTAATGTGGTGACCAGAACAGTACGCAGTACTCAAGCTGTGGCCTAACTAATATTTTATACGGTTCTAGCATAAACTCCCTGCACTTATATTCTATGCCTCGGCTAATAAAGGAAAGTATCCCGCATGCCTTTTTAACCACCTTATCTACCTGTCCTGCTACATTTAGGGATCTGTGGACATGCACTCCAAGGTCCCTCTCTTCCTCTACACCTCTCATAATACAACCATTTATTGTGTACTCCCTTGCTTTGTTTGCCCTCCCCAAATGCATTACCTCACACTTCTCCGGATTGAATTCCCATTTGCCACTTTTTTGTCCACCTGGCCATTCCAGTGATATGCACATGTCACTCTGCTTTTTAAGAAAGGAGAGAAAGGGAAACCAGGGAATTATAGACCAGTTAGCCTAATATCTGTTGTGGGGAAAATGCTGGAGTCTATAATTAAGGATAGGGTGACTGAACACCTCGAGAATTTTCAGTTAATCAGAGAGAGCCAGCATGGATTTATGAAAGGTAGGTCGTGCCTGACAAACCTGATTGAATTTTTTGAAGAGGTGACTAAAGTAGTGTACAGGGGAATGTCAATGGATGTTATTTATATGGACTTCCAGAAGACATTTGATAAGGTCCCACATAAGAGACTGTTCGTTAAGATAGAAGCCCATGGAATCGAGGGAAAAGTACGGACTTGGTTAGGAAGTTGGCTGAGCGAAAGGTGACAGAGAGTAGGGATAATGGGAAGGTACTCACATTGGCAGGATGTGACTAGTGGAGTCCCGCAGGGATCTGTCTTGGGGCCTCAATTATTCACAATATTTATTAACGACTTAGATGAAGGCATAGAAAGTCTCATATCTAAGTTTGCCGATGACACAAAGATTGGTGGCATTGTAAGCAGTGTAGATGAAACCAGTAATACAAAGCAAATTTGATAGATTAAGTGAATGGGCAAAACTGTGGCAAATAGAATTCAATGTGGACATATGTGAGATCATCCACTTTGGATCAAAAAAGGATAGAACAGGGTACTTTCTAAATGGTAAAAATTTAAAAACAGTGGATGTCCAAAGGGACTTAGGGGTTCAGGTACATAGATCATTGAAGTGTCATGAACAGGTGCAGAAAATAATCAATAAGGCTAATGGAATGCTGGCCTTTATATCTAGAGGACTGGAGTACAAGGGGGCAGAAGTTATGCTGCAGCTATACAAAACCCTGGTTAGACCGCACCTGGAGTACTGTGAGCAGTTCTGGGCACCGCACCTTCGGAAGGACATATTGGCCTTGGAGGGAGTGCAGCGTAGGTTTACTAGAATGATACCCGGACTTCAAGGGTTAAGTTACGAGGAGAGATTACATAAATTGAGGTTGTATTGTCTGGAGTTTCAAAGGTTAAGGTGTGATCTGATCGAAGTTTATAAGATATTAAGGGGAACGGATAGGATGGATAGACAGAAACTATTTCCGCTGGTTGGGGATTCTAGGAGTCGGGGGCACAGTCTAAAAATTAGAGCCAGGACTTTCAGGAGCGAGAGTAGAAAACATTTCTACACACAAAGGGTTGTAGAAGTTTGGAACTCTCTTCCGCAAATGGCAATTGATACTAGCTCAATTGCTAAATTTAAATCTGAGATAGATAGCTTTTTGGCAATCAAAGGTATTAAGGGATGTGGGACAAAAGGGGGTATATGGAGTTAGATCACAGATCAGCCATGATCTTATCAAATGGCGGAGCAGGCACGAGAGGCTGAATGGCCTACTCCTGTTCCTATGTTCTTATGATATCTTCCTGCAGTCTATAGCTTTCCTCTTCACTATCAACCACATGGCCAATTTTTGTATCATCTGCAAACTTGTTAATCATGCCTCCTACATTTAAGTCTAAATCATTGATATATGCCACAAAAAGCAAGGGACCGAGTACTGAGCCCTGCGGAACCCCACTGGAAACAGCCTTCCAGTCACAAAAACACCCGCCGACCATTACCCTTTGCTTCCTACCACTGAGCCAATTTTGGATCCAACTTGCCACTTTCCCTTGGATCCCATTGGCTTTTACTTTTCTGACCAGTCTGCCATGTGGGACCTTGTCAAAAGCCTTGCTAAAATCCATGTAGACTACATCAAACATGTTACCCTCATCGACCGTCCTTGTTACCTCCTCAAAAAATTCAATCAAGTTAGCCAGACACGGCCTTCCCTAAATAAATCCATGATGTGGAGATGCCGGTGATGGACTGGGGTTGACAATTGTAAACAATTTTACAACACCAAGTTATAGTCCAGCAATTTTATTTTAAATTCACAAGCTTTCGGAGGCTTCCTCCTTCCTCATCTGAGGTGTTGTAAAATAAATAAATCCATGCTGACTGTCCTTGATTAATTCGTGCCTTTCTAAATGATGATTAATATTGTCCCTCAGAATTTTTTCCAATAATTTGCCCACTGCCGAGGTTAGACTGACTGGCCTGTAATTACTCGATCTATCCTTTTCTCCCTTTTTAAACAACGGTGCAACGTTAGCAGTCCTCCAGTCCTCCGGCACCACGCCTGTAGCCAGAGAGGATTGGAAAATGATGGTAAGAGCGTCCGCTATTTCCTGCCTAGCTTCTCTTAACAGCCTGGGATACATTTCATCCGGGCCTGGCAATTTATCGACTTTCAAAGATGCTAAACCCCTTAATATTTCCTCTCTCATTACGTTTATCCCATCCAATATTTCACACTCCTCCTCCTTAACTACAATGTCTGCATCGTCCTCCTTTTTTTTGAAGACAGACGCAAAGTATTCATTAAGAACCATACCCACGTCTTCCACCTCCACACACAGGTTGCCTTTTTGGTCTCCAATAGGCCCTACTTTTTCCTTAGTTATCCTCTTGCTCTTTATGTATTGATAATTGATATTGGGTTTTCCTTAATTTTTTTCATGCCCTCTCTTTGATTTCCTAATTTCCTTTTTAATTTCACCCCTGCGCTTTCTATACTCCTCTAGGCTTTCTGCAGTATTGAGCTCTCGGTATCTGATTAAGCTTCCCTTTTTTTGCCTTATCCTACCCTGTATGCTCCTTGACATCCAGAGGGCTCTAGATTTGGGAGTGCCACCCTTTTTCTTTGTGGGAACATACTTGCTCTGAACCCTCACTATCTCTCCCTTGAGTGCCTCCCACTGCTTTGACACTGATTTACTTTCAAGTAGCTGTTTCCAATCCACTTTTGCTAAATCACATCTCAGCTTAGTAAAACTGGCCTTTCCCCAATTGAGAACTTTTACTCCAGGTCTATCTTTATCCTTTACCATAATTACGCTAAATCCAACTGAATTATAATGATCACTACCACCAAAATGCTCTCCCACTGATACCCCTTCCAACTGCCCAGCTTCATTCCCTAAAACTAAGCCCAGAACTGCCCCCTCTCTTTTTTGGTTTGCTACGTACTGGCTAAAAATGTTCTCCTGAATGCATTTTGAGAATTCTGCCCTCTGCACCTTTTACACTGATTCTATCCCTGCTAATATTAAGGTAGTTGAAATCCCCTACTATTACTGCCCTATTGTTTTTGCACTTCTCAGAAATTTGCCGATTGCCTGTTGTAGTTTCTGCTTCAACGTGCACTCAAATTACATGATTTGAACCCATCTCCCAAACTTTAACCCACTGCATCACCCATTTCTCTGACGCATCATTCATTTGTCTCAGTTGGACATCCCTACAAACATAGAATGAGAAAAGACCATTTAGCTCAAGCACCCATTTAATCTCCTCAAAAGTTCTGTATAAATATGTCCGGATTCTCAAATTTACTCAAGAAAAACTCCAGATCATTCATCCATCCTTATATCTCTACTATTTAGCCCTCCGCAGATTACATCACCACCTCACCCAGCATCAGAGGATCATTATATCACATGGAATTTTTGATCATCTCAGCCTGTACCTATCTCTTATAACCTTCATTCTCATTCCCGACCAGATATGTATGCAGCTTGCTTTGGAAGAAGTTGATCGACTCACTCTTAACTGTTTGAGTTTGCCAATACCCATCTGGGCTGCTCCAAGAAACACCAGTCAGAAAGCAAGATATCCCATTTCATGGGGGATAAAGTGTCTTTTTTTCTTTGTTTTAATTGTGGTTTCTAAGCCGGCTGATCATCAAGTCATTTAGAAACTGTCAGTCTACATAATACCATTCATCCAACTGGGAATAATGTGGCGAGGCTGCAAAATGAACAGAAAAGTAGAGTTAAGGAACAACATTTATTCTGATGCCACCACAGTACAAAGACCATTTCACTGATACAAATGGAGTTTCATCGCACATGCTAGAACAACTGAATTGTATGCTTCTGTGACAGGAGCATTTTTTTTAATCGTTCATGAGATGTGGTCGTCGCTGGCAAGGCCAGGATTTATTGCCCATCCCTAATTGCCCTTGAGAAGGTGGTGGTGAACCGTCTTCTTGAACCGCTGCAGTCCATGTGGTGAAGGTTCTCCCACAGTGCTGTTAGGAAGGGAGTTCCAGGATTTTGACCCAGCGACAATGAAGGAACGGCAATATATTTCCAAGTCAGGATGGCGTGTGACTTGGAGTGGAACATGCAGGTGGTGTTGTTCCCATGTGCCTGCTGCCCTTGTCCTTCTAGGTGGTAGAGGTCACGGGTTTGGGAGGTGCTGTCGAAGAAGCCTTGGCGAGTTGCTGCAGTGCATCCTGTAGATGGTACACACTGCAGCCACGGTGCGCCGGTGGTGAAGGGAGTGAATGTTTAGGGTGCTGGATGTGGAGCCAATCAAGCGGGATGCTTTGTCCTGGATGGTGTCGAGCTTCTTGAGTGTTGTTGGAGCTGCACTCATCCAGGCAAGTGAACAGTATTCCATCACACTCCTGACTTGTGTCTTGTAGATGGTGGAAAGGCTTTGGGGAGTCAGGAGGTGAGTCACTCGCCACAGAATACCCAGCCTCTGACCTGCTCTTGTAGCCACAGTCTTTATGTGGCTGGTCCAGTTAAGTTTCTGGTCAATGGTGATCTCCCAGGATGTTGATGGTGGGGGATTCGGCGATGGTAATGCCATTGAATGTCAAGGGGAGGTGTTTCGACTCTCTCTGTTTGGAGATGATCATTGCTTGGCACTTGTCTGGCGTGAATGTTACTTGCCACTTATCAGCCCAAGCCTTGATGTTGTCCAGGTCTTGCTGCATGCGGGCACGGACTGTTTCATTATCTGAGGGGTTGTGAATGGAACTGAACACTGTGCAATCATCAGCGAACATCCCCCTTTCTGACCTTATGGTGGAGGGAAGGACATTGATGAAGCAGCTGAAGATGGTTGGGCCTAGAACACTGCCCTGAGGAACTTTTTGATCCCTCGAACATCAACACAGGGTACAGGGGATGGTCTGGCCTGTAAAATGGCGCATGGGTCACCTTAGCGCTGGTGTCCTCGACTTGCTGCTCCAATGCTTGGGCAAAGTAAGTTTTTAACTTTGATGTAAATAGTATCAGCTATTATGTTTTTGCATTTCATGATGTCTCCCATAAAATCCAGTCAAATATATATAAAAATATTGGGGGCAATGACAATCAATTCAAGTTGTGGAGAAGCTGACAAAAATTAAATTTGGAAGGGAACTGACAAAAATTAAAGTTGGCAGAAAGTGCAAATAAAGTAAAGTTGGAAGGAATGGACAATAAATTAAAGTTGAGCGGGAACTGACAATAAATTAAAGTTGGAGGGAAATGAAAATAAATTAAAATTGGAGGGAACTGACATTCCCTCAACATTCAAAGGAACTGACTATCAATTAAAGTTGGGGAAACTGAATCAATTAAAGTTGAAGGGAACTGACAGCAAATTAAATTTGGAGGGAACTGACAATCAATGAAGATTGGGGGGGAACTGACAATAAATTAGATTTGGAGGGAAACTGAATCAATTAAAGTTGGAGGGAACTGACAATCGAATAAAGTTGGGGGGGGGGGGGGATTGACAATAAAATAAAATTGGTGGGAAACTGAATAAATTAAAATTGGAGGGAACTGACAATAAATTAAATTTGTAGGGAACTGACAGTCAATGAAGGGTGGGGGGAACTGACAATACATTAAAGTTGGGGGTACTGGAGGGAACTAACAATCAATTAAATTTGTGGAGAAACTGTCCATCAATTATAGTTGGACGGAACTGACAATCAATTACTGTTGGAGAAAACTAAATCAAATAAAGTTGGAGGGAACTGGCAATTATTTTATGTTGGAGTGAACTAACAATAAACTAAAGTTGGCAGGTGATGCTAATAAATTAAATTTGCAGAGAACCCACAATCAATTAAATTTGGAGGAAACTAACAATCAATTAAAGTTGGAGGGAACTGGTAATCAATTATAGTTAGAGGGAAAGGGCAATAATTAAAATTGGCAGGGACTGCCAATCAATTAAACTTGGAAGGAACTGACAATAAATAGAGTCGGGGTGAAACTGACAATCATTTAAGGTTGGAGGAAACTGGCAATCAATTAAAGTTAGGGGCAACAGACAACCATTTAAATATGGATGGAACTGACAATCAATTAAAGTTGGAGGGAACTGGCAATAAGTTAAAGTTGGAGAGAAGTGACAATCAACAAAGTTGGAGTGAAACCGACAATCATTTCAATTTGGAGGAAACTGACAATCAATTAAGGTTGGCGGGAACTAAAAATCAATTGAGAGAAACTGTCCTTCAATTAAAGTTGGGGGAAACAAAACCAATTAAAGTTACAGGGAACTGACAATAAATTAAAGTTGGGATTGAACTCAAGATAACTTAAGTTGGAAGGGAACTGAATCAATTAAAGTTGGCGGGAACTGACAATTAATTCAAGTTGGCAGGAGCTGACAATCAATTAAAGTTGGAGGGAACTGACAATAAATTAAAGTTGAGGGAAACTAACAATAAATTAAAGTTGAGGGAAACGGACAATATAAAGTTGGAAGGGAACTGACATCAATTAAAGTTGGCAGGAACTGACAATTAATTTAATTTGGCAGGAACTGACAATCAATTCAAGTTGGAGGGAACTGGCAATCAAGTAATGTTGGAGGGAACTGGCAAACAATTAAAGTTGGTGGAAACTGGCAATCAATTAAAGTGATGATTAGTTAAAGTTGGGGGGGAACTAACAATTGATTAAAGTTGGAAGGAACAGCAAACAAATTAAAGTTGGTGGCAACTGCCAATCATTTAAGGTTGGTGGGAACTGACAATCAATTAAAGTTGAGGGAACTGACAATAACTTAAAGTTGGAAGGAACTGACAATGACTTAGCATTTTCCCACATTGTACTCCATCTGCCAAATTTTTGCCCATTCTCTTAACCCAACTATATCCCTTTGCAGACACTTTGGGCTCGAATTTAGCAGGCCTGCGGGTTCCCAGCGGGTGGTCCTCCGGGAGCGTGGAAAACGCGGACGGCTAATCGTGTGCGTCCCCCACGCGATCGCGGGATAATTGGACCGATTAAGCCCTGCTTCCGGGTTCTGCGCTCCCCAGCTGCGTGCCGGCCGGCTGCGCATGCGCAGTACCGTCGACGCGATGTAGGAGCTCCAGTTAAAGGGGCAGTCTCCCAAAGCCCCTCCTGCTACAAGCAAGCGGTTTGAGACGATGGCTCAGCAAAGGGGAAAGGCTGCGCCCCGTTTTTCAGATCTGGCACTGCAGCTGATGCTGGAGGGCGTGAGGAGGAGGAGGGAAACACTCTTCCCAGAAGATGGACGCAAGTTCCCTGCCGCCGCAACCAGGAAGGCATGGGCAGAGGTGGCGGCGGAGGTGAGCAGCAGGGGCAACACCCCAAGGACTTGGGAGCAGTGCCGCAAGCGCTTCAATGACCTGACTAGGTCTGGCAAGGTGAGTACACCAACGCACCCTCCCACATCCCGTCCCCACCATCACGCCAAGCAGATCACAACCCCCTCCTGCACAGCCACCACTGCGCTCCATCAGCAATCCTCACAGCCACTCATTCACCATCCTCGCCGTGCACGCAAGTACCCACCGTCCCTGACCCCACCCGAACACTACCACACACCCCAATCCCCATGCAATGGGATGGCCACGTGGCCCACGCTTCCCCCCATCCGTTCCGCGCCACGCTCAACCCAACCACACCGATGCTCGATGCGTCTCACGATGCAAGACGCACCCACTCACACATCTGTGTTTTGCCTTCACAGGAGAAGAGAAGCAAGAAAAATAGGGAAAGGGCACGCACCGGAGGTGGGCCGCCGCAAGTGGTGGAGCTCACCGACGCAGAGGTGGAGGCCCTCGACCTCGCCCGCACGCGACATTGCCTGTCGGTGGCCGATGGCGAGTGTGTCGCTGCCGAAACGGCCGGTAAGGGAAAGCTGACACTCAACACCCATGATCGCGAGTTACCATCTCATCACCTGCCATCAGGCGCACTGTCAAGTTGGTCCACATGCCTCAAAGTGCCCTCTGTTCTCTTGCAGGTCCGTCTTTGGGTGAAGCGATCGTGGAGGGCGATTTCTCAGAGGACATGGCGGTCTCTGAGGGTGCATCGTCACATCAGAGCCAACCATCCACCAGCGCAGAGACACGCACCTCGGTGGGTCCCCCTCGCCAACTAGTTGGGGTAGCACTTGGTGAGTCACCGCGCACGAGTGAGCATGAGCAGACCCTGGTGGCAGGGGCAGCCGCGGAGGGTCCGCGACGGAGGGAGCACTCATCTCCAGGCTCTGCTCAGCCGGACCCAGATGCTGAACCCAGGGGGCCACCAGTGAAAAGGAGAGTCGTCGAGGGCCACCAGCTAATTGCTGAGGTACTGGCAGAGGTGCCACGCGCATTGTCCACAATAGCGCAGGCGATGGAGGAGTCCACCTCCTGCATGTGGACATTGGTGGCGCAGGCACAGGAGGGTACCGGCGACACAGTGTCGCAGGTAGGTGCGGGACTGTCTGCGGTGGAGGACAGGCTGGCCTCCCTCGAGCGTCACGCACAGCTCCAGATCGAGTCCATGCAGGCCCTGACAACGTCTGTACGGATTCAGGGTGAGCAACATTCCGACGCCACCAACAGGCTGAGGGATACACTAGGGGTGGCCTTGCAAGGCCTCACACATGCCATCCAAACTGCCGTCCAGCAGGGTGGAAGGGGTGATGTGGGCTGAGGCCAAGAGAGGGATGATGGTGACCGGGGACATGGAAGCGGGGACGCCTCTCAAGGCGTCCCCACGTCCCACCCGTCGCCCACCTCTCAACCAGTACCCGCAATGGTGCCTCCTCTCCAGGTGGCCGAGTCTGCCCCTGCCCCGGTGCAGGAGGAGCAGTCTGTGGAGGTGCCGTCACGGGCACCGAAACCCAGGGGCCGTCCGCCAAAAGCATCTACCCGGTCAAGGCAAGAAGACGAGCAACCTGCCACTACCTCTGCTGGAGCCACAGGGGTAGCACCACGTAGGGGTTCCCGGAAAAGAATTGCAAAGGCCTTTTAATCACAAAGGGAATACACCAGGGTGTTTATTATTTTGTACTTTTTTTCTTATATAATGTCACATTCGAGATATTAAATAGTCTATTCTCACCACTCCTGCCACCTCTCGTCCATTCTTCCGCGGCTTGTGCAATAGTTGCGTTCCGTGGAGGCCATCATGACGGCGAACACCTGCTAACACCCATTGGGCACACTGCTGTGGGTGCAGGATTACTGGCAGCACTCTTCAGTGGAGGGGGCTGGTATGGCCGCTCGCATGTGCAGGTGAGGAGATGCGAGCGCCTCGCAGTGTCTGACTCTAGGAGAACCGTTGACGTATGAGTGCCTCCCTGGCCCGGCGACCATCCCGGTGAGTCGCGGCTCGGCGCATGGGTCGTCCAACATCCTCTGGCGCGTCCTCCTCCTCCGCCTCCTCCTCCTCCGCCTCCTCCTCCTCCTCCTCCTCGCCCTCGCCTTCCTCAATGTGGGTGGCGGGTGTGGATGGGGCCTCCTCCAGCGGCACCCCTCTCTGTTGGGCCATGTTGTGCAGGGCACAGCAGACAACTATGATTCGTCCCACTCTGAATGGTGTGTATTGCAGCGCTCCCCCAGAACGATCAAGGCACCTGAAGCGCATCTTGAGAAGCCCTATGGTCTGCTCAATTGTAGACCTGGTAGCAGTGTGGCTGTCATTGTACCGACGCTCCGGCTCGGTGATGGGGTTCCTCAGAGGTGTCATGAGCCACGTGTGGAGGGGATACCCCTTGTCGCCGAGGAGCCAGCCGTTGCCGGCGTTGGGTGCCTGCAGGATGGGCGGGACGGCGGACTCCCTGAGGACGAAGGCATCGTGGCAGCTGCCGGGGTATCTGGCGCACACGTGTAGGAATCTCTGGCGGTGGTCACAGATGAGCTGGGCGTTCATGGAGTGATACCCCTTCCTGTTGATGAACAGCCCTGGCTCATGCGGAGGTGCCCGTATTGCGATGTGGGTGCAGTCGATTACACCCTGCACCCGTGGGAAGCCGGCCATGGCATGGAATCCAACCGCCCTCTCCATCTGGCTGCGCTCGTCCATGGCGAAGTTGATGTAGTGGGAGGCCCTGCGGAACAACCCATCGGTGACCTGCCTTATGCACTTGTGTGCAGAGGACTGACAGACCCCGGTGATGTCCCCGGTGGCACCCTGGAAGGAACCGGATGCGAAGAAGTTGAGGGCAGTGGTGACTTTGACGGCGACAGGTAAGAAGATGCTGCTTGGTCCATCAGGGAGCAGCTCGTCGTTAAGGAGGCTGCAGATGTCGGCGACTACCTGGCGATTGACTCTGAGCCTCCGTATGCACTGCTCCTCGGAGAGGTCCATGAAGCTGAGCCTCGCTCTGTACACCCTGTGCGGAGGGTAGTGCCTCCTGCGACGCATCTCTCTCTGCGGTTGCCCTCCCTCCTGCTGTGCAGGTGGGTGTGCCGCAGCACCGTGTTGGGGGGCCCCACCTCTCCGAGGCGGACGGCGTGGACTGCGAGGCTGCTGGGGCTGGTCATCCTGTTCGTCCTCCGACGATGTCAACGCACCACCCATCTGGCAGGTGTTGGTCTGAGGGGTTGTGCAGGGTAGGTGGGTGGGTCCTCGGACTGGGGCTGCGGTTTCGTGTCGGTCTGTCCTCTGGCTTGGCGGGGGGTGGTGGAGGGCAGGGGTTGCCCTATGTGACGCGGTGGCCTCCTGCGTGGGTGAGGGCTCTCCCCCGTGGAGCGCACCTTGGCACCTGCCACAGGCTGCTGGCTGCAACACGCCTGGTTTGAAAGGTACTGTTTCCCCCAGTGTGGGAAACTGACTGCGTTGAACCTAAAATCCCACACTTCCTCTTTTGACAGCTGCTTCAGCTCATTAACTGACCACAACGAGCAAGTTAAGTACTCTCAAGTGGAACCCCGCTGGCTTTAATTGCCTGCGGGATTCCCACCAGCGGGGCTTGCGCGCGCAGCCCCGCACGTCAGCGCGGTACCTGGAAGTGGCCGGGATTTCGTCGCGATCCGGTCACGTGACCGGATATCGGGATTTTCGGGGCCAACCCGCTGGAAACCCACCGGAAACGCAATCGCAAAATCGAGCCCTTTGTGTCCTCCTCACAACTTACTTTTCCACCTATCTTTGTATCATTAGCAAATTTGGCCACAGTACACTTGCTTCCTTCATCCAAGTCATTGATATAGATTGTAAATAGTTGAGGCCACAGCAATGATCCTTGCAGCACCCCACTAGTAACAGATTGCCATCCTGAAAATGACCCCTTTATCCAAACTCTGTTTTCTGTTAGTTAGCCAATCCTCAATCCATGCTAATGGAAACTGACAATATAAATTTGTAGGGAACTGACAATCAATTAAAGTTGGATGGAACAGACAATAATATAAAGACAGAGGGAACTGACAATCAATGGAAGTTGGGGAGAAACTGTCAATCAATTAAATTGGACGGAATTGGCAATCAATTAAATTGGAGGGAACTGGCCATAATATAATGTTGGAGTGAAATAACAATCAATTACATTTGGGGAGAAACTGTTCATGAATTAAATTTGGAGGGAACTGATAATCAAATAAAGTTGGAGGAAACTAAATCAATTAAAGTTGGAGGGAACTGGCAATCATTTAAATTTGGAGCGAACTGACAATAACTTAAATTTGGGGAGAAACTGACAATCATTTGAGGTTGAAGGGAACTGACAATCAATTAAAGTTAGAGGGTACTAGCAATAATTTACAGTTGGAGGAAACTAACAATCAATTAAATTTGGGGAAAAACTGTCCATCAATTAATGTTGGAGGGAACTGACAAAAATGATAGTTGGGGGTAACTGGCAATCAATTGAGGTTGAGGGGAACTAACAATAAATTACAGTTTTGGGAAACTGACAATATAAATTTGGATGGAACTGATAATCAATTAGAATTGGGCGGGAACTGAATGAATTAAAATTCGAGGGAACTGACAATAAATAAAAGATGATGGGAAATGCCAATCAATTAAAGTTGGAGGGAAGTGACAATCAATTAAAGTTGGAGGGAACTGACAATCAATTAAAGTTGGAGGGAACTGACTATCAATTAAAGTTGGAGGGAACTGACTCTCAATTAAAGTTGGAGGGAGCTGACTCTCAATTAAAGTTGGAGGGAACTGACTCTCAATTAAAGTTGGAGGGAACTGACTCTCAATTAAAGTTGGAGGGAACTGACTCTCAATTAAAGTTGGAGGGAACTGGCAATCAATTAACGTTGGAGGGAACTGACTCTCAATTAAAGTTGGAGGGAACTGACTCTCAATTAAAGTTGGAGGGAACTGACTATCAATTAAAGTTGGAGGGAACTGGCAATCAATTAAAGTTGGAGGGAACTGACTCTCAATTAAAGTTGGAGGGAGCTGACTCTCAATTAAAGTTGGAGGGAACTGACTCTCAATTAAAGTTGGAGGGAGCTGACTCTCAATTAAAGTTGGAGGGAACTGACTCTCAATTAAAGTTGGAGGGAACTGGCAATCAATTAAAGTTGGAGGGAACCGACAATCAATTAAAGTTGGAGGGAACTGACAATCAATTAAAGTTGGAGGGAACTGACAATCAATTAAAATTGGAGGGAACTGACTCTCAATTAAAGTTGGAGGGAACTGGCAATCAATTAAAGTTGGAGGGAACTGACAATCAATTAAAGTTGGAGGGAACTGACTATCAATTAAAGTTGGAGGGAACTGACTATCAATTCAAGTTGGAGGGAACTGGCAATCAATTAAAGTTGGAGGGAACTGACTCTCAATTAAAGTTGGAGGGAACTGACAATCAATTAAAGTTGGAGGGAACTGACTCTCAATTAAAGTTGGAGGGAACTGACTCTCAATTAAAGTTGGAGGGAACTGACAATCAATTAAAGTTGGAGGGAACTGACTATTAATTAAAGTTGGAGGGAACTGACTCTCAATTAAAGTTGGAGGGAACTGACTCTCAATTAAAGTTGGAGGGAACTGACTCTCAATTAAAGTTGGAGGGAACTGACTCTCAATTAAAGTTGGAGGGAACTGACTCTCAATTAAAGTTGGAGGGAACTGACTCTCAATTAAAGTTGGAGGGAACTGACTATCAATTAAAGTTGGAGGGAACTGACTCTCAATTAAAGTTGGAGGGAACTGACAATCAATTAAAGTTGGAGGGAACTGACTATTAATTAAAGTTGGAGGGAACTGACTCTCAATTAAAGTTGGAGGGAACTGACTCTCAATTAAAGTTGGAGGGAACTGACTCTCAATTAAAGTTGGAGGGAACTGACTCTCAATTAAAGTTGGAGGGAACTGACTCTCAATTAAGGTTGGAGGGAACTGACTCTCAGTTAAAGTTGGAGGGAACTGACTCTCAATTAAAGTTGGAGGGAACTGACTCTCAATTAAGGTTGGAGGGAACTGACTATCAATTAAAGTTGGAGGGAACTGACTATCAATTAAAGTTGGAGGGAACTGACAATCAATTAAAATTGGAGGGAACTGACTCTCAATTAAAGTTGGAGGGAACTGGCAATCAATTAAAGTTGGAGGGAACTGACAATCAATTAAAGTTGGAGGGAACTGACTATCAATTAAAGTTGGAGGGAACTGGCAATCAATTAAAGTTGGAAGGAACTGACTCTCAATTAAAGTTGGAGGGAACTGACAATCAATTAAAGTTGGAGGGAACTGACTCTCAATTAAAGTTGGAGGGAACTGACTCTCAGTTAAAGTTGGAGGGAACTGGCAATCAATTAAAGTTGGAGGGAACTGCCTCTCAAGTAAAGTTGGAGGGAACTGACTATCAATTAAAGTTGGAGGGAACTGACAATCAATTAAAGTTGGAGGGAACTGACTATCAATTAAAGTTGGAGGGAACTGACAATCAATTAAAGTTGGAGGGAACTGACTATCAATTTAAGTTGGAGGGAACTGAGAGTAAATTATAATTGGGGAGAACTGACAATCAATTAAAGTTGAGGGAAACTGACAATGTAAAATTGGAGGGAACTGACTCTCAATTAAAGTTGGGTGGGAAGCACTGACAATCAATTGAAGTTATCAGACCATAAAACCATAAGAGATAGGAGCAGGAATAGGCCATTCGGCCCCTCGAGCCTGTTCCGCAATTCAATGAGATCATGGCTGATTTGATTTTTATCTCAACTCCACTTTCCTGACTTTTCCCCATATCCTTTCACTCACTTGCTGATCAAAAATTTGTCTAACTCAGCCTTGAATGTATTCACAGCTTTTTAGGGTAAAGGTTTCCAAAGATTCACGACCCTCTGGGAGGAGAAATTCCTCCTCATTTCAATCTTAAACGGGCGACCCCTTATTCTGAGACTATGCCCCCTAGTTTTAGATTCCCCCATGAGGGGTAACATCCTCTCAGCATCTACCCTATCAGTCCCCTCAGAATCTTATATGTTTCAATAAGATCTCCTCTCATTCTTCTAAATTCCAATGAGTATAGACCCAACCTGTTCAAACTTTCCTCATAAGACAACCCTTCCATACCTGGAATCAACCGAGTGAACCTTCATTGAACTGCCTCCAAATGCAAATATGTCCTTCCTTAAATAAGGGCACCAGAACTGTACGCAGTACTCCAGGTGTGGTCTCACCAGCACCCTGTAAAGTTGTAGCATGACTTCCCTGCTTTTATACTCCATCCCCCTAGAAATAAAGGCCAATATTCCATTTGCCTTCCGGATTACCTGCTGCACTTGTATGTTGACTTTTTGTGTTTCATGTGCGAGGACACCCAGATCCCTCTGTACCGCAGCATTTTGTAGTATTTCTCCATTCAAATAATATTTTGCTTTTTTATTTTTCCTCCCAAAGTGGATGACTTCACATTTTCCCACATTATATTCCATCTGACAAATTTTTGCCCATTCGCTTAACCTGTCAATATCCCTTTGCAGACACTATGGGCTCGATTTTAGGGTCGGGTTTCCTGCGGGTTTCCAGCGGGGGGGCCCCGAAAATCCCGATATGAGGTCACGTGACCGGATCGCGCCGCGATCCCGACCACTTCCGTGTTCCCCGATGACGTGCGGGGCTGCGTGCGTGGCCCCCGCTGGTGGGAATCCCGCAGGCAATTAAAGCCAGCGGGGTTCCACTTGAGAGTACTTACCTTGCTTGTTGAGGTCAGTTAATGAGCTGAATCAGCTGTCAAAAGAGGAAGTGTGGGATTTTACCTGCATCGCAGACTGTTTCACACACTGGGGGAAACAGTCTCTCTCCAACCAGGCGTGTTGCAGCCAGCAGCCTGTGGCAGGTGCCAAGGTGCACCCCACGGGGGAGAGCCCTCACCCACGCAGGAGGCCACCGCGTCACATAGGGCAACCCCTGCCCCCCACCACCCCCCGCCAAGCCAGAGGACAGACCGACACGAAACTGCAGCCCCAGTCCGAGGAACCACCCACCTACCCTGCACAACCCCTCAGACCAACAACGGCCAGATGGGTGTGCGTGGACACCCTCGGAGGACGAACAGCATGACCAGCTCCAGCAGCCTCGCAGTCCACGCCGTCCGCCACAGAGACGTGGAGCCCCCCAAAACGGGGTTGTTGCACGCCCACCTGCACAGCAGGAGGGAGGGCTACCACAGAGAGAGACGCATCGCAGAGGGCACTACCCTCGCCACATGGTCCACAGACCGAGGCGAAGCTCCCCGGACCTCTCCGAGCAGCAGTGCACATGGAGGCGCAGATTCGCTCGACATGTAGTCGTGGAGA
This sequence comes from Heptranchias perlo, assembly GCF_035084215.1. NCBI lineage: Eukaryota > Metazoa > Chordata > Chondrichthyes > Hexanchiformes > Hexanchidae > Heptranchias > Heptranchias perlo. Next base: position 7,743,757 of record NC_090338.1, on the reverse strand, counting down.
TCTGCAGGCTCTTTCATGCCGAGCTGCTCCTGCCTGGCCCCAGCAACAAGTGTTTACCTGTCGCTGCCAAAGTCACCACTGCCCTCCACAACTTCTCCTCCGCATCCTTCCAGGGTGCAGCCGGCTACACCGCCGATGTCTCTCAGTGGTCTGCGCGGAAGAGCCCTGCAAATACTCTGCAGTAACACGATGGGTGGCATCAATGGTGGGTCCTCATAGTGATACCCAGGAGCGGGCATTATTGGACACAACAGACAGTATTCGCGGAGACATGGCAGTGGTGGTGCCAATATAATGTGTGCTGTTTGTTGCTCTGAAATTCAATATAGGTACCACCCATGGCAAACCCTCCGACACCCTTGTGCACCCCCTTCATGCTCACGAAACATTTGCCTTACGCTGCCTACTGCACATATGTGATGCATGCCCTGTGGCTGCAGCACAGGTGGTGGCAGGTTGAGTGAGGCTGGCCGTGAGGGAGATGCACGAGAGGGTGAGTATGGGATAGAGCCATGAGATTGTATGAGGATTGGGTCGCATGTTAGTGGCAGGATGAGTACTGGCGAGGTGAGTAGGTGGAGGTAAGATGAGGATGGGGTTTGAGTGGGTATGAGGGGTGATGTGACAGAGTAGTGTTGGCGGTGCCGAAGGAGATGTGGGGTTGGGGCAGTGTTGTGGCAGATGGAGTGTAGGGGATAGACTTCGTGTTCTCACTGTGGCTGACCTACTGAGGTCATTGCAGCGCCTCCTGCACTGTATGCAGGTGGGCGATATGTTGGTTGCGCAGGTGACCCCCTCTGCCACCTCGAGCCAGGCCTTCTTGGTGGCAGAGGCTGGCCGCTTCCTCCCGCCCGCCGGGTGGAAGATCTCTGTCTTCGCCCTCCTCCTCACCCCATCTGATGATACCTGGGGTGAGGCATCATTAAACTGGGAGCAGCCTTCCCCCTGGGCTGCTCCATGCTGAAATTTGTTCCATTGGTTGCAGCATCTGTCAGTGGAGGACTGCCCCTTTAACTAGAGAGCCTCCAGCTGACAGATCGTACTGCGCATGCGCAGCCCACCCGACGCACAGACCAGCAGCGTGGACCCCAGAGGAGCAGGTAATTGATTCCTATTAGTGTGTTGCCTGCTACGATCGCGTGGGCAACCCACTAATTTCACCGAGCGTGTTGACCACGCTCCCAAAACCCAACCCGCCGGAAACCCGCAGGCCTGGTAAAATCGAGCCCAATATATCTGTTCAATTCCTCTGCCATTTCCTTGTTTTCCATTATTATTTCCCCAGTCTCATCCTCTAAGGAACCAATGTTTACTTTAGCTACCCTTTTCCTTTTTATATACTTGTAGAAGCTTTTACAGTCAGTTTTTATATATTTTGCTAGTTTATTCTCATGATTTATTTTCTCCCTCTTTATTATTCTTTTTGTCATCCTTTGCTGGTTTTTAAAGTTTTTCCAATCTTTGGGCTTGCCAGTAATCTTTGCCATGTTGTATGCTTTTTCTTTTAACCTGATACCATCCTTGACTTCCTTAGTTAGCCATGGTTGGTTCATCCTTTTTGTGGAGTCTTTCCTCCTCACAGGGATATATTTTTGTTGCGAGTCATAAAATATATTTTTTAATGTTTGCCACTGCTTATCCATCATCATACCATCTAATCTGTTTACCCAGTCCACTTTAGCCAATTCTGCCATCATTCCTTTATAATTGCCCTTATTTAAGTTTAATACAGTAGTTTCAGAACCAAGATCCTCGCTCTCAAGCTGGATGTGAAATTCTATCATGTTATGATCACTGCTTCCCAAGGGATCCTTTACTTTGAGATCATTAATTAATCCTGTTTCGTTACCCATTACCAGATCCAAAATGGCCTGTTCCCTGGTTGGTTCCCCGACGCATTGGTCTAAGAAACAGTTCCTAATACACAATATGAACTCCAATCTATGTGAAAGTTAAAATCGCCCATGATTATTGCATTACCTTTTTTATAAGCTCCCCTTATTTCCTGATTTATATTTTGCCCTACAGTGTAGCTACTGTTAGGGGGCCTATATACTACTCCCACCAGTGATTTCTTTCCCTTGCTATTTCTTACCTCCACCCAAATTGATTCGACATCTTGATCTTCTGAGCCAAGATCATTTCTCACTATTTTGCCAATTTCATCCTTTATTAACAGAGCTACCCCACCACCTTTACCTTTTTTGCTATTCTTTCGAAATGTTAAATAACCCTGAATATTTAGCTCCCAACCTTGATCACCTTGAAACCACGTCTCTGTAATGGCCACGAGATCATACCCATGTGTTTCAATTTGTGCCATCAATTCATCTATCTTATTATGAATGCTGAGCGCATTCAGATAAAGAACATTTAATTTAGTCTTTTTACCATTCTTTCCTACCTCGGCCCCATTTGCTAGTGCACTCTTATGTTTGTACACTCTGTCCCTTCCTGACACACTCTGTTTATCATTACCCCCATCACTTTCCTGTACTACTTCCTTGTCTTTTCTCTTTATCAATCTAAATTTCGCCCCACCTGAGCCCTCTCCCCCTCTATTTAGTTTAAAGCCTTCTCTACCACCCTAGTTATTCGGTTTGCCAGAACACTGGTCCCAGCATGGTTCAGGTGAAGCCCGTCCCAATGGACCAGCTCTCTCTTTCCCCAGTACTGGTGCCAGTGCCCCATGAATCGAAACCCACTTCTCCCACACCAATCTTTGAACCATGCATTCATCTCTCTGATCTGAAGTTGAAGGGAAATGACAATCAATTAAATTGGGAGGAACTGGCAATGTTGGAGGGAACTGAAAATCAAATCAAATTGGTGAGAATGCGAAATAAATTAAAGTCAGAGGGAACAAACCATCAATTGAAGTTGGGAGTGAACTGAATAAATTAAAGTTCAAGAGAAATGACAATAAATTAAACTTGGTGGAAACTGCCAATCAATTATAAAGTTGAAGGGAGCAGACAATAATATAAAGACAGAGGGAACTGACAATCAATGAACGTGGGGGGAACTGACATTAAATTAGAGTTGGAGAGAACTGACAATCTATTAAAGTTGGAGGGAACTGACAATCAATTAAAGTTGGGGGAGCTGACAATATATTAATTTGGTGGGAACTGACAATCTATTAAAGTTGGAGGGAACTGGCAATAATTTACAGTTGGGGAGAAACTAACAATCAATTAAAGTTGGGAGGGAGCTGGACAATCAATTATAGTGGAATGAACTGACAATCAATTAAAGTTAGAGGGAATGCGCAATTAATTAAAATTGGAGGGTACTGGCAATAATTTACAGTTGGACGGAACTAACAATCAATTAAATTTGGGGAGAAACTGTGCATCAATTAATGTTAGAGGGAACTAACAATAAATTAAAGTTGGGGGAAACTGATAAACAATTAAAGTTGTGGGTAATGACTAAAAATTTAAAGTTGGGTGGAGGCAACTGACAATTGAAGTGGAAGGGAACTGGCAATAATTTAATATTGGAGGGACCTAACAATCAATTAAATTTGGAGAGAAACTGTCCATCAATTAAAGTTGCATAGAACTGACAATAAATTGGGTGGGAACTGACGATGACTTAAAGTTGGGAGGGAACAGACAATCAATTAAAGTTGGCGAGAACTGACAATCAATTAAAGTTGCAGGAGACTAAATCAATTAAAGTTGAAGGGAACTGGCATTACGTTAAAGTTGGAGGGAACTGACAATCAATTAAAGTTGGAGGAGACTTAATTATTAAAGTTGGAGGGAACTGATGTTAAGTCAAAGTTGGGAGGGAGCTGACAATCAATTAAAGTTGGAGGAGACTTAATTATTAAAGTTGGAGGCAACTGACAATCAATTAAAGTTGGGGGGCATTGACAATCAATTAAAGTTGGGGGAGCTGACAATATATTAATTTGGTGGGAACTGACAATAAATTAAAGTTGGGTGGGGTGAACTGACAATCAATTGAAGTTGAAGGGAACTGACAATCAAATAAAGTTGGGGGGAACTGGCAATGTTGGAGGGAACTGAAAATCAATTCAAGTTGGTGAGAATGGGCAATAAGTTAAAGTCAGAGGGAACTAACAATCAATTAAAGTTGGGAGAGAACTGATAATCAATTAATGTTGGGAAGGAACTGAATCATAGAACCATAGAAAGGTTACAGCACGGAAGGAGGCCATTCGGCCCATCGCGTCCATGCCTGAATTAATTAAAGTTCGAGAGAAATGACAATAAATAAAAGTTGGCAGGAACTGCCAATCAATTAAAGACAGAGGGAATTGACAGTCAATGAAAGTTGGGGAGAACTGACAATAAATTAGAGATGGACAGAACTGATAAATTAAATTTGGGGAGAAACTGACAATCAGTTAAAGTTGGGACGGAGCTGACGATCAATTAAAGTTGGCGGGAACTGCCAATCAATTATAGTTGGAGTGAACTGAAAATCAATTAAAGTTGGCGCGAACTCGCAATTAATTAAAATTGGAGGGTACTGGCAATAATTCACAATTGGATGGAACGAACAATCAATTAAATTTGGGGAGAAACTGTCCATCAATTAATGTTGGAGGGAACGGCCAATAAATTAAAGTTGGTGGGATCTGCCAATCAATTAATGTTGGAGGGTACTGACAATCAATTAAATTTGTGGGATCTGACAATAACTTAACGTTGTAGGGAACTGACAATCAATTAAAGTTGGAGGGAACTGACAAACAATTAAAGTTGCGGGAACTGACAATAATTTAAAGTTGGAGGAGAGTAAATCGATTAAAGCTGGAGGGAACAGGCAATCATTTAAAGTTGCAGGGAACTGACAATCAATTAAAGTTAGGAGGGAGCTGACAATCAATGAAAGTTAGGAGGGAAGTGAATGAATTAAAGTTGGTAGGAATTGACAATCAATAAAAGTTGGGAGGGAAGTGAATGAATTAAAGTTGGTAGGAACTGACAATCAATTATAGTAGGAGAGAACTGTCAATCAGTTAAAGTTGGAGGGAACTTGCAATCAATTAAATTTGGGGAGAAGTTGTTCATCAATTAATGTTGGAGGGAACTGACAATAAATTAAAGATGGAGGGGACGGCCAATAGATTATTGTTGGAAGGTACTGACAATTAATTAAAGTTGTGGGAACTGACAATCAATTAAAGTTGGAGGGAACTGACAAACAATTAATGTTGGGTGGGGAGAACTGAGAATTGAAATGGAAGGGAACTGACAATAAATTAATGCTGGAGGAGAGTAAATCAATTAAAGTTGGAGGGAACAGGCAATAATTTAAAGTTGGAGGGAACTAAGAATCAATTAAATTTGGTGAGAAACTGTCCATCAATTAAAGTTGGAGGGAACTGACAATCAAATAAAGTTGGAGGAGACTAAATCAATTAAAGTTAGAGGGAAATGGCATTAAGTTAAGTTAAGTTTGGAAGGAACTGACAGTCAATTAAATTTGGAGGGAACTAACAATCAATTATAGTTGCATGGAACTGACAATAAATTGAGTGGGAACCGACGATGGCTTAAATTTGTGAGGGAACTGACAATCAAGTAAAGTTGAAGGGAACTGACTCTTAATTAAAGTTGGGGGGCACTGACAATCAATTAAAGTTGGAGGAGAGTAAATCAATTAAAGTTGGAGAGAACTGGCAATCAATTAAATTTGGGAGGGAACTGGTTGAGTTAAAGTTCAAGGGTCACCCACATTACAGGAAGGATGTAATTGCACTAGATTGGGTACAGAGGAGATTTACAAGGATGTTGCCAGAATTGGAGAATTTTAGCTATGAGGGAAGATTGGATATGTTGGCATTGTTCTCTTTGGAACAGAGGAGTCTGAGGGGTGATTTAATTGAGGTGTACAAAATTATGAGGGGCCCAGAATGAGTGAATTGAAAGGACCTATTTCCCTTAGCAGAGAGGTCAATAACGAGGGGGCATAGATATAAAGTGATTGGTAGGAGGATTAGAGGGGAGCTGAGGAAAAAAATTTCACCCAAAGGGTGGTGAGGGTCATGATGTGGAGATGCCGGTGATGGACTGGGGTGGACAAATGTAAGGAATCTTACAACACCAGGTTATAGTCCAACTGTTGGACTATAACCTGGTGTTGTAAGATTCCTTACGCCTGAAAGGGTGGTAGAGTCAGAAACCTTCAACTCATTTAAAAAGTACCTGGAAGTTCACCCGAAGAGTCATAATCTACATGGCTACAGAGCAGGTGCTGGAAAGTGGGTTTAGGCTGGATGGCTCATTTTCACCCAGCGTGGACACGATGGGCCGAATGGGCTCTTTCTGTGCCATAAATTTTCTATCATTCTATGATTCTATAATTCAAACAAATAATTTAAAAAGTTGCAGTGAAGTGTCAATCAATTAAAGTTGGGAGGGAACTGAATGAATTAAAGTTCAAGGGAACAGACAATTAAAAAAAAGTTGGAGGGAAGTGACAATCAATTAAAATGGGAGGGAGCCGACAATTAATTAAAGTTGGTGGGGAAAAGACAATCAATTAAATTTGGAAGGAACTGACAGTCTATTAAAGTTGGAGGGGAACTGACAATTCATTAAAGTTGAGGGAAACTGACAATAAATTAAAGTTGAGGGAAACTGACAATGAATTAAAGTTGGAGGGAACTAGCAAGTAATTAAAGTTGGGAGGGAGCTGACAATTAATTAACGTTGGAGGGAACTGGCAAGTATTTAAATTGGAGGGAACTGACAATCAATTAAAGTTGGAGGGAACTGGCAATAATTTACTGTTGGAGGGAACTGGCAATCAATTACATTTGGGGAGAAACTGTCCATAAATTAATGTCGGAGGGAACTGACAATAAATTGAAGTTGAGGGAACTGACAATAAATTAATTGGAGGGAATGGCCAATGAATTAGTGTTGGAGGGTACTGACAATAGATTAAAGTTAGATACAAGGCACAAGTCAGAAGTGTGATGGAATACTCTCCACTTGCTTGGATGAGTGCAGCTCCAATAACACTCAAGAAGCTCGACACCATCCAGGACAAAGCAGTCCGCTTGATTGGCACCCCATCCACCACCCTAAACATTCACTCCCTTCACCACCGGCGCACAGTGGCTGCAGTGTGTACCATCCACAGGATGCACTGCAGCAACTCGCCAAGGCTTCTTCGACAGCTCCTCCCAAACCCGCGACCTCTACCACATAGAAGGACAAGTGCAGCAGGCACATGGGAAAAACACCACCTGAACGTTCCCCTCCAAGTCACACACCATCCCGACTTGGAAATATATCACCGTTCCTTCATTGTCGCTGGGTCAAAATCATGGAACTCCCTTCCTAACAGCACTGTGGGAGAACTGTCACCACACGGACTGCAGCGGTTCAAGAAGGCGGCTCACCACCACCTTCTCAAGGGCAATTAGGGATGGGCAATAAATGCCGGCCTTGCCAGCGACGCCCACATCCCATGAACGAATATTAAAAAAAAGTTGTGGGAACTGACAATAAATTAAAGTTGGGTGGGGACAACTGACAATCAATTGAAGTTGAAGGGAACTGACAATCAAATAAAGTTGGAGAGAACTGGCAATGATTTAAAGTTGGAAGGGAATGGAATGAATTAAAGTTCGACAGAGCAGACAACAAAAAAAGTTTCAGGGAAGTGACAACCAATTAATTTGGGGACAAAATGTCAATCAATTAAAATTGGAGGGAATTGGCAATAATTTAACCTTGGAGGGATCTAACAATCCACTAAATTTGGAGAAAAAGGGGAAAAATTGGATAGGGGCCGTTTTAGGGTGTAGGTAGCGTGATGTGCTATTACCCCGCACCCAGTGGCTTCTGCGCAGGGAGGACGCAAATTTTGGCCCACCGGAGGACTTACCTGCAATCAGCATTCAATTCCAGGCCTTGCACCTGGAATCAATGCAATGCAAATACCACCAGAGGGAGCTCAATCTCTTAAAGGGAGGATGTTTCTTAGAAATCTCTTAAGAGTAGCTGGTACCTGTTATTTGCTGAAAATAACAGTCTACTGTCAGCATGGAGTCTGAACGGAGATCGGACATCACACACATAAAACACAGATGCAGGTCCCATCCCTATGTTTACACACTGATGAGTTATGTTAAAACATTGAATAAAGGTTGCGCATTACTAAATCCCACATCCTCCAATCTGCATGCCAGACCTCACAAATCTGCTGATCTGAGTTGGCACCAGGACTGCAAGAGTGCATGCACAAAGGTTCTCTGCTGATGCACTAGAGACCTTGGTGCAAGAGGTGGACAGAAGGAGGGACATCCTATATCCGCAGTGGGTGGGGGAGGGGGGGCGCGGCAAGAGGCCCTCCAGGCATATATCCAAAAGACAGTGGGAGGCAGCGGGGGGTGAAGTCAATGCCAGGCGCACAGCATCATGACCATGGATGCAGTGCAGGAAGAAGTTCAATGCTTTGACATGAGTGGTCAAGGTGAGTGAGGTCAACTGTCAAGTGGCATCTCCTACCAACTGCACCTTGCACTACATCCCCCATCACCCACATACCAACAAACTCTTTCCATCAGTACTGAACTCTTCCAACCAGATGCTTCCTCTCACCCTTACACATTACCACTGTTTCAAGCCACCCTCCCACAACTCACAGGCCACACACACTGGCAGCTATTCAATCATGACAGGCAAATCACTCAGACACACATCCCGTTTTCTTGAAGGAGAAGATGGCGCATATCAAGAGGCAGCAAGTGGCCGTGGCATTTAGCCTGACAAGCCTGTTCCGCCATTCAATGAGATGATGGTGGACCTGTGACCTAACTCCATATACCCGCCTTAGCCCCATATCCCTTAATACCCTTGGTTCACAGAAATCTATCAATCTCAGATTTAACATTCACAAGTGAGCTAGCATCAACTGCCGTCTGCAGAAGAGCATTCCAAAAGTCTCCCACCCTTTGCGTGTAGAAGCATTTCCTAACTTCACTCCTGCACGTCCTGGATCTAAATGTTAGGCTATGTCCCCGCATCCTAGTATTCAAGTGTAGGAGACTTCGAAAAACAGTTACAAATATCTCGGCTGCCAAAAGCAATAATCCAGCAGCCAACCTGTAAATCCTGCATGGTCCCTTTAAATAGCGCCAGTGAGGGGTCCTCCAGGCACTCAAAGACACGTTCAGATTGTCGGGGTTAAGACTGTGCGTTGAGTTGAGTGTTAAGTCCCAAAATGGTGTTTATCACTTTAAATCAGCGTTGCACACTGATTGAAGCCATTTTCTCCCTACGTTACATGATTCCAGCGTTCGTTATCTGCGCCTGCTCTAACTTCTATACCAAGATGGCGTCTGGTGCACGTTTCGCTGGAAACGTGCATGCACATCCAAGACACCATCTTGGATGTCAGAGAGGTTGAGTAGCGCCGAAACAACGGATGCTACACGGCCCAATTTAATACCCAATCTGTCCATCAATTGAAGTTGGAGGGAGGTGACAATTAATCAAAGTTGGAGGGAACTGACAATAAAATAAAGTCAGAGGGAAGTGACAATCAATTATAGTCTGGTGGGAACTGACAATAAATTCATACTTAAGTCCGAAACTAGAGTCCTAAAGTTAAACAAAGCCATAGATATGAGGGGCGAGTTGGCTAAGTTATATTGTGAAATTAGGTTAAACGGTAAGACAGTAGATAAACAATGGCAAACATTGAAAGAGATATTTTCATAATTCTGAACGAATATACATTCCATTGAGAAATAAAAACTCCACAGGAAAAGTAATACATCCGTGGCTAACTAAAGAAGTTAAGGATAGTAGTAGATTAAAAGAAGAGGCTTATAATGTTGCCAAGAAGAGTAGTAAATCTGATGATTGGGAGAGTTTTAGAAATCAGCAAAGGAAGAAAATAGAATATGAGGGTAAACTAGCAAGAAATATAAAAACAGATTGTAAGAGCTACTACAAGTATGTAAAAAGGAAGAGAGTAGCAAAAGTAAACGTGGGTCCCTTAGAGGCTGAAACAGGAGAAATTATAATGGGGAATAAGGAAATGGGAGAGACGTTAAACAAATATTTTGTATCTCTCTTCACAGTAAAAGACACAAAAAACATACCAGAAATAGTGGGGAATCAAGGGTCTAATAAGAGTGAGGAACTTAAAGTAATTAATAAAGGAAAAGTTAGTGGAACTAAAAGCCAACAAATCCCCTGGACCTGATGGCCTGCATCCTAGGGTTTTAAAAGAGATGGCTGCAGAGATAGTGGATGCATTGGTTGTGATCTTCCAAAATTCCCTAGATTCTAGAATGATCCCAGTGGATTAGAAGGTAGCAAATGTAACACCACTATTTAAGAAAGGAGGGAGAGAGAAGACAGGGCACTAAAGGTCAGTTCACCTGACATCAGTCATCAGGAAAATCCTGGAATCTATTATTAAGGAAGTGGTAACAGGACGCTTAGAAAATCATAGTATGATTAGGCAGAGTCAAGATAGTTTTATGAAAGGGAAATCGTGTTTAACAAATCTATTAAGAGTTTTTGCAGGATAGATAAAGGGGAACCAGTTGATGGTATATATTTGGATTTTCAAAAGGTATTCAATAAGGTGACACATGAAAGGTTGTTACACAAGATAAAGGCTCATGGTGTTGGCAATAATATATTATCATGGATAGAAGATTGTTTAACGGACAGAAAACAGAGTAGGTATAAATGGATCATTCTCAGATTGGCAAGCTGTAACTAGTGGGGTGCTGCAAGGATCAGTGCTTGGGCCTCAGCTACTTACAATATATATCAATGACTTAGATGAAGGGACCGAGTGTAATGTATCCAAGTTTGCTGTTGATACAAAGTTAGGTGGGAAAGTAAGCTGTGAGGAGGACATAAATAGTCTGCAAAGGGAAATAGATAGGTTATGTGAGTGGGCAAGAAGGCGGCAGATGGAGTATAATGTGGGGAAATGTGAGGTTATCCACTTTGGTAGGAGGAATAAAAAAACAGAATATTTCTTAAATGGTGAGAAACTATTAAATATTGGTGTCCAGAGGGATTTGGGTGTCCTTGTATACGAAACACAGGAAGTCAACAAGCATATACAGCAAGCAATTAGGATGGCAAATGGTATGTTGGATTTTATTTCAAGGGGGTTGGAGTACAAGAGTAAGGAAGTCTTGCTACAATTACACAGGGCTTTGGTGAAACCACACCTGGAGTACTGTGTACAGTTTTGGTTTCCTTACCTAAGGAAGGATATACTTGCCTTAGAGGCGGTGTAACGAAGGTTCACTAGATTGAGTCCTGGGATGGGAGGGTTGTCCTATGAGGAGAAGTTGAGTAGAATGGGCCTGTACTCTCTGGAGTTTAGAAGACTGAGAGATGATCTCATTGAAACATAAAAGATCCTGAGGGGGCTTGACAGGGTAGATGCTGAGAGGCTGTTTCCCCTGGCTGGAGAGTCTAGAATTAGGGGGCATAGTCTCAGGATAAGGGGTCAGCCATTTAGGACCAAGATGAGGAGAAATTTCTTCATTCAGAGGGCTGTGAATCTTTGAAATTCTCTACCTCAGAGGGATGTGGATGCTCAGTTATTGAACATATTCAAGGCTGAAAACGATAGATTTTATAACACTAAGGGAATCAAGGGAAATGGGGATCAGGCGGGAAAGTGGAGTTCAGGTCGAAGATCAGCCAAGATCTTATTGAAGGGCGGAGCAGGTTCGAGGGGCCGTATGGCCTACTCCTGCTCCTACTTCTTATGTTTCTTAATGTTGGAAGAAACTAAATCAATTAAAATTGGGGGAGTTCTGATAATCAATTAAAGTTGGCAGAGATCTGATGATAAATTAATGTTGGGAGGGAATGGCCAATAAATTAACGTTGGCGGGAAACTGACAATCATTTAAGGTTGGAGGGAACTGACAGTAAATTAAAGTTGCAGGGAACTGACGATAAATTAAAGTTGCAGGGAACTGACGATAAATTAAAGTTGCGGGGAACTGACGATAAATTAAAGTTGGGATGAAACGGTCTATAAATTAAAGTTGCCGAGAAACTGAATTAAATAACGTTCAAGGGATCTGACAAAGAATAAAAGTTGGAGGGAACTGACAATCAATTAAAGGTGGGGGGAACCTGAATCAATTACATTTCGGGGGTAACTGACAATCAATTAAAATTGGGGGGAACTAACATTCAATTAAAATTGACAATCAATTAAAGCAGGAGCGAAGTGATAATCAATTAAAGTTGGGGGGGAACAGACAATCAATTAAATTTGGAAAGAACTGACAATTAATTAAAGTTGGAGGGAGCTGACAGTTAATTAAAGTTGAGAGAAACAGACAATGAATTAAAGTTTGAGGGAACTGACAATAAATTAAAGTTGTGCGGAACTGACAATCAATTAATGATGGTAGGAACCGACAATAAAGTAGAGTCAGAGGAAAGTGACAATCAATTATAGTCTGAAGGGAACTGACAATAAATTCGTAATTAGTCTGAAACTAGCGTCTTAAAGTTAAACAAAGCCAATTACATAGATATGAGGGGCAAGTTGGCTAAGATAGATTGTGAAATTAGATTAAAAGATAAAACAGTAGATAAGCAATGGCGAACATTGAAAGAAATATTTTAATAATTCTGAACGAATATACATTCCATTGAGAAATAAAAACTCCACAGGAAAAGTAATACATCCGTGGCAAACTAAAGAAGTTAAGGGTAGCATTAGATTGAAAGAAGAGAATTATAATGTTGCCAAGAAGAGTAGTAAGCCTGATGATTGGGAGAGTTTAAGAAATCAGCAAAGGATGACCAAAAAATTGATGAAGAGGAAGAAAATAGCACACAAAGGTAAACTAGCAAGAAATATAAAAACAGATTGTAAGATCTTCTGCAAGTATGTAAAAAGGAAGAGAGTAGCAAAAGTAAACATGGGTCCCTTCGAGGCTGAGACAGGAGAAATTATAATGGGGAATAAGGAAATGGAGAGACGTTAAATAAATATTTTGTATCTCTCTTCGCAGTAAAAGATACAAAAAAAATACCAGAAATAGTGGGGAACCAAGGGTCTATTGAGAGTGAGGAACTTAAAGTAATTAATATTACTAAAGGAAGAGTAGTGGAGAAATTAATGGGACTAAAAGCCAACAAATCCCCTGGACCTGATGGGCTACATCCCAGGGGTCTAAAAGAGATGGCTGCAGAGATAGTGGATGCATTGGTTGTGATCTTCCAAAATTCCCTAGATTCTAGAACGGTCCCCGTGGATTGGAAGGTAGCAAATGTAACACTGCTATTCGAGAAAGAAGGGACAGAGAAAACAGGGAACTAAAGGTAATTTCACCTGACATTAGTCATTGGGAAAATGCTGGAATATATTATTAAGGATGTGGTAACAGGACACTTAGAAAATCATAATATGATGACGGCAGAGTCAAGATAGTTTTATGAAAGGGAAATCGTGTTTGACAAATCTATTAGAGCTTTTGCAGGATGTAACTAGCAGAGTAGATAAAGGGGAACCAGTGGATGTAGTATATTTGGATTTTCAAAAGGCATTCGATAAATTCCACATGAAAGGTTGTTACACAACATTAGGGCTCATGGTGCTGGGGGTAACATACCACCATGGAGAGAGGATTGGTTAATGGACAGAAAACAGAGAGTAGGTATAAACGGGTCATTTTCAGGTTGGCAGACTGTAACTAGTGGGATGCCGCAAGGATCAGTGCTTGGGCCTCAGCTATTTACAATCTATATTAATGACTTAAACAAAGGGACTGAGTGTAATGTATCCAGGTTTGCTGATGATACAAAGCTAGGTGGGAAGGTAAGCTGTCAGGAGGACATAAATAGTCTGCAAAGGGATATAGATAGGTTAAGTGAGTGGGCAACAAGATGGCAGATGGAGTATAATGTGGAGAAATGTGAAATTATCCACTTTGGTAGGAAGAATAGAAAAACAGAATATTTCTTTATTTTCATTCGTTCATGGGATGTGGGCGTCGCTGGCAAGGCCAGCATTTATTGCCCATCCCTAATTGCCCTTGAGAAGGTGGTGGTGAGCCGCCTTCTTGAACCGCTGCAGTCCATGTGGTGAAGGTTCTCCCACAGTGCTGTTAGGTAGGGAAAAATGTAAGGAATCTTACAACATCAGGTTATAGTCCAACAAATTTATTTTAAAATCACAAGCTTTCGGAGATTATCTCCTTCGTCAGATGAATGAGTGAAAAGGTTCTCAAATCGCATATCTCTCTCTCTCTCTCTCTCTGCCATTTTGAGTTTCTTTCTGCCTGCCTGTGTAATCGACACAATGTATATCTAGTGTACTGGGACGTGCTGTTCTCCGTGACTGGCCTGTTTGAATAACAACAACACCTTTTGATTGGTGTGATGCTGTCCCAACATAGTATAAGATATGCGATTTGAGAACCTTTTCACTCATTCATCTGACGAAGGAGATAATCTCCGAAAGCTTGTGATTTTAAAATAAATTTGTTGGACTATAACCTGGTGTTGTAAGATTCCTTACATTTGTCCACCCCAGTCCATCACCGGCATCTCCACATCATGGTTAGGTAGGGAGTTCTAGGATTTTGACCCAGCGACGATGAAGGAACAGCGATATATTTCCAAGTCGGGATGGTGTGTGACTTGGAGGGGAACGTGCAGGTGGTGTTGTTCCCATGTGCCTGCTGCCCTTGTCCTTCTAGGATGTAAAGGTCACGGGTCTCGGAGGTGCTGTCGAAGAAGCCTTGGCGAGTTGCTGCAGTGCATCCTGTAGATGGTACATACTGCAGCCACGGTACGCCAGTGGTGAAGGGAGTGAATATTTAGGGTGGTGAATGGGGTACCAATCAAGCGGGCTGCTTTGTCCTGGATGGTGTCAAGCTTCTTGAGTGTTGTTGGAGATGCACGCATCCAGGCAAGTGGAGAGTATTCCATCACACTCCTGACTTGTGCCTTGTAGATGGTGGAAAGGCTTTGGGGAGTCACCGCGGAATACCCAGCCTCTAACTTGCTCTTGTAGCCACAGTGTTTATGTGGCTGTTCCAGTTAAGTTTCTGCTCAATGGTGACCCCCAGCATGTTGATGGTGGGAGATTCGGCGATGATAATGCCGTTGAATGTCAAGGGGAGGTGGTTCGACTCTCTCTTGTTGGAGATGGTCATTGCCTGGCACTTGTCTGGTGTGAATGTTACTTGCCACTTATCAGCCTAAGCCTGGATGTTGTCCAGGTCATGCTGTATGCGGGCACGGACTGCTTCATTATTTGAGGGGTTGCGAGTGAAACTGAACACTGTGCAATCATTAGCAAACATCCCCATTTCTGACCTTGTGATGGAGGGAAGATCATTGATGAAACAGCTGAAGATGGTTGGGCCTAGGACACTGCCCTGAGGAACTCCTGCAGCAATGTCCTGGGGCTGAGATGATTGGCCTCCAACAACCACTACCATCTTCTTTTGTGCTAGGTATGACTCCAGCCACTGGAGCATTTTCCCCCTGATTCCCATTCCCATTGATTTAAATTTTACTAGGACTCCTTGGCGCCACACTCAGTCAAATGCTGCATTGATGTCAAGGGCAGTCACTCTCACCTCACCTCTGGAATTCAGCTCTTTTGTCCATGTTTGGACCAAGGCTGTAATGAAGTCTGTAGCCGAGTGGTCCTGGCGGAACCCAAACTGAGCATCGGTGAGCAGGTTATTGGTGAGTAAGTGCCTCTTGATAGCACTGTCGACGACACCTTCCATCACTTTGTTGATGATTGAGAGTAGACTGATGGGGCAGTAATCGGCCGGATTGGATTTGTCCTGCTTTTTGTGGACAGGACATACCTGGGCAATTTTCCACATTGTCGGTTCAATGCCAGTGTTGCAGCTGTACTGGAACAGCTCGGCTAGAGGCGCAGATAGTTCTGGAGCACAAGACTTCAGCACTACAGCCGGGATGTTGTCGGGGCCCATAGCCTTTGTTGTATCCAGCGCACTCAGCCGTTTCTTGATATCACGTGGAGTGCATCGAATTGGCTGAAGTCTGGCCTCTGTGATGATCGAGATATCGGAAGGAGGCCGAGATGGATCATCCAATCGGCACTTCTAGCTGAAGATGGTTGCAAACGCTTCAACCTTGTCTTTTGCACCCACGTGCTGGACTCTTCCATCATTGAGGAAGGGGATGTTCATGGAGCCTCCTCCTCCCGTCAGTTCTTCAATTGGTCCACCACCATTCACGACTGGATGTGGCAGGACTGCAGAGCTTTGATCTGATCCGTTGGTTGTGGAATCGCTTAGCTCTGTCTATAGCATGTTGCTTCCGCTGTTTAGCATGCATGTAGTCCTGTGTTGTAGCTTCACCAGGTTGGCACCTCATTTTTAGGTACACCTGGTGCTGCTCCTGGCATGCCCTTCTACACCCCTTAATGAACCAGGGTTGATCCCCTGGCTTGTTGGTAACAGTAGAGTGAGGAATATGCCGAACCATGAGGTTACAGATTGTGTTGGAATACAAATCTGCTGCTGCTGATGGCCCACAATGCCTCATGGATGCCCAGTTTTGAGCTGCTAGATCTGATCTGAATCTATCCCATTTAGCACGGTGGTAGTGCCACACAACACGTTGGATGGTGTCCTCGATGTGAAGACAGGACTTCGTCTCTACAAGGACTGTGCGGTGATCACTCTTACCAATACTGTCATGGACAGATGCATCTGCAAAAGGTAGATTGCTGAGGACGAGGTCAAGTAGGTTTTTCCCTCGTATTGATTCGCTCACCACCTGCCGCAGGCCCAGTCTGGCAGCTATATCCTTCAGGACTCGGCCTGCTCTGTCAGTCGTGGTGCTACCAAGCCACTCTTGGTGATGGACATACCCAGAGTACATTCTGTGCCCTTGCTACCCTCAGTGCTTCCTCCAAGTGGTGCTCAACATGGAGGAGGACTGATTCATCAGCTGAGGGAGGGCGGTGGTTGGTAATCAGCAGAAGGTTTCCTTGCCCATGTTTGACCTGATGCCATGAGATTTCATGGGGTCCGCAGTCAATGTTGAGGACTCCCAGGGCCCCCCTCTCCTGACTGTATATCACTGTACCGCCACCTCTGGTGGGTCTGTCCTGCCAGTGGGACAGGATATACCCAGGGATGGTGATGTTGGCTGAAAGGTATGATTCTGTGAGTATGGCTATATCAGGCTGTTGCTTGACTAGTCTGTGGGACAGCTCTTGCAATTTTGGCACAGTTCCCCAGATGTTAGTGAGGAGGACTTTGCAGGGTCGACTGGGCTTGGTTTGCCTTTGTCGTGTCCGGTGCCTAGTGGTCCGATGCCGTGTGGTCCGTCCGGTTTTATTCTTATTGTGAGTTTTCGTAGCGAGATTGTGCAACTGGGTGGCTTGCTAGGCCATTTCAGAGGGCGATTAGGAATCAACCACATTGCTGTGGAGTCACATATAGGCCAGAGCAGGTAAGGACGACAGATTTCCTTCCTTAAAGGACATTAGTGAACTAGATGGGTTTTTACGACAATCCAGTAGTTTCATGGCCACCATTACTGATACTAGTTTTTGTTTATTCCAGATTTTATTTAATTAATTGAATTTAATTCCCCAGCTGCCTTGGCGGGATTTGAACTCATGACTCCAGATTATCAGTCCAGGCCTCTGGATTACTAATCCAGTAACATAACGATTATGCTACTGTACCCAGTAAATGGTGAGAAACTATTAAGTATTGGTGTTCAGAGAGATTTGGGTATCCGTGTACACGAAACACAGAAATTTAACAAGCAAATACAGAAAGCAATTAGGAAGGCAAATGGTATGTTGGCCATTATTGCGATGGGGCTGGAGTGCAAAAGTAAGGAATTCTTGCTGCAATTATACAGGGCTTCGAAAAGACCACACCTGGAGTACCATGTACAGTTTTGGTTTCCTTAGCTAAGGAAAGATATACTTGCCTTAGAGGCAGTGCAATGAAGGTTCACTAGATTGATTCCTGGGATGAGAGGGTTGTCCTATGAGGAGAAATTGAGTAGAATGGGCCTAGACACTCTGGAGTTTAGAAGACTGAGAGGTGATCTCATTGAAACATATAAGATTCTGAGAGGGCTTGACAGGGTAGATGTTGAGAGGCTGTTTCCCCTGCCTGGAGAGTCTAGATCTAGGGGGCATAGTCTCAGGATAAGGAGTCGGCATTCAGGACCAAGATGAGTGAAATTTCTTCACTCAGAGGGCTGTGAATCTTTGGAATTCTCTACGCCAGAGGGCTGTGGCTCCTCAGTTATTGAACATATTCAAGGCTGAGGTCGATAGATTTTTGAACTCAGAGGGAATCAAGGGACATAGGGTTCGGGCAGGAAAGTGGAGTTGAGATTGAAGATCAGCCCAGCTCTTATGGTGGAGCAGGATCGGAGGGTCGAATGGCCTACTCCTGCTCCTATTTCTTATGTTTCTTTTGTTTCTTAATGTTGGAGGAAACTAAATCAATTAAAGTTGGTGGGAGTTCTGAATCAATTGTAGTTGGAGCGAACTGACAAAAAGTTAAATTTGGAGGAAATTAAATCAATTAAAGTTGGAGGGAACTGACAATCAAATAAAGTCAGCGGGAATTGACGATCATTTGAGTTGGGGGAACTGAAAATCAATTAAATTTGGTGGGAACTGGCAATCAATTAAAGTTGGGGGACTGACAATTTATTTATTGTGAGTTCCCTCCCAACTTTAATTGATTGCCAGTTTCCTCCAACTTTAATTGATTGCCAGTTTCCTCCAACTTTAATTGATTGTCAGTTCCCCCTAATTTTAATTGATTGTCAGTTCCCAAGAACTTTAACTGATTGGAGGTTCCCTTCAACTTTAATTGGTTGGCAGTTCACAGCAACATTTATTTATTGTCAGATACCTCAAATTTTATTTCATTCAGTTTCCCTCCAACTTTAATTTATTGGCCATTCCATCCCAAATTTAATTTATCCTCAGTTGCTTACTAACTTTAAATGATTGCCAGTTACCTCAAACTTCAATTGATTGGCAGGGAACTGGCAAGTAATTACAGTTGACAGAACTGAAAATAAATTAAAGTTGGGGACAAACTGACAATCAGTAAGGTTCGAGGGAACAGACAATTAATTAAAGTTGGAGGGAACCTCCAATCAGTTAAAGTTCATGGGAACTGACAATCAATTAAAATTGGGGGGAACTGACAATCAGTTAAAGTTGGGGGGAACTAACAATCAATTAAAGTTGGAGGGAACGGACAATAAGTTAAATTTGGAGGAAACTGAATCAATTAAAGTTTGGGAAAACTGACAATCTATTAAATTTGGGGGGAAACTGACAATCATAGGATTACATAGAATGTACAGCACAGAAACAGGCCATTCGGCCCAACAGGTCCATGCCTGTGTTTATGATCCACACGAGCCTCCTTCCAGCCCTCTTCATCTCACCCTATCAACATATCCTTCTATTCCTTTCTCCCTCATGTGTTTATCTAGCTTCCCTTTAAATGTATCTGTGCTATTCACCTCAACTACTCCTTGTGGTAGCCAGTTCCACATTCTCACCATTCTTTGGGTAAAGAGGTTTATCCTGAATCAATAAAGTTGGGATGAAACTGAAATAAATTAAAGTTTGGGTGAAACTGAAATCAATTAAAGTTGGGAGAAACTGAAATCAATTAAAGTTGGGGGGAAACTGACAATCAATGAAAGTTGGGGAGAACTGGCATTGGTGGAGGGAACCAATACTCAATTGAAGTTGGGAGGAACAGGCAATAAATTAAAGACCGAGGGAGCTAACCATCAAAGTGGGAGGGAACTGACAAACAATTAAAGTTGGAAAGAACTGACAATTAATTAAAGTTGGTGGGGAACAGATAATCAATTACATTTGGAAGGAACTGATAATCAGTTAAAGTTGGAGGGAACTGACAGTTAATTAAAGTTGAGGGAAACTGACAATGAATTAAAGTTGGAGGGAATTGACAATCAATTGAAGTTGGTGGGAACTGGCAATAAAGTAGTCAGAGGGAAGTGACAATCAATTATAAGTCTAGAGGGAACTGACAATAAATTCATACTTAAGTCCAAAACTAGAGACTTAAAAGTTAAACAAAGCCAATTATCATAGATATGAGGGGCGAGTTGGCTAAGATAGATTGGGAAATTACGTTAAAAGATAAGATGGTAGATAAGCAATGGTGTACATTTAAAGAGAATATACATTCCGTTGACAAATAAAAACTCCACAGGAAAAGTAATACATCCGTGGCTAACTAAAGAAGTTAAGGATAGTATTAGATTAAAAGAAGAGGATTATAATGTTGCCAAGAAGAGTAGTAAGCCTGATGATTGGGAGAGTTTTAGAAACCAGCAAAGGACGACCAACAAATTGATATACAGGAAGAAAATAGAAAACAATAGTGAACTAGCAAGAAATATAAAAACAGATTGTAAGAGCTTCTACAAGTATGTAAAAAGAGAGTAGCGAAAGTAAACATGGGTCCCTTAGAGGCTGAGACAGGAGAAATTATAATGGGGAATAAGAAAATGGCAGAGACATTTAACAAATATTTTGTATCTGTCTTCACAGTAAAAGACACAAAAAACATATCAGAAATAGTGGGTCTATTGGGAATGAGGAACTTAAAGTAATTGAAGTTGGAGGGAACTGACAATCAATTAAAGTTGGAGGGAACTGACAATCAATTAAAGTTAGAGAAAACTGACAATTAATTACAGTTGGGGGGGGGAACTGAATCAATTAATGTTTGGGGTAACTTACAATCTGTTAAAGTTGGAGGGAACTGACAATCAATTAAAGTTTGGGGAAGCTGACAATCTGTGAAATTTGGAGGAAAACTGACAATCATAGAATTACATAGAATGTACAGCACAGAAACAGGCCATTCGGCCCAACAGGTCCATGCCTATGGTTATGCTCCACATGAGCCTCCTCCCACCCTACTTCATCTCACCCTATCAACATATCCTTCTATTCCTTTCTCCGACAAGTGTTTATCCAGCTTCCCCATAAATGTATCTATGCCTCAACCACTCCTTGTGGTATCAAATTCCACATTTTAACCACTCTCTGGGTAAAGAATATTTTCCTAAATCAATAAAGTTGGGGTGAAACTGAAATAAATTAAAAATAGGGTGAAATTGACAATTAATTAAAGTTGGGGGGAAACTGAATCAATTCAAGTTGGGGGGAACTGACAATCAATTAAAAGTGATGGGAACTGACAATCAATTAAAGTTGGACGGAGCTTACAATCAATTAAAGTTGGAGCAAAACTGACAGTCAATTAAAGTTGAGGAGAAACTGAAATCAATTGAAGTTGGGGGGAAATTGACAATTAATTAAAGTGGAGGTGAAATTGACAGTCAATTAAAGTTAGGGGAAAATGACAATCAATTAAAGTTGAGGAGAAACTGAAATTAATTAAAGTTGAGGGGAAACTGAATCAATTAAAGTTGGGGAGAAACTAACAATCAATTAAAGTTGTGTGAAACTGACAATCAATTAAAGTTGGGGTAAAGCTGACAATCAATTAAAGTTGAGGAGAAATTGAAATCAATTAAAGTTGGGGGAAACTAACAATCAATTAAAGTTGGGACAAAACTGACAATCAATTAAAGTTGGGGGAAACTGACAATCAATTAAAGTTGGGGGGAAACTGACAATCAATTAAAGTTGGGGGAAACTGACAATCAATTAAACTTAAGGGGGAACTGAATTGATTAAAGTTGTTGGGAAACTGACTATCAATTAAAATTGTCAGAAAATTGTCAACACATTAAGGTTTGTGGGAAATTGACAAATCAATGAAAGTTATCACATGTAAAATTTGCTCTAAAGAAGTGTCAGATATTGCTGATGCCCCAGAAAACGTAGACAAGGACTTCGCTGAATTCCTAGACATGCAATCTGATTAAGGTGAGGGAGTCAGCACTGAGCAATTTCTGTTTGCTAAGAACGCTGCTTTCAAATGGGATGTCATTAAGTCAAGGAGACTCCTGTCTGATATCCTCGCTGTTTCTGATTGGGATCAGAAAATGTGACACTTCGTATGTGAAGTGAATTCCACAACTACAACATTGCAGTAAATGGTGTCCTTAGTTAAAAATTCCTGTGAATTCCGCAAGTTGTAAAATAATGTGTTACCCTTTTTAAATCAATGACTCAAAGCAAGACTATAATTAGTAGATACATTATTTTTGATACATTTAACGGAGCTGATAATTTATTGTTTGTTACGAAATTTAACAAGAATTATTCTGCTCTTTCACAATGACCTACATTGGCTCCTAAAGTTGTAAAATTTTAAATTCCCGTCGTGTTTAAGTGCCTTCATGGCCTCACCCCTCCTTATCTCTGTAACCTCCTCTAGCTCTGCAATCTCCAGTTCCCAAAATCTCTGTTCCTCTGACTGGCCTCTTGTGCACCCTCCCCTTTCGCCCCACCATTGGCAGCCGTTCCTTCTGCTGCGTAGGCCCTACACTCTGGAGTTCCCTCCCTGAACCCCTCCACCTCTTTGACCATGTCAATGGTCATCCTTCCTAATATGTCCTTTTTTGTTCGGTGTCCTTTTTTTTGATTACTTTGAAACATTTTGAGATGTTTTTCTACATTAAAGGTGCTACAAAAAGGCAAGCTGTTGTTGTTTCTATGGCAACCCTTACATTTGCTCCCCATTCCTTACTACTGAAGCGATAGCCTGGCTGTACCTCCGCATCCATTTTTCCCCAGTGCGCCCAACTCCTCTCCCGGTGGTACTAACCCTTATTTACATACGATTCCATGGCCAAGTTGTCCTCCATTACTTCAACCCAGTGCCCGCTCTTCGCTCGTGATCCTGGACAGCGATCGTCCACGGCCTATTTGTAAGATTCTCAAAATTCACAGATCCCCCAAAAACTCAGAGAAAAACCCTAAAGAAATTTACCTTTACTTGAGTATGGGAAAACTTTGGCCATTGACTATAATCCTAAAATGGAAGGATAGTTGAGAGGTCACCAGACGAAATCTACAACCCACACGTGGAAGGTGGGAGAATTACTGCTTCAGACATGTCTCTGTATTAATGCAAAACGGACAGCAGGGGGTCGATAAGCACTCCCATTGAAAGAGATAACTGTTTCCAGACTGGTGGGGCCATGCTTTTGTTTTAATGCAAAACCTATCAACACCTAGGACGTTGGATACAAAAGGAAGCCTTATGTGACAAGCTCTGAATCAGAATTAAAAACAATGACACATTGGGAGAAGCAATTTGCAATATGATTGGGACCATCAAAAGGCCATCAAAGAACTTTGTAAGAACTGTTTAAACAGACCATTGTAGAAGAGACAGCCACAAGGCGAAAGCTCTCTCTCTCTCTCTCTGGCTTGCTGGCTCTGGTGGGCTGCTTGTGTTGGTTCTGCCTGTGTCTGGAAAGAAGAGCAGTTTGTAGTTTCCAGCAAACAACAAGGCGAGGGGAAGGCAGTTTGACAAGGAAGATTAGCAGCTCTAGAAGCAGGCCGACACACAAGAAGAAACTGCCTTGGTTCTGCCTGTGTCTGGAAAGAAGAGCAGTTTGTAGTTTCCAGCAAACAACAAGGCGAGGGGAAGGCAGTTTGACAAGGAAGATCAGCAGCTCTAGAAGCAGGCCGACACACAAGAAGAAACTGTCTTGGTTCTGCCTGTGTCTGGAAAGATGAGCAGTTTCCAGCAGACAACAAGGAAAGCAGTTCGACAGGGAAGGACAGCAGCTCTAGAAGCAGGCTGACACACAAGAAGAAACCAGAGCAACAGTCCCAGTGACCATCAGACAAGGGCCTTACGAAACAACCAACCGAATATTATCACCAACCAACCGGGTAATATTGAGCCACCGCGACCAAAGAAAACCAACTCGGGAGAAAACCGAAGATCCGCAAAGTTTCCACTCTACAATCTATTTCTGACCTACCTCTGGGTGAATTACTGTCAAGGTTTCGTTTGGTGAGCATTATCCCTGGTCCTTTAGAGTCCAACCTAACTAGTACAGTGGGATTTGGGAGGGGTGAGGTATCTTTCTACTGTAATTTCCCTCGCGTGTACTGTAGTGTTCCTCATTTTATTAGAGTGTTAAGATTGTTGTGTTGTATTTCCTCTCTTGAATAAAGGTCAAAGTTTCTTGCACGAAAATCAGTTGTCTGCTGCACTTTGTCACAACCCCCAAATAAGTCCAAGGTCTAGAACCCAGGGAGTGGGAGCGATTCGGACCGCTCAGTAGTCAGAGGTGAAGCTGACACACACCACCACCCCCTACAAAATGGCGACCACGAAGGGACCTTGGCAAAAGGGATGCGATACAGTGGACACTGATTTGGAAGAGAGAACTGTAATGGAAGAGAGGATTTCAAATTATGTGTTCAGTAAGGTGAATATGGAAAAAAAATGGGTCACTAATCTGTTAAAGGCTGGGCGCCCGGTAGATGCTGCAGCTAAATGGACAGAAGGGAAGGATCATAAGAAATCCTTAGAAAAGGCAGTCTGGCTGATGTGCTTCAAGAAACAGATCCAGCTTTTGGACAGGCTCGTTGAAGCACAGGCAGCTGAGATTCGGGAGTCAGCCGTTGAAGTCCAAACGAAGGCCCTAGCAGGGGAGAAGTTACTGTTAGCATTGCAGACTCTGAACCAGGAAAGGATGCAGTTAGTGGGGGAGCATAAGACCCAGCAGGAATATTTACAGTGTCAGGTCACTGAGGCCAAGAACAACGAGCTGAGGTTGCGGGAAAAGAATGCCCGCCTGGCAAGTCAAGTAAGAGAGCAGGAGGAGAAAGTAAAAGGCTTACAGGCAGCCTATAAGATAGTGAGCGCACAGAGGTCTGAGGATGCAGACCATGGCCCCTGCCAGAAGCAGATAGAGAGTCTGAACCTTGCTCTAAGGACGGCAAAAGGTATGGTGTGCCTCATAAGCCCTAGTGCAGCCCAGGTCGACTTCACAGGGAACCTGGGTAGAATGGTTCAGACACCACAGGTAGTGCCAAGGGACGACCCGGTTGAGGAGCAGGAGGGCCCACGACCACCACCCGTAGCGCCAAGCTTTAGTGAAATCTGGCAGGAGAGGGGGGTGGAATTAGGGGCAGAAACTGAGGAGGAAAACCCCCAGCAAGAGAGGCTGGGACCGGGGCCGATGTGCCCGGCCCGGCAGCAAAGGTTCGGCCCGCCCGCTGATAACGGGGATGAGGGACCCCTCCAAAACCAGTTCGTAGTTCCCCACGGCACCCAACAGCTTAGGGCCATGGTAAGCCATTTAACTAAACTTGCGGCAAATGGGGACCCCTCGGTCCACTTCAGGGAAGTGGAACTAGCAGCAAGCATCAACGAGTGCAATGATGCTGAACAGGCCAAAATGCTGCTATTCTCCCTGGAGAGGAAGCTCTTCCAGTCCCTCTCTGACCAATGTAGGATGGGACAGTGTGATTATGGGGAGCTCAAGGAGGAAGTTCTTGAGGCCATGGGGATGAATGAGGGAAGTCCTTTCTCCCGGATGGAAAAAACAGTGCAGCTCGTAGGAGAGACCCCGCAGGCTTTTGCAGACAGGTTGTGGCCGGTGTATAGGAGTGCATGCAGTGGGAAGCCTAACCGGGCTAACCTGGACCAGGATCAGCGGGTCCACTGGCTCCGTTGCCTGGTGGCAAACAGCTTGCCACAGGTCAGGGCCATGGCAGGAATGTGGTTTGACCCAAAGAATCCCCTGACTACCGAACTCACAGTGATCAGACAATTGACCATAGCTTACCGTAATGGTAAAGGAACCAATGCACACCCACCTAAAGGGAAAGTGCATGAAATGAAACCCGGCCAGGGTAGGAAGGAGTGGCATCAGGAAGGGACTAACCCTTCCAGCACAAAGCTTAACTGTTATGGGTGTGGGAAGGATGGACACTGGAGGAAGGAGTGCAAGAATCCTTGGAAAGATAACAAGGGAAAGAATTCCTCAACCCCAGCCCAAAAGGCAGAGACAGGAATCCCTCCCGCCACGGTCGAGTCATTTTTGGACGCCATGAGAACCCTATTGACTGGCCCAGGGAAGGTAGCAGCGACCACCGGCGCTCTGACCCCATCAGCCCCATCTAACCCACAACCCTGACGAGAGCCAGCGCAGCCTGTTTACCTGTGTTCCCTTACCTACGACTTATGGAAGAGACCCCTCGTTGAGATGGAGGTAGAAGAGGTAAAGGGGACCTATCTGTTGGACACGGGAGCATCATGTACCGTGATCCATTCAGCTCACCCCACCACCTCACCTCTATCTAACGGGGTCCCATACAGTCTGTCGGGATTCACAGGTAAAGAACAGGCTGGCTCATTTTCCATCCCGCTGAACATTCGTTTAGGAACACTCTGCTCTAAGTGGACCTGTGTCCTAATGAAGTGGGAAGTGGAGGGTGGAAAAGGGATCCTGGGAGCCGACTTTATTGTAGGCCACGGGATCCTAGTGGATTTGAGGAATCACTGCCTGTGGGGGGTAAATACAGGAAAGGAAGGCGGAGTAGTAGTCATCCCAGGGAAACAGGGGAAGGGGACCCTGTGTACCATGAAGCCTAAAGAGGGTTATAACCTCAAACGCATGGTCAGCAATACCCCAAGGGAGTTCCAGGCATTTGTGCGAGCCCATCTAGCCACATTTGCCACACACAAACACGACTGTGGGAGGGTCAACGGGTTCGAGGTCAGTGTAGATGGGGACCCTATGGCCCGACCACAAAAGCAATATAACTTCCCCAGAGAAGCGGAGCCAGACATGGAAGCAGCCATGTCCTCCTTAGTGCAACAGGGCGTCCTGAGACCGATAGCCACCCACGTGAACTCTCCACTGTGGCCGGTTAGAAAACCGGACAACTCCTGGAGGGCCACAGTGGACTATCGGGTGCTCAACAGTAACATCCCAGCCTGTGCACCCACGGTAGCAGCAGTTGCCGACCTGATAGGAAGTATCCCAGCATCCGCGACCACTTTCACGGTGCTGGATATCTCCAACGGGTTTTGGTCCATCCCTTTAAGGAGAGAGGATCAGTACAAGTTTGCCTTTACCTTTAAAGGGCAACAGTACACCTGGAACTGTCTGCCTCAGGGCTTCCACAATAGCCCCAGCATTTTCCACCAATGCATGGCAAACAGTTTAAAGGGCTTCAGCCAGCCCAGGCAGCTGGTACAATACGTGGATGTCCTGCTCCTGTTCACCAATTCGAGAGAGGAGCATGGTCCACTTCTGGCCGAACCGCTGGAACTGCTCGGGCAGGAAGGTTTTAAAGTGAACCCAAAGAAAGCACAGATTGGCCAGCAGGAGGTGAAATTCCTGGGCCTGACAATACGCGCTGGGGAAAGGGCCATAGATAAAGCTGGAAGGGAAGCAGTACAGGAGTTACCAGTCCCCAACACAGTCATGGGAGTGAGATCGTTTCTGGGGCTAACCGGGTACTGCAGAGACTTCATTGAGGACTATGCGGCCACAGCAGCCCCTCTGCTCCGACTCCTGCATAAGGGAGTGGAGTGGGTTTGGGATGAGGGTTGCCAGGCAGCATTTGTTAGGCTCAAGAAAGATCTGCAGACCGCACCAGCTCTAGGGGCCATAGATGGAGGGAAAGAGTTCTTCCTGGAGGTAGCAGCCAGCGGGGACAGCCTGAGTGCTGTGCTGCTCCAAGAGCGGCATGGCAAGCTGAGACCGGTGGTCGACTCCTCCAGGATACTCACAGATATGGAGAAGAGCTACTCCAATTGTGAAAGGCACCTCTTGGCCACATATTGGGCTGTGAAAAGATCGCTGATCTTCACAGGCACCTCTCCCATCACCCTCCTCACCCATCACACGCCCACCCAGATGCTCCTGGACGGGAGAATCAAGGATGAGACAGTGAGCAGTGCCCGCATTGCTCGCTGGACCCTGCTTCTCTCACAGATGGACCTGAAAGTAAAAGGGCTCTGCGAGCCAAAGCTCGCAGCTAACCTGGTATATCCTGGAACAGCCCACCGGTGTTCCATAGAAGGGGTTTGGGAAGTAAACATAGGTTTACGGGCCGGGATACACCCCACAGGCCGTGAAATCTATGTGGATGGCTCCAGCACAGTATCTGCTGGTGAGCGACTCACGGGGTGTGGAGTTTATGACCCAGCGGCAGACCTTGCCCTGGCAATTAAGCTCCCCAGCACCATGAGCGCCCAGCAGGCTGAACTGTCCGCGGTAGTGTACGTGGTTACACACCCCGAGATCTTCCCCACCCCATACACGATTTGCTCGGACAGCATGTTCACATGCAATTCGTGTACGGAGTACCTGGCCATCTGGTCCCGCCGCGGATACACCTCCGCTGACGGGAGACCCCTCACAGTGAAACCCTTGCTGGAGAAAATCTTAGCAGCAGTGGGGGAGGAAGGGGAGGTTTTCATCCATAAGGTGAAAGCCCATTCCTCCGCAGAACCCCGGAGTGAGGGCAACCGGCAGGCCGACGTGCTAGCTAAGGAGGGTGCCCACACAGGCACTTTCTGGGACCCATTTGGGTCCCGTCCTATAGCAGCAGTCACTGGTAGGAATGGGACACAGGGGAGTGCAGGGGTAGCTTTAACCCCGGACCTTAAGATGGTCCAAACCCAAGACCCCGTCCTCAAGGCAGTCCTCAGTGCAGTGGCAGAAGGGAAAAGGGTAGAGGGCCCTTACAGCACAGCAGCCCTCTCTGTAAAGGAGGGCATGCTGTTTAAGGGAGAGCAATGGGTAGTACCGCAGCAGCACAGGAGGGAATTCCTTCAACTGGCCCATGAGGGTCCAGGAGCGGGGCATCCCGGGCCTGAGACCACCTGGCAGCGGGTGGAACAGGCAGGATGGTGGCCAGGACTCAGGGAAGATGTCCGCGAGTTCTGTGCCAGCTGTCTGGTGTGTGCTGCTAACAACCCTGACCCCCACAAAAGGAAAGTACCTATGGGACACACCAGGAGGGTAGAGGGACCATGGCAGTCGATCCAGGTCGACTACATCGGGCCCCTACCCACCGCCCAGGGAAGCTATAAGTACTGCCTAGTCCGGGTGGATGTGTTCACAAAGTGGGTAGAAGCCTTCCCCTGTCGAACAGCCACGGCTATGAGTACAGCCAGGATCCTGGTCAGGGAGGTGTTCTCACGATGGGGGCGACCACAGTACGTGGAGTCTGACCAAGGGAGTCACTTTACTGGGCAGGTCATGCAGAATACCCTTATGGTACTTGGCATAGAGGGGAAATGGCACGTTGCACACAACCCACAGTCCTCAGGGATTGTAGAGAGGATGAACAGAACCTTGAAAGAAAGGCTGAGGAAAGAGACGGTAGACTCACCTAGAAAGTGGGTAGAAGTCTTACCGTTGGTCCTAATGGGGATCCGAGCCAGCCAGTCAAAAAGCACGGGGTATTCCCCACACGAGCTCATGACTGGTAGGGTTATGCGGACCCCCACCCATGTGCTAGCCCCGGTGCTCACGGAGGGTCAGCTCAGAGAGGTGAACCGGGACAGCTTCGTCAGGAATCTGTTTGAACACCTGAAACAGGTTCACTGGCAGGCTGCTAGCAACATGGGAAAACAGCATCGGAGTAACCGACTGCTGTTAGAACCCCGTACGCACCACGAGTGGGAGATAGGGGATCAGGTTATGGTTAGGAATTTTGCTCAGGTAGGCAGTCTAGAACCATTATACATGGGGCCCTACAGCATTGTAGATAAGGCAAGCCCCATGGTATACGCCATAAAGCTGCCTCGGCGCACCAAATGGTTCCACATTAACCAATGTAAGTTGTTTAAATCCGAGAGAAGGGAACAGCCAGTTAGGGCAAGGTCTGAGGATAAACATCCTCAGCCTGCAGCAGGAGCAAACTCCCAGACTGCACAGGCGGGTGCAGTGGCTTGTTTTAAGGGAAGGGCCATCCCACCCACCGTTTGGGACACTCCCCCGCTCATCTGGGACTCAGACGAGGTGGGACCTGAGGGCAGAGAGTTACCTGCCCCTGACACAGGTTTAGAAGAGGTACAGCCTGAGGATAGAAATCCCCAGCCAGCGGCAGTGGAGATTCCACAGACCGCACAAGAGGGGACAGTGGCTCGGGTTGAAGACCCACCAGCCAGAAAACCCCCACCAGCCAGAGTCCCTAGAAGGTCCCCACGAACGCCACGGCCAAAGAAACCGTGGTCACCGGCTCCCCAGTTTAAGAGGGCAGCCCCTCAAGTCAGGGATCGATCTGAGGACAGAGGTCCCCAGCCAGCAGCCTCAGGCTGCGAGGGACCAAAGGTACAGGACAGGGCGGCCACACCGAAGGGAGTAGTGTGTTGTAACCCGAACAGGGATTAGCCTGGCCGCCTGGGGACGGGCGGCGGATGTACATAGCTTCTGATATTTAATTTTGAGATTGTTAAGTTTGGGTGTTTTAGTTAAATTTTATATAAGGTGGTTGGTAGTTTAAGTATTATTGTTTACCGTGTATTATTTTTCTATGTATGTACCGTATTTTCCAAGTGGTGCAGGGGTGTTGGACACCTCCGTGCTTGGATATGAATGTAACTGAATTCTTACCTGTGTCTGCATCTGAACATGGGGAATGTATGTTTTGGGTCTTAGATAGGTAAACTACAGGGGAAGGTTGGCTCTCGAGTATCGAGAATTTTGCTCACCTTTGACCAGTATGATACTTGAAGCAAGGTTAAAGTATCACAGGGGGGAGTGTAAGATTCTCAAAATTCACAGATCCCCCAAAAACTCAGAGAAAAACCCTAAAGAAATTCACCTTTACCCTGAGTATGGGAAAACTTTGGCCATTGACTATAATCCTAAAATGGAAGGATAGTTGAGAGGTCACCAGACGAAATCTACAACCCACACGTGGAAGGTGGGAGAATTACTGCTTCAGACATGTCTCTGTATTAATGCAAAACGGACAGCAGGGGGTCGATAAGCACTCCCATTGAAAGAGATAACTGTTTCCAGACTGGTGGGGCCATGCTTTTGTTTTAATGCAAAACCTATCAACACCTAGGACGTTGGATACAAAAGGAAGCCTTATGTGACAAGCTCTAAATCAGAATTAAAAACAATGACACATTGGGAGAAGCAATTTGCAATATGATTGGGACCATCAAAAGGCCATCAAAGAACTTTGTAAGAACTGTTTAAACAGACCATTGTAGAAGAGACAGCCACAAGGCGAAAGCTCTCTCTCTCTCTCTCTCTGGCTTGCTGGCTCTGGTGGGCTGCTTGTGTTGGTTCTGCCTGTGTCTGGAAAGAAGAGCAGTTTGTAGTTTCCAGCAAACAACAAGGCGAGGGGAAGGCAGTTTGACAAGGAAGATCAGCAGCTCTAGAAGCAGGCCGACACACAAGAAGAAACTGTCTTGGTTCTGCCTGTGTCTGGAAAGATGAGCAGTTTCCAGCAGACAACAAGGAAAGCAGTTCGACAGGGAAGGACAGCAGCTCTAGAAGCAGGCTGACACACAAGAAGAAACCAGAGCAACAGTCCCAGTGACCATCAGACAAGGGCCTTACGAAACAACCAACCGAATATTATCACCAACCAACCGGGTAATATTGAGCCACCACGACCAAAGAAAACCAACTCGGGAGAAAACCGAAGATCCGCAAAGTTTCCACTCTACAATCTATTTCTGACCTACCTCTGGGTGAATTACTGTCAAGGTTTCGTTTGGTGAGCATTATCCCTGGTCCTTTAGAGTCCAACCTAACTAGTACAGTGGGATTTGGGAGGGGTGAGGTATCTTTCTACTGTAATTTCCCTCGCGTGTACTGTAGTGTTCCTCATTTTATTAGAGTGTTAAGATTGTTGTGTTGTATTTCCTCTCTTGAATAAAGGTCAAAGTTTCTTGCACCAAAACCAGTTGTCTGCTGCACTTTGTCACAACCCCCAAATAAGTCCAAGGTCTAGAACCCAGGGAGTGGGAGCGATTCGGACCGCTCAGTAGTCAGAGGTGAAGCTGACACACACCACCACCCCCTACAATTTTACCATGGGAAGCATCACCGCCATTTCCAAGCCTACGCCTCGCTAAACATTTACACACAAATTCTTCCAGCTGCAGCCCCAGTTGATTTCTTTTTTTGCCCCACTCTAGACCCAGGGGTGCACAGGCCAATTGCAACACCTCGCACCAACTGACCCCAGCACAGAGTAGGGAGCAGACATTTTCTAGAGCTGAAAGGTTATACCTATCAGGAAAGATTGAACAGGCTGAGGCTCTTTTCTCTAGAAAAGAGAAGACTGAGAGGTGAACTGATAGAGGTCTTTAAAAATAATGAAAGGGTTCGATGCGGTGGACGTAGAGAAGATGTTTCCACTTATGGGGATGTCCAAAACTCGAGGCCATAAATATAAGATAGTCACTAATAAATCCAATAGGGAATTCAAGAGAAACCTCTTTAAACAGAGAGCGGTAAGAATGTGGAACTCACTAGATACATTTAAGGGGAAGCTAGATAAGTGCATGAGGGAGAAAGGAATAGAAGGATATGCTGATAGGGTTAGATGAAGAGGGGTGGGAGGAGGCTCGTGTGGAGCACAAACGCTGGCATAGACCAGTTGGGCCGAATGGCCTGTTTCTGTGCTGTAAATTTTATGTAATTCTATGTAATGTGGCTCAGTTTCACACTGTCCGGTATCTTTTACCTGCCTTTGTTTTCAATAATTTCTTTACGGTGTCGTACCGACCCGATCCTAACTGACATGGTTTCTATTAAGGACCTGTTTCCAAGCTCAATGTCAAAAAACGATCAGCAGACACTTGCTGTTATGGCATCTCTGCTAAGGAATGTTTCCAAAGGATTTCATAAATTGTAATTGATACGGATTTATTTTAATCTTCAAAATGCAGGTTTGGAATTTTCCTCCTCATTTGCGCCAAGATACGCCAGTAGTCTGGGCGCAAACCAATGGCGTGGCTTAAAAGATCGTGGGATTGGACGTAGGTAAGTTACCCACATAACTACAAGGCGATCTTTTAAGTCCGTCCATCAAACCCTCTGTCCGAACGAATCTCCTCACCTCAAAACTGGCCACGCCCCCAACTTTCAAATACGAGTATCTTCCAATGCAGTTGGTCATTTGGTATCTGCCTTGGCACAGTGGGGGGGCACTCTCACCCCTAAGTTTACGAAGATCTATAGGTTCAAATCCCACTCCATGAAACTTAAGCACAATCTAGGCTGGCAATCCTCAGTGCAGTACTGAGGGAGCGCTGCGCTGTCAGGGATGCTGTTTTTTTGGATGAAACATTCAACCAAGGCCTCGTCTGCCCTTTTTTGATGTGACTTATACTTTCCCATAAAAATACATCAAAAGAAACAGAAAATACAAAGCATTGAGGATAAAAGAAATTTAAAACCGTCCAAAAAATTGCAATTAAAAAAACAGAAAAAATGACACTGTTTCCTGCTGTGCCTGAAAATCTGGTTGCGATGTTGAGAGACCCCGGAACAAAAGAAAAAGAAGAAAGACTTGCATTTCTACAGCACCTTTCATGACCTCAGGACTTCCCAAAGCGTTTTACAGCCAATGAAGTACTTTTGAAGTTTAGTCACTGTTGTAATATAGAGAAACGCAGCAGCCAATTTCTGCACAGCAAGGTCCCACCAACAGCAATGAGATAATGACCAGATACTCTTTTTTTTTGTGATGTTGATTGAGAGATAAATATTGGCCCAGGACAACGGGGAGAACTCCTCTGCTTTTTTTCAGAGTATAGTGCCATTGTACCTTTTACCTTCACCCGAGAGAGCAGACGGGGTCTCAATTTAAAGTCTCATTCAAAAGACGGCACCTCCAATAGTGCAGCAATCCCTCAGTACTGTGCTGAAGTGTCAACGTAGATTCAAACAATAAGAATAAAAAAGAATTTGAATCCTACCCCAAAGGTGAAAGGCCGTGAGCTCACTCTGCACCAGCCAACCCCAGATGCAAAACATTATTGAGGAATCCAACAAATATAAGACCATAAAAGATATGAGCAGGAGTAGGCCATTTGGCCCTTCGAGCCTGTTCTGCCATTTAATGAGATCATGGCTGATCTGATTTTTACCTCAACTCCACTTTCCCGCCTTTTCCCCATATCCTTTGACTCCCTTGCTGATCAAAAATTTGTCTAACTCAACCTTGAATGTATTCAATGACTCAGCCTCCACAGCTTTTTGGGGTAAAGAATTCCAAAGATTCATGACCCTCTGGGAGAAGAAATTCCTCCTCATTTCCGTCTTAAACGGGCGACCCCTTATTCTGAGACTATGCCCCCTAGTTTTAGATTCCCCCATGAAGGGTAACATCCTCTCAGCATCTACCCTATCGAGTCCCCTCAGAATCTTATATGTTTCAATAAGATCTCCTCTCATTCTTCTAAACTCCAATGAGTGTAGACCCAACCTGTTCAATCTTTCCTCATAATACAACCCTTCCATACCCGGAATCAACCTCGTGAACCTTCTCTGAACTGCCTCCAATGCAAGTATGTCTTTCCTTAAATAAGAAACTAGAACTGTACGCAGTACTCCAGGTGTGGTCTCACCAGCACCCTGTACAGTTGTAGCATGACTTCCCTGCTTTTATACTCCATCCCCCTAGAAATAAAGGCCAATATTCCGTTTGCCATCCGGATTACCTGCTGCACCTGTAGGTTGACTTTTTGTGTTTCATGTAAAGGACACCCAGATCCCTCTGTACTGCAGCATTTTGTAGTATTTCTCCATTCAAATAATATTTTGATTTTTTATTTTTCCTCCCAAAGTGGATGACTTCACATTTTCCCACATTATATTCCACCTGCCAAATTTTTGCCCATTCGCTTAAACTGTCAATATCCCTTTGCAGACACTTTGGGGTCGATTTTAGCACCTGCGATTGGGTACGTTCCTGGCGGGGGGGCTCCGAAAATCAGGGATTCCCGGGGCGGGGCAGGAGCCCGGCTCCAACCCACCCACTTCCGGGTTCCCCACTGACGCGCTGACATGCGCGCGCAGCCCCCGCATGTGGGACTCCCGACGGCAATTAAAGCCAGCGGGGTGCCACTTAAAGTATTTATTTTGGTATTTCAGGTCGTTTACAGACCTGATTAACGAGATATTTTAGGAGAGTTGGGATTTTACAAACAACTGGGACTGTTTCCCATACTGGGGGAAACACTCCCAGTTGAAATGGACGTGTTGCAGCCATCAGCCTGTGGCAGCTGCAAAGGTCCATTTGACAGGTTGGGTGGGAGGTGGAGACCCTCACTCATTGCAGGAGGCAACTCTATCACTTTGGACAAAGTTTGGCCTCCACCACCCTCCTCCTGACAAGAAAATTCACCAACTTGCACACTTACCCCGGGGTCCAGAGACATGTACCTACCTTGCGGACCCCCTCAGATGTACATATTCCAGATGGGGCCGTAGCTGCAGTCATGACCTCCTCGTAGGGCGAACAGCATCACCGGCCACGCCGTCCACCTCTGACACGTGGAGCTCCACAACACAGTGCTGTTAAACATTCCACCTGCACAGCAGGAGGGAGGGCAAACGCAGAGAGAGATGCGTCGCAGAGGGCACTACCCTCGCCACAGGGTCCACAGACTGAGGCTCAGATTCCTGGACCTCTCTGAGCAGCAGTGAACACGGAGGCTCAGAGTCACTCGACATGTAGTCGTGGACATCTGCAGCCTCCTTCATGCTGAGCTGCTCTCGGCTGGCCCGTGCACCATCTTCTTACCTGTCGCTGTTAAAGTCACCACTGCCCTCAACAACTTCTCCTCTGCATCCTTCCAGGGTGCCACCGGGGACATCGCCGACGTCTCTCAGTCGTCTGCACAAAAGAGCCCTGCAAATACACCTACACCCACTCTGCAGTGACACAATGGGTGGCATCAGTTCTGGGTCTTCATAGTGATCCTCAGGAAAGGGCATTATTGCACAAACCAGACAAGATTCGCAAAGACGTGACAGTAGTGGTGCCAATATAATATGTAATGTGAGTTGGTCAGAAATTCAATATAAGTAAAAACCATGACAAACTCTCAAACACCCTTGTGCATCCCCTTCATGCTCACGACACGTTTGCCTTACGCTGCCTACTGCACATATGTGATGCATGCCCTGTGGCTGCAGCACAGGTAGTGGCAGGTTGAGTGAGGCTGACCGTGAAAGAGATGCACGAGAGGGTGAGTATGAGATAGAGCCATGAGATTGTATGAGGATTGGGTTGAGTGGTAGTGGCGGGATGAGTACTGGTGAGGTGAGTAAGTGCAGGTAAGAGGAGGATGAGGTTTGAGTGGGTGTGAGGAGTGATGAGTCGTGTTGGCAGTGCAGAAGGAGATGTGGGGTGGGGGCGGTGATGTGGCAGACGGAGTGTAGGGGAATGAGTAAGTGTACTCACTTTGGCTGACCTACTGAGGTCATTGGAGCGCCTCCTGCACTGTATGCAGGTGGGCGATATGTTGGTGGTGCTGGTGACCTCCTCTGCCACCTCAAGCCAGGCCTTTTTGGTGGCAGAGGCAGGCCGCTTCCTCCCGCCCACCGGGGGGAAGATCTCTGTCCTCCCCCTCCTCCTCACCCCATCCAATGATACCTGGAGTGAGGCATCATTAAACCTGGGAGCAGCCTTCCCCCTGGGCTGCTCCATGCTGTATTTTTTCCTATTTCTTGCAGCATCAGTCAGTGGAGGACTGCCCCTTTAAATAGAGCTCCTCCAGCTGACAGACCTTACTGCGCATGCGCAGCCCGCACGACACGCAGATCAGCAGCGGGGAACCCGGAACAAGAGGTAAGTGGATCCAATTAGCCGGCGATTGCATTCGGGGCAGACTGATTTCACCGGGCGCGTTACCCACGCGCCCAATCGCCACCCACCCCCCCCCCGCGAACCCGCCGCCCTGGTAACATCGGGCCCTTTGTGTCCTCCTCGCAACTTGCTTTTCCGCCTATCTTTGAATCATCAGCAAATTTGGCCACAAGACACTCTGTTCCTTCATCCAAATCATTGATATATATTGTAAATAGTTGAGGCCCCAGCACTGAGCCCTGCGGCACCCCACGAGTTACAGATTGCCATTTTGATAATGACCATTTTATCCCGACTCTTTGTTTTCTGTTAGTTAGCCAATCCTCTATCCATGCCAGTATATTACCCCCAACACCATGAGCTTTTATCTTGTGCAGTAATCTTTTATGTGGCATCTTATCGGATACCTTTTGGAAATCCAAATATACTGCATCCATTGGTTCCCCTTTATCCACTCTGCCCGTTACTTCCTCAAAGAACTCGAATAAATTTGTCAGACACGATTTCCCCTTCA
Source organism: Heptranchias perlo (assembly GCF_035084215.1). Taxonomy (NCBI): domain Eukaryota; kingdom Metazoa; phylum Chordata; class Chondrichthyes; order Hexanchiformes; family Hexanchidae; genus Heptranchias; species Heptranchias perlo. The sequence continues at coordinate 7,706,454 of NC_090338.1, read as the reverse complement.
TAAAACCACGTTGACTCTCCTTGATCGTATTATGAGTCTCCAAATGTCCTGCTACTACTTCCTTAATAATGGATTCTAGCAATTTCCCAATGACAGATGTTAGGCTAACTGGTCTATAGTTACCTGCTCTCTGTTTCACTCCCTTCTTGAATAGGGGTGTTACGTTTGCGGTTTTCCAATCCGCTGGGACCGTCCCAGAATCTCGTCAACTGAATCTTTCTTCCGTTTTCATTGTTTTGATTTGCATTAATATTGCTCATTATAAAAGCATTCACTGTAGCACTAGTTTTATGAATGACTCAGTGCTCTAGCTGACCCTCACAATCAGCTCACCATTCAACAAAAACAACAAACATGGAACAAGCTACGAATGCTCTGAATCACTGAAGTAATTACTGTATGAATAAGATGTTGGGTGATGGAACTGTATCAATTTGCCATTTTTTTTTCCCTACCAGATGCAATATCCCAGGGGATAAACCTATGTAAACATGCAAACCAAAAAGAATACATAATGCTCTGAAACACTGGGCATCAGCCGTGGCTCAGTGGGTGACACTCTTGCCTCTGAGGTCGAAGTTTGTGGGTTTAAGTCCCACTCCAGAGACTTATCCACAAAATCTAGGCTGACATTCCAGTTCAGTACTGAGGGAGTGCTGCACTCTCTGAGGTGCTGTCTTTTGGATGAGACCTTACATCGAGGCCCCGTCTGCCCTCTCAGACGGACGTAAAAGATCCCACGGCCACTATTTCGAAGAAGATCAGAGGAGTTCTCCCCCCTGTCCTGGGGCCAATATTTATTCCTCAGCCACCATCACTAAAAACAGATTATCTGGTCATTATTTCATTGCTGTTTGTGGGATCTTGCTGTGCACAAATTGGCTGCCGCGTTTCCTACATTACAACAGTGACTACACTTCAAAAGTGCTTGATTGGCTGTAAAGCACTTTGGGACGTCCTGAGGTCATGAAAGGTGCGATAGAAATGCAAGATCTTTCTCTTTCTTCTTTCCATTTGTCTAGGCTCAGTTAGTAAGATATTAATAGACACTGAGCCATGCTGGTCACAAAGGCCTCAGACTTCATACCTGAGTTAGCTGATTTCAGCCAACATGTTGATAGGAGCACAATTAGTCACGGGGGAATAAAAATTAGCCAGCCTTCCTGCTCTTGATCGCTGTCCAGCGACCCCTGCTAGAAAGTTCCTGTCCATTAACATCGGATAAGAACAGATAAGAACAGTTTGAATAGTCTGCTGATGCTCATCGTCTAGATGTGATGCCACCACAGTTCGAATAGTCTGCTGATACTCACTGTCTAGGCTCATACATGAAGAGTGGCCATTTTGCAGGCTCCGTGAGTCTGTTCAGTGAGTAGTTGTCCATAAAAGCCCGCGGGGTTGGATCCTGGTCTGTACTCAAGTTAGCTGATCTAAGCTGGCATGGTGAGCAGGGGGTTACAGTCAATCACAGAACTCCTGGATGAAGGAGGGTAATAAACCAGAGTTCTCACTCCTGCCCACAGTCCAACAACTCCAGCTAGAAGTACACGTATGCAGATGTCCAGCAGAGGTTGAAATGGGCTGGCTGTGATACTCCCCCACATTAGAGTATCTTGCCAGCACTCATTGTAAAGGTTCACACGTGAACAATGGCTACTTGGGTGAATTACTGGAGGACCAACAGTGCCCATGGGACCGTGCCCCAACAATTCATCAACACCTTCAGGAGAGGAGTAACTTAGCAAGATCAGGAAGCATGCTAATGCCATCTTAGGTGAGGGACTGGAGGACAGTCAGCGCCAATGCAACTGTACCCTAGCATGAGTTATCACCTCCAAGGAGAGGAAGGGACATTATTTCTGAAGAGGAAAAATCTATCTACCTGACTTTGCTTGGCATTTGATGAATGTTCAGCCCCTCGACATGATTTTTTTCTTGTAAAAGAACTGGCAACAGCCAGCGATTGGAAGATTATACATTTTCACACGATCTCTATCATTCAGAGGGTGGAGGAAATTGTCCTTTTAACAAAATACAGTAGAAGTTAAAACAACACAATCCGATTTAATCGGAAACATGCTCCAGAACACACTCATAGAATCATAAATCATTGAACCATAGAGCACAGAAGGAGGCCACACGGCCCATCGTGCCTGTGCCAGCTCTCTGAAAGAGTTATCCAATCAGTCCCGCTCCCCTGCTCTTTCCCCGTAGCCCTGCAAAAATGTTTCCTTTTCAAGTATTTATCCGATTCCCTTTTGAAAGTTATTATTGAATCTGCTTCCACCGCCCTTTCAGGCAGCGCATTCCAGATCATAACAACTCGTTGCGTAAAGAAAAATTTTCCTCATGGCTTTTTTGCCAATTATTTGCCAATCACCGCTCGCTAAAATGATTTAAATGATTTTTTTTTTGGAACAGCGGCATGGATTCATCCCGAAAGCATCAGCGAGCTGAGAACCTTAACTCAAAGTTCTATCCAGTCCCGTATCTAGAGATAAAGTCAGTTTTGTCTTTTTCCCAAAGGTAGAGAAAGCATTATTTTGGTCCAATTCGCTAACTGGGTTCAGTTTACTGGACTTCAATGGTGCAGTTCCAGGTATGTAGACATTAAGCTTGTATCCAGTGGGCTGGTCAGGGTAAGAGTACTGGGGCCCGTATCTTCGCGTCCATCCATGACCACCAACTCCTGATGATACACCGACCCGATTGTTTTCTGTGTTTAAAAAAAAGAAATGGATTATCAGATCCCCAGTGAAGTCAAAAGTTGCATGGGAGGTAGAAAAAAATAATTTTGCCTGACCTCAGGGCATCCCAAAACACTTTACAGCCAATTAAGTGTAGCAACTGTTATAAATGCGGCAGCCAGTTTGCACAGAACAAGATCCCACAAACAGCAATGAGATAACGACCAGATCATCTGTTTTAGTGATGTTGATTGAGAGATAAATATTGGCCAGGAGAGAACTCCCCTGCTCTTCTTCGAATAGTGGCCATGGGATCTTTTACGTCCATCTGAGAGGGCAGACAGGGCCCCGGTTTAACGTCTCATCCGAAAGACGGCACCTCCGACAGTGCAGCGCTCCCTCAGTGCTGCACTGGGAGTGTCGGCCGAGATATTGTGCTCAAGTCTCTGGAGTGGGACTTGAACCCACGACCTTCTGACTCAGAGGCGAGATTGCAACCAACTGAGGAAATATAATTACAAAGAAAGACTTTTAAAATTTTCATTAAAACACAGATCATTGGGGGAGGATAGAAATGTTTAAAATTATGAAAGGATCGCAGAATCATACAGCAAAAAAGGAGGAGGGCATTCGGCCCACCGTGCCTGTGTTGGCACTTTGAAAGAACTACAGGGTAAATAGAAACAGATGGTTTACCAGTAGTTGTAGGGTCTAAAACGAGGGGCCGTAGATGCAAGGTTAAATTCAAGTGATTTAGAACAGAGGGCGGGAGAAACTTCTTCACAGAGAGATGTGAGGCTGCGGAATTCACTTCCAGGGTTGGTGGTTGAGGCAGAAACTGTGTCAACATTCGAGATTAGTTGGATAGGTGGATGAAGGAAAAGGGTTTGAAGGGATATGGGAGCAAGGAGGGTGAATGTGATTAGGACTATCTGCTTGCGTGGAGGGTAAACACAGACGCGGACTGGTTGGGTTAATGGTCTGTTTCTGCGACTTCTATGCATTTTTTGGTTGCAGTTCTTTAACATGCAGTACTCCACGGTGTCCACTAGGCGGCACTGCTGTAGCCTTAGCCTTAAAATGTAGTAGCAGATTTCCGCCGTTTGGGGGCGCTGTTGGATCAGGCAATGATTTAAAGGGTTTTTTTCCCCTTAAAAACATAAATTCCATGTTGAACAGAGTGAGTCGTGTCCTGTTATCTTTAAGCACTTTTCTGGTTTTGCTTTAGATTTGTCAGGTTAAGGGGGAGACCGCCTGAATTAATGCAGGAAATGTGCCCAAAAAAAAGTTTGCCAAAAGCATGACCTCAAAATGCATCAAGGAATGTTGCATGTGAGATTATTGTGTCTCCTTCAGGCCAATGATTCCATGAAAATGATTGAATACTTTCGCCTGGAAAGCATAAAAGGTATGGATGCAGCTGAGTGGGACATGGCCCCATGGACCCTGGTAGATTGCTCCCATTCGTTCACTTTCAACCTGTGTACAGTCTAGTTCTATAACTATTACAGTGTAGCATTAAACCCCTGATCATTTATGTTCCAATCTACATTATTGGTCTATTATTATTATGCAAACCCCCACTCCTTTCCTTTCGCCCCTCCATTGGCGGCTGTGCCTTCAGCTGTCTAGACCCTGGAAATTCCCTCTTTAAGCCTCCACTCCCCACCTCTCTCTCCTCCTTTAAGACCCTCCTTAAAACCTACCTTTTTCCCTGGTCCCTTCTGGAAATTATCACCATTAAATAGTTATATGTGCACAAAATACAGTTATGCTTTGGGTATGGCTGTGTAATAGCAGATGAAATTTAAGGCAAAGAATTGTGAAGTGATTTATTTTGGTAGGAAGAATGAGGAGAATCAATATAAACTAAATGGTACAATTTTAAAGGGGGTACAAGAACAGAGAGACCTGGGGGTGCATATACACAGGTCATTGAAGGTGGCAGGGCAAGTTAAGAAGACTGTTAAAAAATCATACGGGATCCTTGGTTTTATAAATAGAGGCATAGAGTATAAAAACAAGGAGGTTATGCTAAACCTTTATAAAACACTGGTTAGGCCTCAGCTGGAGTATTGTCTCCAATTCTGGGCACCGCACTTTAGGAAGGACGTCAAGGCCATAGAGATGGTGCAGAAGAGATTTACTAGAATGGTACCAGGGATGAGGGACTTCAGTTAAGTGGAGAGACCGGAGAAACTGGGGTTGATCTCCTTGGAGCAGAGACAGTTAAGGGGAGATTTGATAGAGGTATTCAAAACCATGAAGGGATTTGATAGAGTAAATAAGGAGAAACCGTTTCCAGCGGCAGAACGGTCGGTAACCAGAGGACACAGATTTAAGGTGATTGGCAAAAGAACCAGAGGCGACATGAGGAAAACTGTTTTTACTCAGCGAGTTGTGATGATCTGGAATGCGCTGCCTGAAAGGGCGGTGGAAGCAGATTCAATAATAACTTTCAAAAGGGAATTGGATAAATACTTGAAGGGGAAAATTTTTGCAGGGCTGTGGGGAAAGAATAGGGGAGTGGGTCTAATGGGATAGCTCTTTCAAAGAGCTGGCACAGGCTCGATGGGTTGAATGGCCTCCTACTGTACTGTATCACTCTATGATTCTATGGTACTGGACTAAAAACCAGGATTTCAGGAGTTCAAATCCTACCACGGCAAGTTGTGAAAATTGAATTCAAGAAATCTCTGAGCTGGCACCAGTAAAAAAAGGACCACCAACGCTGCCAGATTTTTGTAAAAATCTAACTGGTTCTCGATTGTCCTTCAGGGAAGGGAACCTGCCACCCTTATCTGGTCTGGTCTACATGTGACTCCAGTCCACACTACATGGTTGACTCTTAATGGGCAATAAACATGGACTTGCCATTGTTGCACACATCCCAGAAACAAATAAAAAGAAATAGCTTGGGTTAAATTCTATGCTATTAGTCTTTTAGACTCCTAGATAGTAATGAATACTTACATTTCTATAGTGCCTTTCACATTGAAAAACACTTGTACACAATGAATTACATTCAACTGCTGTGATGGTTATTATGCAGGCAAATATTGCAATAGCAACATTGCAAATATAATCATTTGAGATGAATGAATGACCAGTTATTGCCTTTTTATCCCTCCATAGCCTCGCCCCTCCCTATCTCTGTGACCTCCTCCAGCCCTACAACCCTCCGAGATCTCTGCCTTCCTCCAATTCTGGCCTCTGGTCCATCCCCCACAACCTCCGCCCCACCATTGGCGGCCGTGCCTGGGCCCTAAGCTCTGGGAATTCCCGCCCTAAACCTCTCCACCTCTCTCTCTGCTCCTTTAAGACGCTCCTTAAAACCTACCTCTTTAACCAAGCTTTTGGTCAACTGTCCTAATATCTCCTTATGTGGCTCGGAGTCAAATTTTGTCTGATAATCGCTCCTGTGAAGCGCCTTGGGACGTTTTGCTACATTAAAGCTGCTGGATAAAGGCTGGTTGTTGTTGTTTTAGGTGGCATTTGGTTGAGGAAGGAATGCTGGTCAGGACACCAGGAGAATTCCTTGATCTTCTTCAAATACTGCCGTGGGATCTTTAACATGCACCCAAACCATCAAAACAAATAGATGGAGCATCGCTATTTTGTGTCTCATTCAAAGGATGACATCTCCAGCACTGCAGTACTCCATCAATACTGCCCTGAAGTTTCAGCCTGGGTTATGTATTCAGACTAACTCATCACCTTCTGTCTCAGAGGCACCAGTGGTGCCAATTGGGCCAGATTGACACACAAGTAACACTGATTCATTAAAATGCAAATTAGATAGATTTCATTCAGAAAATAACATCTTGGGATACAGTATATGAGCAACTTGAGACATGACGTGTCATGTAACGTGCTTGGGAACAATGGGGGATTTTGGACCTGTGGTTCCCCAAAGCTCTCCACCATTGAGGGTTTTCAGCACCTCATCTCTGGGTCTGTTGTAGACTAATTGATAGAGATTGATTGCTATGATTAGTCAACAACTCCAATATCATTGAATCATGTGACTACCAGGATAGTAGAAGACGAACTAGATGGACCTTGGGTCTTTCGCGTCTAGAAATTCCCATGTTCCTAAGTAACCACCTATGCCAGTTTCCAATTATTACAGGGATACAAGGACCTGATGCTTACCTATACTGCATTTATACTACAGCTAACAGCCTCAGACTGCCAGATGCAGTACAGATTGCAGTCAGGGAATACCCAATACCTGCCTGGCAGGAACCATAACTCTCTTGGTCAGGAACAGGATCTACATAAACATATGCCTCAGTATTGAGGGAGTGCCGCACTGTCAGAGGTGCCATCTTTCGAGTGAGACGTTAAAACGAGGCCCCATCTGCTCGCTCAGGTGGACGTAAACGATCCCACGGCCAATATTTTGAAGAAGAGCAGGGGAGTTCTCCCAGCTACCCTGCCAATATTTATCCCTCAACCGACATCACTAAAAAACAGATTACCTGGTCATTACTATATTGTTGTTTGTGGGATCTTGCTGTGCACAAATTGTCTGCCGCGTTTCCTACATAACAACAGTGACTACCCTTTGAAAGTGCTTCATTGCCTGAAAAGCGCTTTGGGACATCCTGAGGTCATGAAATGTGCTATATAAATGAAAGTCTTTCTTCCCTTTCTTTCTTTCTTTCATTCAGAGTTCCTCTCCCAGCAGTTAAAAATCAAACATATAGAGAGAACAGGCAGCAGTATAAGGTAACAGGAGACAGGAGTTACACTTAACAGGGTATCAAACCCAAATGGTGTGAGATGGCCTTCTGCAATATAGTGGCACTTATTTCGCAATGTAAATATACCTTTACTTGCTTTCTGGTCCCCCAGTGCCTCAAATTTAATGTTCTCACTCTCGCATTAAAATCCCTTCACAGCCTCAGCCTTCCCTACCTCCTCCGGCATGACAACTCCCTCCCGCCCTCCTCCCTTCGCCCCACATTGGTGGCCGTGCTTTCAGACAGCCATGACCCACACTCTGGAACTCCTTCCCTAAACCTTCCACCTCTCTCTCCTCCTTTTCAGACCTTCCTTAAAACCGGTCTCTTTGGCCAGGCCAAATCGTTCCTCCTAATATCTCCTTCTCTGGTTTAGGATCCATTTTGTCTTACACCTCTGTAATGCACCTTGTGAGTTTTTCCTATGTTAAAGACACTATATAAACACGAGTTGCTGTTGTGTTAGTTACTTAACCGTCGTCTTCCTCTGGGACTACACTGTTGGTAACAGATTTCTCTTTGGATAGAGGTGTGTGGATGACGAAACTATCACAAAACCTTGGCACTAATGATTTAGCTTAAAGGTATAATTTATTCCCACAAATGTGTCACACAGTTTGGTGTACTGAATTCAAATATGCCAATAGTCTATGTAGGCGGATTTGCAAGTTGTTCTGCAGCCTTGTGAAATTACAATAAATTACTATGGTTAAATATGACCTGTTGGTGACACTGTAATATTTCAAATATATGGGTTCACAAATTAAGTAATATTAACTGAATCCTAGATAATATGACTCCAAATAAATGTTGTTCTAAAGAGAGGGTTGAAACAGCATTGTGCAGTACTACAGTCCCCACCGCTTATAGAGTCATAGAGAGTCATAGAGTTATACAGCACGGATAGAGGCCCTTCGGCCCATCGTGTCCGCGCCGGCCATCAAGCCCTGTCTACTCTAATCCCATATTCCAGCATTTGGTCCGTAGCCTTGTATGCTATGGCATTTCAAGTGCTCATCCAAATGCTTCTTGAATGTTGTGAGGGTTCCTGCCTCCACAACCCTTTCAGGCAGTGAGTTCCAGACTCCAACCACCCTCTGGGTGAAAAAGTTCTTTCTCAAATCCCCTCTAAACCTCCCGCCTTTTACCTTGAATCTATGTCCCCTTGTTATAGAACCCTCAACGAAGGGAAAAAGCTCCTTAGTATCCATCCTATCTGTGCCCCTCATAATTTTGTGCACAAATAGTAGTGGGCGCATTCATCGGGTGTGAACATCCCCATCCTCAATGATGGCATAGCCCGGCATGTGAGTGCAAAAGACAACGCTGAGGAATTTGCAACCATCTTCAGCCAGAAGTGCCGAGTGGATGATCCATCTCAGCCTCCTCCCGAGATCCCCACCATCACAGAAGCCAGTCTTCAGCCAATTCGATTCAATCCACGTGATATCAATAAACAGCTGAGTGCACTGGATACAGCAAAGGCTATGGGCCCCGTCAACATCCCGGCTGTATTACTGAAGACTTGTGCTCCAGAACTAGCTGCGCCTCTAGCCAAGCTGTTCCAGTACAGCTACAAGACTGGCATCTATCCGACAATGTGGAAAATTGCCCGGGTATGTCCTGTCCACAAAAAGCAGGACAAATCCAATCCGGCCAATTACCACCCCATCAGTCTACTCTCAATCATCAGCATAGTGATGGAAGGTGTCGTCGACAGTGCGATCAAGCGGCACTTACTCACCAATAACCTGCTCACCGATGCTCAGTTTGGGTTCTGTTAGGACCACTCGGCTCCAGACCTCATTACAGCCTTGGTCCAAACATGCACAAAACAGCTGAATTCCAGAGGTGAGGTGAGAGTGACTGCACTTGACATAAAGGCAGCATTTGACCGAGTGTGGCACCAAGGAGCCCTAGTAAAATTGAAGTCATTGGGAATCAGGAGGAAAACTCTCCAATGGCTGGAGTCACACCTAGCACAAACGAAGATGGTAGTAATTGTTGGACGCTAATCATCTCAGCCCCAGGACATTGCTGCAGGAGTTCCTCAGGGCAGTGTACTAGGCCCAACCATCTTCAGCTGCTTCATCAATGACCTTTCCTCCATCATAACGTCAGAAGCGGGGATGTTCACTGATGATTGCACAGTATTCAGTTCCATTCGCAACCCCTCAGATAATGAAGCAGTCCGTGCCCACATGCAACAAGACCTGGGCAATATCCAGGCTTGGGCTGATAAGTGGCAAGTAACATTTGCGCCAAACGAGTACCAGACAATGACCACCTGCAACAAGAGAGAGTCTAACCACCTCCCCAAGACATTCAATGGCATTACCATCGCCGAATCCCCCACCATCAACATCCTGGGGGTCACCATTGACCAGAAACTTATCTGACCCAGCCACATAAATACTGTGGCTACAAGAGCAGTTCAGAGGCTGGGTATTCTGCGGCGAGTGACTCACCTCCTGACTCCCCAAAGCCTTTCCACCATCTACGAGGCACAAGTCAGGAGTGTGATGGAATACTCTCCACTTGCCTGGATGAGTGCAGCTCCAACAACACTCAAGAAGCTCGACATCCAGGACAAAGCAGCCTGCTTGATTAGCACCCCATCCACCACCCTAAACATTCACTCCCTTCACCACCGGCGCACAGTGGCTACAGTGTGTACCATCTACAGGATGTACTGCAGCAACTCGCCAAGGCTTCTTCGACAGCACCTCCCAAACCCGCGACCTCTACCATCTAGAAGGACAAGGGCAGCAGGCGCATGGGAACAACACCACCTGCACGTTCCCCTCCAAGTCACACACCATCCCGACTTGGAAATATATCGCCGTTCCTTCATCGTCGCTGGGCCAATATCCTGGAACTCCCTTCCTAACAGCACTGTGGGAGAACCTTCACCACACAGACTGCAGCGGTTCAAGAAGGCGGCTCACCACCACCTTCTCAAGGGCAATTAGGGATGGGCAATAAATGCTGGCCTCGCCAGCGACGCCTACATCCCATGAATAAAAAATGCGTGATCGTCATTTCCTCGCTGTACGTGATAGCCAGTATAACATGGTAGCGTTAATTTTGAGTTAATTTCAAGTACTGCGGTTTTGTTGTGTGTGAAATACCTTCACTTTTAGACCTGATGGGCTACTGTGTCAATGTAGTTGTTCTTTTAAATCATTCATTAAATAGGTTTGTAATCTGCCTTAACTCTTTGTCCAGTTTTGAGACTTTGTGGAGCTTGCTCTTCCTGTCATAACAAAAGTTTCTGTTTAGATGGTTGTTTGAAAAGAAAAGGCATGAAATGTATTTTTGTCCCTGGTGTAAATACAATTCCAAATGCTGGATTATTGCTATAATATCCCCACAATATGCTCTAAAGTAACTAGCTGTCTTATAGTTTCAATGTAAAGTGAATGAAATGCATTAAACATTGATTAAGCACAACTGACTGCAAACTTTATGATGTATCTCACTCATCAAAGCTGCCATAGCCTAAGGGAAGTGAAGTCTTTCTCAATAAAAGGCTCTTTTATTACAAAAGCAAACTACTGGGGAGGCTGGAAATCGGAACTAAAAACAGAAAATGCTGGAAAACACTTAGCAGGTCAGGCAGCATCTGTGGAGAGAGAAACACAGTTAACGTTTCAGGTCGATAATCTTTAGTCAACTCTTTTATTACATTCAGTGCACCTTAACGAGGTGCAAACTAACTGAGCACTTAAAACTCTTTAATTGGCAACTCTGAAATTGGTGTTAATTCAATTGGATAATGATTTTCGCATTTTGGCCGATATAAATGACTACCCATTTTTAATGCGGACGTTTTAAGTGGTGGGGACTGTAATAATAAACATGCAAGTACCTTTGAATGAAATCCCTATGTCCATTAGTTCAACACAGGAATTGGTAGCTAGCACACTGAAAACAAAAGTGCAGAATGCAGAATTGGTAAGGAGAGTGAACCAGATCTTGGGATGTATAGCCAGAGGCAGAGAATGCAAAACTCATGAGTTAATAAGGAATCTGCACAAGACGCTGATACAGCTACACTTGGAATACGCTATATGATTCTGTTCATTGTACTACAGCAGGGATACACTGGCACTGGAGGCAATGCAGGAAAACAAAGCCAAAGTTAAGGCATTTGAGCGATAATAAGATGTTGAAGTGGCTGGGATTGGTTATTCTGGAGAAGAGAGGGCTGCAGGAGAGATATTATTCAAATAGTCAAGATTCTTAAAGAACAGACAAATTCAACTCCAACAATTCGTTCAACAACAACTTGCATTTATATAGCACCTTTAACGTAATAAAACATCCCAAGGCGTTTCGCAGGAGCGTTATCAGACAAACATTGACACCGAGCCAAAGAAGACATATGGGCAGGTGGCCAAAAACCAAGATGTAGGTGTTAAGGAGTGTCGTAAAGGAGGAGAGTGTGATGGAGAGGTTTAGGGAGGGAATTCCAGAGTTTAGGGTCGAGACGGCCGCCAATGGTGGGGCAAAGGGAATGGGGGATGCACGAGGCCAGAATTGGAGGAGTGCAGAATTCTTAGAGGGTTGTAGGGCTGGAGAAGTTACAGAGATAGGGAGGGGCGAGGCCATGGAGGGATATGAACGCAAGGATGAGAATTTTAAAATCAAAGCATTGGTGGACCGGGAGCCAATGTAGGTCAGCGAGCACAGAGGGTGATGGGTGAATGGGACTTGATGCAAGGTAGAATATGAGCAGCAGAGCTTTGGATCAACTCAAGTTTATGGAGGGTGAAAGATGGAAGGCCAGCAAGGAGAGCATTGGAATAGTCAAGTCTGGAGGTAACAAAAGCATGGATGAAGGATTCAGCAGCAGATAAGCTGAGACGGGGGTGGAGTCAGGCAGTATTGCAGAGGTGGAAGTAGGTGGTCTTGGTGATGGAGCATATATGGTGTCGGAAGCTCATCTCAGGGTTAAATAGGACGCCAAGGTTGCAAACAGTCTCTTTCAGCCTGAGACATTGGCCAGGGATGGGGATGGCATCTGGTGAGGGAACATATTTTGTGGCGGGGACTGGAAACAATAGCTTTGGTCCTCCCAGTGTTTAATCAGAGGAAATTGCAGCTCACCCAGGAATGGATGTCGGACAAGCAGCCTGACAGCACGGAGGCAGTGGAGGGGACGAACATAAGATCATAAGAACATAAGAAATAGGAGCAGGAGCAGGCCATACGCCCCCTCGAGCCTGCTCCGCCATTCAATCAGATCATGGCTGATCTTCGACCTCAACTCCATTTTCCAACCCAATCCCCATATCCCTTGATTCCATCAGTGTCCAAAAATCTGTCGATCTCAGTCTTAAATATACTCAACAACTGAGCATTCACAGCCTGCTGGGATAGAGAATTCCAAAGATTCACCACCCTCTGCATGAAGAAATTTTTCCTCATCTCAGTCTTAAATGTCTGACCCCTTATCTTGAGACTATGCCCCCTAGTTCTAGACTCTCCAGCCAGGGGAAACAGCTTCTCAGCATCTACCCTGTCAACCCTCTTCAGAATTTTATATGTTTCAATGAGATCATCTCTCATTCATATAAACTCCAAAGAATATAGGCCCATTCTACTCAATCTCTCCTCATAGGACAACCCTCTCATCCCAGGAATCAATCTAGTGAACCTTTGTTGCACTCCCTCGAAGGCAACAATATCCTTCCTTAGGTAAGGAGACCAAAACTGTACACAGTTCTCCATGTGTGGTGGTGGTGGTGAGGTAGTGTTGGGTGCGTACATGTAAAGCTTGATGTTGTGTTTTCGGATGATGTCGCTGAGGGGCAGCATGTAGATGAGAAATAGGAGGGAGCCAAAGATAGATCCATGGGGGACTCCAGAGGTAACGGTGTCCCAAAATGCCTGTCCAATTCCTTCTTATGATTGCTGATGTTTCTGGTTTCAGTCACCTTGTAATCATTCACCACCCTCTGTGTAAAATAGTCAGATGCCATCTTCCCATTCACCATCTTCCCTCATCTGAGCTTCATCCCGTGCACCCTTGTCTTTCTGGGGCTACCTCAAACAGTTACTTATTTGTCCCTACCCTTAAGGATCTTGCATTCCCTCAATAAGATGCCCCTTTCAACCTTCTCCAGTGTAAAATATATGCATGACTCTAAATCTCACCACATTCATTTCATTCCACTGTTTTCGTTACTTATGATCTCGTTATTTTATTGAACACTGCTTGTATTAACATAATCAGGGCGGTCGTGCAGAATTAGCTGGTTTAGAAGTGACAAATGCTTTGGCTGCTAGCCCTTGTTGGATTGAATTACTAGCCACGGGAGAGACGGAGAGAGTGAGAGAGATCCAGAGAGAGACAGAGAGTCACAGACTCACATAGAGGGGGAGAAAGACAAAGGGGAGGGGTAGGGCGACACAGAGAGAGATACACACATACAGAGGGAGAGCGACAGAGAGAGAGAGACAGACAGGCAGAGAGCACTTGGCTCCTCCTGTGCCGCTGGTGAAGCAGGACTTGTGTCCGCCTGCTGCACATGGCGATTGGCAACACATCACTTTCTGTCCGCGTTCTGCAATCCTTAATAATCTACAATGTCGAGCAGGAGAGGGGAGACTTTACAACACTCGTTGTGGGGACTCTACCGCCCCTCATGCAAGAACAACAAAAAACGGAGCAACTGTAAGCAGGTCATTTTACTAAAACCTGGCCCGGGCAGGAGAGGAGTCTTTAATACAGTTACACATTCTCTCGGGTTGATACACATACAACAATTGGGCCAGGAAAAAAGACAATATCGCTTTAAATAAGTAATAATTTAACTAATGGGTGTTAAATGTTTTTTTATGGGCTCCGCTCTGTGTCATATTCAGTTCCCTCCTTCTCTGTAGCAGGGCAGTAGAGACAAAGTCTCAGCAATGCTCTGCTTGAGGATTTGTGAAAACACTGAGAAATCCGCACACGAAACGAGCAGTTCTCAGGGGGCGAATCAACGTATCGCCAGTAAAATCAGACCGAGTTTCATGGTCGATCCGCAGAATAAAATCTTGCAACTTTATCTCGTGTAAAAAAAAATGTCCCTGTTCTCGGGGACAAAGGACCGGGCAAGAAATACGTAAATAACGAAGTGGTTAACTTGTACCGACTGAAAACAGAATAATGTGCAGGTGACAGAAAATACATCAACAATATTATATAAATAATAATAATTACTGACATAGGCCAATAATGAAACGAACTCGCTCCTCCCACACTCTCATTTAGCCGCTGATGTGAGCGACAATAAACCGGACTCTTGAAATAAAATGTAAAATCATTGTAAAACCCAGAAGAATAAATGGCAAAGTAAATGTCGCTATATTTATGGAATCCTCTATATGTCATGCGTTAGACCCACGGGTCGCTGAAACAATAATTAAACCCGCTTTAACAAGTAGTCACGTTAAGGTGTGTCAAATATTTGCATTAAGATGTATGTATTTATAATAACGGACGCCCATTAGTGCGTGGGATTTTAATACAGGCTGTCTTCCCTTAGTCACCCCTCCCTCCCCTCAGTATTCACCGGTTGGTGTGGTGACCGCTGGCCGCACTTTGCCTGACCCCATCTGGCCATCTCTCCGGACTCCCGTCTCCTCCGGGTCCCGTGAGCTGTGAATGGACATAAGAACCTCAGCGTGAGACTGGGTATGAGAGAGAGACAGAGAGAGAGAAATACAAAGTGTAAGAGACCTTTTTTTTAATCAAATAACAGCAATAATAATAATATAAAGCGAAACCAAAAACTGAGACATGAGCTAAATCCATGGAAATGTCAGTATGAGTTGAGGAAAGGTTTAGTACCTGCTGTCTGTATTTCTCGGGAAAGGAGGATAATGACAATCAGTGTTTTGTTGTTTAACCTGGAAAACATAACACGGCCTATTTGTTATGTCTTTACTCGCCAATGCAGACACAACACATGAAGCTTACAGAATGGACGTGGTATCTTCGAGAGGAGAGGCTGCAGACAGGAACAAGTACTCTCTGTACGATAGGTCCGCCAAACCAATTCTCTCCCGTTTAACAGTCAGCAACACAACCTTGCAACGCATGGAATGCAAATACAAGACCGTGGTGGGTAAAATGCACAGTGAACGTGCAGAATAAGATCTGCGTGGATGCCCCGAGAGTTCTCCCTTAAAGAGGTCGACCCAGCTGTTCCAGGTCCATTTGTTTTTTCGCCGATATAAAATAAGTAGGTCCATTAAAGGGTTAAACACTAATTAAAGACAGGCACGGATTAACCGCCGCACCAATGTTTCAGAGCGCTTGTGGTGAGAACAGTTCAAGGTCAGAGTACAAAGAAAATCTGTAAACTGGACAATTTGGGTTTTTTTTTTCGCAGGGTGCAATTTGAAGCCAATGATTTTAATGAAACCACATCTGACATTAATTAAATGCGCGTTTGCGGGTTTATTAAGCCTTCTCCGGCGGTGCATTAGCTGTCGGAATCCTTTCTTCTCAAAAAAGCCTATTTGCACATGGAACCAGTTATTTTCCACTCGAAATCCAAATTTAAATAATGTATTTGCGTATGCAACTGACACGAAGGCTAACCCGGAGCAGTCACCGAGCTACTTCTCTCTCACACACACACAACAGACACACGCGATATCTCTGCCTGGAGAGCCTATCCCTCCGCACATTAATATTAATTGATGTTATCAGCTTGACAATATGGGGAAATGAATGATCAAGGCGGAGGGGAGGGGGGGGGAGACGCATTAAGGTTTATTCATCCGACCGACTATTAATTCTGCTAGCTGTGAAACACCTTGATAGATACCACAGCCCCATTGATTTACATAGGGTCGTGATGCTCGTGAAAGGACAACGTTTTGGATCAATCCAAACTGTACCATTAGCAATGACCCCCTTCCCCCTCCATCACCCCACATACACAATCTGACAACTCTCCTACCCGCAACTTTGGTTGGGTTTGGTTAACGAGACTGAACTGATTGGAAATTAAAACAAGAATGAGAAATTACAGCGGAACACTGTGTTATGACAGTGCAAGAGTGATGTTTAACAAGACTTGCATCCATCAGTAAAGTGTAAGGAACCAAGAGGAGCTTGTAATAATGTTACAACAACAACTTGCATTTATATAGCGCCTTTAACTTAGTAAAACGTCCTAAGGAGCGATTATCAAACAAAATTTGACACCGAGAGCGACATAAGGAGAGATTAGGACAGGTGAACAAAAGGTTGGTCAAGCAGGTAGGTCTTAAGGAGCGTCTTAAAGGAGGAGAGAGAGTTGGAGAGGCCGAGAGGTTTAGAGAGGGACTTCCAAAGCTTAGGGCCTAGACAACTGAAGGCAGGGCTGCCAATGATGGAGAGATTATACTCGGGGATGAGACTAGATTTGGATCTCGGAGGGTTGTAGGGCTACAGGAGGTTACAGAGATAGGGTGGGGTGAGGCATGAAGGGATTTGAAGACAAAGATGAGAATTTTAAAATCGAGGTGTTGTGGGAGCAGGATCCAATGTAAGTCAGGGAGCACAGGGGTGATGGATGAACAGGACTTGGTGCCAATTAAGATACTGGCAGCAGAGTTACATCCATATTCACTGGAATTCACTGCTTGGAGGGGCTGATTCAGTCGTGACTTTCAAAAGGGAATTAGATAAGTACTTGAAAAGCGAAAATCTGCAGGGCTATGGGAAAAGAGCAAGGGGCGTGGGACTAATTGGATAGCTCTTTCAAAGAGCCGGCACAGGCACGATGGGCCGAATGGCCTCCTTCTGTGCTGTGCGATCCTATGATATTATAATGTGCTAACTGCATCAAGGCCCAATGCTACAACCGCGCTTCAAATTAATTCACACTGAGTTAAAACCCCCGCGGAAAATAGTCAGCTTCAGTTCACATTCTATCGTTACTATAAAGGGATGTGGTTTTCAATTCTTCATCGCTCTCTCTCTCTCTCCCCGCTGTGCCTTGCTGATGACGAGCACAGCGAGGGGAGTGGGCTGATTACCTCCGGCGATTGTTCACATTCGCCGTAATGCAGGAACAACCAGTTTGGAACCGTCTGTTCGAGGCTGTAACAAAAGACTTTCAAAAAAAAAGAAGTGGCAGAAAGTATTGTGATTGAGCTTGTAATGAAATGTCTCTTTCAGAACCTGTGGGCATCGATGAAATCCTCGCCCGTGGGTCCGTGCATCCAACCCCCACTGTTTCAGATCACGATGGGAGCCAGTACTTCACGGGGTTCATTTGCAATTCTCAGCAGTATACGCTGCAAGCAGAATAACTTAACATTTTAAATATCTACCCCCTATATATAACTCGATATATAGGTCTGACTCTATGCGAATATATTTCAATGTGCGCGTGTTTGCAATCCTGATATAAGTAACTTTCTTATCATCTTATAACACACCAAAAACCCAAGTAATGACTATGGGCGAATTTTTCCATTGTGAGTCGTTCTTTGTAAAGGCACAGAGCAGTTATTCCCCTGTATGGTACATCTGACGGGGTATGTGTGATTCAGGGATTGGCGACCTTGGATTGTGTGGCGAGCTGTCCTAGTAAGATTCTACATTGTATCAGACACCAGTAGGTGATAGTGGTGGAAGGAGCAAATATTGCGGATCTCTCCTGATGAAACCCGTGATTACTAAAGAATGTAATGGATGTAAAAGACGGTGAATCACACAAGATTTCAATGAAATATTTTTGAGATTTAAAAAAAATAAACATACTGAAAATCTGAAATTAAACACAAAAGGTACTGGGCCAATCAGCGTCTGACAGACAGGGGGCGGTTAATGTTTGCCTTAGACCTGGTTGTACGGTCTGTGAACGCACAGCTTGAATGGAGATACTTGGGCGGGGCATGTAGTCAAGAGGACTCCTGAATGAAGCTTTGGTAAATCCAAGTCACCTCTTCTGTGTGTGAGGGGAGATGAGGAGAATGTGTTTTTTTTTACGCAGCGAGTTGTTATGATCTGGAATTCACTGCCTGAAAGGGCGGTGGAAGCAGATTCAATAATAACTTTCAAAAGGGAATTGGCTAAACACTTGAAAAGGAAAAACTTTGCAGGGCTATGGGGATAGAGCGGGGGGGGGGGGCATGGGACTAATTGGCTAGCTCTTTCAAAGAGCGGGCACACACATGATGGGCCGAATGGCCTCACCCTGTGTAAGATTCTATGACACATGATGGGCCGAATGGCCTCACCCTGTGTAAGATTCTATGATATATGAGTATATAGGGAAGTTCCCTTCTCTGGTGGCTTGATGAGGAGGTTTTAATGAGTTGAGTGAGGATGAATACAGAAAAAAAAACCCAGGCTCAGTTTATTAGACTTCAAAGCCGGTTGACATTCAGTTGAAAGGGATGGCGGCTCACCTCACTCCGTCCTTTGACCGTTTGACCGTTCCGTCCCGTCGCACGGGAGTCCGAGTTCTCCACATTGTTGTTCCGCGGCGTGTACGGTTTGAGGAACATGAAATCGCTCTTGGCCGATTCGGGTGTCAGGCACACCTTGTAGCAATAGGCTTGAGAGGGGAGCCGGCTGCCGCCGACCTCGGCGCCGTTGGGCGCCGCCTTGTTACCGGGTGCTAGCTGGAGGTTTACGTTGTTGGGCTTTTTAAACATCTCTCCGGAGTTGTTCCTCCTCCTGGCTAAACAGGTGCTTGAGCAGCAAGGTATGAGAGGGCAGCCGTATCCGTGGATCCTGTCTCTGTGGCACCTGATGACCGCCAGCACGACGATGGCAACAAGGAACAAGAATGAAATGAAGCCCAGGGAAATGATCAAGTAGAGGGTTAAATCGGAGTGAGGCTCCGGCTCTCTGGTCAAGTCCGGTTTCACTTCGGGGACGCTGTCCACGGCCGTTAACACGATGGTCACGGTGGCAGAGAGCGGTGGCTGCCCGTTGTCCTTGGCCTGGACGATCAGCCTCTGCTGGGGCGAATCCCTGTCCCCAAAGCGCCGGGCCATCCTGATCTCTCCCGTGTCCATCTCCAGGTTGAACAGCCCCCGATCGGTGGCTCGGAGGAGCCGGTAAGACACCCGCGCGTTCTGACCGGCATCCGCGTCCACCGCCGTCACTTTGACCACCAAGTAGCCGGCGTCCGCCGACCGGGGCACCGTCTCCGCCGCCACCGACCCGTTGCGCGGCAGGGGGGACACGATAACCGGGCCGTTGTCGTTCTGATCCAGGATGAAGACGTTGACGGTGGCGTTGCTGCTGAGCGGCGTGAAACCGGCGTCCTGCGCCTGAATTTGGATCTGGAAGTTCTTAAGTTGCTCGTAGTCGAAGGAGCGCAGCGCGTAGACATTGCCGTTATCGGAGTTGATGGAGACATAGGTGGAGATGGACATCCCTTGGATCTGGTTCTCCCGGATCGAGTAAAAGAGGTAAGAATTCTGGTTTAAATCCGGATCCACGGCGGTCACCGAGCAGATCGAGGCACCGGGGGCGTTATTCTCCGTCACGTAGACGGTGTAAGAAGGTTGGGTGAACCGGGGCGCGTTGTCGTTCACATCGGAGACCCTGACGGTGATGGTCTTGCTGCTGGAGAGCGGCGGGGTGCCCGTGTCCCTGGCCACCACCGTGATGTTGTACTCGGGCACCGTCTCTCGGTCCAGCCGGTCGTCGGTGACCAGCGTGTAATACTTCTTAAAGGACGGCAGGAGTTTGAACGGGAGGCTGCCGGAGATCTGGCAATTGACTTTGCCGTTGGCCCCGGTGTCGCGGTCCGTCACGCTGATCAAAGCGATCACGGTGCCCGGCGGAGCGTCCTCGGGAACCGGTGTGGACAAGGAGGTTAAGATTACCTCTGGGGAGTTGTCGTTCGCATCCGCGATCTCCACTATGAGATTGCAGTGAGCGGCCACTGCGTTCGGTCCCATGTCCTTCGCCTGGACAAAAATCTCATGGACCGGGGCTTCTTCATAATCCAACACACCCTTCACCCTCACCTCTCCGGTTTGGGGGTCCACCGTGAACAGCTCACGCACCCTCTCGTGTGCGTGGTTACTGAACGAATAGACTATTCGACCATTGCTGCCTTCATCCAAATCCGTGGCATTCAATTGGATGACCAGGGTCCCTCTGGCCGCATTTTCCGTCAGCCTGACCGTGTAGACCGTCTGGTCGAAGACGGGGATGTTGTCATTGGCGTCCAGCACGCTGACGGTAATGCGAACGGTACCGGATTTCTCCGGCATCCCCCCGTCCACGGCCGTCAGCACCAGCCGGTGAAGCGCTTGCTGCTCCCGGTCTAGGGGCTTCTCCAGGATCAGCTCGGCGAACTTGCTGCGCTCACTCCGGGTCTGCACGTCCAAGAGAAAGTGCTCGTTCGGGGTGAGCCGGTAGGTGCGGAGAGAGTTGGTCCCGACGTCCGGATCCTGGGCGCTTTCCAGGGGGAACCGAGCCCCCGGTGCCGCCGATTCGGTGATCTCCAACTTGACCTGACCGTTGGGGAAACTCGGAGAATTATCATTCACGTCCATAATCTCTATTTCAGCCTGGTACAGTTCCAAAGGGTTTTCAATCACAACTTCAAGGTTGAGGAAACAGGTGGGACTGAGCCCGCAGAGTTGCTCCCTGTCTATTTTTTCATTCACAAACAAAATCCCGTTCTCTAAATTTACCTCCAAATAATGCTCTCGGGCGCTGGAAACTATCCGGAACCTGCGGGCTGACAGCTCGGCCACATTTAATCCCAGATCGTCCGCGATGTTCCCAACGAAAGCCCCGTGTTTCAGCTCTTCGGGAATCGAATAGCGGATCTGTCCGCAAGCTAGCTCCAAAACGCTCAAAACCACTGGTAGAAGTAGCCAGTCCACTCTCCGGCTCCTATCAGAATGAGCCATAGCACTGTGAATCACCAAGAGTCTGTATCGATTTTAATAACTGGTATTGGATCCTACTGGGCTCAAATGTATTATTTTTAAAACTTTTTCATCCCTTCAAGTAGAATCGCAGAAAAGCGCAACGAACGTGTTCCCACGACCTGAGTTCACACTCCAGCGCATTCCAGCCCAGTTGAAACGCATCTCCACTAATCTCTGACTGCTCCCCGTCCGATGAATTTAACAACCTGAGGATGATCGGAGAGCTGCTTGCTCTCTGGTTTTGTGCTGTGGTTAATGCTGAGAAGGGAAAAGGAGGAGGGGAGAGGGAGGGGTAGTATCGGCTCCCTGTCTGCATTTCAGCACCGCATTGGAGGAACAGCGCCATCGAGGTACTCGCTCCAACACCAGCGCCCCGAGCTTCTTAAGAAGGATTGTTATTAGTGAGTTGCCTTGCTGAGCAGGCGGTCCCTGGTGTCCGTAAGCTTTTGTTTGCTCCGGGACTACCTGCATTATTTTACAATGGAATTTCAGAAAGCTCAAATCTGAGATTATTTACTTAGGCTTGTATTGATATAGGGTCTTATCACGCCTCACCAATGTCCCAGATCTGTTCACCTAATAAAGGAAGTGAAATCACGATTGTTATGTAGGCGATTTATAATAAGATGGCACTTTTTTTTTCTTAGATGCAAACATTAAGCCCAAGCTTGGCATCGCCTATTAGCTACTTCTGGTTTTGACTAACCATCTTGCCTACATTTTAGGTGTCAGTGGGTAGCAGTCTCACCTCAGAATCAGAGGTTGTCCATTCACAGTCCCACACCAAAGCCTTGAGCACAAAATCTAAGCCAACATTCCACTGCAGTACTGAGGGAGTGCTGCACTGTCAAAGGTGCCGCCTTTCGGATGAGATGTTAAACCAAGGGCCCGTCTGCCCTCTCAGGTGGACGTAAAAGATCCCATGGTACTATTTCAAAGAATAGCAGGGGAGTTCTCCCTGGTATCCTTGCCAATATTTATCCCTAAACCAACACCTCAAAACAGATTATCTGGTCATTACCCTTTGCTGTTTTGTGGGATCTTGCTGTGCGCAAATTGGCTGCTGCGTTTCCTACAATGCAACAGTGACTACACTTCAAAAGTACTTCATTGGCTGTAAAGCACTTTGGGACATCCTGAGGTTGTGAAAGGAATTGTAGAAATGCAAGTCTTTCAACGTTCGTGCTGTCCTACCCTGAGGTCCTTTGCCCTTCACCTAGGTTTCTCAATTTTGAAACTGCCATGCAAGTAAATTTCAGGTGTAGTAATACAGAACAATGTAATTCCAGAATCATAGAAAGGTTACAGCATGGAAGGAGGCCATTCGGCCCATTGAGTCCGCGCCCGCTCTATGCAAGAGCAATCCAGCTAGCCCCACTCCCCCACCCTTTCCCCGTAGCCCTGCAAATTTTTTCCTTTCAAGTACTTAACCAGTTCCCCTTTGAAGGCCATGATTGAATCTGCCTCCACCACCCCCTCGGACAGTGCATTCCAGATCATAACCACTCGCTGTGTAAAAAAGCTTTTCCTTATGTCACCCTTGGTTCTTTTGCTAATTACCTTAAATCTATGCCCTCTGGTTCTTGATCCTTCTGCCAATGGGAACAGTTTCTCTCTATCTACTCTGTCTAGACCCTTCATGATCTTGAATACCTCTATCAAATCTCCTCGCAACCATCTCTGTTCCAAGGAGAACAACCCCAGCCTCTCTAGTCTATCTACGTAACTAAAGTCCCTCATCCCTGGAATCATTCTAGTAAGTCTCTTCTGCACCCTTTCTAAGGCTTTCACATCTTTCCTAAAGTGTGGTGCCCAGAACTGGACACAATAATGCAGTTGTGGCCGAAACAGTGTTTTATAAAGGTTCATCATGACTTCCATACTTTTGTACTCTATGCCTCTATTTAGAAAGCCCGGGATCCCGTATGCTTTTTTAACCACTTTCTCAACCTGCCCTGCCACCTTCAATGATTTGTTCACATATAACCCCAGATCTCTCTGTTCCTGTACCCCTTTTAGAATTGTGCCATCTAGTTTATATTGCCTCTCCTCATTCCTCCTACCGAAATGAATCACTTCACATTTTTCTGGATTAAATTTCATCTGCCACATGTCCGCCCATGCCACCAGCCTGTCTGTATCCTCTTGAAGTCTAGTAATACAGAATAATATAATTCCAGGCGTAGTAATACAGAACAATATAATCCCAGGTGAAGCACAGTACAGTGCAAGTTTCTCAATTGAGGCCTTCTTGCATTTTCTGATTCATTCCTGACTTGGACAGAACTGATTAAGCCATTCGGGCTACCTGTAAACCTGAACTTTTTAAAAATAATACTGCTACAACCTATGTAATAGGAATTGGCTGTATGGTCTATTACTATTAATTAATCATGATGTAATGTTTTTTTAAATACCTTTTATGATATATTGAAAGAAAAACTTGGGGAAACACAGCAACGGGGATATGACGTTTATAAAGTGCAGCAGTCACCACTTATAATCAACAAATTATGTTATTTTTTTATTGCCATATTTCTCCTACCCTCTTAGAGTCATAGAATCTTACAGCACAGAAGGAGGCCATTCGGCCTATTGTGCCTGTGCTGGCTCCCCTGCTCTTTCCCCATAGCTCTGCAAATGTTTCCTTTTCAAGTATTTATCCAATTCCCTTTTGAAAGTTATTATTGAATCTGCTTCCACCGCCCTTTCAGACAGTGCTTTCCAGATCATAACAAATCGCTGTATATAGAAAAATTCTCCTCATCTCCTCTCTGGTTCTTTCGCCAATCACCTTAAATCTGTGTCCTTTAGTTATTGACCCTCCTGCCAGTGGGAACAGTTTCTCCCTATCTACTCTATCAAAACTCCTCATGATTTTGTACACCTCTATTAAATCTCCCCTTAACCTTCTCCTGCTCTAAGGTGAATAATGCCAGCTTCTCTAGTCTCTGCACCTGAACCTCCATCTAGTCTCTTCTCCTGAAGTCAGTGACTTATTGCTCAAATATAGTTCATGGGCAGGTGTCATCCTCCAGTAACTCACCCAAGTGGCCAATATTGATGTGTGAGTGTAGACAGAGCATCACTAGCATCAGCCGTGGTTCAGTGGTAGCACTCTGGCCTCTGAGCTCAGAAGGTTGTGGGTCACGTTCCACTCCATGAGACTTGAGCACACAATCTAGGCTGACACTCCTGTACAGCACTGAGGGAGTGCTGCACTGCCACAGGTGCCATCTTTTGGATGAGATTTTAAACTGAGGCCCCATCCGCCCTCTCAGGTGGAATTAAAAGATCCTATGGCACTATTTTTGAAGAAGAGCAGGGGCGTTCTCCCCAGTGTCCTGGCATCAATATTTATCCCTCAACCAATATCACTAAAACAGATTATCTGGTCATTGCTGTTTGTGCGACCTTGCTGTGCATAAATTGGCAGCTGGGTTCCTACATTGCAATAGTGACTACACTTTGAAAATATTTCATTGGCCGTAAAGCACTTTGGGATGTCCTGAGGTCGTGAAAGGCACGATAGAAATGCAAGTTCTTTCTTCTTTCAAAACTGAGCCTAGTCCTGTCTTGAGCTGATGTCCAAGTACACAAACATTCCTCCAGGAGTCACTGGATTGCCGTAAGGAGCAGGAACCCTTGCCAATTTCCCTCTCTCCAACACAGGGCATATTGAATTGTCTCCCTCACAGAGCTGCGTTAACTGAGCACAGATAGGGGATTGAATCTTGGACTGCTCTGAATCGTTCAATTACTCAATGGACAATCAGATCCATCCATTCAGAGAGCATTTAAACAATCAACATCGCCTCATACTCGTCCAATTTCCATCGTGATTTGTTTTTAAAATCAGACCAACTTTACGTCTTCAACATTTACCTGTGGGAAATAACTTTTTATTTATTTCCTACAACTGAAACCATCCAGTTTATGAAACAACCCCATCTGTTCACAAAACCAATACAGCCCATTTTCCGAAGGGCTTCATCCACCAATTTCGGATCCAGAACATCATTTAAAAATGAACTATAGGGTAAACCCCCTAATCTGAGTTAGTGTTAGTAATCACATGCATACCAATGTGGAATTTTTAAAAAAATCTTCTTTTAATTCATTGAAAGAAATAATCAAAGGATAAATCTGTTGTAACCATAAACTTTATACAGTGCATTAAATACCCTTGTGATCTATTACCGGTGGTCCAACGATTGCCCCAGGATTTAAACTTTATATGTATGCCACAGACACTGTGTTATGCACCTGTATATGAAGATATTGCTTTGATAGCCCTGATCTACTAGAAGTCTCTCAATACAGATAGAAATTTGGAATCCCCTTCACACTCCAGCAGCAAATCTATTCGCTGGTGTCCATCGTTGGCGGATATATAATTCATCATTAGCTTTAGGTCATCAAAACAGGAATGTGAACATTCAGAAAGATCCAGTGGTGCTGAAAGACAGCGCCAGTCACAGAAAAACCTTTGCTGTAATCCAATACACACAAAGAGAAGCTCAACAGTCGTTTTAATTAGAAGCATGTTCCAACCAACAGTATTACAAGATGACCCGGGATCAATATACCATTGTTTTCAGTTATAAGCGCTTTCCAATGTTAGCAGATGGTACTCAGTAATTGTACATTCCGATTAAAACACAGCATGGGATCAGTATTTTATTTTAAATCTTTGATTTGCCTTGAAGTCAGATATAACCAGCTTTAGCCTGGACATGTGTCCGTCGGCTGATTAAAGTAGTTTAATATTGCTGTCTGTGGCAGTTCAATGTACCAGTGTAGTCTTACAGAAATATTGTACTCTGCACAGATTTAGGAATTACAGTTATATCCTTAGTTATTTATTCCGGCCCCTTTGAACATGTATAATACTAAAATTAAACTCTAATCAGTGTAAACAAAAATCTACATCAGATTAAATGCGTTTGGATGAAAGGATATGTCTTAAATCCTGTAAATTTAAGGTTATCGGTAATACACTGTGCTAGCAATGGCGTGATACAGAGGACCCTTACATCTGGAACACAAATGACCAAAAACACAGAAACAGCAGACACGTCAGTGACACGTGAGAGTCTTTTTCATGAATGTAAAACTTTCTTAACCTCATCCACCCTGACCAGCTGAACAGGATTTGGATATTCTACACTTTGTGTGAATGTAGATCATCAGCATCAGCAGGAGAAACAAGTGTAAATCTACATAGGGTGTCAGCCCTGGCTCAGTGGGTTGAAGACTCACTCCAGAGACTTGAGCCCATAATCCAAGCTGACGCTCCCAGTACAGTACTGAGGGAGTGCTGCACTGTTGGAGGTCCCCTTTTTTGGATGAGACATTAAACTGAGGCCCCGTCTGCCCTCTCAGGTGGGCGTAAAAGATACCATGGTATTATTCGAAGAAGAGCAGGGGAATTGGCCAATATTTGTCCCTCAAGAAACATCACTAAAAAACAAATAATCTGGTCATTGCTGCTTGTGGGATCTTGCTGTGCGCAAATTGGCTGCTGCATTTCCCCACACAGCGTCCACACTTCAAAAGTACTTCATTGGCTGTAAAGCACTTTGGGACATCCTGAGGTTGTGAAAGACGCTATATAAATGCAAGTCTTTGCTGTCTTTCTTGCACATCTCCTTGGACAGCCCAAAGAGCTTTCCGTGCAATGAATTACTGAGAAGTCCAATCCTTGTTGTTATGTAGCCTCTATTGATTAAGTATTCTTCTATGTATTGAACCGTTGTGGAGTTCTTCAAAGGAGATTGTGGAACATTCAAAGCAATGCAAAGCTTTCAGTAATACCTACCTGCAGTTAATATATCATTCGCACCGCATGCAGTCAATTGGTTAACAAAAGCCTACCATTTCTATTCAATCAAAAATTGATCAAATTCTCTGTTTTCTTTTGTAATTAGTGAACTGCCAATGAAATCACATTTGAAGCATGCAATTCCTGAGAATGCGGTTTTGTTAGGAACATAGGAACAGGAGTGGGCCATTTAGCCCCTGGAGCCTGTTCCGCCATTCAATGAGGTCATGGCTGATCTGTGACCTAACTCCAAATACTCGCCTTAGCCCCATATCCCATAATACCTTTGGTTAACAGAAATCCCTCAATCTCAGGTTTAAAATTAACAACTGAGCTAGCATCGACTGCCGTTTGTGGAAGAGAGTTCCAAACTTCTACCACCCTTTGCGTGTAGAAGTGTTTCCTAACTAGAGAGGGTACAGAGGACTGAAGAATTTTAGCTCTGAGGATAGATTGGATAGGCTGGGGTTGTTTTCTTTGGAACAGAGGAGGCTGAGGGGTGATTTAATTGAGGTGTATAAAATTATGAAGGGCCTGGATAGAGTGGATAGGAAGGACCTATTTCCCTTAGCAGAGAGGTCAATAACCAGGCGGCTTAGATTAAAAGGGATTGGTAGAAGGATTAGAGGGGAGCTGAGGAAAAAAAATTTCACCCAGAGGGTGGTGGGGGTCTGGAACTCACTGCCTGAAAGGGTGGTAGAGGCAGAAACCCTCAACTCATTTAAAATAAATTTGTTGGACTATAATTTGGTGTTGGAAAATTGTTTACAATCATTTAAAAAGTACTTGGATGTGCACTTGAAGTGCCATAACCTACAGGGCTACGGACCAATTGCTGGAAAGTGGGATTAGGCTGGGTGGCTCATTTTCGGCCGGCGCGGACATGATGGGCCAAATGGCCTCCTTCTGTGCCGTAAATTTTCCAAGATTCTATGATTCTAACTTCACTCCTGAAAATCCTGGATCTAATTTTTAGGCTATGTAGGAGTAAAGAATAAATAGCCAGTAATCACAACATACCTACAGTAAACATTTTTTGATGTTTCATAAACAACTAATGAGCTTCAATATCAGAAGATTAGTTAAGCCAGCGATAGTGTGCAATTAACGTGCAAAATCTCTCAAGAACAATTGAAAAAAAATAAGATTTACCAATGAATCCTTGCACAACATAAACTACAAGAAACTAGGAGGGAACTCACTGATGTCGTATAGTTACCTACACATCAGCACTGCAATGAGGCTGTACAAATTCCCACTGTAATATACAAACCCCTCACACTTTCGCATTATAATGTAGTTTATATGGACTTCCAGAAGGCATTTGATAAAGTTCCAAATAAGAGACTGTTAGTTAAAATTAAAGCTCATGGAATTGAAGGCAAATTATTAACTTGGTTAGGAGATTGGTTAGACAGTAGAAGACAGAGTAGGAATAATGAGTATTGGAAGGAAATGACTAGTGGTGTCCCACAAGGATCTGTGCTGGGGGTCCAACTATTCACTATATTTATTAATGACTTAGATAACGCAATAGAGAGACATTTTTCCTATTTGGCGACGACGCTAAGATTGGTGGCATAGTAGTTTAGACGGGAGCATAAAATTATAAAGATAAAATTGATACATTGAGTGGGCAAAACTGTGGCAGATGGATTTCAATGCAGATAAGTGTGAGGTCATCCATTTTAGATCTAAAAAAGGATCGATCAGAGTATTTTTTAAATGGTGAAAAGCTCGGAACAGTGGAGATCCAAAGAGATTTAGGGGTCCATGTACACAGATCACTAAAATGTAGTGGTTAGGTACAAAAATTAATCAACAAGGCTAATGGAATGTTAGCCTTTATAACTAGAGGGCTAGAATGTAAAGGGGAGGAAGTTTTGCTACAGCTGTACAAAGCCCTGGTTAGACCACATCTGGAATATCGTGTACAGTTCTGGGCACCGCCCCTTAGAGAGGATATATTGGCCTTGGAGGGAGTGCAGCGCAGATTCACCAGAATGTTACCAGGGCTCCAAGGGTTAGATTATGAGGAGAGATTACATAAACTAGGCTTGTGTTCCTGGAATATAGAAGGTTAAGGGGGTGAATTGATTGAGGGTTTTAGGCTCTTGAAAGGAATTGATAGGGGGGATGGAGAGAACTTTTTCCGCTGGTTGGGGGGAGTCAGGGACGAGGGGGCATAACCTTAAAATCAGAGCCAGGCCAGTCAGGAGAGAAGTTAGGAAACACTTCTTCAAGCAAAGGGTGGTAGAAGTGTGGAACTCTCTCCCACAAAAGCAGTGGATGCTAGCTCAATTAATAATTTTAAATCTGAGATCAATAGATTTGTGCGAGCCAAGGGTATAAAGAGATATGGAGCCAAGGCGGGTGGATGGAGTTAGGATACAGATCAGCGATGTTCTCACTGAATGGTGGAACAGGCTCGAGG
This sequence comes from Heptranchias perlo, assembly GCF_035084215.1. Taxonomy (NCBI): domain Eukaryota; kingdom Metazoa; phylum Chordata; class Chondrichthyes; order Hexanchiformes; family Hexanchidae; genus Heptranchias; species Heptranchias perlo. The sequence goes on along the minus strand of NC_090338.1, from coordinate 7,676,859 downwards.
GGCTGAATGGCCTACTCCTGTTCCTATGTTCCTATAATATACAAACCCTTCACATCTTCTCATTATAATGCGCAAACCCCTCAAACATTCTCACTGTAACATACAAACCCCTCACACATTCTCACTGTAACATACAAACTCCTCACACATTCTCACTGTAACATACAAACTCCTCACACATTCTCACTGTAATGTACAAACCCCTCACACATTCTCACTGTAATGTACAAACCCCTCACACATTCTCACTGTAATGTACAAACCCCTCACACATTCTCACTGTTATGTACAAACCCCTCACACATTCTCACTGTAATGTACAAACCCCTCACACATTCTCACTGTAATGTACAAACCCCTCACACATTCTCACTGTAACATACAAACTCCTCACACATTCTCACTGTAATGTACAAACCCCTCACACATTCTCACTGTAATGTACAAACTCCTCACACATTCTCACTGTAATGTACAAACTCCTCACACATTCTCACTGTAATGTACAAACCCCTCACACATTCTCACTGTAATGTACAAACCCCTCACACATTCTCACTGTAACATACAAACCCCTCACACATTCTCACTTTCGCCGGGACCACTCGGCTCCAGACCTCATTACAGCCTTGGTCCAAACATGGACAAAAGAGCTGAATTCCAGAGGTGAGGTGAGAGTGACTGCCCTTGACATCAAGGCAGCATTTGACCGAGTGTGGCACCAAGGAGCCCTAGTAAAATTGAAGTCAATGGGAATCAGGGGGAAAACTCTCCAGTGGCGGGAGTCATACCTAGCACAAAGGAAGATGGTAGTGGTTGTTGGAGGCCAATCATCTCAGCCCCAGAGCATTGCTGCAGGAGTTCCTCAGGGCAGTGTCCTAGGCCCAACCATCTTCAGCTGCTTCATCAATGACCTTCCCTCCATCATAAGGTCAGAAATGGGGACGTTCGCTGATGATTGCACAGTCTTCAGTTCCATTCACAACCCCTCAAATAATGAAACAGTCCGAGCCCGCATGCAGCAAGACCTGGACAACATCCAGGCTTATGCTCATAAGTGGCAAGTAACATTCGCACCAGACAAGTGCCAGGCAATGACCATCTCCAACAAGAGAGAGTCTAACCATCTCCCCTTGACATTCAACAGCATTACCATCGCCGAATCCCCCACCATCAACATCCTGGGGGTCACCATTGACCAGAAACTTAACTGGACCAGCCATATAAATACTGTGGCTACGAGAGCAAGTCAGAGGCTGGGTATTCTGCGGCGAGTGACTCACCTCCTGACTCCCCAAAGCCTTTCCACCATCTACAAGGCACAAGTCAGGAGTGTGATGGAATACTCTCCACTTGCTTGGATGAGTGCAGCTCCAACAACACTCAAGAAGCTCAACACCATCCAGGACAAAGGAGCTCGCTTGATTGGCACCCCATCCACCACCCTAAACATTCACTCCCTTCACCACCGGCGCACTGTGGCTGCAGTGTGTACCATCCACAGGATGCACTGCAGCAACTCGCCAAGGCTTCTTCGACAGCACCTCCCAAACCCGTGACCTCTACCACCTAGAAGGACAAGAGCAGCAGGCTCATGGGAACAACACCACCTGAACGTTCCCCTCCAAGTCACACACCATCCCGACTTGGAAATATATCGCCGTTCCTTCATCGTCGCTGGGTCAAAATCCTGGAACTCCCTTCCTAACAGCACTGTGGGAGAACTGTCACCACACGGACTGCAGCGGTTCAAGAAGACGGCTCACCACCACCTTCTCAAGGGCAATTAGGGATGGGCAATAAATGCCGGCCTCGCCAGCGACGCCCACATCCCATGAACGAATAAAAAAACATTCTCACATGTTATGTACAAACCCCTCACACATTCTCACTGAAATGTACAAACCCCTCACACATTCTCACTGAAATGTACAAACCCCTCACACATTCTCACTGTAATGTACAAACCCCTCACACATTCTCACTGTAATGTACAAACCCCTCACACATTCTCACTGAAATGTACAAACCCCTCACACATTCTCACTGTAATGTACAAACCCCTCACACATTCTCACTGTAATGTACAAACCCCTCACACATTCTCACTGTAATGTACAAACCCCTCACACATTCTCACTGAAATGTACAAACCCCTCACACATTCTCACTGTAATGTACAAACCCCTCACACATTCTCACTGTAATGTACAAACCCCTCACACATTCTCACTGTAATGTACAAACCCCTCACACATTCTCACTGTAATATGCTAATATACGAAGATATGAAAATGATGGGCAGGTAAAGACCAGCTGGTCCATCAAGTCTGCCCCACCCTCATGATGCCTGGAGCATCGTGACTGGACACTTCATTCCCCCTGCACCCCCTCACGAACCACCCTCCCCCCCCAACTCTCACATCCGTGTAATCTCATGGGAGAGGCAAACAAACAGGGGAGAAAAAATCAGGGCCAATAAGGGGGAAGCAAATACTGGAAAATTGCTCTCTGGCCCCTCAGCAAATCGAAACCTTGTCCAGGAGATCACATAGACAATGAGTACATTAACTGTAAATCCATTCACCTTCTATATGATGCGATCTCTGCTCCCCCACAGCTCCCTCTAGAAGGCAGAGAGTCAGCACCCACCCCACCAGCCAGCAACACTTTCCAGAGACTCAGTACTCTGGGAATGAAAGAGCCGCCCAGCATCCAGTCTATTCCTACTTCTATGTAATTTGAACGCATGTGCCCTGGTCCTCCCCAATCTGTCAAACTGCAATAATCTATCAATAGGCACGCTATCCAGCCAGGGTGCAGTCGAATTTCACTCCCCGTGTCCTCTGCAGATTTAGAATTACTGTTTCGCCTCGTCCCCTCCTCTCCTGGAAGATTTAACCCCTTCGCAGCCGACACATCCGTAGGGCTGGTAGACCTTGGCTACCACAACCAAGTGGTCGTCAATTACGTGCACACTTCCAGCTGGATAGTGTGATAGGGAGCGGGAACCCTGGATGGTTTTCGTCCTTCTTAACCCGGGTAATGAGATCAATTGTAGATCCCCAGCTGCCACGCTGGCTTTGATCAGCTAGCACAGACCGGGACAGTCCTTCTCTGCCTGGCTCACCGACTTCACTGGACAAACGTAGTAACAGTTTTAAGGCAGGAGAGGACCTTCAGCCCATCTAACCCACCTATTCCACAGTATGCCCTCGATGCATTTCTAATAACCTTGAATCCCATTGGTTGACACAAACCCGTCCAGTTCCTTCTTGAATCCCATTAAACGGGTTCTCATTCCATCACCCATGCCGGTAATCTGTTCCAAACATTTACCGCCCTTTTAGTAAATAAACTTACTCCTGCATTTCCTGTTTTTTTTTTGGTATCCTCAATTTGTAAACATGACCCCTTGGGGTAGATCTTGACTTTGTGCGATAGTGTAAAATGGGATAGCAAATCGGCAGCCCATTTTACATCTCCCCCCATCTTTATTTCCACTTTCCAAAGTCAAAATCTACTGCTTTGTGCTTAAACATTAGGAGTGCCAACCAGATATTTTAATTAATTGAATATCACCGTCACAAATTATTCCCCTTCTCTGGGTGGTGAAATGAAAATTCTTAAGCGTTTTTTTTGGGAAACAATTGGTTTTGAGACTCTTGTACAATTCAGACTTGAAGGCCCCTTTAAATATTGTAGAGGGCTGTCTGAGTCGAGTCACCCACTCTTCCACACGCCTGGCATCTGTATTAATTCCTTGCAGTGGTAGCAAAGCTGCATCAGGCTCCGCAAACTATCCTGGGATTACATTTTCCTATTTTCTTCAAAGTGCAGCAAGCTGCAGGTTTCACTTATCTGTGCTTTGCAAGCCCCCTGCTGGGTGATTGTTGTATTTGATTGGCTGCCTTTGTCTTTTGTTTTACACATTTTAAATTTTCCTGTTGCTTGTCTGATCATTTTAATTATACAAAAAAATAATTTGGTCTCTCACTCAGGTGAGAAATTAATCACATCCTCTTAGAATTCAATCCTTTTCTTCTCAAATTTTTCTCACCACCTCTCCTCAAACACTGACACCAGCCCCAGGGGTCACACTTGGCTCAGCTGGTTGCACTCTTTCTGTCTAAGAGAGAGAGAGGGGGGAATTCATGTCCCCACTCCAGCGACTTGAGCACATAATCTAGACTGAGGCTCCAATGCAGTACTGAGGGAGTGCTGCACTGTCGGAGGTGCCTTCTGATGAGATGTCAAACCGAGGCCTCGTCTGCCCTCTCAGGTGGCCGTAAAAGATCCCATGGCATTATTTCGAAGGAGAGCAGGGGAATTCTCTGGAGGACGTGTATTCCTGAACCAGCACGACTAAAAACAGATTATCTGGTCATTATCACATTGCTGTTTGTGGGATCTTGCTGTGCGCAAATTGCCTGCTGCGTTTCCTACTTTACAACAGTGACTACGCTTCAAAAAGGCTGTAAAGCACTTTGGGTCGTCCTGAGGTGGTGAAAGGTGCAAGTTCTTACTTCCCCCCAACTCCCCCTCTCCCTGGAATCACAGCTGATGGTTTTGTTGCTCGCCCTAGAGCAGTGCCACAAAGGCCATGTGCGCCAACCCCCCACCCAACCAGTGTCACCCCAGCTAAGGCTCACTTACTCACCACGGACTGAGAACCGAGCCCAGGGGTTTCCTGCCGGGTACAAATTCACAATCTCTTTCATCAGCTTCTCACCTTAAACTGCTGCCTCGGAGTGAGGTGTGATATTGGATACGTTAGCCTGACAGACGATCTCCATAAACCCGTGTAAATCGCTGTGCTATAAATTCCACAGTTGCGGTAATCCTCAAATATTCCACTTTTGCATAGGAACATAGTAACTGCTAGACGATAAAAGACCCAAGCTCCATCTAGTTCGCCTTCTACCCATCCTGGTAGTCGCATGATACAATGACAATGGAGGTGTTGACTAATCATAGCAATCAGTCTCTATCAATCAACCCACAACGAGCCCAGAAAAGACACGAGGAAAACCCCCAGTGGTTGGAGAGCCCTGGGAACCATTGGTTCAAAATCACCTGTTCCTCCCAAGCATGCTACACTTACCAAATATCATGTCTCAAAATACTCCTGTACTTTTTTTATATTCGTCCATGGGATGTGGGCGTCGCTGGCGAGGCCGGCATTTATTGCCCATCCCTAATTGCCCTTGAGAAGGTGGTGGTGAGCCGCCTTCTTGAACCACTGCAGTCCGTGTGGTGAAGGTTCTCCCACAGTGCTGTTAGGAAGGGAGTTCCAGGATTTTGACCCAGCGACGATGAAGGAACGGCGATATATTTCCAAGTCGGGATGGTGTGTGACTTGGAGGGGAACGTGCAGGTGGTGTTGTTCCCATGTACCTGCTGCTCTTGTCCTTCTAGGTGGTAGGGGTCACGGGTTTGGGAGGTGCTGTCGAAGAAGCCTTGGCGAGCTGCTGCAGTGTATCCTGTGGATGGTGCACACTGCAGCCACTGTGCGCCGGTGGTGAAGGCATTGAATGTTTAGGGTGGTGGATGGGGTGCCAATCAAGCAGGCTGCTTTGTCCTGGATGGTGTTGAGCTTCTTGAGTGTTGTTGGAGCTGCACTCATCCAGGCAAGTGGAGAGTATTCCATCACACTCCTGACTTGTGCCTTCTAGATGGTAGAAAGGTTTTGGAGAGTCAGGGGGTGAGTCACTTGCCGCAAAATACCCAGCCTCTGACCTGCTCTTGTAACCACAGTATTTATATGGCTGGTCCAGTTAAGTTTCTGGTCAATGGTGACCCCCAGGATGTTGATGGTGGAGGATTCGGCGATGGCAATGCCGTTGAATGTCAAGGGGAGGTGGTTAGATGCTCTCTTGTTGGAGATGGTCATTGCCTGGCACTTGTCTGGCGCGATGGTTACTTGCCACTTATCAGCCCAAGCCTGGATGTTGTCCAGGTCTTGCCGCATGCGGGCTCGGACTGCTTCATTATCTGAGGGGTTGCGAATGGAACTGAACACTGTGCAATCATCAGTGAACATCCCCATTTCTGACCTCATGACGGAGGGACGGTCATTGATGAAACAGCTGAAGATGGTTGGGCCTTGGACACTGCCCTGAGGGACTCCTGCAGCAATGCCCTGCGTAACGCAATGTTATTTTCTGAAAGAAATCTATCTAATTTGCTTATTCTAAATGGGATCAGTGTAGCTGGCCGTGATGTGGAGCTGGTATCGGCACAGGCACGATAAGAGTCAAATATCCTCCTCCATTCTGTGGGGCAGACAAAATATAATTTTGCCAGCCTTGGTTCAGTGGGTAGCACTCTCCCCTCTGAGTTAGAAGGTCGTGGGTTCATAAACGACTCTTGACTGTCAGTCAAACAGTCTTTTTTACCCCCATCTCGAATTTATTCATCACGAGTAAAGAAAAGCGTCAAAGAAAGTGAAGGAAATGCACTAATTTTTTAACGACCCAATGATTTTTCTCCCTGGTTCTTTTTTGCTCGCAGCAGTGTTCAGGAGATTAAAGTTTAATTCTTGGAGACTCCAGGACAATCCTGGAGTGTTGGCAACCCTTTCGACTGAGATGCCTCCACCTCCTCCCGGTCAAATGGCCGGCTGGTATTGACCGTCTGGGTCACACGTGAGGAAAGGTGAGTTGGACAAGGTAACAGTCATGGAATCAAACCCCAGCATCAGTCAATGCCTTCACGACGGAAGAGGGGGAAACGTTAACTTGTCATAGAGTCATAGAGTCATAGAGTTATATAGCACGGATAGAGGCCCTTCGGCCCATCGTGTCCGCACCGGCCATCAAGCCCTGTCTACTCTAATCCCATATTCCAGCATTTGGTCCGTAGCCTTGTATGCTATGGCATTTCAAGTGCTCATCCAAATGCTTCTTGAATGTTGTGAGGGTTCCTGCCTCCACAACCCTTTCAGGCAGTGAGTTCCAGACTCCAACCACCCTCTGGGTGAAAAAGTTCTTTCTCAAATCCCCTCTAAACCTCCCGCCTTTTACCTTGAATCTATGTCCCCTTGTTATAGAACCCTCAACGAAGGGAAAAAGCTCCCTTTTTGTCTGTCCTCTCCACAGGAGCTGTCTGACCTGCTGTGTGTTTCAGGCTTCCAGAAAATGCAGATTTTGCCTTTTGTTTAGCTGATTTCAGCAAACAAAAAAATATTTTACCTTGTAAAATCTTGTTCTTTATGAAGATTACACCCATACATCAGTGGCTATAACCAATTGTGTCATCCGACTTGGGATCACGGGATGTTAATGTATATATTGTTTTATTAAATATATTAAATAATATACATATATATAGATTATCATTTATATTTGATACGATTGCTATAAGGACTATCACACGAGTGAACTGCTTAAAACCCTTCAGGTCGGTGTCACAACACTGCCACCTCGTGGAGAAATATAGTAACAGTCCAACATGGAACTGGAAATAGAAAATACCTCAAATGCTGCACAGCAAACATCAACTAAAAGCAAAAGATAACTTTCCACACTGAGTGGGATCCTCATCAGTTCAAACACCCGCCTATCTTACTCTCACATTTCCTTATTTCACATTTCCAACATTCACAATGTTTCCATCAGTACAGCACTCAACCTTTGATTTGATCAAGTAACAAATTACAAAGCATAAATACAAGTTTCAGTGCTTACAAAGCTGCATTATTTTAGCAATATTTGACCTTGTTTTGATTTTAAAGGAACGTGTCAACCGTCCAATATGTACGTCTTGTTACCCATAGATTTTCTGCTAAGGTATTGTTTACATTCACTTGCAGAAACTACATTTCACCAGCAAGGGCCTCGTGAGAGTCTCACACCCTCTTAACAAAGAAACTAAGACTGTTCCATTTGATAATGCATGGAAGCAGTGTTCTACATTGTTTACTTTCTGACATGTACCATCTTAATCACTTCTGAAAGCTAAAGTGGCCAAGAAAGAAGGAACTTGCATTTATACAGCACCTTTCACAACCTCAGGACGTCCCAAAGCACTTTACAGCCAATGCTTTTAGTACAGCCTTTTTGAAGTGAAGTCACTGTTGTAATGTAGGGAACCACAGCAGCCAAATTATGCAAAGCAAGATCTCACAAACTGCAATTAAATAAATGTCCAGATCATTTGCTTCGGGTGTTGGTTGAGGGGCAAATGTTGGCCACGATATTGGGAGAACTCTCCAGCTCTTCTTCGAATAGTGCCGTGGAATCTTTTACATCCACCTGGAAGGGCAGACGGGGCCTCGGTTTAACATCTCATCCAAACGACGGCACCTCCAACAGTGCAGCACTCCCTCAGTACTGCACTGGGAGTGGCAGCCTGGATCATGTGCTGAAGTTTCTGGAGTGGGACTTAAACTCACGACCTTCTGACTCAGAGCTGAGTGCGCTGCCCACTGAGCTGAGAGCGCTGCCCCCTGAGCTGAGAGCGCTGCCCACTGATCTGAGTATGCTGCCCACTGATCTGAGTACGCTGCCACAGAGCTGAGAGCACTGCCCACTGAGCTGAGTGCGCTGCCCCCTGAGCTGAGAGCGCTGCCCACTGATCTGAGTACGCTGCCCACTGAGCTGAGTGCGCTGCCCACTGAGCTGAGTGCGTTGCCCACTGATCTGAGAGCGCTGCCCACTGAGCTGAGTGCGCTGCCCACTGATCTGAGAGCGCTGCCCACTGATCTGAGTGCGCTGCCCACTGAGCTGAGAGCACTGCCCCCTGAGCTGAGAGCGCTGCCCACTGAGCTGAGTGCGCTGCCTCCTGAGCTGAGAGCGCTGCCCACAGAGCTGAGAGCGCTGCCCACAGAGCTGAGTGCGCTGCCCACAGAGCTGAGTGCGCTGCCCACAGAGCTGAGAGCGCTGCCCACAGAGCTGAGTGCGCTGCCCACTGAGCTGAGAGCGCTGCCCCCTGAGCTGAGAGCGCTGCCCACTGAGCTGAGTGCGCTGCCCACTGAGCTGAGTGCGCTGCCCACTGAGCTGAGTGCGCTGCCCACAGAGCTGAGAGCACTGCCCCCTGAGCTGAGAGCGCTGCCCACAGAGCTGAGTGTGCTGCCCACTGATCTGAGAGCGCTGCCCACAGAGCTGAGAGCACTGCCCCCTGAGCTGAGAGCGCTGCCCACAGAGCTGAGAGCGCTGCCCACAGAGCTGAGAGCACTGCCCACAGAGCTGAGAGCGCTGCCCACTGAGCTGAGAGCGCTGCCCACAGAGCTGAGAGCGCTGCCCACTGAGCTGAGTGCGCTGCCCACAGAGCTGAGAGCGCTGCCCACAGAGCTGAGAGCGCTGCCCACAGAGCTGAGTGCGCTGCCCACAGAGCTGAGAGCGCTGCCCACTGCTTCAGTCTTTCAACACAGCCCAGACCTCTGATGTTAGGGATCAGCCTGTGGCTTTTTCCTCTAACATCTCCGGCGTGTAAATGGTTCTTAACAGCGAAAGACGAGAAATTAAAAAGAATATATCAATAAAAAACAAATTGCATTGATATAACACCTTTAGCATAGGAAAAACGGACAGACCACTCGGCATCGGACCACTAGGCACCGGACACGACAAAGGCAAACCAAGCCCAGTCGACCCTGCAAAGTCCTCCTCACTAACATCTGGGGAATTGTGCCAAAATTGGGAGAGCTGTCCCACAGACTAGTCAAGCAACAGCCTGACATAGCCATACTCACAGAATCATACCTTTCAGCCAACGTCCCAGACTCTTCCATCACCATCCCTGGGTATGTCCTGTCCCACCGGCAGGACAGACTGACCAGAGGTGGCGGTACAGTGATATACAGTCAGGAGGGAGTGGCCCTGGGAGTCCTCAACATTGACTCTGGACCCCATGAAATCTCATGGCATCAGGTCAAACATGGGCAAGGAAACCTCCTGCTGATTACCACCTACCGCCCTCCCTCAGCTGATGAATCAGTCTTCCTCCATGTTGAGCACCACTTGGAGGAATCACTGAGGGCAGCAAGGGCACAAAATGTACTCTGGGTGGGGGACTTCAATTTACATCACCAAAAATGGCTCAGTAGCACCACTGCTGAACAAGCTGGCCAAGTCCTGAAGGACATAGTTGCCAGACTGGGCCTGCGGCAGGTGGTGAGCAAACCACCATGAGGGAAAAACCTACTTGACCTCGTCCTCACCTATCTACCTGTCGCAGATGCATCTGTCCATGACAGTACTGGTAGGAGTGACCACCGCACGGTCCTCGTGGAGACGAAGTCCAGTCTTCACACTGAGGACACCGTCCAACCTGTTGTGTGGCACTACCACCATGCTAAATGGGATTGATTCAAAACAGATCGAGCAGCTCAAAATTGGGCATGCATGAGGCGCTGTGGGCCATCAGCAGCAGCAGATTTGTATTCCAGCACAATCTGTAACCTCATGGCCCGGCATATTCCTCACTCTACCATTACCAACAAGCCAGGAGATCAACCCTGGTTCAATGAGGAGTGTAGAAGGGCATGCCAGGAGCAGCATCAGGCGTACCTAAAAATGAGGTGCCAACCTGGTGAAGCTACAACACAGGATGACATGCATGCTAAACAGCGGAAGCAACATGCTATAGACAGAACTAAGCAATTCCACAACCAACGGATCAGATCAAAGCTCTGCAGTCCTGCCACATCCAGTCGTGAATGTTGGTGGACAATTAAACAACTAACGGGAGGAGGAGGCTCTGTAAACATCCCCATCATCAATGATGGCGGAGTCCAGCACGTGAGTGCAAAAGACAAGGCTGAAGCGTTTGCAACCATCTTCAGCCAGAAGTGCCAAGTACATGATCCATCTCGGCCTCCTCCCGATATCTCCACCATCACAGAAGCCAGTCTTCAGCTAATTCAATTCACTCCACGTGATATCAAGAAATGGCTGAGTGCACTTGATAAAACAAAGGCTATGGGCCCCGACAACATCCCGGCTGTAGTACTGAAGACTTGTGCTCCAGAACTAGCTGTACCTCTAGCCAAGCTGTTCCAGTACAGCTACAACATTGGCATCTACCCGACAATGTGGAAAATTGCCCAGGTATATCCTGTCCACACAAAGCAGGACAAATCCAATCCAGCCAATTACCGCCCCATCAGCCTACTCTCAATCATCGGCAAAGTGATGGAAGGTGTCGTCAACAGTGCTATCAAGCGGCACTTACTCAGCAATATTCTAGTCACCAATGCTCAGTTTGGGTTCCGCCAGGACCACTCGGCTCCAGACCGCAATGCAGCCTTGGTCCAAACATGGACAAAAGAGCTGAATTCCAGAGGTGAGGTGAGAGTGACTGCCCTTGATATCAAGGCAGCATTGGACCGAGTGTGGCACCAAGGAGCCCTAGTAAAATCGAAGTCAATGGGAATCAGGGGGAAAACTCTACAGTGGTTGGAGTCATACCTCGCACAAAGGAAGATGGTAGTGGTCGTTGGAGGCTAATCATCTCAGCCCCAGGACATTGCTGCAGGAGTTCCTCAGGCCAGTGTCCTAGGCCCAACCATTTTCAGCTGCTTCATCAATGACCTTCCCTCCATCATAAGATCAGAAATGGGGATGTTCGCTGATGATTGCACAGTGTTCAGTTCCATTTGCAACCCCTCAGATAATGAAGCAGTGCCATGCCCGCATGCAGCAAGACCTGGACAACATCCAGGCTTGGGCTGATAAGTGGCAAGTAACATTCACGCCAGACAAGTGCCAGGCAATGACCATCTCCAACAAGAGAGAGTCTAACCACCTCCCCTTGACATTCAACGGCATTACCATTGCCGAATCCTCCACCATCAACATCCTGGGGGTCACCATTGACCAGAAACCTAACTGGACCAGCCACGTAAATACTGTGGCTAAAAGAGCAGGTCAGAGGCTGGGTATTCTGCGGTGAGTGACTCACCTCCTGACTCCCCAAAGCCTTTCCACCATCTACAAGGCACAAGTCAGGAGTGTGATGGAATACTCTCCACTTGCCTGGATGAGTGCAGCTCCAACAACACTCAAGAAGCTCGACACCATCCAGGACAAAGCAGCCTGCTTGATTGGCGCCCCATCCACCACCCTAAACATTCATTCCCTTCACCACCGGCGCACTGTGGCTGCAGTGTGTACCATCCACAGGACGCACTGCAGCAACTCGCCAAGGCTTCTTCGACAGCACCTCACAAACCCGTGATCACTACCACCTAGAAGGACAAGGGCAGCAGGCACATGGGAACAACACCACCTGCACGTTCCCCTCCAAATCACACACCATCCCGACTTGGAAATATATCGCCGTTCCTTCATCGTCGCTGGGTCAAAATCCTGGAACTCCCTTCCTAACAGCACTGTGGGAGAACCTTCACCACACGGACTGCAGCGATTCAAGAAGGCGGCTCACCACCACCTTCTCAAGGGCAATTAGGGATGGGCAATAAATGCCGGTCTCGCCAGCGACGCCCACATCCCATGAACGAATAAAAAAAAAATAAAGCACGGAGAGCGGAGACCCAGAGGATAAAGTGGGGAGAGCGGAGACACGAGATTATAAAGCGGGGAGAGTGGAAAACCAGAGTATAAAGTGGGGAGAGCGGAGACCCAGAGTATAAAGCGGGGAGAGCGGAGACCCAGAGTATAAAGCGGGGAGAGTGGAGACCCAGAGGATAAAGTGGGGAGAGCGGAGACCTAGAGGATAAAATGGGGAGAGCGGAGACCCAGAGGATAAAGCGGGGAGAGCGGAGACCCAGAGGATAAAGTGGGGAGAGCGGAGACCTAGAGGATAAAGTGGGGAGAGCGGAGACCCAGAGGATAAAGCGGGGAGAGCGGAGACCCAGAGGATAAAGTGGGAAGAGCGGAGACCCAGAATATAAAGTGGGGAGAGCGGAGACCCAGAGTATAAAGGGGGGAGACCGGAGACACGAGAGTATAAAGTGGGGAGAGCGGAGACACGAGAGTATAAAGTGGGGAGAGCGGAGACACGAGAGTATAAAGTGGGGAGAGCGGAGACACGAGAGTATAAAGTGGGGAGAGCGGAGACACGAGAGTATAAAGTGGGGAGAGCGGAGACACGAGAGTATAAAGTGGGGAGAGCGGAGACCCAGAGGATAAAGCGGATAGCCTGAAACAGGCAGAAAAATGAAAAAGTCACATCACAGCACAAGGAGGAGAGGCGGGGGTAAGTTACAGTTAAGCATTTAGTTGATTGGTTAGTGTTTTCCATGGTTCGTGTTAAGTTACTGTAAGTATTGAGTTTATTGGTTAGTGTTTTTTTAGTGTTTTAGTGTTAGCCAAACAGTTAAATTGCCTTAAAGCTAAAAAAGCAATTTTAAATAACTGTTAGTTAACATGTCAGGGCAGCTGGGGCCCGTCGCATGCACATCCTGTGCCACGTGACACATTGTGTCCTGGAAAACCACATGTGCAGGAAGTGCCGCCAACTGCTCGAGCTCGAACTCAGAGTTTCTGAGCTTGAGGGGCGGCTGGCGTCACTACAGTGCATTCGGGAAGCTGTGAGTTTCATGGACAACACGTTTCAGGAGGCGGTCACTCCGCAGCTACAGGAGAGTTCAGGCGGAGAGGGATTGGGTGACTGCCAGACAGACTAGGAGGAACAGGCAGGCAGTGCAGGAGTCCCCTGGGAGGGTGGCACTCCCAAATTCATTGCTGAATACCAGTGAGGGTGCTGGCACCTCGGGGGAGTGCAGTCAGGAGCAAATCCGCAGCTCCGTGGGAGACTCGGCTGCACAGAGGGCACAAGAAAATGTAGAAATGCAGTTGTTATAGGGGATTCAATGATCGGGGGATAGACAGGCGTTTCTGCAACCGCAGACTTGCGTCCCGAATGGCGTGTTGCCTCCCTGGCAAGGGTAAAGGATATCACTGAACGGGTGCAGGACTTTGTGTGAGAGGAAGGGGCACAGCCAGGAGTCGTGGTCCATGTTATAACAAATGACGTCCTACAGGCAGAGTTTCAGGAGCTGGGAAAAAGATTAAATAACAGCACCTCAAAGGCGGTAATTTCTGGGTTACTCCCAGTGCCACGTGCTAGAGACAGGAAGATGGTGCAGGTGAATGCGTGGCTGGAGAAATGGTGCAGGAAGGAGGGCTTCAGATTTCCTGGGGCATTGGGACCAGTTCTGGGGCAGGAGGGACCCATACAAGACGGACGGGTTGTACCTGAACAGGGCTGGGACTAATGTCCTCGCGGGGCGGTTAACTAGTACTATTGGGGGGGGGGGGTTTAAACTAACTTGGCAGTGGAAGGGACACCCAGGACATAAGAACATAAGAAATAGGAGCAGGAGTAGGAGTAGGCCGGACGGCCCCTCGAGCCTGCTCCGCCATTCAATCAGATCATGGCTGATCTTCGACCTCAACTCCACTTTCCCGCCCGATCCCCACATCCCTTGATTCCCTTAGTGTCCAAAAATCCATCAATCTCAGTCTTGAATATATTCAACGACTGAGCATCCACAGCCCTCTGGGGTAAAGGATTCCAAAGATTCACAACCCTCTGAGTGAAGAAATTCCTCCTCATCTCAGTACTAAATGGCCAACCCCTTATCCTAAGATTATGACCCCTAGTTCTAGAATCTCCAGCCAAGGGAAACAGTCTCTCAGCATCTACCCTGTCAAGCCCTCTAAGAATTTTATACGTTTCAATGAGGTCACCTCTCATTCTTCTAAACTCCAGAGAGTATAGGCTCATTCTACTCAATCTCTCCTCATAGGACAACCCTCTCAGCCCAGGAATCAATCTAGTGAACCTTCGTAGCACCCCCTCGAAGGCAAGTATATCCTTCCTTAGGGAAGGAGACCAAAACTGTACACAGTACTCCAGGTGTGGTCTCACCAAGGCCCTATATAATTGCAGCAAGACTTCCTTACTCTTATACTCCAACCCACTTGCAATAAAGGCTAACATAACATTTGCCTTCTTAATTGCTTGCTGTACCTGCATGTTAACTTCCTGTGATTCATGTATAAGGACACCTAAATCCCTCTGAATACCAACATTTCTTAGTCTCTCACCTTTTAAAAAATATTCCACTTTTCTATTCTTCCTACCAAAGTGGATAATTTCACATTCCCACATTAAACTCCATCTGCCACATTCTCGCCCACTCACTTAACCTGTCTATATCCCTTTGCAGACTCTTTGTGTCCTCCTCACAGCTTACTTTCCCACCTACCTTTGTATCATCAGCAAACTTGGATACATTACACTCGGTCCCTTCATCTAAGTCATTAATATAGATTGTAAATAGCTGAGGCCCAAGCACTGATCCTTGCGGCATCCCACTAGTTACAGTCTGCCAACCTGAAAATGACCCGTTTTTTCCTACGCTCTGTTTTATATCCATTAACCAATCCTCAATCCTCGCTAATATATTACCCCCAATCTCATGAGCCCGAATCTTGTGTAACAAACTCTTGTGTGGCACCTGATTGAATACCTTTTGAAAATACAAATATACTACATCCACTGGTTCCCCTTTATCCATCCTGCTAGTTACACCCTCAAAAAACTCGGATTGATTTCTCAAACACAATTTCCCTTTCCTTAAACCGTGTTGACTCTGCCTAATCATATTATGATTTTCTAAGTGCCCTGTTACTATGTCCTTAATAATAGATTCTAGCATTTTCCCTACTACTGATGTCAGGCTAACTGGCTTATAGTTCAATGTTTTCTCTCTCCATCCTTTCTTGAATAGCGGGGTTACATTTGCTATCTTCCAATTCACTGGGACCGTTCTAGAATCTAGGGATTTCTGGACAATCACAACCAATGTATCCACTATCTCTGCAGTCACCTCTTTTAGAACCCGAGGATGCAGGTCATTAGGTCCAGGGGATTTGTCAGCTTTTAGTCCCATTAATTTCTCCAGGACTTTTTCTTTACTAATATTAATTACTTTAAGTTCCTCACTTTCATTAGACCCTTGGTTCCCCATTATTTCTGGTTTGCTTTTTGTGTCTTCTACTGTGAAGACAGACAAATATTTGTTTAACGCCTCTGCCATTTCCTGATTCCCCATTATAATTTCTCCTATTCAGCCTCTAAGGGACCCATGTTTACTTTCGCTACTCTCTTCCTTTTTACTACTTATAAAACCTCTTACAATCTGTTTTAATATTTCTTGCTAGTTTACTCTTATATTCCACCTACCGCCCTCCCTCAGCTGATGAATCAGTCCTCCTCCATGTTGAGCACCACTTGGAGGAAGCACTGAGGGTAGCAAGGGCACAGAATGTACTCTGGGTGGGGGACTTCAATGTCCATCACCAAGAGTGGCTCGGTAGCACCACTACTGACCGAGCTGGTCGAGTCTTGAAGGACATAGCTGCCAGACTGGGCCTGCGGCAGGTGGTGAGCGAACCAACGTGAGGGAAAAACTTACTTGACCGCGTTCTCACCAATCTACCTGTCGCAAATGCATCTGTCCATGACAGTATTGGTAGGAGTGACCACCGCACAGTCCTCGTGGAGATGAACTCCCATCTTCGCACTGAGGACACCATCCAACGTGTTGTGTGGCACTACCACCGTGCTAAATGGGATAGATTCAGAACAGATCCAGCAGCTCAAAACTGGGCATCCATGAGGCGCTGTGGGCCATCAGCAGCAGCAGAATTGTATTCCAGCACAATCTGTAACCTCATGGCCCGGCATATTGCTCACTCTACCATTACCAACAAGCCAGGGGATCAACCCTGGTTCAATGAGGAGTGTAGAAAATCATGCCAGGAGCAGCACCAGGCGTACCTAAAAATGAGGTGCCAACCTGGTGAAGCGACAACTCAGGATTACTTGCATGCTAAACAGCGGAAGCAACATGCTATAGACAGAGCTAAGCGATTCCATAACCAACGGATCAGATCAAAGCTCTGCAGTCATGCCACATCCAGTCGTGAATGGTGGTGGACAATTAAACAACTAACGGGAGAAGGAGGCTCTGTAAACATCCCCAACCTCAATGATGGCAGAGTCCAGCACGTGAGTGCAAAAGACAAGGCTGAAGCGTTTGCAACCATCTTCAGCCAGAAGTGCCAAGTGGATGATCCATCTCGGCCTCCTCCCGATATCCCCACTATCACAGAAGCCAGTCTTCAGCCAATTCAATTCAATCCACCTGATATCATGAAACGGCTGAGTGCACTGGATACAGCAAAGGCTATGGGCCCCGACAACATCCCAGCTGTAGTGCTGAAGATTTGTGCTCCAGAACTAGCTGCGCCTCTAGCCAAGCTGTTCCAGTACAGCTACGACACTGGAATCGACCCGACAATGTGGAAAATTGCCCAGGTATGTCTTGTCCACAAAAAGCAGGACAAATCCAATCCGGCCAATTACCGCCCAATCAGTCTACTCTCAATCATCAGCAAAGTGATGGAAGGTGTCGTCGACAGTGCTATCAAGCGGCACTTACTCACCAATAACCTGCTCACCGATGCTCGGTTTGGGTTCCGCCAGGACCATTCGGCTCCAGACCTCATTACATCCTTGGTCCAAACATGGACAAAAGAGCTGAATTCCAGAGGTGAGGTGAGAGTGACTGCCCTTGACATCAAGGCAGCATTGACCGAGTGTGGCACCAAGGACCCCGAGTAAAATTGAAGTCAATGGGAATCAGGGGAAAACTCTCCAGTGGCTGCAGTCATAACGAGCACCAAGGAAGATGGTAGTGGTTGTTGGAGGCCAATCACCTCAGCCCCAGGACATTGCTGCAGGAGTTCCTCAGGGCAGTGTCCGAGGCCCAATCATCTTCAGCTGCTTCATCAATGACCTTCCCTCCATCATTAATGTCAGAAATGGGGATGTTCGCTGATGATTGCACAGTATTCAGTTCCATTCTCAACCCCTTAGATAATGAAGCAGTCTGTGCCCGCATGCAGCAGGAGCTGGACAACATCCAGACATGGGCTCATAAGTGGCAAGTAACATTCGTGCCAGACAAGTGCCAGGCAATGACTATCTCCAACAAGAGAGAGTCTAACCACCTCCCCTTGACATTCAACAGCCTTACCATTGCTGAATCCCCCACCATCAACATCCTGGGGGTCACCATTGACCATAAACTTAACTGGGCCAGCCATATAAATACTGTGGCTACAAGTGCAGGTCAGAGGCTGGCTATTCTGCGGCGAGTCCCCCACAGGAGACTGGTCAAGAAGGTACGAGCCCATGGAATCCAGGGTGCCTTGGCACTTTGGATACAAAACTGGCTTAGTGGCAGAAGGCAGAGGGTGATGGTCGAAGGTTGTTTTTGTGACTGGAAGCCTGTGGCCAGTGGGGTACCACAGGGATCGGTGCTGGGTCCCTTGCTGTTTGTGGTCTACATTAACGACTTGGATATGAATGTAAAAGGTATGATCAGTAAGTTCGCTGATGATACAAAAATTGGTAGGGTGGTAAATAGCGAGGAGGATAGCCTCAGTCTGCAGGACGATATAGATGGGTTGGTCAGATGGGCGGAACAGTGGCAAATGGAATTTAACCCGGAAAAGTGCGAGGTGATGCACTTTGGAGGGACTAACAAGGCAAGGGAATACACAATGAATGGGACCCTAGGCAAGACAGAGGGTCAGAGGGATCTTGGTGTGCAAGTTCACAGATCCCTGAAGGCGGCGGAACAGGTAGATAAGGTGGTAAAGAAGGCATATGGGATACTTGCCTTTATTAGCCGAGGCATAGAATATAAGAGCAAGGAGGTTATGATGGAGCTGTATAAAACACTGGTTAGGCCACAGCTGGAGTACTGTGTGCAGTTCTGGTCGTCACACTACAGGAAGGATGTGATCGCTTTGGAGAGGGAGCAGAGGAGATTCACCAGGATGTTACCAGGGCTGGAGCACTTCAGCTATGAAGAGAGACTGGGAAGATTGGGTTTGTTTTCCTTGGAGCAGAGGAGGCTGAGGGGGGACATGATTGAGGTGTACAAAATTATGAGGGGCACAGATAGGATGGATACTAAGGAGCTTTTTCCCTTCATTGAGGGTTCTATAACAAGGGGACATAGATTCAAGGTAAAAGGCAGGAGGTTTAGAGGGGATTTGAGAAAGAACTTTTTCACCCAGAGGGTGGTTGGAGTCTGGAACTCACTGCCTGAGAGGGTTGTGGAGGCAGGAACCCTCACAACATTCAAGAAGCATTTGGATGAGCACTTGAAATGCCATAGCATACAAGGCTACGGACCAAATGCTGGAATATGGGATTAGAGTAGACAGGGCTTGATGGCCGGCGCGGACACGATGGGCCGAAGGGCCTCTATCCGTGCTGTATAACTCTATGACTCTATGACTCTATGACTCTATGAGTGACTCACCTCCTGACTCCCCAAAGCCTTTCCACCATCGACAAGACACAAGTCAGGAGTGTGATGGAATACTCTCCACTTGCCTGGATGAGTGCAGCTCCAACAACACTCAAGAAGCTCGACACCATCCAGGACAAAGCAGCCCGCTTGATTGGTCCCCATCACCACACTAAACATTCATTCCCTTCACCACTGGCGCACTGTGGCTGCAGTGTGTACCCCGTGACCCCTACCACCTAGAAGGACAAGGGCAGCAAGTACATGGGAACAACACCATCAGCACGTTCCCCTCCAAGTCACACACCATCCTGACTTGGAAATATATCGCTGTTCCTTCATCGTCGCTGGGTCAAAATCCTGGAACTCCCTACCTAGCAGCACTGTGGGAGAACCTTCACCACACGGACTGCAGCGGTTCAAGAAGGCGGATCACCACCATCTTCTCAAGGGCAATTAGGGATGGGCAAGATATGCTGGCCTCGCCAGCGACGCCTACATCCCATGAACAAATAAAAAAAACTCTGAAACTTAACATGAAATTCTATCATATTGTGATCACTCTACCCCAGAGAATCCGTAACTATAAGATTACTAATTAAACCTGTCTCATTAGCCACTACTAGATCTAAAATAGCCTGTTCCCTAATTGGTTCCTTGACATATTGTCGGTGCCGACAAGGATCATGACAACTGGATCCTCCCCCTCCTTCTCCAAGTCCATCTCCAGCTGCGAGGAGATGTCCTTAACCCTGGCACCGGGCAGGCAACACAGCCTTCGGGACTCGGAACAGTATCTATCCCCTGACTATACCATCCCCAAAAACTACCACATTCCTTTTCACTCCTCCCACTTGAATGGCCTCCTGTACCACGGTGCCGTGGTCAATTTGCCCATCCTCCCTGCAGTCTTTATTCTCATCCACACAGGTAGCAAGAATCTTGTACCTGTTGGACAAGGGCAAAGACTGAGGCTATTTGGTTAGGGTTAAGGAACAGAAAAGCAGCTGTTACATTGCTGGGTGTTTACTATAGACTCCCAAATAGTGAGAAGGAGATAGAGGAGCAAATCTCAGAGAAATATAAAAATAATCGAGCAGTAATAGTGGGGGACTTCAATTACCCTAAAATAGACTGAGAAAAAAATAAGAGTAAAGGGCAAGGAGGGTGAAGGATTCCTAAAATGTGTACAGGAGAACTTGTTTTCGTCCCTTCATTTCTTTCTTTCCTTCCTTCCCCTGCTATGGCCACCATCTTCACTCCTGCAAGGCCAAGGGGCACAAGCTTGGGCCTATCCAGTGCACAACACACTTAACCATTCATCACCATATCAGGATGGACAACAACAAGCACTTTCAGGCCTCACCCTCCTCTGCCAAGTCCGCCTACTACTCCAGGGTCATCCTGGAGAGCAATGATAACCCTCCGCTTCTTTACTGCACCATCAATCATTTCCATAAACTCGCCCCTACCTACCCCTCACTTCCAACAACAAGTCGCGAGGAACTCACTGTCGCCGTGGTGCGCTATCCCCCCCTCAAACTCACCCTCATGGCCCGTAGTCATCGATCACCTTCATGCCTGGGGACTCGGCCTGCTGCAACGCCTGGTGTGGAAGGGCATCTCGGGAGCATGTTGTTAGGGCCAACGCAGAATACGCCATCATTTACAGGGAATAATACTGAAAGAGGCTGAGAGAGAAAAAGATCTAGGTGTTATTGTGCACAGATCATTGAAGGTTCATGACCAATGTGAAGATGCTGCAGCTGATGCTAACGGTATTGGGTTGTATTAATAGGACCATCCAGTACAAATCAAAGGACCCCCTTCTGTCATTATACAGGTCGCTCGTTGGACCACATCTGGAGTACGGCAGCCAGTTTTCGCCCCTCACATGGTGGGTGATGTAGTGGCCTAGGAAAAGTTTCAAAGGAGAGCGACAAGAATAATTCCAAGCTTAAAGAACCTCAGTTACTCAGATAGGCATTAAGAGTTGGGTCTATTCACTTTAGAGCAGCGTAGACTTAGATGTGACCTGATAAGAGGGAGACTGGGGAATGGGGGTGGGGAAGAGAGGAATGTGGCAGGATGAGTCGGGCAGAGTCGGGAGCAGCAGCAAGAACATGGTGAGTGGGAGAGACGTCGAGAGAGGAGCAGCGAGTAAAGGGGTGAGTGAAACCTGAGGACCTTACTGTGGGTAAATAGTGAAAGATTATTTCCACTGACAAGCCAGGCCCCACTCTATAGAGGGCTGCATGGCACCAATTTATGCCAGTCATTGTGAACCTGGCATCACGCGTGGCACACTATTAAAACTCCACTGTAAAAACTCCACTGTCTGCTGGAGGAGTGAGGCCTCCACATCGAGCAGCCTCCCACCTCGCTTTGACTCTGAAAACACTCCACGCCAGGCCAACCCAGCGATTGACTTGCGGGCAAATATGTGGCCCCATGAACGGGCATTGCAAGATCATGTGGGCCTGCTCTGGCCGTTTCTCGGAAGCTGAATTTGACAAATCCACAGCATCGACTATTTTACATAATTTGAGCTGCAAGGTCGGTTTAGTGAGAGTGCATTTCATTCACTGATAACGGGTGAGGGTGACATCATTGGAAGTGAGATCACCAGTGGAGCCGTAGCTTTTTAGTATGCATTGAGAGTGACGTCATTGGGTGGCCCGTACCAGGCTCGAGGGGCCGAATGGCCTACTCCTGCTCTTATTTCTTATGTTCTTATGCACAGAAAGAGGACGTCACGGGTCGATTGGAAACCGGAAGTACCCACACTGTCGCTGATCACTTCCTCAAACGAAACACTCTGGGAGAGAGCTGGGGTGACTGATGGGGAATTGTGTGCAGGTCATGGATTGTTTTCAGGTTTATTGGGTAGAAAGTGGAATGGGAGGGGTCACCTTATACATTACAAAGTGAATAGTGACACTGCATCCGTCAAGCTCCAAAACATGATCCAGGTCTAATGGGGAGACTGTTCCCCACTTCCCCCGTTGCTCTGCTCTCTCCCCCTCCCCTGCTCTGCTGCCCCATTCCCTCTGCTGCTCTGCTCTCTCCCCTTTCCCTGCTCTGCTCCCCTGTTCCCCCCGCTGCTCTGCTCTCCTCCCCCATTTCCCCCTGCTCTGCTTCCCTTCCCCCACTGCTCTCCTCCATCCCTTTGACCCTGTTCTGCTCACCTCCTCCCTTTCCCCCCACCTCAGCTCTGCTCTCCTCCTCCTCTTCCCCTCTGCTCCCCTTCTCCACCTGTTCTGCTCCCCTTTCCCCCTCTGCCTCCCCTTCACCCCCTGCTCTGCTCCCCTTTCCCCCTCTGCTCCCCCTGCTCTGCTACTCCCCTGCTCTCCCTGCTCTGCACCCCCTTTCCCCCTCTGCTCCCCCTTCTCCACCCGCTCTGTTCCTCATTCTCCCCCCCCCCCCGCTCTGCTCCCCTTCTCCCCCTGCTCTGCTCCCCTTGTCCCCTCTGTTCCCCATTCCCCCTCTGCTCCCCTTTTCCCCCTGCTCTGCTCCCCTTTCCCCCTCCGCTTTGCCCGTCACTGCACGCCTTTCACCGGCAGCAGATCGCGATTTTACATCTCAAACTCCTGATGATGGTGAGAATATTGTGAAACATCTGGAGTGAGCCGATAATCATGATGTCACCTTTAAATAGCTTTTCCAGCAACTCGCCTCTCGACGTCGGCTTTAGCTCAGTAGATACTTCGATCTGCAATTTCAATCCCTCTAGTCGCGAGTTCGTGTCTAGTCACCTACGGGCGCTGTCCGACGTTTTGCTTTATTTTTTCATTATTTTGCTAATTATTCCGCCAAATGATGTGCTTTTCCGAAACGACAAACCAGGGTTATTAGGTTTGTCGTGTTGCAGCAAACTGGGAACAGACACCGATTTCAGTGCCAACTTCCAGTTCTGACGAAAGGCCATCGACCTGAAACATTAACTCTGACCTGCTGAGTGTTTCCAGCAGTTTCTGGTTTTATTCCAGTTCCGCAAAATCTTAACACTTCCCTTTGTCTTTTTTTGAATTTTTTCCCCTAGTTTATAATTCACTGTGTGTCTTCTGAGTTGTGAAAAATCAGATCCCAATATCACCGTGTCTCTGGAATCAGCCCCTGCTGCACACATGATGGGACCCTTCAAACGCACTCTCTCCTGCTCTCGGCTTTTCGCTTCCAAACAACCAACAAATCCTCATGCTCCGGGAAATGAAACGAGGGAATGAAACCGGGGAAAGTTTTATCACAGTGCACGGGGGGTGAGTTTGTGATCCAGAGAAAGGGGGAACATCGCGATTTCACACATTGAAACCCCAAATGAAATGGGAAACGACTCCAAACCTGGGAAACCTTCCCTTGCTGCACTTTGACCAATGATCTCACCCTTCAAATGCTTTCTTTTTTAAATATATTCCATCATTCAGCTTTTGTAATGTGTCTGTCCTGAATTAATCCTCGGCGCTTTTAA
This sequence comes from Heptranchias perlo, assembly GCF_035084215.1. Classification (NCBI taxonomy): domain Eukaryota; kingdom Metazoa; phylum Chordata; class Chondrichthyes; order Hexanchiformes; family Hexanchidae; genus Heptranchias; species Heptranchias perlo. The sequence continues at coordinate 7,653,088 of NC_090338.1, read as the reverse complement.
AGGAAACGTGTCCAAGTTGTGTGATTTTCGGAGTGAACTCCAATTCGCTGACTGATTCACGATTATATATTTTGCCCAGTGCAAGTTTTGTGTGTGTGCCTGTGTTTCAGAGGGATCGCAAACCTCCCAAATTCAGACGTTGGATTTTCCAGCTCATTAAGTTAGAGCCAACATTAATTTCGGAAATTTAAGTTTCCGAGTTCCCGAACCTCAATTTGGCATCGACCCGACAATGTGGAAAATTGCCCAGGTATGTCCTGTCCACAAAAAGCAGGACAAATCCAATCCGGCCAATTACCGCCCCATCAGTCTCCTCTCAATCATCAGCAAAGTGATGGAAAGTGTCCTCCACAGTGCTATCAAGCGGCACTTACTCACCAATAACCTGCTCACCGATTGTCAGTTTGGGTTCCGCCAGGACCACTCAGCTCCAGACCTCATTACAGCCTTGGTCCAAACATGGAGAAAACAGCTGAATTCCAGAGGTGAGGTGAGATTGACTGCCCTTGATATCAAGGCAGCGTTTGACTGTCTGTGGCACCAAGGAGCCCTGGTAAAATTGAAGTCAATGGGAATCAGGGGGAAAATTCTCCAGTGGCTGCAGTCATACCCAGCATAAAGGAATGTGGAAGTGGTTGTTGGAGGCCAATCATTTCAGCCCCAGGAAATTGCTGCAAGTGTTCCTCAGGGCAGTGTCCTAGGCCCAACCATCTTCAGCTGCTTCATCAATGACCATCCCTCCATCATAAGGTCAGAAATGGGGATGTTTGCTGATGATTGCACAGTGTTCAGTTCCATTCGCAACCCCTCAGATAATGAAGCAGTCCCTGACCGCATGCAGCAAGACCTGGACAACATCCAGGCTTGGGCTGATAAGTGGCAAGTAACGGACAATACCCATCTCCAACAAGAGAGTCTAACCACCTCCCCTTGACATTCAATGGCATTACCATTGCCGAATCCCCCACCATCAACATCCTGGGGGTCACCATTGACCAGAAACTTAACTGGACCAGCCACATAAATACTGTGGCTACAAGAGCAGGTCAGAGGCTGGGTTTTCTGCGGCGAGTGATGCACCTCCTGACTCCCCAAAAACTTTCCACCATTTACAAGGCTCAAGTCAGGAGTGTGATGGAATACTCTCCACTTGCCTGGATAAGTGCAGCTCCAACAACACTCAAGAAGCTCGACACCATCCAGGACAAAGCAGCCTACTTGATTGGCACCCCATCCACCACCCTAAACATTCACTCCCTTCACCACTGGCACACTGTGGCTGCAGTCAGTACCATCTACAGGATGCACTGCAGCAACTCGCCAAGGCTTGTTCGACAGCACCTCCTAAACCTGCGACCTCTACCATCTAAAAGGACAACGGCAGCAGGCACATGGGAACAACACCATCTGCACGTTCCCCTCCAAGTCACACACCATCCTGACTTGGAAATATGTCGCCGTTCCTTCATCGTTGCTGGGTCAAAATCCTGGAACTCCCTTCCTAACAGCACTGTGGGAGAACCTTCACCACACGGACTGCAGTGGTTCATGAAGGCGGCTCACCACCACCTTCTCAAGGGCAATTAGGGATGGGCAATATACGCTGGCCTCGCCAGCGACGCCCACATCCCATGAACAAATAAAAAAAAACTCTGAAACTGAATATGAAATTCTATCGTATTATGATCACTCGACCGCAGAGGATCCTAAACTATAAGATTACTAATTAAACCTGTCTCATTACACAATACTAGATCTAAAATAGCCTGTTCCCCAATTGGTTCCTCGACATATTGTCGGTGCCCACAAGGATCATGACAACTGGATCCTCCCCCTCCTTCTCCAAGTGCTTCTCCAGCTGCGAGGAGATGTTCTTAATCCTGGCACCGGGCAGGCAACACAGCCTTCGGGACTCGGAACAGTATCTATCCCCTGACTATACTATCCCCTAAAACTACCACATTTCTTTTCACTCCTCCCACTTGAATGGCCTCCTGCACCACGGTGCCGTGGTCAATTTGCCCATCCTCCCTGCAGTCTTTATTCTCATCCACACAGGTAGCAAGAATCTTGTACCTGTTGGACAAGGGCAAAGACTGAGGCTCCTCCATCACTGCATTTGCGGTCCCCTTACCTGCCTGACTCACAGTCACATCCTCCTGTCCCTGACCACTGACCAAATCTAAACCACTACTTAACCTAAGGGGTGTGACCGCCTCCTGGCTCAAAGTGTCCAGGTAACTCTCCCTCTCCCTGATGCATCGCAATGTCTGCCCTTCGGACTCAGCTCAACAACTCTGAGCCGAACTTCCTTGAGTTGCAGACACTTACTGCAGATTTGGCTACCAGGGATCATGCTGCTCTCCACAAACTCCCACATGCTGCAGTCAAGGCACACCACCTGCACTGCCCTCTTTATCCAACCTTGTTTTATTTATTTAATTAGTTAAAGTTTTTATGTAATTAACTGACTTGATTTATTTTTAGTTTTTTTAAACTAATTAATTTATCTAGTTTAAACCACTTTCCTGCCCTTTTTAACTGTTCACTTTTCAGGCTTTTTAACTTACACTAACAGACTAACCAATAAAAACACTAAAGACATTAACCACTAAACACAATAACCACTAATAACACTTACCAATAAACTAAATACTTACACTGACTTACCCTCGACGCTCCTCTGTGACGTCACTTCTTGTCTTGGACGCAGCTGCTCAGAGGAGAGACAAGGTGCACTGAAAACTGGGAGGGACAAACAGCAACAGAATAAAGAATTGTTTGGAAAGTGCAGGAATTAGATGGAGGAGAAAAGCAAAGCCGACTGGCACGGTGTTGGAATGCAGGTGTGTTGATGTGAGGAGTGTCACAAATAAGGTGGACGAGCTACAGCAGCAAGTTGCCACATGGGGTTATGATATTGTGGCTATAAGGGAGACCTGGCTCAAACATGGGCAGGAATGGGAACTAAACATTCCCGGCTACAGTGTATTCAGGAGGGAAAGGGGAGGAAAAATATCAGGAGAGGGGTTGGCAGTATTACATAAGAACATAAGAACATAAGAAATAGGAGCAGGAGTAGGCCAATCGGCCCCTCGAGCCTGCGCCGCCATTCAATAAGATCATGGCTGATCTGATCCCAACCACAAATCTAAAGAACACAAGAAGTCGGAGCAGGACCCGGCCACTCAGCCCCTGGGCCCTCTCTGCCACCAACAGGGAATTGACCGATCCGAACTCAGCTTCATGTCCAATTTCCTGCCCGCTCCCCATAACCCCATATTCCCTTTACTTCTAGAAAACTGTCTATTTTTGTTTTAAATTTATCTAATGATGCAGCTTCCACAGCTTCCTGGGGCAGCAAATTCCACAGACCTACCACCCTCTGAGTGAAGAAGTTTCTCCTCATCTCAGTTTTGAAAGAGCAGCCCCTTATTCTAAGATTATGCCCCCTAGATCTAGTTTCACCCATCTTTGGGAACATCCTTACTGCATCCACCCGATCAAGCCCCTTCACAATCTTATATGTTTCAATAAGATCGCCTCTCATTTTTCTGAACTCCAATGAGTGGAGTCCCAATCTACTCAACCTCTCCTCATATGTCCACCCCCTCATTCCCGGGATTAACCGAGTGAACCTTCTTTGTACTGCCTCGAGAGCAAGTATGTCTTTTCTTAAGTGTGGACACCAAAACTGTATGCAGTATTCCAGGTGCGGTCTCACCAATACCTTATATAACGGCAGCAATACCTCCCTGTTTTTATATTCTATCCCCCTAGCAATAAAAGCCAACATTCCGTTGGCTTTCTTGATCACCTGCTGCACCTGCATACCAACTTTTTGATTTTCTTGCACTAGGACCCCCAGATCCCTTTGTACTGCAGTGCTATTCATCGAGGATAATATTACAGTTCTACAGAGGGACGATACACCAGAGGGTTCAAAGACTGAATCTATTTGGTTCGGGTTAAGGAACAGAAAAGCAGCTGTTACATTGCTGGGTGTTTACTATAGACTCGCAAATAGTGAGAAGGAGATAGAGGAGCAAATCTCAGAGAAATATAAAAATAATCGAGCAGTAATAGTGGGGGACTTCAATTACCCTAAAATAGACTGAGAAAAAAATAAGAGTAAAGGGCAATGAGTTTGAAGGATTCCTAAAATGTGTACAGGAGAACTTGTTTTCGTTCCTTCATTTCTTTCTTTCCTTCCTTCCCCTCGTATGGCCACCATCTTCACTCCTGCAAGGCCAAGGGGCACAGGCTTGGGCCTATCCAGTGCACAACACACTTAACCATCCATCACCATATCAGGATGGACAACAACAAGCACTTTCAGGCCTCACCCTCCTCTGCCAAGTCCGCCTACTACTCCAGGGTCATCCTGGAGAGCAATGATAACCCTCCGCTTCTTTACTGCACCATCAATCATTTCCATAAACTCGCCCCTACCGACCCCTCACTTCCAACAACAAGTCGCGAGGAACTCACTGTCGCCGTGGTGCGCTATCCCCCCCTCAAACTCACCCTCATGGCCCGTAGTCATCGATCACCGTCATGCCTGGGGACTCGGCCTGCTGCAACGCCTGGTGTGGAAGGGCATCTCGGGAGCATGTTGTTAGGGCCAACGCAGAATACGCCATCATTTACAGGGAATAATACTGAAAGAGGTGAAGAGAGAAAAAGATCGAGGTGTTATTGTGCACAGATCACTGAAGGTTCATGACCAATGTCGAGATGTTGTAGCTGATGCTAACGATATTGGGTTGTATTAATAGGACCATCCAGTACAAATCAAAGGACCCCCTTCTGTCATTATACAGGTCGCTCGTTGGACCACATCTGGAGTACTGCAGCCAGTTTCCTCCCCTCACATGGTGGGTGATATAGTGGCCAAGGAAAAGTTTCAAAGGAGAGCTACGAGAATAATTCCAAGCTTAAAGAACCTCAGTTACTCAGATAGGCATTAAGAGTTGGGTCTATTCACTTTAGAGCAGCGTAGACTTAGATGTGACCTGATAAGAGGGAGACTGGGGAATGGGGGTGGGGAAGAGAGGAATGTGGCAGGATGAGTCGGGCAGAGTCGGGTGCAGCAGCAAGAACATGGTGAGTGGGAGTGACGTCGAGAGAGGAGCAGCGAGTAAAGGGGTGAGTGAAACCTGAGGACCTCACTGTGGGTAAATAGTGAAAGATTATTTCCACTGACAAGCCAGGCCCCATTCTATAGAGGGCTGCATGGCACCAATTTATGCCAGTCATTGTGAACCTGGCATCACGCGTGGCACACTATTAAAACTCCACTGTAAAAACTCCACTGTCTGCTGGAGGAGTGAGGCCTCCACATCGAGCAGCCTCCCACCTCGCTTTGACTCTGAAAACACTCCACACCAGGCCAACCCAGCGATTGACTTGCGGGCAAATATGTGGCCCCATGAACGGGCATTGCAAGATCATGTGGGCCTGCTCTGGCCGTTTCTCTGACGCTGAATTTGACAAATCCACAGCATCGACTATTTTACATAATTTCCTCAAACTAAACACTCTGGGAGAGAGCTGGGGTGACTGATGGGGCATTGAGTGCAGGTTATGGATTGTTTTCAGGTTTATTGGGTAGAAAGTGGAATGGTCACCTTATACATTACAAAGTGAATAGTGACACTGCGTCCGTCAAGCTCAAAAACATGATCCAGGTCTAATGGAGAGACTGTTCCCCACTTCCCCCGTTGCTCTGCTCCCCCCTTGCCCCATTGCTCTGCTCTCCTCCCCCGTTTCCCCCTGCTCTGCTCTCTCCCCCTCCCCTACTGCTCTCCTCCATCCCTTTGCCCTCTGTTCTGCTCGTCTCCTCCCTTTCCCCCACACCTCAGCTCTGCTCTCCTCCCCCATTCCCCCCTTGGCTCTGCTCTCCCTCCACTTTCCCAATCGGCTCAGTTCTCCTCCCCTCTTTCCCTTTCCCTTTCCCCCTCGGCTCTGTTCTCCTCCCCCCTTTCGTCCTCAACTCCGCTCCCCCCCACCTCGGCTCTGCTCTCCTCTCCCCCATTCCCCCTCTGCTCCCCTTCTCCACCTGCTCTGCTCCGATTCCCCCTCTGCTCCCCTTCTCCACCTGCTCTGCTCCCCTTTCCCCCTCTGCTCCCCCTTCGCCCCTGCTCTGCTCCCCTTTCCCCCTCTGCCCCCCTTCGCCCCCTGCTCTGTTCCCCTTTCCCCCTCTGCTCCCCCTTCTCCCCCTGCTCTGCTCCCCTTCTCCCCTGCTCTGCTCCGCTTCCCCCTCTGCTCCCCCTTCGCCCCTGCTCTGCTCCCCTTTCCCCCTCTGCTCCCCCTTCTCCCCTGCTCTGCTCCCCTTCTCCCCTGCTCTGCTCCGCTTCCCCCTCTGCTCCCCCTTCGCCCCTGCTCTGCTCCCCTTTCCCCCTCTGCTACCCCTTATCCCCCTGCTCTGCTCCCCTTCTCCCCTGCTCTGCTCCGCTTCCCCCTCTGCTCCCCCTTCGCCCCTGCTCTGCTCCCCTTTCCCCCTCTGCTACCCCTTATCCCCCTGCTCTGCTCCCCTTCTCCCCTGCTCTGCTCCGCTTCCCCGTCTGCTCCGCTTCTCCCCTCTGCTCCCCCTTTCCCCCTCTGCTCCCCCTTCTCCACCCGCTCTGCTCCGCTTCCCCGTCTGCTCCGCTTCTCCCCTCTGCTCCCCCTTTCCCCCTCTGCTCCCCCTTCTCCACCTGCTCTGCTCCGCTTCCCCCTCTGCTCCCCTTCTCCCCCTGCTCTGCTCCCCTTTCCCCCTCCGCTTTTCCCGTCACTGCACGCCTTTCAGATTTTACATCTCAAACTCCTGATGATGGTGAGAATATTGTGAAATATCTGGAGTGAGCCGATAATCATGATGTCACCTTTAAATAGCTTTTCCAAAAACTCGCCTCTCGGCGTCGGCTTTAGCTCAGTAGATACTTCGATCTGCAATTTCAATCCCTCTAGTCGCGAGTTCGTGTCTAGTCACCTACGGGCGCTGTCCGACGCTTTGCTTTATTTTTTCATTATTTTGCTAATTATTCCGCCAAATGATGTGCTTTTCCGAAACGACAAACCAGGGTTATTAGGTTTGTCGTGTTGTAGCAAACTGGGAACAGACACCGATTTCAGTGCCAACTTCCAGTTCTGACGAAAGGCCATCGACCTGAAACATTAACTCTGACCTGCTGAGTGTTTCCAGCAGTTTCTGGTTTTATTCCAGTTCCGCAAAATCTTAACACTTCCCTTTGTCTTTTTTTGAATTTTTTTCCCCTAGTTTATAATTCACTGTGTGTCTTCTGAGTTGTGAAAAATCAGATCCCAATATCACCGTGTCTCTGGAATCAGCCCCTGCTGCACACATGATGGGACCCTTCAAACGCACTCTCTCCTGCTCTCGGCTTTTCGCTTCCAAACAACCAACAAATCCTCATGCTCCGGGAAATGAAACGAGGGAATGAAACCGGGGAAAGTTTTATCACAGTGCACGGGGGGTGAGTTTGTGATCCAGAGAAAGGGGGAACATCGCGATTTCATACATTGAAACTCCAAATGAAATGAGAAACGACTCCAAACCTGGGAAACCTTCCCTTGCTGCACTTTGACCAATGGTCTCACCCTTCAAATGCTTTCTTTTTAAAATATATTCCATCATTCAGCTTTTGTAAGATTTATGTCCTTAATTAATCCACGGCGCTTTTAAAGGAAACGTGTCTAAGTTGTGTGATTTTCGGAGTGAACTCCAATTCGCTGACTGATTCACTATTATATATTTTGCCCAGTGCAAGTTTTGTGTGTGTGCCTGTGTTTCAGAGGGATCGCGAACCTCCCAAATTCAGACGTTGGATTTTCCAGCTCATTAAGTTAGAGCCAACATTAATTTCGGAAATTTAAGTTTCCGAGTTCCCGAACCTCAATTTAGCATCGACCCGACAATGTGGAAAATTGCCCAGGTATGTCCTGTCCACAAAAAGCAGGACAAATCCAATCCAGCCAATTACCGCCCCATCAGTCTCCTCTCAATCATCAGCAAAGTGATGGAAAGTGTCCTCCACAGTGCTATCAAGCGGCACTTACTCACCAATAACCTGCTCACCGATGCTCAGTTTGGGTTCCGCCAGGACCACTCAGCTCCAGACCTCATTACAGCCTTGGTCCAAACATGAACAAAACAGCTGAATTCCAGAGGTGAGGTGAGATTGACTGCCCTTGATATCAAGGCAGCGTTTGGCTGTGGCACCAAGGAGCCCTGGTGAAATTGAAGTCAATGGGAATCAGGGGGAAAATTCTCCAGTGGCTGCAGTCATACCGAGCATCGAGGAAGATGGTAGTGGTTGTTGGAGGCCAATCATTTCAGCCCCAGGAAATTGCTGCAAGTGTTCCTCAGGGCAGTGTCCTAGGCACAACCATCTTCAGCTGCTTCATCAATGAACTTCCCTCCATCATAAGGTCAGAAATGGGGATGTTTGCTGATGATTACACAGTGTTCAGTTCCAATCGCAACCCCTCAGATAATGAAGCAGTCCCTGACCACATGCAGCAAGACCTGGACAATATCCAGGCTTGGGCTGATAAGTGGCAAGTAACATTCACACCAGACAAGTGCCAGGCAATGACCATCTCCAACAAGAGAGAGTCTAACCACCTCCCCTTGACATTCAATGGCATTACCATTGCCGAATCCCCCACCATCAACATCCTGGGGGTCACCATTGACCAGAAACTTAACTGGACCAGCCACATCAATACTGTGGCTACAAGAGCAGGTCAGAGGCTGGGTATTCTGCGGCGAGTGATTCACCTCCTGACTCCCCAAAGCCTTTCCACCATTTACAAGGCACAAGTCAGGACTGTGATGGAATATTCTCCACTTGCCTGGATGAGTGCAGCTCTAACAACATTCAAGAAGCTCGACACCATCCAGGACAAAGCAGCCTGCTTGATTGGCACCCCATCCATCACCCTAAACATTCATTCCCTTCACCACTGGCGCACTGTGGCTGCAGTGTGTACCATCCACAGGATGCACTGCAGCAACTCGCCAAGACTTCTTCGACAGCACCTCCTAAACCTGCAACCTCTACCATCTGGAAGGACAAGGGCAGCAGGCACATGGGAACACCACCATCTGCACGTTCCCCTCCAAGTCACACACCATCCTGACTTGGAAATATATCACTGTTCCTTCATCGTCGCTGGGTCAAAATCCTGGAACTCCCTACCTAACAGCACTGTGGGAGAACCTTCACCACACGGACTGCAGTGTTTCAAGAAGGCGGCTCATCACCACCTTCTCAAGGGCAATTAGGGATGGGCAATATATGCTGGCCTCGCCAGTCAGGCCCACATCCCATGAACAAAATAAAAAACTCTGAAACTTAATATGAAATTCTATCGTATTATGATCATTCTACCCCAGAGGATCCTTAACTATAAGATTACTAATTAAACCTGTCTCATTACACAATACTAGATCCAAAATAGCCTGTTCCCTAATTGGTTCCTCAACATATTGTCGGTGCCCACAAGGATCATAACAACTGGACCGAGTGCAACATATCAAAATTTGCAGATGATACAAAGATGGGAGGGAAAGTCGAGAGTGAGGAGGACATAAAAAACCTGCAAGGGGATATAGACAGACTGGGTGAGTGGGCGGAGATTTGGCAGATGCAATATAATATTGGAAAATGTGAGGTTATGCACTTTGGCAGGAAAAATCAGAGAGCAAGTTATTTTCTTAATGGCGAGAGACTAGAAAGTACTGCAGTACAAAGGGATCTGGGGGTCCTAGTGCAAGAAAATCAAAAAGTTGGTATGCAGGTGCAGCAGGTGATCAAGAAAGCAAACGGAATGTTGGCTTTTATTGCTAGGGGGATAGAATATAAAAACAGGGAGGTATTGCTGCAGTTATATAAGGTATTGGTGAGACCGCACCTGGAATACTGCATACAGTTTTGGTGTCCACACTTAAGAAAAGACATACTTGCTCTCGAATCAGTACAAAGAAGGTTCACTCGGTTAATCCCGGGGATGAGGGGGTGGACATATGAGGAGAGGTTGAGTAGATTGGGACTCTACTCATTGGAGTTCAGAAGAATGAGAGGCGATCTTATTGAAACATATAAGATTGTGAAGGGGCTTGATCGGGTGGATGCAGTAAAGATGTTCCCAAAGATGGGTGAAACTAGAACTAGGGGGCATAACCTTAGAATAAGGGGCTGCTCTTTCAAAACTGAGATGAGGAGAAACTTCTTCACTCAGAGGGTGGTAGGTCTGTGGAATTTGCTGCCCCAGGAAGCTGTGGAAGCTGCATCATTAGATAAATTTAAAACAAAAATAGACAGTTTTCTAGAAGTAAAGGGAATTAGGGGTTATGGGGAGCGGGCAGGAAATTGGACATGAAGCTGAGTTTGGATCGGTCAATTCCCTGTTGGTGGCGGAGAGGGCCCAGGGGCTGAGTGGCCGGGTCCTGCTCCTACTTCTTGTGTTCTTTAGATTTGTGGTTGGGATCAGATCAGCCATGATCTTATTGAATGGCGGCGCAGGCTCGAGGGGCCGATTGGCCTACTCCTGCTCCTATTTCTTATGTTCTTATGTTCTTATTAACTGGATCCTCCGCCTCCATCTCCAAGTCCTTCTCCAGCTGCGAGGAGATGTTCTTAATCCTGGCACCGGGCAGGCAACACAGCCTTCGGGACTCGGAATAGTATCTATCCCCTGACAATACTATCCCCTAAAACTACCGCATTCCTTTTCACTCCTCCCACTTGAATGGCCTCCTGTACCATGGTGCCGTGGTCAATTTGCCCATCCTCCCTGCAGTCTTTATTCTCATCCACACAGGTAGCAAGAATCTTGTACCTGTTGGACAAGGGCAAAGACTGAGGCTCCTCCGTCACTGCATTTGCGGTCCCCTTACCTGCCTGACTCACAGTCACATCCTCATGTCCCTGACCACTGACCAAATCTAAACCACTACTTAACCTAAGGGGTGTGACCGCCTCCTGGCACAAAGTGTCCAGGTAACTCTCCCTCTCCCTGATGCATCGCAATGTCTGCACCTCGGACTCCAGCTCAACAGCTCTGAGCCGAAATACCTTGAGTTGCAGACACTTACTGCAGATGTGGTTACCTGGGATCGTGCTGCTCTCCACAAACTCCCACATGCTGCAGTCAAGGCACACCACCTGCACTGCCCTCTTTATCCAACCTTGTTTTATTTATTTAATTAGTCAAAGTTTTTATGTAATTAACTGACTTGATTTATTTTTAGTTTTTTAAAACTAATTAATTTATCTACTTTAAACCAGTTTCCCGCCCTTTTTAACTGTTCAGTTTTAAGGCTTTTTAACTTACACTAACAGACTAACCAATAAAAACACGAAAGACATTAACCACTAAACACAATAACCACTAATTACACTTGCCAATAAACTAAATACTTACACTGACTTACCCTCGACGCTCCTCCGTGACGTCACTTCTTGTCTTTAGCTTGGACGCAGCTGCTCAGAGGAGAGACAAGGTGCACTGAAAACTGGGAGGGACAAACAGCAACAGAATAAAGAATTGTTTGGAAAGTGCAGGACTTAGATGGAGGAGAAAAGCAAAGCCGACTGGCACGGTGTTGGAATGCAGGTGTGTTGATGTGAGGAGTGTCACAAATAAGGTGGACGAGCGACAGCAGCAAGTTGCCACATGGGATTATGATATTGTGGCTTGAACGGAGACCTGGCTCAAACATGGGCAGGAATGGGAACTAAACATTCCCGGCTACAATGTACTCAGGAGGGAAAGGGGAGGAAAAATGTCAGGAGAGGGGTTGGCAGTATTGATCGAGGATAATATTACAGTTCTACAGAGGGACGATACACCAGAGGGTTCAAAGACTGAATCTATTTGGTTAGGGTTAAGGAACAGAAAAGCAGCTGTTACATTGCTGGGTGTTTACTATAGACCCCCAAATAGTGAGAAGGAGATAAAGGAGCAAACCTCAGAGAAATGTAAAAATAATCGAGCAGTAATAGTGGGGGACTTCAATTACCCTAAAATAGACTGAGAAAAAAATAAGAGGAAAGGGCAAGGAGGGTGAAGGATTCCTAAAATGTGTACAGGAGAACTTGTTTTCGTTCCTTCATTTCTTTCTTTCCTTCCTTCCCCTGGTGTGGCCACCATCTTCACTCCTGCAAGGCCAAGGGGCACAGGCTTGGGTCTATCCAGTGCACAACACACTTAACCATCCATCACCATATCAGGATGGACAACAACAAGCACTTTCAGGCCTCACCCTCCTCTGCCAAGTCCGCCTACTACTCCAGGGTCATCCTGGAGAGCAATGATAACCCTCCGCTTCTTTACTGCACCATCAATCATTTCCATAAACTCGCCCCTACCTACCCCTCACTTCCAACAACAAGTCGCGAGGAACTCACTGTCGCCGTGGTGCACTATCCCCCCCTCAAACTCACCCTCATGGCCCGTAGTCATCGATCACCGTCATGCCTGGGGACTCGGCCTGCTGCAACGCCTGGTGTGGAAGGGCATCTCGGGAGCATGTTGTTAGGGCCAACGCAGAATACGCCATCATTTACAGGGAATAATACTGAAAGAGGTGGAGAGAGAAAAAGATCTAGGTGTTATTGTGTACAGATCACTGAAGGTTCATGACCAATGTAGAGATGCTGTAGCTGACGCTAACGATATTGGGTTGTAATAATAGGACCATCCAGTACAAATCAAAGGACCCCCTTCTGTCATTATACAGGTTGCTCGTTGGACCACATCTGGAGTACTGCAGCCAGTTTTCGCCCCTCACATGGTGGGTGATGTAGTGGCCTAGGTAAAGTTTCAAAGGAGAGCTACGAGAATAATTCCAAGCTTAAAGAACCTCAGTTACTCAGATAGGCATTAAGAGTTGGGTCTATTCACTTCAGAGCAGCGTAGACTTAGATGTGACCTGATAAGAGGGAGACTGGGAAATGGGGGTCGGGAAGAGAGGAATGTGGCAGGATGAGTCGGGCAGAGTCGGGTGCAGCAGCAAGAACATGGTGAGTGGGAGTGACGTCGAGAGAGGAGCAGCGAGTAAAGGGGTGAGTGAAACCTGAGGACCTTACTGTGGGTAAATAGTGAAAGATTATTTCCACTGACAAGCCAGGCCCCACTCTATCGAGGGCTGCATGGCACCAATTTATGCCAGTCATTGTGAACCTGGCATCGCGCGTGGCATACTGTTAAAACTCCACTGTAAAAACTCCACTGTCTGCTGGAGGAGTGAGGCCTCCACATCGAACAGCCTCCCACCTCGCTTTGACTCTGAAAACACTCCACACCAGGCCAACCCAGCGAGTGACTTGCGGGCAAATATGTGGCCCCATGAACGGGCATTGCAAGATCATGTGGGCCTGCTCTGGCCGTTTCTCTGACGCTGAATTTGACAAATCCACAGCATCGACTATTTTACATAATTTCCTCAAACGAAACACTCTGGGAGAGAGCTGGGGTGACTGATGGGGCATTGTGTGCAGGTCATGGATTGTTTTCAGGTTTATTGGGTAGAAAGTGGAATGGGAGGCGTCACCTTATACATTACAAAGTGAATAGTGACACTGCATCCGTCAAGCTCAAAAACATGATCCAGGTCTAATGGGGAGACTATTCCCCACTTCCCCTGTTGCTCTGCTACCCCCTTGCCCCATTGCTCTGCTCTCCTCCCCCGTTTCTCCCTGCTCTGCTCTCTCCCCCTCCCCTACTGCTCTCCTCCATCCCTTTGCCCTCTGTTCTGCTCGCCTCCTCCCTTTCCCCCCCACCTCAGCTCTGCTCTCCTCCCCCATTCCCCCCTTGGCACTGCTCTCCCCCCACTTTCCCCATCGGCTCTGCTCTCCTCCCCCATTTCCCTTTCCCCCTTGGCTCTGCTCTCCTCCCCCCTTTCCTCCTCAACTCTGCTCTCCCCCCTTTTCCTCCTCCGCTCTGCTCCCCCCCACCTCGGCTCTGTTCTCCACCCCCCCATTCCCCCCTGCTCCCCTTCTCCGCCTGCTCTGCTCCGCTTCCCCCTCTGCTCCCCTTTCCCCCTCTGCTCCCCCTTCGCCCCCTGCTCTGTTCCCCTTTCCCCCTCTGCTCCCCTTCTCCACCTGCTCTGCTCCGCTTCCCCCCTGCTCCCCTTCTCCACTCTGCTCCCCTTTCCCCCTCTGCTCCCCCTTCGCCCCCTGCTCTGTTCCCCTTTCCCCCTCTGCTCCCCCTTCTCCTCCTGCTCTGCTCCGCTTCCCCCCTGCTCCCCTTCTCCACTCTGCTCCCACTTCTCCCCCTGCTCTGCTCCCCTTCTCCACTCTGCTCCCCCTTCTCCCCCTGCTCTGCTCCCCTTCTCCACTCTGCTCCCACTTCTCCCCCTGCTCTGCTCCCCTTTGCCCGTCACTGCACGCCTTTCACCGGCAGCAGATCGCGATTTTACATCTCAAACTCCTGATGATGGTGAGAATATTGTGAAATATCTGGAGTGAGCCGATAATCATGATGTCACCTTTAAATAGCTTTTCCAGCAACTCACCTCTCCGCGTCGTCTTTAGCTCAGTAGATACTTCGATCTGCAATTTGAATCCCTCTAGTCGCGAGTTCGTGTCTAGTCACCTACGGGCGCTGTCCGACGCTTTGCTTTATTTTTTCATTATTTTGCTAATTATTCCGCCAAATGATGTGCTTTTCCGAAACGACAAACCAGGGTTATTAGGTTTGTCGTGTTGTAGCAAACTGGGAACAGACACCGATTTCAGTGCCAACTTCCAGTTCTGACGAAAGGCCATCGACCTGAAACATTAACTCTGACCTGCTGAGTGTTTCCAGCAGTTTCTGGTTTTATTCCAGTTCCGCAAAATCTTAACACTTCCCTTTGTCTTTTTTTGAATTTTTTTCCCCTAGTTTATAATTCACTGTGTGTCTTCTGAGTTGTGAAAAATCAGATCCCAATATCACCGTGTCTCTGGAATCAGCCCCTGCTGCACACATGATGGGACCCTTCAAACGCACTCTCTCCTGCTCTCGGCTTTTCGCTTCCAAACAACCAACAAATCCTCATGCTCCGGGAAATGAAAGGAGGGAATGAAACCGGGGAAAGTTTTATCACAGTGCACGGGGGGTGAGTTTGTGATCCAGAGAAAGGGGGAACATCGCGATTTCATACATTGAAACTCCAAATGAAATGGGAAACGACTCCAAACCTGGGAAACCTTCCCTTGCTGCCCTTTGACCAATGATCTCACCCTTCAAATGCTTTCTTTTTTAAATATATTCCATCATTCAGCTTTTGTAATGTGTCTGTCCTTAATTAATCCTCGGCGCTTTTAAAGGAAACGTGTCCAAGTTGTGTGATTTTCGGAGTGAACTCCAATTCGCTGACTGATTCACTATTATATATTTTGCCCAGTGCAAGTTTTGTGTGTGTGCCTGTGTTTCAGAGGGATCGCGAACCTCCCAAATTCAGACGTTGGATTTTCCAGCTCATTAAGTTAGAACCAACATTAATTTCGGAAATTTAAGTTTCCGAGTTCCCGAACCTCAATTTGGCATCTACCCGACAATGTGGAAAATTGCCCAGGTATGTCCTGTCCGCAAAAAACAGGACAAATCCAATCCGGCCAATTACCGCCCCATCAGTCTCCTCTCAATCATCAGCAAAGTGATGGAAAGTGTCCTCCACAGTGCTATCAAGCGGCACTTACTCACCAATAACCTGCTCACCCATGCTCAGTTTGGGTTCCGCCAGGACCACTCAGCTCCAGACCTCATTACAGCCTTGGTCCAAACATGGACAAAACAGCTGAATTCCAGAGGTGAGGTGAGATTGACTGCCCTTGATATCAAGGCAGCGTTTGACTGTCTGTGGCACCAAGGAGCCCTGGTAAAATTGAAGTCAATGGGAATCAGGGGGAAAATTCTCCAGTGGCTGCAGTCATACCCAGCATAAAGGAATGTGGAAGTGGTTGTTGGAGGCCAATCATTTCAGCCCCAGGAAATTGCTGCAAGTGTTCCTCAGGGCAGTGTCCTAGGCCCAACCATCTTCAGCTGCTTCATCAATGACCTTCCCTCCATCATAAGGTCAGAAATGGGGATGTTCGCTGATGATTGCACAGTGTTCAGTCACATTCGCAACCCCTCAGATAATGAAGCAGTCCCTGACCACATGCAGCAAGACCTGGACAACATCCAGGCTTGGGCTGATAAGTGGCAAGTAACGGACAATACCCATCTCCAACAAGAGAGTCTAACCACCTCCCCTTGACATTCAATGGCATTACCATTGCCGAATCCCCCACCATCAACATCCTGGGGGTCACCATTGACCAGAAACTTAACTGGACCAGCCACATAAATACTGTGGCTACAAGAGCAGGTCAGAGGCTGCGTATTCTGTGGCGAGTGATGCACCTCCTGACTCCCCAAAGCCTTTTCACCGTTTACAAGGCTCAAGTCAGGAGTGTGATGGAATACTCTCCACTTGCCTGGATGAGTGCAGCTCCAACAACACTCAAGAAGCTCGACACCATCCAGCACAAAGCAGCCTACTTGATTGGCACCCCATCCACCACCCTAAACATTCACTACCTTCACCACTGGCGCACTGTGGCTGCAGTCAGTACCATCTACAGGATGCACTGCAGCAACTCGCCAAGGCTTGTTCGACAGCACCTCCTAAACCTGCGACCTCTACCATCTGAAAGGACAACGGCAGCAGGCACATGGGAACAACACCAACTGCACGTTCCCCTCCAAGCCACACACCATCCTGACTTGGAAATATATCGCCGTTCCTTCATCGTTGCTGGGTCAAAATCCTGGATCTCCCGACCTAACAGCACTGTGGGAGAACCTTCACCACACGGACTGCAGCGGTTCAAGAAGGCGGCTCACCACCACCTTCTCAAGAGCAATTAGGGATGGGCAATATATGCTGGCCTCGCCAGCGACGCCCACTTCCCATGAACAAATAAAAAAAAACTCTGAAACTTAATGTGAAATTCTATCATATTATGATCACTCTACCCCAGAGGATCCTTAACTATAAGATTACTAATTAAACCTGTCTCATTACACACGACTAGATCTAAAATAGCCTGTTCCCTAATTGGTTCCTCGACATATTGTCGGTGCCCACAAGGATCATGACAACTTTATCCTCCCCCTCCTTCTCCAAGTCCTTCTCCAGCTGCAAGGAGATGTTCTTAATCCTGGCACCGGGCAGGCAACACAGCCTTCGGGACTCGGAACAGTATCTATCCCCTGACTATACTATCCCCTCAAACTACCACATTCCTTTTCACTCCTCCCACTTGAATGGCCTCCTGTACCACGGTGCCGTGGTCAATTTGCCCATCCTCCCTGCAGTCTTTGTTCTGATCCACACAGGTAGCAAGAATCTTGTACCTGTTGGACAAGGGCAAAGACTGAGGCTCCTCCATCACTGCATTTGCAGTCCCCTTACCTGCCTGACTCACAGTCACATCCTCCTGTCCCTGACCACTTACCAAATCTAAACCACTACCTAACCTAAGGGGTGTGACCGCCTCCTGGCTCAAAGTGTCCAGGTAACTCTCCCTCTCCCTGATGCATCGCAATGTCTGCACCTCGGACTCCAGCTCAACAGCTCTGAGCCGAAATTCCTTGAGTTGCAGACACTTACTGCAGATGTGGTTACCTGGGATCGTGCTGCTCTCCACAAACTCCCACATGCTGCAGTCAAGGCACACCACCTGCACTGCCCTCTTTATCCAACCTTGTTTTATTTATTTAATTAGTCAAAGTTTTTATGTAATTAACTGACTTGATTTATTTTTAGTTTTTGTAAACTAATTAATTTATCCAGTTTAAACCAGTTTCCCGCCCTTTTTAACTGTTCAGTTTTAAGGCTTTTTAACTTACACTAACAGACTAACCAATAAAAACACTAAAGACACTAACCACTAAACACAATAACCACTAATTACACTTACCAATAAACTAAATACTTACACTGACTTACCCTCGACGCTCCTCTGTGACGTCACTTCTTGTCTTTAGCTTGGACGCAGCTGCTCAGAGGAGAGACAAGGTGCACTGAAAACTGGGAGGGACAAACTGCAACAGAATAAAGAATTGTTTGGAAAGTGCAGGAATTAGATGGAGGAGAAAAACAAAGCCGACTGGCACGGTGTTGGAATGCAGGTGTGTTGATGTGAGGAGTGTCACAAATAAGGTGGACGAGCTACAGCAGCAAGTTGCCGCATGGGGTTATGATATTGTGGCTTTAACGGAGACCTGGCTTAAACATGGACAGGAATGGGAACTAAACATTCCCGGCTACAATGTACTCAGGAGGGAAAGGGGAGGAAAAATGTCAGGAGGGGTAGGCAGTATTGATTGAGGATAATATTACAGTTCTACAGAGGGATGATACACCAGAGGGTTCAAAGACTGAATCTATTTGGTCAGGGTTAAGGAACAGAAAAACAGCTGTTACATTGCTGGGTGTTTACTATAGACTCCCAAATAGTGAGAAGGAGATAGAGGAGCAAATCTCAGAGAAATGTAAAAATAATCAAGCAGTAATAGCGGGGGACTTCAATTACCCTAAAATAGAATGAGAAAAAAATAAGAGTAAAGGGCAAGGAGGGTGAAGGATTCCTAAAATGTGTACAGGAGAACTTGTTTTCATTTCTTCATTTCTTTCTTTCCTTCCTTCCCCTGCTATGGCCACCATCTTCACTCCTGCAAGGCCAAGGGGCACAGGCTTGGGCCTATCCAGTGCACAACACACTTAACCATCAATCACCATATCAGGATGGACAACAACAAGCACTTTCAGGCCTCACCCTCCTCTGCCAAGTCCGCCTACTACTCCAGGGTCATCCTGGAGAGCAATGATAACCCTCCGCTTCTTTACTGCACCATCAATCATTTCCATAAACTCGCCCCTACCTACCCCTCACTTCCAACAACAAGTCGCGAGGAACTCACTGTCGCCGTGGTGCGCTATCCCCCCCTCAAACTCACCCTCATGGCCCGTAGTCATCGATCACCGTCATGCCTGGGGACTCGGCCTGCTGCAACGCCTGGTGTGGAAGGGCATCTCGGGAGCATGTTGTTAGGGCCAACGCAGAATACGCCATCATTTACAGGGAATAATACTGAAAGAGGTGAAGAGAGAAAGATCGAGGTGTTATTGTGCACAGATCACTGAAGGTTCATGACCAATGTAGAGATGCTGTAGCTGATGCTAACGATATTGGGTTGTATTAATAGGACCATCCAGTACAAATCAAAGGACCCCCTTCTGTCATTATACAGGTCGCTCGTTGGACCACATCTTGAGTACTGCAGCCAGTTTCCTCCCCTCACATGGTGGGTGATATAGTGGCCTCGGAAAAGTTTCAAAGGAGAGCGACAAGAATAATTCCAAGCTTAAAGAACCTCAGTTACTCAGATAGGCATTAAGAGTTCGGTCTATTCACTTTAGAGCAGCGTAGACTTAGATGTGACCTGATAAGAGGGAGACTGGGGAATGGGGGTGGGGAAGAGAGGAATGTGGCAGGATGAGTCGGGCAGAGTCGGGTGCAGCAGCAAGAACATGGTGAGTGGGAGTGACGTCGAGAGAGGAGCAGCGAGTAAAGGGGTGAGTGAAACCTGAGGACCTTACTGTGGGTAAATACTGAAAGATTATTTCCACTGACAAGCCAGGCCCCACTCTATAGAGGGCTGCATGGCACCAATTTATGCCAGTCATTGTGAACCTGGCATCACGCGTGGCACACTATTAAAACTCCACTGTAAAAACTCCACTGTCTGCTGGAGGAGTGAGGCCTCCACATCGAGCAGCCTCCCACCTCGCTTTGACTCTGAAAACACTCCACACCAGGCCAACCCAGCGATTGACTTGCAGGCAAATATGTGGCCCCATGAACGGGCATTGCAAGATCATGTGGGCCTGCTCTGGCCGTTTCTTGGAAGCTGAATTTGACAAATCCACAGCATCGACTATTTTACATAATTTCCTCAAACTAAACACTCTGGGAGAGAGCTGGGGTGACTGATGGGGCATTGTGTGCAGGTCATGGATTGTTTTCAGGTTTATTGGGTAGAAAGTGGAATGGGAGGGGTCACCTTATACATTACAAAGTGAATAGTGACACTGCATCCGTCAAGCTCAAAAACATGATCCAGGTCTAATGGGGAGACTATTCCCCACTTTCCCCGTTGCTCTGCTACCCCCTTGCCCCATTGCTCTGCTCTCCTCCCCCGTTTCTCCCTGCTCTGCTCTCTCCCCCTCCCCTACTGCTCTCCTCCATCCCTTTGCCCTCTGTTCTGCTCGCCTCCTCCCTTTCCCCCCCACCTCAGCTCTGCTCTCCTCCCCCATTCCCCCTTGGCACTGCTCTCCCCCCACTTTCCCCATCAGCTCTGCTCTCCTCCCCCATTTCCCTTTCCCCCTTGGCTCTGCTCTCCTCCCCCCTTTTCCTCCTCCGCTCTGCTCTCCTCCCCCCCTTTCCCCCTCTGCTCCCCTTCTCCCCCTGCTCTGCTCCCCTTTCCCCCTCCGCTTTGCCCGTCACTGCACGCCTTTCACCGGCAGCAGATCGCGATTTTACATCTCAAACTCCTGATGATGGTGAGAATATTGTGAAATATCTGGAGTGAGCCGATAATCATGATGTCACCTTTAAATAGCTTTTCCAGCAACTCGCCTCTCGGCGTCGGCTTTAGCTCAGTAGATACTTCGATCTGCAATTTCAATCCCTCTAGTCGCGAGTTCGTGTCTAGTCACCTACGGGCGCTGTCCGACGTTTTGCTTTATTTTTTCATTATTTTGCTAATTATTCCGCCAAATGATGTGCTTTTCCGAAACGACAAACCAGGGTTATTAGGTTTGTCGTGTTGCAGCAAACTGGGAACAGACACCGATTTCAGTGCCAACTTCCAGTTCTGACGAAAGGCCATCGACCTGAAACATTAACTCTGACCTGCTGAGTGTTTCCAGCAGTTTCTGGTTTTATTCCAGTTCTGCAAAATCTTAATACTTCCCTTTGTCTTTTTTTGAATTTTTTTCCCCTAGTTTATAATTCACTGTGTGTCTTCTGAGCTGTGAAAAATCAGATCCCAATATCACCGTGTCTCTGGAATCAGCCCCTGCTGCACACATGATGGGACCCTTCAAACGCACTCTCTCCTGCTCTCGGCTTTTCGCTTCCAAACAACCAACAAATCCTCATGCTCCGGGAAATGAAACGAGGGAATGAAACCGGGGAAAGTTTTATCACAGTGCACGGGGGGTGAGTTTGTGATCCAGAGAAAGGGGGAACATCGCGATTTCATACATTGAAACTCCAAATGAAATGGGAAACGACTCCAAACCTGGGAAACCTTCCCTTGCTGCACTTTGACCAATGATCTCACCCTTCAAATGCTTTCTTTTTAAAATATATTCCATCATTCAGCTTTTGTAATATTTATGTCCTTAATTAATCCACGGCGCTTTTAAAGGAAACGTGTCCAAGTTGTGTGATTTTCGGAGTGAACTCCAATTCGCTGACTGATTCACTATTATATATTTTGCCCAGTGCAAGTTTTGTGTGTGTGCCTATGTTTCAGAGGGATCGCAAACCTCCCAAATTCAGACGTTGGATTTTCCAGCTCATTAAGTTAGAGCCAACATTAATTTCGGAAATTTAAGTTTCCGAGTTCCCGAACCTCAATTTAGCATCTATCCGACAATGTGGAAAATTGCCCATGTATGTCCTGTCCACAAAAAGCGGGACAAATCCAATCCGGCCAATTACCGCCCCATCAGTCTCCTCTCAATCATCAGCAAAGTGATGGAAGGTGTCCTCCACAGTGCTATCAAGCGGCACTTACTCACCAATAACCTGCTCACCGATTGTCAGTTTGGGTTCAGCCAGGGCCACTCAGCTCCAGACCTCATTACAGCCTTGGTCCAAACATGGACAAAAAAGCGGAATTCCAGAGGTGAGGTGAGATTGACTGCCCTTGATATCAAGGCAGTATTTGACTGTCTGTGGCACCAAGGAGCCCGAGTAAAATTGAAGTCAATGGGAATCAGGGGGAAAATTCTCCAGTGGCTGCAGTCAAACCTAGCATAGAGGAAGATGGTAGTGGTTGTGGGAGGCCAATCATTTCAGCCCCAGGAAATTGGTGCAAGTGTTCCTCAGGGCAGTGTCCTCGGCCCAACCACATTCAGCTGCTTCATCAATGACCTTCCCTCCATCATAAGGTCAGAAATGGGGATGTTTGCTGATGATTGCACAGTGTTCAGTTCCATTCGCAACCCCTCAGATAATGAAGCAGTCCGTGCCCGCATGCAGCAAAACCTGGACAACATCCAGGCTTGGGCTCATAAGTGGCAAGTGACAGACAATGACCATCTCCAACAAGGGAGTCCAACCACCTCCCCTTGACATTCAACGGCATTACCATTGCCGAATCCCCCACCATCAACATCCTGGGGGTCACCATTGACCAGAAACTTAACTGGACCAGCCACATAAATACTGTGGCTACAAGAGCAGGTCAGAGGCTGGGTTTTCTGCGGCAAGTGATGCACCTCCTGACTCCCCAGAGCCTTTCCACCGTTTACAAGGCACAAGTCAGGAGTGTGATGGAATACTCTCCACTTGCCTGGATGAGTGCAGCTCCAACAACACTCAAGAATCTCGACACCATCCAGGACAAAGCAGCCCACTTGATTGGCACCCTAAACATTTACTCCCTTCACCACCGGCGCACGGTGGCTGCAGTGTGTACCATCCACAGGATGCACTGCAGCAACTTGCCAAGGCTTGTTCGACAGCACCTCCTAAACCTGCGACCTCTACCATCTAAAAGGACAACGGCAGCAGGCACATGGGAACAACACCACCTGCACGTTCCCCTCCAAGCCACACACCATCCTGACTTGGAAATATATCGCTGTTCCTTCATCGTCGCTGGGTCAAAATCCTGGATCTCCCTCCCTAACAGCACTGTGGGAGAACCTTCACCACACGGACTGCAGCGGTTCATGAAGGCGGCTCACTACCACCTTCTCAAGAGCAATTAGGGATGGGCAATATATGCTGGCCTCGCCAGCAACGCCTACATCCCTTAACAAATAAAAAAAAACTCTGAAACTTAACATGAAATTCTATCATATTATGATCACTCTACCCCAGAGGATCCTTAACTATAAGATTACTAATTAAACCTGTCTCACTACACAATACTAGGTCTAAAATAGCCTGTTCCCTAATTGGTTCCTCAATATATTGTCGGTGCCCACAAGGATCATGACAACTTTATCCTCCCCCTCCTTCTCCAAGTTCTTCTCCAGCTGCGAGGAGATGTCCTTAACCCTGGCACCGGGCAGGAAACACAGCCTTCGGGACTCGGAACAGTATCTATCCCCTGACTATACTATCCCCTAAAACTACCACATTCCTTTTCGCTGCTCCCACTTGAATGGCCTCCTGTACCATGGTGCCGTGGTCAATTTGCCCATCCTTCCTGCAGTCTTTATTCTCATCCACACAGGTAGCAAGAATCTTGTACCTGGTGGACAAGGGCAAAGACTGAGGCTCCTCCGTCACTGCATTTGCGGTCCCCTTACCTGCCTGACTCACAGTCACATCCTCCTGTCCCTGACCACTGACCAAATCTAAACCACTACTTAATCTAAGGGGAGTGACCGCCTCCTGGCTCAAAGTGTCCAGGTAACTCTCCCTCTCCCTGATGCATCGCAATGTCTGCACCTCGGACTCCAGCTCAACAGCTCTGAGCCGAAATTCCTTGAGTTGCCGACACTTACTGCAGATGTGGTTACCTGGGATCGTGCTGCTCTCCACAAACTCCCACATGCTGGAGTCAACGCACACCACCTGCACTGCCCTCTTTATCCAACCTTGTTTTATTTATTTAATTAGTCAAAGTTTTTATGTAATTAACTGACTTGATTTATTTTTAGTTTTTGTAAACTAATTAATTTATCTAGTTTAAACCAGTTTCCCGCCCTTTTTAACTGTTCAGTTTTAAGGCTTTTTAACTAACACTAACAGACTAACCAATAAAAACACTAAAGACACTAACCACTAAACGCAATAACCACTAATTACACTTACCAATAAACTAAATACTTACACTGACTTACCCTCGACGCTCCTCTGTGACGTCACTTCTTGTCTTTAGCTTGGACGCAGCTGCTCAGAGGAGAGACAAGGTGCACTGAAAACTGGGAGGGACAAACTGCAACAGAATAAAGAATTGTTTGGAAAGTGCAGGAATTAGATGGAGGAGAAAAGCAAAGCCGACTGGCACGGTGTTGGAATGCAGGTGTGTTGATGTGAGGAGTGTCACAAATAAGGTGGACGAGCGACAGCAGCAAGTTGCCACATGGGGTTATGATATTGTGGCTATAACGGAGTCCTGGCTTAAACATGGGCAGGAATGGGAACTAAACATTCCTGGCTACAGTGTATTCAGGAGGGAAAGGGGAGGAAAAATGGAAGGAGAGGGGTTGGCAGTATTGATCGAGGATAATATTACAGTTCTACAGAGGGACGATACACCAGAGGGTTCAAAGACTGAATCTATTTGGTTAGGGTTAAGGAACAGAAAAGCAGCTGTTACATTGCTGGGTGTTTACTATAGACCCCCAAATAGTGAGAAGGAGATAGAGGAGCAAATCTCAGAGAAATGTGAAAATAATCAAGCAGTAATAGTGGGGGACTTCAATTACCCTAAAATAGACTGAGAAAAAAATAAGAGTAAAGGGCAAGGAGGGTGAAGGATTCCTAAAATGTGTACAGGAGAACTTGTTTTCGTTCCTTCATTTCTTTCTTTCCTTCCTTCCCCTGGTGTGGCCACCATCTTCACTCCTGCAAGCCCAAGGGGCACAGGCTTCGGCCTATCCGGAGCACAAGACACTTAACCATCCATCACCATATCAGGATGGACAACAACAAGCACTTTCAGGCCTCACCCTCCTCTGCCAAGTCCGCCTACTACTCCAGGGTCATCCTGGAGAGCAATGATAACCCTCCGCTTCTTTACTGCACCATCAATCATTTCCATAAACTCGCCCCTACCTACCCCTCACTTCCAACAACAAGTCGCGAGGAACTCACTGTCGCCGTGGTGCGCTATCCCCCCCTCAAACTCACCCTCATGGCCCGTAGTCATCGATCACCGTCATGCCTGGGGACTCGGCCTGCTGCAACGCCTGGTGTGGAAGGGCATCTCGGGAGCATGTTGTTAGGGCCAACGCAGAATACGCCATCATTTACAGGGAATAATACTGAAAGAGGTGGAGAGAGAAAAAGATCTAGGTGTTATTGTGCACAGATCACTGAAGGTTCATGACCAATGTAGAGATGCTGTAGCTGATGCTAACGATATTGGGTTGTATTAATAGGACCATCCAGTACAAATCAAAGGACCCCCTTCTGTCATTATACAGGTCGCTCGTTGGACCACATCTGGAGTACTGCAGCCAGTTTCCTCCCCTCACATGGTGGGTGATATAGTGGCCAAGGAAAAGTTTCAAAGGAGAGCTACAAGAATAATTCCAAGCTTAAAGAACCTCAGTTACTCAGATAGGCATTAAGAGTTGGGTCTATTCACTTTAGAGCAGCGTAGACTTAGATGTGACCTGATAAGAGGGAGACTGGGGAATGGGGGTGGGGAAGAGAGGAATGTGGCAGGATGAGTCTGGCAGAGTCGGGAGCAGCAGCAAGAACATGGTGAGTGGGAGTGACGTCGAGAGAGGAGCAGCGAGTAAAGGGGTGAGTGAAACCTGAGGACCTTACTGTGGGTAAATAGTGAAAGATTATTTCCACTGACAAGCCAGGCCCCACTCTATAGAGGGCTACATGGCACCAATTTATGCCAGTCATTGTGAACCTGGCATCACGCGTGGCACACTATTAAAACTCCACTGTAAAAACTCCACTGTCTGCTGGAGGAGTGAGGCCTCCACATCGAGCAGCCTCCCACCTCGCTTTGACTCTGGAAACACTCCACGCCAGGCCAACCCAGCGATTGACTTGCGGGCAAATATGTGGCCCCATGAACGGGCATTGCAAGATCATGTGGGCCTGCTCTGGCCGTTTCTCTGACGCTGAATTTGACAAATCCACAGCATCGACTATTTTACATAATTTCCTCAAACGAAACACTCTGGGAGAGAGCTGGGGTGACTGATGGGGCATTGTGTGCAGGTTATGGATTGTTTTCAGGTTTATTGGGTAGAAAGTGGAATGGGAGGGGTCACCTTATACATTACAAAGTGAATAGTGACACTGCGTCCGTCAAGGTCAAAAACATGATCCAGGTCCAATGGAGAGACTGTTCCCCACTTCCCCTGTTGCTCTGCTCTCCTCCTCCGTTTCCCCCTGCTCTGCTCTCTCCCCCTCCCCTACTGCTCTCCTCCATCCCTTTCCCCTCTGTTCTGCTCGTCTCCTCCCTTTCCCCCACACCTCAGCTCTGCTCTCCTCCCCCATTCCCCCACACCTCAGCTCTGCTCTCCCTCCACTTGCCCCATCGGCTCTGCTCTCCTCCCCCATTTCCCTTTCCCCCATGGCTCTGCTCTCCTCCCCCCTTTCCTCCTCAACTCTGCTCTCCCCCCTTTTCCTCCTCCGCTCTGCTCCCCCCCCCCCCCACTTCGGCTCTGCTCTCCTCCCCCCCATTCCCCCTCTGCTCCCCTTCTCCACCTGCTCTGTTCCCCTTTCCCCCTCAGCTCCCCCTTCTCCCCCTGCTCTGCTCCCCTTTCCCCCTCCGCTTTGCCCGTCACTGCACGCCTTTCACCGGCAGCAGATCGCGATTTTACATCTCAAACTCCTGATGATGGCGAGAATATTGTGAAATATCTGGAGTGAGCCGATAATCATGATGTCACCTTTAAATAGCTTTTCCAGCATCTCGCCTGTCGGCGTCGGCTTTAGCTCAGTAGATACTTCGATCTGCAATTTAAATCCCTCTAGTCGCGAGTTCGTGTCTAGTCACCTACGGGCGCTGTCCGACGTTTTGCTTTATTTTTTCATTATTTTGCTAATTATTCCGCCAAATGATGTGCTTTTCCGAAACGACAAACCAGGGTTATTAGGTTTGTCGTGTTGCAGCAAACTGGGAACAGACACCGATTTCAGTGCCAACTTCCAGTTCTGACGAAAGGCCATCGACCTGAAACATTAACTCTGACCTGCTGAGTGTTTCCAGCAGTTTCTGGTTTTATTCCAGTTCGACAAAATCTTAACACTTCCCTTTATCTTTTTTTGAATTTTTTTCCCCTAGTTTATAATTCACTGTGTGTCTTCTGAGTTGTGAAAAATCAGATCCCAATATCACCGTGTCTCTGGAATCAGCCCCTGCTGCACACATGATGGGACCCTTCAAACGCACTCTCTCCTGCTCTCGGCTTTTCGCTTCCAAACAACCAACAAATCCTCATGCTCCGGGAAATGAAACGAGGGAATGAAACCGGGGAAAGTTTTATCACAGTGCACGGGGGGTGAGTTTGTGATCCAGAGAAAGGGGGAACATCGCGATTTCATACATTGAAACTCCAAATGAAATGGGAAACGACTCCAAACCTGGGAAACCTTCCCTTGCTGCACTTTGACCAATGATCTCACCCTTCAAATGCTTTCTTTTTTAAATATATTCCATCATTCAGCTTTTGTAATGTGTCTGTCCTTAATTAATCCACGGCGTTTTTAAAGGAAACGTGTCCAAGTTGATGTGATTTTCGGAGTGAACTCCAATTCGCTGACTGATTCACTATTATATATTTTGCCCAGTGCAAGTTTTGTGTGTGTGCCTGTGTTTCAGAGGGATCGCGGACCTCCCAAATTCAGACGTTGGATTTTCCAGCTCATTAAGTTAGAGCCAACATTAATTTCGGAAATTTCAGTTTCCGAGTTCCCGAACCTCTGTTTAGCCCAACCCCTAAATCGGAGTTCCCGAGTGATCCAGCGTCCCGAGCAATCCCTGATATGCCTAAATTAAATGACTAATAATCCTTCTGCACCTATCAATATTTTTTTTATTACTCTTTATTTTTTCCTGCTCGCTGCTTCTGAATCTCGCGGTTCGCCAGGTGTTAATACCTCGCTCGACTGACCCGAGTTCGGGGCGTGCAGTCCCCGCCGACACTTATTTCTCCTTCCCTTTTTTATGTCACTGGTTCCTCTCCTGTTTTTGAGGCATTGACTCATTGTTGTGGGAGCGACCCCATGGCTGTTTTGCTCTTTGCTGCCTCGCCCAGGCGCTCGCCCTTCCTGCATCAGCCCAGACAGGGAGCGCCAAGCTGCATAAGCGCACTTTGCCAGCAGGAGTCACTCACTGGGCGGTGATCGGGAGTCACTCACTGGGCGGTGATCGGGAGTCACTCACTGGGCGGTGATCGGGAGTCACTCTCTGGGCGGTGATCAGGAGTCACTCTCTGGGCGGTGATCGGGAGTCACTCACTGGGCGGTGATCGGGAGTCACTCTCTGGGCGGTGATCAGGAGTCACTCTCTGGGCGGTGATAAGGAGTCACTCACTGGGCGGTGATCAGGAGTCACTCACTGTACGGTGATCAGGAGTCACTCACTGTACAGTGATCGGGAGTCACTCACTGGGCGGTGATCAGGAGTCACTCACTGTACGGTGATCGGGAGTCACTCTCTGGGCGGTGATCAGGAGTCACTCTCTGGGCGGTGATAAGGAGTCACTCACTGGGCGGTGATCAGGAGTCACTCACTGTACGGTGATCAGGAGTCACTCACTGTACAGTGATCGGGAGTCACTCACTGGGCGGTGATCAGGAGTCACTCACTGTACGGTGATCAGGAGTCACTCACTGTACAGTGATCGGGAGTCACTCACTGGGCGGTGATCGGGAGTCACTCTCTGGGCGGTGATCAGGAGTCACTCTCTGGGCGGTGATAAGGAGTCACTCACTGGGCGGTGATCAGGAGTCACTCACTGTACGGTGATCAGGAGTCACTCACTGTACAGTGATCGGGAGTCACTCACTGGGCTGTGATCGGGTAAAACTCACTGTCCAGTGATCGGGAGTCACTCACTGGGCGGTGATCGGGAGTCACTCACTGGTGTGGATCAGGAGTCACTCTGGGCGGCGATCGGGAGTCACTCACTGTGCGGTGATCAGGAGTCACTCACTGGTGTGGATCAGGAGTCACTCACTGGTGTGGATCAGGAGTCACTCACTGGTGTGGATCAGGAGTCACTCTGGGCGGCGATCGGGAGTCACTCACTGTGCGGTGATCAGGAGTCACTCACTGGTGTGGATCAGGAGTCACTCACTGTGCGGTGATCAGGAGTCACTCACTGGTGTGGATCAGGAGTCACTCACTGGTGTGGATCAGGAGTCACTCACT
Organism: Heptranchias perlo; assembly: GCF_035084215.1. Lineage (NCBI taxonomy): Eukaryota > Metazoa > Chordata > Chondrichthyes > Hexanchiformes > Hexanchidae > Heptranchias > Heptranchias perlo. The sequence goes on along the minus strand of NC_090338.1, from coordinate 7,623,721 downwards.
GGGCGGCGATCGGGAGTCACTCACTGGGCGGCAATCGGGAGTCACTAACTGGGCGGTGGTCGGGAGTCACTCACTGGGCGGTGATCAGGAGTCACTCACTGGGCGGCGATCGGGAGTCACTCACTGGGCGGCAATCGGGAGTCACTAACTGGGCGGTGGTCGGGAGTCACTCACTGGGCGGTGATCGGGAGTCACTCACTGGGCGGTGATCGGGAGTCACTCACTGGGCGCTGATCGGGTAAAACTCACTGTCCAGTGATCGGGAGTCACTCACTGGGCGGTGATCGGGAGTCACTCACTGGTGTGGATCAGGAGTCACTCACTGGTGTGGATCAGGAGAAACTCTGGGCGGCAATCGGGAGTCACTCACTGTGCGGTGATCAGGAGTCACTCACTGGTGTGGATCAGGAGTCACTCACTGGTGTGGATCAGGAGTCACTCACTGGTGTGGATCAGGAGTCACTCTGGGCGGCGATCGGGAGTCACTCACTGTGCGGTGATCAGGAGTCACTCACTGGTGTGGATCAGGAGTCACTCACTGTGCGGTGATCAGGAGTCACTCACTGGTGTGGATCAGGAGTCACTCACTGGTGTGGATCAGGAGTCACTCACTGGGCGGTGATCAGGAGTCACTCACTGGGCGGCGATCGGGAGTCACTCACTGGGCGGCAATCGGGAGTCACTAACTGGGCGGTGGTCGGGAGTCACTCACTGGGCGGTGATCGGGAGTCACTCACTGGGCGGTGATCGGGAGTCACTCACTGGGCGGTGATCGGGTAAAACTCACTGTCCAGTGATCGGGAGTCACTCACTGGGCGGTGATCGGGAGTCACTCACTGGGCGGTGATCGGGAGTCACTCACTGTGCGGTGATCAGGAGTCACTCACTGGTGTGGATCAGGAGTCACTCACTGGTGTGGATCAGGAGTCACTCACTGGTGTGGATCAGGAGTCACTCTGGGCGGCGATCGGGAGTCACTCACTGTGCGGTGATCAGGAGTCACTCACTGGTGTGGATCAGGAGTCACTCACTGTGCGGTGATCAGGAGTCACTCACTGGTGTGGATCAGGAGTCACTCACTGGTGTGGATCAGGAGTCACTCACTGGGCGGCGATCGGGAGTCACTCACTGGGCGGCAATCGGGAGTCACTAACTGGGCGGTGGTCGGGAGTCACTCACTGGGCGGTGATCAGGAGTCACTCACTGGGCGGCGATCGGGAGTCACTCACTGGGCGGCAATCGGGAGTCACTAACTGGGCGGTGGTCGGGAGTCACTCACTGGGCGGTGATCGGGAGTCACTCACTGGGCGGTGATCGGGAGTCACTCACTGTGCGGTGATCAGGAGTCACTCACTGGTGTGGATCAGGAGTCACTCACTGGTGTGGATCAGGAGTCACTCACTGGTGTGGATCAGGAGTCACTCTGGGCGGCGATCGGGAGTCACTCACTGTGCGGTGATCAGGAGTCACTCACTGGTGTGGATCAGGAGTCACTCACTGTGCGGTGATCAGGAGTCACTCACTGGTGTGGATCAGGAGTCACTCACTGGTGTGGATCAGGAGTCACTCACTGGGCGGCGATCGGGAGTCACTCACTGGGCGGCAATCGGGAGTCACTAACTGGGCGGTGGTCGGGAGTCACTCACTGGGCGGTGATCAGGAGTCACTCACTGGGCGGCGATCGGGAGTCACTCACTGGGCGGCAATCGGGAGTCACTAACTGGGCGGTGGTCGGGAGTCACTCACTGGGCGGTGATCGGGAGTCACTCACTGGGCGGTGATCGGGAGTCACTCACTGGGCGGTGATCAGGAGTCACTCTCTGGGCGGTGATCACTCACTGGTGTGGATCGGGAGTCACTCACTGGGCGGTGATCAGGAGTCACTCTCTGGGCGGTGATCAGGAGTCACTCACTGGGCGGTGATCACTCACTGGTGTGGATCAGGAGTCACTCACTGGGCGGTGATCGGGAGTCACTCACTGGGCGGTGATCAAGAGTCACTCTCTGGGCGGTGATCACTCACTGGTGTGGATCGGGAGTCACTCACTGGGCGGTGATCAGGAGTCACTCTCTGGGCGGTGATCAGGAGTCACTCACTGGGCGGTGATCACTCACTGGTGTGGATCAGGAGTCACTCACTGGGCGGTGATCGGGAGTCACTCACTGGGCGGCGATCGGGAGTCACTCACTGGGCGGCAATCGGGAGTCACTAACTGGGCGGTGGTCGGGAGTCACTCACTGGGCGGTGATCAGGAGTCACTCACTGGGCGGCGATCGGGAGTCACTCACTGGGCGGCAATCGGGAGTCACTAACTGGGCGGTGGTCGGGAGTCACTCACTGGGCGGTGATCGGGAGTCACTCACTGGGCGGTGATCGGGAGTCACTCACTGGGCGCTGATCGGGTAAAACTCACTGTCCAGTGATCGGGAGTCACTCACTGGGCGGTGATCGGGAGTCACTCACTGGTGTGGATCAGGAGTCACTCACTGGTGTGGATCAGGAGTCACTCACTGGTGTGGATCAGGAGTCACTCTGGGCGGCGATCGGGAGTCACTCACTGTGCGGTGATCAGGAGTCACTCACTGGTGTGGATCAGGAGTCACTCACTGTGCGGTGATCAGGAGTCACTCACTGGTGTGGATCAGGAGTCACTCACTGGTGTGAATCAGGAGTCACTCACTGGGCGGCGATCGGGAGTCACTCACTGGGCGGCAATCGGGAGTCACTAACTGGGCGGTGGTCGGGAGTCACTCACTGGGCGGTGATCGGGAGTCACTCACTGGGCGGTGATCGGGAGTCACTCACTGGGCGGTGATCGGGTAAAACTCACTGTCCAGTGATCGGGAGTCACTCACTGGGCGGTGATCGGGAGTCACTCACTGGGCGGTGATCGGGAGTCACTCACTGTGCGGTGATCAGGAGTCACTCACTGGTGTGGATCAGGAGTCACTCACTGGTGTGGATCAGGAGTCACTCACTGGTGTGGATCAGGAGTCACTCACTGGTGTGGATCAGGAGTCACTCTGGGCGGCGATCGGGAGTCACTCACTGTGCGGTGATCAGGAGTCACTCACTGGTGTGGATCAGGAGTCACTCACTGTGCGGTGATCAGGAGTCACTCACTGGTGTGGATCAGGAGTCACTCACTGGGCGGCGATCGGGAGTCACTCACTGGGCGGCAATCGGGAGTCACTAACTGGGCGGTGGTCGGGAGTCACTCACTGGGCGGTGATCAGGAGTCACTCACTGGGCGGCGATCGGGAGTCACTCACTGGGCGGCAATCGGGAGTCACTAACTGGGCGGTGGTCGGGAGTCACTCACTGGGCGGTGATCGGGAGTCACTCACTGGGCGGTGATCGGGAGTCACTCACTGTGCGGTGATCAGGAGTCACTCACTGGTGTGAATCAGGAGTCACTCACTGGTGTGGATCAGGAGTCACTCACTGGTGTGGATCAGGAGTCACTCTGGGCGGCGATCGGGAGTCACTCACTGTGCGGTGATCAGGAGTCACTCACTGGTGTGGATCAGGAGTCACTCACTGTGCGGTGATCAGGAGTCACTCACTGGTGTGGATCAGGAGTCACTCACTGGTGTGGATCAGGAGTCACTCACTGGGCGGCGATCGGGAGTCACTCACTGGGCGGCAATCGGGAGTCACTAACTGGGCGGTGGTCGGGAGTCACTCACTGGGCGGTGATCAGGAGTCACTCTCTGGGCGGCGATCGGGAGTCACTCACTGGGCGGCAATCGGGAGTCACTAACTGGGCGGTGGTCGGGAGTCACTCACTGGGCGGTGATCGGGAGTCACTCACTGGGCGGTGATCGGGAGTCACTCACTGGGCGGTGATCAGGAGTCACTCTCTGGGCGGTGATCACTCACTGGTGTGGATCGGGAGTCACTCACTGGGCGGTGATCAGGAGTCACTCTCTGGGCGGTGATCAGGAGTCACTCACTGGGCGGTGATCACTCACTGGTGTGGATCAGGAGTCACTCACTGGGCGGTGATCGGGAGTCACTCACTGGGCGGTGATCAGGAGTCACTCTCTGGGCGGTGATCACTCACTGGTGTGGATCGGGAGTCACTCACTGGGCGGTGATCAGGAGTCACTCTCTGGGCGGTGATCAGGAGTCACTCACTGGGCGGTGATCACTCACTGGTGTGGATCAGGAGTCACTCACTGGGCGGTGATCGGGAGTCACTCACTGGGCGGTGATCAGGAGTCACTCTCTGGGCGGTGATCACTCACTGGTGTGGATCGGGAGTCACTCACTGGGCGGTGATCGGGAGTCACTCTCTGGGCGGTGATCAGGAGTCACTCTCTGGGCGGTGATCAGGAGTCACTCACTGGGCGGTGATCAGGAGTCACTCTGTGGGCCGTGATCGGGAGTCACTCACTGGGCGGTGATCAGGAGTCACTCACTGGGCGGTGATCAGGAGTCACTCACTGTACAGTGATCGGGAGTCACTCACTGGGCGGTGATCAGGAGTCACTCACTGGGCTGTGATCGGGTAAAACTCACTGTACAGTGATCGGAAGTCACTCACTGGGCGGTGATCGGGAGTCACTCACTGGTATGGATCAGGAGTCACTCACTGGTATGGATCAGGAGTCACTCACTGTGCGGTGATCAGGAGTCACTCACTGGTGTGGATCAGGAGTCACTCACTGGTGTGGATCAGGAGTCACTCTGGGTGGCGATCGGGAGTCACTCACTGGTGTGGATCAGGAGTCACTCACTGGTGTGGATCAGGAGTCACTCACTGGGCGGCGATCGGGAGTCACTCACTGGGCGGCAATCGGGAGTCACTAACTGGGCGGTGGTCGGGAGTCACTCACTGGGCGGTGGTCGGGGGTCACTCACTAGGCAGTGATCGGGAGTCACTCACTGGGTGGAGATCAGGAGTCACTCACTGGGCGGTGATCGGGGGTCACTCACTGGGCGGTGGTCGGGGGTCACTCACTGGGCGGTGATCGGGAGTCACTCACTGGGCGGTGGTCGGGGGTCACTCACTGGGCGGTGATCGGGAATCACTCACTGGGCGGTGATCGGGAGTCACTCACTGGGCGGTGATCGGAGGTCACTCACTGGGCGGTGGTCGGGGGTCACTCACTGGGCGGTGGTCGGGGGTCACTCACTGGGCGGTGATCGGGGGTCACTCACTGGGCGGTGGTCGGGGGTCACTCACTGGGCGGTGATCGGGAGTCATTCACTGGGCGGTGGTCGGGAGTCACTCACTGGGCGGTGGTCGGGGGTCACTCACTGGGCGGTGATCGGGAGTCACTCACTGGGCGGTGATCGGGGGTCACTCACTGGGCGGTGGTCGGGGGTCACTCACTGGGCGGTGATCGGGAGTCACTCACTGGGCGGTGGTCGGGGTCACTCACTGGGCGGTGATCGGGAGTCACTCACTGGGCGGTGATCGGGAGTCACTCACTGGGCGGTGATCGGGGGTCACTCACTGGGCGGTGGTCGGGGGTCACTCACTGGGCGGTGATCGGGAGTCACTCACTGGGCGGCAATCGGGAGTCACTCACTGGGTGGCGGTCGGGAGTCACTCACTGGGCGGTGATCGGGGGTCACTCACTGGGCGGTGGTCGGGGGTCACTCACTGGGCGGTGATCGTGAGTCATTCACTGGGCGGTGGTCGGGAGTCACTCACTGGGCGGTGGTCGGGGGTCACTCACTGGGCGGTGATCGGGAGTCACTCACTGGGCGGTGATCGGGAGTCACTCACTGGGCGGTGATCGGGGGTCACTCACTGGGCGGTGATCAGGAGTCACTCAGTGGGCGGCGATCTGGAGTCACTCACTGGGCGGTGATCAGGAGTAACTCACTGGGCGGTGATCAGGAGTCACTCTCTGGGCGGTGATCAGGAGTCACTCACTGGGCGGAGATCGGGGGTCACTCACTGGGCGGTGATCGGGGGTCACTCACTGGGCGGCGATCCGGAGTCACTCACTGGGCGGTGATTGGGGCTCACTGGGTAGTGATCAGGAGTCGCTCGCTGGCTGGTGATCGGGAGTCACTCACTGGGCGGTGATCGGGAGTCACTCTCTGGGCGGTGATTGGGAGTCACTGGGTAGTGATCAGGAGTCACTCACTGGACGGTGATCGGGAGTCACTGGGTAGTGATCAGGAGTCACTCACTGGGCGGTGATCGGGGGTCTCTCACTGGGCGGTGATCGGGAGTCACTGGGTAGTGATCAGGAGTCACTCAGTGGGCGGCGATCCGGAGTCACTCACTGGGCGGCGATCGGGGGTCACTCACTGGGCGGTGATCAGGAGTCACTCACTGGGCGGTGATCGGGGGTCACTCACTGGGCGGTGATCGGGGGTCACTCACTGGGCGGTGATCGGGGGTCACTCACTGGGCGGCGATCCGGAGTCACTCACTGGGCGGTGATCGGGAGTCACTCACTGGCGTGGATCAGGAGTCACTCACTGGGCGGTGATCAGGAGTCACTCACTGGGCGGTGATTGGGGGTCACTCACTGGGCGGCGATCCGGAGTCACTCACTGGGCGGCAATCTGGAGTCACTCACTGGGCGGTGATCGGGAGTCACTCACTGGCGTGGATCAGGAGTCACTCACTGGGTGGTGATCGGGAGTCACTCACTGGGTGGCGATCGGGAGTCACTCACTGGGCGGCGATCGGGAGTCACTCACTGGCGTGGATCAGGAGTCACTCACTGGCGTGGATCAGGAGTCACTCACTGGCGTGGATCAGGAGTCACTCACTGGGCGGTGATCGGGAGTCACTCACTGGGCGGTGATCGGGAGTCACTCACTGGGCGGTGATCGGGAGTCACTCACTGGCGTGGATCAGGAGTCACTCACTGGCAGTGATTCGGAGTCACTCACTGGGCAGTGATCGGGAATCACTCACTGGCGTGGATCAGGAGTCACTCACTGGGTGGTGATCGGGAGTCACTCACTGGGTGGCGATCGGGAGTCACTCACTGGGCGGTGATCGGGAGTCACTCACTGGGCGGTGATCGGGAGTCACTCACTGGGTGTGGATCAGGAGTCACTCACTGGGTGGTGATCAGGAGTCACTCACTGGGCGGTGATCACTCACTGGTGTGGATCAGGTGTCACTCACTGGGCGGTGATCAGGAGTCACTCTCTGGGCGGTGATCACTCACTGGTGTGGATCGGGAGTCACTCACTGGGCGGTGATCAGGAGTCACTCTCTGGGCGGTGATCAGGAGTCACTCACTGGGCGGTGATCACTCACTGGTGTGGATCAGAAGTCACTCACTGGGCGGTGATCGGGAGTCACTCACTGGGCGGTGATCAGGAGTCACTCTCTGGGCGGTGATCAGGAGTCACTCTCTGGGCGGTGATCAGGAGTCACTCACTGGGCGGTGATCGGGAGTCACTCTCTGGGCGGTGATCAGGAGTCACTCACTGGGCGGTGATCAGGAGTCACTCACTGGGCGGTGATCAGGAGTCACTCACTGGGCGGTGATCAGGAGTCACTCTCTGGGCGGTGATCAGGAGTCACTCACTGGGCGGTGTTCAGGAGTCACTCTGTGGGCCATGATCGGGAGTCACTCACTGGGCGGTGATCAGGAATCGCTCCCTGGGCAGTGATCAGGAGTCACTCACTGGGCGATGATCAGGAGTCACTCACTGGGCGGTGATCAGGAATCGCTCTCTGGGCAGTGATAAGGAGTCACTCACTGGCCGGTGATAAGGAGTCACTCACTGGGCGGTGATCAGGAGTCACTCACTGGGTAGTGTCACTCACTGGCGTGGATCAGGAGTGGGATTTCCTTGGTGAGATTTGTCCAAAGCTAGACTGTAGCGCCCCCTAATGCCTTCTGAGCTGTATTACAGCACGGGGAATTGGACAAAAGGTAATTTCAGCTCAATAGGAAATTGAATATATACTCAAAAAGGAAAAAAATTGCAGGGCTGTGGGGAAAGAGCAGGGGAGTGGGACTACAAAATTGGATTGATGACAGAAGACAGAGGGTGGTTGTAGAGGGTTGTTTTTCAAACTGGAGGCCTGTGACCAGCGGTGTGCCTCAGGGATCGGTGCTGGGTCCGCTGTTATTTGTTATTTATATTAATGATTTGGATGAGAATTTAGGAGGCATGGTTAGTAAGTTTGCAGATGACACCAAGATTGGTGGCATTGTGGACAGTGAAGAAGGTTATCTAGGATTGCAACGGGATCTTGATAAATTGGGCCAGTGGGCCGATGAATGGCAGATGGAGTTTAATTTCGATAAATGTGAGATGATGCATTTTGGAAGATCGAATCAGGCCAGGACCTACTCCGTTTATGGTAGGGCGTTGGGGAGAGTTATAGAACAAAGAGATCTAGGAGTACAGGTTCTTAGCTCCTTGAAAGTGGAGTCACAGGTGGATAGGGTGGTGAAGAAGGCATTCAGCATGCTTGGTTTCATTGGTCAGAACATTGAATACAGGAGTTGGGATGTCTTGTTGAAGTTGTACAAGACATTAGTAAGGCCACACTTGGAATACTGTGTACAGTTCTGGTCACCCTATTATAGAAAGGATATTATTAAACTAGAAAGAGTGCAGAAAAGATTTACTAGGATTAGGTACTGGACCTAATTCTAGGGAATGTGGCCGGCCAAGTGGAAGAAGTGCTAGTAGGTGAGCACTTTGGTGACAGTGACCATAATTCGGTGAGATTTAAGGTGGTCATGGAAAAGGACAGGGAGGGGCCGGAAATAAAGGTTCTAAATTGGGGGAAGGCAGATTTTAATAGGATAAGGCAGGATCTGGCCAAAATGGACTGGGATCAGCTGCTTGTAGGAAAATCCGCATCGGAGCAATGGGAGTCTTTCAGAAGGGAGATTGAGACCATACAATGGCAACATGTTCCCGTAAAGGTCAAGGGTGGTTCCAAGAACTCCAGGGAACCTTGGATGTCAGGGGATATACGAGAATGGATTAGGAAAAAAAGGAGGGCTTTTGGCAGATACAAAAGGCTAAAGACGGAGGAAGCCCTAGAGGAGTACAAAAAGTGCAGGGGGATACTTAAAAAAGAAATTAGGAGATCAAGGAGGGGCCATGAAATAACACTGGCGAGCAAAATAAAGGAAAATCCTAAGATGTTTTATAAGTATATTAAGGGTAAGAGGATGACTAGGGAAAAAATAGGGCCCATTAGGGACAAAAATGGCAATCTGTGTGTGGAGCCGGCAGATGTAGGAGGGGTTCTAAATGAATTTTTTGCATCTGTTTTCACTATGGAGAAGGACGATGTAGACATAGAAATACGGCAGGGGGACTGTGATATACTCGAACATATTAACATCGAGCGGGAGGAGGTATTGGCGGTTTTAGCAGGCCTAAAAATGGATAAATCCCCAGGCCCGGACGAAATGTATCCCAGGCTACTGTGTGAGGCAAAGGAGGAGATTGCGGGGGCTCTGACACATATATTCAGAACCTCTCTGGCCACAGGGGATGTGCCAGAGGACTGGAGAACCGCTAATGTAATACCATTATTCAAGAAGGGGAGTAGGGAAAAAACGGGGAATTACAGGCCAGTGAGCCTAACATCAGTGGTAGGAAAATTATTGGAAAAAATTCTGAAGGACAAAATTAGTCTCCACTTGGAGAAGCAAGGATTAATCAGGGATAGTCAACATGGCTTTGTCAAGGGAAGATCATGTCTGACTAATTTGATTGAATTTTTTGAGGGGGTGACTAGGCGTGTGGATGAGGGTAACGCAGTGGATGTGGTATACATGGATTTCAGTAAGGCCTTCGATAAAGTCCCCCACAGGAGACTGGTCAAGAAGGTACGAGCCCATGGAATCCAGGGTGCCTTGGCACTTTGGATACAAAACTGGCTTAGTGGCAGAAGGCAGAGGGTGATGGTCGAAGGTTGTTTTTGTGACTGGAAGCCTGTGGCCAGTGGGGTACCACAGGGATCGGTGCTGGGTCCCTTGCTGTTTGTGGTCTACATTAATGACTTGGATATGAATGTAAAAGGTATGATCAGTAAGTTCGCTGATGATACAAAGATTGGTAGGGTGGTAAATAGCGAGGAGGATAGCCTCAGTCTGCAGGACGATATAGATGGGTTGGTCAGATGGGCGGAACAGTGGCAAATGGAATTTAACCCGGAAAAGTGCGAGGTGATGCACTTTGGAGGGACTAACAAGGCAAGGGAATACACAATGAATGGGAGGACCCTAGGCAAGACAGAGGGTCAGAGGGATCTTGGTGTGCAAGTTCACAGATCCCTGAAGGCGGCGGAACAGGTAGATAAGGTGGTAAAGAAGGCATATGGGATACTTGCCTTTATTAGCCGAGGCACAGAATATAAGAGCAAGGAGGTTATGATGGAGCTGTATAAAACACTGGTTAGGCCACAGCTGGAGTACTGTGTGCAGTTCTGGTCGCCACACTACAGGAAGGATGTGATCGCTTTGGAGAGGGTGCAGAAGAGATTCACCAGGATGTTACCAGGGCTGGAGCGCTTCAGCTATGAAGAGAGACTGGGAAGATTGGGTTTGTTTTCCTTGGAGCAGAGGAGGCTGAGGGGGGACATGATTGAGGTGTACAAAATTATGAGGGGCACAGATAGGATGGATACTAAGGAGCTTTTTCCCTTCGTTGAGGGTTCTATAACAAGGGGACATAGATTCAAGGTAAAAGGCGGGAGGTTTAGAGGGGATTTTAGAAAGAACTTTTTCACCCAGAGGGTGGTTGGAGTCTGGAACTCACTGTCTGAAAGGGTTGTGGAGGCAGGAACCCTCACAACATTCAAGAAGCATTTGGATGAGCACTTGAAATGCCATAGCATACAAGGCTACGGACCAAATGCTGGAATATGGGATTAGAGTAGACAGGGCTGATGGCCGGCGCGGACACGATGGGCCGAAGGGCCTCTATCCGTGCTGTATAACTCTATGACTCTATGATGCTACCGGGACTTGATGGTTTGACTTATAGGGAGAGGCTGGATAGACTGAGACTTTTTTCCCTGGAGAGTAGGAGGTTAAGGGGTGATCTTATAGAAGTCTATAAAATAATGAGGGGCATAGATAAGGTAGATAGTCAAAATCTTTTCCCAAAGGTAGGGGAGTCTATAACGAGGGAGCATAGATTTCAGGTGAGAGGGGAGAGATACAAATGGGTCCAGAGGGGCAATTTTTTCACTCAAAGGGTGGTGAGTGTCTGGAACGAGCTGCCAGAGGCAGTAGTAGAGGCGGGTACAATTTTGTCTTTTAAAAAGCATTTGGACAGTTACATGGGAAAGATGGGTATAGAGGGATATGGGCCAAGTGCAGGCAATTGGGACTAGCTTAGTGGTACAAACTGGGCGACATGGACATGTTGGGCCGAAGGGCCTGTTTCCATGTTGTAAACTTCTATGATTCTATGATTCTACTTGGACAGCTCTTAGCCGGCATGGGCACGATGAGCCAAATGGCCTCCTTCAGTCCTGTACGATTCTATGAGACTGGAATTCAAACTGGGGAACTCTCGAGTTTACATTGGTTAGTATAGCACCCAGCAATTCATTCATCCACTCACTTCTAAAATGCTATTCTAAACTAATAAAATTCACTCTGTCTATCGCGGGGGAGGGTAGCATCACCTCTTCCAGTTCTGCCCCAGTTACAGTCCAATGCCAAGTGGTTTTGTTTACATTGCTATTTTCATTCCATTCTGCTCTGGCTGTTCCCAACAACATTCTTTGTGACTGTGACTGTGGTACACCCACGTCCTTCTCAATCTCTGCACCGCATGCAACAAGCTAATCCACTCAATGCTCCTCCAACATTTCTCCGTCTCCTACCTTTGCTTCTGCTCCTACCTGTCCCAACACAGCCAGCATACCTCCTGGAATGGTGTTCATTGTAATGCTTGATACTTTTATAAAGTTTGCTGATATGCATGCTGAACTCACCAGAAGATATACAATGGATTTCATAAGACTTTGCAGGTTCCAGTCCTTTGAATGATGGAGCGTGTCTTTTACTAGTACAACAACAACTTGCATTTATATAGCACCTTTAACGTAGCAAAATGTCCCAAGGCGCTTGACAGGGGCACTAGCAGACAAAATTTGACACCAAGCCACATAAGGAGATATTAGGACAGGTGACCAAAAGCTTGGTCATGGAGGTAGGTTTTAAGGAGCGTCTTAAAGGAGGAAGAGAGAGGTAGAGAGGCGGAGAGGTCGCGATTTTACATCTCAATCTTCTAACGATGGTGAGAATATTATGAAATCGCTATAGTTTGTGCATGATCATGATTTCACCTATAAATTGCTTTCCTAGGAAGGCTTTTCACAGCATCAGCTTTAGCTCAGTAGTTACTTTGATTTTCTGTTATGAGTTCGCGTCTAGTTAACTACGAGCGTTGCCTAAACATTTTATTTCACTTTACTTTTTTTTTCCATTATTTTGTTAATTATTCCACCAAATTATATGCTTTCCCGAAACGACAAACCAGGTTATTGGGTTTGTTATGTTGTAGCAAACTGGAATTAGGTGTAAAACGTTTAGCTTTTGAAGGGCGAGCGGTGGTTGTAGAGCTGAACTCCCAGCAAAGAGTCAGCGCCTGCGGCCAGGAAACAGAAGAAAATGGGAGGAAGCAGAGGGGTGTTTTTGGTTTATCTTTCATGGAAACAGACACCGATTTTACAATTTTTTAAAGACCAAATAGGACATGGATATTTCTGTTAAAAAAAATATGTAGCTCACCCAGCACAGACTGGATATCAAACGTAGGACCTACCTGGACTGTGCAGCTCAATACCCCAATGAACTACACATTTGTCAAATGAGGCATTTGGAAATAAGAAAATGATCAGTTCCAAGATTCTTCTAACCCGATATAATCTACTGAACCTACCTGGTGAAGGACAGCATTCACCACCTTTCAGCTCTGTCCTAATTGCAACCCAGTGCCAACCGACTACTTTCAGTTAACTCTATTTCTCTCTCCACAGATGCTGCCTGACCTGCTGAGTATTTCCAGCATTTTCTGTTTTTATCCCAGTTATATTTTCTTTGTTTAAAAAGATCTTAATTCTTTCCTTTCTTTTTCATTTTTTCCTAGTTTATATTTCTTGTATGTCTTTGAGTTGTCAAAAATCAGATCCTAATATCACGTCTCTGAAATCTTTGCTTATAAATGACACCGTGCAATATTAGTTTAGAAAATGCCTAACTCGTGGCGTTAAATTTCCCTGTCTGCTTTTTAAACTTAGTATCAACCTGTTACGTATAATACAAAAGTGGAGGAAGGCTACAACTTTGCCACAAGAGGATAATGACACCGCTCTCACCAATGACTCAGTAGTTTGTGGGTTCAAGTCCCACTCCAGAGACTTGAGCCCAAAATCCAGGCTGAAACTCCCTGTGCAGTACTGAGGAAGTGCTACACTGTGGGAGGTGCCATCTTTTGGATGAGGTGTTAAACCAAGGCCCCTCCTGCCCTCTCAGGTAGACATAAAAGATCCCACTGCACTATTTTGGCCCTGAGAAGGTGGTGATGGGCCGACTTCTTGAATCGCCACTCTCCAATCTGTAGGGACTGTTCCAGAGTCTATAGAATTTTGGAAGATGATCACCAATGCATCCACTATTTCCAGGGCCACTTCCTTTAGTACTCTGGCTTGTACATTATCAGGCCCTGGGGATGTCAGCCTTTAGCCCCATTAATTTCCCTAGCACTTTTTTTTTTACTGATACTGGTTTCCTTCAGTTCCTCCCTCTCACTAGACCCTTGGTTCCCTAACATTTCTGGCAGGTTATTTGTGTCCTCCTTTGTGAAGACAGAACCAAAGTATGTGTTTAATTGTTCTGCCATTTCTTTGTTCCCCCATTATAATTTCCCCCATTTCTGACTGTAAGGGACCTACATTTGTCTTCACTAATCTTTTTCTCTTGACATATTTATAGAAGCTTTTACAGTCAGTTTTTATGTTCCCTGCTAGTTTACTCTCATACTCTATCTTTCCCCTCTTAATCAATCTCTTTGTTCTCCTTTGCTGAATTCTGAACTGCTCCCAATCCTCAGGCTTGCCGCTTTTTCTGGCAATTTTATATGTCTCCTCTTTGGATCTAATACTATCCCTAATTTCTTTTGTAAGCCACGGTTGAGCCACCTTTCCTGTTTTATTTTTGCGCCAGACAGGAATGAATAATTGTTGTAATTCCTGCACACGTTCTTTAAATACTAGCCAGTGCCTATCCACCATCATCCCTTTTAGTAAAGTTCCCCAATCTATCATAGCCAACTTGCACCTCATACTTCCGTAATTTCCTTTATTTAGATTCAGGACCCTAGTTTCAGACCTGTTGGGCTGATTGGCCTGTTTCTGTGCTGTAGTTTTGATGTAGCTGGATATATGGGTTCTGAGAGACCAGTATCTCCACAGCTGTCAGCACCCGGCTCGCTCAGACAGGAGAACATGAGACTCTCCGTCTGAGGGTCGCAGATTCAAGGGGCTCTTGCTGTGCGTGAATTGGCTGCTGCGTTTCCTACATTGCAACAGTGACTAATTCAAAAAAAGTACTTCATTGGCTGTAAACAGCTTTGGGACATCGTGAGGTCATGAAAGGTGCTATATAAATGCAAGTCTGTCTTTTTTTCTTTCAGGAGACAGTGGGAAAAAATTAGAAGTGGGGGGGGGGGGGGGATGCCAGATTTTCCAATGGGATGAGAAAGAACAAGTTATGTTTTCTTCCGCGCGACAGAGGCACCTTTTTGGAAAAAAAACAATTATAAAATTCTGTTTTATCTTTAATAAAAAAAAATGGGTCACATGCCAAGCTCTTATAATGGAAATCACACACATGTATTTGAAAGTGTCGACTGGAAGAAAAAAATAAAGCACAAGTAGAATCTTCAGAGCACTGCACACACAACAAAAAGTAAACCTAAAAAAAAGGAACATCCCACTGCATTCAAATCATTCTTCAGATACAAATCAGTCACCATCTTACTTTCTGATAAAGTTGGTACATAAATTATTACCTTGAGCCAAGCAAACTGAAAAAAATCTCAGGGCAACCAATTACTTCTCAAATATTTATCCCTTGGACAGCTTGTGATTTTTTGGAAATCTTCAAGCTCCTTCCACATTGCAGTAACAAGGAAACAAAAAAAAAATGTAGGTCATATTATTGATGTATTCCTCCCTCCAGCCCTATTACATTGCTTTTACAGAGGGCCACAGTCCCAATCAATGTTTTGCTTAAAGATAACTCGCAAGAACATTCCCAAGCTGGACTAGAGTGTTGGACACACAAGTCTTTAAGGGAATTGGCAAAAGAACCAGAGGGGAGATGAGGAATTTTTTTTTAAAAATATATAAAACGCGGGGAGTTGTTCTGATCTGGAATGCACTGCCTGAAAGGGCGGTGGAGGCAAATTCAATAGCAACTTTCAAATGGGAACTGGATAAATACTTGAAAAGGAAAAAATTTGCAGGGCTGTGGGGGAAAAGATCCTTTTCTCACCAAGTATCCACGGACGTTGATCGGTCCGATTTCTTTTAACCTCCATCTAACCCAGAGTCGTGGCAGTCAATTGCAGTGCCTCCCCCTGCTTCACCCTGGCTGACGGGGATTCAAAACCCGCTATCTGCTGGTCTACACAGTTCAGTACCACACACACACACACACACACACACACACACATTTATCCACCGAGTCACATGGAGGAGCATCTTGTCAATTTTAGTGGTGCGATGCACTTGTGCAACCAGACATCACAAACATTTCAGTGTTCAAACTTTAAAATGCCTGCGAATATCATTAAAAAATAACATAGCAATGAGTTTGATAGGCTTAGAAAAATTTCTGCAGTTAAAAGGACTTTACAACTTCATTCTTGTGGCTTGCTGCTAATTCTCTCCCTGGCATGTAACTCACTCACAGACACACAAACAACACAATTTTCAATTATCTGAATTGTTAGAGCGCCTGAATTAACTCGGATAGTCAACTGGATAATCAACCATGAGATGCTTAATAAAGGATTTTATACCGTTCACCTGGATCAGAAACAAAGGGAGTTTAAGAACTAGTATTTTTGCACCCCTTAAGATTTCTCCTTTCCAGAGTCGTTGATTGCTATGCCGGTGTTTTAGTCCATGAATGTCAGGAGCCCTCCAGGCACCACACCAATGTGGCCATTTTATCATGTGTCAGCATACGTTCAGCTACAAGGAGCATCACAGCTGAACCTGACACTGTCCACACTGCCGTGCTTTCTGCAAGGATCACTACATAACAATCAAGGGTGGGAAACCCTGCCCGATTGTCCCCTCCCTATCCCATGGGATGCAGAGGCCAGTTGTAGCACCTTGTCCCGGCTGTGATCAAGTACCTCGGTACAGATCAGGAACATAGGAACAGCAGTAGGCCCATTCAGCCCTTCCAGCCTGTGCCGCCATTCAGTTAGATCATGGCCGAACCTGGGACATTCCTTGCCTGTAGGGCAGAGCTACCTGCTCACCGAGCTCATGGGAAGAGCACTGCACTCCATCTTTAACAAAAGTAAACTGAGGTGCAGATCAGGCATTATCTAATCAAACAGTGGAACAGGCTCGAGGCACTGAATGGCCTCCTCCTTCCCCGTCCCTAAAACATGTAACAGCTGAAACCAAAAGCACTGCAACCTTCTGAATGCATTCGAAACTATTTGTGTGAAAAGGCCTTGGAGAAAGGGGTACTTGTAACTGTTCTCAACAGCAGAATCCTTTATTAACAAATACATCTTCATTCACGCTATGCACAATCCCACTCCATTGGGGTGGAGAAGGGGGGGGGGGGGGGGGGAGGGAGACAGAGAAAAAAAGTGGGGAAGGGGAGCAAGGGATAAGAGAAAAGTCAGTCAAAGGATGTCCCGTGTCAGTCCAGTGGGGTCGGTCAGCTGCTCTTCTTCGATGAACCGAAGCCGGAGAATCCCATCACTGCTGCCATCTCGTCATCCTCCTCGAACGTCAGCTCCTCCTCCGCTTTCCGCTTCTTCTCCTTCAGTTTCTCTTTCCTGTATGCCTTAGCTTTTTCTTCCTACAACAACAACAACATCTTGCATTGTGAGGTACCAAGGAGCTCTAGTAAAACTGAAGTCAGTGGGAATCAAGGGGAAAACTCTACAGTGGTTGGAGTCATACTTAGCACAAAGGAAGATGGTAGTGGTCGTTGGAGGCTAATCATCTCAGCCCCAGGACATTGCTGCAGGAGTTCCTCAGGCCAGTGTCCTAGGCCCAACCATTTTCAGCTGCTTCATCAATGACCTTCCCTCCATCATAAGATCAGAAATGGGGATGTTCGCTGATGATTGCACAGTGTTCAGTTCAATTCGCAACCCCTCAGATAATGAAGCAGTGCCATGCCCGCATGCAGCAAGACCTGGACAACATCCAGGCTTGGGCTGATAAGTGGCAAGTAACATTCGCGCCAGACAAGTGCCAGGCAATGACCATCTCCAACAAGAGAGAGTCTAACCACCTCCCCTGGACATTCAACAGCATTACCATTGCCGAATCCTCCACCATCAACATCCTGGGGGTCACCATTTACCAGAAACCTAACTGGACCAGCCATATAAATACTGTGGCTACAAGAGCAGGTCAGAGGCTGGGTATTCTGCGGTGAGTGACTCACCTCCTGACTCCCCAAAGCCTTTCCACCATCTACAAGGCACAAGTCAGGAGTGTGATGGAATACTCTCCACTTGCCTGGATGAGTGCAGCTCCAACAACACTCAAGAAGCTCGACACCATCCAGGACAAAGCTGCCCACTTGATTGGCACCCCATCCACTACCCTAAACATTCACTCCCTTCACCACCGGCGTACTGTGGCTGCAATGTGTACCATCCACAGGATGCAATGCAGCAACTCGCCAAGGCTTCTTCGACAGCACCTCCCAAACCAGCCACCTCCACCACCTAGAAGGACAAGGGCAGCAGGCACACCACCTGCACGTTCCCCTCCAAGTCACACACCATCCCGACTTGGAAATATATCGCCGTTCCTTCATCGTCGCTGGGTCAAAATCCTGGAACTCCCTTCCTAACAGCACTGTGGGAGAACCTTCACCACACAGACTGCAGCGGTTCAAGAAGGCGGCTCACCAAGGCTCAAGGGCAATTAGGGATGGGCAATAAATGCCGGCCTTGCCAGCGACGCCCACATCCAATGAATGAATTTTAAAAAATTATACAGCACCTTTAACGTAGTAAAACGTCCCAAAGGCGCTTCACAGGAGAGAAATCAAGCAAAAATTTGACACCGAGCCACATAAGGAGGTATTAGGATAGTTGACCAAAAACTTGGTCAAAAATTTAGGTTTTAAAGAGCGTCTTAAAAGGAGGAAAGGCAGAGAGGTTTAGGGAGGGAATTTCAGAGCTTAGGGCCTAGACAGCTGAAGGCACGGCCGCCAATGGTGGGCTGAAGGAAATTGGGGATGCGAGAGGCCACAATAAGAGGAGCGCAGAGATTGCAAAGGGTTGTAGGGCTGGAGGAGGTTGCAGAGATAGGGAGGGGTCAGGAAGAGGGATGGAGTCAGGAAAGCTAAGGCACACAGGAAAGGGAAACTGGGTTTGTGGCAGGGACTGAAGACAATGCCTTCGGTCTTCCCAATATTTAGCTGGAGGAAATTTCTGCTGATCCAGTACTGTATGTCGGATCAGCAGCCTGACAAATCAGAGACGGTGGAGGGGTCGAGAGAGGTGGTGGTGAGGTAGAGCTGGGTGTCACCAGTGTACACGTGGAATCTGTTTTTTCGGATGATGTCGGCAAGGGGCAGCATGTAGATGAGAAACAGGAGGGGCCAAGGCTAGATCCCTGGTGGAGTCCAGAGGTAATGGTGAGGGAGCAGAAGAGAAGCCATTGCAGGTGATTCTCTGGCTACGACTGGATAGATAAGAATGGAACCAGGCGAGCACAGTCCCACCCAGCTGGACGAAAGAAGGAAAGGCATTGGAGGAGGATGGTGTGGTCAACCATGTCAAAGGCTGCAGACAGGTAGAGAAGGATGAGGAGGAATAGTATGAAGAGATGGATATAAAAAGGAAAGGTTTCAAAATGCCAGAAATCACAAAACAAAAAAAAACAGGAAATATACAACGGGTCTGAAAGAGAAAAGGCAGGTTAGCACTTCAACATCTGTTGAAGGGTCTCTATTCGAAACATTAATGCAACTTTTCTTTTACAGATGCTGACGTACTGGCTGTGTATTTTGGGTATTTTCTGTGTTCAAAGCAGTATCTTTTCCTGCATATTATTCCAGATCCTCAGGATGCTACTATGCTCCAGTTTCTCTGGCACACTCCCCTCCGGGCACCAACTCATGTTAGGGGGATACAGCTCCACTGCCACCAGCCACACATCGCAGCCCAGTCACCTCTCCTCCCAAATGTCAAGCAAGTTATTCCACTGATGGAGCCATCGCAAAAAATCCCAACCTGGTCTCTGCCCAATTGAGTGAGTGGGCAAAACTGTGGCAGATTGATTTCAATGCTTAAGTGTGAGGTCATCTATTTTGGACCAAAAAAGATTGATCAGAGTATTTTTTAAATGGTGAAAAGCTTGGAACAGTGGAGGTCCAAAGAGATTTAGGGATCCATGTACACATATCACTAAAATGTAGTGGTCAGGTACGAAAAAATAATCAACAAGGCTAATGGAATGTTAGCCTTTATAACTAGAGGGCGAGAATATAAAGGGGAGGAAGTTTTGCTGCAGCTGTACAAAGCCCTGGTTAGACCACATCTGGAATATAGTGTACAGTTCAGGGCACTGTACCTTAGAGAGGATATATTGGCCTTGGAGGGAGTGCAGCGCAGATTCACCAGAATGTTACCAGGGCTCCAAGGGTTAGATTATGAGGAGAGATTACATAAACTAGACTTGTGTTCCCTGGAATATAGAAGATTAAGGGGTGAATTGATTGAGGTTTTTAGGGTTTTGAAAGGAGTTGATAGGGTAGATTGAGAGAAACTTTTTCTGCTGGTGTGTGAGTCCAGGACAAGGGGGCATAACCTTAAAATCAGAGACAGGCCATTCAGGAGAGAAGTTAGGAAACATTTCTTCATGCAAAGGATGATAGAAGTGTGGAACTTTCTCCCACAAAAAGCTGTAGATGCTAGCTCAGTTAATAATTTTAAATCTGAGATCGATAGATTCTTGCTAGCCAAAGGGTATAAAGGGATATGGAGCCAAGGCGGGTGGATGGAGTTAGGATACAGATCAGCCATGATCGCATTGAATGGCAGAACAGGCTCGAGGGGCTAAATGGCCTCCTCCTAATCCTATTCTCTGTGCATGTGCACTTTCCAGGAGGACTCACTGGATGCCAATCAGGAGATGAAACGATGGCAGATTCCTGAGCGAACAAGATTAGCCAACTCAGCACAGAGCAGGGATCGAAGCCAAGACCTCTCTGGTCTGTACAGCTTAGCTCGGCACTGGGCACTTATCAACTGAACCATCGAGGGAGCTCCACAAGACTACTGAGCAACAAAATAAACCTTTCATTATCAAAGAACGGTTAAGATTCAGTTTGAGTAGTCAAGAGTAGGGAACAAAGAAAAGGAAGACTTGCATTTATATAGCACTTTTCACAACTTCAGGACGCCCCAAAGCTCTTTACAGCCAATTAAGTACTTTTTTGATGTGTAGTCACTGTTGTAATGTAGGAAACGCAGCAGCCAATTTGCACACAGCAAGATCCCACAAACAGCAATGTGATAATGACCAGATAATTTGTTTTTTTTTTTAAAGTGATGTTGATTGAGGGATCAATATTGGCCAGAACAACTAACTTTCTCTATTGATATGGCAAAATGATGTAAAATAGCCATACAATTAAGCACCCGAGACAAATGCAACGGAACTGCCCTCATTCCCCAAGAGTCTCACCTCCTCCCTGAGTTCCTTCATGCGCTCCTCAAAATCATACTCCTTTTGTTTTTCCTCAATTTTCTTTTTATTTATCTCAAAACGTTTCTTTACTTGGTCCAGCGTCGAGCGTTCTACCTTCATCGACATGCCCAGGTTCCTTTGGTCTGCAGAGCAAAAATAGTATCGTCAAACCGGGTGTGATAAGAGAATGCTCTGACCCACAGTCACAACTTGCAAGAGCAAAAGTCATACGTTAAGGGGGAATAAGGATTTGTATTAACTACACCCTACTCGTCATCAGTACTGCGTTCAGTTCCGGGCACCGGGACTCAGGAAGGATATACTGGCCTCAGAGGGAGTGCAGCACAGATTCACCAGAATGATATCGGGGCTAAATTACGAGGGCAGGTTGCAGAAACTTGGCTTGTATTCCCTTGAGTTTAGAAGGCTGAGGGGTGATCTAATTGAGGTGTTTAAAATGATAAAAGGATTCAATAGGGCAGACAGAGAGAATATATTTCCTCTGGTGGGGGAGACCAGAACAAGAGGGCGCAACCCTAAAATTAGAGCTAGGCCATTCAGGGGTGATGTCAGGAAGCGCTCCGTCACACAAAGGGTAGTGGAAATCTGGAACTCTCTCCCCTAAAAACTACTGAGGCTGGGGGCCAAGTGAAAATTTCAAAAACTGAGTTTGATAGATCTTTGTTAGGCAAAGATATTAAGGGATATTGAACCAAGGCGGGTAAATGTAGTTAAGATACAGATCAGCATGATCTAACTGAATGGCGGAACAGGCTCGAGGGATTGAATGGCCTATTCCTGTTACTATGTATCTCCTGCATAGCATGATAAAAAGGCAAGGAATTTCCTCAACTCCAGTTTCACTAACTGGCTGTTTTGATTCCCTTAAAAAAGACTTGCATTTATATAGCGCCTTCCACAACCTCAGGACGTCCCAAAGCGCTTTACAGCTAATGAAGTAAAGTTGTAATGTAGGAAACGCAGCAGCCAATTCGCACACAGCAAGGTCCCACAAACAGCAAAGCGATATTGACCAGATAATGTGCTTTAGTGATATTGGCCAAGGGATAAATATTGGCCAGGACACTGGAGAGAACTCCCCTGCGCTTACAGATGGGAAAGTGCCCACCGTAACACAAAGTTCGAACCTTCTAAAGTCCGTATCAATCCACAACCGGACGAGTTAAGCGGTGTGTTCCCTGGAGCACTCTAACTCCGGTGCAAATGCGATGTATTCACACAGAAAGCAGATGGCACAAAATTTCCCATTTCTGACGCTCTGTAGGTTCAGATGCAGCAAATTTAAAAGAAAGAAACAGTTGGCACATTCCTTTATTTAAATATAAATGAAAAAAAAATATGAATCTATATAAAACTGAGCTCAGAGATTTAAATGTTTCTATCACTCCTCCCAGGAATTTCACAAACCATCTTTTGTCACCAGAATGATATCGGGGCTAAATTACGAGGGCAGGTTGCAGAAATTAAAATGCCTGTTGGAGCTATTGAAAGGAATGCCTAATGGGAATGACATTCTGACTATTTTGGACAACACTGTACATTTAAATCTATGGTGGGACACGGGGAGATGGGAACTTATATAAAATTCTGACAAAATTATTTATTTTTTTAAAAATTGTCAATTTAGTGAAAGTGCAGCCTAATTTACACGAGATCCCATGTTCTTTTTCCTGAATTGGAACACACCCCACACTAACGCACTTAATTTCGGCTCAGAGTATAGTCACCCAGGTGCTCACACTAATATAAAAAACCATCTCAAGCCCACGGGATTCGGATTGAGATCTCAATCCACCTCCTGTGCCACCGTAATCACCAGTGAATCGCCCTGCGTCTGATTCGAATGTGATGCCCGAGCCCCCGGAGCTTATCCTGGTTCTGCTGGAATGTGCTTTTCGAACACTGTGGAGATTTAATTCTGCTTCTGATCAGCACTGAGCTGAATCTAATCTCCACTGTGATCGGGTAGCAGATTCTACCAAAACAAAGTAAACCGTCTTCAA
This sequence comes from Heptranchias perlo, assembly GCF_035084215.1. Taxonomy (NCBI): domain Eukaryota; kingdom Metazoa; phylum Chordata; class Chondrichthyes; order Hexanchiformes; family Hexanchidae; genus Heptranchias; species Heptranchias perlo. Next base: position 7,600,800 of record NC_090338.1, on the reverse strand, counting down.
TGACCTACTCTGCCAGTATGACAAAATACTCCATGCTTAACAAATAGTGGAACGTAAGCCATTTTATCTCAAGACAACACATCAGGTTTCTTTTGGTTTATTCAACGTATCATATACAGCACAGAAGGCGGCCATTCGGCCCATTTTGCCTGTGCCAGCTCTTTGAGAGAGTTTTCCAATTAGTCCCACACCCCTGCTCTTTCCCCATAGCCCATGAATTGTTTCCCTTCAAGTATTTATCCAATTCCCTTTTGAAATTTATTATTGATTCTGGTTCCACCACCCTTTCAGGCAGTGCATTCCAGATCACACGTTGCTTAAAAAAAATTTTTTCCTCATGTCGCCTCTGGTTCTTTTGCCATGTAGAAGTCAGAAAAACAATACATTCCAAGGCAAGTGCTGGATTATCGGATCCGTATGGATTATTGCATATTTATTAAGGGGTAAAACAACTTGGGATCATTCGGTTCTCCAAATCGTGAACTGGAACAAACAGAATAGCCGCTTGTTACCATCCGATGGGCCAGTGATTAAAGGTACTGGCTGGGGTGCTACTAAAACAGACCAGCACGTCCACCTTTGATCCCAGGTGCCTGCAAGGTTAGCTCATTTCAGCATGCTAGAATTGACTTCAGTGCCTGCTTAGTGTGGTGATAGTGGGGGGGTGCGGGGACAGAGATAAAGCTACTGGGATTCATAATCATTTCACAGTTATCCCTGCTAGAAAATGCTCATGGGAGGATAGAGTGAGCACATGATCAGGATTGTTTATCACTCCACTGCCCCATTTTCGCTGTTCTAACAAATTTATCTGGGTTGCGTTCTGTGAAAAAAATGTCACGGAAAACAAGCGTAGCTCGGAGGATTTAATTGACTTTGAAACGTCATGAGGTGGTGCTGCAATGGAATTTTACTGAATCACACTATCCTCAAAAATAAAGACTTGTCCTTCTGCCATGTAGGTTGTACTTGTGACACATTCTGAGCCGTATAACACTAGGGCAAGGTACTGTGAATTCCAGGCCTGGTAGAGGTCGGAGCAATTTGAGGTGATGAATTAAGAGCATTGCACAATGCTGAGTGTATTTTTATTCCCCCCTGTAGTGTACTGTCACCAATGTACCAATCAGACCTGGTGACACCCTGTGTACTGAATAACTTTCTGTATAATTGTGCAGCAGCCAGGTAACACTTAACAGGTTCTCCAAGAAACACAATCAATTATAGTTACACTGCTGTCAGCTGCCACCCGCTCCCGTACTGTTCACTTACGTTTTTTGCCATTGATGTGATCCAAGAAATTGATGGAATCCTTCACCACACAGTCACAGACGTTGCAGTAATATCTGCCGAGAGAAATCACACAAAATAAGCTTTTAAGAAAAAAGGGGACAGTGAAAAAGGATCCCTCTTTCGCTCAGTAATTTAGTTATACTGTCTCATGATCCCTGCTGCATGGATATGTACAAGACTCGTGTGTTCAGTCTATTCTCTCTATTACAACTTGTATGTGGGCCACTATTGATCCATTTAACAGAATTTACCTGGGTTTACCACTGGAATAAAACCTAACTGTATCAGTCTTCTCAGTAAAACTAGAATGCCTCTGGAGTGGGGGCTTGAACCCACTCTCGGGGCCACAAGTGCTCATTTACAGGACTCACATATCCCAATTCCACAATCTGCAAATTATACCTTCAAAAAGAGAAACAGGGAACACAGCGGATCAGTCAGCACCAGCCCGAGAGGTGAAGACTGAGATACAGAGGGAGGAGGGCTGGTGGAAGAGCTCCCCAGGAAGAATCAGCATCCTCAGAAGTGGAAAGAGGGGAGGGAAAAAAAGAACAGGAGAGAGAAACATAGCACCCACCCTCCCATTTCACACTGGGGCGTTGTCTTCGTGATGACGATGGTTTTGCCCAATTTCGATTCCAAATCCACTTTATAATCCCGGTGGCGCAGGAGCTCACGTTTGATTGGTACCGGAGGCTTGGCTGAAACAAAAGCAAAAAGCATTAAGATGTGGAAATGAGCTACGTGTTACTTAGAAATACCTCCTGCAATAAAATTGTTAAGATCGGGCACCGTCCCCTTTGCAGGTTCGGAAATGTACATCTCCAGTCCTACGTTTCTCTGCAAATTTCTTAACATGATTAAACTGAAATAGACAATTGTGAAGAAGCACACACAGCATTCCTTCATTCAAAGTTATTCTTTGAAATAACTATAAATTTATTTTTGCATAGAAACATTTCAGCGATTCTCAAGATGCTGGAAATCTGAAATTAAAACGGAAAAGTAGGAATTTGCAGATAGAATCTTACTGCACAGGCGGCCATTGGGCCTGTCGTGCCTGTGCCGGCTCTTTGAAAGAGTTCTCCAATTTAGTCCCACACCCCAGCTTTTTCCCCATAACCCTGCAAATCAGTCCTCTTCAAGTACATGTCCAATTCTTTTGCAAGATCAGTCAGCATCTGAGAAGATAGGCTAACGTTTCAGAGGAAGGACGTGTACATCACAGTCACAGTTTCAATGAAGGATCATAGAATAGAATCATACAGCACAGGAGGAGGCCATTCAGCCCATCATGCCTGTGCTGGCTCTTTGAAAGAACTATCCAATTAGTCCCACTCCTCCTGCTCTTTCCCCATAGCCGTGCAAATTTTTCCTTTTCAAGTACAAGTGTATATCCAATTCCCTTTTGAAAGTTACTAATGAATCTGCTTCCACCACCATTTCAGGCAGTGCAATCCAGATCGTAGCAACTCGCTGCGCAAAAAGAATTCTCATCTCCCCTCTGTTTTTTTTTTGTCAATTATCTTAAATCTGTGTCCTTTGGTTACTGACCCTCCTGCCAGTGGAAATAGTTTCTTCGTATCTACTCTATCAAAGCCCATCATAATTTTGAACACCTCTATTAAATCTCCCCTTATCCTTCTCCGCTCTGAGAACAACCCCAGTTTCTCCAGTCTCTCCACATAACTGAAGTTCCCCATCCCTGGTACCAGTCTAGCAAATCTCGTCTGCACCTTCTCTAAGGCCTTAACATCCTTCCTAAGTGTCTTGGCCAAAATGTTAAACCAGCCTTCTCCTTCAGGTTCTGACTAACTGCTGTTATTTTGGAAGATATAATTTGCAGATTGGAATTTGGATTAGAGCAGAGGTTAAAGGGATTATTTAATAGAGATGTTCAAAATCATGAAGGGTTTTGACAGGGTAAATGAGGAGAAAATGTTTCCAATGGCAGACAGGTCGGTAACTAGAGGACACAAATTTAATGTAATTGGCAAAAGAAAGAGAGGTGAGATAAGGAGAATTTTTTTTAGGCAGCGAGTAACAAATCGCATCCCCAATTTCTTTCACTCCACCACCGGCGGCCGTGTCTGCAGCTGCCTAGGCCCTAAGCTCTTTAATTCCCTCCCTAAACCTCTCCACCTCTCTCTCCTCCTTTAAGACGCTCCTTAAAACCAACAACTTTGACCAAGCTTTTTGATCACCTGTCCTAAAATCTCCTTACGTGGCACGGTGTCAAATTTTGTTCGATAACGCTCCTGTGAAGCGCCTCAGGACATTTTACTATGTTAAAGGAGCTATATAAATGCAAGTTATTGTTATTATCACAAAGCGCACAATTGGCACAAGGGTGTTACGATGTGAGTGCGGGGCACAGACTACAAAGTTGCAGCCTTACCTCTGACCCACGCTCGTGCCTAGTGAGGCTCAGTGACAGCCGCTGAACCACGCAGTCACTGCAGGGTCTTTGACCGTGTTGGGGCATCAGAGCCGAACCTGATCCTGTCCTGGCTGGACCCCGCACTCTCACAAATTCCACCTCGGGTCACTGGATATCAATCAGGAGCAGGAGCAACCAAACCGACTTTCCTCCCTGCCCAGTCAAAGGGGCGCTGAAGCAGAAATGCAGCATTCCTACTGCTGCCCCATCGGCCTCACCTGGGAACTTCCTGAGCGCATCTGCTCTATGGTGGGGGGGGGGGGTTCACATATATAAATCTTTGAAGGTGGCAGGACAAGTTGAGAAGGCTGCTAAAAAAGTATATGGAATCCTTGACTTTATAAACAGAGGGATAGAGTACAAAAGCAAGGAAGTTATGCTAAACCTTTATAAATAACATAAGAAATGGGAGCAGAGTAGGCCATAATGGCCCCTCGAACCCGCTCCCCCATTCAATCAGGTCATGCCTGATCTTCTACCTCTACTCCACTTTCCCGCCCTATCCCCATATCCCTTGATTCCCTTAGTGCCCAAAAATCTATCGATCTCAGTCCTGAATATACTCAACCACTGACTGGTTAGTTACTCGCTGCATAAATCACTGGTTAGACCTCAGCTGCAGTATTGTGTCCAATTCTGGGCATCGCACTTTAGGAAGGATGTCAAGGCCTTGCAGAGGATGCAGAGGAGTTTTACCAGAATGGTACCAGGGATGAGGGACTTCAGTTATGTGGAGAGACTGGAGAAGCTGAGATTGTTCTCTTTAGAGCAGAGATGGATAAGAGGCGATTTAACAGAGGTGTTCAAATTTATGAGGGGTTTTGATAAGAATAAATAAGGAGAAAGTGTTTCCACTGGCGGTAAGGTCAGTAACCAGAGGATATAGATTTAAGATAATTGGCAAAAGAACCGAGGGTGGGGGGGGGGTGGGGGAGGGTGAGATGAGGAGAATTTTTTTTTAACACAGCGAGTTGTTACAATCTGGAATGCGCTGCCTGAAAGGGCGGTGGAAGCAGATTCAATAGTAACTTTCAAAAGGGAAGTGGATAAATACTTGAAAAAAGGAATAATTCACAGGGCTATGGCGAAAGAGCAGGGGAGTGCGACCAATTGGTAACTCTTTCAGGGAGCTGGCAAAGGCATGATGGGCCAAATGGCCTCCTTCTGTGCCCGCATTTTAAGATCGGGTGGATGCGGTAAGGATGTTCCCAAGGATGGGCGAAACTAGAACTAGGGGGCATACTCTTAGAATAAGGAGCTGCTCTTTCAAAACTGAGATGAGGAGAAACTTCTTCACTCAGAGGGTAGTAGGTCTGTGGAATTTGCTGCCCCAGGAAGCTGTGGAAGCTACATCATTAAATAAATTTAAAACAGAAATAGACAGTTTCCTAGAAGTAAAGGGAATTAGGGGTTACGGGGAGCGGGCAGGAAATTGGACATGAATTTAGATTTGAGGTTAGGATCAGATCAGCCATGATCTTATTGAATGGCGGAGCAGGCTCGAGGGGCCGATTGGCCTACTCCTGCTCCTATTTCTTATGTTCTTATATAATTCTATGATTCTAAGTGACTAAATTTGCTAAATACCTAATTGATTTTGCTTTTCAAAAAAATGACAAAAACACAAAAATAAATCAGAACCCTAAATGTTCATTTACTAAGTTTTAATTCCCTCTATATTTTACATGCCTTCACACTCTTTAGTTGCATATTATCCTATCAGATGTGTATACTACTCTTCCCCCCATTATATATCAAGAGATGATCTTAATTTGAAATTCTCTTTTAAATTTTTTTGCGCAGCAGGTTGATGTGATCTGGAATGCACTGCCTGAAAGGGTGCTGGAAGCAGATTCAATAGTAACTTTCAAAAGGGAATTGGATAAATACTTGAAGGGAAAAAATTTACAGGGCTATGGGACTAATTGGATAGCTCTTTCAAAGAGTCGGCACAGGCATGATGGGCTGAGTAGCCTCCTCCTGTGCTGTACCTATGACATTTTTTTATCCTCCTCCGTTTTCTCGAGGCACTTGCCCTCGTTATATTTTCTCAATCATTAAAATGCAGCTTTGCCTACACACTCTCACACTTTTATCTTCCTTTGCCCGTTCAATCATTGAACTATCTGCTTTAGGGTCGAAAGCAAAGCCCTGGCTCATACATTTGGCATGCGCGATCCCGTTCCCTGCAGCTGTTCATTACAAACTAACATGTCGAGTGCTTTAACATTGCACTGCCTGCGAGGTTGAATGGTCCCGATGCTGTATTGAAGAAACCAGGGAATAAAATAAATTGGGCTGTGTCTGAAAGTTTAAAAAAAACAGAAAAAACATATGTAAAATGTCACAACATCTTAAACTTTAATGGGTAAAGGCACTGCGTGTTGTGGCACTAAGCTACGCGGGCCAGAAGGTCAATACCCGGACTGGCCAAGTTCAACCAGGGTGGCAGTGGGAGACTACACAGACTAAGCAGCTGGGGGTACACAAACAGCCAGGGTCCTCACTATTCCATGGCCCCTGCTGCGAAAATACATGTATGTGGACATCACTTGAGAACAGGATGACAGGCCATTTCCCATGTAGATAAGGGAGTGCTATACCTCTGTGGAAGCATCACATGTGCACCAGATCCTGTCCTGCAGCTGCCCACCTGCAACCTCAGCTGAGATCAGTGAACTCAGCACAGAAAGGGGAGCAAACTGGGGTGTTCCTGCCCAGTAAGACTCAGATACTCACTGTATAAACTCACTGAGGGATCAGAGGACTGACTCCTTTTGTTACATTTAGTGACTAAGAACTCTTCGCAGAACTGATAGTCAGAACATGCTTAGACTTTGGAAATTAATAAAATACAGTAACATTCTGAATTCCCAAACTCCAGGATTACGTTCAAAGGGATTACCACCATGTATCAACAAGATTTTAATAGCTGTACAGCAGCAATATTACAAAATAATCCAAGTTTGTACTAAAGAAATTCTGAAAGGGCATCCTCAAACATCTCAAAGGGAAAAATTAAAATACACCATTATTTATTTTGCTTTTGCAAATTTAAATTTGATGCCATCAAAATTTGCTATAACTTTAAATATACTCCCTACTAAACGAATGGGAAACAAAGTGCAAAACTTCCTGTGTGCTGCTAACACAGCAGCATTAAGAGTACATTTTAAGCGACAGAATCACTGCACACTCCGCGCGCCTTGAGATTTTCCAACGAGTATTAAACTATTTTAAAATAAAAGAGTTAACACCAGCGTTAAAACGACACCAATCGGAAAATACAGGCTACTGCCTTTCGGTGGGGGGGGTGAAATCTTCATGCCAGGACATTGACTCACCATCTCGCTTCTCTCTTTCTTCCTGCAACCGTTTCTGCGCCAACTTTTCGTACTCATCCTTGTCCCACTTCTTGCGGAAGTCCATATTTTTCGTCTGCAGGGTGAGGACAGGTGGGTTAAAAATAAAAACTGGGAAAACCACGCTCTAATCAAAGAGTGAAACAGGAAGCATACGCCCCCAGATACTGCCTGTGTCCCTGCAAGTGAATAAGCGAGTGAGGTAAGCATGCAGAGGGTGGGAAGAGAGGAGAGAGAGAGAGAAAGGAGGAATCCAGTTCAGACGGATGGTGGCAATGTTAAAAAACAACATTTCTTCTTTACGCTATCACTCAGTGGCAGCACCAAGCACTCCGAGATCAGATACATTATCTGTCAAAAGTAAGTTACCCGCGTCAAAATTGAGTTTTTATTCCCCGTTTTCTTTCCCTTGTACCTTACCAGATGACACACCCAGGGTCACAAAACTGCCAGACTTGGTAAGGACGGCAGGTTTCCTTCCCTAAAAGGACATTAGTGAACCAGTTGGGTTTTTACGACAATCTGACAGCTTCATGGACAATTTTAACAGTTTTTTTTATTTACAGATTTTTTTTTTTTTAAAACTGAATTCAAATTCTCTGGATTATTAGTCCAGGCCTCTTGGATTACTAGTTCAGTAACATAACCACTACACCACTGTACCTGTTTCATCAGATCAGTAAGAATGTTCCCATCTGGACACTCGTTTAAAACCAGTGCCAAAAAAAAAGAACCTTTTTTTTATAAAAAAAAGTCTAGTTTGCCTTGACAACATTTAACTCTATCAGGAGCTGTCTGAGTAATACAGCTCGACGAGAGAGAGAATGCAGTAAATAAATAGCTGAAAATGCATCACCATTGAATTTACGAGCCGCACTCAAAAACAATATTGCACATTCTGCTTCCCCGGGTTGAGCCTGTATCCAGTCGTGGCCTGCGTACTTTGGAAAGTCATAAGGATGTTTGCAGTCAAACTAATCCTTCCCTGAAATCAACTAGATTGTTATTTGTTTCAGACTGAACCGCACCATACAAATGTCCTGATTTTACTGGACAATTTCCAAATCCAACTGCAAAGCTGCATTCCTGAATTTTAGAACATGGCTCACACATTCTTCCCAAGCCCCCACGAAAAATTCCCGTATGGTTCTCCTACCAGGATCGCCCGAGGCAGATGAAACAACTGACTTACACGTTCGTCCTAAAACTTCTGACTTACGGGAGTCGAGGGGATCAAATCTGGAATGTGATGGATTGTTTTTTCACACTTCTGTGTCAAAGATATCAGCACTTAATGAATTCTGATGTTCCACAGCTCAAATCAGCGAGCTGTACACCATCTAAATACAAGGTGTTAAAACCATTCGATTGAGAGGCGTGGTGGGGAGGAGGGGGGAGAAAGCAAAATCTCAACATAATGCCACATGATTTGGCTTTTCCTTGCAATTAATGGACAGAGTGCTATATATTTACAGGTAAACTCGAGCATTCTTTCCCTTCCTAAGAAAAATCCTCTCTTTTCGAACTGATATCAGGACTCGTTATTGGAGTCTCCCCAATTTTGGTTGCAATTATATTTTTAACATGGATAAATTTGGCCATTTATTCACTTACATATTGAGGGCTTTTTTTTTTTAACTGTGGGATCTTGCCAAGCACAAATCCGCTGCCATATTTGTCTACATGACAACAGTAATTAATTGGCTGTGAAGCACTTTGGGGCATGCGGAGGACATGAAAGGAGCTATATAATGTAAGTTTGTTCTTTCTGTAAATATGTAATCAATAACAACGCATGAGATTCATTCGAACCACACAATTCTGAAAATATTCAATTATTTGCCTATTCATAACACAGAATTACCTAGTACAGAAACAAGCCATTCGGCCCGACAGGTCTATCAGTGTTCATGCTCCACACAAGTCTTCTCCCACCTTACCAGCATCACTTTCTATTCCTTTCTCCTTCATGTGTTTATCTAGTTTCCCCTTAAATGCATCTAATGCAATTCACCTCAACTACACCCTGTGGTAGCGAGTTCCACATTCTAACCACTCTTTGGGTAAAGAAGTTTCTCCTGAATGCCTTATTGGATTTATGAGTGACTATCTTATATTTATGACCCCTAGTTCAGGTTCATCGCAAGCGGAAACATCTTCTCTACATCTAACCTATCGAACCCCTTCATAATTTGGAAGACCTCTATCAGGCCACCCCCTCAGCTTTCTCTTTTCCAGAGAAAAGAGCCCCAGCCTGTTCAGCCTTTCCTGATAACATCTCACAAAGAAAACTAATTTTGGCCCTTTCCCATTTATCTCCAGCACCCCTATCTATTGCCTTCCCTCATTTATTTCCCTCCCTCTTCATGCAGCCTCCCTCCCCCTTCGATCACACCTTCTATTCCCCTCCCTTCCTGTGGGCCCCCTCATTTATTGCCCGCTTCCCCCAATTATACCCTTCCCTTCTGGCAGCCCCTCCGAACATCCTTCCTCCCTCAATTAGTACCCCTCCCCCATTTATTGTCCTCCTTCCCTCATTTATTGCCCCTCCTCCCCTCATTTATTGCCCCTCCTTCCCCCACTTATTGCCCCCCTCATTTTTGTCCTCCTTCCCCCTCATTCATTCCCCTCCTCCCACCATTTATTGCCCTCATTCATTGCCCCTCCTTCCCCCTCATTTATTCCCCTCCTTCCCCCTCATTTATTCCCCTCCTTCATTGCCCTCATTCATTCCCCTCCTTCCCCCCCCACCATTCATTGCCCCTCCTTCCCCCTCATTTATTGCCCCTCCTTCCCCCTCATTTATTCCCCTCCTTCCCCCTCATTTATTCCCCTCCTTCCCCCTCATTTATTCCCCTCCTTCCCCCTCATTTATTCCCCTCCTTCATTGCCCTCATTTATTCCCCTCCTTCATTGCCCTCATTTATTCCCCTCCTTCATTGCCCTCATTTATTCCCCTCCTTCATTGCCCTCATTCATTCCCCCCCCCACCATTTATTGCCCTCATTCATTGCCCCTCCTTCCCCCTCATATATTGCCCCCTCTGGTCGGTTGATGTTTATTTATTGCGGGGAGGGGGAGGGGAGGGGAGGGTGAGGGGAGGGAGGTTGACTGAGGTCAGGCCGGCGGCCCAGCGGCTGTGGTAACCGGCAGTCCGAGGCTCTCGGCCCGCAGGCCGCCGGATCCCCGGCCCCCGCGCTGAGTTCACTCACCCCGCTCCCGGACGCCATCCTCGCCCCGTTCCTCCCTCCCGGCCGCAGAAACAGTCGCGGGGATCCCGCCTGGCCGCCGTGAACCCCGAGGAGGATCCAACACCAACGACACCCTGAAACAGGCAAGAGGTTACCTGCGAGTGGGAGGCCCTGTCAGTAAACAACAGCACCCCCTATAGGACTGGGAGGACCTAATAGTATAAGATATTGCTACAAAATATTGGCGCCTGTAAAAGAAACGTGGCAAGGAGCTGTGACTGCAAGTTACATCCCAGGAGTGCATAATAATATATAGGGACATAAGAAATAGGAATAGGCCGGATGGCCCCTCGAGCCTGCTCCGCCATTCAATAAGATCATGGCTGATCTTCTACCTCAACTCCACTTTCCCGCCCTATCCCCATGTCCCTTGACTCCCTTAGTGTCCAAAAATCTATCGATCTCAGTCTTGAATGTACTCAACGACTAATCAGCTCTCATTCTTCTAAACTCCAGAGAATATAGGCTCATTCTACTCAATCTCCCCTCACAGGACAGCCCTCTCACCCCAGGAATCAATCTAGTGAACCTTTGTGGCACCGCCTCTAAGGCAAGTATATCCTTCCTTAAGTAAGGAGACCAAAACTGTACACACTACTCCAGATGTGTTCTCACCAGAAAATCTTAGAATCGTAGAAAATTTACAGTGCAGAAGGAGGCCATTTGGCCCATTGTGTCCATGCCGGCTGAGAAATGAGCCACCCAGCCTAATCCCGCTTTCCCGCAATTGGTCCGTAGCCTTGCAGGTCACGGTTCTTCAGGTGCACATCCAGGTATTTTTTATATGTGATTAGGGTTTCTGCCTCTACCACCCTCACAGGCAGTGAGTTCCAGATCCCCACCACCCTTTGGGTGAAAACATCTTTCCTCATTTCTGCTCTAATCCTTCTACCAATCACTTTAAATCCATGCCCCCTGGTTATTGACCCCTCCGCTAAGGGAAATAGGTCCTTCCCATCCACTCTATTTAGGCCCCTCATAATTTTGTACACCTCAATCAAATCACCCCTCAGCCTCCTCTGTTCCAAGGAAAACAACCCCAGCCTATCCAATCTGCCATCATAGCTAAAATTCTCCAGTCCTGGCAACATCCTAGTAAATCTCCTCTGCACCCTCTCTAGTGCATTTAAATCCTTCCAGTAATGTGGTGACCAGAACTGTGCGCAGTACTCAAACTGTGACCTAACTAGTGATTTATACAGTTCCAGCATAACATCCCTGCTTTTATATTCTATGCCTCGGCTAATAGAGGAAAGTATTCCATATGCCTTCTTATCCACCTTATCTACCTGTCCTGCTACCTTTAGGGATCTAAGGACATGAACTCCAAGGTCCCTCACTTCCTCTACACCTCTCAGTATCCTCCCATTTATTGTGTATTCCCTTGCCTTGTTTGCTCTCCCCAAATGCATTACCTCACACTTCTCCGGATTGAACTCCATTTGCCACTTTTCGGCCCATCTGACCAGTCCATATCTTCCTGCAGTCTACAGCTTTCCTCCTCACTATCAACCACACGGCCTATCTTTGAGTCATCTGCAAATTTCTCAATCATGCCCCCTACGTTTAAGTCCAAATCATTAATGTATACCACAAAGAGTAAAGGACCTAGTACCGAGCCCTGCGGCACCCGACTGGAAACAGCCTCCCAGTTGCAAAAACACCCATCGACCATTACCCTTTGCTTTCTGCCACTGAGCCAATTTTGGATCCAATTTGCCACATTCCCTTGGATCCCATGAGCCTTTACTTTTTTGACCAATCTGCCATGTGGGACCTTGTCAAAAGCCTTCCTAAAATCCATGTAGACAACATCAATTGCTCTACCCTCATCGATCCACCTTGTCACCTCCTCGAAAAATTCAATTAAGTTAGTTAGACATGACCTCAGACAGAGCCCTATATAATTACAGCAAGACCTCCTTACTCTAATACTCCAACCCCCTTGCAAGGAAGGCTAATATACCATTTGCCTTCCGAATTGCTTGCTGTACCTGCATGTTATCTTTCTGTGATTCGTGTACAAGGACACCCAAATCCCTCTGAATACCAACATTTCTTAATTTCTCACCTTTTAAAAAACATTCTGCTTTTCTATTTTTTTTAATTCGTTCATGGGATGTGGGCGACGCTGGCGAGGCCAGCATTTATTGCCCATCCCTAATTGCCCTTGAGAAGGTGGTGGTGAGCCGCCTTCTTGAACCGCTGCAGTCCGTGTGGTGAAAGTTCTCCCACGGTGCTGTTAGGAAGGGAGCTCCAGGATTTTGACCAAGCGACGATGAAGGAACGGCGATATATTTCCAAGTTGGGATGGTGCGTGACTTGGAGGGGGACATGCACTTAACCTGTCTATATCCCTTTGTAGCCTCTTTGTGTCCTCCTCACAGTTTACTTTTCCACCAAGCTTTGTATCATCAGCAAACTTAGATACACTCGGTCCCCTCATCTAAGTCATTGATAAACTCAAATCATAAAAGCATGGAATCAAAAGCAAAATACTGCGGATGCTGGAAATCTGAAATAAAAACAGAAAATGCTGGAGAAGCTCAGCAAGTGAGGCAGCATCTGTGGGGAAAGAAACAGAGTTAATGTTTCAGGTCAAAGGCCTTTCGTCAGAACTGGAAGATGTTAAAAGAATTAAAGTTTTTGAGCAAGTACAGAGTCAGGGAAAGGGGGGGAGGGAGGGAAGGGGTGGCAATTAGGAAGGCAAATGGTATGTTAGTCTTTATTGCAAGGGGGTTTCCTCCCCTCCCTCCCTCCCTCCTTTCCCCGGCTCTGTACTTGCTCAAAAACTTTAATTCTTTTAACATCTTCCAGTTCTGACGAAAGTTCTTCGACCTGAAACGTTAACTCTGTTTCTTTCTCCACAGATGCTGCCTCATTTGCTGAGCTTCTCCAGCATTTTCTGTTTTTTTTTCTTAAAAGCATGGGATGAGAAAAGGTTACTTATATCATTCTATAAAAATTCTCTTTTGTTGAGTTCGAGCCCAGGGAGCAGTTTAGAAATGTTGGTGCTGAGCTGAGTCTAGGAAGATGTGCCCTGTGAGAAGTGTCCCAAACACCAATCCTGCTGCTCTTTGTGCGATCTCTCGGTTTGATTCAGGTCGGTCTGTGCCGACCCGATTTTAACGTGCTAAGTCCAAGTACAGGTCGGCTTTGACCGAGGTTTCCAGTTCAGAGTTGTCACCTTCACACAGAACTGGAGACGGGGAGAGAGACGGGGCCTGTTAAAAGTGTCATCGACTGGGAGCCCGACCGCACCTTGTGCAGGGGGAATTCTGGCTCTCGTTTCTTGGTAAATATCAGCAGGTTATAGGATTACTACTAGTTACAGGTAGGATATCGGGGCATTACACCTATTAATACCAGTTATATGTAGACTATCAGTGAGTTATTGTATTACTGTTGGTTATGAGGGGAATCTGAGTGATACCAGTATTAGTTATCAGTGCAATGTCAATGAGTTACTATTAGTTACTGGTGGAATCAAAGTTCCCCCCACCTCTGGTTTCCCCTCTTCCCCGCCCTCATTTTCCCCTATTGTCCTGCTCCTGGGTGGCCTCCTGGTTCTTGGAACTTGTCGCAAAAACAGCTGCTGGTACAAAACCACAAGCAAAAATACTCAACTGCAGGGGACCCAATCTACGCAACGTAAATGCAATAATATTTGTAGACGTGACGTGGTCAGACATCGTGCAGTCAAGTCTCCAGCAATGCCTCCAATCGGAGCTATTCACAGAGGAGAAAAGAAGCCTTTACTGGAGGGTTAGGAGAGATGACCGAAAACTAGGCTGAAGAGGTGTGTTTCGAGACGGATTTAAAGGCGGTGAGGAAGGCTCGGAGAGTGGACGGGTTGGAGAGGGAGTTCCAAAAAGTAGGGCCGGTGCTGCTGAAGGCTCTGCCACAGATGCTGGAGGGAAGGAGGCAGAGCAGAGAGATGTCGAGGGCTGGATGTTGAGGGAGAAGGGCGGAAGGCTGAAAAAGATTGCAGAGGTCGGGTGGGATTTGTGGACAAGGACAAAAACTTTAAATTCGATCTGTTGGGAGATAGGGAGCCAATGTAGATCATTACATAGAATTACATAGAATGTACAGCACAGAAACAGGCCATTCAGCCCAACAGGACCATACCAGTGTTTATGCTCCACACGAGCCTCCTCCCTCCCTCCGTACTTCATCTCACCCTATCAACATATCCTTCTATTCCTCTCCCTCTCATGTGTTTATCTAACCTCCCCTGCATCTATGCTAATCGCCTCAACTACTCCTTGTGGAGTGGCAAGTTCCACATTGTAACCACTCTCTGGGTAAAGAAATTTCTTCTGAATTCTGTATTGGATTTATTCATGACTTTCTTATATTAATAGCCCCTAGTTCTGGTCTGCCCCGCAAGTGGAAACATCTTCTCTACGTCTATCCTATCAAACCCTTTCATCATCTTAAGGACCTCTATCAGGTCACCCCTCAGTCTTCTCTTTTCTAGAGAAAAGCCCCATCCTGTTCAATCTTTCCTGATAGGTGTAACCTCTCAGATCTGGTAACATCCTAGTAAATCTTTTTTGCAGCTTCTCCAGTCCCTCTATATCCTTTTTATAATATAGAGACCAGAACTGTTCACAGTACTCAAAGTGTGGTCTAATCAATGTTCTGTACAAGTTTAACATAACTTCTCTGCTTTTCAATTCTCTCTAGAAATTAACCCGTGCTTGGTTTGCTTTTTTTATGGCCTTATTAACATGCGTCGCTACTTTTAGTGATTTGTGTATCTGTACCCCCAGATACCCTCTGCTCCTCTACCCCATTTAGATTTATTTTCCAAGAAGTATGTGGCCTCCTTATTCTCCCTACCAAAATGTACCTTTTTGGTAGAGAGAATAAGGAGAACAAATACCTCACACTTAACTATATTGAAATTCATTTGCCAATTACATGCCCATTCTGCAAGTTTATTAATGTCTTCCTGTATTTTGTTGCAATCCCCCAATTTGGTGTCATCCGCAAATTTTGAAATTGTACTTCCGATTCCCGAGTCCAAATCGTTGATGTAACTGGTGAACAACAGTGGTCCCAGCACCGATCCCTGTGGAACACCACTTCCCACCTTTCGCCAGTGTGAGTCCTGCACACATTGTAAAACTCAATTCCCTGTACCCTTTACCTACCTCTTCTTCCCAGCTTATATGGGGGTAGTTAAAATCTCCCATGATTATTATTCTATGTCCTTTACTCATTTCATATATTTGCTTAAATATTTCTTCCTCCACCTCCTCTGGTCAACAGGAATGGGGTTTAGTGCGAGACAGGACGCAGGTAGTACGAGTTTTGAATGATTTGAGAAAGTTGGGAGGTGAGTCTAGAAGTGATTAAGGCAACAATCAGCGCTATTACTGATGGTGAGATAGCTCCACATCTAAACCTTTCTCTTAACCTCCAGGAAGAGAAGCCGGAGGCAGATTGACTGTGCTGCGAGATATGCAATATTCCTAACCATTGTTGTCAATATAGTGAAAAAAAAGTTAGCAACAAGATTTTTGATCAAAAAATACATGTTGATTGAAAGACTACTTAGCATACATTTACCTTTTAAGAGTGAGATGCATTAAAATAGGTTGATTTTTAACTGGAACAAGTGATTCTGATTTCAAAAGAGTTTATCTTGATGGGTCCAAGGACATTGCTTCATTAAACTCCATCACCTAGCATTCATAATGTGCCTTTAGCATAATTAACAGCCTAAGACTCTTCACAAGAGGTGGGAATGAACGCTGAGCAATACTAGGAGATTAATTAGGAGGAGGTGATCAAAGAGTTAGTTTTTGAGGAGGCTTTTGAAGGTGGGGAGCAGGTGACAAGCTTTGTCTTCCTTTAACTAACTTATGTAAAATTTTCCATTTATCCATCAAAATATCACTTAACTCGCTCTCAACCACTTCAGGATTCACGTCTTCTCCCAAGATCCTTCCCTTTAGTAAAGACTGGTGCAAAATACTTCTTAAATACCTCCCCCATTTTTTAGTCGTCATCTACAAGAACTGACAAAAGAACCAGAGGGGAGATGAGCAGAGTATTTTTTTTAACGCAGCGAGTTGTTATGATCTGGAATGCACTGCCTGAATGCAGATTCAATACTAACTTTCAGATTAGATATATACTTGAAAGGGAAAAATCTGCAGGGCTATGGGCAAAGAGCAGCTGCAGTGGGACTAATTGGATAGCTCTTTCAAAGAGTCGGCACAGGCACAATGGGCCGAATGGCCTCCTTCTGTGCTGCAAGATTCTGTGATTCTACACATTGACAATCCTCTCCTCTCATGAGTTCCATCTCGCTTTTAACAATTCTCTTTTTACTAATACACTTGTAAAATGCTTTACTATTCCTCTTGAATTATTTCCTCGTACTCCTGCTTAGTGTTCCTTGTCTTGCTCTTAACCTCTTCTCTTATTTTCTCCCATTGGATTTTTTTCATTATTATTATTGTAGTTTTAGGGGGTGTTTTGGAGTGTTAGATGTTATCATTTTTCAAAAACATTATGAATTACTGAAATAAAAACAGAAAGTGCTGGAAATACACAGCAGGTCAAGTCAGCATCTGTAAAGAGAAAAAGGCGACATTTCGAATGTATGCTGGCTGATCTAACCAGCATTTTCGAGGTTTCCTTTTTATTTTTAGTATGAATTATTGACTGGCTCAGGTGGATACTGTGAGAGGGCCACAAAGGAACAATTCACCATAACCCAAAAGACACAGATTTTGAAATATATAGTTTTAATGAACTTAAAAAGACAACATTTTCCTCCAACAGAATTTTGCACCAAAAAAAAAAATCAGAACATGAACAAAAACCATAGCCAACTTTAAACCAGAACAAGTTTTCACAACAGTGCAAATTAAATGAAACAAAAAAACTTGTGCAAAAAAAGTAACCAAACCTCAGTTTATGATTAAAACTTTTTGGCAAATCACTACAGACATTTGACTGAAAACCTTGGTTCGTGTCCTCTTGGTTGCGCAGAACCACACACGTGAATAATAGTCAGGTAACAAATAGCGGAAGAGCTGGTGAGGACTGGGGAGCAAAAATCTGTTGAACGATCGAGGCAATTTTTTTTACCTTTTACTATTTATAGCCTCGATGCGGTTATTCCAGGCTGGAACATTGGCGTTCCAGGCTGGAGCGTCGGGATTTCAACAAATACCAAGTGACTAACCAGAGGTTACCCTTTCCCTCCACGTTGCAGTCCATGGTACCATAGCCATTAATTGGCATGATGACAGCAGGTAGACTGGGACATGTTAATTCTGGCATGCAAGCCATAAAATTTAAGCATCGAATCCTCCGCACACTGTACTATAAAGAGCATCTTAATGAAAATCTTTGAGATGGTCACAGACATGAAATTCTGTAACTCTGGAACATCCCAGAGACCTCTGTACTTTGGAAGTTGTGGCCCATTTATTGAGTTCTTTAGTCAGACATGGAACAATATTGCATATATACCTTGGGAGCAAAATCTTAATCCATTTTTGTTTCATTTAGATTCTCACGTACGAGGCCAAGTCTAGGTCCCATTGGGCAGTGCACATCCACAAATAAAAAAAAAATGATTTTGAAAATAGTTGCTGGAACGCCATGCAAATATTTACACTTACAGCCAACACATGAAATGCAGCCAATCCCTAAACACAGTGAACAGAAATCCTTCTAAATTTTACATTTTGGTAAAACAAGAATTCAAAACTCTTTCTTCCCCCCAAGAAATTCTAAAACTGGAAATGAAGCACAGAAATTCAGTCAAATCAAAGTCAGTCAGTTCGAATTACTGTACAATTCTACATTTTTCATGCAAAAAAAGCCTTCAAATTATAATTAGGCACTTTCTATACACGGGGAGAAAAAGGCACTCGAGATAGTTGTAAATACTTCAGATCCTCCATTGTTCGCATATCAGTCAGATTTGTAAATTGACAGGCACTGTCAAAGAGTTAGGAACGAGAATTTAGAAATGTTGGCAGACTTCAATGAAAATTCTCCAAAATCCTGCATCAAAGTCTCTTTTCTTGCATCCTAAAACTTTGGTGAAATTGTCAAAGACTCTTATTGGCACGTTGGAGGTGAACTTTTCTTCACCTTTAGTTTTACGTTATAAAACTGAAAACACATCATGAGAACAGCTCAAAGGATGGTACAGATACAGAAACAAAAAAATGACCAAAACCTAAAACTTAAAGCTAGCTCACTTCCGGCAAGTGTGGAAAAAAACAAAAGTATCCCAGAAGAGCTCACAGTGAATAGGTATACTTACCAAACACAAACTTTAAATATTTTTAAACAGTGATAAATAAACTTGTGCGCAGGTACAATAATTTAAAAAAAAGATTTTTTTCTAAAACAAAAGTGCAGGTGTATTTCACCCAGTAAAAAAAAAACTATCATTCAGAATTGGTTCTCCAGAGTCCAAGCATTAGGGAGATTAAAGCCATCAAAACCCATGGAATGACCTATAAAAAAGGAAATAAAAACCATTAATAGCACACATTATATATTCTATCCCAAGTGTATTAGGTACATAAGGTCAAAACCAGTGTCGACCCAAATTCTCATAAATGGGTCATACCAATGTTACAGAAAAATTATTTGCTCCCTCGTTACAACAGCAGCATTATAAGGAGGCTGAAGGTTTTAACCGCTACTTGGTCTAAAAGCTTTTACACAAATGCAGGGAGCAGCGGAAATCCAGCAGGCTGGGAGAGCTCTAAAAAGCAACTTTTTTTTTTATTCGTTCATGGGATGTGGGCGTCGCTGGCGAGGACGGCATTTATTGCCCATCCCTAATTGCCCTTGAGAAGGTGGTGGTGAGCCGCCTTCTTGAACCGCTGCAGTCCGTGTGGTGAAGGTTCTCCCACAGTGCTGTTAGGAAGGGAGTTCCAAGACTTTGACCCAACGACGATGAAGGAACGGCGGTATGTTTCCAAGTCGGGATGGTGTGTGACTTGGAGGGGAACGTGCAGGTGGTGTTGTTCCCATATGCCTGCTGCTCTTGTCCTTCTAGGTGGTACAGGTCACGGGTTTGGGAGGTGCTGTCGAAAAAGCCTTGGCGAGTTGCTGCAGTGCATCCTGTGGATGGTACACACTGCAGCCACGGTGCGCCGGTGGTGAAGGGAGTGAATGTTTAGGGTGGTGGATGGGGTGGCAATCAAGTGGGCTGCTTTGTCCTGGATGGTGTCGAGCTTCTTGAGTGTTGTTGGAGCTGCACTCATCAGGCAAGTGGAGAGTATTCCATCACACTCCTGGCTTGTGCCTTGTAGATGGTGGAAAGGCTTTGGGGAGTCAGGAGGTGAGTCACTTGCCGCAGAATACCCAGCCTCTGACCTGCTCTTGTTGCCACAGTATTTAGATCCAGTTAAATTTCTGGTCAATGGTGACCACCAGGATATTGATGGTGGGGAATTCGGTGATGGTAATGCTGTTGAATGTCAAGGGGAGGTGGTTAGACTCTCTCTTGTTGGAGATGGTCATTGCCTGGCACTTGTCTGGCGCGAATGTTACTTACAAAGAAAATATTAAGAGGTGCAAAAAGTGAATATGAAACAAAAACTTGAAAGGGATATCAACGCTAACAGTAAAAGTTTTCATAAAATATATTGAGAAAAAAATGGTAAGGGGGAACTAACAATAGATGTAGACGATACTATAACGGAATATAAGGAAATGGTAGATTTGTTAAATGAATACACTATCTGTTTTCACAGTCAAGAGGTCAAAATACCAACAGTACAAGGGAATCTAAAAATAAGTCAAGGGGAGGAATTTATTGGATTCAATACAAGTAAGAAACTGGTAATGGAGAAAATAACAGGGCTAAAGGTAGACAAATCTCCAGGACCAGACAGGATTCCACCCTTGGGTGTTAAAACAAACAGGTGGGAAAATTTCAGATGCATTAGTCATAATTTTCCAAAGCTCTCTCGATTCAGGAACTGTGCCTTTGGAATGGAAAACTGCAAATGTCACTCCATTATTTATGCACCCTATCCTCATAATTTAACCCTCGATGCCTGATTTGTCATTCTGGTGAATCTGAGCTGCACCGCCTCCAAGGCCAATATATCCTTCCCGATATATCCCAAAACTGAACGCGGTACCCCAGAGGGGGTCTGACCAAGGCTCTACACAACTGAAGCATAATTTCCTCCCCTTTGTATTCTAGCCCCCTCAAGAGGGTTGAGAGGTGATCCAGTTAAGATGCTTAAAATGATAAAAGGATTCAATAGGGTAGATACAGAGAAACTGTTTCCTCTGGTGGGGGAATCCAGAATAAGAGGTCACAATCTTAAAATTAGAGGTCGGCAATGCGGGAGTGAAAAAAGGCAGTGGAAATCTGGAATTTTCTCCCCAAAAGCCTATAGATGCTGGGTCAAATGAAATTCGAGACTGAGATTGAGAGATTTTTATTAGGTATAGGTAATCAAGTGTTATGGATCAAAGGCAGGTAAATGGAGATCAAGCCATGATCTAATTGAATGGCAGAACTGGCTTGAGGGGCTGAATGGCCTCCTCCTGTTCCTACAAACCAATGCCACAAATGGATAGGAAAATAGGAACAGGAGTAGGCCATTTAGCCCCTCGAGCCTGTTCCACCATTCAATGAGATCATGGCTGATCATTTCCGCAGAAGATAAATGAGGTTACTCAGTAATCTCTGAATCATATCAATAATCTTAAATCTGTGCTGGTTACCGACTCACCTATTCTATCAAACCCCCTCATAATTTTGAGCACCTCTGTTAAATCTCCCCTTAAGCTTCTCTGCTCTAAGGAGAACAATCCCAGCTTCTCTATTCATCCACATAACTGAAGTCCTTCATCCCCTCAGCGCTTTAAAGACTTCTTCATTTTCTAGTCAATTTTCTCCCCTACCCCAAGACCATTAAGGGGACGGGGGTGGGGGGAAAGAGACAGAAAAGTCTCATTTATTGCCAGACAGAAAGGTTTCATTAGATCACTCGTGAACAATTCAAATCCCAAGCTTTGCTGACCAAGAACCCTGCATGGATGTGCAATCTGTACATCAGATTCACGATCATTTGGTAGGAAGAATAGAAAAGCAGAATACTTTCTAAAAGGTGAGAGACTAAGAAATGTTGATGTAGAGGGATTTGGGTGTCCTTGTACATGAATCACAGAAAGTTAGCATGCAGGTTCAGCAAGCAATTAGGAAGGCAAATTGTATGTTAGCCTTTATTGCAAGGGGGTTGGAGTATAAGAGTAAGGAGGTCTTGCTGCAATTATATAGGGCTCTGGTGAGACTTCAGCTGGAGTACTGTGTACAGTTTTGGTCTCCTAAGGAAGTATATACTTGCCTTGGAGAGGGTGCAACGAAGGTTCACTAGATTGATTCGTGGGATGAGAGGGTTGTCCTATGTTCTCTGGAGTTTAGAAGAATGAGAGGTGATCTCATTGAGAAGTATAAAATTCTTAGAGGGCTAAACAACGTAGATACTGAGAGGCTGTTTCCCCTGGCTGGAGAGTCTAGGACTAGCGGTCGTAGTCTCAAAATAAGGGGTCGGTCGTTTAGGACCGAGATGAGGAAAAATCTCTTCACTCAGATGGTTGTGAATCCTTGGAATTCTCTACTCCAGAGGGCTGTGGATGCTCAGTCGTTGAGTATATTCAAGATAGATCGATGGATATTTGGACACTAAGGGAATCAAGGGATATGGGGATAGGGCGGGAAAGTGGATTTGAGGTAGAAGATCAGCCAGGATCTTAATGAATGGCGGAGCAGGCTCGAGGGGCTGTATGGCCTACTCCTGCTGTTCTTATGTTCTTATGTTTTTATGACTGTGGACAGGAATCAAAAACTTTAAACTACTTCAGATTTGCTTCCCCAGTAAAAGCCGCCTTTTGGACGAGACATTAAACCAAGGCCCCGCCTACTCTCTCAGGTGGACGTAAAAGATCCCATGGCCACTATTTCGAAGAAGAGCAGGGAAGTTCTCCCTGGTGACTTGGCCAACATTTATCCCTCAACCAACATCACTAGAACAGATTATCCAGTCATTATCTCATTGCTGTTTGTGGGATCTTGCTGTGTGCAAATTGGCTGCTTCATTTCCGACATTACAACAGTGGATACACTTCAAAAAAGTATTTAATTGGCTGTAAAGCGCTTTGGGATGTCCTGAGGCCGTGGATGTATCAATGCAAGTCTTTCTTTTTAATGCATGACACGAAGAATCTTCATAGTTCCTTCATCGTCACTGAGTCAAAATCCTGGAACTCCCTACCTAACAGCACTGTGGGAGAACCTTCCCCACACGGACTGCAGCGGTTCAAGAAGGCGGCTCACCACCACCTTCTCAAGGGCAATTAGGAATGGGCAATAAATGCCGGCCTCGCCAGCGACGCCCACATCCCATGAACGAATAAAAAAAAAGTCCAAGCTACTCACCTAAGTACATCAGGACCTGGTGGGCAGCTTCTTGCTTTGGTATGTCCTTCCCTGAAGTGAGATCATCCGGAGTCAGGCTCACCATCCCGCTGAAATAGGCAGGAATTCCCGGAACGAGCACTTTAAAGGAAAAGCGATGTCTGTCGGATCTCAGAGGCTGGATGCTGTAAGTCGGAGTCCCCAGCCGCTTTTTCAAGCAGTATGCGTCCAGGAGTTGAATGACATCGCATCCCGCGTTTAGCGGGGGTAGGCCTTCCTCCGGGTGCGGCCGCCGGGTCAGCCCGTTGTCCTGCCTCGCGAGCACGATGCTGGAGGAGACATCGAGGTGGGGCCCAGAGGACTTGGCGGAGCCCTCCATCGGCAGCACAGAAAGCCCACGGGTCAGTGGTGGCGGCGGTGCCACAGGCGGGCTTGGCTGGGATTCGGAGAGAGGCCTTTGGTGGCTCTTCTGCTTTCCATCTGGTTTCATCCAGTCGACTTCAATGGCGTGGCCCCAGAGTTCAATGCAGCCTGGAAAGATCAACCAAAACTAAAAATATGGTCAACCATAAAAAGAGCTCTTTTATGGCTATTGAATTAACCATAGCTCACGGTAACCAACCTCATCCCTCAAAATAACTAGGTCGAGCAGATTCACCCCTAAGCAAACTTGACAGCAGATCAGGATTCAAACATCATAGATTTAAAGTAATTGGTAGAAGGATAGGGAGTGGGAGTGGGGCTAGCTGGATTGCTCGTGCAGAGAGCCGGCGCGGACTCGATGGGCCGAATGGCCTCCTTCCGTGCTGTGACCTTTCTATGATTCTATCCTATGAATAGAGGGCAGTTGAGAAGAATTGTTTTTACCCAGAGGGTGGTGGGGGGTCTGGAACCCACTGCCTGAAAGGGTGGTAGAGGCAGAAACCCTCATCGCATTTAAAAAGTACTTGGATGTGCACTTGAAGTGCCGTAACCTACAGGGCTACGGACCAAGAGCTGGAAAGTGGGATTTTGTTGGGCTTTTCTTCGGCCGGCACAGACGCAATGGGCCAAATGGCCTCCTTCTGTGCCGTAAATTTCTATGATTTATCAATTCAACGATGGCTGCGTAAATCGAGGAAATGCGGTCTCCACTTTGATACAATTTGGAGACAAGGAACGTGACCATCTTCCCATCAGCAGTGTCAAAGAGTCAAACAAGAGTTAAGTGTTGCAAGATTCAGAACCCGTTTCGCAATACTTTCACATTATTAAAGTTACTCTACAATCCTATAGGTGAAGTCCCAACTCCACAACCAACTGAAACGCAAGAAAACTTGTAGTTATAGAGAATCTTATCCCACTTCTTGGAAATGTCTCAAAGGCGTCACGCGTACAATAATTTACTTCATCCTCCGTGTGATCGGGCCAGCATTCCTCACTCCGTTAACACCTCCAAAACAGGTCAATCGCTGCTTGTGGTATCTTGCTGTGCACAAAATGGCAGCTGCAATTACCAACATTTCAAACGGTGTGTGTGTGCGTGACACACTTTGAGGTTAATTCCAAGAGTAGGGTGCGACATAAAGCCTTTACTGTCTGCAGTCTTGACGTCTGTTCCAGCTTATTCTAAGTTCGCCCAAGAGTAGGTTTCACCCAAAACCTAGTTTGCACAACTTGGGGTAGATTTTTAACTTGCCGGCCGGGTGTGACTGGCATTGAGAATCGGCCAAATTCCAAAATCGGGTGGTCTCTTTAACGGGTGGTCAATCTGCAAAGCCAGTTTCACGTCCAGCAAGTTGAAAATAACCCACCCATCTCTGCGCTCCCTCACCAACCCCCCCATCTTTTTTAAACTAGCACTAGATTTCCAGATACATTTACCCCTCTCTGCTGCCCCCCAATAGTGGGAATCAAATGGCTCCATCCTATACTTCATATTTTCCCACACAAACACAAATTTCCCGCTACAACTGGAACACGCAAGGTTCGGATCAAGAAAGCCCTTCAGACCATAAGGTCTCATCTTTTCAGAGTCAACCCTAGCGCTGTCCCATTACTACTACTACAACAGCATCTAGGAGATTCATAAATTATTTATTACATAGAATTTACAGCACAGAAACAGGCCATTTGGCCCAGCTGGTCCATGCCGGTGTTTATGCTCCACATGAGCCTCCTCCCATCGCACTTCATATCCTTCTATTGCTTTCTCGCTCATGTAGCTTCCCCTTAAATACATCTATGCTATTCACCTCAACCACTCCATGTGGTAGCAAGTTTCACATTCTCACCACTCTCCCAGCCTTAACCATCCTTCATTTTCGTTCCAACTACTAATCACTGAGTGTAAAGAAATATTCTGACCATGGGGCAAGAGTGCTACCAACTGAGCCAAGTTGACCATTCCAATAGCTCACTTGGAACCTACTACTTACTTGGCTAAGTCCAAATAAATGAGAACATAAGAAATAGGAGTAGGAGTAGTCCATACGGTTCTCCAGCCTGCTCCACCATTCAATAAGATCATGGCTGATCTTCTACCTCAACTCCACATTCCCGCCCTATCCCTTGATTCCCTTAGTGTCCAAAAATCTACCGATCTCAGTCTTGAATATACTCAACGACTGAGCATCCACAGCCCTCTGGGTCACAGAATTCCAAAGATACACAGCCTTCTGGGTGAAGAAATTGTTCCTCATCTCAGTCCTATATGGCCGGCCCCTTATCCTGAGACTGTGACCCCTAGTTCTAGACTCTCCAGCCAGGGGAAACAGCCTCTCAGAATCTACCCAGTCAAGCCCTCTAAGAATTTTATACATTTCAATGAGATCACCTCTCATTCTTCTAAACT
Source organism: Heptranchias perlo (assembly GCF_035084215.1). NCBI lineage: Eukaryota > Metazoa > Chordata > Chondrichthyes > Hexanchiformes > Hexanchidae > Heptranchias > Heptranchias perlo. Next base: position 7,575,188 of record NC_090338.1, on the reverse strand, counting down.
CCAGAGAGTATAGGCCCATTCTACTCAATCTCTCCTCATAGGGCAACCCTCTCATCCCAGGAATTAATCTAGTGAACCTTCGTTGCACTGCCTCTAAGGCAAGTATATCCTTCCTTAGATAAGGAGACCAAAACTGTACACAGTACTCCAGGTGTGGTCTCACCAGAGCCCTATATAATTGCAGCAAGACCTCCTTACTCTTATATTCCAATCCCCTTTGCCTTTCTAATTGCTTGCTGTACCTGCATGCTAACTTTCTGTGATTCGTGTACAAGGACACCCAAATCCCTCCGAACATCAACATTTCTTAGTCTCACCTTTTAAAAAATATTCTGATTTTTTATTCTTCCTACCAAAGTTGTCTTTTACAGGGTTTGATAGGGAAATGTAGAGAAAATGTTTCCACTTGTGGGAGAGTCCAAAAATAGAGGACATCGATAATAAGATAGTCACTAGTGAATCCATAGGGAATTCGGGAGAAACTTCTTTACCCAAAGAGTGGTAAGAATGTAGAATGCGCTACCATGTGGGGGAATTGAGGCAAATGGTATAGATGCATTTAAAGGGAAGCTAGATAAGTACACGAGGGAGAAAGGAACAGAAGGATTTGCTGATAGTGTTAGATGAAGTGGGGAGGAAGGAGGCTCATGTGGAGCATAAACGCCGACATAGACCAGTTGGGCTGAATGGCCTGTTTCCATGCTGTGGATTCAATGTACAGAGGGAATGGAAGCTTCCTAAATAGTTACCACTAATACTCTAAAGAGTGAGTGAACTATACCTTCCACAAGCATCTTTTTCGCCATTGCTGCTGCCCGGTGATTCTCATACTTGACAAGAGCAAACATCGTCATCTTCTTCCTCCGGTCCGCGCTCAGGTGAAGCGACAAATCTGTCACTCCCTCCGTCAGCTCCTTCAGCACCTCCAGTACCTCCCCTCGTTGCCTCCCCCACGGGATGCCTCCGACACACAGCTCGTTTTTCTCGGTGCTCCGGCACACCACAATGGGGCACCCGTCTCGTATTTGGTAACCGTTGAACATTGCGATGGCGCACTGGGCGTACCAGCGGTTGGCGTATTTGGCATACGCGAACCCTCGGTTCTCACCGCTGAACGTCATCATGAGACGGAACTCGTATAGTTTCCCAGCCGACTGAAACACCGGAATTAGCTTATCCTCGTAGAGGTCCTGGGGTATCTTGCCGATGAACACCTCAGACCCAGTCAGAGGTGGAGCACCAGTCCAACCTGCCGGATAAATGGGACAACTGCACTCTTAACTTGTCCAAAGAACTATAGGTAAATAAATACACTGAAAGAACTTGCATTCCTATTCATAACCTCAGGACACTTTACAGCCAATTAAGCACTTTTGAAGCGGTAGTCACTGTTGTAATGTAGGAAACGCCGCATCCAATTTGCGCACAGCAAGATCCCACAAACAGCAATGTGATAATGACTGGATCATCTGTTTTCGTGACGTTTGTTGAGGGATAAATATTGGCCAGGGCACCAGGGAGCACTCCCCTGCTCTTCTTCAAAATAGTGGCCAGGGGATCTTTTACGTCATCTAGAGAAGGCAGAGGGGACTTCAGTTTAACATCTCATCCGAAAATCGGCACCTCCAACAGTGCAGCACTCCCTCAGTAACTGCACTGGGAGTGTCAGCCTAGATTTTTGTGCTCAAGTCTCTATGGAGGGGGACTTGAACCCACGACTTTCTGACTCAGAGGCGACCATACTACACATCGTCATTGAGCTAACACAAATGGCCACTTCCTATAATTCAATATACATCTTCCATCCACCAAGGAACCAGCTCAGTTACCCATCACATGAAAGTGGACTCACCCACCACCCCCCAACCCTGGTCTTATGTGCATGTTCATTAAAACATACACTTCATTATAAATGACATCCAATGTTGGTTCACAAAATAAGAAGAAAATATCAAGGAACAGTCGGAGAAATCGAATTCGATAGTAGACAAAAAAAGTGAACAAAAAAGAAAGAACGTGCATTTATATACCGCCTTTCACGGCCTCAGGACGTCCCAAAGTGCTTTACAGCCAATTAAGAACATTTTGAAGTATAGTCACTGTTGTAATGTAGGGAAAGGTCATCAAGAGGCACCCGACCATTGGCGGCTGTGCCTTCAGCTGTCTAGGCTCTGGAATTCCCTCCCTAAACCTCTCCGCCTCTCTACCGCTCTCTCTCCTCCTTTAAGACGCTTCTTGAAACCTACCTCTTTGACCAAGCTTTTGGCCACCTGTCCTAATATCTCCTTACGTGGCTCAGTGTCAAATTTTGTCTGATTACGCTCCTGTGAAGCGCCTCGGGATGTTATACTACGTTAAAAGTGCAATATATGCAAGGTGTTGCTGTTAAAAGGAACTTTTCATGCAAAGGGTTATTTGGACATGGAATGCATCGTCACACGAGGCAACTGAAACGGTCACGGGATCTGAGGAATTAGCTAAACATTTGAAGGAACATATTGAAGGGTACAAGGAAACAGCAGGGAAGTGCGAGGCAATGGGATTAGAGAAGTTAGCTCTGTGGAGGAGATATCTGTGGGGAGGTAGCACGGACACAATGGGCAGGAGTTTCTACGATTCGATAATCACTTGTAATTGATGCTACCGTTCCGAAAGAGCCAGTAATGGTGGAATGACAGTCAGGATTCACGTCAGTTCCACCTCATCCCCCACCGCTCCTCCCCCTCCCACCCACCCACCCACCCACCCACCATCATCTACTGGATCTATCAGGCAACAGACATGGGTTAGTGTGCTCCAGAAGCAGCCCTGATAGGTCCACTGTCCACGTCTAGAAATCGGTGGGGTTTCAAACATCCCTGAGATTGCTCCATAACGCACCACCTCTGTCTAGGCGAGGCTGCATTGGTTAAAGTGAGAGAGGTTTCTGTGGGATCTTCCGATCGCTGCAGCAAAGCAGAGATCTTTAGAAGCAGTTGTCCATTTTTTAAAAAATATATTCATTCTTGGGATACGGGCGTTGCTGGCAAGGTCGGCATTTATTGCCCATCCCCAGGTGCCCTAAAGAAGATGATGGTGGGCCGCCTTCTTGAACCGCTGCAGTCTGCGTGGTGAGGCGCACAATCCCGATGTGACTGAAAGCAGGGTGAGCGTTTTGGACTTCTCTCAATTTACCCCCCCCCCTCACAACCCCAGTTTTTGAAACCAGTAAGATTGAACTCTGCCATCTTTGCACACAAACGTAAACAAATCTTTGAAGGCGGCAGGACAAGTTGAGAAGGCTGTTAAAAAAGCACATGGGATCCTGGGCTTTATTAATCGAGGCATAAGAGTACAAAAGCAAGGACGTTACGCTAAACCTTAACAAAACACTGGTTAGGCCTCAGCTGGAGCATTGTGTTCAATTCTGGGCACATGTAAGGAGTCTTACAACACCAGGTTATAGTCCAACAGTTTTATTTGAAATCACAAGCTTTTGGAGGCTTCCTTCTTTGTCAGGTGAGAAGACTCCTTCATCAAGACTCCTTACATTTGTCCACCCCAGTCCATCACCAGCATCTCCACATCAATTCTGGGCACCACACTTTAGGAAGGATGTCAAGGCCTTAGAGATGGTGCAGTGGAGATTTACTAGAATGGTACCAGGGATGAGGGACTTCAGTTATGTGGAGAGACTGGAGAAGCTGGGGTTGTTCTCCTTAGAGCAGAGGTGGTTATGAGGAGATTTGATAGAGGTGTTCAAAATCATGAAGTGTTTCCAGTGGCGGAAGGGTCGGTAACCAGAGGACACAGATTTAAGGTGATCGTCAAAAGAACCAGAGGCGACACAAGGAAGCTTTTATTTAACGCAGCGAGTTGTAATGATCTGGAATAAACTGCTTGAAAGGGCAGTGGAAGCAGATTTAATATTAACTTTTAAAAGGGAACTGGATAAATACTTGAAGGGGAAAAAGCAGGGGAGTGGGACTAATTGGATAGCTCTGGATGGCACGATGGGCCGAATGGCCTCCTTCTGTGCTGTACCATGCTATGAAACTATTGTCTTGGGAACCACAAGACACCGATTCTTAGGGAAAAAAAGGGGGAGAAGGGAATGAATGGAACATGAATCACCAAAGTGGGGACTCGGCAAAAAAATAATTTGGGAACCTCTGCATTGGAGAACCTGAACTGCTAATTGCTGAGGCATTAACAACAACAACTTGCATTTATATAGCACCTTTAACGTAGTAAAACGTCACAAGGCGCTTCACAGAAGTGTAATCAGACAAAGTTTGACACCGAGCCAATTAAAGAGAGCAGTGACCTAAAGGAGGAGAGAGAGGTAGAAAGGCAGAGTGGTTTAGGGAGAGAATTCCAGAGGGAATAATCAGCACAGATACAGTTCCCCAAAATAAAGATTTCATGTTAGCATGACACCAGAGGCATATTATCATGAAGGATATGCAAGCTGTGGCCAAATCTTTATTATTGCTTGCCAACCTGCCTTAAGGTTGTTAGGTCCCCTGTCATTTTAAATCCATTATGGCAAGGACAGCAAACACTTGCTTTAATTCTTCTTCATCTGCTTATCTTTGTTCCAGATGTTTGTTAGAAGAGTGTCTGCTTTCTCATCACCAAGACTCTGTAGCGAGTTTATGACGTTGCCCAGGAGATTTAGGAACCGGAGGAGGCCATTCAGCCCCTCGAGCCTGCTCCGCCATTCAATTAGATCATGGCTGACCCTTACCTAACAAAAATCTATCAATCTCAGTCTTGAAATTTTCAAATTGACACCCCCGCCCTCACCGCAGCCTCAAAAGCTTTTTGGAGGAGAGAGTTCCACATCTAACCAACTGCTTGGTGACTTTCTAAACCCAGCTTCACACTGCGCTGAGATTATACTGCACCCATTGCCAAGCCCGAACAGTGTAAGGGCGGTGTATTGATGGGGGTCTCGCAGCATTTGCTTTATTTTAAAGAGACCGCCCCTCCCCCCACCTCCTCCGAGTGGCCATTCTGTATTCCAAAATGAGACGGGGACCTGACTCCAAAGGTTATGCTGCCATGTTTGTATGGAAGGTGCATCCAAAAATACTTTGCTTCGATGCAAAAGTGGCAGAAAAACTGCAGCCCAAAATGGTCTCTGTCTCACTCAACCAACCCAAACCTTTTACTGGAGCTAAAAGGTTTAAATTATGAGGACAGGTTATGTAGACTAGGCTTGTATTCCCTCGAGTGTAGAAGATTAAGGGGTGATCTAATTGAGGTGTTTAAGATGATTAAAGGAATTGATAGGATAGTTATTTCCTCTGGTGGGGGGAGTCCAGAACAAGGGGGGCATTACCTTAAAATTAGAGCCAGGCCGTTCAGGGGTGATGTCAGGAAGCACTTCTTCACACAAAGGGGAGTGGAAATCTGGAACTCTTCCCGCAAAAAGCTGTTGAGGCTGGGGGTCAACTGAAAATTTCAAAACTGCGATCGATAGATTTTTGTTAGGTAAGGATATTAAGGGCTACGGAACCAAGGCAGGTAAATGGAGTCAAGATTCAGATCAACTATGATCATAGGAACATAGGAACAGGAGTAGGCCATTCAGCCTCTCGTGCCTGCTCCGCCATTTGATAAGATCATGGCTGATCTGTGATCTAACTCCATATACCCACCTTTGGCCCATATCCCTTAATACCTTTGATTGCCAAAAAGCTATCTCTCTCAGATTTAAATTTAAAAATTGAGCTCGTATCAATTGCCGTTTGCGGAAGAGAGTTCCAAACTTCTACCACCCTTTGTGTGTAGAAATGTTTTCTAATCTCACTCCTGAAAGGTCTGGCTCTAATTTTTAGACTGTGCCCCCTACTCCTAAAATCCCCAACCAGCGGAAATAGTTTCTCTCTATCCACCCTATCTGTTCCCCTTAATATCTTATAAACTTTGATCAGATCACTCCTTAACCTTCGAAACTCTAGAGAATACAACCCCAATTTGTGTAATCTCTCCTCGTAACTTAACCCTTGAAGTCCGGGTATCATTCTAGTAAACCTACGCTGCACTCCCTCCAAGGCCAATATGTCCTTCCGAAGGTGCGGTGCCCAGAACTGCTCACAGTACTCCAGGTGCGGTCTAACCAGGGTTTTGTATAGCTGCAGCATAACTTCTGCCCCCTTGTACTCTAGTCCTCTAGATATAAAGGCCAGCATTCCATTAGCCTTCTTGATTATTTTCTGCACCTGTTCAAGACACTTCAATGATCTATGTACCTGTACCCCTAAGTCCCTTTGGACATCCACTGTTCTTAACTTTTTACCATTTAGAAAGTACCCTGTTCTATCCTTTTTTGATCCAAAGTGGATGACCTCACATTTGTCTACATTGAATTCCATTTGCCACAGTTTTGCCCATTCACCTAATCTAGCAATATCACTTTGTAATTTTATGTTTTCATCTACACTGCTTACAATGCCACCAATCTTTGTGTCATCGGCAAACTTAGATATGAGACTTTCTATGCCTTCATCTAAGTCGTTAATAAATATTGTGAATAATTGAGGCCCCAAGACAGATCCCTGCGGGACTCCACTAGTCACATCCTGCCAATGTGAGTACCTTCCCATTATCCCTATTCTCTGTCGCCTTTTGCTCAGCCAACTTCCTAACCAAGTCTGTACTTTTCCCTCGATTCCATGGGCTTCCATCTTAGCTAACAGTCTCTTATGTGGGACCTTATCAAATGTCTTCTGGAAGTCCATATAAATAACATCCATTGACATTCCCCTGTCCACTACTTTAGTCACCTCTTCAAAAAATTCAATCAGGTTTGTCTTGCACGACCTACCTTTCACAAATCCATGCTGGCTCTCTCTGATTAACTGAAAATTCTTGAGGTGTTCAGTCACCCTATCCTTAATTATAGACTCCAGCATTTTCCCCACAACAGATGTTAGGCTAACTGGTCTATAATTCCCTGGTTTCCCTCTCTCTCCTTTCTTAAAAAGCGGAGTGACATGTGCAATTTTCCAATCTAGAGGGACAGTTCCTGAATCTAGAGAACTTTGAAAGGTTATAGTTAGGGCATCTGCAATGTGCTCACCTACTTCCTTTAAAACCCTGGGATGGAAACCATTTGGTCCTGGAGATTTGTCACTCTTTAGTGCTATTATTTTCTTCATTACTGTTGCTTTACTTATGTTAATTTTATCAAGTCCCTGTCCCCGATTCAATATTAGTTTTCTTGGGATTTCCAGCATGCTATCCTCTTTTTCTACTGTAAATACTGACGCAAAGTAATTGTTCAACATGTCCGCCATTTCCCCATTGTCAATGACAATATCCCCACTTTCAGTTTTTTGGATCAAATTGAATAGCGGAACAGGCTCAAGGGGCTGAATGGCCTACCCCTTTTCCTAAGTTCCAAAGCATTGGCCGGTCTGCATGATACCTTTAAACTCAAAAAGGAATTGAGCAGGTGCTACGGTGGTGATCTCACCAGATTGGGATTGTTACTGCAAAAATGATGGAAAATTACACTGGCAGCATGCAGTGCAGGAGTTGGAGAATATGCTTCACGACTAACCTGGGGGAGGCCCACCAAATATCCTTTGGCCATTGACCTGGACCAGACTGATGCCTGTCGCTTCTACCCATGCTTCGAATGCCAGCTTATTCACAGAGTTCAACAAGATGCTTGCCATCATCTGTGCGAGATATTAAAGCAGCACATTTAGAGTTTTACAACGGAAATTCTACTGTACACCACTCTTAACGGGAGGGGGAAAACGTCCTCTGTTACAGATCCAAAGGACCCAGAAGTTCCCTGCATTAAGGCGCAGCCTTTCTGTATCAGAACGTCGCCGTACAGAACTTGGGCCGTGCGCCGAACAGGACGCGGGCCGTGCGCCGAACAGGACGCGGGCCGTGCGCCGAACAGGACGCGGGCCGTGCGCCGAACAGGACGCGGGCCGTGCGCCGAACAGGACGCGGGCCGTGCGCCGAACAGGACGCGGGCCGTGCGCCGAACAGGACGCGGGCCGTGCGCCGAACAGGACGCGGGCCGTGCGCCGAACAGGACGCGGGTGTGTAGCCTTTCTGTATCAGAATACAAATGGAAGTATTTCTTTCAGTTCAGACAACACTGGAATGCTTTGAGTTTTGGAGTAGATAGAATAGTCTTTACAAACAGTTTAGCTCCACCAGCACAGGGCACAATGGATAGAATTGCCTCCTTCTGTGCTGTAAGGTCTACGATTCCAAGCTCAGCAGCTTCCTGTGCTAGGGGAATGTTCAAATCAGCCCAGATCTCGCTCCTGATCGGTATCCCAGGACCCATGGTGTGCATGTGCAGGCAGGCACTCTGATGCTCCTCACACACATGTCGCCAGCCAACCCTCACGGTCTCAGCTCACGCATGAAGGAATGGTCACTTGGGTAAAGTACCCGAGGGGCAACTGGTTCACGTGGAACTGTACCCCAGAAGAGACTACCCATGCTTCGAATGCCAGCTTAGGAGGTGGGGGTGGAAGAGAGAAACCAGGCAAAAAGGGAAAACTGGCCTTCAAAATTTACTTTGTGTTTGAACAAGAGTTCTTCTAAGTACAATGGAAAGTCCCTTTACGCCAATGAAAACAGGACACTGGATAACAAGATTGATTAAAGCCCACTCCTCAACATAAAGTTACAGTAAGTGATTCCCATTTAAAATGTACAACAAATAATGCAGACCGCACACCATATAAAATGCAGACCGCACACTATTTGTAAACATAGAAAAATATGTTACTAGGATATAAGTGCCAAGAATTAAAAGCCCATCCACCTACCGGTTCTGGGTGATCGAAACTACACGCCACATTCAGCCTATCCCCACCCTTCGCTCTGACGCCCCCTTTTTATAGCCCAGCGCGGAGTCTCACGCTGCCCCGCACAACCGCACCATTGGCCAACACTGACACCGCCTTTCCAACCTGTGCTGGAGTAGAGGTCGGGGGCGGGGGGAGGGCTTCTCTTATTGGGGCGATGGGAGGGGGGGGGGAGGGGTCCACTTAGTGGGGCGGTGGGTGGGGGGTCCTCTCAGTGGGGAGGAGGGGGTCCAGTCTCAGTGAGTAGGAGGAGGGGGGTCCTGTCTCAGTGGGACGGTGGGTGGGGGGTCCTGTCTCAGTGGGACGGTGGGTGGGGTGTCCTGTCTCAGTGGGGAGGAGGGGAGGGGGGTCCTGTCTCAGTGGGACGGTGGGTGGGGGGTCCTGTCTCAGTGGGACGGTGGGTGGGGTGTCCTGTCTCAGTGGGGAGGAGGGGAGGGGAGGGGGTCCTGTCTCAGTGGGGAGGAGGGGGGGGGGGTCCTGTCTCAGTTGGGGAGGAGGGGGGGTCCTGTCTCAGTGGGACGGTGGGTGGGGGGTCCTGTCTCAGTGGGGAGGAGGGGGGGGGGTCCTGTCTCAGTTGGGGAGGAGGGGGGGTCCTGTCTCAGTGGGGAGGAGGGGGGGTCCTGTCTCAGTTGGGGAGGAGGGGGGGTCCTGTCTCAGTGGGACGGTGGGTGGGGGGTCCTGTCTCAGTTGGGGAGGAGGGGGATCCTGTCTCAGTTGGGGAGGAGGGGGGGTCCTGTCTCAGTTGGGGAGGAGGGGGGGTCCTGTCTCAGTGGGACGGTGGGTGGGGGGTCCTGTCTCAGTTGGGGAGGAGGGGGGGTCCTGTCTCAGTTGGGGAGGAGGGGGGGTCCTGTCTCAGTGGGACGGTGGGTGGGGGGTCCTGTCTCAGTTGGGGAGGAGGGGGGGTCCTGTCTCAGTGGGGACGAGGGGTGTGTGTGGGTTTTGTCAGTTGATGCAACACAGAAAGAAAGTTTGAGTAAAGGCTGAATTGAGCAAAGAGCAAAAAACTCGGAATCCTATCAGTTTCTGTGAGCTAAACAAAGTATTACAAAAACGATAAACGGTGACGTTCCGCCCCAATAAAGCGAAGAGTTGTTATCACCTTTAAATGACCTTGAAAAACAGGAAGTCCTTCAGCTAACTTTTTTATATAAACGCCTTGGATAATTCCCCTTGGATTTTTATTTTGGAGGAGGGATCATGCTGAATATTTTAAGAAGTTGGATGTCAATTTATCTCAACAGGCCAAACATTGCTGGTGTAAATCCGAAGGTGAAGCCGAACGATAGTTGCACTGTAATGTGTCATTTACAGAGTGTTGACAGTGTGTTATACGGAAGGGACCCTGATCACTTCTGGAGCTTTGTGCTATCAACGAAGAGTTGCCTAGAAGGCAGACAATGGATTAGTTTTTTCCTTTCAAAGTTGAAGTTTCCCTCACAGTGATTATTGAAAACATCCCACAAGACCTGAGTTAGGGGCACAGTTGGAGTACTGTGTACAGTTTTGGGCACCTCATTGTAGGGAGGATATAAAAGCAATGGAGCAGCCAAGACTCACTGGGATGTTCCAGGGATGGTAACATTTTATCATTATCTTTAGGAAGGATGTCAAGGCCTTGGAGAGGGTGCAGAGGATATTTACTAGAATGATTCCAGGGATGAGGGACTTCAGTTATATGCTTCGACTGGAGAAGCTGGGATTGTTCTCCTTAGAGCAGAGAAGATTAAGAGGAAATTGAATAGAGCTGTTCAAAATTATGAGGGATTTTTATAGAGTAAATAAGGGGAAACAGTTTCCACTGGCAGGAGGGTCACAGATTGCAAATGAACCAGAGGGGAGATGAGGAGAATTGTTTTTATGATCTAGAATGCACTGCCTGAAAGGGTGATGGAAGCAGATTCAATAATAACTTTCAAAAGGGAATTGGAGAAATACTTGAAGGGGAAAAAATTGCAAGGCTTTGGGGAAAGAGAATGGGACTAATTGGACAGCTCTATCAAAGATGGGCTGAATGGTTTTGATAGGTCAGTTAGACTGTAGGGTGAGCTGATGAAGCATAATAAGTGTCAACTGAAAAGCTGCAGACTGGATCCGTTTATATAGAAGCCAGGGTGCAGCTAGGCTGGGTCGTGTCGGTGTACAGTTGGTTGTGCTAATGTAAAGACATCGCTCAGCAATGTTATTAATGGCAGGTGAAAAAATGTAAGACAGATTTGCATTTGTATAGCGCCTTCCAAAACCTCAGGACGTCCCAAAGCGCTTTACAGCCAATTAAGTCCTTTTGAAGTGTAGTCACCGTTGTAACGCAGGTAACACGGCAGCCAATTTGCGCACAGCAAGCTCCCACAAACAGCAATGTGATAATGACCAGATAACCTGTTCTTTAGTGATGTTGATTGAGGGATATATATTGGCCCAGGACACCGGGGAGAACTCCCCTGCTCTTCTTCGAAATAGTGGCCGTGGGATCTTTTACATCCACCCGAGAGGGCAGACGGGGCCTCGGTTTAACGTCCCGTTTGAAAGACAACACTCCCGACAGTGCAGCACTCCCTTGGTGACCAGTTCTCGTCCTTTTGGGGGTGCTCAGGGACGGAGAATGTTGCAGCTGCCATTAGCTGCTACAGGTCTGATTGTGCTGTCAGGTTAAGGTTGCCCAGTTTCTGTAAAAATGGGAGCTGATCCTAAATGTTTGCTCTCCAGCATGCCGTGAAGCCCAGGACGACTAAGGTGGCTGGCTCAGAACAGTAAAATGAAGGTGGTAAAGGGATTCCACACTCCTGGAGCAGGATCTCCTAACCCAATGTTGAGCATCAAGCTGAAATGCTTCAAGAATGAAGATTCTCAACCAAGTCCTGAGAGTTTGTGTAAGTCCGAAATTGACGTTACAGGACCAACAACAATTTGGGGTTGGTCGAATGGATTTAGTTAAATGGTTCCTTAACATGCTCGCAGAAGTCACACTTTGCGCTATTTTCCACATATCCTCAAGGTGAACTGGTATTTTGCAGTTTAAAGAAAGCACTGACAACACTATTTAAATTCAATCCGACACAATCCAATCGCTCCCATCAAACTTCTCCCGAGAAAGCAACCAACAACAACAACAACTTGCATTTATACGGTGCCTTTAACGTAGAAAAACATCCCAAGGCGCTTCACAGGAGCGATTATCAAACAAAATTTGACACCGAGCCACATAAGGAGGTATTAAGACAGCTGAGATAGGTTTTAAGGAGCATCTTAAAGGAAGAGAGGTAGAGAGGTGGAGAGGTTTAGGGGAGGGAATTCCAGTGCCTAGGGCCCAGGCAGCTGGAGGCACGGCCGCCAATGGTGGAGCGATTAAAATCGGGGGATGCGCAAGAGGCCAGAATTGGAGGAGCGCAGAGATCTCGGAGGGTTGTAGGGCTGGAGGAGGTTACAGAGATAGGGAGGGGCAGGCCATGGAGGGATTTGAAAATAAGGATGAGAATTTTAAAATCAAAGTGTTTCCAGACTGGAAGCCAATGTAAGTCAGCGAGCACAGAGATGATGGGTGAACGGGACTTGGTGCGAGTTAGGATACGGGCAGCAGAGTTTTGGATGAGCTCAAGTTTATGGAAGATGGGAGGCCGGCCTGGAGACCATTGGAGTAGACCAGTCTGGAGGTAACAAAGGCATGGATGAGGGTTTCAGCAGCAGATGAGCTGAGGCAGGGGCGGAGACGGGTGATGTTACGGCGGTGGAAGTAGTCGGTCTTGGTGATGGAGCGGATATGTGGTCGGAAGCTCATCTCAGGGTCAAATAGGACGCCAAGGTTGTGAACGGTCTGGTTCAGCCTCAGACAGTGGCCAGGGAGAGGGATGGAGTCGGTGGCTAGGGAACAGAGTTTGCAGCGGGGACCAAAGACAATGGCTTCGGCCTTCCCAATATTTAGTTGGAGGAAATTTTTGCTCATCCAGTCGGAGAAGCAATGTGAAAAATGAGAGACAATGGAGGGGTCGAGGGAGGTGGTGGTGAGGTAGAGCTGGGTGTCGTCAGTGTACATGTGGAATCTGATGTCCTGTTTTCAGACGATGTCGCCAAGGGGCAGCATGTAGATGAGCAATAGGAGAGGGCCAAGGATAGATCCTTGGGGGACTCCAGAGGTAACAGTGCGGGAGCAGGAAGAGAAGTCATAGAATCATAGAAAGGTTACAGCATGGAAGGAGGCCATTCGGCCCATTGAGTCTGTGCTGGCTCTATGCAAGAGCAATCCAGTTAGTCCCACTCCCCCGCCCTTTCCCCGTAGCCCTGCAAATTTTTTCCTTTCATGTACTTATACAGTTCCTTTTTAAAAGCCATGATTGAATCTGCCTCCTCCATTCCCTCGGATAGTGTATTCCAGATCCTAACCACTCGCTGTGTAAAAAAGTTTTTCCTCATGTCACCTTTGGTTCTTTTGTCAATCACCGTAAATACTATGTCCTCTGGTTCTTCACCCTTCCGCCAATGGGAACAGTTGCTCTCTATCTACTCTGTCTAGACCCTTCAGGATTTTGAATACCTCTATCAAATCTCCTCGCAACCATCTCTGTTCCAAGGAGAACAACCCCAGCTTCTCCACTCTATCCACATAACTAAAGTCCCTCATCTCTGGAATCATTCCAGTAAATCTCTTCTGCACCCTCTCTAAGGCCTTCACATATTTCCCAAAGTGCGGTGCCCAGAACTAGACACAATACTCCAGTTGTGACCGAACCAATGTTTCATAAAGTCATTGCAGGCGACCTTAAGAATGGAGGAGAGAAAAAAAAAGTCAGCTGTATTCCAGAGAAGAAAGGCTATTGTCTTTGTTGTCTTATCTTCTTGGCTCGATTTAAAAGGTGCTTGCTATTTTCTTTTAAAAGCTTCACCTGCTCATGTATAAAAACAGTTTTATTGTCTGTAGCTGTCAGGTATCCAAAGGGTGAAGGTGTCAGGAGAATCAAGTGAACTTTCCCGGAGCCAGTCTTTTCACTGTTAATTGGTGGGCTGGGGTACTAGTACAGAAGTTTACATCATGGACGTAACTAACATCCACTTGTAACAGAACAAAGAACAACCATGCAGCCGTTACACTGGGAGCCCTTCATAACTGGCAATCTCCCTGCAATATACCAGTATCATACTGATTGTAATTGTAATTTATATATCACCTTAACACATCTAAAAGCTCAAAGTGTTTCATGCAATGAATTACTTTTGAAATGCCAGAAACAATTCATAAAACAGGGATGAGATGAGTGGTCAGTTAATCAGGTTTTTCTTTGTTGTAACTGGTTGGATATTGGGTAGGATGAAGAAAACTAACTCCCTGCTCTTCTTTGAATAGTGCCTGGGGATTTTTAATATCTAGAAGGAAGAACTTGCATTTGTGTAGCGTCTTTCACGACCTCAGGATGTCCCATAGTGCCTTACATCCCATGATGTAGAATCATAGAATCATAGAATCATAGAAGTTACAACATGGAAACAGGCCCTTCGGCCCAACATGTCCATGTCGCCCAGTTTATACCACTAAGCTAGTCCCAATTGCCTGCACTTGGCCCATATCCCTCGATACCCATCTTCCCCATGTAACTGTCCAAATGCTTTTTAAAAGACAAAATTGTACCCGCCTCTACTACTGCCTCTGGCAGCTCGTTCCAGACACTCACCACCCTTTGAGTGAAAAAATTGCCCCTCTGGATCCTTTTGTATCTCTCCCCTCTCACCTTAAATCTGTGCCCCCTCGTTATAGACTCCCCTACCTTTGGGAAAAGATTTTGACTATCGACCTTATCTATGCCCCTCATTATTTTATAGACTTCTATAAGATCACCCCTTAACCTCCTACTCTCCAGGGAATAAAGTCCCAGTCTGTCTAACCTCTCCCTGTAAGTCAAACCATCAAGTCCCGGTAGCATCCTAGTAAATCTTTTCTGCACTCTTTCTAGTTTAATAATATCCTTTCTATAATAGGGTGACCAGAACTGTACACAGTACTCCAAGTGTGGCCTCACCAATGCCCTGTACAACTTCAACAAGACATCCCAACTCCTGCATTCAATGTTCTGACCAATGAAACCAAGCATGCTGAATGCCTTCTTCACCACCCTATCCACCTGTGACTCCACTTTCAAGGAGCTATGAATCTGTACTCCTAGATCTCTTTGTTCTATAACTCTCCCCAACGCCCTACCATTAACGGAGTAGGTCCTGGCCCGATTCGATCTACCAAAATGCATTACCTCACATTTATCTAAATTAAACTCCATCTGCCATTCATCGGCCCACTGGCCCAATTTATCAAGATCCCGTTGCAATCCTAGATAACCTTCTTCACTGTCCACAATGCCACCAATCTTGGTGTCATCTGCAAACTTACTAACCATGCCTCCTAAATTCTCATCCAAATCATTAATATAAATAACAAATAACAGCGGACCCAGCACCGATCCCTGAGGCACACCGCTGGACACAGGCATCCAGTTTGAAAAACAACCCTCGACAACCACCCTCTGTCTTCTGTCGTCAAGCCAATTTTGTATCCAATTGGCTACCTCACCTTGGATCCCATGAGATTTAACCTTATGTAACAACCTACCATGCGGTACCTTGTCAAATGCTTTGCTGAAGTCCATGTAGACCACGTCTACTGCACAGCCCTCATCTATCTTCTTGGTTACCCCTTCAAAAAACTCAATCAAATTCGTGAGACATGATTTTCCTCTCACAAAACCATGCTGACTGTTCCTAATTAGTCCCTGCCTCTCCAAATGCCTGTAGATCCTATCCCTCAGAATACCCTCTAACAACTTACCCACTACAGATGTCAGGCTCACTGGTCTGTAGTTCCCAGGCTTTTCCCTGCCGCCCTTCTTAAACAAAGGCACAACATTTGCTACCCTCCAATCTTCAGGCACCTCACCTGTAGCGGTGGATGATTCAAATATCTCTGCTAGGGGACCCGCAATTTCCTCCCTAACCTCCCATAACGTCCTGGGATACATTTCATCAGGTCCCGGAGATTTATCTACCTTGATGCGCGTTAAGACTTCCAGCACCTCCCTCTCTGTAATATGTACACTCCTCAAGACATCACTATTTATTTCCCCAAGTTCCCTAACATCCATGCCTTTCTCAACCGTAAATACCGATGTGAAATATTCATTCAGGATCTCACCCATCTCTTGTGGTTCCGCACTTAGATGACCTTGTTGATCCTTAAGAGGCCCTACTCTCTCCCTAGTTACCCTTTTGCCCTTTATGTATTTGTAGAAGCTCTTTGGATTCACCTTTGCCTGATCTGCCAAAGCAATCTCATATCCCCTTTTTGCCCTCCTGATTTCTCTCTTAACTCTACTCCGGCAATCTCTATACTCTTCAAGGGATCCACTTGATCCCAGCTGCCTATGCATGTCATATGCCTCCTTCTTATTTTTGACTAGTGCGTCAATCTCCCGAGTCATCCAAGGTTCCCTACTTCTACCAGCCTTGCCCTTCACTTTATAAGGAATGTGCTTACCCTGAACCCTGGTTAACACACTTTTGAAAGCCTCCCACTTACCAGACGTCCCTTTGCCTGCCAACAGACTCTCCCAATCAACTTCTGAAAGTTCCTGTCTAATACCATCAAAATTGGCCTTTCCCCAATTTAGAATTTTAACTTTTGGGCCAGACCTATCCTTCTCCATAGCTATCTTAAAACTAATGGAATTATGATCACTGGTCCCAAAGTGATCCCTCACTAACACTTCTGTCACCTGCCCTTCCTTATTTCCCAAGAGGAGGTCAAGTTTTGCCCCCTCTCTAGTCGGGCCATCCATATACTGAATGAGAAATTCCTCCTGAATACACTCAACAAATTTCTCTCCATCCAAGCCCCTAATGCTATGGCTGTTCCAGTCAATGTTGGGAAAGTTAAAGTCCCCTACTATTACCACCCTATTTTTCTTGCAGCTGTCTGTAATCTCCTTACATATTTGCTCCTCAATTTCCCGTTGACTATTTGGGGGTCTGTAGTACAATCCTATCAAAGTGATCTCTCCCTTCTTATTTTTCAGTTCTACCCATATGGACTCAGTGGGCGAACCCTCGGATATATCCCCTCTCACTACTGCCGTGATGTTCTCCCTAATCAAGAACGCAACTCCCCCTCCTCTCTTACCTCCTGCTCTATCTTTCCTATAGCATCTGTACCCTGGAACATTGAGCTGCCAGTCCTGCCCCTCCCTTAGCCATGTTTCAGTAATAGCTATAACATCCCAGTCCCATGTACCCATCCATGCCCTGAGTTCATCTGCCTTGCCCATCAGACTTCTTGCATTGAAATAAATGCAGTTTAATCTAGACTTCCCTTGGTCTTTGCCCTGCTTTCTCAGACCATCTGTCCGGTCATGTTCTGTACACTCTCCCTTACTGCCTTTTGTTTCTGTCACCACTTTATTTCCCACTGACTTCCTGCATCGGTTCCCATCCCCCTGCCACATTAGTTTAAACCCTCCCCAACAGCACTGGCAAACACTCCCCCTAGGACATTGGTTCCAGTCCTGCCCAGATGCAGACCGTCCAATTTGTACTGGTCCCACCTCCCCCAGAACCGGTTCCAATGGCCCAGGAATTTGAATCCCTCCAGCTTGCACCATCTCTCAAGCCACGTATTCATCTTAGCTATCCTGTCATTCCTACTCTGACTAACCCGTGGCACTGGTAGCAATCCTGAGATTACTACCTTTGAGGTCCTACTCTTTAGTTTAACTCCTAACTCCCTAAATTCAGCTTGTAGGACCTCATCCTGTTTTTTACCTATATCGTTGTACTTTTGAAGTGTAGTCACTGTTGTAACGTAGGGAAACGAGGCAGCCAATTTGCACACAGCAAGCTCCCACAAACAGCAATGAGATAAAACACCAGATCACCTGTTTTTCAGTGATGTTGGTTGAGGGATAGATATTGTCCACAGCACTGAGGAGAACCACCCTGCTCTTCTTCAAACAGTGCCATGGGATCTTTAACGCCTGCTCAGAAAGGTGGCACCTCCGACAGTGCAGCACTCCCTCATTACTGGAAGTGTCAGCCTAGATTATGTGCTCAAGTCTCTGGAGTGGGACATGAACCCACGATCTTCAGATTCAAAGGTGGGAGTGCTACCACTAAGCCACGGCTGACAAGGCCTTAATTTAATATGTCATCCTAGGAATGGCACCTTTACTACTGCAGCACTCCTGGAGTCTCAGTCTAAATGATCAAATCCTAGAGTGGGGCTCGAACCCATTTCTGACCCAAAGTGTTACCAATTGTGCCAAACTGATACACAATAAAATTCAATGAAACGCTGGGAGTTTCTGGATTATTACATTTCTTTTTGGTTTGCTGCCCGTATCCTAACTCGCACCCATCACCCCCCGTGCTCGCGAACCTACATTAGTTCCTGGTCCACCAATGCCTCGATTTTAAAATTCTCATCCTCTTCAAATCTCTCCCTGGATGCATCCCTCCCTATCTCTGTAACCTCCTCTAACCCAACAACCCTGCAAGAACTCGGTGTTCCTCCAACTCTGGCCTCTTGTGCATCACCCTTTGCCCCACCATTGGCGGCCGTGCCTTCAGCCGTCTAGACTCGAAGCTCTGGAATTCCCGCCCAAAACCTCTCCACCTTTCGCTCCTCCTTTAAGACTTAGCTTAAAGCCTACCTCTTTGACCAAGCATTTGGTCACCTGTCCTAATGCCTCCTTCTTTGGCATGCTATCAATTTATTTGTCTGATGACTCTCCTGTGAAGCGCCTTGGGATGTTTTTACTACGTTAAAGGCGCTATATAATTGCAAGTTGTCGTCTTTATCTGGGTAGAGGGTTCAAGCAGTACCGCAAAGGCACAGGGCTATTGTTTAAGAAGCCCCTAAATGCTGCCATATAATATGTAGAAGGGGCTTGGAATGAGCCCAGCTATGGGTTTAAAATCCCTTTGACACTCAGGGATCTAGTGAGGTAACCATTACCTGTCATCAGTCCCCCGGTCCCCCCACCTATCCTTTCCTTCCTTCTTGTGAAATGGCAGTTCAGGGGGTGGGAAGGAAGAGAAGCTGTCATTTGCAGGCAGCGGTGTGGGCAATGGGCAGGGGGCTGACATTCAGTGGAGACCAATTGTAAGGGTGGGAATTTGGCATGATGCCTTCCTGCCCCATATTCCTTGGTACTCCACTCTGGGAGGAAAATCCAGGCCAAACTCTACGTACAATGCCTCAAATATCCATCACAAAACTCAAGTTCAATATGTTTTGTACACAACAAAAATATCTCTCGATGCAACAATCACCAATTTATGCCATTATCTTCGTACTGCCTCTCCTCCCTCGGCAGTGTGTAACACTAGAGTGAAGTCCTGCTGGTAGCAGTGCCTCTCCAGTACCTCTGCAAGTAGCAATTGAAAAGAAAGACTAGCATTTATATAGTGCCTTTCACCTCAGGCTGTCCCAAAGCACTTTACAGCCCATGAAGTATATTTTGAAGTGTAGTCACTGTTGTAGGAAACATGACATGTTCCACAAAAAGCAATGTGATAATGACCAGATAATGTTTTTTTTCTAAAAAGAGATGTTGATTGAGGAATAAATATTGGTCAGGACACCAGGAAGAACTTCCCTGCTCTTCTTCGAAATAGTGCCATAGGATCTTTTACATCCACCTGAGGGGGCAGACGGGGCCTCGGTCTCATCCAAGAGACAGTGCAGCACTCCTGTCTGAGTGTCAGCCGAGATTTTGTGCTCAAGTCTCCGGAGGGGACCCACAACCCACAAACTTCTGACTCAGAGGTAAGAGAGCTACCCACGGAGTCACAGCTACCACTAATACAGTTAACAGGCGATTTATGAGTGTAGGTGGCTCCTCCATCATAGGGGAGGAGGGCTAGGGGTTTATCACAGCTTAAGCCTGATCCAATCTTCATGCACTTCTAACAGGTGATCCTGCAGAGGTAGGGACCTGATTTTACCACTCCTGAGCTCAAGAGGCACCAGAGCCAACTGTAGCACTCCCTCGCTGCGCTAACCCAGATCAGCTGACTCTGCACAAACTAGGGCATCAAAACATAGGTCCTTGTTGGTCTCATGACCCAGTACCACGCCATGTGATGACTGCTTCGCTTTTTTCTATGAAATCTTCAGTCTGAACAACCTACCTGTACCTGAGAAATGGTTATAATTAGATTAGTACTGTGTAGGAATGGTTATAGGAAAACAAATTTTATTCCTGTTTGTTCTGATATGTAAAGTGATTTCAAAGAATTCTCTTGAATCAGGTTTTCAGAACAGTTGTGGTAAAATAAAGTGAGTTAATAAACGGACATCATAACTTTGCCAGCATGCTTTTTATTGATTTGGTTGGGCCAGCAAATGCTACACCCCCTCTGCCTTTGTAAAAGACAGGGTAATCTCGTCATACATAATTGAGACAGAACATACATTCAAAACCAAATTTAATGTCCAATTTTTTTTTAAAAAGTCCTTTCAGCCCCATGTTGCGAATAGATCAGCACATTGCTTGTTCACGAGTGCTTATTAACGAGCAGTAGTTGATGTTAATTATGTAGCATGGTATCCTGCAATAACGTCCATTATGTAAAAGTAGTTCTCCAGAAATAAGACATGCCTTAGAAAGGCAGACATTATTCATCTTTCTGAAGGGGTTAGGACTGACACGTTCTCTTCCTGACTTCTTCTGTGAGATTTTCTCTTGCAACATCAACCTGCAAAAGATAGCCACACAAAAAAAAAATCAATTCAGGCAAAAATCAGAATTACTGGTCCATGTTAATTGTATTGATCAGATTAACATAGTCCATGTTAATTGTATTTATCCACATTTAAAAAGAAACACCACACTTTAATCTAGCTGCTCACATTTTTTCAAAGCACATAGGGCAAACTTACAAAGGATCTATTTATGAAATACTGTGTACCACAAATCGGCCACCAAATTTTTAATGTACAGTGAAACCTGTAAATTATGGACACCTTAGGGACTGGCATCAGCTGTCTTTTTTTTTAAATCTTCAAAATGGTCATCGTATGTACCGTAAAAATTCTCAGTAGAATGGGGAGTTCTTTACCCAGCATCCGTAGCGGCAGAGAAACCGCTCTATCCCTGCAGGCATTCAATCCCAGAGATAGAGCGGTTTCTCTGCCGCTATGGGACGCTGGGTAAACAGCTCCCCATTCCACAAAAGCCGTTTCTATCACAAAACCCGTTGCTGCCTTGCACTGACCTGCGTGTCCTGTGTTTTAAGTTGTAAGAGGTACTTCATGCATTGAAGGCTGTCCATGGCTCGTAATTTGCGAGTGTCCGTGGTCTCAGAGTGCCTCTTGTGTATTTTACCATGTAAGTTACATAAGAACATAAGAAACAGAAGCAGGAGTAGGCCAATCGGCCCCTCGAGCCTGCTCCGCCATTCAATAAGATCATGGCTGATCTGATCCTAACCTCAAATCTAAATTCATGTCCAATTTCCTGCCCGCTCCCCGTAACCCCTAATTCCCTTTACTTCTAGGAAACTGTCTATTTCTGTTTTAAATTTATTTAATGATGTAGCTTCCACAGCTTCCTGGGGCAGCAAATTCCACAGACCTAATACCCTCTGAGTGAAGGAATTTCTCCTCATCTCAGTTTTGAAAGAGCAGCCCCTTATTCTAAGATTATGCCCCCTAGTTCTAGTTTCACCCATCCTTGGGAACATCCTTACCGCATACACCCGATCAAGCCCCTTCACAATCATATATGTTTCAATAAGATCGCCTCTCATTCTTCTGAACTCCAATGAGTAGAATCCCAATCTACTCAACCTCTCCTCATATGTCCACCCCCTCATCCCCGGGATTAACCGAGTGAACCTTCTTTGTACTGCCTCGAGAGCAAGTATGTCTTTTCTTAAGTATGGACACCAAAACTGTATGCAGTATTCCAGGTGTGGTCTCACCAATACCTTATATAACTGCAGCAATACCTCCCTGTTTTTATATTCTATCCCCCTAGCAATAAAAGCCAACATTCCGTTGGCCTTCTTGATCACTTGCTGCACCTGCAAACTAACTTTTTGATTTTCTTGCACTAGGACCCCCAGATCCCTTTGTACTGCAGTACTTTCCAGTTTCTCGCCATTAAGATAATAACTTGCTCTCTGATTTTTCCTGCCAAAGTGCATAACCTCACATTTTCCAATATTGTATTGCATCTGCCAAATCTCCACCCACTCACCCAGCCTGTCTATATTCCCTTGTAGCTTTTTTATGTCCTCCTCACTCTCTACTTTCCCTCCCATCTTTATATCATCTGCAAACTTTGATATGTTACACTCGGTCCCCTCCTCCAAATTGTTAATATAGATTGTAAAGAGTTGGGGACCCAGCACTGACCCCTGCGGAACACCACTGGCTACTGGTTGCCAGTCCGAGAATGAACCATTTATCCCAACTCTCTGCTTCCAGTTAGATAACCAATCCTCCACCCAGGCCAGAATATTACCCCCAATCCAGTGATTCTTTATCTTGAGCAATAATCTTTTATGTGGCACCTTGTCGAATGCCTTCTGGAAGTCTAAATACACTACGTCCACCGGTTCCCCTTTATCCACCCTGTCCGTTATGTCCTCAAAGAACTCAAGCAAATTTGTCAGACATGACTTCCCCTTCGTAAAGCCATGCTGACTTTGTCCTATTAAATTATGCTTATCCAAATGTTCCGCTACTGTCTCCTTAATAATAGACTCCAAAATTTTACCCACCACAGATGTTAGGCTAACTGGTCGATAATTTCCAGCCTTCTGCCTACTACCCTTTTTAAATAAGGGTGTTACATTAGCAGTTTTCCAATCTGCCGGGACCTTTGCCGAGTCCAGAGAATTTTGGAAAATTATTCCCAAAGCATCCACAATCCCTACTGCCACTTCCCTCAAGACCCTGGGATGTAAGCCATCAGGTCCAGGGGATTTATCTGCCTTGAGTCCCATTAATTTATTGAGTACCAATTCCTTAGTGATTTTAATCGTATTTAGCTCCTCCCCCCCTAGAGCTCCCTGTTTGTCCAGTGTTGGGATATTCTTAGTGTCCTCTACTGTAAAGACTAAAACAAAATATTTGTTCAGCAATTTTGCCATCTCCATGTTTCCCACCATTAATTTCCCGGTCTCATCCTCTAAGGGACCTACGTTTGCCTTAGCCACCCTTTTTCTTTTTATATAAGTTATTTGGGTCTCTCAATAAGTTTATGTTTTTTTTTTGAGTGTCCATTTATACAGGTTTCACTGTATTAAAGGGTTCTATGCCACTAAATCATAAGGAAGCATGCAAGAATATTTTTTTTAAAATATAAAAAAGGACTTGTAAATAAAGAAAACCTCTTCTCGTGTAGACACATCTCGAAGTTTGACAACTCCATCCTTTAGTTCCTGCTCTCCAATTATAGCGACCAGGGGAATTCCCGTCTCCTCACAGTATTGGAGCTGGTTCAGGAGTTTTGGGTTCTTCTTGTACATGATTTCTGCCTGTATAATTGCACAATAAAAAATTCCGCCACTGTAAATACCTTGGAATGGGTTAACAACATTTCTAATAATTCACCGCAAGTTGACAGTGTCAACAAGTTTGATGGACTTTTGAATCATTTCAGTCCTGGTGTTAGTAGAATCATTAAACATTGAGATCCAATTAAAATCGGGGCTGCGCAAGAGCCAAGAATTGGAGGAGCGCAGAGATCTCGGAGGGTTGTAGGGCTGGAGGCGGTCACAGGATATGGAGGGACGAGGCCATGGAGGGATTTGAAAACAAGGATGAGAATTTTAAAAGCGAGACGTTCCTGGACCAGGAGCCAATGTAGGTCATCGAGCACAGGAGTGATGGGTGAACAGGACTTGGTGCGAGTTAGGACATGGGCAGCAGAGTTGGTCACTGTCCAGTATTGCATATATTTATATGGGGTACAGCAGTTGCAAACATTACAACCATTTTCACTGTAGATTTTCTGAATATTCAACATTTACTTGAGCATAATGTTTCTGTTCCTAATCTGTTTCCATTTGTGTCGCTACTACAAGGAGTAGTTAAGGCGAATAGCATTGATGTATTTGAGGGAAAGATAGACAAACACATGAGGGAGAAAGGAATAGAAGGTTATGCTGATAGGGTTAGATCAAGAAGGATGGGAGGAGGCTCGTGTGGAGCATAAACAGCGGCATGTTGGGCCGAATGGCCTGTTTCTGTGCTGTACATTCGATGTAATTCAAATAATATCATCTAATTACTGCTTAAATTATTTTATCCACCAGGGCTAGCATTTTGTACTCAAGAAGTCTGCGCAGATTCCAGTTTCTGACCACTTGCAACATAACCCCATTGCCTAGCAACGTGCAATATAGTCACATGTATAATAAGCACGCACTGACCTGGGGGAAGCCGGCACCCGGCTGCATTATAGAACATTCTGTCCTTTTCTTTAATTTTCAATCTCTCCCACACCCCCCACCCCCTCCACTTAAAGACTCCGATCTTCACTGTCTTATAGTTCCACAGGTTCACCAAGAACCCTATAGCACCTTCCCTAAGTGGTGCTCATATTTTATACAGAGAATATTGACAAGCTATTCAACTGGGGGGGGAGCACATTACAGCTGAGCCCATTGGAAACACAGAAACTAAATGCAGTATATTAGTCAGTACTGTACCTTTAAGGGAACTAATACTAAAGCAATTTAAATAAACACAATGCTGCATCAAAGATATTTCTACCCACTTTCACTTGAATTAAATCTGGACATAGACAGGCTGGTGAAATGGGCAGATATATGCAAGATGAAATTTAACGCAGAGAAGTGTGAAGAGATGCATTTTGGTAGGAAGAATGAGGAGAAGCAATATAAACTAAATGGTACAGTTTTAAAGGGGGTGCAGGAACAGAGAGTCCTGGGGGTGCACATACACGAATCTTTGAAGGTGGCAAGTCAAGTTGAGAAGGCTGTTAAAAAAGCTTATGGGATCCTGGGCTTTATTAATAGAGGCATAGAGTACAAAAGCAAGGAAGTTATGCTAAACTTTTACAAAACGCTAGTTAGGCCTCAGCTGGAGTATTGTGTTCAATTCTGGGCACCACACTTTAGGAAGGATGTCAAGGCCTTCGAGAGAGTGCAGAAGAAATTTACTGGAATAGTACCAGGGATGAGGGACTTCAGTTATATGGAGAGACTGGAGAAGTTGGAGTTTTTCTCCTTAGAACAAAGAAAGTTATGGGGAAATTTGATACAGGCGTTCAAAATCACGAACGGTTTTGGCACAGTAAATAAGGAGAAACTGTTTCCAGTGGCAGAAGGGTCGGTAACCAGAGGACACAGATTTAAGGTGATCGGCAAAAGAACCAGAGGCGACATGAGGAAACAATTTTTTTTTTTTTTTACACAGTGAGTTGGTATGACCTGGAATTCACTGCCTGAAAGGGCGGTGGAAGCAGATTCAATAGTAACTTTCAAAAGGGAATTGGATAAATACTTGAAGGGAAAAAAATTACAGAGCTATGGGGAAAGAGCAGGGGAGTGAGATTAATTGGAGAGCTCTTTCAAAGAGCTGGCACAGGCACGATGGCCTCCTCCTGTGCTGTACCTACTGCGAACTTGCTATGTATACTGTACACATTACAACATGACACAGACCTTGATCCCAGCCTTCCAGAGTTCTGCCACCAACGTCATCCTCTCTTCCAGAAGCTTCTTCTGCGCGGCAGCGACAAGAACCTGCGTCTCCGTCGTACGAATTTTCTGATCTGAGGCCTGATGAAACAGAACTGAAATCAGCACCAGTGATCAGTGATCAGAGAGAAAAAAAATTCTCAGGCTATACCCTTAACATACTGGCCATATTATAGCATGAAAATGAGCAATGATGCTTCGGAAAGAAGGACCTCCAGGGAACGTACTCATTGAAGTAAGTCAAGAGAACCCGCATGAATACAAGAGCGGTATTTACAGAAAAAAAAAACCTGCAGGGGGATATAGACAGGCTGAGTGTGTGGGCGGAGATTTGGCAGATGCAATACAATATTGGAAAATGTGAGGTTATGCACTTTGGCAGGAAAAATCAGAGAGTAAGTTATTATCTTAATGGCGAGAAACTGGAAAGTACTGCAGTACAAAGGGATCTGGGGGTCCTAGTGCAAGAAAATCAAAAAGTTAGTATGCAGGTGCAGCAAGTGATCAAGAAGGCCAACGGAATGTTGGCTTTTATTGCTAGGGGGATAGAATATAAAAACAGGGAGGTATTGCTGCAGTTATATAAGGTATTGGTGAGACCGCACCTGGAATACTGCATACAGTTTTGGTGTCCATACTTAAGAAAAGACATACTTGCTCTCGAGGCAGTACAAAGAAGGTTCACTCGGTTAATCCCGGGGATGAGGGGGCGGACATATGAGGAGAGGTTGAGTAGATTGGGACTCTACTCATTGGAGTTCAGAAGAATGAGAGGCGATCTTATTGAAACATAAGATTGTGAAGGGGCTTGATCGGGTGTATGCGGTAAGGATGTTCCCAAGGATGGGTGAAACTAGAACTAGGGGGCATAATCTTAGAATAAGGGGCTGCTCTGTCAAAACTGAGATGAGGAGAAACTTCTTCACTCAGAGGGTAGTAGGTCTGTGGAATTTGCTGCCCCAGGAAGCTGTGGAAGCAACATCATTGAATAAATTTAAAACAGAAATAGACAGTTTCCTAGAAGTAAAGGGAATTAGGGGTTACGGGGAGCGGGCAGGAAATTGGACATGAATTTAGATTTGAGGTTAGGATCAGATCAGCCATGATCTTATTGAATGGCGGAGCAGGCTCGAGGGGCCGATTGGCCTACTCCTGCTCCTATTTCTTATGTTCTTATGTTTTAACCATACAGCACAGAATGAGGCTGTTCAGCCCATTTTCCCTTGCCAGCTCTTTGCACATTAAAAGAGGGGATGTTCTCACTTGGCGCTGCTGGCAGGACACTTGCTCACCAGAGCATCATCGAAATTCAGGCATGTATTGCGCACACTTTCACAACCATTTACCCAATTTCTGATAAGCGCCAGCAGAGCACGAGGCTCCCTGCCAGCAGCACCCAAGTTGGAAAATTACCACCCGATAGTCCACTGGAGGTCACTGAACGCAGCAAATTCATGGCTAGGGATAGCCGTGCAAGAAAATCATCCAGATACTTTAGGGTGATTGATGTAAGCACTTCCCAACCCTTCTGCTTCTAGTACTGAGGAGCAGAGTCACAGGAATACCATCATCTCCAAGTCACCACCATCCTGACTCAGACATAAATTGCGGCTCCTCGCTTTCGCTGCATCAAAACCCCGGACTCCCCCTGTCTGGTCTTCCCCAGGGATCTGTACTGGGGCCTCAGCTTTTCATCATATATATCAATGACCTGGTTGAAAGAAGAGAGTTGTATATCCAAATTGACAGATGACACTGCGTTAGGAGGAACAGTTGGATGTGTAGACTAGAGCAGGCTAAGCGAATGGGAAAAACTATGGCGTTCAATGTGGGGAAGTGGAGGTCAGCCATTTTGGAGCAGAGAAAGACAATTCGGAATATTTCCTTAATGTCGAGAGACTAGCAGCTGTGGAGGAGCAAAGGGATTTTGGCAGTGCATAGTGACGTATAATTTCATCTTATATTTCATATTAAAATTCTCATCCTTGTTTTCAAATCCCTCCATGGCCTCACCTCTCCCTATCTCTGTAACCTCCCCCAGCCCTACAACCCTCAGAGATCTCTGCGCTCCTCCAATTCTTGCCACTTGCGCGTCCCCGAGTTTTAAATCGGTCCACCATTGGCGGCCGTGCCTTCAGCTGCTTAGGCCCTCAGCTCTGGAATTCCCTCCCTAAACCTCTCAGTCTCTCTCTCCTCTCCTCAAACCTATCTCTTTGACCAAGCTTTTGGCCACCTTTCCTAACATATCCTTGTGTGGCTCGGTGTCAAATTTTGTTTGACTATTGCTCCTGTGAAGCACCTTGGGACGTTTTACTATGTTAAAGGCGCTATATAAATGCTGCTGCTGCTTCTTCTTCTTGTTGTATCATCCAAAGTAGTTGCATTTGATATTTGCTTAATCATATTCCTTAAAGCTAGTTACAAATTGATAGAATAAATGTAAATGTGAACACAAACGAACTGTGAGAAGAAATGCTTGCACTCTGTGCTAATGATTCGTAAACAGGATCACTTAAAAACATATGAATAATACCTTTTTGAACAATCAATCAGACAAGGACCATTGGTAGGCCTAACTAGAAAGCCCTTCTCACAAACAATCCTGGGAGGAAAAGAACCAATTAACACTGAAAATTTAACTAAAGAAACCTTGTAGCAGATAACAGGGAAGGAGTCTCCAGAAAGTCTGAGTGGAATTATACCCCATTGTTGAGAAGTGTGAAAATTGGAACACCTTCCCTAAGAAAAAGAGCAGTCAACACCTATAGTCAACACCTATCTCAGAATGTGGGCATCATCTGCAAGGCCGACATCTGTCTATCCCTAATGTTTGATACAACTGAGTGGCTTGCTGGGCCACTCAGGGCAGTAAAGAGTCAACCACATTGGTGTGGGCCTGGAGTCACATATAGGCTCAGACCGGGTAAGGACGGCAGGTTTCCTTCCCTAAAGGGACATTAATGAACGAGTGGAGTTTTTTTTTTACAACAATCCGACAGCTTCATGGTCACTTTTTACTGATACCAGTTTTTTATTTCCAGATTTTTTTAAAAAACTGAATTCAAATTCTAAAACTGCTATGGTGGGATTTGAACTCACTTTTTCTAGACTATTAGGGCAGGCCTCTAGATTACTATACTAGTACACTAACATAACCACCGCAGTACCAATGAATGGGATACAAGAGGGCAGTCAAGCCTGAAGATGTTTGCAAAGCTAACTAAAATCAAAGGAAAAATGACAAACAATGATGAACTTAATGTGTGCTCTACCATGGGAAATACCAAAGAGCTGAGGATCAAATGGGTCAGAAATCAAACTGTCAAACTTAGCTTCAATCCACTGAAATATTTACCTTTCAGGTTGTTAATGCACTAAAAACGTGGAACCATCCATTACCCCCAAGGCTCACACACAACTCGCACTTTAAATAAAGGTGCAATTCAATCTCGCAAGAAAATGTATGAAATTTGATTTGACAAGGACCTCATACAATGGGCACACTCGATTAAGGGAACCAGAGAGACAGCACATGTCGCAACCAATAGCCTTCACTGAAGAACAGAACTGTAACAGGTGTAAAGTGTTACAGCAACATTCAATGTTTCTTTTCTTAAATGTCTTCTACTTGTTTTTACTCCAAAATAACGCAAATAAATCAGCTGTGGTACCTCTACCCTCTGTTCCATTATGGAGAATATTCTTTCAATCCCAACGCTGAGTCCCACACACGGCACTTTCCGGCCTTTAGGATCAAACATCCCAACAAGGCCATCGTACCGTCCTCCAGCAGCTACGCTTCCGACACTGACTGACTCACAGTGTTCGTTCTGCTGTGTCTGCATGTCGGCCTGACTCTGAACTAGCACAGCTTCGTAGATGACACCGGTGTAGTAGTCCAAACCTCGAGCTAAACTCAGGTCAAAGAGAACCTGAAAAAAGAAAAATCAACATAAATGAAAATTACACACAAACAATATTCACTGAAATGATTTTTTTTTCAGGGAAGGCTCCCAAAAACGTTTGAACCATTCCCTAACATCTACCAGGTCCGTATTTTTTTTTTAAAGTGAGCTTAAGAATTAACTGTGTAGATTTTACATTTCAACTAGCAGATTGCCTGTGGCATTGCTCGCTGAGAGTTGCTACTTCACAACAACACGAGTATCAAAAAAGTTATACGAGGAAGGTGTTAAGTAAGCATGATAATTACAGGAGGTACGTGCTACACACTGGACATTTAATGTATCACAGATTACCAAACAACCATTACTCCATCCCAACACCCATTTTCAAAGTATCAGGGCAGATGCAGGATGACAATAGGCCTTCAAGTAAATTATATAAATATATAAAATGGACTTAAAAATTTTTTTTTTAGGATCATAGGAACAGGAGGCGGCCTATTAGCCCCTCAAACCTGTTCCGCCATTCAATTAGATCATGGCTGATCTGTATCTTAACTCCATCTACCCGCTTTGGTTCCACAACCCTTAATACCCTTACCTAACAAAAATCTATCAATCTCAGTTTTGAAATTTTCAATTGACCCCCAGCCTCAACAGCTTTTTGGGGGAAGAGAGTTCCAGATTTCCACTCCCCTTTGTGTGAAGAAGTGCTTCCTGACATCACCCTTGAACGGCCTAGCTCTAATTTTAAGGTTATACCCCCTTGTTCTGGAGAGGAAATAGTTTCTTTCTATCTACCACATTCCAAGAATGAATAAAACAAAATTCACTGACTGTCTTCACACACGAAGAATAGTCATGTGGACAGGGTCCCAAAGGGCAGCAGGGGCTCGGTGTAACTCCACCCAGCGCTAGACAGTGTCCTCAGTTTGTCAGCCTGTGGCTCACCGAGATGCACTCTTGCTTCAGAGTCAGAAGGTTGTGGGTTAAAGACCCATTCCAGAGACTTGAGCACAAAATCTGGGTTGACACTCCAGTGCAATACTGAGGGAGTGCTGCACTGTCAGAAGTCCCAGCTTTCAGATGAGATGTTAAACTGAGGCCCCGTCTGCTGCGTTTTCTACATTACAACAATGACTACACTTCAAAAGTACTTCATTGGCTGTAAAGCGCTTTGGGAAGTCCTGAAGTCATGAAAGGTGCAATATAAATGCAAGTTCTTTCTTTTCTTTTACCTAGCAAAAAATCTACCAATTGACACAAGATGTGTCAGCTGTGGCTCAGTTGGTGGCACTCTCGCCTTTGAAGCAGAAAGTCGTGGGTTCAAGTTCCACTCCAGAGACTTGAGTGCAAAATCTAGGCCGACACTCCAGTGCAGTACTGAGGGAGTGCTGCACTGTTCGAGGTGCCGCCTTTTGGATGAGACATCAAACCGAGGCCCCGTCTGCCCTCTCAGCTGGACGTAAAAGATCCCATGGCACTATTTCGAAGAAGAGCAGGGGAGATATCCCCGGAGTCCCGGGGCCAATATTTATCCCTCAACCACCAACACTAAAACAGATTATCTGGTCATTATCAAATTGCTGTTTGTGGGAGCTTGCTGTGCGTAAATTGGCTGCCGCGTTTCCTACATTACAACAGTGATGACACTTCAAAAGTACTACATTGGCTGTAAAGTGCTTTGGGACGTCCAGAGGTCGTGAAAAACGCTATATAAATACAAGTCTTTCTTTCAATTTCAGTTTTGAAATTTTCAATTTACCCTCAGCTTCAACAATTTTTTTTGGCCGGGGGGGTGTTGGGGGGGAAGGAAGAAGAGTGCCAGATTTCTGTTACCCTGTGTGTGAAGAAATGCTTCCTCACAATACCCTTGAACTGCCTAGCTCTAATTTTAAGGTTATGCCCTTCTTATACCCTTACCTCACTTGCTTTAAAACAACAATTCTAAAGTTGAACTCTGAGTTCATGAGAATGAAAGTAGCACAAACAAAATTAGGGCCATCAAACCTACTCCTTTCAGGAAACGATATACAATTTGCACCATGCGGGGCACTCTCTCTAGTTTATATCATATATGTCCTTTGGGGTAAAGAAAATTACTACATTTTTCTCAACTGCCAAACAGACTCAAGTTAAAAACTCATCACTATAATCGTTATTAGTCATCCCTGACTGGTTGCGTTCCACAAATGAATTTCCCATCGTCCCAATAGGACTGAAACCAGAAGAGTTGCCTGGGCATATTAGAAAACTCTAAATCATGGATCTGCGCTGCTTACCCTCTCCTCAACACCAAAGAGTGTCAAATACGCAAAGAGCTGCTTCATGTCATTCAGACCTTCCAAAGCCACCTTGCTCTGGGACAGCTTGGCGTCCTGTACCAGCTTGTCAATCAACTCTGTCCTACCTGCAAAAAACACTGGATTATTCTCTATGCTCAGTGAAGGAGTAAGTAACAAGATGGATATGGGAAAAATAACCACTTTAACTGATGGTTTACATCATATAATCAAAATTAAGTAACTGACAGATAGATTAAATGTTCAATTACGTATGCCACTCTATGAACATTTACACTGTGGTCTGGGCTTTCCGCACCCCCTTGACTGGGGCACATTTCCTTTAGTGGGGAGACCACTGCCCACATTGAAGACGCTCCCCTCCCCCCCTCAATATTTTTCACCACAGGATTATTTGCATACGAGAGGCAGGCTTGCCATCCTCCACTAGCGAGTCACGCCAACCTGGGGACAGACACTTGCTGTCCATTTGCCTGAAAACTTGTTCATTTGGTGACCATGCCTGTGGACAGCTGCGCTTAGCGTGCTTGCATTCTTCCCTGAACATTCTCCCAGGGTCCTGGCCAATATTCCTTCCCCAACCAACACCACCAAAAAACATATAATCCGCTCAGTTAACTCATTTGCTGTTTATGACACCTTGCTGCGTGCAAAATGGCCACTGCGTTTGGCTAAACAACAATAGTGGCTACACTTCAAAAGTAATTCATTGGCTGTGAAGCGCTTTGGGACATCCTGAGGATGTCAACGATCCCATAAAAGCAAGTTTGTTTTTTATGCACAAAGAAACATTAAAAAGAACCGTCGTGCATGTGCGGAGCATGAATCAACGGAAAATTGAGAAGGCTTTATTGACTTGGTCAGTTACACCCTTTTCAATCAATCAATTTGATTTTTTTTTAAGAAAGCGTACCATTGAGCTGAACATATTCTCCAATCTTGTCAGCAGCCTCTGGAGCAAGTCCCTTTTCTGCAACCATCTCATTCTTCACTTCTTCCCATGCCATCTACAGGAAGACAATAGAAAGATGTGAGTCATGAAGTAAGCGAGTCCACATAAACCTGATATGGTGACCAGAACAGAAGTGTATTAGCAGGGCTTTTAAAGAAAGGACACATATGGACCAGGGTATATAGCAATAAATAAATATATATAATATATAAAAATAATATAAATAAATAGATCATTTATTTTTTGAAGTTGTGGCTAGTAACAAATGAAAGATGGATAAGTGCAATCATTTAAAATAAAATCACTGGGTGCTATCAGAAAACTCAGGCTCAAGGATTACTTCAGCTAAAATATACATGTAATGTAACATCACCATTAATTTAATCAAAAAATCAAAAGTCAGCTCATGTGTTTAGTGGGAAATGATGCCATTTGATTAAAGATCCCACATGTTGGTCAAGTGTATATAAATCATGCCAGGAGTGAACACGGACCACCAATACGTAGCTCGCATGGTGACTGTGAGTAAATGCACCAGTACTGAACTAGCTGTATAGGTCAGGAAGGCTTAATCTGCATTCTGCATGGAGTGAGCTGATTTTAGCTAGGATGGTGTTGGGGGAAAACTACAATTGGCATTGGTGTCTCTTGGGGTCAAGGTGGAAGACAGGGGAACAAAGTCAAAGTCAATCAGGCTTCCCCAATGCTGATCCCTATCCAATAGCCAATGTAAAGTGCACATGCATGAACATTAGGCGGAGACAGGATCATTTCCCACAGAGATTAGCCAGCCAGAACTTATTGCCTAGGCCGACACAAACAATGCCCACTAGGGTGGGGTACTGGCATCTGAGGAGTTGTACCCCAGCATGAGTCGGCATCTCAAGAAAGGAGATGAAACAAATTGAAGAAAAAATAGAAAACAAACACCACCATGATCAGTACCAAAATTTGAATTTGGATCACTTAAGTCAGTCAATCAAGATTACAAAGGCTTCTTTTTGATTTAATATATGCACAGAAAAGGAGAAATACCCAATGATGGTGCTGTTTGAAAGGTACTCCGCTTAGAAAGCATGTGAACATCTCCTGCAGTACAAGGGTTAACAACACAGGCAGTTCACAAGGACAATCCAATTTGGGAGGTTTAAGTTGCAGAGAAATTATCTTTTCAGTGACCAGGTCATGAAATGGAAATCAGGAAAGATAAGGAGCCGTTTGCATCAGGCAGAACACTTATCTGACCATTAAGACCAATAAAATTGTGACCAAGGGCACTTAAAATGCTTGGGTTGCCTTTCACCCAGATGAGTTGGCACTAAAACATCTACGAGTTCTGCAAACTAGTTTGATGTAAATAACAAATGCACCCAAAGTGAAAATGTTTATCTCCTTCAGTGCAATTAAAACATATTTTCACAAAACTTGGGGAAAAAATTCTAATTGTTGTTCCATTGTCTTCAATTTTTTTTTAAACTGAAGCAGAAGTGTATAAAGAGACAGTCAGTTCAGGAGGGAATCGCTAAACATTATCATCGGGAAGCATTTCGAAATTATATTTAAATTCTACCTCAAAAAACTGCAACCGAACATGCAGCTACCTCTCCCTTTGAGATCTTGGAGGAAAAGACAACTAAGATAAAGCATGATTCTTACAAAATAAAGACTGGTAGCTATATTAAGTATTATCAGCTTTTAAAGATTGGTCTGTGCCCTAAACAGGCAGAAAAGACTTTTGAATTATTGCCAAGCCAAAGTACAACTAAGCACTCATTCCCACAAGGGGGTACGTTCTGAATTTGACCACCTTGTTCTACAAGTTGATCTGTTGTCAGATTAAAAAGAGGTGCTATGTTTTATTGGAGCATCATTTAATAATCAAAATTAATAATTATTTGTGTTGATATTGTTCTGTTGTGTTTAATTGGTCATAACTAGAGTTATGCAAGTTGATTGTGCTGTTAAGCTGACAACTGTTCTGTTGTGATACTCCGTACATGTTAAGTTTTTCTTCTCTCCCATTTTAAAGGCGATGACTCCTTGCTGGGGTGTGGATCCATGGCACAAATACCAATTCATCAGAGAGTTTCAACGGCCAGTGCTGGCAGACTGGGAGCCAGGACAGCAGAGCCAGATCCTATCCTTACCCAAGGTCCACACCTTATCTTTCCTGATACTTGTGCTTCCAGCAGCAGATCACTAGGTTATCAGCAGCAGCAGGAACTCTGGCCGATTTCCACTTGCCTGACCCAGGAGGCGCTGAGGCCAATTGTAGCCATCCCTGGCTGAGCTCACTAACTAAACACAGACCGCATCTGTGGAGAGAAATGTAGAGTTAATGTTTCAGGTCGATGACCTTCCATCAGCCGACGGAAGGTCATTGACCTGAAACGTTAACCCTATGTTGCTACGGATGCTGACCTGCTGAGTGTGTCCAGCATTTTCTGCTTTGAATTCATGTTGATTTTATAAACCAGAAACTCCTCAAAACAAAACTTCAGAACCCAATGGTTTCGTCAAGGACTTTGAACAGTCAGTGAAAAACAACAGGCTAGATTTTCCACCCATTCTCTATGGAGGGGCACCAAATCTGGCCCATAAACCCATTACCTTGTCCATTTTATCCACTGAGGAACAGATTGTCCGAAATTTATCAGCTGGGACTCCACACACTTCAAACATTCCGTCCAAGACACGCCTGTCATTAACCTGAATACAGATAAACAGACAGTTACAAAGTCTTTGCATCAGAATAGATTTTTCACAAGACGAGTTCCAAGTTTATGAAGTCACTGTAATTGGTGTAAAACTGGACGTTCACAGTTCTAATTTGCTGAGAAATTGACGTGAGAGGCAAGATCCACAGTGCAGGACACCGCCAGATTTGAAAAAAAAACAGAAAAGCAAATCAGGAAATAGCGACTGGATGACAGCAAGTTTGGTTTACAAATCGGAAGATAGAATTTGAAACCTTCTCACTCCCCTGATGCCATGTTTCTGTCTCCCAAGGCGTCAGAACCCACTTCAAGAGAGAGTTCCAACCAGGGTTTCAACTTCTGAAAGCAGCAGCAATGTGGCAACTTATTATAAACCCTGCCCCTTGTAGCACAAGCCTAATGTCTATTCTGGCCACAGTTATACAGGCCAGTATCACTGTTGCCTGATTAACAATCTACACAGACCTTTGGAAACCATCATTTTGTGGCCAGAAAATAAAGGCACAAAAGTCTCAAACAACTGTTCAAACTATTGTATACACAGCTGTTTGCTCATTGCTCCGTTCTGTGGAATCTTGCCTGCCGTACAAAGAGCTTTGCTGCTCCAAGAATCTAGTGTATTGCTGAACCACTTCTTATGTAATATAAATGCAGACAAGCATAAGAACATACAAATCCTTAGGATGGCTGAGCTCTAAATTTGTAACCTGTCCTGTGCACTGTTTGCAGACAAAAAGCAAATTGCTGTGGAAGAACTGCCTTCTCCTCTATTGGAAATACTTCCAGTCTTTAGTCACCTTTCATAACACAGGTAAAATTGGAACACAATGTAGGGAATATAGACCATAACCCTATCTCCTGTGGGAGGGTACAGCTAATCTGCCACATCATTCCCCATCCTTTTTAATCCTGGTTACATTGTGATGCAGAAAGGATATTGCGTTGTCAAGAGGTTAAATGGGTTTTGTTTATTCTCACTGGATAAGGAATTACATTCAAGCTTCTGTTTGCGCTTTTCCATAAACTAATCTCAAGCAGGATGACAAGCTGACCCAGGGCTCCCCATTAGCTCCTGAAGCCAACAAATGTGAAACACTGCCATAGAAAATAATCAGACAAGACCATCAGTGCAGTTTCACTTGCCCTGAAGCAAACAGATTTGTATCTCCTTCACAATGGTGGAGAATAACGAGCAGCAGATCACATACGTAGAAACATAGAAAATAGGAGCAGTAGGCCATTCGGCCCTTCGAGCCTGCTCCGCCATTCAATATGATCATGGCTGATCCTCTATCTCAATACGATATTCCCGCTCTCTTCCCATACCCCTTGATGCCTTTTGTGTCTAGAAATCTATCTAGCTCCTCACATATATTCAGTGACTTGGCCTCCACAGCCTTCTGTGGTAGAGAATTCCACAGATTCACCACCTTCTGAGTGAAGAAATTTCTCCTCATCTCAGTACTGAATGTCCTACCCAGTATCCCGAGACTGTGACCCCTCATTCTGGATCCTCCAGCCAGGGGAAACAGCCTTCCTGCATCCAGTCTGTCTAGCCCTGTCAGAATTTTATATATTTCAATGAGATCCCCTCTCATTCTTCTAAACGCAAGTGAATACAGGCCGAGTCGACCCAATCTCTCCTCATATGACAGTCTGCCATCCCAGGGATCAGTCTGGTGAACCTTCACTGCACTCCCTCTATGGCAAGTATATCCTTTCTTAGGTGAGACGACCAAAACTGCTCACAATACTCCTGGTGTGGTCTCACCAAGGCCCTGTATAACTGCAGTAAGCCATCCTTGCTCCTGTACTCAAATCCTCTTGCAATGAAGGCCAACATACCATTCGCCTTCCTAACTGCTTGCTGCACCTGCATGTTTGCTTTCAGTGACTGGTGTACAAGGACACCCAGGTCCCTTTGTACATCAACATTTCCCAATCTATCACCATTTAAATAATACTCCGCCTTTCTGTTTTTCCTTCCAAAGTGGATAACTTCACATTTATCCACATTATACTGCATCTGCCATGTATTTGCCCACTCACTCAACTTGTCTAAATCGCCTTGAAGCCACACTTGGAGCTGAACTTTATAATCTGAAACTACAACACTAAGAACCCAACCATTTTGCAGACAACATCCACAAACAGATGAATGCCAATTATATAAGGGTACAGTAGTGTAGTGGTTATGTTACTGGAATGATAATCCAGAGGACTGGACTAATAATGTGAGTTCAAATCCCACCATGCCAGTTTAAGAATTTGAATTCAGTTTAAAAATAAAAGGCTGGTGTCAGTAAACGTGACCACGATGCTGTTAGATTGTCATAAAAGCCCAACTGGTTCACTAATGTCTTTTAGGGAAGGAAACCTGCCGTCTTTACCTGGTCTGCCCTATACGTGACTCCAGTCTCACACCAATGTAGTTGACTCTTAGCTGCCATCAGAGGTGGTCTAGCAAACTCAGTTGCATCAACCTGCCACAAAGAATAACAAGCCACACAGACTGCATGGTTCAAGAAGGTTCACCACCACCTTCTCATGGCAACTAGGGATGGGCAATAAATGCCGGCCTTGCTAGTGACTCCCACATCCAGAGAATGAATTTAACATTTTAAAAAGTTAGTATGTACAGAACACACACACAAATACATAGAAATGCACAGAAATTTACAGCACAGAAACAGGCCATTCGGCCCAACAGGTCCATGTAGGTGTTTATGCTCCACACAAGCCTCCTCCCTCCCTAATTCATCTCACCCTATCAGCATATTCTTCCATTCCTTTCTCCCTCATGTGTTTATCTAACTTCCCCTTAAATGCATCTATGCCAGTCTCCTCAGCTACTCCTTGTGGTAGCAAGTTCCACATTCTAACTGTTCTCTGGGGAAAAGAAGTTTCTCCTGAATTCCCTATTGGATTTATTAGGGACTATCTTATATTTATGGCCCCTAGTTCTGGTCGCCCCCGCAAGTGGAAACATCTTCTCTACGTCTATCCTTTCAGAATCCTAAAGACCTCTGTCGGTCACCCCTCAGTCTTCTCTTTCTCTGGAGAAAGGAGCCCCAGCCTGTTGGATTATGTATAAAAAACAGTAAGAGTAGGCGTATAAAATCACTTGCAGGTGAGGTGCTGTCACTAGGTCGACCTCACTTGAGAATGGATGGAAAATTGCACCATTGTGCAGCAAGTATCCTGTACGTACTGAATCGTGCTGGCTGTGTTGGTATCATAAGTCAGCAGTAAAATTGGTAATGAGCATGGACTGCCAGCATTTAAAGAGATTGGGTTTCAGATTGAGGCATATTTGCATTCCCTCGGGTTTATACTACAGTATTTGGAAACTCCCAATGCTATGAACAACAGCACAAAAACGGACGTCTGCAGATAAGCAACAATTGCATTGCAAAGATTGTGCTGGATTACTATTTCACTGCAGAATCTAAATGGAAATACAAAATTGGATATTTGAAAGTGTAGGAGCATGCTTCCTTAACATCCAATTGTATGGAAGTTTAAGAACAATGGAAGGAAATTTAAACTCCACAATGCAGAATTCATATCTGCAGGTTCACCTAAACAAAGTTCCTTTTCAGTCATTACCCACCGGCCAGCAGAACAAACCTTACAAAAACCCATTCAACATTGGTCTTCAAAAGCTGTATTTCTTCTCAGCATCTGCTATCAAGCAGTCTCCTATTTTAACTCATTCTTTACACAGGACCTGAAAACCATGGGACACCTCATCCACCTCAGTCTTTCTATCCTCATAACAATCTACAGGCTTTCAACTCCCAACCATGGTGTCACCTAACACTTAATTCTTATTCTCCATCTCCTCTCACCCTAGGTAGAGTCCTGATCTATGGACTTTAGCCCTTCTGTGATGAAAGCTTTTATTTCAAATGAGCTATTCTCTCTTTCAATGAACTCACTGTGTTCCCTGTTAAGTGGAGTTTGGGTCCCCTACAATCCAAAAGATGCAGCCATTCAGATTTCTGCCCCTACAGGGATCTCGTACCCATAGGACTTGCACAAACCTTACTTCGCCAGTGCCCTATACAAATTTGTTTCACTCCAAGCCACTTCCGTGAACGGAAGTATCAACGAATCACCCTCGAGTTTGTTTCGAGCTCCAAATTAAGTAATCAGCTTTATTTGCAATGTTATTAACAAGAAAAGAACATACAGGACAACACAATTATACAATGAATGCTTTAAATTGCCTTGATTTTTGAAGCCACACTCTGCTCCTTCAGCAGTGAATGTAGATGGTTGATTTGCACCACGAGTTTCTCTCTCTCTTCATCTCACTCCAGCACAAGCTTTCAATATCATTCCTCTATCTCACACACCTCTTCCTCTTAGTTCAGACTAATTTCCCACTCAGTACTCTCTGACAGGGGCTTAACTGGCTATTTTGTCTTTGATTTGCCTGGAGCTCACAGGGAATTGAATGCAAGCAGAAAATACAGATTTGCTTTAACCTATCTTAACTGGTTAAAGCTCCCCATGAAAGTCTCCGTTCCAAATTGAATGAGACACAGAATGAGGCTGTTCAGATCCCTGAAGCAAAGTCTATCTGGTTTAATTAGTGTCTCAACCCTGCCTGAAAGTCAAGGACTAAAAACATCTGTGACACCCAGGTGAACTGACTCTGGTCAGCCAGCCTAAGTTTGCATGTTCCTTAGCTTTAAATTTATAGAGAACACACACAGCTAGTCTCACTCCTATCTACCTTTATACAGCGGTATGACCATCGAATCCTTCACTCCTCCATCTAGGTTTCTCAATAGAAAAGATT
The DNA here is from genome assembly GCF_035084215.1 of Heptranchias perlo. Taxonomy (NCBI): domain Eukaryota; kingdom Metazoa; phylum Chordata; class Chondrichthyes; order Hexanchiformes; family Hexanchidae; genus Heptranchias; species Heptranchias perlo. The sequence continues at coordinate 7,534,963 of NC_090338.1, read as the reverse complement.
TAATTTAAAATGGTGGTGTCCTGCTATGATAACTCAATCATTTCACCTGATCTTCATCCCCTCATTGTTGAAAATCCTTTGATCTTACTGAAGTTTCCTCGATTTTACCTTAATTAGAAACTCTCCCAACTGCAGCTCGCTCAATATCTCATGGACAATTTTCAGGCATTCGGCATCGGGAATCATTGGATCATACTGGCCAGCAATGTCAAAATCCTGAGAAAGGAAATAATTTTTTTTTTTAAATTAAATTGGGACTGGATATGTCAATACATTTTGCATTGCAACACTGAATATAGGATAAAGAGCAAATTCAATAGGTAGCCAGACTCGTTTTTACAATTTAGAGCTTCTAAATGGAGCATCTTCACTCATGCGAATTGAAAATGCAGCTTCCTCAGGCAGGCCTATGTCACATGTGAACCAAAACATGAACTATGCATGAACTATCTACTTTTGTATAGGAATACCCATACTCTCAACTTCCCCAATAGGCAAAAAAAAAAACACCATCTTGACAAACTATATATTTCAGGCTAAACCACATATTGTTTTTATTGAAACATTTATAGATTTATATAGAAGTAAAACAGATCAGCAGATAAAGATCATTACAGTTGTTAACTTTAATTGATTCTCTAAACAGTTTTCAAAAACCAATTTTGAATTCTTTGTCATTTTCAGAATTCCTTCCAATACCGAATCACTCCCACAGGCACCCAGTACCAACATAGTTCCAGGGAATCCCTAACAACAATGACACATGCCCAGGGACCCTCTGTTCCAAATTCCAAAAAATAGTATCAGCTACCCAAAGGAAAATAGTTGTATCACTGCAGAAAACTTTTATTAGTAGACAGCAACAAAAATGTGCTGGTAAGTTATCAAATATAGAAAAACCAATGACCTTGAGGCTTCCCTGGGATCCCTTTCCAGAATCCCTCCAGGGACCCCAGTTTGAAAACCTATGTATGGATCAGCATACTGTAGACAACAAAACAGAGCAAAGAAACACTGTAAAATACAACTTATACAGCAGTGGAACCTATACACTGGTATTTTACAGTGCAGCTGTCTGTAAAATATACATGCAGTTTTTTGTGCATTTCTTGTTATGGTCATTAATATTTAGCTACTCCTAAATGGTTCTATTTCTGCAGTGTAAATGAGTTCCAAGTAGAATGTTTCTCTAATAACATCAGAATGACATATACTCACACACTGATAGAACTCCCTGTAACGGCCCCTGGTCATGGCTGGATTGTCTCTTCGGTACACTTTTGCAATGTGATATCTCTTAATGTTGGTAATTTTATTCATAGCTAAGTAACGGGCAAAAGGAACCTGAGAAAAGGTCAAGGACAAATACAGCAATGGTGACAGTATTGACTGCAGAGCACTACTTGAAATCTTTTGCTTTTTACGTTTTTCACAAAGCAGGAAATTTCAATTATTGAAGTAAATACTATCCATCATACGTCAATTTTAGACTCCTTCCCTTTAAATATCTCCCTTATTCTCCTTTCCAGATGACTGGCTCATGTTTAGGTATGGTTCCTTAGCTGCCAGTTGACCTCCAGTATGTCAACCAATTGACTAGCCCTCATTTTGAGCCTTGACAGTGAAAGTCAGATGGTTATTCAGCTGAGCCCCATCTGCTCTCACCTGACGTCTGAATGTACACACTTCCCAGCAATCAGGAATGGGAACCTCTGTGATTTTTCCTTTTCTATTCTGTGGACTCCAAGGCCAACTGTAGTGTCCCCACTACTGCCCCAGCTTACTCAGTGCATGTGGCTCAATATCAAACCAGGCAGTGCAACTACCTGCTGGGTAATGAGCAGATCTCAGTATTTTAAATGTTTAAAACAGTACATCTTCAACCAAACCAGTTCCACTGCCTTCCAATGGTGTCTTCAGGTCAGGTGCAATAAAAGGTACGACACTTCTTGAGAGAATGGGTCAGAATACTAGTGGATGGGAACATGCAGCACTCACCAATGTTGAAAGGTGGCCCTCACTGTAGCATTACTCCGCTTTTCATCACTTTAAAAAAAATACATATAAAGGATATCCCAGTTCTTGAAGGAAAAATGGACAACTTTGAAAGGGGCTACTCAAGATCAGGGAATACATACAGACCACAGGCCATAGAACCATAGAAAAGATGCAGCACAGAAGGGAGCCATTCGGCCCATCGTGTCCGCGCCAGCTCGAAGAACATCCAGGTGCCCATTCTAATCCCACCTTCCAGCACCCGGTCTGTAGCCCTGCAGCTTACAGCACTTTCGGTGCAGGTCCAGGTACTTTTAAAAAGGAGTTAAGGGTCCCTGCCTCTACCACCAATTCGGGCAGTGAACTCCATACACCCACCACCCTCTGGGTAAAAAAGTTTTTCCTCATGTCCCCTCTAATTCTTCCGCCAATCAGCTTAAATCTACGTCCTCTAGTTCTTGAACTCTCCGCTAGGGGAAACAGGTATTTCCTGTCTACTCTATCTGGGCCCCTCATAATTTTGTACACCTCAATCAAGTCTCCCCTCAGTCTCCTCTGCTCCAAGGAAAACAACCCCAGCCTATCCAATCTCTCCTCGTAGCTGCAATTTCCAAGCTCTGGCGACATTCTTGTAAATCTTCTCTGCACTCTCTCCAGAGCAATTACATCCTTCCTGTAATGTGGTGACCAGAACTGTGCACAATACTCCAGCTATGGCCTTACCAGCGTTTTATACAGTTCCATCATTACATCCCTGCTTTTGTATTCTATACCTCGGCTAATAACGGAGAGCATTCCGTATGCCTTCTTCACAACCTTATCTACCTGTACTGCCACCTTCAGGGACCTGTGCACATGCAATCCAAGGTCTCTCACTTCCTCTACCCCTCTCAATATGTTCCCATTTACTGCGTATTCCCTTTTACTGTTTGCCCTCCCTAAGTGCATTACCTCACACTTCTCCGGGTAGAACTCCATTTTCCGCCCAATCCACTAACCCATTAGTATCTTCTTGGAGTCTACAGCTATCCTCTTCACTATCAACTACAAAGCCAATTTTTGTGTCGTCTGCAAATTTGCCAATCATGCCCCCTACATTCAAGTCCAAATTATTAATATATACCACAAACAGCAAGGGACCCAACACGGAGCCCTGTGGCATACCACTGGAAACGAACCTTTGTTTTGGTTCTGTAAGAGACAGAACTACAATTCTACAGCTATTATATGCTGTCCAAGATATAGATTACTTTCAGGAAAAGTGGAATCCTGCTGGCTATAGCTCCTTGATGAGGCAATGGAGTACAATGTAGCCCTTTTCAGTAGCACCTTGAACTTCAGGTGATGTATTGGAATCAGATTTTCTGAAATCAAAGACTGTTTTTAGTTTTATTTTGCAGCCAGTTCTGTACAGAGACATACAGAAAGTACAGAAATCACTAAAATCTAGTGGACAGGTACAAAAAATAATTTAAAAGGCTAATGGAATATTGGCCTTTATCTCAAGAGGGCTGGAATACAAAGGGGTGGAAGTTATGTTACAGTTGTACAGAGCTCTGGTTAGACCCCCATCTAGAGTACTGCATTCAGTTCTGGGCACCGCACCTCAGGAAGGATAGACTGGTCTTGGAGGGGGTGCAGCACAGATTCACCAGAATGATACCGAGACTAAAAGGGTTAAATTATGAGTACAGGCTGCATAAACTAGGCTTGTATTCCCTCAAATATAGAAGATTAAGGGGTGATCTAATTGAGGTGTTTAAGATGATTGTAGGAGTTGATAGGGTAGATAGAGAGAAACTATTTCCTCTGGTGGGGGGAGTCCAGAACAAGTGGGCATAACCTTAAAATTAGAGCCAGGCCATTCAGGGGTGATGTCAGGAAGCACTTCTTCACACAAAGGGTAGTGGAAATCTGGAACTCTTTCTCTCCCCTCCCCGCACCCCCCACCCCTGCAACAAAGGCTGTCGAGACTGGGAGTCAATTGAAAATTTCAAGACTGAAATTGATAAGATTTTTGTTAGGCAAGGATATTAAGGGTTACAGAACCAAGATGGGTAGATGGAGTTAAGATACAGATCAGCCATGATCTAGTTGAATGGCAGAACAGGCTGGAGGGGTTGAATGGCCTACTGCTGTTCCTATGTTCCTATAGAAAGCTGCCTCAGAAATCAGTTCTTTCGTTAAGTTCTATCTATTGAGTTGTTTGCTAAAGTTGTGCTCTGCTTAACTTGACTGAAATCTACAAGTTCACTACATTCTTTTGATTTTATCCCTGCTGTGTTCTACATTTTCTATTTTGTGCTGGTATCAGTAATATTTGAATATCAACAGTTTTTATACTATAAAGAGCTAAAATAAAATTTAAACTTAGGGCACACATCAGATGTGTACCATACTGCACAGGACAGAGTAGGTGACTTCACATTATGTGCATAGTGCAACCGGTCTACATCAGACAAGGCCTTAACATAAGAACATAAGAAATAGGAGCAATACGCCATATGGCCCCTCGAATTAGATTTAGCCACACTCAGTAAGCAAAATCTTGCTAATAAGGTTGCTTAATGGATGCTTTAACTGGAACCAAGTCTTCATTCTCTCATTCACACTAAATTCTCATTTTCTTTTCCTCTTGCAAAACCAAAAAGTTTGTCAGTGATAGAGAAAGCCACTAGGCAGAGCATGAAAAAAATCCAATTCAGACACCAAGAGAAACGTCAAATTTAAGCACCAAGGAAAAAAAGTCTGTTTTAGAACTTCCACAAATGTTAAAGCTTTTCTTGAAACTGGCACTTTAAAAATCTGATTTAATTAAAAATTGAACCAGCTGCTGTTTGTTCTGGCCTCCCACCTTGCACCCTCCAAAATCTTCAGCTCATCCAAAACTCTGCTGCGCCATCTCCTAACTTGCACCAAGTCCCGTTCTTTCATTGGCTCCCAGTACAGCAATGCCTCGATTTTAAAATTCTCCCCCTTGTTTTCAAATCCCGCCATGGCCTCGCCACTCCCCATCTCTGTAACCTCTTCCAGCTCCACAACCCTCCGAGAGTTCTGTACTCCTCCAATTCTGGCCTCTTGCGTAACTCCGACTTTCACCGCTCCACCATTGGCGGCCGTGCCTTAAGCTGCCTAGGTCCTAAACTCTTGAATTCCCTCCCTAAACCGTCACCACATGGACTGCAGCGGTTCAAGAAGGCGGCTCACCACCACCTTCTCAAGGGCAATTAGGGTTGGGCAATTAATGCCGGCCTCGCCAGCGACGCCCATATCCCATGAATGAATTTTTAAAAAGTCCGTCTGGTGAAGGTTCTCCCACAGTGCTGTCAGGTAGGGAGTTCGAGGATTTTGACCCAGCGACGATGAAGGAACGGTGATATATTTCCAAGTCGGGATGGTGTGAGACTCGGAGGGGAACGTGCAGGTGGTGTTGTTCCCATGTGGCTGCTGCCCTTGTCCTTCTAGGTGGTAGAGGTCACGGGTTTGGGAGGTGCTGTCGAAGAAGCCTTGACGAGTTGCTGCAGTGCATCCTGCAGATGGTACACATTGCCGCCACGGTGCACCGATGAAGGGAGTGAATGTTTAGGGTAGTGGATGGGGTGCCAATCAAGCGGGCTGCTTTGTCCTGGATGGTGTCGAGCTTCTTTGGAGCTGCACTCATCCAGGCAAGTGGAGAGTATTCCATCACACTCCTGACTTGTGCCTTGTAGATGGTAGAAAGGCTTCGGGGAAGTCAGGTGGTGAGTCACTCGCCACAGAATACCCAGCCTCTGACCTGCTCATGCAGCCACAGTATTTATGAGGTTGGTCCAGTTAAGTTTCTGGTCAATGGAGACCCCCAGGATGTTGATGGTGTGGGATTTGGCGATGGTAATGCCGTTGAACGTCAGGGCGAGGTGGTTAGACTCTCTCTTGTTGAAGATGGTCATTGCCTGGCACTTGCCTGGCACGTATGTTACTTGCCACTTATCAGTCCAAGCATGGATGTTGTCCAGGTCTTGCTGCATATGGGCACGGACTGCTTCATTATCTGAGGGATTGCGAATGGAACTGTACACTGCAATCATCAGCAAACATCCCCATTTCTGATCTTATGATGGAAGGAAGGTCTTTGATGAAGCAGCTGAAGATAGTTGGGCCTAGGACACTGCCCTAAGGAACTCCTGCAGCAATGTCCTGGGGCTGAGATGATTGGCCTCCAACGACCACTACCCTTTGTGCTAGGTATGACTCCAGCCGCTGGAGAGTTTTCCCCCCCGATTCCCATTGACTTCAATTTTACTAGGGCTCCTTGTGCCACACTCGGCCAAATGCTACCTTGACGTTAAGGGCAGTCACTCTCACCTCACCTCACCTCTGGAATTCAGCACTTTTGTCCATGTTTGGGCCAAGGCTGTAATGAGGTCTGGAGCCCAAACTGAGCATCAGTGAGCAGGTTATTGGTGAGTAAACCTTACTGATGATTAAGAATAGACTGATGGGGCGGTAATTGGCCGGATTGGATTTGTCCTGCTTTTTGTGGACAGGACATACCTGGGCAATTTTCCACATTGTCGGGTAGATGCCAGTGTTGCAGCTGTACTGGAACAGTTTGGCTAGAGGCGCGGCTAGTTCTAGAGCACAAGTCTTCAGCACCATAGCCGGGATGTTGTCAGGGCTCATAGCCTTTGCTGTATCCAGTGCACTCAGCCGTTTCTTGATATCACGTGGAGTGAATCGAATTGGCTGAAGACTGGCTTCTATGATGGTGGGGATATCGGGAGGAGGCAGAGATGGATCATCCACTCGGCACTTCTGGCTGAAGAGGGTTGCAAACGCTTCAGCCTTGTCTTTTGTACTCACGTGCTGGATTCTGCCATCATTGAGGATGGGGATGTTCACGGAGCCTTCTCCTCCTGTTGCTTGGTTAATTGTCCACCACCATTCACGACTGGATGTGGCAGGACTGCAGAGCTTTGATCTGATCCGTTGGCTGTGGAATCACTTAGCTCTTTCTATAGCATGTTGCTTCCGCTGTTTAGCATGCATGTAGTCCTGTGTTGTAGCTTCACCAGGTTGGCACCTCATTTTTAGGTACGCCTGGTGCTGCGCCTGGCATGCTCTTCTACACTCCTCATTGAACCAGGGTTGATCCCCTAGCTTGTTGGTAATGGTAGAGTGAGGAATATGCTGGGCTATGAGGTTACAGATTGTGCTGGAATACAATTCTAGAAGGACAAGAGCAGCAGGCACATGGGAACACCACCACCTGCACGTTCCCCTCCAAGTCACACACCATCCCGACTTGGAAATATATCGCCGTTCCTTCATTGTCGCTGGGGCAAAATCCTGGAACTCCCTTCCTAACAGCACTGTGGGAGAACCTTCACCACACGGACTGCAGCAGTTCAAGGCGTTGGCTCACCACCACCTTCTCAAGGGGCAATAAATGCTGGCCTCGTCAGCGATGCCCACGTCCCATGAACGAATAACAAAAAAAAATTCTGCTGCTGCTGATGGCCCATAGGGCCTCATGGATGCCCAGTTTTGAGCTGCTAGATGTGTAATGCCACACAACACGTTGGATGGTATCCTCAGTGTGAAGATGGGACTTCGTCTCCACTCGTACCAATACTGTCATGGATTTCAGCTCAGCTCCCAGAGGCGAAAGGCCAGTGTGATAAATGCGCTGCATTACCCAGCCCCCCGACCCCGCCCAGCCCCCCCACCCCCCACTCGACCCCAGCAATGATTCAAGGATCGTCCATTTTTATCTTATTGACAGATCAAGGATACTGTTAGGTCATAACGCAGTGACAACAGCTCACCACCCTGGTCCTTTAAATCATAGATAAGTTTTGAGTCTTCACCATATTTTCCTGTCAGGGTTTCCTAAAGAACAGAAATATACTGTGATTCAACAAAATATAATAATAAAAAAATACATTTTCATGATTAAATTATATGGATCTTGAGTGAAATAACAATCAATGTAACACTTATCTGTACAACATATGTTGTCTTTTCCTGGTATCAACTATGGATTTTCAACCAAATGTGCAGAAATTACAGTCCGACTTCTATCATCCACACTCCCCACTATCCACATACCCAACTATCTTCAAACGTTATCAGGAGAGAAGTGGGAATTGCGGCCAGGAGCGTTTGAACAGTCACAAGTCCAATTCAGGCTCTGTGATAGGACTCAATCCTTTATCATTAATACCAATTTATGAGCTACTAGCATGAATTATTTGAACTCTTCCAGTTATTTATGACATACCACTGTGTATGGAGCCCACTGACCAATGTACAACATGGGTTGGCAGAAAAACAGAGGTTACTCCCAACTCCCCCTCAGGTGCAGTATCGATGGAGTATCCCAGCATACTCAGGCATACTTTAATCATTCTGGATTAGCAACTTCTTTCAAGCCCACGTATATAGTCCTACTGCAGTGAAGACAGGTTAAAGGGAAAATCTGCATGCAATGTACTGCAAGAACTTAGCACTCAATGAGGCTGCTACTGCATTGCATTAGGATTGCAATAAATCATAATGTTGATGGTATCAAGAGAACTACACTACATCCTCGTGATTTGTGAACAACAATCAGCAGTACAGAGATATGGTAGCCTAGTGGTTATGGTACTAGACTAACAATCGCAGAGGTTGTGAGTTCAACTCCCACCATGACAAGTTGTGAAATTAAAATGACCATGAAAACTGCCAGAGTGTTGTAAAAACTCAATTGGTACAGAGAAAGAAACCCGCCTACCCGATCTTGCCTATACGTGACTGCAGTTCCATTTTATGTGGTTGACTCTTAATGCGGGCAACTAGGGATGGGCAATAAATACTGCCTTGGCAGCGAAATAAGAATCAATGTAACACTTATCTATACAACATATGTTGTCTTTTCCTGGTATCAACTATGGATTTTCAACCAAATGTGCAGTAATTACAGTCCGACTTCTATTATCCACACTCCCCACTATCCACATACCCAACTATCTTCAAACGTTATCAGGAGAGAAGTGGGAATTGGATTTTGTGCTTCCAAACTTAGACTGTGTCTGGAGAGAAAATTCTGAGATGTAGCATAAAATACTGATGGTTACAGATCCAGCACGGGTGCAATTTCTGGTGATGAAGTAGGAATATCGCACAAAAGCCTATTGCGTTAACGTTTATTGGCTCAGGTGCGAATTTTTCCACGATGTAATGGTATCAATATGCTAAATAACCCCGGCAATAGTACCATTCTACCAGAGAACACCCCCCTCCCCCCACCCCACCACCAAAAGAGAAAAATATTCAGGTGCTGCATAACCTCACCGAATGCCTTACCTTGAGCTCAAACACTGGCGTGTCAATGGTCTCAGCTCCATGACGTTTAAAGCAGTTAATGATGGTGCTGAAGACTTTCTCGCGGATAGCCATTTGCTTCGGGTTGTAGTCTCTGGTTCCCTGTAAAATTGAAAGCTTGCTTAAGAGACCAAACTGAAGCGCCCTCCTTCAATACGAAGCTGCAATAAAGATTTTAAAAATCACAACCACTATAATGAAAAACTCCCAATACAAATGCAGTGCCACGGCTGCCCATCGGAGGTGGCAACACGTGTCAAAGTAGATGTCTTGTAGTTCATCTGCCACCGGTTTACCATCGGTGTTGATGGGAAAGATGGCAGATGAACGTGGCTGTATATAAATGCTGGAGCACTCCCAGCTGCCTCTGTGCTGACAAACACAGTTGCTTTAAAGTCCATCTGGCTATTGAAACGACCCTGCAACATAAACAGGGCAATTTCTACACCACTTCCTGAAGCTGTCCCGTTACAGATACACTGAACATACCTTGGGTGTTTTGAGTACAAACTGTTGTCTCCCATCATTAGTCCCAAGCTGAGCTTTCAGTTCCAACAACTTTGCCAATTCCTCTGAAATCTGAAAATAATAAAACAGTAAAAAATTACCTTGAATAAAATCTTGCCCTTTCAACCAATTTACAATTTCATTTAAAAAATTGCTCTCTGCTAAACTACCTTTGCTATTTAAAGTCTGTAAAGAGAAAGCTGAGAATTTGCTGTAATTTGGCAGAAATTACAAAAGTAACACTAAATTTATCAGGGCTCTCGTGGGCCAGGACAATATTTTGAAAATTTTAGTCATTTCAAAACTACTTATTCCAGTGTAAGTCTTTCCAGAACCCGAGATAGTGCAGTGACATTAATGAATGCAAGAACTGTCCTTGCACTCAATTGCCATCAGTTCTCCATATTTCTAGTATTAATGAAAGTTACAGAAAATTGTGCTTGGACCACAAATTCCGCTCACGTGGAACAATACGGTTAAAAGATACTCCAAATCATATACACAAAACATTTAGAAGCTATGCAGGTAGCCAACATTTAAAAACAGTCTTGAGATCAGTAGGAGTGAGGTTGGCGTCTCACTGATACGAGCAACTCAAACTAGAAAAACAGTTTGCATTTAATAAGGTAGCTGCCTTGTACCTTCCTCAAGTTTAAGCCTCAACAGCAAATGCTACCAGGCTATTCGACCATGGAGTGCATGATGAATTGTGTAACTTTTAATGTGTTATGTTACAAATTTTAATTTTCGTTACACACATTGACAAATGGCGTTTGATGGCAGTGCGAAGAAATTATTCAGGCGATTTGATTGGTTGGTTTTGTGGTACTTGGTGATAGCAGCTTTGAAAAAAATGCAGATCTGATTGCTCAGTTTCTGCTGGCTACTCATTCCACATTGGCGAATCAAAAGTGCTGTAACAAAAAAACGTAACAGACATTTAACTGGTAACCTAACAGACTAGTGGTTATTTCAGCTCATCTGATTTTTTGCTCTGGAGATGGGAGAGCTCTGAAAGGTGCGGTGCTATGGTTGCTTGTTAGATGCAAGGCTTTTAATTGTACAGATTCTATCAACATGATTTTATTATAGTAAGGAAGCTACTCCCAACATTTCAGAAACATTACTATAATACTTGTGGATTTTTTTTTAAGCTTCATTGTGTGTGAAGTGAATTGCTTAGGAAAAAAAAATACACTAGTCCATAGAATATAGAGTTCCTTGGAGTTGCCAGCATTCTCCCCCTGCCTTTCTACCTCCATTCAAGTCTTCCTTTTATCAGGAAGAAAGGGAATTATCATAGGCCGCAGATTTCTCTGCAGAAGCCATCAACGTTGCTCTTGATTAGATGACAAGTCACACTTGGGGATATCTCCTTACCAATTCCACTGCACTCGCCTGCCCAAGGGATAGCCCTCCTTACCCAACCAGGAACCGTGTGTAGAAACATAGATAAAACCCTTCAGTACATCTGGGTGTCAGAGTTTGAATGAAAGTGAAAAAGGAGTCTTGAACCCAAATCCAAAAAAGAAAATTCAAGCCCATTCTGCCAGTCTCAAATGATAAAATGAAGTACCATGGCTACACCATCATCCAGCCTCCTAACTGTGTAAATCTTGCATGGCCATTATGTAATATTACACTCACTTTCTGCATGTTACAAGTTCCATGTTGATTTATGGTACAATGGTCCACATGATCAAAACACTCAAAACCCTTTACCAAGATTATAACTTAAACAGTTTGAAACACACAGAATGCAGTAACTGATTAATGGCTGTACACCACAAACTGCCATGCTTTGGGGAATTTTCACGTGGTAACTCTCACTGCTCCCATCCTCCCTCCAGAAAATTAAAAGGACTGGCCAAATCTAAACTCACACTACTGATGCAGCATCTTCACATGCTTCCAACTCACAATATACCAATGAATAGACCTTTACAGGGCTAAGAAAAAAAGAACAGGGGAATGGGACTAATTGGATAGCTTTTCAAAGAGCCGGCACAGACACAATCGGCTGAATGGCCACCTCCTGTGTTGTAACTACTATGATACTATGTGTGCTTATATAGAACCCGATCCAAGAAGCATCAGTCTGGCCTACTGAAGGCTAACGTTACTGAGGCTGTAATGTGTCCTTTTTTTGGCTATTTTTCAGAACTTCTACCTGCCCAGTTTAATGGTGGCACAAGCACAGATGTTAATTTGCACCAGCCTTTGTGTAAAAAAAATACAATTTCTGGAAAGCTAAAAAAGATAAAGCAGTGATAAATTTCACAATCGTTACTTACATAGTAAGGTGGGGGGGGGGGGTAAAACAGCTTTTATTTGGGGGAATCACTCAAAGCTCACATAATTGCAGCAAATTCATAAATAAGATACATCTAAGAGCAAAGTTTAATTCACACTGAAAATTGCATTGAAGGCAACTTTGTGAACAGTTCTAACCAGTTCCAGTTTCCATACAGTTCTTCATTCATGCAAGAATGAAGATGGCTAGAATGTTTGTGCAAACACCTATGAAGCAAGCTGTAACTAAATAGTAATTACAAGAGTGTTCATGTTCAGGTCAACAGTAGATGGTCAAATAAGAGCTCTCCTGAGGGAAGAAGAGTGGATCCCCAGTCTTGCATTCACTAACGTCTGCAGAAATATCATTAAACATTCAAGGTTTCCACAATTTGCAAGATAGTGGAACCCACGGAGAAAACTCTGTGAATGCTGATTATAAATGGCTGATATTTCAAATAAAACCTGATGCCATTTCAAACAAGAAATCCTGACAAGAAACTGCATTATAATTTGTTTAAAACACTCATACAATGCAGAGTTGGAAAAGTTACATATAAGATTTTTTCTAATTAAGGATAGAAATTAGGGTTTCTTTATACAATCACAGTAAACATTAAAATCTGCATAGGTATATTCTTGGACTGCAATTTCTAGTCTCTATATTTTGTGTTCTTTATAGTTCACCTAAGCACTAAAATGTTTTCATATTCTACATAAGTTGGCTACAAAATTAAATGCCAGACCTTCTGGTCTACGAGATGAAAACTTTTTTCTTTTTACACACCGGTTAAAAGTTACGCACCTGTTCATTAGGCAGAGAGCACATCACGCGTGGAGCCACGTTACAGCGTCCAATCCGGTGGCAGACGAATCCAGACCAGTATTTCACAGCAAATGTTCCAAATTTGTTCATTTTGGTTTAAAGTTCAGTGCACAAGTATGCAATTCCAATAATCACAAACGTCCCATTAAGCAATGTTAACGTTCAAGTCCCATTAAAATCCACCAGTCAAAATTTTCATTCCCGCAGATTCCATCCAGTGCCCAGAATTCACCAGGTCCAAAAATTATATATCACAAGAGGAAGGAGTTTCCAGACGGATTGTGCATGGAGGAACAGGAGAAAACTGGTCAGCAACTACCACTAATCCAGTGGTATAGTGAGGCAGCAAAGCATGGTGGGGAGGAGTAACAATGGCAATTAACTAAACTGAACAACAGATTTCAAATCACACAGGCCTGGAAGAATATTTTGCAAGTTAGTGATAGTTGTTGCTGAGCCCATTTCTTATTGCTACTAAAGCCAGGAAATGACAGCATGTAGTACAGGTGCTACATTTCTCAAACTACAGTACTAAAATGTTACAACCATCATAGATTTCATATCAATTTGGCAAGGAGGGTACAATCAATTCATTTATGTATGTATATGGATTGTAAGATTAACTGGGACAAGTTACACATACTTGTAAGCATGCCACGCACTCTGGGGCTTGACCCTCCTTTAAATTGTTACTGTACACTTTTAATATGTGCCCTATATCTGTTTTTGTTTCCCCTCCATACTTTTATTTTTTGGCAAAGTTCTTCCAGTCCTGTTACAGTTTATAAATTGTCCTTTCACCATCACTTCTGAACAAACTTAATGTGGAGTGGATACTGAACTTTATGTTCACATTTTCCCACTTTTCTCAAAACGATATAACTATAAACCTTCTCTGCAGTTGACAAGAGTCACATCATCCACACTCTCCCAAGGATGCCAACAGTTAACCTATTCACCAATAAACCCACATAAACATTTCAAGCATGGTAATGACCATCAGCATTACACCAATCTCAGTGAGACAGGGTTGAATTTGCCTACGGTTAACCTGGATTATAGAATTTCATGATATATACTAATTGAGTTAACAGCAGCATATAGCGTCTTTTCTAATTTAAGAAAGAGTTTTCTAGTTATAATAGTTCAAAGTATGTGGGCATTTACATTAGCTAGACTATTATAAAACTATTGCAATTAATATGGCATTTATCAACTCAGTTTAAAAATGTGGGTAATGTTGGGTGGACATTAACTGGGATTCTGCGGTAATACTGGCACAAAATTCAATATGAAGATGTTAGTTTTGTGTTAATTTTTGATTCTGGATCATGCACTACAGACTTTTAAGTATTAATGTGTTTAATCCTTACCAGAATATAGCTATGCTACAGCTTTCAATGAACCAATTCAATTAACCTCAACAGCATCTAGACTGGGGTTGGTATTAATATTGCAGCTGGTATATTGTGCTCATCTGCAACTTTTAGGACCCAAATAAATGCCTAAACTTAATTTAACATAAATGAATCTACTGAAACAAGTATTAAAGTGATCAAGAAGACACTTCCATGATTTTTTCCTCTGCAGTGCTTCTTGAGGCAATTTCAGTCAGCATTGCATCATGCAGTTACAGCTCCACCCGTTCAACAGTATCAGGATGAAATTCAAGGAACTAAATGTGATACAATTTAATTTCATTCATTGTCTCGCTCCAATGAAAGTTTTCCTCAGCTTTAAGGGCATTTTTTTTTTAAATTGGACTGTACTGAGTTTGGATAGGGATGATCCAAAATGAATGTAGTCCTACAGCATTTACACAGCATGTGTCTCAATTTAGCTGAAGTAGTTTTTAGTTCAACTGCAGACCTAACGTACATGATATACTGAAAAACGATAGAAGATACATATTATCCGTTAACATTTATTCATTTATAATGCGAATCTAATGATCCAAAGCCAACTTCAGAATGGATAGTCAGAGGTGAAAGTTTTTTGGCATGTACTATTATGGAGAAGTTATGTTAAACTTGTATAGAATCTTGGTTAGGCCACACTTGGAGTAATGTGAACAGTTCTGGTCTCCATATTGTAAAAAGGATATCGAGGCACTAGAGAAGGTGCAAAAAAGATTCACAAGGATGACACCAGAACTGAGAAGATATACTTATTAGGAAAGGCTGAACTGGCAGGGGCTCTTTTCTCTAGAAAAGAGAAGGCTGAGGGGTGACATTATAGAGGTCTTTAAGATAACGAAAGGGTTTGATGGGATAGATGTAAGAAAATGTTTCCATTTGCAGGGGGAGTCCAAAACTAGAGGTCATAAATATAAGATAGTCACTAATAAATCCAATAGAGAATTCAGGAGAAACTTCTTTATCCAGAGAATGGTGAGAATGTGGAATTTGCTACCTCAAGGAGTAGTTGAGGCAAATAGCATAGATGCATTTAAAGGGAGGCTAGATAAGTACATGAGGGAGAAAGGAATAGAAGGATATGCTGATAGGGTTAGATGAAGTAGGAAGGGAGAAGACTCATGTGGAGCATAAACACTGGTATATACCAGTTGGGCCAAATGGCCTGTTTCTTTGCTGTAGACTCGATGTAACTTGCTTAAAAACTGTTAAATCTTTAACTTCTTCCAGTTCTGATGAAAGGTCATCGACCTGAAATGTTAGCTCTGTTTCTCTCTCCACAGATGTTGCCTGACCTGCTGAGTAATTCCTGCATTTTCTATTTTTATCTAATTAATAACTTCCTCTGCTCCCACTGAGCAAAGTTCAAAAACAAAAGAAAGCATTAAAAAAATACCTACTCGACAAAAGTGATTTTGGTTTGGTTTTTGTTTTTAAATTTCATTCCCTGAAATTGCAGGGAGAGGGAGGGGGAATGAACAGGACACATATGGCAGATCAAGAACACTTTTTTTTGAGTGGATCTTGTGGACTCAATCGGTCAAAAGGAGGACAGATTTATTCTAACAGGTACAAAAAGTATTCAAACATACCAACAGAATGTGGCCTTTACCTTAAGGGGGTTAGAATACAAAAGTGTGGAAGTTTTACTTCAGTTGAACAGAGCCTTAGTCGGACTCCGTCTGGAATACTGCATTCAGTTTTGGGCACCAGATCTCAGGAAGGATATATTGGCCTTGGCGAGGGTACAGTGCAGATTCACCAGAATGTTACCGGGGCTCAAATTATGAAGATAGGTTGCATAAGTTCGGCTTGTATTCCCTTGAGTTTATTAGGTTGAGGGATGATCTAATCAAGGTGTTTAAAATATTAAAGGGATTTGATAGGGTAATGCAGAGAAACTATTACATCTAGTGGGGGAATTCAGGACAAGAGGGCAAATCTTAAAAGAGCCAGGCCATTCAGGAGTAAAATTAGGAAACATTTTTTCTACAAAGGGTAGTGGAAATCTGGAACTCTCGCACTCAAAATGCTAGAAGTCAATTGAAATTTTCAAGACTGAGTTTGACAGATTTTTCTTTTCATATGAAGCAAAGGCAAGTAAATGGAGTTGAGGTACTGATCAGCCATGATCTAATAGAATGGCTAAATAGGCTCAAGGGGCTGACTGAACATTGGAACAGGAGTAGGCCAAAGCCTGGCATTTCCTCTCTCCCCAATAAATGTACCAAACTCGACTTCAGAATCATCTCCAGGTCCTTCCTCTTTCCCCAACCAACCGCTGCCCTAATAAATTAAAAATAAGAAAAACTTACAGAAGCTACGATAAGCCGGAGGGAGCACTGGGCATACGAGAGGAAGCACATTACGGTGTTTCTTTTTACCAAGTGAGATTGGTGACAATCTAACTGAGGCATATCCACTAAAACCAGTAAATCAGTTTGAATGCCGAAGCAGACCACAGCACCAGGTCTCAGCATAACCTGAGTATCGGGTCGATATCAGACTCAAATATCCAACCCACTTTGTCTGACAAAAGTAGGAAAACTAATCAGTTAGAAAACATGCAGAAAAATGTATTACACAGAGAACAGAAAACTGATTCCCACACACGTCTTTAGTATTGGGAGAAGTAGTTCCATTGCACAAATGTCTGTGGAAACTATCATTTTTCTGCAATGTTTTTGCAAGTAGTCAACACCCCTGTGCCGTTGTCTTTAGCCTCAAATACCAGCACATATTCTGAAGACATCAGGAAGCACAATTTCAACGTCTGCATAAACATGGCCTGTAGCCCCTTGAGTATAGGAGATTAAGGGGTGATCTGAACAAGATATTTAAAATGTTAAAAAGGATTTTATAGGGTAGATATGAAGAAACTATTTCCTCTGGCGGGCAATCAAGAACAAGGTGGCATAATCTAGGCCATTCAGGAGTGAAATCAGGAAGGACTTTTTCACACAAAAGGTAGAAATCTAGAACGCTCGCTCCCCCAAAAGGCTATGGATGCTGGGACAATTGAAGATTTCAAGACTGAGATTGATAGATACATTCTAGGTAAGGGTATCAAGGAACATGGAACGAAGGCGGGTAAATGGAGTTGAGGTGCAAATCAGCCATTATCTAACTGAATGACAGAGCAAGCCGAGGGGCTGAATGGCCTACTCTTGTTCCTAATGTTTCTCTCTCTTCAGAAAACAAAAAACTGACAGAACACAGGCAATGTTAGAGAGTCACACCAAGTCCCGTTCACCCATCACCCCTGTGCTCGCTGACCTACATTGGCTCCCAATTCAGCAACGCCTCAATTTTAAAATTCCCATCCTTATTTTCAAATCCTTCCACGGCCTCGCCCCTCCCTATCTCTGTAACCTTCTCCAGCCCCACAACCCTCGGAGATCTCTGCCCTCCTCCAATTCTGGCCTCTTGCACATCCCCTATTTTAAATCGCTCCACCATTGGCAGCTGTGCCTTCAGTTGCCTCAGTCCTAAGTTCTGAAATTCCTTCCTTAAACCTCTCCACCTCTCTCTCCTCCTTTAAGACGCTCCTTAAAACCTACCTCTCTGACTTTGGGTCACCTGTTCTAATGTCTTATGTGGCTTGGTGTCAATTTTTGTCTGATTACACTCCTGTGAAACTTTACCAAGTTAAAGGCGCTTTATAAACGCAAGTTGTTTAACGCTGCATTTGCATGCTGTAACTTTAAATTTAATTTCAGGAAGCGGTTCTGCGATGCCAGTTACAGCTACACGTTGCTCATTATGAGACTCTTCCTTTCTGTCATCTCACTGTCTCCAATCTGAGCGAAATCTACTTGGAGTACAACTCCAATCGATACAAATCCCTAATACATGCAAATTCCTTTAGAGTAATGTAGAGTCATTATTCTTATACTTGAAGCTGTCAATTGTACATACAACTGCATTAATTAGGTGCATTCAGATTGAATTTAGTGAAATAATTTTATTCATTGTATTAACAATGTTTGCTGCAACTGACGATGGTACAGCATGGGCAATAAAAACAGAAAATGCTGGAAATACTCAGCAAGTCAGGCAGCATCTGTGGGGCAAGAAACAGAGTTAACGTTTCAGGTCAAATCTTCGATGAACTCTGTTTCTTTCCCCACAGACGCTGCCTGACTTGCTGAGCATTTTCTGTTTTTATTTCAGATTGCCCGCATCCGCAGTATTTTGCTTCCAGGACATTACGGGCACTTGCTCTAGGATTCCCATCGATCGTTAAGAGCTTCATGGACACAGGCAGGCATCCTGCATCTTATCCAAATGGCCATTGATGATGCGTGAGCCTAGACAGTGAGCTACACCTCCATGGCGGGGTGGGTTTCTCCACCATGGGGGGAAAATCACAGCGAAGCCTGGTCCTCACACTTGCCAGCAGGAGTGGCTGGTTGGTGATCAGGAGTGGGAACAGTCTCCGCTTCCTGACCCGGAGGCGCCCAGCCGAGACCTGCGACCTCAACACAGGCCGGGGATCAAACCTTCCCTTCGGCCTAGCGCCGGGCAGCAGCTCACTATCCCCACACCTTACAACTGGTTCGCCACGGTGCCTCTCCAGAGAAGGCCTCCATCCACGGCCGCTCCCTCGGCTGTGCTGAAGCCACGATTCCCGGCGGCTGCAGCCACTCCAGCCCGCGGCTTCACAGGAGCTGATTGTTTTCCCCACCCCCACCCCCGCCCCCGTCCCCGTCCCCATTCTCCTGTAATCGTGTCACCGACCTGGTCCTGAGGGGCTTTCTCCGCCTTCAGTTTGCGCACCCGCTCTCCTTGCTCCCTCACCGCAATCTCCAGCCGCGCTCGGTCCGCCATGGCCGCAAGCCGAAAAGGGAAAGCGACCGTTTGCCGGCTCGCGCCCGGCTTCTCACACAATCCCCGCCCGCGCTCGCGTCGGTCACAGAAACCCCGCCCGCGCTCGCGTCTGTCACCGTGGCCTCGCCCACCCAGTGGGGGGGGGGGGGGGTCGCAGAAGCCCCGCCCACTCAGTTCGTCGAATCCCCGCCCGCACTCGCGTCCATCAGCGAGGCCCCGCCCACGCCTGTCACCGAAGCCACGCCCCCCCCATGTAGGAGCCGGGGCGGGGGGCGTGGGGTCGTCGAGGTCCCGCCTCTACGCTCGCGTCTGTCATCGAAGCCCCGCCCATGCCCGTCACCGAAGCCCCGCCCTACGCTCGAGTCCGCCGAAGAACGGCCCACCTCAGGCCTGAAGCCCCGCCCCCTTTTGTACCACGTGTGCATGTCTATCACAGAGGCCCCGCCCACGTTTAGGTTCCCCTGTTCGGGAAGCTCGGCCTCGATTGCCCGGGGTCGGTGGTTAAAGTCGGTGCTGCAATGTAAAGCGGCAACGCAAACCCAGCAATGACCCGGGGGGGAGGGGAGGTCCATTTTTGGTGCATTTACTCTATTTAAAAGTTGCAAAGTCTTCCCATGTCCAATTTTATTTTTGCAGCAATGGTTCTCGTTTTTTTTTTGCTATTTAAGAAAAATAAACGTTCGCCAAAACAAAAACGCGCCGGGTTTATTTAATACAGGCGGTAATATTGCGACCGTTCAGAATGCGTTTACCGATTTAACTCTGCATTGACTGGGTTGCAGTTTAAGTTGAAGATGCGATGCCCGCATTCCCAGCGCTGCGCTGATGTTCTGGGAATGTTGCCGTTGCATTGTTCCATTGTGAGCACCGAGGAGCGACTGACGACACAATGAGACTGATTCGGTGCAAGTTTCTGATCAAAGTCAAACTTCCCACCAGTCAGATACTGGGGATAAAATGACTTCAAGAAACCACCGGGGTCAGAATAGAATGGCATCTTCGGCAAGGTAGCCAATAGGGTATTGTATGCAGTAGCAACCTAATCCAACTAAACCCTGAGTGAGAGCTGGGAAAAGACCGCTCGAACCACATAAAAAAAAAAGCCCCAAGTTTGTCACAGCAATACTGTGAATCATGGAAAGTTTACGGCACAGAAGGAGGCCATTTGGCCCGTCGTGCCTGCGCCGGCCGAAAATGAACCACCCAGCCTAATCCCACTTTCCAGCACTTGGTCCGTAGCCTTGTATAGAATCGCAATTCCCTTTTGAAAGTTACCATTGAATCTGCTTCCACCGCCCTTTCTGGCAGTGCATTCCAGATCATAACAAGTTGCTGTATAAAAAAAAAAGTCTCCTCATCTCCCCTCTGGCCCTTTTGCCGATTATCTTCAATCCGTGTCCTCTGGTTACCGACCCTCCTGCCAGTGGAAACAGTTTCTCTCCATCGACTCTATCAAAACCTCTCATAATTTTGAAAACCTCTATTAAATCTCCCCTTAACCTTCTCTGCTCCAAGGAGAACAACCCCAGCTTCTCCAGTCTCTCCACATAACTGAAGTCCTTCATCCCTGGTCCCAGTCTAGTAAATCTCCTCTGCACCCTCTCCAAGGCGCTATTTATTCCACAGACTCACCTCAAAGTATCTGAAATGGGTACATGATTATGAGCATATAAAGATGCTAGTTCATATAGAGTCTATTAATTCAAAGTTGCTTAATTCAGTTTGTTAAGCACTAAACTCCCACTTTGCTGTGCCATCTCCAATGCTTAATTCATATTATTGGATAATTAAACTTTTAGCACAAATTAACTTTGAATTATCAGGAATGGACTGTATAAGCTGGAGTGTTTGATCTACAATTGCAGCAGCACATATTCTAGTCCCAGTGCTGTTGGATTTTGAAATGTAAAAATAAACTTAGTACTGCATTCACTCATTGTCCTGGCCAATATTTGTCCCCCACACAACATCTGAAACAGATTAACACATTGGTGTGTGGGAGCTTGCTGTGTGCAAATTGGCTGCTGCGTTTCCTACATTACAACAGTGACATTTTTCCGCCCTTGCCAGCCAGCCCACCCAGGTGCCTGACTTCAGCGTCAGAAACTCCACGAGTGAGGCTGAGACAGGGAAGCGACCTGAACATAGGAACAGGAGTGGGCCATTCACAACATCAACCAAAGAAACCCAAATTCCCTCACCGGGGGAGAAAAAGGAAGTAATTGGTGAGTGAGGTGGTTTGAAGCTGGGATTCAAACAGCTCACATAGAGCTCTTAGCACAGGTTAGCCAGGGTGAAAATCAAGGAGAAGTATGCAAGAAAACTGGGTGATGTTTAGTGATATTGTACACAGAGTACAGAACAGATACATACCACTAGGGAAGGATGTTAACAGTAGGAAATAACTGACGTGGGAAGCAATGGAAAAAATCTGGGGAATAATAGCAAAAGAAGAGATTTTCCTATTGTATAAGCCTATGTTTTTTCAATTCATTCTCAGGATGTGGGCATTGCTGGGAAGGCCGGCATTTGTTGCCCCTCCCTAGTTGCCCAATTTTTGATACAACTGAGTGGCTTGCTAGGCCACTCCAGAGGGCAGTTAAGAGTCAACTACATTAGTGTGGGACTGGAGTCACATATAGGCCCAGACTGGGTAAGGACGGCAGGTTTCCTTCCCTAAAGGACATTAGTGAACCAGTTGGATTTTTATGACAATCTGAAAGCTTCCTGATCACTTTTACTGATACCAGCTTTTTATTCCAGATTTTTTAAACTGAATGCAGATTCTCAAACTGGCATGGTGTGATTTGAACTTGCGTTCTCTGGTCCTAAATTTTTCTGTCACCAGTTTGAGCTTGTGGGTCCTTGTTCTATTGTCATGGCTTTACTTGAAGTAGTGCTCTGGATTTAACTGTCCTATACCGCTTAATATTTATCCCTGTTATGTAACAAGTGTCATGGCTCAGGGGTAGCACTCTTACTTCTGAGTCAGCAAGACGTGGGTTCAAGTCCCACTCCAGAGACTTGGGCATATAATCTAAGCTGACACTCCAGTGCAGTACTGAGGGAGATGCTGCCTTCTAGCTGAGACGTTAAACCGTGGCCCCGTCTGCACATGGCACTATCCGAAGAAGTGCAAAGTGTCATGGCCAATATTTATCCTTCAACTAACATAACTGAAATAGATTATCTGGTTAATATCACTTTGCTGTTTGTGGGATCTTGCTGTGCGCAAATTGGCTGCCCCGTTTCCTACATTACAACAGTGACTACATTTTAAAAGTACTTCACTGGCTGTAAAGTGCTTTTGGACATCCTGAGGTTGTGAAAGACGCTGTAGAAATACGAGTTCTTTTATTTTTTTTAGTAGCACTCTCACCTCTAAGTCAGAATATTGTGGGTTCAAGCCCCATTCCAGGACTTGGCCACATAATCTAGGCTCTAGAAAACATCTCAAAGTAACTCATATACAGTAAAATGCATCCATTGTTATGCAGTTGAAGGTGGCAACCAGTTTGCAATATAAGTGCAAGTTCTATCTATACTTTTAACACATTTCCCAGTCTTTCTTCATAATTTAATCCTTTGACATTACGCATCACCTGGCCCGGTACCCACTCCCAAATGCTCTTCTTCTGATTAGCTTTCTGTGTATCTCCCTGCTCCCTTTATCCCACCATTGGTTGCAGAGCCTTCAGGTACTTTATCCTACTTGCAGGAACTCCTTCCCTAAATTTTCCCTCTCCGTCCTTAAAGACCTTCTTAAAAACCCATCTGTTTGACCAAGCTCTTGGTCGTCTTTTCTAATCTCACCCCTACGGCTCGATGTCTGCTTCCTTATGTCTTTTTTTTGAACAACAACTTGCATTTACACAGCACCTTTACATAGTAAAACGTCCCCAAAGCGCTTCACAGGAGAGCAATCAGGCAAAAATTGACACTGAGCCAAAGAAGGAGACATTAGGACAGGCGACCAAACACTTGGTCAGAGGTAGGTTTTAAGGAGGGTCTTAAAAGAGGGGAGAGAGAGAGAGAGAGAGAAACGGCGAGGTTTAGCTGGGGAATTCCAGAGCTTAGGGCCTATATGATTGAAGGCACGGCTGCCAATGGTGGAGCGAAAGAAGTGAGGGACGTACAAGAGGCCAGAGTTGGAAAAAAGCAGAACTCTTGGAGGGTTGTAGGGCTGGAGGAGGTGAACATAAGAAATAGGAGCAGGAGTAGGCCATACAGGCCCCTCGAGCCTGCTCCGCCATTCAATCAGACCATGGCTAATCTTCAACATCAACTCCACTTTCCCGCCTGATCCCCATATCCCTTGATTCCCCTAGAGTCTAGAAATCAATCTATTTCAGCCTTGAATATATTCAGTGACTCAGCATCCACAGCCCTCTGGGGTAGAGAATTCCAAAGATTCACAACCCTCTGAGAAAAGAAAGTCCTCCTCATCTCAGTCCAGAATGCTGACCCCTTATCCTGCGACTACGCCCCCTAGTTCTAGACTCTCCAGCCAGGGGAAACAATCTCTCAGCATCTACCCTGTTAAGCCCCCTCATAATCTTATATGTTTCAATGAGATCACCTCTCATTCTTCTAAACTCCAGAGAGTATAGGCCCATTCCAATTAACCTCTCTTTGTTGGACAACTCTCTCATCCCACAAATTAATCTCGTGAACCTTTGTTGCACTGCCTCCAAGGCAAGTATATCCTTCTTTAGATAAGGAGGCCAAAACTGTACACAGTACTCCAGGTGAGGTCTCACTAAAGTCCTGTACAACTATAATAAGACTTCCTTTCTCTTGTACTCCAACCCTATTGCAATAAAGGCCAACATGCCATTTGCTTTCCTAATTGCTTGCTGTACCTGCATGCTAAATGTTGTGTTTCTTGTATTAGGACACCCAAATCTCTCTGATCACCAACATTTAATAGCTTTTCACCATTTAAAAAATATTCTGTTTTTCTATTCTTCCTACCAAAGTGAATAACCTCACATTTCCCCACATTATCTGCCAACTTCTTGCCCACTCACTTAACCTGTCTATATCCCTTTGCAGACTCTTTGTGTCCTCCTCACAGCTTACTTTCCCACCTAGCTTTGTATTGTCAGCAAACTTGGATACATTACACTCGGTCCCTTCATCTAAGTCATTAATATAGATTGTAAATTGCTGAGGCCCAAGCACCGATCCTTGATTCCCCACTAGTTACAGCCTGCCAACCCGAGAATGACCCGTATATTCCTCCTCTCTATTTTCTGTCCATTAACCAATCCTCTATCCATGCTAATATACCCCCAACCCCATGAGCCCGCGCCTTGTGTAACAACCTTTTATGTGGCACCTTATCGAATACCTTGTGAAAATCCAAATATACTACATCCACTGGTTCCCCTTTATTTACCTTGCTAGTTACATCCTCAAAAAACTCTAATAAATTTGTCAAATACAATTTCCCTCTTATAAAACAGTATTGACTCTGCCTAATCATATTATGATTTCTAATGCCCTGTTACCATTTCCTTGTTAATGTATTCCAGCATTTTCCTGATGACTGATGTCAGACTAACTGGCCTGTCGTTCCCGGTTTTCTCTCTCCCTCCCTTCTTGAATAGCAAGTTAATATTTGCTACCTTCCAGTCCACTAGGACCTTTCCTGAATCAAGAGAATTTTGAAAGATCACAACCAATGCATCCTCTATCTCTGCAGCCACCTCTTTTAGAATCCTAGGATGTAGGCCATCAGGTCCGGGGATTTGTCGGCTTTTAGTCCCATTAGTTTGTCCGGTACTTTTTCTCTACTGATACCAATTGTTTTAAGTTCCTCACTCTCATTTACCCCTTGGTTCCCCATTATTTCTGGTATGCTTTTTGTGTCTTCTACTGTGAAGACAGATATAAAATGTTTGTTTAACACATCTCCCATTTTCTGATTCCCCGTTATAATTTCTCCTGTCTCAGCCTCAAAGGGACCAACGTTTACTTTTGCTACTCTCTTCCTTTTTACATACTTGTAGAAGCTCTTAAAATCTATTTTTATATCTCTTGCTAGTTTACTTTCATATTCTATTTTCTCCCGTTTTATCAATTTTTTGGTTGTCCTTTGTTGGTTTCTAAAACTCTCCCAATCCCCAGGCTTATTACTCTTCTTGGTAACATTCTACGTCTTTCCTTTCAATCTAATACTATCCTTAACTTCTTTGGTTAGCCACGGGTGGATCACTTTTCCCGTGGAGTTTTTATTTCTCAATGGAATATATACTTATTGAGAATATTGAAATATTTCTTTAAATGTTTGCCATTGCTTTTCAACTGTCAAACCCTTTAATTTAATTTCCCAATCTACCTTTGTCAACCTGCCCCTCATGCCTATATAATTGGCTTTATTTAAGTTTAAGATTCTAGTTTCTGACATAAGTACATTACTTTCAAACTCAATGTGAAATTCTATCATATTATGATCACTCTTCCCCAGATGTTCTTTTACTGTGAGATTATTAATCAACCCTATCTCATTACAGTCTCAGGATACGGGATAGGACATTTAGGACTGAGAGGGGGAGAACTTTCTTCACTCAGAGGTTGGTGAACCTGTGGAATTCTCTACTACAGAAGGCTGTGAGGCCAAGTCACTGAATATATTTAAGAAGGAGTTAGATAGATTTCTAGACACAAAAGGCATCACGGGGCATGGGGAGAGAGCGGGAATATGGTATTGAGGTAGAGGATCAGCCATGATCATATTGAATGGCGAAGCAGGCTCGATGGGCCGAATGGCCTACTCCTGCTCCTATTTTCTATGTTTCTATTTTCTATGTTTCTATATTACATAATACAAGATCTAAAATAGTCTGTTCCTTGGTTGGTTCCATGACATATTGCTGTAGGAAACCATCTCAAATACATTCCATAAACTAGTCTTCCAAACTACCTTTGCCAATTTGATTTGCCCAGTCTATATGCAGATTAAAGACCCCCTTCATGACTGCATTTCCTTTGTTACAAGCTCCCATTATTTCATGATTAATACTCTGTCCAGCTGTATTGCACCTATTAGAGGGCCTATGAACTACTCCCACCAATATTTTCTGCCCCTTGTTGTTTCTAATTTCTACCCATATTGATTCTACTTCCTGATTTTCCGAGCAAAGATCCTTTCTCACCACTGTCCTTATGCCATCCTTTAATATCAGGGCTACACCCCCTGCTTTTCCATTCCGCCTGTCTTTTCTAAATGTCATGCACCCTGAAATATTTAGTTCCCGACCTTGGTCATTTTGCAACCTTGTCTCTGTAATGGCTATTGCACAAATGGCTATTTGTGTAATTAATTCATCTATCTTGTTATGAATGTCCGTGCATTCAGATAAAGAGCCTTTAATTTTGACTTTTACTATTTTTTCCTGCTTTGACCTTAGTTGTTGATGCACTATTATTGGTAAACTCTCTGTCCCTTCCTGCCACACTCTGCTTATCTTTACCCAAGTCACTACACTGCGCTATTGTCTTAACTTTTCTCATTAGATTTCTAAATTTCCTCTCACCTGACCCCCTCCCCCCTCCCCCCTCCCTTTTTAGTTTAAAGCCCTATTTACAGCCCTAGTTATTCGATTCGCCAGGACGCTGGTCCCAGCCCGGTTTAAGTGGAGCCCATCCTGTCAGAACAGCTCCCTCTTTCCCCAGTACTGGGCCAGTGCCCAATTAATCGAAACCCCTGTCTCCCACACCACTCTTTGAGCCACACATTTAACTCACTGATCTGTTTGTCCCTATGCCGATTTGCACGTGGCTCAGATAGTAATCCAGAGATTATTACCTTTGAGGTTCTACTTATTAATTTAGACCTTATCTCCTCAAACTGTCTCAGCAGACCCTCATTCCTAGTTCTACCTATGTTGTTGGCTCCTACGCGGATCATGATGACTGGATCCTACCCCTTATGCACCAAGTTCTTTTCCAGCCGCGAGGAGATGGCCTTAACCCTGGCAGTGGACAGGCACCACAGCCTTCGGGACTCTCGGTCAGAGGTTACAGAGCTAGGGAGTGGCGAGACCACGGAGGCATTTGAACAAGAGGATGAGGATTTTAAAATCGAGGGCATTGCCGGACTGGGAGCCAATGTAGGTCAGCGAGCAAAGGGAGTGATGGGTGAACGGAACGGTGCAAGTTAGGATACGGGCAGCAAGAATTTGGATGAACTTAAGATAATGGAGGGTGGAAGATGGAAGGCCAGCCAGCTGATCATTGGAATAGTTGAGTCTGGATACAGACCGCTATTTGGCCCCGGCACCCAGCGTTCAAAAATCAGCAGAGGGCGTACCAGATAGAATTGGAGGAGCGGTGTGATCCATGTGGGCTTGAATGGATTTATTGGTTCATTACAAAGAGGGGTTCCATGTATCCTGTCAAAGAGAGCTGGAGGATAATTCCCAAAGGAACTTGAGTTTTGGATGGAATAAATGTAAAATTTGCGGAATAAAACTTGTACCTCACTATACCCTATTGTATATCCACTGCACATATATCATTTTAATTTTTAAATGTCTTAAAATTTTATTAGGGAAAATGAAAACCTCATGAGTGAAGAAAGGGCTTGTCCAACTGTATCAGACTCAGAGGAGAATAAAGTCCTGCTCGGAGAGAAAGCAAAGGTATGATTGTTTCACCCATCTCCGAGTAATGATATTAATTACCAAAAATAATCACAATTTTTATATTTTGTTTATTTTCCTTTTCAGGATCTGTGCAGAACTTTTCCAAAGGTAGGGATTAGGTTCGTAAATTACAACATCAAAATCTCCCTTTGAAGATACCTTGTGTGAAGACTAGGTGCAGGCCTATTGGGACTAAATGTGGTGTGATGTGGACGGAGCTAGACAGTGCACTGGGAGGTGTGTTACGCATGGAGTCCAATGGATTTAAAGAAAGAAAGATCTTGCATTTATATAGCGCCTTTAACGATCTCAGGACGTCCCAAAGTACAGCCAATGAAGTACTTGTGAAGCGTAGTTACTGTAGGAAACGCGGCAGCCAATTTGTGCATAGCAAGATCCCACAAACAGCAATAAAATAAATGACCAGATAATCTGTTTTGGATGTTGGTAGAGGGATAAATATTGGCCAGGACAACAGGGAGAACTCCTCCTGCTCTTCTTCAAATAGTGCCGTGGGATCTTTTAAGTCTTGGTTTAAAATCTCATCCAAAAGACAGCGCCTCCAACAGTGCAGCACTCCCTCAGTACTGGCACTGGGAGTGTCAGCTCTAGATTATGTGCTCAGGTCTCTGGAGTGGGACTTGAACTCACAACCTTCTGGCTGTGAAGCATGAGTGCTGCCAACTGAGCCACGGCTGACAGAAACACTAGCCTGCGACCAATACTCGAAATGTACGGGCGTGTACAGGATCAGGCTAGTATGTGATCCTTCCCCGGGGGTTAAAAAGCCGACTGGTGCTCACAGCCTAGACTCACTCATGGAGAAGGCCAGAGTCCTTGGAACTGTCGCTCAAAAAGAGTTCAGATGGGGAGGAAAAAAAATGAACTGCATCAAAGAACGAATCAGAGCAAAATGTCATGAGCGTTAATTGATGCTTTTGCAGGATCTGAATGACAAGGCATTTGCAAGGTTCCTGCGAGCTTTCAGGTCAGTCGACCAGGCCTTCAACGCGATCCTCCGTTATTTGAAATGGAGGAAGGAGTTTGGTGTTGACTCGATTACAGTTGAGGACTCGGATATCAAAAATGAACTGAGAAGTGGAAAAGCGATGTTGCTGGAGCACAAAGACAATGTTGGCAGGCAGGTATCCCCACACTTTACTAACCAGGTTCTTTAATTAAAAAACAAGGGGAGGAAAATACATCTATTTAAAAAAAAGCCATCATTCACAAGAGTGAAGATGAGTGACCTTTCCTGTGTCCTCTGCTCTTAGATTGCATTGTATACTAAAGTACTGCGACATGTCCAAGACACAGGGGAGGCATTTAAGTAAAAGAAAGAACTCCCATTTCTGTCGTGCCTTTCACGACCAAAGCGCTTTACAGCCAATGAAGCACTATTGAAGTGTAGTCGCTGTTATAATTTAGGAAATGCAGCGGCCAATTTGCGCACAGCAAGCTCCCACAAACAGCAATGTGATAATGATCAGATAATCTGTCTTAGTGATGTCGGTTGAGGGATGAATATTGGCCAGGGCACCGGGGGAGAACTCCAATGCTCTTCTTTGAAATAGTGCCATGGGATCTTTTACGTTCATCTGAGAGGACAGACAGGGCCTCGGTTTAACGTCTCCTTCAAAAGACGTACTGGAGGCAATACAGTGAAGAGCCACAAAGGTCACTCCTAGTGTTAGAGATCTGAATTGAGAGAAAAGCCTAGTGAAACCTGAGCTATACAGCCTTGAAAGAAGGCTTCTGAGAGTTAATGTTGTAAAGGTACATACGATAGTAAACGTTATGAAAAAGGGAAATTTGAAAAATTACTTCAAACTATATTGTGAGAGTGGGACAAGAGGACCCAGATTCAAAGTAGTAAAATGGAAATGTTGGATTGATATCAGGAGGTTATTCTTCACACAAAGAGTGATCTAGTCACAGAATGGACTCCCAGATAGAGTAGTGGAGGCAAAATCCTGCATTCATTAAGGAAAAGAACTTTCATTTATACAGCGCCTTCCATGACCTCAGGACATCCCAAAACTCTTCACAGCTCATGAAGTACTTCTTGAAGTGTAGTCACTGTTGTAATCTAGGAAACATGGACAGCCAATTTGCACACAACAAGATCCCACAAACAGCAATGAGATAAAGGACCAGGTAATTTTTTTTAGTGATGTTGCTTGAGGGATAAATATTGGCCAAGAACTCGTTGGATCTGCACTGGGGGGACTTTAGGGTCTTATGGATGGATACGCCGTATGGCCTTCCTCATCCTGAAACACCTTGCAATCCAACAACACTCAAGAAGCTCGACACCATCCAGGACAAAGCAGCCCGCTTGATTGGCACCCCATCCACCACCCTAAACATTCACTCCCTTCACCACCGGCGCACCGTGGCTGCAGTGTGTACCATCCACAGGATGCACTGCAGCATCTCGCCAAGGCTTCTTCGACAGCACTTCCCAAACCCGCGACCTCTACCACCTAGAAGGACAAGGGCAGCAGGCACATGGGAACAACACCACCTGCACGTTCCCCTCCAAGTCACGCACCATCCCGACTTGGAAATAAATCGCCGTTCCTTCATCGTCACTGGGTCAAAATCCTGGAACTCCCTTCCCAACAGCATTGTGGGAGAACCTTCACCACACGGACTGCAGCGGTTCAAGAAGGCGGCTCGCTACCGCCTTCTCAAGGGCTTTAGGGATGGGCAATAAATGCTGGCCTCGCCAGCGACGCCCACATCCCATGAACGAATAAAAGAAAAATTGCAGAAGTGAGCACAGTAGCAGAACTGAAAGGCAGCGTATGCACTGATTGCTTTTAAAATGGGCAGCCCTTGGTGCCTGAAATTTCCTTGGACCTGCTGGAAGTCTATTAATGAGTTGCTGCAACTGCCGGCTGGAACCCATAAGATCGGATGCTCACGGGACCTAAGGTTATGATTTTGTTCCCTCAGGCCCATCCTACTGGTAACAGCCAAACTCCATCATTCAAAGGACCGGAACCTGCAAAGCCTTATGAAATTCATTGTATATCTTCTGGTGAGTTCAGCACGCATATCAGCAAACTTTATAGAAGTATCAAACATTATAGTTTAATAAGGATCCATTGCTTTATCCCAAGCCCATTACACTTACCACATCATGTCTCAAATTACTCACGTACTATATCCCAAAATATTATTTACTGAAAGAAATCTATCCAATTTGAATGTTGAAAATAGAGAATCTGAACGGTATTTAAAATATCACTAAATTAATATTCCTAATCTCCTTCAGCTTTCGCCATGACTCTGTGGGGTATAAATTAGTTTTGTGCTGTTAATTGTATCCATGTGATTTATATTAATTAATGTTAATTGTTTTCAGGTGGCGTTTATCAATTGGGAACTCTCTTGAATCCATTTATAAGAGAGCTGATCTCAGGTGCGGTGTGGGTGTGATGTGGTGCTCTGAGAATAGAGGCTTGGAAGCAACTGAAGACCGGGCTCCAGTATTTGATCCTTCACCACCGGGCTATCCAGTTTAGAACATGGGCGGCCAGCGAATCGGCTGCCCCGCTTACACCCCGCCTGATTTTCTTTCCCACAGGGCGGAGTACAAAACGGGTTGGCGATTCACTATCGCCCACTTTGCACTTCCGCCCGAGTCGACACTATAACCTGTGAGTTTACCCAGTGTACAGGGAGTTGCCAGGTTTAATCTCCAGTCTGTGTTGAGTAAGCTGATCTCAGCCAGAACGGCATTAGATGGCGATGGAAATTGCTAGACGAAAAAAGACCCCCACGGTCCATCTAGTTCACCTTCTACCATCCCGGTAGTCCCATGATACAATGATAATGGAGTTGTTGACTAATCGTGGTAATCAATCTCCATCAACGAGTCTCCAACAGACCCTGACATGAGGTGAGGAAAAATCCCAGCGGTGGAGAGCTTTGGGAACCATAGGTCCAAAGTTACCAGTTCCTCCCAAGCCCGTTACACGCACCACATGTCACGTCTCAAATTACTCACGTACTGTATCCCAAAATATTATTTTCTGAAAGAAATCTATCTAATTTTCAATTGAATGAATCAATACCATCTGCTTCCACCGTCTCCCGAGGGAGCTTGTTCCATAGATTGACCACCCGCTCAGTGAAATAATTTTTTATGCAGATTAGTTTTGAATTTACTCCCCTTCGAGCGCAGGCCGTGTCCTCCTGGTTCTACTGTTCTGGACAAGGTGAAACAGCTTATCATGGTCTACGTTATCTAGTCCCTTTAGAATTCTAACAACAGCAATCATATAACCTCTTAATCTTCTCTTTTCCAGTTTACGTAATCGCTCCTCATAATCCAATCCCTCCATCATTCTGGTTGCTCTCTTCTGTATCCTTTCTATAACTTTCAATATCCTTCTTGTACTGTGGAGACCAGAACTGTACACACTATTCTAAGTGCGGTCACACCAATGATTTACAAAGTGGCAGGATTACCTCACTATTTTCGGCTAAATATTGACCTTTCAATGCAACCCAACATCTGATTTTCTTTACTCACTGCCACCAAGCATTGTTGCGATAGCTTCAGTTGATTGTCACTCAGGTCCCCCAGATCACTCTCATTTTCCATGCACATGATTTTCCATCTATTTAAGTGCAAGTCCCTTCCTGGATTTTCAGTTCCCGTAAGAAGCACTTTGCATTTCTCTACAATGAAGTTCATCTGCCACCTGTCTGCCCAACTTTCAAGTATATTCAAATCCTCCTGTAGCTTATCCTGTTCAGCTTTGGTGTCTACCACCTTCCTTCGCTTTGTATCATCTGCAAATTTAGCCATTCCTAGCTCCAGATCATTTGTGAAGATATTAAACAAAAGAGGTCCCAAAACAGACCCTGTGGGTCCCCACTGGTAACATTCTCCCAGGCTGATGAAAATCCCTGTACCACCACCCTCTGGGTTCTATCAGTCAACCAATTAAGTATCCATTGTAGAATTTTCCTCAACTGAGGATTTCCCTCCACTGTAGTTGACCGAATCGGTACTATTTACCGCACTTCTGCCCTCACCGCTTCCCTTCCCCCTCAGAACCATGATAAGGGATCCCCTTGTCCTCACCTTCCACCCCACCAGCCTCCACATTCAACGTATCATCCTCCGCCATTTCTGCCACCTCCAGCGCGATCCCACCACCAAACACATCTTCCCCTTTCAGCATTCTGAAGGGACCGCTCCCTCCACGACACCCTGCTCCACTCTTCCGTCACCTCCAAGACCCGCTCTCCTCCCCGCGGCACTTTCCCGTGTGAGCGCAGGAGATGCAACACCTGCCCCGTCACTTCCTCCCTCCCCACCATCCAGGGCCCCAAACACTCCTTCCAGGTGAAACAGCTGTTTACTTGTACTTCTTTCAATTTAGTATACTGTATTCGCTGCTCACAATGGGGTCTCCTCTACGTCGGGGAGACCAAATGCAGATTGGGTGATCACTTTGCTGAACACCTCCGCTCTGTCCGCAAGTGTGACCCTGACCTGCTGGTCGCTTGCCATTTTAATTCCCCGTCCCACTCCCACTCTGATCTCTCTGCCCTCGGCCTCTTACACTGTTCCAATGAAACTCAACGTAAGCTTGAGGAACAGCACCTCATCTTTCATTTAGGCACTTTACAATCCTGCAGACTCAACATTGATTTCAATAACTTCAGATCATAACCACTGCTCCCATTTTCTCGGACAGCAGGTGCTGGTAATGGTTCTGCTGTTGCCATTTACAGCTGCTCCTGACCAATTTTTTGTTTCTTTACTGTCCCATTCCCACCCTCCTTGCCTTGCACCACCATTCCTTTTGTCATTTAATCACTCCTGCCCTCCACCCTATCACAGACCTTCCCTTTTGTTCTTTCCTCCCCTCCCCTCTCTCCCACCCCCCCTTACCCTGGCTCTGTACTTGCTTAAAAACTTAAATTCTTTTAACATCTTCCAGTTCTGACGAAAGGTCTTCGACCTGAAACGTTAACTCTGTTTCTTTCTCCACAGACGCTGCCTCATTTGCTGAGCTTCTCCAGCATTTTCTGTTCTTTATTTTCAATTGGTTGGAGGAGAGATGGTGGTAATTTGCCAGGGTTCCTACTCCAGACTGCTATCCGGTGAACTGTACTGGAAGTGTGTGTGTGTGTGTGTGTGTGTGTGCGTGTGTGTGTGTGTGTGTGTGTGTGTGTGTATGTGCGGAACGTTGAATGAGGGTCAGGATCAGCTGGAACATCCACTCTGGTGGACTATCCTTCCCAAAAAGAAAGATTTGCATTTCTATAGTGTCTTTCCCAACCTCAGGACATCCCAAAGCGCTTTACAGCCATTGAAGTACTTTTGAAGTGTAGTCACTGTTGTAATGTAGTAAACACGGCAGCCAATGTGCGCACAGCAAGATCCCACAAACAGCAAAGTGATAATGACCAGATAATCTGTTTTTAGTGATCTTGGTTGACGGATAAACAATGGCCCCAGGACACCGGGGAGAACTCCGCTGCTCTTCTTCAAAATAGTGGCCGTGGGATCTTTTACGTCCACCTGGGAGGGCAAATGGAGCCTCGGTTTAACATCGCATCCGAAAGACAGCACCTCCGACAGTGCAGCACTCCCTCAGTACTGCACTGGGAGTATCAGTCTGGATTTTGTGCCCAAGTCTCTGGAGTGAGACTGAAACCCACAACCTCCTGACTCAGAGGCGAGAGTGCTGCCCACTGAGCCCCTGCTGACACACACACACACATGAAAAATAGCTACTTGGATCAGGTAGTGGAGGGTTACAGGCTAATGTGGAATTATACCCTGTGCCTTCGAGAAAGGAGGGGGATGAACCCGGAGGGAGGGGAAAGTTGCTGATATAGCTGGCACAAGATTCTTATACACTGTCTGAATGTGAGTAGAATGGGCCTATACTCTCTGGAGTTTAGAAGAATGAGAGGTGATCTTATTGAAACATACAAGATTCTGAGGGGGTTTGACAGGGTAGATGCTGAGAGGTTGTTTCCCATGGCTGGAGAGTCTAGAACTAGGGGGCATAGTATCAGGATAAGGGGTCGGCCATTTAAGACTGAGATGAGGAGGAATTTCTTCACTCAGAGGGTGGTGAATCTTTGGAATTCTCTACCCCAGAGGACTGTGGATACTGAGTTGTTGAATATATTCAAGGCTGAGTTAGACAGATTTTTGGACTCTAGGGGAATCAAGGGATATGGGGATCAGGCAGGAAAGTGGAGTTGAGGTCGGAGGTCAGCCACGATCTGATTGAATGGCGGAGCAGGCTCGAGGGGCCGAATGGCCTACTCCTATTTCTTATGTTCAAACAAACAGCAGCAAAAGCTTCATCCATTAAACGGCCTGTCTTTTAATTTGTTCTGTACTCTGCAGGAATCAGCAGGCAACCTGTGCGATGATGACATATGTGATAACTTCTGCATTGTATTTGACATGAAAGACTTTTCGATGAATAGCATGGATTACCAGTTTGTTAAGAATTTAATCTGGTTGCTCTCCAATTATTACCCAGAGCGACTAGGCATTTGGCTCATCATTAACCCTCCGGTGCTTTTCAGCGGATGCTGGGTGATTATACGCAGTTGGTATGTCTTATTTTTCTAAATAAAACCACCTTTGGGGCTGAAATTCCGAGGGGGGAATGGGATCTTACCGTCTCCTGCTGTAACTAGGGTGGAACCCCAACCCAGGGAAAGGTGGATCAGCAACAATAAAAATCATAGTCAAGGAGAAGAAAAAAGTTAGTAATTTTTGCATGTAATTTAATTGATAAATGACTAATCAGGGGCCAGAAGTTCCCCTTTCTATGTAAAGAAGAAAAATCTTCTATAGAGCCTTTACCGACCCAAGGACGCCCCAAAGCGCTTTACAGCCAATGAAGTGCTTTTGAAGTGTAGTCACGGTAGTAATGTAGGCAAACCCGGCAGCTAATTTGCGCAGAGCAAGATCCCACAAACAGCAATTAGGTAAATGACCAGATCATCTGTTTTAGTGATGTTGCTTGAGGGATAAATATTGGCCCAGGACGCCGGGGAGAACTTCGAATAGTACCATGGGATCATTTGCATCCACCTGAGAGGGCAGACGGGACCTCGGTTTAACGTCTCATCCAAAAGACGGCACCTCCGACAGTGCAGCACTCCCTCAGGACTGCACTGGACTGTCAGCCTGGATTATGTGCTCAACTTTCTGGAGTGGGGCTTGAATCCTTCTGACTCAGAGGTGAGAGCTGCATTTATATAGCACCTTTAATGTAGTAAAACATCCCAAGGTGTTTCACAGGAGCGTAATCAGACAAAAATTGACACCAAGCCACATAAGGTCATATTAGGACAGTGTCTAAAAGCTTGGTCAAAGATGTAGGTTTTAAGGAGCGTCTTAAAAGGAGGAGAGGTTTAGGAAGGGAATTCTAGAGCCTAGGGCCCAGACAGCCGAAGGCATGGCTGCCAATGGTGGGGTGAAGTAAGTGGGGCATGTACAAGAGACCAGAGGGTTGTAGGGGGTTACAGAGATAGGGAGAGCCAAGGCCATAGAGGGATTTGAACACAAGGATAAACATTTTAAAATCAGGAGCCAATGTAGGTCAGCAAGTACAGGGGTGATAGACAAACAGGACTTGGTGCGAATTAGGATAAGGGCAGCAGAGAACTCCCCCACCCTTCTGCGATAAGTGCCCTGGAATCTTTTACACCTACCTGTGAGGGCAGACAGGGCCTCAGTTTAACGTCTCATCCGAAAGACGGCACCTCCGACAGCGCAGCACTCCCTCAGTAACTGCACTGCGAGTGTCGGCCTGGATTTTGTGCTCAAGTCTCTGGAGTCGGACTTGAACCCATGCCCTCCTGACTCCGAGGCGAGAGAGCTACCCACTGAGCCACGGGCACTGCTTAGTGTTTAGCTGTATTGGAACATTAACATTTTTGAACCCCACTCTCTTTCAGGCTGGATGAAAACACAGCCAAGAAAGTAATTTTTGTCACGAGGCCGGAGCAGCTAGCAGAGTATATTCAACCCGAAGTCTTACCCAGGAATCTCTTTCTGTGACCACGCGCTCTCTGTAAACACATTTCACGAAAGATTCTATTGTGCACAAGTTTGCATTACGCCAGAAGTTTTAAAAGATTGCTGTACATTTTAAAAAATAAAGTTTGACGTTTTTTTTTGCCTTTAGTTTGTTCCGTTTTGGTTTCGGGCACTCATAACTTGTTAATTTTCCATTTCATCGAAGAGGGCTCACTGATTCCATGCGACTAAATCACGTCTACGCGCCACAAAAATCTAATAGAATTTTACAGCACAGAAAGAGGCCATTCGGCCCGTCATGCCTGTGCGGCTCTTTGAAAGAGCTGTCCAATTAGCCCAGCTCCCTCTGCTCTTTCCCCCAATTTTTCCTTTTCAAGTATTTATCCAATTCCCTTCTGAAAGTTACTATCGAATCCAATTCCACTGCCCTTTCAGTCCAGCTCATGACAACTCACTGCGCAAAGAAAAATTCGCCCCATCTCCCCTTCTGGTTCTTTTGCCAATTATCTTTAATCTGTATCCTCTTGTTGCTGACCCTCCTGCCAGTGGAAACAGAATAACCATCAATTTTTTCCCCCTCATCCTCTTCCTCTTCCTCACCCCCATCCCGAAGGTACCTTCTGATACCCTGCTCAACTAGCAATTCATTATTGAAACAGAAAACACCATTCCCTCAACACTTTGCAATGGGCAGAGACAGTGATCAGGTAACAGGGGCTCTGGCTGATTTCCTGCTTTGCATAACTTAGTTCCACACTGTGCAGTATATTTACCCACTGATAATATTCAGGCAATTCTACTGACACGAGCATGAAAAATGATGGGCAGAAAAAGACCAACTGGTCCATCAAGCCTGCCCCACACCTCATGACACCTGGAGCTTCATGTCTAGACACATCCTCCACACACCCCCCACCCACAACCCAACCCCAGCCATATAATCTCCTGGGAGAGGCAAAATAAAAATAGAAAAAAAACCCCAGGGCAAATAAGGGTCGGGGTGGGGGGGGAGGAGGTGGAATCTCTGAAAAATTCCTCTGCGACCCCCTCAAGCAATCGAAACCAGTCCAGGAGATGACATTGATGGTGAAAGGGAGAGGCTGAAGAGGTAGTGAGGGTTAAAAACACTGCTTTCTAAATCAAAAATTTAAAGTAGAAAACCAGGAAACAGAATTAAGGGACAGCATTCCAAAAAAATTGGGAGTGGTGTGTACATGAATGCAGAAGGCATCGAAAAGGAATTTGGAGAATGAGAAGCATTAATCACTACGGAGGGAAGTGATATAGTAGCTATAATTTTTTAAAAATTCATTCTAGGGAAATGGGTGTCGCTGGCAAGGCCGGCATTTATTGCCCATCCCCTAGTTGCCCTTGAGAAGGTGGTGGTGATGGTGGTGGTGATGGTGGTGAAGGTGGTGGTGATGGTGGTGGTGGTGGTGGGCTGCCTCCTTCTTGAATCGCTGCAGTCCGTGAGGTGAAGGTGCTCCCACAGTGTTAGGTGGGGAGTTCATAGAAAGGTCACAGCACGGAAGGAGGCCATTCGTCCCATCGTCCCCCTCACTGGCCCTATGCAAGAGCAATCCGGCTAGTCCCACTCCCCCGCCCTATCCCCATAGCCCTGCCAATTTTTTAATTTCAAGTACTTATCCAGTTCCCTTTTGAAGGCCATGATTAAATCTGCCTCCACCACCTCCTCGGACAGTGCATTCCAGATCTTAACCACTCGCTATGTAAAAAAGCTTTTCCTCATGTAAGCATTGGTTCTTTTGCCAATCACCTTAAATCTATGCCCTCTGGTCTTGTTCCTTCCGCCAATGGGAACAGTTTCTCTCTGTCTAGGCCCTTCATGATTTTGAATACATCTATCAAATCTCCTCGCAGCCTTCCCTGTTCCGAGAACAACCCCAGCTTCTCCAGTCTATCCGCGTAACTAAAGTCCCTCATCCCAGGAATCATTCTAGTAAATCTCCTCTGCACCCCCTCTAAGGACTTCGCATCTTTCCTAAAGTGCGGTGCCCAGAACTGGACACAATACTCCAGTTGTGGCCAAACCAGTGTTTTATAAAAAGTTCATCATGACTTCCTTACTTTTGTACTCCATGTCTCTATTTATAAAGCCCAGCATCCCATATGCTTTTTTTAAACTGTTTTCTCAACCTGCCCTGCCACCTTCAACGATTTGTTCACATATACCCCCAGATCTCTCTGTTCCTGTACCCCTTTTAGAATTGTGCCCTCTAGTTTATATTGCCTCTCCGTGTTCTTCCTAGCAAAATGTATCACTTTACATGTTTCTACGTTAAATTTCATCTGCCATGTGTC
Organism: Heptranchias perlo; assembly: GCF_035084215.1. Taxonomy (NCBI): domain Eukaryota; kingdom Metazoa; phylum Chordata; class Chondrichthyes; order Hexanchiformes; family Hexanchidae; genus Heptranchias; species Heptranchias perlo. Next base: position 7,495,732 of record NC_090338.1, on the reverse strand, counting down.
CGCCTATGCCACCAGCCTGTCTATATCCTCTTGAAGTCTATCACTATCCCCCTCACTGTTCACTACCCTTCCAAGTTTCATGTCATCTGCAAATTTTGAAATTGTGCCCTGTACACCCAAGTCCAAGTCATTAATATAGATCAAGAAAAGCAGTTGTCCCAGCACCAACCGCTGGGGAACACTACTGTACACCTCCCTCCAGTCCAAAAAACAACCATTCACCACTACTCTCTGTTTCCTGTCACTTAGCCAATTCTTTATCCACGTTGCTACTGCCCCCTTTATTCCATGGGCCGCAATCTTGACGACAAGCCTACCTTTATCAAACGCCTTTTGAAAGCCCATCGACTACATTGCCCTCATCTACCCTCTCTGTACCTCATCAAAAAACTTTGCCTTTAACAAATCCATGCTGGATTTCCTTAATCAATCCACAACCGTCCAAGTGACTGTTAATTCTGTCCCGGATTATCGTTTCTAAAAGTTTCCCCACCACTGACTGACTAGCCTGTAATTGCTGGGTTTATCCTTGCACCCTTTTTTGAACAAGGTTGTAACATTTTCAATTCTCCAGTCCTCTGGCAGCACCCCCAGATATTATGGCCAGTACCTCCGCAATTTCCACCCTTACTTCCCTCAGCAACCTAGCATGCATCCCATCTGGACCAGGTGACTTATCTATAAGTTAGGGTTATCTATAAGTACAGCTAGCCTTTCGAGTACCTCCGCTTTATCAATTTTTAGCCCATCCAGTATCTTAACTGTATCTTCCATTACTGAGACTCTGGCAGCATCTTCTTCCTTGGTAAAGACAGATGCAAAGTACTTATTTAATACCTCGGCTAAGCCCTCTGCCTCCATGAGTAGATCTCCTTTATGGTCCCTAATTGGCCCCACCCCTCCTCTTACTACCCGTTTACTGTTTATATACCTGTAGAAGACTTTTGGAGTTCCAGGATTTTGACCCAGCGACGATGAAGGAATGGCCGCTATACGCTCAAGTCAGGATGGTGTGTGATTTGGAGGGGAGCATGGAGGTGATGGTGTTCCCACGCACCTGCTGCCATTGTCCTTCTAGGCATGGCTTAGGTTTGAATAAAATAATTGTTAGGCAAGGGTATCAAGGGATATGGAGCAAAGGCGAGAAAATGGGGTTGAGATACAGATCAGCCATGATCTAATTGAATGACAGAACAGGCTCGAGGGGCTGAATGGCCTACTCCTATTCCTATGACTGGGAACTTAATATTCCTGGTTATAACATTTTCAGGAGAGATAGAGAGGAGGGTAAAAAAAGGTCGGGTGGCAGTGTTAGCGAAAAAAGTCTATTACAGGGCTAGAAAGTAAGGATGTGCTAAGGGGTTGTGTTAAGACAGAATCTATATGGATAGACTTACAAAACAGAAAGGGAAACAGTAGAATTCTCGGTTTGCGTCACTGGCCACCACACAGTGGAGATGAGGCAGCGAGGGAGATAGACAAGGAAAACAGGGAATAATATTGGGAGGATGGGATGAAGGCAATGCAAAGTGAGGAACACTTTTTAGAACGTGTCCAGGACTAATTCTTGGATCAGTATGTTTCTGGTCCAACAAGGAAAGAAGCATTACTTGATTTAGCTCTGGGAAATTAAAAATAGGGCAAATAACCTATGTGTGAGTTGGAGAACAATTGGGAAACAGTGACCACAACATAGTTAGGTTCAATGCAACAACAGAAAAGGATTTTCTTTTCCAAATGAAGAGGAAAAAAAAAAATCAGGCAAGGTGTAAAACAGGCAGCTGATTCGCTATCACCCGTTTTTTGCCCGATGATAAAAGATAAAACTATCCATCTAGGGTGACACCAGGGTAACCCAATGCCACTAGGACAAAACTAGCAGTACAAGTGCCCCCACCCCAAGAGGAGGATATAACTCATACAAATGGTCCACTCAAACTAAGAAGAGGTTTACAAAATAAAACTAATCCATAATCCAGCTCTTGTCCATAGAAATACTTTGCTGCCCTGCAGTGCCCACCGATTAACTCAGCAGGCAACAAACCCTTAGGAGAATTTGCTGATATTTCATCAAGGAAATTAGAGATTCAACAGGGCTCAACATTCACTGGCAGAACGAAAACCTCCACCGCTGCATCAAGTATTAGAGGCAACACCAATGTAAGCCTAGGGTTTCCATAGAAACATAGAAAATAGGAGCAAGAGTAGGCCATTCGGCCCTTCTCCGCCATTCAAAATGATCATGGCTGATCTTCTAACTCAGTACCCTGTTCCAGCTTTTTCCCCCCATATCCCTTGATCCCTTTAGCATTAAGAGGCCTTATTTCAACCAAGAGCCATTGCTCGCCTTAATATAATGCCGACCGACACAAAGCTAGGCCCTCATTTCTTGTGGTGGGTGTGGAAAAAGACTCGTACACTAAATCCCTCAAGTTTCCAAATCTCGATTTTATTAAGAAAGAGGCATATCAAATATGATTTATGGTCCGACCTCAATAAACAAACAAACAAAGGTTTGTACAGAAGTGTTCTTAAAATTTTTAAAAAAATTGGTAAACCAGGAACCAGGTATTATCGACTCGGGAGTATGAATGCACATTTTTTCACAGTATCAATAGACGCCCACGGGCGGGAGGATCAGTAACCAGAGGACACGGATTTAAAGGTAATTAGCAAAAGAACCAGAGGCAACATGAGGAGAATTTTTTTTAAAAAACGCAGTGAGTTATGATCTGGAATACACGGCCTGAAAAGGCAGCGGAAGCAGATTCAATCACAGCTTTCAAAAAGGAATTGAATAAATACTTGAAGGGAAAAAATTTGAAGGGCTACGGGGAAAGTGCGGGGGAAGAGTGGGACTAATTGGATAGCTCTTTCAAAGAGCCAGCACAGGCACGATGGGCCGAATGTCCTCCTTCTGTGCTGTATGATTCTATGATTCTACATCAATCGTGAAAGTTAAAAACTTGGATTTATGTCTCATGATCCTTTTCTGCTCCATTTCACAACCTACAGGCACTCCAGTCCTGGCATAACAAAGGATAGATAACAAAGGGTTTGTGAAGTGAATTCACTTATCTTTCAATTTGCTAATAATGCCAATAAAACCCAACTTTTGTGGAACTGGAGGACTTTTAAAAAAAAAAGTACATTTAACTATACAAAATCTACCAGCTGTGCAATCTACCCTTTTTGAAAGAGAGACACTTTTAGTTTACTGTGAAATGTGAAAATTAGATTAGATCTCAGTCTCTTGTATAAATTAGCATTTCAGAATCATAGAATGGCCTTCTGTGCCGTAACCATTCGGCCCATCGAGCCTGTGCATGGCTCGCTGCAAGAGCAACCCAGCTAGTCCCACTCCCCCGCTCTTTCCTTGTAGCCCTGCAAATTTTCCTCCTTCAGGTACCTATCTAATTTCTTTTTGAAAGCCACAATTGACCCTGCTTCCGCCACCCTTTCGGGCAGTGAATTCCAGATCCTAACCACTCGCTGCCTAAAAAAGTTTTTCCTCATGTCGCCTTTGATTCTTTTGCCAATCACCTTAAACCTGTGTCCTCCGGTTTGCGACCCTTCTGCCTGTGGGAACAGTTTTTTGCCGAGGCCCTTCCATGATTTTGAACACATTTTGATCATGTTCCAAACACACCAAGGTTTGCCCATAATAATCCAGTGGACTCAAATGCACCATTCCCGTCAAGACTCGACGGCCATTTTGAATGAAGCCCCATTTCTCTACCCTCAGTACAAAAGTTAGAGCAGCAATGAAGAGTTTTTTTTTTAAACACTTAAGCTACCAGTTTAAAAAAAAAAGACTGCTTCAGGGGGGGGGGAACAATACCTATACGGTAATCTTGATCTGCGTTGTCACACCTCCCAACTGCTGTTGCCCCCGCGTGATTTATAGAAAGTTCAACTCCCACTGCTTCAGCGGAGATTCATATCTTGGGGAGGGGAGGGGCGCAATTTTAACCTAACTCACCCGTGAGGAAACGCACGGGATTGGATGCAACACTGGATTTACACCCCGCCCGATTTTACTCTCTACTGAAATCAACGGAGAGAATGATCAGGCGGGGTCTGACGACATTGGGTGAAATCTAGTGCTACCACCATGTCTGGTTTCGGAGTGGAATGTTTAGAAATTTCCAACGTGTAACTAAAGTATAGACGATTAAAATAGAATCCATTTCCCCCCTTCCCTACTGTGCCTTATAATATGGAGGAGCTACTAAAAAAAGTAATGAAGCAAAGCTAAAGTCAGGACACAAGCCAAAGGATTTTCCCCATCCCTTCTAAGCCCTGCACCTCTCCGGTTATGGGCTTGGCACCAGGTGGCAATCCTAAATGAAGATTAGCAGCAGAGGGCACTAACGGTGCCCAACAGAGCAGTGAACTTAAAATATCTTTTATAAAAAAGGACTAAGCCACTTTTTGCTTAAAGACTAAAAAGTTACTGCTCCCTCTTTGGAAAGGGAGACGGTAGGCAGACAATTCAGTTAAGAAAGCTGAAAGGTTCTACCCACTTGGTCCTAGGGGTCGCCAACCCTCCAGGATTTGCCCTGGAGTCTCCAGAAATTAAAGACTGATCTCCAGGACACTGCTACAAGCAAAAACCCAGGAGAAAAAAATCATAGGGGGCGTTAAAGTGAATTGTGTTTTAAAGAAATGTTTTTCTTTGAACGCTTTTGTTCATGGAGGTGGAGGGGGGGTGGGGGGTGGAGAAAGGGCTGTTTGACCAACAGTCAAGAATCATCCAATCGGGTAATGGAAGAGTCTATTCGTTTTCCGATTGGCCGTGGGAGGATGGTGCCCCGCGAGTGTGGATCTGTCGGGCGACCAATGGCGGGAGTAGGAGATCAGGAACACGTCCAGAGTTGGCAACCCTACTTGGTCCATGAGGAAATTGCTAGAAAGACACGGCCAAAGGATTTCATTTCTACTCTTGCCCCCCACTCCCCGCTAACCCCCCCCCCCACCAAACAAGCTTACTTTGGGTTATGATTAAAAATTCAGAATAACTTACTCAATAATGAACTCTCAGGTTAGACATTGGGCCTCAATGTAAACCAGTGAAAACTCCTCCAGTTCAACGGGGCCTTGTGCATAGGCCCCATCCAAATCAAAAGGACGAGAAACACTGATTGATGAGGCCGCTGTAACATTTTTTTTAATAAAAAACTACCTAAAAATGTAGTGTAGTGTCATAGAGCATAATAGATATAGGTTGAAAATTTCTCTCATTTAAAAAAGTAACTAATACTGAGTGTATAAAACACAGGCCTGAAAGGCACAAGGATCAGTTGCTCATTAAATCTTTAGTTTCTTGGCAGGAGGAGCTTGCAGGTCTATCCTGGAGATATCTTTGTTGGCTGTGAATGGTATCCTCTCCGTCACCTTCTTTCCGATGGTTTCAACCTGTTAACGGAGTTAGAGAAACGGAAATTTGAGTCAGAGGCCCCATTACATGGCGGCTCGGTGCAGTTCAAAACATCCTCCCTCATCGTGCTCGCGAGTGAAGCCCGCCATGGTCTCCCATCAGGATCTCCTGGGATCTTAGGGAGTATTTCCAACAGGCAGATTCAGCGAAACTTGCATTTATATAGCGCCTTTAACGTAGTGAAAAACACCCCAAGGCGCTTCATAGGAGCGATCATCAAACAGAATCTGACACCGAGCCACATAAGGAGATATTAGGACAGGTGGCCCAAAGCTTGGTCAAAGAGGTAGGTTTTAAGGCACGACTTAAAAAGGAGGAGAAGAGAGAGGGAGCGATGCGGAGAGGTTTAGGGAGGGAATTCCAGAGCTTCGGGCCTAGGCAAAAGCAAAACACTGCGAATGCTGGAAATCTGACATAAGAACAGAAAATGCCGGAAATACTCGGCAGGTCAGGCAGCATCTGCGGAGAGAGAAACAGAGTTAATGGAGGGCGGGGGCAATTTTATCCTAACCCGCCCGTCAGGAAACTGACAGGGTTTGGTGCAACACTGGCTTTACACCCTGCCTGATTTTACACTCCACTGAAGTCAACAGAGAGTAATTATCGGGCGGGGTGGAAGAGAAACAGAGTTAACGTTTCAGGTCGATGACCTTTCATCAGAACTGGATTTATATTGCGTCATTAACATAGTAAAACGTCCCGTTAGCGATGGACAGCTTTTAAGCAAGTGCAAAGCTTCAATCGTTTGCATCTCCTCTGGACCCATTCTTTGTTTCTATACTTGTCTCATTATCACCTCCTTTATCATTGCACCATCATCACTTTTGTCATTTAATCATTCTTGCCCTCCACCCTATTCCCCTTTGATCTTTTCTTACCCCCTTTTCCCTGTATCTGTACTTGCTTAAAAGTTGTTCATTTCTAACATCTTCCAGTTCTGATGAACGGTCATCGACCTGAAACGTTGGGGGTAAATTCTCATCCATGTTTTCAAATCCCTCCACGGCCTCGCTCCTCCCTAGCTCTTTAACCTCCTCCAGCCCTACAACCCTCTGAGATCTCTGCACTCCTCCAATTCTTGTCTCTTGCACGTCCCCGATTTTAAATCGCCCCACCATTGGCGGCCGTGCCTTCAGCTGCGTGGGCCCTAAGCTCTGGAATTCCCTCCCTAAACCTCTCCTCCTCTCTACCTCTCTCTCCTCCTTTAAGACGCACCTTAAAGCCTACCTCTTTGACCAAGCTTTTGGTCACCAGTCCTAATATCGCCTTATGTGGCTCAATGTAAAATTTTGTTTGATAATCGCTCCTGTGAATCGCCTTGGGACGTTTTACTATGTTAATGATGCAATATAAATCCAAGTTGTTGCTGTGGTAACTCACCGGTCAGGAAACCCCCGGGATTGTTTGGAACAATGGTCTTCCACCCCGCCCGATAATTACTCTCTGTTGACTTCAGTGGAGTGTAAAATCAGGCAGGGTGTAAAGCCAGTTTTGCATCAAACCCTGTCAGTTTCCTGACGGGTGGGTTAGGTTATAATTGCCCCGCCCTCCATTAACTCTGTTTCTCGCTCCGCAGATGCTGCCTGACCCGCTGAGCATTTCCAGCATTTTCTGTTTTTATTAGAAGCAGATTCAGTAGCCCACACACACACACAATAAAAACAGTAGGGTCTCCTTTGCCACTTGAACAAAGCAGGCTGACCAATTTATACTGTTGAGTGTGGCCGACTGGGAGACTCACGAGTCAAGAGTCTGACTGGCTCAAAAGAAAGAAAAATGCTTTAAAAAGGTCTGACACGACAATTGGGTGAAGCAGTGGGTTGGACAATTAGTCTTTCACCTCCAGGAGCGGTGTTAAAATCCAGCCGAGACTGATGGGATTAAAGTCCTCTCTGAATACTGGTGTTAAGGGTCCAATTGGGAAAGAGTTTAGGCCAAGTACAAGATTGACTTTACCTTTAAACAGATCACAGGGTGACTCAAATGGAGATTGGACCACACCTGGAGTATTGAGTACAGTTTTGGTCTCCTTTCCTAAGGACGGATATACTTACCTTAGAGGTGGTGCAACAAATAGTCACTAGGTTGATTCCTGGGATGAGAGGGTTGTCCTGTGAAGAGAGATTGAGTAGAATGGGCCTATATTCTCTGGAGTTTAGATGAGAGGTGATCTCATTGAAACATAAGATTATAAGGGGGCTTGACAGGGTAGATGCCGAGAAGATGTTTCCCTTGGCTGGAAAGTCTAGAACTTGGGGACATAGTCTCAGGATAAGAGGTCGGATATTTAGGACGGAGATGAGGAGGAATTTCCTCATTCAGAGGGTCCTGAATATTTGGAATAGTTGAATATGTTCAAGACTGAGATAGATAGACAGATTTTTGGACTCCGGGGGAATCAAGGGATATGAGGATCAAGCTGGAAAGTGGAGTTGAGGTCAAAGATCAGCCATGATCTTATTGAATGGTGGAGCAGGCTCGAGGGGCCGAATGGCCCACTCCTGCTCCTATTTCTTATGTACTTAAAAAAATCACACTGGCGCAAATTTATTGAGGTTGGCGTTGGGGAAGAGGAGAGGGAGATCTACTGTGCATCTAACCGTGTGTTATCTGACCTGGGAGAGCTGGATGCTGAGCTAACATGGCGTGCCTGAAATGGGAAAGAGTTTCATTCCCTCCCCCCTCGCCCGCCAACAGCAACAACCTCTCCACCTTCACAAAATGTTCAAACGAGAAAGCGAACAAAAAAATCAGAATCCCATCCAGAGGAACGGAAGTATTTTACGTGAGACAATGGGCTCGAATTTAGCAGGCCTGCGGGTTCCCAGCGGGTGGTCCTCCGGGAGCGTCGAAAACGCGAACGGCGAAATTAGTGGGTTGCCCACGCGATCGTAGCAGGCAACACACTAATAGGAATCAATTACCTGCTCCTCCGGGGTCCACGGCGCTGGTCTGCGCGTCGGTCGGGCTGCGCATGCGCAGTACGATCTGTCAGCTGGAGGCTCTCCAGTTAAAGGGGCAGTCCTCCACTGACAGATGCTGCAACCAATGGGACAAATTGCAGCATGGAGCAGCCCAGGGGGAAGGCTGCTCCCAGTTTAATGATGCCTCACCCCAGGTATCATCAGATGGGGTGAGGAGGAGGGGGAGGACACAGATCTTCCCCCCGGCGGGCGGGAGGAAGCGGCCTGCCTCTGCCACCAAGAAGGCCTGGCTCGAGGTGGCAGAGGGGGTCACCTGCGCCACCAACATATCGCCCACCTGCATACAGTGCAGGAGGCGCTGCAATGACCGCAGTAGGTCCGCCACAGTGAGAACACGAAGTCTTTCCCCTACACTCCGTCTGCCACAACACTGCCCCCACCCCACACCTCCTTCGGCACCGCCAACACTATTCTGTCACATCACCCTTCATACCCACTCACACCCCATCCTCATCTTACCTCCACCTACTCACCTCGCCAGTACTCATCCTGCCACTAACACGCGACCCAATCCTCATACAATCTCATGGCTCCATCCCATACGCACCCTCTCGTGCATCTCCCTCACAGCCAGCCTCACTCAACCTGCCACCACCTGTGCTGCAGCCACAGGGCATGCATCACATATGTGCAGTAGGCAGGGTAAGGCAAACGTCTCGTCAGCATGAAGGGGGTACACAAGGGTGTCTGAGGGTTTGTCATGGGTGTTACCCATATTGAATTTCAGAGCAACAAACAGCACACATTATATTGACACCACCACTGCCATGTCTCCGCGAATCCTGTCCGTTGTGTCCAATAATGCCCGCTCCTGGGTATCACTATGAGGACCCACCACTGATGCCACCCATCGTGTTACTGCAGAGTAGGTGCAGGTGTATTTGCAGGGCTCGTCCGCGCTGACGACTGAGAGACATCGGCGGTGTAGCCGGCTGCACCCTGGAAGGATGCGGAGGAGAAGGTGTGGAGGGCAGTGGTGACTTTGCCAGCGACAGGTAAGCAGTTGGTGCTGGGGCCAGCCAGGAGCAGCTCGGCATGAAAGAGGCTGCAGATCTCCACGACTACATGTCGAGCGAATCTGCGCCTCCCTGTGCACTGCTGCTCGGAGAGGTCCGGGGAGCTGCGCCTCGGTCTGTGGACCCTGTGGCGAGGGTAGTGCCCTCTGCGACGCGTCTCTCTCTGCGGTAGCCCTCCCTCCTGCTGTGCAGGTGGGCGTGCAACAACACCGTGTTGGGGGGATCCACGTCTCTGCGGCAGACGGCGTGGACTGCGAGGCTGCTGGTGCTGGTCATGCTCTTCGTCCTCCGAGGGTGTCCACACACCACCCAACTGGCAGGTGTTGGTCTGAGGGGTTGTGCAGGGTAGGTGTGTGGGTCCTCGGACTGGGGCTGCGGTTTCGTGTCGGTCTGTCCTCTGGCTTGGCGGGGGGTGGTGGAGGGCAGGGGTTGCCCTATGTGACGCGGTGGCCTCCTGCGTGGGTGAGGGCTCTCCCCCGTGGAGCGCACCTTGGCACCTGCCACAGGCTGCTGGCTGCAACACGCCTGGTTGGAGGGAGTCTGTTTCCCCCAGTGTGGGAAACTCACTGCCTTGAACCTAAAATCCCACACTTCCTCTTTTGACAGCTGCTTCAGCTCATTAACTGACCACAACGAGCAAGTTAAGTACTCTCAAGTGGAACCCCGCTGGCTTTAATTGCCTGCGGGATTCCCACCAGCGGGGCTTGCGCGCGCAGCCCCGCACGTCAGCGCGGTACCCGGAAGTGGCCGGGATTTCGTCGCGATCCGGTCACGTGACCGGAGATCGGGATTTTCGGGGCCACCCCGCTGGTAACCCGCCGGAAACCCGACCCTAAAATTGAGCCCAATGTGACAATAGACCTTTTTGTTCTCCCCCTATAGGACTTATGAGAATGGTACATCGGAGTGCCAAAGAAGATCGATCAGCCATGACCATTTTGAACAGCGGAGCAGGCCCGAAGGGCTGAATGGCCTACGCTTGCTCCTATTTTCTATGTTTCTAGAAGGCCACCCTTCTCATAACAAACCTCATGGATTACCATCTCCATTTCAGCAATCATCAAACAGGGGCTCGGGTACTGGGCTATTCTTGTTACTTGGGTTTCCCTTTCAATTTTGCCCGTCACTTATTAATCTCCTCTCCAGTCAGCCTTGGCATGGGCTGCCAATGGGTTGGAACGCCATTTGAATCTTTCTAAAGACTTGCATAATTTTTGCCGCCCCATTGAGACCCTCCCCTTTAATTACCCTTGAAATTTAAGCGACACACAATTCTAAGCTCCAACCATCAGTGCACTCCTTGCGGTGAATAATTATGCAAATGAGCTAACACATTAAATTAAATCAAATTAGCACATTATTCTAGCAAGATTTGCACCAATTCTTAATCATTCAGGCAAAAGCAAAACACTGCGAATGCTGGAAATCTGAAATAAAAAACAACAAAAAATGCTGCAAATACTCAGCAAGTGAGGCAGCATCTGTGGAGAAAGAAACAGAGTTAATGTTTCAGGTCGAAGATCTTTCATCAGATCATTCAGATCGGACTTAACACCAGTAGACAAAAATCAGCCCCACTGAGTTTCCAGCGTGGCTTTTTTTTTAAAAATCATTTATTAGTGTGAAGAGTTAAGGCTTTCAGGTAAATATTCAGCAGCAGAGCAGAACATCAGACCTCTAGCAACAACAACTTGCATTTATATATCGCCTTTAATGTAGTAAAACGTCCCAAGGCGCTTCACAGGAGCGATTATCAAACAAAATCTGACACCGAGCTATATATTTTAGGACGGGTGACCAAAAGCTTGGTCAAAGAGGTAAGTTTTAAGGAGTGTCTTAAAGGAGGAGAGAGAGGTGGAGAGGTTTAGGGAGGGAAGTCCAGAGCTTAGGGCCTAGACAGCTGAAGGCACGGCCGCCAATGGTGCAGCGGTGGAAATCGGGGATGCGCAAGAGGCCAGAATTGGCGAAGCGCAGAGACCTCGGAGGGTTTTAGGTCTGGAGGAGGTCACAGAGAAAGTACCCTTCACCTCCCCTGCCCACCTCACCCAATTTTGGACTTGACCCAAGCGGTCAATCCCAGCGCTGGGACCCATGCTTTGCTACCACTCGTTCCCTTACCTGGAAACCTATGTGCTGGAGCTTTTCATGAAGACTGTCCAAAATGCGCCTACCGTCAAAGATAAACGCTGGTTTCAGCATTGCCTTGTAGATCCTCTCGTAGTCCAGCTCCTGAAAGGCGACAAATTTAAAACTGAGATGCGGACAAGATCTTCATCGATATCCCGTTTACACTCGCAATACGACCCGGTTATCAGTGTTCTAAACCCCTCCTACTTAAGGCTGCAGGATAGATTGGAACCTGGAACAATTAACCCATGCAAATTGGCATGGCCCCCTGAGTTGCAATTATTTTAATAAGGGTTTTATAAAATAGTCAGAATTTTAAATAGAACTGCTGCGCATTAACCACCAGATCAGATACTTTTGCGAATGCTGATCTTGCCAGCACACACAGGAACATAGGAACAGGCGTAGGCCATTCAGCCCCTCGAGCCCGTTCCGCCATTCAGTGAGATCATGGCTGATCTGTATCTCAACTCCATTTACCGGCCTTAGCCCTATATCCCTTAATACCTTTGGTTAACAAAAATCTATCAATCTCAGATTTAAAATTAACAATCGAGCTGGCATCAACTGCCGTTTGCGGAAGAGTTCCAAACTTCTACCGCCCTTTGCGTGTAGAAGTATTTCCTAACTTCACTCCTGAAAGTCCTGGCTCTAATTTTTAGGCTATGTTCCGTAGTCCTAGACCCTCCCAATGAAAGTGGCAACTGGAAATCACCTAACTAATGCTCTGACAGTTCCTTTTCATTCCTTCAAATAAAACGTGTTGCGGTATGATAGTTCAAACATCTATTTCCACGGTTTAAAATCCTGGGCACCATCAGATACACCCACTTTACAGCATTAACTTCAACCTCGGTCACATAATATGGGACACACTTTTCCTGTTTTTGGAAGCTCCCCGCTCCCAGTCAGGGTATACCCATCAAATAGGGTGACACCAAGCCACACAAATCAGGAAAGTCCCAGGTGTAAACTTTGGCCTGTGTACAGCTTCAGAATGACAGCACGGCTATATAATTAACCAATTATTGATCTACATAAAAGGGGACAGGCTTATTTGGCCCAAAGGACTATTCCTTGTGCCCACATATTCTCTCATTGGTTGAAGCCAATCTTTGTTCAGATTTCAAAAAGGACTACACACATCAGGGGAAGCTGGCTAAGTACATGAGGGAGAAAGGAACAGAAGGATATGCTGATGGGTGAGATTTTTTTAAAAATTCGTTCATGGGATGTGGGAGTCGCTGGCGAGGCCGGCATTTATTGCCCATCCCTAATTGCCCTTGAGAAGGTGGTGGTGAGCCGCCTTCTTGAACCGCTGCAGTCCGTGTGGTGACGGTTCTCCCACAGTGCTGTTAGGAAGGGAGTTCCAGGATTTTGACCCAGCGACGATGAAGGAACGGCGATATATTTCCAAGTCGGGATGGTGTGTGACTTGGAGGGGAACGTGCAGGTGGTGTTGTTCCCATGTGCCTGCTGCTCTTGTCCTTCTAAGCGGTAGAGGTCGCGGGTTTGGGAGGTGCTGTTGAAGAAGCCTTGGCGAGTTGCTGCAGTGCGTCCTGTGGATGGTACACACTGCAGCCACAGTGCACCGGTGGTGAAGGGAGTGAATGTTTAGGGTGGTGGATGGGGTGCCAATCAAGCAGGCTGCTTTGTCCTGGATGGTGTCGAGCTTCTCGAGTGATGTTGGAGCTGCATTCATCCAGGCAAGTGGAGAATATTCCATCACACTCCTGACTTGTGCCTTGTAGATGGTGGAAAGGCTTTGGGGAGTCAGGAGGTGAGTCACTCGCCGCAGAATACCCAGCCTCTGACCTGCTCTCGTAGCCACAGTATTTATATGGCTGGTCCAGTTAAGTTTCTGGTCAATGGTGACCCCCAGGATGTTGATGGTGGGGGATTCGGCGATGGTAATGCCGTTGAATGAAGAGGGGTGGGAGGAGGCTCGTGTGGAGCATAAACACCGGCGTAGACCAGTTGGCCTGAACAGCCTGTTTCTGTGCTGTATGCTCTATGCAATCATACCAACATGTTTTTGAACCTCCCTCATGTTTTTGATTCAAACAAAGCACATTAAATGGTAAAAGCAAATCTGGACTTCAGATATTATCTGGATATGCACTTGGGTGGATGTGAGATAAGGGCAGGTCAGGTTTGGCTGTAATTGACCTACAGTCAAATAAGTGGAATAACAGGGGGATAACCACTGGGCCAGCAAAGGGCCAGGCTTCTCAACGACCTTCGTGGGCGGAGTGAGAGGATACAAAGAAAAGTAGCCACACTGGCAGTGATGTGAAGGGTCCAGTTCTTTTTGTTTTTACCTTGAACATATCCCACTCGGTGCAGATCACAATGGCGTGGGCATTCTTACAAGCTTCATATGGGTCCAAGGAGACGGTGACCAAACGTGACACTACAAGAAAAGAACAAACTTGCATTTAGAAAGAATTTGCATTTTATACAATGCCTTTCATGACTTCAGGACGTCCCAAAGCGTTTCACAGCCAATGAAGTACTTTTGAAGTGTAGTCACTGCTGTAATGAAGGAAACGCGGCAGCCAATTTGCGCACAGCAAGATCCCACAAACAGCAATGTGATAATGACTAGATAATCGTTTTAGTGATGTTGGTTGAGAGATAAATATTGGCCAGGACACCAGGGAAAACTCCCCTGGTCTTCTTCCAATAATGCCATGGGATCTTTTACGTTCACCCGAGAAGGCCTCGGTTCAACGTTTCATCTGAAGGACGGCACCTCCAACAGTGCCGCACTCCCTCAGTACTGCACTGGGAGAGTCAGCCTAGATTTTGTGCTCAGGTCTCTGGAGTGGGACTTCAACCCACAACCTCTGACTCAGATGCGAGAGTCCTGCCACTGAGCCATTTATACAGCACTTTTCACAACCTCAGGACTCCCCAAAGCGCATTACAAACAATGGAATACACACAAAAATAATGAGTGAAGGCATTGTTAGATTACAGGTTAACCAACAAGCTGAATAAGTATAAGCACAGAAGGAGGCCATTCGGCCCATTGTGTCTGTGCTGGCTATTTGAAAGAGTTATCCAATCAGTCCCACTCCCGCGTGCTCTTTCCCCAATAGCCCTGTCATTTTTTCCTTTTTAAGTATTTATCCAATTCCCTTTTGAAACTTATTATTGAATTTACTTCCACCGCCCTTTCAGGCAGCGCATTCCTGATCATAACAACTCACCAGCAAAAAAAAAAATTCTACTCATTTCCCCCCTGGTTCTTTTGCTAATGAACTTAAATCTGTGTCATAAGAACATAAGAAATAGGAGCAGGAGTAGGCCATACGACCCCTCGAGACTGGTCCGCCATTAAATAAGATCATGGCTGATCTTTTACCTCAACTCCACGTTCCCCATACTCCTCGATTCCTTTAATGTCCATCGATCTCAGTCTTGAATATACTCAACGACTGAGCATCCACAGCCTTCTAGGGTAGAGAATTCCAAGGATTCACAACTCTCCGAGTGAAGAGATTTTTCCTCATCTCTGTCCTAAATGGCCGACCCCTTATCTTGAGACCAAGACCTCTAGTTCTAGACTCTCCAGCCAGGGGAAACAGCCCATCAGCATCTACCCTGTCAAGCCCTCTAACAATTTTATACGTTTCAATGAGATCACCTCTCATTCTTCTAAATTCCAGAGAATATAAGCCCATTCTACTCAAGCTCTCCCCACAGGACAACCCTCTCATCTCAGGAATTAATCCAGTGAACCTTTGTTGCACCCCCTCAGAGGCAAGTATATCCTTCCTTAGATAATGAGGCCAAAACTGTACACAGTACTCCAGATGTGGTCTCACCAGAGCCGTATATAATTGCAGGAGGGCCTCATTACCCTTATACTCCAACCCCCTTACAATAAAGTCCTTTTCAAGTTTATATCCAATTCCCTCAAATTAGCAAAAGGCAAGTTTTGAAAGTTTTTTTCTTCATACTGAGTAAGAAACACATGGAATCAACCTGGTAGGATAGTGCAGGCAAAAACCTTCAAAGCAATTTTCAGAAACAGCATAATGGGTTTCTGCAGGCTCTTCTGGACGGATGAGCCAAGAGAATTGGCCTTTCTCACACATACCTATCTGGTCAAAAAAAATCTTGTCCATCGCCTTGAATACGTACCCCTGTCGGGATCATCATCGCAAACACTGGGGTGAGACAGGTCTTGAACAATTTGCTCCTTCTTCACTTTTGGATCGAAGATGTGCAGCCTGGCTCCCTCATCCAGGAGGTATTTGGATATGTAGATACTGGAAGACTCTCTGCAACAGAATTCAAACTTGAAACAAGAAGCCAGTTGGCTCAGGAGCACCACCAGCAATGAAATTAAAAGCTTGGTGTTAGAATTGTTTGCCGACTTTACAGGGGAGGATTTATTTTCTTGTTCACAAAAAGAAAAAAAAAATGCTTTTGATAAGGTGCCACACAAGAGGTTGTTACACAAGATTAGGGTTCATTGGGTTGGGGGTAATATATTAGCATGGATTGAGGATTGGTTAATGGACAGAAAACAGAGAGTAGGAATAAAGAGGTCATTTTCAGGTTGGCAAGCTGTAACTAGTGGGGTGCCGCAAGGATCAGTGCTTGGGCCTCAGCTGTTTACAATATATATCAATGACTTAGATGAAGGGACCGAGTGTAATGGATCCAAGTTTGCTGACGATACAAAACTAGGTGGGAAAGTAAGCTGTGAGGAGGATGCAAAGAGGCTGCAAAGGGATATAGACAGGTTAAATGAGTGGGCGAGAAGGTGGCAGATGGAGTATAATGTGGGGAAATGTGAGGTTATTCACTTTGGTAGGAAGAATAGAAAAACAGAATATTTTTTAAAAGGTAAGAGACTAAGATGGTATTCAGAGGGATTTGGGTGTCCTTGTACACAAAATCACAAAAAGTTAACATGCAGGTACAGCAAGCAATTAGGAAGGCAAATGCTATGTTAGCCTTTATGGCAAGGGTGGTGGAGTAAGAGGAAGGAGGTCTTGCTGCAATTATATAGGGCTCTGGTGAGACCACATCTGGAGTACTGTGTACAGTTTTGGTCTCCTTACCTAAGGAAGGATATATTTGCCTTAGAGGGTACAACAGAGGTTCACTAGATTAATTCCTGAGAAAGTGGATTGTCCTATGAGGAGAGATCGAGTAGAATGGGCCTATACTCTCTGGAGTTTAGAAGAATGAGAGGTGATCTCACTGAAACATATAAAATTACAGTAGATGCTAAAAGGTTGCCTCCCTCGGCTGGAAGGTCATAGCCTTAAGATAAGGGGTCGGCCATTTTGGACCGAGATGAGGAAAAATGTCTTCACTCAAGAGTTGTGAATCTTTGGAATTCTCTATCCCAGAGGGCTGTGGATGCTCAGTCGTTGAGTATATTCAAGATTGATATCGATTTTTGGACACTATGGGAATCAAGGGATATGGAAAATGGGGCGCGAAAGTGGGGTTGAGGTCGAAGATCAGCCATGATCTTACTGAATGTCGGAGCAGGCTCGAGGGGCCGTGTGGCCTACTCCTGCTCCTATTGGTCGAACTCCCCTGCTCTTTCCCCATAACCCTGCAATTTTTTCACCTTCGAGTATATATCCAATTCCCTTTTGAAAGTTACTACTCAAGTTGCTTCTGCCAACCCTTTCAGGCAGTGCATTACAAAAAAAAAATTCTCCTCATCTTCCCCCTGGTTCTTTTGGCAATTATCTTAAATACCTGTCCTCTGGTTACCGATCGTCCCGCCAGTGGAAACATTTTCTCCCAATTTACTCATCAAAACCCCTCATAATTTTGAGCAGCTCTATTACAGGCACGGACACGATGGGCCGAATGGCCTCCTTCTGTGCCATAACTTTCTATGATTCTAACTTTCTTCAAATCTCCCCTTAACCTTCCCTGCTCTAAAGGAGAACAATCCCAGCTTCTCTGTTTTCCCAATTTACAAGGGAAGATTTATTTTCTTGCTTACAAAAATGAAAAAAAAAATTGCTACTTGTCCAACCCATCAATAAAAAAGTAGAATTTTCCTCCATCCCTGTAATGAAAGGATTTCCACAAAATATTTGGCTTTAAAAAGAAGGAAAACTAAGGGACTACTTTGTGCACCAAGAACTTCCCTGGTATCAATTTATATCATCAACTGGTTCACTAATCTCCTTTAGGGAAGGAAACCTGCCGTCCTTACCCGGTCTGGGCCTATATGTGACTCCAGTCCCACACCGACGTGGTTGACTCTTAACTCCCCTCTGAAGCGGCCCAGCAAACCACTTAATTGTATCAAATTGGGATAGGCCATAAATGCCAGCCTTGTCGGTCACACCCACATCCCGAGAATGAATAATAATAACAAACATACTGATAGGTCTCCAGTGACGCTGCTGTTTTAAAATAATGTTACTAAAGGTGGATCCAGATTTAACTGGCCTATCCATTTAAAGCCACAAAGACTAATTGTCGTAATTAGGCCCTTCCCTGGATCAATTAGAGGCTAATTAATGTTGCTGAGTCACAGTTCCTTGGTAGATTGGCAGCTTCTTGGCCCCCCCCCCCTCTAAGGGGAGGATTTACAACAAGAAGCCAGCTGGAAATAAATGGCTTTCCTTTATTTAAAAAAAAAGTGTTTTAATTTTTTTTTTAAGAAAAGTTCAATGTGGGGATTTTTTGGATCTGAGAAAGACAAATCGGAATATTTTCTTAAATGTTGAGAAACGAGGAATTGTAGGAGAGTAAAGAGATTTGGGCGTCTATGTACACGGATCACTAAAAGCTGGTGCACAGGTACAAGTAATCAAAAAGTCGAGTGGAATGTTGGCCTTTATCTCAAGGAAGTTTGAATCACTGAGGAGGAGGTTATGCCACAGTTCTACAGAACCTTGGTCAGACCCCATCTGGAGAGACTGCGTTCAGTTCTGGGCACCGAGCCTCAGGAAGGATAGATTGGCCTTGGAGGGGGCGCAGCGCAGATTCACCAGAATGATACCCAGGCTTAAAGGGTTAAATTATGAGGACAGGTTGGACAAAACTTGTATTTGTTCGAGTTCAGAAGGTTGAGGGATGATCTGATTGAGGTGTTTAAAATGATAAAGGGATTTGATACGGTAAATATAGAGGAACTATTTCCTCTGGTGGGGGAAATCAAAAAAGAGGGGGACCAATTCTTAAAATTAGAGCTAGGACATTCAGGAATTAAATCAGGAAGCACTTCTTCCACACAAAGGGTAGTGGAAATCTGGAATTCTCTCCCCCAAAAGACTGTGGATGCTGGGGGGTCAATTGAAGCTTTCAAGACTGAGATTGATAGATTTTCATTAGGTAAGGGTTTGGTCCACAGGCAGGTAAATGGAGTTGTAGTACAGACCAGCCATAATCTAACAGAATGGTGGAATAGGCTCGAGGGGCTGAACGGCCTGCTCCTGTATGTTCTTGCTCCAAAACCAGCAAGTTGACCACCTGAGGGACTTGTGTAAAACTGCCGTACTCAAGAGACAGCAAATCACACGAGTGTGGAAATTCGCAGGACTTGCTGTGGGATATTCTGCAGTACCAAAAATAAAGAATCGCTCGCTGTGGTAAATGTCCCAGTTACCACAGAGAAAAGACAAACACACAACCGTTGCCCGGTTTTCAGATCATCTGGCTGGGTTCATGTCACGCTACACGTAACCCCACCAGCGAACAAAAGTTATCTGTTTTTAATATAACGGGTCATTTGCTGTCTTTCTCTTCCTTCAGGATGTTTCTATGTTTCTGCCTCTCTCTCTCTCTGTTTTTTTTTTGGTTGTTTGTATATTCGGTGGCCCTGTAGGTAACACCTCTCTGTCTGCACACTGTGATTGCCTTGGCAACGGGCAGCTGGAAAGACTATCTGTAATCACCAGGTATTGTTCTGTGATTTATAAATGCGAAAGGTTCGAGGATTTCTTGACATTCACCTGAGGAAGAAGGAAGCCTCCGAAAGCTTGTGATTTTCAAATAAAATTGCTGGACTATAACTTGGTGTTGTAAAATTCTTTACAATTGTCAACCCCAGTCCATCACCGGCATCTCCACATCATGGAAGAATTAAGTGATGTGTTAGCACAGCATGTTCCATCGGTGCAGGGCTTGTGCCCAAAGACAGAGCTGTTTGGACACTGCGGCAATTCACCAAACCGTACCTCGTGTCCCCGGTGTCCTTCTTGAAGGCAAATCCCAACAATCCGATCTTCTTATCGGTGACGGTGTTGAAAAGGCAGCCGATTACCCGCGCTGCAAACCTTCTCCGCTGGTAGTCGTTAATCTCGATCACCTGGTCGCAAAAAAAAAATCACGTGGAATTATATAGAATCTACAGCCCAGGAGCAGGCTGGGGCTCCCAACCCTCCCGGAATGACCAGGAGTTTCCCGGAATTGTGGGGGGGGGGGGGGCCGTATCCCCTCTTCCCCGGTCTCGGTTTGCCCTCCTCCCCCGATTCTCCTGCTCATGTGTGGCATCCTGGTTCTTGGAACTTGTCTCAACAGCTACTGACGCGAAACCATGAGCAAAAATACTCAACTACACGGGACCCGACCTTTATACAGTAAATGCAATAATAGTTGTAGGAGTCATGTGATCAGATGTCACCCGATCGGGCATCGCACGGTCAGATGTCATGTGGCTAGAACGTCACATGTTCAAACCTCCAGGAATGCCGCCAACCAGAGTTGGCAACCCTAAAAACAGGCCATGGGGCCCAACTGGTCGATGCCGGTGATAATGCTCCACATGAGCCTCCTCCGACCTTACTACATCTCACCCTATCAGCATATCCTTCCATTCCTTTCTCCCTCATGTGTTTATCCAGCTTCCCCTTAAATGCATCTATGCTATTTTCCTCAACCGCTCCTTGTGGTAGCGAGTTCCACATTCTCACCACTTTCCGGGTAAAGAAGTTTCTCCTGAATTCCCTTTTGGATTTATTAGTGACTATCTTATATTTATGGCCCCTAGTTTTGGTCTCCCCTGCAAAATTAGTGAAAGAAATCACAGCCCTGGATTAAGGTCTTAAGATGGCTTTCCAAAGGATGTCATGTGCAGTGTCAGGCTTAAATACAAAGACATGCCCATTAAATACCACCTGATGCCAAGATCTTGGTTTTCAGTTTGGAAACCGTAATGGCTTTCTCATTGACAGACTTGCTAATTCACACAAATACCCAAAATCTTAGGATTTGGGAGAGATGATTTGGTTTTACGAGCCCAATTTAGTTAAATCAACGGGGGGATTATAAACGTCCTCTATGGTCTGCACCAATCGCTCATATTTGATTCACAGCGCCATTAAAAAAATTCTATCGCCCGATAAAACAAACCAGCAACTTGCTTTTAATTAGCACCTTAATGTCGAACAAGTCCCAAAGTATTTAATGTGGTGGGGGAGGACAGATCAAAGAAATAAAGGATTGAATGCTGAGGCATGGCACGAGAATTAGGAGAGGTGACTGAAAGCTTAGTCGTAAAGATGGACTTTAAATGTTTTTGGGTGAAGAGTAACGGATGGGGAAAAGGTTTTTGGGAGAGACCTTCCAGCATCGAGGTGGCTGAAGACTTTGCCAACAATGGTGGGCAGATGGAGGGGGAAAAGTGTACAGATTGCCAGAGCCAGGGCTGCAGGGAGTCGGAGAGGATGCAGAGATAGAGTGGGGCCAAAGCCAGCGGGGGAGTTCATCCAATCATACAGCACAGAAGGCGGCCATTCGGCCCATCATGCCTGTGCTGGCTCTTCAGAAAGAGCTATCCAATTAGTCTCACTCCCTCCCTGCTCTTTCCCCATAGCCCTGCAGATTTTTCCTTTTCAAGTATATATCCAATTTGTAGACATGGACGTTAAATGCAATGCGTTGGGCAACAGGGAGATATCAGTGAGGACGCGAGTAATGGTCACGGCGGGTGGGGGGTGGGGGCGCACACTGCGCAGGGCAGGATACGAGCAGCTAAAGTTCTGAGACACGTCAGAGCTTATGGAGGTGGAGGACGGTGGCAAGGAGGACGTTGGAGAAAAGAATGTGCAGAGGTGACAAAATCATTGAGAAGGGCTTTAGGGGTAGTGGGAGAAGATGAGGTAAGGGTGGAGGAAGGAGATCTTGCTAAGGTGGAGGTAAACAGTCTTCGTGATGGATGGGATGTGCTGCTTGAAGTTGAGCACTGGACACCAAGTTTTTGCACTATCTAGGCAAATGACGGGGAAGGAGGTGGAGTCAGGAGCAAGGGAGCAGAGTTCATGGAAGGGGCCAAAATGATGGCTTCTGTCTTCCAATCATGAAGGATCTAGACAGAGTGGATAGAGAGAAACTGTTCCCATTGGCGGAAGGGTCATGAACCAGAGGACATAGATTTAAGGTGATTGGCAAAAGAACCAAAAGGTGACATGAGGAAAAAATGTTTTACACAGCGAGTGTTTAGGATCTGGAATGCACTGCCCGAGGGGGTGGTGGAGGCAGATTCAATCATGGCCTTCAAAAGGGAACTGGACAAGTACTTGAGATGAAGAAATGTGCAGGGCTACGGGGATAGAGCGGGGCAGTGGGATTGCACATGCATGGAGCCGGCACGGACTAGATGGGCTGAATGGCCTCCTTCCGTGCTGTAACCTTCTATGATTCTATGGTTCCTGATGCCTATTGGGGAAACTAGACTTGCTCTATATACTTTTATGACCCAGTTGTTAAAAAAAAGTTACTTTCAAACTTGTTTCTCCACAGGGCTCATTAGACCCCATTCAATGATAACCTCAAACCCTTTCCTTTTGGATCCTTCCCTCGGCCTCAACCAATAGGGACGTACAGGCTTTCAGTGACAAGAATCTAAACAGAGAGGAAGGAGGTGATCGGGCCAATGATCATTAATTAGTCGGACTGCGATTGAAGTCATTGGTGAGCACGATGGCCAACCGAGGCACAGAGTTGGCTCCTGGCGGCCAAGCAGGAGGTCACGAGGTGAGCGTCAGGCAGGAAATCTGGGAGCGACGGGCATAAGTTTTCCATCGCATTGTTAATTTTGAGCTGCCTCTTACAGTTCGGTATGCTCTAGGGAATTTGACCAACTTGCATTGAGTTTCTTAATCCGCGTCATTTAAAAGAAGATAGAAATAACTTGCATTTATATAGCGACATTCACGACCTCAAGATGTCCTAAAGCACTTTATCACCAATGAAGTACTTTTGAAGTATAGACACTTTAGTAATGTAGGAAACATGGCAGCAAATTTTGCACACTGCAAGGTCCCACAAACAGCAATGAGATAATGACCAGATAATCTGTTTTAGTGGTTTTGGTTGAGACATAAATATTGGCCAGGACACCGGGGAGAACACCCCTGCTCTTCTTCGAATAGTACCATGGAATCTTTTACGTTCACCTGAGGGGGGCAGACAGGGCCTCGGTTTAACGTCTCATCCGAAAGACGGCACCTCCGACAGTGCAGCACTCCCTCAGTGCTGCACTGGGAGCGTCAGCTTGGATTATGGGCTCAAGTCTATGGAGTGGGACTTGAACCCACGACCTTCTGACTCAGAGGTGAGAGTGCTACCGACTGAGCCTTGGCCGTCACAGTTGTCATAATCTTTTGAAAGTTCTCCATGTCACAGGGCTTTCCACAGTCCACGTGGGGTAGTCACTTCCTCAAAAAAGTTGGAGGTTGATCATGCGGGATCTTCCCCTTCTGAATGTGACTGCTGTTTACTGGGTTATTACTGTACGGATAATCCTCAAGTTTACTCCAGATAATCAATTCAATTATTTTACATGGAATGGAGGTGAGACTATGAGTCTGTCGTTTCCTGGTTCTGTTTTGTCACCTCATTGGCCTGTTTCCAATAGGCTGGTACCTCCTCAGTGTCTAGTTACTCCCTCAATGATTGTCAGTGCCTCAGAAATCTCCTTCCTCGTCTCTCTCCACACTGTGGGATTAATACCATCTTTCCCTGACCTTCCATCAGAAGCTAAAGGATAAATGAGCCATTTAATAGGACCGAATAATTTAATTTAATTTAATAGGGGGTGGGCAACGAAAATAAAAGACAGATAGAAAAGAATAACAACTTTTCCAGTCAGGGAGGAAATAATGGGTTAAATGGCCGGCAAAAACGGTAAATCGTAAAATCTGACAGCACAGAAGGAGGCCATTTGGCCCATCGTGCCTGTGCCGGCTCTTTGAAAGAGCTATCCAATTAGCCCCGCTCCCCTGCACTTTTTTTCCCTTTTCAAGTATTTATCCAATTCCCTTTTGAAAGTTACTATTGAATCTGCTTCCACCGCCCTTTCAGGCAGTGAATTCCAGATCACTGTAAATTAAAAGTATTGTTCATGATTAATAGATCAGCTCTGTATAAAAAAACTTCAGTGCCATTAAAAAAAAAAGTGCAGCAAATTAAACTCAGATTCAGCAGAATAATGAAGTGGGGGTGGATCATGGCTCGAGTACTTTGTTTTACCAATGAAGGGATTTCACTGGAAGCCTTAATAACATTAATAATTGACAGACATAATCTTGGGAGGGCAAGAAAAGGAAGGGGAGGCAATTATTTTTTTAAATTTCCAGACAAAATAAAAATGTCCAGAACCAGACTGAATCTTACTGGTATATAAAAAGGTGATTATAGACTTTGCATCTGTCTGTTCCAGTGGATATTAATGATCCCTTGGCACTATTTTTAAGGCGAGGTTGTCCTGGACAACATTCCTCTCTCAACTAATACCACACACGCACAAAGAAAACTCCACAATTAACTGGGTCATTCGTCTCATTGCTGTTTCTGGGATCTTGCTGTATGCAAAACGCACTAACTGTACTCCAAAGTAATTCAGTGTACTTTTTTAGGCTTGTTCTCGGGATGTGGGTGACGCTGGCAAGGGTAGCATTCATTGCCCATCCTTTGTTGCCCTGAGATGTTGTTGGTGATGGGCCTTCTCTTTAAACCGCTGCAGTCCTGATAGTGCTCCCACAATGGTGTTCAGTAGGGCATTCCAGGATACTGACCCAGCGACAATGAAGGAACAGCGATACACGTCCAAGTCAGGACGGCTGTAACTTGAGAGGGGCACTTGGGAGGTGATGGTGTTTCCCATGGAGTGTATTGAGTTAATATGTGAAAGGTTTGGAGCTGCTCGAGATGTGAGAAGGTGTTGGAGAAATGAGAACATTTGAACGAGTCTAACTGCTGAAAGATCCCATTTGCACGTTGCCTTCTTCATTAATCTTCCACCTCTAGTTGTGATCTCATTCAGTTAGCAAATTCTCACCTGTTGCCAGTACCTGGCCACTTCTGGCAAATTGAGGGCTTCGCAGAGATAAACCAGATTGAGAACATCCTTCTGAAAGCAACTGCCTCCAAAGCCTGCAATTAAAAAAACACAAGTCTGAAGGAAGAGCGATAGAATATAATACCAGTGAAAGAAGAGAAACAATCTAAAAATAATTCAAGGGGAGGAACTTCTCAGATTCAATCCAAGTAACAAAATGGTAAATGGAGAAAATAATGGAACTTAGGATAGATAAATCTCCAGGGACTCAGAGGGTTGTGAATCTATGGAATTCTCTACCCCAGAGGGCTGTGGATGCTCAGTCGTTGAGTATATTCAAGGCTGAGATCGATAGATTTTTGGACTCTAGGGGAATTTTTTTTTATTATTATTATATCATGGGATGTGGGCATCGCTGGCGAGGCCGGCATTTATTGCCCATCCCTAATTGCCCTCGAGAAGGTGTTGGTGAGCCGCCTTCAAGGGATATGGGGATTGGGCGGGAAAGTGGAGTTGAGGTAGAAGATCAGCCATGATCTTATTGAATGGTGGAACAGGCTCGAGGGGCCGCATGGCCTACTGCTATTTCTTGTGTTTCCACCCTAGGGTATTAAAAGAAGTAGGTGAGGAAATTGCAGAAGCATTAGTCATAATCTTTCAAAGCATTCTTGATTCGGGAATCGTGCCAATAGTTGGGAAATTTGCTAATGTCACTTCATTATTTAAAGAAAGGATGGGAGAGAGAAACCAGGTAATTACAGGCCTGTTAGTTTAATGTCAATTGTGGGGCGAAGACTCGAATCTGTCTTTAGGGATAGAGTGACTGAGCACTCGAGCAAATATAAACTGATCAGACAGAGCCAACATGGCTTTGTTAAAGGTACGTCATGTCTGACTAAGTGAGTGGGCAAAACTATGGCAAATGGAGTTCAATGTGAGCAAATGTGAGGTCGTCCACTTTGGACCCAAGAAAGATAAATCAGAGTATTTTCTAAATGGTGAGAAACTAGGAACTATAGAGGAGCAAAGAGATTTGGGAGTCCAAGTTCATAATCATCAAAACCTAGTAGACATGTGCAAAAATCAATCAAAAAAGGGCTAATGGAATGTTGGCCTTTATCTCAAGGGTGACTGGAACACAAAGGGGAGGAAGTTATGCTCCAGTTGTAGAAAGTCTCGGTCAGATCCTTTCTGGAATACTCCATTCAGTTTTGGGCACCGAACCTGCTTTTCATCTCACCGTTTTACCAACAAACGCACAAAAAGGTTAAAAAGTTCACATGCGTACGCCACGCGAATAGAAGTATCGAGGTCGTCTGCCCGACGACATCTAAAGCAGCCTAACAAGCGAACGCCACATTGGGACAGCTGGCCAATAAAGGCTGCTTTAGATCAGCGTTTTCCAATACTTTAGCCACATGTGGCTAATTGAGAATTCAGATATGGCTAACTGAAATTCTGACTGGTAAATAAAAAGCGAGTAATAGATAACGTTGTGGGTTCAAGTCCCACTTCACACACTTCAGCACAAAATCTCGGCTGATGCTCCCAGTGTAGTACTGAGGGAGTGCTGCACCGTCAAATGAGGCGTTAAACAGAGCCTGCCCTCTCAGGGGGAACTAAAAGATCCCATGGTCACTATTTCGAAGAGCAGGGGAGTTCTCCCCGGTGTCCTGGACCAATATTTATCCATCAACCAACATCACTAAAACAGATTATCTGGTCATTATCACATTGCTGTTTGTGGGATCTTGCTCTGTGTAAATTGGCGGCTGCGTTTCCTACATTACAACAGTGACCACACTTCAAAAGTACCTCATTTTCTTTCACATTTGTTTATGTTTACAAAAAGGATGTAGATGCATTTGAGAAGGAGCAAACAAAATTTACAAGGATGATACCGGAACTGAGAAATTATAACTATTAGGAAAGATTGAACAGGCTGGGGCTCCTTTCTTCAGAAAGGAGAATGCCAAGAGGTGACCTGGATTATGAAGGGGTTTGATAGGGTAGACGTAGAGAAGATGTTTCCACTTGTGGGGGAGACCAGAACTAGGGGCCATAATTATAAGGTAGGCACTAATAAATCCAGTAAGGAATTCAGGAGAAACTTCTTTGCTCAGAGAGTGGTGAGAATGTGGAACCCGCTACCAGATGGAGTGGTGAGGTGAATAGTGTAGATGCATTTAAGGGGAAGCTAGATAAACACATGAGGGAGAAAGGAATAGAAGGATATGCTGATAGGGTGAGATGAAGAGGGGTGGAAGGAGGCTCGTGTGGAGCATAAAACCGGCATAGACGTGTTGGGCCAAATGGCCTGTTTTCTGTGCTGTAAATTCGATGCAATCAGATTCTTACCGACACTGGCTTTTAGGAACTTGCTTCCAATCCTTTGGTCGGTGCCGATGGCATGGGCCACTTCCTCCACATCGGCACCAGTCGCCTCACACAGGGCACTGATGGAGTTAATGCTGCTGATCCGCTGGGCGAGGAAGGCATTCGCAGCCTAGGGGAGGGGGAGCAGGTCAGGTCAGTGGGGAGGAGGAAACAGACGCACAGATCTTTGATTAAATATTACATTTTACACAGCGTGTTTTTCTCACTAAATAGCTAGTGCACAGGTACAAAAAGTAATCGAGATGGCAAATGGATTCAAGGGGATTGGAACTCACTGTATATCTTCAGTTAACAAATCCAGGAACACAAATGACTCCAGTCAGGCCTAACTCGGCTGTTAATGCCAAGCTCATTCTGACACCCAGACACGAATTCACTTTTGAAGAGTAAACTTCAGCCTTTCACCCCATCTGTAAAGCTCAAAGCTGCATTGTCTTGAAACACAGAAATATAGAAACAGGAGTGGACCATTCAGCCCCTCGAGCCTTTCCCGCCATTCAATCAGATCACGGCCGATCTGTAGCTCAACTCCATTTGCCCGCCTTTGCTCCATATCCCATGATTCCCTTACCCAACAAAAATCTGTCGATCTGAGGTCTTGAAAAGTTCAATTGACCCCCAACATCCACAGCCCTTTGGTGGTGGGTCGGGAAAAGAGAATTCCAAAATTCCACTGCCTTTAATGTGAAAAAGTGCTTCCTGATTTCACTCCTGAATGGCTTGGCTCTAATTTTAAGATTGTGCCCCTTCCACCAGAGGAAATAGCTTCTCTGTTCTGTATCTATCTTGTCGAATCCTTTGGGGACATAAGAACATAAGAAATAGGAGCAGGAGTAGGCCAATCGGCCCCTCGAGCCTGCTCCGCCATTCAATAAGATCATGGCTGATCTGATCCTAACCTCAAATCTAAATTCATGTCCAATTTCCTGCCCGCTCCCCGTAACCCCTAATTCCCTTTACTTCTAGGAAACTGTCTATTTCTGTTTTAAATTTATTTAATGATGTATCTTCCACAGCTTCCTGGGGCAGCAAATTCCACAGACCTACTACCCTCTGAGTGAAGAAGTTTCTCCTCATCTCAGTTTTGAAAGAGCAGCCCCTTATTCTAAGATTATGCCCCCTAGTTCTAGTTTCACCCATCCTTGGGAACATCCTTACCGCATCCACCCGATCAAGCCCCTTCACAATCTTATATGTTTCAATAAGATCGCCTCTCATTCTTCTGAACTCCAATGAGTAGAGTCCCAATCTACTCAACCTCTCCTCATACGTCCGCCCCCTCATCCCCGGGATTAACCGAGTGAACCTTCTTTGTACTGCCTCGAGAGCAAGTATGTCTTTTCTTAAGTATGGGACAGAGGCATAACCCAATGCAAGTCAACAAATACAGATTATAGGGTTTGAATCGCTGTGCCCAAGATAGACAGAAGTCTTCTATCAAGAAAGATTGAACAGGCTGGGGCTCTTTTCTCTAGAAAAGCGAAGACTGAGGGGTGACCTGATAGAGGTCTTTAATATTATGAAAGGATTTGATAGGGTGGATGTAGGGAAGATGTTTCCACTTGTGGGGGAGACCAGAACGAAGGGCCATAAATATAAGATAGTCCACTAATAAATCCAATAGGGAATTCAGAAGAAACTTCTTTACCCAGAGAGTGGTGAGAATGTGGAACTCGCTGCCACAAGGAGTAGTTGAGGCGAATAGTGTAGATACATTTAAGGGGAAGCTGGATAAACACATGAGGGAGAAAGGAATAGAAGGATATGCTGATAGGGTGAGATGATGTAGGGAGGGAGGAGGCTCGTGTGGAGCATAAACACAGACACGGACCTGTTGGGCCGTTTGGCCTGTTTCTATGCTGTACGTTCTATGTAAGTCCGATACCTCAGGGACCCCAGTTTAAAAACCCCATGCCCTACTAAAAGACTATGTACCAGTTTAGAGAGCTCCGATGACCAGGTGTTGGTTGTAATGATCTTGTTCTCCGGGACCCAATGTTCATAGATACTTTTGAGGGCCAGAATGGCCTTTTGACCTTCAGGCGTCTCGTCTCCACCAATCAAAACTCTGTCGGGATTTTTGAGATCAGCAATGGCCGTTCCTTCAGCCAAAAACTCAGGATTTGAGAGTACCTTGAAATACAAATGTTCACACACATTAATATACAAAGCAACGTTCAACTCTCTCATGCTGGAAGTTTGTACACAAGTTATTCTACCTAGGATCGATTGTATTATACAGAATTGCCTGGAATTTTACAGCATAGTAACTGACCATTCGGCCCAACAGGTCTATGCCGGTGTTTACGCTCCACACGAGCCCCTTCCTCCCTAATTCATCTCACCCTATCAGCATATCCTTCTATTCCTTTTTCCCCCTCATGTGCTTATCTAGCTTCCCCTTAAATGCATCTATGCTTTTCACCTCAACTACTCTTGGAGGAGGGCTGCACTGTTGGAGGTGCCGTCTTTCGGATGAGATGTTAAACGGAGGCCCTGTCTGCCCTCTCAGGTGAACGTAAAAGATCCCACGTCACTATTTCAAAGAAGAGCAGCGGAGTTCTCCCCGATGTCCCGGGGCCAATATTCATCCCTCAACCAACATCACTAAAACGGATGATCTGGTCATTATCACATTGCTGTTTGTGGGATCTTGCTGTGCGCAAATTGGCTGCCGCGTTTCCCTCATTACAACAGTGACTACACTTCAAAAGTTCTTCACTGGCTGTAAAGCGCTTTGGGACGTCCTGAGGTCGTGAAAGGTGCTGTATAAATGCAAGTCTTTTTTTTCCTTTCTTTCCTCACCCCTCACAAAATAATATAAGTGTCAAAACTCAACCACGGTCAAGGTTCGGAGAATCGGCTGCAGTAGGACGAGTCGATCCCTGACCGAACCTGCTCTCCTACCTGAAGGTTCAAGCTGGGCTTGGTGTTGGCGTTGAATATCCTCCTGATGCTCTCGGCCGCCCTCACTGGCACGGTGCTCTTTTCCACCACGATCTTGCCACCGTTGCCCACCTCCGCTATCCTGCGAGCGCAAGCCTCGATGTACTTCAGGTCCGCGGCCCGGCCCTTGCCAATCCCAAAGGTCTTTGTGGGAGTGTTTACCTATTTAGAACCGCCGGGGGGAGGGAAGCAAGATGATCAGATGATTGACATCAACAACAGTCCCAGTGAAGGTGCATTTATTCATTGGGTGTAGAAGCACTGGAGAAGGTGCAAAAAAATTTACAAGGATGATACCGCGATAATACTCCAGTTGGGTTAAGGTTTGTGGTTTGAGTGGCACAAACTGCAGGGAGCCAGTCCTGTGGGTTCAGCCTCAGGGGCGGCAGCTGTTGGTGTCGGCGGGCAGCGTATTACTTCGCTTTTTGGACATGGGCAGCACTCTGGCAATGCCGCACTGCCCGCTCACCCCTCGCTGTCCCTGGGGGAAACTGGCGGTGGGCTTTCTATTGTAGCGATTGCTTTGTTTTGTTATGGTCTAGAACGGAGAGGCCGACAGCAGCACAAAGGAGAGGAAGTTGTGAACTGAGGGGAAACGTTAAAAACGCGGGATATTAAACGTGCTCACCGATATAAAGATCAGATCAGCTTCTTTAATCGCACTGTCGATGTCAGTGGAGAAGAAGAGATTTCGCCCACGGCAGGAGTCCACCACTTCCTGAAGACCTGGCTGTGGTTAACATTGGAAAAGTCACGTATTGATTCACATTATATATAAAAAAAAAATCACATTAATAATCAAAAACACTCAATATCCCCCAGTGACTTGATTGGTATATTCACTGGCCCAGTAGTAGGACATGTGGTAAGTGTAAGATGCTTGGGAGGGCTTTAGACCTGTGTTTCCCAAAGCTCTCCACCACTGGGGGTTCTCCTCGCCTCATATCTGGGTCTGTTGTAGACTCATTGATTGTTATGTTTAGTCAACAACTCCATTATAATTGTATCATGCGATTACCGGGAGGGTAGAAGGTGAACTAGATGGAGCGAGGGTCTTCTTTCGTCTGGCAAGTCCTACATGTGACTGAGCTACACGGATCAGGAGGGTCCGAGGTGCAATCTCAATCTGTGCTGAGCCCGCTGATCTCAGGGAGGTCGACAAAAGCAGTCCGTCTCATTGCCCCTAAACGTTGGAGGCGGGGGAGGGAGGGAGGGAGGGGGACAAACATCACGCATGCACGCACACGAAGGAGGGAGAGTGCAGGAACCAGCTCAGCTGTGATGCTCCCTCATGATCTGCACCATCCAAGTTCATACACGATCAATGGTCACTTGGGCAAGTTACCAGAAGGCAGCTCACACACGTGGATTTGTATCCGACCCTACGTCAACACCTTCAGGAGAGCAAGGAAGAAAACTGGAAGGCTACGGTAGATCGTAGAGTTACATTGGATCTTACAAGGCTACGGTAGATCGTAGAGTTACATTGGATCTTACAAAGCTACGGTAGATCGTAGAGTTACAATGAGGAAATGCATCTTTTGAAGTGCCTCGCTGCAGGTTGTTTATTTATAAAAAAAACAAGTCTTTTCTACCAACATTTTATTGAGGGCCACAGTTTTAGAACATTTCCTTTTGCTTAAATCTCATTCAATGCTCCATAAGAACATAAGAAATAGGAGCAGGAGTAGACCATACGGCCCTCGAGTCTGCTCTGTCATTTAATAAGATCATGGCTGATCTTCTACCTCAACTCCACTTTCCCGCCTGATCCCCATGTCCCTTGATTCCCTCAGTGTCCAAAAATCTATTGATTTCAATCTTGAATATACTCAACGACTGAGCATCCACAGTCCTCTGGGGTAGAGAATTCCAAAGATCAACAACCCTCAGTGAAGAAATTTTTCCTCATCTCGGCCCTAAATGGCCCACCCCTTATCTTGAGACTATGACCTCTAGCTCTTGATTCTCCAGCCAGGGGAAACAGCCTCTCAGCATCTACCCTGTCAAGCCCTCTAAGAATTTTATACTTCTCAATGGAGATCACCTCTCATTCTTCTAAACTCCAGAGAACATAGGCCCATTTTACTCAAACTCTCCTCATTGGACAACCATCTTATCTCAGGAATCAATTGAGTGAACCTTTGTTGCACCCCCTCTAAGGCAAGTAAATGCTTCCTTAGGTAAGGAGACCAAAACTGTACACAATACTCCAGGTGTGGTCTCACCAGAGCTCTATATAATTGCAGTAAGACCTCCTTACTCTAATACTCCAACCCCTTTGCAAAAAAGGTTAACATACCATTTGCCTTCCTAATTGCTTGCTGTACACGCACGTTAACTTTCTGTGATTCGTGTACAAGGACACCCAAATCCCACTGAATACCAACATTTCTTAAGTCTTATAAAAAAATTTTGTTTTTCTATTCTCCCCAAAGTGGATAATTTCATATTCCCCACATTAAACTCCATCTTCTTGCCCACTCACTTAACCTGTCTATATCCCTTTACGTCCTCCTCACAGCTTACTTTCCCACCTAGCTCTGTATAGGCCAACGTGATCCACCGCAGAGTGACCTGGAGAGCATTGATCAACCTAGGAAACTCTCACCAGCTGGCAAATCTTTTTGCTCTTCCTCCCTTTCTCGGTTACTCTCCCCACCCCCTTTCTCTCTTTGCTACTCTTCAATCCTGGCTATCTTCACCTCCTCCAAGTTAAACAGATCATGACACACTCGAGCGCACGCGGGACACACTCGAGCGCACGCGGGACACACTCGAGCGCACGCGGTATCACCAAGCTGAGATACCTGCCTTTCAAACCCATCGTTAACTGGCTGAACCTGCCTTATCCACTGTTGAAGTTCTGGCCAAGTCACTCAATCACTGGGTCTGACACAATGCAACCAGGATGTTGTTGGGTTATGGAGCGGTCAATAATAAAGCCTTTTAAATAATGCTAGATTACTTTAATAAGTCTTAAGAGTTTACAAGCAGCCTGGCTGGAATAAAGGAAGGACACGGTTGTTCGCAATATTGTGCTACACATAACATGGGAGCTCATTCCAGCTTTCTTTAAACAGCACAGGGTAGATTTTCTGATATTTATAACCACAGTTAACATCTGCATTAAATCATTGAAGACAGGAATTCAGTGTCCCCTACCCCCCCAAATATAAACACCCACCCCTCAAACTGACTGCACATATATTAAAATCTAGTCATGGCTTGATGGTTTAAATTCAAATTCCAGCGATCTCTGATATCAGATCTCTCCGATTAAACCCGAGTGAGAGACTATACGGACATACGAAATTAATGGGCAGGAAAAGTCCAGCTGGTCTATCAAGCCGTCCCCACACCCTGATGGCCAGACCACCATGACTAAACACTTCTTCCCACCCCCTGTAATCTCCCGGGAGAGGCAAAAAAGAAAAAAAAACCCAGGGCCAATTAGGGAGAAAAAAAAAATCTCTGGAAAATTCCTCTCTGACCCCCTCAGGCGGTCTAAACCAGTCCAGGAGATCACATGGGACATGTGTTAGCCAAAAAGACACTTACCTTCTATATGAAGATGAGAAGTTTACTTTTTAAAAAGAAAAGACTTGTTTCATTTAATAAATGTTTAATCGTTAATCAAACCTCCACAACTGCCCTGAACCTCAAAACGATTTGCAACTTTGAAACTCTATACGGTCACGTCAGGACCCAGTTCAGTGGGACTGTACCCCCTGCAGAGTTTGAGTGTTGGGTGCGAGACTCTTTTGCTTTTTAATTTTGAACTTCAGAAACAAGCTCAGCGATGGAGAAAACCATCGAGTTACCGTTGACTGTTAAAGATTGCACTGAGCATTTTAAACTCATTTGCAACTTGATAAAGTTCACCAATGCACTCGTCTCCCGCCCCAGTTCCAAACCTGTCTCGCTGACGGCAAGCACTGAAACTCGGCCCTGGGGAGTTAATGCTGATTATGGGATGCACCGAGCTGCCTTTACAGCCTCTGGGTTATTCATTTCATTAAGTAACACTGTCTATTAATTATTTATCATTTGAATTGCTCAGTTGACCATCTACAACTAGTTATATCTACTAATTATTGCTATACTCAAATGTTTAATTACATATTACATAGAATGTACAGCACGTTGAGCCCAACTGGTCAATGCTGGCATTGACGCTCCACACGAGCCTCCTCCTCTCCCTTTTCATCAAACCCTATCCTTCTATTCCTTTCTCCCTCGTGTGTTTATCTAGCTTCCTCTTAAACGCATCTATGCTATTCGCCTCAACTGCTCCTTGTGGGAGCGAGTTCCACATTCTCACCACTCTCTGGGTAAAGAAGTTTCTCCTGAATTCCCGATTGGATTTATTAGCGACTATCTTATGTTACTAATCATGATTTCAAAGTCAATCAATAGTTGTCAGTGCGTGATCTGCTGTCTCATTTCTTTGGCAAGAAAGGGTTAATACATTTACTCAGCGGCCTGCGGGTATCCTAATGGAGGGCTGGTGAAGTGAACTCAATTCAATCCGAACTGGATGACACAAGACAGTTCAGCGAACTAAATTTGGGCATCATTTACCCCAGGCGTAGGCGGAATGGTAAATCCCAGACAGTTCCTTATTGAGGAGTTAATCCCACTTTGCACCCTCCATAAACTTTAACTCATCCAAAACTCTGCTGCTCGTATCCTAACTCGCACCAAGTCCTGTTCACCCGTCACCCCCTGCGCTCCCAGTTCCGGCAACGCCTTGTTTTAAAATTCTCATCCTCGTTTTCAAATCTCTCCACGGCCTCGCCCCTCCCTACCTCTGTAACCTTCTCCAGCCCTAAAACCCTCCGAGATCTCTGCACTGCTCCAATTCTGGCCTCTTGCGCATCCCCGATTTTCATCGCTCCACCATTGGCGGCCGTGCCTTCAGCTGCCTAGGCCTTAAGCTCTGGAATTCCCTCCCCTAAACCTCTCCGCCTCTCTCTCCTCCTTTAAGACGTGCCTTAAAACCCATCTCTTTGCCTGTTCTAATACCTGCTTATGTGGTTCGGTGTCAAGATTGTGTTTGATATTCGCTCCTGTGAAACGCCCTGGGACATTTTACTACATTAAAAGGCGCTATATAAATGCAAGTTGTTGTTGCGGAGGTGAGGGGTGAGGGATGAAGGTTTTATCTGGTTCTTTGACATACATTTGTCGCGATACCAAAACCCAGCGTTCTTACATTTACTCAGGGCTTGTCGCCAGGTTTTGAATCCCCTTGGTAAAAATCACAGTTTGTTGCATGAATAATTTATACGTTACCTTAAAGCAGAAGCTGTGTACAAGAGTAATTAATGGCAGCGGACCCGTGGGAGTGAAAGGGGGGCAGAACTAGTCGGCAGCACAGGCCGTTTAAAGAGCCAGCACTTGCTGTTCGTTGCGTACATTTAAAGAGGCACCGCAATGAATCGACCAAAACAAGCGATTAAAAAAAAAAGTTCTCAACGTGGATTAATCAGATGTAATCATCACGACTGATGAACTCTTGCAGATGCAGCTGTCGCCTCCTGAATCTTCAAAACAACCACCGTTCAAAATTACACTCGAGAAGTCCAAGAGTGGAGAAACTGAACAATAATAATTAGCCATCCACACTTCTCTTGTTGCGATAATGTATTTCCATACTCAAAAGCTAAGCAGCAACAAACAACTCGCATTTCTACAGCGCCTTTAACGTAGGAAAACGCTTCACAGGAGCGTTATCAGCCAAAAAAGTGACGCCGAGCCAAAGAAGGAGATATTAGGATGGGTGACCACAAGCTTGGTCAAAGGGGTAGGTTTTAAAAGGAGCGAATTAAAGTAGGAGAGAGAAGTAGAATCTTTTCTATGGTTCTATAGACAGGTTTAGGGAGGAAATTCCAGCGCTTTGGGCCTAGACGGCTGAAGGCACAGCCGCCAACGGTGGGGTGAAGGGAGCGGGGGGACGCACAAGAGGCCAGGCGCCATGCGAACAGAATTTAAACGGTCAACGCAAAAGCGAGCTAGAATTTAAACAGCAACTAACAAGCAGGATTTAAACAACAAGTTAGTTCAAAAAGTGCAAGTGTTTAAAACAGCAGGTAGCCCAGGAACTGCAAGAGGCACAACTGAAGCAACAGCTAACTCAAAGAACTGGGAGTTCACCCAACAGATGAACCAAAACGAGCGAGAACTTACACAACGGTTAATTCAGATAGCACTAGTTGCACAACAGTTAAACCAGAAAGAATTAGCCACGCGGGAGGTTAGATCAGAGTTGGCACAAAAAGTTTTATAACCAAAAGATCACTTTTATGAGAAGCTAAGCAAAGATTAGTTGAGCAAAGAAGCAGAATGTAAAAGTAATCAGCAGACGTTAACAAGAATGAGCTACACTCATGAGGTCAGCACTAATAAGAGAGTTCGACGCAACACCAGAGGAATTGAGGAGCTTGTTATGATGGTTCATCAAACTGAGCGAAGAAAAGGAAGAAGATCCAAGAAATTCTTATGATAGATTGTGGCAGATATATTTTGAGGGAAGCGAAGTAGTCCAAACGGATGACGAAGAGTTAGATCGTGAGGGAAGGAAATGGAAGGGAAGGAAAGAATTTTGCACAAAGTAAGCTCTCACTGAGATTAATGCCAATTAATCTGTTTTAATGATGTTGGCTGAGGGATAAATATTGGCCAGGACACCGGAGAATACTCCCCTGCTCTTCTTCGAAACAGTGCTTCCATTGGAGAGGGCGGACTGGGCCTTGGTTTAACGTCTCATCCGAAAGACGGCACCTCCGACAGTGCAGCTCTCCCTCAGAACTGGCACCGGGAGCGTCAGCCTGCATTATGTGCTCAAGTGTCTGGAGTTGGACTTGAACCCGTGACCGTCTGACTCGAGGCGAGAGTGCTGCCCACTGAGCCAACGTAATCTGTCACCCAAGTTACAGGATAGGCTGCTTCTTCTCCACAACGTTCACCTGAGGGAGGAGGAAGCCTCCGAAAGCTTGTGAATTTAAAATAAAATTGCTGGACTATAACTTGGTGTTGTAAAATTGTTTACAATTGTCAACCCCAGTCCATCACCGGCATCTCCACATCATGGCTTCTTCTCCTGGTTGAGGAGCGAGCCTCTAGTCATGTGATCATGGGAAGGGCTCAGGTCTGGTGGGTGTTCAGTATTTGCTAAAAGAGTGTCTGTAGATTAGAGGAGCACATTGTCCCTGTGGAGGTATGTTCAGTCTCTGATGGATCATGCAGTCGAATTCTTGCCCTATCGGAATGTCGGAGGGACAAAGGGAAAGGGGTTCAGTTTATCCAGAAATGTGAAATCTTTCCTAAAATCAGCCCCTCAGCCTTTCCCCTCCCACTGTGTAAACATTCCCAGCTTCCTTAGTCTCTTGTGGAGAAATGATGTGGAGATGCCGGTGATGGACAAATGTAAGGAATCTTACAACACCAGGTTATAGTCCAACAATTTTATTTTAAAATCACAAGCTTGCGGAGATTATCTCCTTCGTCAGGTGAGTGAGTGAGAAAGTTTCTCTTGTGGAGAAAGTTTAAGTTCCCATGGTCTTCTCTCTCTCTCTCTCACTCACTCTCTCTTCTCCCTGCCCACCTCCCTCTCCCTCTAGTTAACACTTGAAGCAGTACTCATTCTGGCACCATTTTAATTTAAATGCGGCGAGATCAGCATTTACACTGCCTACAAATGGCTCCCTTATCCCAGCAACGACCTCTAGATCACTAATTTCCTACGAGTCTGACCCCCGGGGATAGGAGCGTGAGATTCAGCACCGTGCGCACAGGATTCAACTCACTAATCAAAAATTAAAATTACGGGGCTGTATCAGCAGGAACGTTTATGCTTCCCCGTCCAAAGATCATCTTCACACATTCCTTCAACAAAAGGAATGCACTCAATAGATTCACCTCAAAGATAGGAAGCTGGTTGGAGTTCCAGGCCTCGATTCGCTCGACGTTTACGTCCACCACAGTCACGGTGATCTCCTTGCACATCTGTGCGATGACACTGCAGGTTGGACCCCCAACATAGCCGGCACCGATACAGCAGATCTTGTTGACTAGAACCATCTTCTCAACCTAGTTTTAAGAGGGGAGAGAAAAAAAAAAATCGGTATTGAACATCGGAAAAAAAAGTTTAGCAAAACCCAACTGAAGGATACAATTGGCCCAGAAAGTGTACAGACAAAGGTGAGCCCAGGCATCAGGGACGTTAAGGGAGTTGGTCCTGTTGTCCATTTAGAAAGAGATTTCAAGCAAGCCATAAACCCTCATCCATGCCTTTGTTACCTCCAGGCTCGACTATTCCAACGTTCTCCTGGCCGGCCTCCCATCCTCCACCCTCCACGAACTTGAGCTCATCCAAAACTCTGCTGCCCGTATCCTAACTCGCACCAAGTCCCGTTCCCCCATCACCCCAGTGCTCGCTGACCTACGTTGGCTCCAGGTCCAGCAACGCCTCGATTTTAAAATTCTCATCCTTGTTTTCAAATCCCTACATTGCCTCGCCCCCTCCCTATCTCTGTATCTCTTCCAGCCCTACAACCCTCCGAGATCTCTGCGTTCCTCCAATTCTGACCTCTTGTGCATCCCAGGTTTTAATCGCTCCACCATTGGCGGCCATGCCTTCAGTTGCTTAGGCCCTAAGATCTGGAATTCCCTCCCTAAACCTCTCTCTCCTCATTTAAGACCTACCTCTTTGACCAAGCCTGTCCTAATATCTCCTTATGTGGCCTGGTGTCAATTTTTGTCTGATAACGCTCCTGTGAAGCGCCTTGGGATGTTTTACTATGTTAAAGGCACTATATGAATGCAAGTTGTTATTATAAACTAAGATAATGGGGAGAATTGATGAAGCTGATTTAGTTAAAAGGTTCACTGAGGAACCAGGGAACATTCAAACACCAGGGGAAACAGGTTAAAAATCAGGGAATTTGAAGTGAGAAGGAAAGTAATGCAGACACTTTTTTATATAACCCAAAGGCAACGGATTTATGGTTTAACCAACCCTCCCGAATTGCCCCCCGCGGGAATCTCCCAGAATGCGGCATGAACGTCCTGGGCACTGCTGCTCGCGGCCTGAGAAAGGGTTCACCCGTTAAATTTTCCACCGCAGCAGCGCCCCCTCCCCCACCCGGTCGTTTATTTCATTGCTGTTTGTGGGATCTTGCTGTGCGCAAATTGGCTGTCACGTTTCCTACTTTACAACAGTGACTACACTTTAAAAAAGTACTTTGGGATTGCCTTGAGGCCATGAAAGGCACTATAGAAATGCAAGGTCCTTTCTTCCTTATTTGGATTAAGAGGGAAACATTGCTCAGGAGCTAGAGGGAGCAGCCAAAGTGCAATTACCCAAAGTCCACTCCTGCCCCCAAAAACATGCAAGCTCGTCATTCTTTTTTAAAAACCAGATCATGGAGTTATTAAGTAACAACATTCACATTACTGAAGGGACAGTAACATATTTTAGTCAGTCAAGTTACCAAGTATCTCAATAATTGTCATACTGTTGTATTTTAACTTTTGTTCAGGGGCTGGAAAATTTTTTTTGATCGATCGCAGTAAAAGACTTGCGTTTCTATAGCTCCTTCCATGACCTCAGGACGTCCCGCAGCGCTTTACAGCCAATTAAGCATATTTTTGAAGCGTAGTCACTGTTGTAATGTAGGAAACACGGCAGCCAATTTGCGCACAGCAAGATCCCACAAACAGCAATGTGTTTTAGTAAAGAGTATCAGTGCTAGGGAATAGAATAATTCTCCGCTTGCAACACTCAGTGTCACCATTCGGCACTCCCAGTTCAGTTAGTGGAGGGCCAGCTACAGAGTGAAGCTCTCGCCATTGTTTCCCAACTTTAAGAGGGTCTCCATTTCCTGGACTGGCCGCTCCCAAGGCTGTGTCAAATTTGACACCCAACGGAAGGCATTTTTGTACAATAGACTACGGACGAGATGGAGCATGCCCTCTCAGCCAGCAAGAGAAAATATAGACTTTCATCATCATTAAATCAGTTGTAGTGCCAGCCTTGGCTCAGTGGGTAGCACTATCACCTCTGAGTCAGCAGGTTGTGGGTTCGAGTCCCACTCCAGGGACTTGAGCACATAATCCAGGCTGACATTCCGAGGGAGTGCTGCACTGCAGTCTTTTAGAGGAGACATTACACCAAGGCCCAAAAGATCCCATGGCACTATTCCAAGACGCGCAGGTGTCCTGGGCCAATATTTATCCCCTCAACCGACATCATTAAAACCGATGATCTGGTCATTATCTCAATGATGTTTGTGGGACCTTGCTGTGCACAAATTGGCTGCCCTGTTTCCTACATTACAACTGTACTTCAAAAAAAAAAGTATTTTATTGCCTGTAAAGCACTTTGGGACCTCCTGAGGCTGTGAAAGGTGCTATATAAATGCAATTTTTTTTTTCAGTGGGTGCTGGATTCAAACGTTGGGCCCCAGAGGTTAAAGAAATCCACCGTCAGAATTTTTTAAAAGAATGGGTTTTGGTAGACACTGTCCCTCTCCTCTCTCAATGTCCCTCTCCTGCTCCTATTTTCTATGTTTCTCACCCTCCCTTTCTCCAACATTCCTTAAAACCCACAGAGGTGGTATATATGATCAAGACATTATAACTTCCCAAAATATAATTGGTCACTCAAATTCTGGACTGGGGGGATTATTGCCTGATAACCTTTGTTCACTTATTTCGAAAACTTAGCCTCAGTTTCTCTCAGGTGTTTTTTTTTGTTTAGCAAAGGCTGCCTCGCAGATGCCATTTTTTTGTGAATTAGCAAGTTGGCTTCAGCCTCGTTACCCACAGCGAACGGGTTCAAATCCCCCCTTTCCCTATTATCTCCACCATTGATAGCTCCAAAAGTGAGAACAATTGGGGGGGGGGTTGGAGTTGGAGTTCCCATGGGGGATATTTTTTTTGGGGGGGGGGTTGGGGGGAGCAATGGGGTGGGGGGCTTTAAACTGGAGGAGAGTCTGCGCATTTGAGTGAATGAGCCTTGCCATCAATGAAAGGGGAACTCCGCTAATCGCAATGAATGAGAGCGGAGCCGAGCAATGAGAAACGAGCAAAGGCAACAACCGGGGCGGGACTTCTCCCCGCCGACCCTGCAACCTCAAACTCTGCCGCAATTTCTTAAAGTGCAGTTGTGTATATACATTATATATATTAAAAAAAATAAAACAAAAATATAGATATGAAACCCATAAAAGTAGCACTTCCTGACACCAAAAGAGAGAGAAATGAAAAACCCAATAAACCCAGGATGAAATAATCTACTCAATGCAATAGGATGGATTTTTTTTTTAAAAACCCACAAAAACTCTTACCCAAGACCAGAAATGGGTTGTTAAAATCCGCCGCCGGGTGAGAGGCGCTGGTTAATCACTTGTTAATTTCCAATGATCTGCGGCTGAAACTGACTCCCGAAGCCCATCCTTTGGTAGAAACCACGCCAGCGTCAGGTTTATAACCCGAGAGCTCCGCCTCGTCGCTGATGCAGTTGTGGGAGGGGAGGGAAAGGCAAAGAAGAAGACACTGACCCCGCCTGGTTTGTCTTTCTTGCCTGAGATGGGAATCACACAGTGCAGGAGGAGGCTCTTTTCAAAGAGCTATCCAATCAGGCCCTCTCCTCCTTCCCCCATATACCCAATTCCCCTTTGAAAGTTCATTATCCAATCTGCTCCCACCTCCTTTTCGAACAGCGCATTCCAGATCGTAACGACTCCCTGTCTAAAAAAAAAAGAAACTCCTCATTTCCCCTCTGGTTCTTTTTTTTTATTCGTTCACGGGATGTGGGCGTCGCTGGCGAGGACGGCATTTTATTGCCCATCCCTAATTGCCCTCGAGAAGGTGGTGGTGAGCCGCCTTCTTGAACCGCTGCAGTCCGTGTGGTGACGGTTCTCCCACGGTGCTGTTAGGAAGGGAGTTCCAGGATTTTGACCCAGCGACGATGAAGGAACGGCGATATATTTCCAAGTCAGGATGGTGTGTGACTTGGAGGGGAACGTGCAGGTGGTGTTGTTCCCATGTGCCTGCTGCCCTTGTCCTTCTAGGTGGTAGAGGTCGTGGGTTTGGGAGGTGCTGTCGAAGAAGCCTTGGCGAGTTGCTGCAGTGCATCCTGTGGATGGTGCACACTGCAGCCACTGTGCGCTGGTGGTGAAGGGAGTGAATGTTTAGGGTGGTGGATGGGGTGTCAATCAAGCGGGCTGCTTTATCTTGGATGGTGTCGAGCTTCTTGAGTGTTGTTGGAGCTGCACTCATCCAAGCAAGTGGAGAGTATTCCATCACACTCCTGACTTGTGCCTTCTAGATGGTGGAAAGGCTTTGGGGAGTCAGGAGGTGAGTCACTCGCCGCAGAATACCCAGCCTCTGACCTGCTCTCGTAGCCACAGTATTTATATGGCTGGTCCAGTTAAGTTTCTGGTCAATGGTGACCCCCAGGATGTTGATGGTGGGGGATTCAGTGATGGTAATGCCGTTGAATGTCAAGGGAGGTGTCTAGACTCTCTCTTGTTGGAGATGGTCATTGCCTGGCACTTATCTGGCGCGAATGTTACTTGCCACTTATAAGCCTAAGCCTGGATGTTGTCCAGGTCTTGCTGCATGCGGGCTCGGACTGCTTCATTATTTGAGGGGTTGCGAATGGAATTGAACACTGTGCAATCATCAGCGAACATCCCCATTTCTGACCTTATGATGGAGGGAAGGTCATTGATGAAGCAGCTGAAGATGGTTGGTCCTAGGACACTGCCCCGAGGAACTCTTGCAGCAATGTCCTGGGGCTGAGATGATTGGCCTCCAACAACCACTACCATCTTCCTTTGTGCTAGGTATGACTCCAGCCACTGGAGAGTTTTCCCCCTGATTCCCATTGACTTCAATTTTACTAGGGCTCCTTGGTGCCACACTCGGTCAAATGCTGCCTTGATGTCAAGGGCAGTCACTCTCCCTCACCTCTGGAATTCAGCTCTTTTGTCCATGTTTGGACCAAGGCTGTAATGAGGTCTGGAGCCGAGTGGTCCTGGCGGAACCCAAACTGAGCATCGGTGAGCAGGTTATTGGTGAGTAAGTGCCACTTGATAGCACTGTCGATGACACCTTCCATCACTTTGCTGATGATTGAGAGTAGGCTGATGGGGCAGTAATCGGCCGGATTGGATTTGTCCTGCTTTTTGTGGACAGGACGTACCAGGGCAATTTTCCACATTGTCGGGTAAATGCCAGTGTTGTAGCTGTACTGGAACAGCTTGGCTAGAGGCGCAGCTAGTTCTGGAGCACAAATCTTCAGCACTACAGCCGGGATGTTGTCGGGGCCCATAGCCTTTGTTGTGTCCAGTGCACCCAGCCATTTC
Organism: Heptranchias perlo; assembly: GCF_035084215.1. Taxonomy (NCBI): domain Eukaryota; kingdom Metazoa; phylum Chordata; class Chondrichthyes; order Hexanchiformes; family Hexanchidae; genus Heptranchias; species Heptranchias perlo. The sequence continues at coordinate 7,452,164 of NC_090338.1, read as the reverse complement.
TTGATATCACATGGAATGAATCGAATTGGCTGACGACTGGCTTCTGTGATGGTGGGGATATCGGGAGGAGGCCGAGATGGATCATCCACTCGGCACTTCTGGCTGAAGATGGTTGCAAACGCTTCAGACTTGTCTTTTGCACTCAAGTGCTGGACTCCGCCATCATTGAGAATGGTGATGTTTGCAGAGCCTCCTCCTCCCGTTAGTTGTTTAATTGTCCACCACCATTCACGACTGGATGTGGCAAGACTGCAGAGCTTTGATCTGATCCGTTGGTTGTGGAATCGCTTAGCTCTGTCTATAGCATGTTGCTTCCGCTGTTTAGCATGCATGTAGTCCTGAGTTGTAAGTTCACCAGGTTGGCACCTCATTTTTAGGTACACCTGGTGCTGCTCCTGGCATGCTCTTCTACACTCCTCATTGAACCAGGGTTGATCGCCTGGCTTGTTGGTAATGGTGGAGTGAGGAATACGCCAGGCCATGAGGTTACAGATTGTGCTGGAATATAATTCTGCTGCTGCTGATGGCCCACAGCGCCTCATGGATGCCCAGTTTTGAGCTGCTAGATCTGTTCTGAATCTATCCCATTTAGCATGGTGGTAGTGCCACACAACACGTTGGATGGTGTCCTCAGTGCGAGGACGGGACTTCGTCTCCATGAGGACTGTGCGGTGGTCACTCCTACCAATACTGTCATGGACAGATGCAATTGCGACAGGTAGATTGGTGAGAACGAGGTCAAGTAAGTTTTTCCCTCGTGTTGGTTCGCTCACCACCTGCCGCAGGCCCAGTCTGGCAGCTATGTCCTTTAGGACTCGGCCAGCTCGGTCAGTAGTGGTGCTACCGAGCCACTCTTGGTGATGAACATTGAAGTCCCCCACCCAGAGTACATTTTGTGCCCTTGCTACCCTCAGTGCTTCCTCCAAGTGGTGCTCAACATGGAGGAGGACTGATTCATCAGCTGAGGGAGGGCGGTAGGTGATAATCAGCAGGAGGTTTCCTTGCCCATGTTTGACCTGATGCCATGAGATTTCATGGGGTCCAGAGTCAATGTTGAGGACTCCCAGGGCTACTCCCTCCTGACTGTATATCACTGTACCGCCACCTCTGGTGGGTTTGTCCTGCCGGTGGGACAGGACACACCCAGGGATGGTGATGGAAGAGTCTGGGATGTTGGCTGAAAGGTTTGATTCTGTGAGTAGGACTATGTCAGGCTATTGCTTGACTAGTCTGTGGGACAGCTCTCCCAATTTCGGCACAAGTCCCCAGATGTTAGTGAGGAGGACACTGCAGGGTCGACTAGGCTTGGTTTGCCGTTGTCGTGTCCGGTGCCTCATGATCCGATGCCGGGTGGTCCATCCGGTTTTATTCTTATTATCACTTTTCGTAGCGAGATTTTACAACTGAGTGGCTTGCTAGGTCATTTCAGAGGGCAATTAAGAATCAACCACATTGCTGTGGGTCTGGAGTCACATGTGGGCCAGACCGGGTAAGGGCGGCAGGTTTCCTTCCCTAAAGGTCATTAGTGAACCAGATGGGTTTTTACGACAATCCGGTAGTTTCATGGCCACCATTACTGATAATGGTATTTTAATTCCAGATTTTAAAAAATTTAATTAATTGAATTTAAATTCGCCAACTGCCGTGGCAGGATTTGAATTCATGACCCTGGATTTTTAGTCCAGGCCTCTGGATTACTAGTCCAGTAACATAACTACTATGCTACCATACCCTCATCTTTTGCCAATTACCTCTGTCTCTTCCAGTACCCATTAAAGATCTATTCAAAGAGGGGAGGTGGGACTTTCCCAGTGTCCCAGCAAACAGTTCTTCATTGTGTAGAATTTACAGATTGGAAGCAGGCCATTCAGCCCAACTGGTCTATTCCAGTGTTGATAATCCAAAAGGGCCTCTTCCCACTCTGCCCCCATAGCCCTCTATTCCATTCTCCCCCGTGTGTGAATCAAGCCTTCCCTTAACATAGGAACAGGAGTCGGCCATTCAGCCCCTCGAGCCCACTCCACCATTTGATAAGATCATGGCTGATCTGTGATCTAACTCCATATACCTGCCTTTGGCCCATATCCCTTAATACCTTTGGTTGCCAAAAAGCTGTCTATCTCAGATTTAAATTTAGCAATTGAGCTAGTATCAATTGCCGTTTGCGGAAGATAATTCCAAACTTCTACCACCCTTTGTGTGTAGAAATGTTTTCTAATCTCACTCCTGAAAGGTCTGGCTCTAATTTTTCGACTGTGCCCCCTACTCCTAGAATCCCCAACCAGCGGAAATAGTTTCTCTCTATCCACCCTATCTGTTCCCCTTAATATCTTATAAACTTCGATCAGATCACCTCTTAACCTTCGAAACTCCAGAGAATACAACCCCAATTTGTGTAATCTCTCCTCGTAACTTAACCCTTGAAGTCCGGGTATCATTCTAGTAAACCTACGCTGCACTATCTCCAAGGCCAATATGTCCTTCCGAAGGTGCGGTGCCCAGAACTGCTCACAGTACTCCAGGTGCGGTCTAACCAGGATTTTGTATAGCTGCAGCATAACTTCTGCCCCCTTGTACTCCAGTCCTCTAGATATAAAGGCCAGCATTCCATTAGCCTTATTGATTATTTTCTGCACCTGTTCATGACACTTCAATGATCCATGTACCTGTACCCCTAAGTCCCTTTGGACATCCACTGTTCTTAACTTTTTACCATTTAGAAAGTACCCTGTTCTATCCTTTTTTGATCCAAAGTGGATGACCTCACATTTGTCTACATTGAATTCCATTTGCCACAGTTTTGCCCATTCACCTAATCTATCAATATCGCTTTGTAATTTTATGTTTTCATCTACACTGTTTACAATGCCACCAATCTTTGTGTCATCGGCAAACTTAGATATGAGACTTTCTATGCCTTCATCTAAGTCGTTAATAAATATTGTGAATAATTGAGGCCCCAAGACAGATCCCTGCAGGACTCCACTAGTCACATCCTGCCAATGTGAGTACCTTCCCATTATCCCTACTCTCTGTCGCCTTTCGCTCAGCCAACTTCCTAATCAAGTCCGTACTTCTCCCTCGATTCCGTGGGCTTTGATCTTAGCTGACAGTCTCTTATGTGGGACTTTATCAAATGCCTTCTGGAAGTCCATATAAATAACATCCATTGACATTCCCCTGTCCATTACTTTAGTCACCTCTTCAAAAAAATTCAATCAGGTTTGTCAGGCACGACCTACCTTTCACAAATCCATGCTGGCTCTCTCTGATTAACTGAAAATTCTCGAGGTGTTCAGTCACCCTATCCTTAATTATAGACTCCAGCATTTTCCCCACAACAGATGTTGGACTAACTGGTCTATAATTCTCTGGTTTCCCTCTCTCTCTTTTCTTAAAAAGCGGAGTGACGTGCAATTTTCCAATCTAGAGAACTTTGAAAGATTATAGTTAGGGCATCCGAAATGTGCTCACCTACTTCCTTTAAAACCCTGGGATGGAAACCATCTGGTCCTGGGGATTTGTCATTCTTTAGTGCTATTATTTTCTTCATTACAGTTGTTTTACTTATGTTTATTTTATTGAGTCCCTGTCCCCGATTCATTATTAATTTTCTTGTGATTTCCGGCATGCTATCCTCTTTTTCTACTGTAAATACTGATCTATATTAAATGCATCAACGCTCTCTGCTTCAACCACTCCACGTGAAAGTGAGTTCCACATTCTCACCAATCTCTGTGTAAAAAAAATTCCTCCTAAATTCTTTATTTGATCTGTTAGTGGCTATCTTATATTTATACCCCCTTGTTCTGGACTCACCCATAAGTGGAAACACCACAACCAACCCAATAGAATCCTCTATCAGGTCTTCTCTTAGTCTTCTCTTTTCCAAACAAAAGAGCCCCAGCCTGCTCAATATTTCCTGATAGTTGCATCCTCTCAATTCTGGTATCATCCTTGTAAATCTTTTCTGCACTTTTCCCAGTGCTTCAATATTCTTTTTGTATTATGGAGATCAGAACTGTGCACAGTCCTCCAAGTGTTCTGACCAAGATTCCATATAAATTTGATGTGGAGATGCCGGTGATGGACTGGGGTGGACAAATGTAAGGAATCTTACAACACCAGGTTACAGTCCAACAATTTTATTTTAAAATCACAAGCTTTCGGAGATTATCCCCTTCGTCAGGTGAGTGAATTCACTCACCTGACGAAGGGGATAATCTCCGAAAGCTTGTGATTTTAAAATAAAATTGTTGGACTGTAACCTGGTGTTGTAAGATTCCTTACATATAAATTTAACATTATCTCCCTTTACACTCCCCCTAATATTGAGTTAATTACGTAGAATTTACAGCACAGAAACAGGCCATTCGGCCCAACTGGTCCATGCCGGTGTTTATGTTCCACACGAGCCTCCTCCCGCCTTATTTCATCTCACCCTATCAGCATATCCTTCTCTTCCTTTCTCCCTCATGTGTTTATCCAGCTTCCCCTTAAATGTATCTACACTATTCGCCTCAACTACTCCTTGTGGTAGAAATTAACCCCAGGGATTTGTTTGGATTTTTATGCCCTTGTTAACCTGCATTGCTCTACTTTTAATGATTTGTGTATCTGTACCCTTAGATTACTTTGCGCCTCTTCCCCATTTAGACCCTTGTTTTCTAAGGAGTAGGTGGCCTAATACCAAAATGCACCACCTCACACTCATCTATATTGAAATTAATTTGTCGTTTACTTCCCCATTCTGCAAGTTTTTTTTATTTGTTCATGGGATGTGGGCGTCGCTGGCGAGGCCGGCATTTATTGCCCATCCCTAATTGCCCTTGAGAAGGTGGTGGTGAGCCGCCTTCTTGAACCGCTGCAGTCCGTGTGGTGAAGGTTCTCCCACAGTGCTGTTAGGAAGGGAGTTCCAGGATTTTGACCCAGCGACGATGAAGGAACGGCGATATATTTCCAAGTCGGGATGGTGTGTGACTTGGAGGGGAACGTGCAGGTGGTGTTGTTCCTTTGTGCCTGCTGCCCTTGTACTTCTAGGTGGTAGAGATCGTGGGTTTGGGAGGTGCTGTCGAAGAAGCCTTGGTGAGTTGCTGCAGTGCATCCTGTGGATGGTACACACTGCAGCCACGGTGCGCCGGTGGTGAAGGGAGTGAATGTTTAGGGTGGTATTTTGCTACCGTCCTCCTCAGTATTAAATATACCCCTCAATTTGGTGTCATCCTCAAATTTTGAAATTGTACTTCCGATTCCCGAGTCCAAATCGTTAATGTAAATGGTGATCAACAGTGGTCCCAGCACCAACCACTCCCCACCTCCCGCCAATCTGAGTAACTACCTTTAACCCCCTACTCTTTGTTCTCCATTTTGTAGCCACTTGCTATTCATTCTGCTGACAGCCCCCTGACTCCACATGCTCTGACCTTAGATATGAGTCTACAATGCTGTACCTTATCACAGGGTAGTTTCTCCTGAATTCTCTATTGGATTTATTAGTGACTATCTTATATTTATGACCTCTAGTTTTGGTCTCCCCCACACATGGAAACATTTTCTCTACGTCTACCCTATCAAACCCTTTCATAATCTTAAAGACCTCTATCTGGTCACCCCTCTTTTCTAGAGAACAGAGTCCAGCCTGTTCAGCCATTCCTGATAAATATATCCTCTCAGTTCTGGTATCATCCTTGTGAATCTTTTTTTGTACCTCCTCCAGTGCCTCGATATCCTTTTTATAATATGGAGACCAGAACTGTTCACAATACTCCAAGTGTGGTCTAACCAAGGTTCTACACAAGTTTGACATAACTTCTTTGCTTTTCAATTCTATCCCTCTAGAAATGAACCCCAGTGCTTGGTTTGCTTTTTTATGGCCTTATCAACCTGGTTTAAGTGATTTTATAGGACTTCACATGGGGCCTGCTTTTGTTAGAACAGAGAAGATTATGGGGTGATTTGATAGAGATGTTTCCAGTGCTTGAGGGGTCCAGAATAAGGGGACATAGATATAAGATTAAATGTATGAGATTTAGGACAGAGAGCAAGAAATTTTTTACACAAAGGTTTGTAAAGCTTTGAAATGCATTACCACAAGGTGGGGCCTTCCTGTGCACAAATTGGCCGACACAATTCCCTACGAAGCAACAGTGACTACACTTCAAAATAATTAATTGTCTGTAAGGTGCTTTGGGAAGTCCTGAGGTCATGAAAGGTGCTGTATAAATGCAGGTCTTTCTTTAAACAAGAAAGGAATTCGAGGTTATCTTGGGAAAATCATTGAAATGATCAGCTAGTGTTTGGCAACAATTTTTTAAAAAAAACCTTGCGAAGAATTTGGGGAAGGTTTAAAACAAGTCAGTTGGCAAATAATCTTGTCTGGCTAGTTTCCTGTGCAATCACCTGAGAGGATGAGTTTTTTTTTAAAACTTTGATGTGAACTGCCTGTTTGTCCTGGATATCAATCCAATTAACGGTTACCCATAGCAACGGAGGGGACAAAGTATAAACAATCACCTCACTATACTTTCAATTGTTTACAATTGTCAACCCCAGTCCATCACTGGCATCTCCACATCATATACTTTCAAACACATCTGTCCTGTTTTCTAAATGTTGTTCCACAAGCAACATTCATGTTTGGGAGATTAGATGCCACTGATATTGATAGTTTTAGTATTAGAGCACCCATCGAACTGTCTCAACAACAATTTGCATTTATACAGCATCGTTAACATCGCAAAACGTCCCAAGGCGCTTCACAGGAACATAATCAGACAGAAATTGACACCGAGCCAAAGAAGGAGATATTAGGGCAGGTTGGTCAAGTAGGTTTTAAGGAGCATCTTAAAGGAAGAGGGAGGGGGCGGAGAGGTTTAGGGAGGGAATTCCAGAGCTTAGGGCCTAGGCAGCCAAAGGCACAGCCGCCAATGGTGAGGCGAAGGAAGTGGGGGATGCATAAGAGGGCAGAGTTGGAGGAACAAAGAGTGGTCGGAGAGTTGTAGGGCTGGAGGAGGCTACAGAGATAGGGAGGGGCGAGGCCATGGAGGGATTTGAAAACAAGGATGAGAAGTTTTAAATCAAGTCATTCGGGGACCGGGAGCCAATGTCGGTCAGCAAGCACAGGGTTGATGGGTGAACGTGTTTTGGTGCGAGTTAGGATACGGGCAGCAGAGTTTTGAATGAGCTCAAGTTTATGGAGGGGGATGAGAGGTGATCGGCCATGAGAGCATTGGATTAGTTGAGTCTGGAGGTAACACAAGCATGGATGAGGGTTTCCCAGAGCTGGCAACCCTACTGGGAGGCAGAGTAGGTCAGCGAGGACTGGGGTGATGGGCAAGTGAGACTTGGTGTGAGGTAGGCTATAGACCGCAGATTTGGATGAACTGTAGTTTATAGAGGGTGGAGGATTGGAGGCTGGCCAGGAGAGCATTGGATTAGTGGAGTTTGGAGGTGGCAAAGAAATGGGTGAGTGTTTCAGTGACAGATGGCCTGAGGCAGGGGCGGAGACAGGCGATATTACGGAGGTGGAAGTAGGCGATCTTTCTGATGGAGAGGACATGGGGTCGGAAGGTCAGCTCGGGGTCATATGGGACGCCAAGGTTACGAATAGTCTGGTTCAGCCTGAGACTGGTCAGGGAGGGGAATGGAATGGGTGGCTAAGGTCTCCTACTGTTAACTCGTTGGACAACAATGATGAAAACAAGAATAACTTGCATTTAGATAGAGCCTTTTAAGTAGAAAAATGTTCCAAGGAGCTTCACAGAGGCATAATCAAAAAATGGATGCCAAGCCAGAGAAGGGGAAATCAGGAGGGGTGATCAATATCTTGGTCAGAGAGGTGGGTTTTAAGGAGCATCTTGAAGGAATAGAGGGAAGTGGAGAGGTGGTCAGGTTTAGGGAGGGAATTCCAGTGTATGCGGCCTAGATAGCTAAAGGCATGGCCGCCAATGATGCGTTGAAGGAGGGGTCGGTGCACAAGAGGCCAGAGTCAGGAGAAGAGGGAGTTTTAGTGGAGACAGTTAGGGCTAGAAAGAAAGAATTTGCATTTATATAGCGCCTTTCACGACCTCAGGACGTCCCAAAGCGCTTTACAGCCAATGAAGTACTTTTGAAGTGTAGTCACTGTTGTAATGTAGGAAACGTGGCAGCCAATTTGCGCACAGCAAGATCCCACAAACAGCAATGAGATGATGACCGGAACATTTTTTTTAGTGATGTTGGTTGAGGGATAAATATTGACCAGCACACCGGGAAGAACTCCCCTGCTCTTATTTGAAATAGTGCCATGGGATCTTTTACGTCCACCTGAGAGGGCAGATGGGACTCGGTTTAACGTCTCATCTGGAAGACGGCACCTCCGACAGTGCAGCACTCCCTCAGTACTGGCACTGGGAGTGTCAGCCTGGATTGTGGGCTCAAGTATCCAGAGTTGGGCTCGATGCCACGGCCATCTGACACTGAGGTGAGAGAGATGAGCCGCGGCTGAAATAAAATAAAAAAGGAATGGGGAAATAAAACACAAAGAGGAATATTAATTAATGCTGGTTTTGAATCAATAATGGGATACTTTAAAATGTTGAGCTGAAGAAAAGGACTACCCTTTGATGAACTGCAGCCTGCTAACTGGTCCTTGTTGGATATGTTGGAGAGTTGAGTGTTAACAATGAACTATAGTAACCACAACTGGTGAATGAATCAGCAAAGAAAGATGGAACGTGAACAAGGGGGGTTGAGTTCTGTTCCGCTCCAGATGTCTGCCCTTCGGCGACATCATCCAAAAACACAACATCAGATTCCACTGACGACACCCAGCACTACCTCACCACCACCTCCCTCGACCCCTCCACTGTCTCTCATTTGTCACACTGCCTGTCCGACATCCAGTACTGGATGAGCAAAAATTTCCTCCTATTAAATATTGGGAAGACCGAAGCCATTGTCTTTGGTCCCCACCACAAACTCCGTTCCCTAGCCACCGACTCCATCCCTCTCCCTGGCCACTGTCTGAGGCTGAACCAGACCGTTCACAACCCTGGCGTCCTATTTGACCCTGAGATGAGCTTCCGACCACATATCCGCTCCATCACCAAGACCACCTACTTCCACCTCCATAACATCGCCCGTCTCCGCCCCTGCCTCAGCTCATCTGCTGCTGAAACCCTCATCCATGCCTTTGTTACCTCCAGACTTGACTATTCCAATGTTCTCCTGGCCGGCCTCCCATCTTCCACCCTCCATGAACTTGAGCTCATCCAAAACTCTGCTGCCCTGTATCCTAACTCGCACAAAATCCCGTTCACCCATCACCCCTGTGCTCACTGACCTACATTGGCTCCATGTCCGGGAACGCCTCAATTTAAAAATTTTCATTCTTGTTTTCAATCCCACAATGACCTCGCCCCCTCCCTATCTCTGTAACCTCCTCCAGCCCTACAACCCTCCGAGATCTCTGGGCTCCTCCAATTCTGGCCTCTTGCGCATCCCCGATTTTAATCGCTCCACTATTGGCGGCCGTGCCTTCAGCTGCCTGGGCCCTAAACTCTGGAATTCCCTCCCTAAACCTTTCTCTACTTCTCTCTCACCCTTTAAGACCTCCTTACAATCTACCTCTTTGACCAAGCTTTTGGTCACCTGTCCTAATATCTCCTTATGGGGCTCGGTGTCAAATTTTGTTTGACAATCGCTCCTGCGAAGCACCTTGGGGACGTTTTACTACTTAAAGGCGCTAGATAAATGCAAGTTGTTGTTGTTGTTATCAACTGCAAGGCAAGGGAGTATACATTAATTACGGCCGACATTCGTTCCAATGTATAACTATAGTTCTTACTAATTAGTCATAGAATACAGGATGCTTTGCAATAAACATGGTGTCCTTGGTAAAGTCCAGAGACAACTAATTATAAGCCAGGTAACTAATCATAAGGGAGTTTGAAGGACTTGGCAGCCTGAAGACCTGTCTAGTTCTGTAATACCATTTTCTAGTAAATAAGCAGTGTGTAAAAGAGGGTGAGATTGCAGGGCTAAGTCATGTAGCAGGAGCGAGAGAAACCAGATACCAGCCTTGCACTGTATCGATCGATCACCGATGCTGTGTGAATAAAGTCTGCTCCGTATATTCAGCTGTCAAGTGTCTCACGCTTACTCGAAGTGTGTTGCCAGAGCCACAGGAGTAAGGCGATCGACTAACAGTCCTGCTCGTACAATCTCGTTTTGGCCTCTCATCTCCAATTACATTCCAAAAGCCAAAACAAACAGAGCAGGCAGCAGAATTCAACAACAGACAGACTTTCTTCAGGCCCTTCCTATCAGCGTGCGTATCGAGACATGTGTGAGTGTCCATGCGTTAATCAACTTTGACAAAAAATGCAAGAGGAACGGTTTCCTCAGTGAAATTAGTTACTGGCAGATGCAGGGCTTCTGTTTATCAGTGAAAGTACATCAACAAATACCAAATACTCTGTGGGTAAGTGTACAATCCGATGTATACTGAGGTGTACAGACCAAAAGGTTCCACATTTATTCCACCATATTTGTACTGACTTATCTGACCTCAGCGAGGGCAGTAGAAGGGGTGATATAATTGGCCAGGATTGTTTGGCCTAAATAATTAAATGTGTCCGCAGCGGCTTACACTCTCGCCTCTGAGTTCGAAGGTTGTGGGTTCAAGTCCCACTCCAGGGACTTAAGCACATAATCTGTTGCTGAGGGAGTGCTGCCCTGTCAGAGGTGCTAGTTTTACCACACTTCAAGGTCCCACAAACAGCAATGCGGTAATAACCAAATAATCTGCTTTTGTGATGTTTTGTTGAGGGATAAATATTGGACAGGACACCGGGGAGAACTCCCCTTGCACTTCTTCGAAATGGTGGCCGTGGGATCGTTTACGTCCACCTGAGAGAGCAGATGGGCCTCGGATTAACGTCTCATCCGAAAATCAGCACCTTCCAGCAGTGCAGCGCTCCCTCGGTACTGCACTGGGAGTGTCAGCCTGGATTATGTGCTCGAGTCCCTGGAGTGGGGCTCAGACCCACAACACTCAGTAGATGTGAGTGCTCCCGCTGAGCCACGGCTGGCACCCAAGTCTTTGGCGTCTGTGTTCTGATTTCTAAAAGCCCTAAAACAGAGAATAGAAAATATTTCCAACGCTGAGATGCTAAGTCTGAGTAACCAGACACGGCTATCAAAGTGTTCATTGATTGGTTGTAAACAATTTTACAACACCAAGTTATAGTCCAACAATTTTATTTTGTACACCTCAGTGTACATCGGATTGTACACTTACCCACAGAGTATTTGGTATTTGTTGATGTACTTTCACTGATAAACAGAAGCCCTGCATCTGTCAGTAACTAATTTCACTGAGGAAACCGTTTCTCTCGCATTTTTTGTCAAAGTTGATCAAATAAAATTGCTGGACTATAACTTGGTGTTGTAAAATTGTTTACAATTGTCAACCCCAGTCCATCACCGGCATCTCCACTTCATTGATTGGGTCTATGACAGAAACATTTTTAATTTCAAAAACAGCTTCCCATCTCACATTGTAATTAGCATTTGTCAGCCTCCCAATCCACAACTCACCTGGGAGCCGTCTTGCGAAGCTAATGCTTTCTAAGTGAGTATTTGAACAAAACGTTTCTTAACAAAGAGCAGAGCGGCCGGTCTGCTGAGTTTCCACCCCGTTATCCCTTTCCTGTGGGTTACGCTGCAAATTACCTGATCAGTATTAATGCTGCTCTGTGATCAGCCAACACCCAGCATGGTGAGGCATACTTCGTCCTTCTTCCTGGCTGAAACCCTCATCCTCGCTTTTGTTACCTCCAGTCCCGACTATTTTAATGCTCTCCTGGCCAGTCTCCCATCTTCCACCTTCCGTAAACTCGAGCTCATCAAAAAACTCTCCCGCCCGTATCCTGACTCGCACCGAGTCCCGTTCACCTCCACGGCCTCGCCCCTCCCTATCTCTGTAACCTCCTCCAGCCCTACAGCCCTCCGAGATCTCTGCGCTCCTCCAATTCTTGCCTCTTGCGCATCCCCCACTTCCTTCACCCCACCACTGGTGGCCGTGCCTTTCGAATTGGCGTGGGAAGCCAATGTGACGGGCATGTCGGATGATCAATGGCCGTGGCATGGGGGCGGGGTGGAGGCCATGCGATGAAACCTCCAGGAATTCGTCAGACCAGAGTTGGCAACCTTGTGCCCGCAGCTTGCTGGGATTATGGAGCTGAGGCCCGAGGCCCAATGCGGGGTGAAATTCAGGGCCTCCGTCTTCAGGCGCTCGTTTTTAACGGGTCACCAAGATGCACCGTTTCCCCGCTGGAATCTTATTTCCCCCCCAAATGTTTTTAGGATGGGGGGGAGCGGTGGTGCAGACGGTTAGGCAGAAAAATTGCAAAGAAATAAAACTGGAAATAAAAGTACTTAAAATATGGATTTGTAAGGAAAAATGGTGATCATTTCTGGAGGAATAACATTCAAAAGCAGAGAAGTTATGTAAAACTTGTATAGAACTTTGGTTAGACTACACCACTGTGCACAGTTCTGGTCTCCATTTTATAAAAAGGATATCGAGGCACTGGAGAAGGTGCAATAAAGATTTACAAGGATGATCCCAGAATTGAGAGGTTATACCTATCAGGAAAGATTGAACAGGCTGGGGCTCTTTTCTCTAGAAAGAGAAGACTGCGGGGTGACCTGATAGAGGGTTTGATAGGGTAGACGTAGAGAAGATGTTTCCACTTGTAGGGGAGACCAAAACTAGGGGGGCCATAAATATAAGATATACACTAATAAATCCAATGGGGAATTCAGGAGAAACTTCTTTACTCAGAGAGTGGTGAGAATGTGGAACTCGCTCCCACAAGGAGTGATCGAGGCGATTAGCATAGATGCATTTAAGGGGGAGCTAGATAAGGACATGAGGGAGAAAGGAATAGAAGGCTATGCACTGGAGACGGTGCAATAAAGATTTACTAGGATGATACCAGAATTGAGAGGATAGAACTATCAGGAACGATTGAGCAGGATGGAGGAGATGCATGTGGAGCATAAACACTGGCACAGACCTGTTGGGCCCAATAGCCTGATTCTGTGCTGTAAATTCAACATAATTCTAATAAAATGGTTATCATTAATAGGCTGATGGAGCAATGATTTCTGACGTACAAAATGGCAGAAGCACATTTCCAATTCTCCAGGTAGAGACAGTGAGCACAGGACTGCTCTGGACCCAACTCTAGCCAATATCTGAGTAAAACTCCATCCAGCTGGATGAGGTCCAGTAACACTGACACAGGCCTTCTTGTCAAAGTTCATGTAAATTTGCCAGCTGTAGAGCCTTGCTCCTGTGACCAGTTGTTGCGTTGTAAATCGTTCCCAGATGTTGCCTTTCCTGTTGAATCATGCACCATCCGGGCTCGTCTCCCAGGCAACCAGAGCAACTGAGTGTCCCAGGGGAACTCCAAGACCTGAGTCAGAGAGTCTGCTTCCAAACAGAGCCGGGAAGAGAAACAATCGGAGTCACAACTTTATACAAGATGCCCCCTCGCACAGAATCAACGTTTAATTAATTATTTTACAGGTCCTGCATGATGAGCCTGAAAGTGAACTGATTACGACTTTACGGCCAAACCATCAAGTTATTTTATAATATTTCGAGAATTCAAAATATTGATTTCCAGACCTGTAATGTCTGTGTTAATTAGGGTTTAACGTGCACAAATCACTAGATTTTAAAAAAAATTCAATTTCCCACACACGTTGGTAGGATTTGGACTCACAAACAACGGATTAATACAACACTTTTCACAACCTCAGGACGTCACAAAGCACTTTACAGCCCATGAAGTAGTTTTGAAGTGTAGTCACTGTTGTAATGTAGGAAACGCGGCAGCCAATTTGCGCACAGCGAGATCCCACAAAACAGCGACGAGATAAACGACCGGATGATCTGTTTTTCAGCGATGTTGGTTGAGGGATAAATATTGGCCGGGGAGAACTCCCCTGCTCTTCTTCAAAATAGCGGCCGTGGGATCTTTTACATCCACCTACGAGGGCGGACAGGGTCTCGGTTTAACATTTCATCGGAAAAGACGGCAACTTCAACGGTACAGGCACTGGAATGTAGTGTCAGCCTCGATTATGTGTCCAAGAATCTGGAGCGGGACTTGAACCCACAACCTGCTAACTCAGAGGCAAAAGTGCTGCCCACTGAGCCAAGGCTGACGTTAGGCGGGTACCTCCCTTTAAATATGGGCCAGGTGCTTACCATGCGCGGCCAATTACGACCAATCTCCAAGAAATCCCACCGAGTTGGCCTGGTGGGAAGTTGAATCGCTCGGCTCCAGCCCAGCCTCTACGCAACTGGGACCGGAAAATCGGCCCGAGAATTAATTCAGAAGTAGCGGATATGTAGCAGCAAGTATTTAAAATTTTAAAAGGATTCGATAGGGTGGATACGGAGAAACTATTTCCTCTGATGGGGGGAATCAAGAACGAAGGGATGTAATCTTAAAATTAGAGCCAGGAGTGAGATCAGGAAGTACTTTTTCACACAAAGGGGAGTGGAAATCTGGAACCCTCTCCCCGCAAAAGGCTGTGGATGCTGGGGGTCAATTGGAGCTTTCAAGATTAAGGTTGATAGGATTGAGGGATATCAGCCATGATCTAATTGAATGGCTCGAGGGGCTGAATGGCCTCCTCCTGTTCCTAAGCATTGATTTTAAAAGGCTGTAGACTGTAGGAAGAAGTGCAGGCTGAGAGAGGTGAGGAGACCCACAGGTTAGAGATCAGGGGAAAGAATGAGTTCAAGTAGGAGGGAAAGGTTTAACTTCATCAGATCCACAGATTTTTATTTTTTGGTTTGGACTAACTTTTGACTGAAAATATCAAAAATAAACGAGGGGAAAAAAAATCTGAAGTTTGAAATTTGAAATGTCCTTTGGCGCACAGGATATCTCAACCTTTGCAATCAGTGAACGCTTTTGACAAGATTTCAGTCTGAAAGGAATTTTGAAGGTGGGAGAGTCGCTGCAGTGAAAACCATTTAAATAAGCTCATTGTGAGCTGAACAAGCCTCAGCTGTGTGAGATTATTGGGGGGTAACTCGATCACAAGCAGTCGCTAAACTAACAGG
Source organism: Heptranchias perlo (assembly GCF_035084215.1). Classification (NCBI taxonomy): domain Eukaryota; kingdom Metazoa; phylum Chordata; class Chondrichthyes; order Hexanchiformes; family Hexanchidae; genus Heptranchias; species Heptranchias perlo. The sequence goes on along the minus strand of NC_090338.1, from coordinate 7,437,031 downwards.
GACCGGAAGCAGAAGCTTGAGTGTTACGTAGGGACAGCAGAGGCGAAATGCATGGGGGGGGAGACGCGGTGAAGGAGATGAGCGCAGCGACTGTGCGCAGTCGAAGCTCCAAGCAAAGGAGTGGCGTCGGCAGGGAGCGCATCTCAGGGACTTGCGGGGTGTCTGGGCAGACTCCATCTGGAGAACTGCCTTCAGTTCTGGGCACTGCACCTGACCAGTGGATGTAGTATATTTGGATTTTCAAAAGGCATTCTGTAAGGTGCCACACAAAAGGTTGTTACGCAAGATTAGGGCTCATGGGGTTGGGGGTAACATATTAGCATGGATTGAAGATTGGTTAAAGAACAGAAAACAGAGAGTAGAGATAAACGGGTCATTTTCCGGTTGACAGGCTGTAGCTAGTGGAGTGCCGCAAGGATCAGTGCTTGGGCCTCAGCTATTTACAATCTATATTAATGACTTAGATGAAGGGACCGAGTGTAATGTATCCATGTTTGCTGATGATACAAAGCTCGGTGGGAAAGTAAACTGTGAGGAGGACACAAAGAGTCTGCAAAGGGATATAGACAGGTAAGAAGGTGGCAAATGGAGTATAATGTGGGGAAATGAGAGGTTATTCACTTTGGTAGGAAGAATAGAAAAACAGAATATTTTTTTAAACGATGAGAAACTATTAAATGTTGGTGTTCAGAGAGACTTGGGTGTCCTTGTACAAGAAACACAAAAAGTTGGCATGCAGGTACAGCAAGCAATTATGAAGGCAAATGGCATGTTGGCCTTTATTGCAAGGGGGTTGGAGTACAAGAGTGAGGAAGTCTTACTACAATTGTACAGGGCTTTGGTGAGACCTCACCTGGAGTACTGTGTACAATTTTGGTCTCCTTACCTAAGGAAGGATATACTTGACTTAGAGGGGGTGCAAAGAAGGTTCACTAGATTGATTTCTGGGATGAGAGGGTTGACCTGTGAGGAGAGATTGAGTAGAATGAGCCTATACTCGCTGGAGTTTAGAAAAATGAGAGGTGATCTCATTGAAACATATAAGATTCTGAGAAGGCTTAACAGGGTAGATGCTGAGAGGCTGCTTCTCCTGGCTGGAGAGTCTAGAACAAGAGGTCATAGACTCAGGATAAAGGGTCGGCCATTTAGTACTGAGATGAGGAAAAATTTCTTCACTCGGGATTGTGAATCTTTGGAATCCTCTACCCCGGAGGGCTGTGGATGCTCAGTCGTTGAGTATATTCAAGACTGAGATCGATAGGTTTTTGGACTCTAAGATAATCAAGGGATATGGGGATTGGGTGGGAAAGTGGAGTTGAGGTCGAAGATCAGCCATGATCTTATTGAATGACGGAGCAGGCTCAAGGGGCCGTATGACCTTCTCCTGCTCCTATTTCTTATGTTATGTTCTAGGAAGGGTATATTGGCCTTGGAGAGGGTGCAGCCCAGATTCACCAGAATGGTACTGGGGCCAAATGGATTAAATGATGAATACAGGTTGCATAGACTAGGCTTGTAGTCCCTTGAATATAGAAGATTAAGGGGTGATCTAATTGAGGTGTTTAAGATGATTAAAGGATTTGATAGGGTAGATAGAAAGAAACTATTTCCTCTGGTGGGGGGAGTCCAGAACAAGGGGGCTTAACCTTAAAATTAGAGCTAGGCCGTTCAGGGGTGATGTCAGGAAGCACTTCTTCACACAAAGGGGAGTGGAAATCTGGAACTCTCTTCCCCCAAAAGGCTGTGGATGCTGGGGGTCAATTGAAAATTTCAAAACTGAGATTAATAGATTCTTGTTGGTCAAGGGCATTAAAGGATATGGAACCAAGACGGGTAAATGGAGTTAAAATACAGATCAGCCTTAATCAAATTGAATGGCGGAACTGGCTCGAAGGGCTGAACGACCTCCTCCTGGGTCCTATGTCCTTTGTGTTCAAGCCATGACAACACGTCCATTAAAAGTAATTAAAGTGAACGGATGGAAGATTGTCAAAAGCAAAATACTGCGGATGCTGGAAATCTGAAATCAAAACGGAAAATGCTGGAAAAGCTCAGCAAGTGAGGCAGCATCATGGAAGATTGTCACAGGTGCTTCCTGTGAGTCCAGCCCCTCTCAGAGGCGGTAAATCATTGGGGTCTAATTTTAACTATGTGAATAAATTTGTTCTTTCCTGCCCCTGGACCATTCCCTCCTGGAGACCCCTAAGGATCTATTCTTGGCACCCCCCCCCTCCTCTTCGTCATCAGCATCGTCCCCTTGGCGGCATCACCCGCAGTCAAGAGGTCACGTTCCACACGTACGCTGACGACATCCAGCTCTACCTCTCCACCACCTCTCTCGACCACTCCACTGCCCCTGCATTGTTAGACTGCTTGTCCAACACCCAGTCGCAGATGAGCCACAATTTCCTCCTGTAAAGGCCAAAGCCATTGTCTTGAGCCCCCGGCACAAACTCTGCACCCTCGCCACTGATTCCACCTTCCTCCCTGGCCACTGTCTCAGCTCGAACCAGACGGTTTGCGACCTCAGCCGTTATACTCAACGCTGACCTGAGCTTCCGACCCCTCATCCTCTCCATCTCCAAGGCCACCTACTTTCCATCTCCATAACATCGCCTGTCTCCGCCCCTGCTTCAGCTCGTCTGTCATTGAAATCCTCACCCACGTCTTTGCCACCTCCTAAGATTCTACTAATCCAATGCTCTCCTGGCCAGCCTCCAATCCTCCGCCCTCTGTAAACTACAGTTCATCCAAATCTCTGCTGTCTGTAAGCTATCTCACACCAAGTCCCGCTTGTCCATCACCTATGTCCTGGCTGACCTACATTGCTTCCCAGTAATTTTGCTTGAGGCAGTGCCCAGGAACTTAATCTTTAGTTCCTGGAGACACTAGGACAATCCTGGACGGTTTGGCAACCCTAACTCCTAGTCTCTCGACGCTTCAAATTTTAAGTTTTCTGCACCCATCCAGGCAAGTGGAGAGTATTCCATCACACTTCCCACTTGTGCCTTGTAGGTGGTGGAGAATCTTTGGGGAGTCAGGAGGTGAGTCACTCGCCGCAGAATACCCAGCCTCTGACCTGCTCTTGTAGCAGACGATGATCCCCAGGATGTTGATGGCGGGGGATTTGGTGATGGTAATCCCATTGAATGTCAAGTGGAGGTGGTTAGACTCTCTCTTGTTGGAGATGGTCTGTGCCCAGCACATGTGCAGCACGAATGTTTCTTGCCACTTATCAGCCCAAGCCTGGATGTTGTCCAGGTCTTGCTGCATGCGGGCTCGGACTGCTTCATTATCTGAGGAATTTTGAATGCGAAGGAATTAGAATCTGGGGCAAGGTTCAGTTACTCTCAGTGTTCCAATATTTATCCTGCTTCACTCGGTATGTTACATTCCATAGATTAAATTGATAACAAGAACTGATAAATTATCAGTGGCAATTGCTGCTCTCATCAATACAAAATTTAAAATATGTCTCCCGCTTACATTTCTCTTTGATGACATAATTGAATCAAAAAAATGCAAGCAAATAATTGCCTTGTGAGACTTGATCAATCAAAACTTTCTTTTGTGCGAAGCAATGTTAGTGAAGTGTGTTTAAGCATAAAAGAGGGTTTGGTTTGAGAACAAGCACATTAAAAAGAAAAAAGACTTGGATATATACATAGTGCCTTTCACGACCTCAGGATGTCGCAAAGCACTTTACAGCCAATGAAGTACTTTTGAACTGTTGTAATGTAGGGAAATGCAGCAGCCAATTTGCGCACAGCAAGGTCCCACAAACAGCGATGTGAGAATGACCAGATCATCTGTTTTTAGTGATGTTGGTTGAGGGATAAATGACAGCACACAGGGTCTCGGTTTATCGTCTCATCCACTTTTGGGGGGAGTCCAAAACCAGAGGTCCGAAATATAAGACAGTCACTAATGAATCTAATTGGGTAAAGTTTCTCCTGAACTCCCTAAGAGTGGTAAGAATGTGGAACGCGACATCACAAGGTGTAGTCGAGGTGAATAGTGAATAGTGAATTTAAGGGGAAGCTAAACACATGAGGGAGAAAGGACTAGAAGTGTATGCTGATAGGGTTACATAAAGAGGGGTGGGAGGAGGCTCCTGTTGACCAGTTGGGTCGAGTGCTCTGTTTAGGTGCTGTAGACTCTATGTAAAAGTCGGTACTTCCCCCTCAGTACTGGAGTGTCAGCCTAGATTATGTGCTTAAATCTCTGGAGTGGGATTTGAAACCACAATCTTAAGACTCCATAGAACCATGGAAAAGATACAGCACAGAAGGGGGCCATTCGGCCCATCGTGTCCGCGCTGGCTCGAAGAACAACCAGGTGCCCATTCTAATCCCACCTTCCAGCACCCGGTCCGTAGCCCTGCAGCTTACAGCACTTTAGGTGCAGGTCCAGGTACTTTTTAAAAAGAGTTGAGGGTCCCTGCCTCTACCACCAATTCGGGCAGCGAATTCCATACACCCACCACCCTCTGGGTAAAAAAGTTTTCCCTCATGTCCCCTCTAATCCTTCCGCCAATCAGCTTAAATCTATGTCCTCTAGTTCTTGAACTCTCCGCTAGGGGAAACAGGTACTTCCTGTCTACTCTATCTGGGCCCCTCATAATTTTGTACACCTCAATCAAGTCTCCCCTCAGCCTCCTCTGCTCCAAGGAAAACAACCCCAGCCTATCCAATCTCTCCTCGTAGCTGCAATTTTCAAGCCCTGGCAACATTCTTGTAAATCTTCTCTGCACTCTCTCCAGAGCAACTACGTCCTTCCTGTAATGTGGTGACCAGAACTGCGCACAATACTCCAGCTGTGGCCTTACCAGCGTTTTATACAGTTCCATCATTACATCCCTGCTTTTGTATTCTATACCTCGGCTAATAACGGAGAGCATTCCGTATGCCTTCTTCACAACCTTATCTACCTGTACTGCCACCTTCAGGGACCTGTGCACATGCACTCCAAGGCCTCTCACTTCCTCTACCCCCCTCAATATATTCCCGTTTACTGCGTATTCCCTTTTACTGTTTGCCCTCCCTAAGTGCATTACCTCACACTTCCCCGCGTTGAACTCCATTTTCCACTTTTCCGCCCACTCCACCAACCCATTGATATCTTCTTGGAGTCTACAGCTATCCTCTTCATTATCAACTACACGGCCAATTTTTGTGTCGTCTGCAAATTTGTCAATCATGCCCCCCTACATTCAAGTCCAAATCATTAATATATACCACAAACAGCAAGGGACCCAACACTGAGCCCTGTGGCACACCACTGGAAACGGATTTCCATTCGCAAAGACATCCATCGACTTTTACTCTTTCTTTCCTGTTACTGAACCAATTTTGGATCCAATTCACATTTCCCTGTATCCCATGGGCTTTTACCTTTCTGACCAGTCTGCCATGTGGGACCTTGTCAAATGCCTTACTAAAATTCATGTGGACAACATCCACTGCACTACCCTCATCAATCCTCCCTGTCACTTCCTCAAAGAATTTAATCAGATTTGTAAGGCATGACCTTCCCTGAACAAATCCATGCTGACTATCCCTGATTAAACCATGCATTTCCAAGTGACAGTTTATCCTATCTCTCAGTATTGATTCTAATAGTTTGCCCACCACCGAGGTAAGACTGACTGGCCTATAATTGTTCGGCCTTTCCCTCATACGCTTTTTAAACAATGGTACTACGTTTGCAGTCTTTCAGTCCTCATTGGAAAATGATCCTCAGAGCATCCGTTATTTCCTCCCTGGCTTCCTTCAATAGCCTAGGAAACAATCCATCCGGCCCTGGTGACTTATCAACTTTCAAGGATTCCAGTCCCTCTAGTACTTCCTCTCTTGTTATGTTTACCTTATCCAATATTTCACACCTCTCCTCTTTAACTACTACGTCCGGATCATCCCTTTCCTTTGTGAATACGGAGACAAAATATTTATTTAAAACCCTACCCACATCCTCTGCTTCTACACACAAGTTACCCTTATCATCCCGAATAGGTCCCATCTTTTCCTTAGCTATCCTCTTGCTCTTAATGTACTGATAAAACATCTTTGGGTTTTCTTTAATCTTACTAGCTAATATTTTTTTATGCCCTCTCTTTGCTTTCCTTATTTTCTTTATGTCATCCCTGTACTTTCTATATTCCTCTCGGCTTTCTGCAGTATTTAGTTTTCTGTGACAGTCATTAGCTTTCTTTTTCTGCTTTATCTTGCCCTGTATACTTCTAGACAACCAGGGGGGCTCCAAGTTTGGCAGTGCCACCCTTTTTCTTTGAGGGGCCGTGTCTGCATTGTACCCGTAGAATTTCACTTTTTAGTGCCTCCCACTGGCTTGCCACTGATTTCTTCTCAAGTAGTTATGTCCACTCCACTTCTGCCAAATCACCTCTTAGTTCTGTAAAATTTGCTTTCCCCCAATTTAAAACGTTCACTCCTGATTCAACTATCTTTCTCTATAATAATGCTAAAACTAACTGAATTGTGGTCACTGTCCCCAATATAGTCACCCCCTGTCACTTCACCCACTTGCCCATCTTCATTTCCCAGAACTAAATCTAGAATTGCATCCCCTCTTGTTGGGCTTGTCACATACCGACTAAAAAAGTTCTCTTGGACACCGATCAAAAATTTTGCGCCCTCTGTGCCCCTCACACTGTTTGAATCCCAGTTGATGTTGAAATCCCTTACTATTATTGCCCTCTTAATTTTGCACTCAGAAATTTGCCCACATATTTGTTCTTCTATCTCCCTTTCGCTATTCGAGTGGCTATTCGTCACTCATGGCGAGGGTGCTACCACTGACAATCCAATAGCTTCATGGTGACTTTTTTTTAAAATTGAGACTAACTTTTAATTTCCAGATTTTTTTAATATGTAAATTGAATTCAAATTCTCGAACGGCCATGGTGGAATGTGAACGCAGGTTCTCTGGATTACTAGACCCCCGCCCTCTCCCCATACCCTTTTACCATTTTCACTTTCAAATACTTATACACTTCCCTTTTGAAAGCTATTATAGTTGAAGTTCTCCAAAACATAATCACACCCCTCCCACCCCTAATCCTAAGGATGTGGTGACACCGTAACTGGTCTAACTCCCCATCTGGTAAATTCATGATGTCAATCCAGTAGATCGGAATTGCTAGATGGGAAAAAAAAAACGAGCTAGTTCGCCTTCTACCATGCTGAAAGTCACATGGCACAACGATAATGGAGTTGTTGACTAATCATAGTAATCAACCTCCATCAATGCGTCTACAACAGACCCAGAGATGAGGCGAGGAAAACCCCAGTGGTGGAGAGTTTTGGGAATCTTAGGTCCAAAGTTACCTATTTCCGCCCAAGCACGTTACACTTACCACATGTCATAGGGCACAGAAGGAGGCCATTTGGCCCATCGTGTCAGTGCCAGCTCTTTGAAAGAGCTATCCAATTAATCCCACTCCCCCCTGCTCTTTCTCCATCGCCCTGCAAATTTCTCCTTTTCAAATATTTATCTAATTCTCCTTTCGAAAGTTACTATTGAATCTGCTTCCACCGCCCTTTCAGGCACAGGATCTCCTGATCATAACAACTCACTGCCTAAAAAAATAAAACGTTTGGGGAAGGGACCAGGGAAATGGGGACCAAGTGGGATAGTTCTTTCGGGGAGTCGGAAGAAAATTGACAAGGGAAAACAAAATTATAAACACTTCTCCATCAGAACGGGCAGGAAAATCGTTATCAATTAGTGAATAAGGTTTATACACGGGATTAGCAGGTACAAATCTGGTCCGAGGATTCTCAAGATGGCGGCTTCAAGCAAGTTCTTTCTGCGTGGTCCCTGAACCTCTGAGAATATTTGGGGAAAAATTTCAGGGAGTTCTCCCAGTGTCTTGACCAGCATTCATCCTCCAACTAACACCACCAAAAACATTAAATGGTCAATCACCTGATTGTGGGATCTTGCTGCATGCGAAATGGCTGCCACATTGTCCAGTGCACAAACAGTCACCACTGTTCAAAGTAATTTTTTTTTTTTTTTATTCGTTCACGGGATGTGGGCGTCGCTGGCAAGGCCGGCATTTATTGCCCATCCCTAATTGCCCTCGAGAAGGTGGTGGTGAGCCGCCTTCTTGAACCGCTGCAGTCCGTGTGGTGACGGTTCTCCCACAGTGCTGTTAGGAAGGGAGTTCCAGGATTTTGACCCAGCGACAATGAAGGAACGGCGATATATTTCCAAGTCGGGATGGTGTGTGACTTGGAGGGGAACGTGCAGGTGGTGTTGTTCCCATGCGCCTGCTGCCCTTGTCCTTCTAGGTGGTAGAGGTCGCGGGTTTGGGAGGTGCTGTCGAAGAAGCCTTGGCGAGTTGCTGCAGTGCATCCTGTGGATGGTACACACTGCAGCCACAGTGCGCCGGTGGTGAAGGGAGTGAATGTTTAGGGTGGTGGATGGGGTGCCAATCAAGCGGGCTGCTTTATCTTGGATGGTGTCGAGCTTCTTGAGTGTTGTTGGAGCTGCACTCATCCAGGCAAGTGGAGAGTATTCCATCACACTCCTGACTTGTGCCTTGTAGATGGTGGAAAGGCTTTGGGGAGTCAGGAGGTGAGTCACTCGCCGCAGAATACCCAGCCTCTGACCTGCTCTCGTAGCCACGGTATTTATATGGCTGGTCCAGTTAAGTTTCTGGTCAATGGTGACCCCCAGGATGTTGATGGTGTACAGAAGTTACGCCATGCCAGTATATAGGACGGACTCGAAGGAACAGATTTTTTTTTCATTCGTGGGATGTGGGCAATTATATAGTGACTTTTACAACCTCAGGACGTCCCAAAGTGCTTTACCACCCATGAAGTACTTTTGAAGTGTAGTCACTGTTGTAATTTGGGAAACGTGGCAGCCAATTTGTGCACAGCAAGGTCCCACAAACAGCAATGTGAGAATGGATGGGCAACAAATGCTGGCCTTGCCAGCGATGCCCACATCCCACCATTCCCCCCCCCAACCCCCACCACCACACTGCGCTGCAACATTACCTAGCCTGGCTGTAGTTGATCAGCCCAACTTGGACACATTACAGCACTGAGACCAGGTTGCAGCTGTGGGAAAGTCAATCAGCTCCACCGTTCCTAACCAGATAGCATCATCTACACACAACGCCGACCGGTCAGGGCACCGTACACCGCTTGGAACAAGGCAAGACTGTAAAAGCAAGCTAGTTGTCAGCTCTGAGAGATGTATCAAGGCTTTATTAATAGTAATAAGCTCCATTGAGAATCAAGGCAATAATAAATGGGCTTACTGTGCATCTGACATGCCATTTGTACCTGGGAGAGTGTGACTTTAGTGACACAGTGCAAGCCAGCCAACGGTGGATTGTTTTCATAGAACGAAGCAGCACAGGAGGCCGCCATTCGGCCCATTGTGTCTTTGCCGACTCTTTGAAAGAGCTATCTAATTAGTCTCACTCCCCCTTGCTCATTCCCCATAGCCTTGCAAACTTTTCCTTTTAAAAGAGAATTGGGTAAATAGTTGAAAAGTTACTATTGGACCTACTTCCACCACCGTTTCAGGCAGTGCATTCCAGATCACAGCTCACTGCTTTGAAAAATTTCTCACCTCCCCCCTTGGTTCTTTTGCCCAATTACCTTAAATCTGTGTCCTCTGGTTACCGACCCTCCTGCCAGTGGAAACGGTTTCTCCTTATTTACTCGGGGAAATTTAATAGAGGTGTTCAAAATTAGGAAGGGTTTTGATAGTGCAAATGGAACCAAATGGGGAGTGGGACTAATTGGATAGCTCTTTCAAAAGAGCCGGCAGAGGCACGATGGGCCAAATGGCCTCCTTCTGTGCTACAAGATTCTACGGCAAATGTAGGGTGCAGCATTCACACAGTTGTACACCTTGCCGCCCAAGGTTACTGACAGGCGTGCAGTTGATTTAAAGAGGAACTGCCCTGGGGGAACTAGAGGGGATGGGCCTACAGAGGTAACCATACACGAAACGGCAATAATTGGCACTCTCACTATTAGAGAGGCTAAAGGTTGGCTGGTGTGGGAAGGAGAAGAAAAGTCTCACTGCTGCAGTTGGGGTGAGCTTCTGAGGGTGGGGCTGAGGCACAATGGTTGGGGCAGAGTTGGGGGGAAGCTTTACTCTGCATCTGGCTGTGTTATAGCTTGTCCTGGGAGGGCTTGATGGCAACACTGGATGCCTGGAACGTGAACACTTCCGTTCCCCAGTAGTAACTTCCCCTCAGTTTGATCAATACAACAAAAAAAATGAGGGGAACAGGCTATTTTAGAAACCATCTCTGTAATATACTTAAAAATAAAAAATTTGCAGGGCTACAGGGAAAGAGCAGGGGAGTGGGTCTAATTGGACAGCTCTTTCAAAGAGCCGGCACAGGCACGATGGGCCAAATGGCCTCCTTCTGTGCTGTCAGATTCTATATACCTAAAAAGGAAAAAAAAACTTCAAACGGAAATCTGCAATTAAAACTAAAAAATGCTGGAAATACACAGTAGTCCCCATCAGCGTCTGAAAACAGAAAAGACACGTCTAAAAGTTTTGGGTGAAGCCCCATCGTCAGCACAGTTCTGATAATCAAAACATTAACCTGTCTGTTCGCGGGGATGTAGATACACTGCTGTGTATTTCCAATACCTTCTGCATTCCTTCAACACAACAACTTATATTTATACAGCGCCTTTAACATTGTAAAACGTCGCAAGGTGCTTCACAGGAGCGTTATCAGACAAAATTTTACACCGAGTCACACAAGGAGATATTTTTGTACTTATGTCCTATAATAGTCATAGGCGATAAGTACAAAATGACTGTTAAAAACATGATGTGGAGATGCCGGTGATGGACTGGGGTTGACAATTGTAAACAATTTTACAACACCAAGTTATAGTCCAGCAATTTTATTTTAAATTCACAAGCTTTCGGAGGCTTCCTCCTTCCTCAGGTGAACGATGAGGAAGGAGGAAGCCTCCGAAAGCTTGTGAATTTAAAATAAAATTGCTGGACTATAACTTGGTGTTGTTAAAAACATGGGGAGGGGAATAATTACTAAAAACAAATTAAATTGCCTGGACAGCAGGCAACATCTAGTTGACCGACAATCTAAAAGGGAAGGTCTTTTACCATCAGGGTCGCAATGAAGTGTAGTCACTGTTGTAATGTAGGAAACACGGCAGCCAAATTGTGCACTGCAAGGTCCCACAAACAGCAAGGTGATATTGGCCAGCTAATCTGTTTTTAGTGACGTTGGTTGAGAGATACACATTGGCCCCAGGACACCGGGGAGAACCCCCCTGCTCTTCTTCGAAATAGTGCCATAGGACTTTTACATCCACCCGAGGAGGCATTTGAGGCCTCAGTTTTACGCCTCATCCAAAAGATGGCACCTCACACAGTGCAGCACTCCATAAATAACAAAAGGAAAATTACACTGTATAGAAGAGTAAGGAGGTCTTGCTGCAATTATATAGGGCTCTGGTGAGACTACACCTGGAGTACTGTGTACAGTTTTGGTCTCCTTATCTAAGGAAGGATATACTTGCCTTAAAGGGGGTGCAACGAAGGTTCACTAGATTGATTCCTGGGAGGAGAGGTTTGTCCTATGAGGGGAGGTTGAGTAGAATGGGCCTATACTCTCTAGAGTTTAGAAGAATGAGAGGTGATCCCATTGAAACGTATAAAATTCTTAGAGGACTTGACAGGGTAGATGCTGAGAGGCTGTTTCCCCTGACTGGAGAGTCTAGAACTGGGAGTCATAGTCTTAGGATAAGGGGTCGGCCATTTAGGACAGAGATGAGGAAAAATTTCTTCACTCAGAGAGTTGTGAATCTTTGGCATTTTCTACCCCAGAGGGCTGTGGATGCTCAGTTGTTGAGTATATTCAAGACTGAGATCATTGGATATTTGGACACTAAGGGAATAAAGAGATATGGGGAAAGGGCGGGAAAGTGGAGTTGAGATCGAAGATCAGCCATGATCTTACTGAAAGGCAGAGCAGGCTCGAGGAGGTGAATGGCCTACTCCTGCTCCTATTTCTTATATTCTTATGCTCCTCGTTCTTATGAAGGTTAATAAGGCTATAAAAAAAGTCAAATCATGCACTAGGTTTCATTTCTAGAGGGAGAGAATTGAAAAGCAAAGAAGTTATGTTAAACTTGTATAGAACTTTGGTTAGATCACACTTGGAGTACTGTGCACAGTTCTGGTCTCCATATTATAAAAAGAATGGAGGCATTGGAGAGGGTGCAAAAAAGATTTACAAAGATGATACAAGAACTGAGAGGATATCCTTATCAGGAAAGGCTGAATAGGCTGGGGATCTTTTCTCGAAGTGACCTGATAGAAGTCTTTAAGATAATGAGAGGGTTTGATAGGGTAGACGTGGAAAAATGTTTCCACTCGGGGGAGACCAAAACTAGAGGTCATAAATATAAAATAGCCGCTAATAAATCCAATACGGAATTCAGGAGCAACTTCTTTACCCAGAATGGTAAAATTGTGGAACTTGCTACCACAACGAGTAGTTGAGACAAATAACAGATGCATTTAAGGGAAAGCTAGATAAGCACATGAGGGAGAAAGGAATAGAAGGCTATCCTGATAGGGTGAGATGAAGTAGGATGGGAGGAGACTCCTGTGGAGCATAAACACCGGCAGAGACTAGTTGGGCCGAATGGCTTGTTTCTGTGCTGTAGTTTCGACGAAACTCGACCGTAATTAGGGCAGGTGACCATAAGCTTTGTCAAAGATGTAGGTTTTAAGAAGCGTCTTAAAGAAGGAGAAAGAGGATGAGAGGCGGAAGTTTAGAGAGAGAATTCCAGAGCTTAGGGCCCAGGCAGCTAAGGCACAGCCACCAATGGTGGAGCAATGAAAATCGGGGATGCGCAAGAGGCCAGAAATGGAGGAACGCAGAGATCTCGGCGAGTTGTAGGGGCTGGAGGAGGTTAGAGATAAGGAAGGGCAAGGCCATGGACGGATTTGAAAACAAGGATGAGACCGGGAGTGAACGAGCACAGGGTTGATGGGCGAATGTGACTTGGTGTGGATAAGGGTCGCAGAGTTTTGGATGAGTTCAAGTTTACGGAGGGCATAAGGTGAGAGGCCGGTCAGGATAGTATTGGAATAGTCAAGTCTAGAGGTAATAAAGGCACAGATGAGCGTTTCAGCAGCAGATGAGCTGAAGCTGGGGGGGGGGGGAAGGGAAGATGGATCCTATACACTAGGACAACGATATACTTCGTTTCCCAATATATACCAGTGGTTTCAACACCATCTGGGGCTAGGAGTCAGTGTTGTAGATCTGTGCTTTAAATGCTCTATAAATTTAATCTTTAGGTCATAACTGTAGCCCATGGATGCTCAGCACACTGACTGGGCATGATCTACACAACACTCATATACTTCAACCCATTAAATATCGCGAAAGATTTAATCTTTTAAGGTTTTCACAGATACACACAAAAAAACAGAATGCAAATGGTAAAGGAAGAAACCCTACACAGACAATACATGGATTGCTGCTGCAAGCCTTTTTATCCCTCTCTCAAATGGATTCACCTCAAACCGCAGAAAAATTCAGCTGTTTCAAAATGAAAGTCTTTGTAAATCGCTCCCTCCTCCACGTTTAATCGGGATGCGGTAACCAGTCTTAAAAACTTTGTGAAGACTCTAATTTAAATGTTCCAAGTCGCGACGAGCCATTGCTGCTCATTCACTGATGAAGATGGAGAAGGCGTCAAGGAAGCGTTTACGCAGGTCACGCAAAATCACAGCCGTCGAGCAATCGAAATCATGGAATGTGGGAATCCAGCGTGCCTGCTCCACCACTCCAGCATCAGTACTTGGGTCTCTTCACTTCAACACTGGCAAACAAAAAACAAGACGGCAGAATTAATCTTCCGTATCTCACTGACTGAAAGACACAAGCCCCTGTTCCTCCTAAGCTCCAGAAATATATTGGGACATAATGTGCAGTGGCAGGGCATCTAACGGTGTCTGCAGTTAGTTAGACATACCCCCCTACCCGTTTAGGTTTTTAAAATATTTTGCGTGGCAAATTGCTGAAAGTGTGAGCTGATAACGGCGCAGCGAGGGAAACAGGGTATCTGGGACCCAAGTAAACAGGGCAAGCAGCAGGGTATCGCCTTAAACAATCAGATTGAAGGACTGAGAAATAAGCAACGGAAGGACTGAGGAGGAGGGTGAATTAAAAGGGGTGAATTCAAAATCAAATTAGGTACAGAAAGAGAAATAAAGAGAGGGAAAGAAAGATTGAATGAAGAGCCAAAAAAAGACAAAGGAGAAAGTAAAAAAAAAAAAATTTAAGATTTGACATTTTTAAAATCTCCAACAGTTAAAACCTGAAGGAATGAGATTCCACACTTGTAATAGTTAATTTTCAGTGCCAGAGGTGTTGACTGGCAGTAATCAACACTTATCATGTTGTTAACAGGATACTTAGACTGAAATGGATAAGACCTAACTTCCCGTGGCGAGTTTAGTTCGTATCTACGCAAACACAGCAACCTCACGCCGTTCAATGAATTTCAATGGTGAGGCAGACGGCGAGATCCCGTTTTCACGAGGCTAACGCTGGAGCGGTGCATCTCGGACAGCAACTTCTGGATTTCCGCATTTAACCGCGCACCTGCCCCTCGCCTGAAGTTGCTGTACCATTTTCACATAAATAACGGCGAGTGCCATTATTTTGACAGCAAAATCTGGGCCAATGTAGTTCGGAAGAGGGTCTGGAGTGTGTGGACTTAAAAAAAAAAATAACAAAAATGATCACCAGGAGTTTAAAAAAAAATCACCAGAGGGGGAAGTAGGACAATAAAAATAGACAACGGTGAAATTATTAAAAACTGAAGAAGGAACCATCCCAGCCGCATATTATAAAATCAGAACATCTGACACCCGACAGAAATAGCACGTGATAAATCACACCTGTGACCACTGCTGGAAAGGGGTCTGCTCACTATTTGAAGCAGACTAAGGACTCGGGGATAGAGTGCGCGCGCGGGGGGCAGTGGAACGTGTTTGATTGCCCTAGCAAAGAGCCGGCATAGTGGCGATGGGACGAATGGGCTTCAGACTTGCACTGCAAACTTCTATGGTTCTATCCAGCGACAGCTGCTGGAAAGTGTGCGTGAGTCAACGCCGGGGAATCGGGCTGGGCTGTGATGTGCCCCCCACCCCACCACAGTCGAAAAGCCTTTCGACTTTCACACGAGCGATGGGAGTCCACCACATGTGGAGTCATAACCGAGCATGAGTCCGCAGCTTAAGGGGACGAGATGGGGAGGGAAAGAATCTTTTAGGGATGACATCACAACTTACCCCTCCGCCTCCATCTTCTTTCTCTTTTCAATGATCTAAAAGGGAAACAAAAAGATGTTTGCAGTCTTTATTTTGTTTTTGTAGTGGTCTCTAACGAGATGACGTTATAACTTCAATTAGAGATAAAGCAGGAGCTGACTGATCGGGTACCTGCACATATGTACTTATCCACAGGGTTTCCTAGAATGGTACCAGGGATGAGGGACCAACGGAGTTATGCCAAAACTTTATAAATCAATGGTTAGGCCTCAGCTGGAATATTGTGTCCAATTCTGGGCACCGCACTTTAGGAAGGATGTCAAGGCCTTGGAGAGGGTGCTGAGGAGATTTACCAGAATGGTACCAGGGATGAGGGACTTCAGTTATATGGAGAGACTGGAGAAGCTGGGATTGTTCTCCTTAGAGCAGGAGATGGTCAGGGGGATATTTAATAGAGGTGTTCAAAATTATGCAGGGTTTCGATAGAGTAGATAAGGAGAAACTGTTTCCACTGGCAGGAGGGTCGGTAACCAGAGGACACAGATTTAAGATAATCAGCGAAAGAACCAGGGGGAGATGGGGAGAATTTCTTTCATGCAGTGAGTTGTTATGATCTGGAATGCGCTGTCAGAAAGGGCGGTGGAAGCAGATTCAATAGTAACTTTCAAAAGGGAAATGGATAAATACTTGAAGTTGAGAACATTTTTTAAGAGCTGGCACAGGCGCGATGGGCTGAATGGCCTCTTCTGTGCTGTATGATTCTATGTTCCACACACACAGGGTACAAGCTGGGGATATTCCGCAATCTCAACAGGCCAGTCCTCAGTCTATTGAAGAGCAAACTATTTCTGGAATGTTTGACCTCTTATCTCAAAGCTGCTTCAGTAATGCTGTAAAATTTATGGCGCAATGTGGGAATCGGGCGTTTTGAGCCAATCGCTTGATTAACAAATACAGGGGTGTGGCTCAATTTAAAAAAAAAGTTTTTGTTGTTGTGGATTTGGTCTGATCAAAAAGGTAGGATAATTTCTGAACACAAAAGGTTCAGCCAAATAGTCTACTATTAACACCTCTGCTCATTCGTTGAGGAAAACGAGAGGGCTAAAGTAGAGTCTGAAGAAGCCGCCAAGGAGGTACAGAAGCCTATGACAATATTTGCAAATGGGTAAAACTACGCAAGGTGAAGTTGTACTGTAGAGTTGAGCGTAAGGTCTTATATATTTAATATACTCCACACCACTTAAAACATCCACTTTAAAAAGGGCAGTCGCTTGTATTGGCCAGAAAGCGCTAACCATTAACCAAACATCTGTGCTTACTCATTAATTACATTCCATTGTACTTGGCGTTTCTGAAATTCAAATTCTAAACATCAGACGTTGAATTACTGCAAGTGTTTTTCTTGAAGACACAGTGGGTTTGCCAGCTGCCTTCATTCAAATGATTAGATTTTGCCATAGAAATGAAACCTCCCGTTAGAACTGCATAGTGCACTGTATTATTAATCGTTAATAATCTGCCTTGTTTTTGGCTGGGTCCCGGGATGATTAAATTACAAACAAGCTTATATAATTAATTAAAGCATACATGCTTTTAAAAAATTAAATTGTGATAAAACATACTTGAAAGAGCACGGTGAGAGACTGTGCAATCCTCACAGCACTTGTCAGGATTCTGGTTTTTTTAATCTACGTTGTGATGCAGTGCAAGCTATGGAGGTAAATGTAAACCGATGGAAAGTAACCCAAGTTTCGGGCAGGAGGTTCTCGGTCCGCGAGGACAGCGTGGTCCCGCACCGCGTTTATGGGAACCTCGGCCGGTCAACGCGCACAGCAGGCAAATCTCGTTTAGAACGAACCCGCCCATTATAAGCGGTGAGGGCTGTACTTTATACACGGCTCCACCTTCATTCCTCTTCATTAGGCCTCTGGGAAGCACTTTGGGACATTTTTCTACGCTGTGTAAAAGCAAATAGCTGATGCCGGAAGAAAACATCGGAAACAAACCTATTGAACGGTGTCGGACTAATTAGGAAAGGGGGAGAAAGAGGGAAATACAGGGGGCACAACCCAAACCATCTCCAATCACTGAAAACAGCAAGTCAAATGGAATGCTGAGCCAACACAGAAAATGCTGGAAAACACTCAGGAAAAATAAACAACTAGAGGACGCAAATATCAGATAGTTACTAATAAAGGAAGGAATCACTGTAATACAGAGAAATGATATTGGGACAAAGCATCAAGATAACGAAACAGTTTGGGTGGAGATAAGGAATAATAAGGGAAAAAAAACATTAGTGGGCGTAGTATATAGGCCTCCTAATAGTTGCAACTCTGCTGGAAGAAGTATTAATCAGGAGATAGTCGGGGCATGTAATAAGGGAACAGCCATAATTATGGGGGATTTTAATTATCATATTAACTGGACAAATCAAATTGGGCAGAGCAGCCTTGAGGACGAGTTCATTGAGTGCATCAGGGATGGATTTCTTGAGCAGTATGTAACTGATCCTACAAGGGGGCAGGCAACCTTGGACCTGGTCCTGTGTAATGAGTCAGGATTAATTAATAATGTCCTAGTTAAGGATCCCCTTGGAACGAGCGACCACAACATGGTTGAATTCCATATCCAATTAGAGGGTGAGAAGGTTGATTCTCAAACAAGCGTACTGAGCTTGAATAAAGGAGACTATGATGGTATGAGAGCGGAATTGATTAAAGTGGACTGGGAAAATAGATTAAAGGGTAAGACGGTACATGAGCAGTGGTGTTCATTTAGGGAGTTATTTTACAACTTTCAAAATAAATATATTCCACTGAGGAAAAAAGGGTGTAAAAGAAATGACAGCCATCCGTGGCTAAGTAAAGAAATCAAGGATAGTATCCGACTAAAAACAAGGACATATAAGGTAGCCAAACTTAGTGGGAGGATAGAAGATTGGGAATTCTTCAAAAGACAGCAAAAAGTAACTAAAGGATTGATTAAGAAAGGGAAGTTAGATTATGAAAAGAAATTAGCAAAAAATATAAAAACAGATAGCAAGAGTTTCTATAGTTATATAAAAAGAAAAAGGGTGGCTAAGGCAAACATAGGTCCCTTAGAGGATGAGACCGGGAAATTAATGGTGGGAAACATGGAGATGGCAAAAATGCTGAACAAATATTTTGTTTCAGTCTTTACAGTAGAGGACACTAAGAATATCCCAACACTGGACAAACAGGGGACTCTCGGGGGGGAGGAGCTAAATACGATTAAAATCACTCAGGAGATGGTACTCAGTAAAATAATGGGACTCAAGGCGGATAAATCCCCTGGACCTGATGGCTTCCATCCTAGGGTCTTGAGGGAAGTGGCAGTAGGGATTGTGGATGCTTTGGTGATAGTTTTCCAAAATTCCCTGGACTCAGGAGAGGTCCCGGCAGATTGGAAAACTGCTAATGTAACACCGTTATTTAAAAAGGGTAGTAGGCAGAAGGCTGGAAATTATAGGCCAGTTAGCTTAACATCTGTGGTGGGTAAAATTTTGGAGTCTATTATTAAGGAGACAGTAACGGAACATTTAGATAAGCATAATTTAATAGGACAAAGTCAGCATGGCTTTATGAAGGGGAAGTCATGTCTGACAAATTTGCTTGAGTTCTTCGAGGATATAACGTATAGGGTGGATAAAGGGGAACCAGTGGACATAGTGTATTTAGACTTCCAGAAGGCATTCGACAAGGTGCCACATAAAAGATTATTACTTAAGATAAAAAATCACGGGATTGGGGGTAATATTCTGGCATGGGTGGAGGATTGGTTATCGAACAGGAAGCAGAGAGTTGGGATAAATGGTTCATTTTCGGACTGGCAACCAGTAACCAGTGGTGTTCCACAGGGGTCGGTGCTGGGTCCCCAACTCTTTACAATCTATATTAACGATTTGGAGGAGGGGACCGAGTGCAACATATCAAAATTTGCAGATGATACAAAGATGGGAGGGAAAGTAGAGAGTGAGGAGGACATAAAAAACCTGCAAGGGGATATAGACAGGCTGGGTGAGTGGGCGGAGATTTGGCAGATGCAATATAATATTGGAAAATGTGAGGTTATGCACTTTGGCAGGAAAAATCAGAGAGCAAGTTATTTTCTTAATGGCGAGAGACTGGAAAGTACTGCAGTACAAAGGGATCTGGGGGTCCTAGTGCAAGAAAATCAAAAAGTTGGTATGCAGGTGCAGCAGGTGATCAAGAAAGCCAACGGAATGTTGGCTTTTATTGCTAGGGGGATAGAATATAAAAACAAGGAGGTATTGCTGCAGTTATATAAGGTATTGGTGAGACCGCACCTGGAATACTGCATACAGTTTTGGTCTCCATACTTAAGAAAAGACATACTTGCTCTCGAGGCAGTACAAAGAAGGTTCACTCGGTTAATCCCGGGGATGAGGGGGCGGACATATGAGGAGAGGTTGAGTAGATTGGGACTCTACTCATTGGAGTTCAGAAGAATGAGAGGCGATCTTATTGAAACATATAAGATTGTGAAGGGGCTTGATCGGGTGGATGCAGTAAGGATGTTCCCAAAGATGGGTGAAACTAGAACTAGGGGGCATAATCTTAGAATAAGGGGCTGCTCTTTCAAAACTGAGATGAGGAGAAACTTCTTCACTCAGAGGGTGGTCGGTCTGTGGAATTTGCTGCCCCAGGAAGCTGTGGAAGCTACATCATTAAATAAATTTAAAACAGAAATAGACAGTTTCCTAGAAGTAAAGGGAATTAGGGGTTATGGGGAGCGGGCAGGAAATTGGACATGAAGCTGAGTTCGGATCGGTCAATGCCCTGTGGGTGGCGGAGAGGGCCCAGGGGCTATGTGGCCGGGTCCTGCTCCGACTTCTTGTGTTCTTTAGATTTGTGGTTGGGATCAGATCAGCCATGATCTTATTGAATGGCGGAGCAGGCTCGAGGGGCCGATTGGCCTACTCCTGCTCCAATTTCTTATGTTCTTATGTTCTTAAATCCAATCAGGAATTCAGGAGAAACTTCTTTATCCAGAGAGTGATGAGAATGTGGAACTCACTACTACAAGGAGTAGTTGAGGTGAATAGAATAATAATTTAAGGGGCAGCTAGATAATCACACGAGGGAGAAAGGGATAGAAGGATATGCTGATAGGGTGAGATGAATTAGGGAGGGAGGAGGCTCGTGTGGAGCATAAACCCCGGCATGGACCAGTTGGGCCGAATGGCCTGTTTCTGTGCAAGTCACACAGCATCTGTGGAGAGAGGAAGGTAGGAGTTAACATTTCAGGACCTGAAACATTAACCCTATCCTCCTCTCTCCACAGTTGCTACCAGACCTATGTACAGTTTTGGTCTCCTTATCTAAGGATATACTTGCCTTAGAGGCCGTGCAACGAAGGTTCACTAGATTAATTCCTGGGATGAGAGGGTGGTCCTACGGGGAGACATTGAGTAGAATGGGCCTGCACTCTCTAGAGTTTAGAAGAATGAGAGGTGATCTCATTGAAACATTTAAGATTCTGAGGGGGCTAGACAGGGTAGATGCTGAGAGGTTTTTTCCCTTGGCTGGAGAGTCCCGAACCAGGTGGCAGTGTCTCAGGATAAGAGGTCCATTTATGACTGAGATGAGGAGAAATTACTTCACTCAGAGGGTTGTGAATCTTTGGAATTCTCTACCCCAGAGGGCTGTGGATGCTCAGTCGTTGAGTATATTCAAGGTTGAGATAGATCGATTTTTGGACACTAAGGGATTCAAGGGATCTGGGGATCGGATGGGAAAGTGGAGTTGAGGTCCAAGATCAGCCACGATCTTATTAAATGGTGGAGCAGGCTCGAGGGGCCGTAAGGCCTACTCCTGCTCCTATTTCTTATGATCTTATGACCTGCAGAGCATTGCCGGCGTTTTATTTCGGATTTCCAGTGTCTGCAATATTTTGCTTTTTCGTTTTACAATGCTGAGCGACCTGCTAAGACAGTCGTGTATAAATCTCTTGCCATCAGGCTGGTGCTGTAGTGCGCTCTGGTCAGGTTCTGCTCCGAGACAAAAGGGAAACAGCCCGAGCTCTGGAAACAAGGCAAAGGGCCACGGGGCTGATCCCCAGAGTCAGAGGACTGAGGTCAGCCTCAATAGTAAATGAAGGTTCTGTATATACTTGGAATAGAACAGGCTAATCCTGAACGCTATTTCGAGTTAAACCATAACTGAAGACAAGGGTGGGGTATAACATGTACAAACTGGCAAAAGGCAAGTTCAAGGCTGATGTCAGGAAAGAACGAACAAACTTGCATTTCTATAGCAACTTTCACGACCTCAGGACTACTCAAAGCGCTTCACAGCCCATGAAGTATTTTTGAAGTGTAATCACTGTTGTAATGTAGGCTGATGTGGCAGCCAAATATGCGCACAGCAAGGTCCCACAAACAATGAAATAAATGACCAGATAATCTGTTTCGGCAGTGTTGGTTGCGGGATAAATGTTGGTCAGGACACTGAGGCGAACTCCCCTGCTCTTCTTCAAATAGTAACGTGGGATCCTTTATGTCCACTCAAGCATGCAATAGGGCCTCAGTTTTACATCTCATCCAAAAGATGGCACCTCCGACAGTGCAGCACTCCCTCAGTGGACTTGAACCCACAGCCTTCTGACTCAGAGGCGGGAGTGCTACCACTGAGGTGTTAAACCGAGACCCCGTGAAAGAGCCCACGGCATTACTCAACGAAGAGCAGGGGAGTTGTCCCTGTGTCCTGGGCAACCTTTATCCCTCGACCAACAGCATCAAAACAGATTATCTGGTAGTTTATGTCATTGCTGTTTGTGGGACCTTACTGTGCGCAGATTGGTTGCAGCGTTTCTGACATTACAACAGTGACAACACTTCAAAAATACTCTGTGTAGGTACTTTGGCTGTAAAAGCACTTTAGGACGCCCTGAGGTCGTGAAAGGCAAGTTATGCCTTGGATTTGTCTCATCACTTGCTAACCAAGTGATGAGACAAATCCAAGAGCTTGCACTTCATAGTAGGTACAGCACAAGAGGTGGCTATTCGGCCCTTCATGCCTGTGCTGGCTGTCTGAAAGAGCAATCCAATTAGTCCCATTCCCCTGCTCTTTCCCCATACTCTGTAAATTAATTCCCTTCAAGTATTTATCCAATTTCCTTTTGAAAGTTATTATTGAATCTGCTTCCACCACCCTTTCAGGCAGTGCATAACAACCTGCTGTGTAAAAAAATGTTTCCTCATGTTGCCTCTGGTTCCTTTGCCGACCGTAAATCTGTGTCCTCTGGTTACCGACCCTTCTACCACTGGAAACGGTTTCTGCTTATTTACTCTATCAAAACTGTTTATGATTTTGAACATCTCTATTAAATCTCCTCTTAACCTTCTCTGCTCTAAGGAGAACAATCCCAACTTCTCCAGTCTCTCCACATAACTGAAGTCCCTCATCCCTGGTACAATTCTAGTAAATCTCTTCTGCACCCTCTCTAAGGCCTTGACATCAAGTGTGGTGCCCAGAATTGAACACAATACATTAGCTGAGGCCTAACCAGTATTTCATAAAGGTTTAGCATACCTTCCTTGCCTCTATTAATAAAGCCCAGGATCCCATATGCTTTTTTAACAGCCTTCTCAACTTGTCCTGCCACCTTCAAAAATTTGTGAATGTGCACCCCCAGGCCTCTCTGTTCCTGCACTCCCTTTAAAATTTAGTTTATATTGCCTCGCTTCATTCTTCCTATCAAAATGTATCACTTCACACTTCTCTGCATTAAATTTCATCTGCCATGTGTCTGCTCATTTCACCAGTCTGTCTATGTCCTCCTGAAGTCTGTTACTATCCTCCACATTGTTTACTACATTTCTGAGTTTTGTGTCATCTACAAACCTTAAAATTATACCCTCTACACCCAAGTCCAGGTCATTAATATACATCTAATAGAACAGTGGTCCTAATACTGACCCCTGGGGAACACCACTGTATACTTCCCTCCAGTCTGAAAAACAACCGTTCACCACTACTCTCTGCTTTCTGCCCCGTAGTCAATTTTGAATCCACGCTGCCACTGTCCCTTTAATCCCATGGGCTTTAATTTTGCTTACAAGTCTATTATGTGGTACTTTATCAAGGACATGGTACAAGTGGTACTCGTCAAAGAACTGAAGTTAAATTTCAAGACATCAGCCCGAAACAGCTGGGGGTTAATTACATTTCAATGAAACACGTAGACACCCCTCAAACATAAAACCCGTTGAGACCAGAAGACAGATTCTTAGCAGGATCTCAGGAAAGCATAATGCGAATCACGTGAAGGTTCGATACTTTGTTCATTTGAACTGTGAAGACCCCCCCCCCAGCAGTACAATGAAAGATTCTGTCCTTGCAAACTTGGGCTGTGGCTGGAGAGGACAGTGTGGCAGAGAGTATCACTACAATTCAAATTCCAAAGTCTATAGTTTCTCAATACCTGTTTAAGCGAGGGGACTAGGTATAATTCATCTTGCTGCAGCTGTTGGTTTAGCTGAATATACAAAATTACCAGGAAATTGAAAGGTTGTGATGAGACAAAGCACTTCACGTGTTAACCTTGTTTACTTGCTTTGTTCTGCGAACGGTCAGTTAAGCCCCTAGGAGTCTTGATGGCCTTGTTATGTTAATAAATTTTAATTGAAAGGCTGTCAGCTATGATCAGTGTTCCCTGAAAGTGTATTGGCTAAATTGCGATTCTTCCAAAAGCATACTGGCACCAATACACTGGTAGCAATACTTAGTAAACAAAAACAGAAACAGAAAATGCTGGAGAAGCTCAGCAAGTCCTCCCTGGCTCTGTACTTGCTTACAAACTGTTAACTCTTTAACATCTTCCAGTTCTGACGAAAGGTCTTTGACCTGAAAGGTTAACCTTGTTTCTTTCCCCACAGATGCTGCCTGACTTGCTGAGCTTCTCCAGCATTTTCTGTTTTTATTTCAGATTTTGCTTTTGACTGAGTAAACAAACTGTCTGTAAGTAAATCTGCAATGGCCCCACTGAAGGGGATTACAGATAGAAAAATGAAGTTGTAAGGACTTCTGATTAGACTCTGATCCTTTAACGAGAGCGTGGCGGTCAGTCTGAAACATAACTGTAGCGGTATTGTTGATTTTACAGTCCATTAAATCCATTTAACTAAATACAGACTGAAAAGATAGTGAATGCACAGTAACTTTACACCCCATTATAGCATTTTCCAATGTGAGTGGCTTTGCAATATAACAGGACTCCTGGTGGGCACCGTTTACACTGGAGGGTGGAAGAATTGGGAGCCGCCTGGCAGCACAATAACACTGGTCACTCACTCCAGAAACCGGAGCTGGATACAACGTTCACATCACGACATTAACCCACTGCACCGTCTAGTCCCCGATGTATTAATCGATGATCATCGTAAATTTGGTAACAATTTTTTATGCACAGTTCAGTCTAAAGCCACAAAATATTATTGAGCCAACAATGAACCAATGGGGACCAGAAACGCGGAGATGATGCTCCCCGCCTGTGTTTTGCTGGCCCCGTGGTACTGGTTCGTACCACTGAAGGGTTTGAGGTGAGCACGTACCGCACTGATCTTCTTCCACTGACGATCCAGTTCCGCTTTCTCGTTTGTTTCTTTGAAACGTCGGGTCTTGCGTCCCTCAGACATCTTGATACCGTACTGGAAAGCAGCTCTTGAGAGAGAGCGAGGGAAAATCATTTCATTAAATTAAGGACTTCTTAAAGAAAAAGACATCAAAACCCAATACAGTTGTACGTCAGACTCACGTCTACTTTCCGATAGTACAAACATGGAGGACTGACTTGTACACTGGAGGAGTCAGCGTTGGTAGCACTCTCACCTCTCCGTCAGGAGGTCGTGGGTTTCAAGTCCCACTCCCCGCTCCAGACACTTTAGCACAAAATCTACACCGAACGTCCAGTGCGGTACTGAGGGAGAGCTGCACTGTCGGAGCTGCTGGCTTTCGGATGAGACATTGAACCGAGGCCCCAGGTCTGTCCTCTCAGGTGGATGTAAAAGATCCCACTGCACTATTCTGAAGAAGGGCGGGGGAGTTCTCCCTGGTGTCCTGGCCAATATTTATCCCTCAACCAAAATCAGTAAACAATTTTACAACACCAAGTTATAGTCCAGCAATTTTATTTTAAATTCACAAGCTTTCGGAGGCTACCTCCTTCCTCAGGTGAACGATGTGGAGGTACGCCTGGTGCTGCTCCTGGCATGCTCTTCTACACTCCTCATTGAACCAGGGTTGGTATGTCTGAATGTTGTTCTTGGAGTGCTTCGGAGGCACCTCCGAAGCACTCCAAGAATTTTTAACGCACCTGGGTGAAGTGGAAATTTCTAACGCACCTGGGTGAAGTGGAAATCACGGCCCAAGTGGTCTTAAATTGGATTGGTTACACCTCAGGAACAGCAAGGTGACCAAAATGTGTGTCTTCACAGGCTGCAGGGATATGGGGATGGGGGCATATAGTTTCAATGAGCATTTCCTGAATTTGCATATTTCTCAAGCTGCTTTCCACATCGTTCACCTGAGGAAGGAGGTAGCCTCCGAAAGCTTGTGAATTTAAAATAAAATTGCTGGACTATAACTTGGTGTTGTAAAATTGTTTACAATTGTCAACCCCAGTCCATCACCGGCATCTCCACATCAAAATCAGTAAAGCAGATGATCTGGTCATTGTCTCTGCTGACTGTGGGACCTGGCTCTGTGCAAATTGGCTGCCACGTTTCCTACATTACAACAGTGACTACGCTTCAAAAATGCTTCATTGGCCGTAAAGCACTTTGGGACGTCCTGAGGTCATGAAAGGCGCTATATAAATGCACGTCTTTCTTTCTTACACTGGTACAACTCGTACTTGGGGGTGGAGGCGTGGGAAAAGTGAGGAAATGGTTTCATGGGAGGGGAAGTACGAGAACGCCACGAACGTTTGTACGAGCCCTCAGTTTGCCCTGTGCACAAGGGTGTTGGGCTGCAACATGTCAAGTGGAGATTTAGCTGAGCTTCTGATGTGAAGAAAACATGACTTTTGTTGTTCAAATTTCTAACGCACCTGGGTGAAGTGGAAATCACGGCCCAAGTGGTCTTAAATTGGATTGGTTACACCTCAGGAACAGCAAGGTGACCAAAATGTGTGTCTTCACAGGCTGCAGGGATATGGGGATGGGGGCATATAGTTTCAATGAGCATTTCCTGAATTTGCATATTTCTCAAGCTGCTAACATCAATCTCCGTGTTCTGATTTAGGATTTATTCATCAATGAGGCAATAACTTTACGGTCAACGTTCTCCAAACCTCCAGGTACCCCTTTTAAAAAAAAAATCATACTCGGGATGTGGGCATCGCCGGCATTTATTACCCATCCCCAGTTGCCCCTTGAGAAGCTGGTGGTGAGCCGCCTTCTTGATCCACTGCAGTCCTGTGTGGTGAAGGTGCTCCCACGGTGCTATTAGGTCAGGAATTCCAGGATTTTGACCCAGCGACGATGAAGGAACGGCGATAAAGGTTCAAATCGGGATGGTGTGTGACTTGGAGATGGCGCACCTACTGCCCTTGTCCTTCTACATAAGAACATAAGAAATAGGAGCAGGAGAAGGCCAATCGGCCCTTCGAGCCTGCTCCGCCATTTAATAAGATCATGGCTGATCTGATCCTAACCTCAAATCTAAATTCATGTCCACTTTCCTGCCCGCTCCCTGAAAGGTGGTGGAGGTCGCGGATTTGGGAGGTGCTGTCGAAGAAGCCTTGCCAAGTTGCTGCAGTGCATCCTGTAGATAGTTCACAATGCAGCCACGGTGCGCCGATGGTGAAGGGAGTGGAAGGGCTGCCGATCAAGTGGGCTGCTTTGTCTTCAATGGTGTTGAGCGTCTCAAGTGTTGTTGGAGCTGCACTCATCCAGGCAAGTGGAGAGTATTCCTTCACACTCCTGACTTGTAGATGGTGGAAAGGTTTTGGGGAGTCAGGAGGTGAGTCACTCGCCGCAGAATACCCAGCCTCTGACCTGCACACGTAGCCACAGTATTTATGTGGCTGGTCCAGTTAAGTTTCTGGTCAACGGTGACCCCCAGGATGTTGTTGGTAGGGAATTTGGCGATGGTAATGCCGTTGAATGTCAAGGGGAGGTGGTTAGACTCTCTCTTGTTGGAGATGGTCATTGCCTGGCACTTATCTGGCACAAATGTTACTTGCCACTTATCAGCCCAAGCCCGGATATTGTTCAGGTCTTGCTGCATGCGGGCACGGACTGCTTCATTATCTGAGGGGTTGCGAATGGAACTGAACACTGTGCAGTCATCGAACATCCCCATTTCTGACATTATGATGGAGGGAAGGTCATTGATGAAGCAGCTGAAGATGGATGGGCCTCGGACACTGCCCTGAGGAACTCCTGCAGCAATGTCCTGGGGCTGAGATGATTGGCCTCCAACAACCACTACCATCTTCCTTTGTGCTCGGTATGACTCCAGCCACTGGAGTGTTCCCCTGATTCCCATTGACTTCAATTTTACGAGGGCTCCTTGGTGCCACACTCGGTCAAATGCTGCCTCGATGACAAGGACAGTTACTCTCACCTCGCCTCTGGAATTCAGCTCTTTTGTCTATGTTTGGACCAAAGCTGTAATGAAGTCTGGAGCCGAGTGGTCCTGGCGGAACCCAAACTGAGCATCGGTGAGCAGGTTATTGGTGAGTAAGTGCCGCTTGGTAGCACTGTCGACGACACCTTCCATCACTTTGCTGATGATTGAGAGTAGACTGATGGGGCAGTAATTGGCCCGATTGGATTTGTCCTGCTTTTTGCAGACAGGACATACCTGGGCAATTTTCTACATTGTCGGGTAGATGCCAGTATTGCAGCTGTACAGGAACAGTTTGGCTAGAGGCACAGCTAGTTCTGGAGCACAAGTCTTCAGCACTACAGCAGGGATGTTGTCAGGGCCCATAGCCTTTGTTGTATCCAGTGCGCTCAGCCATTTCTTGATATCACGTTGAGTGAATCGAATTGGCTGGAGACTGGTTTCTGTGATAGTGGGGATATCGCGAGGAGGCAGAGATGGATCATCTACTCTGCACTTCTGGCTGAAGATGGTTACAAACGCTTCAGCCTTGTCTTTTGCACTCACGTGCCATCATTGAGGATGGGGATGTTTACAGACCCTCCTCCTCCCATTGGTTGTTTAATTGTCCACCACCATTCACAACTAGATGTGGAAGGACTGCAGAGCTTTGATCTGATCCGTTGGTTGTGGAATCGCTTAGCTCTGTCTATAGCATGTTGCTTCGCTGTTTAGCATGCACATAGTCCTGTGTTGTAGCTTCACCAGGTTGGCACCACATTTTTAGGTATGCCTGGTGCTACTCCTGGCATGCTCTTCTACACTCATCGAACCAGGGTTGATCCCCTGGCTTGTTGGTAATGGTAGAGTGAGGAATATGTCGGGCCATGGGGTTACAGATTGTGCTGGAATACGGGTCTTTCAGGTTGGCAGACTGTGGGACGCAGGGGTTGGTGCTTGGGCCTCAGCTATTCACAATCTATATCAATGTTTTGGATGAGGGGACCAAATGTAATATTTCCAAGTTTGCTGATGACACAAAACTAGGTGGGGATGTGAGTTGTGAGTTGTGAGGAGGATGCAAAGAGGCTTCAAGGGGATTATAGACAGGCTGTGAGTGGGCAAGAACATGGCAGATGGAATTTAATGTGGTAAAATGTGAAGTTATTCACTTTGGTAAGAAAAACAGAAATGCAGAGTATCTTCTAAATGGTGAGAGATTGGGAAATGTTGATGTTCAAAGGGACCTGGGTGTCCTTGTACATGAGTCACTGAAAGCTTACATGCAGGTGCAGCAAGCAATTAGGAAGGCAAATGGTATGTTGGCCTTTATTACAAGAGGATTTGAATACAGGAGTAAAGATGTCTTACTGCAATTATATAGACCGCACCTGGAGTATTTTGTACAATTTTGGTCTCCTTACCTAAGAAAGGATATACTTGCCATGGAGGGAGCGCAATGAAGGGTCACCAGACTGATTCCTGAGATGGCAGGATAGTCGTATGAGGAGAGAGTGAGTAGACTGGGCCTGTATTCTCTGGAGTTTAGAAGAATAAGAGGTGATCTCATTGAAACATACAAAATTCTTACAGGGCTCGACAGGGTAGATGCAAGGAGGATGTTTCCCCTGGCTGGGGAGTCTCGAACCCGGGGTCACAGTCTCAGAATAAGGAGTAGGCAATTTCAGACTGAGATGGGGAGAAATTTCTTCACTCAGAGGGTGGTGAATCTTTGGAATTCTCTACCCCAAGGGATATGGGGATGGTGCAGCAAAATGACGTTGAGGCAGAAGATCAGCCATGATCTTGTTGAATGGCGGAGCAGGCTCGAGGGGCCGGATGGCCTACTCCTGCTTCTATTTCTTATGTTCTTATGTAAACCAATATCAAGGGAATGTGGTTAGGCTCTCTCTTGTTGGAGATGCTCTTTGCCTGGCATTTGTGTGGCACGAATGTTATTTGCCACTTATCAGCCCAAGCCTGGATGCTGTCCAGGTCTGAGCAGGACAAAAGAAGAAATAAGAAATACCAATAGAATGGACTTCAAGGACTGCCTGTAGCCCAGGGGGCGAAGTTTGGACACCCTACAGCTACTGTTTTCAGCTCAATAACGTTCATAACTGTTGGCAACCTGCCTTCAGCAATCAGCAAGCTGATGAACCATCTGCAAGCACTGTGTACTTACTTGGGCAATGCTTCTTTGTTGTTCATGTATTCACTGTATTCCTCCTGTGTGTCGAAATCCCAGCGCCCAAGGGGTCCTTTCTTATTACCCTACAGAAACGAAAGAAAAGAAAAAAGAGATTGTACGGTTGTCTCTGGCATTTGTGAACAGCTCGTTTGTGAAGAAAGCGTTGGGTGACCACACTGCCCGGTGCGGAAGGTACACAGGTTAGGGAAGGACTTTGGTTTGATTCCTGATCTGTACTGAGTTAACCGATCTCAGTCAAGGGCATGGGTAGGAGCGGCACAACTGACCCTAGTGCCACCGAGTTGGGAGGGGGTGAGGGCGGAAAAAAGGGAAAAACAGCCGGGGGGGGGGTTCCACTTTGACTCCCATCCAATGAGCCCGGCTGCAAATATACCTTTTACTGACCATTAAACAGGTTAATGCCTCCAATAAAACAGCAAAGGAATTTTAGTCAAACAACAACTTGCATTATTATGGCGCCTTTAACATAGTAAAACGCCCCACGGCGTTTCACAGGAGCGTTAATCAGTCAAACTTTGACACCAAGCCACATTAGGAGATATTAGGACAAGTGATTAAAAACTTGGTCAAAGAAGTAGGTTTTAAGACATACTAAGTTAATGCTCTGTGATAATATGGCTATCGGTGTCTTGATAAATCGCTCGTGAAGCGTCTCGGAACATTTTACTACGTTAAAGGCGCTATATAAATGCAAGCTGCTGATGCTGTTGTAATGATTGTGAGAGCTTTAAAAGCTCTCACAATGAAAACTCATTGGCCTGGAAATTCCACTGTGCAACATTATTGCAGGAACCCGTTCATCACAGTACGACAGGATACAGCACTGATTTTGTAGCATGACCATTGCCGCCATCTTCTTACCTGGTCCATTTTACTGTAATCCACCTCTTCATCACTGTCGACAGCCATATCATCCAGCCTGTAAGAGGAGAGAAAGATGAAAAGCTACTTAAGTCAATCACATAAGTGGCTCGACTGCCTCAATTGCAGGGGTTCCTGTGACCCAGTGAAGGAGAGTTCAACACTACACAGGAGACAGTGGGCGCTCCAACAAACCTACCCTTTAACAATCAACCCCACCTACCCATCTTCTCATCATATCCCTCAATCCTTTCTCTCTCCAGAAACACAGCTAAATAATTGCATTTGAACCTATTTCTACTGTCTGCTTTGAGTGTCCTTTCCTGGTAACGTACGTCTCGCATCTATAACCCGTTGGGGGCATAAAGTTTCAGCTGATTTTCCTTCTTTAGCTCTTGTCTTATCATTTGATAAATTAAACCACGTTCTGCATTTACCAAGCTGGCTCGCACTAAGTGGTTCTCACAGAATGATACAGCACACCAAGAGGCCTTTTGGCCCGTCGTGCCTGTGCTGGCTCTTTGAAAGAGCTATCCAATTAGTCTCACTCCCCCTGCTCTTTCTCCATAGCCCTGCAAATTTTTCATTTTTTAAGTATTTATTCAATTCCCTTTTGAAAGTTACTATTGAATCTGCTCCCACCACCCTTTATTTTTTTAAAATTCATTCATGGGATGTGGGCGTCACTGGCAAGGCCGGCATTTATTGCCCATCCCAAATTGCCCTTGAGATTGTGGTGTGAGCCGCCCTCTTGCAACTGACTGGCTTGCTAGGCCATTTCAGAGGGCAGTTAAGAATCAATCATGTTGCTGTGGGCCTGGAGTCACATATAGGCCAGACTGGGTAAGGATGGCAGGTTTCCTTCCCTAAAGGACATTAGTGAACCAGATGGGTTTTTACGACAATCTGGTAGTTTCATGGCCACCGTTACTGATGCTAGCTTTTTATTTTTAATTAATTGAATTTAAATTCTCCAGCTGCTGTGGCAGAATTTGAAATCATGTCTCTGGATTGTTAGTCCAGGCCTCTGGATTACTCGTCCAGTAACATAACCACTATGCTACTTAACGTTTTTTTTGCCAATTATGTTAAATCCGTGTCCTCTGGTTACCAACCCTCCTGCCAGTGGAAACAGTTTCTCCTTATTTACTCTGTCAAAACCTTTAATATACTGTATTGTTATGCAATCGCCAAACATGCTGAAATTTTCTCCAGAACTCAGTGCCACAGTCTCAAACTCCAGAGCACACAAGCCAAAAATTAGGAAACAAGGGCTAAAGATGGAAAATTGATTGTTAAAGGGTGGGTTTGTTGGACTTAGTGACATTTTACTGTTCCTAAAAATTCTTGTGACCTTTCGTATGTACAAGATGCTTCTGGTAACGGAAGAATTACATAGAATTTACAGCACAGGAACAGGCCACTCGGCCCAACTGGTCCATGCCGGTGTTTATGCTCCACACAAGCCTCCTCCCACCCATCTTCATCTAACCCTATCAACATAACCTTCTATTCCTTTCTCCCTCATACGTTTATGTAGCTTCCCCTTAAATGCATCTAAGCTATTCCCATTATCTTTCCTACCACCGACATTAAGCTAACTCGTCTACAGTTCCATGGACTTGTCCTATCTCCCTTTTTAAATATAGGTATAACTTTAGCTGTCTGCCAGTCCTCTGGCACTATTCCCCTTTTTAATTAATTTTTATGTAATAGTGCCTCTGCTATCTCTTCCCTAACTTCTTTTAAGATGCACAGGTGCTATCCATCCGGACCAGGGGTTTTATCCTCTCTAAGTTTGGTTGGTTAGCAATTATCTCCCCCCACCCTTCTGTCTTAAATGTCCTGATCTCTTTTTTGATCTCTTCTTCTATTGTCATGTCCACCTCGTTAGTCCCTGGTAAATACTGAGGCAAAGTAATTATTCAATATTTCTGCCAAAAACTGCATGTAAAGTGAGTACAACCTGATTTTATACTTTCCACGTACAACCACATCTGTGACCTAGAGGAGAGGATAGAGGGGGCTACAATCATGCTACGGATAGGGATAGTGTGGTTTCAATCCAGGTCTTCTGAGGTACAGTATTGTCTTCCTCTGTCTTACTGCAGACACTTTGGATGGCAGCGAAATTATCAGGGATAGCTTTGTGACTGGAGAAGGTAAATTCCTTTTTAATTTCATAGGATTCCAAGTTTTTGACCAGCGCTCTGAAGATCGCATTCTATGCAAAAACAGAAATCCAGTGGCCTTCCCGTTAATACAAAGGTTGCTATGCCCCATAAGGTGACTGGCAAAAGAACTGAAGGTGACAGGAGGAAAAAGTTTTTTTTTAAAAACACAGCGAGTGGTTAGGATCTGGAATGCACTGCCCGAGGGGGTGGTGGAGGCAGATTCAATCGTGGCTTTCAAAAGGGAACTGGATAAGTACTTGAAAGGAAAAAATTTGCAGGGCTACAGGAATAGGGCAGGGGAGTGGGGCTAGCTGGATTGCTCTCGCATAGAGCCGGCATGGATTCGATGGGCCGAATGGCCTCCTTCCACGCTGTAACCTTTCTATGATTTTATGATTCTATAAATCAAGGCCAATGGTTTATGGTAACTGACAGTCAAATTTTGTTTTAATTACATAGGTAGCGAAAGGGCGGCGGTGGAAGCAGATCCAATTGTAACTTTTAAAAGGGAACTGGATATATACTTGAAGTTGAGAAAATTTGCAGGGCTATGGGGAAAGAGCAGGGGAGTGGGACTAATTGGATAGCTCTTTCAAAGAGTCGGCACGATGGGCCTAATGGCCTCCTTCTGTGCTGTAAGATTCTATGATTTCGTGATTTATGCCAGTGTTTTGATAATCGTTTTTTTTCTATGAAAATAGGAAACTAGTGGCTTTGCAAATAATCCTTTTAAGTCAAGGATTTCCACATTGTGCTAACACTTACGTGGCTGGGTAACACTCTGCATAGCTGTCGGATGTTCCAAAGAAATCTCCAAGGCGTTTCTTCTCTTCTTGTCTCTTTGCTTTGATGCTCAGTTAAGGAAACACAGATGCTGTTTCTTGGCCTGAATGCATTTAGCCTCATGTGGCTATCCCTAGGGAGATGCCGTACACTGCAATTCTGCAGGAAAAGGCTAAACAATACGCAGAGCACAATTTCTTTCAAGTGAAAACTTATATAAAAATAAAACTACTCCTATTCATGTTTCATATTTCTGCCAGTCCACTCTACTGCTGTTCAAGGATATTAACCAGTTAGAAATCACCACTGCTCATAGTCCAATCAAGATGGAAATGAGAAAGGTCATTCAGCGCATCTCAGCTCTTTCATTCATAAAGAACCTACAGCCTCCTCTTCCCCCGCCACAGCATTCAACTGCTTCTTAAATCTCTCCAGGGCTTCTCCTCCGTCACCCTGTCCAGAAATCCATTCCATGTGTTGATCACTCTTTATGTGAAGATCCCAAGGGCGTTGGGGCATTTTACTATGTTAAAGGCGCTATATAGATGCAAGTTGTTGTTGATAAACTTGTTGTCAATGATGTAACTTCCTGCGTCAGCCATTTTGAACCTGAGCCCTCCCGTCTTGCTGCCCAGTGCATATCCAAGGGAAATAAGGTATGGAATACGTCATGTACAGTGTCTGGTGTTCAACTCCATGGAATGAGTTACAGTTCAGTAGGCTGGGGAGGGTGGACAAGAGCTGAACGAAAATACTAAAAGACTTGGTCTGAAAGTACAGGAACTCAAAAAGGGAGACCAAAAAAGATGAAACCAGGATAAGAACAGCGAGAGAGATCTAGAACCACCATCTAGTCACCTGGGATTGGGCAAATACCAAGTTGTCTGTGAGTCCTTCCCCAAGCTTCACTCAACAATCCTCCCGAAGGCAAAAACAGGAGGAGGAGAAATAGCTGACGGCATTGGTGAGTTAGTGACTTGGAAAGGGGGGAGAAAATTGGGGAATTGAAAAAAAAAGGGTTATTAAATAGGGATACTAACCCAGTTTGATTGTATACAACGCTGAAGATTTTTTTTGTAGAAAACCATAGGGCAAATTTTTAGGAGAAGTAACTTGAAAGAGAAAGGAGCCAAAGCACACATGGGGGAACATCTGGATGAGTGGCTGTCCCGTCATTCCCTCCCTCCATTCATTACCATATACTAAATGTCACAGCAAGTGGATTTCATCCAGGGTGTTGTTAGGGGTGGTATAGTTTGCCTCAGGACCTGTTGGGTGTACAGGTTCGGTTGTGACGCCCCCTGCTGTTAAACAGCCTATCAATGCTCATCATCTAGGCGCAGACACGAAGACAGACCATTTGGGAGAGATACTGGAGGGAACCTGCTGGCTATGGGACCACACAACAGACAAAGAGTCAATGCCTTTAGGAGAGGATGGGAGGGTGAACAGATTACAGTGTTTTAAAAGGGGCATCGAGAACAATAACAGCCAACAAAACTGTAAATACTGAGCTACGAGTTTTGAATACTTATCCTCCTACCGAATCCTCTAGAATATATTGCTGCAACATCGGTAGTTGTAAGTTGATGGGGCTAGGTGTAAAGTGGGCAATGATCATACAAACATAAATCCAGTAACCACAGGACGTTAGCTTACAATCGTTTAACGCATTCCCCTGAAATTCAACCGTCCACTGTTTTACGGAGACACAAATCTAGTTATTTTAAATGTCTCTGCTAAATTAGCACAGAGAAATTTCATAAGAACAAATTAAGTGCTCATATTCTCATATCTCACTCCAGAGCTGCGAACCCATAATCTAGGCCGACACTCCCAGTGCCAGTACTGAGGGAGTGCTGCACTGTCGGAGGTTCCGTCCTTCAGATGAGATGGTAAACCGAGGCCCAGTCTGCCCTCTCAGATGGACGTAAAAGATCCAATGGCACTATTTCAAAGAAGAGCAGGGGACTTCTCCCCTGGTATTCAGGCCGATATTTATCCCTCAACCATCAAGCCCTGTGTAAACACGGCCACTGTCGCACAGAAAAGATATGATTCTGCCCCCTGCCATCCTCCAGATCCTGCAAACTTTTCGTTGATTGATTTAATCAGATCCTTCGCTGACCCAGGACCTAGATAAAACAAACAAAAAAAAAGACACATCAGTAAGTCGTAATATACTTTTGAGGACTGATTTCCTCTGGTAAAATATTTTCAATAAGGTTTATGCAAAAATTCCACTTAACATTTTAACACTGGTTATTCTGACAACACAAGAGGAGAAAAACACGCATTTACTCTGCTCCTAACTGCTGTTCTAATTCCACCCCCCCACCCCGTGAATTTTGTGCTAAGGCGAGGGATGTTCATAAATGGAATGGCATCAAGCTCTCCTTGGCCAGGTACGGCACGGGTTAGTTGTGGAGCAATACTGGTTTTACTCTGATTTGATAATGTGCCTCAGTCCCAACATCAGAAAAGCGCCCCCAACTGCTCTAGAAGGACGCGTCTCCGTTTCCCACACCAGCTGTCCTGTGGTCTTTCTGCAAGCAAATGACATTTTTAATAATTCATTCTCAAGACGTGGGCATCGCTAGCAAGGCTGGCGTTTATTGCCCATCCCTCATTGCCCTGAGAAGGCAGTGGCAGGCCTCCTTCAACTGAGTTGCTTGCTAGGCCACTTCAGAGGGCAGTTAAGAGTCAACCACGGTGGTGTGGGGACTGGAGTCACGTATAGGCCCAGACCTGGGTAAGGACGGCAGGTTTCCTTCCCTAAAAGGACATCAGTGAACCAGTTGGGTTAACACAACAATCTGACAGCTTCATGGCCACTTTTACTGATTCCAGCTTTTTTATATCCAGATCTTTTAAAAAAAAAATTAAAATTCTCAAACTGCTATGGGGTAGAGGGATTTTAACTCGCATTCTCTGGATTATTTGTCCAATGACGTAACCACTGCACCACCGTTTCTTCTGAACAATTTTCTGCTGTGCTTACGTGGCCATGAGGATCTGGATAGAACTTGCCAAAACCCACGTCACAGAGAGCCTTACAGTCAGCAGACAGAAGGGACATTCATCGATTCTTTCTACAATCGGGCTGGGTTGGATTTGAACCCAAAGGCTGGCTGGACTTTAATAAAAGGAATCCTGTGTACCATCAAATGCTAAGGAAAGTATCGCAGTGCTGCGGGGTTGTTTCACTAAATAATACATGCTGTATGATACACAAATAGATAATTATTTAGTTCATTTACATTGTTAAAAAAAGACACTGGCAGTCAAATGCAAATGATTTGTAACTGAACAGAAATGTTAACAGCGCTCAACCACTGATGCATGTAGGAGGGCTGGCACAGGTGCGATGGGCTGAATGGCTCCCTTCTGCTCTGCAAACTCCTACAATTTTACGATGAAAAAGAGTGCGACCGGGGAAAATAAAAAGGGGGTAAAATTGAGAGCGCAACGTATTGTAACCTAAATAACAAGCCAAGATCTGGGGCTGTATTCTACCTACGGACTAATCCTGAGAGACCATCTGTGACCATTCATCCCAAGAAAATACTCACCACTCTCCAATTCTGCTGGCTGTTTAAAAGAAAAGGGAAATAAATTAGGATTATTACAGTCAGAATAATGCACAAATACTAACTACCCAACTGCAATAATTACAGATTCAGAAACACAATCTATTGCTAGGATGCTAAGATACTAAGATTAAAAAGATTGAATTTTGTCGTCAAGTTTTCCCTCTCGCTTATACCCAAGTGTTTTGGCACTTTGAAGATTACACTACACATTCCTCAGCTACAGTTCAACTGATGCCTTCCAGCAACAGCACAAGAACTGGACGTGCTCGATTTTATTAAAAGTTTTCAACATTCCGAGTCCAGAAGGCCATTTACATCTTACGTTAACCCGTCTTTTCCCGTTCTATTTTTATTTCAGATTTCCAGCATTCACGGTTTTTTTTCCCCCATTGAAATATTTCCAGAGAGCCATGAACTTTTCAAGTTGGTCAATTTTCTAAACTTTTGTTCGCAAAAGAGTCGACGAGCATTACAAATTGGTGCAGTTCAACTAGTACACATCTCTGCTGTGCCCGGTCCGAAAGTGATGCGGGGCCAGCAGTATAACTGGGGTCTAAGTAGGTACTGGTCTCAAACCAGGTCTGCCCTCTCAGTTGGACGTACAAGATCCCAGGGCACTGGGACAATATCACTCAACTAACATCACTAAAACAGATTATCTGGTCATTATCACATTGTTGTTTGTGGGATCTTGCTGTGTGCAAATTGGCTGCTGCGTTTCTTACATTACAACAGTGAATACACTTCAAAAAGTACTTAATTGGCTGTGAAGTGCTTTGGGATTCCATCAACTACTCCTTGTGGTAGCGAGTGCCACATTCTAACCACTCTCTGGGCAAAGAAATTTCTCCAGAATTCCCTATTGGATTTATTAGTGACTATCTTGTATTTATGGCCCCTAATTTTGGACTCCCCCACAAGGTACCAGTTATCTATTCACATACGTCTTATTGGGAATGGACTAGAGGTGATCACTACCATTTAAGACGGAAATGAGGAGGAATTTCTTCTCCCAGAGGGTCGTGAATCGTTGGAATTCTTAACCCCAAAAAGCTGTGGAGGCCGAGTCATTGAATACATTCAAGGCTGAGTTAGACAAATTTTTGATCAGCGAGGGAGTCAAAGGATATGGGGAAAAGGCGGGGAAGTGGAGATGAGGTAAAAATCAGATCAGTCGTGATCTCATTAAATGGCGGAGCAGGCTCGAAGGGCCAAATGGCCTACTCCTGCTCCTATTTCTTACAGTCTACTCTGGGTGGGATAGTGCAGGCAAACCCTTGGAATCACTTAAAAACAGCTGGATGCTGTGACGTGATTGCAGGCAGACTCTAGATTGTTTCTGCGTGGATGAGTTAGGATGGGCCGAATGGCCTTTCTTATTCACATGCATCTTGTACAGCCTGACTTAAGCAATTACAACAACAACAACATTGTATTTATATAGCACCTTTGACGTAGTAAATTACTAGGCAGGACACGGAATGTTTCCTACATTACATTAGTGACTACACTTCAAAAGTACTTCATTGCTGCCTGTACTTTTGGGACGTTCTGAGGTCACGAAGGCGCTGTAGCTCTTTCTGCTTTTTCTTTTTTTTGTTCCCCTTTTCTTTCAAAGGAAGCCACCTGAAACGTTGACCCGTGTTCAGTTTGGAGATGCTGATGAAGCTGCTCTGTACTTCCCTGGGATTCAATGGTTCCTGAGCTGCTGAAGCACAGGGTCCGATGTTGGACTGGAAAACAGCGATGGGGGAATAGCGATGTGAAGATGGATGGATGGATGGATGTTCTGGAACTTTGGGGGAAAAGTGAGTATTTTATAGAGAACTTTCCCGTGGGAGATTAAATGGGTGGGATAGAGTGCATGTGGGCTGTGGAAGGAGATTAAATGGGTGGGTAGAGTCCATGATAGGGTAGAGTGTACATGGGCTGTGGAAGGAGATTAAATGGGTGGGCTAGAGTCCACGGGCTGGGAAGGAGTGGGATTGATGGGCCAAATGGGCTTCTCTCATTCCAAGTTTTCTGTACTTAAGTTTCTCTCTTTCATTCACAATCAGGCCATTCATGTGTTTTCGGGTTATTCAGTGTCCCTCACTGTGTTGTGTTTATTTAGATACGCTTCAATCAAACCTATTAATGGTATTTAACATAGCTCTGCCAAATTTTAGATGATTTTTTTTTTTTGAGGTCAAATCAATGCATATTTCTGTCACACAGTTACCGATGTTAGTGAAAATGAGACGAGGAGGAATTTCTTCACTCAGAGGGTTGTGAATCATTGGAATTCTCTACCCCAGAGGGCTGAGGATGCTGAGTCGTTCAATAGATTTTTGGACTCTAGGGGAATCAAGGGATATGGGGATCGGGCAGGAGAGTGGAGTTGAGGTTGAAGATCAGCCATGATCTTATTGAATGGCGGAACAGGCTCGAGGGACCATATGGTCTACACTCCTGCTCCTATTTCTTATGATCTTATGAAAAGCACTGAGGAGAGAAGACTGCTTTGGAGATTTTATTAAACGTTTCTGCTGTTGAAAAATAAATA
Source organism: Heptranchias perlo (assembly GCF_035084215.1). NCBI lineage: Eukaryota > Metazoa > Chordata > Chondrichthyes > Hexanchiformes > Hexanchidae > Heptranchias > Heptranchias perlo. Next base: position 7,396,931 of record NC_090338.1, on the reverse strand, counting down.
TATAAAATCCCATTAACCCTCATCACAGCTCTGTAATAAAACTTACACTAGTGTTACTCACTAACTTTTGGTCAAGGGCATCAGTGGCTTGCTCAAGGGCACACCCCCCTTAGGAATGCTCCCAACAGGCTGTACTGTGGAGTGATGGGGCATGGTTCTGCCCCCAGGATTCCTCACATGGGGAATGAGGGGGTAGGAGGGTGAATAGATAGTCCCCGTCTGATCACAGTATCAGATCTGGCAAAATCCCACAGCCTGAGAGACACTGAATCGAGGCCCAGAAACACATGGAGAATAAGGTCTACTCCAGGCCAGCCACAAGTGGCTCCTGGACTGTATTACAAGCATCACTGCTTTTAAAAACGGTCCTCGTGTTGCAGTTTATAAACAGAGGCATAAAGTACAAAAGCAAGGAAGTTATGCTGAACATTTATAAATCACTGGTTAGGCCTCAGCTGAGGTACTGTGTCCAACTCTGGGCACCACACTTTAAGAAGTGCGTGTCAAGGCCTTGGAGAGGGTGCAGAGGAGATTTACTAGAATGGTACCGGGGATGAGGGACTTCAGTTAGGAGGAGAGATTAGAGGAGCTGGGATTGTTCTTCTTAGAACAGAGAAGGTTAAGGGGAGATTTAATAGAGGTGTTCAAAGTCCTGAAGGGTTTTGACAGAGTAAATAAGGAGAAACTGCCAGAAGGGTCAGTAACCAGAGGACACAGATTTAAGGTAATTGGCAAAAAATCCAGAGGCGAGAGGAGAAGAAATTTTTTATATGCAGCGAGTTGTTATGATCTGGAATGCACTGCCTGAAAGGGTGGTGGAAGCAGATTCAATAATAACTTTCAAAAGGGAACTGGATAAATACTTGAAGGGGGGAAAATTTGCAGGGCTATGGGGAAAGAGCAGGGGAGCGGGACTAATTGGATAGCTCTTTCAAAGAGCTGGCACAGGCACGATGGGCCGAATGGCCTCCTTCTGTGCTGTATCGTTCTATGATTTTATGAATACTGAATGATTAGAGCTTACCTCATCATCCACTCTCGGCTTCTCGAAGTAATTGTGTCTGGACTTTTTTTCCTCGTCCCTTTCTCTTTCCCTCTCTCGTTCCCGCTCTCTCTCCCTTTCCCTCTCCCTCTCTCGTTCCCGCTCTCTTTCTCTCTCCTTCTCGCGGTACTTTTCACGCTCCTTTTCTCGAACAACCTTCGCAGTTGTCGGCACATAGTCACCAATGTCATCAAAGATGCTGAAAGGAGATATTAAAAAAAAAGTAAATGCTCGGCAGTTCACGATGCGAGAATATTGCAAGCAATCTGCAAAAACTCAGTAGGCTTCTCCTAAAAATGATTGGTACAATCCATTAGTCAAAATGTCCTGCACTGAGTTTTGAACAAAACAGAAAGAACGAACTTGCATTTATATAGCGCTTTTCACAACCTCAGGATGTCCCAAAGTGCTTTACAGCCAATCAAGTACTTTTGAAGTGTAGTCACTGCTGTGATATACGAAAAACGGCAGCCAATTTGCGCACAGCAAGATCCCACAAAAAGCAATCTGATGACAACCAGATAATCTGTTTAAGTGATGCTGGTTGAGGGGGCAGATGGAGCCTCGGTTTAACATCTCATCCAAATGAGGGCACCTCTGACAGTGCAGCACTCCCTCAGTACTGCACTGGGAGCGTTAGTCTAGATTTTTTGCTTAGAGTCTCTGGAGTGGGACTTGAACCCACAACTACTGACTCGGAGGAGAGAGCGCTACCACGTGGGTGCCATCAGTGATGATTGTCCACAACTGAGTAGAAAGAAATCAGAGTTAGTTCTGGCCAGAATTGTTAAGATTCTGTGTTCTGGCCCAAGAAGCAGTCAGTTCTATCTTGGCCCAACCCAGCGGTGTTCTTGGATCTACAAATCTGGTTTGCTTCAGAGTGATATTCTGCCGTTCAAGTCAGATTGCATAATCACAATTTAGTGCTGCCAGTACTGGGTACCATTAGTAAACTGTTGACATAACATCTTTAGTTGACTCTTTGCCTCCTCCTACCCACCCCCAAAATGTCATGGGACATTTCTCTGTACTATTCTGATTTGCATGCACCGTCTAAACTTCATTTTGATTTCTAAAAAATCTTTTAAAATAACAAGTTTTGTTTTTTTTTAAGAAAGAACAAGTGGCAAATCAGCTGCCTCCCCACCCAGAGGGAGTCCCACGACAGTCTGCCACTCAAAACACACCCAGATTCGTTGGGCGAGCTCCAGCTGTTCCAAAGCCAACGGTTGGAGAGTCAGTATTGAGTCAGACCTGCCCGCTTGAATCTGATCTTCTTGCCAGTGTCAGCCGTGGCTCAGTGGGCAGCACTCTCACCTCGAGTCAGAAGGTTGTGGGTTCAAGCCCCACTCCAAAGAGTTGAGCACCAAACCTAGGCTGACACTCCCAGTGCAGTACAACAGTGACTACACTTCAAAAATACTTCATTGGCTGTAAAATGTTTTGGGACGTCCTTAGGTTGTGAAAGGCACAATATTGATGCAAATCTTTCTTTTAGTGCATTACACAATGGAAATGGCAGTGATGACGAGAGAATGCTTCACCCAGACTCCTCCACCCTGCCATCTGGAGAAGGAGGACAGATGTTGGCAAGAGTAGAAAGCAGGGGAGGAAAAATGAAAAGGATTCTGTTCATCTTTAAGTCTATTTAGAAAGCTGCCAATTTTATTCCTAATCCTATTCCCAAATCGGAAAGGTCATATAGTCTGCCGTAAAACCCATCTGTTACTGCTCCCCAAAAGAAGATACAAATGCAGCAAAATAAGTTAAATAACAGCAGTCGGTGGATGAACTGACACAATCCCAAGATTCATACCAGTCTCGATGAGTTGTAAAGTGCTCTGCCCTCATTATTATTATTAATAAATGCAAATTGGCTGCCGCTTTCTTACATTACAATAGTGACGACACTTCAAAAGTACTTCATTGACTGTAAAGTGCCTTGGGACGTCCTGAGGTCGTGAAAGGCGCCATATAAATGTAAGTTCTTTCTTCTAGTAAATTCCCCGTAGCACTGACTACAGTAAGTTTTCGTGTGTGTGTGTGTGTGGTGCGTGTGTGTGTGTGTGTGTGTGTGTTTCTACACACACACAAAAGATGGCGAAGAGTTGGGAAAAAATACTTAGAAACTCTCTCTACTGTTACCTAGTGGCCAGAGCCTGCAATTATATTGTGACGGTTAACATGGAAAGATTGAAAGGGAAATGCTCACAGAGCAATTACCTTCAGTTAAACATTATGAAGATCAAAGCCAACATCGTCGGCCCCCACCACAAATTGCGTACCTTTGCCACTGATTCCATCCCCCAACTCGGCCACTGTCCTCAGGCTGAACCAGACAGCTCGCGGACCTCGGTGTCCTATACACCCTGAGCTGAGCTTCCAACCCCATAATCCTCTCGGTCACAAAGTCTTCCTACTTCCACCACCTCCGTAACATCGCTCGCCTCCACCCTTGCCTCAGCCCATCTGCTGCTGAAATTCTCATCCATGCTTTTATCACCTCAGACTTGACTATTCCAAGTATCGCCCGGACAGCCTCCCATCTTCCATCCTCTGTAAACTTCAGCTCGTCCAAAACTTTGGTGCCCATATTCAATTCAGCACCAAGTCCCACTCATGCATCGCCACTGTCCTTGTTGACCGACGGTGGCTCCCTATCCCCTAATGCCTCAAATTTAAAATTCTCAGCCATGTGTTTAAATCCTTTTATGGCTTCACCCCTCCCTATCTCTAACTTCCTCCATCCTTACAACCTCCCCCTCCCTGCCCTTGAACTCTGTGTTCCTCCATCTCCGGTCTATTGTGTTCCCCCCCCTCACCCCCCACCTCACTCCATCATTCGCAGCTGTGCCTTTGGTTGCCTAGGCACCATACTCTGCAATTCCCTGCCTAAATCCCTTTCTCTCCTCCTTTAAGACCTTATTTAAAACCCACCTCTTCGATTAAGCTTTTGGTTCCCCCCTCCTGGTACCTCCTTCTTTGGCTTGGTGTCCAATGTTTTTGGTTATGCTTTTGTGAAGTGCCTTGGGACGGTTTTCTATGTCAAAGGCTCTTTATGAATTGCAAGTTGTTGCTGATTTCATTTCTGGGTGTCAGGCTAAGAGTGTTTTAGGAACAGCTTCAATTCAGAAAATAAAGCTGTGGTTATGCTGTGCAATGAGCCTGAGCTTCAGTGAGCAATTTGCAACCAGCAGTACCCTACTTATGTGACAGCCACTAATCCACACTCCCGCCATTATGAGAATGCTCTGCACAGAAAGACAGAATTAATTCTTAAAAATATTACTTCAAATAAGCATTGTTGGATTAAAAAGTTTCTGATACGCACTGAAACCAGTGTTGGATGGTCACTGTGGCTGCAATAAACTGCAGTGCAACAGCTACTTCAGTGTAGTCAGTACTTGCCTCTTTGCATTATTAGGTGTATCATAGACCAGCATCAGCCAACAGCAGAAAAACATTTATAAAGAAAGGCTTGCATTTATATTTATCATGTGGTAAAACAAAAGTCTCAAAACACTTCACATAATGAATTACTTTTAAGTGCAGGGTTATGGTTATGTTGGCAAATGTGACATCCATTTTGCACACAGCAAGATCCCACAATAGCAATGAAATGAATGGCCAGTTGCTGTGCTTTTGGTGATATTTTGAGGGAGGGATATTGGCCAGAACACCAGGGATAACTCCCCTGCTCGTCACTGAAATAGCGCCATGGGCTCTCTTATGTCCACCTGAGAGGGCAGACGGGGCCTCGGTTTAATGTCTCATCTGAAAGACGGCACCTCCAACAGTGCAGCACTCCCTCAAGTACAGCACTGGGAGTGTCAGCCTGGATTAGATTAGATTAGGGTAAAGTACTCCAGTCCGAGTCGCAGTAACACAAAAACAAATTAAAACAAGCTCGTCACATATTATACATGCTCAATTGGGGTCCCTTGAATTAATGGATCAAACACGAGTTGGATCTTCCTCAAATCAAGTACTGGGGTTCATTTCTAGAGGGATAGGATTGAAAAGCAGAGAAGTTAAACTTGTACAGAACCTTGGTTAGACCACTACTTGGGGTATTGTGAACAGTTCTGGTCTCCATGTTTTAAAAAAGGATATAGAGGCACTCGAGAAGGTGCAAAAAAAAATTTACTAGGATGATACTAGAACTGAGAGGTTATACCTATCAGGAAAGATTGAACAGGCTGGGACTCTTTTCTCTAGAAAAGAAAACTCAGAGGTGACCTGATAGAGGTCTTTAAGATTATGAAAGGGTTTGATAGGGTCAGCGTAGAGAAGATGTTTCCGCTTATGGGGGAGACCAACAGTAAATATAAGATAGTCACTAATAAATCCTATAGGGAATTCAGGAGAAACTTCTTTACCCAGAGTGGTTAGAATGTGGAACTCGCTACCACAAGGAGTAGTTGAGGCGACTAGTATAAATGCAGTTAAGGGGAAGCTAGATAAACACATGAGGGAGAAGGGAATCGAAGGATATGCTGATAGGGTTAGATGAAGTAGGGAGGGAAGAGGCTCACTTGGAGCATAAACACCGGCAAGGACCTGTTGGGCCGAATGGCCTGTTTCTGTGCTGTACTTTCTATGTAATTCTATGTAATCCCAAATTCTGAAACTTTGGCAAGCCGGTTGTTAACAACTTTGATTTTCTTGGAATGTTTTAGAAACAATGGAAATTACTGAGAGAGATATTAAACTGATTTAAAATAAATGGGCTGACACATCTGGTAAAATAGCAAAGCAATTTTGTATGAATGAGTGTTCACAGGTCATGTCACCCACGCTCATTTATAGCCTACTCGAACCCAGAGGACTTGCAATACGTGCCAGTTTGGCTCGGTTGGTAGCATTCTCTCCGTCAAAATCATGGGTTCAAGCATCTAATCTAGGCAGCACCGAGGAATATTATTTGATCAGCAGTGCCGCCTTTCAGGTGAGATGTTAAACCGAGGCGTGGTCTGCCTGCCCAAAGATCCCATGCTGCTATTCAAAGAAGAGCGGGGAGATCTCCTGGTGTCCCTGGCCAACACTCTTCCTTCTGCCAACACCACCGAAAGAGATTATTTGGTCACTGATTAAATCATTGTTTTTGTGAGACCTTAGAACATAAGAAATAGGAACAGACACAGCCCCTGGAGCCTGTTCCGCTATTCGATAAGATCGTGACTGATCTTCGACCTCAACTCCACTTTCCTGCCCAATCCCCATATTCCTCGATTCCCTTAGTGTCCAAATATCCATCGATCTCAGCCTTGAATATACTCAACGACTGAGCATCCACAGCCCTCTGGGGTAGAGACTGCCAAAGATTCACAACCTTGGCTGCTACATTTGTCTGCATAACAGCAGTGACTGCACTTACGAAGTAAGACATTGGTTATACAGCACCCTGTGTAAATGAAAGTTCTTTTTTGCACCCACAGATTTATAATATTTGATGCTCGTCGATCACTTTGTTGGCTCAAATCAACACCTTTACTGCTTGCTGTTAGTCACTGGGAACTTTAAAATATCGCCCTCAGCCACATAAAGGATCTCTCTCTCCCTCTCTCCTTCTCCCTCCCTCCCTCCCTTGCCCCCCTCTCTCTCTCCTCCCTACCCCCCTCCCTCCCTCCCCGTCTGTGTCTGTCTGTCTCCCCCTCCACCCAACACGACGAAGTGTCCTGCGGGCAGGTTTTTTTTTTTAAATACCTTATATCAGCCTCTGGCAGTCTCTTTTCATCACCTCCCAATTTACCTGAGAAAGAAAGTGGAGCAAAAAGAGATTAGTGTGTTATCATATCAATTAAGAACCGTTGTCACATCTTGTGGAACAGATTTTCTTCCCCCCACCTTTTGCATCAGCAGACTGTGAAATTATTCAACACCATGAATGTTCACCCTGTGTTCATTCGGCACTGAAAATTACGTAGAATTACAAACAATGTACAGCACAGAAACAGGCCATTCGGCCCAAATGGTCCATGCTGGTGTTTGTGCTCCACATATCAGCTACTGCCCGCAGGTGTTTACTTCATCCCATGCTGTCTGGTTTTCCTTAGATAGTATAACATACTGAGCCTCAGACATCAGATGGTCCTGGGTTCAATGCTCCTTCTTTGCTGAGTTAGCTGCTCTCAAGCCAGGCCGCTACAATTGGCCTCAGTGCCCCTGGGTTAAGGATGGGAGAAGGAAGCACAACACAGTCAGCTGGGGTTCCCACTCCAGACTGGTATGCCGTGAACCCCCCGCCCTCCCCCAGGCTAGAATGTAGATGTGGGAAGATTGGATGGGGTCAGGCTCAGCTGCGATGCTCTCCATCGCTGAATAACTCACAGAAACTCACTGCCTGGGCTCATTCACAAAGAAAGGCCATTTGGGTGAGCCAAACCTGGTATCTGAAGAATACCCCAGCATCACATTGCTTCAGAACAGCAGAGAGAAAACTGAAATTTAAAAAAAACATAAGGAGTTTAGAGGACGCAGCTTAGGACACCCTCTGAATTGTTGAACTGATCTTCACCATTTATTAATGCATATTTATGTCTTCCTGAATATGTTCAATCATTCAGTCTGTTACCAGGATTTCAGTAAACGGTAATGGTGGGTGGATGTGTGAAATCTTTTGAACCAAGGCTCCTGTATTGTGAATAACACCTGGCGATTCGATTCCAGCTTTTGTCCAACCAGAAATGGCTTGTGCCTGGAGCACGCATTTTGAACCATTCAACACTGCGGTGAAGCATTGGTTGTTACACGTTTACAGTGGTGGTGGCGGTGGTAGAGTTTTGTACTAAATTGGGAAACTTAGGAACTTAGCCCCGTGAGCCAGTTCCACCATTGAATGAGATCATGGCTGATCTGTATCCGAACTCCATCCACCCGCCTTGGCTCTAGATCCCTAAATACCCTTGGCTAGCAAAGATCGATCGATCTCAGATTTAAAATTATTAATCGAGCTAGCGTCTACGGCTTTTTGTGGGAGAGAGTTCCACACTTCTACCACCCTTTGGGTGAAGAAGTGTTTCCTGACTTCTCTCCTGAATGCCTGGGCTCTGATTTTAAAGTTATGTTCCCTTCTCCTAGACTCCCCCCCCCCACCAGTGGAAAAAGTTTCTCTATCTACCCTATCAATTCCTAGTGAAGGCTTAAGTCCCCTTCTGCAGAGGACCACCACCCAGACAATGACATGGAAAGAGTAGATGAGATGCATCAAGAAGCAGTGGTTAGGTGACACAAAGCTTGGGTTGTAAAAGTCTGCCTGCAGTATCTTGCGTTTCGTTTTAACGTTACCTTTATCTTTCTTCTTCAACTTCTTGTTACGAGTTCCCTGACGCAGGTAGGACAGGATCTGAGTCAGCTTATTGATAACAATGTCATTCGTGGTCAAGGTTGTCTGCGCCTTAAGAGAAATTACAGATTGATTACGACAAGGCGACATAAGGTTCATCGACGGTACAAGCCGAGCAAAATCAATACAGTACACAATCAGACGGGGCATCTCGCGGCGTTAGTTAGACTTTTTCCTTCAGCTCGAATATAATTTGCCCCGTAACTTGCTGGGAGTGCGAGCTGATAACGGTGCAGTGAGGGCAATGGGACGCCTGGGACCTGAGTGAACGACGGGACCAACAGTGCGTCTCCTTAACCAATGAGGTTTAAGGATCGAGAAAGAAATAGAGGAACGACAGAGAAGGAGGGTGAATTAGAGTCAAATCAGGTACAGAAAGAGAAATAAACAGAGGGACAGAAAGATTGGATTGTGAGAGAGAGAGAGAAAAAAAATTAAAAGTTAAAATTTGTAAAATCCCCAACAACAATTTACTACATGCAGGAATGAGTTTAAATTGTTCCCTTTCTGGGTCAGAGCGGTTGATCGGCATTACATTGACAATTATCACATCGTTAAAAGGGTACTTATTTTGTTAATTATGAGCCCTAACCTTTTGCGGCGAGTTTAATGGGCAGTTACTGTGCTAATCGAGAAAGTTCTTAAATAACCGCGAGGCTGAGGGCGCGATATCACTTGTGCAAAGCAAATGGCGGAGTGGCGTAAATCGACCAGCATATTCTGGAGATTTGCAACTCACGGCGTACCTGTTAATCCCCTGAACTTGCTGGTCGATTTGAGCATTAATAACGCGGTGCATCGTTAATACGCTACCATTTTTGCAGGAAGACTTAGCCCATGGTATTTTAGGTGGTATGAAATTATATCAGAAACATCTGCATCAGTTACTTTCAATCTCTACTGCTGATATTTTCACAGCATAAGACCGGGTCTCTGGATTTCACATCAGCCTACAGGAGACACAGGGCTGTATATAAACATGGGAGAATGATTCAGACGTTAGCTTGGCATCCTTCTCCTAAAACCCGGCACAAATGTAAAACCGCCCAAAGATTCAAAGCTCATTTACAGCCCGTCCGGACAAATTACAAATGTCCCGTTATCGCATGGCTAATCTTTACCTCCATCGTAGGACAGTCAGCTTTGCTCCTGATTAGCGTCGTAGGTACATCTGTGTCCGCGTATTCATCGTCCAGATCCACAACATAGGCCATGCGCCCTGGCAAAAACAGTTCGTTTCGCTCCTGGGGCTTAATTTTGAACAGGATACGGTACGCGTTACGCCCTGGAAAGAAACAGAAGGTCACGACTGAGTTCTTAAATTGATAAGTACTGAACGGCACGAAATAGCTGCCGTACTTAATACTGTTTACTTGACTCTATCATTGATTCTGATGGTGATGACAAACGGTTAGCGCCATTTGCCCAATATAGACGGCTATCCATAAGCGTGCACGGTGCAAGTGGTGTGGACAGCACTCGGGCAGTACGACACGTGACCAGCGTTGGGGATTTACCGAGTCTGCCATGGATTGGTGTGATGTGTCCGTTGTTGAGACACCAGCTGCGCCTTCTGATTGTGATGTCCATGGCGAGCTATTTAAAATGATTGGGTTACCATTAAGAACGTAGGAACAGGAGTAGGCCATTCAGCCCCTCTAGTCTGTTCCGCCATTCAATTAGATCCCAAGATGGCTAATCTGCACCGTAACTCCATCTACCTACCTTGGTTCCGTAATCCTTAATACCCTGGCCTAACAAAAATTTATCAATCTCAGTTTTGAAATTTTCAATTGACCCCCAGCCTCAGCTTTTTGGGGGAAGAGAGTTCCAGATTTCCACTACCCTTTGTGTGAAGAAGTGCTTCCTGACATCAACCCTGAACGGCCTAGCTCCAAGGTTATGCCCCCTTGTTCTGGACTCCCCCCAACAGAGGAAATAGTTTCTCTATCTACCCTGTCAAATCCTTTAATCATCTTAAGCACCTCAATTAGTTCACCCCTTAATCTTCTATACTCAAGGGACGACAAGCCTAGTCTATACAACCTGTCCTCATAATTTAACCCTTTTAGTCCCATACAGTACAGTTGGCTCTACAATCAGAAAACCCAAGCTACCCTCTTTAAAATGGGCTCAGAAGTTTTTTTTTTCATTCGTTCAGTAGGCAGCTTTGAGAGCTAGCCAACAGACTTTACATCATTCAGGGTCATTTTTTTTTTTTATTCGTTCATGGGACGTGGGCATCGCTGGCGAGGCCAGCATTTATTGCCCATCCCCAATTGCCCTCGAGAAGGTGGTGGTGAGCCGCCTTTTGAACCGCTGCAGTCCGTGTGGTGAAGGTTCTCCCACAGTGCTGTTAGGAAGGGAGTTCCAGGATTTTGATCCAGCAACGATGAAGGAACGGCAATATATTTCCAAGTCGGGATGGTGTGTGACCTGGAGGGGAACATGCAGGTGGTGTTGTTCCCATGTGCCTGCTGCCGTTGTCCTTTTAAGTGGTAGAGATCCCGGGTTTGTGAGGTGCTGTTGAAGAGGCCTTGGTGAGTTGCTGCAGTGCATCCTGTGGATGGTACACACTGCAGCCACTGTGCGCCGGTAGTGAAGGGAGTGAATGTTTAGGGTGGTGGATGGGGTGCCAATCAAGCGGGCTGCTTTGTCCTGGATGGTGTTGAGCAAGTGGAGAGTATTCCATCACACTCCTGACTTGTGCCTTGTAGATGGTGGAAAGGCTTTGGGGAATCAGGAGGTGAGTCACTCGCCGCAGGATACCCAGCCTCTGACTTGCTCTTGTCACCACAGTATTTATATGGCTGGTCCAGTTAAGTTTCTGGTCAATGGTGACCCCCAGGATGTTGATGGTGGGGGATTCAGCGATGGTAGTGCCATTGAATGTCAAGGGGAGGTGGTTAGACTCTCTTGTTGGAGATGGTCATTGCCTGGCAATTGTCTGGCGTGAATGTTACTTGCCACTTATCAGCCCAAGCCTGAATGTTGTCCAGGTCTTGCTGCATGCGGGCTCGGACTGCTTCATTATCTGAGGGGTTGCGAATTGAACTGAACACTGTGCAATCATCAGCGAACATCCCCATTTCTGACCTTATGATGGAGGGAAGGTCATTGATGAAGCAGCTGAAGATGGTTGGGCCAAGGACACTGCCCTGAGGAACTCTAGCAGCAATGTCCTGGGGCTGAGATGATTGGCCTCCAACAACCATTGTCATTTTCCTTTGTGATAGGCATGACTCCAGCCACTGGAGAGTTTTCCCCGATTCCCATTGACTTCAATTTTGCCACGGCTCCTTGTGCTGCACTCGGTCAAATGCTGCCTTGACACTCTCACCTCGCCTCTGGAATTCAGCTCTTTTGTCCATGTTTGGACAAGGCTGTAATGACGTCTGGAGCCGAGGGGTCCTGGCGGAACCCAAAGTGAGCATCAGTGAGCAGGTTGTTGGTGAGAAAGTGCCGCTTGATAGCACTGTCGACAACACCTTCCATCACTTTGCTGATGATTGAGAGTAGACTGATTGGGCGGTCAATATTTATGAAATCATCATTAGGAGCACTCATTTACACATTCCCCAAGGTGCCAGAAGCTATTGCTGCTTACCTAAACGAGTCTTAAATTCAATTTTGTTTTCTGGGTCTTCATCTTTTCTGAAACAGAATTTTAAAAATGAACAATTATCATTCATATATAAAGTCCTCTGTGGCAATTTCTGCAAAAGGATTATTTCACTTCAAATATTGAAAGGCAAATTTGTCTCCAGAAAGCTCCCACTGAAAGGCATTACTTAAAACACTCAAAATCCATCCAGCTCTCTCTTTAATCTGGTCATGTTTATAGCAGCAGATAGGTTAACTTATTATGAAACCAAAATTATCTACAGCACTGACTGATCAGTGTAGGCAATTCCTGATGTGTAGTGTCATAGGAAAAGGAGTAGGCCATTCAGTCCCTTGAGCCTGTTCCGCCATTCAATTAAGAGCATGGTTGACCTGTATTTTAACTCCATTTACCTGCCTTGGTTTTTTTAAAAACCCTTAATACCCTTGCTTAACAAAAATCTATCAATCTCAGTTTTTAAATTTTCAATTGACCCCCAGCCTCGGCGGCTTTCTGGAGGAAGAGAGTTCCAGATTTCCACTACCCTTTGCAGCAGGAAGTGCTTCCTGACATCACCCCTGAACGACCTAGCTCTAATATTAGGGTTATGCCCCACCTTGTTCTGGACTCCCCCCACCCAGAGGAAATAGTTTCTCTATCCCAATCAATTCCTTCAGTCACCTTAAACACCTCAGTTAGATCGCCCCTTAATCTTCTATACAAGAGGGAATACAAGCCCAGTCTATGCAACCTGTCCTCATAATTTAACCCTTTTAGCTGATCGGTGCTTTAAACAGCTGATTGAGGAAAGAGACTGAGCAACTGCTCAATGTGCAGTTGCTGTTTCAGGGGTTTAAAGTTCCAGTGAGCACCAAGCAGCATTCCATTCAGAGATTTCCACAGAGTAAAAAAAATGAAATATATTTAAATGAAAGGGAAACAAAATTAAGACGGCCAAGGATCTGGACAGTACAGTGGGGAGGAGGGATTGAACACCTGCTGTTGAAAGCGTTGGTTTGCATGAAACACCATCAAAAGGTGGGAATGGGCAGCAAAAAACAATGAGGATTCCAGCACACAAAGGTTGAGTACAATCAATGGAAAATTACTACGACTGGGTTTTGGGAAGTTTGATTTGAGCACTATAGAATCACACAGAAAAGGAGGCGGCCATTCAGCCCTTCGTGTCTCTGCCGGCTCTTTGACAGAGCAATCCAATTAGTCCCACTCCCGCTGCTCTTTGCCCATAGCCATGCAAATTTCTCCTTAACGTTCAGATTAAAGTTCTCTGCAGCAATTTCTTCAAGATTATTTCACCTCAGATATGTAAAGTCAAATCTGACTCCAGAGACCTCCCACTGAAAGGCATTATTTAAAACACTTGAATTCCATCCAGCTCTCTCTTCAATCTGGTTACGTTTATAATAGCGGGTGGGTCTACGTCCGCTAAAAATTTCTCCTATAACTGCATTCAAATGTGTTAATGAGTCAGAGTCCCTGAAGTAATAATGTTTTCAAATCTTGGCAAGCTCAAAAGGGGAGAGACTGCCTAAATCCAAGTTTTAAATTCAGAAGAAAGGAGCATTTTGGAGGAGATTGACATCTGCACTGCAGTGACATTTGCAATTTTCCAACCCGACAACACAATTCCCGAATCAAGAGAGCTTTGGAAAATTATGACTAACGTATCTGTAATTTGCTCACCCATTTCTTCTAATGCCCCGGGGTATTCAGTTCAGAGAAAGTGGGTGCGGCAAGTTTAAAGTATACGGCAATCGGGGCTTCAAAGGTTAAATTGAAAGGACAGGTTGCATAAACTTGGTTGGCATTCCCTCGAGTTTAGAGGTTTTAAGGGTGATCTAATCGAGGTGTTTAAAATGATAAAGGGATTCAATAGGGTAGAAACAGCAAAACTATTTCCTCTGGTGGGGGAATCCAGAACAGTGGGTGGGGGGTGGGCGGGCCCAATTTTAAAATTAGAGCTAGAACAGTTAGGACAGAAATCAGGATGCACTTTTTTCACACACAGGGTAGTGGAAATTTGGAACCTTCACCCACAAAAGGCTGTGGATGCTGGGGGTCAATTGAAGTTTTCAAGATTAAGATCGATAGATTTTTGTTAGGCAAGGGTATTAAGGAATATAGAGCAAAGAGGGCAAATGGAGTTCAGATACAGATCAGCCATGATCTAATAGAATGGCAAAACAAGCCTGATGGGCTGTACGTTCCCTTTATCACTACTCCCTGTCTCCTATTTCCCAACCAATTTCCAGCACATAGCACGGTTGTCTCCAATTTAGTTTTGCTAATAATCTATTATGCAGAACCTTATCAAATGACTTCTGCAAGTCCAAATAGGTAACATCCATAGACACTCTCTTATCCACCATGTTAGAGGTCACTAACATGGTGGATAACAGAGCACTTTCCAAATCCGCGACCTCTACCACCTAGAAGGACAAGGGCAGCAGGCACATGGGAACAACACCACCTGTACGTTCCCCTCCAAGTCACACCCCGTCCCGACTTGGAAATATATCGCCATTCCTTCATCGGGTCAAAATCCTGGAACTCCCAACCTAACAGCACTGTGGGAGAAACTTTACCACACAGACTGCTGCAGTTCTCAAGAGCAATTAGGGATGGGCAATAAATGCTGGCCTTGCCAGCGACGCCCACATCCCATGAACGAATAAAAAAAAATTCAACTAGATTAGTCTGATGTGACCTACCCTTTACAAAGCCTCGCTGACCCGGTCTGATCTGCTCATACTTGTCCAAGTGCTCAATCACTTTTGTCCCCGATGACAGATTGCAGTAACTTCCCCACAACTGATGATAACCACAGACCTGTCAGTCTAACTGGTTTTCTCTCTTCCTCCCTTCTTAAATAATGGAGTGACATTTGCAATTTTCCAACCCAACAGCACAATTCCCGAATCAGGAGAGCTTTGGAAAATTATGACTAACGTATCTGTAATTTCCTCACCCATCTCTTCTAATACCCCGGGGTGGAAACCATCAGGTTCTGGAAATTGGTCTATCTTGAGTCCATTACCATTTTTTAAACTTGTATTAAATTCAGTAACTTCCTGTACCTTGACTTATTTTTAGTTTCCTATATCTCTTCCTGTGAAGATGGATACAAAGTACAATCTGCCATTTCCTTATTGTCGATTGCAGTATCATCTGCTTCTGTCTTTAACAGGACCACATTCGCCATTACCACTCTCCTTCTCTTAAAATATTTATAAAAACTTTCAGTTAGCTTTGCTATCCCTTGCAATTTTTATTTTTCATATTCCTTTTTTGTACCTCTTATTACTTTCTTTGTATCCTTTGTCGCTTTTTATAGCTCTGCCTGCATTTTGACTTTTTCTTAGAAAGGAAGTTGATCAGGCAGGGCTTTGCCCTTCTGAATCCACATGACTGCTGTTTGCTAAGTTATCATCGTACTAATAACCCTCACGTTCACTCCTGAAAACCAATCCCATTATTTTACACAGAATTGAAGATGAGCAGGTCTGTGGCTGCCTGTATGTTTTGTTTCCCTTTTTGAATACAGGCGCCATAGTAGCCTGTTTCCAATCTACTGGTACCTCCACATTGGCTAGTGACTCCCTTCATAAACGATTGTCAACGCCTCACAACTCTCCTCCCTAGTTTCTCTGAGCATGTTTTGATAAGCACCATTTGTCCCTAGGGATTTGTTTGTTTTGAGCCCTCTGAGCTTGTCCAGTATTTCCATCTTGTTTATATCAAAGTCATTCATTTTGTTTAACATAAGAAATAGGAGCAGGAGTAGGCCACATGGCCCCTCGAGCCTGCTCCGCCATTCAATCAGATCATGGCTGATCTTCGACCTCAACTCCACTTTCCCCGCCCGATCCCCATATTCCTGGAGTCCAAAAATCTATCCATCTCAGGCTTGAATATATTCAATGGCTCAATACCCACAGCCCTCTGGAGTAGAGAATTCCAAAGATTCACAACCCACTGAGTGAAGAAATTCCTCCTCATCTCAGTCTTGAATGGCCAACCCCCTATCCTGCAATTATGCCCCCTAGTTGTAGACTCATTAGCCAGGGGAAACAATCTCTCAGCATCTATTGGGGGAGTGGGACTAGCTGGATTGCTCTTGCATAGAGCCGGCCCAGACTCTATGGGCCCAATGGCCACCTTCCGTGCTGTAACCTTTCTATGATTCATTGATACCCTGTCAAGCCCCCTCATAATCTTATATGTTTCAATGAGATCACCTCTCATTCTTCCAAACTCCAGAGAGTATAGGCTCATTCTACCCAACCTCTCTTCATAGGACAACCCTCTCAGCCCAGGAATGAATCTAGTGAACTTTCTTTGCACCGCCTATAAGGCAAGTATATCCTTCCTTAGATAAGGAGACCAAAACTGTGCACAGTACTCCAGGTGAGGTCTCACCAATGCCCTGTACAACGTAGTAAGACTTCCTTAGTCTTGTACTCCAACCCCCTTGCAATAAAGGCCAACATGCCATTTGCCTTCCTAATTGCTTGCTGTAACTGTAACCTTTTGTGTTTCTAGTACTAGGACACCCAAGTCTCTCTGATCACCAACATTTAATACTTTGTCATCATTTAAAAAAATTCTGTTTTTCTATTCTTCCTGCCAAAGTGAATAACCTCACATTTCCCCCCCACATTATACTCCATCTGCCACCTTCTGGCCCACTCACTTAACCTGTCTATATCCCTTTGCAGACTCTGTGTCCTCCTCACAGCTTACTTTCCCATCTAGCTTTGTATCGTCAGCAAACTTGGATACATTACACTCGGTCCCTTCATCTAAGTCATTAAAATAGATTGTAAAAAGCTGAGGCCCAAGCACCTATCCTTGTGGCACCCCACTAGTTACAGCCTGCCAACCTGAGAATGACCCGTTTATCCCTACTGTCCATTATCCACTGTTTTCTGTCCTTTAACCAATCCTCTATCCATGCTAATATATTACCCCCTACCCCATGAGCCCTTATCTTGTGCAACAACCTTTTATGTGGCACCATATCGAATGCCTTTTGAAAATCCAAAATATACTACATCCACTGGTTTGCCTTTATCTACCCTGCTAGTTACATCCTCAAAAAACTCAGATTTGTCAAACATGATTTCCCTTTCGTAAAACCATGTTGACCCTGCCTAATCATATTATGATTTTCTAAGTGCCCTGTTACCACTTCCTTAATAATGGATTCCAGCATTTTCCAGACGACCGACGTCAGGCTAATTGGCCTGTAGTTCCTGGTTTTCTCTCTCCCTCCCTCCCTCTTTGGGGAGGGCACATTGCTGGTGTCTTCCCTTGTGAATACTTGGTTCAAAATATTTACCATTTTGTGTTTATCCTCAGTTTCAACTCAATTGTCATATTTTATGGCTCTAACCTCTTCTCCCATTGCCCTCTTGCTGTTAAAGCACTTAAAGAATTTCTTGCATTTTGCCTCTGCAGCTCTGCGTTTTGTCTAGGTCTCTCTTTGCCCTTCCGAGTGCCCTTTTAACATGTTTCTGCATGTTCTTATACTCATCCCAGTGAACCCCTTCCCCTTTCTCCCTGTAAAGCTTGTAGAAGTAATTCTTCCTCCAATTCACTTTTTGTTGGTTAATTCATTTAGGGTCTTGCTTGTTTAGTATGAGCTTGTTGACACTGGGTTATGTATTTATCCTGCACGCTTAACATTATGCCTTTAAAAGTGTTCCATTGACCTCCACTGAAGTGTTGTGAACTTCCCCCATTCGTTTTGCTTTGTTGTTCCCTTATTCCTTTAAATATTAGCCATTTTATATATGATAGGGCTAGACAGACTGTTTGCAGGGAGGATGTTTCCCCTGGCTGGGGGTTCCAGAACGAGGGGTCACAGTCTCAGGATATGGGGTAGGACATTTAGGACTGAGATGAGGAGAAATTTCTTCACTCAGAGGGTGGTGAAACCTGTGGAATTCTCTACCACAGAAGGCTGTGGAGGCCAAGTCACTGAATATATTTAAGAAGGAGATAGATAGATTTCTAGACACAAAAGGCATCAAGGGGTATGGGGAGAGTACGGGAATATGGTATTGAGATAGAGGATCAGCCACGATCATATTGAATGGCGGAGCAGACTCGAAGGGCCAAATGGCCTACTCCTCCTATTTTCTATGTTTTCTATATCTGGCTCCTGGTTCTTATTTCTGAATCTGAAATAATATTGAACTTGACCATGCGATGGTCACCGTCTCCCACGACTGCCGTTTCTTGTATTTTATCTTGGTATTTAAAAACACCAGGTTGAGATGAGCACTGCCTCTCATGGTTCCCTTGACGCACTCGGCCATGAATTTCATTAACCAACTCTGACTTTTAACCACTTAGGTTTCTCCAATTTATATTTAGTTAATTGAAGCTGCCAGTTAAAATAACTTTCCTGCTCGCACATACCTTGCCTAGCTCTTCCCTTTCGTGCTGACCCTGGAGGTCGATTACATACCTCTAGTCTTTGCTTTTTTCCCCCCCACGTGACCCTTTTAATTGAGTTGGTACTCAGGAGTTAATTACTGAACTCATCAGCTCAAGTGTTTCCCACAACTACCATCACCAGTAGCCACCAGCAACTCAGCCTATTTTATCTAGCTCAAAATGTTCTTACTGGACAACCTAAGTTTGCCCAGACAAAGTCTATTAAATGCATTTTTGGATTTTTTTCTCGAGTTCATATAGACGGGTGTTTGTGTGACTGGAAGGCTGTTTCCAGTGGGGTTCCGCAGGGCTCAGTACTAGGTCCCTTGCCTTTTGTGATCTATATTAATAATTTGGACTTAAATGTAGGGGGCATGATTAAGAAGTGGCCATGTGGTTGACAGTGAGGAGGAAAGCTGTAGACTACAGGAAGATATCAATGGGCTGGTCAGGTGGGCAGAAAAGTGGCAAATGGAATTCAATCCGGAGAAGTGTGAGGTAATGCATTTGGGGAGGGCAAACAAGGCAAGGGCATACACAATAAATGGGAGGATATTGAGAGGTGTAGAGGAAGTGAGGGACCTTGGAGTGCATGTCCACAGATCCCTGAAGGTAGGAGGACAGGTAGATAAGGTGGTTAAGAAGGCATAGGGAATACTTTCCTTTATTAGCCGAGGCATAGAATATAAGAGTAGGGAGGTTATAATGGAACTGTATAAAACACTGGTTAGGCCACAGCTTGAGTACTGTATACAGTTCTGGTCACCACATTACTGGAAGGATGTGATTGCACTAGGAAGGGTACAGAGGAGATTTATGAGGATGTTGCCAGGACTGGAGAATTTTAGCTATGAGGAAAGAATGGATAGGCTGGGGTTGTTTTCTTTGGAACAAAGGAGGCTGAGGGGAGATTTAATTGAGGTGTATAAAATTATGAGGGACCTGTATAGATTAGGAAGGGCCTATATAGATTGGATAGGAAGGACCTATTTCCCTTAGCAGAGAGATCAATAACCAGGGGGCATAGATTTAAAGTGATTGGTAGAAGGATTAGAGGGGAGCTGAGGAAAAATTTTTTCACCTAGAGGGTGAGAGGGGTCTGGAACTCACTCCCTGAAAGGGTGGTAGAGGCAGAAACCCTCATCACATTTAAAAAGTACCCGCGACCTACAGGGCTACGGACCAAGTGCTGGAAAGTGGGATTAGGGTGGGTGGCTCGTTTTCGGTCAGCGCGGACACGATGGGCCGAATGGCCTCCTTTTGCGCCGTAAATTTTCTATGACTCTAGTCTACACCCACTATGACACTTCACTGAATTCCGAAAGATGCTGTCACTAGGATTTCGATGAAGTGTAATGTTGGCCTTCACACCCAACCCTACCGAATCTCTACCTTCCTCGACTGTCATAACGCAATTTCCAAATCACTCACTTCACTTCCTTCTGCACTTTCTCAATCATATCTTCTTCTTCTCTCTCTTTGCTGGTGATTTCTGCACGGACCTAATAATAAAAAATTAGGAGGAATTAGTTAGACCCACCGGAAGTGTTACCTGAATACGATTTGCTCACAAAAAACAAGAGTCAGATGCACCAAAGGTGAAAATGTCGGTAAATGACCACATTAACCCCCACACTGCCTAGCAGCTGAAGAATCTCGGTTTTAAAGTTTTAAAACCCAATTTCTGCTCTTCCCTTTTCCTTCCCATTCTTTAAGTTTATTTATTTTTTGATGTTCACCCTAGATGGGGCTCAGATTGAAGACTAAATTTTACCAATCAGCTGAAAAGTGACCCTACAGCTGAGCAGCTACCGCACTGAAATTAATGATGTGATAAGGTTCGAGCATATAGCCTTCTGTCGGACCCGTGTCATCCCCACAGGCTGACGTCTGGAGTTCCCAGCACCCAACGGGATAACTTGGAGAATGAATCAATGAAAACATTGTCACCTCACTGGCGGTGGACAAAAAATTAAAAATAAAAACACACCCTGAGGGCCAGGATTCAGAGTACCTGAGTCTGTCCGCATGGGACGAGAAATGGAGCAAAGACTTACAGCCAGGCCCAGAGGGGAGGAGCGACAGCACTGAGGTACACTGCAATCCCTTCAGGGGTGGGTGGGTGGTGTGCATTTTCTTGCTTCCCGTCATCTCTCTTCGCCATGGAGGTGGCTGATCTTCCCTCCCGCCTTTCCCCGCCCCCTCCCTCTCCCCGCGCACGCCCCCTCCCTCTCTCCAGCCCAGCCTGATGTTCTTGGCAACTTAAAAATATGTACATTTGCTTTGCCTAGTTTCTCACCACACTTCTTTTCAAAACTGTTCCCCCACGGCATGCGAAAAATCACCAATTGTTCTGTAGCATCTTCCGCAGTTACATCATTCGTATTCACAGTTTAAAAAGAACAATGATATTCAAGATGTGGAGATGCCGGTGATGGACTGGGGTTGACAATTGTAAACAATTTTACAACACCAAGTTATAGTCCAGCAATTTTATTTTAAATTCACAAGCTTTCGGAGGCTACCTCCTTCCTCAGGTGAATGACGTTTTTTCACATCGTTCACCTGAGGAAGGAGGTAGCCTCCGAAAGCTTGTGAATTTAAAATAAAATTGCTGGACTATAACTTGGTGTTGTAAAATTGTTTACAATGATATTCAAAGTGAATCAGACCTCTTTTTAAAAAAAAAGCAGTCCCAAGGATGAGCTTTTCCTCTTAAGGGGGAACATAAGTTACGTAAAAAGAATTTATAAACACATCCCAATCAGCCTTAATAAATATGGAACATTCCCATTCCTAATGAAGCAGGAAATGTGACATCACCTGCATGATATACAACGAGAGTAAGCATCAAGTTGTTGAAGATTATATCTAGAATTATTAATTAAAGTCCCAGTCAATTCACCCCTCCTTCTTTGCTACTCTGATTTCCGGAGTGCGCTGCTATATAGGCCCCCCAGTAATATTCTCCTTCGTTTTGCTTTTCCACCAGGCATTGTTCGAGCCAGAAGTGGAGCCACTAGATCTCATGGCAGAAAGAAAGGACTTGCATCTATATAGCACCTGTCACAGCCTCAGCACACCCCAAAGCGCTTTACAGCTAATTAAGTGCTTTTGAAGTGTGATCACTGTTGTAATGTAGGGAAACGCGGCACCCAATTTGCGCACAGCAAGATCCCACAAACGGCAATGAAATAAACAACCAGATAATTTGTTTTTTTAAGGTGTCGGTTGAGGGATAAATATTGTTCAGGGCACTGGAAGGACTCCCCGGCTATTTTGCGAATAGTGCCATGGGAGGTTTTAAGTCCACCTGAGAATGCGGTTTAACGTCTGATCTGAAAGACGGTCCCTCCGACACTGCAGCACTCCCTCAATACTACACTGGGAGTGCGAGCCTGGATTATGTGCTCAAGTCTCCGGAGTGGGACTTGAACCCACGACCTTCTGACTCAAGAGGCGAGAGCACTACCCACCGAGCCACAGGCTGACAGTAAAGGGACGAAGTAAGTCAACCTGTTTATATTTCCAAGGCAGCCAACTGGCAGGAGAACTGCGCCTCTTGTGTCAGCTGCACCCAGGTAACCCTTTTGACCACAATTCCTCCTCTGGGACTTTAGCCATCTTTCCCCCCCCCCGTCTTCGAATGGGCAGGTGCTGACCTTTTGTAGCAGGGCGAAGTCCAACCCTTTCACCAAGTGAGTGTGTTCCATGTCACCACCCAAGAACTTGGACTCCTGGATCAGCTGTCGCCGCTTCTCCGCAGCAGACTTGTCACTGCATTGGAAAGAAACAAAAAACACGAATAAACTGCAGGAAACGGTGGGACATTTTGATGTCTTTCAGAACACAACTTAACATAACAGATGAAAGGTCGTAGATCTGAAACGTTAACTTTGTTTTTCTCTCTCTCCACGGATGCTGCCTGACCCGCTGAGTGTTTCCAGCATTTTCTGTTTTTATTTCATAACTTAATGGGGAAAGAAATTTAGGGCATTACCTTTGCTCAAAGTGCTTTCTCCTTTTAAAATCAAGAAAATAATCATCTTACTAGAAATGTGACTTTTTAAAAAAATCTCGATTTTACAGTCGCCACAGTGACCCTGGAGGTTGGGTCTCCCTCCCTGCTTGGTGCTTCGATGATGCCCATTACAGTGAATGTTCCAGAATGACTCCAGAGCAAACTGCAGGAGGGTGATTTTAAACCGTCCTGAATGCCACCTAAATGTCTGCCACAGCCCCCGCCCCCACCTCCCGGCCAGGAAGCTATGCCACCGACATGAGATGCAGATTTTCCCAGCCTGCAGCGTAGTCTCCTCAGTGTCGGGTATATGTTCATTTTTAACGGGAAACGTACAGCAAGGTCCAACAGAGAAAGAGGAAAAAAAAAACAACCTAATGTTTCCGGCTAAGAAACCGCATCAGAACCAAAACACAGTTCGAGCATCGGCGTAAGACCTCAACTCGAAAGTTAGTCTGCCTCATTCCCGTGACAGATATCCATGGACCTGCTGCATTTCCAGCAGATTGCTTCTTTATTACCAATTCCTAGCATTTGCAGTGTTTCCTTTTAATCTCTGTTTTTATTGAATTGGCTGATAGAGGGGAATAGTCCCCACCACTTATAGCGGGTGTGTTCGTGCAAACGCATTTTGCCCACTATACGCGATGGCCGGTATAATGTGGTAGCGCCAATATAGTGCTCCGCTATATAACATGAATGTTCCTTCTGTGTCGTGATCTTTTGCCCAGTTGTTTCCAGCTCCACTCTGACCTGCAGCTTTATTTAAACTGCAGTCAGTGCTTAGTACAAACTGTAACCTCACACCACCTAGAGGGGATTAGAAGGGCTAAAGTGCACGCTATTTACTGATGTTCGTTCTTGCATTCAGTGCACCGTAACCAGGTGCGAACTAGTAAGCACAGCTGTTTCTGCCCGAAATAAACGGAGCACTTAAGATGCTATAACTGGCAACTCTGAAATTGACGTTAATGCATTTCGGCCGATATAAACGACTAGCCCGTTTTAAACGTTAACGTTTTAAGTGGTGGGGGCTGAACCGGTGTCTCGGAGGGGGTAACGGAACCCATCTTGCTTCTACACTTACGCCTCAGCAGTAGGCCCGACAGCTCTGTAGTTTGCCGTAGTGCTGATGAGCTCTGTTTCCTCATAATCTTTGTTCACGCCGTCTCGTCTTTCCCTCGCTCGATCGCGGTACTTCTCCGCCAGCTCGCGCTCCCGCTCCAACTCCTGCTGTCGCAGCTTCGCATAATAACTGAAAGTGAATCGGGGAAAAGTTTTTTTTCTCTCCAGTTGAACGAAAGCACACACCGAGACTTTTGACTCTGGGACCTGGGTTCAAACCCAGCGCGGAACAAAGGGGTGAAAGTGTCCTCCCCATCTGTTAGCTACGAGGGTCCGAAACGAAGAGTGTGCAGGCAGCCTCCATCTAGTTCCTAGTGGACAAGGAGCCACAGCAAAACCTGCCCCTAAATTTCACTCAAAAGGGTCAATAGCACGCCTGGTGTGGCAAAATGAAAAACGGCAAACGGAAAGTGGTGCAGTAGGAGATTGCGACTGAGGCAAATCGCTGGGGCACAGTAGAAGAGGCTTTAGACTGTATCTGAAGCTGATGCAGACTAAATTTTGATCTGGAATTCGCTGCCTGAAAAGGTGATGGAAGCAGATTCAATAGTAACTTTCAAAGGGGAACTGGATAAATACTTGAAAAGGAAAAATTTGCAGGGCTGAGGGGAAATGGGACTAACTGGAGAGCTCTTTCAAAGAGCCGGCACATGCAAAATGGGCGTAATGGCCTCCTTCTGTGCTGTATGATTCTATGATCTAACTGCACTATACCTGACCTGGGAGTGCTTGGTGCAGACATTGAGTACCTGAATGGATCATTTGTTCCCATCCCCAGCATCAACATCCCTCTCTTTGCTCACAGAGTTAACAAAAATAGATTTTTTTTTAATATAAAAGATACAGAGCAAAGCTAGACACCATAAAGTTTAATGTCATGGATAGCACATTTAATTACCAATCAAGGCTTGCAATCCTTCTCCACTATGCAGTTTCCTTTAATACAAGTTTCATTCTGTTGCTCGAGCTGACTACAGATGCCATGACCAGGATATTGTGCGAATCCAACAGTGAACATTTATTCCAACACCTCTCTCGTACCCTTCCACAGAACAGAAGAGAAAGCCTTTCTGATAGTCGACCCTGTTCTCACTTGTCGTAACTTTTCCCATCTCTGATACTCCCATGAACCTGACTCACCTGCACTTTCCTTCCTTCTTCCTCTCAATCTCCAAAGACACCATTCAACAAGCTCACTTCCTCCTCTTTATGTAACCTCATTATGTTGAAATCAAAATTTATTGCATAGTTCCCAATTGCTAGAACTTCTTACCTCTCAGTTGTTCCTTCCTCCTACCATCTCCTTCCAAGATTCAAGCTTGGCATTTTCTACCCACTGCTTCCCGATTAATGTCCACATCCCTCCTACTCTTTTCAACCTTAGTGATGTCCTGCACTCCGGCCTTTCACTCTTCACACTACCTTGCTCAATTGGGGCTGGGGGAGAGAATCACTATCAGCATAATGTTTCTAATGTGGATCTTTTCCAGTTACTTTCGCCACACTATAGGAAAAATTTGCAGGGCTATGGGGAAAGAGCCAGGGGAGTGGGACTAAATGGGCTGAATAGCCTCCTTCTGTGATGTATGATTCTTGACCACACACCATTGAGAGAGGACGGCCATTTTGGTATTTGGAGCCAATCCCCCAGTAAAGCATACCTTTTCTTTTTCCTCCTTCGAGCAGCTGGATCATCCTCCTCGTTGTATTCCCTTGGCATCCTGCGGTAAGATATTACCAAACATTAGATTACAAACGTACAACATGCCCACCTTAATCATCAAGAGAACCATTAAACGTCAATGGGAAATGGCCAGATTAAGATCCTGATCACATTTACTCCTAATCCTAAGTGGCTGCACTACTACCTCACCACCTAGTACATGGTGAAGGGATGGTGGATAATGGCATTACAATACACCAGACAAGGCAGCTACATTTGACTAACAAATTGGCAAAACACTTTGCGCCTGCCATCCGAGATGGGCTTTAGCACTGAGGAATAGCTTTTACAATGTTTTGGGTGGAGAACAGCTCTGATCAATGGTTCGCATTGAAACTTAAACCGGTTTTCAGATGCCGGTTAACTCGCTGTGCATTTCCAGTGCATGCAGTTCTTGGAAAAAAAAAATTATGGGAGGTAAACTTTTTCTTAAAGTTTCACAGGACTGCTGCCATCTAACTATTGCGTATGGATTGGAAAACAAACACTCAACACAAAAATTTATCGCGGAAGTACCAGTTTGCTTAATCCAGGGCAGTGTTGCTCACTAACTTTTATTTGAGGCCCACAGACCCGACCAACATCTCGCTCAATGGCCACGCTCAGGAAAGCTGCACGGCGTGGGAGAGATGGAGATTGATCTGCGGCTGCAAATCCACCACGTGGTGAGCTCCTGATTCCTAAACACTCGCCAAATGGAGGCCTGGCACTTCCTCACAAGAGGAGGGGGAAAGAAAAACCTACAGGAACAATAGTTGTATTGCAAAAAAAAGCTTAAACCCAAGCTTTATGTCGGTTTTACTGT
This sequence comes from Heptranchias perlo, assembly GCF_035084215.1. Lineage (NCBI taxonomy): Eukaryota > Metazoa > Chordata > Chondrichthyes > Hexanchiformes > Hexanchidae > Heptranchias > Heptranchias perlo. The sequence goes on along the minus strand of NC_090338.1, from coordinate 7,370,801 downwards.
GACAGCTAAAGGAGGGTGCGTAAAGCAAATTTTGGTGGAAGTTAATTGGAATTAAAAGCGACAGTTGTTCATTTGCAAAGTCAAATACAAATCCAAACTTCTTCAGACCCTCGAACTCACTCATGTTGGCGGGTTTTTGAAGGCGGAGCTGATGATGGTGTTGACCTTGGGGTCATCAACAACTTTCGGAAGTCCTCATTGGTCAGTTTGGACCTATGCAAAATAACATTACAATTTAAGTAACAGTGTGACAACGTGTGGGTGACATCCTGCAGATACGTCATTAACCACACACACGTTTATTTACATATAAAAAAAACAGACTACACGCTCAATAATTAAGAAATGGAGGGCAAAGCTCTTGATCCATAAATCCTCAAACTTCACCAAAGACAGCCTTTAAATACCTATGCCATAAAACTGCAGAAATTCACGGCACAGGGAGAGGCCATTCAGCCCATCGTGCCTGTGCCAGCTCTTTGTTAGAGCAAGCTAAAACTAATCCCACTCTCAAAACTAATGCCCTGCTCTTTCCCCATAGCCCTGTATTTTTTTCTGCTTCAAATATTTAGCCAATTTTCACTGAAAGGAAACAATGGTTTCTGCTTCAGCTACTCCCTACGGTAAAGGATACTCCCTGCTCCAATAAATCCTGCGTAAAGAAACTTCTCCTTACCTCTCTCCGGCTTAAAATTGCCACTGAAAGAATGATCACCCTTTGTCAATGAGTCTCCAACCAGAGGAAATAGCGTTTTACTATTCACACTGTCAAAACCTATTATTAAGTATGCTTAAACTCACGGCCCTTTAGAGGAAACACCACCTGTCCATGTATATTCTGGGAGGGGAGAACAGCCTCCCCATCTCACTGCTAGGTAGAGGGGGCATCAGAAAGATGAATGTTCTCCCCCTACACGTTCCAGGTGCTGCCCATTCGCACCCCAGCTGGGCAGTTCTGCGACATCAATAAGCAGATTACCAGATTCCTCTGGGCAGGAAGGTGATCCAAGAATACACCTGAAACTGCCCCGACTCCCTGATAAAGGCAGCAGACAGAGTCTCCCAAAACTGCCAGCGCTCCTACTGAGCATCCCACCTCGAGAGCATCGTTGCCTAAAACAAGGCTGCCCCCTCACCACCCCCCAAACCTCCGCCTGAAGATGGAGGGAAACGCCACTCTACCAGTTCCACTTCACACCCATCCCTCCCCCTCACAAATCCCCAGAAAAGAGCAACAAGCACCCAGAATCACACAGTAGTACCCTGACTCTGGCAATCTGGAGGGAAGCCCGCGCTGCACTGAAGGTGCCAGTGGGCCTGTTAGCTCTCTCCCTGCTTTGGCACAGCGGTAAACTTCCTGAGGGGGTCTCCCTGCCAGTGGCTTCAACATGTGGCATAAGAAGGGCATTGGGTCGGTTGGGCAAGCTGCTTCACCAGGGTCAAATCATGCACCTTCCAGCGGCTAGTTGATAAACTTCACATCACCCAACATGACCATTTCCACTGCCTCTAGAACCCTACTGCACTCTGTAAAATCCAACGTAACCCAATAGAGCTGGCCATCTACGTTAAAGACAAGTTATAGGGACACATTACAGCCCCCTATTTAATACATCTATGCACCAAATGGCCATGGAAAATCCATGTGGCTCTTGTGAGTAAGACCTGGGTCCTATTGCCACACTCACATCTCGTGATTTGGTGAAGAAGGTTTTTTAATTCTGCGATTCATGCGGACTTGGCTTTCCACACGTTTTGAGTTTCCCGGATGAACGACAAACATTATAAAAAGAGATTCTGCACATCATGAGACTTCCTCCAGCACTGCTGTGGGCCAGGAGGATTTGATCATCTTAGTCATGCCTATTCTATTCCCAACCAGCTCTTTTCTGATTTAATTGCACGGGAATCTGTCCCATGTACTTACTATCTCATGGGGAAAGAAGATGTTTTTTTTAAAATTCATTCTCGGGATGTGGGCATCACTGGCGTGGCCGGCATTTATTGCCCATCCTTAGTTGCCCCGAGAAGGTGGTGGTGGGCCTTCTTCTTGAACCGTTGCAGTTCATCGTAACTGAGTGGCTTGCCAGGCCACTTCAGAGGACAGTTCAGTGTCAACTGGGACTCGAGTCATATATAGGCCAGACCGGGTAAAACTGCAGGTTTATTTCTCAAAAGACATAAGTGAACCAGTTGGGTTTTTACAACAAGCCGACAGCTGCATGGTTACTTCAAAAGGTGAATTCAAATTCTGAAACTGCCCTGGTGGGGTTTAAACTCACGTTCTCTGGATTATTAATTCAGGTCTCTGAATTACTAGTCCAATAAAATGACCACTACACAACCCTACCCCCAAATTTCCTTCTAATCTCTATTCTTGCTTCAGGCTCGTTAATTTCAAATCTCTGTCCTCTAGTTCAGACTACAAATGAACAGATTAGCGCGCAGTAGTGTCGCACTGATCACACTGCAATTGCAAACGAACACAGGAACAGGAGGAGGCCATTCAGCCCCTCGAGCCTGTTTCGCCATTTAGTTAGATCATGGCTGATCTGTACCTCAACTCCATTTACCCGCCTTAACCCTTAATACCCTTACGCAACAAAAGTCTATCAGTTCTGAAATTCTCAATTTGACCCCCAGCTGACAGGTTTTTTTTTGGGGGGGGGGGGGGGGGAGAAAGAAAAGAGTTTTCCAGATTTCCACTACCCTTTGTGTGAAGAAGTGCTTCCTGACATCACCCCTGAATGGCCTAGCTCTAATTTTAAGATTATGCCCCCTTGTTCTGGATTCCCCCCACCAGAGGAAATAGTTTCTCTCTATCTACCCTATCAAATCCTTTAATCATCTTAAACACCTCAATTAGATCACCCCTTAATCATCTGTGCTCAAGGGAATACAAACCTTGTCCATGCAACCTGTCCTCAAAATTTAACCCTTTTAGCCCCGGTATCATTCTGGTGAATCAGCATTGCAACCCCTCCCTCCAAGGCCAATCTATCCTTCCTGAGGTGCGGTGCCCAGAACTGAACACAGTACTCTAAATGGGGGTATAACCAGAGCTTTATGTAACTGTAACATAACTTCCACCCCTTTGTATTCCAGCCCCCTCGAGATAAAGGCTAATATTCAATTACTCTTTTAAATTATTTTTTGTACCTGTCCACTAGCTTTTAGTGACTTCTGAACCTGGACCCCTAAATCTCTCTGCTCCAGCACAGTTCCTAGCTTCTCGCCATTTAAAAAGGTGAATCTGCTTCCACTGACAGGAGGGTCAGTAACCAGATGCCACAGCATTAGGGCAATTGGCAAAAGAATCAGAGGGGAGATGAGGAGAATTTTTTTTAAAAAAACACAGCGAATTGTTATCATCTGGAATGTACTGCTTGAAAAGATGGTGGAAGCAGGTTCAATAATAATTTTCAAAAGGGAATTGGGTATATAGTTGAAAATGAAAATACTGCAGGGCTATGGGGAAAGAGCAGGAGGAGTGGGTCTAATTGGATAGCTTTTTCAAAAGAGCCAGCACAGGCACAATGGGCCGAATGGCCGGCTTCTGTGCAGAATGATTCTACGAAAGCACTGAGACCCCCTTTCCCCGGGTGTGGGTAATACTCACTGATGCAGCGACCGAGCATCTTCCACCTCATGTGAATCTGGTGCCAGGGGATTCGAAAACGGTTCACCTAAGGAAAGAAATTTGATTAAGATGTTAAAAACAATGCTTCCTGGTTCTGCTTATAGGGAACCTAAATCTAAACATCAACGACAAGAGAAGTGGAAGCAATGACCAGGGTTGACGGTGTCCTGCCCAACCTGGACTTTCTACGTGGTGCACCACGGACAAGATTTCAAATGCCAACACGGTGAGGGAGCACCGGGATGCACCAATAGTTAAACAATGACCTTTCACCTTGAGAATCTGGCCTCAGATTCACCCCAAATAGGAAAATAAAATCCCTTCTTGCTGCGAAGAGACCTAGTGGATTAACGTCTTTCAGATGAGATGTTAGATCAAGGCCCCGTCTGCCCTCTCGGGTGGACGCAAAAGATCCCATGGCACTATTTTGAAGGACAGCAGGGGAGATCTTCCCATGTCCTGGCCAATGTTTTGCCCTCAACCAACATCACTAAAGAAAAAAACAGATCTGGTCATTACCACATTGTTGTTTGTGGGATCTTGCTGTGCGCAAATTGGCTGCCGCATTTCCTACATTACAACAGTGTCTACACTTCAAAAAAGTACTTAATTGGCTGTAAAGCGCTTTGGGACATCCTGAGGCTGTGAAAGGCGCTATATAAATGCAAGTACTTTCTTTTCTGAAGTAAACTTGCACAATCTCAATTCAGTTCTTAGTGGGCTTGAGTGTCCAGCAGTAACCGGCCCCTAATTTGAGACTAAATTGTCAATCTCAGAGAGGCCACACGATGGCTGTGGTGGGAAATTGATCCTTTGAGCTTGGGGCTGATGTGGAGTAGATCTAGTTTTGTTCCGTATTCAACGATGTCATAGCTGATCCGGAAATGCCTTACTGTGACCGACTGTTTGAAAAAGTGTCCCATTTGCAGCTTTACCATCCCTCAATTTGACAAGTTCCAAAATTCATAAAACAAATCATAAAAAATATAAATCAATTGAAAAGCAAATTATAAATAAATGTAACTGTCATTGTTCGTAAAGGTGTTGCACTATAAAGAGAGCATTATTCATCAACCACTGAACAGAGTTTAGACTGTTCATGTAGTGGTACAGATTTATTCAACACTCTTATTTGCATCATTTGTTCACATGTTGGGGTTTAGCATACTGTCCTATAATCTAGTCAGTTAGCGTTCCAAGAACCTGAGTGTGTAGCTTTGTCAGTTAAATTAGCTCTAAAGCTACACACATTGCGAGTGCTTTACATGGCATCAACCAAGCATACTGTCAATTTTAATTATGCTAAACAACATTGCTGGTGACTATGAAAACAAACGCAGGGTTTTCTTATTACACTTTTTTTTTCCAGATCTTCTCCACATCCCTTTCCCCCATATTCCTCACCGACCATCTTCCACCTAAAGGCAGTGACTCCCGAGGGGAGGATGGCACATGCAACCCCTGTATCTTGGCCAAGCGGTCAATCTTCTGGCATGAGCCCAGACAGCTAGCATCAGCTTCCTATTTAACCATCAGCACAACAATAACTTGCATTTATATAGCGCCTTTAACATAATAAAAATATCCCAAGGCGCTTCACAGAAGCGATTATCAAACAAAATTTGTCACCGAGCCACTTAAGGAGAAATTAGGACAGGAGTTGGTCAAAGGTATGTTTTAAGGAGCATCTTAAAAAGGAGAGAAAGGCGGAGAGGTTTAAAGCAGGAATTCCAGAGCTCGAGGCCTAGACAGCTGAAGGCACGGCCGCCAATGGTGGAAAGATGAAAATCGGGGATGCACAAGAGGCCAGAACTGGAGGAGCGCAGAGATCTCTGAGGGTTGTAGGGCTGGAGGAGGTTACAGAGATGGGGAGGGGCAAAAGCCATGAAGGGATTTGGAAAACAAGGATGAGAATTTGCACACGAGGATGAGGATTTTAAAATCAAGGCAGTCACAGTCGGCCGATCCTGTCCTCGCCTGATATACAGACATGCCCCTTTCCAATATGGGCCACTGGATAATGATCTGGAATAGGAACCCTCCCCTGCAAATGGGGAAATGCAACCTATTGTCCAACGTCCAAAACTGGACTGGAGTTGGACAGGGGCTGGAATCGCAGCTTTAGATTTTATGTTCACCAGAATGATACCGGGGCTAAAAGGGTTAAATTAAGAGGACAGGTTGCATAGACTAGGTTTATATTCCCAAGAATACAGAAGATTGAGGGGTGATCTAATTAAGGTGTTTAAGATGATTAAAGGAGTTGATAGAGGAAATAGTTTCTCTCTTATCCAGAACAAGGGGGCATAACCTTAAAATTAGAGCAAATCCATTCAGAGGCGATGTCAGGGAGCAATTCTTCACACAAAGGGTAGTGGAAATCTGGAACTCGCTCTCCCAAAAAGCTGTTGAGGCTGGGGGTCAATTGAAAAATTTCAAAACTGACATTGGTGGATGTTTGTTAGACAAAGGTATTAAGGGTTACGGAACCAAGGCGGGTAAATGGAGTTAAGATTCAGATCAGCCATGATCTAACTGAATGGCAAAAAAGGCTCAAGGGGCTGAATGGCCTCCTCCTGTTCCTAAGTTTCCTTCTCTGTTAATAAAAATTCATCAATTCATATTAAATATATCTCCAAACACCTCACGTGGAAACCAGGGCTGCTATCTTTTGGTCAGTCCAAAAACAGAATCAGAGTAGGGATCTAATCTCACAAAAGGGGTTTGAATGAATCCAAACCATCAGCTCATTGCACCTCAGCCTTCACTAGTACCAACTGTCTTCAGAGTACAGCATTCAGACATTTCTCAAACGAGTCCAATCTTCTGGCATCAATGACACTTCCTGGCAAGCCGTTCCAGCTGTTGATACCCATGGGTCAGTCGTGGATCAGTGCAAAATCCAGGGTACGGAGGGAATGCTGCACTGTCGGAGGTGCCATCTTTCGGAAGAAATGTTAAACCGAGGCCCCGTCTGCGCCACCAAGTGGACGTAAAAGATCGCGCAGCACTATTCGAAGAAGAGCAGGGAGCTCTCTCGGTGTCCTGATTAATCCCTCAAATCAACATTAGTAAAACCGATTATCTAGTCATATTTTCATTGATGTTTGTGGGATCTTGCTGCGCTTAAATTGGCTATATTCTAAGTGACTATTCTTCAAAAGTACTTCATTGGCTGTAAACGTTTAGCCCCAGGTCACGAAAGGCACTATACAAATGCAAGTTCTTTCTTTCCGATAATGTCACTATGCAGTACAAAATGGCCACTTCCAGACCGTCCACCTGAGAAGACAAAAGGGGCTGAACTTCTCATCCGAAAGACGGCAGAGAGTAGTGGTGAACAGATGTTTTTCTGACTGGAGAGTATGCAGTGGGGTCCCCCAGTGGTTGGTATTAGGACCATCGCTTTTCTTGTTATATATAAAAGTGACCTGGACTTGGGTATAGGGAGTACAATTTTGAAGTTTTCAGATGAGACAAAACTTGACAATGTAGTACATAATTTTTTTTAAAAATTCGTTCACGGGATGTGGGCGTCGCTGGCGAGGCCAGCATTTATTGCCCATCCCTAATTGCCCTCGAGAAGGTGGTGGTGAGCCGCCTTCTTGAACCGCTGCAGTCCGTGTGGTGACAGTTCTCCCACAGTGCTGTTAGGAAGGGAGTTCCAGGATTTTGACCCAGCGACAATGAAGGAACGGCGATATATTTCCAAGTCGGGATGGTGTGTGACTTGGAGGGGAACGTGCAGGTGGTGTTGTTCCCATGTGCCTGCTGCCCTTGTCCTTCTAGGTGGTAGAGGTCGCGGGTTTGGGAGGTGCTGTCGAAGAAGCCTTGGCGAGTTGCTGCAGTGCATCCTGTGGATAGTGCACACTGCAGCCACGGTGGTGAAGGGAGTGAATGTTCAGGGTGGTGGATGGGGTGCCAATCAAGCGGGCTGCTTTATCTTGGATGGTGTCGAGCTTCTTGAGTGTTGTTGGAGCTGCACTCATCCAGGCAAGTGGAGAGTATTCCATCACACTCCTGACTTGTGCCTTGTAGATGGTGGAAAGGCTTTGGGGAGTCAGGAGGTGAGTCACTCGCCGCAGAATACCCAGCCTCTGACCTGCTCTCGTAGCCACAGTATTTATATGGCTGGTCCAGTTAAGTTTCTGGTCAATGGTGACCCCCAGGATGTTGATGGTGGGGGATTCGGCGATGGTAATGCCGTTGAATGTCAGGGGGAGGTGGTTAGACTCTCTCTTGTTGGAGATGGTCATTGCCTGGCACTTATCTGGCGCGAATGTTACTTGCCACTTGTTAGCTCAAGCCTGGATGTTGTCCAGGTCTTGCTGCATGCGGGCTCGGACTGCTTCATTATTTGAGGGGTTGCGAATGGAACTGAACACTGTGCAGTCATCAGCGAACATCCCCATTTCTGACCTTATGATGGAGGGAAGGTCATTGATGAAGCAGCTGAAGATGGTTGGGCCTAGGACACTGCCCTGAGGAACTCCTGCAGCAATGTCCTGGGGCTGAGATGATTGGCCTCCAACAACCACTACCATCTTCCTTTGTGCTAGGTATGACTCCAGCCACTGGAGAGTTTTTCCCCTGATTCCCATTGACTTCAATTTTACTAGGGCTCCTTGGTGCCACACTCGGTCAAATGCTGCCTTGATGTCAAGGACAGTCACTCTCACCTCACCTCTGGAATTCAGCTCTTTTGTCCATGTTTGGACCAAGGCTGTAATGAGGTCTGGAGCCGAGTGGTCCTGGCGGAACCCAAACTGAGCATCGGTGAGCAGGTTATTGGTGAGTAAGTGCCGCTTGATAGCACTGTCGACGATACCTTCCATCACTTTGCTGATGATTGAGAGTAGACTGATGGGGCAGTAGTTGGCCGGATTGGATTTATCCTGCTTTTTGTGGACAGGACATACCTGGGCAATTTTCCACATTGTCGGGTAGATGCCAGTGTTGTAGCTGTACTGGAACAGCTTGGCTAGAGGCGCAGCTAGTTCTGGAGCACAAGTCTTCAGCACTACAGCTGGGATGTTGTCGGGGCCCATAGCCTTTGCTGTATCTTTGCTGTAATGAGCAGGATAGTAGCAGACTTCAGGAGGACAGACTGGTGAAATAGGCAGACACATGGCAGATACAATTAATGTGGATAAGTGTGAAGTGATGCACTTTGGGATGAACAATATGGAGAGACAGTATAATCTAACCGATACTATTTCGAGGAGGGTGCAAGAGCAGAGGGACCTGGGGGTGCATAATAACAAATCTTTGAAGGTGGCAGGTGGAATTGATAAGGTGGTTAAGAAAGCATATGGGATACTTGGCTTTGTAAATAGGGGCATTGAGTATAAAAACAAGTCAATAATGCTAAACCTTTACAAATCACTGGTTAGGCCTCAACTGGAGTATTGTGTACAATTCTGGGCACCACACTTTAGAAAGGATGTCAAGGCCTTGGAGAGGGTGCAGAGGAGGTTTATCAGGAGGATTTCAGGAATGAGGGACTTCACTAATGTGGAGAGATTGGAGAAGCTGAGATTGTTCTCCTTAGAGCAGAGAAGGTTAAAGGGAGACCTAAGAGAGGTGTTCAAAAACAATAGGGGTTTTGAGAGAGGAAACGGGGAGAAACCGTTTCCTCTGGCAAGTGTGTCGGTAACCAGAGGTCAAAGATTTAAAATAATTTGCAAAAGAGCTAGAGGAGAAATAAGGAGACATTTTTTCACACAGCGGGTTGTTAAGATCTGGAACACACTATCTGAAGCAGATTCCATAGGAACTTTCAGAAGGCAATTGGACATGTACTTGAAGAGGATTAATTTGCAGGGTTATGGGGAAAAAGATGTGGTGTGGGACTACATTAGACAGCTCTTTCAAAGGCACGAAGGGCCTCCTTCTGTGCTGTATGATTTTACAGCACCTTCGACAATGCAGCTCTGCCTCAGTGCTGCACCAGGAGTGTCAGCCTGGATTATGTGCTCAAGTCTACATACATACAAAGTAAGAGCAGGAGTAGGCCATTCGGCCCCTCGAGCCTACTCTGCCATTTGATAAGATCATGGCTGATCTGATTGTGACCTCAACCCTACTTTCCCGTCTACCTACTATAACCTTTGACTCCCTTGTTAATCAGGAATCTATCTAACTCTGCCTTAAAAATATTCAATGATCCTGCCTCCACCGCTCTCTGGGGAAGGGAGTTCCACAGACTCACGACCCTCTGAGAGAAAAAATTTCTCCTCATCTCCGTCTTAAATGGGAGACCCCTTATTTTTAAACTGTGGCCCCTAGTTTTTTTTTATTATTCGTTCATGGGATGTGGGCGTCACTGGCGAGGCCGGCATTTATTGCCCATCCCTAATTGCCCTTGAGAAGGTGGTGGTGAGCCGCCTTCTTGAACCGCTGCAGTCCGTGTGGTGACAGTTCTCCCACAGTGCTGTTCGGAAGGGAGTTCCAGGATTTTGACCCAGCGACGATGAAGGAACGGCGATATATTTCCTAGTCGGGATGGTGTGTGACTTGGAGGGGAACGTGCAGGTGGTGTTGTTCCCATGTGCCTGCTGCCCTTGTCCTTCTAGGTGGTAGAGGTCGCGGGTTTGGGAGGTGCTGTCGAAGAAGCCTTGGCGAGTTGCTGCAGTGCATCCTGTGGATGGTACACACTGCAGCCACAGTGCGCCGGTAGTGAAGGGAGTGAATGTTTAGGGTGGTGGATGGGGTGCCAATCAAGCGGGCTGCTTTATCTTGGATGGTGTCGAGCTTCTTGAGTGTTGTTGGAGCTGCATTCATCCAGGCAAGTGGAGAGTATTCCATCACACTCCTGACTTGTGCCTTGTAGATGGTGGAAAGGCTTTGGGGAGTCAGGAGGTGAGTCACTCGCCGCAGAATACCCAGCCTCTGACCTGCTCTCGTAGCCACAGTATTTATATGGCTGGTCCAGTTAAGTTTCTGGTCAATGGTGACCCCCAGGATGTTGATGGTGGGGGATTCGGCGATGGTAATGCCGTTGAGTGTCAAGGGGAGGTGGTTAGACTCTTTCTTGTTGGAGATGGTCATTGCCTGGCACTTGTCTGGCACGAATGTTACTTGCCACTTATGAGCCCAAGCCTGGATGTTGTCCAGGTCTTGCTGCATGCGGGCTTGGACTGCTTCATTATCTGAGGGATTGCGAATGGAACTGTACACTGTGCAATCATCAGTGAACATCCCCATTTCTGACCTTATGATGGAGGGAAGGTCATTGATGAAGCAGATGAAGATGGTTGGGCCTAGGACACTGCCCTGAGGAACTCCTGCAGCAATGCCCTGGGGCTGTGTCTAGTCTCTCCCACAAGGGGATACATCCTCTCAGTATCTACCCCTTCAAGTCCCCTCAGGATCTTATATATTTCAATAAGATCACCTCTCATTCTTCTAAACTCCAGTGTATAAGGCCCAACTTGTCCAACCTTTCCTCATAATATAACCCCCTCATCCCAGGAATCAGTCGAGTCTCGACTCAAAGGCGAGAGTCATAGAAGTTTACAACATGGAAACAGGCCCTTCGGCCCAACATGTCCATGTCGCCCAGTTTATACCACTAAGCTAGTCCCAATTGCCTGCACTTGGCCCATATCCCTCTATACCCATCTTACCCATGTAACTGTCCAAATGCTTTTTAAAAGACAAAATTGTACCCGCCTCTACTACTGCCTCTGGCAGCTCGTTCCAGACACTCACCACCCTTTGAGTGAAAAAATTGCCCCTCTGGACCCTTTTGTATCTCTCCCCTCTCACCTTAAATCTATGCCCCCTCGTTATAGACTCCCCCACCTTTGAGAGTGCTACCGACTGGGCCACGGCTAAGTAGGTTGGAGGGGTGGAAGAGTTAGGGTTAGGGTGAATGAGCGGGGACCGGCCGATATACCCCTGTTATGACGGGGGCTGGGAGAACAAAATGGGGCCCAGACTTCAAACTCCAACCTCCAGGCCTCGGGCCCACATAAACACCGAGCGGCGATCGGGATACAGCGGGGCGCCGACCACTTACTGTCTCTCTCCGGCATCTTGGACACGTTTCCAATCCGCTCACCGACAAGAAGGAGACGATTTATTATCCAAGAATCACGTTTCAAAACAACACAGACTCTCTCGGCGACTCCTCCCAACTCACTAGCTATCCCACAAACCACTGCCACCCGAGCGCCTCTATCGACCGATCCCGCCTCTTCAATGATGGGATTGGTGGAGCGCCGTTCAAAATCTCAATGACAATTGGTCAGCCTACATGTCAATCACTGAGTAGGGTGGTCCCCGCCTTCCAACGGCTCCTATTGGTGGATAGCGAGACCCTCGGTCTCCATGACAATTGGTCAGTCTACATGTCAATCACTGAGCAGGGTGGTCCCCGCCTTCCAACGGCTCCTATTGGTGAATCGCGAGACCTCGATCCCCCTGACAATTCGTCAATCTACATGTCAATCACTGAGCGGGGTGGTCCCCGCCTTCCAACGGCTCCTATTGGCGGATAGCGAGACCTCGGTCTCCATGACAATTGGTCAGATGCAACGGTCAATCGACAATGGTTTCCCCGCCTCTGCATTTCGATTGGGTGGCCGGCGGCTGAGCTGGTCGCTGGGTGGCCAGCGTCCGCTGTCAATCAATTGTGCGGCTGGGTTTGGATTGGTGGGCGGTGGAGTGAGGTCACAAGTGGAGCGAAGATGGCGGCGGCGGCGGCGGCTGTGGTGAGAGGCATCGGGTCAAAGCTGAGCCACAACCTGCGGGAGGTGCGGATCCACCTGTGCCAGAGCTCGGCGGCCAGCAAGGGGGCCAGGTTAGTAGTGGGATAGGGGGCGGAAAGCGGGATCTCGGCGGCGGCGGAGGCGGAGCAACCCGAAGGAAAGGGCACTGGAGGGTAAGGAGTTGGAGTGAAGGGGCTGAGTGGCTCCGAGCATCACACAGGCCCGGGGGGGGCAGGCAGGCGGACAGGTCATAGGTTAAGCACACCTCTGTGTGAAGGGGGTAATGGGGCGAAGGGGGCAGGAGGGCTGTGGGGCGAAGGGGGCAGGAGGGCTGTGGGGCGAAGGGGGCGGGAGGGCTGTGGGGCGAAGGGGGCGGGAGGGCTGTGGGGCGAAGGGGGCGGGAGGGCTGTGGGGCGAAGGGGGCGGGAGGGCTGTGGGGCGAAGGGGGCGGGAGGGCTGTGGGGCGAAGGGGGCGGGAGGGCTGTGGGGCGAAGGGGGCGGGAGGGCTGTGGGGCGAAGGGGGCGGGAGGGCTGTGGGGCGAAGGGGGCGGGAGGGCTGTGGGGCGAAGGGGGCGGGAGGGCTGTGGGGCGAAGGGGGCGGGAGGGCTGTGGGGCGAAGGGGGCGGGAGGGCTGTGGGGCGAAGGGGGCGGGAGGGCTGTGGGGCGAAGGGGGCGGGAGGGCTGTGGGGCGAAGGGGGCGGGAGGGCTGTGGGGCGAAGGGGGCGGGAGGGCTGTGGGGCGAAGGGGGCGGGAGGGCTGTGGGGCGAAGGGGGCGGGAGGGCTGTGGGGCGAAGGGGGCGGGAGGGCTGTGGGGCGAAGGGGGCGGGGGGGGCTGTGGGGCGAAGGGGGCGGGGGGGCTGTGGGGCGAAGGGGGCGGGGGGGCTGTGGGGCGAAGGGGGCGGGGGGGCTGTGGGGCGAAGGGGGCGGGGGGGCTGTGGGGCGAAGGGGGGCGGGGGGGCTGTGGGGCGAAGGGGGCGGGGGGGCGATGGGGGCGAAGGGGGCTGTGGGGCGAAGGGGGCGGGGGGGCTGTGGGGCGAAGGGGGCGGGGGGCTGTGGGGCGAAGGGGGCGGGGGGGCTGTGGGGCGAAGGGGGCGGGGGGGCTGTGGGGCGAAGGGGGCGGGGGGGCTGTGGGGCGAAGGGGGCGGGGGGGCTGTGGGGCGAAGGGGGCGGGGGGGGCGAAGGGGGCGGGGGGGGCGAAGGGGGGCTGTGGGGCGAAGGGGGGCGGGTGGGGCGAAGGGGGGCGGGGGGGCGAAGGGGGGCGGTGGGGGCAGGAGGGCGGTGGGGGCAGGAGGGCGGTGGGGGGCCGGAGGTTTGGGGCGGTGGGGGGCCGGAGGGTGAAGGGGGAGGTTGGAGTGAAGGAGTTGAGGTGTTGATGAAGGGGTGGGGGAGGTGCTGGTGTTGGGGTTGGAGTGAAGAGCTGGGATGGAGGAGGAGGTTGGGGTGTGGGAGGTCATTTCAGCCATTCCAGGATTATCTGTTTCCTCAGCACCCGTGTGAATGGGGGCTGTAAACACCAACAGCCCATGTGAAAAGCAGATGTTGGCAATCATGGTGCTGTATTGCTGGAAGTGTTGAGTTGTGTAAAAGATCCCACAGCACTACTTCAAAGAGCAGGGAGTTCTCCTGATGTCCTGGCCAACATTAATCCCTCAAACATCGCCGAAAACAGATTAACTGGTCATTTACCTTGTACTCTGTCTGTGGGATATTGCTGTGTGCAAATTGGCTGCTGCAGTTGCCTACATAACAGTTGTTATGATCTGGAATGCACTGCCTGAAAGGGTGGTGGCAGCAGATTTAATAATAACTTTCAAAAGGGAATTGGATAAATACTTGCAAGGGAAAAATTTGCAGGGCCATTGGGAAAGAGCAGGGGTGTTGAACTAATTGGACAGCTCTTACAAAGAGCCGGCACAGGCACGATGGGCCGAATGGCCTCCGTTTGTGCTGTAAGATTCTATTAAAGTGACTGCACCTCAAAAGTAACTGGTTCGTTTTGATGCATTTTGGGACCGCCAACAAGTGTGAGGAGCTCATGGACTTCTTTATCACTAAGATTGAGACCATCCATCCAGCTGCCTCTGCTGCTCCCCCCCCCCCCCCCCCTTCCCTACCCACCGAGCCAAACTCTCCCTACGGTTCCCCCCTGCCCTACCCCTGAACTTGCATCTTTCTCTAGTTTCTCTCCTCATGCCATCTCCGAGCTCATCTTGACCATAAGACCCACCTCCTGCTCCCTCAATCCAATTCCCACCAAACTGCTGGCCCCCATGCTAGCTGATATTGTTAACGGTTCCCTCTCCTCAGGACTGTCCCCCTCCCCTTAACATCTGCCGTCATCACATCCCTCCTCAAAAAAGCACACTTGACCCCTCTGTCCTTGCAATCTACCACCCCGTCTCCAACCTCCCTTTCCTATCAAGTCCTTGAACGCGTTGTTGCCTTCCAAATCCGTGCCCATCTTTCCCACAACTCCATGTTTGAATCCCTCCAATCAGGTTTCTGCCCTTGCCACGGGCCTTTTCAGAGACACAAATGACGTCCTATGTGACTGTGACCGTGGTGAACTATCCCTCCTCCTCCTCCTCGATCTGTCTGCAACCTTTGACACGGTTGACCGCACCATCCTCCTCCAAGGTCCAGTTGGGTGGGACTGCGCTCACCTAGTTCCCCCAAAAGATCAATCCTTGGCCCCCTCCTATTTCTCATCTACATGCTGCCCCTCGGCGACATCATCTAAAAACACAATTCAACATGTACGCTGACGGCATCCAGCTCCACCTCACAACCACCTCCCTCGACCCCTCCACTGTCTCTCATTTGTCACACTGATTGTCCAACATCCAGTACTGGATAAGCAGCAGTTTTCTCCAACTAAATATTGGGAAGACCAAAGCCATTGTCTTCACTCCCTGCCACAAACTCCATTCCCTGGCCACCGACTCCATCCCTCTCCCTGGCCACTGGCTTGAGGTTGAACCAGACTGTTTACAACCCTGGTGTCCTATTTGACCCTGAGATGAACTTCCAATCCTATATCCGCTGCATCACCAAGACCACCGACTTCCGCCTCCATAACATCGCCTGTCTCTGCCCGTGCCTCAGCTTATCTGCTGCTGAAACCCTCATCTATGCCTTTGTTACCTCCCAGACTCGACTATTCCAATGCTGTTCTGGCCGGCCTCCCATCTTCCACCCTCCATAAACTTGAGCTGATCCAAAACTCTGCTGCCTGTATCCTAACTCGCACCAAGTCCCGTTCACCCATCACCCCCTGTGCTCGCTGACCTACATTGATTCCCGGTCCAGGAACACCTTGATTTAAAAAAAAATTCTCATCCTTGTTTCAAATCCCTCCATGGCCTCGCCCCCTCCCTATCACTAAACTCCTCCAGCCCTACAACCCACCGAGATCCCTGCACTCCTCTAATTCTGGCCTCTTGCGCATCCCCGATTTTAATCGCTCCACCTCTCTCTGTCCTCCTTTTAAGATGCTCCTTAAAATCTACCTCTTTGACCAAGCTTTTGGTCACTTGTCCTAATAGCTCCTTATGTGGCTTGGTGTCAGATTTGTTTGATAACTCTTCCCGTGAAGCGCCTTGAGACATTTTACTACATTACAGGTGTTATATAAATGTAAGTTGTTGCTGTTGTTGTTTGTGACACACCAAGGCGGTTGATTCTTAAATGGCCTCTGAAGTGGCCTGGCAAGCCATTCCATCGTATCAAACTGCTTTCAAGAAGGCCCACCCCCACCTTCTCGGGGCAACCGGGGATGGGCAGTGAATGCCAATCTTGCCAGTGACGCCCACCATCCTGAGTGAATCACTTTTTAAAAAGAGGTGAGGTAAATTGCAGGCTTTCAGATGTGCGTTTCAGAAGGTAGAAGCAGTTTGTGCTGATGTTACCTGGTCTGCTGCAAGCCTCCCCACAGCCTGCCCATCCATCAACATCGATTCACTTTGCAACATGAAACTGTGGAGTTATTGTCGGTGTTTTGGTTCAATCAGGGATTTCATCGAGCAGCACTATGTGACGCTGAAGAAGGCGAATCCTGAATTTCCCATCCTAATCCGAGAATGTGCTGGTGTACAGTCTAAAGTGTGGGCTCGATACGGTAAGGAACCAGGACATGGTATGAATAGTACATTAAAATGGGGGGGGGGGGGGGGGGGAAACCAGAGTGGCAACTGCAGTTTCAGCCCAGACTGATGGGACGGATAGGAAAAATTTGCAGCCTAAGGGGAACGGCGGGGGGAAGGAAAGCAGAATGGGACTAATTGAATAGCTCTTTCAAAGAGCTGGCATAGGCTCGTTGGGCTGAATGACCTTCTGTGCCGTAAGATTCTATGAAGTCTCCTCTGCTGGCTGTATGGTCCAATTTGAAATGAGTTTGGGTAGTCTGAACCCAGCTCCAGGGGGCCAGAGACCCAGAGTTGCCCCATATTTGCCGCATCAATCTCTGAGAGACCACAGGATGGCAGGTGTGGGAGGAGGCTTTGAGGATGGGGCTGAGAAATTGTTGGAGGCAGAGTAGCAGGTTCTTTATTTATTTAACCCGAATCTAATCATTTTGTCCCTAACCGTAGCTAATATGTACAACACTCAGTTCCTGAAAGTGTTCCATTCCCCAGCAGTAATGCCTCACACCTTGATGTGGCAAATTATTCAGTTTAAAAACAAAAGTGTTGCCCAGAGCAGCTTGGGGAGATGTCTTGTCCCACACGGTTTCAACATAACAGTAAAGATATAAATAATCTTTAGTCAGATGATGGGGTGGGGAGGGTGCAGGTTCCCTACTCTCTAACAGTCTAACCTTCTTGGGTACAACCCAAATACAAGAAAACGTGTGGAGGGAGGAGGCTCGTGGGCCAGGATAGACCAGTTGGGCCGAATGGCCTTTTTTTGTGCTGTAGACTCGATGTAATACAATAGAAGGTTCCAGGCAGAACTGTTAAGTGTGGGAGCGAAAAAATAAACAAGCTGGAAAATACAAATTATATTTGCTTTACTATGGAGGCTGTTTAGAAGTATAACAGTTACTGAGGGAGCGCTGCACTGACAGAGGTGCCGTCTTTCAGATGAGACATTAAACTGAGGCCCCATCTGCCCCCTCAGGCGGATGTAAAACATCCGATGGTGGTATTCGAAGAGTAGCAAGGGGGAGTTCTCCCCGGTGCTGTGGCCAATATTTATCCCTCGACCAACACCACTAAAACAGATTATATCTGGTTATTGCTGCTCGTGGGACCTTGCTGTGCACTAATTGGCTGCCGCGTTTCCTACATTACAACAGCGACTACACTTCAAGAAGTACTTAATTGGCTGTAAAGCGTTTTGGGATGTCCTGAGATCATGAAAGGCGCTGTATAAAAGCAAGCCCTTTCTTCTTATACCCTCCCCCCCCCCCCCCCCCCCTCCCTTCCTTCCTGCTCCACATTAGACACAGAGGAAAATACTTCCCCTCCAGGCACAAACCGAGGCAAAATCCGTAGTGTTATTGCTAGTTTCCCCAAGCACGACATTTTACTGAAACGATGCTCGACGCTTCACTGAACGCTGAATTCTGCAGTAAATGAAACAAATATTAGTGATTTGCTTATAATGCCTGTGTTTTTTTCCCCTTTATTTCCCTCCTGTTTCAGAGTTTGGAAGAGAGAGAAATGTGCCGTTGGATAATTTAAACTCTGAGCAGGTGGCAAAGGCTGTAGAATCTCTGATTAACAAGCCGTGAAATATAAAGAGCAATCGGACTGTGAAGGAAAATCTTTAATAAAAAATACTGGTGCGGGAACGTTTCTGTTCTACTGCCTCAGCCTGATTCCCCAGTGGAAACGGAGCTAGATCTTTATTGGAAGAAATGCAACTCTAAAATAAATCTAATTTAAAATGGATGAGAGTCCTGTGTTCTGTTGTCAGTTTCTGTGGTCGTATTCCAAATGTCACTAACGTTATGTTAATGAGCAGACTGAAGCTGGATAAAATATTAAACCTGTCCCCACTGGCCTGACAGCACATCTCACGACTGCAGCCTCGTTGCTAAGATTATCCCATGATTGGTGCCAGAATTTAAGGGCAATTTGTGGTGTGAGCTGCGTTGGGATTTCTCGGCCTCATTCCGCTTAGTTCCGTTAATGGTTTTGAGAGATCTTCGTTCCAGCTGCCCGCAGTGGATTGAAACTGTGGTTCCCAGATGTGAGAGCAGTTAAACTAAACACTCTTGGAAAGAGTGAAGAAAACTCAGACCTAACCCAATAATTACCCTCTCGCCCTGCACGTTTCTCATTTTGAAACCTGCCATCTATGTTCTGCACTGTCTTTTTACCACCACCATGTTCACCTAATGTCCTTAGTTGAAACTCCGTCTATGACTGAATTACCTAGTTTCAGAAGTTAGTAATGCAGGTCACTAATCTTGCTTGGCGGGAGCTCAGGAATATCACACCTCCCTACATTGCCCATCACTAAAGTAGTGATGGGTCGAATGGTGTCCTGTGCTATAAACTTCCATGGTTATAATCACAATCTCTTACATGCCATCGCTTCAAAACTCTATTTTTTCTCCAGCCTACCCCTTACTGGTCGCCACCCTACACAAACTCGTTCAGAATTCTGCTCGTGTCCTAGACTGCACAGGTAGTAACCTTACTGAACTCGTTAGTTTCCTGCCCTCAGCATATCAACTTCAAAATCCTTTATCCTCAAATCCCTTCAGGACCTTACCCCACCCTCCCTCTGAAATCTGGTCCCTCGCCCTCTGTCCCAGTATGCACCTTCTGCTCTGCTATTGCTAGCAGTCTTCAGCCATTAAGCCTCTGCACTGTGGAACTCTCTCTACCTTTCTGCCTTGATACCTCTGGCGGCATCTTCATAACGTACCTCTACGTACTGTTGCACTTCCTCTAACTTGTGTCAGTTGTAGCTCAGTGGTAGCACTCACCAACTGAGAGAAGGTTGTGGGTTCGAGTCCCACTCCAGAGCCTTGAGCACGTAATCTAAGCTTACACTCCAGTGCAGTACTGAGGGAGTGCTGCACTGACGGAGGTGCCGTTTTTCAGATGTGATGTTAAATTGAGGCCCTGTCTGTCCCCTCGGGTGGATGTAAAAGATCCCATGGCATTACTTTGAAGACGAGCAGGGGAGTCCTGGCCGATATTTATCCCTCAACCAACATGTAAAGCAGATTATCTGGTCATTATCACATTGCTGTTTTTGGGACCTGTGCACTAATTACCTGCCCCATTTCCCTACGTTACAACAGTGACTACATTTCAAAAGTACTTCATTGGCTGTAAAGTGCTTTGGGATGTCCGGAGGGGCTCAATATAAATGCAAGTTCTTTCTCCCTCTCCTTTCTGTTCTGTTCTTTCTGCATTGAGGTGCCTTGGGACATTTTGTTCTGTGAAATGCACTTATTATAAATGCAACTTCTTGTCAATTCAGAGCAATGGCTATTGTTTTGACAACAGGAGGCCTACGTTCAATATTCAGGAGACCAACATTGGCCTTATAAGGGGGAAGAAAGTGATGGTTTCAAGAAGGTTCCCACTTCTGAGCATCTTGGTGCCTTTAATAAAAAATAATTGCAAACATTTATCTTATTTAAAAAAAAATCTAGGCAGGTCCCTAAATGCCACTCTTTAATTTGATGATTATTACAGGGGAGTCTGAAATTTTATTGCAATGTGCTAATATCACACTGACAATCAGCAGTCTCTGCCACTGCTTCTTAGCGCTTGCAAGTTGTTTGCCAGTGTCAATTTGTGGGTCAGACAGGAAATCTTTGCACTCAGTCCTCTGTACGCCTGTGCAGCACCTTGGGGCATTTTTCTGCATTAGTAGAGCTATCCCTCATCCGCGACTTTGTTAAAACTAGACTCGACTATTCCAGTGCTCTCCTGGGCGGCCTCCAACCTCACACCCTCCGTAAACTCATATCCTAACTCGCACCAAGTCCCGTTCACCCATCACCCCCCTGTGCTCGCTGACCAACATTGGCTCCCGATCCGGCAACACCTCGATTTTAAAATTCTCATCCTTGTTTTCAAATCCATCCATGGCCTTAGTCCCTCCCTATCTCTGTAACCTCCTACAACCCTCCAAGATTTCTGCGCTCCCCCAATTCTGGCCTCTTGTGCATCCCCAATTTTCTTCGCCCCACCCTGCCGTCAGCTGTCTAGGCCCCAATCTCTGGAATTGCATCCCTTAAACCCCCCTCTCTCTCCTCCTTTAAATCGCTCCTTAAAACCTACCTCTTTGACCAAGCTTCTGGTCACCTGTCCTAATATCTCCTCATGTGGCTTGGTGTCAAATTTTGTTTGATAATCGGTCCTGTGAAGCACCTTGGGATGTTTTACTGTTACAGGTGCTATATAAATGAAAGTTGTTGTTACAAATGCGAATCATCAATAAGATACAGCAGTCTGAAATTGTACTCTCTCCAAATTTGTCAGACTCGCTCAGAGCCCATAGAATGGCTGGTGTGGAAAACGGTAAAATGTCGCGGTCGGGGCCACTTGCGAGCTTGTAGCACGTTGGGGTAAAGAGGGAGCTTTGCTCTGCATCAAATGGTGCTATGACTGACATGGGGGTGCTTGGATTTTGACACTGGTCTTCTGAAATGGAACGTGTTTCGTTCTCCGATACTAAAATTCACAGGAAGAAAAAAAAAGCGCACACACATCCACAGGTTTCTCAGGGCTGAGAGAAAACCTTCCCATTTCTGCCTTTACGTTTCTCACTGTAGAACCCCCTTTCCTCTTAGCGATGTGCTCTCAGACGCAGTCTTAAAATTTGTATGATGGATCAGCGACGTGACCTTCACTTCTGACAAGACTTCCTAACACTGGTAAATTACATAGAACTTACAGCACAGAAACAGGCCATTCGGCCCCACTGGTCTATGCTGGTGTTTATGCTCCACACGAGCCTCCTCCCTCCCTACTTCATCTCACCCTATCAGCATCTCCTTCTATTCCTTTCTCCCTCATGTGTTTATCCAGCTTCCCCTTAAATGCATCTGTGCTATTCGCCTCAACTGCTCCTTGTGTTAGCGAGTTCCGCTTTTTTTTTTAAAAAACAGTTTTATCAACTTGTCCTGCCACCTTCAAAGATTTGTGTATGTGAACCCTCAGGTCTCTGTGTATTTTGGGATAATTAATATACAAGTTTACACAGTCTTGACTGCAGTGCACTCTGTATTACTGAATGTGGAAGCGAGAGGACCATAACCGAGGAAAGTTACGATCGACACTCATTTTCATCCAACACCTCCATCTCTCTCTCCCAACCACCTGAGATACGGACAGTGGCAGACTGAGATACAGCTTTATCGGTGGGCTTGCACAGATCGCGAGGGATCTGTCACAAAGAGTGTTTGAGGCGAATAGCATAAATGCATTTAAGGGCAAGCTAGAGGATATGCTGATGGGGTGAGATGAAGTAGAGGGGGAGGAGGCTCGTGTGGAGCATAAACACCGGCATGGAGCAGTTGGGCCGAATGGCCTGTTTCTGTGCTGTAAATTCTATGTAATTTACCAGTGTTAGGAAGTCTTGTCAGAAGTGAAGGTCACATCGCTGATCGGTTATACAAATTTTAAGACTGCGTCTGACAGCACATTGCTGTGAGAAACGTAAAGGCAGAAATGGGAAAAAGTTTTCTCTCAGCCACGAGAAACCTGCAGATGTGTCAGTACTTTTTAAAAAATCTTGTGAATTTTAGTATCGGAGAACGGAACATGTTCCATTTCAGGAACCCAGTGTCAAAATCCAACACTCCCACGTCAGTCACAGCACCATTTGATGCAGAGTAAAGCGGTGTGACCATGAGCCCTACCAAGGAAGCCGTGTTGCAACAAAGGATCCCTAAGCTCTCCTAGTTCACATTCCTGCCTGTAGCTGAGGCAAAATATTACACACATTCCTGCTTTCAAATCATCCCCTCCCCGCTCCAGTGACGTGCTTGGTTGTAATTGAAATCGGTACTCATTGTTTTAATATCGTACATACTTTTATTGAAAGAAAATATAAAAAAAAGCATTTAAAACACACAAACTTATCCATCCAGAGGACTGATGAACCATTTTTTGCAAGGTATAATGGGATATCAGAACGCCCCAGGATTTTACCCAGCAGCAGAGAATTGTTCCGATTCAGTACTCCACATAATACTGTCTGAAGCACAGTAAGGTACAAGTGCTTAAAAGTCCCGTGCAAGACCCCAGTTTGAAGTAGGTAAAGCCTTCCTGGACAGCTCGGGAGAGTTTACCCGGTCAGTAGCTGAGCTGTAGAAGCCGGGAAGAGTTTGTGGGTTTGAGTCTCGGCCCGTGCTCGGTCAGCTGATCTCAAGTCGAGGTGACGGTAGGTGTAAATACAACCGGTCTCCGAGCCCCCCCCCACCGGGGTTTGGGGAGGTGGGAGTCCAGTTGCGCAGACGTCGGGTGAAGGCCGATCCAGGCTAGCCTGTGACCCCCCTCTTCCGCAACCGAATATTCCCCGAGTGAGTAATGGGCACTTGGGAGAGGCTGCCCGTCCAACCATACCCTGGCACGCACTCAACACCTTCGGGAGGCGGGGGGGGGGGGGGAGAAGATTGGCACCAGAGAACGAGAAAGGTAAAGTGCATTTTGCGTATTCTGGCAGGAATGAGCTTCATTACTATTCCGGCCAATCCCAGCAGCTTGGGAGGATGTTAAACAGCCTGGAGAGAGAAAGGAATCAATTAGTCGGAAGGCCTCGAACGCATTCAATGATAGACGACTGGAGTGAATGTATTATCGACGCATTTTTGGTTGGATAACCGGTTTCCATGGATACCAACAGCAGGGCCTTTTAATCGCTTGGCATTCGGGGAAAAAAAAAACCCACTAGCCTCCCACTCGGAGGTGGTTTAGTGCTGCGGTCTCCTGGGAACTGAGTGGAGACTGCCCAGAATCATTTCAGTAGAATGGTGGAAACGGCAGCGAAATCCAGCCCCAGACAGATGGGGTGAGAGGCTTCTGAAGCAGCTGTCAGAGTGACGAGTCTTTCATCCCCATCTGTTAGCCTGGATCTGATCAGAGATCCAACCCTTCACTGCCAGCAAATCACCCCCCACCCGCACAACTTCACCTCCCTCAACAATGCTTCAAGATTGCAGTATTTTGGCAGATAAGTAAACATATATTGCAGAAACTTCCCCACATTGTTTCAGAGTGACCACGGACTCTTCAAATATATTCCTGGCTACAGCAATTCTTCCAGCTGCAATTATGCACTGGACAACAACTCAGCTGTGCAGAAGAAAAGAAAGGACTTGCATTTCTATAGGGCTTTTCAAGACCTCAGGACGTCCCAAAACGCTTTACAGCCAATGAAGTACTTTTGAAGTGTAGTCACTGTTGTAATGTGGGAAACACGGCAGCCAATTTGCGCACAGCAAGATCCCACAAACAGCAATGAGATAAATGACCAGATCATTTTTTTTTTTAAGGTGTTGGTTGAGGGATAAATATTGGCCAGGACACCGGGGAGAACTCCCCTGCTCTTCTTCCAATAGCGCCATGGTATCTTTTACGTCCACCTGAGAGGGCAGCGCTCCCTCAGCCTGGATTTTGTGCTCAAGTCTCTGGAGTGGGACTTGAACCCACAACCTTCTGACTCAGGCGAGAGTGCTGCCCACTGAGCCACGGCTGATGGACCTGTTACAGTTTTAGCCGGTTCAATTCCAGCAGTATCCTTACACGGGCCCTGACCTTGCAACCGGCAACTAAGTTTGCTGGAATAAAAACAGAAAATGCTGGAAACACTCAGCAGGTCAGGCAGCGTCTGTGGAGAGAGAAACAGAGTGAACGTTTCAGGTCGATGACCTTTCACCAAAACTCCTGAAGCAGGTTGGATGAGAAGTTAACGACCTGAAACGTTAACTCTGTTTCTCTTTCCACAGACGCTGCGAGACCTGCTGAGGGTTTCCAGCACTTTCTGTTTTTGTTTCAGATTTCGAGCATCCACAGTATTTTCCTTTTGAATCAGCTTGTTGGGTTTAGATAACTGGGACGTGTCCCTATTTCCAGCATTTTTACCGAGTCAGTTGATCTTTCCTGGGTCAATCAATTGCAAACACTGGCCGTAGACGCCCATCGTGCGTCTCTTCCTCCAATGCCAGCACCGGATCCTTACCTTATTCTCGTTTGTAAAGTATCTGTCCATTAGAAAGTTGGCTCGGACTCTGATCTCCTCGTTGCTGTTGTACTGAATCGCCTCAAGAGCTGGGATCCCACTTTGATTTACAAACTCTACACAGGCCTGTCAGAATCAGAGATTTGCAAATCAAGAGCATTAAAAAAAAAGCGGGAGAGTTGCTTTACTTAACTCACAAGCTACACAGTTGTGTGTAAAAGACGGCACCACTGTCAAAGGGCTACGGATCTGACCTGGAACTAATCTGTAATTCTATATGAGCATTTTGGGATCATTCTCCTCTCCGTTCTCTTGCACTCTGCCCAACACAGTAGGGTGAGATGAAGTAAGACGGGAGGAAGCTTGTGTGGAGTATAAACACTGGCTTAGACCTATTGTGCCGAAGGGCCTGTTTCTGTGCTGCGTAATGAACAAGCACAGCCCACCAGTGCTGTAAAGCTGCATAGTTTTACCCTGTTAAATTAAAGCAGTACCCCCAACACATACAAGGGAATCTCTAAAAGCCTTATCTCTTGCCAGCTTGCACCGAAGTTTGCCAGGTTTATGTAAGTGGGATGTGTCCCTCTGGGGAGACAGTAAGCATTCCATATGAGGCAGGGGTAAATTACCTATGTGCATCTCTCTTTGCATGGCTTGGACAACCCTTACCTCCTAACAACAATCTCTTTGGGTTGGAGACTCTCGGTGGGGGGGGGTGAGAGGTTTCTGCATGCATCTGATACCCAGCTGATGCATGAAAATAAATAAATCCCTCATGTTGGCCAGAAAAATGAAACACTCAATTCCACACCAGCTGAAAATCCATGGGGATCACCTGACTGGAAACTTACAAAAACTCACCAGGTAGAATTTTACAGCACAGAAACAGGCCATTCGGCCCAACAGGTCTATGCCGGTGTTTATGCTCCACACGAGCCTCCTCCCTCCCTACCTCATCTCACCCTATCAGCATATCCTTCTATTCCTTTCTCCCTCGTGTGTTTATCGAGCTTCCCCTTAAATGTATCTGTGCTATTCGCCTCAACTACTCCTTGTGGTAACGAGTTCCACATTCTCACCACTCTCTGGGTAAAGAAGTTTCTCCTGAATTCCCTATTGGATTTCAGTGTCTATCATATTTATGGCCCCTAGTTTTGGACTCCCCCCAACGACTTCTCTACGTCTACCCTATCAAACCCTTTCATAAAGATCTCTATCAGGTCACCTCTCAGCCTTCTCTTTTCGAGAGAAAAGAGCCCCAGCCTGTTCAGTCATTCCTGATATCCCAACGCTCTCAATTCTGGTATCATCCCAGTAAATCTTTTTTTGCACCTTCTCCGGTGCCTCTATATCCTTTTTATAATATGGAGACCAGAACTGTTCACAGTGCTCCAAGTGTGGTCTAACCAAGGTTCTATACAAGTTTAGCATAACTTCTCTGCTTTTCAGTCTATCCCTCCAGAGATGAACCCCAGTGCTTTGTTTGCATTTTTATGACTTTGTTAAGTTGCATCACTACTTTCAGTGATATGTATATCTGTACCCCTAGATCCCTTTGCTCCAAAAATCACATTTAGACTCTAATTTTCCAAGGAGTAGGTAGTCTACTTAATCCTCCTACCAAGATGCACCACCTCACACTTATTTATATTGAAATTAATTTGCCAATTACACACCCATTCTGCAAGTTTGTTACCCAGAATCATCTGTAACAAACAGTCACAGCAGTGATGCCCTTTAGATAGCCCAGGACCACTGGTGGCCTGGCAGAACTTCACCTATAGCCCGAAGCAGTCTTGGCACTCTATGTGCCTCTGGATGTCTATTCATGGTCTGCCTGTAGCAATCAGTATTGGTCCTTCAGGTCAGCCATGATCTAATTGAATAGCAGAGCAGACCCGAAGGGCTGAGTGGCCTACACCTGTTCCTAATGTTCTTCTTTTCCAGCTCTTTAGGGGGTGATTTGGAGGGGGGGTGGGGGTTGGGAAAGAGAGACACAAGGGATTGATGTTAGGTCTTCTGTATAGCAAGTGAAAGGGCCCCATTAAAACAGAACGATTAGTTCTGTGGGGAACACTGGTGGCCTGTCTCCACTCCACCTGTAGCTCCTGCAGGGAAGTGCACTTGGCAAATCCCCACAGCGGCATGTCTGAAACCAGAAGCGTGCTGGGTGGGAACGATGGACCTGCATTCCCATCACTTCTTGGTGCAGGTTTCCTGAGGGAGGCAAGACGCCGTTTAAAACCGTGAAAGCGAGTTAATGATCAACACTATACGATATTCTGGCATGGCTACTTGCCTTAACATCAGGATGCCTTGTCATGGCAGCCTTATTCTAAGTCGAAATGCCAGACAGTAGTAGCATCATGTGCCAGCATCATCGGCAGGCACCTTTAAAGATTCATGTCAGTGCATATTTGTGGTATTTGAATCTGAATCTAACTGGGGACATGATTTAATGATTAGTTTTTGCCATCTGTTCATTTAGTGATACTTGAAAGGGATTCATGAATTTTAAAGGAAGGCACGCAGGGAGCAGAAAATTGAACCTCTGTGCCCATCCCTGACTACTTCTTTTTATATATAATGAAACTTGTAGGAACATAGGAACAGGAGGAGGCCATTCAGCCCCTCGAGCCTGTTCTGCCATTCAATTAGATCATGGCTGATGTATGTCTCAATTCCATTTACCAGCCTTGGTTCCATATCCCTTAGCTCCCTTAACAAACAAAAATCTGAGCTTAGTCAGTGACTGTCAGCAGGTTATTCAACCACCGGGGGCTTCGCAACAGCATGCCTCATTACCACACTCGAAGATGTAGTTACTAAGAGCCACAAGCGAGCTCTGTGCAACTCGCTGCCAAACATCACAGCGAGACCGAAGGGATAGCACGGGGAGGGGAGAAGGAAAGACAAGAATTTAATACAGAAGGCTATTTTTGTAGAGGAGCCTGCTTATACAGGGAGATGGAGACTGGATTAGATTTCAAATTTAGCATGCAAAAACACTCAACCACTGCAAAAATGTCAATTGGCGACAATTGAACTATTGTACACATGTGGGAAGTTTAACTATTGCTGTGATGAGCAGTGCCGGCACTAAACGAATACAGATGGCTTTACGAGAAAGTCCTCACCTGCTGACAGTGCGAAAGGATCAGGTTCAGTACTTCCAGTGTGAGACGCACTACTTCTGCATCAGCCGTCCTGAGGGTGGTGCAGAGGGCAGAAAAGACGTCCGACTGCTGCTGCAGCTTCTCACAGTACTCAGGCCCCATCTCCGCAATGTTACCCAACAGCATCAGAACCTGCATCAGCACACACACACACACACCCCCTCTCAGTGTTAAGGTGACATTAAGATCTGCCTTATTTAAAAGGAGAAGAAACACTAGGAACAGGAGGAGGCCATTCAGCCCCTCTAGCCTGCTCCACCACTCAATCAGACCATGGCTGATCTGCACCTCAACTCCATGTCCCTTGAAACCCTCACCCAACAAAAATCCAGCGCTGTCGAGTCTTCAAAGCTCTACATGACCCACAGCATCCACAGCCTTTTGGGGGCACGAAAGTTCAGATTTCCACTACCTTTTGTGTGAAAAAGTGCAACCCGATTTCCCTTAAACAGCCTGGCTGTAATTTTAATGTCATCTCCCCTTGTTCTTGACTCCCCCATCATGGGAAAGTTTCTCTGTATCTACCCCATCGAATCCTTTTAACAATTAAACACCTCGATCTTAACAGGGCCTGAGATCGAGAGGACGTATCTGGTGATGGAAGTTTGGAACCAAGTCAACCCTCTGTGGCAGACTCGGTAAATCTGATCCCTGAATCAGGTGGGTCGACGGTTCTGCAGGTTGGTGACTGACCAGCCAACCTAGCTCGCTAATGGAATCATAGAATATAATACAGCACAAAAGGAGGCCATTCAGCCCATCGTGTCTGTGCCGGCTCTTTGAAATTGCTATCCAATTAGTCCCACTCCCCCCTGCCCATGTAAATTTTTCCCTTTCAAGTATTTATCCAATTCCTTTTTGAAAGTTATTATTGAATCTGCTTCCACCGCCCTTTCAGGCAGCGCATTCCAGATCATAACAACTCGCTGCGTTAAAAAAAGGTCTCATCTCCCCCCTGGTTCTTTTGCCAATTATCTGGTTTGCCAATCCTCTGGTTACCGACCCTCTTGCCAGTGGAAACAATTTCTCCCCATCTATTCTACTAAAATCCTTCATAATTTTGAACACCTCTATTAAATCTCCCCTTATTCTTCTCTGCTCGCAGGAGAACAATCCCAGCTTCTCCAGTCTCTCCACGTAACTGAAGTCCTTCACCCTACCTGCCGCTGAGATAGCCCCACAAGCCAATGCCCTAAAAAGTAAGATCATACAGCACAAAGCTGACCGGTGTTCTATACAGGGAGGCTTTGCATTTTTAGCCGATTACGGTCCAGCAGTACCCTTGCACATGTCTTGGGGTCCCTACGCCTTGGTTCTTACCAACCCGCACTTAAGCTCTCTGGGTTTAGGGAAAGTGAGGTGTGCCCCTACAAGGAGAGAGTGCACTCCATCTCAGACAAGCATATACTCGACCTGTGTGCATTTTTCAGTACCTCAAGTTTGAAGGACGTGGGTTCAAGTCCCACTTGAGCACAAAATCCAGGCTGACACTCCCAGTGCAGTACTGAGGGAGTGCTGCACTGTTGGAGGTGCTGTTTTTCAGATGAGATATTAAACTGAGGCCCCATCTGCCCTCTCAGATGGATGTAAAGCATCCCACAAGCTCTATTTGAAGAGGAGCAGGGGAGTTCTCCCCGGTGTCCTGAGGCCAATATTTGTCCCTCAATCAACACTAAAAACAGATTATCTGGTCTTTATCACAATGCTGTTTGTGGGATCATGCTGTGCGTAAATTGGCTGCCGCGTTTCCTACATTAGAACAGTGACTACACGTCAAAAAAATACTTAATTGGCTGTAAAGCATTTTGGGACGCCCTGAGGTCGAGAAAGGCGCCATATGAATGCAAGTTCTTTCTTTATTTCTTTAATGGGTTTCTGCTACTGACAGACACCTTAGTGGCCAAAATCAGAGAACTTTGAAAACAAACGTTAAGTGATCAACTAAAGCTACTTCCGTCTCACAAGAGACGGCGAGGAGTTAAACACTATACTCAGATACGAT
Organism: Heptranchias perlo; assembly: GCF_035084215.1. Lineage (NCBI taxonomy): Eukaryota > Metazoa > Chordata > Chondrichthyes > Hexanchiformes > Hexanchidae > Heptranchias > Heptranchias perlo. The sequence continues at coordinate 7,341,113 of NC_090338.1, read as the reverse complement.
TCAAGGAATGAGGAGAACATAGATATAAGATTAAACGTAAAAGATTTAGGACAAACAGCAGGAGAGTTTCACGTAGAGAGTTGCGAGACTGTGGATTGCATTACCGGAGTCAGTGGTTGAAGCAGAGACCATGTCAACATTTAACAATAGGTCAGATAGGTGGCTGCAGGAGAGGCGGATAAAGGGATATGGAAATAGAACGGGAAAATGGGATGAGGACTACAGGTCATGTGGAGGGTAATCACCAACACGGACAGGTCGGGCCGAATGGCCTGTTTCCATGTAACTTCTATGTAAAGACATTAAAAGATATTCAAAATGCAGTTGGGGGCTAGACTGGGAGAGTTAGGGTACTGGAGGAACGATGGGCTGAATGATCTTTATCCCTATTACATATACGTAACAACAATTTGTATTTATATAGTGCCTTTTAACATAGTAAAATGTCCCAAGGCGCATCGCAGGAGCGTAACAAAACAAAATTTGACACCGAGCCACATAAGGAGATATTAGGACAGGTCACCAAGAGCTTGGTCAAAGAGGTAGGTTTTAAGGAGCATCTTAAAGGAGGAGAGAAACGAAGAGGTTTAGGGAGGGAATTCCCTTACAGCTTAAAGCCTAGACAGCTAAAGGCACGGCCACCAATGGTGGAGCGATTAAAATCGTGGATCCGCGAGGCCAGAACTGGAGGAACGCATTGATCGCGGAGGGTTGTAGGGCTGGAGGAGGAGGTTACAGAGATAAGGAGGGATTTGAAAATAAGGATATAGATATATAATTAGCATTCTCGTGCAGCACAGATGTCAAATCCAAATATAAAGCGAGGTGCACACTCACCAGCGTATTGATCCCACCGGAGAAAGGGATTAGCTGGAGCAGCACTGGCACCAGGTTAAGGCAGAAGATGGCCGAGCAGAATCGTCCATTACCAGCTGCAGTAAACAAGGTATCGGGCGATTAATAACATTACATTATTAAAAATACACACACTGTAGACTTCTTTCACTGCACGCCGCACAACACCAAAATAATTTAAAACTAAACCGAGATACGATTTCAAATCATAATCTGCAAGTGTTCAGGATAAGACCTCGCAGCCTGCAATCCAGGTTCAGTGCTGAATGCATTAAATGCTCCCAGTAATTCAATGTAGGAGAACCTGGCATCGTGTGAACTTCATAACACACATCATCATTAAATGGCAACTGAATTTCAATATAGGCGACTGTGAGGTGGTGCATTTTGGAAAATAAATAGGATAGAGGAGCAAAGGGATCTGGGGGGGTACAGATTCACAAATCACTAAAAGTAGCGACGCCAGTTAACAAGGGCATAAAAAAATACAAACAAAGCACTGGGGTTCATTCCTACAGGAATAGAATTGAAAAGGAGGGAAGTTATGTTAAACTTGTATTGAACCTTGGTTAGACCACACTTGGAGCACTGTGCACAGTTCTGGTCTCCATATTCTAAAAAGGATATAGAGGCACTGGAGAAGGTGCAAAAAAGATTTACAAGGATGATCCCAGGACTGAGAGGTTATAACTATCAGGAAAGATTGAACAGGCTGGGGCTCTTTTCTCTAGAAAAGAGAAGGCGGAGGGGTGAACTGATAGAGGTCTTTATAATTATGAAAGGGTTTGATAGGGTAGATGTAGAGAAGATGTTTCCACTTATGGGGGAGACCAAAACTAGGGGCCATAAATATAAGATAGTCACTAATAAATCTAATAGGGAATTCAGGAGAACCTTTTTTACCCAAAGAGCGGTGAGAAAGTGGAATTCACTACCACAAGGAGTAGTTGAGGTGACGAGCATAGATGCATTTAAAGGGAAGCTAGATAAACACATGATTTTTTTTTATTCGTTCATGAGATGTGGGCATCGCTGGCAAGGCCGGCATTTATTGCCCATCCCTAATTGCCCTCGAGAAGGTGGTGGTGAGCCGCATTCTCGAACCGCTGCAGTCCGTGTGGTGAAGGTTCTCCCAGTGCTGTTGGGTAGGGAGTTCCAGGATTTTGACCCAGCGACGATGAAGGAACGGCGATATATTTCCAAGTCGTGATGATGTGTGACTTGGAGGGGAACGTGCAGGTGGTGTTGTTCCCATGTGCCTGCTGCCCTTGCCCTTCTAAGTGGTAGAGGTCGCGGGTTTGGGAGGTGCTGTTGAAGAAGCCTTGGCGAGTTGTTACAGTGCATCCTGTGGATGGTACACACTGCAGCCACGGTGCGCCGGTGGTGAAGGGAGTGAATGTTTATGGTGGTGGATGGGGTGCCAATCATGCGGGCTGCTTTGTCCTGGATGGTGTCAAGCTTCTTGAATGTTGTTGGAGCTGCATTCATCCAGGCAAGTGGAGAGTATTCCATCACACTCCTGACTTGTGCCTTGTAGATGGTGGAAAGGCTCTGTGGAGTCAGGAGGTGAGTCACTCGCCACAGAATACCCAGCCTCTGACCTGCTCTTGTAGCCGCTGTATTTATATGGCTGGTCCAATTAAGTTTCTGGTCAATGGTGACCCCCAGGATGTTGATGGTGGGGGATTCGGCGATGGAGATTGTCATTGCCTGGCACTTGTCTGGCGCGAATGTTACTTGCCACTTATCAGCTCAAGCCTGGATGTTGTCCAGGTCTTGCTGCATGCGGGCACGGACTGTTTCGTTATCTGAGGGGTTGCGAATGGAACTGAACACTGTGCAATCATCAGCGAACATCTCCATTTCTGACCGTACGATGGAGGGAAGCGGTAAGGATGTTCCCAAGGATGGGTGAAACTAGAACTAGGGGGCATAATCTGAGAATAAGGGGCTGCTCTTTCAAAACTGAGATGAGGAGAAACTTCTTCACTCAGAGGGTAGTAGGTCTGTGGAATTTGCTGCCCCAGGAAGCTGTGGAAGCTACATCATTAAATAAATTTAAAACAGAAATAGACAGTTTCCTAGAAGTAAAGGGAATTAGGGGTTACGGGGAGCGGGCAGGAAATTGGACATGAATTTAGATTTGAGGTTAGGATCAGATCAGCCATGATCTTATTGAATGGCGGAGCAGGCTCAAGGGGCCGATTGGCCTATTCCTGCTCCTATTTCTATGTTCTTATGTCATTGATGAAGCAGCTGAAGATGGTGGGGCCTAGGACACTGCCCTGAGGAACTCCTGCAGCAATGTCCTGGGGCTGAGATGATTGGCCTCCAACAACCACCACCATCTTCCTTTGTGCTAGGTAGGGAGGGAGGGAGAAAGGATCAGATATGCTGATAGGATGAGATTAAGTAGGGTGGGAGGAGGCTCGTATCGAGCATAAACACCGGCATAGAACAGATGGTCTGTTTCTGTGCTGTAAATTCAATGTAATGCTATGATTTCAAACTTAGTCTGCAAGTGTTCAGGATAAGACCTCACAGCCTGCAATCCAGGTTCACTGCTGAACGCCCTAAACGTTGACAATAATCCATTGCAGGACAGAGCCTGGCATCGTGTGAACAATGTGTCAACATAAAGCAAGAAGTTTTAGGGACATGAAAAGGCCAACGGACCCAACAAGCAGAGATTCCCTAATCCGCCATGAGTTTGCTATGGGGGAAGTTCAGGAAACACTTCTTCAGACAAGGGGCAATGGAAATCTGGAACTCTCTCCCCCAAAAAGCTGTTGAGGCTGGGGGTCAATTGAAAATTTCCAAACTTAGATCGATAGATTTTTGTTAGGCAAGGGTATCAAGGGTTACGGAACCAAGGCAGGTAACTGGAGTTAAGGTGCAGATCTAATTGAACGGCGGAACAGGCTCGAGGGGCTGAATGGCCTACTCCTGTTCCTATGTTACTTCTTACATTCCTATGATCTGAAATTAAATGCTAAATTCCATCCCAGTACAAGGTTTCCGATACTCAAGAATCATACAATACACAGATATTACCTCAGGATTATTTAAAGCTGAGAAACACAGAACAGAAGCAAAATACTACAGATGCTGGATGTCTGGAATAAAAGCAGAAAATGCTGAAAATCACTCAGCGGGGCTGGCAGTGTCTGCGGAGAGAGAAACATCAGTTCTGACGAAAGGCGTGAAAACGTTACCTCTATTTCTCTCTCTCCACAGATGCTGCCTGACCTGCCGAGTGTTTTCCAGCATTTCCTGTTTCAGTATTGAACGCAGAACAGTCTCAATCACTTGAAGTGCTCCCTGAACTGCTGCAGCTGTGTTTTCTCATTAACTATTTCCCGCTTGGTCCGACGGACACAGCCCAAAAAACTCACCGGTGAGATTGTTGAGGAGCCAGAGGCATTCCCGAGTCACAAACGGCCGGGACTGCGGAAACCTGCTGATGAACGTCCTCAGCGCCTTCAGCACGTCGCTGTCCCGGAGCTGGGATTCGCACTGGGCCGTTTCATCGCTCGCCACTAGATTTCCCAAGCAACGGGCCACAGGGTAAATCAGCTGAAGTGGTTAAAAAAAAAAAGAAGAAAATGTGGGATTTAAGAATTCGAGAGAGATAAATGTTCCACATGGGAACGACACCACCTGCACGTTCCCCTCCAAGTCACACACCATCCCGACTTGGAAATATATCGTCGTTCCTTCATCGTCGCTGGGTCAAAATCCTGGAACTCCCTTCCTAACAGCACTGTGGGAGAACCGTCACCGCACGGACTGCAGCGGTTCAAGAAGGCGGCTCACCACCACCTTCTCAAGGGCAATTAGGGATGGGCAATAAATGCCGGCCTCGCCAGCGACGCCCACATCCCATGAATGAATAAATTTTTAAAAAATCATGATTTAAATCAGCTGAAACGGATTCTGGTTTGTCCAGATTATTTTTCTCTGAAGCATCAGTTTCCACGACACATGAAATGGGACAGTTTGGTTCCTAACGTCCTTTTATGTTCCTAACTCCAGACTCTTGAGCACATAATTCAGGCCGACACTCCCAGTGCAGTGCTGAGGGAGTGCTGAACTGTCGGAGGTGCCGTCTTTCGGATGAGACGTTAAACCGAGTCCCTGTCTGCCCTTGCAGGTGGATGTAAAAGATCCCACGGCCGCTATTTCGAAGAAGAGCAGGGGGAGTTCTTCCCCGGTGTCCTGGGCCAATGTTTATCCCTCAACCGACAACACTAAATAAAAAGATTATCTGGTCATTATCACACTGCTGTTTCTGTGACTTGGCATTTCCCTACATTACAACAGTGACTACGCCTCCAAAGTACTTCATCGGCTGTAAAGCGTTTTGGGATATCCTCAGGTCGTGAAAGGCACTGTATAAATTCAAGTTTTTCTTTTTTCCTTCTATTATGCATTAGATTAATCCTCCCCCCACACTGAACTGGCACTGTTGGGCAGCGTTGACAATGGGCATGAGGGGATAAATTAAAGATCTCTCAGCTTTACTTACCAATTCCACACCATCTGTTGTTGTGCCTGAATCAACGGCTCTGCCCAAAGCCACCAACAGCATTACAGCTTGGCGTACGAGGCCCTGAGAGATCAGGCACTCATTGTTCACACCGCTGCAGGAGAGGAGACAGAGCGTTTCAATTAACAAATCCTCCTTTGCTTTCCTTAAAGACAAGGCTGAATAAAACTGCACCACCGAGTCCAGCTCACGGAAATGCAGAGTAGGAGAGGGTAACTGGGCAGTAACATACAGGGGGAGGACAAGGCACAGCGGGGCGATCAGTGTCTCAAAGTGAAAGACAGGTTAATGCCTCGGTTGTGGCTTTTCATCAGAGTTGGCTTGGTGAAGCGGGGGGAGGGGGGGCGCTGGCGCACCGACCCGGGGGGGGGGGGGGGGGGCGCTGGCGCACCGACCCGGGGGGGGGGGGGGGGGGGGGGCGCGCTGGCGCACCGACCCGGGGGGGGGGGGGGGGGGGGGGGCGCTGGCGCACCGACCCGGGGGGGGGGGGCGCTGGCGCACCGACCCGGGGGGAGCGCACCGACCCGGGGGGAGGGGGGGGCGCACCGACCCGGGGGGAGGGGGGGGGCGCACCGACCCGGGGGGAGGGGGGGGGCGCACCGACCCGGGGGGAGGGGGGGGGCGCACCGACCCGGGGGGCGGGGGGGGGCGCTGGCGCACCGACCCGGGGGGCAGGGGGGGCGCTGGCGCACCGACCCGGGGGGCAGGGGGGGCGCTGGCGCACCGACCCGGGGGGCAGGGGGGGCGCTGGCGCACCGACCCGGGGGGCAGGGGGGGCGCTGGCGCACCGACCCGGGGGGCAGGGGGGGCGCTGGCGCACCGACCCGGGGGGCAGGGGGGGCGCTGGCGCACCGACCCGGGGGGCAGGGGGGGCGCTGGCGCACCGACCCGGGGGGCAGGGGGGGCGCTGGCGCACCGACCCGGGGGCAGGGGGGGGCGCTGGCGCACCGACCCGGGGGCAGGGGGGGCGCTGGCGCACCGACCCGGGGGCAGGGGGGGCGCTGGCGCACCGACCCGGGGGCAGGGGGGGCGCTGGCGCACCGACCCGGGGGCAGGGGGGGCGCTGGCGCACCGACCCGGGGGCAGGGGGGGCGCTGGCGCACCGACCCGGGGGCAGGGGGGGCGCTGGCGCACCGACCCGGGGGCAGGGGGGGCGCTGGCGCACCGACCCGGGGGCAGGGGGGGGCGCTGGCGCACCGACCCGGGGGCAGGGGGGGCGCTGGCGCACCGACCCGGGGGCAGGGGGGGCGCTGGCGCACCGACCCGGGGGCAGGGGGGGCGCTGGCGCACCGACCCGGGGGCAGGGGGGGGCGCTGGCGCACCGACCCGGGGGGGGGGGGGGGGAGGGGGGCGCTGGCGCACCGACCCGGGGGTGGGGGGGGAGGGGGGCGCTGGCGCACCGACCCGGGGGTGGGGGGGGGGGGGAGGGGGGCGCTGGCGCACCGACCCGGGGGGGGGGGGGGGGAGGGGGGCGCTGGCGCACCGACCCGGGGGGGGGGAGGGGGGGAGGGGGGCGCTGGCGCACCGACCCGGGGGGTGCGGATACACAGATCTTTCAAAGCAGGATTTCTGGCAGAAGCAGCCACACAAAGGAGGTAAATGAGATTCTGGGTTTTACATAAATACTCAATACAAAATGAGGGCTGTGGTGATGAATTTTGTACAAGATTTGGATAGGCCACAGTTGGAGTAGTGTGTGCAGCTTTGCTATCCTATAATAGAAAGGACACTGGAACCATGGAAAAGGTGCAGCATAGAGTCACTAGGATGATACCAGTGATGGAAGGGCATCGTTACGGTGACAGAATTTAAAAAAAAAGTAAGGCTGTATTTGCTGGAGCAGAAAATGGTTTGGTGGGACTAATTGGTTAGCTCTTTCAAAGAGCCAGCACAGGCACTATGGACTGAATGGCCTCCCGCCGTGCTGTAAGATTATGACTCTGGAAGGAATCGAACAGGAGCATAGAAAATTGTAAAAGGGCTTGAGGGAGTAAACAGTGAATGATTATTTCCACTGACCAGCGAATGAGCAACAAAGGGTCATTAACCCAGGATTAGTACAGGCAGCATATAGAGGAAAGGTCAAAGATTTTCATCAAACAAAAGGGTTATTAGATTATGGAACACCACAAGTGGCTATTGGATATGATTCAATGGTGTGGTGGTCATGTTACTGGACTAATAATCCAGAGAAAGTGAGTTCAAATCCCACCATGGCAGTTTGAGAATTTTAATTCAGTTTTAAAAATCTGGAAATAAAAGACTGGTATCATGCAGCAACTCACCAAGGCTTCTTCGACAGCACCTCCCAAACCCGCGACCTCTACCACCTAGAAGGACAAGAGCAGCAGGCACATGGGAACAACACCACCTGCACGTTCCCCTCCAAGTCACACACCATCCCGACTTGGGAATATATCACCGTTCCTTCATCGTCGCTGGGTCAAAATCCTGGAACTCCCTCCCCAACAGCACCGTGGGAGAACCGTCACCACACGGACTGCAGCGGTTCAAGAAGGCGGCTCACCACCACCTTCTCAAGGGGCTATTAGGGATGGGCAATAAATGCCGGCCTCGCCAGCGACGCCCACATCCCGTGAACGAATAAAAAAAAAAATCACACTTAACAGGGAATCAAATAGACACTTGAAAAATATTAAAAGGCTGGAGAAATGGGATTAGAGCAGGTAGCTGTGATGTGGAGTTAGAACCGACTCAGGGACAACGCGCTGAAGATTCAACGATACTGGTATTGAGATTCTGTGGTACTGGGTAAAAGGCAGCATCAGTAAAAGGACAGTGAGCATCCAGACCCAGTTGAAAAGACTACAGGTTTGTTACCTACTCACGATGTAATGCAGGCACCAGGCGCATTCCACAGCTGTCTCCATCCCAAATTCAGAATCCAGATCCAACAAATGGACCAAATGCGGAGTCAGATTGGCTTCCAGAATCGCACTGCCGAGAAAAAAATATATATATATTAGCGATAGAAGGAAATCACGAACAGAGTGCTGGTCATCTACAGCCGCTTGACCTCAGGATGTCCCAAAGCATTTCACAGCCAATGAAGTACTTTTGAAGTGTAGTCACTGTTGTAATGTCGGAAACATGGCAGCCAATTTGTGCACAGCAAGATCCCACAGACAGCACTGAGATTATGACCAGATAATGTTTTTTTTTAAGCAATGTTGGTTGAAGGATAAATATCGGCCAGGACACCGGGGAAAACTCCTCTGCTCTTCTTAATAGGGGCCGTGGGATATTTTACATTCACCTGAGAGGGCAGACGGGGCCTCGGTTTAATGTCTCATCCGAAAGACGGCACCTCCGACGCAGCACTCCACTGGGAGTATCAGCCTGGATTTTGAGGTCAAGTATCTGGAGTGGGATTTGAACTCACAACCTTCTGACTCAGAGGCAAGAGTGCTACCCACTGAGCCATGGCAGATGAATGATTACAGTGCAAACCTTCAACAACACTGATGGGTCATACCTGAAATGTCAACCAGTCTTTTCTCTTTACAGATGCTGACCAACTTGCTACTATTTCCAGCATTTTCTGTTTTGATTTGCTACATCACGATGCAACTTTTCAGCAATGTCCAATTGACCTGGATCCCCTCCCAGGCTCAGGGTTTGTTACTGACGCCCTCATTTATAACCCCACGGAGTTAATGTTGCCACCTGCCTTTGGTGCTCAGTGGGCAGCACTCTCATCTCCGAGTTGTCGGGCTCAAGTCCCACTCCAGAGACTCGAGCACATAATCTAGGCTGAGACTCCCAGTGCAGTACTGAGGGAGCGCTGCGCTGTCGCAGGTGACGGCCTTCGGATGAGATGTTAAACCGAGGTCCCGTCTGCCCTCTCAGGTGGATGCAAAATATTCCACGGCCACTATTAAGAGCAGGGGAGTTCTCCCCGGTGTCCTGGGCCAATATTTATCCCTCAACCAACATCACCAAAAAAAAAAATATCCTGTCACGATCTCTTTGACCAAGCTTTCGGTCACCTGTCCTAATATCTCCTTCTGTGGCTCGGTGTCAAATTGTGTCTGATAATCGCTCCTGTGAAGCGCCTCGGGACATATTACTACGTTAAAGGTGCTATATAAATGCAAGTTATTGTTTCTTCCGAGCACTTTTATTATTATGGGTGTTAGCCAGAAACTCTGTTACTTAGAAAGTGCACTATCACCCTCTAGTGACAGGAAATCAGCACAGCAACTAAATGACGAGTAGTAATTTGAACTGAAAACCCCCCCCCACCCCTCCAAGGTGCCAGCCGTGGCTCAGTGGGTAGCCCTCTCGCCTCTGAGTCAGAAGATTGCGGGTTCAAGTCCCAATCGAGGGGCTTCAACACATAATCCAGGCTGACACTCCAGTGCAGTAATGAGGAAGTGCTGCACTTTCGGATGAGACGTCTAGCCGAGGCCCCGTCTGCCCCCCCGGATGCCAAATATCCCACGGTCACTATTTTGAAGAAGATCAGGGGAGTTCTCCCCACTGTCCAACCAAATATGTATCCCTCAAACATCACTAAAAAAACCCAGATCATCTGGTCATTATTTAATTGCTGTTTGTGGGACCTTGCTGTGCACAAATTGGCTGCGTGTTTCCTACATTACAACAGTGGCTACACTTCAAAAGTACTTCATTGGCTGTAAAGTGCTTTGCGACGTCCTGAGGTTATGAAAGGAGCTGTCTTGTCTTTCCTTTCCTTTTCCTCCAGCCCTACAACCCTCCGAGATCTCTGCCCTCCTCCAATTCTTGCCTTTTGCGCATCTTCGACCTCAACTCTACTTTCCCGCCCAATCCCCATATCCCTTGATTCTGTTAGTATCCAAAAATCTATCGATCTCAGTCTTGAATATACTCAACGACTGAGCATCCACAGCCGTCTGGGCTAGAGAATTCCAAAGATTCACAACCCTGAGTGAAGAAATTCCTCCTCATCTCAGTCTTAAATGGCCGACCCCTTATCCTGCGACTATGCCCCCTAGTCCTAGACTCTCCAGCCATGGGAAACAACCTCTTAGCGTCTACCCTGTCAAGCCCCCTCCTAATCTTATATGTTTCAATGAGATCACCTCTCATTCTTCTAAACTCCAGAGAGTGCAGGCCCATTCTACTCAATCTTTCTTCATAGGACAACCCTCTCATCCCAGGAATTAATCTAGTGAACCTTTGTTGCACCGCCTCCAAGGCAAGTATATCCTTCCTTAGATAAGGAGACCAAAACTGTACACAGTACTCCAGGTGTGGTCTCACAAAAGCCCTGTACAACTGTAGTAAGACTTCCTCACTTTTGTACTCCAACCCACTTGCAATAAAGGCCCAGGGAGGCCTCCAAATTGAGAATCTGTGTCAAACTTTTGTCTGATAACGCTCCTGTGAAGCTCCTTGGGACATTAATGGTGCTATATAAATGCAAGTTGTTGCTTTTTTCAGGCACTTTTATTACTGGTGTCAGCCAGAACCTCTTATTTAGGAAGTGCACCATCACCCTCTGGTGACAGAAAAGAAGCACAGCAACTAAGTGACAGGAACTATTTCTAACTGAAAAAAACAAAAGATAAATAAACTGCAAATTCTGAAATAAAAAGAGAAAATACACAACAGGTCAGACAGTATTTGTAAAGAGAAAAGACGGGTTAATGTTTCTGGTGTGTGTCCTTCATCAGAACTGAAGACTAAAAAACAAACTGGCATTTGGGAAAATAGTGGAACTCGTTACCACACGGAGTGGTTGAGGTGAATAGCGTAGATATATTTAAGGGGAAGCTGGATAAACACACGAGGGAGAAAGGAATAGAAGGATATGATGATAGGGTTAGATGAAGTAGGGAGGGAGGAGGCTCGTATGGAGCATAAAGGCCGGCATGGACCAGTTGGGCCGAATGGCCTGTTTCCGTGCTGTAAATTCGATAAAATATGGAAAAATGAAGATGTGGAAGAGAAACGAGAGATTCTCCGATCACGGAGAGGGAGTTTAATGGGGTGAACGACCCACAAACTGCGTAAGAGATTACAGAGAAGGTCACGAGTGAGATGATAGAAAGATATGAAAATAAGAACTGGCAGATAATTGAAGGGTAAAAAGGACACGAGAGAGGCGCACACAAAGAAAAAAAGGGAAAAAAGGGAGGAAAGTGAAAAAACCCACAAGATGCAGCAAAGGCTACATTTATGGCCCATCCTTAGTTGCCCGGAGAAGGGAGCTTCTTGAACAGCAATTGTAATTTTTTTAAACAACTGGCTTGCCAGGCAACTTCAGAGGGCGTTATTAGTCAACCTTGCATTGTGCGACTGGAGTCACTTGCAGGCCAGAGCAGGTTCAGGAGCTCAGTTCCATTTCCTGACGGACATCAGTCGGGCATCTGATGACAATTCGGCAGTTTACACTATTCATTATTCCCTGGCGCCAGCCCACAAATTACCAGATTTACAGAATCTGCTTTCACCACTCGCCGCGGCGGACTTGAGGTCGCGACCTCTGGGTCGTTAGCCCAATACCATAACCACGGTAACGACCGAACCCAACCTAGTGCAGCACCACGCCAAGACTCGAAAAGGTAGGAAAGAGGATGAGATGAATTGAGACATTGTGTAGATAGCAGCAAGGAGGAAAAAACGAAGGTGGGTAAGGAGCTCCAAGGGTCAAACTCAGACAGTGCAGGAGAGTGGAGGCTCCGAGTCAGTGTAAAGTCAGTGTGTGGAATCCCTTATAAACAGAAGGCAATTTTTGACGTAGAATGTACAGCATAGAATCAGGCCATTCGGCCCAACTGGTCTATGCCGGTGTTTAAGTTCCACACGAGCCTCCTCCCTCCCTTCTTCATCTCACCCTATCAGCATCTCCTTCTATTCCTTTCTCCCTCATGTGTTTATCTAGCTTCCCCTTAAATGTATCTACACTATTCGCCTCAACTACTCCTTGTGGTAGCGAGTTCCACATTCTGACCACTCTCTGGGTAAAGAAGTTTCTCCTGAATTCCCTATTGGATTTATTTGGATTATTTCGATCGAGATCGTGGCTTCCGAGAGCTTTCCTCGTTGCTGTGTGAAGAGCAAGGGTTAACGTACTGGGAACGAATTGGGAGCCGGTACTGGAGACTTGTGGGTGGATTGGACGTGCATTCGTTCCGGACCCAGGTACATCCTGGCCCTGGGTGCAGTGGCTGGGCACTAACTTACGGTACGATCTTCTCTCCTGCTTCCTTGGCCTGCAGCAGCTGGGAAAGTGAATAGGCCGCAGCCTCCACCACAGCTCCATGGGGTGACTGAAAGAGACAAACAATGCTTTAGCAGCCATGTTACATTTACAGACTGGCTCTTACGTAAGGAAACGTCCCAAGGCACTTAAGAGCGGTAGAAGTGAGGGGAGGTACGGTCAAAGAGGTTAATTTTGAGGAGGCTTTTGAATGAGGAGGAGGTGGGTATGTTCGCTAGATGCAGGGGGGGGGGATGTTCCCGTTGGCTGGGGGGGTCCAGAACCAGGGGTCGCAGTCTCGGGATACGGGGTATGCCATTTAGAACCGAGATGAGGAGAAATTTATTCACTCAGCGGGTGGTGAACCTGTGGAATTCTCTACCACAGAAGGCAGTGGAGGCCAAGTCATTAGATGTATTCAAGAAGGAGATAGATATATTTCTTAATGCTAAAGGGATCAAGGGATATGGGGAAAAAGCGGGAACAGGATAATGAGTTAGACGATCAGCCATGATCATTTTGAATGGCGGAGCAGGCCCGAAGGGCCGAATGGCCTACTCTTGCTCCTATTTTCTATGTGGGGCAGAGGTTTAAGAAAGAACTTGCGTTTATGTAGCACCTTTCACCTCAGGGCGTCCCAAAGCACTTTGCGTCCAATGGCATACTTCTTAAGTGTAGTCACTGTCGTAATGTAAGAAACGGGGCAGCCAATTTGCGCACAGCAAGATCCCACAAACAGCAATGTGATAATGACCAGATCATCTGTTTTTTTTAGTGATGTTGATTGAGGGATAATGATTGGCCCTGGACGTGGTGTTCCCGTGCACCCGCTGCCCTTGTCCTTCTAGGTGGTGGGTTTGGGATAGCGCAGCTGATCGTGTTGTCAGTACGTCCCAAAGTGCTTTACAGCCAATACATTACTCACGGTTGTTATATAGACTGCATGGCAGCCAATTTGTGCACAAACAGCAAATGAAAGAAATACATTTTTAGTGATGTCGGTTTGGTGAAAAATGTTGCCCAGAACATCGGGCGAACTCCCCAGCTCTTCTACGAACAAGGCCATGAGAACTTTTACGTCTGACCTGAGCAGTTAGATGGGGCATCAGTTTAGCGTTCTACAGGATGTCGATCCCCTTTAACCAGAAACGGCAGCCCCTCCAACAACGCAGCCTCTCCATCAGTACTGCACTCAGTGTCAGCCTAAATTACGTGTTCAAGTCCGTAGCGGGGTTTGAACCCACAACCTCCTGGCTCAGAGGCAAGACTGTTACCAATTGTGCCAGGCTGTATTAATCCAATACGAGGGAGACCCGTTCAGCAGGACACCGATCCCCTCAATATGCATTCAACCAGAAAAAAGCACCACATTATGACAGCCTAATGCAAACTTCTCTGCATGGGAGAAATCATCTGTGAAAATTGACACATTACCAGGAATCATTATCCCAACTTTCAAAAAAATACATAGTCAGCTGATCATGGAGGAAAACAATGCTGTCAGGGCAGAACTGTTTTAATTGGTATACAACAGAACAACGCTGCCCTTAGGTCAATGGAAATATACATTAAAAATATATAGAATACCGAGACTCAGGCCTCCCAATGTGCCCAGCCCCACAGAGAGACTGAAATCAGATGACCTTGTAACCCTCTCCTCCCCCTAGGTCCGCAGACCCCAGTTTGAATACGTGGCCTGATATTTCGGCAACGCCGTGCTGCATTAAAAACATTTCCATTCGCAGATTTACAGTCAGGCTAATCAATAAGTTTAGGCAATTGTGTTTCACCTGCAAACAGGTCGCCACAGCTTGGATCACACCTTGTACCAGAAGCTGACTCCGCACGGCTTCATTCTCCGCTGCCAGGTTTCCCAGTACGTACAGACACAGCTCCTACAACAAAGCGTTTCCAAAGAAAGGACTTCATATTAACAGCCGTACGGTGCTCATAAACCTTGCAAACAGCAGCTCAGAGACGGCTAAAGAATTCTGTTCCAGTGGCCCCCCGCATGGTATCGAGCCACTTATCAGGGTACCCAGTTTAGACCCTGGTTACATACCAGACCAGGCCATGTAATACCAGGGGCAGATGTACCCGGGTTGGGGATGTTGGTGAGGCATTGCGGAGTTCAACTGGCCACGTGGGGAACAGTAATCGAGGCAATCGGAACATAAGGAGGAGGCCATTCAGCTGCTCGAGCCTCCTCCGCCATTCAGTGGGATCATGGCTGATCTGTATCTTAACTCCATTTACCCGCCTTTGCCCCATATCCCTCGATACCCAACAAAAATCTATCGATCGCAGACTTGTAAGCTCCAATTGACCGCCAGCATCCACAGCCTTTTGAGGGGTGGTGGGGCGGGGGTGGAAAGAGTTCCAGATTTCCACCACCCTTTGTGTGAAAAAATGCTTCCTGATTTCACTCCTAAATGTCCTGGCTCTAATTTTAAGATTATGTCCCCTCATTATTGATTCCCCCCATCAGAGGTAATAGTTTCTCTCTATCTACTCTTTCGAATCATTTTAACATTTTAAACACCTCGATCAGATCACCCCTTAATCTTCTAAACTCATGGGAACACAAGTCTAGTTTATGCAACCTGTCCTCATAATTTAACCCTTTAAGCCCCGGTATCGTTCTGGTGAATCTGCGCTGCACCCCCTTCCAAGGCCAATCTATCCTTCCTGAGGTGCGGCGCCCAGAACTGAACGCAGTATCTCCAGATGGGGTCTGATCAAGGCTCTGAGGGATAACTTCCTCCACTTTGTATTCCAGCCTCAGATAAAGAAATTGGAAAATGCTACGGATACAGCGAGCGGTAAGTGTGAGATTTTTAAAAACTCACTCAGTTTTAAAGCCATGCCGTGACCCAGCTCAAGCACTCAAAAAGGCCACTCCCAAGAGGCACCCACTGAGACGCAGCCACGACAGCCACAAACCAGGGGGTGCTTGGTTCGATTCCTGGTCCGAGTTGGCTGATCTCAGCTGCCAAAATTGGCCTCAGCACCACAGAGCCAGAGAGGGGGAAAACGGAAAGGAAATATCCAGCTGGTGGTTCGGGCTGCTGACCGCTATCCAGTGTCCCCTCTTGGAAAGGGCGTGGCTGTGAATTCTGTTCTGCCAACACTTCCTGCTCTCGCTCTCTTACCGTGAACTTCACACTCTGGCCCGAGAGGTACGTTAGGAGGTAGGGTGTTGCTGGCAAACACACAAGTGAGATACTGGGGTCGTCTGCGTGGGAGAGTTCCAGCAAACACTGTGCGGCCTCGAGCTGAACCGATGCCAGGTTGCTGGTGAAGAGGCCAATGAGGACGTGTATACTGTTTTCAAACCTACAGAGAAAGACAACACGCAATCGTAGAATCATACAGTGCAGAAAGGAGGCCATTCGGCCCATCATGCCTGTGCCGGCTCTTTGAAAGAGCAATCCAATTAGTCCCACTCCCCCTTGCTCTTTCCCCATAGCCCTGCAAATCTTTCCTCTTCAAGTATTTATTCAATTCCCTTTTGAAAGTCACTAGTAAATCTGCTCCCACCACCCTTTCAAACACTGAATATGGATGTAACTCTGCTGCCGGCATCTTAACTGGTTCCTAATTTAAAAGGAAAAAGGAGGAGGGGGGTAGATGAAGAAGTTGTAGTTAGCTGACATGGAAAGTGCATGGACTGTTGCAGAAAGCAAGTACGTCATCAAGGTCCGGTACCTGACAAATATCTGCTGCGCCTCCTTCAGTTGCAGCACCTGGCGCAGAGAACGTAAAGCAGCAGGACGATCCTCTGATCCGTGCCGAATCCTCTGGTACAGCTGCAAAACCTAAAGCGATTGGAAACGCAAGGCAGGTAAGGGTTGGATATGTAACGAGCCAGTTACAGGCTGAAATTAAAATGTTTTTCAGGAACACCGCCTGAAATCTTTGTGGAATGATTGCGTCTCACCTCCTCCTGAGTGACTGAGGTCTCCCGGATCTCCATTTCCTCTCCATCGTCCTGCAGACCCCTCAGCACTCTCTTGCTAACCAGCTGCTTCTCCTTGCGTGCTTTCCTCAGAGCTGCATACAAAAGGGGAATTACAAATAACTTTTAAGTTGCAATGCCGTGCAGTAATATTACCGGATAGCAATTCTGGGCTGCGTTAAGGGCTCGCAGAGTGATTAATCTACTGGTACCACACAAAAGAAATAATTTGCACTTAAATAGTATAGATAAGGTAAACGCAGATTATTACGTTGAAGTACAGCCAAGAATGTAGGACCAAACAATGTGAATAGAAATGAATGAAAAGTAAATTTACATTGAATTTACAGCACAGAAACAGGCCGTTTATCTCAACTGGTGTTTATGCTCCACACGAGCCTCCTCCCTCCCTACTTCATCTCACCCTAACAACATATCCTTCTGTTCCTTTCTCCCTCTTGTGTTTAATCTAGCTTCCCCATTAATGCATCTATGCTAATCGCCTCAACTACTCCTTGTGGTAGCGAGTTCCACATTCTAACCACTTTCTGGGTAAAGGAGTTTCTCCTGATTTCCCTATTGGATTTATTCGTGACTCGCCCGCAAGTGGAAACATCTTCCCTACGTCTATCCTATCGAACCCATTCATAATTTTAAAGACCTCTATCGGGTCACCCCTCAGCCGTCTCTTTTTAGAGCAGAGACGGCAAAAATGTCAAGATTGATAGACGTTTGCAATAGTAACCCTGAGGGTCTTCAAAATACCACCAGATGCTATGATGGGAGAGTCAATGTTCTTGGAGGAACGAACTTCTGTGGGCCGAACTGGTTTGAGATTGCACAAAAAACACGCCACGTCAGGACCTGTCGACTTCATGCCAGTCGACTTTCCTGCTGTCTGAATCCCAGAGGTGAGTGGACCATTGTCCAACTTGCTGCCCCATCCAGTCCCCCTTCATAATTGCCTTTCAACAAATACCCTTTGGTCTGTCACTGGTGAAGGTACAACGTTGGAGCAGTGTAAGGTGATGAGTTAAGAGCATCACACAAGAGTATTGCATATTATAGCGAATTAGATTTAATTGAAATTTATCCAATAGCCCATTGGCACCAATTGTTCTAAGTCTGCCCTGTGATGACAATACAAGTCCGTAACACAGGATTACAGACACATGTTCACAGAGAGGCGCCGGACATTATTGATAGGGTTGGTTTTACATTCTACAGACAGGTCTTTGAGTGTGTTCATCACCTTAGATTACTCCCAACACCATCCTCACCAGTAACAAAACCACAACAAGTGTGAACATTTAACACACCCACCATTAACCATTACTAAAAACCCAGTAACAGCACTGGCTCTCGTCAAACCCACCACTCAGCAATCGCCAAGAATTTAAAGATTTTTATTATTGCTTCGTGGGAACCTGGGGGAAGTTCAGCAAACTGGAAACAGGAAAATCGCTCCCGGTGAAAAGGTGGGGGGGACGGACCCCCGGCTCCTGGTGATTTGGGGGGGGGGGGGGGGGAAGACCCCTGGCTCCTGGTGATTTGGGGGGGGGGGGGGGGGAGACCCCTGGCTCCTGGTGATTTGGGGGGGGGGGGGGGGGAGACCCCTGGCTCCTGGTGATTTGGGGGGGGGGGGGGAGGGAAGACCCCTAGCTCCTGGTGATTTGGGGGGGGGGGGGAGGGAAGACCCCTGGCTCCTGGTGATTTGGGGGGGGGACCCCCGGCTCCTGGTGATTTGGGGGGGGAAGGACCCCCGGCTCCTGGTGATTTGGGGGGGGGAAGACCCCTGGCTCCTGGTGATTTGGGGGGGGGGGGGAGGGAAGACCCCTGGCTCCTGGTGATTTGGGGGGGGGGAGGGAAGACCCCTGGCTCCTGGTGATTTGGGGGGGGGGGGGGGGGGGAGACCCCTGGCTCCTGGTGATTTGGGGGGGGGGGAAGACCCCTGGCTCCTGGTGATTTGGGGGGGGGGGGGAGGGAAGACCCCTGGCTCCTGGTGATTTGGGGGGGGGGGGGGGGGGGAGACCCCTGGCTCCTGGTGATTTGGGGGGGGGGGGGGGGGGGAGACCCCTGGCTCCTGGTGATTTGGGGGGGGGGGGGGGAGACTCCTGGCTCCTGGTGATTTGGGGGGGGGGGGGGAGGGAAGACCCCTAGCTCCTGGTGATTTGGGGGGGGGGGGGAGGGAAGACCCCTGGCTCCTGGTGATTTGGGGGGGGGACCCCCGGCTCCTGGTGATTTGGGGGGGGAAGGACCCCCGGCTCCTGGTGATTTGGGGGGGGGGAAGACCCCTGGCTCCTGGTGATTTTGGGGGGGGGGGGGGGGGGAGACCCCTGGCTCCTGGTGATTTGGGGGGGGGGGGAGGGAAGACCCCTGGCTCCTGGTGATTTGGGGGGGGGGGGAGGGAAGACCCCTGGCTCCTGGTGATTTGGGGGGGGACCCCCGGCTCCTGGTGATTTGGGGGGGGAAGGACCCCCTGCTCCTGGTGATTTGGGGGGGGAAGGACCCCCTGCTCCTGGTGATTTGGGGGGGGAAGGACCCCCTGCTCCTGGTGATTTGGGGGGGGAAGGACCCCCTGCTCCTGGTGATTTGGGGGGGGAAGGACCCCCTGCTCCTGGTGATTTGGGGGGGGGGGAGGACCCCCTGCTCCTGGTGATTTGGGGGGGGGGGGGGAGGACCCCCAGCTCCTGGTGATTTTTTTTGGGGGGGGAAAGAGACCCCCGGCTCCTGGTGATTGGGGGGGGGGGGGGAGACCCCCGGCTCCCGGTGACACGGGCCCCAGCCTCCCGCCGCTCACCCCTCTCCTGCTGCCGCCTCCTGGTTTTAATCTCCTCCACGCCGCACGCTCGGTTTCGGTTTCGGATCTCGGTGCCTCTCCCCCGCAGCATGGCCGCCGTCTCTCTCTCCGTCGCTCTCCCAGTCGCCCAGTGATGACGCCAATGCTCCTCGCCCCATGACCTCCAGCCACAGCGCCCCCTGCAGCCCTGGAGGTTTCCATCTCAGGTTGGTTTCCCCCCAAAAAATGTTCCCACCTCTCTCCCTGAAGGCAGGAGATCCGCCAAACCAAGGAACTGTTGGGAGTAAGAGTCATGATCTTAAACCCTTCCAAACACTGGAAGGGAAAAAAATTTGCAGGGATATGGGAAAGAACAGGGGGAGCGGGACTAATTGGATAGCTCTTTCACAGAGCCGGCACAGGCACGATGGGCCGAATGGCCTCCTCCTGTGCTGTACCTACTGCGATACTATGATACTCCAGGGCCCGGTGTCCCAAACGCACGGTTCCACGAGTGGTGGGCACCACAGGGTATAGATTGCATCCTGGATGCTCATAATGACATTATAATTTAAATATTGTTTTGAGTTTTTGATTATGTGAACTAAAGTGTTATTATTGTTTATTTGTTGTTATTGTGGTGCCCTCGGGCACTTGCCTTAATTTTTTGTTTCCGTTCGGTGACAATGGGGCAACCAAAAAATAGCCCAAATGTCATGCACAGCATGTAGGGGTCGCCAACTCTGGGTGGACATGTTCCTGGAGGTTTCCGAATGTGATCTTCCCCCCTGCAATCGTCCCACCCACACTCACATTGGTCGCTCGACGTGTCCATCCTCGCAGTTCACTGCCCTTCCACGCCAATTGGAAAACGAATAGACTCGTCATTACCCGATTTTTTCTCCCCCATCTCCACTATTTTTATAACTAATAAACAAAAATGAAAAATGAAAATTAAAAATACATAGTTTCTTTCTAATGCCCCTATGATTTTTCTCCCGGGTTGCTCACAGCAGTGCCTCGGAGATTAATCGTTAATTCCCGGAGACTCCTGGGCAATTCTGGAGGGTTGGTATCCCGATCCGCACAGGTCTCCTCTCCATTAAAATGAATTAAAGTTGATGGATGGAAAATTGTGGGGAGCATGGCCGGGATTTTCTTATCTGCGCTCCTGGCGGTCGAGGCTACACACCGGGAGTGTGTCTTTAGAAACTTGGTCCTTGGGGATGGATGAGTCAGAAAGTCGTGGGTTCGAGTCCCACTCCGGAGACTTGAGCATTTAAGCCAGTGGGCTACCAGATTATCTGTTTTAGTGATGTTGGTTGGGGGGTAAATATTGGCCAGGACACTGGGGAGAACTCCCCTGCTCTTCTTCGAAATAATGGCCGTGGGATCTTTTACGTCTACCTGAGAGGGCAGACAAAAGGCCTCGGTATAACATCTCCTCCGAAAGACGGCATCTCCGACAGTGCAGCATTCCCTCAGTCCTGGCACCGGGAGTGTCACTTTAGATCTTACTAAGATATAAAGCTCGCCAAAGATGATCTGATGGTTTGTTACTGTCATCTGAATTCCTTCGTTATCATACAACCAAAAATGATCCAGTGTGGGATAACTTTTTATTTAAATTGATTACTATATAAAACTACGATGCCTCTCTCATATACTATCAAAATAGCATGCTTCAGTCAAGATTCATGTGATGCATCAGCCAAAGCTCCTCACATAGTATAGAATCGTAAAGTTCCCTTGTGCCAGAAGCTGCGTGCACTCAGCCAGTAACATGCAGCTGGACTTGTGCAAAGCTGTTATTTCACATGCAATCTATTAATGGATTTGTTATTAAAAATTAAATTGTGTTGATGCTTTTGGGAAATGAAATATTGTTGCTTTGGTCATTTATGGGGGAATTCACCTCACCTTGGCAGCTGAGTTATTATTGATACAATGTTTAGGTCCTGGACCAAATGTCCAATTGCGTTACATTATCCAGCTCAAGTCAACTACTTCTCTGAGAGTCTGCTATTCTGCTGAGAGTGGGGTTGCCAACCCTCCAGGATTGCCCTGGAGTCTCCAGAAATTGAAGATTAATCACCAGGACACTGCTGCGAGCAACAACCCAGGAGAAAAATCATAGGGGCATTAAAAAAGATTGTGTTTTTCTCATTGTCTTTGAACACTTCTGTTTATTAGTTATAAAAGTATTGAAGATGGGGAAAAAAGGCTGTTTGACTGACAGATAACAAAGCGTCTGCTCACTTTCCAATTGGCGTGTGCGTGAGGATGGACATGTTTTTTTATTCGTTCATGGGATGTGGGCGTCGCTGGCGAGGCCGGCATTTATTGCCCATCCCTAATTGCCCTTGAGAAGGTGGTGGTGAGCAGCCTTCTTGAACCGCTGCAGTCCGTGTGGTGACGGTTCTCCCACAGTGCTGTTAGGAAGGGAGTTCCAGGATTTTGACCCAGCGACGATGAAGGAACGGCGATATATTTCCAAGTCGGGATGGTGTGTGACTTGGAGGGGAACGTGCAGGTGGTGTTGTTCCCATGTGCCTGCTGCCCTTGCCCTTCTAGGTGGTAGAGGTCGCAGGTTTGGGAGGTGCTGTCGAAGAAGCCTTGGCGAGTTGCTGCAGTGCATCCTGTGGATGGTACACACTACAGCCACTGTGCGCCGGTGGTGAAGGGAGTGAATGTTTAGGGTGGTGGATGGGGTGCCAATCAAGCGGGCTGCTTTGTCCTGGATGATGTCGAGCTTCTTGAGTGTTGATGGTGGAAAGGCTTTGGGGAGTCAGGAGGTGAGTCACTCGCCGCAGAATACCCAGCCTCTGACCAGCTTTTGTAGCCGCAGTATTTATGTGGCTGGTCCATTTAAGTTTCTGGTCAATGGTGACCCCCAGGATGTTGATGGTGGGGGATTCGGCGATAGTAATGCTGTTGAATGTCAAGGGGAGGTGGTTAGACTCTCTCTTGTTGGAGATGGTCATTGCCTGGCACTTGTCTGGCGCGAATGTTACTTGCCACTTATGAGCCCAAGCCTGGATGTTGTCCAGGTCTTGCTGCATGCGGGCACAGACTGCTTCATTATCTGAGGGGTTGCGAACACTGTGCAACCCCTCAGATAATGAAGCAGCAAACATCCCCATTTCTGATCTTATGTTGGAGGGAAGGTCATTGATGAAGCAGCTGAAGATGGTTGGGCCTTGGACACTGCCCTGAGGAACTCCTGCAGCAATGTCCTGGGGCTGAGATGATTGGCCTCCAACAACCACTACCATTTTCTTTTGTGCTCGGTATGACTCCAGCCACTGGAGCGTTTTCCCCCTGATTCCCATTGACTTCAATTTTACCAGGGCTCCATGGTGCCACACTCGGTCAAATGCTGCCTTGATGTCAAGGGTAGTCATTCTCACCTCACCTCTGGAATTCAGCTCTTTTGTCCATGTTTGGACCAAGGCTGTAATGAGGTCTGGAGCCGAGTGGTCCTGGCGGAACCCAAACCGAGTATCGGTGAGCAGGTTATTGGTGAGTAAGTGCCCGACATGTTGCTCGACCAATGGCGGGAGCGTGGGGGCAGTCATATGATGAAACCTCCAGGAATACATTTAACCAGAGTTGGCAACCCCGGTGGAGGGGGGAATATTTTTCTAATCTATTACCTTGTTCGAAACTTGCAAATTTTGTGTTTGTGACCTCTAGACCTTTTCTCATTGTTCAAGATAAATAATTTGTTTACTACCAGTTTACTCTCTCTCTCTCTTTCTCTCTTTGCTTCAGTCTCTGCCTCTCACACTCTCAGGCTCAGTCTCCTCATTTGTGTGTGTGTCTCTCTCTCTGCCTCAGTCTTTTTTTCCCTTTCACATTCTCAGACTCAGTCTCTCTCTGTGTCAGTCTCTCTCTCTCTGCCTCTCACACTCTCAGGCTCAGTCTCTCTCTGTGTCAGTCTCTCTCTCTCTCCCTCTCTGCCTCAGTCTCATTTCTGCCTCTCACACTTTCAGGCTCAGGCTCAGTCTCTCTCTGTGTCAGTCTCTCTCTCGCTCTCTCTCTCTCTCTGTCTCCTTTCTGCCTCTCATGTTCTCAGACTCAGTCTCCCTATGTATGTGTGTGTCTCTCTGCCTCTCACACTCTCAGACTCAGTCTCCCTCTGTGTCAGTCTCTCTCTCTCTCTGTCGCTCTCCGCCTCTCACACTCTCAGACTCAGTCTCCCTCTGTGTCAGTCTCTCTCTCTCTGTCGCTCTCTGCCTCTCACACTCTCAGGCTCAGTCTCCCTCTGTGTCAGTCTCTCTCTCTGTCGCTCTCTGCCTCTCACACTCTCAGGCTCAGTCTCCCTCTGTGTCAGTCTCTCTCTCTCAGTCGCTCTCTGCCTCTCACACTCTCAGGCTCAGTCTCCCTCTGTGTCAGTCAGTCTCTCTCTCTCTCTCTCTGTCGCTCTCTGCCTCTCACATTCTCAGGCTCAGTCTCCCTCTGTGTCAGTCTCTCTCTCTCAGTCGCTCTCTGCCTCTCATATTCTCAGGCTCAGTCTCCCTCTGTGTCAGTCTCTCTCTCTCAGTCGCTCTCTGCCTCTCACACTCTCAGGCTCAGTCTCCCTCTGTGTCAGTCAGTCTCTCTCTCTCTCTCTGTCGCTCTCTGCCTCTCACACTCTCAGGCTCAGTCTCCCTCTGTGTCAGTGTCAGTGTCAGTGTCTCTCTCTCTCTCTCTCTCTCTGCCTCTCACACTCTCAGGCTCAGGCTCAGGCTCAGGCTCAGGCTCAGGCTCAGGCTCAGGCTCAGGCTCAGGCTCAGCGAGGGTCATTTTAACCAATCCCGCCTGCAGGAACTGACAGAAATGGATCCAACACTGGTGGAGGGTTGCCAACTCTGCTTGGATATATTCCTGGAGGTTTCATCACATGACCTCCTGCCTCCTCCCACCCCGCTCCTACGCCCCCGCCATTGGTCACTCGACTCATCCATCAGCACAGTGCATCATCTTCCCACGGCCAATTGGAAAGCGAAAAGACTCTTCGTTACCTGATTGGAAGATTTTTGGCTGTCAGTCAAACAGCCATTTTTTTTGCCACTTCCAATATTTTTCTAACTAATAAACAAAAGCGTTCAAAGAAAATTAAAAAAAACACATTTTTTTTAATGCCCCTATGATTTTCCTCCTGGGTTTTGCTCACAGCAGTGTCCAGAATATTAATCATTTCTTCCTGGAAACTCCAGAGCAATCCTGGAGAGTTGGCAACCCCAAACACTGGGCGGGTTAGGTTAAAATCGGGCTCTCTCTCGGCTGCATATAGTGACACCACTATACCCGGCCAGAATGGACATGATTGGGTGATTCCCCCATCAAATACGCCTGTAGACTGCACTGCTGTAAGTGACTGGGATTAATTTTATGCACATAATTTGTATTATGTAACTATCCTCCACTCACTGCATTTTGCTGGGGAAATCACCCTGCTTTTATCAGGAGACGTTGCTGCATTTTCGGTCATGAGTTCTGTTTGATGTAGTTCATAGAGACTCTGTGGACTGCGCTGTTTAAATAGATGTTATAAATTCGATAGCCAGGTAGTGAAGGATAGAACACTGGAGCCTGGTCTTCAGTTGCTTCCAAGCCTTTATTCCCACAGCTCATCATTACACACCCTCCTATAAATGGATACAAGAAAGTCCCCAATTGACGCCTACCACCTGAATACAATTAACACGAATTCGTGTAGGTCACGTAGGTACAATTAACACTAGACTCTGCTGTAAAATAGAATGTTTGCTGTGAGTCCTGCCTTAAGTCCCTCCCTGCCTCCTACTCATTGGCTGACACAGTGGTGTCAATAGACCCTCTGCTCTCTCTCTCTCTCTCTGCCTCAGACATTCTCGGATCAGTCTCTCCGTCTCAGTTGAAAGATTCTTCTTCTTTCCAAGTATCTCCAAAGATCCGTCAGTGACCTCTATGCTCACATACTCAAATGTAAACAATTTTACAACACCAAGTTATAGTCCAGCAATTTTATTTTAAATTCACAAGCTTTCGGAGGCTTCCTCCTTCCTCAGGTACATTTACCTGAGGAAGGAGGAAGCCTCCGAAAGCTTGTGAATTTAAAATAAAATTGCTGGACTATAACTTGGTGTTGTAAAATTGTTTACAATTGTCAACCCCAGTCCATCACCGGCATCTCCACATCACATACTCAAAGCACTTGTTTTAAATTAAGGATCTTCTTTCAAAAAGGGGGAGGGAAAATTCAGAAAACATTCCACGATATTTTAAGAAGAAAATGAAGAATTTGTGAAAGCATCCTGAGGGAGTGTGAAAATCGTAAATGGAAAAAGAGAAAGTCCAGGGACAAAAGGTGAAGAAAGCTTTGAGTACTTTAATTGTGAGGAGGACAAACCTGAGAACAGAATAGAGTGAAGCAAGTTATTTATAATTTAACCCACCAGTCTTTCTATTGTAAAATGATTCCCTGCCTGTTAAAAAATTGATTGTAATTTTGCAGCAGATGTACACTCCATCTTTTAATTATTAACCTGTTGAGTATTGAATTGCGTTTGTAAAAGTCCCAATTCGAAGTACTAAAAGCACTGAATGATGCTTAAAAAAAACAACTGTGGAACAAGCCAGCATTTTCTCCAGTGTGCAGGGAATCGCTCGGCTGAATAAGGTCCTTTATATATTTATCACTTAACGCCCGCTTTCAAAAAAGTCTTAAGTCTTGATAAATATTAGATTAAAAACAGAAAATGCTGAAATGCACAGCAGGCCAGTCAGCATCTGAAAGGGAAACGACAACAACTTGCATTTAATATCGTACCTTTTAAGATAGGAAAACATCCCAAGGAGCTTCACAGGAGCGTAATCAGACAAAAATTGACACCGAGCCAAAGAAGGAGACATTAGGACAGGTGACCAAACGCTCGGTCAAAGAGGTAGGTTTTAAAGGTGGAGAGAGAGGCGGAGAGGTTTAAAGAGGGAATTCCAGAGCTTAGGGCCGAGATGGCTAAAGGCACAGCCGCCAATGGTAGGTCGAAGGGAGTGGGGGATGCGCAAGAGGCAAGAATTGGAGGAGCGCAGAGATCTGGGAGGGTTGTTGGGCTGGAGGAGGGTACAGAGATAGGGAGGGGCGAGTCCATGGAGGGATTTGAAAACACGAATGAGAATTTTAAAATCGAGGGGTCGCTGGACCGGGAGTCAATGTAGGTCAGCGAGCACAGGGGGTGATGGGTGAACGGGACTTGGTGCGAGTTAGGATACGGGCAGCAGAGTTTTGCATGAGATCAAGTATATGGAGGGTGCAAGATGTGAGGCCCGGCCAGGAGACCATCAAGGCCAGAGCTAACAGTAGCATGGACGAGGCACTTTAATGCTTTGAGTGGGACATTTTGTCAGATCTCATTTCCAGTATTTTACTGTTTTTATTTCATGTTTACAGTTCTCTTGATTTTTTATCCTTGTTTTCTGAGCTTGTTCCCGGGATGCAGGGGATGCTGCGAGGTCGTGTTTGATGCCAATTCTTACTTGTCCCCGAGAAAGCTTTTTCACAGGAGTGGTAGCAGGGCTTCTGATTCATAGGGCCCGATATTAGGAGGGAGGAGGGTTGGCAGCGGGGGGTCGACCAGGCGTGTGGGTAACGCGCCCAGTGAATTTGGGGTGCTCCGCACGCAATCGCAGCTTGATTGAAGGTACTTACCTTTGCTTCAGGGTTTCGCGCTGGAAAGCTGCGCGTCGGGCAGACTGTGCATGCGCAGCATAGTCTGTCAGCTGGAGGAGCCCTATTTAAAGGGGCAGTCCTCCACTGACTGATGCTGCAACAAATAGGAAAAATTACAGCATGGAGCAGCCCAGGGGGAAGGCTGCTCCCAGGTTTAATGATGCCTCACTCCAGGTATTATTGGATGCGGTGAGGAGGAGGGGGAGGACAGAGATCTTCTCCCCAGCGGGCGGGAGGAAGGGGCCTGCCTCTGCCACCAAGAAGGCCTGGCGCGAGGTGGCAGAGGAGGTCACCAGCACCACCAACATATCGCCCACCTGCATACAGTGCAGGAGGCACTCCAATGACCTCAGTAGGTCAGCCACAGTGAGTACACTTACTCATTCCCCTACACTCTGTCTGCCACATCTCCTTCTGCACTGCCAACACTACTCTGTCACATCACCCCTCACACCCACTCAAAGCTCATCCTCATCTTACCTGCACCTACTCACCTCGCCAGTACTCATCCCGCCACTACCACTCAACCCAATCCTTATACAATCTCATGGCTCTATCTCATACTCACCCTCTCATACATCTCTTTCACAATCAGCCTCACTCAACCTGCCACTACCTGTGCTGCAGCCACAGGGCATGCATCACATATGTGCAGTAGGCAGCGTAAGGCAAACGTGTCGTGAGCATGAAGGGGATGCACAAGGGTGTTTGAGGGTTTGTCATGGTTTTTACTTATATTTAATTTCTGATCAACTCACATTACATATTATATTGTCACCACTACTTGTCTGGTTTGTGCAATAATGCCCTTTCCTGAGGATCACTATGAAGACCCACAACTGATGCCACCCATTGTGTCACTGCAGAGTGGTGTAGGTGTATTTGCAGGGCTCTTTTGTGCAGACGACTGAGAGACGTCGGCGATGTCCCCGGTGGCACCCTGGAAGGATGCGGAGGAGAAGTTGTTGAGGGCAGTGGTGATTTTGACAGCGACAGGTAAGAAGATGGTGCTCGGGCCAGCCGGGAGCAGCTCGGCATGAAGGAGGCTGCAGATGTCCATGACTACATGTCAATTGACTCTGAGCCTCCGTGTGCACTGCTGCTCAGAGAGATCCAGGAAGCTGAGCCTCGATCTGTAGACCCTGTGGCGAGGGTAGTGCCTTCTGTGACGCATCTCTATCTGCGGTTGCCCTCCCTCCTGCTGTGCAGGTGGATGTGTCACAGCACTCTGTTGTGGAGCTCCACGTGTCAGAGGTTGACGGCATGGCCGGCGAGGCTGGTGATGCTGTTCGTCCTCCGAGGAGGTCATGACTGCAGCTACGGCGGCCCCCATCCAGAAGATGTACTTTTGAGGGGGTCCGCAAGGTAGGTAAATGTGTCTGGACACTGGGGTAAGTGTGCAAGTTGGTGAATTTTATTGTTAGGAGGAGGGTGGTGGAGGCCAAACTTTGTCCAAAGTGACAGAGTGGCCTCCTGCAATGAGTGAGGGTCTCCCCCCGCCACCTGCCAAATGGACCTTTGCAGCTGCCACAGGCTGATGGCTGCAACATGTCCATTTGAACTGGGAGTGTTTCCCCCAGTACGGGAAACAGTCCCAGTTGTTTGGAAAATCCCACCCTTCCTAAAATATCAGGTCAGTCAGGTCGCGTATGTCAGCGCGTCACTGGGGAACCCGGAAGTGGGTGGGTTGGAGCCGGGCTCCGGACCCGCCCCGGGAATCCCCGATTTTTGGAGCCCCCCCGCCACGAACGCACTCACTCGGGGGTGCGAAAATCGAGCCCATAGTGATTCTTTGTGAAGAAAGAACTTGCATTTCTACAGTGCCTTTCATGACCTCAGAATATCCCAAATCGCTTTACAGCCAATGAAGTACTTTTTAAAATGTAGTCACGGTTGTAATGTAAGAAATGCGGCAGCCAATTTGCGCACAGCAAGATCCCACAAACAGCAATGTGATAATGACCAGATAATCTGTTTTTTTTTAGTGATGTTGGTTGAGGGCTAAATTTGGCCCAGGAGACTGGGGAGAACTCCCCTGCTCTTCTTTGAAATAGCGCCATGGGATCGTTTACGTCCGCCTGAGAGGGCAGACGGGGCCTCAGTTTAATGTCTCATGCAAAGGACGGCACACTCTGACAGTGCAGAACTCCCTCGGTACTGCACTGGGAGTGTCGGCCGAGATTATGTGCTCATGTCCCTGGAGTGGGACTTGAACCCACCACCTCCTGCCTCAGAGGTGAGAGAGTGCTATCTCTGAGCCACGGCTGACACAACTACGTGACTTGCCCTGGGCCATTTCAGACAACATTATTGTGTAGATTTTCAGCTTGCCGCCTGGCAAACTCAATGAACATCGGACGGTTTCTATAATGGGTGATCCGAAATGCCAGTTTACTGCTCGGGCTTTGAAGGTGAAAGTTAAGAGTCTACAGTGTAAAAAGTGTTTTTCCCACCTGAGTACGCAACTTGGTATTAACAAAATTTTGTATTTTATTTTACACGATGTTTGATAGTTGGCTAAAAAGATTGGCTTCTGCCAACTAAGGACAACGTTAATCTGTGACAGTGCGACTAAGAGTCATAATTGACAGCTCGATCAGACCTGTACAGTGTTTCCAATGGTGGAGAGTCTGTGCTAAATGGGTTTTCTTCGCTCGTTTCAAAGTCTTTGTTGAGAAACCAATTGAGCCTAGAATTTGCATGGTGGCCGTAATAGTTTACTGGTAATGTTAACACGCGCAGATCAACAACAACAACAACAACAACAGCAACAACAGCTTGCATTTATACAGCAACTTTAACATCGTAAAATGTCCCAAGGTGCTTCGCAGGAGCGTAATCAGAAAAAAAATTGACACCGAGCTGCATGAGGAGGTATTAGGGCAGGTGAGCAAAAGTTTTGTCACAAAAGGTAGGTTTTAAGGAGCGTCTTAAAGGAGGAGAGCGAGGTTGTAGGATTTAAACCCCTACTTTCAGGATTATAATTTAATCCAATCCAAGGACTGGTTCGTGACAACCACGGTACTGGTATTATGGTTAACGGCAAAACAGATTTATTAAGCGCATCACAATTAGTACAAAGAAATGGTGTGGAGATGCCGGTGATGGACTGGCATTTACCCGAGGAAGGGGGAAGCCTCCGAAAGCTTGTGAATTTAAAATAAAATTGCTGGACTATAACTTGGTGTTGTAAAATTGTTTACAAAAGTACAAAGAAAGTGATACTTGCTCTTGCAGTGGGGGCAGTGACTGTTTGCAAAACACGGAATGCTCTCCCCCCTCGGAATCGGACACTGCTCACAGGCTCGGTGTGGCGGACCGTTAATTCGCACTGCCCCAGCCGTCCGTCCACAGTCGTGTTTGGTTTTAGCGAATACGTCAGCATGCGTGTTAATCAATTCCTGTACCTCAGGCAACCGGTGGGTCGGTAATCCCAGCTGCCCTGCCTGTTTTGACGGCACGCACGGAGCGCGTGTCCAAAATCTGGACTGCGTCCTCCACCCCTGATCACACCCACATGATTGTAGTCTAAAATAGCAGTCAGCTCTCGCAGGGTGTCGCTCCCAAGGATGCCTCGTTCGTACGCATATAGACGGGTTCTACCACCCGCACTGGTAAATCTCCCAGCATGATGTAAATACTGTCCCTCAGGTAGGCGAGTGTATTGGGACTCCGCAATCCCTGTCACTGTCAAACTAACTTTTCCCCCAGTCATGATGTGGAGATGCCGGTGATGGACTGGGGTTGACAATTGTAAACAATTTTACAACACCAAGTTATAGTCCAGCAATTTTATTTTAAATTCACAAGCTTTCGGAGGCTTCCTCCTTCCTCAGGTGAACGATGTGAGCCGGTCTCAACCAACATTGTCTGCCGTGCCCCTCCGGGACAAGGAGGCGGAAATCACGGGTCGGCCGTGACCGTCCCGCTCGAACCTCACCTCTCTCCATCGGGAGGGGGGTGGGATCCTGACATAAGGAAGGAGGGGATTGCGGCCGCGACTCTGCACAATACTGGTCAGTTTTTCCATCTTATTTTCCATAGTGTCTGACCATTCCTTTCGAATTAGGTGGCTCCTGGGCTCCGATATTCGCCCGGGGCTGGGTTCCCCTTGATTTGATCTTGGGGGTCTGGTTTACTCGAAGCCCTCCTGTTCTATCTCTCCCAGCACTGTAACGCTCATCACTTGGGACAGTCTCTCGCGAACTGCCCGGCGCCTCCACAATTATAGCGTACACGGTTAGGTCTGAGCGGTGGCGCAGAAGGGGTAGGACGTGGACCTCCTACTGTGTTAACCGGCCTGTCTGGGGGAAGCATATTGGCGGGTAGTACCTGCATCTGGGTTTTCGCAAACTCCCAAGCCGACGTGGTTTGTTGGACTATGGTGTCCCAGGGTGACCGGTGAGTAATAGTATGTCCCAGAGCTGATCACAGCGATGGACGAATGTTACTCAGGGATATTTTTTAAACGTGATCTCATTTTTCCCATCTTGATCATTCACATCTGGGGTTCCCTGTTCCATGGTACGTATGGTGTGCAGTCGGTCCGCAAAAAAGCACAGGGCACCTCGCTGGGATTCTGCTTCGTCTGGAACATTTCAGCTGGCAAATCCAATAGAGTTCACCCCTAAAGCAGCTTGTATACTGCTTATAGAATCTTCTCGGGTGTGGTCTTCCCTGAAGGCGGTAAACGGGAAGGTCACCCGAACCTCGCTGGAAAGAGCGGTTATCAGGATTTGTTTCATATCCGCATTTTCCCACGGAGGGTGGTAGGTCCGGAAACCAGTCACCCTTTGTTTTAATTCGATTGGCCAAGTCTGCATGGTCACTGGCCCCAACTGTTGAACACAGGCTTTTAACCCTGTAAAGTCCAAGGGCTGGGATTGCACGATTGTACCCGCCCAGAGAGGTACCCCTGGCAGTAGTACCGGTGCCCCTGGCGGGAGGTGGTCCGTTATTACCTGCTTCGGGCGGGGCTACCTGTCCCTGATTCCCAGCAAGGCAGGGGGGGGGGGGAGGGGGGGAGCATGGTCAGAGTCCGGATGCACCCGGGGCCGAGTCACGATATTAACTGGATTCCCCTGTATATCAGGAGGTGGGCCGTTCACTCCGCCTCCCGCAGCCTCACTTCCCATTTTCCCCTCGGTCTGAGTGACCGACACTGGTTTTACGTACAGTGGAGGAGGTTCCATTAATGGGAGCAGGGGGATACAGCGACTGACCGCGCCGACTATCCCGTTGGTAATGCTGCCCGGGATCTCCCGCTATAACGGCCGCTACCACAGCTTGTTCTACTCCTAATGTGGAGATGCCGGTGATGGACTGGGGTTGACAATTGTAAACAATTTTACAACACCAAGTTATAGTCCAGCAATTTTATTTTAAATTCACAAGCTTTCGGAGATTTTCTCCGAAAGCTTGTGAATTTAAAATAAAATTGCTGGACTATAACTTGGTGTTGTAAAATTGTTTACAATTGTTCTACTCCTCGTCTGCTCTCCGGCTGTTGGATTCTGTGCTGACATGCGCGCTGATCCGCCTCTTTATAGGGGCGCTGAAGGGCTTCTCGCAAAGCACCTCTTGCGTCTTCTAAGTTTTTAGTGAGGCGAGTGTTATCTTCCATTACAGTTTCTAGCTGGCATCGTGTTTCCTCTAAATGATGTAATGCTGATCCAGCCTGTACAGCATTGACACTTTGACGTTGCACGAGTGCAGCTGCCGATGCAACTTGGTATTTTAAACCGTCAATCTGGCTATCTTTCTCGGTTCTAATTGTTCCTCCTGTACCGTTTTTATGCCATTCTAACTGATCATCAATCTGGCTGTCTTTCTCGGTAAGTTCTTCCTGCTCCCGTTTTAACCGGTCATTCTGTACCAGGATGATGTCCCGATCGTTCTGCACAATACGGGGCTGCATAAGTGATCAAGTGGATCGCCCTATCCCAACTTCCATTCTTTATCAGTAACTCTCTGTTCAGTGAACGCCACGGAGTCCTCCAAGATAACTTCTGGGCCTTTCCCTCGGCATCCTAACACTGAGACCTCTCCATCGGTCCCGCTACACTTCTCTATCCGGTTACGGTACTCCGACCAAAGATCCACGTTCGGCATCTTGGTGTACTTCAGAGAGACACTATCCGTTAGTTATTGCTAACCCTCCACAAGGATTGACCGGTGATCGAGTGATAACCCTCGCCTCCGTTACCTTATATCCAGTGATACCAGGTTTTGGCTGTTGTCAGAAATAGTCCCTTCGTGGTCGCCAATTGTAGGACTTAAACTCCTACTTTCAGGATTATAATTTAATCCAATCCAAGGACTGGTTCGTGACAACAACAAGACCCCCACGGTACTGGTATTATGGTTAAAGGCAAAACAGATTTATTAAACTCATCACAATTAGTACAAAAAGGTGATACTTAACAAAGAGAAATAGTCACAGTCTGTTCCTTGAAACCTTGGAAGTATCTCTCCAAGTGACTGCGGTCTCTCTCTCTCTCTCTCTCTATCTCTCCAAGTGACTGCGGTCTCTCTCTCTCTCTCTCTATCCCTCCAAGTGACTGCGGTCTCTCTCTCTCTCTCTCTATCTCTCCAAGTGACTGCGGTCTCTCTCTCTCTCTCTCTACCTCTCCAAGTGTTTGCGGTGCGGTCTCTCTCTCTCTCTCTCTCTATCTCTCCAAGTGACTGCGGTGCGCTCTCTCTCTCTCTCTCTCTATCTCTCCAAGTGTCTGCGGTGCGCTCTCTCTCTCTCTCTCTCTATCTCTCCAAGTGACTGCGGTGCGCTCTCTCTCTCTCTCTCTCTATCTCTCCAAGTGACTGCGGTGCGCTCTCTCTCTCTCTCTCTCTCCAAGTGACTGCGGTGCGGTCTCTCTCTCTCTCTCTCTCTATCTC